>NC_050609.1:15000000-17500000 GCF_014743375.2 Drosophila subpulchrella
GCGTGCCTAGAGCTTATTGATCGAACTGATCGAACAGCAAATGGCAGTTGCAACTACTGACACACCTTTGGCCATAAAAAAGAAATATATATATATATGTGCAGGTAGGTATAGTATATAGAAAAACCGAAACCGACTTGCAACTGTTGCAATAATGAGCAACTGCCAAAAGGGAGATAAGACTGTGTGGGTGCCACCGAGCCACCGAACCACCTGCATTTTCCATTTTCATTCTCCATTTGATGCCGCCTGATTCGCAATTTGAAAGCCTGCCAATCAGCTGGCAAACAATGAACAACTGCCAACTCCGCGAGCCCAGCGTGCGACTGCCAAAATATTGCATTGTGTGCACACGATTTCGTTATGCATTTCAAATGCAAATTGGTTTTGAAAGGTAATTGATCCCCGGGCTCCGCGCCAGTCAATGACAGAATAATTCTCCGATTGCGACTTTCAAATGCGGCGCAGGAAATACAACGTTTGAGAAACCGAAAAAACAAAAATACCGAAAAATAAAAGAGACCCACAAGAGATTTGTGAACTGATTTCGTATGCTGCCAGCAAACACAACGAAATCATGGAAATTAAATAAACTCCGCACGATCCCTGGCACATTTATAACTTTGAACTTGACAGCCGCTGACTAGATGCCACTAAAATATACGAAGGCACATACAGTGGGACCTCCCTAGTGGCGGAATCTTTGGGTCACAGAACAAATGTTGAACTACATTTTCGAAATACTGCAAATCAAAGGTTGTTCTTCTTCATCTAGAACTCCTTTTGCATAAAAATTGTAGATAAACAGATTTTCTAAAGTAATGATGATGAAATGTTTTGATAAATGTTTAGTATTATCTCATAACTTAAGTTGTTTTTCTTCACCTATATACCTCTTGTAATATATAATTTTAGAAAAACACCACTTTAATCTTTAGAAATTCCATTTCAAAGTTTATGATGATGGAATTCCTTTATACATATTTGGTTGCATCATGAGCAATAACAATTAATCCCCTTTAAATCATTAAAAGTCTAGATTACCTTAGCCCCACTGTACCAAAAACCCTATATCTAGTTCTATCCGACTTTCTTTGATATGACAGCGTTAATTGAATTTCATTTTCATTCACATTTCCCTTCAGCTTTTTTGGGGCGAGCCGAATATCTCTAATCGGGCTGAATGGTTCATTGGCGATGCAGGGAAGCGTTACAAATTAACCCAGTTATTTATGAATATTTCGTTTTAAATTTGGGTATTAAAAATGATTTAGCCGCCTTGACAATTGGTGCGCTCGATTGCGTTTGGGAAATGCAACTTCTGCCGCTGCCAGATCTTGTAAATTGCATAATCGCCCAGCCGGACCGGGCTTGCATAGTATCTGTATCTGTATCTTCTAGCCGGGCCTAAAACGTGTTCCCAGCCAACTGCTCCATTTTTAGCCCCTCTTCCACTCGTAATTGCCATGGCAATTTGCAATTGTGCGGCTCTGGTTCTGGCAGATTGATGCCTTAGTTTGATAATGGCCAATGTCGAGGCATGCAATTTTAACGGTTGCGCGGTGTCAGAAATACCGAAGAGATCTTCAGTTGTTCAGGGGTTCGGGTTCGGTCTTTCGGAGATGATAATTCCCGGTAGCCGAAAACAAAGGGCAACAAACTGGCAACTGCAACTGTGTCAAGTGAGTCACATGAAGACAAAGATGATCCCGATTCCAGTCCCGATTCTTGTTCTCATTCTTATTTTCCCCCATTAAGAAATCATCAGTCACGTGCTCTGCTAACCATCCTCTTTTTGTCATGGCAACTCTCTATTGTCTGAATTGGGGGCCCGGGTAAAAAATGCATTTAAAAAACGACACAGGTGACAGGAAATTAGCAAAAACAAAGTGTTATGTGCGACAGCTGAAAGAGCGACAATTAGGCGCATTTTGTGTGTGTTTCGTATTTTTTTCTCATTTTGTGTGCGCTGTCTGTCTGCCAGTTTGTGGCTATTGCATTGAATTCCCCCAAAACCGACAATTGTGCAATAACAATTTGCGCTGCACAAAAATGCGCGAGCAGCTTGGCCAGCAAAAAAAACGAAAACCAAAAAAATCCGAAAACTGAGACAAGTTGCGTGGTGGCTTTTGTTTTGGCACACTGCTAGAAAAGACATTGAACTAAAAAATCCCATGATTGAAATTAATTTCTAAATTAAGTTGACACTTATTAAATTCAATTCCAAAAAGAAACCTTGTTTATAAACCATTTTAATTATATCTTTTAATATGTATATTATTTTTCAAAGAAAAAAAGTAGCTTGACTTAAAAAATTCAAAGCAGTCGAATATATATTTTAAAGGAAAAGTTTTCCCAAACAGCTTTGTTATTAAATCATGTTATTTATTTACAAAATGTCATACCCCCTTTTTTCCAGTGCACTTGCATTGTGGTTGGGGGTGTGGTGCTGCAATTGTTTTGGCCTGGGCATAATATTCGAGCCATCGAAAATGTTTCACACAGTTCATTAAGCGAAACAAATAAATAAATAGAGTTTAATTGTGCAATCGTCGATAGAAATTGTCAACGCTGGCAATGCAATCGAACCATAAATGGACAAAAGCGTTGGTGTGGGGGGTGTTAATAGTCCCCAAAGCCTAATGAAGGTTAATGGACAGCATAAAAACGTGAAATTACCAAAAAAAAAAAAAAAAAAAAAGTGAACAGTGGAAAATTGTCAAAAACTTTTTCATTACTTGAGGAGCAGGGGGCATAAATCATGCAAAATGTACAGTTAATAAAACGATCGAATTTCATTAATTGTAAATTAAGCCCGTAACCGAAAACGCACATGAGAAAGAGACAGCACCAACGGGGTGAGAGTGGGTGAGCGATAGGCGGGGGAAGGCTTGGTTTTTGAAATGGTTTCCAGTTGTTTTTCCCTGGCTTTAGCCTGGTCTGGTGTTTTTCTTCTGGGGACGAGCCACGACAACCACGCGGAAAATGTGCGACAAGGCGACGACGACTCTGCGATGGCGACAACTGCATGCCAAGGAAAAGCGGCTGCCACCGATACAGAAACAGAAACAGACTTGGGTTGGGAATGGGATGATGATCGCTGCGGCATGGGTTTCTACAGACAGGGAAAATATGTAGAAAGTTTTTTAAAAAATTTGGAGTGTCATCTATCTACCTATTTTGCCATATAAATTGTTGCTTAAAAGATCCCTCGATTGAAAATTCCAGAAAAAGGTCATTTTCAATTCAATTCAAAACACACTAAAAACCACCCCCATCCGACGAGCTTAGCCGGTACCATGGTGGTTGACTATTATGCCTAAGATACAAATAGTCATATAGAACTTTTGGATGTGTAGATTATCTTTTTTTGATGATTACCTACTTCAACCATAATTAAAATCTTTCCATTTCTCTCAGTGCATTGGTGGTGCGCGGTGCGTGGTGCGTGGTGCGTGGTGGCTTGTGTGGTGGTGCAGCTGAGCCTGAGCCTCAGCCGGCATTGTTGATTGGTGGCTGCAGTTGGCTGGCGACGTTAATTTCACTTTAACAAACATTTCGCTTGTCTGCCGCCGAGACCGCAAATGCCAAAGCAGACTTTTGCGGCCTATGTGACAGATCATATAGAAATGTGTTGCATTTCTAATCAAAACGATCGATCAAACGGTAGTTTTATGTTTGCCTTTGCGTTTCAGTTGGAGATTGAGTTAGAGTTTCAGTTTCGAGCCGTATTCCCCGTATGAGTTATGTATCAGCATTATAGGCGCACATATGGCGCTGGTTTGTTTGTCTAACCGTCTGTCTGTCTGTCTGTCTATCTATCTGTATATCTTTCTGACAGACCCGCCCCTTTCCCCTTTTTTTCTCCGTGTGTATTCGATTTGTCTGTCTGTCTGTCTGGCTGTGCGAATGCCTCAGTTGACACACGATACTCTGCTTTAATAACGGTGGCCTGCATCTGTGTTTGCGTTTGTCAGTCATTCGATTCCATTTGATCGATCGCTGCTGAAAGCATAATTTGGTCGGCGGCGGGTCTTTTAAGGAAATGCATTGCCCAAACAAAAAGTCTCAATTACACTGGCAAAGAGGCCCCTATTACTGCATTGTGCTTAATGGCCCGGCTAATGCCTTCATCCCTGGCCTTATAGTTAAATTCGTACCCGGGCCAGGCCCCCATTCATAACCCTTAACCTTTTGCAGCAGCCCCTCTGTTCGGCAACAACCTTGAAACCTGTGCTATAAACAATCAAAAACCCATTAACGCCTGCTCCAAAACCTTTTAGAGGGACCTTGCCGACTCAATGTTGTTTTACGAGTATTTACCAACATCATTACGATGAGGCTGCAGATTTTCTCGAGAACTATTACAGCCACTAAGAAAAATTAAACAATCTTACACATAGAGCCGTATTTGAACACTTGTATTCGAAATAGTAGATATGTAAATTGGATGGGGTTTATAAAGTTTTTGGAATGTATATTTTGTGTTGTTCTCGAATAAATGATATTATTCGACGAAGGTATTATTTAAAGATCAAGATATCAAGACAGTGACTCTTCTGCTTCTTATGTAATAATAATAAAAAGGTGCATACATGTCCCTATATTTGTGACCCTAGCTGTGAGCTTAGATGTACCATCAGTGGATGTGGATGCCATGATCCTTCACCCCCACAGCAGATAGATCTTCCCTTCCCTTGGGCCCATCGAATCGAATAGAGAAACAACGTTTTGTATCTTTAAATTTCTAAGAAGCATTTAATGCCCAGTCGGGCATTGCGTGCCGCAGTCTGCGTTGCAGATACAGATACAGATGCGGCAACAGATTCGGATACAGATGCCGATTCAGATGCCGATGTGCTGCTGGGGAGCCTTCACGTAATTCCGACTTTGAATCTGCCTGGGTGCCACAAGTGTGACTATTAAATTGGCGGCGGTAATTTGAAGTTGTTGCTGTTTTCCCCGCATTTTTCCTTGGGCAAAATGTTCGCCATGGGCTCGGTGTTTTCAGTCTGACTCTGCTGGGACCACACAACCCATTCTGTGGGATCGCCGCTTTGGGTTTGTTTGCTTTTTCCCTGCTTTTGCTTTTGCTTTGCTTTTGCCTTTAGTTCAATTAACCCTCTCGTGAGTGCGTGCGTGTGTCTTTCTGTCTGTGGGGCATTATGCAACCGCTGCTCATTCGTTGCGGCACATATGAAAAGCGAGTCTGAGCCTCCAACCCTCCGTTCTTGTTCAATTGAATTTTTACGACGAATTTTAATGCCCCCGAAAACGGGCGGTGCAACTCTCCCTGCAGAGAGAGAAAATATCACCACATTTGTATGTGGGTCATCAATTGGGAAGTGGTCGTGTTCCCAATTCCTCCATGTGTGACACATATTTGAACATTATTTTCGATAAATAACACATTTCATCGGAATAAAATTCCATATAAATACTTTAAAAGAGGGAAACTAATATCAGTATTATGAAAAAATACCCCTCATAATAATTTATAATAATTTCTTGAACTTTATAAGTACATAACATAAGATACTAAACACTTGAAAAAGTTGAAGCCACTAAATATTTCAATAGTTTTTACTGGGTTATTCTACACATTTAAATATTATTAATTGTAGTCAAAGAGAAAGCTATCTTATGAACCTTTAGATCTTTAAAATATTTATTTTTAATCAAATTCTTTCTGATAAGATAAAGATATTAAGAAAATATTTACCATTACCCCAATGGAATTTCTTTTTTTTTTGTGTGCATATTGACGGGGCCACCCAGAGCTTAATTGCCGATCCCGATGGGTAATTAAAATCGGCATTGCGGCAATAGCTGCCCGCAATCGCAGAGCATCTGCTGCCACTGCAGAATCGCGAGGGAAATCTGATTAGCGACCTACGCGCGACATTTGCGGACTTATGGCGGCAATTTCTGGGCTGTCAGGCCGGTCGGCCTGGCGATTCCAACTGGCCAGTCGAACAGTCAGTCGGCCGTTGCCCACACGCTCCACCGGCGGCTGTCAGAACGGTTTAAGGAGTCGCAGGCAGCCGCCCAACTGGGCGACAGCTGGCCATCGGGTGACAAATCAATAGGCTCCAACGTAGGCAGAGCCCCAGGATCAGAAGCAGACTCCTCAGGCCCCAGACTTCAGAACACCAGACTCCGGTCTACAGATTCCGAACTCCATCGAGTGTAGGCATTAAATATGCTGCTGACACCTGGAAATCTGTCCCCCGGTAATCAGCTATAAAGCACATATCTCTCGCTCACTGCCCAAGTTGGCTGCCAGTTGATATTGCGACATGATCGAGAATCTCCACTGGGGCGTGGGCTTTGCAGCTTTGCAGCTAATTAAACGGCTTTGCTGTCATGGCCCACCACACAAAAAAAAAAAAAGAAACAAGAAGAAAAACTGAGGAAAAAACTCAACTGAAAACCAGAAAAATATGAGACAACGACAAGCGTTTTGTAATGTACCAAGTTTGATGAGTTCAAAGACCGAACGTAAAAATACAAAGACCTCAAGCAGCGCTCACTGGAGATCGTAAGAAAATATACATTTTACAACCGGCGGTTACAAAAAAGCCCAGCCAGCCAGCCGTAATAGGCGGCTCTAAGGTCAAGGACTTGGGAAATAGACTTGTGGCCAAAAAGAATCGTGAACCGAGAAACGGAAATGGGTCGGTCATTAGATCAAGGTTTTCTTGTCCGACCCTCGGTAGCGATTATAAAAAACTAACCGCCAGACGAGATCTGGAAGTGGAAGTGGATAATGAGATCGGATGGTAGATTAAAAAGCCCTATTAAAAGCCGTTCCAGCTGACATAATTTGTTTGATTGTCCATTGGCTGTGCGATTTGAAAACGCTGGAATTAATTTGCATTTCCCCTTGGCTTTGAGTCCCCCAATTGCCCATTGAGATTTCATCCGGCTCCGAATGCCAATTCTAATATATGCGCAAAAACAAAGCCTCCTCTTCGAATGGCCGCGAATGCAAATTTCCCCCTTTGTGGTTTTTTTTTGTTTTTTCGATGAGGACGCCGTTTGTGTCTGTCCAAAAGTGTGGGGCACAAGCCAAAAGGGGAGAAAACGGGGCAGTAGACTCTTATCTTGTCACTGAAAACTCGGATTTGCTGCCCTGTTTTTGTCTTTGCTCCTCGCAGAAAATAGCTGAGCTAACGTCGAATTGATGTATGTGTACACTGGGAAAATAGGGGATTTTCTAAGAGGAAAGTTCTTTAAAAATTATGCTTTGGAACATTTCAAAACTATTTCTTATTAATCATACGTACACCCACTTAATTTTAAAAATGCTCTATTATTATCAAACTTTTAAATTTTTGAAAAAATTTGTTTAAAAAAATTGTTTTGTAGAAAATATAATTTTTAAATTCATAAAACATTTTTAATAGCAACAAAGTTAAAAAATTAATGGAGAATATGTTGTTAATTTTTACATTCTTAAAAAAATGTTTTGAGCTGCAAAGTTCAAAAATGTCGGGAGAATATTTTTTTTGCTGAGTACGCTTAATATATCAAATGCACCATAGTCCAACTGAAAAGTGTAAGTCTCAGTGTATTTATGCTGAGACTTGAAGCTCAGGGGACAAAAAGAAAATAGCACAATGCGACCGACGATGGCTGGTCGGGAACGGAATGGAACGGCTGAACTGACTTGATACATTGTTGGAGGAAGTGATCTCATCGTAAATTACAAATTACACAAAGTCACGATATCAATTTCAGATATACCCGATGTGTTTGTCGCTCTTGCTGTTTGTTGTTATAATTAAATTGTTGTTATTTTAGTTTTAGCTGCGATCAGCGCACCCAACACGAAAAAAGAAATGTTCGGGTAAAAAAAAAACGAACCATGGAAATTGATTAATGTATTTAAATTGATTGAGCGAGGCGAAACGAGCCGAAGAGGAAGAATCGGATGAGGAAAAAGGCCCACCAAAAGCCGACTAATTGTAGAAGAATATTTTGAAAAGCCGCCACAGAAATTAACATAAATAAACAACAAAATCGTTTGGGTTGGGGGTCAAACACCTACGCTTAAAAAAAGTTAACTTTGCCCCAGCACACGAGGTTCATTAGGAGCAGATCTGCATATGGAGATTATACACATATGACGACTACATGCCCTATATACCAGTTCCAATTCCTATTTCGGCTGGCGAAAGGTGACGATGCTGACCCATATGCGGTGAAAGCCTCTTTAATCAGCCAAGCGGGATTTCGCCTTGATTTTTCCACGGAAAATGCGGCAAAGTGTCTAGTCATGGCCCAAAGGCCGCCCCAAATGCTATTAACTAACTGTGGCCCATTTCCAAGACAAACACACTGGCTGCCCAGAAACCACACACAAACGCCCCCACAGCCACCGGGGAATTTTAATTGGAATTTCATTTGATGAGGTCGAGAAACCGAATCTGATGATCTGGTTACCCCTGTGTTTTATATCTCTCCCAGCGATAATGCCAGAATGTGAATAATTTGACGGTAAGTACCGGCCATAATCGAAGGTATTTGTTAAATGCTGATAGAAAAGTAACCAAAACAATTAACGATTATTTAAAAATAACCATTACCAAAGATAACCATCCTGATTATTGCTACCCAGCGATTATATTCGATTTTTCCAAGCCTTTGGTCAATAATTTGACTTTCTGATGACACTTTTGGTCGGGCATCAAATGCGTTGCCAAATATTATGGGAAATATTCATCGCGTAGGCAAATATTACTGCAGCTAAGTCACCGCCGCAGCTTAATTAATAAAGCAAATACAAATATTTTGCTATTTGCTCGCTGTGCATTAAAGCATTAAAGCCCAGGTGAACTTATGCAATTCGAGTGCACAACAACGACGGCCATAAATTTACACATTGTCATGTGCGCCCGGGTCTTTTGTGGGATATTATTTTTTCTCAGCATGTTTTCGCCTTTATTTTATCTGGCCAAGTGTCCGTTGGCTGTGCGCTTTTCTAACAAATTCTGCCAGCGAGCTGGTGAAATATTTGCCAGCACAAGTGTTTCAATTCGGGAATTTCGGACAGTCGGAGTCAGGGAATATGGCCCAGATGCCTGCCAGTCTGGATGTCTGGATTGTAGGTGGTTATGTCACCTGGTCGCCAGGTTTATTATTGTTGACATGTTGCACATGCAACTGGGCACATGCAACACTTGCTGGGTTTTCCAATCGACCTTCAGTATTTGGTAACTATGATAATTTAGGCCATCTCAGCGATGCGATCCTGGCCACAGACAAGGTCAACTGCAGGCATATAAAATCTGAAGCTGCAGCTCCAGCTTGCTTTTTATGTGCATTACAAATCAATATAAATCGAAGAGTTATAAAAAGCTGAGCAGACCATAAATAAGAGGCCGCTCACAATGAAATCTGAAGTCTGGAAACTGGAATTGCCCGGGTGAATGGCTGCTGCTGCTGTGGCTTTTGCTTTTGCTTTGCTTTTGCAGCATTGATAACCACCGGAGATGTGTGCTCTCGCCTAGCACATAAATCTTTTCACACCCAGAGAGGCTCTGACCATCCAGCCAACTGGCAAACTAACCAACCGGCTTTGTATCTGCGCAAAGTGCATGTAGTTTTGAAATTTGAGCTACGCATGCGACGACCGCAGCCCAGGTCCAGACTCCCAGCTAATTACTAGACCAAACCAAGTTCTGGAAAAATAATAAAACAACGCTGTGATTATCGCTAGTCATAACTTACGAAAAAAAGCTGTCGCTCTGCCTTTTTTTTTGTGATTTAATTGGCAATACGAAGCGGCATGATATCATATTCTATACACTAGAAGCGGTAATCATTTATTTTTAGCCAAATTGACAGCCACCGAGCGGGCCGATAAAAGTGGCTAATTAAAGTGCGAGAGGAAGCGAGATAAGACACACGACGTCTATAAAGTCTGGGAGTATTTATTTATATATTTTTACAAAATATACAGAGGCTTATCAGTCTCGGCTCATTTGTCGCCTGGTGTGAATGATTGCCACTCGACGGTTCAAGGTTCAGAGCCATAAAAGAGATCCACTGAATGCTGAGAAAAGGAATCGGAATCGGAATCAGTTTCACTTTTCATTCATCCTCATCAGGCCCAAACCATAAATGCCTACTCACCATTTGAATTGTTCGTACAACGCTGCGTATGATTGACGTGCGCAGCCATGGAGAAATTAATGAAAAACTAGACACAATAACACAGCAACTTGCCGTAATATGAAATTCACCTTAAAGCTTGGAAAAACGCACGGAATGCGTAATGAAACAGCAGAAAAAAACACAAAATAAATGTGCTTTATGCCTTGATTGCGTACCTCGAAAATGTTTACAGCATTTGCTATTTTTGTTCAAAACAACAGTGCGGCACAGTGCATACACGGCGTATGCGCAATCCGAGCTGCTATTCCCCGCTTTTTTGCCCCAGCCGCTGTTGTATTTGAAAACGCATCGTGTCGTATGGCAATCAACGCGCGCAGCTGGAAACTTCTAAGTTTGTTTACACAACAACATCAGCAGCAACACCAGCGGCATCTTGAAATGGGCAAAAAACTTACAACAACAGGGGGAGAAACAAAAAATAAATTATTTTCATTTTTTCGACTGCTTTTTTTGGGCAAGACCAGCGCCTGTTTTAGCTTTTTTCTGCTTCTGCCCCTGCTGCCGGTGTTGTTTTCGTAGTTGTTAACATTAACGAGTTGCCAGTCGGGGAACACAAAAAATAAAACTTCCACAGCCATATAATATTCGTCCGCTTGAAAGGCGGCAAGGAGACTTTTTAAGTAATCCAACTAAAACAAGAGGGGCCTATTAAATTTTTAATTTACGTGATACTTTATTTCTGCCGTAAACTTTGGTTAGATATTTTACATAACTGGGAGGCAGCTTGCGGTTAGGATTACGCCTTGTATTAAGCTGTTTTTTAATTATATTGAAAATATAGGGGGTTGGCTGTTTTAAAATATCTATGATTTTTCATAGACGATTTTAAATTTAGGTTTCAGTGTGTCCATATAAAAACAAACGAGTTTTATGTTTACTTTTTGATGGGGAAACTGAGCTGATTCAGTTGCGATGCAATGAAATGTTTATTTTGTATTTATATACTTATTATTAGTAAGGGACTATAGTTATTTTGAGATACATTGTATGTATGCGTAAGTAGAAAACTGATCACTGATCACAAACTTCTACTGTACTGTAAGCTTTTGTAATTGTTACCCACAATGTACATAAAAAACGCGACTCAATGTAACATTATCAGCAGCTGAAAGTCAGTTCATTCGGGTCAGCTGATAGGTTTCTTTTTATGCCCAGCCTATCAGGACCGTGAGTATTTCTTTCCATTAGTAGCCACTAGTGCGTTCGGATTCTCAGAAGCTATATTTGTACAACACTCAGGGTAATAAATAGGATTTATTATATGTTTAATATTCCAGAATATGCCCATTACTTTGTTTGACTCAGTTTCAACCTAGGACAAAAGCCATATTATAAACCTTTGGTAATTACATATAAAGTCAGAATACGTAGGACTCCTTTCGTTTTTTCCGGCTAAAGTTATATTACCGTATCTGGGCTTCCTATCTTATCGCGCATAGAGGCCGCAATGTTTTCAATACTTTCATTCATACGCGGAATTCCGTATGGCTTCCATGGAAAGTTTGCTTATCTGAAGAGTGGGCCAGCGTATTCCAGATAGTGGTTCGCTGTCAGCTGCCTTGAAATCCGACATCCGAAATCCTACCCTGCATTCCAGTTCCATTCACCCACATTTGCGGATAGTATTCATGCACTCGCCGAATGTAATTCAATACATTGCGTTGAGTTCATCATGAGTAATGCAAGGCAGCCCACCTTGACTTAATTTGCCGCGTCTCTTTTTACTTTGAAAGTTCCAACGAAAACAGAATTCACACGCTGCCAGCTGAAGAAGAAGGAGAAGGGGAAGGGGCAGCCACTTTCAGCGGCGCTTGGCTTTTTCCATTCAATGTCAAACCGAAAGGTGAACTCTGGCCAGAACCCCAATCAAAGGCTATCCCACCATAAATCACTAATGACACCAACTTTATCTGTCTGTTTAAACAGCCATAAATTCTACCAACAAAAAAAATAAATAAATAATAAAAAACCAAACATCTAAAAGGTTCTAACACCTCTCCCCACTCACTGCATTTATAATTTATGCGATCTACAGACAGACGCTCTTTGATATCAAATTATTTTCGCCGCCACATGAGTTATGGCGTTTTGCATCCGCCGGCCAAATTGCCCCAAAAAGGGGCTCCCAATCCCAGTCCATTTTATATGTATACCTATCCATAACTCTGTTATGTTTTTCGGGTCTGAAGTATATCCCAACTTCCTGCTTCAAATTTAATTAAAGCTACGGCTTACGTAAAATGTATTTCGTAGTTTGCATAAAAATTATTATAATTACACTCATAAATAATGAGAGACAAAAGTCTATTGCTCAGTGGCACCTAAATCACACAGATTAGCTCACCGCTGGATCATTACCATCTCAAAGCCGCGTTCAGCTAACCGAATTGGATTTTATTCGATCGAATGGATGGATTTTCGGCGATAATCGAAGGCAAATTGAATTAATAATACGCGGGTCCATAGCTGTCAGCATAACTTTGAGTTATTGTATTGGGGAAAATCGTCATAATTTCCACTAATGTGCCACGCGAGTGACCTCTCTCACTCGCATTTTCTATCAGATAGAAATTCGTTTCTTTTATTCAGCTGCTTTCGTATGCCAATCGCGTTGTCAAATAAAATTCGGGGTTTATGAGACAGTTTAGCGATTAAAAAGTGGAGGGAAAAAACCATTGAAAACTGCCTTTCGATGTCAACGAAAAAGATTAGAAACTGTGGCTGGGAAATATTGAAGAAAAGGGGCAACTTGAAAACTATATTTAAATGTAAATGAAGCGCATCTGAAATTACTAAATATAAGTTATTTTAGTGTTTTAAGTAGTGAAAGTGAGGCAATGGGAGTGGGTGCGAACAGGGGCTTAAGGTTCGTAGGGGATTACGTAAGCAGGGTTTCTTCTGGGGCATAATTAGGGTCTGAAAAGGGGCGGATGTGGGCGTAACACAGTGGCATTTATCACTTAACCGTGGAAAACAGCTTTTGCTATCCCTATTAATGTTACGCACTCTCCTGAAAACAAAGGAATGCCACCCCAATGCCAAAGATCTATTCAAATGGATATTTATGCAGGTATCCCTGACTTTAGGGGTGAGTTTTCAGCACTTCTCTGTGGCGCATTGTATAGGTCCCCTGAAGAAAAATAAAAATAAATTGAAATGGAAGCAATTAAAATGTGAACCCCACTTCAGCCAGCAACCAGCATTCGTTTTCGGGAATTGCCACCATGATCGCAGCTCGTTCGACAATTCCTTTACAGCTGTGTGTACCCAAACATTCATTTCGTGTGCTCAGCAGCCACAAAAACTCATTGCAAGCAAAATGATCGACGATAATGGTAAAACAATGGCAGCAGGAGCCGCAGAAACATTGTCTGGCTGAAAGACAATGTCCCGCATTTAGCGACAATTAAGAAATCAAACGTGGCCTGTGCTGGGCAATTGCAATGGAAACCGCTCACCAGGAGCAGCACAAAGACAGTGAAGCAGCAACATGTACAGCAGCAACATCCACAGTAGCAATCCCTGATGACAGGCCACGAGTCAGACTTTCCACTCTAATGCAAATGTGCAATTAAATTGTTGACGTTGCCCGCCGTTTGTTCCCAATCAAAATTGTGCGATCGTAGGACAGGGACTTTGAAAGAGATCAAGTGAGCGTAACGACAAAAGCGCTGGCAATAAATTGTAATTAACCTTTTTTTGTGGGCGGTCTAAGCAACAACAAAAACAACCCAATAAGTGGCATTAAAATACCTATAAAAATGGCAAAATCCCTTAAAAAGATAACCCTGCTGAGAAGCAAAACGATTTGGCCCGCCCATAAGTTTAATGCGCAAACAATTGGCCTCACTTATTTGCCAAATTAATTGCTCGTATGTGGTTTTTTTTTTTTTTTCTTTACGAGCATAATTAAATTAATTTTAATGGGGCACAGGCACACTACGTTCTTCGCATAGCCAAACGACATAGACATAGAGTACTAAACATAAGGCCGCATGTAGCCACATATGGTTACAGTTCGGTAATTTTCATTTCATTTTCGAGTGAAAAAATCTATGGGCTGGAGAGATGTGTATCTGTGGCTCCGACTGTATCTGTATCTATATGGCACACACACAGGGATTTCGGATCGGAACGGGTGTGTCATTATTTCAACTGAAATTCATGCCACATGCAATGCATATACAGAGAGAAATTTTAGCTAAGAGTGGAGTTTATATATGGTAAATGGTATTACTACGACTGTTCTTATTTTCAAAGGTGACTCTGAAGATTTTAAGTAATATTTTTTATGTGGTGTATGGTCTTACAATAAGTACACTTATTGTAAAGGTGTTTTTGAAGATCTTTAATATGGTATTTGGTGTTATATTACAGAACTTATTTTAAAGGTGTTTCTGAAGATCTTAAATAAGTCTTCTTAAGTATAAGCAATAACAATTTCGATTTGCTTACATAAACTCTCTGTATTTTCTCCCTGTGCACAGATGGCTGTCTCTTACCAAACCAACGATCCTACGATCCAACGACCAACGTGGGCAGGCCGAAACATTTTGACAGAACAGTTAGTCAGTTTGGCCTTTTGAAGACAAGGTGTTGCAGAAATCAATAGAACACTTATTCGGCCACACTTGGCAAGCAATTTATTGTATCTATCCGGACTATAGACCGTTGCATAAATTAACCGAGCCGTCTGTGGGCCAGCTGTATCTGTGTATCTCTGTATCTTTGTATCTCGGCTAGGTGGAGAATGTATCTATGCAAAAATCGCTGGCAACTAAAAGTCTACAAAGTAACTAAAAGCTGCTAAGCTTGTGCGCAATTAGAATACGAATACGAATACCGAGCCCCAAAGCCGGTTGTTGTTGCTGCTGCTGCTGTTGCTGTTGCAGCTGTTGTTGCAATGTTGCTACATGGCTACACATGTTGCTGTGTTGCTGGCGGAATAGTTGTTTGTCCGTTTGTTTGTCCGTTTGTTTGTTTGCCTGCCTGGCATCTAACTAGCTATCTATATTTGAGCAGATTGCGCTGCTAACCCCATTGCAATCTCGGCTCTCTCAGACAAACCGACTGGGCCAAAGTGACTAACTTTGCTGGATCTTAGCTGCTGGTTTAGCCGGAATGTGTGTGAGTCTCTAGATTGTTAACAAGTGTAATTTAGTTGTTAAAAGAGAGAAGAGAGAGCGAGAGAGTTCTTGGTGCATTGACAACGCGCTGACTTGTACAAATTGAAATTTAAAACGCTCCTTTTCGGCCAAATGGCAAACTGGTTGGCCAAAGTGGCCCGACCGCCTGCCACATTTATTTAAATTGCAATTAGAGTGCCAGACGCGACTTATAATTAGCTTGTTGGCGGCTTAATTAGTTGGCACACACACGATCCCAGGGACGGGTTCTTGGATCTCCACAATAGAAGAGAGCTCCAGCTTTATCAGCTGTGTGTTGGGCTGTGCGAGGCTGTGCGGGTCTGTAAGTCTGTGTTTATAAAGCTGAAAGTCGTTAACCTTCGTTGTAACACATTCATCATCATCACTCACCTCGCAGCAGCGGCAGCAACACGCACTCACCGCAGCAACTACAACTCACACACGGCCGTAAAAAGAAGTCGTCTTAATCTTAAACGACGTCTCCATCCATCGCCAAAAGCAGCATCTGCAGCCCCATCAGCTGCTCTTGGCCAACTCTTCTTGGGCTTTTTACATTTTGTTTGCCAGCCTCATGGCATTTGAAAGCAAGCCAGGAAGTTGACGAATTGACGAGCGCACTGAGCTCCATTGAACTGAGCCCCTCTTAAGTAACTCGGATCAGATGCCAGGCGACTCCAACGCATCTGTGCCACAAATGAGCAAACACACAAAGGAACCAGAACAGGCCAAACAACTTGGCCAACGGACGGATCTGTGGAAAGCGGCGAGGAAAGTGTCACGTCTAGAACTAAATATGGGGAAAATTGGGAACACAACAAACATTCTCCGCTGCGTAGAAGAGTGCAATCACTCGTCTTGACACTTTCTCGTCGGCAGCCGAAGAATGCAAACAGTGAAAAGGTTTGGCGGATGTTTGCCGAGACCGAGACCCCAAAAAAAACTAAGAAAAACACAGGCCTGGCTAACCGTAAACCAGCTAACGAAAAGACAGAGGAGAACTTCTCGAGTGAAATAATTAAAATTCCATGCTCATAACTTCCGCAATTAAGGCAGCCGGCTAGAGGCCCAAGGAGTCCTATAGGAGTATACTCCAGGACAGCCAACAGCTAAGAGCCAACAGCCAAGAAAGTCGAGGAGCCACATCATCAGCGGCAGCACAAGCTAATTTCCACGCACAGTTGACGCGATCCGAGGGCAACATGGCAACATGTGAGTTGTGAGTTGCACTCCACAGTGCCAGGGCCCAGAACTCGTGCACTGAGAAAATATGCGAGTAACAAACGAATATAAAATAAAATTAAAGGTTTAACTTAATGTTTAAGATAAATTGATTACGGTAAAAACTTTTAAAGTCCAGGAGTTTGGCAGATCCTTTGATGGTCTTAGTTTTTTTCACTCTTCCAACATCACAATAGTGAAATACAGGCAAAAATAATTTCATAAAAATGCAAGTAAAAGCATTACTTAGTGTTTAAGACTACGTAAATTTCTTTTAACTGCATAGATTCTATCTTAGCAAAAGTTAAAATAATACAATACATATTTTTTTAGCTATCTCTAAGATAAGCCGATCTTTGTTAGTCTATCCAAATGGATTAGTCCCTGATATTTTTTCAGTGCCATATTGGCTGACTGGCAGACGTTGGCAAACGCTCAGCGGACCAGTGCTAGCCGACTGTCTGCCTCGGCGGAGAGTATCTTTGAGATACAACGCATGCCACACGGAACACGCCTGCACTAATGAAGTAATTCATTGAACCGTGCTACGCCGGCGTGGCTGCCACTGCCATTAGTTCAGTGTTGGCTGCACTCGGCTCCCTTCTTGTTTATTTCAGCCATTGCCGTTTTAATGCCCCTAAACCCTAAGTTGTTTGTTTGCCAGGAGTCTGTTAGCCGTGTTTTTGGCAAACATCTGCGACTGTCCGCACTTCCTGGACAGCACATTAGATCACTCCGCTGACAGGCGGGCCAAAGCCAGGGCCCAGTTGGCCGCTTGACCCCGCCTCTAAAAATGAAAACATCGGCCCGGCCACTCCTGGTTATATTGGTGGGCATTATCGGCGGACCGGCCAAGCCCATTGAGAAAAATGTCTTTGATAATTAAGCGGGTCGTCGCCGCCGATCGGCGACCATCCCCGATCCGCGATCCCCGGTCCCCGTTCCTCGAAATCCCCCCTCCATCACCACTCCACACCACTCACATTCTAACGATTGCACTTTTACCGAAAAGCGCAAGAACTTTATCTGGCATGCCGCTGGACGTTGCCGCCAGTCAGGCAAATAAAGTAGCAGCGCCTCAAAGAGGAGTGGAGTGTAGGCACTGAGAAAAAGTACGACTAAATCAAAAAGAGATACAAATTTGGCAAAACAACTATCCATATCTCGAAATGGAAAAGATAGATAACCCAGAAAATATAAACTTAAAAAAAATAAGTCCTATAAAATACTTCAATATGACCAAGAAAAACCTGTAAATGAGCTCTATATAATAACCAAAACTACTATTTATAAGAAATCATTGAATAAATGTTCCTAAATATTTGAATCCAATTTTATCCTTTCTTTAATTTAAAAGTAGGATAGCTTTATAATTCTTTTCCTTAGTTTCATATTATAAATGTTCTCATGTATCTTTTTCAAGTGTAAGATGGGAAAATGGCTTGGAGTGGCCAGTCGCATCATCTTAATAGAAATATGCGTGTGTGCGAAGTGTGTGTGCCGGTGCTGCTGTGCTGTGCATATCAAAATCCATTAGTGGCTTTTGTAGAAATAATCAACAACGACAAAAATAAGAAGAAAAGGAGGGAAAAAAGTAAATGTGAAAATAAAAACAGCAAAACTGCAATCGGCAGACGATGCAAAAGTCCCCCAACCTCCTCCTTTTCTAACTCTTTCACTGCGGTTTTAGTGGTGGCCAATGGCCAATGGCCATATCCATATATCCATATCTCTGGCCCGACTAAGTGAACATTTGTAATGGTCAGTCAGGCGGCCAGTGGCTCGTCTATCAGCAAACGCGTTTGTTCGACTGTCCGCACAACGGACTTTCGGATACAGATACACTGTATCTATAGTACGTACGTATGGTAACCATAGTCCGCAGAACGAAAACAAACCGTACAGAAATTGGCTGGGATCATCTAATCACTTGTTTTCGTTGTTCATTTCAAACAGAGCGTGTCGCGAGCATTTTGTAAAAATAAAAAACGTAATTACATTATGCGGTTGCTGCTCCGGCGGAGGCTCTTCTTTATCACCGATGGTCGATGGTCGGTGGTCAGTGCCTCCTCCATAGTTGTAAATAATTGCATTTAATTATAAATTCTATAATGAGTGGCGATGCACTTTTCTTTTCTTTTTTTCCAACTTATTCGCCCACTGGCGATTAAATTTATCAGCGTCAAGTGGTGATTGACTTGTCGGCATGCAAATATGCTCGCATATTTGCATTTACTTGGCGGGGCTGTAAATCATAACTAGATAATTTATGGCCCAGCCAGTGCTCCAATGTAAACAACAACAAAATAATCTGTGACATCATTTATAAGGTATATAAAGCATTCCTTTCATACCTTTCAATATCTGTCTCTGGACCTGGCTGTGAACCCACTAAATCCCGCTTAGCCTCAGTTCATACAGACACCCGAAATTCATTCATAAAACTTTGGAAAGTCGTTAAAATCAAGACCATGTCTCCTTCGATATTTATGCCCGCTTATGTTGGCCCACAGATTTATGCCCGTTTCGACCTTAACCAATTTATTGGGGTATTTATAAATGGCGACATTTGTAGCCTTTGCAACTCAATCGCATTATAAACTTTTTACGATCCGATGAAAAGAAAATAACAGCGGCCGAATGAAAAACGTGAAAATTAAATCAAATCAGACATCCAGATGAAGAAATACTGACTGCTACGGATTTGTGATTTTACTGCCCGAGATTAGCACTGGTTAGGTTATCTACATGTATGTATATCTATCATCTATCCATAATTGTTGCTTTTCCTGTCTTTTAGACGAAATTATAAATCTCTCGTGGCGTCAAAAGAAAAAGAAAGAAAAATATTTACTAATTCGCTGGCGAATTTTGGCAAATGTTCAAGGCTGACGCACGAGTCAACCGGTGGTCAGGGTATGGGATAGATTTTAGACAAATTTTCAAATTCAAACTAAACATACACAGAGATAAATTATATTCTGAAGATTTACCGAAGTAATTTGTACAAAATATATAGTACATTAATAAAGTTTTTAATATTTTTCAGCTGAAGATTTTTACTTTTAGTTTAAAAGGAATTTATTTAAAATCTTATACACTAAAGTTCAAATGTTTTTTTCACTGTTTAATGACTAATGCAATGCACTGTCACATTTGTGTATAATTAGATCTCTTTCCTTTCTGCTGACCCACTAATCAAGAAGAAAGTTCTACCCCACATTTCACATAGTTAAAGCCACTAATTTAAAGCAGAAAAGTCGATGTTTGGATCTGGGAGTCCACAATATGTTTCTCTATTTGTTTGCCTTTCCGTGTTTATTTATTTATTTGTATTTGCTTATCAGCGGCACGGCGGCGTCTCTAATTAATTTTTCTTCTCTGAAAATCGGTGGTCGTTCTTTTTGGTGTTGTTTCGATACTTTTTCGATGGCCAACTGAGATCCGGTCTGCGGGGAAATCGGCTGCCCACCTACTCGTATATAGCCGGCAAACTAATTAAGTCACAAATACATAACGCCAGCTTTTATCAGACGAGATAAAAGTTACAAAAAAATGGAAAAATATATAAATACGAAAGGAAAAATGAGAAACAAAATCAAATGGAACTAGCCCGGCGCTATCTGAGTGACTTTTAAAAAAGATTATCAGCTGGAAGGTCCAACAAAAATTGTTTTTTATCAGCAGCTAATGAGTGCCTGTGATAAGGCAGAACTAAAAATAAAAATACAGAGAAAAAGAGAGAGACCCCGCACGTGTGAAACAAAATATTTAAAAGGCATATTTCCGCTCGGCCATCGAACGACCATCAATCACCAAACTCGAGTGTCCCGCAATAATATTTATAATAACTTTAAAACGATTTTTTCGCGCGCAGCCGAATGCCTTTCAACGTTTTCAATTTCATTTGGGGGCCTTTAATTGCCGAAATCAATTCAAAAGCCAGTTGAACGCGTTAAAAGCAACTACACAGGGGCAGCAAATAAACAAAATAAAATAAGAGCCGACCGAAAATTTCAATAATTATTAACAAGACGACGGCGAGTTCATTAGCGCCGCGGGCAAACAAATACACATTTGTGTATATATGTGCACAGTTTTTAATGAAAATACAAATAGATGTTGGGTAATTAAGACTTGTCTTTTATACATTGTATTGGCCAGTTCTGGGTGTTCAAAATAAAATAACTAAATGTACGTAATGAACGCCTGCACTGGGGAAAATATATGGGAATATGTATTTTCCCAAATAAAAGAATAATAAAATATACTTTAGGGATATGATATTTTAAAAGAACGGGGAACATTTTAATACGACTTACTATGCTTTCTATCTCATTTCTATTCCATTCCTATGATCTTTATAACTATTTCTTAATTTTTTTTAAGAACCGATTCCAGCTGATAAGGATTTTTCTCTCTGCATTGGCCAAAGGCGTTTCAAAACTTGTTCGACAACTTGTTTTGGTCTTTACATATCGACTAGAATCGCGAGTCAGCACCATATACACTACCATATGCGATAATGCTGGGAGCACATGATATAATATAATTGGAATGCGCCACACACACACAAGCACACATGCGAGTACCAGCGGTGGAAAACTATCTGCTGGGTTTCCACACATTATCGGGCTTGGTTTGGTTCGGCTTACCGAGAATCATGCTCGGGCCGCAGTAAATTTCCATAAATTTACATGCCATAAATCAAATTGAAAATGTGTTTTCCTCGATGATCGCAACTCTTTGCCTTATCTCCAACGGCTGTCCGTCTTTGGGGGAGAAGACTGCCGCTGCTATTGCTGCTGTTGCAAACCAAACACGGGGCTTATCAGTCGAGTTCAGTGCAGTTGGCTGGCTGACAAAGTGCAGTCAACTCATCGGGCTGCATTTCCCCCCTTGGAATCTTGGCGATGACTAAGTGTGGAGAGCCCACGCACTGGGAGTTGAGTTTGTGCTCTACTATTTGGTTAAACAACAGCGGAGCTCAGACGTCGCAAATGGCCAATGCTGACACCGAATGCGATGAACTCATTCACCATTCATTCATGCCACCAGAACTGGCGAAAATGGTATGCGACTAGGGGGTACCTGGTAATCGCGGAAGCTTTAAATGTTACCAAAAATAGAATGACAATAACATCTTAATATGTCAACTCTGTTGATAAAACCCAATCAAGTGGAAAATTACAAAATATTGGGTTCTATTAGCAGAGTTGATATTATAAGATATTATTGTTATTATATTATATTCTGTTCACCTTTAGTGTCAATCTTATAAGAAATATGTCTATAGAATGTTACATTTTGATTTTAATGGGATGTAAGCATTAAAGTCTGTTCAGATCCTTTATAATAAACTTGTTCAATCTTCAGAAATCGAAATGGCTATTAAAAATCCCTACATTTGAGGTGTCTTTTATTCAAACTACCACCAAATTCGTATACCCCCCTAATACCAGGTATAATAAACAGAAAACAGTCGCTGTTCTGACTGGCCGCTAAAATGTTCTGATCACGCCTAATGGACTTTTCAGCTGTCTGTGGAGGGAAATGCTGCAGCCGCAATAAAAAACGTGCAAAACATCACCAATAACAGCAGGAAATTCGCAGCCGGAGCCCAGGTACATATATGTTCGATCGTATGACTAATTCCCACAGTTCGGTGATAAAGTTCACAAAGTAAATTTGCACACGCTCAGCTCGAAACTGCTCTGCTCTCCATACCTCGAAGTTTAATTTCATTTTTTTACGGCTTTTACCCGGCAATTACGTCATTGGAGAAGCGAACGTCTTTAGTGCTGTCAGCTTGTCAAAAATATGTACAATTTTGAGTTGGGCCAAGAAAGTCGGTCCAACTGTAAAATTGCATTCGGCCGACGTCTGATGAACCCAAAAATGTGTGTCTGTGAGTCAGTCTGGCCATCGCATATGGCGCTATTTATTGGCTACCCCACTGGATAGCACTCTCAGCAAAAAGTGCACGTCCACGAAAATATTTAATTCATTTGTGAGCCAGAAATTGGGACATTAACTTACGATTCTAAGATGGGAAAGTCAACCAACCTGCAAAGAAAAGAATAAATCAAGTTAGTTGGTGATTTAAATGTGAATAGGTTAAGCAGTCTGACTTCACTTTCAAATATGAGATCATTTCAGGGGAGAGAATGTTAAATGAAAGTTAAGAAATCGCCCATAAAAAGGTGAAAATAAGCAGAATGATAACCCCAAGCACATGCCAAGCCTCATTGAGAGTTCACCCAACTAGATCCGATTCTACTATCATCAATGAGATCATCCCACTGGCGCACTAAGGTCATCGAAAATTATTTTTTATTACGGCGCCATCCCATCTCTAAGGCAAAACAAAAAAATAGACGGGACGTGTGTCTATCACTCTATATGCACTTGAGGATGTGTGTTTTTATGTGCATTAATCGCCTGCCTAGGACGTACGATTTATATACAACATTTATTTACCCGCGACCAACGCCAGTTTATCACGTAGTCATGATTCACACAAATTCTAATCGCCAGGCTTTGGCAAATAAAAAAGGTTTCGCAATAAAAATTAACTGGGAATTAATCAATTATTGGGAGGCAATCGAGCAATCGAGAGGGCGGCCCGCATTCATACATGTAACTGAAATAAACAACAAACTTAATTAAAAACCAAAAATGGGGCGCAAAAGTAAACAAACCGCCCACACTCATTCACTCAGGAACTGCAGACTGCACAAATTGAAAAACATACAAAAAGGCAGAGACAGAAACAAAGTTTAAAAAACGAATTGCACTTCAGCGTACAATGGCCATAAATATGAAATTGTATGGTAAATTAATGCTATTATAGCGTCTAAAATCCAACACACAAGAAATAGAAGAAAAATGCTTAGAAAAGAGCAGCAACAGCGGCTAAATAAAGAGCCATATTTGAAGACCTTGTACGTGGGCTGCCTACACAACCAGTTCGCGGATTCAGTTTATTTCAATTTTGTGTGGTGTGCCGGTCTGAGCTGGCCCAAACCGACTGGGCCCGTTCCGGCCAACTCCATCTCCGGCTCCAACTATAGCTCCAGTGCACAGGAAAAAATGCAGCTAAGATATTTCGATGTTATAAAGATCCTCTGAACTATTTTATAGGGTTCTATCATATAACATCTTCGCATATTTTAGAAAAAGAAAAAATGTTCTATTACATTTCGTAAACATATTACATCTATCATTTCATAAAAACATCTCTTTTTAGAAAAATATTTTGTTTGGAATAAATTATTATAAAAGATCTTTATAAGCATAGGCCTTATTATCAAAGATCACAACTCTTTATGGGACCTTCGAGATCTTAGTTTATTTCAATAGACCTTTGTTTCGAACTTCAACTTGATTGATCGTCCAGTTCAGTGGCTATTTTTTTTTTTCTCTGTTTACTACCGACTGACTGTGGCAGTATTTCAGTTTCTTAGTCCATATGTATGCGAGTGTATCGGCTTTATACATATGGCGGCACTTGATTTGCATAACAAATGCAGCACAACAGCAGCCGGGGCAAACGCAAAGGCGAAATCCAAAGAAGAAGGCTGTGGCCGCCGTAGAAGCCGACTCACCCAGCCGTGCCAAAAACAAAAGCCAGCCAAATTGCTGCGAAAATATATAGACTGGCTCAAAATTCATCAAATGCGCACCCAAGAGTCAAAAGCTCGTCTCGCTCAATTACCAGAAATTTCACTCCATTAAGACACACACCTCGCGCGTCCATAAAAAGTGAATGTCTATCATTAAGACAATTTTTTCCAACACATTTTTACTTTTTTTTTGGTTTTTCTTAGCTGTTTTTTGGTGTTTTTTGCATCCGCTCGAACCAGCACTTTTCCATTTCCGCTTTTATGCCAAATTAATTGAGCCTAATTACGGCCATTGAATGCTGCGGATTAGATCATCGTGGAGAGAGATCACCTGCCGCGCCAGCGAGCGTAAATTAATTGGTGATTTCGGCCAAAAACAGAAATTAATAACCGAGCTGAGAGTTCGTTAAAAAATGCTAATTTCGCTCATTCGACGCCCATCACATATTTTTCCCCCTCAATTTCTAAGGTGACAAAAAAATTGACACCGAATCTACGCAGCAGACGTGTCAGTTTGAAACAAATTGGCAAAAGTTCAACTATGCCATAAAGGGAATGCCCGGCCGAAAAAGAAAACAACAAATATTTCTACGTGTCCAATGGAACAGAGCCCTTTTGTTATATATTATAGGCACCTTATAGAGGGGGGCTAGATTAGCTGGGGAGCCATTAGTCAGCGGACGTCGATTGCGTAGCACGGTGGTTGTTGTTCACCGATTTGTTTGCATTTTCACATTTATTTATCAACAAATTACGCTGTAAACAAAGGCAAACAGACCGGGCAAACGAACGGACATGGGTGTAGTACTATAGCACATACCTCAAAAGTCCGGCCAAAAGGTTAATTATGCAGCCGGGGACTGGGAATTCACAGTACTATGTACACACAAGTACATATTCACATTGTACGGAGGGAAGTTAGTCGGCTCGTCAGTGCGGTTCGTCAATCATTTTCTGGATGGCTTACATGAAAATCGTGTTTGGTTTTTCAGATTGTTTTTCCTTTTTCTTGGTTTTTTTTCGGTTTTTTGGTGGTCTGTGTTAAACGGTTTCACTGCATTTTTTACAGCCAAACAAATTTTTTGACAAGCAACTGACAGAAATTGACAAGCGGCCGAGCAATGGGCCAAAATGCTGGAGGACCGAAAAGAACCCCACAAACGATATGATGTGAGAGATGGTTCCAGCTGTGAAAAGGTCAACATCGCAGACAACCAGACATGCTGGGTCTGTCGTGCAGAGTTATTGCCTCGTTGTTTTGCCTCACTTTCCAACGATCCAGCGATGGCCGAAAGAAATGAAAAGTGTGGCCTGAGAACCCGAGAAAGAAAGGCCTTTCTTCTCGGACGAAACGACTTTGACCAGCTAATATTGACAAATTAAAAGCAGGTTAATGTGTCTTTAATGTTTGTGTAGTTTTCCCCGGTCGGTTTAGGAATCATACATAGATGCCCAAGATCCATTGATGCAACATATGTGCGCCGGCATGTAAAAATATACACAAAGATCGGCGCGTATCTTTAAGAACCGACATGAAACACAGATACGGATACAAACACGTGTGTGTAAAAACGGGCAGCCAAAGGCAAGGCAATTCAAAAGTCATTGAGGCGCAAAAGTCAAGCATAAATATTTCAAATAATGTTTGCTGGCCCCGCTGGCATTGGGTCTTGGGTCTTGGGTCTTGGAACTTTGTAAACCCAACTAAACCGCTCGCCCTCTCTTTCCCCCGCTGGGCTACCCCTCTCTTTCACCCGCTATCGCAGTGTGTGTGTGTGTGTGGCATAATTTGGTGAGAGTTCGAGTTCAACAGCTGAACAAAAAACAGCACCAAACACATTAGCTTTGAAATAAGAACAACACCATAGAACTCGAAACGGTACACAGGGAAAATTAGGGTAAGTCTAAGTGAAGTATTTCTAATAATCTTTATTAAATATATCGAAAAATTAAATATATATTTTATTAAATAGTTGTTAAATTGAAGCATGAAAAAGTATTTAGATAGTTTTTGTAAAAAAGTATTAAAAAACGGTTTGAAAGCATTATTTAAGATACGTAATTACAAAGATATACAATCCATATCACTTTTAAGATCATAGCATATTAATAATAATAGAGATTTAATAATCGGATGTTTGAGAACCAGAACCATGTCGATTGCAAATTCATTTCATTTGAGATCATATTTTGTTTCTGTGTAAAGATCGGAAAACTGAGAGCACAGAGAACCGGAGAATCGGAGAACCGGAGGGAGCTCCCAGCACGATGAGATGAAAAATTCTAGAGGGCGAGCGAGAGCGACGGGCGTTTCTGTAATAGACGATGTCTACGCTGATGACCTCAGTTAAAAATAAATAATGCCTTACATTGTTTGGAATTAGTGGCTGTTTTTGGGCTCCAGTCTGCAGATGGATCTGTGAGATTCTGGCCGTAAGTTCAGGGTGGCGCTCAGCGATCATAAAGATGCTCTGCTCTCATGAGGTTGGCGACAATGAACACAAAACATGGGGCGCCCAAACAAATCATTTTGTCAACTCAGCTTGTACCCGGCAGCTGGAGAAGAGGCATGCATATTTGTGTAGATTCTTGTACGACATTTATCACACAAGAAATTGATGAACCTGCCCCGCCTGATAAATGTCTGCGAGCAGCGAGACTGGGGGAAAGCGTTTCAGTTTAATCGGAGAAAATCTGGGGAAGAGATTAGCTTCTAAGTCGCTGAATTGGGTGTAACATTGCTTTATTTAATTTAAAATCAAGGGAGATTATGGAGAAGAGATTAGCTGCTAAGTTGGGGGACTTATTGTTTGTTTAGTTTCATACTTAGTTTTATAGTTTCAACAAGATTTGTTCCTGCTTCATTTTAAAGAACTAAACCAATATGTATTATCATATTTAAGCTTATACTTCAATTGGGACTCTATTTGTTTAAGAAATCTCACACTTAATAAAAGTTCCCTAACTCTAACTCAATGTAATCCATAGATATTATTTATATATCGTTTATTTTTTGGGTCTTTCCCAGCCAGAAGAAGAATGCCAGGCCAGCCGAAATATTGTTTCAGTTTTATTTACCT
This sequence comes from Drosophila subpulchrella, assembly GCF_014743375.2. Taxonomy (NCBI): domain Eukaryota; kingdom Metazoa; phylum Arthropoda; class Insecta; order Diptera; family Drosophilidae; genus Drosophila; species Drosophila subpulchrella. The sequence continues at coordinate 15,027,253 of NC_050609.1, forward strand.
GAAATTTGCTATTTTATCAACCACCCAGCACAAGTGTTTCGCTGCGAACTTATTTACATACTTATCGGTACATATGTGGAGTATAAACAACAAAGGCAGACACAATGAAAAAACGAGTTTATATATAAGGTGGCTATGCTGTAAAATTATAAAGGGCGGACCATATCAAGAGTGCTGTTATGGCAGACAAAACGGGTCGCCAGCTCAAAAACTCGGGGGTTAAAAGCGATCTACGCCGATGACGCACCATAGAACCGGAAATTCTGTTTTTGTCATTACGCTGAGTTCTCAATAAGTATGCAAATCGAATTGTTTGTGCACTTTTCGGTGTTTATTCCCATGGAACTAAAAAAGCAAACTACCGAGGGGACAGAACCAGCACTCGACAAGAGTGTAAACAAACTACACAGCGATTATGATTTATGAATCGAAATAAACGCTGACAATTCAAACAGCAGCGGAAATGCTAAAGAAAACCGATCAGAACCAAAAACAACCAATAGCAATAGCAATCTGAGATAACTCAAGAAACTGGCTTCATCGCGTCGCGTAGATAGTGCCAGCGACTAACTAACTGTAAACATATATTATATAGGTTATCACTATCATTTTCGGCACGCAGCTGACAAGATAAAGTTGAGCCACAAAAAGGGGGGAGAGCCAGAGACTAGAAAACCCAGAAACTCAGGTAAATTTTGGGGAGTGAAAGTAAGTGGCGAACCCGGCGACAATCACAATATGTATCTAAAACTCTGACGTTTCGTTCTAGGAAGCCCCGAAGCCACTCATAAACCACTGAGATACCGAGATCTGGAGATCTGCAGATCATAATGGTCTTTCAGATAAGCTGGTTTGTTTACCCACCCCCGAAGATAAGCGACATGGGGTCCCGAAGCTCTATTTACCTTTTTAGATGCGTTTGCAGCTGGTTCACGAGAAGAGAGTATCTGTAACTTTGCTGCGTTCGTATTTTTCGGTTTCACAACACCACTGAAAATTCCATAAACACCAAATAGAATTTCGCTTTTGTGTATTTCTTCACAATACTTTTCTTTTCGTATATCTTGAGATGTATAATTTCTCTTTTATTTTCGTTACTTCGTTTATTTTATAAATTTCTTGTAATCACTTGTATTTATTTCTCGTTTTCAACAACAACATTTCGTCATGTTTTTTTCTATGGGGCGTACAAAAAATGTAGTAAACGTAATCGAAAACAAAAGCACACACGTTCCCCCTGTTCTCTCGCTAAGGCGAGAAAGAGATGGCGGTGGGGCCAGAAGAAAGAGAAGGAGACAGATAGGGGAGGGCAGAAACGCACGCACACTCTATAAGAACGGAACCGAACCGCAAAGAAAACCGATTTTTATGCACTATTTAGCTTTACATTTTTCCTGTATATAGTTTTTATTTTTATTTCTTCTTTGCTTTCGAGAAAAGGGGTAAGGGAATGTTTATTTTCTTTTTTTTAGGGGGATGTGTTGAAACCGTGCGAAATTCAAGCCTGACAAACGATGCGTTTGTTTTATTTGCAACTATAATTTCCACGCTTGTTTCTCATATTTTCTCTTATTTGTTTTCCGAAAAACAAACGATTTCTTTATTGTTAAACGGAGAGTGTTGTTTTTAATCGCGATCGTGTGAGTGTGCCTCTGTTTATCGCGCTGGTGATTTTTGTTGACTCGAAGAAATTCGTTCACGCCCGCGCCATTCATAAAACGTATCCCAAAGATACGATCGTCACGCACTCACAGTTTCGTCACTGATTCAGACGCTTAACTAAATAAATACATTTTCAAAATCCATATTTCTCCAGATTCTCTTACGCACGATTATAAAAAGTAATGTTTTGAACGGCAAAACGAAAACGATCCGCGAGCAAAACCGCTTTCGTCGATAAAAATATTCAAACTGAAACCGCCTTGGAACGGAAACTCACAGCCGTTGAGTTAACAGGGGCAGCCGTAACATTTAGCGGTTAACAGAGCGGTTGGCATGCTAAGTTAACATGTTCGAGGGCAATTCGCTCTGAGTTAACATGTGCGAGAACTACGATTACCGGTTAACAGTGCGGGTTAACAGGCAAGAACTGCAAATAACGGGTAAAGAGAGAGAAATGAGCGGCGCTCAAAGTGCGCTAACAGCTCAATTCGAGCCGATCGAATAGCAGCGATCTGCTGTTCGAGTAAAAATCCCCTTAGAATTTTTCATTGAAAGTAAAAATCGTTGGGAAAACTCCCCTTTGAATGTGTTTGTAGATTTCACACACCCATTCGAAAGTGTTTGTAAATTTACACTAACAAGCGGCGATAAAACCCCATCTTAGAGTCTTTTCTATGGCTTATTTAGTGTGTTTGGATTTCGGATTTTACGACCCGGGTCTCTTCTTTGCGCAGCCTCTTTTAGCGTTTATCGGCTGGCATCTCCCTCAGTTCTTATCAGTGGTGCATTGTCTTATCTGCAGATTTATGGCCCAACGGGCATTTAATAGCCCCCAGATCACCAGATTCCTGGAAGTCGACTTAACACTTTCGTTGTCTCAATTTGATTAGCGCCTGCATTGGCTTAACACTTTTCTATCCATTTATGAACCACAACGAAAGGGAGAAACTATATATGTTATATGAACTTAGTGAAGATCAAATAGGAATTAACTGAGTTCTTTACTAATCATATAACTTACAATGCACAAGCTTTAAGGAAAGATAAGGAAGAAAGGAAGAAAGATATATGGACTTGAAGTACCAGTTGCCATGTTTATTGGCATATAATGAGCTACTACATATATATTCTTGGTAGGTTTTAAATTATCTTTTCATTTAATCACTCTTCAGTAATAATTTCAATAATAGAGCTGAATAATCTTTCAGTAAACTCAGTAATCCAAGATATTTAGTTTTATATACTCTGATATTTCTAGTTGTGCAGCTAAGCCTTTAATTTGTATTGCTCTTAACCTATTACTAAGTTGGGCATGCAGAGAATTTAACTTAATGACTAAGATTTGTAAGCCATAAAATTAATAGATCAATGAACTCTGGCCTTAAGTCATTTATAACTCTGCTTTATATTACTAAGCAACACAAAATTAAAGATACAAGAGTTGAAATTATAAACACCTCTGCTTTTGCCAGTTAATTAATGTTAACATGCGTTTACAAAAACTAAAGAATTTTGTAAAGCCCAGGAATTAAGCATTTAAATAATAAATCATCCCTATAAGGGAGAACGAACTCTCGTCCTGAGCCAATTGTTGAATGAACCCAGACAGCTAACAACAATTCGTCAGGATTAGCCGTGTCAACTCTTTCCTGTTTTTGTGCCATCTCCTTCTTTTTCCCACTCTATTGGCTTTCCTCTTTCGTTTTCTTTCCACCTTTCCTCCGCATTTCGTAACGTTTTGAGGTGTGTTTGCCGGCCTCATCCTTATCGCAGGGGCGCATCAACGTCACACAGATATCCCATATAGCCATAACCATTCCCGAGCCGATCTACGTGCCCGGGTTCTCTCGCTGCCTTTGAAATCGAAACTGCCCATTGTGTTGAAATCTAAGCAGGCGTGTGAGGAGCTCCCCAGTCCCCGAATCTCCGAATCTCCGAGTCCCCGATCCCCGAATCCCGGTTCCAATCCCAATCCCAAACTCCATTCCGTGTGATGTGCTGCATGCTTGATCGATAGCGTCTGGTCTCCTTGATTTCCAGCGAAAGGTAAACACAACAAAAGCGAAAATATTGAGAGACAAAAAGATGCCACGCAGATATTTTCGGGCATATTTTGAATAGTTTTCAATGCCAATGACAGCAGGAGAAACTTGGCTTAGAGAGTGCACAGGGAAAAATTAAATTAGCCTTATTTGAAAGAAGCTTTTTAATTTCATTTCAATCAATTTGATTAGGTAGTTAGATAGATAGATAGATAGATAGATATGAAATCAATTCAATTTCTTAATTTGTTTAAAGCTTAGTGCATTTAAAAATTATTTAAATAATACACTTAAAAATAGCACAGACACTCCTTGATATATTTTCTCTCTCTTTACGTGTACTTTTCACTTTGGCATAAATAATGCCGAATGAAATGCGATAAACAGAGTTATATATTTGCACACAGCGGGAAGCTGGCCAATAAAGTTGTATGGGGTTTTCCATAATACGCCGAACCGAGTTAAAACCAAACCAAAACCAAAACCAAAACTAAAACCGAAACCGAAGCGAGTGAAAAGTGCCATAAAAAAGGCAATGCTCGCGTCGCTTTTGCACTCACTCAGCGACATCATTCTGTTAATGGTCGCACTGTCTCCAAACGTAGCGATATGCAGATTTTTCGCTATGGTATGGTATAGTATAGCATATATGTGGTAGAGGGGAATCCCCCCATTAATGCATTTGCGCCATTTGTTGGCCTTGCCGTTTGGCTGATAAGTCAAGTTTTTATGGACGCGCGCGCATTTAACTTGATTATAAACGACGGCAGGCGGCCGGGCCATATAAAATCGCTTTTCATTATGGCCCAGGCATGTGAAATTAATAAGCCGGCCGACAAGACCGAAAGCCGGGCGGGCCAATATTTTGGCCAAAAGCCAAGTTCGTTGCCTAAGTCTTTTGTTTTGCTTTCGGGTTTTATGCATTTTCCTTTTTTCGCCCGACCAAAACTCCCGCTGCGCGTGTTTGTGGCCAAACAAACACCAGAGCCGCCTTAAATGTTCATTAATTCAAATTGATTCTAATCGCGACGCCTTCATTAATCTAAGCGCCACCCCACGCAATGCATTTTCTATTGACCGCAAATTATTTATTGATGAGCCTCGCCGCGAAATTGGCTGCCGGATTCGGTTGCAGCCACAATTGCATGATTAATGGGCGGATACCCGGAGTGTCCATGGAGGAGTCGCAGAACAGGACCCTTGTTCTATGACAAACGATCGTATTTATGGCTCTATTCACCGGCCACAGGTAGTCACGTCTCTGCGCGTGTTTGCCATTCGCCCATGGAACCCTTGGCCAGTTCACTTCCGCCTGCCAGCCACTTGTTACATGGCGGGCAAACAAGAAACATTTATTTTAAGTGCTGTTTGTTTTGACCGGGATGCGGGGAGCCAAGTCGAGTCCCGCAGATAAGTCTTTCGGGTCCTTCGATTACAAATGCCAGACGGCAGGCCAGTCAGCTATAAACTGACACATCTCTCATGACTTAACGAGTGACTCAGGGGCTGGGCAAATATGGATCATATCTCCCCTAAAAACTGTGATATATCTGCACTGAGCGAGAAATCTGGGACTATAATTGTAGATTAAGTAAAATAATGTTTAAAGTAAAGTATACCAAAGAATTATGTTTTTTTTAACGGGGTATTTATCTAAAATATTATTCACAAACATTGTTATTCTGGGTGTACCAGCTACACTGTACCTACGCCTTTTTAAAATCATATAAGTTATGATCACAGAAAATTCTTAATTGAAGTTTGGGTTATGTAAAGAAAAATGTAGGATAAAATATGGGATAACATTTTAGTCTTTTTTACTTATTTTAACATTTTTTAATATTTTTTCCATTTACATATATTTAAAGTTTAATTGTAAAGCAACGTAATAAGGCTCTTATTATTTTATTCACAACTAGCTACTTTTAATATTCCCGAATTTCTCGTACGGTATTGTTCTCAGTGTTTCGCACCAAAACAAAGCCAAAGCTGTGTCAACATGGGTCCAAAAGCGGGATCGGGTCAGCTGCTTTTGGCCAGAGGCGACAAAGGAAGCGAAGCGAGCTGGAACTGAACCGCTCAAGGTTGCCGCCGACTTTGGGTCAAGCGGTCCAAGAGCCGCGTGAAAATCTTGTTAAGCATTTAATGCCAATGAGCAAATATAAATCAACATGACAAATGACCAAAAATTCTCGGCGACAACATCGCAGCCTTTAAAGACACCAAGCCACCAAAGCAACAACAAGGGCCACAAGAGTGTTGCTCTTGCGTTGTACTTGTTGTACTTGTTGTACTTGTTGCACTGCACGGTGGCTGCCTTTGTTGCTGTAATTGTTATGCCGCTACAAGCCATTGTTGCGGCAACGAAATCTGCATAAATGGGTCAGCGATCAGCATTCAGCTGCCGCCGGCGGCGGTGGACTTACCTTTGCCTTTGTGTACTTGTTACGCACGCGGGAGCAAACTCATTGAACCCCATTGAAAGTGCTGCTTTTTTACTCTTAACAAGTAAAGCTACTCTTGGAAAATATATTCCAAGTTGCAGGGGCTTGAGAAATCATATTTAACCACTAGTTATTAAACTTAAAAAATTACAATTACAAATTATATGCCTAAGTTTGTATTTATTCCTGGTCAATAGAGAATGTCGATTTTATTTAATTTTATACGCACCATGTTTTTTTTCTTCCCGAGCAGGCTTAGATTTTTTTAAGCTATTAATATTAATGGATTTCTTTGTCCTCGACATTACCAAAGACAATCAAACAATTGAAAAACAAGAGTGGTTCGATCGACCCACCCATTATACTTTTACATTTGCACTTGGCTTTGTTTACAATTTTCTTAAACAAAGAAGACAGAAGCCTCGCCGAGCCCATTGTTTTGCCTTCGATTCGTATTATTTGTGTCTTGTTAAGCTGCAATGCCAGATGTGTGCAAAAATGGCTATCAACACCACGAGCTGCATTCCAGGAAGCTCATATTTCTAGAATTTTTACCATGTGCGAGTGTGCTTGTGGCGGTTGCTAAGTTCAGAGCCGCCATGAATTTGTGGCCAAGACCTTGCTGACAACATTAGACCCTGAAATAGGCGGCCGGAAAACTCGCTGACAGCATGTGGTGAAAACAGCGACCGCCGAAAGGAAAACCAGAGGGAAAAAGGGAGGCTTCGGATGGCGATGCCCCACAGTGTGTTTGTTGGCATCCACACTCGATATTATTTTCGTGCATTTTCTTGGAGCTGCCGCCGCCGCCGTGTCTACGCCGGATCAACTGGCTCTGTAATTATAGAGAACGCTTGCCGTGTCACAGTTGCCACATAAATCAAACCACTGGCGGAAAAGTCAGTCAGCCGGCCAAAGCTGCTGCTGTTTGGCCGCCGCTCGATGCACCTGGAAAAATACCTGATTTCTTTTATATCTATATTACTATTAAATAAATTTTAATCGCTGAAATACCAAGAAAATATAATGCCAGGATATTCAAAAATACTATTTCCTCTCCTCAATTTATTCAAGGCTTACAGATATATATTAAAAATATAAAAATGTATAAAAGTTTATCTGAGTTCCTTTTTAAGTACATTTCCCTTCCTAGAGGAAGATTAGATTTAATGACAGAATTTTCTAATTCAAAAGACTATTTAATCTCCCCAATATATTCTTGATTAAGTATATTATTATATGTAGTTTTTTTCTTCTAATACATATAGAACCCCCTCTTTTGATCAATTTTCCACCCTAGAGAAACCATTCTTCGAGTGTACTTGCCACGCGCGACTTGGCTTTCTGGAATCATAATTCAAGACCACTCCGACTGGCTCGGCAGCCAGTTTTTGGCTTTTGTGCTGAACTTTTCGCACGCCTCGACGAATGGCCGTGGCAGAGGCAGTGGCAGTGGCTGTGGAAGTGGCAGCATCTTGGGGCATCCGTCTTTGTAATTAGGCGTTCATAATTAGCCCGGCTGAGCGATTTTTTATAACATAGGAAAAGGCGTCGCTGCTCTCACGGGCTTTAGAAAGTTTTTGTTTTTATTTTTATTTCCCTCCATTTCGCTGGCAAACTCGCTGATTATTAGCACGATAGCATTTAATTAGATTTTGGCCGACGGACACTATGGCATTGTGAAAGGCAGTCCCAAAAAATGGGAAAAAAAATCTAAGGCCAGCGGAGATCTGGGCGCAGTCACAGCTCATTAGACGCCAACGCTCGACTATTGGGGATTTTTTTTTGCATATGACCATTTCCGTTGGCTAAAATACCGAGAAACAGCACAAAAAAATAAGAAAAACTTGTAATTTATAGTACTCAAAGGAGAGCTGCTCTGAGCGGCCTTGATCGCCGGCAGCGAAGCGAGTCCAAGCGAAAATGTTGCAACGTTTGTTCTGCTGATTGTTTTGTTTATTTGTTGGTGTTAGGCAAAACATAATCATAAAACTGTAAACACGAAATGCATAAATTGCAACTCGAGAGGCATCGACTGCCGCGAAAAGGCGAAAAAGCGAAAAAGCAGCGGAGGCTGCACTTAACCCAGTTCGCTGGCCGTACCGCCATTTACCATCTACCATTTACCATTTGCTATTTACCATTTAACAACTGCCGCGTTGCATGTCGCGGGTCCATTGATTGCGTCGTTTTCAGATCCGCTGACTAGACAAACAAAGGCACAGCCCGCCGCTCTGTTCTCCTACCAACTAACCAACTCACTAACTTAAAGCTCGGCTCAGGTGCGTCCCCACAAAATAAAAAAAAAGGAAAAAAGAAAAGGTGACAACAAGTGCAGGGCGCGTTTATGGCCACGCTCACGCAAAAAGATCACGAAATCGCCTTCAGGTTTCGAAATATTTTAGTGTATTTACCAGGAAACCAAAGACTGTGCAGAAAACTGAAGACGCAAACCGCTTACAACTCGTTGAAACATGAGGCTTGTTCTGGATCTCACTTTTTGGCAATAGATTATTTGTTATGAGTCATGGGATTATAACCTCTTTAACCTCAAGTTATGGCATCTAGAAGTGCCGTTTTTATGAAAGCAACTGGAATACAGAAAATTTCAACATGTAAATGGGTTAAAACTATGACCCTCTTAAAAAAGAAATATTTAAATGTAGACTATTAGAGAATTTAACCACAAACTCATAGAGGTATTCCGCGTCTTAATCGGGATCCAATTACCCAAGTTATGAAAGTTAGAAGTGAAGTTTTGGGTACCCATTCTGTAAACCATTGGAAATACAAAAAATTCGAACATGAAAATGGGTTAAAATTCTGACCATCTTAAATAAGAAACAATTAAATGTATAATATTAGAGAATTTACCAACAAACTCATAGAGGTATCCCACGTCTAAATAGGCATCCAATTACCCAAGTTACGCAACTCTGAAGTCAAGTTTTTGGTTCCCATTATAAAAGCCTTTAAATATACGGAAAATTCGAACATGCAAATGGGTTAAAATTCTGACCCTCTTAAAAAACAATTATTTAAATGTAGACTATTAGAGAATTTAAACACAAACTCATAGAGGTATCCCACGGTCAAATAGGCATCCAATTACCCAAGTTATGAAAGTTAGAAGTGCAGATTTGGGTACCCATTCTGTAAGCCATTTGAAATACGGAAAATTCGAACATGAAAATGGGTTAAAATTTTGACCCTCTTTTAAAATATAAATTTTAATGTAGAATATTAGAGAATTCAAGCACGAACTCTAAGAGGTACCCCACCTATAAATTGGGATTTAATAACTTAAGTTCCCACTTTGGCGAAAGAATGTGATTATTTAAACACTATATATATTTTTCTCCTATAATATTGTTTTAGAGCTGCTTGGGGTCGCTGCATACGGGATGTTAATGTGAACCTAAGTGCCCTAAGAAATGATTACTAAAATGTTTTCTTTCCTATCTTTTACGTTTTAGGCTGTGCGCTGATACCCTTAATTTTTTCAGTTTTCCTTTATATATCTTGGGTAGACCCTTACGCAAAAGCGATTTCTTGAAGTGGGCAACAGATAAGACCTCAGTCCCACCTGGAAACGCAGCCTTATCGCGAGGTGGCCCCTATGCTGCGAGGGTGGCCCAAGTGCGGTAGCTGGAATGACAGCAGGATGCAAAAGTGGCGGCCACAGTAGCCGCACAGGAAGCATGGACACATGCGAATGCAAATGCAAATGCAGTTGGGTTGTTCCCCGACCAAAACGACAACGGCTTCATCACCTGCGGGCAAACAACTGGCCGGGGACAGTCTGGCGGGGATCGGGGGCGGGGTCAGACAGTTTGGGGCGTGGCCGGAGTGCCGCCTGGCTAATTTCTAAACACAAATTTACCCATCCGCTGGAGTACAGTTAGAGAAAAAAAATGATGTAAAAAATATAGCTGGATATAAAAACGCGCGCGCCAAGATGTCTGCAAGTGTTGCACATCGCACAGATGCCACAGCCGTGATACAAAGCCAAAAGGCCAGCAGCAGCAGCAGCAGCAGCAGCAGCAGCAGCAGCAATATCTGCAGCAGCACAACAGCAACATCGGCAATATCTGCTGCAGCACAACAGCAACATGGGGCAAAAACAAAAACAATGGTGGCAGCTGCTACCGCCGCCACAAAACATAATCTCCGGCGATATCTCAGCAGCGGCATTCGTGTGGCTTCCTTGGCCGGGCCAGCACCACCACCCCCTGCACCACCTGCCTTGCTGCACCACCCACCCCCTGCAACCCCTTTCAGCCCCCCTTAGCAACTGTCTAAGTAGCTGGTTTGTTTTTATTATTTTTCCCTCGCTTTCCGTTGCATCGCCGGCGGGCCTATGGCTTAGTTTGCTCTTTTTTTCAGCCGTTTTTTCCCTCATTTTTTTTTTTTTTTTTTGGTTTTCCTGGCCGGCGTCCGTAACTAATAAAAATTTCAATTTGTACGCTAAACGGTTATTGACGTATTACCGCTTGGCCAACATCCAGCGAAGAAAACCGGGAGACAGGCTGAGGTAGCAGCAACGCCTTTAGTTATTGTTTCTGCTGGTTCAGAGCACCGCCTCCGTAATGTTTTATTCATTGCGAAACCCCGGCCATAACAAAAATGCATCGCAGACTGTGTGTGTGTAAAGCTTTCCCCCTAAAAAAAATTCAATAAAATCAAATTCATAACTAAAACCCCATTTGAACTGATGTCCTTGACATTGTTTAGAGAACCGCACCTGGCCAAAAGTCCCCCCTGGTGTTTCCACTTCCGGCCGCATCTTAATTACAATCTTTTTATGAGCGGCCAAATTATTGTCTATCTCTATGGTAATTACAGTAACTGGCTTAATTATATAACCCGAGTGTCTCCGTACAATTTGCGGGTTCGTGATGCGGCATGAAATTAACTTGAAGTACGCCTTAATGTCAAAACCGATTTTCGAGGGGCTTGTCCGCGTAAGGTAAATATAGAAAAGAGACTGAACAAAAAAGCTGTCTAAAATTGGTGAAGATAAAACCGAGTCTGACGAGGTATGCCATTAAGCTGATTTGCGATTTGCCAATGCTAATTTGGTCAAATAAACTGGGACAAACTGTGGGAAAATGTACGACAACGAAGGTCGAATTACACAAAAATAAGCATAAAGGTAAATAGAAAATGAAAGCATAATAATATGATTTTTAGAGATTAAATTAAAAGATTTAAAAGGCCATACAGTAAATCATCTGCTCTAATACTTTAATTTATAACATTTAAGTAAGTATAATGGCATCTTGTAATGGCATCATTTTAAAGTACGAATTTTTGGTTGAATTATTATTTAATTAAAAAAAGTTGTAACTACGTGTTTTTTTGATTTTGTAATTAATATTTCAAGCCTCTTATTTACAAAAGTTTAATGAGCATCTCGAACGAAGGGTTTTTTCTTGCCATAAAGCCTGCTTGCAAGGACAACAACCAATTTGCATATTTTCTTGGCCAGCCAGGGCTGAATCCCACCAGTCATTCCTCAAGCAATCAAATCTTGAACCCGGAAAGTACTTGATCGCAAATACAAGGCTGCCAGTCCATCAGACAAAGGCTCTCCAGCGCGGTCCTGTTTTCTGTGGCACCACGAGCACTCGGCAATTAAGGCTGTCCCGGCTCGTTTAATAAACATATATTTTCCATTTAATTAACTTCCTTAAATGTTTAACATGTTTTTTACATAATTATTGCGCACTGCCTCCGCAAACCAGCAGCAGCTGAGGTAAACAGCCGATTGAATGAAACAATGACAGCGAACTGGAGCTGAACTAAAAAAAAAACCAGCAAATTATGTGGGTCACCCACCGCGGGCCAAATGTAAAGGAGATCAGGCGAGCGATGGACATAAAAGGCTAAACACATCCAACTGTACACTCGCATAAAGATCACGATTAAATGAGTGCACAATTGGATCAAATTTGCGCCACAGTTGCCGGGCTTAAAAAGAAACCCTGGCCAAAACCGAAGACCAAGAGCCAAAAGCTAAAAGCCCAACTCCCAGGCTCATAAAGGTGCAGGCTCCTCTTTGTCGCCGCTGCCGAGGCAGTAAAATTGAATGCGTGTGGGTTGCAATGTGACACATACTGTCATTATTACCAAGCAACAACCTCTAGCGGCCAACGGCGGAAAAAGGCAACAACAAAACGACCGGGCCAACTCGGTCTCATATTACCAACTGCAGTTTGGCGGCTCGTTACGGGAAAAGCCGCTCTGCTCCGCGGAAAAATACAAATACAAATGGCAAAAAAGCCAGGCGATTCGCAGGAGTATTTGGCCTAAGAAATTTATGCATTATGCAATGTCGTCGCTTTTCCAGGCTAATTTCGGTTTTCCTCCTTCTCCGTGGGGCAGTGGGAGGCCAGCGAAATCCGAGAGCCCCATCAAGCAATTAACAGATGAGGGACTCACGGAATCCGACCTGGAAAAGCTCTATTGCAGAGGTGGCTAATGGGTAGGTGGGAGATATATCACAAGATGTGGTTTTGAGATGAGGATTATTAGTGTATTTTATATTATGCAGTATAAAATTCTAAAGGAAAATATTTAATAATATTGAGACCCTTTCCAAACATTTTTTTTAAATCCGTTGGTGTGTTTATATTTTGACAACAGATTTGTTTAGCTCTAATAACAGCTTTTAATAACAAAAAATATCCTAACATACAAAAATAAATTATTTTGCGCAGCATATTTATAAATCCATAATGTTTTATAGTTATGATATAAGAATAAATGAATATATGAGATGAAAATTTCTATTAGGCTCGGAAAACATTTATAGGCATATATAATAACTATTCGTTGGCTTAATTTAAAAGTAAGTTTTTGATATGGCCTCTTATTAGAATTTATTTATAATATTTGATTAATAAGCAAACAAAATACTACCATTTATATAGTACTGTAAGTCCCTAGATTCTGTAAAATCCTGATATAGCGAACAATTCTAAATTTGTAAGATAAAAAATTCAATTTAATTCAGAAGCATGACAAATATATTAAATAACTTTTCTTTGAGATGCAATAATTATTTAAGCTGACCGTAGTCATTTTGATATGTATGTTCTCCAATTTATTAGCTTGGTAAACCAACCTTAGAGTTTCTTATATTCTCCACAAAGCATTCCATAAATTTGAAAGTCTGGTCCTCTGGCAATGTTCCTTTGTGTAGCACAGCACACAATGCCACCCAGGCTTCACAGGCCGAACTAATTCAGAGTTATGCCGGGCGAAGAGACACAAAATGTGTTTCTAATTTCTGGTAGTGAAAGCCAAGAAGGCAGTGACAGCGACAACCACTAAGGTAGCCCCATCAGCAGCTTTGGCGACTTTAGCAACTCCACCGAGTTGGGCAACAACGACAAACACTGCCACTGATTAGCCACTGGTAGCCAGGAATCCTGTTGCCCGTGGAAACTCGGCTGGCACTGGCACCTTGGCAAATGGCAATAAATTTTGCACTTGAAATAAAAAGTAATGCCTGGAAATTGTAACATAAAGCAACTGTCACACATAAAACGATCAAACTAGCTTGCGGAGGGAGCCGAAATGGGGCTGAAACACTCACACACACAGAAAGCCAACTGACTGACTGGCAACTGTCACTTTTGGCCAAGTTGCATGTCCACGGCAATTGCTACCATTTTCATTTCGTACATTTCGTTCATTTCGCGGCGTTGACAATTTTTCCAGCTCTCTGGCATTTTCAGTATTTGCAGCATTTCCAGCATTTGCTGCATTCAGCATTCAACATTCACCCATCGGGCGTCGTCGGTTGCGTGGGCTGGAGCTTAGTGAAAATTGGCAAAAATATTTGGTCAAAATGTAAAAGTTATGGCCAAACTCAAACTCTAAACCAAACGGCAACTGCAACTGCAACGTCTGGCAAATGTTAATTTACGATTTCAATTTGGCGGCCGTTGCAAGAGCGGCACATAATTTATGCGCCTTAATTGAGCGGATCGGTGGGCCCAGAAAGGGGGTGGTGGCTTTTTGGCTGAGCAACTTGAACTTCACAAAAGTTATGACATGAAAGTCGGTTAGTCACGTCTGCAGTCTGCTGCCTGCCGCATGTTGCATTTGACACACATTCGAATCGACTGGTAGATGGAGATTGGATACCGTATATTGGGTATCGAAGATGGAGATGCTGGATGCAGATGGGTTGAGGGAGGGGGTTGGTGGGTGGTTGGGTTTGGTCAAGGTCACCAAGCTTTGCCTGCTGGCTCATTAATTCCCCCAGCCTTTTTTTCGGCCATCCAGCTCCAGCATAAACAAGGCAATTGAAACGAATTTAAGTTAGTTGGCTGCTAATTCAAGGGCATGCTGGCACTGCTGCCGGAGTTGTCAGCAATTTATTTCAATTAGAAACTCATGAGGGTTTCTTACTTTGTTGTGGGCGCGTGCACACAATCATATGCACTCAGAAAAAAATCACAGTATATGATTTAAAAAACTGCAATATCTCTAACCACCTTCTGCCACAAAAAATATATGGAAAAGTGGAATAAATTTTATACGCAATTACTAGGGAGTAATGCCAATAAAACTAGTTCGACTTAAGGAGAGATAATAAATAATTGTTTTTTGCATTTATTTATTTTCTAAAGATGATCTATTGTAGTTTTTACAAAACTTAGATTAAATAGTAGTGCTACGCACAAGGTCTTCGACTACGAAATATTATATATTATAAGGCTATCATATTTTAAAAATTGTTTTTCAACTTTAAATTTCGTTGTATAAATAAATAAATTGGTTCTCTAAGGAATTGTATTGTTTGAACAATATGTGTTCTTAATTTTCAGTGTAACATTAATGCTAAAATGCCAACATAATAGAAACATAAAACCCAGGATTTAATCACTGGCTTTCAAGTTTCTCAGTGCACTCGGGGCTGGGCAACCGAGCTCAATTTGAAATAAATGAGTTGTGCGCGTGCAATTCGGAGTGCAGAAGTTGGCAGTCATCATTAAGAGGCAGTTAGGCAGTTAGCCGATCAATGGGAGTTGCAATGGGGTTTATGTAGAGGCAGAGGCCAGTGACCCGCGATGACTCAACCTGGACACATGGGAAATGGGAAGTTATGACCCAACACCGTAGAAGTGGCCAGTCCGCAACCTTCAAACAACTTTCGTAAAACCCAGCGATCCGAGGCCGAAAATTCGCCAACACCTTTCCCTCTTGGCCACATTGCTGCAGGTTAGTCAGCCATATCGGCCAAAAGTTGCAACTTTCCAAAGTCGCCAAGGGAAAAAGCCAACTGCCATGCGATCCTCGGCTAATAAGCCACCTATGTGGATTTTTCATTGCAACCAAAAAAAAAAGAGAGTGAGCGTAATGATGCAAATTTTGGCCAGGGCCAATGATGATTGTTATGATGCAATTGCCGGGGCCCAAATAACTGCAATTGTGCGGTCCTGCCACTGCCACACAATAAAGACGCTTTCTGGCCCCCTCTATTATGCTAACTCGATTT
Source organism: Drosophila subpulchrella (assembly GCF_014743375.2). Taxonomy (NCBI): domain Eukaryota; kingdom Metazoa; phylum Arthropoda; class Insecta; order Diptera; family Drosophilidae; genus Drosophila; species Drosophila subpulchrella. The sequence continues at coordinate 15,042,915 of NC_050609.1, forward strand.
GGGCAAACAGTCCGCCAAATTATTGTTATTATGCGGAAATGGCCGAAAAAAAAGAAAACAGCCGCAGAGATAGCTAACAAATTGAGGGGGGATTTTGGGGGATATCAAACTGCAAGCTCTTACGAAATTGGGCGCAGAAAATTGGCAGCCGACTATCGCACCATCGCATTCGCTCAACCAGCAGATACATACATACATATGTTTCTTAATGGCAAACTTTTTCATAGCTCGTTCATAGCCGATACAAATCAATCATTATACTTGCCGGCAATGTAATTTGTACCCTTTGCTTGTTTTCACTTCCTATTAAATTATATTTGGCATTTAACGAAGCGAGGTGGGTGCACCACCAACGGCAATTGACATCAATTACACGACAGGCGACTCCTGGAGCCGTTCCTCCTGGAATCGACGGGAGCAGCCCGGAGGAACAGCCCTAGCCCCCAGGCATCAAGTTCCCCCCGAAAAAAGGCGCGGCTCTGACAGCTTTTCGGGCCGCAATTTGACGCACGCCCGTTGTACTAACAACAATAACAGTTGCAACAACTAAGCCAAAACTCTCCCAGTCCCAAAATGCAGATACACCAAGAGAAAAAATCTAGTTAGCAATTTAAATTTGAAAGCTGAAAATAGAATTTCTTTTAAGAATATACACTGATCTTAATGGCAGATACACCAAGATAAAATGATACATTCAAAAATCAAAATAAACGTTACAGTTTACATATTAATATTAAGAAAAGATATGCATCAACAAAGTATACTTGATTCTATGATAAAGAATGCAAGTTCCCATTAATTTGTTTAAATTGATTGATTTATAATAAAATAACTGATATAATAACTCTTTATAAGATAAATTACTTAACAAATCTTATAAATTAATATAAGACTTGAACCTTATGACAGGGTTATAGAGATCTATGTTTATATTTAATAGAATTAACAAAAATCGTAGCAGTATTGTTATAAATCTCCCTAAAACGGGCGAATTTTTTAACAGTATTTCTATAAATTTCTCGCAGTGCAGTATCTCCTGCCTGCTCGACGTGATTGAGTAATTTCGATTGTCTTGTGGCAGAAGTTTATCAAGCCGAATAATATTAACGACATGCCCCGGCTGCTGTTGGCCAAAAGAAAGGCAAATAATGCAACAGCCGCACGTCATTTATGGGTGCAATGTGGTGGTTTCCCCTCGGTGGTTCGATGGTGTCCCTCCCAGTGGGTCTTGATAATTTTTCGGGTGTCGCTGGGGCAGCGTTTTTAATTATGTTGCAGCATGCGGCCGGGCAGAAAGTGCATTAAAATCCGAATATATTAAGTTGAAAGTCCGGCGGGGTCTTGAACTGTGGGCCAGCATAAAATAAATTGGTTTTTACCCGCCGATGATTGCCAATCCCGGCAGCGAAGCAGGAAGACCAATGACCGTGTGGTCCATGTTTCCATCCATAAATCAAAGGCGATGCATAAAGCGAGTTCTAAAAAACAGGCGCCTGAAAAAACAGGGTATTGTTCGACCCCAGGAAAGCTGATCCGTCTTATCGATGGATTCTTGCCGAAAACAGACATTCCTTTCGGACTTATCAGTGTAACTCAATACAGCCTCGTTTAATCAACATTATTGGGTAATTTTTGTGGATTTTTGGGAATTTTCAGCCTTTGCGGCTTATGCAATTGAACAGGATTGGGGATCGATACATGCTGTGCACTTTTTCAACAACTGCATGGAGTTTTCGGCTATCGAATTTCACCAGGCCCCTATATCTACACCACATGCCTTTTAAGGGCCCTTTAAAAACCATTAAACCGCTGCGGCGCAAATTAATGAAGTTAAGTGACCAAAAGGGTTTGCCGAGCCAACTTATGAGATTGAAAGATACAAAACGGAGACACGCTTAACAACAGTAAATGTCAGCGCAGTACTTGCAAATGGGCCATCTGGTAAAATTATTAATTAAATCATTAATTTAATAAATTATCATTGGTTTAACTGGAAACGCGTGACGCATAGAGCCTGCCAATGTGCGAAAACACTTTCCCAATCATCAAAGTCATTCATACGCCTTTCAACCGAAAGTACGAGTATCTGGGTATCTGCAAGATGCAGGCGCTCGCCGTTGATATATTAATGATGATTTCTCGTTTTTCGTTCGTGTCTATTTGAATTGCATGATTCAACACTCAGCGGCTGCGGCAAACTGCAGCTAATGTGCGACTCTATATCTATTTACATTGCCCCTATCTGCATCGGGGTATCGTATCTGTATCTCTGAGATACTGCATCTCGTGCACGTAGCTTTCGGCTTTCTGCCACTTTTCAGGGGGGCGTTACTTTTTGTAATCCAATTAACGCGCACCCTGCTCATCCATCTCCCCCGGACATTTTTCGAATTTATTGATTGTTTGCATAAACAATAATTAAGTATGCGATGGGAAAGGCAAACTGTGCAAACTTTTACTTCTGGCAATCGAGTGCGAAGTCTCAAGTACATGCAAAATTGTGCAATCCCGATCCCTGGCAATTGCATTCCCAAGGTCGCTCTATAGATAGAAATGCTCGACGATCGGCAATCAAAACGAATTATACTATCAACATAAACATGCCCCAAATTGTCAATTTGAATTGGCGAGCGCTTAAATTTATCCCCCGCAGTTATTTTTAGAGATCTCTAGACCGCCGGATGATCGTAATTATGAGCCGATTCCGATGATGATGATGATGACGGGGATCTCGTGAGGTGAGTCACACCTTTGGCAGAGTTCCCGTCGCCGTTGAGTGATGGCTCGTTTGAAGATTTATTCATGCCGCTATGCGAAATGCCAAAAAAAAAAAACAAAAATAATACATTCGAGTATATTTCTTTGGCGTTATTTACGTTCGCTGCGCGGGACATTTGACGCTAAATGCAATTTAAGACCAATAAAACAAAGCGTAAAACTCTCATTTGAATACCCAGGCTCATTATGCATGCGGCGTCATATCGCCAGAACAGCGGGCAATTGCCCAAGCAAAAAAAGGCAAACAAAAAATCTAAAGGCCCACAAAAAATTGCAAAAATCAAGAGCCCCATTTGCATACAAGGCTCCGCCGAAAGTCGGGGAGTGCCGTTCGGTTCTTGCAGCTCCCTCGAGGTGACAACGAATCCAGCGGATCGACGGAGCTGGATTCGCGGGCATTGATGCCTGACACACTGACACTGACTGGTCTTGAGCGGACAAATGCACTCGAAACAATTCAGGGTTTCTAACACACATAATGAGAAATACCACATAATTTATTATTATGATAAGATGATTGATACAAAGTTTTTGCTTAAGGCACACGATGAAATCAAAAGATCAAATAAAATGTTCTGTCCAGAATTTGGAATATTTGTTTTTAAAACCTATGCTTAATAGAACCACCATAAGACTTATATTATAATATAAATTACTATTAGTGTCAAGAATGCATATTGATTTAATAATTTGTCAAAATTATATTTATAAAATTAGTCGATTAATAAAACAAGATCCCAATAATGTTTATTATAAATCTTTTACGTTATGTACTATAATGTACTATTTATGATCGAACTCAATACCATGCCTTTAATTAAGTAAAAAGAACAATGTTTTATAACAATGCGTTAATTTAAGGATTAGCCATCACTGCCAGCAATAAAAAATATCCACTCGATTATTTTGCAATTTTCAAGGATATTTTTTTTCTTTGTAAAAATCAAACTAAAAAGTTGTTCAATGTGTTTTATTTTTCCCAGTGTTGTCCCCAAGCTTCAACCGAGACTGACTGAATCTGAAGCCGAGGCTGCGCCTAATTGATTAATTGCAAAACAACAACGAAACACGATTTGCATTTGGATTTCGATTTTGGATTTTCGATTTTGCCGTATGCTGTTTAATTTTTTTTTCCTTTAGAATGCAATTGGAACTGTCAATTTGCATTTAATTCGGCGAAAATAAATTGCCGCCTGACTCACGACTTTGCTGCGGGGCAGCAGCGGTCGCAATTTGGCTTTAAGCTGCAAGGCTGAGATTATACATTTCTGATATGTCGCGAAATCGTATTAAACAATTTTCTGATACTGCTCGAACTTAAAAGCAATTTTCGGTGCAGCGATGAGTCGCATGGATAAATTTTGATTACCAATATTTAAATGCTAATTAAACTGGCCGCTAGGCTAGGCCATTAATAATAATATTTCGTTGTCAGAGGCCATGAGCTGACCTTGCCATGGAAAACACATGCAAGTGTCACATAATGCAGCGGGATTACATGGTCGGTGGACAAGGGGCTTACGATTTACATTGTAGTCAACCAGCCGGAATCGCCACATCCCCCGAAATCCCCTGGAATCCCCACCCGAGTCGAAGGAGCTCGCTGACCGGAGCAGCAACAAAGTGTCGATGTTTACATCAAGCCGGCGACAAAGTGAGGCAGATAACTGCGGTTTTTAATCAAATCAAATGCAACGCCAGCAGTGCCACAGTAATGTAATAGCAACAACCGACGAACTACAGAGGCACTGCGAGAAAATATCCTAATACTTTTAGATTTATTGCATGTAATAGAAATAATTATTGGGACAATAAATTCAGCAATAGAAGAAAACATTTAAAATTCAATTTTAAGTGTGATCTAACGGAATGCATTTAATTGAAAATGTATATAAAAAGAAATTGTATTTTAGCCTTTGGAATTTAAATATTTTTGGAAGTTTTTTTCATATTTTCTTGGGGACCGAAATTGAGCCCCCTTATTTTTAAAAAATTTTCCAGTCTCATATTTATGGAGTACAATGTATTTCTACTCTGTTTTATTTTTTATGTTGAGCTACAAAAATTCAATTAAGTTAATCGACCATGCAAACCTTTTTTGCTGTGCAAAAACCAAATGGAAAGTGTTAAAAAATTGATAATAATGCGGTGGCGATGTTATTCACATGCCTGCACACGTTTCTTCCCGCTTTTTGTTTTGCATGCTGTGCTGTCAGGTAAATGAACTTATAATTGGCCATAGAGCGTATGCCTCAAATGTGTTGATGATGCGTTTTGCACCGCCATTGTGCAACGTGTCGATGCTGAAACGTTGAAAGTTGCCAGGCGGTCTGGTCTTGCTCCTCAGCCTTCTCCTTCCCCTCGAGGCAACAAAGTTGCCGTCGCCTTAAACAATTAAAATGCTGCAATTTTTCAGCACATTTCAGCGATTATCGCAGCTGCCACACAGAGCAAACAGAAAGTGATAAATACTTGCATATCGATGCGAGTATCTCGCCACGGTGAGATAACCCTCGTGCTAAAAAAATATAAAAAAAAAACAAACTGCAAAGCCGAGTAGCCCGCCAAAAAGCCAGGCTCAGCTGCAGCAAAAACTTGAGCAAATGATAATAAACTTTCACGCCCATTAATTGGCTTCGCATATGCACAGGCACATGAACAGCAGAGGTTGAAAGAATAGTAGTGGCAAAAGTTTAAAAAGGATTTGAAAAAGATTTCAAGCTTTAAGGTCAGCTTTAAAGTCCGAATAACTTACAATAAAATTAAGCTGTTAAGGAAATTTGGTTAAGAAGATATAAACTTTTGTTACAAGCAAATTTCAATGGTTTGTAAGTATCATCATTGTTAATTTTAAAAATATGTATTTAATTTTTTTCTTTTTCATTTTTTACAACACTCAAAGTTTTTTATATTTTTATTAGGTGTCTCTCCCAGTTTGCTGCCCTCGTTTGTGCATCTGTTTTATTTGCTGTTACCGCAACTGGCGATGGCCACTTTTATAGCATGCAATTCGTCAGCCGAGTGCAGCAGCCTGGAAGCCTGCGAAATGCAGTGCCCGTCTTAAAAAAAAAAAGGTCATAAAACAGCGAGCAAAACAAAAGTAAAAACACTTTCACTGCAACCTTGAGATGCCGCCGCGGCATGTTGCACATCTCTCCCAGATCTGTCAGCGAATTGACCACTGGACACTCGTTCAATTAACCGCATTTATTTTTGGCTCTTTGGCTTTGGCACGACTGCTGCTGCGTGAGTGATTTCGTTTCAAGTTCGATTACGCAAGCGGCCGGCGGAAAAAAGTTCTGTGCATGCAAAACAAAAGACTTAGGCAACGAACTCGTTTCGGCTGACCGATGCTGCCGCCGCTGCAATCTTTGCTGCTGCAGCTCAGCTTATTTCAATGGACTAAATTAACAAAATCATATATCACTGGGCGCTTGGTCAGCTCGGGCGACCTCCCAGCTAGCAGCAGGAAGATGGAAGATGCCTCCAGCCGGTTTGCCGCTTGTTGTTGGCTTGATTTATGCCTTGCACCAAATGAAATGAATTGTGTAACCTTTTTTTCTGTTGTACCCCGGAATGACTTGGCTTCTCGGGCCGCAGAAACAGTACAAGGCACTCACACACAGGGCGAGTTAACGCGAATTTTCTTGTTTTTGGTCGTGGGCAGAAGCCCGCTTCCCGTTTCCCCCCTCCTTTTGGCGGAATCTCCAGGGATCCAACACATCGTATCCCCCAACATCTGCATCTCCAAAAAGGCGGGACCACGCAGATGTAGATGCTGCTTATCGCTGGCGGCGCATCGCGGGCACGTTGCGGCCATAAAGCAAATCAAATTGCAACAATTGTTGGTAATATGTTAATAAATTGTTGGCCCAGCAGCCTCACTTTCATTAAGTTGTGCGCACTGCGCAGCCCCGAATGAGCTTCGTTTAAATCGAATTTATTGCCTGGCCAGAAATCCCTGGGATTCGATCGATGCGATTCAATTCGATTGTCATCGAGATGTGGAGATGCCCGTTTGCGTATTTCATCAGCAGCCTTTGCTGACTAACTCGCAAATCTCAAGGCAATAGACATTCACTGGCATAAATATTTAGCAGTTTTCTAAGCAATCTTGCAGAGAGGAAAATGGGGAATAAAGATATTAACTTTCTCTATTAGGCTTATAGCTTTAAAGATGCTTTTCTTATATGGCTTCATTAAAAATAGTAAAATACAATGAATATGAATATGAATAATTTTTCATAATTTATTAAAGTATTTGAAATGTTTTTCGGTTGTTGGTAGATAGGCAACCTCTTAAGTGTTTCATAAATATTTAAAATTTAGAAATACCAAAAAGTTATCCTTGTTTTTACCCAAATTTAGTCCTCAGTGCAGCAATTAACATTGCTAAACTGTGAGCCCCGCGATTGCAGTTTCGTTTCCAGAACTTCCCATCGCCGTTTACCAATTTATGTAATTACGAAAAATTATAGAAACCACATGTCGCTAATGGCCGGCGATCGCTCGATGGATTTGCTGTCGACCGCAAGTATTCTCATGCCCGTCAATCGCGGCAAGCGAAAACGGCTTTTCGAAGCTATCGCGGCAAACTTATGAGCATTAGCCGTGAGTTTGGCATTTTGGCCAAATATGGCGCTGGATTTGAGCGGCGATTTATGTGATTTGTGCAGGATTTTGGCAAATGCTGCCCGCCCGCCAATTGACTTGTTGCTGTTGTTGCTGGCCCCGCTAATACAAAACTTTATGGGCCAAATCGCATTTGTTCGCCCCAGAACCAAAGCGGCTTAAATGCGGCACAGTAGCCGGCTTTCGATGGCTTTCGTAGGCTTTTCGTTGGCTTTTCTATTTGTGAGGAGCGACGTCATAAACTTGGGCATTAATGCGATGTGGGCAGTTGGGAAATGAAAAGTTAACTCCGGCGAGGTCAAGGCGAAGTATGATGTGGTGTCCGTCGACGGATCGCAGGCACTGTGGCTCCTCGACCTTGATGTCCACGCACAACAACTTAATTCCTGCTAGCTGCTTGGTTTTTTTCTTCTTTTTTTTTTTAAGCTGGCCAAACAAGCGTTGCTGATTTTCCACAATGGCTCCTCCTTCACCCATCCTGTAATCCCGCAACCATGAATTATGCTCCACCACAGAAACCATTTAACGAAATGAGCTGCGCGCAGGCACACAGGCCATAATCATGGCCAGAACCGAACACAGCCGAACAGTACAGAACCTTGAAGTGCATTTTTAATGCCAGTGCTTGTCTGATAAGATTAAGTCATGAAGAAAAAGGGCTGGGTCCTGGTTGTTAGCACAGGGTCCAAACGCTGTCTGCGAAAGTACTTAGCCTAGGTCTCGAGTGTGTCTACATGACTCTCACTTTTCGAGGCGGAGCTGGGCACTTGGAAAAAAATTAAGCAAGAAAATGGGCAGTTGAGGTTTTTCTGTAAAGATAAAAAATATATAAAATTAAATTAACAACAGCATAAACTGAAAAAATGTACGTTATGTTAATTAATATTATTTGCACCCAGGAGCGATCTTAAACTTAAAATTCAAATCAAATTAAGGACTAGTTTATAGCTTTTATATTACTTTTACATCTTTATTTATCTTTAAGATAACTTCAAATGATTGGATACCTAGCTTAACCAAATTATACTAACTTATTTATAGTGAGTTTTCAATTATATATGTTTTAATCAATTTTATAAAATACATTCAAATTTTGCTTGAATAAATAATAATGTGTGCTTTCGAGTTATTATCGTCTTTATCTATTTTTAATCCTTTTATACGCTTTCAAAGATTCAGATGTGTGGTCATAAATAAAGCAATTAAAACAAATTGACTTGCATAAAAAAGAGATATTATTTACTTATTTGCAAAGGTCTTTAAGCCAAAAACAATTTTGTTAATTTTAGGACCATTACTGTCTCTTTCTCGAGTGTAAGGGTAACCACTTTCCAAGGCGATTCAAAGAGCAACACCGTCAATGTGGTTAATGCATATTTAAATGTCGATTTTGCAAATTGTTGCTCGTTGTTGTTCGATTCCATTCCATTTCAATTATGTTGCGCAATGCGTTGAAATTGCGCGTACTTGTTATTGTTGTGTTCGTTGTCCATTTGTTGTTGTTTCTTTTGGCCAAAAAGCGTCATTCGGCTTTTGTGGCCATGTTGTTGTTACAGTTGTTGGTGCCTAGCTCTGGGCCCCCAGCAAATTGTTTCCGCGTGTTGCAGCTTAATTGTCTCGAACAACATAATTCGCCTTCATTTGCAGGCAAAGTGCCCAAAAAACAATTTCGGTCAAACAATTTTTATGTAAGGTAATTTCAATTTGTTGCCAAGTCGTGTATGTGTCTGTTGGCCAGTCAAATTCTCACCGGCTGAGAGTTGGCCAAAACAAAAACAAAATATATATATAAAAACCAATCGAGTGAAAGAAGCAACAATGAGGGTGAAATAACAAATAATGCCAATTCATGCAGTTTAAAACATTTGTTCGACATTTCAAAGCCCCGACCGCCCCACAAAAGAAAGCCCCATTCATTGGCATTGGCATTCGCATTCCCGTTCCCGATCCCGCCTCCATTTCCACCGGCATTCCCATTCCCATTCCGAAACCCATATCCACTGGACCGCAACCATAAAATGTCTTAATCAAGGCGAAAGAAGGTTGTTGACCTTGTCACGGAGCTGGGTTTCCATTCCCAATTCCCCACCGGAGTGCCACTAAGCCAACTCCAACTCGAAGTAGTTACAACTTTGTCTTGGCCAAGCAATTAACTTATTTTTGCAGCTGATGAAGACAAACTGAGCCAGCTGATTGCAATCGGCCAGAGCCACACAAGTTGGCATTTCAATTTGCCATTTGAATGGTTAAGCCAAGCCAGCCCAGTTGGCCATGTATCTTCATTATTGGCCAGCACGTGCTGCCTGAAGAAACTAAGTCAATAGAGTATTGGCCTCAGGATTATGAGCCTCAATCTTTGTTCTAGAACCCCTAATTCGCTGCTCATCGAACTGCCAATCGAATCGAATGCAAAGTCCTGACTAACCAGCCAACTGGGACGGCCAATGATATCTAACTAAATGAAATGAGTCGCAATGAAATGAAATGTAGCCAGGCTTTTGGAAAGTACACGACTCTCCGGCTTTAAATACCCTTAATAGGGGTGTTATTATTTTTATGGTGCCTTGCAGCATTACGTAATTTTCTTACTAAATTAATGAATCATCGATGTCGACTCAAGAATTAACAATTTATTCTAGCTTTTTCTGATGTCTAATAGAGGAGATAGCAAAACAGTTGTGAAATTTACTAACACTAATTTAATACTTTAAATGCAATTTTTTTAATAAGGTTTTCATACGATTAAAAGATGAAACATCCAAAAAAAATAAGAACAATTGGTTCCAGTTGGTTTGAATTATCGTAACCATCATAGCTAATTTAGAACATATTAATCCTTTATATCTTTTTTAAATTTAAATATAAAATACATACAGAAACATAAAAACCCTTTAATCTCATTCTTTTTTAAGGTAAGCGTATTTGAAGATCCGAATTCCCCAAGACAGCCTTTCTTTCTTGTTTTCTTAGGTGCTTGTTACTCATGTTGTTATTGTTGTGGCTGGTTGCGATTTCCGCGAAATGTTTGCCATGATTCACTGAACAAGCTCTGAAAGACATGTTCAGCAAACTGGAGCGGGAAATGGATCCCATCGATGGCCAGGGAAACGGGGAGCGTGCCGAATGGATATCCATAATTTATATGTAGATTATGCACTCAAATGTACGATTTGATTTGCAACTGTCAATACGTTTGCCAGTCCAAATGTGAAATGTGATGGAAAGTTGGCCGGCAACCGTAGTGTCTCCTGTTAAAGCTTTTTGATATTTTTCTTTCAAATATACTGCTTGGCTGCCTTGGCTTTTTGTGAAACACATTTACTAATTGCACATGCACAACGTTTATCACTCGACCAACAGAAAAGCAGACGGCAGTTACAAGGAAAACTCATAAGCATTATCATTAACAATATTATTGTTGTTGTCATCAGCGGAGGTGCAGAGGCATCTGCATCTGCATCTGCATCTGTGCAACATCTGCTGCTGGGGGGTAACATCATCAGCAAGCACAACAAACAAACAAACAAATAAACAGATAAACAGACGGACAAACAAACCCACGGCCCAAACGAGCCATCTCCCCAGCGAATCCGAATCCGAATCCGACGGATCCACGGATCTGCCTGCGCATAATCAGCAAGGCATTTAATAATTTTTATGTTTATATATTTATATACCTGTACAATATTGTTCGTCGCTCACCCACGCCAAACTGTCGACCGAATGTCTGGGAAAGTTGGCTACACCGGCGACTTTATGAAGCGTATTTCTGTTGATTTGTCGCGGGGTTTGCGTTAAGTGGCCATCATTAGTTAAATATGTGCATTTTTCTTTAAGGATTTTCGCCGGGTGAGAGAGATAAACGACTGAAATATGAACAGCTCGTTAATGCTGATGCACTTTTTGCCGGCCTTGCAGTTGTTGCTGCCTTCAAATTGCCGTAATTCAGAGGTGGCTCAAGTTGGCTTTCCTTTTTCAAAACGTCTCTGTCGCAGAATAAATGCACGGTGAAAAATATATTCTAAAGAAAACTATCATATATTCAAATTTTTAATGTAGGATTATATTATTTCATACATTAGCTATTTAAGAACATCGGAATAAGATTCAAAGATCAGATCCAGACCTCAAAAAAGATCTTCAAGATAGCTAGAAGTATTTTTAATCGTTTTTATATAGAAAAGGTTTTGGTTTCTTTAGGGGTTTATCAAATCTTTTTTAAGATATTTAATCTGTTATACAGATTCATCCCAGAAAATGTTTAAAAAAAGGTATTTGGGCATTGGTTTCGAATCAGCTGGAACCAAAATTTCAAATATACCAATTTTCACGTTCCTAAAATCAGTTTTTTTTCACCTTTAAATATAAATATTTCTTTATCCGTTTTCCCCCAGTGTACCTTCTCACCCTTTTCTAGCATCTCATTGCCTCCCGCGCAAATTGGCAGCTCATTGAAATGCATTTGCGGCAAGTTGCAGGAAATTGAGAGACAATTAACCTGATTAGCGTGTGCTTGGCGACTTTCGTGTCACAGCGACTACTGTGCGGCGATAGCGGTACATTTGTATCGTTAGTGGGCCCAGTTCCGCTCCAATCCGATGCGATACAACTCCACAAGCCACCCGTACTGCCCGTGCTCCCCACTCCCATTTCCCATACACCATATATCCCAGCGATTTTCCAATGCTTTCTGAGTCAGTGTGCCGGGCGAGATCATTAATCAAAGCCTGGCCGGCATCGGGACCACAGCACGGATACGTAATTTAGTAGCCATAAATAAAAGAAACTACGGACTGCGCGCTGCGAGTGAAATTGAAATGTTTAAGCGATGAGACAAATGCTCGACTTGATTTGGTCGAGCTTTTTCTGGCGCTGCGCCGCTGAAATTAATGACATTTCGCGTGTATTTGGATGTTGTTTATGAAAACAGCATTCAATTTGCATTAGCAATTGGCAATTGATTGATGGCAGCAACGAAAGTGGTTCGATGGGACTGGCCCACGCACAAACACATTTATTTTTCTTTTTTCCTCGCACCCGGTAATGAAACAAAAGACTCAAGCAACGAACTTGATCCATCGATACAACAGAAATCCATCGACAGCCCATCGAACCGTGGAATATGTTTTACTGTCCTGCTTTATGGCCCCAATAGAACATAAAATCCGAACTACCTGGCGGATGGGCAATAAACTTACCTTCCGTGCCTAAAAGGCAGTGAAAGTCGCTCCCCCATTTTGCCGACTCATTGTCAACATGGTAACATCTTTGGATAAATAGTAAAAATAAAAATTATTGCTAAAACAAAACAAAAAGTGCCTGGCTGACAAACGGATATTATCGTGTTGCTTTGTAATTTCAATTAATGGCACAAGAAATATAAAGTTTTTAAGGCCTCGCTGAGCTGGCATTTAATTAAAACATGTGACGGCATTTATGATGGGTGGGCGAGTGTGGCGTGTCATGCGTAATAAACAAAGGCAATGGCAGTGGCAGCAGCAACATCAGCAGCAGCAACATCAGCGGCACAGCAGCAACATCAGCAACTAAAGCAAGTGACAGCAGCGGCGGCAGTGGGAAAAAGTGTGAAAGAAAAGCCCCAGGCTCTGCGATCGCCGAGCTCCGGAATTTCTATAGAAGTGAAATTTCTGCCATGCCTACGAAGAGTGTGAGTGTGTGAGAACCGCAAGGCAATTAATTTGTGGCGACTACCCTCGACTTTTAAAAAGATTGCTTGGGCTAGTAAGTCTAAGCCTCATAGGAGTTTTAGATTTGTAAAAAAAAAGAATCTATCATTTCGTGCTCATTAGACTGTAGATTGATTTTAAAAATATGTTATAACTAAGTAACTATAAAATTATGTTGTTCATGATCCTGATTTCCTCTTTATAATATCAATTTCAGTCTTTATAAATGACCTTTCAGCTTTTAAAAATACCCAACAATTTTGGCCAATGGTCTTCCTTTCACAGCTTTGGAAATACGAAGCATGGTCTAATATCAAAATAATATTAATAATATTATAGTATTTTATACTTTAGGGTATCGAAGTGTTGATCATTCTTCTAGATTTTTTGTTGCTTTTCAGCAGCTTTTCAGTTGGTAGCAAAAAACATTTTATAAATTAGAGCAACACTTGCCGCGCTGCCAGTGGCTGTTTTCCTTGTTGTTTTTGTTATTTCAGGTGCTGTTGTTTCTACCGCTTAAGCTTCAGTTTTTGTTTTTATTGCAGATACCGCCGCACCTTGCATGCGAAAATCTTTTCACGCCTCGGGCCAGGCAACATGCGAAAAACTAATTTCGGTGCACACATCGTTTGTCTCGGCTCTCCATGCCGGAAGATGTTTCAATTTTGTGAAAAATCGCAACAATTAAATGATTCAGGTGGCCCGATTTCTACTCTGTAATCATTGTGGCCGCCTTAGCCACACAGCAAGAAAAAGTGATCTTAATGGTGATCGATTGCTTTTTAATTGTTTTTTAAGAGACTGTATTTTTGAAAGCTACCGTATTTTAAAAGTCAAATATTATCGTTATTAAACTGATAATAATATCGAAAAATCCATTTGGATTTGCCTATGCAAAAATTAATCGTAAGCAAGGAAAGAAATATTTTTAAAATTATTTAAAATTAAATATAAAGTAACCAATATATACCTCACAATTCCCAAGTGCTTATCCATCTGAAATTAATCTCTATTTAGCGACTGATCGCCGCGATGACATCATTTCAATATTACATCGGCTTTGAAATCCCATGCATAATTTGTCTGAAAATGGTCAGAAGACATCTGGCCATTAAAACTGGACATAAATCTTGGGATTTGTGGGATTGTCAGTGGCCGACCGCTGACAAATCAATCAATTCGGGGGACAGATCGAATCGAAAAGTTGCCAGTTCGGCTGGGCCAGATTAGAAGCTTGTTTTCGTCACGCTCGACAGCGTTTTCCGAGCCAGCAAACAAATGGCTTCCAGTTCCCACTGGGCCATACATACTGCACACTCGAGCGTAATTGATGGATTTGCCTAAATAAAGAAAACATAAACATCGGAAGGCAATAGCAGTGCGCAAAACGCTTTTCCAGCAGGTGAAATTTCCATCATTATTAATGATGATGACTCTTTGCGCCGGCGCAAATATTTGACCAACACTACAAAACCAAGCCAAAAGCCAGATGTGTAAACTGACCCACAAAAAGCCTGGCTCCGACCCACTGGTCTCCCATTTGGACAGTTTCCCAAGCGTTTAATGAAAACTGCAATGCAACAGCGCCCTGCGGCGACCCAAAATCCAAAAGAAAAATATAGAAATATGAAAAATAAGGAGGAGAAAAACCTGGGCGCCATAATTCAGCAAATGGCCAACACACTTGTGCAATTTCATAAAGCATTTTAGCCCAGTGGCCACGAAGTAAAAAAGCACAGTTGCCACACATTTCCGCGTAATCATCATAATTTTTCAGTGTTTTTCATTTTTATGAATCTGTTGATTTAAGGCAATCGAGCCAGGCCCCCGAAAAAAATATTAAACTTTAATAATGTGGGAGAAATAAAATGGCACATTAAAACACATTTCAATTTGGACAACGGATTGATGACGATGGCTTTATTTATTATTGATTAATGCCGCCAAGACGAAGATGATCAGCGCAGAATTATTATGTAACTTTTGGCATACTCAAGTGATTTATGGCCCGTGGCATTGGACCACTGGATTGGCCATCGGGCCCGAGATCTCTTGCTCTTGGCTTCGTTTCCACGTACACCGAAAAAAATAGTGATAGAAAAGCAACATTAGTTACATTATTTCTAAACTATCGAGCATCAATAAGATCAGTATTAAATAAATTATTTTTTAAGTATTAAATTGAAATTAATTGGTTTATAAATAATACTACAAATCCATATTGTAGACTCTTTAATATAGAAGTGAAACGTTAAAGTATTGACTTTTATTATTGAGACTTAAATCAATACTTTAATTTCAGTATTGCCTACCTTTTAATACAACCAATATTAAATCACACATTTTTGTTTTTTTTTTTGGTGTAAGTCAGGCCTGCCTTCGACTTCCTGTCCATGGATCCAAGTTGCCTCGATGTCCATCTGTCCGTCTTTCGAGGAGAACTTTTCACATGCGGGACGAGGCGATGATGTCTTGAACTTTTGGGGGCGCAAAGTCGCAGCCATTTATTATCGGCGGTAAAAGTTTTTTCTTCCCATTTTTTTTTCTTTTCCTGACTGAAACATTTTACAGTTGTGTGTCATGAACTCTAATGTTGTTGCTATTGCAAAAGTTGTAGGTGTTTGGCTGGCTTTTTGCTTTGTGCACTTTTCCAATGCGCCTGCCAATATGTTTAAATGTGAGCAGTTCATGGGAACAGCGCACGAGAAAGTCGTTGATTTAGGTGTCTGATGGGGTCAGCCCAAAAAAAAAGAAATAAAGACCAGAAAAATAAGGAAAAACACAAAAAGATCCTCACTCTGACATTTCTGGGTTAATGCGACAATTTGCAGACTTTTGACCCAAAGTGTCAGTGGCTGCAATTAAGCGCACGTTTAATAACTCAATCGAAATCGCCAAATTTTCAAACCTCCAAACGACCCTCGTCAAAGCGTGTTCGATTGATGGATCTGCCTGGCCGGGCCTTTGACCAGCTCCATTATTAATTGCCGCCTTTATGAAAGTGTAAGCCCGGCCAAATCACGACACTTACCGAACCGCCTTTGGGTTTTCAGCCCTACGGCCGCAGCGTGTGAACATGATCACAGCCACAAAACGCTGCTCACCGCAAAGGCAACTTTGTGATCTTAATTCACAACAATGTCCGCGAATTGCAAGGGGGCCTAAATGGTAAGCCAAATGCCCTTTTACACTTTTACTATATAATGAATAATTTAAATATCAATTTTTAAATGTCGCCTAGAACCAATCTATACTGAATTGAAGACATTTTCCATTGATTTAAAATGGTTCGCAATTTTTCTTAATTTAGAAAATAAATTAGAATAACTTGCCCTAGATTTTACTAATTTATTTGGTTTTTCTAATTTCTTACTTTAGAAAATAAATTAGAAAAAATTAAATTAAACTTTTCTAATTTATTTTAAAAAATCTGGAAAAATTGTCTACCTTTAAAGAACATTTTATATAATAACATAAGATTTACTAAACTAAATAATTTTGTTTTTCACTTAAAATAAATGCCCTTATTAAAATAAAATGTTAAAACTTTAGGGGTATTATTTTTGTAAACCATTAAAGTAATTTAGAAAACTTCTTTAAAACTCATTTGTTTTGTTTTGTACACATTTTATTTTTTACAAATGTAATTTAATGATTTTTCTTTGAGAACCCTGAATAAAATGCCTATATTTTCTTTAAATAACAAGATAAAGGCTTTATAAACCTTACTGCTGGCGGCTAACCTAATTAACTTTCTTCACCGATTTTACCAGCACTTTTAGTAGTCGCATTGCCCATTATTTCCCTAGTGTATGGCTCAACTAAGTCGCTGGCAAAAGCAACCAAAACAGCGGCTAAATTTCTCACAGGTTTGTAATTTAAGCGCCCCACAACAGCCGGCGACTACAACATTTACAACATATACATATCCGAGCCCACGACGACGGCAAACTGCGGCGATCACCACAAACTAATTGCAAAGTTTAAATGCGATACTTTTATGCATTTTAAATATTTCAATTAGCTGGCGCAGAGTGCGGATGGCAGATGGCAGATGGCAGATTGAAAACCGAAATGGAAACGAAAGGCTGAGATGGCTGAAATGGCAGAAAGAAAGTGCCAAAAGCGTGGGGCGCCAGCGAATAAAGTAAAAAGTGTTTACACGATCGCAGAGAAGAGGTCCGTTTGCTTAACCCCTCGCCGAGTGAATATTGGCAAATTTATGAACTTTAAGCTGCATTTATGCGTGCGGCTTATAAGCAATAAAGGTAACTTAGTGCCAACAATGTCATAAAGGCCGCTGTCACATAAACAACGACGGCAACCCAGCCACAATGGCACAGTCCGTCCGAATCAATATGTGAATTTATATGCAGAAACTAAAAAAGCGTAGCATCCCCAAAAGCGCCAAAAGCGAAAACAAAATTAATAATCGCAAGAATTTCACTTTTCACGCAACGACAGCAGCAGCGGCAACAACATCATCGACATCGTATGCCTTGTCACCCACAAATAAACCGGGGAAAAGGAATCTTAACCTATCTATGCGAAGTTTGGGTACTCTTAAAACTTATTTACAAAGGCAAAGACTAGATATTTTCATTTTTATAAATTTCATCATTAAAAACTGCAACTATTATTTTTAAAAACATATTTATAAGGTCATATCATATGTACTATATATCAAGATAATACAGTAAATCCGACTGAAACCTGGATTAGCTTCAAAAAAATCATTTACTTTTACCTTGTTTATAAAAAATGAGTAAACATCTTTGATTTATACATAAAAAGCAATCAAAATTACATTTAGTTTGTTGTTTAATCAAACAGAAATAAGAAACATAAAAATAAAAATTCTTTAGTTTAATATAACATTGTTTGCCAATCTTTTAAATACCCAAAAACTAAAAAAAATCCTGAGAAATATCATTTCTTTCTTGGCCAAGCTTAAAGACGTATTTGAAGTACCTCAATCAAGGGTATAAACAGCTGGGGCCAAGTGAAGCGCTGGGAATACAGTTGCATAAATTTATTGAAATTTGCATTTCGGTTTTCGACGTTTTTGCGGCTGATGTTGTTGCTGCTGCCCCGCTGCTGCATTTTGTGCGCCGCCGAGGTTTGGCCTATAAAAAATATGGCATCGATTGATCGCAACGCAAGATATTTCAATTAGCGTAAATACATTTTTGTCGTTGTTGGATGGGGACAATCGGACCGACAGACGGACGGATGGACGGGGACACGCACAGCGCTCCATGAAAGAGAAATCGATGATGTTCGGAAACAGAAACGGACAGACGACCCAATCGACCCAGTCGGAGATACATTTTTGTGCCATACGATGCGTAGATTAACTTATGGTCGTGTCGCCGTTAATAATGCCCGCTGATAACGAGCCGGCGATCTATGCAAATTTCCCTACTCGTTAGTCAGAGACAAATATAGGCAGGCACTCGATTTGGAATAGGAGCGTGTGTGGGGTGGGTTTGTCAGCGATTTCTTCCCAGGATCGGTCTGTTTCTCTTACAAATATATGTATATGTATATTGCAAATCAGGCGAACACGATATATCCGTCGTAGATCGAGGCATACAGGTGCGGCTTGTAGGTTTCACTAGGGATCTTCTGGCGTTATGGTTACATGCATCTGCTTTACGCCTCGCAGGATCACCATGTCCAGGTTTTTGCTATTGTCCGCCAGGGCATCGTACACATCCGAGGAGTTCTTGATCTCCTTCTTGTTGATGTGGGTCACTATGTCGCCGGGTTGCAGGCCACCACTGAAATGGAGATGTGAGAAATTTAGGGATTAATTTCTGTAGCTTGTAGCTTCTTATATCTTTCAAACTCCTTCTGAGGTATAAAACATGCAGGTATTGACCCACCTGTGCGCCGGTGACCCCACGATGACCTTCCACACGAGCACGCCATGCGTGAGATTGCTGGGCATGTTCTGGCTCCTCGACTTCAGCTCGAACAAGATGTCCGGCGTGAGCGTCAGCATGGTGATGCCCATGTACCGCTTCACCGGATAGCCGGTCTTGTAGGCCGAGCCCTTCTTGCGCCGCTCGGCAGCCCGCTCCAGAAAGACCTTCACATAATCAATGGGTATGGCGAAGCTGATGCCTGCAGTGACCTTCATCGAGTTAACCCCAATGGCCTCGCCGTCCAGATTGACCAAGGGTCCGCCGGAGTTGCCAAAGGTGATGGCAGCATCCGTTTGCAGATAGTTGATGTCCCTGTTGCGAAGGCCAAGTTCCTGGGAGGCACGTTGGGTGGAGCTGATGACGCCAGCGGTCACGGTATTGCTCAGGGCCAGCGGGCTGCCCAGGGCCACCACCCACTCGCCGGAACGCAGGGTACTGCTCTTGCCCAGACGCATCACCGAGAGATTGTTGACCTGTTGGAATAGATGGGTCATGAAATAAACGCTTTTCTGGGCCTTAAAGAAGGGTTTTACCTGTATGCGTAGCGTGGCCAGGTC
This sequence comes from Drosophila subpulchrella, assembly GCF_014743375.2. Lineage (NCBI taxonomy): Eukaryota > Metazoa > Arthropoda > Insecta > Diptera > Drosophilidae > Drosophila > Drosophila subpulchrella. Next base: position 15,062,499 of record NC_050609.1, read on the forward strand.
GGAGGTCTGATCCACGTCCTCTATAGTGGCGGGAAAGGTCCTGCCGTCGGACAGGCGCACCTGGACCATCGTGTGCGGCTTGTTAATCACCACATGGGCGTTGGTCAGGATGAGGCCGTTCTGTTCGATGATGAAACCAGAGCCATTGGAGGCCGTGATCGGCTGGCCGCTGAAGTAGTCAAAGTGGCGGGTGTCCTTGATCTCGATGTAGACCACCGAGTCCGCACATCCCGCCACCACATCCGCTATAAAGTTGAAGTCCCGCCGCCGGCCGCTCATCTTGGAGGCGGCGATCGTGGGCGTGAGATCATCGCGCTGAATGACCACCGCACTGATCACGGCGCCCAGGGAGAAGGGCACAAAGAAGCGCACCAATCTCCGCCAGCCTTTCTCCTTTTGACCGCCATTTTGCCGATCTTGCCCACTGTCACTGTTACATTTTGGATCGTCGTCTTTAGTCGTTACGTGGCTGCTTGTCCGCTTGGGGGCATGGCCGTGGAGCACCGGGGATGCCAGGCAGCGCCTGAGAATCACTTCCAGGCGGTGCGAACCGCGCAAAGCCATCGGTTTCTGTGATTATTCCTAGTTTGTTATTGTTATTTAATTTCTCACTTCTCAGCTGGCAGCTGTTTTCAATTTGGCACACTGCCACAAAAGCTGCCTGCTGCGACACCCACGGCTATCGATAGGCGATAGGCAGTGCGAACAGCTGTTGGCCGCGATGCCTCTTCTTCGCATTAGCGGTGAACGTTTGGCTTCTCTTCACGGGAATTTGGCTACTGGGCATTTAAACAGCTTTCATTGGAAAGAAGGCAATCGAATTATGAGAGGCTTAAATAGTATAACTATTCAAAAGCCTGCTGGTTTTAAAATTGTATTATTTAATTTAGCGGAGACCGAAAATAAAAAGTAGGTGAAGTACTAGCTATTTATAGCTAGTTCACCAGCACTGGCACAGCTGTTGCTGCTGCTTCTTCTTCCTTTCACCCACACATTTCGCTTTGCATAACATTTGCAGCCAATTGTTTAGTTTAAATAAATCAATTAAAATGTCCAAGGCGGCGGGCAAACTGAAATCCCTGAAGAAGACAGTGGAACGTGTGACGCACACGAGCAAGCTGAAGACGAATATTCCAGCGGGAATGGCCGCTGCGGGACCGCCATTGGGTCCAATGTTGGGACAGGTGAATTAGCCGGTATTAAATTTTATATCTAATTAACTATATCTCATTCTTTAACCCCCAGAGAGCCATCAACATTGCCGCCTTTTGCAAGGACTTCAATGCCAAGACGGCGGAAATGAATGAGGGCGTCCCACTGCCCTGCCGGATATCCGTGAACAGCGATCGCAGCTACGACCTGGTCATCCATCATCCGCCGGCCACCTTCTTCCTGAAACAGGCGGCGGGCATCCAAAGGGGCACCATGACGCCCGGCAAGGAAGTCGCCGGCATGATCACCCTCAAGCATTTGTACGAAATCGCAGCGATCAAGATCCAGGATCCACCCAATGCCCTGCTCACCATGCAGGTAGGTCTTGCCAAAACTAGAAACACCCACTCAATCGATGTACTACACCATAATATATCTTTCAAAACCTGGAATTACACAAAACGCTATTAGGCCCATTTCTACATTCTATTTCGAATGTACAACTCATTTTAATTTAAAAAGTGTATCTGTTTCTATCATATATATCAACAATCTGTACTAAACCAAGAAACTTCGGTTTTTCCATTCGATTATTCTATTTCCTCAAAGTATTTCTAAACCATTTAACGTTTTACTTTTTTACAGCAAATGTGTGAGATGCTCATCAGCATTGCCCGGACCTGTGGCATCAAGGTGGTCAAGGAAATAGATCCTGCGGCCTATGGCGAGTTCCTGGAGGAACGCAAGACCATTGTGGAGCAGCAACGACGCGAGTTGCAGGAGAAGCGCGAGGCCAAGATGTTGCGCACGGGATAGGTTTGCTAATTTGCACAGTGCTTTTAATTGTTAAAAATACATTTATACTTAAAGTGAAAGAACTATTCTATGCCAATGCGTTTGCGGTCCTTGGCGGCGTTCTTCTTGCGGCGCTTTTCCAGATGTTTGTTGAGTTTTCCCTCGTTTTTCAGTTTCTCGAACTGGGCCACCAGTTCCTTGGCACGGCGCTCCTCTGGGGCGGAGAAAAGGATATTTAAATGTCAGAATATTAGAAAGTTAGTTCCACAAACATACTCTTTGTTAGATAGTGAGGCTGCTGTCCTAAATTGTGCTTCTTCTGAATGGTAGCGCGCTCCTTTTTGAGTTGCTTCTGCTTGGTGTGCCACTTTTTGTCCTCCACATTCTTGTTAATCAATCGCTGCATGGTGTCCTTTATTTTGTGCTTCTCCTCATCATCCTCCACCTCGTCCAGTTGTTTCTTCAGCTGGCCGACCTCCTTGGAGCGAATTTGGGCCACAAACTGGTAGTTCTTCTTGAAGGTTTCCGCATTGTATGACCCCGACTTCTCGTCGAATCGTGGATCTCGGAGTTCTACGGTTTTCTTGCGCTCCACTCGGTGTTCTGCTCCCAGAAATGGAACCTGTCGTCGGGTGCTCATTTCACGGGGTCTGTTTTTGTTCAGGCGTTTCAGGTCCGTTTTGGTTTTGGGTTTCTGGGGTCTGGAGCTCTTGCCCCCGAGAACAGCCTCCTTGTACACCTTGGCACCCAGTTCCTCTTTGAGCTTCATTATCTCCTCGAAGGACATTCCCTTGAGATCCTCACGAATGGCATTCTGAAAATGGTGTTCTATGAAGCAGTTCTCCGCTTAATTGGATAGTATTTACCTGGGTTTCATCATCACTGCTGGCCTCGTGCTCAGAGGCTGATGAGGCTTCACTGGGAGAGGACATATCCTTCTTAAATTCCTTGAAAACTATATTTATTTACTTCTAAAAGATTTCACGTGTTATTGTTTTGTATTCCAACAGCTGATTTTTGAACCCGATAACGATAGACAATCGTAGTGATTAGCGTTACTCAACACTGAATTATGTAACCGCCAATTTTAAATTTTAGTTTATTAGTAGGACATAGAAGACTGCTTAATAATCATTTAAATTATATTATTTATGGAATCATTTTTCAAAAACCTTTGAGTGTATACATACCTTCACAAAACAAGTTTCCAATAAAATAGAACACAGTATTTTAGAGTAATTCTCAATGGTGTGATTTATTTTTGATTTAATTGCAAGTCTTACATAGTTAGGTAAACAAATGTGAATAATTCATAGATCGTTGGGGAACAGAAACAAGCAACGAAATTGTCGAGAAATATACACAATTAATTGTCACAACTGAATCCAGAAAAAGGTTCGAAACGGCTGATAAAGTTGTCTGGATTTTGATTCTGAAGCGAGCGGCAGAGTAACTAGAAAAATAGTTTTCAAAATTTATTTTTGTTGACTTTTTTTTAGCCGAATTTGATTAGCACACACAGACCAATGAAAAAACTAATCGAGATGCTCTTAAACACATTAATTCTAAGCAATTCAGTTGTAGATACATTAGTCACATGTAAATATTTTATATAGTTTCCGTATATGTATATTTATTTATTTTATATTTATGCTCTATAGTATATAGTTTGCTTTGTACACGTACACACAGATAAAGTAAACTTGATTGCAACAACTAGGAGAGTGTGGGACCGGATTATTCGTATTGACCGAGTGCGAATATATGCCAAATATCTATCGTATTCGTATTTTGTTTGAGTTCGAGTTCAAAAATTGACTGCTGTGTATCTTTAAGCTAATATTTATATTTATACAATCAAACACAATACGAAAGGTATTACCCATTCCTCATCAGTTGCTGTCTTCTGCCTTCTGTTCGATTTCTCAATATTTATGCTGTGCTCACAATCGTGTGGGAAATATCATATAATATTGCTATAGTTTGCTACGTAAATACACGCCTCTGTGCATACATATACATATGTATATTAGTTAGCTAAAAAGTAGATTTCAAGACGATCGATCACAGGCGAGGACTAGTGGTGATCCCTACCCCTTTCCCTTCCGACTCCTGATGTCCGATACCTGGACTTTAGCCTCAAAAATTCTTAACTAGGTAGTTTTCATATAGTATTTCATACGTTTGACTAGCACGATTTGGTTGGGGTAACTACGTACACTCTTAGCTAGTTGGTTGGATTGGATCTACTTAGTTTGTTTAGTTTAGTTTCGCGGTTTTTCAATCACCTAAAAGCGAAAGACAGAGAGATAGAGAGAAAGGATAGTATCCGACAAAAGGTTCAACCCGGGGGCTTCGCACCTTCGGGACCTTAAATAGATCACATATTTTGACATTCACTTATGCTTAATATTGCAACTGCATTTGCTTCTGCTTAATGCTCATCCGCTTGTATATGGATAGTTATAGTACTTAAAACATATTTCAAACATATACATATACCCTGCATTTGTCTTCGGCTTCGATTGAATTTGGCGGGGTTCTTGCTGATGAAATTATACTTTTATGGATTCCAATTTGTTAATAAGTTATGAGAAAAAGTTTTAAGTAATTATGAAATTTTAAAACAATAATTTAATATAAGAAGATATTTTTTTGATGATATATTAGTTTATTATCACGATGGTAACCAAAACTACGGTTTATTTTTTAAAAAAACTCAATAGAACAAATAATGATTTAATCAGTATTTGGTGTTATACAAAAACTATAGTTTCATCAGTAAAAACTCTGTTCAAATTTAATCGAAATCGAACCCCAAACACTGTAATATATACAGGTAGAGCACAACAAGTTTTTGTGAATTTTCCAAACCCAAAATCCAATTAGAACTCGGTCATCCCCCCTCCGCACTTGTGGTCAGTCTCACTGCCCGTCGTGCTGGAGGGAGTCGCCATATTCTAATTGGAGGGCTTTCGTCATAACAACGCGCACAGCTTGGATCGCTTCTTGGACTTGTCCACCATCTGACCGCCGGCCGACGAGGTGGAGGATGAGGCGGACATGCGACCCATGCTGCCGGAGGCCTGCGGCTGCGAAGGACTCGTGGGACTCTTGTCGTCCATATCCTCGCTGACATGGGACTCCAGGAGCTTGAGCGATGTCTTGGGCTTCGAGCCATCCATGCTGTTGTAGAGCTTCGAGGAGAGCTTGGATCTCACTGCCTTGCCCAGGGCTCCGGTCTTCTTCATGCTCAACCGGGAGCCACTTCGGTGGTGCTCCGGCGTGTGACTATCCTCGCTGCCATGCTGGGACTGCTGATTGCAGTTGAGAGTGGTCACCGTGAACTCGATGTCCTTGATCTCCTCATCCGCACAGGCGGCAAACTCCTCCACCGGCTTGTCAATCGTATCGTGATCGATCCAGGTCAAGCCCATCTCCACCTTTTCGGCCAGATCCTGCCAGTTGCGTCGGTTCTCCAGAGTTCCCTCGTAGAGGGGAGTGATCCAGGGGAAGGTGTCGCAGAGCACTCTGTAGAGCGGCAGGCAGATCACGTCGATGAAGCCCACCTGCATCTTAGGTAGCTCGTCCTTGCGCTCCCTAAAAATGGTTGAAAATTAGGAACTATGACTTCTTTGGCATCTAAGGTCACCCACCTGTCCATCATGGCCACTGGTTGGGTGTTGAGCTGCAGCTTCTCGAGATCTCCCTGGTCAAAGAACTCGTCGGCCACCAACTTGGCCACCTTGTGCTGAACTTCCCAGGGCTTGGCAATGGCACTCACATCGCAGGCAGTCATCATCATGCCACAAAGTACTATTAAAAAATGTAGTATTAAGAAATATTATGAGTGTTAGCTTTAGTAAAATAATATGTAAACAAGTTCTTATTAGAATTTCGGCAGCGAATAGAATAGAATTTAAATAAATATTGTAATATTCAATACAGAATAGTGAAACTATTGGATTTTGTATACATTTTACACCTTTTAGTCTTAAAGAAACCACAGTTTCAACAAAAATTTAGGTATAAAAGTTAGTTATTATAATACTTTAAAAAATTGTATAAAAATTAAACATACATGTTATATTATAATAAAGAAAATGACATATGTTTGGACTCACAATCCTTCTTCTCCTCGCCCTGCCAATCGAACTCCCCATTTTCCACCAACTCGAGGAAAGCGTTTCGCTTCTTGAAATACATGGCCAGATCGGTGGACAGGATGGCGCTTTCCACAGTTTTCATTACCGAGCGATAGTCCTCAGGTGACAGGGCCTAAAAAGAAAGCAAACACAAAGTCAAGTTCGCATACATAAAGCTAAGATTGCTTATTCTCTTCCTAAGTTGCTATCCAAAAAAAAACACCTGTGCCCATGACGTCACATTAGAACTAGGCATGTGCCTAAACATAAGTTCACCACTTATCGGAGTCAAGGTGGATTTAATTCAAATTTATTTTGGTAGACAATGTTTTCGGCTAGTTGAAGGTTGCCAGCTAATCTTGGATACTATAAAAATGCCAATTTCTGAGCAGAAGGCATATCAGTTTACAATTGAAGCATCCAACATGAAGTTGTCTCTCGTTCTTTTCGTCCTTTCGATGGTGTTGTATGTGGCTCAAGTGAGGGCTCAAAGTAACTCAACTACCACAACGACCACCACCACGGAGGCCACCACCAGCACTACCACCGATTCGTCCTCTTCTTACACTTCGGATGAAAACAGTAAAATCGTTCGTCTGACCAATCTGAAGTACTCGATGAAGAGGAAAATCAAGGTGGCAACCACCACCAGTTCCACCAAATCCAAATCCAAATCGAAGAGCGCCCGTGCCAAGGCTCGCAGGGCCATTCTAAATGCCATCAAACGCAACAAGAAGTCCGCTGGCAACCGAAAACTCAACAAGAAGTCCCAGAACCGCAATCTTCGCGTTCGTCGTTAGGCTGTCAAGTTAAATTTTTTCAAATAAAATGTTACAAGTTATAAACAAAACATAAAAGAGTTCTTTAATTATTGGGTTTTTTCAAAACACAGCTGTTTTAAAAAGTAAGATTTATAGATAGACTAGTCTCATTTAAAGGGATTTCACTGTGCTTCGATTCTTAGTTTCGAGTGGATAGCTTAGTATATTTTTTGTATTATAGATTAAGAAATGTATTTACCTGGAATATGTTATTACCCTCCGAATTGAGTATCATTACGCACTGATCGAAGTGATGGTGCTCCATTGTGCTGGTAGTGTACAAAATAGCCAGTGGAGATTCTGTTTTGGTCTGGAATGCATTGTTGGTGCCACGATGGTCTAAATCATGGCACAAACAGGCCACCAGCAATCCCAGAATCTCCAGATCCGTCATGAAGCGTTCCATCTTTCCAGTTTTTAGCATGGCAAACATTGTTTGGGCCACGTTAAGGGCATGCCGCCAATTGTGGTACTTCACAGGACGATAATTCTTTCGAACACTCAACACCCAGCGGCAGAGGACCTAAAAAGTTGATATTATACAAGAAAAGTAAACATATGTATGAGATTTTAGAGACACCAGCTTATTTTATGTAATTTAAAAAGATTTAAAAATTATATTATATTTTTTTTGACAATAATATAGAACTTACATCATATGGTATTTGGAACTGAGATACCAGGTTGCACTGCATAAACATGCGAAGAACTGCTCGACAGGTATCATCATCAACCAATTCAAAATCTTAAATGAAATATAAGTAAATACATGATACACAGTTATACAGGGTTCTTCTAATATGATCTTTAGATCAGTATAGAAGTCTTTTAAAATGTCCTACCAGTAAAGGTGAAGCTGTACAGGTTGTAGGACTCCGCCTCGGCGATTGCATCCTGGGTGAGCTTCTCCGTCTGATCCTGGCTAGCGGTGGCATGGTAGCTGAGGCACTCGAGAGCCACCTTTTGTTTGGCCATCAACTTGCAGGCATTCTCGTACATCTGGGTGTTGTGGATGCCCAAGCCGCAGAATATGGCAAAAGCCTCGAAAATCGAGGCATCCGATTCGGTGAAGGGAACTCCGTTGGCCTGTTTAAATATTCAAATGAATTCATTTCCCCAATTTTAATAAATAAACATAATAGTATTAATAGAATATGAACCTTGTTGATAAGTTGGGCCACTCCAATGACCTTCTTCTGGGCATTCATAATGGGCATGCAGAGGATGGCCTGGGTGCTGTCTATTTCGTCCTCAGCCCGAATCTGGTTGTGTTCCCTGACCCACTCGTGGACATCGCAGATGTTGACTGTTTGCCCGGTGGTGGCCACAAACTGAGCAATTTGGGCCAAAGTCGAGGTGCTCAACTCAGTGATAGATGGCCTCGAAACATTGGCAGCGTGATACTCGCCACCAAGTTCGAAGAGCACAGTGAAACGATTGCGCATTTTCTGTTCGATCAATCGAAAGGGGTTTCCAAAAACAAATATGAGAATCAATGGGTTTGAAAGGAATCAAAATCTTAGGTGGACTTACCTTCTCCTCGAAGCTATCGGCGGATTTGATGGCGCGGGCGGCTGGTTGATTGGGCTTCTCAATTATCTTTTCCAAATGGCTCTGCGGTGGAAGGGGCGAGAAGAAGGGCAGAGGGGACATTAAGTGGCTGCCACTAATGGAGCTCGTAACGGTTTTCCCCAAGCCGCCAACTTGTTGATAAATTGCATTGCACCGCATCGCATTTCCCACCCCACACTTAGGAAAATGGTATAGGTTTTCAAAACTATAGTTTATTTCATTATTAAAGTTAATCTTTAAGTCTGCCTTACAGTCATATCTCAAAATTATCTCAAATACTTTTGTCTTTCTTCTCGAAAACCAAACTGAAGAGAACTTTCCTCTTGATTTTAAGAACGATTCTTCTCATATAATTAATAAATCTAATTATTATGTTTAGCTTACTTGATCTTGGGGAGTATATTTTAATTCTCAAACATATATTCTCAAATATCTGTTGATTTAAATTGTTGGATAAGTAAATTTAGAAAATAGATAAAATCGTTCTCAATTTTTAAAAAAATATAATTTCTGGGCTATATTGATAATGTCATTTCCTACACATATTTTTAGTCGAATTTTCCTGTTCCTTTATTTAATTTCTTCCAGTGCAGAAGTCCTTCGCAAACGGGCAACATAAACCGCCCACTCCCTTGCCACCCGAGCATAATTAAGCTGACATGTTGCACATGACGGGCTTGTCAGCCAAGTTTTCAGAGTCCGTCCGTCCGTGCGGGCCATCTCGACTGGACCAGCCCCTGTGGGCCAGTCGGGCTTTATGGGCTAATAAATTGTCCATTACACTTACATGCATTTGCATTATCAGCTGGCAGCAGATAATGGCTAATTTGGCCCTGGCAATTTCCCGAGTTAAACAATCAACGTAATCAACGTCATTTCATTTGCCAGAATTGCACTGTCCACTACATATCAAATTAATAACAATTTCTGTGAGAAATTGAAGGCTTTTGTTTAGTTCATATAATGGCCAATTCAATTCGATATTTACGGCCTTCATTTGTTTACCGCTGGCAGTAAATTAATGCAGCATGCAGCAGTTTAATTATATGCATTCATCAAATTGGCCGAGCAAAATGTCTTTCATATGCCAGAGGCCAGGACATCTGTTTTACTCCATTTACGGGCAGTTTCATTTAAAATTTTAATGCGCAATCCCTGAAGGAATACCTTTGGCAATATTAATGCGCCCTGTGTGCCAAGGATGAATATGCAAATCAATTGTACACGTGCTCAGAACATTTTACAGGCTTTAAGTGTGTCTTAATTGATTTCACTGAAGCATGATTGCAACGAATAAATATTCGTTCAATAAATGTATATTCATACATTCGATTGCTTTTTGTAGGGCCTTTTAATTTCTCAAAAAAATATTATTTTTTAATTTTAAATGTGTTAAATGTGATGACTAAAATTGTATTAAAACGCTGCCTTTTTTCTTTGTAACACAAAACAATTTTATAATTATTATTTTTATTATTTTTTTAAATGGCTAGTGTCAATAAGTAAATTTGTAATGCATTATACTGTTTTAATTACCCTTTAATTAATCAATATGAATAAAGGGGGTTGTTTTAATCTTAACTGCTTTAGAAGTACTTGTGTTGTTGTATAATAATATATTGGAAAATGCTAGATTTCAGGCATTGACGTAGGTTAGTTATTAACTCCGATGAAATCGTAAGTTATTTGAAAACCTGTTTTAATTCAGTTGACTAATTCACTAATTTGCATAGATAAGAAAAGATCTAGATAAGCCCAATTGACATCCTATAAATAATGACAGGCAATCAGCGTAACCTCGGCCCAAATAAAAATTGTCCAGACTTGTACACAACTTTCGGAAAATCCCCCAAAGACCTCCAGCACCGAGCTGTCAAAATTCCCGGCGATGGGTGACACTTCTTCATTGCTGAATTCCCGCCACGTGGAAACGCCCACAGTCGAGACCCCAAAAAACATAATGTAAATTGCACACTTTAATTTCGTTTGGGCTGACAAACACACAAACAAAATGGACCTCTCGGTGGCGCTTAAACAATTTTAATGAAACCGACAGCCACACGAAAATTTAAATGGACTGGGGACCGCCGGGCCTCACTTTTTTATTATTTATACCGCATATTGGGGCGCCAAATTGCAATCTGTTCCACAAGCAAATTATTTGCTTGCATGAACTTTGGTTGTCTGAAAAATAATGGTAAAGCTATTTTATATTCTGAATCGATTTAAATAAAGTGCTCTATAGACAGTGGGACAGCTAGAAAAGAATTTTTCTTTAAAAACAAGTTTAGCTCAGGCTAAGCAGTCGCAACTTTGTAATTAAAGGCGACTTCCATGTACTTTACATTTGAATAAACCTTAAGTTGGTACAGCTTATGTCGGTTAACCTTCCTGTTAAACTAGATAATAACGACAATCATGTTTAATTTGCATTATTAAATAAACTTCACCCCCGCCATATTTCTATATAATGCCCAACCGAAGCTTCAAAGCAAATCAGTCTAAAAACCATTCTATAAAGAAGCATAGTTTCTAGCGAAGTGTCCTTTTTTGTAAAGTGTTCAGTGTTTAGTTTTAGGAACTTAAATAATGCTAACGATTAATTTGCTTTTGACCGCTGGAGCACTTCTTTGGATTTATTTCCTATGGACTCGCCGTCGGATTTATATGCTAATGTTAAGGTTGCCAGGGCCCATAGGGTTACCCATACTTGTTATGAACGTTAAAACTATTCATCCAAAAAGACTATGAATATAAAATGGACCCAACCACAAAAACAGGCAATATAAGTTTTCGAACCAAGTATCTGAACAAGTATGGCTCGACAATTTTAACTTGGGTGGGTCCGGTGCCATTTTTAGTGACTAGGGATCCAAATGTCGTCGAGGATGCCTTTAATACTTCCGATTGCCACAACAAGAGCCCGCATGTCAATTCTGCGATAACCAATTGCATGGGACTTGGATTGTTGGGACTAGAAGGTATTGGAATGAGCTAGGCATAAGCCATATAATACCGATGTCTTATTAGATCCCGAGTGGATTGACCGTCGGATACACCTTAACCCAGCATTTAAACATGATGTCCTGCTCAGCTTTTTTCACATTTTCGATGCCGAGACGAATATCCTTAGAAACAAGATTGAAAGTTATGTCGATCAGGGCGAACAAGAATTGGTTCCAGACATGCTCAGGTGGTCGTTTAGAATAGCTGCTCGTAAGTCACCCTGCCATTGCAATATGTGTTGATTTGATCCTTAACATTTTTGGTTCTGTTCGCAGAAACCACAATGGGATCTGATGTGAAACATGATGAACACTTTAAAAACAATGCCCTTGTGGAATGCTTTGAGGCGTGAGTCCAATCTTAACCCTGTATCCATTAGTATATAAATTGCTTCGCTTTATATAAAATATATAGGCTCATATGTCAAACAACACTATATATTATGATGCCTTTGGCCCAAAAGAAAATAATTTCCAAGCTGTGCGGTTATGAAAAGGTGCAAACAGACAATCTTTCAAGAATTCACAAAATGCTGGACAATGTAAGTGGAATATTCAATTTCTAAAATTCCTTTCTTAGCCTTTTTATTGGTGTTCAGGTGGTTAAAAACTGGTGGTTGAAACTGTTCCGCAAAGGCGATATTTCCTATACGGACGTGAAAAGCGAATGTTGTATTATGATTGCCGCTGGTTATGATAAATCAGCTCTGACGGTATACCATACTCTCTTTCTACTGGCCACGCATCCCGAGCACCAGAATGCGGTCTTCGAGGAGCTAATTGATGTCTTCCCAACCGCCGGCGACTTTGAAGTAACCTATTCAGATATGCAAAAAATGATTTACTTAGAACGAGTGATGAAGGAGACCCTGTGCTTGATACCCGCCATGCCAATAACGGCGAGAGCAACGAAGAATGATGTCAGGCTTTCAAATGGTGTTCTTCTGCCCAAAGGAGTGGTGATAGGTATCGATATATTTCACACCCACACAAATTCGGAGGTCTGGGGCCCAGATGCATCCAAATTCAATCCAGATAACTTCTTACCCGAAAACATAGAGAAACGGCACTCATATGCCTTCGTTCCCTTTGCAAGGGGAAAGAGAAACTGCATGGGTTGGGTGGTCTTTCGACTGAAATTATCATGGTCTCATCATATTTAATGTCTTTTATAGGTTCGAAATATGCAATGATGTCTTCAAAGTTCGCTTTATGCCGAGTACTCAGGAATTACAAGATAAGGACAAGTTTTCGCTATGAGGATCTAGTCTATGTAGATAATATGACCATGAAGCTGGCTGAATACCCACGATTGGAATTTAAAAGACGAACATAGGTTGGTATTTCTTTAACGGGGTAGTGGTTATCAGGAACTGCAGCTCGTTCTTTTAATTGCAAAGGTTGTAGAAGTTTTTAAAGCAGTAAAACCCCACTAGTCTAACCAATTACATTTAACAATGTTGAAGACAAGAATATATCATACTAATAAGTCGTTATGACTGGCGGTATTAAAAAACTGGAAAGTTATTGTGCAGTATAATGTAATTTTTAAGTGTTATAGTCAATATATATCCAAATATTACTTAATGCTAAAGTGAGTTGGCAACTTAAAAAATTATTCAATTATAAAATATATACTTACCGCTTCGCAACAGTCGAGGTCCACTAGAAACACCGAGCACCTTTCGCACTTGAGAAGTTCTCGGGCCTCTGTCATGATTTTAGTGACGAGGCACTCGAGATTGTTCTGCTCCTCGAAGATGCTGCGGGCCAGATTGAGAAGGATTTGGTTACGCCGGTATTCCTGGACGGACATCTCGAAGAGCTGGGCATTTTGAATGCCAATCCCGCAGAAGGTCAGATACCGACGGAAGATTTCCACGTCGTGCTCATCGAACTCCATGCAGCCTGAAAAATACATTATAGGAATATTTAAAAATGTTATATATAGAGGGGTAATATACCCACCATTCGTTTTGTTTATAATTTGCGCCACGCCAATGATGTCGCCCTCGTAATTGCAGATGGGCATGCAAAGGATGGCGTTCGTCTTGTAGCCAGTTTTCAGATCGATTTCGCAGTTGAAGCGCGCATCCTTGTAGGCCTCCTTGATGTTAATCATCTGCTTTGTCTGCGCCACCATTCCCGCGATTCCAATGCCAAAGGGAATGATAATCTCCTCGGCACTGGCCCGAGTCACCGCGTCCTTGAGTGCTGCAATCAAACGAGATTCAAACTGGAGTCAATCAAGGGGAAAACGCTGTGCCAAGAGAGCTATCAAAAATCATGAATAAAATTCCAGAATTAAGATTGCTCCACTGTGAGTATTCACATCTTAACGCAGGACTCAACGATTTTCAAATTGAAATAATGCATCCGCAAGATGCTCGACTTTATTTTAGCAGCAAATGAGCTCATAAGTAAAGCTCTTTTAAAATCCCTTAGGCCTGTCATGTATCTTTTTATAAATTCCTAATGCCTCTACAATTGAAATTTAAACACGTTCAAGCTTTTTCCACATACTGCCTTGAAATTAGTTCAACCGTTGCAAAGCGTATTAGGACGCAGATAAAGCCCGTCGTGCATCTGAGTAAATATTAAATTTATAGGCAAAATATTCACTCTGCCATGCAAAAGATACAAGAGCAGGACCTTCGCAGAAACACCAAAAAACACAGAGAGAATAATATATAAATAAATAATGACAGGGCCCCCGAAAATCCGAAATCCGAGGGCAAGAAGTCAAATGTGAATTTGCATGAGCTCGCCGGTCCCGCCTCAAACATAATCTCAGTGGGCCTGAGCCACATGTATCCGTATCGTATCCGTATAATGGTAGATATATCTAGCCCCCATTGCCGCCACTTCACATTTCCCAGCTCTAATCTTTCTCGCATTTTCCCCACTGAATTATGTAGCGGAAGCGGTGGCTTTTACTCACGGATCTGCACCAAAGATTCATTACGAATGTAACGCACTTCTGTGTGAATATATCGGGCTGTTTGTTTTTGTGGGCGGAACCTGTGGGAGCACGTTCTCGGAAAATATACAAGCTACTTCACATTTGATGGCGACCTTTAGAGTTTTATGTGCCGAAAACTTTTAATGCCCCCCTTCTTTTCAGCCTAATTTTGCTAATGTGTTTGCCGGCCCCTTTTGGCCAGGCCAAGAATTATTTACCCGGCCGCTAATGAGTGTCAATTTGTATACGTCCAATGGGTTGGCCACCAAAAATTTTCAAAATAGCTCAAAGGGAAATATTTATTATTTACATAATTTTAAGGGAACGTATCTATTGATGGAATAATTCAATATTTTATATTGATTTCCAACTTCTCAAGAACTTAAAGTGGTTCAAAAATACCAAGCAGTTTAGTAACTGAGTAATAACACTCTATCTAAGAATGAAACAATGTAATATTCCAAAAAAACCAAAATGTTTCTAAAAATCCAAGCGTATATGGTAAATAACAAAAGGACAAAATCATACAATTTAAATGCAAAATGGTATTCAAAGAAGCAATTTTTACTTCTAACTTAATTGCTTTTGCATATTCCTCGTTCTTACATGGATTTGGATCATGTTTTGTTTGACAGAGTCCTTCAGTTATTCCCCCTGCATTTGTGGAAATCACTGAGCTCACTTGACTCGCCTTTTTGCCATTTTTCATTCATTTTTGCTTTCTTCAGCCATTGTGTTGTAGTAGTTCGTTGTGTGCATTGTTCACCTTAATTAAAGCGGGATTACCTGTGCCACAAGGATTCCGCCCACAAGCATAGTACACCCTTTACAAAAACCCAAAGTGTGTGGAGCAACAAAATTGCCAATGGAAATTGTGCATTTCCATTGCAGGCTCACCTGTCTTTTGAGTGACATCGAATAGCTTGGCCACCAGGTACTTGTTGGTGGGCGTGCCCTTGGCCAAAAACAGGGAGCCCCGATCCGCGTGGGTGAGCAGCCCGACATTGACCAGAATCTTGTGGCACAGCACATCGATGTCCAGCTCGTTGGCCACGTCGCGAATCAGTTCCATGAAGAGCTCGCCCTCGTCCAGGTCCATCAGGTGCCTCCGGCTCTCGGGGATCGAAGATGCCGAGGAGTTGGAGAGACTCCTCGGCGATTTCTGCAGGGGAAATGAGAAAACAGACACCATAAAGGTTAATAGAATGCTTGGATCGAGTTTAACCAAAAAAGAATACCACACTGATAATATGATGGAATAATCAAATGGGATCTTAATGAAACAATACATACAAAATTTATTAACATATATTTTTAATTATTTTAATTTATGTTACGACTACTTTCATTTCACATCATTTTAATAATTAATAATGCCATTTTTGTTATCTTTAAACATGATTTAGTTATCAACAATATTGAGCCCAACAATGCATATATGACGTTGGTGTGTTTAAGAAAAAATACATATACTACTTTTAAGTTATCAAATACTTTTTTCTTTAAAGAAAAAAGAAAAAGACCTACTTATTTAAAGTAATTTATAGTCCCCCTTAATAAGTAATAGGTACACAATTATTTCTTTTCATGATAATTTATTCATTGAAATACAATTTAACTAGTGCCCAAAAATATTCCAGGACATGTTGGCATTTTCTTGGCATTTCTTTCCCAGTACGTGTCTGGACAGTAACTGAATTCTATTGTTTGGCCTGAGAAAGTGGAATAATTCCCCTATTTAATTAGTTGCCATATAAATAGCTGTATTATTAGAGGGGCATTATTACTAAGCAGAACGAGAGTCGAGAGAGCATTTTAAATATTTAACAGTGTATTTAAGGCAATAAGGGCTATTGTCTCTGCCCACGTACCATTATTTCTGTTTTCGATTTCTGGCCATTTAACCCTGGCCCCCAATTTCATTGGAAATTAACTTGGTCCGGTTCAAAGGGTGACTATTAGCAGCAGTTGGCAGTTGTGCCTTTAAGCGGTTCCCCGGCTCCTGCCTCGGCTCCTCGTCCTGCGGCAATGTGGTAATTGAATACCGAAAAAGGCCCCTGGTCCTGAATCCTCTGAAGCCCCCTGAAAACCCCTGAATACCCCGATCCTGTGACCTGTGCGTGCGAGAGGCCAATTAACCAAGTTGGGAGCTGCGAGCTGCAAACTGGGAGCTGGTTACATTGCGTGTACTGTCCTCATCCTGGTCCTGAAAACAGGCCATACCATTCCCCACATCCCCATCATTTTTACTGACAAATTAAAGCAATTTACTGTCGTTCCTGCCCCTTCTTGTATCAACATTTCCATGTGGCGTCTGGCCAGAAATATCAATAATTACAATGGGTATACAAATAAGTACTCTACTTGTATAAAACTGTGTTTTGTTTCGGGATTTCTGTTAATACAATCTTTGTGTAAGCCCAAATGAGAGAATTACTTAACAATCCTTTTGTGTTATTCTTCTCTTAATGAATTCCCTTTTTTCTTAAGATAAAAAGGTGGGATAAATAAAGTAATTAAATGCCATTAAAACTCGTCTTAGCCGCATTTAAGAAAAGAAAAAGCTGGCAAAAAAGACTTGTCAAGTAATCTGCGCCTTGTTTGGATTGAACTGAAAGTTAGAAAAACAGTTCTGTTTGTGTTCGGGCGGGAACAATTCAAATTCATTAAATAAAATGCAGACAAATAAAGGGAAGTGAAAACAAAGCCAAGCCAGTCGGAGCGTTAAGTAAATTTGAACTTCAGCCAGTGGCATTGAGTGTTCCCCTTAAAACAACAATAAAATCAACAAACGATGTCGAGCACTCGTGCTGTTTTTATTATTGTTCTTTTTTGCTCTTATTTCTATTTTTTTTGCAAAAAGAAAGTGAAAACATGAAAACGAAATGACTCTTAATGGGGGAAAACGTCCTGCCTGGCATGAAAATTTCAGAGCCATATATAGAACACCGATGCTACCGATACAAAAGCGGATAAACAACAGGGGCTAAGAACTGGAAATACCCTGAACGGGGATTGCAGTTTGCATTGCGTAACATGCACTTAAATAAATTGACAATATCGACAACAAAAAGGGGGGAAGCACACGTGCTGTTCACCTGCTGCAAGAAAAAAATGAGGAAAATAAAACAAACTGCACTCACTAAGCCAGACAATCGCTGAAAGGTCTCAAAGGTTGACTGCTTGTTGTTTCACCCAGGACACTGGCCTAGTTTTCCCCCATTTTCCTTCCTTTCACAAAAACACACACATATACTCTCAGGCTGAAAGAATTTTCCACTGACTTTTAGTTTTGATTCACAAGTGCCCAGGTGAGTGCCGATTTCCATGCGGGACTCAAGCCCACTTCTTGTTTGGATTTTTCTCTGTTTTTGCTCAACCAATTGCAGCAGAAGAGCAATTTGCAGTTCAAGTTGTGATCTAACATAATTTGGATGGATTTTTCCGAAAAGAAAAGTAAACATTCGAAAAACGCATTGCACAAGTGGGTCTCAATGACAGTTGCCAATGGCAATGAGTGGGTCAAAAGAGTTCAATTGAGTCATCGAGTTTAAGCACTCATTCGATGGCCATCACGAGCATTTCAAATAAACAAGCAAATAAATAAAGTATGCAAAGGTAATTGAGTTTAACAGTCTTAAGTGTTTCCATTAAGCGTTATTACCCCCTGTGCAAAATATAGGTAATACTTGGAACCATATTATACGTACATTGGTCTATTCATTCCAAATTTAATTTAAGACGTGTAACATTTTTAAAATTTTTAAACTGTTTGCTTGTTTTTAAAACATTTACTAATATTATTAAATTGATTTAAATTTGATTTTTAATATCACAGAAATTTGTTTGGATGGGTAACATAAAGCAATTAAAAAAAAATCAAAGTCAAAATGAAATATTTTTAATTATTTATGTACAGTTTTAACAGTAATGAATCATACATTTTTCATTTGTGCCAATAAAATCGCTCACACGAAATTCATTTCACGAAAAGACCATTCTTCACCGACAAAGGTCAGGCCTTACATATATTCTACCGTATTTTATTTTATGATATTTTCCCCCTGAAGCGGCGTTACACAAAAATATCAAATAAAAGTTAATTGAAAAATACTTGGCGCCGACGTGAGGTAGCGATTTAAAAAACCTGCCGGCCCAGGTTGTCAATAAATAACCAATAAATTTATAAAGCATGCTTTTCGGCTGTCGTTTGCAAGTGGGGGTTTTGAAAGCGAGTAATTTCATTTTTAATGCCTGAATTAAACATAAGCAGAGCAGAGGATCCGGAAAAGGCAATGGAAATGGAAATGCCATGTGGCTGTGTGAGTTTTTCCAATTAGCGAACTTCACACGCAGCCAGAGACACCAGAAACAGCAAAGAAAAGCCAAAGGAAATTTGTGAAAATATCAATTTAGTTAATTCGCTCGGCGAGAAGGCGAACAAAGTTAAATAAAAGCGGAAATCCAGCGCGCAGGCAGCAGCAGTGCCAAAAGTACAACAAAACAGGGCAAAACAAAGCAGGGCAAATACAAATACCAGCTCAAACAGTCGGTAAATGGTAGATGGTGGGCAAATAGAGCTCTGAGTTCTATATGAAAGGATGAAAGGATGGTGGCCAAGTGCTGGGGACCCACTGCAATTGCCACTGCCACTTGGCAAATGCAACTGCATTTGCACTTGCACTTGCCGCCTTTGTTTGGCGGGCATTTTTGGGGGACAGGAGGGGAATGGCTAAAATAGATTGGATGGAGGCGATGGAAAAGGACCCGTAATGACACCCCTCTGATTTGGCCACGAAAATTAGTTTGGCCAAACGAAAAGTGCCAGGACAACTTTCAATCAAGACTTTGATTTACCTCTGAGGTAGAACTATAGCAAGAAAAAACTTTCCTAATTATATTTTCCTATAATTTCCTTTCGGAAAATAAAGAAGGTATAGACTTGTTTTTCATTCATTTTAATTTAATTGAAATTTAAGTAATTTTAAAGTTGTACTTTGGTATACATATTATTAGAAAATGGAAAACTGACTGATAGTATCTCAAGTATTGTTCTATTTTTAAAAAAGGAATATTTCTCAGATCAATTCATTTGAATGGAATAAAGATAATACAATTTGTGTGAAATGATTTAATTTGTAAAATGGTTAACCTTATTTTAGCATCTAAAATTTTTCCTCGTTTTCTTCGCGTAGGTACATTAGCTAATATTTTGATACTATTTTCTTAAACAGAACTTTTTTATATATTTTGGGAATTATAATAAAGGTTTTTTCATGAGATTCTGATAAACTAAATCTGATCTATTTTATAATATTATATCACATACCTGCTGCACGGTGGGCGAAGCGGACATCCATTGCTGGAAGAGATCCGAGGTGACCGAGGGTCGCTTGTGCGGCTTGCGGTTCTCGATGAACTCCTGCAGTCGGCTGAGGGCCTCCGGAGGAGCCCGCTCTGTCAGCCACTTCTCGAAGGCCTCCGGCTTCTCCTCGAACAGCCGGGCCACCTCATCCACATCCTGCTGCGATGCCGTCGAAGTGCTCGCCTTGGCCAACCTATCCTGCTGACCCTGGGTCTGGGCTTGTATACTCGTCAGCGAGGGGGACTGAGATGGAGGACTGGCCATCAGCCTGGAGACGCCATCACCTTCGCCGGATGGAGATCTCAGCTTGATTTCCGGACTGCGATTGGTGGTGGCCGCAGGTCGATTGTTATTGCTCTGTCGATGATGATGCTCCAGCCTGACCTGATTGCCACTTGAGCTGGTGGAGGGTAGTGCTCCAGATGCCGAACCCCCAGCTGCCATTCCAGCCGTTGCCGTTGACGTGGCCGTCTTGTTGGCGCCATTGGTCAGCGGCTTGGATAAGGATGCGGATGAGGTGGTTGCTGTGGAGCTGCTGGTGGTCATTTCAACCGGAGCTGCGGCGCCGCCAGCTGGCGATGACACATCTGTCATGTTGCTGCTGCTCACTGTGCCGTGCCTGAAATCATTGCGGGCCAAATGGGGGGCAGCTCCTCCTCCTCCTTCTCCTCCTTCTGCTATTCCTTCTATTTTTTCTGATCCTTCTGGTAGCCTTTGCCTCGTTAGCCAGGCTCCGAATCCTGCTGCGTCCGCTGATTAAGTCACGTACTCGCCCACTTATGGTGGTCCTGGATTCCTGGGGGTTTTGCACGGCCAACCTGTTGCTCTCCACACTCCTCGACTTTAATGGCCAGGTGCGTGGCAATGGGGTAATTGATGATAGGCCAGTCTCATCGGTTAGCCGCCAGATTTTACTTCACGCACGTCTGCCCCTTTGTTTGTCTTTTTCGAGTGGCTTTAAATGCGTCCACTCGCCAGTTAAACGTTGATTTTTCCCTTTGATTGAAGAAAGCCTGAAACAGAGGGGGAAAAAAGAAACAGAGAAAGTTACTATTTGATGGCGGATTAGGGGCCAGCCTGAATGAAACAAATGGAAAGTTTAGACGCAACTTTGCCACATTGCCACTTCAGGCTAATGGCTGGCTGCCATTAAGCGAATCGCTTTCGAAATTCTAGATGAGCAGGGCGTGGCCTAGCCGAGCCATTAACTTTGAGTGCGGAGGTCCTCCCACGTATCTTCTTATCAGTTGCTTAAAAATTAATGAGTTGCCGGGAACTTTGTCAGGGATCTTACGTGGGATTTTTCGCAGACCTTGCAGTCTTACTGATTTTGTAAAATTTTTAAGAGAGCAAATTGATGCAAAGCATTTTTTAAGGAATATACACTACAGTCAAAAAAAAAAAACAAATACTAAAATGGGTTACAAAAAAATAGCTAGGACTTTTATCAGGAGGCCACAAGGTTTTCTTAAACAAGACATTTATAAACTGGTTTCTTGGTGTTATATATTAGCGTCAGTATTTCTCAAGTTATTGAAAGAGTATTCAATACCACGTTAAATGAGTTTATCTTTCTTCAAAACAAGTCTATAAAAAAGTAATCTCCACGCATAGTATTAAATACCTTAACGAATAACTTCAAACACGTTTATATATCTAAAGGTTCGGCCGAAAAATGCCGGAAACATAAATTTCGCAGCTCGCTACCAATTTGCATTCCGAATCAAGATTTTTTATTCAACTTGAGTGTCCTTCTCGCCTGCCTTTTCAATTCGGAAAATGTGAATGTATCACATAGAATTTATTTGCGGGTAATAAATTCGCTGATCCCCCGGCAGAGTGGAGAAATCTCTTGGAATCTCGGCCCGAATGCGGAATGGAAATAAATTTAAATGCTTCAATGGGACACAAATTTATGGCTCCCCCAACCTGAAAAGAGGGGCATAGGTAATTTCAGCTGGAAGCCAGGACTCGAAAGGTGGCTTGCACTCACATTTCCGAGAGCATAGTGCCGCAAACAAAAAAGGAAAATGTTTTAAATGAAAAAGGTTGGGTGGTAAGACCACCTATAGAGGGGGTGGTGAAACAACGTTGCCATTTGTGCACATTTGCATTGAAATGGCCCTCGACATTTGCATGGTAAACACTTTCGGCGCTTGCCACGTGCCACCTTCAAAGTGCAACTTGCAACTTGCCACTTGCATCGAAATATGCTGTATAAAACGGAGCCAATCCCATCTGCTCGTCATAAAGCAGCATCAAAGTGTGCTAGTCAGGTTTATTCTTGTACATTTAGTACATCCTGTGAGGGTCCTTTGTCCTTTGGCCACGGCACCTTGACCACCAGAAGCGATGACTTCCCTTGCAACCTGCACTTGCTTGGACTCTCAACCCCCGCCTGGGGCATAAACAATGGTGTTTTGAATAAAACACTGAGCCAGAGGACAGCCCACAGTAGCCAGGACTTTATCACGCACTCGTTTGCAATTTCAAATTGGGTAATAAATTCCTGAACTCCGCTCTGCAGATGGGTTTTTGTCCTCTTGTTTGCCCTGGGTGGCTTGTGAAATTGCTTTGTTCTCGCCGGGGCTTTTGTGGGCGATATCCTTGGCCCCCTCAGGCTTAGTTGCTACTGTAAATTTAATGTCAACACTAAAGATTAAGAGTTTAATGCGCACTTTGGCAAACAAATTTTTTGTTCCCCTTTTTATGGCCAGTCGACCTTGCTGAAAATGCCATAAATCGAACATTAAGTTGGTGAAATTATAAGCTTAGTTGCGCAGCTCTCAAGTACAATTAAGTTGATAAAATAAAGTTAAGAGGGAAAATTGAAGTGAATTAAGGTTGATTTAATTGGGGACACTTTAAAGTGGAATAAAGGAATTCCCATAATAATTAGTTATGCCCTGCAACCTCTGGTTAAACATGCAACTCATTTATAAATTCATCAAATTTACATTAGTATAACATGGCGTGCCAATGGAAATTTCCACCATTTGCCTGAGCAATGCAAATATATTTCACTGCAAAATGCAAACAATTAGACGTAATTAAACCCATGCAAAATCTGCATTTGCCAAAGCGTTTAGCTGCCATTGAGGCCCCCGAACGACCCACCTAAATCCTAGTGGAATTGACAATGCCCACCCACCACAATCCATACATCCCACCGTGCCTGTCCATCAACCAAGTCAACATTTGCATAATTTCAAATGGAGCACTGACGCTGCGGTTCCCCGGATGCCTTCAGCAGATAGTTTGTTTCCTAATTCGACGGCAGAGCAATTAGAACTGGTCATGAGCAGGATGAGGATGGGGAATAGGCCTTGTCCTGCGGGTCACGCACTCGCAACCGGAAATGAGCAGCGGAAATCATCGACATTGGGGCATACAAAACAGTAAAATGGGACCCACATGTAGTTGCGATTATAATAATAGCAACAACAAACCTAAATGAAATAAGTTTCTGTATGAATTCTCCTTCCCAACTTGTATTTTTATTCGAAAATACAAGTTCTATTAAAAATATATCATTTTGGAGTTATACAAAGGTAATATTTTCTATAAATTAGGAAAGTTATAAACTCCATACGAATGATTTCCAAATAAAGTATTCCCAAACTAAAAGAAATTGTTTATAAATTTTAAAAAATCACCATCTTGTTTTCATATTTCTATAACTCCTGGCGAGCGTGTTTGCTGGTATGATAATTACAAAAAGTGCTATTTCCATGACCTCTGCCGTATATGGTTTATTATTGAGAAACAAATTCAAAGGGAGGAGAAGGTACACACAACTCATGCATATCTAAAGATACGCTTCGGTTATGGCCTTCGTTTTGTATATAGCGTAGCGCATTTTGTGGCATTACTTTCTGCATGAAACCACCAAAATAATCAGTATAAAACGAGGATTATAAGCCCTTTGTAATGTTTGGCTAGCATGCGAAATAGTTGCGACTGCAGCTCGCATTAAAATCGCCAGTGTTTATTGCAAATTGCAATCAGCCAGTCAAATCAGCCCAATACAAACAGGTGAGCCTCACCTCACTCATATTTGCCTTAATTAAAAAAATATGTATAAGTTGGCTTCGCTGGTCATGTACTTTCATCCAGAGGCAGTAGTTATTTTTAATTAAAGTGCGCCGCAAACGTGTCAGGGACGCAGGATCCGTGGCTCTCCCGGCTTACAGGATGCAGTCTGCAGGTTGCAGGTTGCAGGACGCTTTGCGGTTTGGGCCACGTCACTTTCCGAAGGCGGGGCATGCAAATGACTGAAGGGGTCCTGCGGTCACCGCTGCCCACCCGAACTGCAGGCGGAAAACAACCTCCTCCGCCCACCAGGACAGCAGGACACCTGCATCGCCCAGCGGCGACCATAAATAGACGGTAAACAGGGAGGGGGCACTCGCAGAAAATTTATAAAACTTATTAGCATTAATGCATTAAATTTCCAAACTTTAAGTCAGCTTACAAGGAATATATTTGGTGGAAAATGTTCGCCATAGTTGTTTAAAATGTCTTTTTTTGGACAATTTTTAAAAGTGAATATAAATACTAAAACTACGTATGTATGTCTGAAAATCTACCGACAAAGTGGTTCCCTAACATGAACTTGTGATATAAAAAAGTATTTAAAACTGTTTTCGAAGTTATTATATTTTTTGTTTTTTCCAGTTATATGCAGCTATTTAATTCCAAAAGTATTCAAGGATCCTTACAAATAAAACGTAAACTATACTAATATTATTCAATATAATATTTATTCCAGTTATATACAGCTACTTATTTTAGAAAGTATTTACAGAACTTAATATATTTAAAATATTTTTGAAAATTTAAAGAGCTAATTATGGTTGAAAGTAATAGTTATGTTTAAAATTTTATAATTAGTTTTTAGTTTATTCCAATTAAGTAGAGCTGTTTAACTTAAAAATTATTCAAAGATTCTAGAAAGGCAGCCAATTGGGCTAAAATGAATTTGTTAATTTGCAAATCCACTTGGGATTTTCAGTGTGGGTCTGCTCAATGGTGTAGGTGCACTGGGACCAGCACGTTTAAAATTACGGAATTAGTGGCGAGCAGCACACGCAAACAGTTGCAAACACCCCATCGAAACCCACCGCCACGGCCACATTGTTGCCATTTTGCAAGCGGAAGTGCCTATTACATGACGTGCGTGCAATGGAAATGACCGAAATGGGGCATTTTCAGGGAGTTCGAGGAGCTCGAGGATCGCAAGGAGAGGGCAAATTAACTTTGCGGCTAGTTTGTAGTTCTGCAGCTGAGCTGGCCATGTCAGCACCTCCAGTCTCATGTTTTCAATTTGCCAAATTGCAACGTTGCATTTTGAACGCGACTTCATCAGTGGCTCTTAGCGGTGCTTTTGGCCGCCTTTCACCCCGTTTTAGACCCCGTGCTGGCCCCTTTTTGGCCCGCTTTTGCATTTAAGGCATTGGCAGGACAGTCACGTAGCGGCTTTATACACATACACAAAGTCTGCCGCATTTCTGTTGCACTTTATAAGCTTTCAACGGCTGCCGCATCCCAGAGGACATTTTGCCTTTTTGGCTTAACGGTGGAAAATGCGCCCAAGGCGAAATGAGGGGCGGGATGGAAAATCCTGTTGCTGACATCTGCCCAACGTCAAACACCCAACAACCCCCTCTCAAAGCCCTGTTCATGTTGTGGTAATTCAAAATTTACATTTCCCACATGAGCAAGGCCTCTACGAAACATTTTCTTAGACAATACTTGTTGCATAATAATTGTTTGCATGCCTTGGTTAGCTTTGAGGGACCTTCAGCTGGATTTTCAATTAAATTTCAGTTGATAATGAACATTTTATTTTTAAAGAGAACTACAACGAATGCAATTATTTTTTCTGGGTTTTCAAAAGATTTTTAGCTTAGGATTAAGTGCAAATATTTAAAGAGTCTCCATCGAATGCCATGATTTTTCTATTTTTGTATTCAGAAATTTAATACTCAACTGCCTATAATTTTAAAAAACAAATGGTCATATATAAAAATGTTTTCAAAGTAGTACAGACTTATTTAAAAACTCATTATTATCTTACAAAAAATTGTTTAGCCAAGAACAAACTTTTGATAATAAAAACCAATCCTCCTTAGTCTATTCATTTTTTGACCATTCCTTCTCTGGCAAATTTATCCATAACCCATGGAGCAATACATTGAAAATTGAGATCCTAATTTATTGGGACTCCGGGCGTATGCCGTAGAAGTCTACATCTAATCCAACTTGCCATTCAAGTGGTTCCTGACATTAGTCGAAATGTTTACCTGGCTGCCACAAATGAAACGACATGACATGGATGATTCCTCAACCCGACCTTGTGATTGCCTTTCATTGTGCCAGAAAATCTTCTGTCGAAATGGAAATGTTTGCCCTGGGCATGCAAATTTGAACATATTGTCAATGGCCATGTGCTTCTCATATTGCAGATGTCAAAAATTTGTTATTTATTGGAGGTAAACTGCAATCGAAAATTGGTGAATCTATTTGCCTTCGGATGGATTTCACAGCATGTGTCAGAACGCAGCAACCGAATGTTTACCATTAAAGAAACTCTGATTTCATTGTATTTTTTTGAATAGCTTCATAGATGCCTGGCTTTGTTCAATGTTTACACAGCAATTACCAGCAATATTGGTTCACCTCAGAGTTCACTCGAAAGTCCTTAAAGGATTGCAGCAGAAAATTGTTGGCTGCCAATATTTTTGCCGTTGGTCATTTAACAAACCATGAAATTCAATTAAAATGCAATTTCGTACGAAATGATGAATGGACCCAGTCAAATGCACAAAATTCCTTGGCTAGCCACAATATTCTTCTCTTGAAAACGTGTCAGCAACAGGGGGGTAAATTCAAATCACCAAAAGCTTTTCAGCAGATCAACTTTCCACCCACCGGAGCATCATTAATACTTGTCGCATCCACAGAAACTCAGCACTCTTTTTTAGTTTTCTTTTTATTTATTTTTTTTTTTGGTGGAAAGCTGAAATCTAGTCATGGCAAAATAATTGTAAAACTTTCGGCTACCACCGAAACAAAGTCAAGGCGAAGACAAAGTAAGCTGTGATGCTCCAAGGCATTCCGGGCTTAATTAAAAGATTCAACAGAGGAAAGTCGGGGGAAAATTCAAGGATTCGAGGAACCACTTTGAGAACACAAACCAGCAGCTAAGTGAGAGCCAGGGGCCTGTGGTCTGTACAGTGGCCGTCCATTAATGCAACACAATAACCAATTTACCACTTAACTTTCAGCATTCTGCTCCTTGGCACTGCAATCCCAGGCGCTCGGAGTGTAAGCCGCGCTGACAGGACCTCTTGACTCCAGTCCACCGGGCTCCAAACAAGGCCAACTGGTCCAAACGGCTCCGACGGGCCAACAAGGCGCATAAATGTCAACAATGTTGACTGAAAATAGTGGCCCGCTGACAGAATAATGCAGCGGCGACTCAACCGCTCAGCAGCTCGGCAAAGTGAATGGGACGGCTCGACACTGGGTGCTTTGTGTCCTGGGCTTTTTTGTGCCCATCTGCACTTCAGTGGCCAGGATTTTGCGGGAAGGCCCATGGAAAAAGGGCCACTTCAGGCCGTCGAGCTGGGAGAGGTCCTGCCAAGATGTAATTCCACAGAGAATGTTGATTTGATAATTTATGACATTGCTTTTGACCGATTTCTCAATGTCACGTTAAAGTTATAGTTCGTTATCTGTCAGAGACTGCAGTTAAATTACTCGGAAAGAGATTTTCGTTTTCTCATGGACATCGCTTAAGCTCATAACATTTACCTATACGTTTACAAAAATTGGAAACTAAATATTACACAGAGAAAGTAAAGATGGAGTTAAATTGTTAGGAAAAAAATTTTTGTTCTTACAACGAGATGTTAACTTAACGAAAGTTAAGTCATATTTCAAATTTTGAGATCGACATTGAGAAAGGTAATTGTTTTTTTGAAGAGCAATTTAACTTAATGACAAAAGTTATCTAGACTTTAATTTAATTTTACGGAAGCAATGTACTTGTTGCAAATGAAAATCCTCATGTCAAATATATTCTAATCACACTGGAAGTCCTAAGCTCAAACCAAAATCAAATAAAGTCACTGTCCTAGATCAAAGCTCAACTGCCACACCGCATCCCGTTACCAATTTAAACAATTTAAATATGATTTCCGACGTTTCATGTGAGGAACTGAAGTGAAATTGATTTCATTCCTCACTCGTGTGGCACACATCACATCGTGCCTGGCGAGGTTTTGAGCTTGAAGTGGCAATTTCATACCACTTTGTCTGCCGGCGTGTTTGTTATTCAATTTTGCCATCGAAAACACACGAAATATTCTACGAAACAAGCCGCAATAATAACGTTCCTGCATAATTTGATAACACACCATTGAGGGGCCGTTGAAGACTGGTGTTTTGATGGGTGCCCTATCTATCTATCTATATATATATATATATATATCTTCCACCATATATTGTCACATGGAGACGGAGATTCTGTCAGGCATTTTGTGTTTGCACAAGCTTAAGTGGCATTGGCTTTGGCTTTTGTGTCTGCCACACTCGCTTCTCTTTCCCCATGGCCTTTGCCGCTGCTTCTGTCGCTGCTTCCGTTTCCGCTCCACCCACTCACTTCCGGTGGTTCAGCACCTCTATTGACAGGGGCTCTTAATGGCATCACAATATTTAGCCCTGGCTTTGTTTCAGGACAATTTATGCCTGATTGCATTGATTGATTAAGCGCACTTGTTGTTTCTATCCATTGCGAAGGAATCTCCTCTCGTTCGTATATTCCCGCACTTTAATTAGCTCATTTTCCTTGGCCACGCTGAGTTGAATTTTAATTTGGCGGATTGTACACGAGTAATCGAATTTGCGGCCCACAAACCAAACTTTGCAATTAAAACTTTCGGCAAACAAATATTGAATAATAAATTGTTTTACGTTGCAGTTAAAAGTTTTTCAGGGGGATTTTTGTAAATGCGTCTTTAATTCGATTAGAGAGTGGAGATGGGAAATTACAGAAAACTTTCGCAGGCAGTCAAGAGTTTTTACCCCAAAAAGACAATGTCAATGTCCAACCCAAACTTTAAGCCCAACTGGAGTGGGATAAAGAAGCGTCTGTCAGGATGATTCGTCGCTGGAAACCGAGAAAATATGACAGGACATAAAGCACATTAATTGCTCGCCATCAGGCACAAGATACGCTCAATTTAACTCTGACTCATTACTATTCAGCCCACACTCGAGGGTCCTGATATCGACACTCAACGAGGGCAAGGACATCGGGCCTGTGACATCCACAGTGAATGCTTCATAAACCAAATCACGGCCAGCCGTCGGTTGTCATTTTTCACATGAACCAAAGTTTTTCTCCGATATATATACTATATAGATAGTGTGTTCATTTATTTTTTTTTTGCCCCCACCCTCTGCTGAGCTTTGCTCTTTTATTTGCCGAATTTTGTGCAAATAATTCGAGCACCCTAAACCACTCACTGACTCAGCAGAAACAATCGAGAAATCCTTTGATTTCCTTGAATGACAAAATGCTGCTGTCATGTAGCTAAGCTGCAAATGACATTAGCCCCGGCTTACCAGGCAAATCCCAAATCCCGAATACCAAATCCCAGTTTCGTAAATACCAAACTCGAATCCTTTGCGAAATGAAACCAAATTAGTGTGTGAGTTGCAATCACAGGACTCGGTCGAAGGTAAAATTAAGTCTAAACCGGTTCGAGTGCATCGGGTTGACCTTAACTAACCGACCATGAATGTGTGGGTGTGCATCCCAAGGATCAGCTCTGCTGATTATCCAGCATTTTCACAGCTGACTTGAGCCCTATTCGATGTCCTTTGTCCATGACCACAGGGCGATGAGCTTTAGATTTGGAGTCAAGACGGCAACTAATTGGTTTTTGAGAGGTATTCATATGGAATGAAATTAGTCTGTGATTGCAGGCCTGACTTGGTGGCATTGAAACACATTCACTTGGCCAAGCAAATTGAAGTACAATAGTGTATTGGCAGGAGTTTTCATAAGGTAATGAAGCAAAAATATAGGGATAATCAAAGGTAAAGACTTCTGGTTGTGGTTGTAATTACTTTAAAATATTTCAAATTATAAATTTGGAAAATCACATATATTTTTTACGTGCTGCAAACAATTCCTATGCAACCTCGTCTAGTTTAACCATATTTCCGCCGAGCTCTGTAAAATTGATTAGAATGCAAATATATTACGCAAAGTCTTTGGTCAGCAAGTGGATCAAGGTATTCATATTCAAATAGTTCGATGCAATCATTCAATCAATGCCGCAGTGACTCAACCGCCGGCGATGGACATTGAAATGCCATTAGCGTGTCCGTGCTTGGGAACCGCAACAACTGTGGTCAAAACGTGGAAAGGACACCGAGCAGGAGAAAACAGGACAACCCGAACCGCAATCCCGCACCGCTGAAAACTAATTAAAGTCTTTTCGCACACACCCACTCCCCTTCATTCACCGTATTTGAATAATACATTTTTTGCGATTTGCGGCATTGCTCATACGCCGTGGGGTGCCGTCTTTGGCAATTGTCGGTATATATACGTATATACACTGCTTCGCACACACTTGTGACCCATAAATGTTTAATTTTATGCAGCTTTCTGTCGCCTCGTGGCAACATAATGAAATGCTCGCCACATTGTTCGCCCCCACAAAAGGTCAAAATGGAAAGTTTTAAAAGCCTTTTCCACCTGAGCTCCAGCCACTAAATGCTGCCGAAAGTTTTTGGCTCTCGTGGGGATTTTCGCAGCTTTTAAGTAGCAGCCGTCTGTAGTGTTTCATTAATTAAACACCAGGTTTGCATGGTAGTCAGTCGCAAACACTGCGAAAAGGTAGAGTGTTAAAGTCAAGAATCCATAGATGTATATTCTGTGCTAAATAATATTTCATATTTGGTTAAAATCCCTCATTAATTATACATTCAATATTATATTCAGATTATAGCAATTAAAGAGAAAAATTGTGGTGCAGCTTGGTGCTTTTTATATTTGTTTTAATGTTAAATTTAAAGCTTACTTAACAATTTTCTAAAGCACCCAGACGTATGCAACACTTTACCAAAACAACCCCTAAAACACCACATCCCTACCCTAAAAACAATATCTACTACTTTAAAAATTATAAAATCTGTACAGCTTTATGTTCTACTTTAAATATTTCCAAACACAGTATAAGTATTTTATGACCAATTAAGTTGATAATTTTTATCTATTCCCTTGCATCCGCTATTTTCCTTGGCATTTTCCACTCAAACATTTCCCGCATTTTCCCGACTGTTTGTAAATGGCTTCATCAGCTTAGTCAGCTGCACTCTGTTTGCGAAAAGCTGCGATGGTGGTGCACTTATATTCCTGTGGCGGGGAATCATAAGTTGTTGATTTCGGGACTTACTTGCCACATGGAGCTTAAGGATTCCTCGAGTTGGGGAGCTTCTTCGGTTATCGATTTGTCATTTGGCCGGCGCTTATGCCTTCTATTTTTATACCAATAATGACTGTGAATTGTCGCTAAAATGTTTATAATGTTGGCGTTGTAAATGTAAATTGCTTTTCCAGCAGGAAAATCCATATATACCCACACATACACTCGGCAGTACTTATGTACTGGTAAATTCTCTGATCTTTTGGCAGCATGAAATTGTATTACGCGGCAGATAAGCTGCTTGGCATTAACTGCGAGCACTCATTTAATGAAACTTTTTTATTACTTCCTGGCGTTACGCTGGCCATTTAAATTGCCGCCACTCGATTGGAATCAATGGGATTTTTAATGCGATTTCGATTGGCAACTGTGGCAGAGGTTCATATTTATACAAGAGTATTTATGGTAGTTCTTCATCATCACATATGTATTTGGTCTTAAATAGTCTTTGGCTGTAGTTAAAGAGAACATTTTAATAAGGAATTAAGTGGTTTATAACTTTAATTTTACGTTAATTAACATTGAAAGTTTTTTTTAAAAATCGTCTGCCAATAATGTTAAACAAAATTATAAACATCTTGCTAGTCAGTGGAAAAATACATCTAAATGTAAAAATCTCGACCTTAAAAACTGTTTTTTTCCCTGCCCTCTTGTCACATAAAAAACATACTCATGACATTTTCTGAAATTTTTTAAATCACATAAAATTCCGAGCCCATAAAAGCATAACAACGAGACGAAAACGGCAGTGGCGGATCTTGTTAAAAAATGCAATTAAACTCGTTTGCACGATGTAGCTTGTATTATCAAAAGAAAAAGCAAATATCGAAACTGAAAACGAAAAAAAGATGTGAAATTCGGTTGGAAGATGGAGGACAACAGGGGAAAATATGGTTGAACACACGAGAATTGCATGGCAGCGACGTATTTTTTTATGATTTTTGTCAGCCATTCGGTGCGAGTGCAGAATTTATGAGATCTGCAAAAAGTGTCGCATGTGCTGGCCGCTGCCAAGGAATCCAGCAGATACGATACGTGCTGGCTTTCGAGTAAATACATGGGTGTTTTGCTTTCGGAGCAGAAGTTGAGGCAGCTGGCGGAGTGAGTTTTCCCCCCCGTTCGTAGGTAAACGGGCATAAATGTTTTACAAAAAAAGTTCTGCGTGCCACACGTAGAAGGAATAACATGGGAATTAATTAATTAAACGTTAGTTAGGCTCCATGTTTAAGTGTCGCAGCTGCCGCCTGCGGAACACACATTAATGACACATGCACGAGTGTCCTTTCTGCGAGGCTATCCATGTGTGTGTGTGTAATGGATGGTCGTGGGGGCAGGACCCAAATATAATTGACAGCTGTGATTTATGCATGTTAGCAGTAATTGGACATTCAACAGCATGGAGCATCGGCGAATCGACTCGGAAGGTGTCCATGGACACGATACCAAGTCAAGGTTAATTTAATGGTCTGCCAGCCATTTCTGGGAAAGGAAGCCAGCCAAAAAGTAGGGAAATCTTCATGGCCAACTGGAGGGCGAAGAGTTTTCCGCAGTCAGTGCACGTAAGTGTGTGTGTACCTCTACCTTTTAAAAGGTCAACGTGAAATTTGCATGAATGTAAAGGATTTTGCCTCTGCTTGTAAAAGCAACAGAGAATTTCAGATCCCTAAAGCTTAATATACTATAAAATAAAGTTACAGCTCAAATTTAAGTTTTAACCTCCGGTTAAAGGGAAAAATTGTCAAAATGAAAATAATTGTATGGAAATACAAAATTTCTTTGCAAGTAAAAGCAAATTAAAGGATATATCTAATATTAGTAGGTATTATTGGAGGACAACCATTAAAAAGTTAAACCTTAACCTTTGGTTAGCAGTGAAGCCACTCTAGCCTACTGTATACATAAATATTGTAAAACCTAAGAACATTTTCTTGGTTAATATAAACAACTGACAATTTAAGGTTAATATCCTGTATAACATTGTAATTAGAATGAAACACAAATTAAAGAGTTAAAGTTGAATGCCCAAACAGAAACTTCAGTTAATATATAGCAGGCCTAAGTGGGCTAGGCCTGCTATATATTAATTAACCATATTGTCTGAACTGACAAAGTAAAACCGAAGCGTTGCCAATAAAACTAAAGAGCCTCAGATTAGCAGAATACGAAAGCAAAAGGGCCAAGAAAACGCAAAGAATTGCCAGAAATGAGGCAGAGACTTTTGCTCAAACATTAAATTTGATTGAGATTAATAGCGAAATAAATGCTGAAGATTATTATGGCTGCCTGTGGCCATTAGCAGGGGAGAAATGCGAAGAAGAAAGACGAAAACGAAGCCAAACTTGGGTGTTAATCTCATTTCTTGTTATCGAATCGAATATATATATATGTATTTCCACTTTGGGATAATGCATTTTACCGACCTGTCGCTGCCACTGGTCAGTTAATTGTGGGGCTAATTAACATAAATCAGCTGGGAAATGGTCGCCGGGCCCACAAATTTACTAAACCAGTAATGGTAGGCCTGAATAAACAATTGTGTAACTTCATATTGGACCTGAAACAGAACCAGTCCAGACCAATTGGCATTCGGTATTTATGCCCCGGCTCGGAATGTGCAGTCCAGGAGTCAGTGTGTCACTCAGCTGCGGCTGCCCACGGATCCCACAGGACCTGTTCCTCGTCCTGGTCGACAATCCTCCGGACTGTGTGTGTCCTTTGCTGTCAGTTTGTTTGTGGCACTGTGTTAGTTTGTTTGCTCCTGCTCTGCTCCTGCTGCTATTTATCATGCAACCATGGCACGTTTGTCATCCAACCCCTTTTTCGGCACGCCCTGTCCATGCCCCGGCATTTCCCGGGGGGCGTGGCCCCGCCCTTCGAAACGCCAAAGGTCCCAGGCAGCGCATTAAGTGGGCTACTTTATGCTCTTTGCACCAAGCGGCGAAACAATTTAAGCGTACATAAGTTTCATTTATGAAAATCATTTGCACAAACTTGCCATCCGAAAAGTATGCTACAAAAATGTACGTTGGCAACAGTGCGTATGAGCATTGTGACAACTAGTTGGGAGCACGGAAAAAAAACTATTGCTATGTTACAATGAATATTTGCTTAAAAAAGCGTACAGAAAAAATATATAATAAGAGTTCACATTATATTCAACATTTTCTATATTAAATATTTACTAGTCACAAACTTATAATATTTAATATTTAAAATGTATGGTAAAAAACATTAGATAATAATTTGTTCATTCAATAAAAAATAATTTCACTTAAATTAAAGTTCTTTAAAATAATATTTCTGCAAATAAAATTAAAAACAGGGAATCCAAACAAAAGCGTAACTAATAAATTTACAATATTTTTGTTATTGACCTAATCCTTACCCGTAATTTCTCTCAGCGTGTTTGAGCTGATTGCTCTGTACTATATCATGTGTGTCGCTTATGATTGATGTGTTCGAGAACCGCCCACCCAACAGCCCTTTGCGTTTATTTTTATGTCGCCAGTTTGTGCGCCCTTGCATTGGCAATTTCGGTTGTTTCGTTGCCGGCTTTCTTTTATGATTTCAATCAAGTCAAGTGGATTTGCATTCTTGTTTAAGTTTTCATGGCCCGCACGCTTCTGCCACTGTTATTATCGCCTTTTTATGTGTCCCTCTCTCTGTCTCTGAGTTTATGGATTACCCGGTTTCCTGGGACTTTTATCGGAGCCGCGCATCTAACTGGGTCAACAACGGACATTGTTGTGGTCCTTTCCCCCGGAGATCGGAATCTCCCTCCCCAGGATTATTTACCAAGAGCTCTTGACCACGTTTTGGCGCGTCAGTCGGTTGCGGCTGCTTATTAGCATTAATTGTGAACTAGCATTGGATGTCCGAGGGGCGTGACAATGGCATAATTGTAATGGCCACAATTCGCATTAATTAAACCTGAGTTCTTGCCGTAGTCGAGGTAATTTAATACCATTTAGCTTTGGATTTTAATGCCCAACACTAAAACTTTACTTTGCCAAGTTTTTGGCTTTTCATCAAATAACCCAAAACACATTTTCATAAATAATTTAAAAAAAGGGAGAACAGCAAATCTGAAGTACAAACATTCCTTGAGAAAACTTTTAGCTGAGTGAAAAGTTTTTGCGAATTTCCTGTTGCATTTTGATGGCATGCAGAGTTCTCGCTCTTCCTTTTTCTTTCCACTCGCTCCACTTTCCACCATTCATCAAAGGAATAGTTTATGACGGCACAAGGACGATCGCCTCGGGTGGTCATTTATCAAGAGAAAAGTTTTGAAAAGCAAAAATCCAAATAAATTTATATTAACAACGGACACGTCGAAGTTCTCCGTTTGGGCAAAAGTTGCTAAGCGAATTAATTTCGTTTAAGGCCAAAAAATCCATTTAGCCTGGCAGACCGCATGTTGACTTTCATTTGCACTCGATGCCAGCTAATTGAGGCTGACTTGCACTCCGGCTCGGCTCATTTAATTGCAATCAACTGCGATGGCCTTTAACCCTGCACTTTTCGCACAGCCAAATAGAGATGGTTATTTCAGGAGTTCGGCTTTACCAAAGTAAAATGTTGACTGTGACTCACAGCGACTCAATTGCCCGGAAGCGGAAACAGAATTTACGGGGTGGGAAATGAGGATTTCGCTATCGACAGCCATTTAATATATATTTATTTCGCGTCATATACTTCGATATGTGAGCATTATAGACAGTAAATGTTATGGGGACATGGAATAAGTATCATATGCCAATCAGGGCAAAGAAGGCACTTAAGAAAAGCGGAGAAAAATTAAGGAATTTTAGTATCCGCATCCACGAAATTATATTTTCGGGTACTCTGCACGAATCACTATGGTGTTTTTCGGCGTCTAAAAGTATGCAAGCATATATTTTAAGCTCAGTATTTTATTACTTTCATTCAGAAAGTTGACTATTTTAAATTCATTGCATACTTTTAGACACCTAAAAAGTGTTTTCAAGCCCCTAGTGATTTGTGCGGCCATGAAGTGAAAATGAAAAAATATCTATAAATTACATTTTATATTTATGCTTTTACTTTTTAATAAATATTTCATGAGCATCCTCATTCCCCAAAAATTGGTTTCCCAACTTTGGTGCCCAGTTGGCGACACGAAGGTACATATTTACCCAGACACTGTAGTCAATCCCCAGATTACATGATTTCTTATTTTCTGCCACCGTTTTCGCCCCATCCTATCCATTACCGACTCAGTGTTCAAGTTGTAACAACCTTCGCTTTAAAATGGCCCAACTTATGTATTGCACAACTGGCGCAAAAGTTTTACAATGGCAATCCGGAAACAAAACGAGTAACTGGGATACGGAGCAGGATACGGAGACGGATCCGAAGAGGTAACAGCAGCTGCTGGTTACGGCTACAGCACGAACAAGCCGGAGTCGTGTAAGCCGTGAACATGGAGGGGGAAAAAAAATATAGTACACCCGTAAAAAGTCAGAGGCTTGGACCACGGGGCGTATGAGTCTCCAGTTCCATTTGTTTTCCTAGTGGCGGGGCAAAAGTTAGCTTTCCCCTCAGCTCAAGGTGAAAAATTTAATAAAGCGCAACTGCAGCTTCACTTGTTGATGGTGATGGATATTCTGTGGTTTCCTTGGCCACTGCGGTTCTGGGTCTCCCCACTGATTTGGCCCCCTCTTCTGGCCTTTTTCCCCTTCTATCCTAGCCGTTTCTTTCCGCCCCGGGGACCCCGAGACAAGCTCATCAGACTGCAGAGCTTTCGGAATGCGAGTTTCCATCTTATTACTTGATGTTTGCCCTATGAATATTTGAGAAATGCAAAGAATTTGCAGTTTCCATTTAATGCACATTTCCGCCAGAGTTACTCTACTGGCACAAAGTAAAAGCCAAGGTATTTGCCATAAAGCAAAAAATTCAGCTGCAGTATATATTACACTACGCGACATAAGAGAAACTACTGGGACTGAAGTAAAAGTTAGTTTTAAGAAATAAATTGTCAAAATCAATTTCAAATAAATTCTTTTACCTTTAACAGAATCAGTTAAACAGTGTTAAATATGTTCTCCTAGTTGTACTTAAATAAATTCATAATATGTGATCAAGTGCTGTCACTGCATTTTAAGTTACTTTTCCCACAAGGCGTTGTAAATATGCATATCGAAATTTGCATATAAGGTTGTGCTTTTTTGAAAAACTTTTTTCGGTATTTGTTTATGCAGCTTTTTTTGCCAAGACTTAAAGTACGGAAGTGCCATTTTGTATTTACTCAAGCCTAGCAGAAAGTGTCCAGAATTTTAATAGTATACTCTTAAAACTAGGTCCTGCCAAAAAAAGAGATAACACTTGGTTACTTATACCCACGACACTTAATAAAAGTCAATGTTTGCCGCATTCAGAAGTCCAGCACGTAGCCCGCAGGTGTCTGCCAAACGGAACGAACTGCAAGTGACTTACATTCGGTTGGCAACTTGTATAAATATT
The DNA here is from genome assembly GCF_014743375.2 of Drosophila subpulchrella. NCBI lineage: Eukaryota > Metazoa > Arthropoda > Insecta > Diptera > Drosophilidae > Drosophila > Drosophila subpulchrella. Next base: position 15,100,309 of record NC_050609.1, read on the forward strand.
GCAGAATGGCCAAATAGACAAACATGCAGGCACACAGACCCAATCGATAAGGGGGGGGCTGTCAAGTAGAGTCTTCTACCCACTCCAAATCATCGTTGCGGATAACCAAAGATGTCGATGATGATGATGCTGTGGATGGGGATGTGGATGTACGTGAGACCCCGGCAAGGCAGATATAAACTGCAACTTGGGCGGTGATGCTTGCAATGTTTTCATTATATTTCTGCCCGAAACCGAAGGACGATAAAAATTTTGATGCTCAAGCATATAATTTTATAAGGCCCGAAGAGGAGAGGCCAGGCCGACAGACAAACAGTTCCCAAGCTCTTTTTCCTCGCGGCAGTTCGTACAAATGTCGGCTTTCCGTTTCCGCCTCGCACATGGCGGATATTTTACAACTTCCGGCCATCTTTTATGACCTCAGCCCCCGCAGCCCCGCAAAAACCACCCACATTCTCGAGTGCCAGGATAGGTCGTTAAATTTTAACACTGATGTGTTAATGCCCCCACGAATTCTTCTGCCAGCAAAGCCGAGTGCATCTCGAGCCAACCAGAAAAAAGCATTGCCAGCCTGTTAGGGGCCAAATTTGTTTGACGAATTGCCAAAACATCGGAGCAATTTGTGCCAAGAGCGCAAGTATAAAGTTTGGCAAATAAATCGTCAAATGCCAGCGAAATAAAAAGCTCCAATAATTCAGCCAGGACAAGTTGCAATCTGGCACCTTCAGCAGACATCCTTGGCTAAGGTGCAACAATAGCAATGGCAGCCAGCCATAAGTTCGTTTGGTAGGAGTCACATAATCAGGTGTTGTTGGGGTGACAGGTGAGCTGAAGGCAGGTGAAAGGGCTGCAAGATTAATGGCATAAAAAGATTCGATTTTAGATCGTCAAATAAACTTCTTCGGTTATTGATTAAGAATCGCCAATTGGAATTTTTAACCATTGTTAATCAAACGAATTTAACTTTTTAAATCAAATAATAGAGCTATTCTAGAGGTCCCTTAAAAAGTTATATTTATAAACCTTAAGAAAAGATGGTATTATGTGTTTTATCTCAGCTAAGTCTGCATAAGTCTATAAAGCACCAAAAAAATTATAGAAAAAATTTAAAAATATAAAAACATAAGGTTTTTTTTGTCAAAAATACTTTAGTTTATAGAAGATAGCATTGGCAATAAAAATACCCTAAGCTAAACTAATATATTCTTCTGTGTATACTATTCTTCGATAGACAAAACTATTTCTCACACGTGTCGCAGGGGCCCCAAGCAAATTACGCATACGCCCCGTGTAAAGCCATCGGAGCTTGAGTTGGCGCAAAAGTGTTTAATAATTTCCCACTTGGCTACACTAATTCTCGATTATGTAAGCGTACGTTTGTTGATAAATATTTAACATGATTTTATTATTATGTTGATCATATGAGGTGCGAGAAGTGGTGCTAAATGGCTGCTAATTTCAGGCCAAGCTGAGAGTTTAAACGCGTGACTTGCCCCGATTAAATTGTTTAAATCAGAGTGTGCTTCAAATGAAGTCTCCGTCTGGTTGATTACATAATTTTGCATAAATCGCCGAGAGCTTGACACAATTTTTCCCCATCAGCGGAATCAAGAATCTTTTGATGGCGGTTGAGTCTGATTCCCCCCTTTGCTGATTTTGCCACATCCGTCTCACTATCTTTAACCGCTGTCATGTCAAGCGTTTATGTTAGTTTCGTCCTGTGGCTTCCTTTTTTCCAGAGAGAATATGTATATTCTATGGATGTATGTATTGAAACACGTATACGCACCATCTGCATATCAATCAGATGCCAGAGGGCTGTCACTCTTCTGTCACATTTCCCGGCGTGTGAGAATCCTGGCAGGAGTTCGTTCGTGTCCGGTTTTCCTGCTGGCTTCGGTACTTCTGCTCTCTACAAAAAATATGAATCCTTCACGTTTTGCATATTTATCATGCGTTTTTCTGCTACCCCAAGTGAATGCTACTTTCCCTTTTGGGGGGAAGATTCTATTTGCCTTCCGATAGGGAAACTCAATTAAAATGCTCGACGTGTCGCAAATCAGTTGAATGTGCATCCAGAACTTTTAACTTGATTGTGGCATACATTGATTTCGTTTCCAGTGATTCGCCAGCGGCGTTCTTCGATGTTCGTAATTTCAGAGCATTTGTTTTTCGGAATGCACTTCGCAAATGTTATTGTTGCATGCCGACAATGTTTGCATTCCCCCGGGCTAAGCAATCGCAGCCGGATGATGTTTGAAATCGAATGATTTCCCGGGAAATGGAAGAAAGAGCCATGTTTAAAAATATCCTTTCCAAGGAAAAGCCATCATGCGTTACTTTCCCTTGTGGAACTTATAAAAGGAGACCAGAAATAGACTGCAGGCTTGAATGCGTTTCGAATTTGGTTACATATGGCCGCAGAAATATTATTCATACGCCCTGCTGGCCAGGCCAACGAGCAGCCAACCGCAACGCCAACTATTTATGTGACCAGGCTTCGATGGCATTATCAACCATGAATGGAAATGGAAATTGCTTCAAAACTGCGTATGGCAGCAAAGTAATTTCAATTTTTACGCTCCACAGAGGCCACACAATTCATAGCATACATCATGGTCAACAGCGAGTCTGGGCACAAAAAATAGTGAATATTAAAATCCAGCCATTTGTTGAGTAGCCCAGTTTTTTCTCTGTTTCGGCCATTAGGCAAACTTGCGATAGGGTAGTGGAAAAAAAACTACAAGTAAATTGCACGCTTTGAAAAATCAGCTCGCATATTTGCCACGAGTGTGTGCAATTCTTATGATTTACGTTCCATTCGCCATGCTCTAATGTTGTGGCGGGTCACAGATTGATTGCCGGCATTATATGTGTGGTATGTATGTGGGCGGGGGATTGTAGAATTTTATTGGCTAGCAACATGAATAGGCAGGCAGTTATGCTTGAAGAATTTCCTCCATGCCCTGGGGGAAAAAATGTTTATCAAGTATTGACTTGGTGTATAAATTATTTATACAGGGGTGCCACAGAAATCACTAGGATTTTGAAATCACTTTGAAATCTCATCTTTAGGTGTCTAAAAGTATAACACAATATATTTTAAGCTCACAAGTATGTACAAGTACTATCCTTTATTCACTGCATCCTTTTTTTTTTTTGGCAGCATTATATATATATTTTAAGTCTTATTAAATCTGTAGCAGTTTTTTCAGACATATATGTTTGAATAATGGCTATAAATGAAGACATTTTCCATTGTTCCCATGGCAATGTGATCTTGTGCCTTCTGGCTCAAGCAAAGACACACATTGCGGGCAATAAAGGCAAGGAGGCATATCCTTGTCCAAACAATGGCCATGGCTTCCTTCCACCTACACAAGTCCAATATTTGTGATTGCCGTTTGTGGCCCATGATGATTGCCTTTGGGCAGTCAATTTACATATGGATAAACGATTAGCAGCTAATAGATTAGTATCTTGTTCGCCTTGTTTGGGCAAGGGGTGACCGAAATAACCTCGCGGGTCACTACTGCCGAATGGCAGAGCCCTTCGAATTCCCTTTAAAGTGACAAGATGTGTATCAAATATCAACACATTACGCATACGCCGCGTGGCACGCTGAGGCCCACTGAGAGTGGCACTCAGCTGGCGGTGCGTGCTGGAGCTGCTCGCCGCAGAAGGAAGATTGATTGAATCCAGAAGTGACGATAACAAGCGCAGAGTAGAATGGAAAGGCAAACAGCAGTGACGGCGGCAACGGCACGTAAACGGAATATTCAACTATTGTGCTGCTACAGATGGGACTCAATTAAAACAATCTGAATGGCAAAAAAGGACTTTACTTTGGTTTGTTTAATAATTATTTTTCCTCTAAACTCTGCCAAAATAAAATGGTTTAAAAAAGGATTTAAGACTGCAGTAACAGTATTTACTTTTTGTTGTAGATATATAGTTTTAATATTTACGGATATCTTGAACGTAATTTTTTTTTACTTTTAAGGCTAAAAAGAAACGTTTTCTAGATCGCAGTATTTTTATCTATTTTTTAAATAAATAAATAAGCTTTGCTATCTATGAATCTCTTCAAAATCGTTTATTCAACGTTTAAAATAATTCAGATATTTGTAATATCCGTAAGTGACTTTTGTCCACTTTAAGGAGATACCTTCTAAAATATTAAACCATTTCCATCCTATTTCGATATTTTAAAACCTTTGTAAATTCTTAAAAATAATATTTTTATCCATTTTAAGCATAAATATATTTGAATTTAGTTAGAATGAATGAAGACAATAATCTCCTGTTCTATTTGTGAGTGTCCACTGTACCGAATGCCGTCGAGACATATGCGTGTGTGCGTGCTATTCAAATGTTTGGCTGACGCCATTCCTTTTTTTAGCCCCCCACCCCCGCGCATTGCGTGCACATCACAGCTCGACACGAAATTTATGCACACGTTTATTGTTGCTTATGTTTGTTTCTGTGTGCGTGGGTGTATTTCCCTGGGTGTGGGTGTAGGTGTGTGTGTGTGTGGGTGTTCTGTGTTCTGTGTGCTCAAGTAAAAGCAATATTTCTTTCACTTTTATGAGTTATCCCTTGCCCCACGCACCTTGAACTTGTCCAAAGCCTTAAAGTTTGGCCAATAGTACTTGGGGCATACTTTCGGGCGCCACTTCACCCCGAACCGTATTTTCCGTTTTCCCGGCAGTAATTAATTTCCTTTTTATTGCTTGCGCCTTTTCCTGTCCCAGAGACCCTTGAAAAACTGACCGTTAGTCAGCTTGCTTTGCCCCACTCGACTTGCGAATCGGTTTTCGTGTCCATTGAAGCTATAAAAAGTGTAATTAAACACGAGGAACTAGTGTCACATGGCGCATACGTGACATGGGTCGCGTTTCCGTTTCCGTTTAATTGCTCATACGCAGCGTGTGCAGCACCCAGAAGGAGTCTGCCTGCTTGAGAGAGAGTCGAATGGCCATGATTCGCAGCAAGGGCTTTGAATACTCATCGTCGCAAATTTACGAGGCTGATGAGCACTGCGATTCTCAGCCCTCTTAACCATTTGCATATCGCAGTGGCTTTAAGTTGGCTTCTAAGACCTGTTAAGTGAGCCCAGGCATCTGATACTGATGGCCCACATTAATCGCACATTGTGGCACATTTTACCAAGACAGGAATGTAAAAACGGCAATTTAGATTAAGTCAACTTAATTACGGTTATTAATTAGCTCAACGTTGGCAAGCTGTTAGTGTTATGTGTAGGGAATCTTGCCCCAGGTGTTCGGGCGTTAGAAATAATACGCCCACACACACACACTGGCCGGAGATAATAACTCAACTCGGAGCAACTTGCAGCCTGCAGGGCCCGCTGCCAGCAGGAGCAGGGAAATAAACCGGAGCGGAGTTAAGCATCAACATGAGCTGTCCTGACAAGAAGGACTCGGGCGCATAATTACATGCTCCATGTTCCCAGTTCCATGATGTTGGTGGCCTGTTTATGGCCGCTTACGCTGATGCTCTTTTGTCCCATTTGTGCGGCCTTGCCGGCTAACGAAATCCTAACTGCTTGGGACTGAAACTGCACTGGGAAAAATATGTAAAACGAGAAATCGGGTAAGGAACTAAATATCTTATAGTACAGAATTCAATAGACAAAGCCTAAAAGTATGCAACAAAGAGTGTCCAACTCATATATATAGTTTTTGCCTGCTTTTCGAGACCTTTATAAGATATTTCAAAGCATTCAAGACTTTTTTGTATCCGAATATATTTCAGGATCTCAATAAAAAACTTAATATGGAATCATAATTTGATTTTTATATAGAAAGAAGGAAAAAAAAATTTTTTTAATTGAAAACTTTTAGACTATTAAGAATTTCTTCTAAAAGCCCAGAGCGGGGATAAATCAGAGGTCTAAAAATAGGAATATTCAATTTTTCGAAAAAAATTTTAAGGATACAATGACAAGGACAAGGACCTAATATGGGATTTTATTTTTAAGAGTGTTTAAGACAGCGAAGGTTGAGGTGCCTCAAATAAGTATCATTGCCTTATATGGCAAGACTAAGATAGCCCTAATCTAGTTTTACCTGTTTACTCGAACCTTGCTAGGTTAACTATGGGGATAAGAGAAATTTCCCTAACCAACAAATATATTTTTTGGTATATAACGAATTAAGGCCCCGTTTCTCCGAGTGTGTATCCCTTTATTTGCCCCTTGTCTTGGCTGTCTAACTGACTGCGTGTCTGTCCGCCGGCTTCCTGTTCGCTCGCTGCCAACCTCAAGCGCTCTTCACCTCTCAAAAAGCCAAGCACAGGGGCCAAACAAAAGCGCAACAACGGCGGCAGAACGAACACGACCCTCGAAACAAAACGAACGACAACAAACTTGGGCCTGGATGGCAACGAACTAATGTGGCATAGATTTTTAGCATAAACAGCGTGGAGCGTTTGTGGCAGAGACCCAAGGAGAGGCACTCGACTCAAGACCTCAAAAGGAAGCGAGGACCAAGATGGTAGAGCAGACCCTCGTATTCAATTGCAAAACCGCAGCTGACACACACACAGTGTACACCCACATCGACACTTTACACATGTCCTTTTGCAGATTTGATGGCGAAACGAAGATGAGAAACATGTCCTACGGCCTGGCTTATGTATTTACTTACATTTGCCAAATGAAATATTCATACATTCGTGTGCATTTGCTTGGAAGTCGTATTCTCCCGACCCAAAACCGTAACTAAAAAGGCGTAGTACGCCCCTTTAATACGAATATTATCTCCCATTTCCATCCTTTGGCATTTACAATTTGCTTACATTTCACTATTTTCAACTTTTCTAGTACGATATTCACCGTTTCGCATCCCAGCCTTCCATATCCATCCAGTTATCCCCTTCTGAATGTGTGCTAACATGTTTGTGTGTACTTGGGTTCCATTTTAGTTAAAAGTTTTTCCACTCAGTTTGCTGGCCAAACAAATGCGTTCTGCAGTTGATGCTGCCTGTTTTGGTGGTATAAGCGGATTAAATACCCTAAAAATTGATTTATTTTCAGGAAAATAATTATTCTGTTTATTATAAAAATCATTTACTGCTTAAAGGAACACTGATAAATAATATAACGATTTTACCTTTTGCAAACACAGTATAACATAACAGATAAATCCCTTTGATACGATTATATTTTTCTCTGAACAAAAACTTTTTAGTAAAATTTTTAAAACCTTCAAAAATGTTTTTTCTTTAATAAAATCCTATCCATAGCTTAATAACATAGAAACTTAAAAAGTAAATATAATAATATCTGATTTATTTACCATATAAAGCCCGTTGAAACCTAACCATCTACTTTGCTCTGCACAAAATTCACCGCAAACCGGGGACCGGAATGAATAGGCCATTTAAATAATAACAATTCCGCATGGACGACCGCAGCAGGGCATTAACTAATATCACTGGCAGTTTATAGTGTCCGCCGGCAGTTGTACGAAAAGGTCGAGAGCGCAAAAGGGTTGCCCTCGGCCATTTAGGGCTTTAAAACTTTAATGTCAGCAGAATGGAAATGAAAATGGTTTCATTAGATTAGCGACGCATTCATGAGACACACAAACGAAATGACCGATTCATAAAAAAAGTCTCGAACTGTAACCATGTTTTCAAACATCGATGGAATCAATACTTTCAGTGGGAACGGGCAGCTGTGGGGCAGTGGATTTGACAGCTTAACTTATTTATTTATTGCCATTAAACTGATTTCAATTCCAGCTCTGTCAGCCAATCAAACCTTCGTAACTCGGATATAAGCCAGGTGAAGAATTTTAACACGATATCCAGACTGATTGCATTGGAAACCGATAAATGCTGTTAGTTTTAATTGAATTCGGGCTGCGCTTGGGAACAGGTTAAGCCAATTTTGAAATTCAATTGAATTTGGCCAGATCAACAAGAACAAGAAACTCGGAATTATTCGAGCCTGTGTAATAAATTGTACTTTACTTAAAACAAAAACCGGCAGCCCAGGGAATCCAGAATTAAATTGAATTATGTTAATTAAATGCGACATGCACAAAATGAGAAATCATCATCGTCGTCATCATCATCATCACCATCGTGATTATCGTCATAAGGCAGCCAAGTTGAAGTTGTTGGCCAACTGGTTGACTTATTTATGCCGCACGATTACGCCAACCGCCAGAAAGCATCCAGCCATTTTTATTTCATTTTATATTATTTTCCTTCCGAGTTTTCCCTGCTTTTTGAAGACCACCGCAGCTGGCCTCTTTGTAGTTTAAGGGCTAACCGTTCTGGCGCTTTTTGTCCACCACTCGACACACTTTTAATCCTAATTAATCCTTTTCTGCGAAAAGTTCAGCGGGGGGGCAAAAGGACAGTGAAAAACTTTGGCGGCAGTGAATTCGTCGACATCACCACCTCGACTTGTCGCAAATTAACTCAATGAGCGACTCTTGTTCCAGCGGCAATTGTTGTGGAATAATTTAATTACGCCGACGCTGCTCGGTCACTGGTTTCCCCAAAAGGACATTTTCACCGTGTGTGGGCGTGTCTTAAAACCAGGCTAACGATTTTCCAGCTCCAGAGCTACATGGTTCCTCGAAAAGTCGGACTAAGTAATTGAGTGTGTGTGTGCGGGCTTCAAAGTGAACAGTTTGTAAGATTAACCAAAGTCTCGGTTTAATTAAAACCTGTTATTTCAACGTCTTTAAGACCCTGGCCTATAATATATGGGAGAGTTTAAAAGGAATATCAAAAACTTTTATAGTAATTTTGACAGCTTAAATATATGTATTATTATTTGTGACAAAAATGTGTAGAATCAAACGAGTTTACTTCAAACTGGCTTAATTCCTGAACAGTCAATTGCTTTTGACCTGTTCATTCATTTATCTCAAACCCAATTAAGATACCAAATAAATTGATTTATGAATGGTGCTAAAAATACATGGCACAACTTAAAATTTTATTAGCGCTTGTTATACTAAACACAATTATTATATCAAACATTTGGCTGCCTGCCATGACCCATTTTCAGATACTATCGAGTGGCACACGCGGCGTATGCGTAATCCATGTTATTAAAATTACCTGTAATTGCCTTCCGGCCACAACGGGTTCTAGCCGAGTGGCACTTGCGACCCAATGAAAGTATAATTACGTGGCAAGTTGGGGCGCCACGTGGCCAGGCAGGTTTATTATTATATAATCGATAGCGGGCGAGGTAGGGAGCAAAAGCAAAGTCGAAAGCTTTTAATTGGGAATTCGCATTTGTAAACAATTCGGGTTTGGCTTTGGGCCACCACAACCAGTGATGTGAAAACAACACGGTCAACTTTTTGTACCACAAATGCCAGAACAAAAATATCAACCAAAATAAAAGTGTTGGTCTAAAAATAGAGCAAATAGACGACGTTGGAAAAAACTAAAAGGCAAGGACCGAACAATGGAAGAAAAAACAAAGGGGAAAAACCTACTGAAAGCGGTAACAGGATATACGAGAGCATCGGGCAAAAGGGGGGAAAAATAGGGAGAGGAAAAAAATGGGACTCGCAGGACATGTGGGACAGTCAAATTTATGCGTTGGTAGGACCAGCGACACAACCTTAGACAATAATTTCCACCCAGGGAGTCGGAAAAAAGCGAACTTGGCTAACACATACAGTACATACACCCCTTATCTCGGCCGCACTCGTGTGTTATTTCCGGCAAAAAGCCACCAAAGCGACCAAGGAATCGGGGAAGAGGAAACCATGTAAACGTGGCCAAAAACTTTGCGAAAAATATCGCCGAGTGGCGGCTGAATCGCGACTCAAAATGGCTAAGACGGATAAGCGCCGCACAAAACGGCTAACGGTGAAGTTTTCCCCCCCCAATTTCGTTCTATAAAGGTTGTTTTTTCTTTGCCAATGTGGTTTCATACCCCCCAAAGTGGCAGCTAAAAGTCCGACGACAGCTGCAGCGGAACCAGTTGCCCAGAGCTCCCGAAAAAAAAATAAAGAAAACATAAGAAAAAGCGATTGGGGGCGTGCCCGTGTCATCCGTCTTCGATAGTGTCTTCTGCAAAGATTCCCCAGCTGGAGCAAAACTTTACAACTATCCTTTGGGCAGCTATTAATAGATCGAACTCCATCTTCTACTTTTTTTTTTGCAGGGTTTGTTTACGTAGTTTCTAAGCGATTTTAAGCGGCAACGTTGCGTATACGTAACATGACTTACCAGTTCCTTTTTTGGTGTGAATAAGTTTTTCGAGCTTTTTACTGTAAAGAAATTGGCGAAAAGTTAATTAGTTTCATTGAATTTTCTTTTTTTCTTTTACTTAAAATTTTAAATGAGATATTGAGGAATATGTAAGCGACAGGGAATATTTTGATCTTATCTTTCGTTAAAGAGCAACTTTATTTATTTTGAAAATATTTTATTTTTAAGGAATTAAAGAAAAATCTCTAGTATTTTTAGGATACAGATTAAAGAACTTTATAAAAATTATAAATAAAAATCGATAAGTTTTTGTAAAAATGTTACAGTAGGTATTATAAAGGTCTAACTTTTGTATGTAATACATTTGATATTTCTAATGCGAATACCTTTTGAAAGTAAACAAAAGTGGCTTTAATTGGGCCTTAAAATAAATTGTGCAAAGAGGGCGTGAAATGTAATTAACTGGACTTGGATTTATAACAAATTTTGTTCTAACTGTGAAAGGAGCAAATCAAATTAGTGTCCTTTTTTGGCTGAGAGTGCGAGTCCTTAGCACTTCTCTTTATATTCCCTCGCCAAGGAAATCCTTCTCTCTTTCTCGTAATCAATAAACAAAAATGATTTTCTCCAAGGCGTTTAAATAAATGAATTGCTGATTAAATGAAGTCGGAAAAGGAAGGAAAGGAAGCGACTTGACAGATGGGCGAAAAGAAAGGGGAATTCCCAGAGAATGAAATGCAAAGAATTCCCCAGAATTTGGGGAACAAAATAAACTTGTAAAAATGTAGGAAGGATACAGAGAGTCCTGCTGGATCCTGGGCCGCAGATGCGGACGCGACCAGCGAAATGTGCTCGGAGACACCATTTTATGGCCAATGATGAAGGACGAAGGACCACGGACAAGGCGGAATAATAACAAAAACAAATATCCGCACAAAAGCCAATGAACGTCAGTCAGCGGCAGACGCCATAAACATGGCCGTGAGCGAATTTTTGGGCCTTGGATTTCTGGCGAAATTCTCCATTTTCCCCCCACAAGTGAAAGGCACGTGCCGGGCCCTAAAGAGAAAGATAGAAAAAGAGAGCGAGTGAGATACGAAGAAGGGCAAACAAATGCCGGGGGAAATTGCATGCGAAGGGTAATCGCCGAGAACGGGGACTATTTATAAGCGGGCCCCACGAAAATCGGGACTTCATATACTATAAATCCGCGCGACCTTAACCTTATCCGCCATACACGCGGAAAACCCAAAGACAAACAGTAAAACAGGGGATTCCCACGAGATTGAGAGCGGGCCACTAAAGACAGGTGCGGCGCGGCACTTTGAAAGCTTTTAGCCGGCTCTTCCATTTACTTTGCAATACGCCTCCCCGAGCATTTAGCTAATACAGATCTTCATTAGAGGCGAGGGCAACCGAAAAACAATTGCTAACTAAGTGGATGTGAAGCATAAAGTGGGAGAGCAGGGCACATTTTCATATAAAGAACCACAAGATATATTGGTGGTATGAAAATTCTAATATTTTAAGTAAATATAGGTCTTTTACCTTTATAGTTTATGTATATTGATCAGCAATTCCTATATAAAAAACGCCATCTATTTTTTTAAGTTATAATATGAGACAAATTAAACCTTCCTAAGTCTGACATTCTTGGTAATGGAACTTCTAAACCAATTCCAAATAGTTCCTTAACAATCTAGAAAGGTTCCGTTCCAGAAGATAGCACCCGCATATTACTATGCCAGACCAATAATTAACCTAATTGGAGTTCTCGAAAGTTGTCAAGAGTCGAGTTTATGACCCTTAAAGCTCCTGTGCAATTTGAAATAACTTGTCACGTTCGCTGGTGGGACAACAAAGAAACAACAGCAGACGGATAAAGCCGGATAATACAAAGACGAAAGTGAGTCAATAAATTTGACAACATTTTTGTAAAAAATCCTCCAAAGGGAAGTGAGGGCATTAAAATAAAATAAAAGACTTGCTCAGACAGTTGCTCTTTGGAAAAGTGCGTGAGGATGCAGGGGATGATGGCGAACGAACCGTTGACAAAGTCAATGTTGTTCATAAAGAAACGAAAACAAAACTTAATGGATTTCACAGACACTTTGGCGGGTCTCCAAAAGGGCGGCCGAGAAGAAAATTGCGCGCGAGAAGAAAAGTGGCAAAATGCGTTGAAGAAGCTCTCAAATAATTTGCGTTAGGCATCGCACGTCACAGGAAAGTTTTTGAGGGCATGCTGGGCTGTTGATTTCGGTTCACCACGGGGCGGTCCAAAAAAATCACACGAAGTTCTATATTCAAGGGTCCCGACTTTGGGGTATCTATCAGAAAATATCTGATGGAGTGTTTGTTTACTTGAAGAATTTAACACCTTTATATTTCTTAGTTATCTGTAGTACGTGAGTTGATCTGACTTTTTCATTAACCTATTAAGTTCCTCAAAAGAAGCATTCCTATCAAGTGGCAAGATAGTAACAAAAACAATGTCCCATTAAATTTAATATTCGCCATGTGCTGCATTGCATTATATAGAATATTTTGTATTATAGACGAACATATGTAATCTTAAATCGCTTTAAGTGCTTTCAACAATATCTTTTGGCAATTTACGACATTGTAAATCCTACACAGAGAGAAATATCCAAGAACATTCTTCTTGAATTGAGAACATTCGTTCTTAAAAACCATTTAAGTACATTTTGGTAACAATGTTCTCAATATTAGAACGAAATGGTGAGAAGAGAAAAGTAAAATTGAGTTTATTTAACAACTTTTAAGTATACACTACGGACTGAACTAGTAGTTTATTTGTTGAGATATACAATGTACATAAATACTGCCAATTAAACTTGATTCGAACAAAATAAAAACATTTTCAACTTAAAAATGTCGCTCTAATTTTAAGAACATTTTCAACTCAGATGAGAACGTCTGAATTTTCTTTGTGTATATGTAAGCAACAGAACATTTTCCTGAATTATGAAAACATTTGGTATTTCAATTAAAAATTTATTTGTATAATTTTTATAGGCGTGACAACAAAATAAGGTATACAACTTTTCTTTTAATATTTTCTGTAACCTTGTTTTAAATTCTTAAAAGCGTAATATTTTTGAAAACATAATAATTCAACGAAATATATGTAAAAGATAAATAACTTTCCAGGATAGACAAATTGGTACCATATAAGAATACAAAAATTTAACAGGGTTTTGATAACTTTCAGAAGCGATAGTATTATATAAAGAGTAAACATTCTTCATAGTTAAGAACTGAGCATACTCTTGGATCCCACTATATTGCGATATTACAAAGTTGCTAAAAAGTAACGCTCTGTAGCCCCCCGCCACTAATTCTAATACGTATGACATTCAAGGGTAAAATATTTCATAATTCGCACATTTCTGGTGGATTTGGGGAACGCTAATAATTGCGTGCGAGTGTGTGTGTGTGTGTGCGGATGGGTGGGGGGGTGATAGGGTGCTCGTACGTATAGAGGTGATGGTATTTGTGGTGGTATTTGTGCTGGGGTCTGTGTTTGGCTTCGGTTGGTTTTTGTTTGTTTACTCAGCACTCAGCTGAGCCGCAGGCCCTCGAGCACACACACCATTGTAGCGCTAATACTCACCTAAACACACACTCACGCATTCAAATGCATTTTCTTTTCATTTTGGTTTTTATACATATATTTTTTGTGTTTTTTTGTTTGTTTTTTTTTTTTTTCTTTTAGTACGTTTCTGTGTTTTTTTGTGGCGCTTCGTTTGCTGATAACATGTTCGTTGATAAAAGCGGGTGGGGGGGGGGGGGGGGGGGGGGCGAAGGGTGGAATGGATTACACGAGAAAGTAAATAGTATATTTACGCGCCGCTTAAATTTTAGCTTTTTCCCGTTTTTGGATTATGCAAAAGTGACTGGATTTTCGACGTACTTTAATTCGTTTTTATCCTGTGCGTTTTTTACAACCGGCGGCAATTCCGTTGCCGCGAAACGCGCACGCACACTACCACTTCACTACTGAAAAGCAGCTGCTGCTCCCAGCTGGCGGGGGGCGTGGCAGGCGGCAGGGGGCGGTGGTGGGTGGCGGGTGGGCGTGACGAGAAACGGCCTTGCCTCTTGCCCACACGAGTTCAACTTTAGCACTGAGCAGATAATTCTGTGCGGGACTGTCACTGTCGCCAAATAACAATCTAAATATCTCGGGGAGACTCTCGCTATAAGGTGGCTCTCTTTACAAGCGATAGCTCTCTCTCTCTATTGCGCTCTCTGTTTCTGGCTATCTCTCTTTCTCCACCTCTCTCTCTCTACCTCTCTCTCTCTCTTTCTCTGATTTGGATGTCTGCAGCCTTTTTGGAGCTTTTTCCCAGCTCCGGCGCTTCGTTTTCGCTGCTCCAGTTCGCCTTGGCGCCCCGTTAACAACTGAAAACTGAAATTGTACCGCCAGCTGAAGCAGCTGGGCTTTGTTTACTGTTATTTGGCGCAAGGCACTCTCTCTCGCTCTCGCCTTTTTGGAAAAGAGAGTTCCCACACGCATTGGAGAGACCCACAGTGGCTCCAAACTTTGGTTTCCAAGTAAAGAAATGCTTATGATACGGAGTCAAGTTATAAAGGTGTACCTTTTTTAAGGACCTCAAAATAAAAATAGTAATTTGTAAATAACTCCAATGCCTTGGAAATCTTTGAGTTAAAATATCAATATATTTACAGAGAATAATTTTAAAAAATTTTAAAACCCTATCTGTAAAGAAATGCTTATGATAGGGAGTCAAGTTATAAAGGTGTACCTTTCTTTAAAGACCTTAAGAAATGCTTATGATAGGGAGTCAAGTTATAAAGGTGTACCTTCCTTCAAGGACCTCAAAATAAAAATAGCAATTTGTAAATAACTACAATGCCTTGGAAATCTTTGACTCAAAATATCAATATATTTACAGAGAATAATTACAACAAATTTTAAAACCCTTTCTGTTATGTATATAACAAGTTATTTTATCATCCTCATCTAATCTTCTTTTAACCTTCTTTTAAAAAACATTCTAATTTATTTGACTATATGTACCAAATTTTAGTTGTAATTAAAATAAAAAATAATTTGAAAAGTTGCATAAATTATCCTTTTTTTTATCTCTCATATTGTACCCACTGTGCACTGTGGGATCGGCGCAGGCGCCGAACTTGGCCTGGTCTAGTCTTCGGGCCTTCAGTTGTTGAGTTGAGCTAAAAGCCGCATAGTTGTTGCTGTCAGAGCTTCCTAACTCAATCTTGGAACGCCGTGACATTGAGTGGCCAAGGGGAAATGTTAGTAGACAGATGTAAAAGCCTACTTTTAGGCGCTGCTTGTAAACTTACCACTAACTTGTTTTTTATTATTTCAAAAATATTATTTTAATTGAAAAATTAGATTTATTGCCAATGAAAACTAACCGAAATAAACAGTAAGTAACTAGGGTCAATTACAATTTTGATCAGCCTAAGAAACACTCAGATATATTAAAAAATAAAGTTTTTATTTTAAAAATGTAAGTAACGTATTTTTTGTTGATAATCGGCTATTTTTTAAATATCTAAACTCTTCAAGATATATATAGAGGCTTTATTTAATCGCAAACATTAAATAGAAGTCTGCTGCACTGAAGTCAGATGTTTACAAAGAACTTATGGATCAATGTACTAAGATACAGAGTGCGATGCTGCAGCGATAAATGTTTTTAGAACTATCTAATTAAAAGTCCACGCCAAAACCAATTTCCTGTAAAGGAGAGTTAATCTCAGCCACTTTATGCAAACTAAATTAAGTGGGTGTCAAATGCAGAAGGGGGATATTCCCACCGCTGTTTTATAACTTATTCGCACATCAGTAGAACTCTCTTAATTTGGAGCTGGCTGGCTCCGTAGTTGTGGTCTCCGTTTGACCAACTCCCTGCTCCGCCTGGGCATCCGCATCCGGTATGTCTTCCGCTTCCGGTTCCGCCTTCTCCTCCGCCACCCGCACCCCATCCTCACAAACGGCGATGGGCTGGCGCTCCAGCAGGGGGCGTGGCAGGCGGCTGAGGAAGGCCGAGCAGTAGGTCCGGATGATCTCGCACTCGCCGGGCGACCGGCTGACCACAAACGCACACGTCTGGATGATGTCATGCAGCGTGTTGTCCATGTACTGGAACACCAAGTGCTGCTCCTCCGCCTCGCCATGCGTAACCACTTTGCCATGCAAACTGCCGGCGGGGCCAATGAAAAGCCAATTAGCGGATTACCAGACACACGCGAAAACTCATCTCACCCAACTGGCTTTCCGGGAATTTTCATTTCCAGCTCCTCATATTTGCCCAGTACGTAGTCGAATCGCTCTTTGGCATCTGCGTCCTCCATCTGTGGGATTGAAAATTGGGTTCATTTAGGTGAAAAAGATTTAATTAACTGGGGAAATAAGTTTAAAGGAGGGAAAACAGAACATTTTGAATATTTCCTATAGTTGATATGGTCTTTAAAAAAAACTTTGTAAATTTATTTGAAATTTGGAACATGTGGGATCCAATAATTTGTTATTTAAAAAAAATGTTAATGGATAGATATAAAATATTTGTATGTATTTAACATTATAATGTAATTTATCATTGGATTCATTAAGGAGAAAAAGATTTAATTAACTGGGGAAATAAGTTTAAAGGAGGGAAAACAGAACATTTTGAAAATTTCCTATAGTTGATATGGTCTTAAAAAAATCTTTGTAAATTTATTTGGAATGTGAGAAATGTGGGATCCAATAATTTGATATTTAAAAAAAATGTAAATGGATAGATATAAATTATTTGTATGTATTTAACATTATAATGTACTTAAAGTGACTAAAATTTGTATGCCATAATATAAATATCAATCATTTGTGGGCCACATATGTCCACACAAAACCAAAGTAATAAAACGAAATGGATATAATACTCACATCTTCAATGCAGTGATTGGGTGGAATGCATATCGCAAACTGTAAATGGTTTTTGAATTATAAAAAATCTACAATATACTCAAATCTATAAGCTCACCACAACGTTAGACATCGAAATAAACCCCAGATACAGCAGCAAAAATCTGTATAAATCCATGGCTCAACCGTTCGCTGATCAGCCAAAAGCAAACTAATTCAAAAATCAGAGCTGGTCAGCGGATCGCAAATACAATTGCGAAATATGAATATAAAATATTCTCGTTCATTGTTCTCGCTTCGCTTCGGTGTAAGATGTGACGTCATGATAATTAGAAAACACAAAACAAAAACTATACATTAGCAAACAATTGGAGATTCATAAAATCACGTAAATCTCACACGCTAAGCTACCAATTATTCATTAAGATATTTTTCACTCAAATGAATATTTGTCACTCAAATGAAATGTTTTCGGCTAAATTCAATTGACGCATATTTGTAGCCAAAAACACATTTATTTGCACTTGAGTCTACGCAAATATCTCCCAATTGCATTTATTATGTGTCTAACAAAAGGGTAAGCTGCATAAATTCGTAGCTAATTGGGATGATCTAGAGTAAATAAATAGCAAGGAGCTATAAAAACGCAATGCATCTGGAACAGAGGATCATTGTCCAGAACAAGTTCAAGTATTCGCATTGCAAAAAAGACCGAAAATGAGAGTTTTCATTTTATGGAGCTGGTTAATTTTGACCATTTTTGGGTTGACATACGGATCGGGATCATCTAGTTCCACATCGTCTTCTGCAGTTTCTAGTTCGTCCGAATCCTCGTCTACCGGAGTCTCCAGTTCCACCTCGTCCACGGCTGTTTCTAGCTCCAGTTCTACTTCGTCCACGGCGGTTTCTAGTTCTACTGCGGCCACCGATCTCTCCAGTTCCACGTCCTCCAGTTCATCCAGTTCATCCAGTTCCTCCACCACTAATAGCCCCACCCCCAGTTCAACATCTTCAAGTTCCACTGAGTCCTCATCCGCGGCTCCTTCGGCAGAAACAAGTGCTCTAAGCAAAGATTCCTCCTCAACCGGGGTAACAAATACTGATACTGATACTGATACTGCGACTAACAAGAAAAAGGCGGCTAAGAGAAAGGCGGCTAGGAGAAAAGCGGCCAAAAGAAAGGCGGCCAAAAGAAAGGCGGCCAAAAAGAGGGCTGCCAAAAGGAAGGAAAGAAGAAGGAGAGCTCAAGAGCGAAAGCGTCAGAACCGACGATCCGCCTGAGAAATATCTTACAATTCTGAAATGGCAAGCTGATTTTATGGAATTGTTATTACATTAAACTTATAAATTGCAATTTATACAACAATAAAATCCCACAGTGCATTCCAAAAATGCCTTGGTCTTATATTTAAAGGGTTGGGAATTTTATAATTTTTTTTGTATATCTGTTTAGTTTATGAAATGGTGATAACTGGTCTTTGCCAATGTCAATCACTAAAAATTTTTGCCAAAACCAATAAAATCAAAGGAACACCAATAGAGCAGCTATGTTTTAAACCTTCAACCTACAAGTTAGAAACTATACGCAGATGGCATTTATCATCTTGAGGATAGAAAGTCAATAATAAACAGTATTCAAGGGTGCTATCAACGAAAGCTTTTCAGTTTTGTATTATTCTTCTAATAACATAAGCACTGTTGGTAAAATGGAAGAATTAAAAAAGAACCGATAGTTGGCAAATTCTTAACAAACAATTTTTGTAGAAACAGCTGCGTACATTTTGCCTATAATCGTTGGGTAGGAAGACCCACTATAAAAACCTTTGGAAAAGACGACATCACCATCAATCAACAAACCCCAGTCAGCAAATCCACAATGAGGACAGCCTCTATTATCTCCACCATCTTCGTCCTGGCAGCCTGCCTTCTGAGAAGCAGCGATGCGGTGACCTGCACCGCCGACCCCACTGTCGTAGGATGCATCAACTGCACCACCAATCCCACCAACGCAGAGTGCGTGGCCGAGGCAGCCGCTGCCGTCACCACCAGCACAACCACAGTGGCTCCAACAACGACTAGGAGCACCACCACGACCACCAGGGCTACACCCACCTCCTCGGGCGGAAACCGGAAGACCGTGCGCATAAGCGACCTAAACTACTCCGTCAACCGTCGCATCCGCCTCAACAGCACCACATCCCGATCCACCAATCGCAATCGCAGGACCAACGGAAGACGCACCACCAACAGGAACTCCAACCGCAGGAATAACAATGCCAGGCGGGGAAACTCCAGAAATAAACGGGGAAACGTTCGTGTATATGTTGGTTAAATTTTTTAAATGACTGTCAATCAATTCAATAAAAATAAAAAAGAACATAGTTCGAAAAAAGGAAATTTATTTTAAAACGGGGAGACAGGCGTAGCTCGACGTAAATTTGAGCTGATACTCAAAAGATATATTCCCGACTTTCGCTCCCCAAAAAGAATGTGGCCAAAAAGAATGCTATATTTTATATATATTAAATAAAATTTATAAAAATGTAATTTTACAACTTACCTAAAGTGATTATCGTAGGAAGATAAGAATAAATTATTTCTTAGGATATATTCCCCAAAAAATTTAAAAAGCATACAATTCTTCTCAGCATTTTATTAAAATCCAGTTTTTCAACCGATGGTAATAATGGTTCCTAAACTATGATAATAACGTATTCCTCTTCTCTCTTCACATTGATCTGCTCGAAATAATTTCGACGCCCTTGTTTTCCTTGGGTGGTGCCGTTGGTGTTTTTGCTCTGTCGGGTTCCATTGACGCGGATGCCACGAAGGTCCCCATAACGCAAATTGTTTTTAAGAAAGTTCTTCGTGGTGGTGGGTGCCACTGTGGTTGTGGTGGTGGTGGATTGAGCAGCGGGCTCGCAGCTTCGTAAAAGACCAGATGCCAGGAGGAGAATTACGAATTGGATGGTAGCTGTTCTCATCTTGAAACGTCTGATCTCGGGTTGCGCCAACCATCTGGTGGATCGCGCTTTTATAGACACGCAGCTTTTCAGCCAAAGATTATTGCGAAATTTACGCAGCTGGCTCTTAGAAATTATTTGCTTATTTGCAATAACGATTGGGAAGAAAAATTTATTGTTGATTAAAATATAGCATTACACACTTAAATAAATTGTTGGGAATACTTTACAATTTTATCAATTGAATTTTTTGTTGTACGTATTATCCTTATACTTACATTTACATTTATATTGAAATCCATGCGTGTATCCCGAAAAATTGCAAAAAAAAAAATTTACTTACGTTGATTGGTTTATCTTAGGTTTCTGCTTTTTTGTTATTAAAAACAGCTCTAACCAGTAAAGCTCGGCGTACGTTACACATAATGTTTTTTACGAAACATCGAATTTTGTAGAATTTCATTAAACATAAATATCATATTATATTTTCTAACGGTTGTTATTCAATAATATTAAATATGACACTGACTCCAATTGCATTTTAATATTACATATTTTTGAAGAGCGCCTAAATTCGAGCAACGAAATCTTTGCAATCTCTCTAGCTGGTTTCCTACCAACCAGCTTTCCACCAACGACAATATCATCCCAGATCTATAGCATATCTGATCGAAAAGATGTGATGCAGCTTGTATTTAACTAACTAATTTCTTTATAAGAACGGAATAACAAAGTTACTAACTTCAAGCTTTTTGTACTACTTGCGTGGTATTTTGACAGCTGTAGATATTTGGCAATATGCAAATTGCTATTCTATCGATTTGTTGGCGCAGCTGTCGACCGTCTTCACAAAAGAACCATGAACTGTACAAGTGGTATAAAAGCCATTGCTGAAGATCCAAAGATCATCATCCAAACCCATCCGTTTGATCTGATATCAACTATGCGGACAACCACTCTGCTATTGGGCCTGGGCCTTTTGGTTCTCTGCTTTTCGAGCTACAGCAATGCGGCAGATGATTCGACCACTCCAACTGATGGCAGCACTACACCCACAGATGGCAGCACCACCCCAACTGGTGGCAGCACCACCCCAACTGATGGCAGCACCACTCCTACTGATGGCAGCACTACTCCAACAGATGGCAGCACCACCCCAACTGATGGCAGCACCACCCCAACTGATGGCAGCACTACACCCACAGATGGCAGCACCACTCCCACTGATGGCAGCACCACCCCCACTGATGGCAGCACCACCCCAACTGATGGCAGCACCACCCCTACTGATGGCAGCACTACTCCAACAGATGGCAGCACCACCCCAACTGATGGCAGCACCACACCAACTGATGGCAACACCACTCCCACTAATGGCAGCACTTCTCCGTCGACTGGAGGCAGTACCTCTCCCTCAGCGGGTGTTGCCACAAGTCCTGCGACAGGATCCCCCGGCGCCGCCTCTGCGGTCGGCAACAGCAACGGAAACGGAAGCAATAACAATAGGAATGGAAGGAACCGCCGAAACCGCCGACGTCGCCAGCAGGCACAACGTCAACGCCGCCGTCAAAATCAACGCAGGAGGAACCGCTTGAACCGCAGAAACAACAGTATCACCAGGAACGGCTGAGCTGTCATAATTGGGTTTATTAATTTACTCAAAGAAAAAAGCATTAAAAAAAGGAATTCCTAAAAAGTCTTTAGTACAGTTTTTCTGAAAATAACTATTTTGAACTATTCCATATCCCACTTGTTCTATAAGTGATCCATAAAGATAGTTGGTGTTGTGACATCTGGAAACAATCTTAACCTTGGCGGAAAACTATTCAGTAATACGAATACATCTTAGTTTTTAATTTGCATTTCACTTAAACTTTGATATTGGCATGTTTCCTATACGATTCGTTATCACTTATGCACACAGACTCTCCAGTTTAATAAACTCATTTTAACGCAAAACGTGATTGTCCATTAAAACACTTTATTTCCTTTGACCTATTAAAATGTATAAGCCATAGTAATGCCTGTTTTATACCCACTACGGAACTGGTTAGTCCACAATCAGTAGAAATTTATTAGCACAGATCAAAGTTTGTTTATTATATAAATGTAATTGGTTTATGGATTCACCGAAATATATAATATATCTGGAAGATTCACTGGGCAATTTTTTGGAAATAACAAGCTCGCACTTTTTATTTAATCACAATTATTTGACTAAATCCAAGGAGCTCTGACTACCAGGTGGTGTCGATCTCAGCTTCATCCTTGCACTTTATCTTAATATTGGTGCCTTCGCCCTTTTCCTGCAGCCAAGGTCTGTCCCAGATCTTCACGGTACACTCCTTGTTTTCAGATCCGTTGGACAGTTCCACCTCGAACTTGTACAGAGAACCAGCCACCAGTTGGGTAGTTGCAGTTTTTACATTCACAACTCTGAAATAGGTAAGATTTTGAAATCTTAAGTTCAACAAATTTAAGTTTTTTTTTTGCTTAAAGATTTGTAATAATCGATATCACTATCACTTCTTCAATGATGTTTTTTTCAAGCAAGCTTATATATTCTTGGACTTACTCGTATTTGGGACCATCTCCTGCGGCAAGTTTGGTGAGGGTGGTGGTCAGAATATTCTTTGCCTTGGCCAGATCATTTCCATCTAGGGGTTTTGGAGCACCTGGTGGTCTCCTCCGCTACACACAATTATTATTATACAAATAATTCAAACACTAAGTATAAAAATCAGTTAAAACTCACGCCGAAGGCAACGGCCAGGGTCAAACTCAGAACAAAGATCACTTTCACGGCGTGCATTTTCGTCGAAACACTTTTTTCAAACTGGGTAAACACGGCGCTTAGAGACCGCTTTTATAGGAAACCGATATTGTCGGAGTATTCGGCGAGAATATTTCTTTATTTATTCGCCATTAGCCAGGAAAGAGAGAAGCTAGTGTGCATTTAAACCTGAACCCGGCGACAATGAAGCGGCTCGTTTAGCATCTTTTTACTTAATTTTAGTTTATTGCCTTCTATTTTAACTAGCTTTTGGGCTTGACGGCGGTTTTATGATTTTATTTTACTTGTTTGCCCAGGTCAGGAGTGGTTTCGACTTCGAATCATCATCACCGCACGGTAATGCCTTTATTTAAGGCGATCTTTGTGTCAACAGTCACAAAGAACTCAGAGCAAAATAAATACACAGCTCAGTTCGTTTTTTAAATATTACTTTTTTTCCACGATATTGTCAGGCGGTTGAGTTCTGATCAGGGTGGAAACCAAAACATATACAATTTATTTATCAACAACATTATTTCATTTCGTTGTTGTGATATACATTTTATTTATTTTAAAAATTGCAAAACGAGTGTGCGGCAACAAGTCCAGATATCTGCGACAAATCGTAAGTACTTTACACATTACGTATAGGCAATTCCAGAGCTGAGCAATAAAAATATCAGTTCGAAAAATGACCTCATAACAAAGTGAATAACGCTCCGATAATTAAAAGTCATATACTATATTTAAAATATTGAAGTGGAAATCAAAATATAAAAGTATTTAAAAAATAATTCTTGTCTATTTTAGTGGGTGGCCTTACAAATAAAGAATGGGTTACAGATATGTTACACAAGTCGTGCCTTATCAAAAACCATTGTAGAATGATATAATTCTGATAAGTTAACAAACTATATCAATAATAGAAAAGTTTGCTCTCTCATGTTAAGAGAACAAACTCTACTTAAAACCACAAAGTAATTAAATCGCAGAGGGAATTTAGATTTGTAACATCCATCGCTTCACCCGATGATATCGACGTTGACTAGTTGAGTTCACACAATGGTGGAGAGAGAAAGAGAACCCGATTTACTGTTTGAGATAAATAAACAAACTGGTTCTGACAGTATAACTGGTTGACCAATATCGAACTCGCAGGTATCATTGCTTTTTAACCTACTTTATGGACCTGTTGATCCCTAAAACAACCTTTTCATGGCCAGTTTGAGTGTAAGAATAAGGGAGTAACCCTAGGTACGGCAGAAACCCTTACATACATACCATTTTAATGACCGATAACAAAGTAGGAAACCCTTTTCAGGTAAACTGTAATATAATACTTATGTATTTCATAGGAATATATTCGATATCTCAAACATATACATATTTCACAGGTTATATTCAGTCCTATATTATTTTACAAAGTGCGGTCGAGTTCTCCATCTTCACCGGCAATCTTGATCTTGATGTTGGTGCCGTACTCCTTTAACCAGGGCTGAGTCCAGATCTTAACAGTAGCCTGCTTTTTGACGGATCCATTATCCAGTTCGACCTCGTAGGTGTTGAGAGTTCCAGCCACAACCTGACCCGTCACAGAGATCACTTTAATTACCCTTCAAAGAGAGTACCCAACATATTAGGGTAAGTTTTAGTCAGAACATACACTTATCTTACTTGTAGATGGGACCATCTCCGGCGGCCAACTGAGTGAGGGTGGCATTCAGGAGATCCAGAGCCTCCTTCTTCCTATCCCCCTCCAGTTGGGTGATACCTCCTACAATTGATCCGGTGGACATGGCTATGGCAGCAAAGTTTAACGAAGTATTCACAAAGAAATGTTAAAGCTATATCACTCTTTTCATGTTCCGGTCTCGACGATTGAGACCCGACTACTGAAGCTTTCTGTAAAGTAAAAGCTTATATGGTTTCAGATAACAATGGGAATGAGAAATATAATGAGTAAGAAAGACAATACGAAAACAAAGGAAGTACATAAAAAACCACAAGTTCTGATTTTTATTCCAAAATTAAAAATGATATTTGCCATTAGTTCATAACAATTACTTAGTAATTGAACACTGAATAGTAGTAACCAATTTTAAATTGATTTACCTAATTTGTAACTATTATATACAACGATTCAGTTAACCCCAAGTATAATAAACGAAATTTGGTTTTTAAAAAATGGTTATACAGCCATGAGCCTTGTTTATTTTGAAGGGAAACCTTTTCATAGGAAGTGGAGTTCTTTATAAGCCGTAAACACGACTGCCTAGTGAAAACAACCTTTACCAGGTGCGGTCCAACTCGCCATCGTCACCGGCGCACTTGATCCTAATGTTGGTGCCGTTCTCCTTCAGCCAGGGCTGGGACCAGATCTTCACGGTGCACTGCTTCTTGTCGGATCCGTTGTTCAGCTCCACCTCATAGGTGTAGAGTGTTCCCGAAACAGTCTGGCCCGTAACAGAGGTCACATTAATTGCCCTGAAATCGAGAGACACACAAAAATCAGTGTTAAGCTACAGTCAGATGTTAGACATATGTTTGGAGCTCACTTGTAGCTGGGACCATCTCCGGTGGCCAACTGGGTCAGGGTAGCGTCCAGGAGAGTGAGGGCGTCCTTCCTGCTGTCTCCCTCCAACTGAGAAACTCCTCCGACAACCTGCTCATCGGCGTGGATGGCAGCCAAGCCCATGAGAACCAGGCCCAAAAAGTACAACGATTTTACTCCGGTCATGTTGATTGCTCGACGATTGAGAGAAAACTGATGAACAACTGGCGATGTGGCCCATTTTATACCTGCCATCTCCGTGGGAGATCAACAATGGAAAAATACAATGGCCAGATGGCATTAGGGGTATATAAGGCTGGACATCAGAACTCCCAATGTTCTAGGCTGCAGTAATTTTTTAAATAAAAATACAAGAACAAATTTAGATATATTATTAAATAAATAACTAAATAATATATAATAAGCTAGGGTATTGAAAAGTCCAGCTTTATCATTGGTTCTTCTCTTAATATTGATAGTTTATACTCAAAGGTCCGCCCGCTTGAATTAGCATATTTACATTATACTATATACTATTTGTGCTAAATTAAAAACAGACAAAACCGTTTAAAATTATTCTATTTAGGGTCATATAACCCATAGGCGTTAATTAATTGATTTTTCAAATGGAGAAATGCTACCTCCCAGTTAAAGAGAACCTAGTAATCTTTAGTTTAGAGAGTAGTCGGGGTTTTGTTTGAAAAGCTGTGCAAATAAGCCGAAAAGCGAACCACACTCGGCTCTATTCATTTAGTATTAGTATACTCATATACATATTTATAATCATGGCTTCAAAGCGAACCAAAACATCTGGTTTGCGGGTAAATCACCGCTTATCAGAGAGGTACATAGGTCGATATGATTTGAGACAAACAAGTTCCTATGTATGTATGTGCAATCACAAAAGTCATTTCTATATTTTAGCTATTACATTAAAAAACGGCTTTGTTGCAATTATTTGCCTAACCATTTGTCATGTTTAGCGCGAATGACAGCGATTTAATAACAAAGTTCAATTAATTATAAATACATTCAGGTAAAGTTTAACTCAAAATAAATTAAATTTGCAAGTGGAAAATTATGACGGCTCGAGTGTAATTGAAAAGAAGCTAAATTCTAGGAAAATTGTTATAAAATTGATAATTTTTCGGAGAATTGAGCTGACAATCTTTTTTTGGCAACGAAATTTCGTAGGAAAGCCTACAGATAATTGCAAAGTAATGATTTTCAGATAGAGATTTCAAAAACTATCAAATATTACATAAACGTATCTTATCACGGAACTTGGGAGCATCTTTCAATCTCAGATTAGATCTTTACAAGACAACACAATTTAAGGCAATGAAAAACCATTTAATGATGTATTTATTCCAGCATACCAATTCTTCAAAACAAAAGCTGAGGTACAAACTTAAAAGCCTTACGAACTATGCTCTCTACAATATATATTTATGTTCAGTTTTTAAATAACGCATAAATCAACGATATTTTTCGATGCTCGGTACCATGAGGTAAGTTACGCCGATTATTTGTGTATATTAGGATAAGATGTTTCAAAAATACAAGTCTTCGGGCGAGTGGTTAGGGTAGTTTCCATCTAAATGTGGATGTGTACATGTTCCAGCAGTTGGGCTCGATCATAAAAGATGGCCGAGCACATTTCGCACTCGAAGCTGCGGGTTTTCCGCTCCGATTTACCAGCTGCCGCTGCCTTCGCAGCCGCATCCGCGGCATCGGCTGCGGACACGACCTCCGAGATGGAAAAGAATCCACCACCCACATCGGCATTGTTGGCGCTGGCAGGTACGTTTACGTTGTAAGAATCTACCCCGTAACTGAGGTAGGAGGAGGATGAGCTACTGCTGACCTTGGTGGCAGTGTTAGCTTTTTTGGACGCTGCACCAGGAGCCTGTGACGATTTGCTGGCCACGTCTCCCGCAGATCTTTTGCTTCCTGCCCGTGTTCCATTGGCAGTGATCTGTCGCAGATGTCTGGAAGTTCTGGCAGAGGAGGAGGACGACGACGGAGTGCTCCCACTATGAGCAGTGACCCTCTGCTGACTCTCCACCATCTCCCGCAAATCAGGAGATGTTGGCTCGATCTTGATCAGATTTTGCTCTTCCTCAGGCAAAAACTGTGGGGTGATTGAAGATTCGCTGGTAAAGCGTAGACGGGAGTTCCTCTCGTGTTTCAGTGGCGAGCGCAAAATCTGCTCCAGGTCGTACGTCTTCTCCCTAAGCAAAGCAGCATCTATCAGCAGATTATCATCGTACATCAGCTGGACCCGCTGCTGCTGCTCCTGTTCCTGTTTTATATGCAAGGGGCTGGAGCTGATTTGATTCGGTGGATGAGTGGCTGGAGAAATGATCTCATAGTCATCCACCATGTTTGAGGCACTGCTGCGGGACTTGTCCAGGCTCAGATTACTGGTCTCCGTGCGACTAATGTAGGTCTTGGAGCGCGACTTCTTAGCCGCACTGCCAGAGGAGTCTCCGCTAGCGCCCCTCGTCACCTTGGCCTTCTCTGTGTGAATCATTCGGGGTCGCGAATTGCTGGCAGGTGGTGCTTTGTTGGCAGTCTTGTTGGTTGCTGCCTTCTTCCTGCTGCGACTGCTAGAAGTGGAGGCAGACGATGTGGAAACAGATGTGGCAGAGGAGTTGTTGAAAGATCCAGCTCCTTCTGCTGATTTTGCCTGCAGTTTTGCCTGCTGCTTGGCACCAGCTCTTGTGTTGGGTACGCCTAAAGACCCAGTGGAGGTGGCAGGCTGCAGATGCGTATCGTTGACCACCACCAGCGAATCGATTTGAAAGAGACCCACTTGGCTGTCGTGCATAAACTTCTCCTCCCAGATGCGATCTGATTGCTGACTGCTGGTGGAGTCATATCTCGGCTTGGCTTTGCTCTTTTCCTGGGCAGCTTTCACCGCTTTGCCATTGGTCATGGGTTTAGAATCAGCCTTCGGGGCTGTCGATCCCCTCTTTCGCTTCTCCTTCTTGGGCGACTCGGCCATGTCAAACAGATCGTCCACATTCTCCACATCAAAGTCGCAAAGGTCGATGTCACTGGCATACTCCTCGGCTTCACCATCTCCAGTGGCCTCCTCCTCTTCGCCGTTTGCCTCGTTGTGCGATGCACGCATGTGAGCAATCTCGAACGGCTGCAGTTTACGTCGACGCTTGTACTTGCGCGGCCCCGTCTAATAAACAATATATTATAGTTAAAAAATAATTTTTAGTCCACATTTTACTTACAATGGGTTGCCGCTGCTTGGCGGTGTTGGAGTCACTGTGTTGGATAAGGTGCTGGATGAGGTCATTGGACGAGGCCAGGTCCTCGGAGCAGACCGTGCAGTGGTACGTATTTCGCGCCACATCCAGACCAGAATGATGGGAGCGGATGTGTTCCCGCAGCACCACCCGTTGATTAAAGGCACGCGGACAGACTGAACAGGCGTAGGGCTTCTCGCCCGTGTGGATCCGCTCGTGCTTGCGCAGCGTACCACCATCAGCGAAGGCCTTCCAGCAGTAGCGACAGCCATATGGACGCTCTCCAGTGTGAATGCGGACGTGGATCTGCTGGGAGCTACGTGATCCAAAGGTCTTGCCACACTCGTGGCACGGAAACAGCTTGCCCGGTGAGGTGGTGCTGTGCGAGTGCCGGTGGTTGGAGAGCGTTCGTCCGTCGGGGAATTCCTCCTGGCACACCTCGCATACCACCGACTTGTCGCGATGCGAGGCCATGTGCCGCTTCAGGCGCGCCTTGTTGTGGAAGTTCTTGCCGCATTTGGAGCACGAATGGCACTTCTCGCGCGAATGGTCCCAGGCGTGCTTAATCAGAGCCTTGCGATCGCGGCACTCCTTGCCGCACAGCACGCAGGAGTTGGCCTTCAGTTCAGTGGGGTGGCGGGTGTGCAGGTGCCGCTTGATTGCCTGCTCCTCGTAAAAGCTAATTCCGCATAGGACGCACCTGATAAGGGGAACAGGATTAAAATAATGTTTAAATTACGATTAAAGAGGATACATTAAGCAAGCCATTCGAACTATCTGCCCAATATTCCTTTATAAGTCTACACTTACTTGAAAGGCGGGAACCGAGCGTGGATCTCGGCATGGGCGAGCATCTCCAAAGCGCTGGGGAAGGACTTTCCGCATGTGGTACAAGAGTGACCCGTAGAATCTTTGGCAATCTCCACATCACCGCCAGCAGTGACATCGGAATTGCTCTCGCCGGCTGCCTGATCCGTTTCCTTGTAGTGCATCTTGGCATGGCGTCGAAGCAGATCCTGGCGATGGAAAGAAATCCCGCATTCGTAGCAATAGAACTCGCCATACAACTGCTCCTCGTTTTCCGATTCGCTGGCGCTATCCTCTGCCGAGGCAGGATCGTACTCCGAGTTACTCTCCTCGAACTGATGCGTCTTCTGGTGTTCCTGTAGGCTGGTGTTGTCCCAGAACATCTCCTGGCACTGGTTGCACTCGAAGGGCGAGTCCACGCGGTGGTTCTAATGAAGAATAAAGGAAATAATTAGTGGATGATTTTGGCAATAAACTGGTTAAGCAAGTTTCAGGTAAAGCTGTCACATTTCTTTTAAAGACATTCACGGCTCTCCTCTATTACCTTCGTGTGTGAGACGAGTGCCTTTTCCCGCGCAAAGGCCAATCCGCACTGCTGGCAAACAAAGGGTTTGCTGTCGTCCAGCACCGGAAAGATTGGTTGAGGAGGCGGGTCGACGGCAATGGGCTGCGACGTGGTGACCACAGGCTGAGACGCATCAGCCTCCATGTACTGCCTCAACTCGGTGACCGCTGGCTTGTCGGAAATCACGATGAACTGGCTGCTCTCCTCCTTGGGCTTCAGCCGACTGATTCTGCCCCGCGACGGAGCTGCTGGTGGGATCACGGTGGCCGGATAGCTGGACACCAGCTGAACCTCGCTCTCATCCACGATCTGATGATGCTGCTGCATCTCCTGTTGCGCCTGCTCCTGTTCCTGCTGCTGCTGGTAGAGTGGCCAGTCCTGCTCGTAATAGTGATCGTCCAGCTGTCGCTGCGACTGATGCTCAAACTTGATGGCGGAAGAGGAATCGGCTGCGGCGGCCGCTGCCTCGGCATCGGCTGCATCTTGGGCCTCTGCGTGGGCCTTAAAGTGACTGATGAGCTCGGCCCGGCGAGAGAACCGCGCTCCACACAGCTTGCAGAGATGCGGTCGGTCATTCTGGTGGGCCAGCATGTGGTTGTTCAACGTGGCCTTCTTCCGAAAGCGACGGCTGCAAAAGTCGCAGGGATAGGGCCTCAACGTAGTGTACTGATCCTGCTCCATGTCCAGCAATTCCTGTGAGCTACTGATCCCAGCTATCTGCTCCGCGGCGATTTCCACTCTGCAAGAAGGGAAGAGGGTAAACAAATGGGTCAGGGAAACCTCAGGGAAGGAGGTACGAGGCTCTACTCACCGCTCGGCGCCCTGGTGCTGCACCCAATCGTCCGTGATGACCTCCTCGGTGACCACTTGGGCATCGTCGTCGAAGGATTCCGCATAGGCCACCGTGGTGCCATCGGCGGTGACCAGGACCGTTCCGCCCGCCTCGTTGGCCGCCATTATTTCGCTCAGCTGGCCGTCACGCGCCATAAAGATCAAATTCTCGGCTGCCACATGGTCCAGATCCTCGCCCGTCGCCCCCGCTCCACCATCCGACTCCAGGATGTCCACCTCGGAGGAATCGCCCGCGGAGACGTGGTGCTGTATCCACTGGATTCCGCCATATCGCTGGTTGTTCATCACTCGCTAGCCCTGCAAAAAAATTGAAGTTTTCTCAGTCCGCCGCACGCATAAACAAATAGGTTGCACAAAAATAACCGGAGTGCGCAACAATTGGTGGCACATGTGCTCCGAATGACCGAAGACGGTGGGAGAGGCAGAGAGCGACTACGGCGTTGCCAGATGTTGGGTCGGAGTGCAATAAAGCGTTGCATTTAAACGAAAAAAAGCTAACTAGGCGGGTGAGATACAACTACAAACTAAAAACACAAACTTAGCTGCTATTCAAAACATAACGTTTGCTCATACTTGCTAATTTAAGATATTGTTTTTATTTTTGAAGAAGTGGCAGCCTTTTGGCGGATTCCAACAGTGATGGTCAAAATGTTCTCGGCTACATTTAGCTATTCTCTTTTAAATTTGATCGATCTTATAAAACAGACCTTTAAAAAAAACTTGTTAACACATTTGTTCACCAACATATTTTCTACTTTACCTTTACTTATTTCTAATCATAGGATATATAACTTTAAAAAAAAATATTATATATAACGTAATTTCATTTATTTTATTTCGCAATATTGCATTCCTAAACTTGCAAGCTGATCAATAAGTCAAAATAAAATTATATATCTGACTTGTTGTTTTTGAATATGCATATCGTCATAATTTTCTTTTGAAAGTTTAATTATTTGCTTAACTCTTCTGATTTAGCTTTTTTGGCTTGCAAAATGCACATCACTGACTTCCAACCGCTGCACACACTAGTCGTCTCGCTCGCACTCCCGGCACTCGCCCATTCTGGGGGCTTTGTTCATGTCCAAGCTTTTTTCAATGCGAAATATTCCAACTTATAAACACCAATTTGGACCATAAATGAGGTTAAGTCGGCGTTTTATTTATATTCCAGACGACAAGCTCGGCGTAAACGTAAACAAAGTGCTGGCTTATTGAATTTTATCAAAACTTGCGACAGACGGCCAACGCGTTTGCGGCCAGACGATTACATCACACATCACACGCCCGAAATTCTTGCACAGACGACACTTTGGATTATTTTATTTTAATTTTCGCCGCGGTTCTCGGTGTCATTTTGAGGTTAAATAGGTCTGGGGACCACCGAGCGTTGGTGGTGCGTTATTTTACCTTAAATCCAATCCTTATGCCGTTCGCATTCTTCGTTTAATTGGTTTTTAAATGCAGCGATAAGTTTTCTCGCAAAATGCCCATGAACGACCGGAGAAAGAGGAATTGCCATTTCGTCGCCCTCTTCTTGTTCTTCTTCCCGCGCTATTCGCACTGGTCCGACCAGGGTTGCCACTTGGTGCGGGACGGCGCTGCCACATCGCCTGAAATAGTTCCCTGTTAACGGCAATTAGTGTTGTAAAGTTGGCGCCAATAATCTTTTAAATAAAAGCAATTTTAATTGTCAATTTATGATTCCTACTTATCAAAAAACCTTATTTCTACTATTTATCTCTGCGAAGTATAAATGATTTGGTTTGACTGCCTATTTTATTTGACGTTACTTGAAATTAAGTGTCAATATTTAAGTTCCAATGTGTAAACTAAACAATTTCATAAGCTATATTTATAGAAACATGATTATTTTAAGAACTTTTATCTTTGCTTTAAGCCACAGTAAAGTTAAAGAAAACCGTTTCATAAAATATTAGGCTGATACTAAGTAAATATTTTTTATTTTGTATTTCGTTCATTTTCCATTGGCAAAATGTTATCAACATCTGCGTATTTTGTACCAAAAGTTATTGTTTTTTTATTTTAAAAATAATGGTATTTTGTTTGTTGACTTCATAAAAAATAAAAATCAAAAAAAATGTTGTGCGTAATAAATTTGAACAATTTGGAACTGGCTTTTTCCTTCTGCTTATTGGACTCCACATTTTTGTATTCCAACATCTGTTGGTTTCAGATTAACAATTATGATTCTTCGTTATTAAACAATCTACAAAAAGTTAGTCAACAATTTGATCGGAGACTTTTGCCAATTTTTGCGCTTGCAAAAAATAAAACAAAAAATTAAACAAAAATTAAACTGATAAAACAAACTGAGCTTCCGTTGCGCCTAAAAATTCGTATAAATAAGCCTTGCGATAGGTGAAGGCCAATATTGCAAATTTTGATAACCAGAAGACCAATTAAAGTGATCACTATGCTGGCATCCAAATATCTTATCCTGATCGCGGCGATTTTCTGCTTTTTGAGTGGAGCTTTGGCTGTCACCTGCGCGGATGATCCCACGGATGCCAGTTGCATCGACTGCACCACCGACACCACCAACGCTGAATGCACCACAACTACAACTACAACCACAACTACAACCACAACAACAACCACAACCACGGTGGCTCCAGTTACAACATCCACAACAACAGCAGCAACAGCAGCAAAAGTTGCCACAACGAAAAAATCGGTTAACAGGAAGAAGGTTACAATGAAAAAAATGAGGTTTACAGTTAGGAGGAAAGTTAAGGTTAACAAATCTGGTTAAATGCATAATGCAATAAAATAAACGAAAAGAAAACTCGCTCAAATTTGTTTACTAATTCAAAATATAATCGGATTCACTATGGCAATTAATAAATAATACTGGCGAAAACCATTGCATACTTATCGGCGTATTTTTTGATGAACCATATAAAGCTAGAGAAATGGGTATTACTACTTTCATAAGATTAACAGTAGCAAAACGAAGTCCTAGCAAACCTTAAGTTCATTTATTATGGCCAACTTGTGTATCAATCTATTGTAATCTGGACAACCGATACTATATACCCAAGTAAAATGCAATCCTCGGTATTCCAATAGAACAAAGTTAGTTCAGCTGTTTTGGATTAACGAAACAGATCCTTAGCTATCTTTGCTGCTTAGTAAAATATGTAATACTATTTTAAATAATACAACCTAAAAATATTATTAAAGATCTTCAAAAACTAATGTTTATTTTAGATTTTGTTATAATCTTGACATTTTGTTTGCTTAGTGCTTAAAACCAACTTTTACTTCTGACACGCGTAATGAAGTTACTGAAAAAGTTGCGTATTCTGCCGATTCGGGATCTTTTGGTGGTGGCCGTCGTGAGAGGGGCTGCAGTTGTTACTGGTGCCCAAAGTTTGTGCAAACACTCTATATGGGTGGGATATACTCGACAGTCGATGCAAGAAGCATCCGTGGGGGATACATCGCAGGTCACAGCCGCAACATCATCCAGGAAATAGTACAGACTCAGGAATAGCAAGATATACCTTAAAGACACCATTTTGCACAATCACTCCAAGAAGACTGAAAAAATGTGACTAAATCATAGACTTATAAGTCAAAGAAATGTGGTTACGGCCAAGCCAATTTTAAGAACAAGGTTTGCTCAGGTGTTTTTTGCGGATAGAACTAATATTTAAAATCGCGTAAGCTCATACTTATGTGAATGGTAAAATATACCATTTTAGTTTTTAATTTTCGGGTATATGTAGTTATTCTTAGACATAGTTTTTAGTAAGAAGCTCTTAGGCAAAAATACTTACAAATAAATAAAGTAAATAAAAATATATTTTTTAAAAATATATATAAAAACCTTATTTTCTAAATCTATTTCATAAAAAATATATACACATAAAAGATATAAATATTTTACGAATATTTTAAAACTATTATAATGAAACCTTATTTTTGAACTACTTTAAAATATAATTTCCGATCCTAACTAGTTTCCCTTAAGAGAGTGGTCAGTGTTCTCTTTTATTCGTCTCTTTCTCTTACCCTTCAATTTAAAGAGCACTAATGTACATACACATATGCAAACGAGCGCCAAAGCGCGCCAAACTTTTTCCACCCCCTCCCCAAGTGCTGTTTTTGTTGCTTTTTCGATTGCTCTGCTTTTATTTTTATTGCTCTGCGATCCAAAGCGATCCGCTCGGCTTCTCTTTGGTCCGCTGGGCAGAAAAAGCAGAAAAGCAAACAGCAAACGGGCAGCTATTTAATTTTCGTTCGTGGATCGGATCGGTTGGCCATAGCCTCCCCGAAAATACACATATACACATGGATATATATTTGTACGCCGCATTTCGGACGTTGCGAGTGCAGCGGAAAAACTGAAACTGAAAAATCGAGGAAAGTGCTCGTGACTGGAATTCCGCATTTGTTTACCATTTGTGTGCTTTCGCGTTTTTGTTTGTGTGTTAATGCTCTGGAAAAGGGAAACAATCGAGATTGGATCAACAAGATTGGTGCGCCACCTAGCGGTCAGATTGGGTGAGTTTTGTGTGGATAGGAACTGTTTTTTCAGGGATCAAATATAATTATATTTGATTTTTTTAAAAAATAAATTTTGATAAATATAATTAAAACTAAAATTGTATGATTATTTCGGAACAATACATAATAAAACTTAAAAATAATTAATATATTTAATTTTTTTTTAATATCGCTTATAATGCTTACAGTTCCCGGGGTTTTTGTTTAACAATTAGGATAATGATAACAAAAATGGTATTGCAAAAATCCACAAAGTGCACAAGAAAAAAGTAACCGCCGTTCTTTTGACAGGCGGCGACGACATAAAATGTCAAACTGTCGATCAACATCAAGGCGAAATATGCAAGATGCGTGTCTCAAATGCAAAGGAGGGCTTCATAATGCTGCCTGCTAAATGCTGTTGCAAATGGTTGCCATTTATGCAATCTGCGAGATCCCTCCATTCCTGCCCCTTTTTAATCGCGATGCTGATCTTGGGGCTACGCGTTTTGCATGCCTGCTCTTCTCTGGAATGCGTTTAATTCGAATTTGAATTTCATCGCTTGTGCGAGATGCACTGCAAATCACATTAAAATATATGTAAAAATGTTCTGGGTAAATACCAATCATATTAAGGTACAAACTTTAAATTTCAAGCAATAATGTACTCATGTATCTTTTTTAAAACTAGTTACGTTTTTGCCAATAGAGTTTTGTGGTCAGTTTTTTTGATATTTAAAATTTTACATCATTTAGATAAGAAAAAAGAAAATCTTTTTTTTAATAACATACACTTAAGATAAGGAAATAGTCAAGAATGTTTTTAAGACGAGCTATTTTTTTTAAATTATAAACTCTCCGTAAATTTTTTCTTAGAATTTCAATTTATTTATCAAAATTCATTTATTATAACATTTTACATTTAGTTATAAAAATGATTTTAAGGAATATTTCATTTATGTAAGATTTGTCTATAATTGATAGTCTATTGCCTTAATTTTGTTAGTATGTTGTTCCTTATATTTTCTCTCAGTGTCTGCTTATTCTTCCCGAGGCTGCTGGTGTTTTGCTTTCGCTTGTTTTTACAACGCAAAACACTTGTCCGCCTGAATCCCAGTCGTTGGGAAGAAATCAAAGCTGGCAACTTTAATTAATATTCCACACACTGCCCCACAAATGTATACACACAACAAACACACACACTCACTGGAAAATGTTGTTGTTTTTGTGTGCGCTGGCCAGCAATTGTTGATGCATAGATTTATTTTATT
Source organism: Drosophila subpulchrella (assembly GCF_014743375.2). NCBI lineage: Eukaryota > Metazoa > Arthropoda > Insecta > Diptera > Drosophilidae > Drosophila > Drosophila subpulchrella. The sequence continues at coordinate 15,137,012 of NC_050609.1, forward strand.
GCATTTCACTGCTTTTATTTCTTGGTCATTTTGTGTTTTGGTACCAATCGCATAAGTTATTGTATCGCGGTGTTGGCTTGGCACACGACTCGGTCGGGTATAAAGTGGGCTTTTTATGGAGAGCAATCCGTGAGGTAATCCGTCATATCGGTGTGAATACTGTAAAAAACGTGAATAAATTTGGGCTATTTTTGGATGGAATTTATGCAAAATCAATTGAGATTTTTACGATTTATGTGACTTGAAAGTAAAGATAAAATCTGATATTTGAAAGTGCTGAACAAATTTTGTTTCAAAAATGTATTTGAATAAAACGATTTTTACAGTACGATATATTATAAAAATTGAAAAATAAATTCTAAATTCTTAAAATGTAAGGGATCTCAACGGTTTTTTTTATATCTTGTATAAAAATTGAATACATTTTAATTTACTGGTGTTTAATTTTAATTAATAGATAAAACAAGGAAGTGTATTACCCATCCCAAAAATGTCAATAAGCCAATGCATTTATCCGCCATTAATTCCAACTATTTCCCCAACCGAACACCTGACTTTCTCTGTGCCAAATTCTTAGCCCGCTTATCATTGGCCTGTTCATTTGCATTTCTCGTTTATGCCATCTGTTTGAATTCCTCGCAAGCAAATGCCATCGAAAGCACCTGAAGAACCCATGAAAAACCATACCCAGATGTTTCGAATGGGGATATAGATAAAAATCGGCCAGGGGGAAGGTAAAATAATTGGGGTCTTTTCAAATGCAAATGCAACAGGTTGCAAGCGATGTGCCGACGACAGACTTCTGACAAATGAAAACAATTGAACTAAATTTTAATTGTTGGCCGTATTCATTGCCGCTCTGGGGTCTATGAAAAATCAGCAATTTAACGATCTCATCGAGGTCTTTATGCGCTTGTCAACAACTTTGTATTTATGCGCTGTAAGTGGCCAAAAAGCGAGGCTCGTAAAACGTGCGTGCCAGCGCCATCGAGTCGGTGGTTTCGACGGTTTCGGTTTCGGTGGTTTACTACTGGTGGTGCCCCAGGTTTCAGTTGGTGGTGCACCCACATATATCGCATATTTTTTGGCACAAATTCGTATGGTCGACTGATCGCGATAAGCGAAATACCGAATAAAACTAAAAACACCGGCGACACAAATGCTAAAAATGAAGAGGGGCGGCAAAAAGCGCATTTAACATTGCGAACATGAGAAATGTCAGAGTGAAATCCATCAAAATGTCAGACCATACACACGATTCCTGGGAATTTTGCAAATATACAGCACGTTTCAGAATTTTAAGACAGGGAAACCATATAATGAGCATTTCTAGGTAATAAATTAAATGAAAAAACAGGCTTTAGTAATATAGAAAAAGTCTCATATTAAAAACATAAAAAAAATATTGGATTATTCATTCATATTATTCATATATTTTAAGAGCTGTTGAATATGTCTAATTTTGATATTTCCCTTTTGATGAACTGAATTCCAATTAAAAAATTTTAGAGATCACTTAATAATTTTTAATGATGACAAACCTCAGTCGTTTAAGAATAATCCGTTTCTATGTGTGTAGGATTTTTAATTTTAGCGAAATGAGTAGTTCCAAACAAAAAATGTTTTCTTTTTCTTAAAAATTCATTACATGTGTAGGTTTAATGAAAGAAATGTTTTTCGCGGTACACCATTGCGTATGCGTGTTGTCTTAAACTGCCATTTCGTTCTCTTTTGTCTATTTTTCTCTCATTTTGTGTCAGCTGTTTACTGTGCTACATTTTTCCACAGCTGTCTTTTAATTTGCTACAATTTTATTAAATATATATATAGTGCAGCCACTGTAAGCAATTCAAAGAATTCACTTAAGGAATGTACTCTTTTTTTATAAATAAACTATGAAGAACCGATTCCCCCTTTTATTTAGCAACTCTCTTAGCTAGCTCTTTCCCATTTTTCATTACTCTTACAAAGCTTTCTCTTTCTCTTTTTTAATTGAAATTTTTTGTTTTGGTCGTCCAGCAAATTATTTTAATTGTTTACAAACGATCTTATTGTTGTTGCGCATATACATTGCCTTCTCTTCGAGGCTGACGTATTTCTTTTGGCCGGGGCATATTTATTATAAATTTTATTGGCATCGGCTCCCCGCTCAGCGGCCAGCGATTTCAATTTTTGAATAACTTAATTTTTTTGTGCTTCTTTATTGGCCGTTTGACAAATTCGAAAAGCGAAAAGCGCGCTGCGAACGCTTCAATTGATTTATTCGATTGTATTCCGTATCGTGTGGCGCTCGATTGCAAAACTCTTGACCGACGCGGCGCAAACGATCTTGTAAATTGCTCGCTCGTCGAACATCAATCATCAATCATCAATCTTCGAATTCGCCCCGTTTTTCTCCCTGTGTAAGTGCAGTTTCAAAGCGAATCATACGTGATGAATTTTATTATAAGAAAATAAATGTGATAAACTATTGAAAACAAAACTTAGGCTTGACTTCTAGGGAACTAAACAACCAAAGCAAAGGGAATACTACATTTTGATTAAAAATCTTTCTGTCTTGAGTGGTTAGTACTAAAAAAAAAGCTAAGGGGTCAATTCTTGAAATCAAAGCAATACTTTTTTTGAAGAACTTATTTTGTGATCATAATTTATAGATCATAACATAAATTTTGAAAAACCATTTTTTCAAAACTTCTAGCATTAAAATGTATTATGTTCTTCACAATTAAATATCAATACTATAATAATAATAATTATAATAATAATATAACTTTCCATCAAAAATGCAACATTATTGTATATTTCAATAGCGTCCATGAAACTTTCTCTGGACGGTACCTAGTACCTATTTATAGAACCGACTTCCTATTAAAAGATACTTGCAGCATTGTTTTGCTAGCCAAGATTCCTTAGAATTTGTTTACTTCCACCCAAGTGAGATTAATTAACCACAAGCAAATAAGAACAATAGAGACTTCTCATGAATCCGCAGACAGGTGCCAATGGCAATGGATTCAGTGGGGAATCTTGGCAGGGCAATCCCCCGGGACAACTGTCTCCGCGGATGGCCGTGCTCCACTTGATCTTGGGTTCTTTTTTTCGGGATGGTATGGGATCGGATGGGATGGCTGCTGATGGATGTCGCCACGGGCACGAGCATGGGCACATTAATCCCGCTTCATGCTCAAAATGATGTCGCTGGGTATTGCTGATGTTGCTGCTGCTGCTGCCGCTGGCAACGGCGCATTTACCTAAATTGGAATATCCGGTAAAACGTAATGAAAATCGTAGCAATCAAGCCGAAAACACACACACACAGGGGGCAGCTCTCTCTCTCACATTGATATGCAAATGAATGTCACCATCTTAAATGAAATAATCGTCTTAAACGAAGGCAGAACAGCAGCTGCCCCAGCCAGAGGCCCAATCCCAATCCCAAACCCATCCCCCGATTCCGATTCCGATCCCCAAACGATATGCTTTAATTGCTTTTCTCAGTGTTCTGCGAAAAGAAAGAGAAAAACGTAGCCTTTTACGAGGCTTTTAATGACTTATTTACTTAATAATTCCATGTTTAATGGCTTGTAAAAAGCATCTAATATATTCCCTACAATTTTCAAATACACTATATTTAGATTTTTGTGAGTAAACAAAACTTCAAGAGAAGCGAAAACTTTAAACTATTTTCTGACTCGATGAACATTTCCAAGAAGTCTAATTGGGTTACATTGTTGTAAACAATTCAGTTTTGTATATAGTGAACAGTCTATTGGGTAAAAGTTTTCTGGTATTTGATAAAATATTAAGTATATATTTTGAGTTAATAAAAAAAATATATAAATTTATTAGATTTAGAATGTTTTAAGAACTAACGTTCATACAGCCATTAGTATAATGGAATAGCTAAAAATACATCACGTATATCATGCCTTTACAAAACAATAGATATTATAAGAAGAAAATATTTATATTTATTTAAGAAAATATTTAAATAGCGTTGACTGCGCAAAACAGACCCCATTGAAATTCATAACTCAGAATATATAGACTAAAGATAAATCAAAGTTTCTTTCGAAAGAAATCAACACACAACAAATTCTTTAATACATTTGTCTGGCCGCAAAACGAAAACATTTTATCAAGGTTTCGACACAAATTCAATTCGAGACGAGTAAAATGGTGGAGCGTTGATGTATTGATGCCAACGATTGCGAAGTTCATTAAAGGGGATGGGGAATTTCTGGGGGCGGGGAGGAGTTTCTCGCACCAAATCAGAATTGAAATCAATATGCAGCACGAATGTGAATTGACTTATAAATAAGAAATATGCCAATACAAATATATCTGTGGCATTTCGGAACGGGCCACGAACGAGACTCCCAACTAGGGAGCCAAGTACAAATTGCCCCTGGGCAAGTGTGTGTTCATTCTGTGGAAGTTTTATGGCCCTTGTACTTAATAATTTAATGGACTAATTGCGGTTTGTGGTCACCACCGCCTGTCACACTTTAAACTGGGCTAAAAAGGAAGTTGTAAACTGGCAGCACTCCAATGCTCGAAAAACAAAGCCCAAAACTCTGCGAGTGCATCTCTAAAAATAATTAATAATATGGCTTTGGGGGAGGTGCATATCCGGGCGTGATTTCTGGGGGGGGAAATCGGAAAAGTTGCTGCTTCCGTTGGGAATTTTCTATAGAGTTTCCCTTCTCAAACCGTTAGGCATAAGCCCACTCTTCGTACTTTAGTTTAAATTCCTCCCTTCCCACCCATATTTATGGTTTCTGCTGCTTTTCGTGCTTTGCCATGCGCATATTTAATTAAATAAATTTGTTTAATATTAATTGTTGTGCCTCCCTATCTATTTTCTATGGTCCGTAGGTCTCCATCCTATAAATGTGTCCAAAACTTTGACGTATCCGCCGGAAGCGCCTTAACTGGCCATAACAAGTGCAAAGCCCAACAGGTGGAGGGACTACCCAAATCGAGTGGGAAATAAACAGAAAGCCACTGCTATAACCCACTGAAGACTTTTCCAGCGATTATTATAAGGAAGGAAACATAATGTCTGTGGGTGAGTACGGGGATAATTGGAAGCTCGTAGGAAGTGTCAATGGGAATTTATGAGCTGGGAATTGTAATATTGTAATATGCATTAAAATGGGTTTTTCTTATTAAAAGGGAACTATACAAATAATGATCTTGAGATTTTAGAAATTTGAATTAAGATCTTTCTTAGGAACAATCTATATCAATACACTCTCATTATCTAAGAGATTATTATATCTTCAAGGTTTCAGAATTTTGAATTACTATAAAAGGTACAAGTATTGATCTCTTTGAGAGATATATTTTAAAAATACTTTGTTTTTGGGAAATAAAGGTATAATACTATCTTATAAATAAAATTGGTATTATAGGTACTCTTCTTTCTAGCCTGCTATATATAAAACCCAATAATTAATGATAAACCAAATGGAGTTGTCCATGCCCCAGAGAACAAGACTTGGTTACATCGATACCTTTTCTCTTAGAGACCCTCTTTATGGCGAAGCATGTCCAGAACACGACATAAACATGACAAACTCGTTCACGCCCCGAGCTCACTTGACACCAAATCAAGCCGAGCTATTCGGTTTAGTCGGAGGAGTTTTCCACTCCTCCCCCGTGGAATTCCTAATGATCACGATCGGCCCACGAAACTGCGAGGCTACTGTGAAAGTGGACCGAATGAGATGCATTTCAGGGCGCACACACAAACACGCATTGGCAATTTCCCAGAACGCCAACGCATTTATCTTTCGAATACGAACGATTAGTCCGGGGGCCAGCGAACTAGAGCAATCCACTTAAGGTTGTCCCCAAGCGGAGACGAAACCCAAACAAACAACCGGGCGGGGCCAAGATCGTGTTCTGGGGTTAGTCTTCTAGTATCTTGGAGTCTTGCAGGCCCACCTAAAATCGGCAAAGTGCGATATTTTCCCAGGGAAAATACTAGATAAGTGTATCTATTAGATATCCAGATCGAGGGCGAGGGTGTCGTAGGTCATCCGTCAATTTGTGTGCCGAGCAGTCATAATGGAGTTGGAACCGAATAACAAATCAAATGTCGGGCACCATCTAATTAGTCAGATTTTTGTGCCCTGAAACTATGTTTATGTATCTGCAACTCACCCTTCACATTTCTTTCCTTTTTTTTTTGTTGTTATTTTTATTTATGTCTGTTGACTAGAACAAATAATCGGGCAGCTGATATGGGAAATGGCGCAATTAAAGTACAAAACACAAACTCCCCGAGATTCGAAAAGAGAGAGATACGAGTATGTTGGTTCCTCTCTTCAGTCGTCGTGGTCCGCTGCCCGCATCTATAAAGCATTCTTATAAATAGTTTTTGTCGCCGCTGTCTATGTAAATCATTCATTAAATCTGCATTGAATTTGGTCCATTCATTCAGCTTATTTGCGCTTTTTAATTGCACCCATTGAGAATGGAGTACTGACTGTTTACATTCTCTATAGGGTGATTTGTATGATCACTCAGTCAAGTACCCTGCATTCCGGATTGGCAGGCTTAGGGTGAATAAAAAATGATTTGATTTCCCTCAGCTCATAGACTGCATTCTTGGTTTAGAAAGGTTAGATTAAATGGTATATATATTAAACAAATATGGTATCATATCAATATACCTCACTTCAATTTATGTTAAACCTAATGATAAGCAAATGATAGATCATCATAAATTAAGAAGCGATTATTTTAAGATCAAAATGCGATAAAATTCATAAATTATAAACAGCTTTGAGTAATTTTAAAAATACGATTTTCACATCATTTCTCTTTCAAACGGTATATATAGCCCATAAAGTGATAATTTTTCACAGTCTAGCACACTCATTCCCACTTATTTCTCCTACGTCACTATCCTTGACGCAAATAACTGAAAACCCATGCGCAAATAAATTACTTTTTCGATTTTTACAATAATATTGAGTCACTGCGTTCAATATGTGATCCATACCTTGTTCTGTTGTAAAGCAGGCGCACCTAAAATACCAATTATATTTTGCGTAAATATTTACGGAAATTAATTTTCACTTGTCCGCGGAATTGCCTTTTGTTTCGCCAACATTCCATGCGACTTGTCTGGCAACTTGTGGCGGTCGAAGATAAAGAAATCTATTAAGTCCGTCGGCCAGACATGGGGAAAAGTGGACCAGAGACCCAGTTGGTCGCTCCATGGTGTCTCTCATTGCCAGTGACGACGTCATATCACTCAATACATATACTATACTTCTGTATTACTTACGCAAATTCCCCTGTCATGTGCTTAATTGTGAATACCAGCCGTTGGTCTGATGGAAATCGTTGATTATTTTATGGCTCAATTTCTTCTGCGAATCATTTGTGAGCTGGCTAACTGATGGCTTTCCACTCACCAGCTGAAAATGCAGCCAGACAATCCCGCGCTAAAAATATAAATACACATTAGATGTCGCCAGACATTCATCTGCTACAAATGATTCTTCATAATTGAATTACATGGCCAGAGACAAGAGCGTAAAAATTTTAATTACACACCTCATAATCCAAATCATGCCGAGGAACAGGAGCGTTGAGTGCAAAGGAACCCATCTGAGTGGGAGTTGGGTTGCTGATGGTGATGGAAAAGTGGTCTAGGGCACATATAGTTTTTGGATAGGAAGACTGGGAACCAGTCCCAAATTTCGTAGGGGAAATCCAAAGATGCATGTCGAGACTTAGTGCAAAATGCGTGGGTTTAATTGGCCTACGTCCTCATACAACTATCCCTAATTCCAAGCTGAACAATGCAAATTTATGTCGACAGTTTCAAGGAAGTACTGTATTTTGAAATGAGGTGAATAAATTCCAGAGACTGTTGTGAATTTTTTATGATAATATATGGTTGAGTGGAAATTACATTTCCAAAAGGAAACTAGTAGTGAGTTTGTAAAAGGTCTATATAATTTTAAAAAGTTTTAAAGATCCTTACTATCCATTCTGCCAGAGATTCCTCATGGAAACTTCTTCCAGAGAGTGTCATAGTCCTCTTGAAGATCTCCTATTACATGTGCAGTCATAGCTAAATAAATCAAAATTCTACTTTCCTTGGAGGCTGCCCGCAAAGAAAGAGAAAAAACGATCCTAAGTGCAAAGCGTTACAAGATCAACAACATCATTATAAACGTCATCGGAGACACTCTGTAAAAAATTTCAAGAACCGAAACTAGGGGATCGGAATGGGAATAGGAGAGTGCAATGCGATGGCGTATTTAATGCTCCACTGATCCTCTGGGGTATCCCAATTGACATTTAACATCAACCTGTGGCTAGCTCCAATGCCACCACAATGGACCCCATAAAGTTGTGTAATCTCCAAGAGATTCGTTCACCCCGACTTGGATGCCTTGGAGCAACTGCGCAGAAAGATTCCCTGAATAAATCGCTTCCTACTCCGTCTGTAAGCGAAGTAGGTAAAAAACTAAAAAGACACGCGCTTTATGGGGCAACAGGGGATGCACATGGTATGCGGACTTGGCACGGGGATGTTGCACAGAGAAAATATAATTTTATTATCAAAAACAAGAAAATGGTTAAAGAAAAAAGGTTTTTATTACATTTTATTTTGAGATAAGGATATTACATGCAATCTTAAATGTAGTATAGGGAATTTTTGACAAAAGGTATGGGTCTCTTATTAAAAATACCTGAAATTAACCAAGTCCCACCAATAAACAGTCCTACCAACATCTAACTAAAACTATATCTACCAAAAAAATTCTAACTTCAAAGAACACGTGGGACATTGTTTTCTATTATTTTTTTTTCAATACTGAAACTGAGTTTTAATATCATGTAAAATAATAGTTTTTCTCTGTGTGTAGACTCCGATTTTTCTTTTTTTGGCTCGGCGTTTTTTGTTTTTCACGGAAGACCACGTTGTCATGTGCTCGGTGCGAGTTTCCATTAAGAAAATAATTAAACATTTGCCGTTGTCCAAAGCCCGAGATGTTGGGAGACTGACGGGTCTCGACTTTGGTATGGTATCGAATTGAAATCTGTTGAACAGATGTGGCCGCTCCTGTTGTTGTTGTTGTGGTGGATTTATGAACGCGGAGCGAAGCGCATTTTATGCATTTCCAAACACCTTTCCTTACAGGGCTTATAAATAGCATTTGGTATTTGGCAACAATGGGTTAAAAGTCCGCCGCCCTCGCCAGAGTTTCGATCATGTCAACCGCAAGAGGCGACAAATACAAGACACTCGGGCCATAACACCAAGATCATAAAAGTGTTTATTTGATTTCTGATTGCATCTCCAACACCTCCAGTAGCACTACGCACTTCGCAGGTAGAGAAAGAAACATCTTCCCAGCACTCACCTCTCACCTTTCTCCCTGCTTTCACTTCCTGATCACATATCCCTTCCCATCCCTGTGTCTCTCGAGGGTCTGTGTTTTGATAATATTCGTCCCTTTGTCTTTGGCATTTCCGTTGTGGATTTTCTCGAGTGGCCATTAGCATGGAGTGCACGTGCCCGAATCCCCGAAATCGCCTTTCATGGCCAACTATCGAATTTTGTTTTGGAATTTTTAATTACTAATCCTTGGGCGCATCCTTCATTTCGCAAGTTGTTTGTCCCTTGAGAGGGCGGCTTCTCAATTTTCAGGCCACTTTACTTCCGCTGGGCCGATGTCTCGCCGAAGAAACGGATTCGGAATCCGTGGGCGGAACTCTTCACAACTATTTTATGGACTTTTGTTATTTTTTGGTAGTTGTCTGACATGCTGCTGGGTATGGGGGAAAAACTAAAATAACACTTTGGGATATGAGTTTTATAGGTTTTTAAGGCAGGCGATTTGGTCCGCAGCCCATTTTATGATCTCTACAAAAATATACCAAATACCGGAAAGCACCCAAAACCTATAGTTTTAAAGAAAACATTTGAAATAATTAACTTGAACTTCGTTTGGTAAAGAAAATATGAAAAAGCCCACTGAAAATGATATATATAATGGAAACCTATAGAAATAAGGAATTAATTTTTGAACATATAAACATATATCCGAAGTATTGCAAAAAAATATTCAAACCATTTCCTAAATTTCTAATTCTTCACAATAAATAGTCCAAACACTAAAACCATCGTCTGGGCACCTGCCAAAAAAGCTATAAACTTAAACCACTTTCATTATAGCAAAAAATACGCACATTTTGCAAACTAAATTTATGGCCCAAACACAATTTCAAAAATTTATACATTTTCTTTTTGCACATCCCAGAACAAAGAAATGTGCGAATTATTCAACCTGAGAACCTGTTCTCCCCAAACACATTTTTTTGCACAAATTTCGTTTGTTTTTACAAACAAATCTTAGCAAATGGTTTGGTTCTAAACATGTTGATGAATTCAAAGAGCTAACTGCTTAAGGTGATAAAAAAATGTTTTCTTTATAGTTTTTCCGCTGTGAAAAACGATTGTGAGCACCTGCCCCGGCACGGGCATGAATAATTTTTCATAACATAATAACAATTATAATTATGGGACCCCCTGATGTCTTTGTGTCGCGCCATGTTGCCAAACTTCCGGGCAGACATTTCCCTGCATTTCCCTTTTTTTTCCCCCTCGAAATCGGTGCGTTTTCGTTTCCCTGCCTTTGGGGTTAAATCATAAAAACTGGAAAATAATAAACAAAAAGATTCAATTGAACGTGAAGGAAAACTCGTAGTGCACATAAATGATTCAAAATTTGTGTACCATGAGGGGGCGTAGATGGTGATGGTATGACTACTCGGAATTCGAATGAAAATGTCTGAGTAAATAGGAGCGAGCCATGGCAGCGAAATAAATTCAACAAAATAAATAAAAGCAATGTACGCAATATTCCTGCAAGTGGCAAACAAATGTTAGAAGCCCTTTTATATGTACATTGTACTTGTGTATAATTATATATATCTGCATAAAATGGGGTGTGCCAGTGAGGAAGGTCTTGTCTGGCCAATCGATGGCAAGACAATTTACGGCTAGAATATAGCAAATCAAAAATTCACAATTACGCATTTCCCCCACTCACCATGTTTTCAAACGCTTTTCTGTCTTCCTGTTTGGCCAAAGACCTTCCTGGTCGGATTTCCAATCGATGGCTTATATTATACATACATGGGTGTATATTTGTTCAGGCCATTTAGGGCTGGCTTTCAAATCGGTTTTATTGCCCCGTAATTACTTGTTCAATATTGTCTTTGATCAAGACGGAACTTTCAGGGAATTAAGACAGAATAAATAAATTGAGTACGTGTACGATGTACTTGTAGCATGTCAGGTTTTTCACATAAAAAGAATCATATCACTCTGGTAAACAAAAATTATATAGTTTATTAAATAAACAATGTGCCTAACTAAAATATTTAGGCTTTATAAATTATATAGTTTTTAAATTTCTGAAAATTTATATCTTTAGAATACAGACATAAGATACTTGGATATTTTCAAACATATCTAGAAAGTTGTTCTTCATTCTTCAAAGAACACTTTTACAAACGAACCTATACTTATACATAGGTACTTATTCCCAAAGACCATTTTCTTTTAGTGAACTATGCCAAAACTGACCCCAGAGAACAAAAAAAAAGAGGTATATATATTGAACTATAGACGGTGCAATTAACCTGTCAACGCCGTAGAACAATCAGCTAGAGTGCAACGATTGGCGCCCAAACCCGAAACGAAAGGGAATCTTGCACAAAGCCGGGCTGCGATGCTCCACTCTGTGGCTAACTAGACAAAGCTGCCTGGCCTGGCAGTAGAGCGTCTACAGATTTACGACTCGACAGTTGAATCCCAATCCCCCTAGATCTCCTCTTTGTCCCCGGAACACGTGGAGCGTGCTGGCGAAGACAAGCGTTTGACATTTATGTGCAGGCAAATGCGTTTCCCCAAGTACTCAAACAAGGCAATCGGCTGCAAGTACAAGTACCCGAAGTACGGTTCAAGATCATTTGCATCCACCAGCAGCCGAAAAAAGTACAGAGGCACTAGAAGAAATAATCAGTCCTCAAAGAGGACTAAAAAGATTTTATATAAATTTGCCTGATTTAAAATAGCGAAGTTCTTATTGTAATTTTAAAGGTTATATTTGAGGCCGTATGGCACTTGCTCTTTGCAGTAAACCCCGTCAATGACTTAAATCAAAAAATCAAGTACACTTCGATATAAAATGATCGTTAACATATTTTCAATTTATATTATAAATATGTTTATCTTAAAAAAATTCAGTCAAAAATCATGCCAGGGTCATAAGACCTTTTTTCCGCTTGCTTAAAAAATATTTTAATGTTAAGCACTATAAATAAGAACCTTTTATAAATAAAACCCACAAAAATATGTATATGATCTTAATACAGATCTAGTTTTTGAGTATGATTTAACAGCTAATTAATAGTATTTAAGAATTGAAAAGATACATATTTCCCAGTGTAGCTCACTTGCTCTGCAGAGGGCCACTCAAAGATCAACCCTCACTGGCAGCCCCTCGCCTTTATGGACTACGAAATGTGCAATTTCTCCCCGGGTCCCGACTTTTATTATTTTTCCATAGGTCCCAATGTGCCGGGCATCTGTCTGCTTGGGTCGGCTGGTTGGCCCAGTATCGATGGTAGGCCCGTTTCTAGACCCAGTCCACTTAGGAATTCCTGGACAGACCACATGGAGTCGCTCGCCTTTTGCCACTTCAGTTTTTCAGTTTTCATAGCTGCTCTGGAGAAAAGTGAAAATGTGTTCCCTTAGCACAATTGTTGTTCTCCTCTGGTTGCAATTTTTAATGTGCCTTTCCCGATGTTCGTTTTTTTTTTGTTTTTGCCTTTGATGCTCTCGAGTTTCCCCTAATGTGCCTGGAATATGTCGCCTGGCCATAGTTCTTATTATGGCCTTCTATTTTCAGACCATCATTGATGAAAATTTTCATGTTGGCAAAAAGGGAAATGTGGCAAATGTTTTGGGACAAAATTACCAAATGAAAATGGGAATGAAGAAAAAATGGTATACCGTATGCTAAATGAAATAATATATTTAAAAATACAAGATTATTATTATAGTGGTCCCAGAAAACCAAGAATAAATTTCATTACTCTTTAAAGTTCCGAGATTACTTGTTTGGTATTATTAATTTCGTGTTTTTTCCCATGGCATATCAAAAGAATAATTCTCCCACCGCTTGGGGAAGGTGAGTTCTGTTCTCAGGGACCCTCCCGAAAACCGTCTCATAAATGTTTCCTGACAGAGAACATCATCGCATCGACGACGAACCCAACCACAGACAACAACACTCGGCAGGCAAACTCAAACTTTGACACTGATAGGACATGGGGAATACTAAAGCGGGAGCTCACCTCAGATGCTATATGTTGTAAGGTAGATGGGTCTTCTATTTCTGCTATCGGAACTCATCAAATATGCACGACGGGGCCAAGACAAAAACGTACGTTTGGAAAATGGGAAAGGGACTCGAAATCACGGACTCAGAACGCTGGCGATGATAATTTGATCATGCGAAAAGCGCACGCAAAAGAAAAACATGCGCAGGTACAACAACAATGTTGTTGCAGTCGAGGAAAAGTGAGTTTTTCCTGATCGCCGATCGGTTGGAGGGTCAGGGGTTTCGAGAGGGGGTTCTACTGAGTGGGTGCTGGCAATATGGCAACCATATTTAAACACTGATCCCGTATGCGTGTGTGCGTGCGCGGGAGGAAGCGAGAGGGAGCGAGAGTGCGAGGGAGAGGGCCAATGTTTTTATGCTGCTGCTGATGTCGCTGCCCTGCGAGAAAATTTGACAAGAAGTTTACTTAGCAATTTAGGCTATTTTAATGGTAGTGAAATTTCTGAATAAGAAATTAACATTTCATCTGTTTTTTTTTTAAATATATATATTTTTTTAATTCTTACAAATATTCTTAAAAAAACATAACTTTTCCCAACGATACAAAAAATTAAAAAATTAATTTTTGATCATATCATTTTTTATTCAACATTAGGTATTCATGTAGGTAAAGTGTACCTGGTACACACATATTTTATAAAAAAAAAAGGGATTCTTAATTAGTTTGACCTAAAAATACTTCTGCATAAAAAACATCTGTTAAAATATGTTTATATTTGTATCTAGAATATATTTTAAAAATGGACAGGTTATCAGTACATTTAAACAAAATTAAAAGTATGATAGGACTAATAAATATTTAAAAAATCATTAAAAAATCTGTCATAGGCCGCTAAAATTTTGTTTGCTAGATACATCTTGGATCGATATATGTAGGCTCTGGGGAATTTTTGAAGATTTCTCTCAGTGTGCTATGCACGTTGATGGAATGGACGAAGAAGCGAGCGTATGGTAAATAAAAACCAAAACATGAGTAGGGATTCTCTGCGCCGGCAGAGGCGGTGGCAGAGGCAGAGGAAAATGCAGACGGCGCGGAGTGTTTTGTTCTCGTTGAAGTTCTAGAATTTATTCCGTTTCGGGATGTCAATGCAGACGCACGCGCTGCGCGAACTAAAGTGAAGTTAAATTCCAAGTCGACCCAACAAACACGAACCAACATTACCGCCTGAATTTGAATTTCGAATTGAATTTGAATTGAGATTTATATGCCGCGTTAATCAACTGACATTTGTGCTGTTTACCTGCCATTTTTGGCACTCATCGCAGTGTTTTCTGTTTTCGGATTTTTGAATTCGCGCCCCAAGCGCAACTTTTGGCGCGTGCGCATGCGCAGCCAGTGAAAGTGCAAATGCATCGCAAATCAGAGCTCTGAATTGTGGGAGACTCTGCGAAACGCATATTAACCAAGGAAGATATACTGCCAACAGGATCTCAAGATGTTTGTCACTGTGGATAACACAAACGCCTTCTTCTCAGGTAAAAATAGGGATACCAGGAAAAAGAAGAACTCTGTAATTAAGTTTAATCTAGACTTTAAAAGAGTTCATGTTATGTACATATTGTATGTACTTATCACGGATTGGTTTTTTAAATTAAATAACCTTTCATGAAAAAACCTTATAAGAAACCATTAAATGTTTTTGATTTGACAGGCTTAGAATATTATGGAATATAGTCATACTCAAAAGCTTTGGTTATAATATATGTTAGTCTTACAATCTGGATTTATTTTAAACATTTTATAAAACTATTTACTATATAAAAAGAACAAAACGTTTAATTACATATTTCATAGATATACTGAGAGATAGTGTTTTGAAATGAGTTACTAACTTGACAAGATTTGTATTAAAACGTTGTAAAATATATTTTATTAGTAATTTTTAATGTAACATTTATTATTCTTACTACATAAATCAGAGTACTACATTCTCCTTCTAATTTCCCCCAATTTAATTCCCAGACAACCCGTATTACTTTTGCAATGACACCAAGTCGCCGCGCACCCCGGACTCCCAGTCCTCCAGCCGGGGCTTCTCGATCTTCAAGCGGCGCAACTCGAAGGGCAGCAGTCCCCGGCCAGTGGTGGTGACCAATCCGGAACAGAAGCGCCTGATGACATCCGCCAATTTGGACACAACGGCCTCCATGGCACTCGGAAGTCCCCGGGGCAGCTTCAATTCCCTTGGCGGCTTCTCGCAAGTGAGTATATGCTAATGGCTGAGAGTTAATGGAGCATGTTCCGAACCGATTTCGGAATACTGATTCTGATTTATCAGCTGAATCTGCAACTTCCTGTGGCGTTTGAGTGCCCTTCTAATGGGCCGCCCTCTTCCGTTTTGCTTGTTTCAGCCCTCGTTTGAAATGCAACCGATGCACATGTACCGCCAGCGATCTTCCAATTCGCACTCGGAGTTCCGGGAACGCCTGAATTCCTGCAATGAGACACACAGCTCCCAGTGTCCCGGAGGCGGAGGATCGGGGGCTGGGGATCACGACGAGGTCTTCAATCCGCTGACATCGCCAACAAGGTGAGCAATCCCGAGAATCGAACATTCAAATGGGGGCTGCCCTGATGACAGGATGCGATTGCAGCTGTTGACAGTTTCGAACCGCCCTCTTTTCCGCCCGTGCTAATCGTTGGACTTTTCCTTACTCCACCCCATTATTTTTTGTATCTTTCCGCCCGATCTTCAGCAGCAAATCCCATCGACATCACACCCTGCCAAGTGGCGGATCTCGTCGCCATTCCCTGGGAAACTGGGCCCAACATCAGCAGCAGCAGCAGCATCATAACTCGGGAGCCATGGGCCTGGGTTCTCCGGATGAGGTGCCCAGCATGATGGCTCCCCGCCCACCGCTCCTCTCGCCCAACAAATTCCGCAGCGGTTCCCATCGACGAAGAGGTGAGTTGACGTTGACACTTGCATTTCCCATCTGCTCAGTATGCCAGGGGGCAATCGCGAATTCCTATGCTAGTCTGGGTTCAATAGATAGAAAGAATGCATGTAAATGGAAATCGTTTATCTAAGAGGCCCCTATAATAGTTAATCAACTTGTGGTTATCTATTGTTATTAGAAGATATATGTGTGTCTTGTGAAAAATTTTAACTTGTGTAGAGAACTTTTAGATTCCCCTCTATAAAAGTAAAATAACTTGTGGTGTAATACTATCATTAGAAAAACTGCATATATCTTACAAAGAATGTATTTTTTTTATCAAATTTTAAGATCCATATATAGGAATCCCAAACTCTAGTTTGAGCTTAAATAGAAAAACAGTAGGTAAAATATTTTTGATTTTTTCGTACATGATAATCGCACTCTCTAAGGAGACATTTGTAGATTGAAGTTATACATTTTAAGTCAAAATGTTTTAGTATCAATACGATTTTTTCAATTCATGTGCCTTGGTTATCCAATTTATAATTGGAACTAATTGTGTTTTCGGTTTTCACTAATAATATTCCCACTATCAAAGGGAATTTTATAAATTCTTAGCTAAAAGTAGCTCTACTTTCTGTGAATTTAATAATTCACCAGACTGCGTTTATCCATGTTATTAATATTCTTCAAGTCTTATATACCCATGTAGCTATTTTAATTGACCCTACAAGTTCTGCCGCAGCATTGACAAAGACAAAGTGTTTGTTAAATTGCATTCCCTGCCCTCGTTTTGCGTTCGCATTTTTGCACTTTGGCGGCTGTCAGGCGTCCGCTGCCCTGTTTTTCCCCCGCTTTTCCCCACCCCGAAGTCCACCCTTCTGGGGTTTTCCCCCCTAAACTCCTCGAACAACCTTTACCTCGAAGCTTTGCAGCACGTTTGCATATTAAGCGCTACTACCAGCTCCTCAGTTGCCTTTTTATTTTTTTCGCCTGCCAGGCGCCATGGATCTGAGCCCCCTCATTTAAGCCACGTTAACAACATTGCAATGTTTACGCAAGTGATAATTGTAATCGTGTTTTGTCGCCAGAGCGTCGCCAATCTCTTTGTTCTGGCATTGTTTCTCCCTTGTAGTCTAGTGTAGCTGGAGCTGAAGCTTCTGTTTGCCTTCGATTTTGTGGCGTTATGAGGCGATCGTGGATCGTATATGGGCGATCGTGTACAGCAGATCGTTGGCAACGCGCCTTCCTGGCTGATTGGCCTGACATTGACAGTCCTCCTCCGAGTGATGGATGCCCCCAAAGTGGGTAGCTGCATGCCAGATGCAAATACCTCCTGGTTTTCGCTTCACCCACACACTCGTATCTCCAGCAAAAGTCAGAGGTTTATGGTTTATGAGTCGCTCAGGACTCCTTTGCACGATCATTGTGTATTCATCAGAACGTTTTCAAGGTTTCGCTTTCATGACATGGCGATATGATGGACAATCTGGAGTTGATTTAAGGCACTACGTGGATTCATTTCTGTGAGAGAAATAATGCCAGATTTCATGTAGCTTTCTGGTATTTTTTATTGACTTTATTAAAGCGAATTCTTGAGAAAATTGCATACATGCTTAGTTTTTAGTTATTATTATAACGTCAAGCGATTCCTTTCCTTATTATTATTGTTTACCCTTAGAATAACGGGTTCCCCATCTATATTTGACCCACTTTATAGCTATGGTCACTTGCAATCTATTCGAATCTATGCGCCATATGCAGAAAACTAGGCAATTCTCTTCAATCGGCAATTAACCCACTACACCCACGAACAATTCAGTTTTAACACCTAAATTTATGGCAAAGTAAAACCAACTGGAACTGAAAAACAATGCCATATTTGCCAAGGGGCAAGAGTTATACGCATTTCCGCTTTTTCAATAACAATGGCATTAGCAATTGCAGTTTGTTATTATGTTGCTGGCAACATGGCGGATGGGCAACATGGAGGAGTCAATAAACGAATCGCTTGACTGGGGGCGGTGGGTGTGGCCGCATGACGAGCATAAATTGAAATTGAAGAACTGCTCATCCAATAAGGCACATCAAATCAACTGCCTGGAACGGAACTCTGCATAATTGATGGGCGGACTCCGGTGTATTGTACATATAGGAGTGCTTCAAACGTGTTAATGGCACGGAAGCGAACAGAAAAAATATAAGGGGGAGTTGGGTGGCCACCAACTGCTTTGCATATGGCGCGTGCCAACCAAAACGATTGGCCAAATTTGGCCCTCCTTCGGCCATACCGAGAAATTGGCAGCACAAACTGTGAATACATCAAAGTAATCCGTTGCTGTTTACGTTGGCCATGTTTCCTCTTCATCGGGTTTCCCAATCAAAAGAGCCTCCAGTCAATAAGACTCAAAGGTGCTGGAGAAGTAGGCTGCAATATGCCATTTATCAATTTTACACTGTTTTAATTGCTCCAGTCGCCGTGGAATGTGGCAGGTGATTTGGGGTCAGCAATCCAGTATTCAGAACTCAGAGTGCAAGACAGAAGAAGTGCATTCTTTCGATGCATAAATGCACTTGTTTACCCATCGAATTCTCCCCCAGCGTCTGGCTTCTGTTTTCAATTCTCGGAACATCTGCTCATCAGATTACGCAGAGTGTGCTGCCCACATCCACCGACTTCAATGGGGGTTCAATACACTTAGGGACTCCGCCTTGGGGGTTACGTCTTTCTTTTCCTCGCTGCGCATATCAAACAGCCCGAAAACACACAAAATAGTCAGGCACCCGAAAACAGAAATCCTATCGAGGAACTCAAGTGTCTTCCTTGGCGGCTGAGACCAACACCTGTTGCATTCATAAATACTAAGCAGAGATTTCGGCAGAGCCGGCGTAATTAACATAATTTTTGGTAGGATAATAAGGCCCACTCTACCAAAAAAAAAAATAATCATGTTCACGAAAAACACTTATCGAATTTTGCTCACGTTTCGAATCGGAGGTTTCCCTTTTTTCTGTCTTTGTTGGCGACTCTTTTAAAGAAGTTGGAAAAAGCAAGGAACAGGATCTTATCATCAAAATAAAATAATACATTAAGTCTTGAGAATTTTATAAGATATAATCAAATCTTCTTCGAAATCATCAATCAAAATTGCTATTTTCTATTTATTTCTTTAATGGCCATCCAAGTTATGGGAAAATCATATAGTCCTCCGTTAATTTCCTTCTCCCCTTTAAGATTTATGTCCAATTAACCTGCCAGAAAGAAATCTTAGCCTGCCATCTTTGCCTAGCCATTTACAAAATTATATTTCTCGCCACATTAAATTTTATGATGATTTCTTATTTTATTGCTGTTATTGCTGCCCTTGTCTGGAGTTCCAGCTGCTGCCATTTAAATGGCACTAAATAAAAATTATATTTTTATATGTTTACAAGTTTTTGCCAGTCCCCCAAGTCCCAGGTTCCAATCCCAAAACGATTCCTAACTGTTAAGGCTTTCCATAAAGAGGGTTCCACGGGAGTTCTTTAATGCTAGCGAAAAAAAAAACAATTGGAGATCTGTTGATCGCTTAAAATGCCATAACTCCGTTTATAGCTCTTGGACTGGAGGTTTGGGGATCCATAGCTTATTTAAAATGGACAATGCGTTGATTAAACGTCACGGGCACGTACAAAAACAACAACGACGGCGCGTTGACTTTTATTATTTTATAATCTTCCAATGCATTGTGTTTACCCAGGGAGAGAAAGAGAGGGAAATCGGAGATAGCAGAGAGAGAAAGAGAGAGGGCTAATTGATATTCTTGGCATTCAATAAAATCGGTAGAAGGCCCAAAGCCAAGTCGAAAGCCCAGCTTTTGCCAGTCGAAGTTGAAGGACTGTGGCAACTTGACGCTCCAAGCGTTGCGCATGCGCAGTTGAAAACTCAAAACAAAAATAAATCCCCTCAAGCTGCAGTGAAGAGTTGATATATTATAGCCAAAAATCCTTTGATAATGATCTAAGTTTTGTGCCGTGTCGTGCTGAGGTTTTGGAATTAATAACAACATGTTGCTGAAAGTGGAAAACATTGAGATGGAGACGTTCTGTTGCGGTGAGTAGCAGTTTATCTAAAAGAATATCCCACACCCTGTGACACTGAAACTCGATTATGCAACCAAGGCAGGAAAGTAGAAAACTCTGAAGAGCGGAATCTTCAAAGTGGCAGCACTTAAAATTCAGGCCATGAACTCTAAGATTGTGATTGAAAATAGAAAAAAAGGGTTCTTGGAGTGGAAAAAACTTTTGTATGGTAATTGAAGGACCTTTTGAAATAAGCAATTTCCCTTTTTGTTTTTTACCATTTTTTTTTCGTTAATCGAAACTCAACCGGGGGGCACGTGTTTGGAAAGATGAGGGACACGGCTTCAAAAATAGAGCACAGATTGAGTTTCCGCTTAAAACCGTCTAGACTCTGGGTTTGCTCCCCTGTTTTCTAATTAATAACACAAAAAAAAAAACGGAAAGGAAAATTGAAAGCCAGACATAAAAAGCGGGACATTAAGGGGGAAAAACCTGGGGCAGCTGTGCTACCCCAAAAACGCAGATGTGCTGGGGCATAGCGCGTGCCCTTCTTCGACTAGGCTTCAAAATAATGCTCATATTTCTGGATACCATATACACATAGTTCGCTTCCCTTCCTCGTGCGTGTTTAAAAATAGCAAAAAAGCAAACAGCAATTATAAACTGAATTGAAAGGGCTGTGCGTGATGTTAATGCTGAGTAACAATCGCGGATCGGTTGAGAGGGCTGGGGCAAGGTGGGCGGGGCGGTGGCGGTAAAAGGGCAGCAGGTGCCGTCCTGCAAATACAAATACAAAAGCAACTACAAACACATGCCCTCGCCAGACAATAATAACAATAACAACAGCCCAGAAAGCAGAATGTGCAGAAAGTAACGTACAATTTGCAGTTGGCGCAAAAAAAAAACAATGCGCAGGCGCAGAAGCTAAGTAAACATACTGAGAAGAACTTAGCCTAATTATCCTGAAAATGTTTGTTAAATATATCCCAGAACTGGAAGATCAACAATTTTTAACGACAACAAAAAATGTATAAATATCTTTTTAACTTTCATATTCAAAATAAAATAATTTTATAGAAAGTGTTGCTTGCAAATGAAATTTAACTTAAACAGTTCCTTTTTCTAACGAAATTTAACGTTTGGTTTAATTTAACCTTTTGTTATGATGCTTGGTGATATAGATTTATACCTTTTCAATTGTATAATTTCAAAAGCATCTTAAGTTAAAAAAAAATCTATTCATTTAAATTTAATTTAATTTCAACAGCATTTTTAGTTTTTTAAAAACAATCCATTGACTTCAATTTAATTTCGTTAACTGATTGTTAAGCTTCCTTGGGACATATATTTATTTTTAGTACTTTCTCTCAGTGTAGCCCATGACAGCGACTGCGGCAGCGACGCACGCACCGGAAATCCCTCATAGAAGGCTGCTTATGTGTGCGTGCGACTGCGACGGTCGAAGCTTGCAGCATAAATTGCATGCAGGAAACAAAAACAACACATATGGAGACGCTCGTGCTCTCTCTCACTCCCACCCTCTGCCATCCCTTTCGCTCCCTCGATCTTGTTTATTAAACGGAAACGAAAAATTTGACTTGATTATTGTCAAGTTATCATCGTGGTTGTTTTGTTTTTTTTTTTTAATTTTTTGTTCAATGCTTGCCATAAAAAATAATGCTCTTGTTTACACTAGCCAGAAAAAATGCGGGCTTTTTACTTTTAACGACTGGATTTATTAAAGACTTGTACTCACGCCTATTAACCTTGAAGTTCTTGTAGATCTAATTTACTAAATTGCTTTTGATAGCCGTTTTACTAGGTTTTTTTTAGAGGTCTTGGTAACACAGCAGCAGTCATTTAAAAAACATTAAAAAATTCTGAAAAACCTATCCCACAGGCAAAACACTTCTCTTGAAAAATGCATTTCCCAGACCCGCGTAGCAAAGAGTTATCCCCATCGCATTCACATGAAACGATGTGTGCATTGTTTTAAATTGGCCAACAAAATATTTATGACTATATTAGGAGCCTCCTCTTGATGGCTGAAATGTTGCTTTTGAAATTTATGGAGACATTTATTGGCAGCCAGAATGCATAGATCAGTGGAATCGCTGCCAGAGTGACATAAATACCTTCCCCAATCCCCCCTCAAAGTGAATCGAATAAATGAGAAAGGCACAACAAAATAATACAAACACCTCGGTAGCGAAACATTTGAATTGTGTTTGATGGAGTGTTTGACAAAGTTGTTGCTTTTCCAACTGGGGCGGACATTAATCAACATTAGTCGGGGGAGTTTGAGGCGTTGGGTGGGTTGAGATGATGGGTGGATTTTCCCCCTTTATAAGACCACAAATGTTGAGTTTAACACGAATCGCAGCCACGCCGCCTATGAGCATTTTTTTAATATTTTTGTTGAAAAATTACAATATCCCTTGGTTCGAGTTCATCTTGACGGATGAGGCGAGACATTTGACACCTGCTGCACAATTACTCAATGCCCTAATACCACGAATCCCCAGTATCTCGTTCTATTTTTGTAGTAAGGCCCTAAAAAAAAAGAGTTGCCGCCCATTGTTATTATAACGGAATTATGGAGGCAAACATGTGTGTGGGAGTCGGGATATACACCATACACACTATATATGTCTGACATACCCCATCCAAGTCCAGCACAAGCCCTTTTATGACAGCGACAGCGCGGAATAACAAAACATTAATGTCAGAAACGTCAAAAATAACATCAGATATGAGGAACTTTTACCAGGGACCTCCCAGTTGTTTACAATTCAGTAAAAACTGCCATTTAAATGCATTATGCATTTCTTGAACTTGGCTTATGTCAAGGCCCATCTAACGATCCAACTTAATGCGTTTTATAGCAAGTACTTCATATTGCTTTTTATGAACTTCCCTTCGATGGACTTCGACTTCCTTTGGTTTATTTCACTCGTTCGCTGGCTTTGATTACCGTCTCCCATTTCGCATTCCCATCTAGAGTTTAGCATAGAACTCTGGATGGTTGGAAATCTTTATTCGGGGGAATTCTGGGGTCTGGGGCTGCATGCCATTGCTTCATTTTCCATGACGCGGCACGCAGCGTGAAAATGCTGCTGCCCCCGTCCACGGAATTTTCCCCTGCCACACGACCTGCTTTAGTATTTGTTTTCCTTATGTTTATGGCTTGGAAAACGGTTCGATGCCTCATTTTTCTTGTAGCTATAGTTTTTGCTGTTTCGCTATTTAGGGCTGAAAGTGAAATTTCAAAATGTTGTTTATGTTTGCTTTTAGCGGGAAATTTCTTGTCGGTTTTGTAGGGATTGCGTAGAAAGGGAGCTTCGTCGATGCAACATTTTATGATGTGTTTTTAAATGTTTTCATTATTAGACGTTTCAATGAGAAAATAAATTTCTTCATTTACTGGGTCATCGAGTACTCTATTTGGGGTTTCCCAGATGAAAAAGAGTGCTTTGTGTATATGAAGTTCAAGAAGAAAATACCTATCAATCTTTAAAATAAAAACTAAACTGGTTCTTAATTTGGAAATATATCAGAAACATGCAATATTTAAAAGCTCTAACTCAAGGAACTATGCTGTTTAGTTATCAAAGTTTTCCAAAAGGAAAAAACCTACTTTTATAAACACATCTTTGGACACATCTTTCACTTAATTGGAATGTTCATCTACCACAGAAGCCCGGGGCTGTCATTAATACGAACATTGTCCAACTCACTGACCTCTCCCGAACCCAAAAACCGAAACACAGATTGCCTCCAGGAACGAGAGACAAATGCAGGCATATTCAAACCCAGAGAGCCAAATCAAATGCAATGTCATTTATAATCGTTGTGACTGACCATCCCCATTCCCAATACCATATACCAATCTCGGTGCGATTTCCCTGCCCCATAACATTATTTTCCCCCCGGTGTCCAGCTGTCAGAAATTCTCACACTCTGTGGCAGGGAATCTGAGAGACAATGAGAACAGCAATTTCCATTTAACGATCTGGGGGTTGGGCTACCAGGGGGCGGGGGAAAATGGCTGGACATGGCACCGAAACTAGAACTAAAACAATTTAAATCACTTATGATTTATGCCTAGTGCGAACTAAATCTAAATTAATACAAATCTCTGCGAGAATGGCCCGATCTCTTGGGGCATTCGGAATTTGGGTTAAACTTTTGTGAGAAAGGATTTATCTCGGTTTGGGAATAAATTGGGGGAGTACCACATATATGGAGATGCTGCAATCTCATAAGGAAGTCGACAATTAACCAAATCCAAGTGAAGAACTGGCCGCAAATTAAAAGATATATATGCGCATAATTAAGTTACAGTTGACATAATTAAATGATAATTGTTATGGTATGTATGCACACATACTGTGGGCATTTTGAGTTATTTGCTGTTTGTTTGACTCTCGAAGGGGGAGGGTTAATTTGTGTGTCGTCCGGTGGCCCCAGGCCCCTTAAAACCCCCATACCCCTGCTGCCTTAACCCATTGCGTTCCGCCGCAGTCCATTTAATCCCGCATTCATATTTTTGTGTTCGCCTTTCGTTGATTTATGTCTCTTGCTAAAAAAGAAGAACGAAATAAATACAAAAAGTGTCACCATCAGCGGTTGGCATTTATTCAAATTGTCTCTCCCCAAAATGTGCGGCTAGCCCCTCTGCATTTTACCACTCTCCAAAAACATCATCATAAAAATCAAACCAGCCTGGGCTAAATTCACTTATAAGAATGTTTTTTGATGAATTATTTGGGAATTTATGGGGGTTCTTCGTTTATGCAGCTACTTGGAAGTCAATATAATGGGATTTCAAGGAAAGTATATCATTTGGTAGAAAAACAGAATAACAAATTATAAAATATATTGAGGTTATTTTGAGGGATGGGATATCTTGGAAAACAAAGCCTTATCTTTGAGTTTTTGAAATTTAACAGAGAATAAATCCCCTTGTGTAAGCGTGATAGGGAAACTGAAATCTTTAAGATAACTCAATTTGTGCTTCATAGCCCTAACTTTGCCTCCGGTCGAATGAAACCAGATTCCACAGCTGCCCACTCTCGGCGTTAGTTTTAATCAATTAATTAAAGGCGTAATCCTAGGCAGCCGCTGATTTGCGGTGGGTCAAACCACTGGCCCACAATTGTGGATCGGGCAGTTAGTTCCATTCGAAATGTGGATGCTGCGACGACAAATTAGCGCAATGTTTGACTCGCTTCGCGGCGCTTAACAATTAAAAACATTGTATTTCGGTTTTTTTTTCTCTTTTGTGGAATTTTAAAGCAATTTTCGAAACGAACAAATCGAAATCGAAGTGGAAATGCCAACGAAGGGCAGTTGTCGCCTCTTTAGCTGCGTTTCGGGGCAGCAAAGGCCTTCCAGGGAGGAGGATTATGTGGACATGGAGATGAGTGAGTTCGGGATGCAGCTGTGCGATACGAGGTCCATTAAATTGTGATCGATCACAGCCGAAAACTCAGAGTATTTTCGCAAATTGCAAATAAGCAACAAAGCACAAAGATGATAATGATGAACAAAGGGAGCATTTTGTCTTACCCAAAAGGAGAAGCGATTTAACAATTACCAGATGTTCCAGCACTCAGCCATTCCGGAATATATATTATATAGTCCACGGAGCAACTCAATGTCAGACTGCGCTTTTCATTCCCTTCCCATTTTACTTGCGATTTTCAACAGCCGCGTTGCTGTCGCAAAACTGTCGTCTGCCATGTAATTGAGAAATAAATTTCAATGCAGCCGCAGCGACAGCCTCCTTCTCCTCCTTCGTCACAAAAATCAAAGTTTGCAAACTGAAATGAAACAAAAGCCATTAAGGCCAAAGTCGGTGGAGCAGGATCAACAACTCAAAACAAAGCCAGTTCACTTCAAATCAAATATGTCTGAAATTGAACATAGTTCTAGTTTGGGTTTCAAATCAAATTTTAAAGTTCACTTTAAATTAAACAAAGTTTAAAAAGTCGTAGGCATTAAAATAGAAAACGTTTCATAATAATGGGCTTTTTCCTTATCAGCATATTAAACTAAAAGTAGGCCTTAAGTCTAGAACTCATATGTGAATTCAAAATTTAAAACCTACCTTTAATTTAACATCAGGAGGAAAAAGTAGACCTTGGGAAGTCATTCAATTTGATTCTTAAATGTTCTTAACATTTTAAGAAACCTAGAAATTCTGGTTGATTTTAAAAATGTTAGAGGCTATATATTTTTTACTGTGCACGCGAACAGGATAAACTTTTATTCGGTCACAGTAATTAATCATTTAAAAGGGCCAAAGCAAAGCTTTCGAAACAGTTCCACTTAATTATGTTGTCAGGGGTCTTTTTAGAAGGCATCAAATAAAATTTGACAATATTTTGCATATGAAGAGAGGCAGAAGTGAAATGAAGCAAAATATATCCATATATTCCCCCTACTTTTTTCATTTCCACATCATATAGAACCGAGAGTTCCAGTTCCTTTGCCTTATAATGAGCACCAGCTGCAGGGAGACGGGAATATCTGGGTATATCTGGGCAAAAGGGGGCAAAGTCAGGCAGGAAAAGCAGAGAAATAAGAGGCAGAGTGTACAAGGAGACAGGAAGAAAGAGCGAAATAAAGATAGAGATACTTCTGCTGACGTCGCCGCCATTTGTGGGTGTCAAGAAGTTCAGATTCTGGCAAATGCAACAGTGGATTTCGGTTTGGCCAGGAGATAGCATCGCTTTGTCTCCACTTCCCATGTGCGTGTGCAACATCCTCATTTTCATCATCATCTTCATCATCCGAGTGCTTGGGTGTTTTTTTGCCTTGAAGAGATTTATTTAAATGCGCTAAACGTGACTATATTTATGGGGCAACCTGAAGCCGGCGCAGGGAAAATGTCTCTGGGACAACACAACTGATTAGTCCGGCCTAATTTATTTGGCTAAAACGGGAGAGAGTAGGAAAACATCTTCCCCTACATAATTTATTTTGTTTTATTTAGTTTCATCCGGAGATCTGTTGTTTTCCTTTCACTAAAATCCAAGTCCAACTATGTATCTTCGGACAGTCGCGATGAGAATGTCACTGCGGAATGTGGCTGTGCGTAAAGTTTAATAGTTTAATATCTCTGAATTCCTTAAGTGTTGAGCAAGATCTGTGAGGGATTACAACATAACTGATTCAAGCATCAATTTTTGGGATTACAAATCGTGAGTGAGTGAGTGTGAAATGTGTGGCATCTATTGATGAAAAAAGAAAATAAAAGTTTATGGTGTGAACAAAATCTCACAAAATATATGCATTGTGTTTGTGATTTTTGAAAGAACTGGAAAACAAAATAATATATAATTATCTGTGCTTCCAATAATAATGACCTGCTTGACATATTTACACTTAATATTATTTTATAAAACCTTTCATAAACATCTTTAGTAAAATATACCTTTACCTGAGTATCAAAATGTAGATCTTTCCCAGAAATCAAAACTATTCTTAAATACCTGGCCCAGACAAAGATAAGGGACAGTTTTGATTAAGGTGACACAGTGCCTCACTCAAGTATACCCACACTTTCCCTTTGCGTCCTTGATTATCACATTTTAAAGAATAGCGGCGCTTGAATGGGCCAAAAAGTCACATTCCCCAGGGCAAAGTCAAACAAAAATTCTTCCGGGAGTGGGAACTATTTGAAGAGGTCACAAATCAAGTTGGTCAAATCCTAAGTAAACACATTATTTATCACAGACACACGCACTGTATATATATATATGCGTTCCTATAAATATACAAGTTGAGATTATTCAGGAGGTCGCCTTGGGCCAGTGGTTCCTTATCAGCAGCTCCTCCGAGTTTTTTGAGTTTTCGAGTCATTTTCGCTGACCGTCCCACGATCTTTTCCGCTCATTTTGCAGACAACTGCGGCAACGTGAACAACGCAAGTGGAGCGAGTGCATCCGGATTCCTGGGTTCCGCCGGCTACAACATGGACGACATCCTGATCATCACCGCCAAGCACAGCGAGCGGGCCTATTTGAGGGCCACTTTCCTGAAGAACCACTTCGACAAGATCACCAAACAGCGCGGACGGAAACCATTCAAGTAAGTTTGAAGTTCTATAATAACATAAATAGATTAAAATTAAATAAATTACAAATAAAGTCTAGCAAGAACTTTAAATGTTCATAACTTTAAATGGTCAAGTTGTCAGTTAGTCATGACTAAATACAAATTCTAATACATTTTAATTTATATATGTATCATTGCTCAGCGAATTCTCTTCAATTACATTAATATAATTTCTTATCATTTAATTTTTAAATATATTAATTCATTAAAAAAAAAAATTGGCGCTCCCCAAATGGCCTTCATCACTTCCTATTCTTAGTAATGAACTCAAAAATATCTTTCTAATATATTTTGTTATATATTTTTATTTTTATTATTTGGGGCTCCCCTAGTGGCCCTAATCGCTTCCATTTGTTAGTAATAAATCCAAAAATATCTTTCTAACATATTTGTTCTCTCCTCCAGTTTTCTGCACATCAAAATTGACGATGGTCCCTTCAGCGAGGAGATTGCCCAGAAGTACCAGAACACAGCGCTGCAGATAGTGATCCTGTGTCCCGCCTTGTTGGCCCTTCCCCACAGCTTCCTGATGACCCAGCTGTCGGTGATCATTCGGGTGGAGAAGGTCCTGGCCATTCTGCTGGACGTGAGCGAGGACAAGGTGAAGGAGATGCACAAGTCGGCGCTGCCCAGCTACTACAAGTGGCGGCGATGTGTGGTCAGGGACAATGACCAGGTGCAGATCAGCAATATCCTGGGCATAGCCACCGATATCCTGGGTCGAGCTCTGTGCCAGCGACCCCCATGCCATGATAACTCTGGAGGAGGTGGAAGTGGTGGCCTATCCCGCAGCTTTTCCAGCTGCACCGAGGGATTCACTGTGCTGCCCAAGAAGGTGAAACTGGGTCAGAATAAAGTGGTGGCCCTGTTGGCCGAACCGCTGGAGAAGAATGACACGCTGAAGCTGCTGGTGGAGAAATCCGGTGAGCTGATTGAGCTGCGCAACTTCAAGTGCCGCAATCCCTACACCCTGCAGTTCAACATCCCAGAGGCCTGCATGGAGATCTCCACCATGATCGAGATCCGGATCGAGAAGAACAACAAGAGTCTGGGTGCCAGGCCCATCAAGTGCGAGAGTCGTCTGCGGGAAATGGAGCAGCTGCTGCGGATCGAGGACTCGCCGATAGAGTTTATGTGCCATGCCTTGGGTATTGGACCCGTGGAGCGGGATGCCCTTGATCAGCACTTGCTCCAGTGCTTCCAGCGGAATATGCCGCCCAATTTCCATCTGCTCAGTGGTCCCAGTGAGCGGCAGCCGCACTTCTTCACCCGCCTGGAGTCCAGTCCCGAGGAGTATCCCACCCTGCTGCACTTCGCCGCCAGGTGGGGCCTCAATCGCCTCTGCATCCAGCTAATGGAGTGCCCAGGTGGCGACACCGCCTGCGGCGTGAGGAACTGCGCCGGACGCACTCCGGCCGAGTTGGCCGAACAGGAGAATCACCACAAGCTGGCCCAGAACATAGTCAGCTTCGCGGAGTTCCATGAACTGACCACCATGTACCACTACTTCAAGGGAGTGACCCCACCTGGCGAGAGCAGTCCCAAACCCAATGCCAATGTGGTGATCGAAGCTCATCCCGGCAAGGGAAAGCCACCCAAGCAATTGCCAGCGGCGGAGTACATGGAGATGTCCAGCGGATCGGAGCGGGAGAATACACCCGAAGTGAGGCCCAAAACGGAGACCCTGGCCATCTCGAATCTCAACTACATCAGTGTGGAGACGGAGGATGAGAACCTGCAGGCCTCCGTGGCCGAAAAGAAGGTGGAGTCCGAGAAGAAACTACCAGAAGCTGGTGGCCAACCGGGTCCGGAGAAGACCACCAATGAGCTGAGGATCAATGAGCCACCCTACTACCAGTCCAAGGAGCAGAACCAGCCACCAAAGGATATGGCCAAATCTCTGGATGAAGTGGACTGTGCACCTCTCTACCAGACCGACAAGTTCAGCCAGGAGTGCTCACAGCTGCTGGAGAACCAGCCGGGCAACGATTACGTGCTGCAGCCCTCCAATGTGCCGGTGGTCCAGGATGATGGCAACTACCTGTTCCAGCCCTCCAATCGACCCGTGGAGGAGCCCCTCCGGCTGAGTCGGGAAACGAGCGCCAGAAGCCAGAAGCAGCAGCAGCAGCCTGGCTATGGAACCCTCAAGCGCAGTGCCAGCGATGCCTCTGCCGCCAGTCACACGCGTTCCAATGCGGACGATGAGCTGGCCGAGATTATGCATGATTTCAAGAACAATGTGCTCTCAATTCGGGATGTGGAGCAGCTGGTGGAGCGTTGGAAGCACCGCAACGATGTACAGCAGAGCTTCCGGGAGAAGCAGGAGCAGATTGACCAGCTGCGCCGGGAGTACGAGCGCATCCAGGAGCAGGTGAAGACGCATCTGAAACGGGAGACGCCCTTCGAGCGAATCAAGAAGTTCTTCTCGCGATCCAAGACGCCGGGTGGAAATGATAGCCTGCTGGATGAGACCAAATCCTCGATTGCCACCAGCTGTAGCTTCAAGTCCAGTGGCGGAGTCAGCTCCGGCGTGGGAGCAGGACGTCCCATCAGCTCGCTGAGCCTGCAGAGCGTGTCCAGCTCGAGTTCCTCCTCCGGGAGACTGAGCACAGGCAGCAATTGCAGTGGGGCCTCGCTGGGAGACTCGGGCACCCACTCGGATCACGAGGATCGTCGCTTTCCCCACTGCCGGATGATGGACAACTACATGGTGCCACCTCCTCCGCGGCCCGTCTTCACGCCCAGCTCCACGCCCGGCGATGAGCGTCACCAGATCGTCTTTCCCTCGCCCATGTCCAGTTGCCAGCGCCTGAACACACCCACCAGTCCCACGGGATCCGAGCACTACCAGATGTTCCCCTCGAACATACCCGTGTACGGCGGCAGCCAACCGCTGGCCCAGTCCCAGAGCAACAACTATCTGAACACCATCGTGGAGGCCAAGGAGCAGGCGGAGAATCAGCACTATCAGAACCACAACGGAGTCACCCTGCAGCCCATCAAGCTGAACGAGCGCTCCAACATCATCTACGGCAAGCTGACCAAGAGCAGCTCCGCCAGCGGATGCAGCTCCTTCAAGCCCAAGCAGATCCCAGTCCCCTGTCCCCAGGTGGGCAGCATCGAGGTCCAGGCCGAGGTCTACCAGAATGTGGGTGACATTGCCCCGGAAAGTGACTCCAAGGCAGAGGAGCAGGCGCCCAACTACATGAACTGCTAGGCCATCCAAACGACACATCTCGAAATCGAAAGATTCGACAAAAAGATACATATATCTTAGCACCCAATTCCGATTGATCTATCATATTTCATACAATTTTGATCTACTTCGGAATCCTTGATATTTGCTTAGTCTGTAAGCTCATCCCTTCGCATACCAAATGAAAGGATAAAATGAGTATGAACTAGTTATTGTTATTCTAATTTTACCTTTAAGATGTTCGAAAGTGGTCCTTAGATCTTTGAAAATTTTTAAGACTAAAATTGAAAGTTCTAATGAACATCACTTCGGATTATTTGTATTATCTCTTTAGTCTTCGGTTTCAGCATCTAACTGTACATTTTTGAAACGATTGCAAGCAACCAAATCAACATATCTTTAGAGAATAAGTGTAGATCCTAAGTTGATACAAGCGAACCAAGCATCTGAAATCTCAGAGCGATTCATTCAACTCTAGGATTAACCCATTTAGTGTTAAGAATCCCATCTTTGGCATGCCGCTAAGCATGAAAAACTCGTTCATTCTACTATCCTCATATCCCCCGCAAAGTTAAACGCAATAAATTTTTTATATATAAGCAGAGCCGAACCTGTTTTCATTTGCCACGTTCGAAGGACATGGTGTTTTGGGTGGAAATCGGGCTGTGGATGTGGATGTGGGTTGTGTGGGAGGCCAAAGTGTCCGTGGCGAACAGGAAATCGTGCGGAATCCCCTGCAACACGCAAAATGGGATTGCAACTGCCAACGTAAATTTCCCTTTTTCGGAAACAAATGCGAGTTTGCATTCATAAGGACCTGCTGACTGGAACGACTTTCTCGCGCTGGCTGCTTAAATGATGGCAAAGGGAAATGGAAAAAGTGAAAATATTTAAAAAGTAACTGAAATGTTTGTAGCACACTTTTCTGCTGACAATCTAATGGCTGCTAAGGGATTTATGTGGAGTTGAATTAATTCAGCTTAGTAAAGAAAGAAAATGAAAAGCAAAACATGAAAAAAGAGCTCGAAAAAAATGAAAAATATTAAAAGCATAGAGCAAGAGCACGTGCAAAAAATATTTTAGATTTAAAAATTACAGGGAATTTATTTCATTTACTTATTTTGCATAGCCCCAGCGAGGTATATATTTACATTTCGCATTACAATATTTATTATTCCGATTAAAAATCATATATCTGCTAACTGACTGAACCAATAAGAGCAGGGATATTCACTTTGCTCGCCCCCAAAAGCATGCCGCAAAAATGCTGAAATGCAAAATGCGGAAACCTCATGGGAGTATCCAGTACCCAGCATCCATCCTCGTTGTGCTGCCATTGCCACTCGAGGGCATATATGCATCCACAAACTGCAGATAAAAAACAAGGAAGAACGCTATAGTCGAGTACCTCGACTATGAGATACCCGTTACTCAGCTAAAGGGACCAAAGGAAAATGGTGATATGCAAGCAGCAAAGCGAGATTGAAATGCGCCACCTACCGGCGGTAGACAGATTTAAGCGTTGTGGGCGTTAGAGTGGGCATGGCAAAGTTTTTTTTGAATCAATCGATAGGTATTGACAAGACCAATACATTTCAGTTAAAATTTTTTATCTAGCATGGAAATTGTGGGCGCCACAGGCTTGGGCGGTTTGTGGGCGTTAGAGTGGGCGTGGCATATTCGCGTGACAAATTTGCGCTGCGCTCAAGCCTACGGAATCTAAATCTGAAATCCCATTTACTTATCTTTGATATTTTCCGAGATATCCGCGTTCATATTTACGATTTTTTGAAGTTTGTGGGCGGTTTGTGGGCGTAAAAGTGGGCGTGGCAAACTTTTTTTGGGTCAATCGATAGGTATTGATGAGAATAATACATTTCAGTTAAAATTTTTATTCTAGCATGAAAACTGCAGGAGCCACAGTTTTGGGCGGTTTGTGGGCGTTAGAGTGGGCGTGGCACTCTGCTGAAACAAACTTGCGCTGCGTAAGAAGCTCAGGAATCTGCACGCCTAATCTCAATAGCCTAGCTCTTATAGTTTCCAAGATCTCAGCGTTCATCCGGACGGACAGACAGACGGACAGACGGACAGACGGACAGACGGACAGACGGACAGACGGACAGACGGACATGGCTAGATCGACTCGGCTAGTGATCCTGATCAAGAATATATATACTTTATGGGGTCGGAAACGCTTCCTTCTGCCTGTTACATACTTTCCGACGAATCTAGTATACCCTTTTACTCTACGAGTAACGGGTATAATAAAAGATAAAAAACATATATGTATATGGATTCGCACTAAGCCGGCATCTCTTAATTCACACTCAATGGGCCGCAAAAATCTCTCGCTCCGCTCCCGATGCGTACGCTCTGCATAGTATTTTTCCCAGCTGACTTGGCTATTCGCGTTACATGAACACCCGCTCCCGCTCCCACACCCATACCCTCTCACAGATATGCACACACACAGTTGCAGGGCAGACAACATGGCCACAATCAGTCGGCCATCAGTCTCTTGGCCTGCACCATTTCCGGATCCGCTCCGCTCTGTTGTTTGTTTTGTTTTCGTACTGTAACGCAGCCAGAGAGAGAGAGTGAGAGAGAGAAAGCTCGCAAAAGGTGAGAGAAGAGCTTTTAGGGAGCTGAGAATTCAAACAGACTTAATTTAAAATACCATAAAAACTTATTAAATACTAAATTCATATTTTATAAGGAAAAGTACTTTTGTAAAGGCGTCAAAAAAATGAATAAGCAAAATCATTGCAAATAATATAAAATACTTAAAAATATTTTTAAAATATATATATGTTCATTATTAAATTTTCCAAATTTAAGAAACAATTTAGAAAGTAATAAAAAGGATCTTGATAAATATAATTTATTAAATTTAAGCATTCAATGAGTTCAACTATATAAAAACGAGTTTCAGTTTGTAAAATTAAAGATTTCAAAAGGATTTCAGAATTTTTTTTTTAATTTTTTTGATAAATCTTTAAGTTATAGTTCCTAAAATCTGTATTCATTTTAAAGTTGTATATTTTTTAGCCTTTAGCCAATTTAACATAATTAATAAACATAATTTTATTGTTCCCTTACCTTTTCTAAATAACTGTTGAGTGCACATCATATCATACCTCGCAATACCTTATATACAAGGTATTCACAAAAGCGAGAGCAAAGCTAACTGGGAGAGAGAGAAAGCTGGCGAAAGAGAGTCGGAGAGAGGAGAAAGCTTTCCCCTAGGCAAGGTAAAAGCGAACAAGTGTGTATAAAAAGGACATTTCGTTCAGTCGTCGACTCTGTTAATTAAGCGAAACTGCGACGCAAAAAGGCGGAACGAATTTCACTTCACCTAGGAGAAAAACGTTTCCATTTTCCACTGCAACAAAGTACTTAAAAGTTAAAGTTGCAGTTTGTAACTTGGATAAATATCCTAAGATTGTGCATCCGAAAATTAAATATTTCCGCGTAATAATAGGACCATTTTCGAAGGACTCGTATTGTGTGTGTGTGCAAAGGCCAACTCTTTCAGGCGTTTTTGCAGCTTCAACTGCGTAGAAGCCAGGGAAAACACAAGTTAATTAGTTTTACCCACGCCGCAGAATCTTTGATTCGAGTGAAGTCCGGGGACTCTGCGTTAATTAATCCTGGGACCTGCTGTTGGCTCCAAACCGCAACTCGGAAAAAATCCAAGAGGCTGGATATGCATTAACCAGGTGGACACTCCTCGTAAATAATTGCAGGTAGGTGTAGAGGCTGCCCTGTCAGCAGGCCAGTAAAATTTATGCCATATATTTCCCCTGCATCACCATCACATTCGCCGCCGCGTAGAGGACGCATTAACCTTCGTCCTTGGCGGGAAATGTGAGCTCTTCTGGTTGGGATTTTTGTAAATTTTAATTATTTATTTCTGCCACTCGAGAGCAGCAACGGTTGCCACACGAGAGTGCCGAGTACTCGAAACTTTCTGCACAGCAAAGCATTTTTAATGATGTGCTAAACGATCAACTCGAGACCCCCGTAAGTCCTCACCTAGCAATGCGGAACTTAACCCTCTGGGTTTTCACGGCATATCCAGAATGTTGTTAGCTTTGAAAAAACACAAGAGGAAATACAAAATAAAATATATTACTAGTTCAGAATGAAGGTTAAGATAGAAAAAGAGTTTCTAAAAAATAAAAAATGTTTTGTTTTTTTTTTTTGTCATTAATACCATGTTTCTACACCTATCCCTCCCGTCTAATGTTCTTAAGAATGTAATATTATACGTTCTTTAAGTTAATAAGCGTACAAATCGACTTACAGATACGTTCCACTTAGTAAGTTAGTCTAGCCAATTTCAGTTCGATAGAAGGTACAGATCGAGGATGATCATTGTGCTGCTTCTCCTGGTATTGAGTGCCGATCTGCGAAGAATCCTAAGAAGGGAATGTCGGTATAAGCCAAAATCAGTTGGTAATACTCCCCTGAAGGAAACCTTGTGGAAAAAGTGCGTAAGAGAGACTTTTACATCCTTTATTGTGGGGGAAAACCAACATCAATGCCTATTGGCATGCCAAAGAAGGTGCATGGGATTGCCCATGGAAAAGCTGGATTATGTTTAAGGTTTTGTTTTAGAAGAACCAAACAATTATTCTATTTCTCTAATCGGAAAATCACTGTGGACTGCAGTTAACGTAGTGACAAATCGCACAGAGACTGAGGGAAAGGATATGAATTTACCCTAACAATACAAAGAATAACTAAATAACGTAATATTAAACATATGTTATCTATAAACATTGGACACCTATAATTTATTATGTTATTTGCTGTCAGTAGCGGATTCAGGACTTATGTGTAGGCTATTATTATTTGTAATAGCAACGTATTATTAATTTTAACCCGATATTGAAAGAGAAAAAATCATATATTAGGTAAATACAAATTAAATGGCTCTTTTTTTTATAATTTAAAAGCGTTAGTAATTATTTTCAAAAAATAAAAATGTCATAACGTGCAAATCGATTTACCAATCAGTTCCACTTAAAAATATTGATTGTAAATGCGATACATCAGTTCGACATCACAAAACTAAGTAAAATGATTCTTAAAGTGATTGTGACCCTTCTGCTGATCTCTGGTATCATGATGGCCAAAGTTTCAAAATATTGTCGCGTAAAGCCCAGAGCATACGGCACCTGCCTCATGACAAACTACGTATTTTATTATTCCACGTCAATTGGAAAATGCCTTATGATCAAACTCAAGTGCGTCATAGTCGGATTTAATGCGTACGATACCAAGATAGCTTGTGAAAATACCTGTATTTATGCCAAAAAAATTCAAAAGCGTCCTACCAGAAAACCCACCAGAAAAACCACTAAAAAACCCACCACAGTTCCCACAAGTAGAAAAACAGTGCACCCACAAAAGCAGGACTTTATATATGATTTGGAAGACTATATTAACGGCAAATCTGTTTCCAATGAGACTGTTGACTATATCGATTATATGGATATGGAGAATGAGGAGTCTACTACTGATAAATCCATCTCAAATAAGACTACTGACCATACTAAAAATGGTTATTTGAAAAACGAAATTAAGTATTCTACTACTGACAGATCCGTCTTAAGTGAGACTGCCGATTATAGAGAATATGATTATATAGAGAAGGACAATAAGGAGAAGATATCTGTTTCAAATGAGACTGTGGACTATACCGAATATGATTATATGGATAAGGATAAATCAAGCAAAAAATAAAATAAACTCTATTTATATTGCGTTCTTGTTTGAATTATTATTTGGGTGCCTTTTAAATCTAAAATTGTGAAATAGCCCAATTAAATTTAAAAGAGAAAAAGCCTGGAATTGAGTAATTTTGTTTAAAGACCTACATTCTGCACTTTGCTGACTTAGTGCATACAGTATTTTTTCTGGTTTGGTTTTTGTTTTAGCCTCTTCTTGGCTTGTCACCAGCGTCTTTGGGTCGAGTTGGCGGGCACTCATAAATATTTCAAGATGTCAAAGCTGGCCTGTGCGAAAGAGTGTCCTTTTTGTAGCAAATATGTAAGCAGCCGCAACTTGTTAGCGTGTGTGCTGCACAAACAGCCAGCGTTTCCGCTTCGTTTTCTGCCAGCGGCTTATGCACCCTCTTCATCGTTTTCTTGGCCCAGAAGCCGTCGCATTGTTGCTATAATTTTAATTACCACTTGGATGACTTTTGCGCCGTAAGACGGTGGGTGAGTCAGTGAGTGAGTGAGTGAATGAGTGCCTGAGTGAATGAATGAACGGCAGCAGACAGAATGACTGAGTGGAGGCTAGAAAGGATCTCAGGAGCAGAATGCACATATGGGCATATAGAAATTCTTGTTTAGGTATAATGCGGGTACGACAAACCAAAGCCTGACAATACAATGCCGAGAAAAGCCGCATTGTTGGGGGCAAAGCCTCAGAGTCAAATGGAAAATATTGCGCATACGCCGTGTATGGCGGCGTGTTTTAGAAAATGTAACACACAGCATAATTGCTTATTTGCCGCTTCGGTGGCGAACTAAACCGCACAGACGAATAGATAACCAGCCGCCCCATCCGCCAAATATCGATTGTAATCCATGCAAAGCCAATGACCACAGCGAACCACCACCCACAGCCCGTCCTTCGGTGGTGGGGGGCGGTTCTTCGAGGGGTGGTGCCAAATTAAACTTGCCATAGACAAGTTTTTCGCTCTGCAGAAACTTTTCTTTGCAGTATTATAATACCTATAGACCGATAAAATATGAGTTTGGCTTTAAATGGCTTTATTGTGATGTACTTATGCTAAGAAAGACATTTAAGTTTGGAAATAAAACTGCTGAAGATTTTCCAGACTAATATTAAACTGCTTTAAAGAAGTTTTCTTGAAAAGTTTTGACCTACTTTATGTTATTAGTTGTCGATTCAATTGACTGGAATTTAATAAAAAAAATGGCAATGCTATTTTCATCTATTCCTTTGGACTGCCAGGAATTTCTAAGCCCTCTTTCATAACCAGGCTTACATAGAATGCTTAGAAAGCAGCTTACACAAGCCAATTTACCCTGAATCAAAGAGCCAAACTTTCGATGAAAATTCAACGGTCCATTGCAAACGAAAGGTACTTTTTGAACACTATTACCATAATATTTGGGCAACGGAGAACGAGTTAAATGGCCAACGCTTGGCAGCTGCTCAAAGTGCTGCAACCGTAATTGCAATGGCTGTAAGCGATAACAACGTTTTTAGGGCGATCATTATAATCATGCAATTTGGCCCACGTCCTTTTCAAGTACTGCAACTGTACTAGAGTCCAGCCAAAGGGAGGAAGTAAATACAAAATATACCAAGAATTGTTATTACAGTTCCCAAAGTCGTTTGGCTGTATAAACACACACATATATTTATGCTCTATCATAAATTCGCCTTTTATTGATGACATTTAGCCAAGTAAGCACACAGAAAGAAAAAACAGCATCGAATTTTGGCATAAATTCATCAGGTATGCTTATAAAGAAAGCCTCATGATAGAAAATACAGTTTTTCTTGGATTACATTTTAATGAAGGGAAATAATTTAACAGCCTTAGAAATTTTAAACATTGAAAAATTAGACATTCTGAATAATTGTTTCATATTTTGGTATGATATTTAAATGTTACCTGCATTAGTGCACAGAAAAATAACATAAGGATAACTTGATAATCTCATGGTTAGTCTAGCAGTATTCGAAAGTCCCTAAAAAAGAGAAAGAGAGCAAAAAGCAAGATGGTAATCATATCAAAATGATAAGTCCCGTGTCTAAATATAATTATTACTGAATTTTATTAAAATGATCATCATACATCTTCAACTTTTTTCTGTACTTGAACCTATGAAAAATGAAAAAGGTCTAAAAATGTATAAATCTATTTCTATAATTTTTTCTATCTGCATCGATGGGCCTGTCCAGATGGGCTCGTCGGCATTGTTGGCCGGCTAAAAAATGTATTAAAAGGAAAACTCATTAACGGCTCGTGTTTTGACTGGCCAGTGGCAAGGACCTTCGGCTCGGTAGCTTCTGCTCCTTTGGTTGGTCTATTGGTCTCTTGGTCGGTGGGTTTTGGTTAGTTGTTGGCAGGCGTTGGGACATCGACTACATATTGCATGTTGTTTTGGCTCAAATAAGCCCCAACAGGCCGGCAATTTGGCAACATTCGAATGGGTCTGGCTGGGGATTGGTATCGCAGTCGCATTTAAGTGTTTGTTATAAATTATTCGGCGCATTTTCAAACTGGACAACCGAATTGCAGTAACAGCAATGGCTTTTTATGCAATTTTACTGCACTGTGGCCGCCATCTGACCCCATGACGCATAGAACATATGTACATATATAGGTATATATACGTTTTGGGGCACACGTTCCTCACATACATAACTTTCCGGTTCGCCGACTTTAGATTTGGTTCAACCCCAAGGGGGTTTCCGGTTAAGGCCAGGTAACAGGCCGCAGCCCTGGTATGGAAATTCAATTTGCCAGTAGACATTTTAATTATGCAAATGAAAATGATTTGAGTACGCTGCCAGCACCTGTTTGTGGTCTCATAGTGTTTGTGGTCTCAAAGTTTTTCCATTAAGTTCAATTCCAAGTATCGACAATTTTGCAGCTGCTGTTCAAAAAATCACATAAATTAAGGTTTGTGAAAAAGATTTTCAGAAAAACACTTTCAACTAATTAATGGGGGTCATCATTATCGTTATAAAATGTCGATAGCATAATGGCATCAATTAAGCTTTGACCATAAATTGTGTAGAAATTGCGTTGCATTTCTATATTGTTAGTAGTATATCTGAAAATTTCAAATAACATAGTAAAAATAAAATTTTAAAGTAGCAATTTATTTGACATATCTTAAATCCGCACATGTCTTTTAATCAACAGCTTGGTTCTGCTTTCTTATTTCTTTAGTTGGTTTAAAATCTTGTGACTGGCAAGAACGAAACTTTAGTTTTTAACTGCTTTAGCAACTTTCGAAACGCTGAATCACTCAGAGGGAAACTTGTTTTGAAATTAGTTTTTCCACTCGTGTTAATTGAGCTCCACTGAATAAGTTAGTGCTTAAGACCGGAAAAGTAAAGGGTTTACTAGAAGCAAAAATTAAAGCTGTCATGAGAATTGTGGCACATGGTGAGTAGTCGCAAAGTACTTTTAAAAGCTTTTATCCACAAAACAGTTCCATCGCCATAGAGCAACATGTTTTTGCTTTTTTTTCGCAACCTTGTAAAAGTCTGGGTCGAAAATTAGCAAAAAATACAGATATACGATTGGGAAAATGGCTGCAGACCTACGATAGAGTTGCGTGACAGGATGGACCCAGACATGTCTGACATTTGGAAACGCCAGAAAGGATCAACCGACGAGTAAACAAATCGCAGACAATTGACTGACTGACGTGTTGTTTGCAGAGACACAGAAAGAGAGAGCCTGTCTCCGAGTGACAGAGACGGGCAGCCGGCAATTAGGATTCAATGCAATGGGATTGGGCACAAAATACAATTAAGGGGCCATCCGGAGCAGTAAACAAGCAGTCAGCAGTAAAAGCCATGTCAGTTATGGCTTTAGCACGTCGCAAAGATTATTATTATTATTATTACTGCAATTATTGGTATTGATTTTGCAGCCAAAAGAAAAGGGCACTGAAAGAAATTAAGGTACTTATGAGATTTGTTCTGTAGATATCATTCCTTAAAACAGTCTATAAACTTAAAAGACTTATATCAATGAACGGTAATACTCCTACCTTATAATAGGGAATGATCCACGTCATAATATTAGTAAAGGTCTACAATGCCAATAAGCTATACTTCAACATATTGATTTTTTATGATCTTAAGTGCGTGAATATGTTGTTCTTAGCACAAGTTCCAAACTAATAGAATAAACAATCCGATTGATGGGTTTTATTTTTTCTCTGTGCACACCAGTAACCAGAGGGCCACTGAGTAAATCATTCGCCTGTCGAGCATTAAAGCAAATTTATTGTTTTTAATGACGGCCCTCGAGTCCTTGACGGCGAGTGCTTTCAATTATTGAAAGGAGCAGACAGCCGGCACACACACACACCACACACAGATACATTCGCACGCACACACTTGCGCTTCGCTGGCTGTCTGCAAATGCTGCATAAATAACCGAAAAATTCATTGCATACCCCGAGGCGTGGTGCATGTCGCTCGCCAATTAAACGCCCGTTCCCAGCGAAGAACGCCAACAATTCCGCTCATTTGCCCCCCTCACACTTGGCTTTCGCAGCCGGCAAATACTCGTATGTTCGCGTGTCGAGTTGGCCTATTCAACTAGTTGGCCAAAGAAAAGCCGCTGGCGAAAATCCCACCCCCAACAGCACATCAACCGCATCATTGAATTTCGCTTTTTGTGCGAAACACTCTAAAAAGTGCACTGCCGAAAATGTGTTTATCTTGGAAATTATCCTCTTAAAATGTGTGCTTTAGTTCTGATTCCTGCCATTCTTAAAACCTTTTTAAGTTACTAAAAAGTGTAAATGCATTAGGAAACATTTTATAGAGCCAATTTATTTTCAATATTACATTTTAGTAGATTTATCAATGCTTAAAAAACTAGAAAAAAAGATTTAAAATATGTCAAATGATATATGACAAATTTAAAGTAACCCTTCCAGCAAGCCTCATCAAAAATATATTATTTTATATTATAATATATTTTGGATCATTTCTTAAAAGCTAAGAAAAATGTAAGCAATCATTATAAAAAAAGTATATCCTTTTGCTTAAGTGCAGTTGGTCTAAATTTATCTGTAAGGTTAGCTAGAAAGCGAATGTCTGCGCTCATCCAGCGGAAGTGGAATTAGCATTTGACATTTAACGAATTTCCAACGCTCTTTGTGGCCTGCCTTTTTCTTACCAACTTGCCCAGAAAGTGAAGGTCGAAAGTGGGGCAATGGTATCCCATCCAATTAGGGATAAGCATCGAAATCGATACAGTTGCTGCACTGCGGTCTCTTACAATCTTGAATCTAGATCAATAGAAATTCAAATTTATGCGCCTTTTCTAATTGTCATTTCAGACAAGCCAATGAAAATGCTAAATTGAAGATTGCAAAATTCTGCTAAAACTGCTATCGGAGATCATGTCAAACGTGAGTATTTGTTGAGAGCCTTGTAACCGACGGTCAGGAACTTAAATCACCTTTTTGCAGCTTCTCTCCATGGACAAGTCGAATGGCAATGGGGTCTATGCGGTCAGGCCAAACAGCAGCAATGGCCAAATGGACAACGATAATGGCCTAATCGGAGCAGGTGCACCGGCCAGCACTTCAACCACGACAGCCACAGCTGGAACAGGTGCATCTACGGCCATGATGGCCACGACAAACAACATAAGCATAATGAACGGAGCTGCAGCCGCAGCCGCAGCTTCCGCTTCCGGTCTGCCCACTTCCGCCTCCAGCGAGGACCTCAGCCAGAGCCTATCCGAGTACACGGATGCCGACGAGAGCATATCCGCGCCCACTGAGTTTCTAGCCGAGGTAAGTGTAATTCAGGTTAGCCAAGTCCTCGAAAAGAGGAAACGAAAACTGCCAACTAAAGTTTCTATACAAACAGACCAAGTTTTAGGTTGCCCATGGGATTTTTGTTAAGGAAGAAAAATATTCAAAGGGGTGGCAGCTAGTTCTTATCCATAAAAAGCAGATTCTTAAAAACATTCTTAAAAGTAACCTACAATATTGTCAAATAATATAAGACATTAAGTTTCCTTGTAGTAAAGTTGGATTTTTTATTTTTAGTGTTATTTTTTATTACATTTTTTTAGGGATCTAGACAACCCATAAATATTCCTTAAGTTTAGTGTAATTTGATTTATCGAGTGTTATTTTTTATACCAGTATATACCTAACTATACCTACCTAATAACCAATTTTCAAAATTAAACAATTTATAATAATATTTCCTTTCAGTAAACTCTTAGTTCACCTAACCTTTTCTAATCCTTTGGCATTATTATTTAAACAACAGCTGTTGCCCTCTATAAAAAAAAACCCCTTTTCATTCATTATCATTATCTAAGCGTGCCACAATTCCCCTTTGTTGCCCAACGCCAACAACAATGGGGATCCTTGGCAGGAACTTATGCAAATGCAAATTGCTGTGCTGCCAACGGAGATTGCGGATTTAAGTTAAAGTCCTTTCGGAAGGATTACGGCACCGAGCGCACTTGGCCAGCTTATTGATTGCTAATAAATTGCTTTCGAGCGCATTCAACTTTCAGCAGAGTCAACTTTTTTGTGCGTCCCACAAAAGTGGGCCAGTAGATCGAGGGGATGGTGATATATATGGGTACATATATAAGCCTTTTGTTGTTGAGATGTTATGAGAATTTCAAAGGGATTTAATAGCATTCCCTTAAACGTGTACTGTGCAATGCACCTTTTCTGTACTGTGCTTTCCTTGTTTCTCCTGCAGTTCCTGTCTGCCGTGATGCTGAAGGACTACAAAAAGGCATTGAAATATTGCAAATTGAGTGAGTAGAATAAAAATCAGGCACCAAAGTATGTCACCGTACTTTCGAGAGCTGCATTTAAAATTTTATTGAGCTCAGGGATGGCTGAGATATCATATACAACTAAATTAGGCGCATCCTGAGGTTTAGAAGTGTATTATTCTTATTTTTAGATAAAACTTAGCTTATTGATATTTACTCTAATACTTACTAATACTGTACGTTATTGTAAAATATTTTTAAATTGATTAAGAAATTCCAAAATGAATCCAGAGATTATCCTAAGTAAAATCTAAAAATTAACTTATTGGTTAATTCGTTGAAAATATTTTAAAACGATTGTAAATTTAACTGTTCTATAATTATATATCACATTTAATTAAGCATCAAATGATTTTTATCTCATTAATAACATATAAGTGAAAAAGTTAAGTAAAAATCCTTGGGCTTACAATATATTTTCCATTTCCCTTATATAGTTTTGCAATACGAGCCCAACAATGCCACGGCCAAAGAGTTCTATCCGCTCATCCTGGAAAAGTTGAGGGCAGGTAAGTGGGCTGATGAACAGCCAGGCCACTCAATTAATCCTTATCTGTTTGCCCCAGTGACCACATCCAGCGACAGCGATGAGAACTACAATAAATCTTCATCACCCGAC
This sequence comes from Drosophila subpulchrella, assembly GCF_014743375.2. Classification (NCBI taxonomy): domain Eukaryota; kingdom Metazoa; phylum Arthropoda; class Insecta; order Diptera; family Drosophilidae; genus Drosophila; species Drosophila subpulchrella. The sequence goes on from NC_050609.1 coordinate 15,181,909, forward strand.
CTGGCTCTGGATCTGCATGCCTCCGATGTGGAGGCGGATGTTGACGGGGACGAGGCAGGAGAGGCAGACGAGGATGCGGATGCAGATGCAGATGGTGATGGCAGCGAGAGCAGCAACAACTGCTCCGAGGAGGAGGAGGAGGAGGATAATGGATGGGGTGACGATGAGATTGACAACGTGGATGTGATGGATGGCGAGGAGGAGGAGGAGGAGAGCAGCAGCAGTGGCGATGACTTCGAGCTGCCCATCGACGATGCAGGACAGGATCCGGTTGCTTTGGCCGTGCACACCCACCATCACTCTCATACCCATTCCCATTCCCACAATGATTCGGGATCCTCCAGGAATTCCTCGAGCGGCGGTGGCGGGCGCAGCGACAACACCACACATTCCTACTCCAGCCTGCTGCTGGAGGAGGAGGACGACATCGTGCCCGTCAGTCTCAACTTTGGCCTGAAGGATAATCCATCAGCTGACCTGGACGTGAGCAATGGCAAGTTAATGACTGAAGTAATGTTTGTGTATATTAATAAATTCTCACCTCCCTGCAATTCAGGCAACAAAGTACCCTCCGCCTCCTGCAGCGATTCCGAATCCCCAACAGAACCGCTCACCCAGCGCTTGGCGGCCATCCTTCGCTCCAAATGCGGCGTATCCGGTGGCGGTGGGTCAGATGAGACCTACTAAACTATATATATTAAATAAGCTTTATCCAACGCTGTGCAGAAATTACTTTGGTGTGGTTAATATTTGCGAACTGCTTACAGAATGACAACAGAGAGTTTGATTTTTTACCTGCTGCACAGTGGCATCTATATATTCTTGTATAACTCTATAAAGACACTCCACCCCTTTGCCCGTCTAGTCCAAACCACTAGTGCGATCGCTTTACGAACCTAGAAACCGTCCCTAACTGCATACTCTCGTATATCGTATCTTGTATCTCCAATTGCAAAGTTTTCTCCCTAGGACAAACATATCGTACAAACTCTATAAGTACTTATATATATACATCAATACCTATTTATACCATATTTATTGTACATGTTTAGCCTAGATGTAGTCCCAGAGCCCAATAAAGATATACTCGATAACGTAAGCTGAATATGGCGAGGGATTAGGGTTTAGGTGATTATACACAAAGACGGAATGCGAAACAGAATCAATATAGATTTACACGTATATATTTTAGTAAGACACCCATTCAGAACGCACAGGACTTGGAATGCTTTATATATTTGCATTTGATAGAGATCGATTTTTCCCCGAGAAAGAGAAAGAGAGTTACGAAGCTATGGATAAGTCTGATAAGTCTATTAAACAGACTGCGGTGGAGCGAGAGATTGAACGTAGAACTACAACTGAAATGGTCCAAAGTCACAAACTACGTAGAAGATTGTAAATATATATATATTTTGTATCAATTAAGCCTGTACTAGAGTCTCTATATACGTTCGATTTTGTTTAGTAAGTTATATGAGGGACATAACTCTAAAAACTCCCCCCCAGTAATAAACCTTATACCTAATATTATTCGTATAAATATTTGTATCTGATATGTGTAGCTCTTGGCTAAGTTTTCCTAACCGTATTGTTGAACTATATAATCCAGTTGGTCTGTATGTTTATGGAGGACAATTGTAATAAAACGAGGCAAGAAAGCTGGAAAAGAATTTGTATTTTTATTGAGGAAAAACACACTGCGGATTTGATTTATCAAACATTTGCTTATTTATTTTAAATCCATTATTATCAAAGATCTCATTGTTAATCGTAAACTTCTTATTAACACGACTCACTGTCATTTCGTATATATTCTTCGCATACTGTTTTTTATAAAACTTTGCTGATGATAATCGAAAATGGGGTGTTTTAAAAAGATTTTTATAAATTTACTGCTCATAAACTCGTTTTTACCTATGAAATGCATAAAAAATATACCAAAATTGCTGTTGGCTTGTTATTGCCTTGTATAATGTTATAAAAAATTTCTCTGCAATCGTTTCGGAATGAGCTATGTATATTATCTTGCATTTCCCCATGTAGCATTCTGATATGTAACAAACTACTTTGATTAAATATTTCATATTTTCTTCGCTCTTTAAATACTGTTTGTTTTTGAATTCGTTTCTTATTATCATCATTATCATCGTTTTCGTCGCAATGATCTTTCAGCACCAATGAAAATTATACAAATTAATTACAGCATAACAAAATTCGTTCTATTATTAAGATTACTTTGTTGTTTTCGTTTTGTTTTTGCGTAATAAACTATTTTTGTTGTAAGTTGCTCAAAAAAATCAGGTAATGAAGCTTTGTTTGTTTTGTTTCGTGTTGTGTATTGTGTTTAGTTGATATCTTAAGTGACAATCCAGAAATATTTCAGATGCTTAGACATTGATGAGAACTGATGCTGCGCAAAAAAGTTTCAAGTAACTCGAAAGAAAATACATATTGCCAAGACTCTCTTAAATTACCTATAGATCAAGATACATTTTCCGTGGCTAATCAGTTGGTACTTGTGCTAACATGATAAGACCTACTACATTTTTAACAATATTTAACATACTTACTCATGGTTTTAAGATCTAAGTTTCTTGCAGTGTGTGCTGTCCCCTCGGGTTAAATATTCAATTTGATTTTTAGATTTAATGCTGACAATGAGTCGCAGCGTGTGCTTCATTTAAACCTGCTATGCGTGTGTGTGGTGTGTATATAAAGAGTATAGTTCATATTTTATATTGTATATGCGCTTAAGTTAGGTTCTCGTTAAAAAGAAACTTTCTTTTGAAAACTTCAGGTGTTGCTTGTACTGTCCAGTAGAGTTAGAATACAATTATATAATTACACGTTTATCATGGCTAAGTGATTTCTGAGGGTCATTGGCACTAGGTTTGGAAATATAAAATTAAAATCAATTACAAAATAATATAAAATCATATGGTTAGGATGGAGTTAAAAGTATTTTTTATTCAAAATACAACATTGAAACACATGCACGCTCGTGCGCGAAATAAAAACGTTACGACTACAAAGTAAAATTATAACTAAAATTATTCAAATTATATTGAAATACCTTAATTCTTATCGAGTAAGTATAACTATTACTATATGGAGGCATTCGATAACGCACAAATAAAATTATAGTTAAAAAGGCTTGACAATAATGTCCAACAGATTACTTTTGCACACAAACTACTGTCTGAGGGCAAACAAATTGTACGTTATATGCTTGGTTTATATTTATCAGTTTATGGTTATCAGTCAATGAAGTCAATGTCGGATGAGTAGCTACACATTTATGCACATAGCACCACATCTAATGCTCTTTGTTCAGATTGGGTCAATTTCTAATCTAAAAATCGATGCAACATTGATCTAAAGAAAGGTGTTACATTCCCTAACTAAGCTTTCAACGGACCACCGAACGACTTCTTTTTAATAAATCGACCCACCCTACTAAATTGTTGAGCTATAGCTGCTGATAATGGTACTACAAACTATTAAACTACAAGTGAAACGTCACACGACCGCGCTAGCTTATCAAACTATCCGCTGCTAGGCAAGAGGCTTCGACTGAATTACTTTTAAGCCACAGCTCCTATCGCTTGTCTGTGGCTTAGTACCGCTTCTATAAGCAGTTCGTCGACTCCTTGGCGTCGTCAATGTTGGTGTGGTTCTTGATCAGCATCTGAGCCGAGGGATACTTGTTGAGCTGCGCAAAGCGTTCCATCACGCACGACGAGCTGAGACGGGCCTCGGCGTCGTGATCCCAGCACTCCTCCATGGTGTCGCAAAACACATTTAGACCCTGTGACAAAACAAGAATATTATAAACCATTCAATTTGATTAGATTATAGGACGTACGGGATGTGCGCGCCAGGAGCTCAGCAAGCGAGGGCGTAGCTTCTTCATTACCACACTCTCCTGAACTTCATCTAGCGTGGGCCTCTGGCCCAGTTCCGCCTCAAACGGCAGCTGGAACTCGCCGACGGGGCCGGCAAAGTCACACCGTGACACCATCTCCCAGAGGACCAGGCCGCAGGCGTACACGTCTATGCGCAAGAAGGCGTCTCTGTTGAAGTTAATCGCTCCCTCAAGCACTTCAGGGGCCATATAACGACGGGTGCCCACTTGGCCGTGTGTGTCGCCACAGGACTTGCCCGGCTGGAAGATCATGGCCAGGCCAAAGTCAGCTATACAGGCCGTCAAATCGCTCTTGAGCAGCACATTCTTTGACTTGAAATCTCGGTGAGCTATCGAGGGCTTAAGCCCATCCGTTTTCGAGCCAGGGATCTCCTCGTGCAGATGGGCCAATCCATTGGCCATGGACTCGGCAATGCGACACAGCTCTGGCCATGTGATAGTGTGTGACTTGAGGTAGTCGCACAGCGATCCGTTGTGCTGGTAAGTGGATATCAGCCAGTATTCCGGCTTGTCCATGTGCTTCTCCACGCCCAGAAACTCTAGGATGTTGGGGTGTCGCATGCGGGGCAACTTGTAGATATCGTGCTCCGTGGTCCACGACTCCTTCTCCTGCATGCGGAAGATCTTAACGGCCACATCCTGGCCGTGCAGCTTGGCCTGCCACACATCACCGAATCTGCCACTGGCCTTCTGCTCCAGCAGTTGTATGGGACGGTTGCTCAGCAACGGCGACGAATTGGTGATCTCAGCCTCGTGCTGTAGGGTTGAATTCGGCATAATTAAAATTTGTATTTAAAAAAAAACCACAAAAGGAATATTCACCGTGGGTATTTCGTTGAAATGCGCCTGCTTGCGGCGTCGGTAGAGAAGCAGGCCCATGCCAACTATGACCATGAGCACGCTGAAGACGGAGGTGCCGATGTAGATATATATCAAATTGCTGCCGTCCTGCGTCTTCTCCTTGGGCACTGCAACGATACAAGGACACACACGGGAACGAACATTAAAGAGGGCTTTAAACGTTGCCTGGCCTGGCCTGGCCACAGGTGAACAACATCTCGAGTGGCGGCATGCACCTGCAGCTGCTGGTGGGGTTGCTATGAATGGCAAAACGAAAACCAAAAAACGAAAGTTCGCCCCCAATTTCGCATCTCTTTTTCCCCTCATTTTGTTTCGAGATAAAAGCGAGCTAGGCCCAAGAACAAAACAACAAAGAGCGGGGCACAAAAGACGCCCTGGCAGCACAGGGCTCCGAAGTCAAAGGCAGCAGTAACATCCCAAAATAAAAGCAAGAAGAAATGCAAAAGGACAGTCAACCGACTCTGAGATACCTGGTATTAGGTATAATCATTATATGTCTTTAAGTGACTTTAAAAAGAACTGCGGTTTGTATTATAATAAAGAGATCATTGAAAAATATTAACGTAATTAATGTTTATGAGATTTAACAAGACTGTAAACTTGTATTGGATCGCATAGTTATAAGAATGATACTAAAACAAAAAATTATTGGATTAGTTTTCCTAGTAAGAAAACGGATATGGTTCACTAAATGGGTTATAAAATATATAATTTTTCCGGAATCCTACTTGTTTGATATATATCATCGTTGAAACTCGACTCTAATTCTAACAAATCACGGAAACAACTACTTCTTGCTGCTGCACCCCATAGGCGAACGCAATATACCCGAACCAGTTGGGGTACCTTACTATAAAAATAAAAACGAACCAGCGAACGTGCACAGGAGGGCAGAAATTGCAACACATGCGGCTCCAAAAGGGGGTTGATGGGGCCTGTGGATGGAGCGAGTGATGGGGGAGCGGGTGCCACTTCGCGTCGAGAGTTCGTTAACACGAAAAACGTTGCCTCGGATGGCAGGAGAGGGATTTGGTGGGCGAAGCGTACGCCTCCTCTCTTTTGCAACTTGAAGATGCAATAAAAAAAACGAGGCAAAAAACAAACAAAAAATATATGCAAACGAAAAAATAACAAAATTGGGGTAAACACCCCAAAGACAAATCCACGCAGCAGCAATATGAATCCAAATCCGAAACCGAAACTGAACCCACCTTGTGTGGTTGCCTCCGTGGTGCTTCTAATATACATCTGGTTGGAGTTGCAGCGCGATCCCTTGCAGCAGCAGAAGTTGATGTTTCCCTGCCGTGGCTCGGCGCTGGTCACGCACTCCGTCTGATTGCATTCGTGCATGTCCGTGAAGCAGCCCTTCATCTTGATTCGCAGGACGCCTGGGGGTAGGGAAAGAGAGTACCCAAATCAATCAGTATGCCTGAAAACAGGGCTAATTCTTCGCCAGGCTCACCCGTTGTCTCGCTGACCGACCAGAGGACATAGCAGCTGGGAAACTTATCCGCCTCCAACTTGCATCTCTCGATCCGTGTTTCACATGGCTGGGTTGTGTTGCACATCTTCTCGTCAAAGTGCTCACATTCTATTTCAGTTGGCAGGATCGAACCGTTGATACCCATCAGGCAGCAGCCTACAATAATGAGAAATATAGTTTATTAAGATTTGTTTAGTTTAACAATTTAAAATCATATAAAACACAATGAGTACCTTGGCACAAACCAGGTGAAAGATCAAAGCTAATGGAATTATTGGTTGGAAGTGCTCGTGTGGGGTGGGCAAATAAAGCCGAGCACATTTGGGAAATGGGGTTTTAAAGGGAGGACCGCTGAGCGAGCTCTTTGTGGGCGCTATCCTTTGTACACATATCGCATGCCCAACAGCAGGAGTCAGGTCCTAAACTGGGGCCCATGCCATTGAAAGCCACCCCATTTGGGCACGGAATTAGCCCCACTGGCCACACACCAGCCTTTGAGTGGGCATGGCCCCAATGCACGGATATGCAGTGCACAGTGGGCCTGATTATATGTCAATGAGTCATCTGGTTCACTTCCTTAGCTATAATCGCGTTAGAGGTTCTAATTTAACGACAGTCACAACAAATTTGACTAATTTATATGGTCTCAACATTAATTAGCACTAGTCTTAAAAATTCTTAGATAATGATTTCATAAATTGAGGGTCCAGGTTTGGGACACTTACTGAAATGCAAATTGCGTTGATAAGGCTATCTCGAAATAAGAATTCTTGTGGTTTATTATAGTAATTTGTACTTGAGTTAATCTATGGAACTATTAAGCAGAATATATTTTTAGTAGAATGTTATTCAAGGATTTTATACAGATTTTAACTGATGATTTCTAAAGACATATATCTCTCAATTTTAATAGCGTTATAGCTAGTACAATCCTTTTTTAAATTACAAAATATATAAAGTGTGGAATCCTCAAACTTTGCTTTTGGTAACTTTCCTATTAGTATTCCACAATCTCAAGGTGTTTTAGAAAGATCTTTTAATTCTATCCTAACCATTTTTCGATCCTTAGCTGTACCTTTTGCCCCACTGCCCTTCGGGTAATCGGATCGCCAGATGTACGAGTGTGTATGTTCGTAAGCGTGCATGCTTTATAGTAAAGTAGATACATAAGCAGGCACATTATGCACACAGAAAGGGATGGGTTTAAAGTGGCGCTTGTGGGGAAAAAGGAAACAGCAGCAGCAGAAACAACAACAACAGCAACAGGGAAGGGAGCCCACTGCGCCACAGAGAGAGAGAGAGAGAGAGGGGGGGATATGGATAAGGCGGGAGAGAGAGTAAGAAAGGGAGGGAAAACCAGAACCTGTCATACAACAAGTTCCTAATGCAGCAAAATCCATTCAAAGAAATGCTCTGCGTACACACACATGGATCAAGATTGGGAATTGGATATCCGATCGATTAATACCCATTAAGAATTTGGTACATAACTCTTGATTTCTTTATAAGACACATTTTTGGGATCTTTTAAAACCTTTTGTTATAAAGATCTTACTACTCTATTAAAAGTTAAATACTTTCATTGTTTTCTAAATTGAATATATTGTAGATACACATAAAATTTATAGATATAGTATCATTTTTGGGATATTTGAAAGGTTGATTTCTAGAAAATCTTTTGTTATGATATAAAACTAGATCTTACTACTCTACTAAAATGGTAAAATGCCAATTTCATTGTTTTTTAAACTGATTATCTTGTAGATACATAACTAATTTATAGGTTCCCATGCTCACGATTTTAGAAAGATTAGAATGGGAAAAACTGGGTTATCACAAAGCGAATACGCCCCATATCATTTTTAAGCGCCATGTGATATTAATAAGGTAGTAATGTTACGCTGAAGGCTGTTGGAAATCACGCACGAGGGGAAAAATGCAAGTGGAGAATATAAAAAATATAAAATAACAAGGCAGTGTCGGGAAGTAATGACAAAATATAGTATTGTCAATAATGGCGACGGGGAATTAAGGCGCCAATAAGTGTGCACCCACACACCCGCAGCGCAATACATATGTATATGCATATGTACATACCCAGCAATAGCTGCGCCGTTAGATAAAGCAGATCGTATTTGGACATTATTGTTATCGCAACAGGGCCAACTTGTTTACCAGCACTCGCGCTGCGTATACGTAATGCGGTTATTCCGATTTTTTAAGGGCTACTGGTGGAGTATATTGGTTTTATTTTGGCACAGAGTTCCTGTTGTCTTCTCCTCTCTTCGCACTTATTTTCGTGTACACTAGGTGTGTGTGTGTGGGTGGCCGAGTTTGTGTGCGGTGCTGCTGCAGCGAATTTGCTGGCCACACGCCGTTTGCATGCGCATTTTCCGCGGTTTTTCGACTACTTTTCACCGCGATTCGAGCGTAGGCCACAGGGGCTAAGGGTTATTTAGTTGCGAGCTGCACTTTTGCAATTTTCACAGGTCTGCGTCCTGTTTTCCAAGCGTTTTTTTCAAGCGAGCACGAATTTGGATTCTTTTTTTTTTGTCGCAGCGGGGCGGCGATAGCGATGGCCGAATGTCGATAACTTCGATTAACAACCAGGGCTGGTTAACCAAAAATACTAAATACTAGTATTTTATAGCAGGCATTTCCAGGTGAGTGGCACCTGTTCACACTGACAAACAATTCTGGATTTTTCTTAAGGTGAGTGTTGCTGCTGAAAAAATTAAGTAAATAATAGGAAAATAAACATTAAAAAACAGTTTGTTATTGGAAATGTATTAATACATGTATTAACTCTGTTTTCCATTGGATGCATACCCTTTTTTATCTGCCAAATTACCTGCTACTTTCGCCCCTGCAAACATGGCGTCGCTTCACCGTTAATTGCGTCTTCTCTTTTTTTTTCCTCAGCCAATTTTACCAAGCAAATCAATCGAGTGAAAAATGACTGGACGCGGAAAGGGAGGCAAAGGATTGGGAAAGGGTGGCGCCAAGCGTCATCGCAAGGTGCTCCGTGATAACATCCAGGGTATCACCAAGCCCGCTATTCGCCGTTTGGCCCGTCGCGGTGGTGTGAAGCGTATCTCTGGCCTGATTTACGAGGAAACTCGCGGTGTGCTCAAGGTAGGTCCTGAGTGGGGGGAGGGCGTACAGAGAACAAAGAAAAACCAGTTGTAATCCCGGCGATAATTCACAGGTCTTCCTTGAGAACGTGATCCGTGACGCCGTCACCTACACCGAGCACGCCAAGCGCAAAACCGTGACCGCCATGGACGTGGTCTATGCCCTCAAGCGCCAGGGACGCACCCTCTACGGTTTTGGCGGTTAAGCGCCCGCCCATGCCTCTACTTAATCACTAACCATGGGTTAACTTAACTACATTCAAATTACTTGATCCAATTGAATCTTAATCAGTAGTATTCACCATAAACTTAATCAGACGCATATTCAATAATTCCACAAATATACGGACTAAATAAATCAAAAGATATCGCGTAGAGAGCACAAAAGTTGGAAGTCCTTAATGTTTTTGGCGGTTAAAAATACCCAGAGGTTAATGAAATCAAACCATAACCCGTAGGTTGCCTTGATTTCGCAATAAAGAGTAATAAGCATTTCGACAGCCAAGTTGAAAAATAACCGCTGGTTACTTTTACCACATTTAGGGTAGAAACAAAAACTAAATAATTTGCGTAGGGAGCAATTGAATCTTAATCAGTAATATTCACCATAAACTTAATCAGACGCATATTCAATAATTCCACAAATATACGGACTAAATAAATCAAAAGATATCGCGTAGAGAGCACAAAAGTTGGGAATCCTTGATGTTTTTGGCGGTTACAAAATACCCAAAGGTTAATGAGGTTGGTTGTCTTAATTTCGCAATAAAGAGTAATAAGCATTTCGACAGCCAAGTTGAAAAATAACCGCTGGTTACTTTTACCACATTTAGGGTAGAAACAAAAACTGAATAATTTGCGTGGGGAGCACACAAATGGTAAACCTTTAATGGCAATCAGTAAGACCAATTTATATTTTTGTACATTTTTTGCGCAGCTTGTATTCGCAGAAGGCAGGACACTTGCAAAGAGGGGGAGGAGGTTCCATTCTGTACTGGTACTTTCTGGGAGTACGACTGGAAATTTAGCTCTCCCAGTGGGGATCTCATCGAATCGAGTTGGCTGGTTTATGGTGGTACTGCTCCTCGAAGGAGCTGGCAGAGGTGTCGCTGCTCCTACTACGAATGGCTGCTTGGATTTTGAAAAGGGAAACCTAAAGTCCTGGCTCCTAGAAGCTTTGATCGTTCTGCTTCTTGAGCTGCAGGTAAAATTGACGCGGGGAGATGAGTTTTCCTTCTTCATCTGGCGCATCGCCACCACCTGCATCACCATCTCCGCCACCGTCACCGGACTCGTCCGCCAGCGACAAGGACTCGGAGTGCTTGTGCCGCACAATGACCTGCATGGAGGAGTATTTGGAACTGCCCCGCAACGTGGAGTCCGTGGTTTCGGCCTCATAGTCGGAGTTCTCCAGCGTGGCATCGGTGGAGGAGATCTCCTCGTAGCTGGACATGTAAGACTCCATTTGCATTTCGTTGAGTGGCACCTGATGACTGTCTTCAGGCCGGGGCTTGAGGCGTTTTTTCGCCGGTTTGCCAGCGTTTGCTTTGCGCTCCAGGCAGCTGACAAACTGCGCCACATGGCCGTCGCCGGAGCCTCCGCCGCCGCCGCCGCCGCTGCCTCGTTTCTGGGACAAAGCCTCGACCAGGTTAGAGGGTTTCTGCCTTCGGTGGGACCCGTCGCCCACGCCAACCACATAGCCCTTCTCGTAGCCCCGCTTCACTGGTTGCTCCTGCTCGTAGTTGTAGTTGTAGGCATAGCCCGTGTCGCCGCCTTCGCCCTCATAACGCTGGCCGGCATTCATCATCGAACCATCGCCAATGTCTGTCTCAAACTGCACAGCAGGATTCAGCTTGAACTGGAGAAAGAAATGTTAATGTGAAGGTAGAAACCTTTCACTTTCCACTAAAAAAAAATCGAATGGACACTTACATCGCGCTCGTTGGCAAACTCGTGATCCGACTTGGACTCGCGATTCTTGTTCTTGTCCTCCTTGGGATTGTTTTCCACATACTTTATCTCGCTGCGCACCTTGCGCACCTGGAGCTGCTTGCGTTGCACGTGCATTTGCTGCTGGTAGTGCTGCTGCTGCTGCTGCTCCTCCTCCATTTGCTGCTGGTAGTGCTGCTGCTGCTGCTCCTCGTTTATTGGTTCCGATTCCGAAAGGCTGGCCTCAGCCAGCTCCTCCACTTCATCCTCCTCCTCCTCCTCCTCTTGCACTTCGCGTAGATTCCTCAGCTGCTGCTCCATGGAAGGACGCTTGATCTGCATGGGTGACGATTGCTGTAGCAACTGCTGTTCCTTGCGCAAAGTGGCTATCTCGCTGCGGGGTGTGACCTCCGCACTGGTGACAGCACTGTTGACCAGCCGGTTGAAGTGAGACTGCCGATAGCTCTGGGAACTGAAAAATAGAGGAAATTAACAAATGGAGAGCTGCTAAAAAGAGCTAGTTAAACTCACTCCTTGACGACTTCCGGCATGACCTCGTTTCGCACCACATATTCCCTGGAAACGTTCGTCTGGGATACTCCCTGCATGACCTTCTCCTGGACCATGTGGTTGGAATCGGATCGCATCAGCTGGTGGCTGAGTTTCTCGTTCAGCTTCTCGGCCTTCTTGCGCAAGGTCCGCTCGAAGGAGAGCTGCTCCTCCAATGCCTTGGTGTGAGCTAGCAGCTGGGACACGGTGACCTTCTTGTTCTTGGGCAGGCTCTGCAGCCCGTTGACGCAACTCAGGTCGTACTCTGGCTCCTGTTTCTCCTCGGGTGGTCCGCCCAGATGATCACGGATATTGCGCTGCAGGAACTTGCTTATGCCCTCGTTGTTTCGCACATTGAACTCCGTGATGGCCGTGTTCAGCTCCAAGCAATCAAGGATCAGATTGGCCCCAATGTCCGTCAGGCCGCAGCCCTCCATGTCGATTTCTGTGGGGTATTTGAAGGGTATGGATAGCACTACTCATACACTACTTACTCTTTATCCAGGCGTCCTCCTTTAGGACCTCAGTGATCCATCGGATGCCGTCGTCGCCGATTGCTGGGTTGTCTGCCAGCAGGACGGTGCGTAGTCCACCAATTGTGTTAACATCTACACTGCGGTAGCGCAGCGACTTCTCCCATCCCTCGGAGAATCGAGTGATCTTTTGCATCTGAAAATTCGAGATAGGGTGGGTCAAATTAACATCTTATATAAGGGGGATTGAGATCTAAAATCACAATATTGAATAATTCTAAGTATTACTCAAGAAAAAGCAAAAGGAGATATAAAGCGTTCTAAAGTATTTTTAATACCGAATTTAAGAACCCTTTGATATACTCTTGGTTTCAAAAAAGATTTGTAATCTTTAGGAAAATATAAAAACATATATTATTACATTATATATATACATTATAATTCATATTTTGTTTACAGGATAAGGTTGTTAATGAATGTTATACGTATGGATCATCTTACCTTGAGCATATCCGCCACATGCTCCGCTCCCTTGGATGTGAGTCCGCATTCCGAGACATCAAAGACCTCTATGCGATTCAAATATTTGGCTGTATTGCAGACCACCTCGCAGCCTTTGTCCCCAATGTTGGACTTGCGAAAACTCACTGTTTCGAGGCATTCGTTGTCGGCCAGTGACTGTGGGTGGAGGTTCTTCAAGGAATGCTCCCGATCGGGTTTAACTCACATCTTACCTTGGCAATGGTTTCGATATAACCATCTTGTAGTGGCAGTCCCTCCAGCTTCAGAACGCTAAGATTTTTGTTGCTTGAAACGCAGTTGGCAATCGCCTGAACCAGGCTGTTAAATATAAAGCGCGTATAGATCACAGGTCGTTGACGAAAGAGTCGGGCCCGCTTCTCAGTGTCTATTGGATCAATGTTGGCTGTCGGGAAAATCAAAAAGGTCAGTTTTTCGTTCTATGATCATTGATTTCCTGTATTTCTAAAAGTTATAGGATTAACTACAATTTTTTCCAACTTTATAACGACATATAAAGCTCGCAACCCCAAGATAGCTAAATATTTTAGAATTGTTTACAATTTGTAAGGAACCTTTGGAACTTCAGGAAGGTATAAGAGGCTAAAAATAATTTAATTTTCCAACCTCCATTTAAAATCACTTACTTTGTGGATATGTTCGGCGCAGTCGCACCACCAGCTGCTGGAGCACCAGGTCATAGTGAAGTGCCTCGGTCAGGAGCTGCCAATCGCTGACCGCCAGTTTGTCACCACACAGCTCCAGGAGAGTGGTGGTCGCATTTGACTTGCTCCGGATGTCCGGCACAGGTGTCAGATTCTTGGCCCGACACAGCTCCAGATATCGGAAATGAAACGAGCGGCTCTTGCTGGACTTCTTTACCAGCGGTGGGAGTGACACCACCACGGTGTTGCCCTTTCGCGTCAGCTCACCGGAGTTGCCTTTACGCATCATTGTCACTTGACTCATAGACATGTTCTAAGGAAACAGAGATTAATGTGGTTTTACTTGTAGGCGAGGTAACTATATTTTTAATGCTTAGTACTTGTAGGCTAGGTAACTATTTGTTGAGACCCAATTATTTTTATGTTTTTAAAAAAACACAATCGTCCCATCCTATCGGATATGATTTTTTTTTTAAAAAGTGATCAGAAATCATTTCAAATTTCCTAACAATCATATTTTTTACTAACCAGTAATTAAAATATTTGATAATTATATTTCATTGCTATATTATTATATCTATTTTATTAGAATACATATCCGATATTTTGTCATCCGGCTAGGAGACATTCTAGAGATATTTACAGGAAAGCTCACTAAATGGGTGTAGGGAATAACTTATCTGCTGATAATAGAAAATTGATATTCATTTGGTGAATAGCTCTTTTGTTCAGACTAGCTGTAACCTTCAAAATTGCATAAGCCCACGCACTTCCGGTCTCCACTGACCACCGTTGTCAAAGCTCCCCCAGACTTCCAGTGAGCGCAGAGTTACGATCCAGTAACAGGCTTGCAAATTGTAAACAAACAAAGCTCGCCCGCCGCCCACTAACCGGTGGAATTTACGGTTGGCTAATTACTCGCGTGCCTGCAGTGTCTCTCTTTTTTTCCAACCCGGCTATAATCTTTCTCTCCCCACTAGGGTTGCCATGGCTTTTAGCGACAACTCGATTCGAGTAGAGCTATGAAGTCTCGTTAGCTTGTTTTCCAAACTCAACGTCAGTCGTCGAGCGGGTGTTGTGGCAAACACTTCGTCCAAAAAATCGTTTTCGCGGAAAACACTTAACGGTTTTCGGGTTTCGAAAGTGCAAATAGCTTTAGTCGCTATTTTATTCATTCAGCCAAGAACTTGGTAGACTTCGTGTTCTACGGCACGTTCCGTTGTTATTAAGTGATCTGACCACCATCCAAGTTTCGAGGCCCCTTACCACTCTTTAAGTTCGAGTTCCGGTTCGTGCATTGCCCAATTTCGAAGCGTGCGACACGTTTATTTTATGCGGTTTCATCGTGTACTCCATATGTGTGTTCTGCGGGGTTCTTGACTTATGCCTAATTACCAGTGACGTCGAAGCCTTTTCAAAAAATGTGTCAACCACGAAATTTGTCAGTTCTCTGGTAGTTGTTGAAAGACACTCGAGTGTGACACTGCAAGTGTTGGTTGGCTTCATATAATTATCCTCAAAGTGTGGAGTACCCCGAAAAAGGATACTCGGACTCAAGGAATATCTATTTTATAGGGGGTAAGTAAGCGGAACCGGTTTGCAATCGTGTCCTGGCATGTGGCAGGCTTCAAGTGAGGGGGATAGTTAGGAGGCTTCTTGCATGGAGTTGTTAGGGGTGAAGGTATTAAGCCCTACACCGAAAAAAAAGAACGCTAGGATATCAGAAGATAATATTTATAGAAGTCTTCTCTTTTTTATAAGAAGTGATTTAATGAGTGCAAAAAAACATATTCTATAGATTAGAATTTCCTATAACTACTTTCAACTAGTGTGATCCCAAAATAAAACTCCACATATCTTTGAGCTATTTAAATATATATGAAAACTTAGGCAAATATATAAAACTTCGTTACGAAGTTTATAATAATAAATATTAAGAGGAATTGGGGAACCCTATATTATTTTTATAAAATGTTTCAAAGATTTAAAAGGAGAATTAGGGGATCCAATATATTGTTTTCATAAAAATGTTTAAATAATTTATGAATGCTATGTATTTAATATTTTTAGGGACTTTTAAAAATTGCCATATATCTTAAGTAGTTAATTCGTGCAGGGAGGCCTGAAGTTCAACCTTGAAGGGTTGGCCAACTTCTCTTCTTGCATTACTGCAAGTGAGGTCAGAGTTTGTGTCAAGGACTTGGCTGCTCTTCCAAGACCAGCCAGCCAAATAGATTGTTTAATTACCCAAAATGAAGAAATACTTGCAAAGCTGATTTACAAATAGAAAAGTGCAAAAATCGAGCCGAGCCAGAAAAGGAGCCGGAGTGTAACGGACAAATTGCTCACGACACCAGCCAAAACATCTAAGCCAAGATCCAGAGCTTGGCTCGAAAAGTGAGACGGATGCGGGCGTCGCTTGAACCCGGGCTATGAGTCAAAAACCAAGCCACCGCAACGGAGCCAGCTCCCCTGCCCTCCCAAATCTCCTTTTGTTTGTCAGCCAGCAAACAATTGTTGGCTGCTGGCGTTGAACTTGACTGTCGGCGAGACCCGCACATATATACCAGGTATATATGTACATATCGGAATCGATGGGCATGACAAAAGAGCCCTAATACGGGGGAGGAAGTGTTCAAATTGGAGTACTCGGAACGCCAGGGGCCCGATTGTTTGCTCGCGGGCCGGAAACTGGAGGCAACATTGGTCACAACACGATCCGCACCAATCTCAATCTGCAGCGTTGCACTCGGAGAAATATTTAGATTGGAAATGGAAAAGATTGACCAGGTTTTGTAAAGAAAAGATAGCAAGAAATGTGGGTAGAAAAGGAATTAATACCTGTTTTTATAGATTTATAACCAATACGGTTGTTAATCAACGTTAGAAAATAACCCTCTTAAAAGGATATATGATTTTGGTTTTTAAAACAAAAACCGTTAATATTATATTTTATAACATGGGTTTTTTGGGTTTTTCATTTTATTTAGTTTTAATCCAATGTTTCCCTGAATTTTTGGAAAGTAGGGTTAAGACTTCAACATTTAAAATACTAGGATACTATAAAAGACCCTTGTTATAAACTATTGCTAGCTGGATTCCTAACTCTTCAAAAATGTTACATTCTATAACATTCAATTTGTTTATAGGTCTTAATAAGTTTTTACGTATCTCATGGTTACCAAGCTTTTTCGACCCTATGGCTAATATTTTTCCGAGTGTGCATATGTGACTGCCGCTCTCAGCCGGGCTTAACATATTTAATATAATTAAGTGAGCCCCTGCCTGGCTTGGAAAGTCATGAACCGGCGATGACTGGGGATGGTATGGGGCGGAGAAAGAGATCGGGGAACTTGTCGCAGTGGCAGACAAATCAAAATTGTTTATTGGGATTTCCATTTTGGAGGCGATTACCTTAAAGCCGCCAGTTTGGAATTTTTTTTTTTTTGCGGTTAGCCCAAAAGCCACAAGATTGGCGACGGTGGCCATTGGATACACCGCGCACTTTGGACACTTTTCGTGAAGGATTTCACTTTTGGCCCACTCGGACGGGGTCAGAACTTGGCCAAGCGTGAACCCTGCGAGCAGAGTCATTAGCACCGAAGTTCGCTCGGATTCGGTTCGGATTGGGATTGGGATCCACATAGGTGTATCTCCAGGTCGCAGATATACCCAACTGAACTTGCGGAAAGGCACCGTCGTCATGGTGGCTGGGTGAAGTGTTTTGTTTGACTTTTGGGCGACTCAGCCACTTCTGCCACTTTCCACTTACGTAAAACCGGGGGAAATGGCAGACCCCCGACTGATTTTGCCGATCTCGCCGGGGCGGCGTAACTTATTAATTTGGCTTAATTCAGTGGGTTTAAGCTGTGTGGAAAATTGGCAGCCAGAAAGTGGAAGTGTGTCTCCCACTAATGGAGTTAATTAAACTAAATGCGATTTTGAATGGTCTCATTAGGGGTAAAGTGATAGTCAAGAAATTAGGCTAAATAAAATGTATGGTTAAGCTTTGAGCAGCAATTCCATTTAGTTTTCTTTTGATGTATTATATTGGCCTAATTAATTAGAAAGATATACGGTTCTTTAATGAAACAACGCATATCTGCCAGCTATACATACTTATATTTTTAGTAAATTTAATTGTTAAATACTTTTGGATAGACATAATATGATATATATATGGGTGATACATATATGGGTGATACTCACATATATTTACTCCAAGTCTCCAATACGTTTGAAACGGTTACGAAACACACATGAACAATATATATCTGCAAGTACACAATGGCATAAACAATAAATATTTTAATACCCGGTACCGATATAGATCTCCCTCGCTCCCAAAATCATCGACAGCTTTGATAACCCCGATTCGGCTGGGCCGAGGCAGTGCAGCATGAAATTGCCTGGCCAGCGGAGCATCAGCATCAGCATCCCCCTACCCATCCCCAAAACCCTGAATCGTCCAACTGACCAAACAACCCAAATTGCCGTCGTTACACAAACGTGCTGGCCACGGATGCATGGATAATTATCCACGGATGGAGATGGAGAGAATCGGCCGCCCAAAAGCAGAAGATGCCGCAGATACAGATACTCGTAGTCGTAGTCGTACCTCGGAAAATGTTGCATGCGGCGCGTGTTGAAAGCGAAATCAGGCGCGGATTGTGATTACTTTTGAATCACTTAACCGTGATCAGTTGAGGCGACTCTCTAGCGACCTTGCTGCCTGATTTTCCCGCGATAAAGAGGTTGATACAACTTGCCACAGAGCTTGGTAATCACCTATCCCAGAGATACACAAATCAATTACCATCGTCAGAGGCATTTACGATGGCAGACCATTAAGAAATAGCCAAGCAATTGCGAAATCAATGAACCACACACTTGGCAAATCTCGCGGATCTCCTGCTCCGATTGCAAATGCGCCTAACCGAGTTGAACTCGCAAACAATGGTTTTAATAATGCATAATGCATCTCCAACTCCAACTGACAGATGCAGTCATCGCTCTACCTCTAAAAAACATATATATATATATATATTTCACACGCAGCCATTGTGAAATGATGAAGAAGGGTTTATCACGAGTCTCCTCGTGTGGAGTGTGGCAACATCATTATTATTATCATGTTCCCATCATCTTTATATCTCTCTCTTAAGAAAAACTTTCAATTTTCACTCCACTTGAGCGAGAACTTATCCGCAATTTGTTTGAAATTTGCAATGAGACAAATCTGGCACATGAATAAGCCAAAGTAGTAATAATTGCCGGGCAGTTTAGAAAACGTTCCGGTCGTTAAACCTCGTACAAAATAACAACTAAAAACTAAAGCAGCCGCAAAACCCATAAAATTTCTTTAGCGGAATTCCAGGCTGGCGCTGAGCCAGCATTAAAGTAAACTGAAAGCCAATAAAGAGCTGACGCTTAATTAATTTCAGTTTTGAGCATAAAACTTTCGCAAAAAAAAAAGATCCGCTGGCCAATTCTCACGCAGAACATACGGACATATAGAACACCTGTAGACACGCAGACTGCGAGTCCAGTTCCATTCAGATTTCTTAATGCACGACCTAATTGAGTTCGCTTTTATATTTTCTTTTTGGACATGTAGCAATGGCAGAACGGGCACAGAACTTCTCTTGTAGAATTCCCCACTTTGAGTTACCTTCTCGAGCGAAACTGGCGGCGGGTCATAGATCACAGATCATAAAACGTGCGACATATGTGTGGGGAAAATGGGTTAACACTTGGCTCGCCTCTTTCGTAACACTCTGCCTATTTTCTAGGTGTCGTCGTCGTCGTCGCCGCCCGAGCTTACCTGTCATGAGGTAGTGCCTCTAACCAGCAACCCCACAATCTAAAAGAATGTACAACGAACCACAGTCGCAGTCGAGTGGCCATGGCATTGGCAGCATGGACTACAAGAAGGTTCGCTTAAAAGGACCAAGGCAGCGAAAATCCCCTAGTTATATAAGCCCCATCCACATCCAAGTCATAATACTCACCGCACTAATCAGCTTGGTGGCCTCAAATCGCCCGCCGCGCTTCGCTATCGACGGGCAGTCAGAGATTGTACTGCGTCTAAAGGAGAGTCCTGAAACGAAAGTGGGTATGTAAAGTTACGAATTTATATTTTTCAAGTCGAAATAGGAATTAAATTTTAAGAATTTGTAACAAGGTCCTCAAAACATGGCATGCTACTGCCGGAAGTAGTTGTGTAAAGTATCATAACATATATCATCATATAAGAAAAGAAATGAAAATCATCTCCGAACTTAAATGCGCAACTTTAGATACAAATATTCAAGCTGATATAAAAATGGTAGTGTGTCATGTTTTCAAAATTTAGAGATAAACTTACAATCTGCGATAATATCTTAATTTAACGATCTGATATCAAGCATCTTTATGTGGCATGTTCTAAAATTGTTTGTTTATCACATTCTTAATATTTTTATCTTTTCGACCTTATCATATAAAATGACTTGCGAATAATGGTATACAATTTATTTCCTACTTATATGTATTTTTTAAATAGCAGACTGTATATGATTTATTTCAATGTTTATCTTAACTTATTAGAATATTTTCCATTTTTCTAAGGAACCCTGATATACACGCTAAAGGGCTTCGATCCGGACAACGATCCGCTGACCTTTGGCAAGCGCAACTCGCATGATAGCGAGATCATCCGGATAGAGAACACGGGTGGCAACGAGGCCAAGATCTTTTTGGCCAAGGAACTGGATCGCGAGCTGCAGGACGAGTATTCCATAGTGCTAACACTGACCGACAGTCACTACAGCGATCACAACTATGTGACGCAGAGCTTTTTGCTGCTGGTCGAGGACATTAATGATAATGTTCCCACCTTCCTGCCCTACCAAAATGCCATCGAAATACCAGAGGGCAGTGCTCCGGGAGTGGTGAGCACGCTGGAGGCCACGGATGCGGATGAGGGCGCCTATGGCCAGGTGGTGTACTATCTGCAAGAACTGGATGGAGATAATGATGTGTTCAGCATAGCCACCCATCAGGGCAAAGGCATATTGAGGTTGCAGAAGGAGTTGGACTACGAAAGGAAGAGTCTTTATCAGCTAAGAGTGCTGGCCATCGATCGTGCGAATCAGGGACCCATAAACACTGGTACTGCTGCCATTTTGGTGAAGGTTAAGGATCTGGAGGATCAGCCCCCGGAATTCGTAGAAGTTCAGGCAGTGGCGCGAATCGCCGAAGATGCTTCTGTGGGCACAAAAGTTCTGAGAGTTCGGGCCATTGATGGAGATCGTGGAATCAATAACCCCATAGCATATTCCCTGGAGGCCAATGATTTATTCGACATAGATCCGCACACGGGAGTAGTTCACACGCTCACTGAATTGGATCGAGAGGAGCAGAGTGATCAGGTGAATGGTGCCCACATCCTGCGGATTTCGGCCACCGAGTTGTCCAAATCGAATACCCAAATGGCACCCACAACAGTTCGGACTGAAGTTACGATTATAGTAAGTGATGTGAACGATGAGATACCCACTTTTGGAGAAACCGTATATCGCTGTGAGGTAAATGAGAATGCCCAGACCAACACCCCGCTTAATTTCATCGACGAGGAAGTACAAAATGTGGTTTTCGATCACGATGAGGGCAACAATGGCACCTTTCGCTTGTTTCTGGATCCGCCCAACGACCTGTTCGAGATCGTACCCGAGTTGGCTGTTAATGAGGCCAACTTTATGCTGCGGGTGAAGAACTCAAAGTCTCTCGATTTTGAACAGTTCACTGAGGTCAATTTTACCATATTTGCGAGGGAGGTTGACGAGCCCAGTAGATGGAGGTGGGTTGTTATATCTTATATGAGTAGATCTCTGGAATTCTAACATTTATATCTATTATAGCTCCGCTCATGTGCAGATTTTTATTAGAGATCAAAACGACAACTTCCCGGAGTTCAGTCAGACGATTTATAATGCCAGTGTGTTGGAGAACAGTGAACAGGACACGATTATAACCCAAGTACAGGCGGTAGATGTGGATTCGGGGGATTACGGAACTATGGGAATACGCTACACCAATCTCAGAGGAGGCATAGCTCACTTGTAAGCACTTGAAAGAAACCTTAATATCTACCTAGTAATACTCCTTACTTTTCTTTTTAGACTCAATCTGAACCCTATAACCGGAGTCATAACTATCAAGCAAGCAGGTGGCACAGCCTTTGACCGTGAGATTATTTCCCGGCACTATCTCACCGTAGAAGCCATCGATAGCGCTGGTCAGGGCAACAGGAATACGGCCCAAATTATCGTGGACATTCTGGATGTGAATGATAATGCTCCAACTTTTCCTCAGCGACAATACGAGACCAAGTTGCTGGAGAACCAGGCCGAGTTTGAGACCCCCTTGCAATTGGAGGCCAGAGATGCGGATCTCAATGGCACGGAAAACAGCCAGGTGACCTACGAGATTGTGGAGGGCATGTTCCGCTCGAACTTTACCATAGATCCGCAGAGTGGCCTGCTGCGACCGGTGCACCGTTTTGACTTCGAGGAGCTGGTTGAACGAAGCAGTGGAAGCAGGAGTGATCCCCAGGCGGGAGGATCTTTAAGCATCCGGGAGATCGATCTCCTGGTAAGAGCTCGCGATTCCGGCATTCCCATGCTCTCCACAGTGGTTCCTGTGCTAATTTACGTGCAGGACGTGAACGACAATGCGCCCATATTCCAGCGCAGTTTCTACGCAAAAACTATTCCCGAGGATCTACCAGGTGGGAGCTCGGTTCTACAGGTAACAGCCGTAGATCGAGATGGATCCTCGCCCAACAATGCGGTGGTCTATCGCATACAAACTGGAGCCAGCGATAAGTTTATCATAAACTCGGAAACGGGCGTTATATCGGTGGCTCAGGGAGCTAATCTCGATCCAGATCTTACGGACAGCAAGAGATCGCTTTATACCCTTTCGGTGGTAAGTTTTCCTTTTAATTTTCCTTATAAATTGGATTATTATTAATCTTTTTCAAATAGATTGCTTTAGATGGCGGTTTGGGAAACTCCCAGCTAATGACCACCTGTACTGTTAACATCAGCATTCAGGATGTGAATAACAAGCCCCCTGTTCTTACTGAAATGCCTGCTTTGAAGATCGTGGAGAACACTCCTGTGGGCACACTGGTTTATCGTATCCGGGCAACGGACTTGGACCACAAGGCCATCTTGCGGTATAAACTGAACCCGGAACACTGTGAAGGACGCAGTGAGGAGGGGGCGTTGGTAAAAGCCAGCGAGTACGACTTTCTGGGCGCCTTCGAGGTGGATCCCATCGAGGGAAGCCTCAAGATAATCAAACTGTTGGATCGCGAAAGGGTGGAGCACATTAAACTGGCCATTACGGTGGAGGATCTGGCTGCAGCTAAAGGCAGACAGATTGCTGAAGGTAGGTTCTCTAGGCAGAAGAATCACATTCATTCCTCTAAATGATATAAATATATTTTTGTTTAGGTTTCCTGAGCATCCAAGTGCTGGATGAAAACGATAATAACCCCAAGTTCCGGCTGCCCTTCTATCGGCAATCCATAACAGAAAATAGCATTAATGGAGCCATGATTGTGAATGTGCTGGCCGCGGATGTGGATAAGAATCGTACCATAACCTATGCCCTGGAGGGGAATCCCACCTATCGGTCACTGATGCACCTGGATGCGCAGACGGGGGAGATTGTGGTGGCCAGCAAGATTGATCATGAGCAGCACCAGTGGCTCAACTTCAGTGTGAGGGCCACGGATTCCGGAGTGCCAGCCAGATCCTCACTGGTTGATGTTTATATAACAGTTCTGGATGAGAACGATAACAATCCCTACTTTGTGGGTGGCAGCAAGAACTATACGATCAGTGAGAATGCACCTCCTGGAACCCGAGTAGCCACTCTGCAGGCTGGGGATGCGGATTCGGGTGACTTTGGCAAGATCACCTTCTTGATGGATCGCATCAGTTCGCAGGGAAAGTTCACCATAGATGCGGATACTGGGGTGCTCACGGTGGCCGATCGCCTGGATAGGGAGTCGAAGGACTCCTACAACCTCGTGATCGAGGCCTGGGACAATTACCAATTCGGTTTTCTGGCCGGAGAAAGTCGCAATGCCTTTAAGCAGGTCTTGTAAGTTATTAGAACTCAGTTGTGATTGAAGGGCTTTATTATAGTCTTATATTGTAGCATTTCCCTACTGGATGAGAATGATAATCCTCCTGAGGTTAGCCTGCCCGACAGTTGTGTCCTAATCACCGAGTATCATGAGTTACATGAACGAGTGGCAAGTATAGTGGGTAAGGATGCTGATGATCCGAGTACCCCAAATGGAAGACTGGATTTCGCCATCACGCAGGGTAATAAAGATGGTAGGTCAAATTCCAATAATTCAAGTAATTATAAGTACTTAGATTTTACTTTACTTTCAGGCATGTTCGAACTGCGTCAGCTAGACGCTTGGAATGCCCAGATCTTCGCCAGCAAGAGTCTGCGCAATAGGTTTGGAAATTATAGCCTCACGATAACCACCCGAGATATGGGTCTACCGGCAAATATTGTGCACAGCACGCTGGACATATGCGTATCTGATTTCAATGATCACGCACCGGTTTTTGTGAGACCACTACATAACACAACTGTTCGGATTCCGGAAAACGCAACTGTCGGCACTCTGATACTCCAGGCTTATGCCAGTGATGCAGATATGGGACAGAATGCACTGGTTAGATATCGCCTAAAACCCGATCCCTTGGGGAGCTATAAGATGTTTGATGTGAACGCCAACTCAGGAGAACTTTTCCTACGAGAGCCGTTGAATCGTGAAAAGCAGAAGATTCATGAGGTATAACCCAAATATTGGGATTTTTAAATGTTTATATTTTATTAATATTTTCTTAAATACAGATCCGCATAGAAGCCTACGATCAGGGATTACCCACCTCGCTTAGTTCCGACTTGGACCTCACCATCTATGTGCGGAATGTGAACGACTACGAGCCGCAATTTATTGTTAACGAAATATCCTTGAACTTTACGGAGCACTCAGATCCAGGATCGGAAAGGATAAAGCTACCCGATACCATAGACAAGGATCAGTTGGAACTGGACGATCCGAATGATACACCCAGTCAAGTGTGCTACTTTATAGTGAGTGGAAATGAGGCGGGGTATTTTCGCCTCGATCCCGAGTCTCACATACTGACTGTTGATCGCGAACTAGATCGTGAGGTGGTGGCGAACTTTACGCTTTATGTTCGGGCCACTGAGAACTGTGGCAATGATTCTCTGACTGGTGGTGGAAAACGTCGTCGTATGGGTATCGAAATCAACAATAGATTGGGAGGCTTTTTGCATAATCAGCAGATTGGATACGATCGCTTTAAACATTCCCGCCAACTGAGATCGCCGGAAACTAACGAGTACGAAATTGAAGATGGAGAGATGGCATCATATGAGAACTATGACAGCAGTCAGGAGGATCAATCTGGCGGACTAGCACCAATTCACCCAGAATCCGATAGCACTGTGGTAAAGGTTAAGGTGCGAGTGCTGGATATCAATGATAACCCGCCGCGGTTCCGTTCCAAGATCTTTACTGGTGGAATAACCACAAATGCGGATTTCGGCTTGAAATTCATGAGGGTGGAGGCCACGGATGCAGATGAGGGGGAGAACGGAAAGATTGAATACTACCAGGTTGGTGAGATCCGTCAGACTCTCTCCGAAGGACTGGAGAATGTGCGCAAAGCGCCTTTTCTACTCGATCAGGAAACGGGAGAAGTTCAGCTGAACTTTGACCCGCAGAAGGGTATGAAAGGGTATTTCGATTTCGTGGTCTTGGCCAACGACACATCGGGAATGAAGGATGTGGCCCATGTGTTTATCTACTTGTTGAGAGAGGACCAGAAGGTGCGCTTTGTGTTTAGACTTCAGCCGGATGAACTACGATCCCGAGTGGACTCTTTCAGGGAGTAAGTAAAGCAAAATCTTTAAGCAATGTAACCATCTAATATAATTTCCTTTGCAAAACATCTTAGCACCCTCGGAAACATCACGGAATCCATTGTCAACATAGATGAGATTAAGGTCCATGAGAACAAGGATGGTTCGGTGGACAAAACAAAAACAGATCTGTATATGCATCTAGTCGAGCGCGAAGACAACTCCATTTATGAGGTAACCGAGGTGCTCAAGCTGATTGACTCTCACATCGAAAGCCTGGATGGTCTTTTCAAGGAGCTTAATGTGCTGGACACGCAGGCGGCGGAGGCTCAGCTCCTGACCGCCGGACCCACCCGGGGTCCATTATTCGTGTGGCTGGTGTTTACCAACCTATTTCTGGCCACTCTCTTGGTGGTCACCATTGCCCTTTGTGCCTCGCAGAGGAACGGGTACCGCAGGCAGCTCAGAGCTGCGAAAGTCAATATATTCCGTGAGTAACGTTTAACGTTTACTAAATGGGATTAGCAAATGATATATTAATTTTATTTTTAATAACCTAATCCCCTTAAGGTGGTCACTCCTCGATGTCCCTGCAACATCCCCAGGAGCCCGCCACTCGTGTGCCGAATACCAACAAGCACAGCGTCCAAGGGTCAAATCCCATTTGGCTGAAGGGCTACGACAACGAGTGGTTCAAATCAGAAGAGACTGGCAGGTGCGATAACAAAAATGACCTAATCCTAACATATTCTTATTTATAATATCTAAACCTCCTTAGTATTGGTGGTCACGACTCACTGGATGATAACTTTCTGGCCGTGGCTACGCAGGATATGCACGAAACCCTCAAGGGAACCGCGAAGTTATTTAACAACAGCAATGATCTAAATCGACACTTTAATTTGTACAACCAAATCGACAAGTTGACCAACAATGCTCAAATCCTGGCCCGAAAACTGGAGACCACGGAATTATAGCACAAGCAGTCTGCACTATTTATTGTACTTAGGCTAGGCTTAGGTTAAGATAAGCTCGTAGAACCCATGTAAATATATCGGAGCTCTAAATACATTTTTAGTCCTGCTATGTCCTACGGCATGCAAATTCGTACAAAATAAGGAACCCGTATCAATTAAACAGTAATTATCAGACATTTTTATATTTAATTTGTAATCAAATACTTAATGTAGGGAGAGTTTCTTTGAAATATTATTTTGTACTTTCATGGGTCTTCAGTAAATTACCATAGAAATAACAAAGAAAAAGTTTGGAGGATTTCAAAAACAAGAAAATTTGTATACCAGTTACTCGTACTCGGCCAAAGAGCTAGTGGGATGGCTCTGAGGGCGCCGAGCTGAAGGCTACCGAACGGGTCGCAGGTTGCGGATAGCGAGCGCCCTGGTTCTCCAGGGTAGCTACGAATAAGCGTGGAAGTTGGACACGGCCCGGCTACCGCCAAGCCCCCAACATGAAGCGCAAATAAGTAGCCCCGGACAGTCAGCGGGTATCTGCGCCGTAGCAGTACCGACGTCGCGCTTGTGCTGCCGCCTCCGACAAATAGCTCACACACACCCCCCTTCCCACACTCTTTGAACCTACCTCTTCCCTACCCACACAACTCATCTCACCCCGGGCTGGACTAAGGTGTCACTCGTACCGTGCCGAGAGTCAATCTGGCTGGGAGCCCGAGTCATCAAATAACTCAGTCTCAAACGGTGAGCTCAGGCAAGTGGCGACCGCCTGTTCTAAGTCAGCCTTACCCGGGTACGGCGGATCTCTGCCCGGGTGGACCTGTCCTTTCTCCGCAGCTCGTGGGATTTAACATGGAGAACTCAAATAACAATAAACAATCAGACTGCACAAAACGAGAGCCCGACACTCTTATAAAGTCGGAAGTCGTAACCAACGACGAAAGAAAGAGCAAGATCACGGCTCTGACTACCCCAGTCCACGTGACGTCTACCCCTGCCAAGGCCAGCGAACCACGCAGCCGGCTAAGCCCAACTCGCCATAGCGACAAGCCCAAGCCTCCCACCAGCGTAGGTGTGGCTAACCAGTCACTCCAACCTGAGGGGAGCGCCAAAGCCGGTCTCGTGGTGAGTACCAGGGCAAAGGAGTTCAAGAGAGTTCCACCTAACCAGGCTGGACCTCTTGAAAGAAAGAAGGCTTCCAGGATCCTCAAACGGCTGGCCACCAATCCGATACGTGAGGATCAGACTTCGAAATTGGATTACCAGAAAATCCAAGAGGACATAGCCTGGGCGAAGGCAGTTATCCCAGACTTCGACATCGCTATGACTACCAGCAACAAGCGTGAGAGGTCGATGGAGTCAGCTCAACCAGCGAGCAAGAAGGCCAAAGTAACCAACCGCGGCACATGGTCGAGATCCTTTGCGGAAGTGGTAAAGGATCGGAAGATCATTGGAGTCATCGACCAGAGCGATGAAGGCGGAAGGATCCCAAGAAACCATTGGGGTCTGGTTAGACGGGCCCTTGCGACAGTGGCCTTGAAAGTGCTGGACGAAAACCCAGGACCGCCACCCGATTGCACTGATGCAGGGTGGTACCAGGGCAACGTAAAGTTGATCGCCTGCGAAGACGAGAGATCGGCAGCACTGTACAAGGCTGCAATTGACAAAGTCGGCGAGGTCTACCCCGGGGCCAAGCTGGCAGTTTGTGAGGCTGCAGACATCCCGTCTCGACCGAGAGCGAGGGTGTGGCTGCCGTCTGAACCATCGGAACCAGAGGCTATACTCAGCCTGCTGACCAGGTTCAACCCAAAACTTCCAACAGACGGTTGGAAGGTGGTCAAGGTGGAGAAGACCGAGCGAGTCACCATGAGCGTGGTCATCCTCCTGAACCAGGCATGCTTGGAACCCCTCGCAGCCCAGCAGCACCGAGTGAACTACGGGTTCGATAAGGTGCAGCTTCGTATTTACGACACAGACAAGATAGCGGCAGACAACCTGGCTGCCTGTGCGTCGTACGAACCCCCGAGCGACGACGAACCAGATCACGAGGAGGCCACCCTCACCGGCTACGTGTCAACCGACTCGGAGCTGACGGAGAGCCTGAAACAGCTGTGCACCCAGGACACAGCCCGACCGGGGCGCTCTGTCCTCCAGGACATAGCGGAGGAAGCGGAGGGAACCCAGCCCGATCCCAGTCCCAAAGATGGTGCAGTTTCTGCAAATTAATCTGCACCACAGCAAGGCAGCATCCGCTGCCCTCCTCACCCGCCTGGCAACAGGCAACATAGACGTAGTCCTCATTCAAGAGCCATGGATTGTTGGTAACAACATCTGTGGCTTATCAACCCCCCTATACAAGCTTTTTTACACCAAGGACAAGGGTAAAACCAGAACCTGCATTCTCACAAAAACACACTTTAACACATTTCTTATTCCACAGTTTAGCGAAGGCGACCTTACCACGGTCAGGCTGGAGCTAAGCGAACACATCCATCACACCATAGCATCATTCTATCTGGCTCACGACCACGAAGGGCCACTACCAAACACCACTACACAACAACTCATACACACTCACTCATCTAAGGAACTCATCCTGGGGACGCTAACTCTCACCACACACAATGGGGAAGTACAAACACCAACGAAAGGGGTGAGTTACTCTACGATTATCTCCTTCAATCAAATCTATTCATCTGCAACAAAGGTAATGACCCAACTTTCATCACTAGAAATAGGAGGGAAGTACTAGACATTACTCTAATATCTGATCCCCTACTTAACCAACTTGAAACGTGGAAGGTGGGGACCGAACACTCATTCTCAGACCACCGGTACATAGAATTTACAATAAGTCTAGACCATCCTCCAGCCGAGAACATCACTAATCTAAGATTAACCAACTGGGGATACTACAAAAATCTCCTCAGCAGGAACCTACTCGCTCCCCCGACACGCATACACAACCGTCAAGAATTAGATAACCTAGTCAACACTTTTACCGATATCTGCGGGGAGGCCTTAAAAAGGGCTTGCCCAAGTAGAACAGGCAAAACAAAGCACAAACCCCCATGGTGGAACCCAACCCTGGCGAACCTTAAAAGAGAGTGTAGAACTTACTTTAATAAAGCTAAATATAACAATAGCGAATCCTCCTGGAATCTATATCATTCAAAACTAAGCCTATACAAAAAGGAAATAAGAATATCAAAACGAAGAGCCTGGGCTAATTTCTGCAGTAGCATAGAATCTACTGCGGAGGCATCCAGACTCAGAAGAATTCTAGCTAAAGCTCCAGCTACCATTGGCTATCTTAAAACCAATGATGATGGCTGGACGGAAAACAGTCAGGAAACCCTTGAACTGCTGTTAGACACACACTTCCCTAACAATACCCAGGTAGTGGAGGACCTCCACATAGAGGAGAATCTAGACGACCAGAGTATTGCCAACATTTCAAACCCTGACCGCATTCAGTGGGCTGTTAACTCTTTTAAGCCCTTCAAATCACCTGGCCCAGATGGGTTCTTCCCGGCCCAGCTACAACGGACATTAGATATGTCCCTTCCCTGGCTGACAGCCATCTTCCACGGCTGCCTTGCTCTAAACCATATTCCAACAAGGTGGCTGGACGTTAAGGTAATTTTTATACCGAAAGCCGGCAAGCCCTCCCACACCAACCCAAAGGACTTCCGCCCGATCAGTCTCTCTTCCTTCTTGTTGAAGACCCTGGAAAGGCTAATTGACACCCATATCAGACTAACCATCGACCATAGCCTACTCTCTGACGCACAGCATGCGTACCGTAAGGGTAGATCAACCGATACCGCCCTCCACTCTCTAGTGTACAGTATAGAACGAGGCTTCCACAATAAGGAATACTCTCTTGCAGCGTTTCTAGACATAGAAGGCGCCTTCAACAACGTCACCCCAACGGCGATCACTGGTGCTCTGACTGAACTGGGCATTGAGCGGCCCATAGTGGGACTCATACACACCATGCTAACCAGCAGGGTAGTGCACTCCACTATGGGATCGGCCCTCTCGACCAGGAATGTCAGTAGAGGAACCCCACAAGGGGGAGTACTCTCACCTCTTCTATGGGTTTTGGTGGTCAACAAACTGCTATCACTTCTAGAAGAGGCGGGCACAAAAGTGGTAGCCTACGCGGATGACGTGGTTATCCTACTGCAGGGCAAATTCCCGCAAACCCTTTGTAATCTGATGGAGACAGCCCTATCCACCCTTTCCCGGTGGACGGCTGGCTGTGGACTGGGAGTTAACCCGGAAAAGACCGAACTAGTCCTCTTTACAAGGAAGTACAAGATACCAATTCTAGTTCCCCCAAAACTACACCAAACGCGCCTAACCTTCAGCAACCAAGCAAAGTACCTAGGTGTCATTCTTGACAAAAAGCTCCTCTGGACTGACAACATCCTAGATCGCACACGCAAAGCGGCCATAGCCCTCTTCGCTTGTAAAAAAGCCATAGGGAGGAAGTGGGGTTTCTCCCCCATGATAGTTCACTGGCTATATACTGCAATAGTCAGGCCCATTCTCCTCTACGGAAACATCGTTTGGTGGCCTTCTCTAGATAAGAACTGCAACCTCCGGATCCTTCACAAGATCCAAAGGAGCGCAGAACTCTGCATCAGTGGGGCGCTGCGCACTACCGCCACTGAGGCTCTAAACACAATTCTCGATCTCCAACCCCTGGACCTACTTGCCAAAAGCTGGGCATCTGCAACAGCGCTGAGGCTCCGTGAAGCAGCGGCATGGACAACGGGCTCCACGGGTCACTCCATTATCCTATCAAAACATTCACCCCTACCACGTTATACAGACTACGTCCCACCCATAGTCAACTTCGAAAGAAGATACAAAATTCATATACCCACCCGTTCAGACTGGGACAACCTCCCACATCAATTCGTAAACGCCGTCAACATATACACGGACGGCTCCAAGTTTAACTCCCAAACAGGTGGGGGAGTCTTCTCCCCCGAATTAGACATAAAAGTCTCATTCCGCCTACCAGACCACTGTAGTGTTTTCCAAGCGGAAGTGATGGCAATTCAGGAAGCCACTACCCACCTGAACACGTCTGTACATAAGGACAGTGATATCTTCATATTCTCGGATAGTCAAGCTGCCCTCCGGGCCCTCGACTCCTACACAACGAGCTCAAAAACAATCTCTGAATGCCGCAAATCTCTTAACGAGATGGCCACTCATCTGAGAATCAGCCTCATCTGGGTGCCTGGGCACCGCAACATTGAGGGCAACTGCATAGCAGACGAGCTGGCAAGACAGGGGACAACCGCCGATATCCTTCGTGATAAGGACACGGTAGGGATGCCCATGGCTACCTGCAAGCTCCATCTCAGGCAGAGATTGTATACTCTTTCCAATAACCGTTGGAACTCAATCTCAACATGCCACAATTCTAGACTCACATGGCCAAACTATAACACGAAAAGAACAAGAACTCTCCTACAATGTAGTAGGGAGGACATCTCCACTCTCCTAAATGCCCTCACGGGCCACTGTCTTATAGGGACTCATGCGATAAGGCTGGGTTTAAGTAACCACGACTTCTGCCGCAGCTGCAAGGAGATAGACGAAGAGGAGAGCATCGAACACCTCCTATGCTTCTGCCCAGCGCATAACCTAAAGCGCTTTCAAACCCTAGGTAGCTACACACTTCCGAACCTTGCGGCCATTCAGGACGTAAGCATTCAAAAATTACTATGCTTCTTAAGAAGAACAGAATACTTCGAGAAGGCAGAAAACCCATGAGCTAGGGAAACGGATCTTTCAGAGATCATGTGGTATCACAAGGGGCCCATTGTGGCCTAAGTGAGGGGACTAATAGTTAGTCTCCAACCACTCCTACCTAACCTAACCTAACCTACTCGTAGAGTCAAAGGGCTATCTCCAAGTGAGCTTTGGTTAAACAGATCAGCTGATCGTTTTTACACCTGCTAAACCTTTTGGTTTGCCTGGTGTCTGAAATTAAGAAATCTACCTATTTGAGTCTGAATAAGCGTCGAAGTTGGTTTTTTTCGGAGCCAAAAGTATGCGAAAATTGCTCAGAAAATTATACATATGTATTCTGATTTGTATTTATGAAAATTTAAAATATGTTATGGATCTTCTAGAAACTTGTTCTTTTCTTAATGACTAGGCAATAGTAAACTTACCTTTGGCTCAGGTCCTTAGATAGAAAACAGTGGATAGTCTTCTTATGATATAAAAAATATACGTATACAGCACAACTGGAGCGAAGAAACCCATGTTAGTGGAGGATGGAGGAGCATATGGCGCCCACTTACCACGCGTAGATGTCCCCGAGGCGCCGCACTCAAAACAGGCGGTAGCTTACAAACGTACAAAAAAAAAGTCTAATCGGGGAGTCGGCAGCTCAGATAGGCATTTGCATGCATCACAACCGAGAGCAAACGGAATGCCTGCTGAGATATGATATGATAGTCTTAGGAATGCGACCCACAGAGGAAGGAACTGCTACCATCACTCACCTTTGAAAACGGGAAGGATCCGGACCAGATCTGGTCAGTTGGCTCCGATGCGCTGTGCTGATTGCTCGCTCCGATTAGATTCGATTCGGTTGGTGGTCGAGCAAGGAACACAAAATAGAAAACAATAATTTTCAATGTAACCTCTTAATTTAAAAGCTCGACCGCAACTCGACGAAACGCACTGAAAGAAACCTTGGCAGGTTATGCGGGTTTCTCAATCGGCGATTCAGCGGACGTTTTTGTATTTTGTTTTCGGGAGTTTCTCGGAGTATGTGTCAATGGAAAACGGAGAAAATTATGTTGTCTAACGAATGTAATGCTCTGATTGTCTGGCCACCGCCTGCCGAGATCCGCGTCCCCATTTTCCAGTTCCCAGCTATCATCAGTTCCCCCTGGTTCAATGACAAGCCCGGTTGCTTTGGTTTTTTTTACTAAAAATATTGTATTATATTTTCAGGGTAAAATATTCAGTTGCCATAAAATCAATCAAATCTTTTTTCATTTGCTTCGATTTGTTTTATTTTTTTGTTTCGTTTTCTTAAAGTATTTTGTTTCTTTTTTTTTCGTTTATAATAGTTACACAAATTAGATCACAAAAATGCACGTAAATTACAAAATGAAATTGTACCTCATACCGAAAACATAGACAAACTTCAAATGGTGGAAACGAGGCGGCTACTGGAGGGATGCGGGTTTGTAGGTTCATCGCTACAGTTCTTATAAAGTAAGGTTTGTTTTTTGTAACAAAAATAGGGTTTAAAGCATATAATCAAATACATGGTTTCGTAGTTTCGCTACTAAAAAAAGAACATAAATTTTGTTCGCGTCACTTGCACAGCGAAGTAGATCAGAGTAAAGTAATTAGTAATCAACCCGGTAATCGGTAATCAACCAACTCAAGAACGAATTCATACAGTTATATCTTAATAGGGGATTAAAGATAGAGAGTGAGAGTGTGGGAGTTAATCGTATATCATATATTACAGAGTTCCATTATGTTTAAAGTAGTTCCTTCTGCTCCTATCGTTTCGCTTCGATTTCCGCATGGCCCAAACGAAATTCCCTATGAAAGATGCATGTGTTCGAGTGTGCGATGGGTGCTTCAACATAATGCCAAGTCGATGCGTGTGGTACATATACAAATACATAGTTATCTAGTGTTATTAAACGTTTTACGTACATTTAATACTTTCTTAGATTCCATGTGACAGATGAGAAATGAAATCTTACAATGGATGGGGATGGAATGGTTGGGGTCTGAACTTCTTTACGTTTTGTTTGAGGGTTGTGATTTCGGGATCGGGCTCCAGTGAGTGGTATATATCGTATTTTAAAGCGTAACAGTTTTCTTGCTTGTTTTGTGTATTGTTTTATAAATATATCTCGTTTTATAAGTGGTTGCTTGTCACTAGACTAAAGAAAATTACATTTCATTTATGTTCTATTTAATATTTGTTAATTTACAGAATCTAGATAGACGAACGCAAGGTAAAAACTCAAAAATTGTCGGTCAGCCTAATTTTGCTTTTAAAATTTGTTAGGCTAAATTAAAATCGAACAAAGTTTCCGGCCATGGCGCAATGGCTAAATAAAAGAGCTTAAAAATAAATCGAGTTTACACTTTTACATTCTGTTGATTTTTTTTTTGTTATTGATTTTTCTTTCTTTGTTTTGTGGGTTGGTTTAAATTAAAGCTTACACTTAAACGTATGTGTACAGATATATTTAAGTAGTATTATGTATATATAGTTATATTTTATGTATATAAGTATATATAGTTGTATATATATTTAGTAATACGATTCGCGGTTTCAAACTAGTCCCTTGTACGTTGTATGTGTGTTGGTGTGGGTGTAGGTGTGGGTGTGTGTTTCGTGCAAACCAAGAACTAAACCAAACTAAAACTCTTCTGCTTCCTTTTTGATTTACTCGAAATCGATTGCAATACTCGTTTGAGTGTAAGGTGTTCTTGTTGTAAATGCGCTCACAAAATGTTTAAACAAATTCTAGGCTTACTTAGGTTAACGAACTCTTCACTGTGTCGCGTTCGTGATTTAATTCAGAATTCAAATTTGTTGCTAGATTTCCTACTATTTTCGGTTTCATTTTATCTGTTTGCTCCTGGTATCTTTCTATAATTTTCCGATTTATATGTATAATAAAGCTGCTCCCTACAATCCTTTGTTGGTTCACTAACAAATTAAGTTTACTTTAAGAGTTATGTAATGCTACAGTTTCCCGCGAATTTACATATTTTATGCTTCCGTGTACGATTACATGTACATTTCATTCTTATTGTTGTTTCATTAAATTGATTTAAATATTTTTGGACATTTTTTCAAAGTTTTTTAATTTTTGTAATTTTTTTTTTAGGTTTTTCACATTAACGCATAACTATATGGTTTTCTTGAATGTTATTTAATTATGCATATAACTTTTAAGCAGCATATAGAAGATTGTGCCGAACCAGAATCGCAGTTATAAAATTGCCAAAAGAAGATAATACCGAAATACTCTTAGCGAAAGCTGCCCGAAAGTGAATGGGAAACATTTAGTTTGGAAAATCTCTTTCTCAGTGAACTCTGAACTGAAGGCCCTAAATCCGACCTGATGCCGGAATTAGGTCTGCACCAGGCCCCGGATGTCGGAGGCGCCGTTGCTGCTGCTGTTGCCGCCGCCGCTGCTGCTGTCCACGAACAGAGTGGCGGCATCTATGCCGGATGTGTTCGGTGAGTGCATCACAGCATCGGCCAGCAGATCGTCGTTAACGTCCAGGAAATCGTTAAGAAAGGCGCTGTCCGCCGAGCCGCCGATCGTCTGCTGCAGACACTTGAGGTTCTTATCGGCGATCTCCAAGGCCCGATCCATGGCCTCGCACTCGGCTTGTTGCACTGCATCGGCACAGGTCCAAGGCGAGGTGGAGAGCGATGGCGGCGACATTGGCAGCGGAGGCACACATGGATTAGTACAATGAATAGCTGAACAAGGAAAATTGTGGTTAAATACACACCGGATTGGAACAGCTCGTTGAAGGCATCGTCCGGCAGCGTGTCGAACACATTTACCAGATCGTGCTCCTCCAGCAAGTGGGCGCCATTCAATGCTATGTCATCTGCAAGAAAAAGATGGGGGTTACAAATCTGGTTAACTAAAGGACGTTACAATTTAAGTAGCTTCAAATATATTTCTTTATTTGGAAGTTACTTCAATTGTATAATACCTACCAGCATCGTTAGCGCCTATCAGCTCCGACTCACTGAGTCCGCCCAGGCCGGTGTCTTCCGAACTGGCGTACGCCGAGCTGTTCTCGCAAATGCCAAACATATCCTGGCCCAGCAGATCTGCCGTGTTGGCCAGAACAACGGGAGCAGCATGGCCATTGTGCGTGATTGTGTTGGTTGGCTGGCCCATTGCATTGCCAAAGGCCGTGTTGAATGACGGAAAACTGTGCTGATTATTGTTATTGTGGCTATAGTTTACATTATTGTTGTTGTTGAAGTGCACACTATTGTTATTATGATTGCTACTATTGTTATTGTTGTTCTGATGGGGCAAATCACCACCGGCCGCTGCCAATTGGGCCACAATTTGGCTAATCTCCTCGGCCTTGATATTGGCATTGTCCAACGAAAGTAGGCCTGGGCCCAGGTGTGCTGGCTGCTGTTGATCGGCCTCGAATTTGAACAGCGAATCCACCTCCAGCTTGGGCACCAAAAGC
Organism: Drosophila subpulchrella; assembly: GCF_014743375.2. Taxonomy (NCBI): domain Eukaryota; kingdom Metazoa; phylum Arthropoda; class Insecta; order Diptera; family Drosophilidae; genus Drosophila; species Drosophila subpulchrella. Next base: position 15,218,648 of record NC_050609.1, read on the forward strand.
GTTTCCTGCTGCTGCTGCTGCTTCGGCTGAAAATCTCCGCTGAGTGGAGCCAGCGCTGGAGGAATGGATAGCTGGGGTAAGTTCTGTGCTGCAGGAACCGCAGCCGACAAATTTGCGGGCGTATAGGGCGGCTGGGAGTGCGAGGTGGCCGACGAGTGCGAGTTGCTGGCAATGGACTCCAGCGAGGTGGTGCTGCTCTTGCGCTGCATACCCGCTGATGGAACCAGCGGCAATGTGTTTATCTGCCGGCTGATCTGGCTGATAGCAATTGGTTCGCTCGCCGGCTTTCTGCCACGTTTCTGCGGACGAGCCACGGGATTGGCGTTTGCCTTGCGCTTACGCTGCTGCTTCACAGGCACACAGAGCGTGGCCAGACTGGCGACGGGTAAACTCATAGGCACCTGCTTCGGTGCTGGACGGGTTCCATCCATTCCGGAACGCAGGTGGCTGTGCACCTTGCAAAGGGCCAGCGTGTGCAGCACATCGAAGACAGGAGCCTGACATGCAGTTCCATCCATTCGCCAGGCCACGCAGGGCTGGAAAAGCTGCTGAGTGCTGTTGTTCACGATGTGGCGCTCACAGTGCGCCGCCATGCTCAACGTGGGCTGCTTGCAGCTGGCCACCAGGCAGCGGTTGCCAATTCCACTGCAAAGGACAAGGAACGTCAATTAAATCGAATGAGGCAAAGCTATAATACACTTACATTCCCTGCTGCTGACCGGCGTGATCCTGGTACTTGATCAGCATGTTCTGGACGCACTGCAACCGCTGTTTGGCCGCTCGCATGGGTTGCTCCTGCAGCGATCTTGTGGACAGCAGCTGCAGCGCCTGGCGCCTCAGGACTCCCTTACGGACCGCAATCCGCTCCTCACGCCGGTTACTCTGCGATAGCGGTGAGTCGTGGGAATGATCCTTGGATCCAGAGTGCAGCCAGTGCTGTTGCAGACAATAGGGCGAGTCGGCCGAAAAGGTTTCGTTCTCGCTCAGAGTTGCCGAGTTGCGTTTGGAGGCGGGCTTGCGGCGTCGCTGACGATGAACCGAATCCGTGGACTTGTTTGCCGACGCCGCAATGGGCTCCTGGGGAGGCGGCATCGATGTTGGCGGCGGTTTCTTTCCTACGACCTGGCTGTTTCTATTGTTGTTAGTGTTAGTGGTGCCTTTTCGGCCGCCTTTCAAAGCAATCGGGGCTTGACGGTTGGCGGTGTTTAAATTGGCCACTTTGGAAGACATTTGTTCAGTTTTCTTGGCTAATGCGGGTGCTGATGAGGTTGAGGTGGCTGGTACAGCTGTGGTTTCAACCTGCTGGGAGTTCGTTGAAGCAGGTGCTGCCGGAACCGAGTGCATTGAGCTCGGAGGAGCAGGTGGGACCACCTTGGGGCTGAGAACTGCTGGTGGCATCACTTTGAAGCTGGGAGCTAAAGCTGGAACACAAGATGTGGGCATCTGCGGTTGCATTTGCGGTTGCATTTGCGGTTGCATTTGCGCTAGCAAAGGCGGTGCGCTTATCTCCGGCGGAGTGGGCGGCGTTAGAGGAGTCACCAGTTTTACTCCTGCTGGTCGGGATTGCAGCGCTCCCTGTCCAGTTGCTCCTGTACCTCCTGCTCCGCCCGCCGCTGGAGGCTTGCGGAAGATAACATTGACGGGGATCTCGTTGAGATCGCTGTCCTCCACGCTGTTGCCGGTGGAATGTTTCTGTGGAGCAGCAATCTGTGGTGTCGGCGCGGAAACTGCAACTGTTCCCGTGTTAAAGACCATCAGCGGTGGCGGCTGGGTCTGATTATAGATACTTCCCTGCACCACCGGTTTGTTAGGCGACTCCCCGACATTGTTGTTGTTCTTTAACTGGCTGTTATTGTTGTTGTTTTGGCAGGACAGTGGCAAGGACTTCTTCTTCTTCAAGCACTCCACCTTCTGTAGGTGTTGCGCCAGTGTGGTATGATGGAATTTCGATGGCGGCAGGGGTAGTCCACCCTTGGGCGATACGGAGATCGGAGCCACCATGGCGGTCACTGCAGCTGTGGCTGGCGGCAGAGTGGGCGAAGGTAATGAGGCGGGCGATGTGGGCGGGCTGACCAACGCAATGGCAACGGATTGCTGCTGCTGTTGTTGTTGTTGCTGCTGCTGCTGTTGCTGCTGTTGTTGCTGCTGCTGCTGCTGTTGTTGCTGCTGCTGCTGCAGCAGCTGTTGGTGCTGCTGCAAGAGGAGCTGTTGCTGATGCTGCGGGAGATGTTGCAGGAGATGTTGCTGCTGGTGCTGGACATGTTTCTTCTGCGTTTGCTGCTGCTGCTGCGTCTGCGGTTGCTTTTGCCCATTTTCGAGCAGCAGCGGCGTCTGCCACAGCGATGGAGTGTGGGCGTAGAGCGGAGGCGGTGCTGCCGGCGGCTGGCAGGACTCCGAGGTGGCTATCTTCTCCAGCTGCTGCTGCTGCGGCCGGACTACGCACACATTGGTGGCCCGCTTCGGCGAGGCCTGCGACTGCGAATGCGACTGTGATTGCAGCGGCAATGGCAGCTGCAACTGCAACGCCGGCGACTGTCTCTGAGATTGCGTGACATGATGGAAATTCGTTGTGGTATTCGCCAAAGACGCCTGCGCCTTTGCTGCTGCTGTGGCATTCAGTTGCGCCACCAGACTCGCCTTCCTGCTGGCCGCAGCTGTTGCTGCCGTCTGCCTCTTGTTGCTGCCTCTATTGCTGTCGCTTAGGCGGGTTCTCGATTTCTGCAAAAGGGTAAGCAAAACAACAGTTTAACAAGGGTTTGGGTGGATGAGGCAAACTATATTAAAGTTATAAAGCTTTGGGGGTTACTTTAAGAAACCTGTTTGCTTTCAAGTTCAGGTTATCAATTTAATAACAATTGTTCTGGCAATCTGCATTCCAAAATTTGTTTGTCAAATGATTAGCATAGGTTTGGCATTTGTTAAAATTATTGTGAAAGGCTCATAATTAACAAGTTTTTAAGTAACTTGAAATGTTCTGCGAATATTAGGTAGCTAAAACCAAGACCCCTATACGATTGTAGTAATTCACTGTATACGGATACCATAAATTTGATAAATAAATTATATCATTGAATTTCTCAGTTAATATTCCTAAAAATAGTACACCTATAAGGATCTTTCAGATGGTAATAACACTATTGCCTTTTATAGGATTGGAGGGATTTGTAAAACAGGTAATGGGTATTAAGTATACTTTCTTGTGGAAAGATCTGACATACAATGACTTGACTTATGAATCTGGATTTATATCTGAAGTTTTAGATGGTGATTGCTACCTGTGCATTGAATAAAATGGGCGGAGTGACGGCCACAGTCTCTGTGAAGGCATAGGGATCCGAGTCCTCGGACGTCGTCTTGCCGGCGATGCTCTCCACTGGCGTCAGCGTTGCTGCTGCTGTTGCTGCGGTTATCGCTGTTGCTGCTGTTGCTGTTGCGGCTGCAGTAGCTGTTGCAGTTGCTGCTGCAGTGGCTGCTGCTGCGGCGGCGGCGGCTGCTGCTGTGGCTATCCTCCGGGTGGCTGTGCTCTTGGCTAATGTGGCTGTGGCGGTGGCTGAATGGAATCTGGAGGCTTGCTGACATGACATGTCCAATGTGAAGCCGTGCCGTTGCCGCTTTTGTTTCCTTTTCTTCCTCGGCTCTTCTCTTTCGGCTGTCCTTTTGTTGTTGCTCTTTTGTTGTTGTTGTTGTTGTTGTGCTATCTCTGGTTACTTGACCTGCAATTTTAAAGTACAAAATCAATAAGCTTAAAGTTCAAAGGGAGACGTCATAAATGGGCGTTGTCACGTGCTCTCTGCCAAAATGCAATTGCAACACACACATTCTCACTCTCTCTCTCTCCCTCCCCTGTCACACTCTCACACACACATGCAGCCGTGGCAAACGAATGCCATAATAAAAACAAACTACAATCAAAATAAATAAATCCGCTCGCCGAAACCAGTTCAAGTGAATCGTTCGTTGCTTTCTTTCCGCTTCGCTTCTGCCCCCCTTTCTTCGCCTCTTTCTCCTCCTCTCCCCTTTCCCACTCCCCTCTTTTCTTTTCTGCTTTGGGTGCCGCTTGGCACCGCCGCCGTTAATAACAAATACAAACGCTGATAGCGCAGCAAAATCGCAATAATTAAAAATAATAAACCCAGACAAACAATCGCCCGAAAACACTTGCGGTCAGAATTTTGAGACTTTGTTTTCAAGGTTTTTACTGATTTTTTTTGTATATTATTTTTTAGACAGTAAATAGTTGCTAATTAACAACCACACTATATAAACTTATTTATTTATAAGGCTCTATGATACAATACTTTTTATATTTACTGTGTATTCCTTATGTTGTTTAATTTTGGTTATAAAAAATAAGCTGTAATTATAAGTTTAGGTAAATTTTGAACACCAATTCAATAATATTTTATAATTTTCCTGAAAATACAAAAATTTCATTGAGGAAATGACTAATTCGTAGATTTCGTAGCTAGTATCTTGACCACAACCGTTGGCTGACCAGCGCAGCAAAAAAATCCCACAAATTTGCATGCTAAGCAAATCAAAGAAGCACGTTTGTGTGCACAAATATATGGAAGGCGATACACAAACAACTGCGCAGGAATACTATAGACCAAAGTCTTATTGAACTTAGCGAAACAGCAATTATTGGGGCAGAGAAAGAAAACGGAGGCGGTGAAAGAAAAACGGGAGAGCAAGAGAAAAAAAGATAAGCGCAAATCGGGGGCGAGTTGCTGGACTTTCCAGTGAATCGGGGAAGAAATGGCGAGATACAAGAAGAATGATTCGGTACAATTACGCACAACACCATACCATACCATATCATACCATACCATATAAGGAAGTAAGTAATATGGGAGGGGTAATATTTTACATTTCCGCTCAGTGTGCTCTTTGTTTTCATTCACTTTACAGCCTTTGATTAGTTTCGCACATATTGATTTACATTCCGGCTGGGAAGGCAAGTATTTTATGATTACAATATGGGCGCACACAAACTCGGGAAGAACAAGTTATCCAACTTATAGCTGCGAGTGGAATGCTTCTTTGTTTGTTTATGCTTTCTTTACGTGTTCCGAGAAAGAAGGAAATGACTTTGAAAGCATTTGCCAGTAGTTCCCGCGCCCCTTCCCACTTCACTTCACCCCACACAAATCCAAATTCGAATCCGTATTCGAATAAGAAACCCCACTTCCACACCCATTGGCGCATTCAACACGACTCCTGAGTGCAGGAGTGTACGTGACACTTTTGTTTATGCTTCCTATTTTTACTTATTCATCCGACGAACTGCGGGGAGACATTGAAAGATATTTAAGGCTAAGGCCTAGCGAATACACCCCGTACATGTATACATACATAACTCAAACAACTCCAGTCGGGAATGTCAAATAATACCCTATCGATATCTTATCTATGGGTACTTAAGAATTACGACTTGAAAAACAAACATCACGCGAGAACGCAACATCCGACTATACTGAAAACTTAATCTGTTTTTCCTGCTCAAGAATTCGCGAGAATATTTTTTATTTGGTTTTAAGCTTATTAAAGAGACAGTAAGTTATAAACACATAATTGATTAACTCGAACTGAAAAATCAAGAGCTCTTAATTCCTTACTAAACCAAAATATCTATGTTGTGATATACGATTTCCAATTAAAGAGACAGTAAGTTATAAATACATAATTGATTAACTCGAACTGAAAAATCAAGAGCTGTGAATTCCTTACTAAACCAAAATATCTATGTTGTGATATATGATTTCCAATTTTATACTTCCATAACTAATAATATTTTCATTAAGATACTCTACAAGACCTTCTTGGTCAATTTATCATATCGACATTTTCCACTCGGTATACCTCAATAGCACCAAGTAAAGGTTTTTGATCTCAAAGCCCGCAGACGAATACGAAGTCCAAGATTTTAGCGTACAAACACAAAAGAGAGAGGAGAAGGAGGAAACCGCACAAAAGCAAACTGTCGATAATTGCAAATAATGACGATGCTGGGAATTTGTTATTGTTTGCTTTTGTTGTTCTCTCGAGCGATCCCCAAGCAAAAGCAAGTCGTTGCTTTTTGGCCATTTTAGGTCTTAAATGTTAACTCGTTTTTTTGGTCCAACTTGGAAATACGCTCGAATGATAAGAAGCGGAGACAAGAGACGAGAAAACAAGAAAGCCAAAGAACGCCGAGACAAAAGAAGTTAAAGCTGCAGATACAAGCCATCGAACCTGAACAAAAAATCCAAGACAAGCGGGTAGAAACCTTACAAATAGCCGCTGGATGCTAAAAAAAAACCGAGATCAGTGATCTTTAGATGTTTAATTCTTAGTGTCTAAACTTTATACTGAACGAAGAGTGGCTAGGAAGGGAAATAATAGATGTCAGAGTAATGGAACCATGAAACCAAATGTCTTTTAGAATTGTAATTACTGTTTATTGCAACACCAATGGAACAAAGTACAACATAGGAAATGGCATTCCGACTAACCTATTTTTAAATATTTTTATAGCAAATAAGTTCGAGTTGAAAGCGGAACTGAAATACAGATGGATTATAGATGGTATTTATATGGAAGCATGAGAAATTTCTATTGATTTTCTATATTTAAAATGGTTTTTAAACAAGCGTGTACTTTGGTAATGACCGAGAAGCAAAATCAACTTAAATTTGCTCGTAACCAACAACTAAGCAAGAACCCCCATACAAATTGCTCATATGGTTCTAAAAAAAACTTATGGAAGAACATAAATTATTCATTAAATTACTTCAACTCTCATTAATCTTTTACCAATTAGGGGCGTTGCGATCCCAATCAAAGTAAAAATGTTAGCAAATGTTGGATCATCATCCAACTAAAAAGCAACAGCAGTACAAACATAAAAATCACGCGCTGTAGCTGAATTAGTAAACTTTAAAATCGACCAACTAGTTTTTAACAAAGAACGATTAAAATAGCGCCTGAATCATTCCCAAGTTTAGATTCCTTAATTTAAAGACTTTAAATTAAGTGCCCCCAGGCTTACTGATAGAATACTTGATGTGAAAACGCATAAGCAATGGAATAATAGATCATGCTCATGGTTTTTCAAGGCGATTAGTCGTCTGCTGCTACTCAAACATTAATGGAAACTTTTGAGGCACCTTTCGGCAGAACTGCTAGACGCGAAGAAAACCCTCGAGGAAAACGCATGCCATGGAACACGAAGGTTTCGGTTTCGGTTTTGTTAGCTCAAGAAACCGTGTGTGCTCAAAGGTCTGCTGGGTTTCAATGGTTTGGCCAGGTAGTAAGCGACCAGGTAAGCAGAAAGCCGGTCGAGAGGTTAATTACGAGAGCAAAGCGTTTGCAAGCGTTACGCTCACTGAGCTAGGGCAGCATGAAAAACAGCAGAACTGGAAAATACACAACTACCAGTTGAATAGTGGAAAAACTAGGCATGCATTTGCAACACATTTTTAAATACCTGGCCCTAACACCCTTGTATCTGTGTAGTCTTACAAATGTTTCTCAATATTTCAACAGGTAATTCGTAAGGGATGTTACAACATTGATGTTAACTGATTATGAGAAACATAGGAATGCATTAAAGATCTATTATTATAGTATTGTTTTGTAAACTTTTCTATCTATAATAATAATTATTAAGATCTATTTAGGGTAATACTTGGGAACACCTAAATTATTTTAAGAACGTTATATAATAACAATATTCATCATCTAAAAGAATAAGTAATGTTCTAAAAAAATCTTTTACCACTATACTTTTGATATAAAAATTATTAAGAATCAAATTGATAACACAGTGATTATTTGTAATGTAAACAAGTATTGTTTAAAAATAACGATGATTGACTGGTGTTTTGAAGTGCGGAACACGTTGCGTTACTGCCCCGATAAGAGTGAGATATGATGCCCATATTTTCGGCGGGCTTTCATGCTATTTGCAGACTCATCGACATTGACGCACAACCGCAGAAATTGCATTTGAATGCACATTACATCGTCGCCGAGTGTGGGAAAGAGGCAGAAAGACCGGGCCCGAACCCGAACCCGTTTGCTGCTTCCTTCATAACCGGAAACTGAAGGCTAAATTGTGCAAAGCGAAAAAAATGAGCAAAAAGAAAATAAAAAACAAAAAAAAAAGAGGAAAAAACGTAATATAATGACGATCGGGTGGGGGAAACCAGAAGGGCGGGGCGGGGCGGGGAGGCTGAACCACCGCAAAGGCAGCTGGAAATGGAGATTCAGATGGGGTGGTGAAACGGGGGCAGGGGTGGGGGGTAAAAGCCAAGAGCCAAGAGCCAGACATGCGGTTCAGTTTATTCAGCCAGCCAGCGAAGCCAAACGAACTCCATCTGCAGCTCCACTTGGCCACTTTTACATCGCACGTAGGCCCGTCCACTTCTGCCTCCAGAGCAATGCTACAGTGGGCACTGCCTAGAGAAAACTCTTGGGAAACCTTGGAAGTGCTGCCAAAAACGTTGTCATAACTCGGAGACCATTTATCTTTCTTGTTTCTGGCCGCAAACAAACTCCAAAAATCGTGACTCATAAGCAATTATTATTTGGGTTTCACATTCACACATTTTGTCTCACTTTTCTTTGCTTTTTCGCGGTTAAGAACCAGTAAACATTAATGGGTTTCGAGAAATGAATCACTAATTTATTCATATTAATAATATAATCAGTATTTGCTAACGTAGTGTTATTTCTAATCAAGAATCAATAAAATCTTTAAGGTTTTATTTCTTTGTCCTCGCCATACGATAAAAACCAGCCAACTTTAATGACGGATATTTTTAATATCTTGCTATGAAGGGTACTTTTAATACACAATATTAATCTTAAACGAGTAATATAAACTGTTTATACCATATACACCACTTTTCCATTTTATAGATCCAATAATATATTAATATCCATTATATTATTAAAGCTTAATCTCCAAAATTAGTTTGCAAGATGATTATAAACTTGTATAATAACTTCCTTTGAGCAATCACAAATAAGTATTATTTTATAACCGTGCCACAAAATAAAATAACCAAGGTTTACGATCACTATTTGCTTTTTTAATTAAAGTGTATGAAATTTTCGGTTTTTGGCTGGCATTTTGTTGTTGATTTTGTTAGTGAGCGGCAGCTGTTGTTGGTATCAAAAAAAAAAAGCACACACATCTGTTCCGTTAAAGCCAAGTTAACGATTGTCTCGGTTTCTCACGGACTTTACTCAACACTCGTGAAGATTTTGGGCAATATAAACACAATGACAGACGAAGGGTGCAGTGGGGGGGGGGGGAGGGGGGCGGAGGGTCATCTTCACACATACATAAGCACATATGTTGCCAATAAACAAATCCACAAAACTAAACAAAACAAATTACGAATTCCGTGTAAATGAACTTTTGGTGGGGAGAGCGCGTTTTGAATTTCGTTAAGCGTTTTGTTTGTCATTCGCTTTTGCGGTTTGTGGGTGTGTTTGTGTTTTTTTGCGGAGGGGAGGGCACTCGAGAATCGCTGTTGCCGGCGTTTTTATGATTTCCCCGCCCCGTTTCCCCTTCCGTTTTTTCCTTTTCTCTTCTTTCCAGTCAGTCGCCCTCGCCCTTTTTTCTGATTCCCTTTTAGTGGCTCTTTCGCTTCCTTCCCCCACATGCCCCCTCCCCAACAGCCCCACCAAACACACACACACAAACACTTGCGTTTAGAGTTGCACATGCAGGGTCGTTTGAATTTTAATTGCGATTTGATTCCTGGCCATATCATCATTTGGGGCTTTAACAGCTTTGTGGCTGATTTTCATTGGTTTCTTTGCTTTGGTGATTTTTGATGCAAAACAAGAATGCGTCACGGCTCACACACACACACTGGGGCACAGAAACACACACACACTCGCATACAGTGGGGCCGAAACCGAGAGCGACGAGACGAGAGCGAGAAAATTTACCCAACCGTCTGATGACGATTCAAACGTCAAAGTGGCGCCGCGCAACGTACTTGGTTTTTGTTGTTTGAGTACCCTTCCCACGGACAGGGTTGTCATCGCACTGTGAACTGATAAGCTGGCCAATATAGGCTGATTATCGGCATGGAAAAAATGCACAGTCCTATTAAATAATTAAAAACACTTTACCGCACCCATTAAAAGCCAAATCATCAGATATAACTCCAAAATAAGCTCTTTTAAGCACTTTTGGGCGGTCACCTCGGCAACCCTGGCCCGCCTCTCACACACACACACAATTACGCCAGCACAGACCTGGGAATTTTTTGCTGCAGAAAATTTTTCTTCCCACCAACAATTCCACTTTCAAATGCAATTTTCACCCCTTTATCTTGGCGCTGCGTACTCAAGACGATATCCTGGCTGTGGGCAAATGTGTACTGCAGCACTTTCTGGTGTTTTAATTGGGCATTCAACGCGTTTAACGATTAAATTTGTAATTTTTCGATGCAGTCGGGCTGAGAGAACACGGGCTGACAAGATGGCGGACAGCTCTGTGCACTCTCCGCACTAACACAGGCGCGCGCACAGACACACACACGGCCAGTCGGAACCAGTACCTGGGTGTGTTTGTGCACGGCGTTGCCGGACCGATGGGAGGGCGTAGAGTGTACCGCGCAGTGGGAATGTACCTAAATTAACGGATACTTGAAATTGGTTTTGGTGATAAGGAGTTACTTGTGGAATTACTCTATTGCGGTTGAAAAGTTATACAGGTATTTAAATGCCTAGAGTAACACAGTAAGAATCGATCATATTACTAACTTAATATCGTAGAGTATCAATATATTTTAGATTATTACTTTTGAATCTTTATCTCAAAAATTCGAAGCAAAAATATCCTTTATGAAATTAAATTGCGAAAATAATATTGATTACCATGACATAATACTTACAATCAAGTTAATAATAACTATAAAAAGTTGTAAGTTATGTAAAAATTTACAAATTTATTGAGATCTTAGGATATAATCCTTTATATATATTTATTTAAGTAAGAAAACCTTCTAAATTATCCCTAATTTAAAGAGTGACATATAGACTTTTATCATAAATAAAGTTCTACAAATTATATAGAATTCATATGCCTAAGTGCAGGGGCTTAAAAGTCGATGCACAACTACGATTATGTTATCGCGCGCAAGCGACTCTCTGGTAATTCACAGGCAGGGGCGCTTCGCAGGCCGAACTTAGTGTTAGTCTCAGTCGCAATCGCAGTCTCATTCGTTACGTTCCCCCAAGCTGTATACTTTATACTTTATACTTTATCGTATCTGATCGATCCGGTCCGGCATGGGAAGTTTTCCAGCTCTACTTGTTGTTGTCGGCTCGCTGGCATTGGGCGCGTATGGTTAGTGTGTACGGAATACGGAACGATCGTAAGCAAGTCTGACAGTGAACTTAATCTTCCAGCCCAACTCCCCATCAATTGTGTATCGAAAATCCCGAGTGGCCGGGTCACCGGTCACTGCATCTCTATCCGTGACTGTGACTACTTTATGAGGATCCTAGTCTCCGACAATCTCTCCCAGAGCAATCGCACTCTTCTCCGCGAGAATCAGTGCGGGCAGCGGGCCAACGGCGTCCAGGTGGGTGATTCACCGGAGAGATTCCCGATTAAACTCAAACTTCCACAGCTCGATCCATTAAGCGCAGCGAAAAAAACTCGATTCATATGGGCCTGTTCTCGTTTTCACTTTCACTGATTCAGCCTTACTTCTCGGATTTTTTAAAACGATCGAGGGGGCAAAAGAAGCCCAGTGTTTCTTATCTTTACAGATAAGAAAATGTTAGAATCTCTATAAAAGTACAGAAATAGTGGCATTTTTTTTTGAACAAGTGCTTTGGAAAGCAGTACTTTCCCTTCGAAAACATTGATTATAAGTGCCTTTTTTGTTTATCTTTCTCTGTTTGTTTCATTAAACAATGGAGATATTTACGTAAGCTTTGCACTTATCATTTCAAGGAAATTCCCATACTTATTTCTTTCCAATTAAAGTTTAAATAACGAACAATGTAAACATACTTATTAATTAAGAAGCTTTTTTCGGGATTATTTACATTCCAAATTATAACTTCAAAACTGAGATAAATGGTTAGTTATTATTTCATTATCCAAGTAAACTTATAATACTAACTATTGTGTGTCTAAGATTTAACTACAAAGCATGGATAGAGTTGGATAGTTTTGTTAGAAGTGTATTATATAACTAAGTTTCTTAAAATGTATGGGTTTCTGAAAAGAAAATTCATTCAAATTTGTTTCATTGTAACTTGAAATGAAGATATTTTAGAAAATCTATCTTCCTAGCCTCAGTTCCTATTAATCTTATTGTAACTCCTTAGATCTGTTGCCCCAGTACCGCCGGTTTGGGAGCCCTGAACCACCCACTATTGCCCACGGATTGCGGGACGGTTCGTTGGCAGCGTTCAAATGATACGGATACGCGGATCAAAGAGTTTCCCTGGCTGGCCCTTATCGAGTATACCCGGGGTGAGTTACAGTTGGGTTTTTTTTTTGGGTGATACGATATGTAGTTATTTCACTTCCCCCTCCAGGCAACCAAGAGAAGATCCACGCCTGCGGAGGAGTGCTTATCAGCAATCGCTATGTGTTGACTGCTGCCCACTGTGTAACCCAGGCGGCGGCCAGCAATCTGCAGATTACGGCGATTCGCCTGGGAGAATGGGATATCAGCACGAATCCGGACTGCCAGTTCCATCAGGACACCAAGGTGGCAGATTGTGCTCCCACGTACCAGGATATCGGCATCGAGGAGCTGCTGCCGCATCCCCGGTACTCGAGAACCGACAGGACTCAAATCAATGACATTGCCCTCGTCCGCTTGGCCAATCCTGCCCAGTTCAACGACTTTGTGAGTCCCATTTGCCTGCCCAACAAGCAACTGCGAGCGGATGAACTGGAGGGCCTGGTCACCGAGGTGGCGGGTTGGCAGGCCACTTCCTCGCCCAGGATGCGGAAGAACTTTGTGACCATCACCTCAATCGAGGAGTGCCAGAGGAAGTACGCCGGCCAGCAGTTGAATATCCAGGCCTCCCAGCTCTGTGGGCTGACCAATTCCAAGGAGTGCCACGGCAATGCCGGAGGACCTCTCATGCTCTTCAGGAACGAGGGCTATCTGCTGGGCGGACTGGTGTCCTTCTACCCTGTGCCCTGTCCCAATCCCGACTGGCCGGATGTCTACACGCGGGTGGCCTCCTACATCGATTGGATTCACGACAGCCTGAGGGCGTAGAAGGGATCTTTGCGGTCACAACAAATGTCAGTAAATGTTTGGTGCCAAATTAAATGTGTCAAATAAAATAAATATAAAAAACAAATACAACAGTGTTTAAAATTAAAAAATTAAATTACAATAAACTACAAAATAAGAAATCTAAATTTCACTTTTTCAAGATCTTACAATTTTTAAAAACATTTATTTTTGAATGTAGTAATGCCATTTAAGAATACGGATTATTCTAGTCTTCTGGCAAAGCAGCAGCAATTCTATGTTTAATTTGATTCTCATTTTTCAAGTGCTTACAATTTTCCAAGAGACATTTTCTTTCATTTTACTCTTTTTAAAAATTTAATGTTTAAAAAACAAACAAATATTTGAATTTACAAATTTTTAAACAGTTTATAAGATGTATTTTAAACACTTCAGTTTCCTTCCTAATGGACTTCAAATATTATTTTTTTGAATTTACCGCCACGTATTTTTAATGTGGCAGCAAACAGTGGATTTTATTAGCGTGAGCGGAGAACTTCCGGTGTGTTTTAGGTTGCAGGACCTGGTCACATTGCAAAAGAGAATAAAAAAACAGAATAATTTTTGCAAGCTTACAAACTCGCAAAAAAAATCTAATTTTCGCCAAAAGTGTTAATTAAGTGCTGATTGAGTTGGAAACATGGCAGAAGCTATAAAAAAAGGTAAAATCTTTAGTGGGCTGATGAAGGCAGGCCACAATCGACTGTCTTATTAAGTTGTTTTTTCTCCGTCCCACTGCGTTTGGCAGAGTTGCATTTCGAGTTTTTTGGCGGTTTTAATTTGAATCTGGTTGTCTCCTCTTTTTTTTTTGCAGAGAGTAACGCACAGCAGCGACCTTTGGATGGCGGCGGAGGAGGAGGAGGAGGGGGTGGCAGTGGTGGAGGAGGAGGCGGCGGCGGCGGCGGAGGAGCAGGGATGCCCAAAAGAAAGCATCGCCGGGGCAAAAAGTCCAAGATGCTGCCCAAGAAGACCAAGAATCACTATCCACAGTGGAAACTCGATATGCCAGCTGGTGCGGGAGCCACGCTCGAGGGGAATACCCGCCAGAATAGCCGCACCAAGCTGGTGCGCTCCCGATCCCTGCTCGTCCCGTACAACACCAACCGCTTCCTCATGGAGGAGCACATGTCCGAGCTGCACAAAGACGACTCCGACGACAATTGCTTTGGCTCACAGACCGAAGACCAGGTGCTCTTCCTCTCCAAGGAGTTCTCCAATGTGTACGAACGGGCGCGACTCGAACGCCTGGAGACCATGAGCAAGCAGGAGCTCATCCAGGAGTGTCTGCAGATCGAGGATCGCTACTCGAAGGCCCAGAATGTGTCCAAGGAGTTTGGCGCCAAGATACGCGCGCAGGAGGAGAAGATGCGCCAGCTGACGAGGGAGAATCAATGTGAGAGATGCAATAAAACCCCTCATAAATATATGTTTAAATTTCTACCTTATTTTCTAGTTCTTCGCTCCCACTTCCTGCGTTCGTGCTCCACTTCAGCGGGTCCGACAGCAGCCGCAGCCGCTGCTGCCTCGCCGCCCTCTGCGGTGGCGCCCACGCCCAGCTCCGCCTGCGAGCTGCAGGCCAGACAACAGCCGCCCCAGCAGCCCCAACCCACACCCATGGACTCCTCCAGCGAGGACAGCGAGAGCGACAGCAGCAGCACCACGTCGAGCACCACTTCCAGCACATCCTCGAGCAGCAGCGATGCCCATGAGATGGGCGTGGCCGGGCTGAACATCGCCAACGGGCATGCCGAACGGCACGAGCGGAGCCCAACCCGTTCCAGATCCCGGTCGCCAATCCATCTCAATGGCCATGCCAACGATGAGGAGCGTCAGCGCCTGCTGGACGGCAACCAAATGGACGAGGACGACAACTCCACCGATGTCCCCAAGCCAGGCGATGCAGTGGTCAAATAGGATCGTGTGCGTCACATCGACGTGTGTAAATAGAAGACTCAAATGTGGTAGAATGTGGCGACATGTGGACGGAAACCTTGTTTAGTTCTTAAGTCATCTGTGGGCGCCCCAATCGCGGGGATTTCATTTCAATCATCAGTTCATCAATCAGCGAAAGCATTAGCATTATTTTATCAACTGCAAGCAATGCCTCCAATGGTAATTTAGTTGGTATGCCTGGTGTACAATACTTTGAGATGTTGCCTCGACGCGTTGATTTTAATGGAATTTTGTATAATGAAAACTCGATTTGTAGGTAAATAAAAAGTTAAATCGTGAATTCGAATAGGTGTTGTGTGTTGATTTTCTTTTGGTAGGATGCTTTTTTAATGAACTTGGTTTCTAAAAGTGTCCTGAGGACATTTACTTTTCCATATTCATATTTGAGTTCCAACAGATAAATTGTCTTTTTTAAAACTATTCATAAATTAAGCTAAAAGACTTTTCTTAGTTTTAAATATAGTCCTTGCTTTGGCTTGATTTATCCTCCGAAAGCTTGCTAGCTATACACTTGACCAAGGAGCTGTATTCGGTGGCATAAAGCGTCCTGGAAATGCCCGCGTAACCCACTCCAACCAGTCTCTGTTCCGCCAAAGAAGCCTGCGCTTGGATATTGATTCGTTTGGGTCCCCGAACTGGCATCCAACCGCTGACAGGGGAACTATTGGCCAGCATAACTCCCCTTATGGCTATGTTAAGACCCATTACGGACAGGGCATCATCGCGATACTCATTGAGCATGGCATCCGACAGACCCAAGTCATTTATGGCGGTCACAACTTCCTCGATATCCTTGAAATGTGGCAGATAATTGGCATGTATAAAGTTCACAAAATTCCTCGGCTCTGTGTTGAAGGCTTCGGTTAGTTCTTCGGGGCTGTGCAGCATGGTTTTGTCCTCATTGACTGTATAAATTTTAGGGTTAGAGGTTTTAAGACAGAGGTTATTCAATGTGACTTACACTTAGGATTCAACACCCTTCCCAAGGCGTGCATTAAAGTAATGGATTCATCTCTTCCAATGGACTTCAGAGTGCTTTGCATCTTCTTTTTACGACCTTTAGTGGCCACACTGACATTTAACTGTTTGGTTGGCATGCTGGCCACTCCTTTTAGGGAACTGAGATGCAGATTGATCAAGGCATTTCTTATGTCGCCCTGGGCTCCCACAACTATTGAATCAACAACAGCGGTCGAGGGCATCTTGTAAGTTGCTCTATTTTGCGGCTGTTGCATTATAGAGCAGAAGCTTTTCATGGACTTTTGCATAATTGTGGATGCAATAGCATTGAAGCTGATATGCTCAATGCGATGTTTGGCCTTCAGTTGATCAGGAAACAGGCGGTAGCTGATGTTCAAGCCCCGGGATTTGGAATCGGCCACAATGAATACCAGCGGGGATTTGCCATAGGTGGAGTACTCACTGAAAAGATTAATGTTTGTATAAGAAATTGGTTATTATATAGGCTTTGCTACCCACTCCAGTAACTCCTCAAAGTTGGCCTCCTTATCGCTCAGCAGGACATTGGGAAAGTCCTCGACCAGCAGCAGTCTCTTGTTCTGCGAGTCCAGCAGGGATTTGTAACGCGAGGCGCGCAGCAGGAAGCTCTTGAAGGCCTCCAGGTGGGAGCCCACATAGGAGGCACCACTCGGCTGATCGCCCAGAGCGTTGACCACCTCACAGTCGACGGGATTGATCCATTCCTGCACCTGGAAGCCGAACTCCTTGGCCAGGCAACGCAACGTGGCGGTTTTGCCGGCACCAGTGGGTCCCGTGAGTAGGCACATTTGGGCCGGGAACTTCTTTCGCACCGCTTCACAGTGACGCAACCAATCGCGAAGTTCTCCGACCTTCTTGGGATGCACGGCCAAATCTTCGCTGGTGGCTGGCGCAAAGCTGTCCATCCAGTTTTCCCTGATTTCTGGCGGCGGTCCAGTGATGTCCGCATCCTGGTCATCATCAATGGCAGTGAGATCCACGGACTCCACGGCAGGAATCTTAGTGGGCGTCGATTTAGGAGTATTCCCGCTTTGAGACCTCGAGACTCTGGTGGTCACATTGCTAGCACTCCGTGTGCGCTTCGCTGGCGTGGCTTCTGAAAGCACCGGACTGGCGGTCAGGTTCATCTCGCTGAAGGCGCATCTCACCCAGGTTTTCTAGACCATTAGTTCCTCATTGTTTACGTTAAAAAACAGAAAATTCAAATTGTTTACCTTCCGTGCGCTCATTTTCGGATGTTCTTGTTTTACAGTGTTACCAGTTGGAAAATATCTTTAAGTCGCATCAAATAATCGATAAATCTGAAAAATGGGCGCCAAATTTAAAAGCAACTTAAGTTAGTTGAACAGATTTTTAAACATTTTTTGTTTAAAATATATATTAATTTTATTGGTTTGTATTATTTTAATGAACAGCATTTAATATACAAAAATAGAATTATCTAAATGTGTTTTAAAAAATTCTAATTAAATAGGTAAGTAATTTGTTCATAACTAACATATATACGTAACTAGTTTTTAAGCACTTGTCTTTTACTTTCATTCGTCTTTTATTTACTGTTAAAAAGCTCTCTCCAAACTTCGTTCGGCTTGCTTTACCATTACTTAATAACAGTGGGCGCTCAAAAGTGCCAAAAGAATGTTTTGAAAAAATAATGGATTGTAAATTATAAATATTTTAAATATATATAATTTAAAGGACGAAAACTTAAAAAGAGGATATCTTATTTTGAGTGAGTAAAAAATGAAAAGGAGTTCCATCTTTAAAGTTAGAACAGTACTTAAACGGTTTTCCTCCATTATGATTGTATTTCTGAATGTATTGAAAAAATAATGGATTGTAAATTATACATTTTTTAAATATATTTAAATCAAACGATGAAAACTTAAAATGAGGATATCTTATTTTGAGTAAGTAAAAAAAGAAAAAGAGTTCCATCTTTAAAGTTTGACCAGTACTCAAACGGTTTTGCTCCCTTCTGATGGAACTTTTGGTACAGTTTCTTCAGTATAGTACCATTTCTCCCAATAGCCATTGCATTTTATCATTGTCACAGCGTCCATTTAGTATTGTCACGCGTCTTGAAAATTGTTAATTTGTATTTTTTATTTTGTTAAATCTTATACATATTGTCATGCAACTGAAGATCGTTGATCGTAATGATAGCTCGGACGATGAGAGCGAGGAGGAGATGCACGATGATAATCCTGAGTCCCAAGAATCCGATTTGGGCGAAGAAGAAGAGCAGTTTAAGGATGAGGATGAGATGGCGAATGATGACGAGCAGCCGGATGAAGAAGAGCCCGAATCCGATAATGCTCCCCATCCTTATCCCACTCCACCGCCCGAGGATGGGTCAAAAATGGAACCCCCCAAGTCGATGGTACCAAAACCGAAAGGATCGCTTAAATCCCTAGCGTTCATGGCCATTGCAAAACTGGCAAGTCGATCAGGATCTTCGGTTCCGGCCATCATATCATATCTCAAGGATAATGGTCACGAGTTTAAGGATCCAAAGAAAACCGCGCGCACTATGCACCGGGCTCTCAAGGTTGCCGAGCAAAATGGGGAGGTGGTCATGGTCAAGCGCTCCTTTAAACTCACCGAAAAGCAGAAGAGCTCCTCCAAGGCTGTGGAGAAAATGAAGGCCAAGAAGCAGAAAGAAAAAGAGAAGAAAGCCAAGGCCGAACAAATGATGAAGGAGAAAGCCGAAAAGAAAGAGGCCAAGTTGAAAGCGAACACTAAAGAAAAGAAGGCTGCCAAGGAAAAGACCAGCAAACCAAGCGAGCGGAAAACAAAACAAGTAAGAACCGATAAAAAGTCTAGTCTTTTTAATAAGTTTTGTATTAAACTCATTAGTTTATCTTAGCTTCATAAGTTTAAAATGACTTAGTAATAATAGTAAATCTGAATTTTCCCGCAGGCTGGAAAAAAGAAGAAAGAGGACAGAGTCAAGGATGTACCACCAAAATCTAAAACAGCCGCATCCGCGGCCGCACAAGCTTTGCTGGATACTCCGAAGACCACCAGCCCAGAAGCGAAAAAGAAGCCGGCGAAGTCCAAAACTAAAGTCAAGGCGGAACTATCCGAAGCTGAAAAGTCGAAAAAACCCCGCAAGTCCATCGGAACCCTGGCTCAGCCCAAGACATCTAGGCCGAAAGTCAAAGCGGTCAAGAAACTGGTGGCCGGCAAGGGAGTTATGTCTACACCGGAGCTGTCCTCGACGGATATATCAAAGGCCCAGGCCATGTCCACTCCTCAAGGACCTACTAAAGCAAAGCGCCAGCGCAAAGCTTAATTGCAATTAATTTGTTCATCCAAAGTACATGTAAAATATGGTTAATAAAAAATAATAAGTCTTGTAATGTCTAAACTAAAAGAAATATTTTTCAGTTTATATCGAATTACCTCAGAAAATACAAACACAATTTATTTTTTAAATTCATTTAAACATATATTTTAACATAACTTCGGTTCTATACACATTTGATATCGTTCTAACATATGGAGCACAACACAATTCTTAACTACATTGAGAGAATTTAAATTGAATTCGCTAATAAAACGACTCCTCTAATTACTTTTTCAATATCCCCAGCTTTACAACTCGTTTTTAATTGATTACTTCGATGCGGCGCATTTGTTGTGACAATTGAACTTCTTTGGTTTTTATTTACAAAAGCATATTGCGTATAGACATATACATAAATACAGGGGATTACCGTCTAGCAGAGTATAGATACAGATACAAGTACGCGGCTATCGTTAGGGGCTAAAATAAAACTTCACATGCAGCGCTTAAACATTAACCATTGAGATACATACTTAGCACATAAGTTAAGCAACGCCTAACTAGTGGGACATCAGTAAAGGAATGAATATCAAAGACGACGCAGTCGTAGTCATAGTCAGTGCCAAATAAAATTTGATCGTATCTTAACTAAAACTTAAGTCAATTCCACGCAGGGTGGGGATTTAGATTTAGCCAGACCAAGAGCATAGCCAACAATCACACAATGGCAGAGAATATAAGTTAAAATTTTATCCTAATTTTTCCATGTGGGCATTAAAGTACTTTGTTTTAAATTGGAAAGAAAATGGTTTACATCTCTTAAATATTTCCTTACTTATTTTATGGTACATAAATATTCAAT
This sequence comes from Drosophila subpulchrella, assembly GCF_014743375.2. Lineage (NCBI taxonomy): Eukaryota > Metazoa > Arthropoda > Insecta > Diptera > Drosophilidae > Drosophila > Drosophila subpulchrella. The sequence goes on from NC_050609.1 coordinate 15,239,034, forward strand.
AAAACGGAACTACACTATTACATATATGAACCTTTTAAGGGATATCATTAAATTATATAAAATTAGTAAGGGTTGCAATCAGTTCTTAAATGTATCCACCAGTACCCCCCTCATATTTTTTGTTTCAATAAATATTTTTCGCTATGCCCAGGGTCTAGCTGCTTATAGTAGTTTTCCTTAGTCTACTTGCTCTGCTCGAATCGCTGTGTCAGCGATGCAATGTTGGACTTTGGGCCAGACGACGTCGCCGCCGCCTTCACAGTTGGGGGCGTGGGCGCCGCTCCGCCATTGGCCCGCTTGCCCAGGACTCCAGCCGCTCCTCCGCCGCTAAATGATGGCTTCGCCGACAGCGGCTTGGGCTTCTGAATGGTGGCCGAGGGGGCTGAGACCGCCGATCCCGCCGTCCCATTGGGCAGTGCTTTCGTTGTGCTCTTCATGAAGGATTTGGGACGGTTGGAGTTGGCGCCTCCGCTGAGGCTGCCGCTGCTGCTGCGCTTGGCCAGTTGGACAACTGGCGCTGGCTGCGCTTGGCCGCCGGTTCCCGCCGGCGGCTTGAAGCTGGACATGCTGGGCTGCAGCTGTGGCTGCGATTTGTCCGACACCGTGGGCTTTACTCGGGCCACGGGAGCATTCGCTGGCGGCGGGCGATGATATGTGCTAGCTGATGCAGATGGTGTTGCATTTGCAGATGCAGTTGCATTAGCTGCCTTTTCCTCCAGCACACTGCTCGCTGGCTTGGGTGGAGCAGGTCGCTGCGGACTTTTTGGGGGATCTGCAGGAGGTGCTGCTGCTACTGCTGCTCCAGCCACGGGCTTCCCTGAATAAATGGAATCCCCGTTGATCTTCTCCAGTTCATTAACTATCTCATTCAGCAATCCCATATCGCTGCCATTGCTGAACCTGTTGGCCACCAAATCGCTCCGCTTGAGGGTCTGTGCCGCCGGTGGAATCTCATCGATCACCGCGTATATGTCATCGTTGGAGGCTCGCACTTCGTTCTCCACGTACTCGCAGTCGTCGTAGGTATTCTCCACCGATCTCTGGGCAGTGGCTACTGGCCTCTGATAGCCGGAGGAGCCAATGGAGTTGGTTTTCTTTACCACCACTGGTGGTGGCCTTGGAGGCGGCGACTTAGGCCTCGAGCTGCCACTGCTGTTCACCTGACCACTTTTGGGCCGCGGCAGTCCCGGAGGCGAACGCATGGATCCAAAACTCTGCAGCGGTGTCTTTTTCGTTGGCGAACGCATGGATTGGGCGCGCTTCACCAGATTTTGGGTCTCCTCTTCACGGGGCGTGGTCTCCGAATCCGAGTTGGAGGACTCCGTTTGAGGTGCAGCGGGCACAGGCATGGGAGCAGAGATTTCCAGTGTTCGCAACCGCTCTCGATCAATGTAGGTCTTCTCCTTCAACGCCGGCTTCTCCTCCTTTTTCAGAAACGAAGCGAATCGGCGTATAGTGCCATCTCGTTTAATATTCAGCTTAGGATCGGAGTGTAGGGGAACTGGTGGAGCTGGAGCGGATCGAGTGGGCGAGAGATCCTCCGTACTGCCCTTGAGCGGCACCATGGTTAATGTACTGGAATCCAACTTTGGTGGCGATATGATGGGACGTGCCGTTGAACCAGGATTGGGCGGAGGCAGAGCAGGCGCTGGTCTCACAAAAGTGGCTTCAGGTTTCGGCGACGAAGGGTGAACAGGTGATGTTTCCGACTTTACAACCGGCGGTGTCGGTGCTATCCTATGTGGTCCATCCTGCTGCACCGTGGGCTGCACAAAGGCCACATTCGGTCCACTGTAGTTGCTCGCTGGTGAGGATGCATCGTTTAGCGGTCGCAGAGTGAAACCATCGAATTTTCCAAATAATCCAGTAGTGGGTGTGGAGTCACTTGGAGATTTCAAGAGCGCCGAGTCCATATCATCAGTACTGCTGGGAGTGGATTTCAGTAATCCATTACCCGGCGGTGGACCACTGCCATTTTGATTTGTGCGCGTGGTGATGGGTTTGCTTCCTCCAGAGGATTTCAAGCTGCAAGAATATCCAATTAAAGAGATTATTATAAGGAAAACAAGTTTAGAGATCAAAGCCTTTAAAGTGTATCTGTGTAACATACCAAATCGTAAAACGTGCATAAACCAAACACTAGTACAGGGATGGTAAAACATAGCTTGCAGGAAAGTTGGGACATACATATAGCAAGACAAAATAAACCCAACACCAAAAGTTAAAACAAAGCATTTATTGGAAACATACATAAAATCAGGTCAACTTAAACTAGAAACATAACCGATATTAGGGTTTTGTTAGTAGTTGTTAGGGATTATGTGTTTTGGTTATATGATAGCATCAACACAATCGTGCAAACGGGCAGTGTGTTAATATGAACGAAAAAGTTGTCTTCGGCTATCCGAATTCAAGATATACCCCTGCAGATTTATTATGCTGAGGAAATCTTTTCTAAATCGTGTGATAACACTGCCTACAAAATCACCTCTTATTATTTTTCTATCCCTGATCTAAGGCACTGAAGGTTTCACATATATAGCTTGTTTAAAAATTTTAAAATCCGTTATTATTAACTGATTATATACATAAATAATAATTGATTGCTACTAAATATTTACTTTTGATTTTGGTTATAATTAAATTCTGGGTATATTATAATTTCAGCATTATGAATTCACAACCAACTTTGATTTGCTTCTATAATACAGATATATACAGGTCTATAAGTCGTTCTATATTTTAGTTTCGAATGGGTTGGTTTAAGAACTTAATTTTAACTTTAACTAAAATCAAATTCCACCTTTATTTGATTATGAGTATTTTAGACAGAATTGAACTAAACTTTGAAAAATGTACTATTAAAATTTCTAAACGACCTTTGGAAATAGGAGAATCCCAAAGATCTGTGAATCCCTAAAATTCTGCAAGGATACTAAAAACACCCACGGCCAAGCACAAGGTCATGCAGTATTTGGTGGCAGTGCAAGCGTATTTTACTGTAGATAGTGTTTAGTTTAGTTTTTGGCGCACCTCGCGGGGTCGCTCTGTATGAACTGGGCGCCCTCGGTGAGTGCCAGTGGATTTGTGGTGGCATTCAGCCGTGGGGCTGTGATATCCAGCTTGCGTCTCAGTGTTCTGTTGTTCGTGTTGCTCTTGTCATGGTTGTTTTTGTTAGGTGACTCGGTGTTATTGTTATTGGAGGAGGAGGAGGTGGAGGAGGAGGAGGAGGTGGAGAAGTGGGTGAGAGTGGACAACAGTTTCGGTTTCGGAGCAGATCCCTTCCGCCGCACCTCGTAGGTGCTCTGACTTTTCGGCACAGAGGGCGGCTGAATGTGAACCTGATGCACTGCATCCGGATTGGACTTGTGGCGCGGCAGGGTGGCGTGTATGTTAGTAATGTTGACCGTGGCCGTGTTAGTTACAAAACCATCACATTGGTGATTAGTGCTAGGTGGTGGTGGAGGTGGTGCAGAGCGTGCGGGAGTCTGTTTATAGGCTAGTTGGGTGATGTCGCAGCTGTCGGAGCTGCTGTCCCCTTTCGAGCCGGTGCTGAAGGAGGAGGTCGATACATACATATGGTCCGCCAGCTTTCCGCGAGCGAATAATCCGTTCTTGTGGCAATAATAGATGGCGTAAAAGGTGGCCACCATGGGAAACACAAAGAAGAACAGCACAAACAGGAACTTCTTGAGACCCAGAGATCCTGGAAAAAAACAAAAGTAGTTAATAGGTTAGATAAGAATAAATGCAAACATTAATAAACGGTGGGTGTGTGACCTGGTGCGGCCTATTTCCAACATACCATTTGGATCTGTGGCTGGTCCACTGTCCGGGGATCCTCCCGATCCATCCCTCGAGCACGACTCGCCGCCAAAGCCAACATCGCAGTGACAATGGCCTCTACTATTGCAGATCCCATTGCCACTGCAATCCTCTGGACACGGAGTACCCATGCCCTTTTGCCGCACCGCTGAAACTGGCAGGCATCGCTGATCCACGCACATCTTGTCCTCGCCGCACTTGGCTCCATTGGGTGTCAGTCCGGGATCGGTGGTCTGCAGGCCCAGGTCCACCAAGGCGGTGCGACAGGCCACGATCTTGCGTTCGTGACTGATGTAGGAATGCGACAGTACAGCTGCCGATTCCATGCCAAACTCGAGTCGTTCATTTAAATGGATGCAGTATAGCATTCCACACTTTACATGCTGCTCCTCGCATCGGAAATAGGTGCTGTTCAGGCGATTGTAGCCGCAGTTACCGTACCGAGTGCCCTCCATGTTTTTACTATAGCAGTGTTCCGAGTTATCGCCCGTGGGTCCCCACAAAATCCGGCATTGCTTGGAATGGGAGCGACAGGTGCCGTGGAAACAATAGGCCTGACCGCCATCACAGGGCTCCGTGTCCCGCCGGAAGACATCGGCGGGACAGTATTCCGACTCTCCAGTACAGTATTCCGGCAAATCGCACTCATTTTCAGCTTCTCGACAGGCACTGCCCGCCATTTTGGGACGACAGGTGGTCAGATCACAGCATTCGCCGGTGGCACAGGAGGCATTTGCGTGCAGCATACAGGACTTGGCATTGCAACAGGCGTTCTCACAATGCTCCGGCAATCCGCAGTCGCACTGCTCCCCCGGTTCCAGGAAACCATTGCCACAGGTGGGCGATTCAAACAGCTTCTCCGGCTTATTCCTCAGGCAGTAGTTCATGCCGCGCGAGAAGGCTATCGTTAGCTGATCGATGCTGCAGCTGCTCCAGTTCACCGGTATAAAGGAGGTACTCGAGGCAGCCATCACACACTTCTCATCCTTACAATGGCACTCGGGTGTATCGTGCTCCATGCCAAAGTTGTGCCCCATCTCGTGGGCCATGGTGGTGGCCACCACCGCCGTGTTGGGACTGTGCTGCATGCTCACTCCGCCGGAGTACTCATACGTACAAATCGGACCCTTCAGCGCTTTGCCCACAACGCCGCCGTCGAAGACCTCTTTGGTCAGCAACTGGGCATTGTCGTTGGGGTGTTCCAGCACCAGTTTGTTCTTTCTGTAGTTCAGAAAGTTACGCAGCGTCACGTCGCCGTCCTTGGAGAACTCGATCTCGTTGGCCTCGTTCCAGATAACCACGCCCACCAGAGCCACATATATATTCAAGGGCACATAGAGCTGAAAGAGGGTGGAAAAATATAGATTAGTGAAAGTAAATATATGGTTAGAATCAGTTAAACCTTTTCAAAGTTTTTAACGAATTAAGCTCCGATTTCTCAATTTCATGTTAATTTCGGTCTTTGGGTTAAATTGCTGTTTCGAAAAACGTTAGTTTCTCAATATCATGTTAGGTTTTACCTTAATAAACATTTTTTTACTTCATGTTAATTTGTCTGTCTGTTAAGTAACCATGACCTTAACCTGACATTGAGAAATCGACCATAATTGGGAATATATACAAGTTAAAGGTTAGTTATAGTGCGTTAATGAACTAATTAGTACTCTACTTACAGCATTGATAATGTTGGCTAGGTTTTTGCAGTGCTGGTGCACCTTCTTGGCACTCTCCTGGTTAGCCTTGTAAACCTTGTTGTCCACGACGATGACCAGCTCCACGTAGCTGGAGTACTTGTTGGCATTGTAGGGGCCCCGGATCAATTGACTGTTATCGTCCGTTTGACGCCTCTTCCGGAGCAGGGTTCTCTGGAATTCCCCGCCATCAAGGCGGAGTGGCAGTGAAGGAATCCCTCCTCCAAGTCCATTATCCTCCTCAGCCTTTTCGTGGTCGTGACTATGGTCGTCCCTGTGGCTTTCGTAGCCACAGGTGGCGTTCGTTGGATGCATGTCCGCCTGTCTGCGTAGAACAAATCGAAGGTAATTTGATATTTCCGTGGACAACAAAAGAAATTAATAACGGAAGTGGCGGTGGCGCATAAACATAGTGAATAAATGGATAGGGTCGGTTATGGTTAAGAATTTCGTTCTGGTCAGGGAACTCGGGCAAATATACCCGAACAGGCAAATATTTGTGCCCCACAAATAGGTAAATATTTGACAGGCCTCTGATACTCCAAAAAATATATTTTCCCTACTGCCCTAACATTTATGACAAGTCAGTAAACATTATTTCGCTTGGGTCGAAAGAGCGCCAGAAACTTCCGATTAGATAAGCACTGTTTAAAAAGCAGAATTGTGTCTTGATCGGTAATACCAGTTCGGTATCTTAAAATGAGAAAGAGGCACCCTAAACATTGATTACGTGCTTATACCATTTATTATAATGATTTCGACGACCTACATTTTTTATTAGGAACTTTGTAATTTAAACTTATAAAAGTTTAAGATATTTGTAGAACATATTAATATTTACATTTACTTATTTCAGATTATAAACAAATTGGATAAAATTTCTTAATGTGCTGTCATTTTCTCATTCCGCCTATAAAACTGTGTTCTTATAATCTAACTTATTGAAAACAAATTCCAACTCACCTGAGCAGATAATGGTCATCCTGAAGTCTTCCCTTAGCATCGACATGGGGATGAATAAAGTACGTTTGGCTGCCATCGAAAACGATGCCATCCAGAGCACCATCACAGGTGGAGAGGGCTACCACAGAATCCGGTTGACCACGAATGTGTCCCTGAGGTAGGTAAAAAATAGTTGAAAGAGAAATTAGTACAAAGTTCAGAAGAACTGAAAAATAACAGAAAACAGCTCAATACACTTTCAGAAATATAGCAAATATTTTAAGACAGTATTTTTGAAACAATAGTATTAAATCGAAATAACTATGCTGACCTTTAAATACATTTTTTAAAGAAATGTATTATAAATTTTTAGATAATCGTTTTTATAATTCTAAATTTTTTTTTAAAAATGCTAAGATTGCTTTCTGTTTATTTACTTTAAAGAGGTACGAAGAGAATGTGTCTCACTCACCTGATAGTGGCATAAATCAACCTCAGTCTTGGTGAAGTTGCGAACCACATGGCCAGGAGAGGCACCTCCGGTGGCATTCTGGTATCGCAGGAAGTGGGAGTCCGGCAGCAGGCGATCGTTGCGCTGCAGGTCGATGGTTACTCGTTTGCCCTCGTGGGTGTAGCTCAGGCTAATGTGAGGCGTGTGAAGGCCGTCCTAAAAATGGGCAAAATAACAGGGAGATAACGTTAACAAGATTAAGCCATTTGGGCCTGGCTGGCTCGGTCATCCCCATTTATTTATTTAATTTTTGCATGCAAATTGTGGGCGTGACAAAGTGCCGAGGTGCGAATGTGTAATGTCCTGTTGGCCGCAGGGGTTAAATGAAAAATTCCACCCCTCTGTCCTTAACTCATACCCACATTTTGTGGGTCGGCTGCTTGTTGAAACTAATTAAAACGGGTTTGGCTTTTTGCCAGCGCACCCAGTAAACTCCAAACATATTTGCACCAAAGGCATTACAAGAATTTACCTCAAATTTTTTTCTTTACCCGTAGACTTTATTTTCGGGTTCATTTTAATTTTTTGCTCACAATTTGATATATTAAATGTTTGCACAACAAACACTCGCAAAAGTTGAACAAGGAGCTTTCAAAGAGTTTACAGTTTCAGGGCTAAACAAAATTGTTGCAAATAAATATAATATTAAAAGTTTTAGGAATTTTGTTAGGCTTTCCTTGCATCTGATATATAAACTATGTTAAAAACTCTCTTAATTATCTAAAAAATCACTACAGAGTTGAAACCAGTAAGCCAACAGCTTCCCCAATTTTGTGTAATATTCTTTATGTAGTGTGGATTACTACTAAGTATTCTTGCTAGGAAGGTTACAATTTTAAAATGCAAAATTACATGAAAATCTACTCTTCAAATTACAGACCTTAGAAGGTAGTGAACAATGATTGAAAGGCACATAATGATTTAATGTCTCATCTAGGGCATAATTTACCCCGTAATTACCCCAAGATCTGGCTCTGTCCTTGGCTACTTACGGTGGCATCCAGGGTGGTGAGCAGGCTGCGCTTTGTGCGTCCATGTTCCACCTGCGGTCGTATCACAGAGTGAGTTGAGAACTCGTCGAGGACGGTTGCATAGTCGGCGGTGTGTGCTGCAAGGAGAAAAGGAGAAGTTGGGGTAAAAACATTCATTAGGGCGATGTAAATGCTGTTAATTACAAACTACTTGGGCCGCACCCATTTTGTATACCCCTAAAGGTGAACAAAATCTTTTTTGCGGCCGAGTGCGGTGTGTCTAATAGGCTTAAAGTCAACGCCGCCAGGCATCTGAAACACTGACAACTTGAGCCCGAAATTAAGGCAAAGCGAATGCCCTGCTCTGATAATCATTTAACATGTTGGCGGGCATGTTGAGATACTCTGATAAGACCCAGAGCATCAGTCATCTCGCTCTGGGGCATTCTTTTGCAGGCAAGGGGCAGGGCTAAAATTAGCAAGTCCATAAATAATATTATATAGATACGGGGCCAGACTTTTGGACAAGCACAGAACACGTCTAATTAATGCGAGTCCGCCCAGACAGCGCAGATGTCTGACAACCCTGGCATGTATCTCACAGATACAGATACAGATGCGCTTGGCACTTGCATGCAGGGCGAAAAACAGACGCGGTCGGAATATTAGATCTGTTCCACTTATTTTTATTTAAAAAAAGATTTCATTTTCCAAAATAGTTGTACTTTAAAATAAATAGAGCGTTCAAAGAGTATTTAGATTATCAACTCAATTTCCTTTATTAAAAAAGTTTTAAATTTCCGGTTCTACAATCCTAACCACCTTTAAGATCAATAGAGCGTTCAAAGAGTATTTAGATTATCAACTCCATTTCCTTTATTAAAAAAGTTTTTAATTCGCGGTTCTACAATCCTAACCACAATGGTGTATGTTTGTACAAGTGAAAAAGTGGACACGCAGACCCCAAAGGCAAAAATCACTCGAGTCCTGGGGCCAACACGAGAAAACAATAAACCGAGAAGACCAAGTTACCCCATTTCTTTCTCCCCCAAAACAACTCTTCAATTTTCCAGAGGCTGCCAAGTCACTTCTCCCTTTTTTTTCATGTTTAAAAGTCAACCTCCAGCGCCAAATGTCACACGCGTCAGGGGTTTTTGTTTTACACGACGCAACGCATCACAAAATGCTGAAAGTACTCGCAAAAAAAAGAACGAGATTTTGTTGTATTTATTTTTACCACGCTCGCCGTTTAACGCAAAATCATGAAGAGCCCGCCAAGTTGTTCAAAATGTGATGTATATAAAAATAAGTTTTTATACTCTTTATTTATGCTCTGCTTTCTTGTAAGAAAAATGTTCCCGTTTTTGCCCATGACTCTTCGGTTTATATTTGTATCTTTAGCGTGCATAAAATCTCTTGGGGGTCAAAACAAATTTTATGAGTTCATGTCTTAGTTCACATAAATAATATTTCTTAAAGGTATTATTTTACAAATGTAAATCCAAAAACATTTTGGTGTTAACCCATTTATTATGTGCCTAACGAATTAAGATTATAAATAACGTAATGTTAAGGGGGGGAAAGCGAAAAGGGGAGAAAGCTTCTGAAAAGGCCTAAAATTCATAGATATCAAGGGTCACTTTTCTATATATAACATAGGTGATTGATGGATCACACGCTGTTGAATACGTATAAAGGTGGGATGTAGTTTTTACCCTACATTGTTTAGGTATCATTTTGAATTTGGCATTCATTGAGTGGAACAAAAATGTCTAAACAATTCGTGATTTTTGCTCATTTATATCAAATAACCTTGTTGATTTAGATGTTTTTCGTGCAAATCGGAAAACCAAATTAAATTCCGTGCTGCTGAGTGCGGGGAATTGGATTTCTGAGGGTTGTGACCGGTAAAGGGATGGGAAGTGAGACTACTTAATGGGTGAGACATCATAAAACAGAACTAATGACTGGCAGACTAATGAAAATTCCCTTTGACCCAAATGTATTCCTTCCTCAGGCATCTGCTAGATATATCACCATATGGAGATAGGGGAGCTTGGCGGTATTTGGTATTTCTGGCTTATTGTTTACGGAAAACAATTAACCCAAAGTAAACTTGAGTGATTGATTGGCTCAAATGACTAGCAAGTCGAATGGCCAGGCCCCCTTCTACGCATCAGTAAGTTTTTCCAGCTCATGTGAGTTAACTACTTTTCTTTTTTTCTATTTCGGCGCAAGGAAAAGAAAGTTCTTCAAACTGTAAAAGTATCTACAAGTGGGTGTCGAATTCCTCAGCTGATAAGCGGTCGTAAAAAAATGCGATAAGGATGCACCAGAATGCATGTCTGTTGGCAATCCGAGAATTCAGGACACCAGATTGTTGGACAACTGGCGCCAGGAGGCGCCTCAAGGACTGTTATCGTCCTGAAACACTCCGTCGAGTGGAAACTCATTAAAACTAGTACAAAACAGAAGCACCCACGCAAAGATAGCTCTCGGCGAAGGGATAATTTCACATGTTATGCACTGGGAAAAATATAATGATTATGATTTTTGTTATCACATCATATCATATTATTCATTAAAAAAATCAAAAAATTATTAAATAATTATTATTAATAATTCCAGAATTACTATGATAATGCTTGCTCTGTTGCAAAACAATTTAGTTTAACACCTTCTCTTTTTTTTTAAAGAAAAATCATTATTAGGATTACATTACGATAACAACTTGATATAGATAATTTTGCTATTGGTTGACTTTACCTAATTTCTTAATTTTTTTTTTCTTTAGATTCAAATAGTATTCTAAATAAAAAATGTTCTTTCCGTGTTACTCTCAACAACTGGGAAATTATTGTACGCTCAAACCAAGTCAAGTCGACGACTTCAGCCGGAGGCAAACATATGGCATAAGGGTTCCTAACCGAGGGTAAACCAGGCCGTTCGTCCCTCAATCATCACACGGGTCATGGATCGAGTGATGATGGATTTCGCTGCTAAAATAAGGAACAAATTACAGCCCAATGCAGCTCCAGTTTCCTTCTTTTTTTGACGAACTGCTGTCGTCGCGTACTTTGATGTACCAAATATGCCGATGGATGGATGAGGTTTGGTGTGAGTTAAGGATGTTTTGGTCTCTCTGCCATAAACTCAGTTTGTTTGGACTGGTTTGTTTGAATCTTCCACCAGGGGGTAAAACAAGGAAAAATGGAGAAAGCCCGCAGGCTTGAAACTGATTTCGATTTCGGCTCACACATATAATTTTATATCTTCTCGGCATTTGTCACTTGTCAACCCCCAAGGGGTAAAATAAAAGTAGGAGGGGTTAATAAAAAAAATGCCTCTCTCATCTGTCACCCTCGCCACCAATCTGTATCTCCTCCATATCCATATAACAATCAACGGAGGCCACAAAATATTTTATTAATAACTGCTGGCGTGCCATAAAAATATGAAATGCATCCAATGGATAAAGCATTTAGATTTTTACAATGAACTTCACATTGAATTTCGGTTTGAATGGGGAAAGAAAACAATTTCCATAGCTCAAAACATTTGAATGATGAAAAATGTGAAACCTTCTCAAGTGGTCGTTGGGCCATTGCATTCTTCAATTATGGCCCGGGGCATTTAAATATTTTAAGTTATGACTGCCGGGGGCTCGAGCAGAGAAGATATGCCAAACTCCATTTGGGCAAAGTTCCTTAGGATGCCATCGAAAAACTTCCAACACTTTAACAGGGGGCCCCCAAAAAATAAAGAGAGAAATATTAATAGAATCTCGATGCCATAAACAGATTAGTGCAGCCAAAGGGGCGGGGATTTCCACTTTGGTGAAGGAAAAGGCATTCCTACACAGAGAAAACTATCTAAGAACATTGTTCTTGAATTGAGAACATTGTTCTTGAATTGAGAACATTGTTCTTGTAATGAGAACATTCGTTCTTAAAAACCGTGTAAGTACATTTTGCTATCAATATAAGAACGAAATGGTGAGAAAAGAAAAGTTAAATTGAGTTTATTTAACAACTTTTTGATAAGTTTACACTAAGGACTGAACTAATAGTTTATTTGTACATACAATGTACTTAAATACCGTCGTTCTGTCGTTCTATTTTTAAGAACATTTTCAACTCAGATGAGAACGTCAGAATTTTCTCTGTGTACTAATACCGAAAACCAAAATCGAAGCGAACCGAATCGAATGTGTGCCTAATTGATAAACAAGGCGAGGAGACGATGACGTCGCTTGGGGATATTCGGACTCGAATTCGGATTCCCATTTTTGGGGACTTGGCTTCGATTTTGGGCTCTGGAACTGCTGCCGAATACAAATTGAAAGTGCATACGCACGTTTTCCCCTCTTCTCCTCCTAACAAAATGCGTTTACTGCCTCGGCTCGAGTATAATTGAATAATAAAAAAAATTTCAATTGTTTTTTTGGTGCGCAAACGAAATTAAATGTTGGAGAAATTCAAAACAAACTCCCCGACAAACAAAAGCAAACTCAATTGTAGGCAAGACGATCCATGCACACACTCATCACAATTTAATTAAATTGTTTGGGTCTTCTAAAGAGGGGTTCTAAATTGAAAACATTCTGACTGTTGGCATTAATGGAAGAGTATTTAAAGAAAACTTTTAAAAAGGAAATTTAAATTATTCATATGGATTTCATTGACATGTTTATGGGTATGGGAACTATAAAGCATTGCTTTTATATGTTTAATGGATAAATCAAATGGAGAAATGCTTAAAAACGACATGAATGCAATTAAAATAAATATAAAATGATAAATGTTAAAACACATCAGCAAAATGGCCAACAAACAAGCCATAAAGTATACATATCTTTTCCTAACAATCTTAACGAGACAATTTAGCCATCAGCCACCTACTGGGCAGCACTTTATGAATACAAATCAGCGTTTATCCACCCATCATCTACCAAATGGGCCAAATCCGAAAGTAAATCTATCTCCTCCGCTCCGAACAGTAGCCCGCAAAAACGCCTTTCACCTCAATTTTCACCCGACAAAAGGCCGCCAATTCTGTGCCCAGTCAACAAATGCAACAAGCCACGCAATCCGAAAGCCCGACACGAACACCGACTGAATCTGGGTTAAGCTCAAAACTGCGCATGCGCAGCACCGAAAACCCCCGGTAGATAGGCATCGATGATTCAAGGTTCTTCATGCACATATGTACACCTCGCAAGTATACTAAAATGAGCTGGGAATAATGAAGGACCAACAGACGTCAGTTAATTTGTTCTACTCATCATTTATTATTATTTCAATTGCTTAAAGTATTCTTGAAAATCTTCTTGGAAACAAAACTTTTGCATTATAAGAGTCTTATGTTCTTTGCCACTTTGTATCATCTCAATTGCTTTGCGTTTTCTTGGTAGTCTTCTAATAACTTTTTGCAAAACTTTTGCACTTTTCTCACGTCTCACCTGATGGATTTCAGGGCAACTGGGAATATAAGCGAGTCGCAACCGAGACAGCCAACTTCCTATTCATATTTTTTACCCAAATACAGTGTAAGAATAATTGGACATAAATAAATTCTCTCCTTTTTGGTTAAGATTTTCTGATTTTGAAATATTAAATTTGAAGTTAAATTCAGGATATTACTTTAATTAAAATAAAAATTTGTTGGAGTCTGGTAATTTTTTATCTTTGGGAAATTTTTTTTATGAAAATCCATCCTTAACTATGATTTTTGATGATCCATTCTGCCATTTTACATATATTTAAATTTATATTTCACGTCTAGGCTGACTTTTGCATTGATTTTTTTTCGACATCGTAATTTATTGGCTGGCTAGCTACTTTTCTTGCTTCCCATGAATCCTGTCAAAGTTCAATCCCGACCTTAGGCTCTGCGGTTTTGGCCTGCAGCTAACTCCTGCGCCTGGGGCATGCATACGGGCACCTTCTGAATTATTTATAAGCTGCCCTCGCTTCACACACCACACACCACACATCCATATCCCCATCCACATCCACATCTACAACGGCAGTCCCCAGTCCTAAACTACTTGAGTATAAATAAAACTTTGGCCTGTGCACGGAGCAAACTGAAATGAAAACAAGCAACTGCAGACACGACTGGGGAAACGGAATAAGAAATCAAATTGTAACTTGAGTGCGCTAGCCTCATGAAAAGGACAATGGAGGTAAATGCGATGGGGGCAGGCCACAAAAGCCGCTTTGTTCGAGTTGGTTTTACTTTTTATATACCATATCCCATTGCCGGGCTTTTGATTCCGGGGCGTGAAAGCACTTGAGCGACTGACAATTGTCGGCGAAGTGGGCTTGGCCTGGCCTACGGTTGAATATGCACTCAGCCAAATGAAGTCGAAGGATTCTCGATCTCATCCGCTGTCGGATTTGGGAAAACAGAAAAAGAATAATAAGAAAGGCGCCAGTCAGGTTGAGATCCCCTATCCAAACAAATTAAACAAAGGTGGGGCAGCTCTTCTTTTCCCAATCATCCCCATGACTTTCAGTTTCGGTTTTTTTAATTCTGTGTGGTCCAGTTGAAAGCCGATCACCTGTCAGACCCAAAAAGAGATCTTAACTTCTTTATGCTGGCTTAGGATCCCTTTTTCTTCATTAGAAAGCCATAAAGTGGACTCTAAACTGGCATAAAATGCCAAGACATCTAAGTAGAAGTAGGAAATGTAAAGATGCCCCGAGGAACCTCAAGGAAATGCTGGCTCTTTTTCTGAATCTACTTTCTATAAATAATATCGGAGGCCCCAGCTCCCCACGATTGCTTTATTTTTGTTGCACTTTCGCTTCAGTTTGTTTTTTTTCCCATTTTCCTGTTGTTTTTTTAGTTCCCCTCCCTTGGCTGAAATTAATTGCCTACAGGATTTGGCTGGTGTTGTGCATAAATTATACTCTCAGACGCGGTAATTTATATAAATCAATACCTCGGTACTTGTTGACAGGCCGAGGGAATCGTAGAAGATGCCAACGAAGCAGCCGTGACCTTATTTTTATGTACGCCACTGTGTCGCTGTACATTTATTGGGTTAAGAAGCTCTCTTTGTTGTCTACAAATTTGAAATTTATTGTATTCATTGAAAATTGCCTATTAATAAATAGATATACTCATTTTAATGAGGTTTCAATTGAAGAAACGTGTACATTTGTATAATATTTATAGTATTTTATATGCACGACAAATTAATTAGTTGCTTACGTGTCGGCATTTTTATTTCCATGTTCATGAAGCATATAATAAAATGTTCTCTTATCTGTAAGTTTGTGAGCTATTTTACTTCTGTTATTCCTCAATCGAATGATGTTTTGTATGGTTTTATATAGTTTAGTTTGCTGTTCATTGAGCCTTCCATCAAATTGGCTGGCCTGTCAATCCATATCTAGCCAATTATTTCCGCACATCACTGGACTAAATCCTCCTCTACTTAAACCGTCCTGCCAAGCGAAAAACTCCCCAGGTGCAAAATTCAGAAACAAAAGATAAATAAACTCTATTCAAGGCAATAATCTACATTGTGCAAATTCATGAATGCATCTCGATTTTCGACAAAGATCATGCATAGGTCTCTGCTGCACCTGCCATCTGCTTTCTCGATTATCCAGGGTCAAACAATAGCCTCACGGGGGGTTTCCAATCATTTTGGCCAGGTCAAAACTGACCATGTGCAACGGAATCTGTGCAAAATCTAATAGAACAAAGCAGTGATTTCGAGTGCAAAACAGCAGGCGGTGGTGGAAAATCTCCTCCAAGGCACTTCAATGACAAGGACCTCTATTATTTTAAACCTCCCGTTTTTCTTTGGGACTTTGGTGAGGAACTGCAGCTGGGATGAAGGTCAAGGGCCTGGGCAATTAACACCCTGAGCGCTGGCGGGTGGCATTTAGCACACACAAGCACAAAACGCACAGGCGGCATTTTTCACTATTCCCGAGATTTGGCAAGTGTTTGCCAAGGTGAGGGACCGGACCACCCACGGCTAGAATACCTTTCTTGACTGACCCAGCGTGCCACCTGCTCCTGCTTAAGATGATCTACGGAAAACCCCACAACAGAAGTGACAAGTTAACGAGATACACTTGGAGAAAATATTTTCAAAAATTTTAAATTCATTTTACATAAACATGATCATAAGATCTTACTTTAATATAATC
Source organism: Drosophila subpulchrella (assembly GCF_014743375.2). Taxonomy (NCBI): domain Eukaryota; kingdom Metazoa; phylum Arthropoda; class Insecta; order Diptera; family Drosophilidae; genus Drosophila; species Drosophila subpulchrella. The sequence goes on from NC_050609.1 coordinate 15,255,148, forward strand.
TTTGGTTCAATAATGAAAAATCATTCTTCTTTATTATACTCTTTTTAAATAAGATTTTCTGTTGGTTGATTTTATTCTTTCAATATTCGATTTTTAAAAAGAACATTTTTGTAACAATTAATATATAAATAAAAAATCTCTTCAACCTTTGTATTAGAAAGTAAAAGAAATACAAAATACTTAACTGAAAAAAAATGTGTATAATTAAGTCTCTCAGTTTTAAAGCTATCGGGCTGAAACTTTCCCAAAAGTCTTATATCTTTTGCAGGTAGTATATAAGTCGGAACCAGCCGGATCGGACAACTATATCTTATAGCTCCCATAGGAATAATCGGACAAAAAAATTTAAAAAAATTATATCTTTGGTGTTTTTTTGCATATAACCTCCTAAGCTTGGAAATAACATTTTTTAATTAGTTTTGAATTAAATTTTATCGAAATCGGACGACTATATCATATAGCTGCCATAGGAACGATCGGAACATTTTTGGAAAAATAATATGAAACAAATTATAGCTTCGGTGTTTTTCAACATATAACCTTCAACGCTTGGAAATAACATTTTTTAATTAGTTCTGAATTTCGAATTTAATTTTATCAAAATCGGACGATTATATCATATAGCTGCCATAGGAACGATCGGAAATTTGGTAGGAAAATAATATGAAACAAATTATAGCTTCGGTGTTTTTGACATATTATCTTATACTAATGGGAATATCATTTTTTGTGTTTTTAAATTTAATAATTATAGCTGCAAGGGTATATAAGCTTCGGCTTGCCGAAGCTAACTTCCTTTCTTGTTTTTTTTTGAATTTTTTTGATTTTTTTTCCCAAAACTTAAATATTTTCTAAGTGTAATTTCAATGGGCATTACAAAGCAATTGCAGGTAGACACTTTTAGCTAATCCGTGAAATTTCACACCCGCTGTGGTTGATTCTCATCAGGACCAGGTAGGTAACAACATATCGAGAATCCTGCCTACTCACCTTTATTTGCCAAAGGATTTCAATGTTTGCCCCTTGGACTCTCAAATCCATTCCTCAACCTCTCTGGGATACTCATCCCCTACTCATTGTTTGCTTTAGCATTAAAATTGTCAACTTTATTATCTGAGCCGTGTTGTTTTATCCGAGCTGGGCTCATAAAAAAAGCCAATAACATTCTTGCTGATAAAGCCAACACTATCACAACGTAAGGAAAAAAAAAGAACAACAACGAATACAACTTGTTGGTAAATTGCGCAGATATCAACCACAGTCGGCCTCGTCATTAACTCATAAAAGTGCAGAGAAATGGGAGGCAATTAAAGCTGTGGACAAAAGGTCAACAAGTCGATGAAAAGTTTACCGTAATTGGAAATCGACACTAAATCAACAGTTGTGCGCTCCGCTTTCAACTGGGCTCTACAAGTTGTAAGTCCATTAAAGATATGCCCCCAGGTTCTAATGGATGCGGAATATTACCAACTTAAATTTTTTTTTTCCTTCTTTTAAAGAAATTGCTGTTCATATTTTTCGAATTTGTAAAAGTTGCCTAGGCTTTAAACAATAAAAACAAAGTATACTTGCCCCAAAGTTAAAGAAAACTGGTTTACAAGCTTTATTTTAATAAAGAAACCAATAAAAAAGTTAAAAACCAGATGATTTAACAATTTATTCCCGATCACTTTCCTTCCTGGTTACAACTCTTTGTTCCACTTTACTTATCCCATCACAATGTGTGATTCCTATCTTCTATATTTTTATTTAAAAAAAACCCGTCAGACTTACAATATTTACAGCTGTTGTCAGTTGGGTATATAGGAAATAAAGTGAATAAATAAAATCTCTAGCATCATAATGACGATAAGGCAACAGCTGATGATCATGATGATGTTGCTGACCGACTGACAGAGTGATTGCTGAAATAAATCTCAATTGCGCTATATAGACTCTTTATATGCAAAACAAAAATGGTCAATGATTTATATCAGCTGGCGCCAAGCGAAATGACAGCCCTGTAGGGCGATCATTAAAACGTTCAGCAACATTTTAAAGTCGCGGCAACATTTTGTATTGTTTACAAAAGGTTAATAAAGTATGAGATTGGTTGAGTCAATAAAAATCAAGTAAATATTGGAAAGTATTTAGCTCATGCAACAAAAAACATTGAACAATATATAAAGCAAATGTACTATATCATTTCATTATTAATGAAAAATGCAATATAAAAGCTAGAAAGTTTTCAAGTATTAATTTATATTTTCGGAATCAAGTTTTTTTTTATTCGGAGTTTCCCAAAAATATTTCTGGCATGCTTGCCCCTAATTAAATATTTTTTGAGCTTGCATTTTGTGTGAAATATTTCTGATTTCCCATCTGTTTGTATACTTTTCCTCTATTCTTGTAACTTTTCTCTTTTTTCTTTCATTTTTAGCACCAACTTTACGCACAATGCGAGGAGAGAAAATTGCACATAAACATTGTTCTGGCCATTTTTGGACTGCAATGCCCCCCTTTTGGCTTGTAGGAGTTGTATATACACGCGACCCTTGGCAGTCGTACGAAAGAACTTGGCTGGCACAAAGTAAAAGCTGGCTACTTCTGCCGATTGCCAACATTTCCAATTGCAGTTCGCTTTGGTCGGGCCAAAAAAGGAAATAAAATGCATGGGACAAGAAGGTTGGAATTGCTGCTCAGTGTTTCCTTTTCTCAGTGGCCATAACGGATTTTTATGTGGTCAATGATCCTTGAGCAAACGCACCCGCTTCCATGGAATTTCTCTTTGTTTGAGGCTCTGGGAACAAGAGATTGTTTGCATAAAAAGCGGAAGAAAATAGGGGAACTATATGTATTAAAAGAAGAAAATCACAGGAAGGGGGCGTGACCGACCGTTGGCTTATTGGAAATTGCATTGAGAACTGGTCCATTGTCCTTCGGATCAATGATCCTAAGGATTCTTTCGTCCATGTGCCTAATGGTGGTCCTCTTGTTCTATTCATGTTGAAATTTCATTACTTTACGGCTAGTTGGTTTCCACCGGGAGTAATTATCATCAGTTTTCCCCAGCCTGGTGCAAAACTAGGTCACATCCACAACCCAAAACCTTGGCCAAAATGCATGATATATGCCAAACTTTTATGAAAACTAACGAACACTGACGTATCTCATTTCACGCATTTTCACTCGGTAATAGAAAAAAACTTTTATAGGCAAAAATAAACTTTAAATAATGGAATAAACTTATTACTATAAAGCATAATGATGAATTCTGATAGGGTTGCAAAGCAGTTTTTGGCCTGGCCAAAAGCAAACATATCATTCCATTTTTGGCTGTAGCAGGGTTTCTAACATTTCCAGTTCATTAAAATTTTTTTTTTGGTTTAGCCTTGACCATTTTTGTTCACAGCATTTCTAGATTTGGGTTCGGCAAATTTATTCAAGTGTGTTAACATAAATTGAAACTATACGATTTCTTATGCAATAAAGAATAAATACACACATATAAATTATACGAGTGCAGGACATAAAAGGACGCACTGAAACTTTGAACAAGTTTGGAATTCCAAATAACACTCAAGCGGCTAATTATACATTATTCAAAGCATTCTCGAGACTTCTTCTATTGGGTGTGTAAAAGATAAAGTCAACGAACTTATGGAACTTCTGCACAAGGCTAAACTTTCCTCCATAAAAAGTCTCCCCACCACCAAAAGTTCGATGGCCAAAAAGTGTCTTAAAAGAAAATTTTTGCAAATATTTGTCAACTGGAGGAGGTTCTTATATGTGTCTGTAAATATGTAGTTCCATGTATTTACCTTTGCATATATGCGTACATAAGTACAATACTTGTCTATCGATTTTCTGGCTGTCAAACTTGGTTTATTTGGCACTCTCACAGAGATTTATGCAGATAGTAAAAACGGGTAAGCACCAAAAAAAAAATCTACCTTCTCTTTTAAGCATGAGAAATGGAAAAATGTAGGTGGATTTAGACCACAAATAGCGGAGGAAAGAATAGAAAAATAAATAAGAACCATATGCCATATTCCATATCATGACTAACAGCTGTTTGGCCAAAACAAAAGGCAATAATGCGAAATGACAGGCAAGAAGTGCAACAACAACATCTGCTATAACAATACCTAGCAAAAAAAAACAATAATTATGCTGATGACGACTCAATTCAGGCCATAAAACTTTTATTTTGCTGATTTAGGATAACCTATATTTCAGATGATATTATATTTAGCTTCATGAGAAGATAGTACTTTCTAAAAATGACACATTCAAGTTTCATAATTTCAAGTAACTGTGTAAAAACTTGGGATTACTTTAAGTTTCTCTATGGGCAGACCAAACAACAGATCAAATTTTTGATATGGGTTGTAGTTCCTTGTGTCTGCCATTATAATTTGGGTTTGTTCCCGTTAGCTGACTAAAATCCAAGATTCGCAAAAAAAAATGATTATAATGTCTGGCTAAAAATAAATAAAAGAAAGAAGCCAAGGGGCAAACATTAAGTGCTGATTACCATCTGTTTGTGGGTGAGTCACTTTTGAGGATAGGGTCGGTGGTTCTCTTCTGATCCCCCGACTTTGAGCAGGAAGTGCAGTTTTATGCGTTGTCTTACCTGCAAGAACAAAGAAGGAAAATTATTATTAAATTAGCATCGAGGAAAAGGATTAAGTAGCGGAGACAGACAAAGACCTTAATGATTAATAACCACTTATTGTGCGGCGCCGCGACAATGTATCTACAGACCACATAAAGGGGCTACAACTTTCCCAAGATCCGTCAAGATCGAGACGCACACGCGTTTCAAATAAATCATACAAATCGAGACCGGTCTCTTTTTCTCTGTCTTAGAGACCTCCCCGATTTGTCTCGTAAAATGTGAGAAAAAAAGATGTCTTTAAATGGGTGGAAGAAGTACATACAGACGATATATTAAAGAAATATTATAAATCACATTCATGATACAATAATCTTAATAATAATCTTATTCAAACTTTTTTTAAATCATATTATATTCTTTTATCCAACTTAAAAGTATAAAGTTTGTTATTTAGTATAAACTGATTTTTCTAGATTTCAGAATAGAAGTGTTAACTCTTTTTTTTTAAAACTAACTTTTGTTTTCAGTGTATCTCTTGTCACAACAGCAATTAAGGCACAAAACTTGCTGTTGCTTAGCTTTAAGTGAAATCGATATCATTTATCGCATAGCGGAAAAGTGGTTTCGGGTGAACATTTTTCGAGTCGAGTTTGGGCGGTCTGTGGGTTTCACATTTGCCATATCCACTCCCCCCGTCCGCCCGTCAAACTTTTCTACCCACCGACGACAGACAACTTTTCAAGGTCGTTCGCTTGGTTAACTTGAGTTTTTGCGGTCGTCGATGGGAAGCGCAAAATTTTGCCAATTAACTTTAACGAAACAAAAACAGCAACAGGAGCATCATCATCAGCAGAACTTTGGTCTGCATATATGGGGGAATATATTCCAGAGATACAGATAGGGCAGCGAAAAAGATACACGAGCTTGTTTAACCGCTGCCGAATTAAAAAGGCAAACAATTTTTTTTATAACAGAAACGAACTGGGCAACAAAAATGAAAGCAAATTTATTTTAATGAAGTTATTTATTTTTTGCGTTGGAAGAAAACCAAAAAAAAAGAATACTGACGTTTCTGAGTTGCATGTAGTTGACCTTCTAAATATGTAGGTTCACTAAATATAATTAAAAGAAAAATAAATAAAATTTATTAATTTGTCTTTTATTATTTATATATTTTACCAAAACCCATAAAGATTCCATAAATAGCCAAGTGTTGCATAAAAAACCAAACCAATATGGTAACCATTGTGTATCACTCTGAATAGACAGGCAAATAAACAACATACAAATGTTTCATGAATTGGCTAACTTTTATGAGAAGGCAGCTGAAAATTTGTGAAATTCGCACTTTATTCACACCCATATGGTCAGCAAACAATAATTTGGCATTCAGGTTTGGTGAGTGGTTATAGGAAAAGCAACTTCAACCGAATCTGTTGCCAATTAATTGACATTACGGTGGTTAGCCTGGCATTTTTATTTGGTTTTCTTCATAAAAAATATGAGTTTGGGCATCTCGTTCCATTAGAGTTTATCCGGTTGGGCGGCCACAGCCGACCAGCTCCACAAAAAAGGCAGTCGGAACGGGTTCAGTGAACGAATTTAATTGATTTGCTCTTATATATAAAGTTTTTTTTTATATATTTGCTGTTTGAAAATGCGAAAGTCAGGCGTCCAACTAATTGCTGTGACTGCGGATGGTTCAATGAAGTCCGTGATGGACTTCAGGAGCTTCACAAAAGAAATGCCGGATCTGTGCCGTTTCGTTGATGGCTCTCTGTATTTACGGCCATATAATTGCTAATTACAGCAATGCGTTTGCTTTAATTAACAAAAAAAAAAGGGGCTAAAGGACCGAACGGGGGACATTAATTAAAGACCATGATTAAGCGAGCGAAAAGGGGGGAGGCGTCTGCGCACCCTCCCACAGGAAATGCATTAAATTAAAAGCGCTTCACAGAAATAAAAAGCGTTATAAAAATACGAAATGAAAAGGGAATTTCGCTTGGCGGGAAATGTAATAAACTCAGAGGGTGTAAGTGCTGCAAGCTTGTGTTTAATGCAACGAATAAAAGCTGAGAATTCCTCAAATGAAAACACTTGCGAACTAAAATATCCAGACACGCCTCCCAGCACAACCCACACCCACTCTTGGGCTGAAACACACCTTGAACCAACTCGCTTATATGCAAATTTCACTCCCCTTCACTGGTGAAATTTCCTGCAACGTCAATAACACAAAAAAAAAAAAATGAAAGGAAAAATTCACAAGAAAAATAACAAGAACAATGGGTCATGTGGGGCATGTGTCACGGACGTGTAACCCCTGTAGCCCCTCGAGTTCCTCGCAAACCCCCAAGGACACTCATTAAAGGCTTAGACTCGAGGAACACGCAGCCGAAAGCAAATTTGAGCTGGGCTCGAGAAATTCGTAGTAAATGCATAATGTATCTGCATCTGTGAGCTGATAAACTTGCATCCGCATCTGGGCCCATTTGGTTGGCTCTTATCTCTGACCAAGTGGTTACACCCCTGCGATCGCCCAAGGACGCATAAATTAACACCCTTTAGGCCCGTACATGTTCCTTGTTTTTGTTTTGACGCAATCGATAACAAAGAATCTGGCTGGAAATTAATTGCGTCCGCACAACAAAAAAAGGGCACGACCCGCATGAAAATAAATATCCAGTGGCATCTACAGTTCCTAGAACTCCTCCTCCAAAGAACACCATTAAGAAGTGACAAGGACACACAACTAAAACAGCAGCTGCTGCAGTTCAATATCCAAGGAAATCCAAGGAAATGTGTTAAGTACAAATTAAATAATTAATTAATCCGTGTGCCGGCTGGCCGTCCGTCTGTAGAGGGGGTGAAGCTGGCTGGCAGAACGTCTGTAGCAGGAGGTCGGTTGACCGTAGTTGTAGCTGGTAATATCAGCCGCTGTGTGTGTTGTAGTTGGCCGGTTGGCCTGCGTCATCAACAGTAAATATATGACGATTAGGTTGAGAGGGTAACTGCCCTCTTTTAGCCCGCTGGCCTAGAGACTCAGACTGGGTGTAATTTCAATAAATCAAATACGGCGATGGCCGGAGTTTCAATTCGTGAGCGTTAGCTCTTTATTCTTTCAAATCAAAATGAGAACTGAACTTAAAGCTAACATAAAAAGGGACTCATAGCGGCCACTCCAATGGGTAGTGCTTGCCGGCTATGCACGGGCTTCCGGCCAGACGCTGTGTCAGCAATTTGGCCGGAGCGAGCTTTCGGACGATCGGTCATTGCCGTCGCCCGGTTAACTTACTTAGTTAACTACTCCCCCCTCAGAATTAAGGCCGTCCTCGGCCGACCCTATTTGGGCGATCATATCTGCTATTTGGGCCGTAGTTCTCCTGGCCTGGATGACTCGCCGATAGGTGAAACCGACGCAGATCAACGCGCAGCATATTGCTGCTGCCACCAGTACTATCTGATGCGAATGATAGTCGTTGATATTCTCCCCGACTCTCTTTATGTGTTCCAGATTACGTTCACTCAAGCGGTGAAGGTATGGAAGACTGAGGATGTTGTGCTCCATAGTGATATTCAGGGAGGGCGAGCTGGCTACTCCTGGGACCCTCTTCTGGGCCCTGTCATTATTGACATATCGGGTTTCATTAACCACGGCACTCTCAATAAAGGTAATGAGATGCGTGCCTCGTATGTGGATGTAAGTGCCATTATCTACACTCACACGTGCCGGACGATCGTTTACAATTATGATGCCTTCATCTACGCGAGTAATTGGATGTAGATCGCTGTGCTGGATGTCACAGTGCGCTATGCCTCCAGCGTGGAGCTCTTGTGCGCATGACCTTCTTACCGCCAGCTGGCAAAATGTGGCTCCAGATGTTGTGGAGCAATTGTTGACCGTATGAATTGCTCCATTGCAATCAGCTATTATTTTGTCCTCCAGCCTGAGCATCGTGTCATGATGGGACACGGGAAAAACAGTGATTTTAATACAGGATGATTTGATTATTGGAAATTTGATGACAAAATACAAAAGGTTATCGGACTGTAATATTTTAACGGAAGCAACGGACAATAGGTCTTTGATGGGGGTATCTGTGGGCTCTTCTATCCATATATCTTCTAGGTCTGCATGATCTAGTATACTAGGGCTCACAATGTTGGCCTTAGCTAAAGCAATCGCTAGCAATAAGTTTTGCAGCTCCATACTAATCATTCTATTTCGGGATAATAACATCTCATAAAGATGCCCCGTGTCAACTTGGGTTCCCTTGGCTGACCTCAGAAGTTGGTTGACGGTGGAAGTAATATTATTAATTTGGTCTTGTACTTTACTATTGATGTTTATCTGCCTATTGTTTGCATTTATTAACTGGAATTCATTAAATTTAATTTTTTCGAAATCCTCTGCATCTGGCGTTCCCGCCACTACTTTTAACGCCGCTCCTAGAAAATCCAAACTCCTAGCTACTCTGTGGTGGATGCTCAACGAGTCGAGCAGGTCACGCAGATGAGCAACATCGACAATCAAAAGTTTCTGCATGTGTGACTGGGGAAACATGCTGATCATGCCATTTGTTTCTTCCACCACGCGCCTATATTCTGAGAGATTCGCCGAGTGTGTGACGAACGCGAATTCTTCCCAAACTAAAATTCTACCATCAATGATGGGAATATATTTGGCCTGCGAGTAGTCCGAGACGTGCCCCGATGTTACGGTAAGCAGGACTAACAGGGATACGAATGCGAACCTGTAATATTGGATGTATTGTAGTGTTTGTTTAGAATATTGTAGCCCACCACCAAAGCATAAAGAAAAAAGCACAATTATAACAAAAACTTATACCGAGTGGATAGGGGTGAGAAAATATGGAAAAAAAACTTATGCCAAGTGGCTAGGGGTAGACATTAGAAAAAATGAATTATTATCTAATGTTGTTCCTTGTGGAAAAGAAAACTTACGCCAAGTGGCTAGGTGTAAACGTTAGAAAAAATGAATTATTATCTAATGTTGTCCTTGTGGACCACCCTCCCCTTAATGAGGACCGTGGTCCCCAGGTCCGCTTCAACAGCTTTTTCCTCACACAGTGGTGTGAGTTTATTGCCAAGCCTTCGGTTCGACTTAACCAAAACTTTCTCGCCGACTTCGAATGTTCTGCATTGTCGGGAGGCATTTTCCCTAGCCCTGAGCGTGTTTTGCGCCCTAACGATCTTATTCTGGACGTCCGTCTGTGGGTCGTTTGGATGCTTTTGCATGATGTCGACTGGCCGTTTGTCGACGACAGAGTGAATTGATTTATTATATTTGGCGGTTGCCAATAAAATAATTTCCACAGTATCGGTTATCTTCTTGTCGATTTTTAGGCAACGAGCAAGCTCCAAGAGGGTGCTGTGAAAGCGCTCTACTTGCCCGTTTGAAACGCTATGAAGTGGTGGGGCATTTGCAATGCTGACGCCAAAATGGTTGTCAAGCATGGCTGAGATAGTGTGCGAGTTTAACGAAGGTTCATTATCGCAATAGACTACTTTAGCCCTAGGGAAAAAGTTCATGATTTGGAGTATGGCCGGTTTAAGATCCTCGATTGTCCTAGAGTGGACATGTTGCACAACTGCAAACTTCGAAAACTTGTCGATGCAAGTGAGGAAGTATTTCTTGTCTGTGGAAAAGATGTCGATATGTAGCAGTTCTCCCACATGAGAGGGGATCGGAGTCTCGCCTAACTCATGCTTCTTTGGGTGCCTATCGTACTTGGCTTTCGCACATGTTTTGCAGTTTGCTACAATCTCAGTGGCTAGCTTGGCCATCTTTGGAAAGTAGTACTCGGAGAGTATCTGCTTAACATTTTCTTGGGCCGATCTGTGAGCCCTGTTGTGCTCGACGGTGAGGATTTCCCGTCTTTCAGGAACTGCAAAAATATCCGTTACACGGTTTTTGCAATGCCAAAATTTGGTGGCTGGAAACTGCCGAACCAATTCGTCCTGTATCATTGCCAGCGTGGGCAAGTCACAATGAATGGCGTTTACGCCCTTAGGAACGATTATATCTGCGAGTTCATCAAGTAATGACTCTTTGCAGGAGAAGTTAATCACATGCCGTCTCTTGTTTCCAAAGAGGACGAAGCTGCGTTTTAACGGAAAGCGTGCCTCCTCCAGAGTTATCTGGTTCTGGAAGCAATTCAAAGGCTTGTCCGTGGTTTCAATGGTATAGGTTAGCGACAGCTCACTGTGAATTGTGGCCGCGCTAGAAAAAGCCTCTTCCTCTTCCACAACGTTAAGTTGCTGTCTTGAGAGGGCATCCGCAACAAGGTTATCTTTGCCGGGTTTGTAAAAAATTTTAGCGCCGGACTCGTCGATGCGGGCTTTCCACCTCTTGATTTTCGCGTTCGGATTAGATTCCGACACTGCGAAGGTCAACGGTTGGTGGTCAGTAAAGATATTTATATCTTTGACTGCATACAAATAGTGGCGTAATTTGGCCAGTGCCCAAACTATAGCTAATAGCTCCCTTTCATTGGTAGCGTAGTTAACTTCCCTGTCCTTCAAGGTCCTAGAGATCATTGTTATGGGTCTCCCTTCTTGGGATAGGACTGCGCCAATGCCGTACGCTGAGGCATCCGTCGTTAGATCAAACGCCTTTTGGTAGTCGGGGTATCTGAGGATGACATCCTCGGAAGCCAGAATGTTACGCAGTTTTTGGAAAGCCTGCCGTTGGGGCTCGTTGAACTGCACCTGGATGTTCCTGGATCTGTGTCTACTGACACTTCCAAGTTCCCCTTTCAAAATATCAGTGATCGGCCGAGCTATGGACGCAAAATCTTTTATGAAGCATCTATAATAGCTGGCCAAGCCAAGGAATGACCTGACCTCGAATATGTTCTTAGGCTCTGGGAATTCCTGAATGGCTTTTATTTTCTCTGGGTCTGTGGTAGCCCCGTTATTGGTGACTATGAACCCTAAAAAGCTGACGCTTTTCTTGAAAAATCGTGACTTTTCTGTTGATACCCTCATATTTGCATCGTGTAGGCTCTTGAGAACCCAATCCACGTGCCGGATGTGGGAGTTTTCGTCCTCCGAAAAGACGATAACATCATCAACATAGACATAGCAAAATTTGCCAATCTGCTCTCGCAGTATGTCATCAATTGTTCTTTGGAAAATGCTGGCTGCATTTTTTAATCCAAATGGCATTCTACGAAACTCGTACTTTCCTCCGTTAACGGAAAAGGAAGTTTTTTCACGGTCGCATTCTGCCAGCGTGATCTGATGATATCCGGACTTCAAGTCCAGTGTTGTAAAATACTTGGCCTTGCCTAAGTTTCCTAATATCATCGAGATGTTCGGCATGGGGTATCGATCGGGTATTGTTTTCTCGTTTAGTTTGCGAAAATCCAATACCAAACGCATTTTTCGCCTGCCAGTTTCGTCGGTGCCCTTTTTGTCTACAACCCATATTGGGTTATTGTATGGGGATTTCGACTTTTGGATGATGCCATTTTTAAGCAGATCTTGGATTTCGCCATTTACAAAATCAGCTGCCCCCATTGGATATGGGTAAAGTTTGGCATAAATGGGCGTCTCATCAATGGTTCTGATGGTGGCAACCACCGACGTGTTGTAGGACAAGGCCTCATTGGGGTCTGCGAAGGTTTTTTTCCTGTCGCTGAGCATTTTTAAAAATGCTTTTCTGACCAAAGGTGGTGCATCTGAGCAGTCCACCTCAGTAAAATTTACATCGGGACATGTATGAAAGTCGATGCTCTCTACTTCCGTGCCCCATTTGAGCTGACCGGAGGCCAAACAAAGTGACACCCCTGCCTGTTTTAAAAGGTCAAGTCCGATGATTCCATCGAAAGAGGACAAATCTGGTAAAAGGAAGAATGTGGCTTTTAAGTTGAAAATTGACACGAAGCATTTCTTCGTGATATTGGTGACTCCATGGATCGAATGAGCTTTGAATGGAGCTTCTACCGGGCGGACACCTTTCAAACCTTCATATGGTCGGATGAAATTTTTGGACGCGCCCGTATCAACTAGAAATCTCATGTCAATCCCCGCTACTCTTCGTCTGATGACGGGTAGCAGGGATCTTCCCCTAAAAAATTTATGGCATCCGAGTCGTACTCGTTGATAGCGTCATCATCGATTTCTTGTGCCGCGCTAGAGGCCGCTGCGGTGTACGTGTCACCAGTTTTGTCAGCGCTCTGGGCAATGTAGTTTACTCTTTGCCTTTTTTGTGGGTTGGTTTTATCGGACGCCGCCGGCTTCCTGTTCTGGTATGCCGGGGCTTGTGATGGTTTAAGCATTCTAGCCAATGATGGATCCACTTCCATGGGTTCTGGAGTGTCTCCCTGGTGCCTCTCGCTGCGTAGAGCAGGGTGCACCTGTGCCTTGTGCTGCTTAGTGAAATGGGGATTTTTACCGCCACTATATTGGGAATTAGCCTGAGCGGTGGCCTGCTGACGCTCTTGCGCCTTAGGAAATTGTTTTTTCTCCCTATCCTCCTGGCTTTTTGCAAATGACGACGCAAAGGTGTACCTATCATGGTTCGCCTCGACCTCTTGAGCCAAGGCAAGTGCTGATGGCATGTCCTTGGGCTTCGCCGCGAAGAGGACGTCAGTGAGGCTGCGTTTTAACCCAGAGATAAATACGCGAAGGGCATCATCCCGGAATTTTTCGCATAAAACTTGTGCAGCGGAGGCTTCATATGTCATGGTCGCCTTGTTGGTGAGGAGGGTGAGCTTCCTTTCAACCTCATCATAATATTGTAGAAGCGAGAGACTCCCCTGTCTGAGGGTGCCCATCTCCTGCTCTATGACATGCATTGTCCGCTTGTCACTATAAGTAAAGTCGAGTCGATTTATAATCGCTTCGAAATTAAGCACTGTGCCAAATGAGGATAGCACTGCATCGGCCGGGCCCCTTATTTTGCTCCTAATTATAATAACTGCCTGATAATGGCGTGAACTTCCTACGAAATCTTTAAAAATATAGTATGCGCCTACTGCCGCCTGCCGCCAGGAGACGTATGTTTCCTGGGCACCCGAAAATTCGGGCAGGCATTTGACGGCGTCTAGTGGCTCATTACAAATGACGGCGTTATTAATGTCTATGGGTGCATAAACTTTAATCTGAGGAGTTACTGTTGGGGCGGGTGCGACCTGCATCGCCGCCACCTGGTTGGCTAGTTGTTGGATAGTCTGGCGCAATTCATTTTCCCTGCGCTGGCTGTCCTGTAGGGCATGGTTGACGGCAGCCTCTACTACCGCCTTTATTTGGTCTGGGTTAAATGCCATGTTTCTGTCTGAGGGAGTGCCGACGCTTACACTTTTCGGTGTAGAAGTTCTTGCCGGCCCTTCGGTCTCGGATTCAGAGTCACTGGGGACCTGCTTGCTGTTCCTATATTGTTGGAATGGGTTGCTCATATGGAGCTGTGCAAGCTAAATCGGCCCAGCGATTTAATGCATGCCCAAGCGGTCTTGCCCACGGATATGGCGAGGGGGCCGCGGGGGCTGAGATGCCGCTCGGTAACAATGGACGAGAGCTCGTTGGAAAACTGAGCTGTTGCCTTGCCAAGCAGTGACAAGGGGAAGGGGATCGCGGGGACTGGGTCTCCGCTATGGCAAACGAAAATATAAACAACAAAAATTGACACAGTAAAGATTCGTGGTGGCTAAGCTGCCGTTCTGAAAGACAAAGAAGCGAAGCTAAACAAAGTCGGAACACAAACGTCGCGGTGTCAAGTTCGAGTGTCGTAGTGGAGTGTGTAAGCGATGGAAACAAAAACAAACCCAAGACTGTTGCGAAGCTAACACAAAGAATTTCGGTGTAAGCAAAAAGACGACTACATATAAGGGGTAAATTAAATGCACAAATTTAAATGAGACAGTATCCGTCGCCAATAAAAATATATCAATAAATGCACAATTAATAAATTTATTTCCCGGCGGCGCCTTTGCGTCCAGGCTGGGTATTAAATATTAAATATGTAAATATATGTAAATATATTAATTATGTAATCTGGTAGTTATATTGGCGATAACATTCGGCACCGAGATATTTATTGAAAGAATTTTAAAAAATGCAAACAATGAAAAACACAAATAATGTCACTTGTGATTACAGCAATAAAATTGTCAACCAATTAGTGAGTATGTTTATTTGACACAAATTTATAGAAGCGGAGCCGCAGAAAATATTCTGGCCGCGGTTTATTTTTATTTATCAAAAGTTACACAATGCAGATGAAGAAGGGTATGAATTGAATTGCTCACTTACATAATCCCTCCTATACCGCTGTGGGTACTTTTACGTTGAGCGCCAATTAAATAATTAATTAATCCGTGTGCCGGCTGGCCGTCCGTCTGTAGAGGGGGTGAAGCTGGCTGGCAGAACGTCTGTAGCAGGAGGTCGGTTGACCGTAGTTGTAGCTGGTAATATCAGCCGCTGTGTGTGTTGTAGTTGGCCGGTTGGCCTGCGTCATCAACAGTAAATATATGACGATTAGGTTGAGAGGGTAACTGCCCTCTTTTAGCCCGCTGGCCTAGAGACTCAGACTGGGTGTAATTTCAATAAATCAAATACGGCGATGGCCGGAGTTTCAATTCGTGAGCGTTAGCTCTTTATTCTTTCAAATCAAAATGAGAACTGAACTTAAAGCTAACATAAAAAGGGACTCATAGCGGCCACTCCAATGGGTAGTGCTTGCCGGCTATGCACGGGCTTCCGGCCAGACGCTGTGTCAGCAATTTGGCCGGAGCGAGCTTTCGGACGATCGGTCATTGCCGTCGCCCGGTTAACTTACTTAGTTAACTTACACTCTTAAGTAAAGAATATTTAAATAACATATGGAAAATACAAAAAAAAAATGGAGCTTATAAGAAAAATCTTAAGAAAAAATTAAGTTACGTAATTATATTTTAAGTTAAGTTCTGTTTAAAGTACTGGTTTTCATACCAAATATTTCTTTATATTAGAATTATCTTAGGCATAATCTTTAAATAAAAATTCCAGTTATTTGGATTATGACATATGTCGTACAATTTCATAATAAAACGATAAAAAGCCTTCATATGACGGTCGAAAGACTCAACTTCAAGCTTAAAGAAAAAATGAATTCAAGGGTGGCCTCTTCCAAAAAATTATCAAATGACTCAATTTCAGTTCATATCAAATATCCAAGACATTTTGGCTCAAAAAAAAAAACAAAATTTCGCGGCCAAGAAAATGCACAATAATTTCGCTATTTTTGGGCTGCACTAAACAAATAATAAAAGTGAAATCTAAGCACAGAGGCGAGAAAATCAAGTAAAATGTAATCTACGAAATCAATGAAACTTTCTTTTTACTGATGGCTGATGAAAGCGGCCGGCCAAAAAGCATGACGAGTGAAAAACCCGAAAAGCTTTCAAAGATCTATTGGAAATTGCATGACCATTACTTTTGAGAGAAACGGAAGTGCTCTGAAGAGATGATACGATGACTTGGCCTGGAAGGTCTTATACATATGTAGCTACATATATATTTCCGCGGAGGTAATTGAAGCTAATTGGGTTAACCTTATTTCTTTGTGCTTAATTAATCCCGCCAAAAGTCTAGAGAACATGCACGATCACTTGAGTCTCTGGCGCCTGTGCGAAAATATAAGAGCATATTTAAAATTTATTTTCTCTGGCGACTGGACCGACCAGTTTGGCCTGTAATACATTTTTTTTTCATTTTGCCAGAATCGTATCTCATCAAATGATTCACCAGCCAGTTCTACGAAACGCCGCATTCGCTGTCATGCTAATAAGGCACTCCGCCCTATGGGCAAGATGAGGTACGTATATACAAACATATGAACAGAAGCATGGCATATGATTTACCCCGGTGAATCTTCGTCAATGAACCCTGAGGGGCCAATGGAAAAGAAGCCCTCTCGCCACCTCGTTGACCCAATTGAGTTGAGCAATTGTATGATGCTGTTTATTAGATTTCATGCTGCGCACAATTGTGTCCGTCAGTCTAAGCTTGATTTGTCAACAGCTCGCAATTTGCAATCTGCGGCCGCACGCATTTCTCAGATAGTTTAGCTTTAGCCGCGTTCCACGCGTGTAACCGATGCCTTGTTCTAGTGTGTAATTAAACCGATTATCGCAACGGGGGAATTTGATCAAATTAAGCTTATTTAGCAGGCTGTCAAGACAGGAAGTTTGCTCCACATAGATATAAAACAAGCGAGAAGCTGGCGGAGGAATGTTAAATATACTTAGAAAACAATCTTTTGCATAATTAAATTAAATGTTAAATAAAGTAGTTCTGAGAAGCTTTATCATCAGGTGTGCTTCTCTATAAAAAATGTGTTGTTTTTTTTCTGAATCATAAGTTTAAAAAATAAACTGAAACTTCGAAATGTAAATCTTCTTAAAAACAAAAGTTTCCCAAGTTCTTAGTTAGTTGCAGTGTATGGAAAAATGTATAATTGAAATCAATAGATTTATCACTGCGTTCAATTAAAATTTATGAATCATTTGGGAAATTTTTTGATAGACAATACAATGATGAAAATGAATTATTAGTAAGTGGTGATATTTAAGAAATAATTTTATGTTAAATTCATTAAAGACTTTTGAAAATAATGGAGCCTTTAGAATACATAGTTATTTTTTGTTTTATTAAAATATTTTCAAAATTGGTTTTGTGAACCCCCAATATTTCAGTTGGTCACTACAGAAACGTTGATTGTTCCATTTGATTTAAAAGTACATCATATTATTTTTATGGTATTTGGATAAACTAATGGAATGACATATGTGCATATAATGCTGGCATTTGTTTGATGGCAAATGTACAGAGGCAAGCCTTCAGCCCGCAGGACAAACATTGTGGCGAATTGTTTGCTTGTTCAACTGCCAACCGAATTGGCAATTTGTCCACCGATCGATCTGCCAAGCAAACCAAAATTTCCTGCCAGCAATTACACACGAAATAACAAACAATCCAGGGAAACCAGGGGGTTCTTCAGAATCTTGCGTTATGTGTGTATTCAGAAGGGGGCTTGAGACAGCTTGTCGTGGTTGCATATTTGTTTGCGAATCGTTATCGACAACTGCAGGCGGAGAAATCGATGCACTTTGCGAAATTGGAGCGACTTCGAGCAGGGAAATTGGAGCGGATCAGGCAGAACTGAAAGCCGGAGAGAAGTCTTAGCAGTGGTCACATCGACATGCTCTACATCTTTTTATTTTAGCTACGCTTCACGGGAAGTTGCTGAAATTGCAAGGCGTAATTGACATTTTACGTAATCCGGCATTAATTGCCAGCGCGACCAATCAAATGTGCTGAGCCGTCGAGCCATTAAATAATAAATTCGAAAAACAATGCACTGCCACAAAGGTCTACATTGCGTCTTAAAAGCAATGTGATTCATAGCATTTCCTATAGCCAGGTTGACTCAGTGCACGTGCACGGTGGCTTTATTAAAACTCGAAATGTATCTAAGTTAGTGGGGTTAGCCACAATAGGGTGGCGTGCTCAAGGTGCGAGTGCTCATTGTGCAAGTGGTAAGCCAAATGAGTCATGTGCAAGTGCAATTGTTTGCAAATGGCGTGGGAAGGATACAATGTTGCGGAATTATTTAAGGAGTGTAATGGCCAAGGTTGTACCTACAAGGACAATAAATAAATAAGTTATACTGTATGAAAACGGGAACCTATCCATATATAACAGTTCATATTGAAAAATATTGTACACATGGTCGTCATAGTCATCAAAATATTATTTAACAAAAAAAATTCTTTCAGATTAAAAATATCAGAAACCCAAAGAAACTTCCCTATAGAGAAGATAACTCTTCGCAAAGCAACCGAAATTTATAAGCGCTTTCCCACTTCTTTAGTATTATTTA
This sequence comes from Drosophila subpulchrella, assembly GCF_014743375.2. Classification (NCBI taxonomy): domain Eukaryota; kingdom Metazoa; phylum Arthropoda; class Insecta; order Diptera; family Drosophilidae; genus Drosophila; species Drosophila subpulchrella. The sequence goes on from NC_050609.1 coordinate 15,273,639, forward strand.
ATGAGCTTTCCATTTGATGCCTAATAGACCAGAAGCAATAGCCGACTTTCCCTTAACACCATCTAGCACTCATTGTTTTTCCATGCCGAACGCATAAAAGTAATCGACCCCATTGCCATAAATTCCACTAGAACACTTTATATAAATAAGCTCCCTTGATGTAAAATAGTTTTTATCAGCGCGCCAAGTGTCTGTAAGTAGCATATATGTATGCACATAAGTACAGGCGAGTACGTATGTACATCCGGCGGAAATGTTGTGTTGAAGGGAGCTTTAATAAAATAAAGTTTTATTGCAAGAATTCCGGGTATGGTGTGTTCGAGGCGAAATTACCCCCGATAAAATGGCCCTGCAGATAGCGGCATCTAAAAGTGACTAACTTTCCTTTTTGTCTTTAAACTTCATGCTTTGCATAACCGCAATTAACTAATGTCGGTTAATAAGAGCCCGACAAAGAAAAATGTAGACACGTGCCAAGTGCAAATGGAGCTTAGGTAACTAGGTATAACAATTACTTTTGACTTGCAGGGCACTTGGGAAATTAAAAAACATTTAAAATACAGTTACAACTTTTTATTTACCCATTTTCTTTAGAATGTCTTTTTGCTTTTAGTGTTGTAAGTTATTTATTTTAGTCATGAAAAATTCTATAATTTAATTTATAAATAGGAATGTATACATATTTGATTTTACGAATCAAAAAAAATATAATGGGTTTTTTATTGTGGTACAAAAATATTTGATAGTAATATATTCATCAAAAATTTCCAAGGACCCAAAAAAATTACTTAGTCATAAGAAATTCCTTTTAAAAATTGTGATAATGCAGTTCCGATTATGTCTTAATTCAATATGTTGTGTTATATTATAAAAAGTTGCATTGCTGCCACTGTCATCATTTTTCCGTCTTCATCTTCGCTGCCCCCTTTGTTTTTCACATTTATTAATTAACGCGTTCGAACAATGGAATCCACTCAGCTGGAGGAGAAGAGCTGTTGCTCTAATCTTTGGGCTTTGTCTGCCGAGCTCTTCGCGTGGAGATACTTTTCCGAAGTCCCCTCCCCAAAACTCTTGACCGTCGGGGGCTACTTTATGGTTCGTTGGCTCTGCTCTCAATATATTATGTACTTCAGCAAGTAAGAAGCTCAGCGGCGACATCCCCATCTGCTTATCGCTCTTCGATAAATCGAGGAAAACTGCTCAGATCCCTGAGAGTATAAGTATAAAATAAAACAAAATATAAGATGAGATGCAAGGCAGCCTCCGAATGTGTTACACAAAATTTCTTGAGATAAAAATAAATTTCGTCGGAGGAGGAGAACCCACAAAATATTAGCGCCGGCATGTTAATTCAATTAGCTATCGGCTGACGGTGTTTTTTCCATTTTGGTGTTTATGGGTCGAAAATTTAGGTTTGGTTTCTTTTTTTCGTTTTGTTTACAGGAGAATCTAATAGTTGCGGGGAGGGCTTTTGAGGTTTACACCAAGTGTTTAGCATAGTGAAAACATAATGTGACAACATATTTCCTGACCTAACACAATTTAAATGGGACTATAAAGAGGGAAAATAAAAATATAGTCTTTCAGTTCAGTGACTTTAAATTGTATTTTTAAACAAGTGAAAGCAGTTTCTATCATTTGCTAAATTTTTTTCTTGATAAATATTACATTTTTTAGGATCTTCCTTCAATTATCGATATATTTGAATTACAGTCCTAAAGATATACTAAAAGAATTTGGAAGATAAAAGCACATAACCGTATCATTTTAGTTTATCACTTTTCCATCACTGGTTTTACCACATTAACCCCTTTTTAGCACCTCCATAAATTGTTTTGTTCTAGTTAGCTAGGAACGGTAATTTTCAATAGTGCGAAGCTCCCAAAAAAAACACCTTTACAGACCCAAAAGCAAACAAATAAAATGTATTTACAGATGGCAACAACAAAGCGCTGTTAACCAAAACTTGTACAAACTTTGGTAAAAAACGAGAACGTAAACAGAAATCGGGCGTTTTACAGTTCAGTGACCTCAAAAAAAAGCAGCTACGTCATCATTGTAGAGGATGTCGCCGCAGTTCTTCATCGTCTGTTTAGTTTTCAAAATAAGCACAGAGCACACCTACACAATGCCGGTGAAAGAGAGGGGGTTAGTGAAAGAGAAAGAGACAGACCGATGGGCTTGAGTGATTCTCAGTGCGTTGGACTGCGAAAAGTGCAATTTGCAAATGCAACTGCAACTGCAACAGTTCGCAAATGACTCACAATAAAGGTAAATTAGCAACTGTCCAGGCACGAAACGAACCCAAAACCGAATCCAAACCCAGCTCACTGACCATAACCAGGAAGAGGTTCCAGCCTGCACTGAGAGAAACGTATGCTTTTATGAAAAACAACTACAGAAAAGTAATGGTATTGCCATAAAATATGGTATGGTATGGTGATGGTATTGCCATAATATTCTTAGTTATTTTATTGGACACGGTCTTGTTTTACACTTTTCAAAAAAAAAAAAAAACACGCAGGTTAAGATTTTTTTTTATTTTGTTAAAAAAATATTTTCTAATTTTTCAGAGGTTATATACCAGTATCATTTCTACTTAATACATTTAATTAAAATAAATATACCTTAGTACATTATAATAAAGGGATCAATACTTTTAAGATACTTTATCGTCCATTTTTATTTCAAACCTTTTTAAAAATAGATAGGTATGAAAAAAAAATTTGTTTTTAATAAAGTTGTATATTATTTGTTATGTAAAAAACCAATATTATTGATAATTAATATTTTAATTTAGAAATATAATACCTTACTATAAAAGTTATATTCCTTCTATGGGGTTGATATTAAAGTATAATATATTATTTTTCCTTTAAGTGTCTACTCCCAGCTTGCTCCCGGATTCACTCTAGCGTGCTGTCGCATTTCCGTTGCGAATATTTTGTGCCGCTGTTGTTGTCGCATCCCATTACTGATGCTAGTCAGTGCACAACAAAAATCCCAATAGCTCTATGCATAAATTAACCAAAACCGAAACAGAACGAGCGAGTGAGCTGCAGAGTGCTATTTTCCATTAAGATCCCCAAGCTCGGTGTGTCCTCCGTTTTTATGATTATTTATTCACTTGATTGCTTTTGGCCTTTCACTGTTCCCTGAACCGCTCGAATCTCCCAGCTAACCTCGCTTTAGTTCTTTTATTTTGATTAATCATCAAGAGGGCTTACCTTGTGCCCGGCTCTTCTTCTTCACCTCAGCCTTGCCCGGCAATCCAGCTCCACATCCCCTTACCATTATGCCCCCTTACCCGTTGAAATTCCCAATCAAGCGTTGCATTGGCATTGCACAATAACAACATCAGGCACAATTGATGCCTGACGGAATGCACTGGGACTAAATATTGATATTTTTGGGATGCAATTAGTATTCTTCTTTAAAAAATATTATAAGTAGAAATCATCAATTTTGGTAACTCTACGACTGAGATACTAAGGAACCTATTCTTTAGATCTTGAGTTATAAAACCGATTTCTCTTTATAATAATACAAAAAACTATTTATTTTATTATAAGATAATATATTTATATTTAGTAAATATAAAATACTATTCATTACCCTACAATTTCCTTTAAAAAATCATACAACACGTAAAACCAGATAAACTTGGTTGCATTTTACCGTGTAACCTCACTGCATTTCATCTCTCACGGCGGGAATTTCTTTGTTATTTGTTTGGCTGCCTGTTTAGAGGAAATTGCTGCTGCTGCTGCAAACAAACGTGATTTCCTTTGGCTGTTGGTATAAACAAAGTTGCTCAAGTGCTTTCTTGGGGCATTCCTTCCTTGCTTTACTGTACAGGGTGCCAGCTCTCTCCCACCGAATGACTAATGCAAAAGCCACATTTCCTTTCCGGGGTTGTCTGGGAAAACTCACCCTGGTTAAGTTAGGGAAATAGAGTCATAAATAACATGAGTTGCCCTCTAACAAAACACTTTGTTTCAGTATTTTTGTCTCGAGAGTGGTAAATACAAAAGTTATATCCTGCACCCTCCCTTGTGTTTTTGTGGTGCAATTAAACCAGCTTTAATTTAGGCTTAATCTTCGCAATGCAATGGTCATACACGTATGAATCAACCCCTCTCACTTTGGGATGATAATCGAGGGGAATACCAGACACGTGGCCAGGTCAAAAGTGAATCAGCGAGTCCGCCACGCTGCACGTGTCCTCTTTCTGCCACAATTATATAGTAATGACCCACTCAATTCAAGGCAAATCCAATTTTATCGATTTCTATATAAGTTGTTAGGGGGAGGCCAAACAAGATGGGTATATGAATGTAATATATAATTTTATTGGGAACAAAGGAAACTAAATTATTACAAAATATTTACACAAAAGGAGGTTGAATATCCTGCTATTAACATATTTTATTTCTAAAGATTATATATATTATTTTCTCTTGAACATTCCCCTCTCTGCAACTACTTGACATATTGACAGTCTGCCTCATTCATCTATTATTTCCTAATTGCTCTCCTCTTGCTGGCCTTTAAAGTAGATTTCCTGGAGTCTATCTGTAATACCCCTTTGTCAAGCTCTCTAAACACGTTCTATGAGGCGACGCAATTTATGCAAATGTCGTTCAATTCAAAGTCCCAGACCAGGAGAAAGAGACTACTAATATATGCATGCTCAGAGGCTTCCGTTGCGGGACGAGAACTGAAGAATTAGAGAATCAGAGAATTGAAGAAGTGTATCGGAGAAGCTCGTTCCATTTAAATTCTTTTGACCTGACTCAATCAAGAGAAGCTTGATGTCCAGTTCGGTTCAGTTAAGATCTGAAAATTCTGTAAATTGACTTGAGCCTCAATTAAGACGATCATTATAAATGCTGATGTGATGATCACCCACTGACCACTTGAGTTACTGCATAGTTAGGAACTTACTTGGATAGGTAAGAAACTACTTACTTGGCAATTGCATTTCAATGCAGTTTACTTGATTCTGGCCAAGTTGAGCAGGCTCCCACGCTCTTAGCCAAGCCCATTTAAGACCCCAACAATGCCGCATATTAATGATCCTCCTGTCTTGCCTTTTGCTCGTGATAATGATAATGGTAAGTTGTTCAACTTGGGTAAACAAAGGGCGTGATAAAGAAAACAAACCAGACCTCTAGCTGTTTTTGGGGCGTGTCTGATGAGGTCCCAAGAAATATATCATGTAAGCTGACATGAAATGTACGAATTAATTCTAATAATTTACCAAATTAAGCTGCAGTCTTTTATTATAAAGTTCAAATAATTATACATATGTTTTTAAGAGAGTATTGAAAGTATTTCACAGTCTCTGCTTGTCGTAACTCATACAAAATTATATCTATAAAAACAAAAACCATAATTTAGTGTTCCTCTGAGTTAATAACACTTTATTACATTTTTTTTTCTGATAATTATCTGGCCAACCTCCTACTCAATTTTGAGTAACGAGTCTTACCTCATCTAACCGCTTACTTTCGGCCATTTCGGCCTGTGGCTTATGCTTGCTGTTTTGCCATATAATTGCGCAAATGACATAAAAATGGTTAAGAAAACGCCAGCCAGTTGGCAACTCAAAATCGAACAATGGCAACAGCCTAACCGCGAACAAGAAACGAGTTGCCAAAAGAAGTGTTGGCCAGAATATGGAGGTTCGAGTTTGGGTTCGAGTATGCGCCTAAGGCGCTGACCTTTTGGGGCCAGAATTGATGACAATGAAAAATACGTAAAAAGTGAATACAATCGTCTGAATGTGTTTTCATGTCTATAAAAAATTATTAAGCATTGGAACAAATTGTGACCCACAAAGAGGCTTTTCTTCTCCATAAAGTAAAAGGAAAAAGTTGAAGAAGAAAGTTTTTAACTGACAGATAAATCTGCCACAATGAGAGTAAAAGTGAAGCACAGCACTGCATTTAAAATCGATTTTTACTTTTGTAGCTTTTTTGTGTTTTTTTTTTGTTTTGCGCACAAGGGCCAAGCGAATCATTTGAGTTGGTAAATGTAGTGCTACGTGAGTGAAGGTAATCAGTGAATTAGCATGGAAAGTGCTGCCCTAGGGGCGCTTTTTCTATCTAGGAACTACGTGAGATTTTGATAAACGCAACACTCAGATAAGCTAAACGCCCAACCTGCCAATAGCCAAACACCCCGGATGGCACTCATCAGAAATGGGCAAAACAAAGCGAAAGCCACTCCACAGATAACCAAGTGGCCAAAGTGGCAGTGGATCGCAGGGTTCGGGGCGGTGATTCGGGGGACAAAGAGATGTCGCAGTCCCTGTCTATATGTCTCTGTCGCAATCCAGAGGCCCTGCAACGAATCTCTAGTCGAAGTGGCCAGCCAGCGTCAAAATCAACAAAATAGAAGCTGGTTTTTCAAGGTTGTTCGGATGGGCGAGAGTTTAACAAAGGCGGGTTAGGGGGGTTAGTTAGTTCACAGTGGTAAAAATTACAATACAAATCTGGGAGCAAAACTCCCTAAGATATATATACTTTAAAAATGTATTTCTAGCTGTAAAAGACTTTATTCAAATTTTTTTTTTTATTTCAGTAGGATTATTAGGAAGTGTGATTTAAGGCAATATAAACTAAGTTCTCAGAAAACTCAGTACCCAGAATAATCATGATAATCTAATACAATTCTAAGCAAATAGTGAGTAAACAAAGGCTTTAAACAACTTGTATGAAAATTTGTCTATCACAACATCGCTTGATATTATATTAAATATAATTTAATTAAACCACGTGATTAGTGATCATTAAAACATTTTTTTATACCTTGACAATACAATATGGCATTGTTTTAAAATAGTTGAAAATAATAAATTGATAGCAAATTAAGTAATTTGATTATATGTTAGAATTTATAGAATTTTTTGATATATGTACTAACATATTTCTATTAATATATCCCTTTATCAATTGACTTTGCATGGGAATCCCATTACCATATGCCTATTGCGATTTTAATTGTTAAAGCTCTTACATATGTACATATGTGCTTTGATTTGGAAATGACCCAACCCCAAAATGAATCACAAACTGGTAGTTTATCTAACTTATTTCCTCTTCCCATTGGTGGTTTGTGGTACCAACACTTCTTCAAATTGTTATCTATTTTGCGAAATAAATTTAACACATTCTTTTGGTCAGCTTTTTTTAACCACTGTACTTGTGCGTGTTTGCTGGTTGAACTTGATTAGGCAACAAACTTGATTCGAAGCAGCAAAAAATATTGATTGGAGTTGGTTTAACCCTACTGTTAGGGAATTAAAGTAAAGTATATTTTATAAAATGTTTAGGCGCCTAGGGAACATGATGTTCAAGTAACTTTTTAATTTGATTTTTTTTGTTATTAATGAACATAAATCGATACATACAGTATTACTACAAAAAAAATAAATTGTTTCTGACGACATCTGTTTACATTTTCCCTGAAAGGACCTACCACTTCTATCATATCACAACACCATCTGACACCAATATTACAACTTAATGAAAATATTTCCATATTTGAAGTGTTTAGTACACAAGTTTAATTATTGTGAGCATAATTATCTTAGAATTTATTTTTTTTTTTAATTTTTTAAAATACATTTTCATAAGAAATAAAATATATTTTCCTAATTATGGTTTATTTACATAGTTTTTGGCCCAAATATTATGTTTATGAATAAATTAAAATTACGTTTTTAACAAGTGGTTTATGGTATAGATGTGTTTCACCCTTGAATTTATTTTAAAATCAGAAATATATTTTTTTTAATCAATTGTCAATAAAACTAGACCTTTAAAGTATAGAAGTTAAGGCCTTTTTGATAAATTCTTATAAAATTCGTTTCTATTTCTATACTAACCAATGAAGTCAAACACCATTTCAGATAACTTCACCTGTGGTTTAGAGGAAACAAACAAGGGAGTGTTTGTGATATTTTCCCCCAGGACTTTTCCCCAAACACCACTCACCTTTTGGCTTTTGGAACGCTGTTGCTTCCGCCGGCTGGAAAATGTGTGGTTGCAAGCATGTGTTGAGCAGCAGCAGCGGTAGCAGAACCGAATGCAAGTGCAACATCTTTAGATCGTTGCTATAGAGCTGATTTTGATGGCGTTGCAGGAAGATGCTTCTTTGCTTTTTTGCTGGCGATAGTAGAACTTGTTGTTGCCGCGGGGCCAAAGTGGTGACATCACACTTCCTGCAGCATCTTTTGATTTTGTTTAGTTGGGCGGGGGCTTGGATTGGTTTGGGTTTACTTTTCAAAAACAGGACGGGGACTTTCGAAACAAACTTTCTTGCAACATTCAAAAAAGAAACCGCGCCTCGAATAACAACAACTAAATCACGCGCGTAAATCGAGAACAAAAACAACACACATTCACAAATTGCTGCTGCCTATTATAACGGCTTTTGTTTGGTGCTCTGTTTTGCTATCTGTTGTTGGCTCTCTCTTTTCAGCACCCCTCTCTTCCTCTCTATCTCTCTCTCGTGCTTTGCAGAACTTTTGGCCTTGCCTTCCTATTGGAATTTTTTAATCTGCGAGGCGTCTTTGTGGCTTAACTATCGCTAAAATCACATGCTATCTTTAATTTAAGCACGGCACATACTCGAATCGGTGCCAGTTTAGCCTTTATTTTCGGGGGCTTTAATTCAATTTGCTTTCAGCAATCGCATCACACACACACACACGCGGGGAGAGCAGCGACCGCGACAAACAACCAGCCAGTTCCCTGCCCGAGTTTGTTTTGAACAGAGAGTTTGTGCTTTGTGCAAAACATCGGTGTCATCGATGTTTTCAAGGCATCGGTTATCGATGCTTGGCACGCCATCATCGATGTCTTCCTTCTCTATCCCGGCGGCTTACTGTTGCTTACGTTTGCTTACGTTCGCTTACGTTCAAACACAAAAATACTGAAAGACGATTACGTTGGTTTTGGTATTCGAAATGTAATGCTCTCATCACTTTAAGCTGGATATTTTACCGATTTTAGATTAAAAATATTACACACATTAAAATGCTTAAGTTAATTTGAGTATAGAATGGGCATCGAAAGGTAAAGAGTGGTGACACTTTTAAAATGATTTGACGAACTAACAAACCCACAATGCAGGTGTAAAATGTAGCAATAACAGACGCGGGCAACCAACTAGTTCCCAGCCGAGTTTGTTTTGAATCGGATATACGCCAGCCCTGGTTCCCAACTTGGATAAGTGCATTGCACGGACTCGACCCAAAAAATGATGTCTTTTACCAACACTGTGTATTTAAAAAATTTATTTACAATTTCAAAAAAGCGAGAGACACCAACTACTTTTGCAGATGTGTCGAGCCCAAATACAGTCAAACGTCCATAAGTTAACAATTATCTTCTTCAGCAAATTCGAAGTACACCCAAATTAAAATAACAAGGTAAAAAGTGAGCTTTATATTAATAGGGGCCTTCTGACTTCTTAAAAAGTATCATTACTTTACGTGGAGCAACCATTATTAAACCTTAAATAAAACTGTGAATTAATGGCTAAGATGATTAAATACTTGATAAGGTTGGTAAGGAAAAACGTAAAATTTTTGACAAACTGACTGGTATATGCTTATAAGGTCATAAGGTCATACAGTATAACAACATTTTATAAAATTAACATATAACACTTTTTAAATCCAAATCCGAAATAAGCCCTGTCAGCTTATGAAAATACATTTGAATTTCAGTTAGGAATCGTTGTAATGTGTTTTTAGTGTGACCGTTTCTCTCCCAAGTTCTGAACCATGGCCAGGTAACAAAAATGGATTTCCGACACACTCGAATACGGTCGCTCTCACAACCCAAAAATGGTCCTATTGTTTATGTACAAGTTCAAAACAAAATCGGGCAGCGAACGGTGAACGTCGCTGCGTCGGACGTCTTCGTTTTCGTGTTTTGTGTTCGCTGTCAACCACCCCCGCCGGCAAATCCGCCCCTGGCAGCAAACGAGTGTTTTTACGCTTTTGCTGAATGAAAAGGATCGAATGTCCCGGCTAGCAGGTGCCCACTGTGCCGAGTGAATGCAATGAGTTGTCCTACAGAATGCACTCGCTGCACGGACGGTTCATGAGAATTTGACATTTAACTGCAGTTCGGCTTGGTAGATTTGTTTTTGTTGGCTTATTTGTTGTATTTTGTGGCGTGGGCTAAGATTGGCGGACACACCCACCCGAAAACAAAAACAAAAAGTAGTCCAAAGGCCCCAATAACTGTGCATGTGTGTGTGTGTGTGTGCCCAAGTGCTGTTGTGTGTGTGCGAGTGAGAGGAAAGGGATTCGAATCGAGCCGGTTTTCCCGAGTTAATTGACAAAGCAAACGGAGAAAAAACACACAGCAAACATAAGCAAACAACGGGAACGGGAAAACTAAACAAAGGCGATTATAGAAGAACTGCCGAGATGTTCCAAGCAAACTGAAAATCCTAAATCATATTCATCCTGCGGATGCGAGGGAGACCACAAAAATGCTCAATACCCTATAATTAGCTCCGTTATTCCAACCCCAAACATCATGGCCAAAATCTACCCGCCCCCGCGCCCCCTTACAAACATGGCCAAATTCCTGGCAGCCCTCGTCATTTGCTCTTGGCTCTTCGTTTCGGCCACCGCTCACAACTGTCAGCATCAGCATCCAAAGGCCCATGAGGTGAGTCCGAGTTCCCAGAATGTTTGCCCTCTTCTCATCCTCATCCTCTTCGCTTTCCAACCAAAACAAATAATGTCCGGGGAAAGGGCTATTTCGGGCACCAGAGTTCTCCTCACCTGTGCACGTGTGCGAAACACTTCCAAGGGACTACTTAACCGCAACTATTTCACAAAATCGATGCCAGCTTAGTCAGTTTTACGGATCCTTGAAAGGGATTTTTGGGATATCTGGGCTTTAATCGGGTGCTATACATTCCTGTTTAACCCATCGTTGGGAAGTACACAGTATTGCAGCTGGATTCTCAGTAATCATACCTGCAATCTTTGAAATTTCAGTACTAGAGGGTCTTGTCTTAGTTTAAGGTAACCCAAAGATTATACTTTCAAAATATTGTTCCCAATAGGCGCATCCATTTTACAAAATCGACTCCAGGTTAGTAAGTTTTACGGATCCTTGAAAGGGATTTTTGGAATTTCTGTGCTTTAATCGGGGTTATAGATTCCTGTTCAACCCATCGTTGGGAAATACACAGTATTGAAGCGGGATTCTCAGTAATCATACCTGCAATCTTTGAAATTTCAATACTAGAGGGTCTTATCTTAGTTTAAGGTAACCCAAAGATTATACTTTTATAATAATGATTCCAATAGGCGCAACCATTTCACAAACTCGACTTCAGTTTTACAGATTCTTAAAGGGATTTTCGGAATTTATGTGCTTTCATCGGGGGTACAAGATTTTTGCTTGAGCCGTCGCTGGTAAATATTCAGTTTAAAAAAAAATTTGTAATAACCATGTCGTCAATTAATAAACTTTCAGTATTAGAAAGTCTTTCCCCAATTTAAGGTAATCATTTTTATACCAACCCAGCGCGCAACTATTTCACCAAATTCCGGCTTAGACAATACTACAGATTTTTGAAAGGTTTTTTTAGAACTGTTTTACTTTTACCTTGGGCTATAGATTTCTGCTTAACCCATTGCTAGGGAATTAACAATTGTATAAAAGAGATTATCTTTGATTATCTCAATTATCCCAATTTAGTACCAACCCAAAGATTAGACCTTTAGAGCGAATTCAGCAATTGCATAAATCTAACCAAATTTTCTGGGAAACACTGCAAATACTAAATAGTTTCCGTGACACCGACGGATTTCGGATTTATTTTACTATGGTAATTAAATACATAATTGCTCTTAAAAAAATATATTTAAACCTTACGTCATAAAAGATAAAAACACTTTTATGACTTAGTTACAAACGTGTTATTGGTTTTTTTTTTGTAGTACTAGCAAAAATCATGTTTGGCATTGCAGGAAGATTAAAATTTGAACTTGAAAATGCCTTTTCCAAACTACCAGCTTTGCGGGAGATTTCGTTTATTGTTGATGTAACGAGAAAATGCCGTTCGTAGGCGCATGGAAAAATCCGTTCGAAAAATCCAAAATCGAAAAAGAACCACATAATCACGGAAAATTGGGCTTTTGATGCTCAAATTTCTGGGTTGTTGTGTGCTCCGGGCCTTCAGGCCTGTGTCCTTTGTGCTCGTTAGAGAAAGTTGCTAATTGGTACTGTGTTTTCAGGGTAAATTCATAATTGATTGGTTCTGCTCTGCGATGGAATGGAAAAAGGCCTAATTAGTGCATTGCTGAGAGAGGGGGCCACTAAAAATTGCCGTTCTCATGATTCTGGCATGGAAACAGAAATTGAAACAATACGCAGGCGGCGATGGCAACCACAGCTTATTGACTAATTCCACCGGATGATAATAATATGCGCATTCGAGATTCAGTATTCAGTATTCAGTCAATGTGCAATGTGGTTTCGAGTCAGGTGGTGGCTGCATATTAGCAGGTAACTCATAAATGGTAGCCCACCATGGTGGTGGTTACCAAACCGCCTACACCACCTGCACCACATCCACTGGTCTAGTTAGGGTTTAATGTCAGACTCTGTCCGCCAACTTGTTGCTCTGGCTTCCCTGGTTTAGTTTGAGATTCAGATTCAGATTCGGATTCAGCCGGGCTTTTGTTTTTCTTAAAGGGGAGTTTTTTCGCTTACTCTTTACTGCTTTCCAATCAACAGCATTTTAATTGGCGCGTCGCCATAAATAAAGGTCGCAGTCAATTGCGCAAAAGGGGGAAATTTACATGATTACTATATCTGTAGCGAGTGCGGTACAGTCAGCCCTCGGAGGTTGCAACTTCCAGCAAACCGGAAATTGCAGTTATGCAAGTGGAACATTTTTTAATATATTTGGAGATGTGTGTATGTGGAGATGTCTTAGGAAAAAAGAAAACTTTTTGCTTCAAATTTTAAACCACCTGACCTCGAACACCCTACACAAAGTAGAAAAGTCGACAAAAACCACACATATACTTGGAGATTATTTTGGAATATAACGACTTGACCTATCCAATGTTATTTAAAGTCCTTAAAAAAGATGGTTGCTCTAAAGAATTAAATTTGGCAAAAATTAAAAAAAAAAATTTAGTTAAAAGTAAGCAAAAATTGTATTTTACTTTTCCCCTACAGAACTTTTAAAACAGAAAGACATTTTTAAATGCCCAACTTCCCAACCGCATATTAATATATTAAGCCCCGGGAAAATAGGGAAAAAAGTGGCAACCACAAGGTGTTAATTAGCGAGTAACCACTGTGGTTTTGGAACAAGTAAAAGTCAACTCGAACGGCAGGCGGGGGAAATTAATTCAGCGACTGTCTGTCGATGGCTAACGATGCTGTCGAGGTCGCCCAGCGTGTAATTAATTGAATTATCTGTAACTTAAACTGTTATAAATGCAGGGAGCCGTCGTCGCCCAGATTGTGTCTATCACCCTGCCAACTGAATGTTTCGACTGTCTGCCCACTTAAAAATCATCCTGTCGAGAACAGTGATTGTGAAAGAGGATAAACACGTATATAACTGATGGAGGCAGAGTCCACCGACCGAGTGGGCGAACGAACCCAAAAATAAGTGCCTCCATGCAATTTGAAATACCGGTCCAGTTGAAGCCGCAGCACTCAATTCTAATTAGTCTTATATAAATCGAAGGAAGGCAGCAAAAAAGATGCGATAACAAGAGCAATAATGTGTAAAAATCCCCAAATTGAATCGTTTGTCACGTTGCCAGTGTGCGTCCGCGCCTGTCAGCGATGTCGCGCACTGTACTGGCCCTGTGTAATCCGATAAACGCGAGCCCAAAGTGCTCTTTAAACTTCCGAAAAGCTGCCAGTTTAAATACATTTTTGGCTTTCATTAAGCTGAGCTGTTGCTGCAGGGTCGTTCCATTCAGGATAAAAAGCTTATTTGTTCTGTTTGCAGTATAAAGTAGATTTTAATCAAGAGTTAGATTGAAAAGGAAAGACTCTACATCAGCTTTTTAATTAATTTTTGAGTAACGAGCTCTAGCAAGTATTTATGTTGAATATTAAACAATAATATTTATAACTAATTTCCTTGTAAAGTCCCCATGCTTTTATATTTATTATAGGCTTGTTTTAATATGACGACATGATATTTGCTTCTCTGCTTGGTAAAACCCCACCACAAATGCAAATGCATTTCATATCGCCAATGAGTTTTGCAAACATCTGCATATATTTCCATTTACATTTTAAGTGGATACCCGTCTTGCCATATATATATATCTACGATTCTGCCTTTAACCATTCCTCACGATTAAATATTTATCAACTTGACGAACACAAAACTTTAAACAAACAAGTTACTATGTAGCAAAACGCTTTGGACAGCCAACAAGAAGCCATTCAAAAAACTTTTGAGCATCCTCGAAAGGGAAGTTGCAGTACACATAAACAAAATGTTGACTCAAATTAACCAATGTAGTTTTAAAATAGTCCTAATTTGACTTATGAAATAGTTACTCTTCCAACAACAGAATACACACAACCTACCATTATATAGTAATTATAGTATCAAATACGCGTCACTCTTTTTATAACTATCCGTATTGGTTAGTTTTGGCAATACAATTTTGTTGAGTGTATAAAAGGAACATCAAAGACGCATTTTCAGACTTATTCAGGCAAAAAAAAAAGGTGGGTGGACTTGCAGCAGACCAATTCAATGGATTGCAAGTGTAATTGGCCAATTAGGAATCACACAGCATCAGTTGCAGTAACTAAAGTAGAGTGGAATTTGCATAAAAATGGAAATTTGGTTATTGTCACATCATAAAGGGGAAAGAATGAAAAATGATTCACTCGCCTTTTTATGTGAAGTTATTTTCGGAACACCTGTATTAAAGTTTAAATACAAATATTCCCAAAAACCATTACAAATTCCTCTGCTATTTTGGTAAATGAGTTGAATGAAATAGCCCTCATGAAAAAAGTTAAACCTGAACTATTCACATATTTTTGTTGCAAAAAAGTAGTAAACTTTGTTTTCATGTTCATGTTTCATTTTGCTGCATAACAGCATTTCTGTCATTTGCAGAAACTAATCAAAAAGTATGTATAATTTTGCAAATTAAAAAAGTTTCAGACACAGAGAACCCTGTTTTACCCTGTTTACTAGTCCAGAAAGTGAATGATGACGAACTTGTTCATAACGATGCCAGTTGCACTTGCCATCCGCTTTTTGCCTCAATCAATTAAAACGCCGAGAAGCAGAGGGTAACGCTAGTAGCCATAGCAATGGCAAATAGACGAGAGCTATGTAGGAAAAAATCTGGAATTTATCTCCGGCTGGGGAAAAAACACGTTTAAAAGCCGTTTGGCCAAATGGCTGATGGATGAATGTTCATGGTGATGCCGCTTCAGGGCCAATAAACGAAACTGTTTTGAAACAAAACACCGTCAGCTGGCAGCGAGCTAACAAGTGCCTTCAGCAGGATGAGGAGATTCTGGCCCAAAGTGAGCTCAAACTTGGGCGAGGTCGTTCTTCAGGGTCCCAGAATATTGCGTAAGCCCCTTTAAATCCCTGCATTTCGAACCAATCACTTCGGCATCTGCAATTGCAAACAGGAATTAAATCCCGCCTCCATTCGTTCTCATCTTGTGCAATACAACGTGCTGATTCTGATTCTCCAACTCAAGGAGAACGTGTCTTTAATTGAATCACCAACTAATTAAGCATTGTCTTACTGATTGAAGCATGGCTAATTTGGCGCCACGTTTACATCTACATAATTTAAGGCGTTTAAATTGGATACATTTATGAAAAGGATGCATATGCATGGAGTGTTTTCTTCAATATGCCTTAAATTAATTTAGGCACACTCCATTAATTTCGAAGAATTTGTTTGTTGGCTATAAATTCTTTAAGTTTCACGAAATTTGTGTGGCGTATTTATAGATTAAACAGAAACTAAATCCCTATAAATTCATTACATTCGCAGGAATTGGAATAATTAAAGAGCAAAAATCTGTTTATGCCATTTTATGCCACATTTAATTTGATGCATTGCTGTACGTACTATTTATTATACATTAATTTTTGCAGCGTAATATGATATATTGCAGAATTAATTTCCCTTTTAGTACTAATAATGAATTTCATCAAGCGAGGTGATGTTTTTATACATTTTATGGTGATTAAACATAAGTTTTTAATAGATTAAAGCATCATTAAATTTGATGCATGTATAAATATTTTAAACATTGTATAACTGCAATTTACAAAGTACATTGTACATACACACTTCAATTAATATAAAATGAAAGATACCAATGAAAGAATTCGTTGGTATTTTGTGCTGCAAATGAAATATTTATTGGCTGGAATTTGACCCTTCATTTATTTTACACATTGCACCGGACAAAAGCTGTACATGAAAAATTAAAATTTACAAATCAGGGAATTTCTTCGATTCGCTGGAACTTTACACATATTTTTATTACAAGCAACATTCAGCGATTTCATGGAACTTTAAGTGCCAGTTAATGCAATTATTCAATTGGCTGAACGACTATCATCCCGAGCAAAACTCATCCAATTTATTTGAGTTTGCGGCGTAAATTGTGCCACTTGAATAGCTGGTGTTCCGTTCGGTCAGCTGGTGCTAAAGTGCCTTAGATTAGCTGCAGTTCATAATTTCAATTAAGTAACACACAGCTTTTTTTGCGGTCAAACTGTGAGGTAACGAGCGAATTGAGTAAAAATAATCAACAGTCGGCGAACAGATGAGTCAGTTAAAAATGGAAAAAAAAGAGCTAACAGAGTGGCGCAGCATGCAAAGTGGCCATCGGTAAAACCCGGCTCAGAAAATATTACAAAAAAAGAAAGAAATACAAATTGGTAAAAGAGCGAAGCTGCTCGAGAGAATCCAAGAGTGAGAGTGCTGGCCAAATGAAAGTGAAAGCCCATATATAAACGCTCAGTTGAAAGCCGCGATTTCGATTGATCTGCCGAACTTGAGCGAGCGTTGAACGCAGGTGACAGTCGGCGGAAAATTACACTGGAAAAATACCCTAATTTATTGGATAATGTCCCCCTTTTAACACTTGGTTTTTCCATCATTTGTATATACTTTTTGTCAAATTAAATTTAATTTTTAATGCCATTTATGACATCAATATATTTATTTGGGTTATTAAAACAGGGATCAGGGCTGATTTTGTTAATTAGTATCAATACAATGTGGTATTGTTATTTCTTATGTTCACTAAAGTTTGCATGAATATTTATGCACCCTTATCTTACCAAAATTCGCAATCCTAAAATGGGGTTATTGAAAACGGGAACAAAGCTGATTATATTATTTAATATCATCACATCGTGACATTTATGGAAATTGCATTGTTGTGTCGAATCCAATACCCACATGAATATTTATTAGCAGTGCATATATTTGTCTAGATTGCTTAATTTAAATGGGGTAACAAGGTGTTTGATTGATTTATTTCAATACGTCAAATGATTTATTAATCAAAATTAAGTTTAAGCTATAAAAAAATGTAGTTTAAAGGGAATTTTAATTTGTGTATATTATTAAGTGGCTTGGATAAAAATATATAGCGATATAAACTAGACTCAGATAGTTTTTAGGTCGATACAGATTTTAAGAAATTCAAAAAATAATATTGAATGTATATAGAAATTAAAAAAAAACTTATCATGTACTTACCAACTGAACTTTAAAGTCAGGTGGCTATTAGCCTTTGAATAAACTTCACTAAGTTTTTATGGGTCTATTAAAGTTAAAGACATTGAAAATATAAAAATGGTCTTTTTATTTCCATTTTAATGGCTTTCAATTCCGATTTTCCAAATTTTCTCAGCCGTAAAATGATTTTTTTCCGTGCAACATTGTTTAGCGGAAGAGAGTGTAAACGATGAAGACGCAGAAATGCTGTGAGTTACGGATAGGTTGGCGATTGGCAGTCAGAGTGACTGCCTCCGAGGCAGAGACAGACGTAAATAATTACTCAACCACCGTCGATGATCGATTCCCGCGCCCAAATTAGCATGCGCAACTGGACAAACCGCGTTGGCGCCTCGTAATCCCAATCTCCACCATAATCCCCCCCCCAAAAAAAAAAAATAAAAAAATTCACCCAGAGCAAACGTGCGTAGCTTGCAGTTGGCCATTTATGACAGCTTTTTTTTTTTAGCCGCCTCTTGTTTGTTTGGCTTTAAAAGTAAATACGGGAGGTAATCAGGCGGGCGCATGCGCAGCCAACTGTGTCCAAAACGCACATTTCTCTTTGCTTTTCTTTGCCTTTTTCGAATTGTTACCATTTCAGCCTTAAACGTGAGTCGCATGGCCAAAAGCTGGACACGCTCGAATGTGGCCCACAAACCGAAAAAAAATTTGTTTGCCACTTGAAATCTGTGTTAGTATGCAAGCGGGTTGGACATTACGTCTTATCAACGATTGAATAAGCATATGCTTAGAAAGTGTGGCCAAAACATATGGTAAAAAATATTATATCAAAATAATACTTTTAATCTTTTTTCTGCTGCTTAAATATTTATTTGCATTTTGCTATTGTTGTAGGTGTTTAAATGGTAATTATCCTAACCAATTTTAAATCGTTAAATAATTTTAGTTAATTTTATAGACAAATTTTGGGAAAATTAAATTTGGCATTTCTCCCTTTACCTTATAATCCTTACAATTTTTACTCCTACTTACATGGATAAAACTAAATTACTAACTTGTGTGCTCTTCATTTCATGTAATAATACTGAAATTTTAAACTGATTTGCCGACCAAAATAGTAAAGACCGTTAATTTTATTTTAATTATCATTAATGTATAATAAAACTTGCCTGATTTTATGTGTGGATCTATTTTTGTCATGCGAGATAATTACTCAATCACGATAGAAAAACAATAAAAACCTGGGATTGGGGGATTTTATTTAATAGGTTTGGTTGCTGTAATAATCATTAATCATAATTGTACAGCAAAACATATATCAAAAATCCATTTACCGATCCTAAACCAGTTATTGGAAAACCAATATAGTATTGAAATGGATTATTTTCTGGGCATGTATTATTTAAAAAATAAAACCGAGCCATTTATTTTTAATGTCGCTACTTTGTTGACGTAAAAAGTTGTATGTAGGCCATATTGGCCGTGGTCTACGGGAAATTTAGCTAAAACTTTGCCTTCGTCCGGAGTCCAATTCAAAAGTTGCATTTCTGAACCAGCCTGTTAAGATATATAGAAAATGATTTAATTTATGTAAGATGTTTATAATATCGGACTTACCAAGTACGGGCAAGTGTGATTCACATTTGTGTATGGCTTCATAAACGAATAAATAAGATTGGGAATAAAGAATTTCCTTGGGTTCTTTAAGAATTGACAAGAGTCCAGTCTTATATCGTACAAAAAGGGATGCCAACCGCCACTCTCGCGTTTGACAATCTTAAAATGGATCTCAAGCTTCAATAAAAATTACCTATAATTTTCGTTAAATATGTTTTGGCTTACAAATTACCTGAGAGATCGTTTTATTTAAAAATGCTTTAATGTTTATCATGTTGTGCTTTCTATCTATGGCCTTTATGTGGCACTGCTTTATGTAACCCACATCTGGAGCGCACTGTTCGCAAGTAAGTGAATTAAACTTATAGGACCCCTTGACATTGGAAAAAGTAAATTTTAAGTTTTTTCACTCCTTATACAATGTATAACTTGCTTACATGAACGTAACAAAAGTAATTTAGCCAAAATATACACAAATAAAAAACTTGTAGCCTGATCATTTCGGGTTTGAAGACTGAATATATTTCGTAATCCATAATAGTTCAGTTTGTTTTTTTTTTTTGTAATTATATAAAATTGTTAATGACATTTGCCTGATTTTATCTTTATTGTCTAACTAAAGAAAATTAGGTATTGTTGATTATACTCAATCCCAAATGACTGATATTATTATGTTATTGGAACCAATTGTTAATATCAATGTTATTTCAAATTCAAATTATTTAATTTAGCCTAGCAAAAAAGACATAGTATAAGGCATAATTGAATTTAAATCGGTGCGATAACCTAATGTATATATAACCACCTACTTAATGTGAATGTTGTAACTGATAAATATATTTATAACATCACGTTTCGTTTGAAAACCGGATTATTCTGAGCCTGTTTTGCGGCAGTCATACGTTTTTGAGCAATATCATTGTGTCCAATTATGAGTATTATATATCAATTAAATATATTGAATATATATTTTCGTCACTAATGGTGCAGCTTTATAAATAAACATAAAGTTGTGGATAAAGTTGGCCATTATAAAAGCATCGTGCCCATTTATGTAGGCTGTCATTCAACTCTTAACGGTTCGCATCACAATGCATTTGGGTTGCATTAATGCCGCACAGATATTGGCACCGCTATAAGCACACCTTTCCCCTCTAAGTGACTCCACTCCCCGTTAATGACAGCAAACTCATCGAGCCGCCCGTCTAAATGGTTTTGTGCGTCATCATCTTTCACCTGCCAAACGTTTCGCAGATGATTTGTAATTTGTGCGGTTTTTCGAATACTTTTTCAATGCACTCGACCGCAACAACTTTGGGTTTTGGGATGATAATGCTCCAGCAGCTGTGCACGATCAATGTGAAGATCGTACATTATGTTGGTTAATTTTTTTTCGAGGGTCGTTGTCACGATTATGGCCAACTTTGGAGATATATCTCTTTGATGGTTTATGGCTTATGGTTACTTTACTTATCTCCACACCTCATGACTCTTGCAGGGCGTTGCCTGGGAGGGGTTAGCATAGGGGATTATAGAGCACATTATGCGTGCACGTGACTGGAAGCCTAATGAGGGATGCTTAACTTTAAACTGTCAAAGAGGCTTATTAGTCGCATTAAACTAAATAGATATATAAATTCTAAAGTTACAGAAACATTTTTTGAGATTTATTTGTTAATTCTTTTAAGGAGCTTTAATAAAAATGCTAAACTTATCAATTATTAAAATAGTTACATTACAAAATTTGGATTTAAGAGTTTACTGATAAAACCTTAATTATTATTACTTTAGTTAAGTTCATAAAATCGTAAATAAGACATTAATGAATCAGTTTTTTTTGTTAGTAAACAATGATTTTTAAAAAAATTAAAGAAACAATGACAAACAGATATTGTCACGTTTTCTGCGGAAAGCTGTGATGATAAATCAAGATCCCGAGATTAAGTCAAACCCTGCGGCTTTTCAGCATAACCACACCACTGTGTTTGCTCAGCTCATTTCAATGCCAAACTCTTTTGTCAGATCGCGATTGCCACAACTATTGTTGTTCTTGGATAAATAGGTATGTTTTTTTCCTTCTACGGGTTCGTGCAGGTGTCTAACTTTGCCATTTAGCCATTATGCATTGGCAGTTACAATCCACACTTGGGCAGTGAGAACACCTAGCCAAGCACTTCCCACGATGAGGGACATAAGCTGCTCCATTAATTAAGGCAGCTAAGCTGTCTGCCAACTCATTTCTTGTGTGCAAATTAGCTTTATTATAATTTCAATTGCCTGTGTCGATAATGTTGTTGTTGCCTTTCACTCTGTCTGGCTTTTCATTCACATATGATTGGCACTCTTTGATGGCAGGAAAGATATGTACATACTTTCGTTTTCAAGCCGCCCGATTTTCCCCCCCCTGAGGACTACTCGAACAGCAAGAACCTTTTAAGACCGCTTTCCGGACAGATAGACAGACTGGGACAGACCTTAATGTACACATTTCTGATGAGCATATAAGCATATATATGTTTAGCAGCACTCAAACGCATCTCCCAGATGTCGGCGACAATTTATGATGATGAGTGTCAAGTGCTTTGTCTGTCTGTCAGCGGATTAACTGCGGATAGAGGGCCCTGCGCCCCATGCATATTCAACGAAGACATCTAATTTATTCCTAATAATTGGCACAGATTGCACAATGCGACCGCAGAGCACGATAATAATAACAGCGAATAACAATGGCATCGCCGAAATAAAACCCAAATCCCAACCCAAAACAAAATAACCAGCCCCACACAAATCATTGACATTTCGATGTGCCAATCGTTCGACATTTTGGCGGGCAATTTAAAATTAATTTCCCTGCAATTTGCGCAGACCAATTACCTATGTGGAACTGCCTTTTGGTGTGGCCTTTGTCTGACTAGATGTCGTCATTTAGTAGTTAACAACGAAATTTCGCTTTCGTTTAAGCTCCGCTGAGTGATTTCATGATTTCATGATTTCTTCTCGCCTGCATCTCCATCTCCGCTCTCCCTTTCTATACTATCTAGCCATAGCGATACTATCCATACGATCTCATCAACCATCCATCCATCTTTCGCTTTATAGGTCGTCCATGGCGTGCGCATCCAACTGGCCGATAGCGAAGACGACTCCGCCGGAGAGGGAGAGCCGTCCAGGCATAGCGTGCGCCGGCGCAGCGTTGCCGCCGAGCAGCCGCTGCGAATTCTGCTCGTCTACGACGACTCCGTCTACAGGTGAGTACCAGGTACACTCTGGAAAATAATTATCGAAAATCGCAGAATTTTGAAACTAGTTTTTGAGTAAAAATCATGCTATTTTTGTTAGAAATGGTAGATAAAATTTCTATACTATGTCATATTTTTTTTTAGGAATGCTTTAAGCTAATACTTTGTTAGACTAGTTTTGAACCTGACACATCACTACAAATTTTACCAAAAATACATACAAAGCCACACTATACCATCGAATCTTTTAGTCTAGATTTTTTTAAGAATATTTGCACTTGTGGTTTTTTTTAGATATTATAAAAATACAAAATTAAAGCTGTTTAACAACCGAAATATTTTTCATTTTTAATAGTATTATATAATTAAAAAAAAAATTTAATTTGACTTAGGTTCATTGAATACAAACAAAATTCGGAATACAATTATATTTCCAAAATCCAATAAACTCATTTTGCTTAAAAAACTCATTACTATTCTTTTAGTACCACATAATTACAAATTTTTTCCAAGTGTAAATCTGTGCTCCAGCTCTGAAAATTGGCTTTAATTGCGCTTTAATGGCAGCCAGCCAAGCAGACAAAAAACAGTTTACAATTTGACTTGGCCGAATGTCAAGTTAACATAAAGCCGCGCTAAAAGACCGAGTAAATAATTCACTCTCCCGAGCGATTTGCTTTGGCCATGCACCGTTGCGGCCGCTCCGGGTTGGGTAACAATATCTTAACTTCAGGCCCGAATCGGTTGGCCATGTGTGCGCAATTTGTCCAAATCAACGCAGTGGGCCGGGGTGTCTCCTAAGGTTGGCCATCGATTGCTCCATCCACATGGTCACTTGGCCACTTGGTCACTAGCCACTGGCCACTGACTGCTGACCATTATAACTGGCCAGATTGGCAGACAGTTAGCCCGGTTCGATTGGCGAGTACTGGCAGCGGACAAGGTCAACAGGAAAGCGGAGAGTTGACTCGACTTGGCTTTAATTTTGGGTCTCGTTTTCGATTCAATGAATAATTTAGTCGTGAATAAGTGACTCAAACAGGTGCTAACAGGTACACAATTACCTGAATATCAGACAGTTGACAGTAAATATCAGGCGACCTTGGTGTAAAAGTGCTTTCGTCGTGGAATTTATAACTAACTGATTTCAAGTTTAGTTTGACAATAATATGATTTTTATTAATATATATTTTATTGATATAGCAATATTTTATTATTGAAATCTAATTTGTTGACTACTTTCAACATGCATATTTATTACAATTACTAATAGTAGTGATTTTAGTTATATGCTAAACTTGCTATCATTTTTTTGCAACGTTAGTATGATTTTTAGTAGTATTTTAATATTAGAACTAAAGTTGTTGCATATTATTGAACTTTCACTTCTCTATAAGAGCTTCAGGCCTCAAAAAATTTAAGTGAAGTAGGAACATCATTATTAACTCCCAATTTATGTGTTGGGGTAAACAATTCAATAATTGAAATATAATATTTTGATGACAATCTTTCCGTAAGAAACTCAATATTCCTGAATTTACCAAGACTAATAAGCTTAAATGGCAAAATCAAGAACATGCCTTAATATGGTTGCCAAGGCTTTTGTTATCCACAAAATGAAATTGGCTTCTTGGATTTCCCAGAATCCCTACACTTTAGGAAAAATAACACCCAGGTCGACGAACAATCCTTTTCCCGAGAGAATGTAATAAACAAAACTATTTTCTTGTTGTTTCATGCTAACCACCTGCCAGGCTGGAAGAAGAGAAATTTAATTTGATAAATGTGAGTTGACATTTCTGGTTTTCTTGGCAACTTGACTGAAGACTTTGCTTTAACCCCTTCCAGGACACCGTGCTCCCGGAAGCCGTGCAGTTCTGGGAACAGGCGCTGATGGTGCGAGAGACCAAGGGCGTCATTCGCCTCAATAGGTAGGTTGCTCGCTCGCTGGCAAAGGAGACCACCGCATACGGTATAAAATATTCATAATTAAATTTCAGAAAATGCGACAGCACCCAGGTGTACGTGAAGAACGGCCACACCCACTGCATTGACCACTGCAAGGCGACGACGATGTGCGGCGAGGTCCAGGTGCCCGACGCCCACTTGGATGTAAGTATCCTTACTTGGGTTCTCCATGAACTCAAGTCAAGATTAGCTCAAGACAAATTCCGTTCAAAAGTGATTTCCAAGCCCAACTAAGTTTGGAACGCCTAATTACAAAGAAAAGGCCTTGGGTAAAATAAGTGCAGCTCAACAAAATAACTATTTGTAAAATTCCAAACTGGTTTTAGCAAGACACAAGCAATTTCAGCTTTAATCACGGGTCACTCAAACAGTTGGAAACTTACAAAAACCCTTAGGCTACTTCTACAAACTTAACAAAATATGGGAGCTAAAAAGATTTTTTTACAGAGTAATCCAACTATTTTCTAGAAATAGGTTTTAATCAAATTGTGACTAAGGCTTAATCAAATTGTGACTAACGAATAATTGTCAGAGGAATTTACAATAATTATAAAAAAATGGCTAAAAACAGTAGATAATATATACATACATTGATATTTAGTTGGTTAAAGCCTTATCACCATTGCTTTATTTTGACTAGTTGATTGGATTTTATTAAAGTCATTAATGTAAATATTCATGAAAAGGTTCCTAACCGTAAGACCCATGTTTTTTTCTCAAACTCACTTTAATAAATATTTATTATAAAATCCTAATGAATTATCCCGTTAACCCAATATGGGATTTATTTTTCTGAAAAGTGTCCTAACTTTCATTATTTGTTTTAGGTCTGTCGCGTGTGCAATGCCACTGGTCAGAACTGTCGAGTCGATAGTAATACGCAGCCTGGCGAAGGTATTGAGAACGCGGACTTTGTCTTCTACGTCTCCGCCAGACAGACCCAGCGTTGTTTCAAGGGTCTGACCGTGGCCTATGCGGCCCACTGTCAGCAGGAGGCGGCTCTGGACCGTCCCATCGCCGGCCATGCCAATCTCTGTCCG
The DNA here is from genome assembly GCF_014743375.2 of Drosophila subpulchrella. NCBI lineage: Eukaryota > Metazoa > Arthropoda > Insecta > Diptera > Drosophilidae > Drosophila > Drosophila subpulchrella. Next base: position 15,299,276 of record NC_050609.1, read on the forward strand.
GAGAGCATTAGCACCAAGCCGCAGGAGCTGCAGACGCTGATCTCCACTGTAAAGCACGAGATCTTGCATGCCCTGGGCTTCTCGGTGAGCCTGTATGCCTTCTTCAGGGACGATGAAGGAAAACCCCGGACGCCCCGAAAGTTGGACACTGGCAAGCCGTACCTCAATGAAAAGTAAGCGATCTTAACTTTAAGTAAAACAGAGTTTAATCCCCATACTCCCCTTTCAGATTGCAGATCCATCAGTGGAGCAATGAGACCATACGCAAGGTGGTGCGAGAGAACTGGTCTGTGCGTGGTGGCCATGTCAACAAGGTGGTGGACATGATGGTTACACCCCGTGTGATTGCCGAGGTGCGCGCCCATTTCAACTGCAATAAGCTGGAGGGCGCCGAGCTGGAGGATCAAGGCGGCGAAGGTACCGCCCTGACCCACTGGGAAAAGCGCATCCTCGAGAACGAGGCCATGACTGGCACGCACACACAGTCGCCGGTCTTCTCGCGCATCACCCTCGCTCTGATGGAGGACTCCGGCTGGTATCGAGCCAACTATTCGATGGCTACGCCTCTGACTTGGGGCAAGGGGCTGGGCTGCGCGTTTGCCATGAGGAGTTGCAAGGATTGGATACAGTATAACCATGCCAGGTGAGGGAATCCCTTGTTTTTACATCTTATACGATATTATAAATTACTTTTTATTTTATTTTCAAAGGGGCCGCTCTATACATCCCTTTTGCTCAAAGGTTAAGCAGGATCCTCTCCAAACCGAATGCACGGATGATCGCAACTCGGTGGCCCTGTGCAATCTTATACGCCATGAGTTTGAGCTGCCCAAGGGCTACCAGAACTTCGATAGCCTGAATCATGTGAAGGATGGTGAAGAGGGCTTTTACGGAGGATCAGTCTCGTTGGCGGATCACTGTCCCTATATTCAGGAGTTCACTTGGCGTAGCAAGAATGTGATTGTAAGAGGATCTCATTGCCGCTTCACGGAGAATAATCCAAGTAAGTTAAGCCCACTTCCTGATCTAGATTCTTGTTTTAATTACCCCAACCTCCTTCTGCAGAACCTGAGAAGAACTTCGCCCTGGAGAGCTACGGCGAGGGAGCCAAGTGCTTCGACCACAGCGAGTCCATGTGGGAGGAGAGATCCTGTCACCAGACGCGCGAGTGGCAGCACTGGGGCAGTGGCTGCTACAAGTACGACTGCTTCGACGGCAGGCTGCACATCCTGGTGGGCAACTACAGCTACAAGTGCTCCTTTCCCGGACAGAAGCTATCCATCCGGATCGCGGCCAACGGGTGGCTGCACAAGGGGGCGATCATGTGCCCGCCATGTCACGAGCTGTGCGGAGCCCAGTTTGCCGCCCAGGGGAAGCAGTGTCGTCCGGGCGAGGAGCCCGATCCGCTCAACAAATACCCGCGCGACAACCTCGCCTGCGGAGCGGGCGGCGAGACATCACGTTCCGTGGCCATAATCACCGCTGCTCTCCTGCTTTTCGGCCTGCGCTGGGGTCTCAGTTAGACTGGTCAGAATGTGCGGGGTGCAGTTTTATTTGCTCTATATGTATTTAGTGAAATTTGTACATTCTAGCTGTATGGTCTAAGCTCAACTTGTCTAAACGTAGGTCGATTGTAAGTGTAATACTCCCAGCATCTGAATGGGTCGGTTTTATTGGCAAAGAAATTAGCTGCGATTGTAATCTTTGGACAATTTTTAACATTTTGCACAAACTATCTAATCTTGCAAATTTTTGGTCCACCTAAATTGTTCTTTATTTACGCTTCAGAAAATTGTTTAATATAATGCTCAAATATTGTCCATGAATTAATTTTTGTACCTTTATGTGCATATATTTTTTTGCAACCGTTCAAATTGACCCCTCCTACCAAACATTTAGCATATAATCGTAATTGTATTTTATCCATCCCAAAATGTGATCTTCTTTAAGCGCGTCCTCTGACTTGTATTGCATTTCAAAATTCTGCTTTCATATAAAGCCAATACCTTCAAAGTGGAGCATCCAAAGACAGTTCTTTGTATCTTGAATACTGATCTGTACATTCCAAAGCCTATTGCGAAAAATATTTAATATTTGGTACGGTGGCATTTGGCAGTTCCAGTTGCTTGTTGTTAAATTCTTTGTTATTTATTATGAATATGGTTTTCGAAATTTGTTGATTGCCTTGTGATTTATGTATTCGATTAGTTTTGTCTAAGTTCAATGTGTTTTTCTATTTCTGCTGCCTATCAAGCATTTAAGATCTGTAAACTCAACCCTCGATTTATAAACTAGCTCTTAAGAACCTAAACTTGAATTGTGAATAAACCAAGAGACCCTTGTACTCGCAACTTTTAAAATAGTTTTAAATGAATGTTTATTTTAATACCTAGGAGTATTCAAGCTCCTCGACAAGTTCGTAAAGGATAGCATTCCCATCAGTGTCCTTTGAGGAAGATTCAGCTTTGGGCGGAACTTTTGGCCTACTTCCCTTGTTTTTGCTGGGCTTTGCGGGTGTTTTAATGAGCTTGGATCTGGTACAAAAATAACAAAGATTAATTAAAAGTTATATAACATATATGTTACACGATGTCACATACGCCTTGGTAAGTTCATCTAGCATAGGAAGTAGCGTGGACCGCGAGACTCCGCGCGATTCCTCCTCGGCCAGTTCCTTTGGATGCGCCTTTCGCTTGTGCGATCGACAATTGGAGCCATTGGAGAAGTCTATTCCGCAGAAGTTGCACTTGTACGGCCGAATGCCAGTGTGCAGGATGAGATGCGTCTTTAGGGTCTTGCTCCGCTTGAACGTTGATCCACAGACATCACACTTATATTGCCGTTCATCTGAGTGGACCAATTTGTGCTTGTTGAAGGTGCGACGGGTCTTGAGCTTCACGCCGCATATAGCACACTCGTAGATTTGGGCACTGTGAGTATCGGAATGGATCTGAAAGAGGAGTGAACTGATCATTCTTCTAATGGTGATAAACCAATGGGACTACTTACCTTTAATCTAGCCTTGTTTTTAAAGCGTCGCAAGCACACGGGACACTCGAAGGGACACTCCTCGGTGTGGACCACCTTGTGATCTTTGAGCCCGGTGACATAGTTGAAGCTCTTGCCGCAGATGTCGCAAGCATAGGGCTTGATCTGCTTGTGAACCCCCTCTATATGACGCTTCAGTGTTCCCGGTGTGGTCAAACGCTTATCGCAGTGCGGACAGGAGTTATCGGACTTAGTTATGGCGGGTAAATGGGTTCGGTAGTGGGCGGTCAGCTGGGTGGCCGAGGGAAAGCATAGTCCGCACTGGTTGCATAACAGCTGTGGTAGATCTTTGGGCACGGTGTTGTGGACTTCTTCCATGTGTCGCTTATAGGCCTTGGGTAACTTGTAAGGCTTATTGCAAATGCTGCATTTGTAGATGGTTGGCTCTTCTGGAATCTCGTCTTCTTCATCTTCTATGAGATGCTCAGATAAAAGATCTTCATGTGTATCGTCCTCGGACTCTATAGTTTCTTCGACTGCTTTCGATTTAAGGAGTTCTTCTGGCCGTGCTTGGGATATTACTTCATACGTTTCAATCTGGAAATCTTCCACTTGGCTTTCTTCTATTATCTGCGATTCTTCGATGTAGTCCTCTTCCGGGATGTTTTCGACTTCAACAAGGCAATCTGAGGTTTCGCTGACATAAGGCTTGATCTGCTTGTGAAAACCATCTATATGTCGCTTAAGGGATGCCGGAGTGGTAAAATGCTTTTCACAGTGCGGACAGGAGTTATCCGACTTCATTTTGGCGGGTAAATGGTTGCAGTAGTGGGAGGCCAGCTGGGTGGCCGTGGGAAAGCATAATCCGCACCGGTTGCACAGCAGTTGTGGTAGATCTTTGGGCACAGTGTTGTGGACTTCCTCCATGTGTCGCTTGTAGGCCATGGGTTTTATGTACGACTTATTGCAAATGCTGCATTTATAGTTGGTTGGCTCCACGGAAATTGCATCTTCATGGGTATCTTCCTCGGATTCTATAGTTTCCTCGATAGCTTTCGATTTAATGAGTTCTTCTGGGCGTGATTGAGATATTACTTCATACGTTTCAACGTGGAAATCGTCAACTTGGCTTTCTACTATAATCTTCGATGCTTCGACGTAGTCCTCATCCTCTGCGATGCGATCCACTTCTACCAAGCAATCTGAGGGTTCCTGTTGCTGCACCTCCTCCTCCACTGTTTCGACCTCTTCCTCCGCGAGGTGCTCACCTCCGTCTTCTAAGATTTCCTCTTCCATTCCAACGATTTGTAGTTCCTCTCCAGCGATATGTAGCTCCTGGGCAAATTCTTGGTTTTTCAGTTCTTCCACGACTATTGGTTGGTCCTCATCAATGAACTCCTCTTCTTTCGGGGGAGGAAGTACCACTGCTCTGTACATAATATGCTTCCATTCATCGGTGGCCAAACCGCAGTCTGCTCGTAGTTCCTCATAGTTTACCGAAGTATTTGGTTTTAGGGCCTGCAATCTGTTGAAAAGGGTCTGCACTTTGCGAACTCTCTCCGAGAATTCCATGAGGCAATCCATCAAAGTGAAGCATTCGGAACACAGATAATTGCTTAGCTCATCCTCCTTTTTGATCTAAAAGGTATTATATATCTTGTTTATATGTATTTATGCAAATTAATAATAGTTATTTACATCCACCCAGAAGTATTTGCCAACGGTCATGGCCAACTTGCTCGTCCACGAGTTCTGATGCTCCTCCCTGGAGTACACATTCCGATTGGTCAGATGATCTTGGGCACACAGGCGACACCATCGGTGCCAAATTGCTGGATCTTTGCGGGTGGCTTCCTTTGATGCGGAAATACTCGACATTTTAAAAAACCATTTAAAATCGCTCTTGTTTTGTTTTGATTAACAGCTCTGTCTTTTCCGAAATACCAGGGCTGGCAAGTGCCCAAACAACCAGGGTTGCGCAACTTCTTCGGTTCCAGTTCACGAACTAGTGGTTCCCCAACCGATTTTTTTCTTTACTTCATAAACGGATTTTTTAAATAATTCAAGTAGCAACATTTAGTACCCCTTAACTTAACCAGAACTTTCATCTTGTAACATGAAATTGATAACACAATTTAAACCATGGTGGCTTAAAATATTTATTTAACAAGTATTTATTTTATTTATTAGTCTTTCCTTTATAAAATTTAAAAATGTGTATTTTGTTCTCTAGAAATACATACAAGTTTGAGATTCCGCCAAGAAAGCAAACGTTCGCTGCTAATTAAAATAGTTTTTAAACATGTTTGTATTTTAGGTTTTGTTTTAATAAGCCACAAACATATATGTTTTTCAAAAATATATATATATATATATTACAGCCCATATTATTTAAGTAATTTCTAGAATTTCTTTAAGAATCAGCGCCAACCCAGTTTCAAAATAAAAAACAAAATCTGAGCCATTTACAAAATAACTTATATTTGTAAAATTCAAAAACGTTCTACTTAGATATTAGTATTTGTGTTATTAACTGCGTTAATTAGGTCATCATCACTCGAGCTCTTTTAGAAGTTATGAGCATTCTTAAACTGTCCGTAACTCTGCGTATTCTCAATGTCAGCGGCATATACATTATATAGTATAGGTAATTTAGCTTAGCAGCTTAGGTAAATTAAATAATGCACTAGACTTAAACTAGGTAAGTGTACGAAACAAAATACTAGGGTTTGTTCAACTGCTGTTGATGGCGTCCTGCGACTTCATGGTCGAATTGGAGAGCAGTTCTCCGTCGGCCAAAAGATCGGCACTGGATGCCACAGTTGGCATTTGGGCCTGCGGCACTGCCACATTCACTGGGATCATTGGCACCATTGGCACTGCCGTGGCCTCCATTCCCGGGGCGGTGCTGATGGTTCGGGCCAGATTCTTCTGCTGGCGCATCAGTTTCTCCTTCTCGCGAGCCGCCTTCAGCTTGTCGAAGTCATCACCCTCGTCCTCGACCTGCGCAGCCGCAGCCGCAGCCGCTAGGAGATCATTGGAGGACCTCAGGTCCATGTTTTCCACTGCAAAAATATATGGAAAATATTAGTTAAGTGTATTTGTTGGTCGGAAAAATCAATGATAACGTGCAACTTCTAAATGGCTGGGTACTAATGCTAGGCGGGTACCAATATGAAGTTGGAATTACGGGTTATTGGCTACCTACTTGACCAGCCAGAAACCTTTTCTGCGGCCTTACGTAGTTCAAAAGTATTAAATTTGAAGGGCTAAGCTGGGGTTAGTACTCAACAAGTGGGCATCGCTTTCAAAAAACACATGCCAATTGCTTAACAAAATTAAATTAATCAAGAAAAGAAAGAACAATATAATACTTTCTGCAATGGTAAAAAAAGAAAGTATATACTCAGGTGTGCTTGAATTTTATTAAGTTCCGAGAATTATGTTTGAAGTCTGCTTTGTTAAAATAAATATTAGTTTTAAAGTAAAAGTAACTTAAAAAGTGTACAAAAAATTGTATATTTAACTCGGATGTAGTTCAAGCCAAAACTAGATAGTTAGTTAGCTGTTCTTAAATGGAAGTATTCAACATGATTTAATAATTTCAAATCATTTTCAGATACACAAACTACAAATATTTATTCCGAGAATTTCTTAATTGTAAACCAATGAACTGTGAAAATGAATGAAATGAATCACACCTGTTACAAAAAAAAAAAACACAAAATCAATAGAACAACAACAAAACGGGGGGAAATTGGCAACAATTACGTAGAAGAGCAAGCTAAAGTATTCGAACAAGTTAATATGGCCAATGGATGTGAACTTTACCGGGCGTGACGAACCACCTGAAAACCTGCGGTGCATCGGGCCTCTCTATAAAAGTTCCCGAATTTGTTGAAAATGAAGATACACAAATGTTAAAAATGAGAGTTTAAGAAGCGGTTGGGCATTCTAACACATGAAGAACCTTTGGACTCACCTGTCTCCCGGCTGGCGGCCTTTTGAGGATCGTACAGGGACTTGGAGCTCTCGCCCACTGGGGAACTTGGAGCAGTGGCTGCATTGGACAGAAGTAGGGGACTTCCACCCGCCGGAGCTGAAGTACTGAGCAGTGCATCCACTCCGCCCGGTGGAAATAGAGTGGGTTCGTACTGGGATTGGGCACGATTGTATGAGGGTGGACGTGCTGGTATGTCCACCGGTTCTGAGTGGGCGGGTGGCGGCTGCAGGGGCACAGATGGGCCAGCTCCCGAGGACGAGGTCGGTGCAAAGATATCCATGACATTGGGCCGCGGCTCACTGGCTCTCATGGATGTGATGGTGGCCTGTTCGTCCACCTCTTCGATGACTTGTTGGGTGATCCTCAGACTGCCAACTGGTTTTCCCGCCGACGTAGCCGATCCCACAACTCCTCCCGAGAGACTCGCCGAACTGGCGCTGGCCGGGAACTTGTAGGGCTGATCCTGACTGGGCGTGGCCGATCCCGGTCTGCTGTCATCGCGACTTAGGAACCGCTTGAGTGCCGAGGCCACAGTATTCACCCGGGATAGAGTACCCGAAACACTCACTAGCGAGGGCGACGATCCCAGGCGCATTTTGCCATTCCCAGCTGAGAAGTGTATGCCACTAGCATCATCAGCCTGGTTTAAGATATATTAAAGAAATATTAGATTCATATAGTCTTAGCAATTAGTAGATAGATTATATTCTTAGTTCCGCTGTGCCCGGATTACTTGAAACCATTTAGTGCTCAAAAGTCAGTGCAGCAGAAAGCATTCGAAAGTCGTGCAGTGCGAGGTGCTGTTAGAGGCTGTGGACAGATCTCTTAGACAATTAGAATCAAAAGTTAGTATTCACATTCTTAAAGCATAGAGACACAAACACCTTTCTAAGATTATGGTTAGACTGGAGATGGGGCACAGTAAAATATGCTCAAATGAAATAAAATGGTAAAAGAGAAAGAAATCACTTAAAACTTACAATAATAATAATCATAATAACTTCTTACGATAAATAGGTCATTCAATCTAAAATTTATAAATAATATTCTAGAAGCATTCTCTAAGTTAAAATAAAAATCTCATAATCATCATAATTTCTGAGTATAGCTTTTTAGATCACCGCTAATTAGATAGTCTCATTAGTAAGGCTTATCATCTAGTAATTCAATAAATACTTGAATAAATACTTGAGCTTTTACTGTGCCCACCCCTTAGAAATAGTTATACACACTCTGTACATCTAGATTAGGTTTTATATATACCAAGCACCGTTGTGATTCAGAATGCCAATGAGCGAACTGTGATCCCACAAAAGCAATGTCTCTTCGTGTTGAACAAGAAAAAGAGGTTAGAAACTTGTAATTTCGATAATAAATTGCATTTAGTTTCGACTTGGATCAGATCGCAGGACGAGAGATGATGAATTTGGTTAACCAATCGAGAGTTCAGGTGCCAATGCTTCGTAACGCTAGGGAATGCAGCCAACGTTTTGATTCTAACCTCCTCATCTGCCGAGCCCTTGGGAAAGTCATAAGTAACGGTCTGGACCCCGGAGTCCGCGACCGGAGCTTGAACTTGACCCCCCGGAGCAGGGGGCTTCGCTTCCGCGGCGGCAGCGGCGGCGGCGGGGTCACCACTAGCATTACCAACCATTTCATCAATCCGCACGGACGACATTGTCGAGGGCATGGCCGCATTCTTGGGCACCTCGATCTTGGCAGTGGACGGTTCCGGATGATTCTCCCTGAATCTCTCGGCAGCTATTGTGTAGGGCAGCTCGTTGGGGAACACCTCATCCCAGTACTGATCCTTAAGGAGCTCGGGATGGTCATGGTGCATCTCGTCGACGATCAGGTAGGATACCTGCAGATTACGATCCACCATCCAGTTGACCTAGGAAAAATTTAATATATTTATAAGATTGGAATATCCATATATCATCTAGCACGTACCTCAAAATCATCATCATCCTCGCCAAAGGGATTTATCAGGGACTCGGCCACCTTGAGCCAACCCATGTAGAAGAAGAACTGCAGCGTGGTGAAGACCGGAAAGTACAGATCCACCTTGTTTAGGTAAGTGGTATTGCCCACCACCTTGCCATCCGTCCATTGCTGACCCATGCAGCAGGTGAGGAAGTAGGAGTAGACCGCCAGGGTCACCACTTGGGTGTACACTAGGGGTACACTGATGGTATCATAGCTGATCAAGAGACCACACTGACCCCGAAACTTGTTCAGCTCATCGATGATCGTCTTCACAGCGAAGTCATCTCGAATACGGCCCTCTTTTCTAGCTCTAGTTATTATACTAGCAGCCCAAACGATGGGCAACCAATGTTTCGAGGGTCTCGGAAAGGCCTTGTTCATGGTCTCTATAATGGTTTTCTCATTATCATTTAGCAGACCCGCTTCCACTAGATTGTCAAGGCCCGGGAAACGTTTCTTCACCCTCGGCGAAACATTCGCCAGGACCATGGTCAAACAAAGGCACACATAACGCATAATTGTTCGTCTCATCATACGTCCTCGTTCGTCCTGGCCATGAACATTGGAGCTAACGAACACCGCAATGGGATCTGGCCAGGGAATGGAGGTGTACTGATTCCACCAACGGGTCATCACAATCGAGACATAGAAACCCAGCACAAAGGACAGGGGTATGAGTTCTCTATAACTATCACAGTACTGAACAATGGCCTCAAAGGTTCTGAAAAAAAGTAAATATTATGAGTAACAGAAAAAAAACAGGTTAAATTATTATTTACAGTGGACGATCGGTAGAAATTAACATATATGTTTGCTTTTAATATTAACACCTTTATGAAATGGTAATGTCAATTTTGCAGATGTTCCTCCAAATTATTAGGATTTTGGGTTTTTAGTTTCTTATGCACTTTATGAAGATAACGACTGCTAATATAATTTTATCTTTTGAACACAAATAATTTGTTATTTAAACTTGATATTTAATCTGCAAAGATTTGCTTAAGATCTTATCTGTGATTTTAACGCGAGCGCTCTATAGCAACAGTATTATAGCAAACATACTTTTATAAAATTTCTTTTTCGATATTTTGATACTCACTCTTTTTGGGGAGCGTTGAGGCCGAAACGATACACCATGTTGATCGCATAGTAAATGGTCAAAAAGGCCAAAAGATCTAGCCAGACCAGCTTGTAAATGCTTCCACGCCATCTGAAAACAGGTAATGGGGTTATATTAAACTTATAATTGGTAATTGTTCCCCACTCGATTTCTTTGCCATCAGCCTTTATAAATAGACCGTGAACGTCAAACTAATCAGCATACAGTGGCCCTTATCAGGCAATAAATATTTCTGCTATGGATCCGTTCCAGATTCGCCACTTGAGTTTCGAATTTGCCTATGTTGACCAGCGGCACTGTGTCTGAGGATGATACGTCACGGCGAATTTACCCTGCTGATACGAAATGATAATTTTGGCCACTTGTTGTTGACACAAAACGTCATAAAATATATACATTGGAGCCCTCGAAATATAAACATTGTCTATAGAAATTTGCGCCTGCCTTGACATGACGTCCAGACGATATTTATAAAGCTTATCAGCCGAATAATGCGTGATATAACGAACAATCAAACGATATCTTTTAACCAAGAAAAGGTAATTCTGTCAGAACCAAAACAAAATTATATGGTTATTTTTTGGAATTTGTAAAAACACATGCCTTAGGGAGAATAACTAGTGAGTCATGTGGGGAGATTCCCATTTTGACCATGGGGTATTGTTATTGACCACTATACACCGATAAAACAATATCAACAGCAGCTTAATTAGATCATCAAACGATAGATTATATTACCATCGACCTTATTATCAGCCATAAATGAATGGGGGAAAATGCGTAGGGGAAGAACTCAACCCCCGTCAAATTCGTTATTAAATTATAATTCAGCCAACAAGCCATGACAGATGTCAGAGTTATGGGTACACGGGTCTAGATTACATACTTCGTATAGAGGGGAGGACAAGATGGGAATGACTTTTGTGGCAATTGCAGTTTGCCATATGAAGGAAAGTGGAAAAGTTCTGTAATTTGCATTCGCCGCAATTGTGCTTCTCGGCTGGTTATCCCATCCAATTGTCCAGAGTGTGTCAATGCTCTATAATTAGCAAACGAGCTAACAATTTCGCACTGTACTTCTATATCTGTCGATCGTCGAGTTAAGTATATAAGACTTTAACTTTACTCACCTGAGTAGCAATTTTAGAAAACAGCCAAAGCCGCGACAAGTGGCCACTTCACTTGTGTACGATATTGTCATTTTTCTCTCCTGTTTTTTATTTAACCTCCAACTTAGTTTGTTTGTAGTGCTCTTTTATAGCTGAGATTGTTGTTCCGACTGTCTTATCGCGACCCACACATCGCTGTTTGTCGAAAATGAAAGTTCCACTCTTCACCTGAAATCAAATAAGATAGAACACGATTTTTTATAGAGGCTCAGGGTTATGTAATAACAGAGGAAGTGCAAGCAATTACTCATAACAGTACCAGGAATCGTTGACAGAGCTTTTATAAATGCAATTTGAAATTCTAAAAATCGATTTTTTTCACAATTAGACATGCGACGAAACTACCGAAGGAAACCCGCAGCGCGGAAAACAATTGAATTGCATTTAACATTTAACAGAAATGCAACAGCTCCGGGCTGATTATATTAATTGCAGCAATTTATATAGTCTATGGCACAAAAGCCTCGATGCATGTTCAGATATTTGTGTATATGTTCTTTATATATATGTATCTGAAAACGCTCTGAGTTGCAAAAACACTCAACTTTGCGTGTGGGCGATGTCAAAGTCATCGTTTGAGCATTCAGGCGGTCTCCATTTGATTTCGAGAGGTGTCTCTGGGGGTCAGCCTCCAACGATTAGATACCAATTAACCAAGCAAACAGACTCAAAGTTAAACTCCGAATGCCATTTAGGTACAACCTATTTCCGATTTCGGGGAATAACTAGGGGAAATACATTATATAATAAGGCCAAGATGAGCTCATTGAGTTGGATTTTCCTCATATAGAATTTTGTTTATCTCCCATGTATTCTGATGAATTTCCGTCCCAAAAGAGAGACAACAAAAATGCGAGAACTTCTGCGAGCCGGTGAGCTAATGATCAGAAATCACACCACGATCTCGGCTCCGAGCTCAAATTATATTACCAAGACCGAACCGACTATGTGCCATGTGATCCCGGCCTTTCTGGTGGGGAGAACATGACATCATGTATCGGTCTGCTTACTTTAGAGGGGTTCGCTAGGTATGCTTAGCTTAAAACCAATCGTTATTTACACAGAAAAAAATAGTCTAAGTAATGTTAAAATTTACATGAAAATACCATTTATTGCTGGAAGTATTCATATGATATCAATATAATGTTTAAGTAATATACACTGGTCGGCATATGTATTTTGACAAAACAAAAGTTAAGTATTCTTATAACTTGAATTTACTTCTTATAAACTATAGGCATCAATGGAAAGGTAATTTAAATGCCGTTTGAATAATACAATACATTTCTTAACCCATTCAGTATTTATTGAAAAGGACGAATTTGTGTAAATCAACTTAAAATTTTTTTTTTTTAATTTTTTCCTCGACTTGAAAACTTAAATTTTTTGATGCAAAAAGTTTCTTCAAACAAAAATAATAGTAACTGCAAAAAGAATTTTTCAAAAATCATTTTTCTTATATTTTTTATGATTTTTTGAAAATGCTGAAAAACAGGCATTTGAGCCATATTTTTCTCTTTTTCATACAAATTTTTTCCGACATTGTCACCTTCAAAAAATCATAAAAAATATAAGCAAAATGATTTTTGAAAAATTCTTTTTGCAGTTACTATTATTTTTGTTTGAAGAAACTTTTTGCATCAAAAAATTTAAGTTTTCAAGTCCAGGAAAAAAGTTTAAAAGTAGATGTTTACACAAATTCGTCCTTTTCAATAAGTACTGAATGGGTTAAGAAATGTATTGTATCATTCAAACGGCATTGAAATTACCTTTCCATTGATGCCAAAGTTTACAAGAAGTAAGTTCTAATTATGAATATATTTAACTTTTGTTTTGTCAAAATACTTATGCCGACCACTGTATACTAAAACATTATTATAATTTTCAAAAATATTATTATATTTTAGTAAATATTTTTAATGTCCATTAACATTCTTGTTATTTAATGAAATTTTGTACTGCTCGAAAAGGGCTGGGTGTTAAACTTTTCAAACAAAAGTTTGTCTTGGATGTTAGTAAGTAAATGTAATACTTAAAATAATTTAAAAAATTGAACTTATAATTTTCTGTGTATGCTTGTATACCTAAATTTAGTTTGATTTATTTCAGACATGGCTGAAAAAACTCATAAAAAAAACAATGAAATGACGTAGTCCCCTGATTACTAGTTCGAATTTGATTAGGCAGTCAAGGTAACTCATCGCTTTTAAGGGTTTACAGTGCTATGTGATTGTTTTACTATTATTTAAAAAAGAATTTTGAAAGCCTGATGAATTATCACTCCCTTGTAATCCATCGGAGCTGAAATGGCAAATGTCTGAGAGCGTCTTAAATTCTGGGTAAACAAAAGAAAAAGCGATAAGAACGAGACTTTCGACTGGATATATAGTAGGTATAAAACAAATAAGCTAATTTATCGTACATGTGAATGATGTGTTCGAGTAAACAGAAGCAGACAAAAGAATAGTAGTATACGTTGGATAAATAAAAAACGGGACGCTTTATGTAAGAGGCTTACTAAGCAAAAATATTTCATTAATATTATTCATTATATACAAAAAATTAGTTTTTTATAAACATGGGAAAATCCCTGTTCTCTTTTATATCGAATGCAAATATTTTGACCGCAGCTGTACAAATGGATTGCAGTCAATAAATTTGCTCTTGTCGAAAACATCAAAGAAGATTCGTTATTTATTGTTTTAAATCTTGGCATTTAGAGGGTAGTCTCCAAGCCGAACCCTTTTCCATATTTCATCATCCAAAAGTGGCACTCGAAGTGATAAACAATCCAGTGTCATTTTGCTGATTTCTTTGTCTCATTCCGTTTATTAAGAAAACTTATCGATGTGTTGGCTTCGCGAGAACTGACCTCTTCCCTTGCCTTTATATAATGCATTTCGCTCAGGGGACGCAATATTTGCGGATTAAACTTTCAACGTCAACATTGTTGACCTATAAAAACAAATATATCGGTCATATTTACAGAGACTTGTCGCCATTATCTCTCCCATTAGCATAATACTAAATATTCGTTACAATGATTCAAAGTTGACGACAACATTCGAATCCAAATGGCCCGAGGTTAATGACTTTTTCGGCGAACATTTGGCTGGCGACTTTCGAGAGTTGTCAGTGGGCCAGAAAGACGCGTGGCTAAATTTAAATTATTGTCAACCGAGAGCTCCACATTGCATTTTATTAAAATTCTTGGCATTACAGGCATAGCGCGTAGGAAGAAATAGAAAATTAGGTAGGCGAGGCGACAGTGGAAAGTAGTTAAAGTAGGTGATACAACCCTTAAGTATTGGGGATACAGGTATTATTATAAGGTATATTATAAGGTATTACTTTAAATAGTTTTCATAAAATGGATAATTTTTAAACTATGATACTTTATTTTTTCTATTTTATCCAAAGTAAAAACAAACAATTTTTCTGAGAGAAATTAACAAAATATTTGTAACGTTTGTTAATATATTATTTTTTGTTTTTTATCATTTTTTTTGCTGAGCGTGAAGGTCAACTTTTTAAGTTATTACATATTCACATTTGATTTATGATTTTTTCCGCTTAGCAATTGTGTTATCTGCGGTGAAGTTTATTAATAGCTTCCTTTTGGTTGCCCAAGTAATTTGCGTAGAGATTGCAGTTGCAAAACCAAAGTGGATGAGTCACTAGAGAACGATACATATATCATATCCATAGTATATGTAAATGCCATATACTTAAGGGCATTTCAGATTTGATTTTCACATTTTTCAGGTTGTACAATTTCGGGATTGCCAAATCGATTTAAAAATTCGCTCGTCACGCGTTTGATTCCGATTTTAGTTGTTATTCCTGGCGGTGCACTGTTATTAAATCGACCCCATGGTCACTTACACTTACATTTGTTGTTGTTTCTGCTGTGATTCCAAGGCACGCAAGCGGCGGCAAACAACAATAAGGTTAACAAATTGGCAGGTAGCAAAAATAAAAATATAAGGTAGCAAAAGGGCTCAAAACTAACACTATGTTGTTATGGGTATGGGTTTTATGTACAGCGAGTATTTTCTTCACTTGGCCTTTATGCTTCACTATTTCACGTCGTCGTTGCCGCCGAACTTCTTACACAAACACACACACAGGCACAAAAGCGGGCACAAATACATGGACAAAGACAGAGGCGGCCATTCAACAAAAATCGCGTTCTTAAGATTTTCCGTTTCTGGTTAGGAGCCCTTTTCTCTATTTTATTTGGCCACTTCCGCGCTCAATGGCCGCCAAATTGAAACTGAGACCACTGCCATGCGAAAATCATGCACTCAGCTCGGCGTACAGCTGTGCTGAAAGCGAGTGCGAAAATGTGAGAAATCGGAGAGTATTGGGAGCGGAAACTGAGAGAAACTGGTTGTTTTGAGAGCCGGCAGAGAGCCGAAAGGCAGATAAGCCGAGCACAGGGCGGGATTCGAGAGAAAAAGGGGGTGGGCGCCGGAACTATGTGTTATATTAGTAATATAATATATATGTAATATATATGGGAAATTATGATCTATACTAATAATTATTATAATGTAATAAATATATTTCAGAAATTTCATTTTACTTATATCATTAAATTTACCTTCAATTTACACGTGTGGGCGCCTCTCCCAACACCCTTGCACACAAACCTCTCATGTACCTGAACTTTCAAAAAATATTGCATACTTTCAGGCATGCCTGCTATAAGAACTACATTTTATTTCATAGAAACTGATTTGTGAGTTTTTCTACATTTTTATTGTATATAAAAACAAATTTGTTTTAAAAAGAAAATGTGTATTTGTTTTATACTAACTATAAAGCTTGTTCTTGTCACACAAAGTTAGATTTTTAAAATATGATACATATTTATATTGACATTTTTCTGTTTTTAGTTAAGATTAACGAATAAATAATCATCAAAAAAAAAAACTTAGAAGAAAATGCTTTTTATTCCACAGTAAGTTACATTTATGTTATACAAAATTCTATATTCTATCATATTTATTTTTTGCCAGATTGTTTTTATGTCTGCTCTAAGCTGATATGAAGTGAATCGTTACAAATGAATCATGTAGAATCTTAATAAAATGTAGGAAAGTGACTATTTATGGTAAAATAACTTTGCTATCAAGTTATGACTTAAAAATGATAAATACATGTTTATTAAAAGCCCAGGAAACTCACTCCCTATGTTTTATATGCACTACCCAACCAATTATACAACACCAAAAAATGTCTTTTTAGTTTTTATTAAATTAAATGATTACACTTTAAATTAATTACAATTCGTACGTTTAACGCATTTGCCAAATGTTTGCTTTCTAACATTTCAGACTATATTATAGTTTTTATCATCTTTTAAATTAATTTTGTTGGCCTGCCTTCGTTTATTTTTACAAGTAGTTGAAACATTTCACTAATACACATTCGTTCGCACTTATGACAGACTAATGACTTATGGTTAAGTGGTTGTATTAAAATTAGGCAAAGAGAACTTTAGTACGTTTAGTTTAGTATTTTACAGCGGCATCGTCTCTCTACCATCGTTTTGGAGAAAATTTGGAAAACTTGTTGGGCGTTCATTTTCACTTAGTTATATACATTTGAGACTCAAGTTCGAAATGGAGAGATGGGAAGTACTTAGCTTAGCTTAAAGAATTACTGTTCATTATGGTCGCGTTCTTATCGATTGGGATCTGATCATATATTACTGGGCGGTCCCCGATGGGCGCGCTGTCCGTGTAACGTGGAATGTCTAGAGCCTGGACGCGAATGCACAATTGCATAATCGTTATCGTTATCGATTGGCATCGACCTTCGAAGTACGTTGGATAAGTTTGGATTTAATACAATACATTTCAAGTTGCAGAAAGTGGGGGAGGGGTCAAAGAAAACTCTTCAAGACAGATTAGTTAGCAGCTCTTCGAAATTGACTGTTAGTTATTCGATTGTATTTCTTTTATGAAGGGGCTGATAGTTAGTTAAAGATATAGTTAGTTTTTACCGGTAGACAGATGCAAATTACTATCGGTTAATTACGGTTGCAGTACTAGGCATGAAATGGTATTTCATTCTATGTTTTGGATTTTTCTGTTTTTGTGATCTGTTGTGTGGTAATTGTTGGTTGGTTTTTTTTTGGCTGTCCAGGAGATATATATATATACGATACATAGAGATACGCAGATACAAGATACTTTGTTGGCATGCTTTGTTTTGTGTGTGTGGCTCCACAGCAACCAGAAAATAATTTGCGAGAGCAGAGCAGATGCATTTTGAAGTGTAGAATAGAGGTGTGTTGTGTGTGTTTTCAGTTTGTTGTTTGATTTTGTGGAGGCAGCTTAATATCTATCAGACCTATTTGAGTGTATCGTGGAGCCGCCGCTGGTGTAGCCCTTGTGGGCATCCCTGCCGTGCAGCGAGTAACGGGATCCGTACTGACTGCCATGCCAACTGCGGTAAGGATCGTACTCCTCGATGATCGATGGCTCCTTCTCGATAATCTGCAAATGTGAGAGATTGGGTGAGATTTATTGGGAATAGAAAGGGTTCTTAGGAGATGCACAGAGAAGAATGCATTTTAATCTCTAGTTCTGTTTGATTCCTGATCTAAGAAATATTACTAAAGAAGTATGATACTCTACGATTTTCAGGAACTTAACATGTATCTTCTATTATATTCTATTCCAAAAGTTATGATATAAAATATTACTAATTTAGTATCATATTGTACAATTTTAAAGAACCTAAGATGTATCTTATGTAACATTCTAGTCTTTAAGTTATGATTTTCATAAATAATTATTCCTCAGAAAAGCAATGTTCTGATTTGATATAATGATATCACGATTATAACTCTCATTTTTCTCTGTGCAACGACAAATGTCAGATTTATTACCTCTGTATTAGCACAGCTGCAGCTCATGGCAGTGCACAGGAAGATGTTCATAAGCAGCATGATTAGGAAAAGTACGCCCAGGGTGATGGTCAGCCACAGCAGCCAACTGGGTCGTATGCCATCCTCGCAATTGCCCGAGATTACTGCTTAGATACAATAAAATAAATACCATAAATAACCCAAACACACATTTCAGCGATCAAAACTCACATCTAGCCTCGGCGGGATCGAGCACAAAGACCGTGGTCCCAGCCAAACTGGAACCCTCCTCATTTGGCCCGAATTTCCGAGGTCCATTGGTGCCCTTGCCGAAACCAGCCAGGGCCACATCGTTGCAGTCATCGATCTCCACACAGCGACCATAGCACTGGATCACATCGCACTGCAGATGCACCTCGGAACCTGAAAGTATTGCAGAGAAAGTTAGAATCTGGGGGCCTTGGGCGGAAAAATTGTGTGTCCTACCCTCGGGAAACTTAAACATGGAGGAGAGCACCGCCTCGGCAGCTCGTCCATCTGCTGTGGGCACGAAACGACTGATGATCTTGGAATCATAGGGGCAGCTACAGGGTAAACGCAAATTATAAGTAAAAAGGATAGTAACTTTGTGGAAAACATTGATTAAAAATAAGTTTTGTTAAAAAGTACTTTAAGATCATAATAAATTATCTCAGTTTTTATAAGGATTTCACTGTCTTTATTCAATATTTATTTAATTTAAAGTTAAGAACAAAAAAATATTTGCCTATATTATTTTATGTATCTTTATAGTTTGAATATAATTTTCTGGCAATTGTTTCTTACCCGCTGTCGTCGGTGAGCTTTTGGGTCCTGTTCTTCTTGTCAAAGGCGAAGCAGTTGCCCACACGCAGGCCATAGGTATCTATAGATGGTAAAACAAGAGCAGAGCGTTAAGTACCGTCTCTAAAATCTTAATAGGAGCCCCGGGGGCTGGGACTACCCACCGTTTGGCTTGGAAAACTCGGCGCGAATTTTGTACTCATGCCCGTAGACCGTCTCACGCACTCGGTGATCATTCTCCAGGAACTTCAGCACAACATGGGCATTGTCATCGCTGGGGAGGAGTAAAAACTGGGTTTATAAAGGTCTATATTTTGTGGCGGGTGGGTATTAACGGCTCTGTAATTACTCCGTGTGCCAGGGGCTAATTAAAAGCATAGCCAATAGACCCAAAAGCTTTGGGCGAAGCTGCAATTGCAAGTTCTGCAATTATGCAATCGTAATTGCAATTGCAATTGCAATTTACCTTTGCCGGTCATTGCGCTATAGACAGTTGCTTTTGTGGGCCAGATAGGTAGCGCTACTAAAATATGTGTGTGCACATGTCTAAAACTATTTGTTGTTCGCCTT
The DNA here is from genome assembly GCF_014743375.2 of Drosophila subpulchrella. Taxonomy (NCBI): domain Eukaryota; kingdom Metazoa; phylum Arthropoda; class Insecta; order Diptera; family Drosophilidae; genus Drosophila; species Drosophila subpulchrella. The sequence continues at coordinate 15,318,820 of NC_050609.1, forward strand.
GTACACCGGCTGGCACGATTTTAATGTTTGCGTTTACCACACAAATTCTGTTAACAATTTCTTTGCTTTTTTCCGGGCTTAACAGAGCGCAACGTTTTGGAAAACCGTTTTTAATGCCATTTTTATTTCCCATCCGAGGTTTTTGTATCAGCAGTGGGGATTTTTTTTTTCTACCGAGAGAGACTTGCGTAAGTCGCAGTCGAGCAGAGTCATTGGCATTATGCAAATGAGCCGCGAGGCGAGAAGGTAAATTAAATTGTTTTTCGTTCACCTCAAGATGATTATCGGACCCCTTCTCAAGAGATGTTTACCGTTAATTGAACTGCTGCCCAGTAAGCACTATAAATTTGTTGATTATGCTGCCTTTTTGGGAATTATTCTCTCTATTTGTTCTTGATTTGGACGGCACAAAAGAGGTGATTGAGTGAAAGAATCAAAGTGTTTTGTGTGTTCTTGTGTGCTGCCCCAAAGCTCAATGGCCTTGAGTTCTAATTCCGCAAAAAAGGCAAGAAAAGAAATTTCGAACAATGGCAAATGGTGGGTTGAGAGCAACACCTACATGCCTGCATCGCAGTCGAAGACCCTCCATGGTCAGCACAATTTGCCATTTGATTTGGATTTTTATGTGAGCCGCCGCCGTCGAGTCTCTGGAAATTGGCCAGCACTTGGGACTGACGGAAGCTTGACCAAAGCCAAAAAAAAAAAAAATTATAGCACACACGGAGCAAATTGGAGCCGAAACAGAACCTAAGTGCAATTGTCTAGACAGGTTAAGCATTTTGCCGACTTACCGCGCGAAGCCCGATTTGCCACAGGTAATCACATAAAACTTATCGTCCGCCAGTTCCAGAGTCTTGTGCACACGCACGGCCAGTTGGATGGAACGCTCCTCGGTGCGCTGCGGGGGATTAGGATTGGGGTAGGGGAGAGAAGTTCATTTAATTGCCGGTTATTAAAAGTTTATGCCCATGACGTTAATGTTGATTGGTTGAAAAAGCCGAGTTAGGTCCCAATTTATGCTCAGCCTGCTCAGGCTTTGCCCATAAAACAGGAGCATATATCTTCGGCACTCGCAAAAATGCAATTCTAGTACTTAGAACCCCCTTTGGATTACAAAATATTGTTATACGATTGAACCCTTTTCTGCATTTATAAAAATGGAATTCTTAGATTTGGAACATCCCTTGAATTTAAATATTATCTTCAACTAAGACTTTGTCCTTAAGTACCAACGTTTTTAATAAATTACTGCAACAGTTTTCATAAATTTGTTCAAAATAAATAAATAACTATATATGTAAAATATCGAAATAGCCGTTTTTGTAGTTAAAAGTTTTCTTTAAAAATAATTGATTATGAAAATATTTAAAAAAATACATATTTATGCATACATTAAAAAAAAGAAAACATGTAGGTAGAGGTTTTGTAAATTAATAATATTTAAGCACCCCTAAAAACAGTCTTAAACTTGATACCTTCATATAATTTTGAACTTTGAAAATATGTAAGTTTGATGCTAAGACTCAAAAACATATTTATTTAATAAGCAGTGTTCTAAGTATTTCACATAAAATTTTCAAAATAAGATCAATCTGTTGGATATTTCCCATCTATAAGTAATATTAATTTTACTTTGACCTTTTTTCTTAGCCAACATCAAGCATATGTCTTGCACTTAGCGGCCTTTCACTAATTTCTTCCACTGTATTAGTAAGTGGCTGCCCCGCGACCATGGCTGCAACTTGCACTTGTGGCATGTTAATTGTCACATGATGCAATCGCACAACGAGGAAATGCAAAATGCCGCCAAGTGTGACGCATTTTCCAGTTGTTTATTTTCTCCTTAGCGTTTTTCCCCCGGCTATGATTGCCCTCTGTTGGTTTTGCTTAAAAATGCTCATGATCATGCTCCCATGCTTATGGGGCTATCATGGATTTTGGTAATTATTTTAGAATCATTTTGAATATCATCTGCAGCTGGCTTGTGCAGCGATATGTGACTGCAATATCTGCAGATGGGCAACTGTTCCAAGAATCTCTGCGCTCGGTTGGCCAAGATTTTCCGCGGTAATTGCTCTCTAACTGTAGCCCAAGGCTTGACTGAGTTATTTTATAATGTTTAGTTTTTTCCCCGATAATATAAATCGGCCTTGACCCGCAACAGCTTTCCATATAAAAAGATGTACGAACAAAAAAAGTACAAGTTTCTTTGTCACTTCTGAGTGGCTTACATTGCTTATCCAGCAGCTGGCTGTCAAACCAGTTTGCATTTGCCCAGTAAATAAGTGTCAATGGGTGAGTAAATAAATAAATATTTTTCTTATATATTACATTAATGGTTTAATCGCACGCCTCCGCTGTTCAGGGTATTAAAGCGTTGATGAATGAATGCTTGGCTAGAGATTAGAGTTTGGTCAGTGGCTGGTTAAAGCGGTTAGCAAATAAACACACAACATATTGCCGGAGTCAGAAATAAATACCTTGAATGGGCGGAGGAGCTCTCCATTGGCGTGGAACACTGTGATGTCACAATCCGTTGGCCAACTCATGCATCACGCAGTTGCATGCCACAGCGGATGAGCTCATTATCAGGTTATTATCAACGGCCAAAGAAAATGGCAAAGTTGATTCCCCTTATGTATATAGTATGAGCGACTCCCATTTACCGTCTAAGTGTCTAAATGTGTTGAAATTGCCCGTTGGCAAATTGTCTTGGGGCCTCTCAGCCTACAGTCTTTGGTTATTGCATTCGCAATTAACATTTAAATGTATATAATGGGTGCTAGACCAAGAACCATTGCTCCATAGCCATCATCAAATAATGGCAAACCATCTTGCCAAAGGGGCAACCCACTCGCGCAGCAGCGAAAATAGAAAAAATAATAACAATAATAGTGGCCGTAATAAGAAATAAGTTCAAGTACGCCAAGCCGCAATGCCGTCTTGAACTTTATGTAAAAATGGTTGGGCGTCTTGGCCATTGTCAGCGCCAATTTCATGCTCTGCCAGCTGCTCTGAAGCAGATTTAAAGATATAAGTAGGTTGGGGAGTGAAGATTGAGGAGACGAGGGCGAAAGTGCATTCGGAATTTTTTTGCCGGCCAAGGTCAGGCTGAGAAGGCATCTCGCCGCGGCAATTAAAGTCGCTCGAAAAATATTTGCCAAGAAATAGAATCGAAATTGCCGCCGCCGCGCACAAAAAAAAATTCTTTTGACACAAATTCCACGCAGCCGGCACAACAATAGCAACATCGGATCCAACATCCAACATTCAACATCCACAACAGCGACTTGGAATGCTGTCAAAGTCGAAGCGTGGAAAGCCGTGTCTGGGCATGTGAAATCCGCGTCTGCAGTGGAAACTAGACGCCGGCGCAAGCTGCCGAGGCACTCCCTTTCAGAACAGCCAGCAGACATTAAGGTACAGTGGAGAGTCGATAAAGCGAACTCATCAACACTTCCCAAGGCCTTGTGGAAGGGGGATAGCAAGGAACTTCGGGACTGAAGCCCTTCATTCTAGAAATAATTCATTTGGAAATAAATATATTTCGAAGATTGGAAGGTACTGCTTTGTATAAGTCTGTAAAAATAAAATATATACCAACTTATTAAGCAATTAAAATTTAAATTTAATATATAAAAAACTATATAAACACAATAATAACATATTATTATACGAAATAAAAAAAAGTACATTTTAAAAACCTCAAGATTTAATGATCTTTAATGATTGAATTCAGTAGGTACTTAAGTCCTTTTATCGTATCATTTTATATTTTAAAGAAATATTTATGAACCCGAAAATAACATAATATTTAACGTAATTAAGCAAATATTAATTTTAAAATTCCAAAGAATGTTTAGTTAAATGATATTTAACCTATTGAATTCAGTAGGTATTTTTAAATTTTTAAACTAGTCAACACCTCCATAGTTTACTGTACCACCTTATACATAAGCAGCGGATATATGCGTGTTTTGTGTACACGTAAAAATAAAATTCAAGCCGCAGTTGCGATAAGCGTGATTTAATTTTATGGGGGACCTCCCCTTTTTTTGTTCGCAGCCCGAAAGGAAGGTGGGCCTTGAAATGGCCCAGCAAATCTCCCCAGCATCGAATGCGGGGCTCTAGTTTTGCCCCAAGTGAGCACAAAAAAAAAGGCAAAAACAAAATGGAATACAGGGTGCGGTCGTTGGGATTTGACATTGCAATTAATAATGTTGTATGTGCTTGTACTTATAAGCATCTGGCAGCCAGCCCTTTGGATATGGATAATTTGCATTTCAACGCATTGCAGGGGAATCTGGCTATGGGATGACTGTGGCTAATGCGATTTGCCTTTGTCTGGCAATTGTTCGAGTGCGTGTACGAGTGGAAAAGCCGGACCTGAGATCCAGACCCACACGGAATTGCAGTCGCCGCCTGTCAACGCCTGTGATGCACGTAGGATTAAACTTGATTTTTATTGCCATCGTTACTATATAGACTGGCGGCGGACCAGCGTCTCTCTCTCTGCTGATTTGCGTTGATTTGGGGCCAAGACTCAAGTACACAGTCGATAGGCGGGCTCAAATTTATGCGCATGCGTGCCCTTTTTAGCCAGACAAGGTCCCAGACTTTGGCATCAGGCCTCAGTCTTTGTTTCTAGGGCCCAGTCTTTCAGTGAATCTACTGCCAGCAGTCTGCTGTCTCGCCTCGACAGTTTTCCAGCTGCCCCACCGATTGCCTCACAGTTCACAGTTGGTGGCTTTTCTTTGGCTGAGTGTCTGATTTTCGGCAGCTATTTGCAAATTATACGCACTGGCTGACAAAATTAATTTGCCGTTTGACAAACGCAAGGTGGTAAACGAAAGACTTAGGACACGAACTTGCTGGCTGCGTGCGTAAGTGGGTTGCTTGGGTTCTATTTCGATTGCTTTGTGAAGCAGTTTAGAAGTCTTCTGTTATTTCTCACCTAATTAAGTTCTCTAATTGTATGGTATTAGCAAAATAATGTTTGTGATTTTCTCACAGAACATTTTTGATTTGTTCGGTAAAACATTTACAGTTTCTCAAGTTCTTTGACCCTTTTTATACAGCCATCTACACTGGTCGGCATATGTATTTTGACAAAATAAAAGTTAAGTATACTCATAACTTGAATTTACTTCTTGTAAACTATAGGCATCAATGGAAAGGTAATTTCAATGCCGTTTGAATGATACAATACATTTCTTTACCCATTCAGTACTTATTGAAAAGGACGAATTTGTGTAAATCAACTTTTAAATTTTTTTTAAAAACTTTTTTCCTCGTCTTGAAAACTTAAATTTTTTGATGCAAAAAGTTTCTTCAAACAAAAACAATAGTAACTGCAAAAAGAATTTTTCAAAAATCATTTTTCTTATATTTTTTATGAATTTTTGAAAATGCTTAAAAACAGGCATTTGAGCCATATTTTTGTCTTTTTCATACAAATTTTTTCCGACATTGTCACCTTCAAAAAATCATAAAAAATATAAGCAAAATGATTTTTGAAAAATTCTTTTTGCAGTTACTATTGTTTTTGTTTGAAGAAACTTTTTGCATCAAAAAATTTAAGTTTTCAAGACGAGGAAAAAAGTTTTTAAAAAAAATTTAAAAGTTGATTTACACAAATTCGTCCTTTTCAATAAGTACTGAATGGGTAAAGAAATGTATTGTATCATTCAAACGGCATTGAAATTACCTTTCCATTGATGCCTATAGTTTACAAGAAGTAAATTCAAGTTATGAGTATACTTAACTTTTATTTTGTCAAAATACATATGCCGACCACTGTAAGTACCTCTAGTATGTATGTAAGATCTTTTTAAAAACTGATTTGATTAGAGGATTTTCTTTTTAAGACTTTTAAGAGATATCTTTGTTTGATCAGTAAAGTTAATCAAGTACATTATTCTGAGTTCTTCTAGTATGGTGGTTCTATGAACAAAACATGACTAGAGGACTTTCATTTTTTGATTTTTATGTTCTGTTAAGAATATTGTATATGTACAGAACTTTTAGGGCTACCTTTAGTTGTATTTAATTTTTTCAGATAGCTCCCCATTTCATCCCATTTTCCCCTTCCCAACATCAAGTTGTGCTTGGTTTTTAGTGATTAACTGGGTTAGGAAGCGCAGAGGGTTATGCTTACATTGCTTCCACTCACGTTGCTGACCAGGATGCCGCAGTAGTCGCTGGCGCCCTGCTTGGCCCACAGATTGAGGCTGAAGGCCACCTGGTCGCTGCCATCGCCCATGGCCATGCAGCCGGGAGTGCGGTAATCCCGGACGTGGACGGCGCCCGTGTAGCCGGAGCTCATCTTCACCTTGATGTTCATCGTGCCCGCCTTGCAAGTGGCCGTCACATGGGGGGCGAATTCGGATGGGCCAGCCGGCGGTTCCTGTGTGGTGACCTGCAATGAATACGAAATGCGTTGATTATATGCGAACCATCTTCGGTTAATAACTTTGACCTGATTTCTGGACCCTGGGAACTACTAACGCGCCATCGTGGCCGGCAAATTAATGCCAACTCATTGGACAAACACCGGGAACACAGCAGCCAAAGAGGAAAATTCAAATTAATTTGAAAATGTTAAGCCAAAGAGTCAGCCGTGGTCGCAATTAATTGCAAAAAGGCAAAAGGCAGCCGGAGATTGGCCAGAACTTTGGGCCAGAACAGCCAGCTGCCAAAGTTCTGCACGTTTTGGGTCAGTTTACAGCTTTCGGCCTTACAGCCAGCCAGGCGCACTGTCAAAGGCATTTGGCTCTAAGATAATTTATTGGCGTGCTCGACTTGGGCTGCTGTCGCTCCGTCGTGATAATTGAATTTGTGCTCCAGCCTTAGAGTCACAGAACGTTAGGGAATGGCCGTGGAGAGAATGGAGTGGGTACACAAGAAACACTTGGGAGAAAAGACACAAAGTTCTTAGAATCTTGTTAAAAATATTTGGGGGTAGTGATTATATTGGGTTTTAAGAAGGTTTAGCGAACTCGCACGACATTTTCTTAATTTCTTGTTAATGACCTTATAAGAATTTCTTACGTTTCGTCTAGATTTATTTTAAAAGGTTCTATATTATATCTGCTTCAAATCATTGTATCGATTCTTAATACTTTCAGCTTTTGGCAAGACCTAAAAAAATAATATCTGTGGGTTGTTCGAGATTTAAAAAAGTGTCTTATGGCTATAAATGTTATCGCTAAAATTCTGTAAAATAGTTTAATATTATTGCTATTAATCTTCTTAATTTGCGTCTATAAGTCAGTGTCTGACAAAATACTTACAAATTATTATGAAGCGGAATCAGGCAAACGAAAGACTTAAGACACGAACTGGTTTGTTTAAGTTGGCGAGCAGACTTCAAACACAAATAAGCATTTTCCAGCAGCTCCCAGAACTTCAAAACTCCAAAAAAAAATCATATATTTTTTCAAGTGTAGCTGATAGATAAGCCTTGCCAAAGTTAAGTAAGCCATGTCATGACAATCACCCAGACGCCGCCTTTGTGGTCCAACTGGGCCGTTTCACGTTTCACCGGCCCTCGGGCGCTGTCCAAACCAAGGGGACTCCCCTCGCAGCCTTTCCCCTGTTCCCTGTCTCTGTCCAAAAAGGCGAAAGGCCTTTGATTTATATTTACTTTCGAAAGAAGGCCCTTTGGCATGCTGCAGGAAAAGTATGAAATTTTGTGCAGTCATTGAAGCAATTAATTTTCCACTCGATCCCGCGCCACAGCTACTGTGCGTCAGGTGAAATGCAGCCGGGTGACCCAGTTTGCAGCTCCAAAACGCTGACAGAGAGCCGCAGTCGGTGCCAAAAACATGTTGGCCAGTGTGCCACTTTCTATGGCAACTAGAACATCCACTTTGCATGCCATCAGCAATTTATTGTATCTCAATGCGCCGGCCACTTTAATCCAAAAAAGAAAAAATCCCATAGAGACAATGACAATGGTGGATATGGATCCTCCACCGATGGGGAGTTCAATGCGCTGCGAGGGTCACATGAGTGGGTCCCCAGAGCAACTCCGGCGAACTCCCATGACAATTTGTCGTTCGGCGAAAAGGCAATTGTTTTGCGTGAATTTTTGCATTTTATTTTCTTGCCTCTGTATCTGCTGCAAGCGGCAGTCAATTAAAATAGTTTTTGCATGCTCGTTTCACTATCGTTGAGTGTCGAGTGTGGCGGCGGCTTGTTAAAATAGCTAACCAAATGTACAGCATTTGGCTTTTGTATTATGCAACACGCTCTGATTGTGGTTGGGGAAAAATGGGGGGGAAAAATAAATGCAAACCCAAATACAATTAGACACTTGCGCTGCCAGTCACGCCATGGCCAATGAGGCAGTGAGCCGCGGCTTTTGGCTTGATGGATTTTCCCCGCAGGACACAACGGCCGAGTGATTTCTCACAAATTCCTTTTCCTTTCCAACCAGTCACATGCAAAATCGTATCGCAATATCGAAACGCAGCTGGAGCACCAAAGACTCGCCCAGGATCATTAAGTGGAGCCCCAGATGGAGGTGATTTATATGGCTGCAAGGGGTCAAGCCATAAACTTAAAGTATTTAAGCCGCTTGGCTATTAAGCCAAGTGACGTGGGCAATTAGTACAGGAAGGCCAACTCGTTTCTTTCATTCTTCTTTTTTTTTTTTTCTGTATTATTATTTAGCCGGGGCAATTATCTGCTTAGGAATGACAAAACTGCAAGAGTTTAAGTGAAAAATGAGGTTCTGTCTGGGGCGGTGGTAAGACCGCCCTGGAAATGCCCTGCACGGCGGGAAAACATGGGAAATTGAGTTGGAGCCAAGCGATTTTTATGGATGTTCTCTCGTAAAACCGGAATGCTATTTATGGGTCTGCAGACAAATGGATGTTATTGATTTCATTTCTTTCAAAAGGGTAATAAAATGTTGGATAGCAGGCTCGCACAGAAAGAATGCTTTATTTGCGGCTTTCGAGAGTGATTTTATAATTTTAGCTTTTACTTAAGATAGGTCGATTAAAGGTGCTAATATTATTATTATAATTTTTTTGAATATTTCATATTTTAGATCTTAAACCTAATGTTATTATTTTTTAACATATAATACTAAGTGATAAAATTTTCTGTGTAACCTAGAATTCAGGCGACTAAGACCTTCTACTTAAAAAAATATTAAGGGGTATTAACTAACCTAAATGCCTTTTATAAGTTTGCATCTCATCAATATGTTCAAACAAGTTGAAGGCTACTTAAAATAGTTTACTCTCACCTTATCTAGTTATTTATTTTTAAAATGACATAGGTTAAGAGGCAAGTACCTTACCCATCACATTTTATTATTGAATGGAAAATAATCTAGTCAGGGTGAATTCCTTTAGATTCCCATGCTTGTTTTGCGTCCTAAAACTTGATCACCTCTTTGGCTGGGCAATTAAATGTGATTGTGATTTATGTGCACAGCTAATTCCACTCAATTTACGTTGCCCGTTTGTCTGGGTGTGTTTCCCTAACTTAAATATTTCGCAAGAGCCAACTAGGTTTTTTTTCGTATTTTTTCCTATTGATTTGGGATTTTAGTCGAAGCGATACAATCGCTAGAGTCATAGCTATAGCCGTATTCCAAGTGCAGCTGCGCATAGTTGGCCAAAATAGATTGGCAAACATATTCCGATCGCTGGGAGTCGAAAAAAAAACACATAAAAACGACTTAGAAGCTAAAAAAAACAAAACTCGTGCATAACAAAAGGTGGGGAGTTGCTTTTAACATACATATTTCGCGTGCATTTGAATTTCCGCTATGTGGCGCTCGGGCAATAAAGCTCGGCTCGAAGTAAATTATAACATAAAGCCCGGGCCAAGCCTTGCCAGCTCGGACTAAGCCGACTTTTCAGTTGGCCAAGAGTCCAGCGAATGCTGGCTGATTGCAAATTGTCACGGTATTTTCGCTGGCAGCGCATAAATTGCCGTTTAACTCGCATTACAGTGCCGCCAGATGGGAGCGTATGTATCTGGCTTTTTGGCCACATCTGAAGCTTCGTCTTTGGACCTGGCCGAAAAGCTTAATGAAGCTGACATCGCATCGCCGTTGAAAACCCGTTTCGAGCTTTGCCTGATTATATAATGCAAAACGGCCAGACGAGTGACAGCTGAAAGGGTTTTTCCAACGGTTTTATCTTTATGGTCGGTCAGGAGTTAGGGTTCACAGATAGATAAATAAATAAACGACCAACCAACCTTCCAGTAAGGAGGAAGAAAGGCCATGGGCAATTAATGTCGCTGCGGCTTCAATTAAATTTCAATTGCCGGCGCTCTTTTTATTTGAAGTTCTGACGCGCTAATTCCATGGCACGTCGATGGTCCCTCGGTGGTTACCTCTGTTGGCCCCACCTTTTTGGCCCTGTCAGCGGGTCTGCACGTTCTCCACCACTCGGTGGGTCAATTGTGTGCCTCATAATGAAACGCTGTCGTACCACTAATATAATAATAAGCACTTGTCCGCCTCCCATTCCCTTCTTTATTCCCACAAAAATAAAAAAAAACACCATACGTCTGGCCTTTTGTTGTTAGCTGCTGAAAGACCATCAATATGGTTAAATTCTTTAAGATATTGTTGTACAACATTCCAACGGTGTTCTGTGCCGCTCATTTGTGTTGCCTATTTATCGATGGTCCAAGGTATCCAGCAGATACATGTGTAGCTAACCCAGCAGTAGCCCAAACCTATGTCTTGTTTTAATGAGTTTCGCTTTGAGCAGCTGGGAAATTATGCTAAGTACTTTCTATTCTTCTGGCTTACAGGGGCTGGGCTTGTTTTGAAAGTTTTCTTTTAATTGAATTAGCCCTCTTTTTTAGGGCCAACAACAAAATGTCTAACCATCGTTTTACCAAATGCAACGAGCTCTCATTTCAGTGTTCTGAGAATCTTTGGAACCTAAGTGCATCTTTATATTTTTAAAAGTTTCTTTTATTCATAGTTCTTTGAGTGCAGTTAAAAGCTACCATGACTTTTTAAGATTTTTAACACAAAGTAGCCCCATTTAATAGCTAAAAGTTCTAATCATCATATATTGCCTGATGCTTTTGGCTCTTAATTTAATTACAGGTCCGAAAATTAGATGAATCTTGTTTAATGTTTATTAATTTAGGGTGGCCTTTATTTCCATATTTTTCTTTGAGCCTAAACTGGGCTTTTTGGTTAATACGACCTTAAACTTTGATGTGAAAATATAAATCATTCACAATCTTTAAACCTTTAAAGGTTTATTTTTTATTTTATCAGGGCTGGAACCTCTTTCTATAAAACAGGTTAACTCCAGTGCATTAGCAGCCTCAACTTTCATTACAAATTTCAAGAAGATATTACCATTTAGTCATCATTTGTTTGATTGAAACAATCGCTTATCGTGAGTTTGCCTTCAAAGTTGTCACACTTTCTTTGACCATCGCCTTAATTGCTGTCCAAAAAGTTTGGCTGCACGAAAAAGCCATTCGGAAAAAGTCGTTCCCAGCAGCCGAACTGAAAAAAAAAACCCAAAGAAAAACAGCCCTCGGTGTGTCGGCAATTTTCATAAATGTGCACTTTCCATGCGCATCATCTTGGACAGAATTTGAAAGCCAAGTCGGCCCCATACTGAGTTGAAAATTACCCAAAAGCCCCTGGGCCCCAAATGACAGTCGGCCGTGCAGCGTTGAGGAAAGCAGAACGGGGCAATAGTTTTTCCCATTAGTTTCAAATAAAACCTACTTTTACCTCGGGCCCCGAAGCTGGAGCAGGAAAACCCAAGCACAAAGGTAAAAAACAATTGCTAAATTGTTTTTTTTTTATGCCGACCAAAAGGCAGAGAAGCAGAGCAAGCCTGCAGGTGAACAATGCAAGTTAATCAAATAATGAACATGTGCTGGCCCAGCCGCAGGCAGCGAGTGTCAGCCAAAGTCAAACAAAAGAAAGAACTTTCTCCGTACTAAGCCGCAGTGCAACCGGCGACCACCGATGACCCAATATGCCAAACACTTTTGCATAAATTTTAATGAATTTCACGCTACACCGATCCTCAGCTCAGCATTGAGCAAAATAGAAATAATTCGCACTGCGAGTTCAACGCGGCGTTAAATTGCGCCAACTCAGTGGCTCGGATGTGCCGGGAAAATTGGTTTGATCTCACAGAACTAGTGGGTAGTAGCTCAGCAGTGGTGCCAACATCTAAAAAATGAACAGTTTTACCAAATAAATAAATAAAAGTTAATATGTTTACAACCAAACATCCAATTTAATCATTTTAGCTTTACTTATTTCGAATTTTCTTTGACTATGTTGGTAAAAATGGATCGGTATAGATACATATCTGCATATCCAGTTCAATGTATAAGTTCAAGTTACTAATCCTTGTATTAATTATAATTGTTAAATGTATTATTTACATTTTTAAAACTAATAAAAACGTTAATATACGAATATCTAAGACATAGTAGGTACATATATAAAAATGTCTTATTTTTTGCATGTTTTCAGTTGTAACTTAAGCAAATCAAAGAGTACAGCTAAAAGAATTACTGTTTTGAAAAGCTTACATCCCAAGCTAACGATTCACGTCATTTTCCGGCAAAATTAATTTTTGATAAATTTTCGCATTTTTTATAAGGGGTTACATCGCTTTTTTTGCAAAAAATTACAAAAATGAAAAAATTTTACATATGAATGCCACTGGATTGAAAATTAAAGCACGAGCTCAACGAGGTAAGACATTCCACAATCTGACCATTTTCGGAGTTATGGCAGCTAAAACACTGCTTTTTTTAGGTTTAAGATTTGTCAAAAGTACCAAAGAACGACTGTTTTAAAAAGCTTACATCTATGGAATAGCAGGAAATTAAATATTTGACAAATTTTTGAATATTTCTTTAGTAAAACTACTTAAATTCGTGCTTTTTCGCCTGACGAGATGAACACATCTCTGAGAAAAAAGGCCAATTGTCACCACTGAAAGTCACACCATTTCGAGCTGAAATCTTTCGACGGTGACATAAACATGCAATTTTGTTGGCCATTTCCTACTGGCCAACTCCCCGAGAGTTATGACCAAAGAGCCATAGAATCTAACTGCGCACACTCGATCTAATGGCCCCAGTCGCGGCCAGTCGACATCTTCCCGACCATCGAGCATCGACCATCGAGAACGGCAATGGCAACGGCTTCCTGTCCGGGGGCCAGACATCAGAATCGGGGCTCTTGGACCATAGATACTACTAACCCAGTGCTGAGCTGGCGTTGCGTGCAGTGACCAAACTGGTTGCTCTTCTAATTGCCCCGGTCTCCAGTGCGTGGCGATCGTTTTGGAGGAGACCAGGAGATCAGGAGACCAAAGATGCAGTTCACTTCATTGCACCCGGCATTTTGTGGTCAATATGCAGTGCTGCTCATCGGACTCCTCATATTTTCTGTTAATTAGAGCATAATGGCCCGGCTTAAGGCCCGATATTCATTGGCATTCTGCGGTTATCAGCGGCTCACAAAAAGTAAATAAATTCCGGCTCAATTTGATAAAACCATCCCGACCAACTGTAACTGGCACAAACCGTTAGCACTCATACTCGTTAACAAAATGAGAAAAGAAACAAAAACTAAATAGGAACTTAAAGAATTTCAATGAAATGGTCAAGACAATCAACGAGTTTGTTGTCTAAGTCTTTTGTTTGGCTGCTTGCTCATCTCAAGTTCTTAGAATAATATATAAGCTACTAAGTCTGAGTAAACAATGAATCATATTTTTGAGTACATTCATACGCATACTAAAGTTTTATATTTTATTTTTTTTTATTGCCAGCGGGCAACCGCAGCCGTAATTCAGGTAGGGTTGAAGATATAGGAGTAGTATGGAGGGGCCGGGTCTTAAGACCAGTGTGGGGCACTTCAATTGGCTTTTGGCAGCCGTTGTGAAGCACGTGCTTGTCAGTCGAGAATGGTTTATTTGCGGTTTATTTTGATACCCTCGCAGGGGGAACTGCTCAACAAGTGGGTAGCTCAAGTTTCTCTGCTCTAGGCAAGAGTATCTTTTTTTTTGTCGGTCGTGATTGGTATTTGTAGAGCAAACAAGATTTCCTAGCATCAAGTGGGCTTCATATATTATTTTTTGCAATATTACTAAGTGTTGCTTGGTACACAAAATCGTTTAATGCTTTCCTTAAGTTAAGCTAACTATTTACAAGTATTATAAATAAATTGTTAAAATATGTAAGATTTTTTTTGTTATAAAAATTATATGTTACAAATAACAATTTGTGTTATATGGAGGCATTCAATAACACACATTTTAAAACAAAAATTTGTTTTGACTAAACTTTGCTTTACGCTCTGTTTATTCGGGCACTGTACAGCTTTTCGTCAGTTGTTTTTTTGTTATAACAATATAGATCAAATTTCCTTAACCCTGCCTGAAAAAGTTTGGCAAAGAGCACTTAACTTCAATACATTGCCTTATCCTCACCGCAACACAAGCTACCTGCGGTCACATTTAAAGCGTCACTTCTGGCCAAATACGCCAGATTCCTGTTCTTATTCTTGTTGTTTTATTTTGTTTTTTTTGTATAATTTTTACTTCATATACCGAAACGTAAATCGCTTTTTGCTTGTTGGTGGGTTGTTCTCGTTGTCTTATATGGTTGCTGGCAGGCCAAAGCCATGACGATATGGCCATACAAACAAACTCGCTTGTTATATACAAATTTACGTATGGATTGCCATATATTCATATACACATATTGAATCGGATGGCTCCGAGAATTAGCATATTTCATTCGCTTTCAGCTTATTTATTTCAGTTGGTATGCGCTGACATTGAAACTGATTTTAATGGCCCGTAACAACAAAAACATGGCAATGACGACAAGTAAACACGCACTTGCTAATGTGCAAGTCAATATTTAACACCGAAAGGGGGCGTCAATTAAAATGAGCTAACCGTCGACTAAATTTGGGCATCTCTATGTCAGGTTAAGGGTGCGTTAAGCATATTAATCGAAGGAAAAGATAATATAATAAATTCAGCCACTGGTCTTTGTGTTGGCCACCTTTTTTGGTAGGCAACTGAAAGAAAACCTAAAAAAGGTGCTAGTTCATTTATTGTTTAATGAGTGTGAAAAGCGGGCTGGCCGAGTACCGTAAGCCAACCAAGTTTCAATTTTAACCGACACTTAACACGCACACATGCGGCGAAATTAACTTTCGCATAAGATGTTGTTTACATGGGTATTTCTGTCTGACTTTTTGGCCGAAAGCGGCGATGGGTAAACTTATATCATCCACCATCGTCATCATTATTACCCTCGCTTTATCATCATCAACAAGATGATAATTACCTGAGAGACTGCGTTTTGTTTGCCGTTGCTTTTACGTATGCTTCAAGGTTTTGTGAGTTGTGCATTAAACCCAAAAGCCAAAGTAGTCTCTGTTTTTTCTGTACTTGAGGTTTTTTCGAACCGAGGTGTAGGCCGAGTGTTTGCCAAGCCCAGAGAGCGAATTTTTAACGCCCACGCCCCGAAGCCCCGGGTTTTATGATGTCATTTCATCTAGCGGCCGCTGACTTCGATGGATAGTTCAACATACCCGTTATCAGTTTTGGAAGGTGGAGTGGGCAGTGACAAGGGCGGAACTTGTCAAACTTTTAAAAACCAAAGTGTCAGGTAATCAATTGACCAGTCAAGAGATCAAACAGTCATTGAAAGTTTAATTTTTGGGTAAACTTATGACTTTGTTATGAAAAATACAATGATAGGTACAATAAATAGGTACCTCAATTATTTTGTTTGAAGAGTATTTAAGTATCTGAGAAAATATCTCATAAATGTATTTACAAACATTTTTGTAATTAATTGCATTTTCTTTATGTAGGCATTACAACTTTTGGAGATACCAAACCTAGTTTTACTATTATTTTAAGGTAATATTGAAAGTAGTGTGCTTATAGGTGAAATGTTGTGTATATCTCTGAAAACTGCATTGTAGTAAAATGTATTTTTAGAAACTGTTGCTATGGCTTAACACAGAAACTATAAAATTTACAGAACAATTAGTTACAAAACATAAGCTCGTATGCCGTATTACACGAAATTATGGGTTCTGTCGGTAGTGAAAAGTGCAGAAAATTCCCCGGATCGACACAATCCAGACTTGAACTAATTTCGATTGATGCCAAGCCCTAGCAACTCTCACCATGATGGATTTGTGCCATTTCATAGGAAAACTGAAATCGAACCAAGCCAAATCGGAACTGAAACCAAAACCGAAAACCAAAACCCAGAGCATTCCTGAAGCGCTCACGAACAATGGAGCAATTTTTTAAGGGGGTTCAAGAGGAATAAAGGGGGCCACAGTTGGGTAAAAGTTAAGATATCGGTCAGTGGCACATTTGGAGTATGACTGCGGAGTGGGCGGGGAATCGGAGCACTAAGCCTGCCCGCGGAGTTATAGTTATGACCGTGGCTCCACGGCCGATGGTGATGGCAATTGCCATTGCTATTGATAAACTGGCCCCAGCTGCAGTCAATGTGGAGAGTTCATTAATTTGTCTGCCCTGGAAAATTGCCATGGAAAAGCCATAGACCCAAGACGCCATAAAAATGGGGGGGGGGGGGGGGGGGGGGGGGGAAAAGCGAGGCAAAACGAGAGGGGTAGAAGGGCCAACAGGCAGTTAACCCCGTTTTCATGGCCATCGCAGAACATTATTGTATGCAAATGAAAAGTGAAATGTCCAGAAAGTGCTCCAATTATCTTTCACTTACCTGTCCAACCAGCAACAGCAGCAGGGGCAGCAGCCAAAGGCCCTGTGATTCCGGCCTCTTGTCCGTCGTCATCGCGTTCGTTTCCTAGGTCTTTCGTTTGGCTCCTTTGTTCGCGACTGTGTGTATCCTTTTGGCCAGCTGCAATTACCCGGAACGTTTATCACCCAATTGAGCAATTGTGCAATTGTCTGGCCCTGATTATAGCCCACTTCATGCAACTCACGCAGTTGTCAAGCTGCAGCTGCATTCGATTTGGTAGGACTTATATTCTTTTTTAAATTACTCATCCCTCGGATGACTCAAAGCAAGTACTGAGAACAAAAGCTAAGCTTAGATGAACTGAACTGAGCTGAGGTATTTGCGGTTTATCATCTTGTTTTCATCGGGGCAGTCTGAGATGATTTCCAGATTTTTGGGGGTCATAACTTTCTATGAAATTTTTAAGTACTCAAACGTGACACCAGTGCATCGGTTTTCTAATCTTTTAATATGCCCCTTTTTTATCTGATTAGCTTTTCTTTCTAAATCTTAATTGGGGCCAACGCATCCAATTCTCACGTATTTCGATTTCGTTTTCAACTCGACCCCGACCCGATTGAACCGCGTCTAATAAACTTCAAAGTAGAGTTTACTTGGAAAGGGTTTTGCAAATCAAATGAAACACTGAGTTGGAATGCCGCAAACGAGTTTGCTCGAAAAATGTGTTTATTTGCCGCACAAAAGATCACAAAAAATGGCCTGACTTACGTCATTGGCTCAAATTGTGACAATAAGGCTTAAAGTCCAAAGCAATCAGTAAATAAAGGTGACATTTGTGATCCACATATTGAATATTTATGGTTAGTCACGGGATCAATTTTCAACATGTTCCCAAAAAAAATGTTCTTAATTTATGCTATTATTTTTTTGTGGACAGAAGTTATTTACGGCCAGCATATGTGATTTATAGAGCTTTTCTAACAGCAAACTCAAGCGGAAATGCCTGACACACCTACACAAAAACTTGTAAATAAATATTCTTGAATAACTCTTTAATTAAAGCATTTCCATGCATCTGGGCAGTTAAATGCATTACTCAAGGCAGTCTAAAAAGCTCTTAGAAAAAAAAACGTTAGTCATTTTTATTAGTTAATGAAAAAAAACAGAAGCTGCAGTTAAGAGAGTTACATTTTGAGCTAAGAGAAAAGTTTAAAGAGCATGAGAAAAACTGAATAAACTAGTGAATTCGCACAAATTCCAGGCCCTAAAATATACTAATTTAAACTTTAACTAGCCAGTCATGTAGTTAAACTTACTTCCCCCAAGTGGGCTATAATCAGCAGTAGTTTTCCATTATTAAATATAGTTTGTTTAGTCAGCTTTTTGTTCACTTTAAAGTTTATACTTTTTCAGCTCTTTTCAACTGAGCGACGTGTGAGCAACACGTGAAAACAAGTTTTATGCAACAGCTCGTTGTTTACTTATTGTTGTTAGGGCCGTTTGTTGAATGTGTTTATTTATTCGAAAAAGTTGTTATTATTTGCTATTACTCAGCTACCTGCACTCCGCACGGAAAACACTTTTGGTTCTAACTTTTAAAACGCGTAAAACACCAGGGTTCAAAACTCTTTTAGACGGAACTTTCCGCTTAACACGTTAACGGATCGAGAGATTGTTGGCAACTGAATCGCAGAGACGGAAATTGCTCTAAGCCAAGCTTTGCGTTTTCAGCTTCGCTGCTCGTTTTGTTGTTTTGCTCTCTCTCTCTATCTTTTCTCGCTTTTCTTTTTGGCCACATCTTCGTTTGTTTTGGCCATTTTTGTTATGTCCGCCTGATCTGGCCATCGAAAGCGCTACCATATCGCTGGAAAAAGAATTTAAACCATGACTTTGGCGCCCAAGGAACAGCTCTCTCAGTTTTGGCCCACTTGCTCTCTCTATTTATTTCATTTCGCCACGCTTAGTGATAAAAATATTACAATGTGCGTTGGTATCTAGGAGTAGATTCACTGAGAAAAAAAACTATGCTAAAAAAAATTTCATCAAAATTTTATAGTAACGCCCAATATCACAAATGATAAAAATATTCTAAGAAATAAATATTATAACAAGTGATGAAATTTTAAAGTTTAAAATAAAAAGTTTTCAGTTTAAAATAAACATACATTTTTTTATGGCACACTGAAACAATACTTTGTAATATTTATATAACCTTAAAAGTTATTTTGCTTATATGAAATCAGTCTAAAAGATAATAGATTATTATAAAATATTTATAAATACTTTAAATCAAAATGTATCCCAAAGATATATGAGAAAAATGCTATCCTAATAGTATAGAAATATTTATTTTACAGTGCATTTAGTAGTGGTGGTTGTTGGCATTTGTAGCGTAACGCAGACTTCAATGAATCGATATGCCCGCAGGTTTCTCTTACTCACGCATGCGCACTAGCTTTAAATGGGGTGGCATTCGTTCAGTGTTGGTAAATGCTGCAAAAATAACGGTGTTTTTCAAGGATTTCTTGCAATTTATCAATGAAAAGTTGTATTATCTTAAGCCTATTTATAGTACTTAACCAAACTATTGTAAATTGTTCCTTTCCGAACTTCTCTAACTATTTATTTACATTTTAATTATTCTTACTCTCTCTTCTAAACTCTCTTTTTGTAAACTAACTCTCTCTCGCTCTCTTTGAGTACTCACATGCCTTTACATTCGCATTCCTTTTGGTGGGAAACTCTTGGATGAAAAGCCCACTCGCTCAGTGAAAATTTCATCACCGTCGTTGACAGTTCAGCCAAAATTCTCTAGCTCCGCACAATTCGCCCAGCCAAAATCTCAAAATTATCTAAACTACATTTTGTGCTCACATTTGATCATCCAAAGTCATCGCTCAACGTTCATAAGCCATTCAAAGGGAAATTGAAGCGCCCGAGCAGGAAAATTCCAGTGGATTTCTTGCTTTTTTTCGGTAAAAGAAAAGTGCAATTGCCAAAAAATCGAAACACGGCTAAAGTGAAAGAAGGAAAAAAAAATATATAAGAAATTTCTGTATCAGCTAGTCAGCGTTGTTTGCTCCAAGTGTGAATGTGAGTGTCTGTGTGGATTTGTATTTGTGTGTGTGAGGGTGTAAGTGTGTGTGTGTGTGTGCTTGTGTCTGTGTGAGTACGTGATAAGCGTAGACAGACGCCGTAACAACAAAAACTGAGACCCCGAGGTTAGAGGGGCACCATCGCTTTTATTGAATTACAAGTAAAACAAAGAGCGCGACTTAGCTGCCGATTAAAGCGTCCTCAAAAAGGGGGGGGGGGGGGGGGTGGTGTGGATAAAGGGGCGGCAGGTGGGCGGTGGCAACCTGATAACCCACAAACCCACTGCCAGCGGGAGACCAACAGCAAACAGTCCTGAGTGGTGGTTTTGAAACTGCTAATTGCTTGGGGAAAATTAATTAAAAATCCTAGATGCACACAACCAAACTCAAAAGATACAAAAACTATTTGCTACTTGCCGCCTAAAAGTAGGCAAGACAAAATTGTTTACACTTTGGTTCAGTTTTTAGTTAGTTTTCCGGCTTAAACATTTCTCTAGACAAGCAAAGATACGACTTTCTCTTGATTATAATTTATGGGAAAAATGTACTGTATACAAACATGTTTAAAGGATATAGCCAAAGGCATGTCTTCAGTTTGGTAATCTTGACTGATTTATGAATAGAATTATCCTGACAAAAGAATGCATTTTAAAATGAGACTTTAAGCTACTTTTATCAAATTATAATAAGTATAAAAAGGAAAAAGGATGTTTCTCTTCTATAATCTTTATAAGGATTACTACCGAAAAGCTTTTAAACGTTTGTGGCTGAAAAAGTCATTGCATTTAACGAAAGGCTTTCCTTAAACTATAATACAGTCATTAGGAAAAGCATATAATTAACTCTCCACTTTCGTTTTAAGAACAAAAGCCCTTCTTTATTTCTTGAACTTTAAGTGGCATCAACTTTTTAGCTTTGCTAAAAGCTGCACAAGTCTTTGACCCCAGACGGAAATAGCTGCCGCAATTTGCGTGAGCCAGCTCCATGATATAGACTGAAATGGTTGGCATTTTTAATTACCATCGAAAAGACATTAAGCCCCGTTTTTATGACAGGCCAACGCACACATCGGCACAAAGCAGTTGCGCAGGGAAAAGCCACTGGAAAATGGGTTAAATGTGGCTGCAGGTGCTGCAACTCCGGATGGAGTTTCCCATTAACCCTTTCTCGTATTTCTCGCATTTCTCGCATTGCAGTTTATGTAAGCGGTTGACAACTGCTTAAGCTGCCATAAAAAAAACGGACTTTAATATGCCACTGACGTTGATGGATTGTGTTGCAACAACGAACCACCGAACCGCCCACAAGACGGGGGTTAAGCTGGGCTATAAACTTTTTCCAGCACAGATTTGTGCTGGCTACCAAAAAGTTTGCAGTCAAGAGAAGTTCCAGCAAGCCTCCGGAAAAGTGGAAAACCAACCCGACAGCCGAGACCCTCAACACGTTACTCTGATTATTAATTCAAAAAGTTTTCACACACACACACACGAAGTATTTCAGACAACATGGCGTATGAAAATATCATGCAAGCCAACGAAAAGGCAAAACAAGAATATCGATGCTAGACTCATATGAATTATGTAAGAAAAGGCCAGAAAGTTAAGGGCCCTGCCCGACTTAATTTGGCAACTAACAAGGCTCAAACTGCGGGATAATTGAATAAGACTTGAAGTTGGTTAAACATATTTAACCGAAAAACAGCCCAGTCATTGCTGTTTTGGTGGGCTAAACAAACAATTGAGGTGCCCATCAATAAGGAAATCGATTAGTAAGTCTGCCTGCCTGCGAGTTAGCATGTCTCCGATGTGCGCTGAACTTTGACATTTCAGAGCCAAATGCCAAATGTCAGACCCGTTAAGTTCAGCTTTTGCACAGCTTCTGAGCTTGGCCAAAACCAAAAAAGTAAGCCAACAGACTGAGCGGCGTCCCCTGCGTATACGTAATCTTCTTAGCCACAAGAACTCATTACGAGGGCTTATGTCATGAATTTGGGGGGGGGAGGATTGGGGATACCGATTTTATTATCGAAAAATTTGATAGTCTTGACTTTGTAATGAACTTCAACAATGTATGTGCATCTCATTGGGTTAACAAGGACGCTTTTCACACGCGACTCCTTTTCCCCACTCATTTGTATGCCTGACCCTCGCAAAAGTAGGCTACGAAAAGTTGCACAACCGCCTTGAATATTTTAGTTATGATAAGTGAATCAGCATTTCGCCGCCTCCCTGGAGACCCATTAACGCAATTTTCCCGCACTTAACTGGGGACCACAGAGCACAACAAAAAAAAGCAAAGGTTGCCGATTTGTTTAGGTGTTATTTACATACAACATTTTGTTATTTGGTTGCAAATGTTTCTGATTTTTGTTATTGCCCCGGGACGTGCTTGTGTTTCAGTGTGGGTTTTGTGTGGGTTGGTTGGGCTGTAGTGGATGTTTGTTTGCCATGTCCTAGATAGCGGCCACTGCCAGTGCAATGAACCAAAAACAATGTTTGGCTTGGCAGTCGACGGCAAAAAGGCTAAAAAAAAAGAGCAACAAAGGCGACAGCCAGTTGTCTCCTGGGATGTTAACCAGTCGCTCGCCCATTCATTCAGCCATCCAACCATCCAGTAGCACAGTCGTCCAGTTGCCTGGACATCCTCCGCCTGATGGCTGTCCCAGTTGATTTGCTCTTTGTGTTTTCCCTTTTTTATTTCAAGTTACCGAACCGGTAGAAAGGCAGCCAAATAAAGGGGTTTCCAATTTTACTCGGGCAAGGTGTGCGGGGATAAGCTTTAAGATCCAGTGCGAGTCGATAAAAATATCTTTAAAATTCCTTTATCTCTGTTATCCCTTTGTTTAAAAAAAGATGTAAAAGATACAGCATTGTGCTTAAAATATTTGACTCGCTAGCACAAATCTTATTTAAAGTTGGCTTTGATTTGTATCATCACTTTGTAAAGGGGATTTATTAGGTTGCTTTTAAAGAAACCTCTAATCATAATGTCATCTAGCTTAATCTATTTTGATTTTGGGTACCACCCATCTACAAAAAGGTTGAATAGGACATACAAATTCCTAGTCCCAAAAGTATAATTTAAAGTTCTTGGAGTCTTAGAAGGAATTTCCATTTTAAAAACATCATAAAAAGAAGATTGTCTTTGCTAGCTTTGTGAATTTAGGAAGATTCAAAGCATTTGCCTGCTATGGGAATTTAGGACATACGTTTATAAGTCTTAAAAAAAGATTGAAATGATACACAAAAGACTAGTTACTAAAGTTCTTTGACTTGAATAAGCAGTTTCTCGAAACAACCATCATAAAACAGAGCTCTCTGGGATTACATTAAATATGTTTAGAAGCCTAATTCTCTTTAATCTCCTTTACAGACTAAAGTAGCGCCCACGTAGCCTGAGAATCTCCACAAGAACGAAGAAGACCTCAGCGAAAACGGAGGCCCACTGTTCGACTTAATTGTCGACCACTGTCAATATTAGCGCCATCGCAACTGCTGGGTGTGGGCGAATCTGC
This sequence comes from Drosophila subpulchrella, assembly GCF_014743375.2. NCBI lineage: Eukaryota > Metazoa > Arthropoda > Insecta > Diptera > Drosophilidae > Drosophila > Drosophila subpulchrella. Next base: position 15,342,172 of record NC_050609.1, read on the forward strand.
GCCCCGCCACCGGTAAGACTGTTCCGAGAACCGATTCGGGCCCTATGAATACGAAACACCATCACCACTTCGGCTTAACTCTGGCACCCACAAATATCACCCATCATTTGCCACACTCTCACATATCTTTGGCCTTGCTTCGCTTTCATCAACAAATTGCTTTTCAGTTTTTCAACGCCCAGCCATCTCTCTTTTTTTTTGAGTTTTCCCATCGAGATGGTCCCTACGCATAAACACAAATTGCCCCACAGGCGGTCGGTGTTTTGTTTGGTTTGTGTGCTGTGTGCTGGGGACCAACATTATAATATAGGGGCTGAAAAGTTTCAAGTTGCGGCTGTAGGCCTGCAGGCCACGATAATAATAAAATACAAAACGCACCAGGCCGTTTTGGCCACAAGTGCTTGACATTGTTGACTTGGCCCGAAGAGCTTGAGAGTCCCCCCAAAAATCCGATTGATTTCTGGCGTTTTGCGGCACACAAAAGATCCTTGCAAAAATATAATGGCTATTTTAGCACTGGCCATTGTCCTCAAATGTCCTTGCCGCCTGCACCTGTTGCCATCAGCTCGCATTCAGCCCCCATACACCGTTCGTTTTTATGTTCTGTACGTGGTGCTTACTTTAATTAAAGTTTAGTTTAATACACCTTAATTGCTATTTTTAATAGAATTTTAGTTTTCACTCAGACCGACTTTCTCTCTATGTCCGTTTTTCAACCCCACACATTCACGACATTTTGCTAAAAGCATATATGCAAGTTTTGTAATTTCATGGTCTACTTAACTCATTACTTCGACAGTTCTGTAAGTGGATTTAAGCCATAATCAAGAGAGTTTTTTAAATGCAAATGTACTAATCATTAAACCAGCTGACATATGAAATTTGAAATGAGTTTTCCACAGACTTCAGTACATTACACTACGATTGTGTAATGTTTTTTACGATTTTTACCATCTTTCACTGTGAAAATGCACATTCGAAGTGACAAAATTGCGCATACGCCGCATAGCAACTCAATTAGGGAAAGTTTATAAGACAATCAGGCTCAAACTGAGAGCTTTTTGGCAAAGTTTGCCCAGAAAATCTCATTAGAGATATCCTTTGGGATATGGTTAAATAAAGGGACAAACATATCTATTGAATGCCTTATTTTATGTTTGTGAGACGCTTTAAATTACTGTATGCCTTAATGTTCAATGTCTATGCACTATAAATCAGAAAATTACAATCATGAATGCCCAAAATTGAAAGCACTCTAGCTAATTAATTGAATAATTAATTAATTTGTGTTTCGCTTTGGTTTAATGTGCCGCGAATCGAAGGAGCCGAAAAGCAGCACCCTGAATTTCTCGTCGTTCAAATCGAGCTTCACTTCCAATGTTAATTTCCTGAAGAGAAGGTAAAGACCTTAAAAAAGGAAGTGCCGCCCTGAAAAGGGGGGGCCCCCAGTTGAACGAAACTAATTTGGAATTTCATATGTTCGTCTATTTCTCTGTTTCTCTCTCTCCGTCTCTCTTCTTCTCCGGTGGTATTTCTATGCCACCCCATATCATATCTGATACCATCCCACCAACTGCACCATTTAAACTGTTGGAAAACCACCGAATCAATCGAACTATCCACCAAAAACACACTCGAACACGTAATACACACCACACACCCACCTAACAGATTCAGCTCGGGAGACTTGTCTTCCGAGGTAGACGATGTCGATCCGAACAGCCTGCCGCCGGCGGCGCGTCCCATCCAGGATCAGCCGACGAAGCCGCCGGTTGGGGGCGGAGGCGGACCGCCGAACATGCCGCCACCGCCGGCTCCCGGCCAACCGGCCGGAGCTGCTCCGGAGCTGTCGCTGAGCTTTGGCGCCGGCAAAGCCCCGGCAACGGCCGCTCCGGCACCACCGCGTGGTGTCAGTGCGCCGACCAGTCCGGCCAAGTCGCGCGAAAGCCTGCTGCAGCGGGTGCAGAGCTTGACCGGCGCTGCCCGGGATCAGGGAGCCTCCATTTTGGGTACGCTTGGCTTGGTTTGGCTACAAAGGCTCCTACACTCAGAAAATTTACCAGTCACTTCAGTCAAACATAACCTGCCTAGTCATAAACATAAGATCGTGCTATATCTCTATACATAACAAATATATAAGGTATCCTCTTTTATTGCCATCAAATCTTGAGAGAAGTTTTTATATATGTATATTGTTGATAATCCATGTAGATGTTGTTTGTATAACCAATAGAAAACCTTTAGCATACAAGTTAAAAACGTTCTAAGATCATCATGCTAAATGTCATTTCTCTCGAAATCATTATAACTATTAAACGAGTTATATACAAAACAGTTTTTATAACAGTAAGAAGTTAACCTATAATCAATTGCTTAGAATATGATTTTTCCTTTAATCATAAACCATTTAACCCCTTTTAAATAACCTAAAAAATTGTATTAAATTTATTAAAATTAATTTGAAGTTTCCTCAAAAAAAATATGTTGTGCTTTATCAAAAGTTGCCTTAAAACGGTTTTCTTAAAACCAGTAAATTCAATTTAAAACCTTAAAAACCGTTTCTCTAATGATGTTCTGAAGTACTTAGAGATAACCATCTGATACAGGTAGAGATGTACCTATGACCTTTTTCTGAGTGTAGGGACTGTTTATTGGTCTCTGGGCATGGAAATGGAATGACATCTAACCCAAAACCCAAAACAGGAGCTGCGGTCCAGAGTGCCACACAGCGGGCTCCGGCTTTCACCAAGGACAAGTACTTTACGCTGCTGGTTTTGGATGACCAGAACACGGACTGGTCGAAATACTTCCGCGGCAGGCGATTGCACGGCGACTTCGACATCCGAGTGGAGCAGGCCGAGTTCAGGGCAAGTACTCTCACATCTCTCACTTGGTAATCGAGGTAATTACTGTGTGTCCTCTGCAGGACATTACGGTGGTCTCCAGCGCGGACACCGGACCGGTGGTCACCATGGCCGCCTATCGCAGTGGGACTCGGGTGAGTTGTACAGGGCACTGGAAAAAAATTAGATACATACTTGTAGACCAGTAAATAATTCATTTTCCGGTTTAAATAACAAAGATCTTTTTTAATTTAATTTGAAAAATGTATAACTATCAGAAATATATTAAATATAATACATTTTTAAATATTTATAAGGAAAAAAAGATTAGATTTGTTATGATAAAGAGATCTTAATTATAGTTTCCCATTTGGGAATAGTATTTTACTTCCTTATCAACATATCCTAATTTAGAAGAGATATTCTCAGGTATTTTAAACACATTTTTAAGTAATGGTTTTTCCAAGTGTTCCCACCTGCGTAGTTTGCGCTTAATTAGCGCAATAGCACTGGCCAGCAGTCGTAGATCCAACTTCTCAGCCGGGGATTTGATTGTCCGCCAGTATTCTGCAGAGTAAAAGGAGCATTGAAAGCGTTTGGCCCAAGGACGTGGGTGGATGGCAAGTGGGTGTCCTGGGTGGTTGGGTGATATAATCCAGCGACCAAGCAGCATTAAAGAGCCGGCTGTCTATCAACAGCCTTTGTGCCTTTTCCCTTATTTGCGTTGCACTGAGCTGGACACTCTGGCGCTCCATTTCCATTTGTTTATTCCAAGTCGTTCTGTTGACTTTACGATGCTGCTGTTTCTGCAATTGCGTGTGTCACTGGCAATAAAACCCACTTGTAGCTGGGCAAGAATAAAAATAACGAATACGAATACAAATGCCAACTATAACACACTTGTGTCTGTCAGGAAATTAGACGCCATCTGAATTGCGAGTGAAGAGTTTTCAAATACTAAGTGTGTTTTATTTAATTCAAGGGGAATGTAAGTTAGTTATGGCCAAGTGAACCTTCAGAGATTCTTTTCAATAAAGATTTAAGTGTTGCTTTAAAGAAATATTATGCCTTGGTTTGGGATTTTAAACATTTCTATGTGAATTGATAAAGTATACACCTCTTACGGACTAGAATTAAAGATTTAATATTTTGTTCACCGCTCATCGAATTTATATTGCTCCGAAAAGTATGCTACAAAATTTAAGTCTTATGAGGAAGAGCCTCCACTCGATAACAGATGGCGCCAGTTGATCATGAAGGCAATTGAATAAATTTTTATTTCTGGGTTTTAGAACAAATAAATAAATTCTGTTTTAAATTTTGTTATCAAATGTTTGTTTATTTCAAATTTACCAAATAGCTTAGACAGCTTGTAAATATAAAACCATTCTAGTTAAGTTTTTAAAAATATATATATTTCGTTTTTTACAAATTACAAACATTATTTTCTGCGTTTGGCCTTCTAAAAGCTAATTACATTTTCTCATTATAATTTATTTTTTATATATTTTTTTGGAATATCACACCAAAACAGGTCGCGCGTTCCTTCCGACCGGACTTTGTGCTGATTCGCCAGCCGCCGCGCGATGGATCCAGTGACTTCCGCTCCACGATCTTGGGCTTGAAGTACGGCGGAGTGCCCAGCATCAATTCGTTGCACTCGATCTACCAGTTTCAGGTGAGTGCACTATAGTGATAAACCCCACTTCGAGCTATCATTTGATTTGAGTTCTGCAGGACAAACCGTGGGTATTTTCCCATCTGTTGCAACTGCAGCGACGCCTCGGACGCGACGGCTTTCCTCTAATCGAGCAGACCTTCTTCCCCAATCCACGCGATTTGGTAAGTGTGCACATGGTATAAACACATTAAAAGCTAGACACTAATTAAGTTGCTCGGTTACAAGTTCAAAGGCATCAATTAATAAATAACACATTAGGCATAACGTACGTATTAAAGCTCTGGACAGGGAGAGACAGAGAGAAATGGTGGCATATAACAAGGACATGGGGGACATGGGGGACTATCTATAGATCTGTGGGATTGCGGGTATCTACGGATTGCTCAGGCACTTCCTGTAGAGTTGCGTGCGTCGCCAGCCGCAGCGGGAAATCACTCCATTGGGCGTCTGCCTTCTGTGCGGCATGCAGGCACTGTAGTCCGTCTCGCATTTTGCCTGTGTCGACCACTTGCAACCGTCGGCGTAAGTTGGGAACCTGAAGCACTGTTGTCCGAAGCAGGGATGTACCTGGAAGGAAAATATCGTAATTAACCAGGACATTCAGGCTATTGACTGTATCATCTACTCACTGTGCAATTGGCGCCCTTGGCATAGCCACCGCCGAAGCCATGTCGCTCTGTAATCGACATCTTGGTGTACTCCTTGTAGTAGGCGCAAATGTTCAGTGTCGGCAGCCTTCCCGCTATGATATAGACCTTTCCCAACTCCAGTCGTACCCCTCCACACATCGCATCATTTCGGGGCGTCGACAGGCGACCATCGCGAAGCATTCGACGCGCCTCGGGAGTTGCCTTTATGTAATTCGTAAAAAAGGTCATTAATTTGATGGCACTTGTAAAGTTTTCTTTCAAAAAATATTTAAAAGGAATATCTGCAAATACGAATTTGTGCAAACAAATTCATACATTCTATCCTTTAGGTAGAAATAGATTAGTTACATACATATACTTTACATTTTAGGGCTAATGGAGCAAACAAGGCCTTAAAGATGTGACTCCCTTATAAGTATATTTCAGGAAAAATTTATCAAAAATTGATTCAAATCAATATGAACTAAAATCAATCGGTTCTGTTATTTTTGCCTACATTTTACTCTAAAATTTCTTTTCCGATGGGGTAGGTATCATTATCAAACTAATCCAAGCATGCACAAGAACTTTAAACTTATTCTGAAAAAATTAACAACCATCCAACTAATTTCCCCTTTCTAACATAAAAATGTTATAACAATGTAACCACTAACGAGATATTTTGTAATAAAAAGAACTTCAAAGTGTTAAATTCAGCCAAGTTTCCGTGATGTGCGTGCTTACCTTGTAGGTTCGCTTGATGCTGACTTTGTAGGTGGTCCTGTTCGGCTCAATGGTCTCTGATTTGCGGAAGACTCGCAGCTGCACAACTGTCGATGGGGTGTTGAAACTTATTTATTGAACCCTCCGAAGATTGAGAAAAACTCACCGTAGTCCGCGCGGGCGAAGTGCGTCTGTGGGTGTTCGGGCATGCACATGCAGGCGTCCACTGGGCGCCCGTAAAACGCGAGGACGGCGGCCAGGACGAGTGTCAATAAACCAAAATGCTTACGAGAATCCATGGCTGCTCTGGTTTCCGAGCTGATAAAATGACTTTGGCTTTATGTCGCCGCCAGTGAGGCACCAAGATTACTGCAAGGGGAGCGGAAAATGAGGAAAATTGAGATTGCTTTTTGTTACATTACGACGGCAATGATTTAATGGGAAAAGGCATATAATCTCCTGCCGAAGGTCACGGAGAGTTTAATTATGTCTGTCTTTCTTATGTCATTTGGCTTATCAATGGAGGCCACACAGCTAGCAGCAAGCAGCAGGCAGCAGGCAGCCTTCCATCAATCGAGCCATCAATCCACTGCTCAATTATGCATTTAATATATTACACATACGCCCAGTGTGTCAGCAATTAATCGCGCCCTCTTGTCACAAACACGCACGCACAAGCTCGGCTCATCAAGAGCATAATGGGCAGAAGGCACTTGATTGGCAAATCCCATCCATCTTTATTCCGGCTTAAGCCTCGAGCTTTATTCCCACTTTCATCAATATTTCATTTCAGACTTACGCAAAGACGTTTCAGCAGTCAATTTAGAATGCATAAATCGCACAAAAGTAGTTCAATTGCCCGGGCATTTCAATTGAAAATTGTTTATGGGAAATTCATAGAAAAACTTGAGACGCACAAATCGAAATCCATTACAAAACCTCATATATCGATGCGATACCACACGATAGATGCACATGGAAACCCGTATGCAGTGCATGGTATATATACATACCCACATATATGTATTAACGCAAAAATATTGTATAATATCGAGAGTGGAAAAGGCAAGGCGGCAATCAGCTGCAGCTCCCGATTCAGCGTTGTTGTCGAACTGATCGACGCAGATAGTCAGGTTCCATATAGACAGACCTATGGCCATATGCACGCGGGCCTATCTATCGTATCCCCCTCTATATGTGCAGAGTCTATAGCCCGGCAATGTGGCAATTAAATTGAAATAAAATTGAATTAAAAGCATTTTGCGGAAAAGCCACTAGAAAACACACGCATCGAGAACAGGGAAAGCGGAAAATGGGGGCAGGGAAATGCGAGGGGCGGACCTGGGAGGTTGCTATTGATTGAATGCAAGCCAAACAGGCAGGAGTAATGCATCAAACTATTTATTAAGTGGCAGCCCAAGTGGCGGCCAGACAAGCAGACGCTGGCACTAATGGGTTAAACTGGAACACACACTCTGGAAAATGGCGAGTTCGGAATAGAGATCACCCTCTGGAGGTCGGTGATTAAACGGTTTTCAAACGATAGATATATCTGTCATCATTTCTGAAGGCTTCTTCATTGGCCATTAGCAAATAGAACATTATTTGCGTCTTATTTTAGATAATAATTATTCATTAATTTATGTATATATGAGTATATAACTCATAAACATATATTAAATCCAATCAAGACATTTATACCGTTGAAGAATTCACTGCTAAGATTATTTTTAAAAAAATATTGCAACTAAAAACAAGGTATGAGTCAGAAAAACTGAAAATATTCGTTGTAATTTATTATAGAGTATATAAGACCATTTCGAAACCCTTGGCTTTATAATGTTAAATTATTTTACGAAGGTCAGTGCCAATTTGTATTATTAGACAAAATTTTATTAAAAACAAATAGGTTCTTATTATAGATGTTTTAGTTCAATCTAGTTCAAAATGTTTCTTTAAAGAGGGCGGCAGAAATAGTGACGGTGTCGAAATGTCATGGGAGAATTTTTCGTGGAAGAAAAGCTGACTTTTCTTTCCCCGACACAGTGACACTTTGCCCGGCAATTAACGGCGCGGATTTGTTTAACAAACAGGCCGACAAGACAGTACTAGACAGCAACAAACAAAACAAAAAAAAAAAACTAAAAAACAAACAAACAGCCGGCCAAGGAGCAACAAAAAGTGGCACACACAGTCAGACGTCATCAACGTTTAGCAGATAAATCAAGTTGAGAGCCAATTGGCAGCAAGAAAAGCGTTTCAGAGGCGATGGAAATTCGCACGATTTCATTGGGACTCCCTTTCCCCTCCAAATGTCTCTATATTTATATATGCACCCATGTCTGAATGCACAATTAGCGTGGTCATATATCACGCAGGCATATGGAGTTTAGAGCTCCCCAAAGCCGGCCAAAATGCAACAGAGTTTTCCACTTTTTTGTTTGGTTTTTCGTTCGACTGAAAAATGCTTCCCGTGTTTGTTGACAAGCCTAACACATGTCAATTAAATGTTATATATTATGGCACACGGCCTCCGCTGGAACGTGCCGCATTCGACGTCACTTCACGCCTCTCCACGCCCCTTCTAATTGACACACTTGTCTGCTCTGAAGTTCTTGTGTCCCCACCATCATCATCGATGTTAACATTTGACACTGGTTTCAATTTCCAGCGGCTGCAGGGCTGCCAGTCAATTATGCGGGCCACCATCGAAAAAAAAAAAGAAAACAAGAGCTGGCCACAATTTCGAAAGATATTAACTCAAGCATCGCATCGGGTTCAATTGCCATTGATTTCCACTCTGCCCTCAGGCCACTTAAAGAATGCCGGGCTCAACAAAATGGACAATGTTTATTGACAAACATGGAAGCAATGTTGACTTAAAAGGGTAATTTAAAAACATTATTAAATTTAAAAAAATTTGTAGTAGAAGGCTATTCTTCTTTAAGGCGGAAGAAGTTAAACACATAGAACTCTGAGTAGGGAATTTGAGCTGTTTAGCTAAACAAGTGGTTAAGGTGTTTTAAGTCATTATAAGAAAGATAAATATTTATACTATAAATTTACTTGAACAATATATTTTTAAAAGTCGAAAAACCTAAATAGTTAGTTATTTGAGAAAGGGAAATGGATTTTAAATTTTAAATATATTTAAAATCCTAAATACAACTGTTGAGCAGATCAATAAAAATACAAATTCAATGCAACTGTTACACTAACCATTGGTTTAAATTTGAATGTTTAAATCATAGTTACTGCCAGCAGAATATATGAAATTTAAATCATGTCTAAAAGCTATTTGGAATTATGCAAATTTTATGATTAACACTGGCCCAGACAGGTAGACAGAAAGCAGAAACCAGAGAGATTTCCCAGGTGGTTTCAAGGGGATTTTCTAAGGTCAGACATGAAAAGGCCATGGCTCAAAAATAAGGAAAAAAGGAAGGAAAAGGGTACACCAAAAGGATTCTCTGGCTTCGAAACTAAAGTAGCTAAAGCGCTTTTGGTTTGGTCCACCAATTTTTTTTTCGGTTGTTTGGTTGCGCGGAAAACTGCGCCAAAATGGCTCGCCAGCCAAAGCCACATAATTAATGCGATTTTGGTTGCTGTTCGGTGTTCGGTGTTTTGGAAAAGTAGCAAATCTGAGATGGCCAGCGCTAGTTATCCGCTGAGAGGTTTGGTTTATGAGCACTTAATTGGGGCCATTAATATGGCTGCTAATGCGGGGTAATGTGTACGAAAGAATCGACAGCCAGCGGCACTTCGCATATCAAAAGGCTAAATGCATCGACATAAAACGTATTTATAGCTTTCGGATCTTGACTCTATATGGCACTGCACGCTCTCCAATTTACGATGCTTGATATTTTGCGCCTCCGAAAAGGGCATACAAAATGGTTTCTAATTGGATCTGCTTGGATCGTCTTTTGATTGAGCTACAGAGATTGATTTACGGTTTCGTTTTGCTTTATCGAGTAAGGAACAGAGCGTGATAATAAGCGTAATTGGGTCAGTTCATATCTAATTACTTAGTCGTAGATAAAATGGATTTTCTTGCCTTGCAAGTGCCAATGCAAATGAGGCTGTTACATAAAGTACATTACTATACAATGTAAGTTGAGATAATATTTTACTGAAACTTTATTGGGTAGAACATAACTGGGGTGCTAAATTCGATCTGCATGGATCGACTTTTGACTGAACTGTGGATAATATTATACTGAACTTTTATTGAGTAGACAATTACTTGGGTGTTACTTATAATAAAATGCTTAATTAATATTATTATTATATTATTATTATTATATTATTGGATTAAATCACCTTAAAAAGAACTTTCCATTTATAAAGCTCGAATCCAATAGACCTCTGAACCTAAATTCTGAATTCTAAACCAAAATTAGGATCATTTGTTGATATAAGATTATACTAAATTGTTTTTCGTTATACCATTTCTAGGGTACTAAGATGAAAACATATTTTCAAAACCTTGCTACTTATAATAGTACATAACATTCTACTTGTACAATAAAATTCGATTCCTGAGTAACCGAAATTCAGATCGAATGACATTATTCTCGTCCACTTTTTTCAGCGGTCATTTACTTTTCGATATTGCTTTTGTGGCGTTTCGTTTATATTTGCCTGTTATTGCTGATTGACTTTCTAAACAGTTGAGAATGGGCTCGTTATGGGATCAAACTGCGCAGTCTGATATGGGAATTTGATTTTTGCCAGTATTCGCATGCCATTACAACACGATGATGTCACTTTTTGGCGGGTTTGGCGGGTAGCAGAACTTATCTATAAACCGGGATATCTCTTAATTAGACCAAACAAATATTTGCCTTGCAATGGGGAAAACAACCTTCAATGGGTAGACCATGAGCCTCGACTTTTCTGCTACTTTATGCAGTCTCTGCATTTCTGCCAATTTTCCTAACGATGCTGGAAAACTTTCTTTGGCCGGCGGCATTCGGTTGGCTGCCTTTTCCTTTGTCGGCAGGTCTTACAACAATGAGGGAAAATTAAAGGAGAAATATCAAAGTCACGATCGGGCAATAGGCAATGCCATAATCAGCCTGAGATCAATGCGGCCCAAACAAAGGGGCTTAAAAAACGGGGGGTTTTGATAAATGCCGCAGCTTGATCTTTGAACTCCGAGTTTTCATTTGCAGAGAGATATGTCCGAATAACGTGTGTATTAACGATAAATATCACAACTATTGGCATTTACATGCACTCAACGACACCTGATATACACATAATTAACCCATGGAATTCGAGATGATAAGAACCACTGGCTGCGCTAATGGCTAATTGAATCGCCAGCTGCCGGCAGCTGATGAGATGCAATACCGCCACGGTTGACAGCTCCATTCAGGTGTGACGAAACCCTGTTTGGCAGACAACTATGCCATAGGAATGTCGGAATGTTCAGTGCCCCTTACGCCTCATTAGGCCATGCACAAGTGTGCCAGCCAGCCAATCTGACATCATTGCCCCAAAAATAAGTCTTACGCAGCTTCTTCTCTCGTTTTTGGACACTCTCGACTGCAGTCAAGAAAACAAACAAAAATTGCAAGTCCAAATTCGTCACGTTCTTGGGTATTTCATTTTAAAATCCAAGCCCAAAATTAAAAAGCGAAACAGTAACGGCACAAATTGTCTGGCGGCAAGAAAATAAACAAACAGGATGCGTAACGTAAATTCAATTAAAAATGCTAATGTGTTTCGGTAGGGGGTGCGGAGAAAGGGTCCTACGAAACTGGGGAACCGAAGGTCTGGGGCCTGGACTCGCCTCACATTGCATTGGCGGGGCCATAAAAATATAAATCTTTAATGAGCAAAACCCAATGCTGTTGCATATATAAGACCGCAAAACAAACATATGCATATATGATGGCAAATAATATTTGTGGGGTCTGGCTCTGGAATACAATGGACTCCAGTGTGTGTGTGTGGGCTCGCATTTCGTTATCAAAATGCAAAATTTGCATAAAAATCAATAAACTGTTCAAATAACCCAGCTGGCAGCAGTTCAATTAAATATTAAAGCGATTTTCTGTGACAATACCGAATTGGTTTTCGTCAACTTGGGTGATTTATTTCATCGTAACAAGGCTACATTTATGAGCAAGTGACAGATCTTGTTAAAGACATTAATAAAAAGGACCAGAAAAGCAGCAGGGAATCTGACAAATTGACGGCCCAAGGCCCACACACAGCAATCTGTTGGAACTCTGGGACCAAAAAGAACTCATTGTCGATAAATTGCCGCCTGACTTGTGAAATTCACGCAACATTCAGTTGACTGGGAGAGAAAAGTTATTAATGGAAGGCAATACCAAAGGTTCTTTGTCGCGCTGTCTTAATTGTACAATAATATTTAATTGCAAGATTTGCACAGGGAAATTATTAATGGGCCCGGGATGAGCCGAATGTGGGTGTGTCGGCATAAACAATCCCGAAACCAAAGTTTCTGTATCTGTATCGGCAGCCTTATAAGGGGAAATGTCTGTCTCACTTTTTTGGGGGGGGGGGTTTAAAAGCATGCACCTTGTATGGGGTATTGAATGATGTGCGAGGGAAAAGTCGCAGTCGTCGGTTATGACAATTTTATTTTCGCGGTTTTTGTGGCTTTTATGCGAAATCCACAATATCACATTGATCGGATTCTCGGAATTGTTGACACAAAAATATCAACATATTGCATGTCAACTTGAAAAAATGATTTTACAATTTCCTACACCATTGAAATTTGGTAATAATATAAGATTAAAAATCCTAAGATTATTATTCTCTAGAACCACAAAAATAGTTGGAGAACCTTTATATATATTTAAATAATTTATAGAGATATGCAAAATAATTAGTGAAATAATCGTAGGTAATAGCTTACAAACAGTCAATTACAATTTTTCAATGGTTGGCACATTGACATTTAATATTCATTTACACTTACATATTTTATACCACTTTAGAGGGTATTAAACTTAATTAAATATCCAATTTGAAGTTAAGTAAGCATTTAAGATCATGAATACTAAGAATAATATTCCGATTTAAAGAAAATCTTGAAACTTTGTTAGATATTAGAGAAGAAACTGCTTAAACAGTTTTTAATTTATAGGGGTATGCAAAATAATTAGTGGAATAATCTCTAATAATAGCCCATAAACAGTCGATGAAAATGAACAGTGGCTGGCACACTGACATTTAGTATTAATTAACGTCGAAGCAGTCATTGTTTATTTCTGTGTAGCCTACTAACCGGGATTTCGCTACCCCAATAAGTGGTTGAGATAATCTCAAGGCGCCAAATGTCTATATATGTTATAAGAAAGCAAATAATTAATACAAAGCAAAAATTAGCACACTAAAAAATTTTACTTTTACTACGATAACAATACCATATTGTTTATCTGCCAGATAACGTGAAAATAAAAGCGAACATGGCAATTTGTTGAACAATTTCCCAGAAAAGCGAAAAGCGAATACAAATAAAAGCTCATTTAAATGTCGCACAAACAACGAAGAGCCAACAGCAAAGTCAAATGAAGGAAAAATTGTGAATATCCAGGCGAAACAATGTGAGTTGTTGTCGTGTCAAAAGAAAAGGGGAATGGAAAGGCACTTGAAATGCATTTCCACGCATTTCTCCTGGGCAATTTTTCCTACCCTCCAGATACGCTTGTAAATTTTATGGGTTTTATGTGTGGTAGCAGTCGAAAACATATGATGTGTTTTCCACATTTTTAGACATTAAATGGCCAATGCCAAAACACACATGACGTATGCGTAATATGGAAATACCTCTGGCACTCACACACAACCGCCTTACTTTCCTTGACATCCAAGTTTAAATTGAATACCTAAACATCTCTGATATGGCTGGACTTTACGATCAGACGATATTGCACAACCGAAACGACTTGTATATTTTTTAATAGCTGCAGTTTGTTTACAAATTGGCGACATTAAAAACTATTAAGACAAATCGAGAAGAAAACTGGGGACGCTCCAAAGAGCTAGGAAAACAGATGCACAGCCAGGCAAATAAAAACAAATTATAAATAAACGCAAATAAATAGATATGAGCGTTGGGTTGGAAAACTGTGTCGCTGTGTCAACGTCTCTACATTTCCCAGCGCGCGTTTTAAATAGCCCCAAAAAAAACGCGTCCGTGTCGCGCGTTTTTCTTGCCTTCAATTTGAATCTTCTAAATGCCAAACAACTCTAAAACTAAAATAAAGTTAGGCAAACGCAGCTCTGTATTTTAGCCTTTGAATCGCAACTTGTTTTTGTGGCAAATTTGCACTTCAGGCTTTTGAAAGCCTTAAACAAATATGCAGAAAAATGGGGAAAAACTGTGAAATGGAATGGGTAACTTAATTGAAATCTCTCTTTCAACTTGAAAAAGCCACAGGCAGCCATTTCAAATATTTCTCCTTTGAGAAGAAAACATATTTAAGCTTCAAACATATTTGAAACTTCAAGCAAAGATTTTTTTATCCTATCTGAGGAATTTTTTAGCATGCGGTAAAATCAATGAATAAATACAATTGTTTAAATCAAGCTTCCCCAAACTAAAATAAAGCCAAGTTAACCATGGTGCATTTTTTGAGCCACCTATTTGCAATGCGGAAATTAATTAACTTAATTAACATGTTTAAATGGTGTTTCCAAAAACCAAATTTAGCAAAATACGCCTTGATTTTTACCTTAAAGCTGCACTCTCTTTTTCTGGGGAATACTAGCACTTCAGACTTTTAAACACTTGAACCCAATGGCACGAAAAATGGGGGAAAACTGTTTAACTTATTTCCACCGGCACTCGCACTTGGTAGAATATATATTCCCGATCTCGCGATTTCTCCGTCGCCGACTTTGTGGCGTTCTAGCTCGCTGCGCTTGCGGTTCTGCACTGAATCCAAGTCAACCGATTCGTCTGTTTTCTTAACCGAAGCCCCGAACCCGAATACCCCAAAGATCTCACTCAAGTTGTTCGGGAAGTGAGAGATCGTATCGATCGGTTGAGTCCCCATATACATACATATAAACATAACTTGAGTGTTTCTCGCGGCAGTCGGCCGATCAAAAGCGCCATAAATTCCCCGTAAATGAGTGGAAAGTGAGTGGAGGAGAGTCGATTGCATTTTTCGTAGCATTATTTCACCTTGGCAGCTTTATTAATTGCGTGCAGGGGCCTGGTTTATGCTCTCGGCCATAGGCATACTATATGGCATAGTCGTAGATACTTGGCGCCATGGCCGAAATGAGAGGAAGACATCGGGCGATGCATCGCCATACGAAACCGCAGAAAATAGCGCATCTGTCGGACCGCAAATCAACTAATAATTTAGCTATGCAGCTACGTAGAGTCGCCGGCGATCCGACTTCCACTTCCTATGGCCATGTGGCGCACACACGTGCTGCTGCTCCGGTCATGCCTTATAGCGTACTCCACGCTCCACCTACAGCACGTTGCCATAATCTGCATAACCGACCCGCTAACGCCACCGCACTATGGGTCTACACCGAGAGAAAAAGTCGTCTAAACTAACGCCAAGCCTTACATTTATCGTTACCATGTGAAATTATACGTAAAACCACTTTTAAAATCTCCATTATACTGCGTAACGTATCTAACAAACCTCGTATCACTTGAAAACTGATGTTAAAAATTAGACATTTTAGGATCGTTTAGTCATATTCATAATACAATCTAAGAAAATTTGGGTGGCCTCTATGTTTCTAAAATCTGGAACACTTTGGATGCAATTTAAGATAATATATTTTTTTTAATCTCTAATATTTTAAGCTAATTCTCTTGTGAAATTCTTAAAAATCTGTTGTAGTTTTAACAATCTTAAATGTATAATAGGTCTTTTTTCCGTTTTAATTATATATATTTTATTTTTTGGAGTTTTTCATTTAGTTTTCCGGGAATCTTAAATATATTTAACTAACTCAAATAAATAAAACAATATGGGGGAACCACTTTTTAAAATAACAATGACAAAAGCTGGATAGGCCCAACAATGCTGATATCTATGGATTGTTTATTTTTTCTGGTGCACTCGTACATCGCTTTCTCAACACACACCACCCACTTCCCCTTTCCAATGAACCCCCTTGAGGGCACCACGGATGCGTCACAGTGCATATTTTAAGTTCGCTGATATAACCGAAGAGCAGACCTCTAGACAGTGGGCACTCAAGCGGAATACGTAGCAGCTTCCAAGAATGCCGGCTATGTGGGGGTGTGACGTCTCATTCGCAGTCCAGAGTCGATGATAATGCCCATAACCGAACCCACATCCATCGCATATACTAGATATATGTGGATGTTTATATTCATTGAGAGATTTCTCGCACTCTGTTTGTCGGGGGCTTTTCTTTCAACACGATAGTCTCTCATCGGTGGCAATTGCGACAATTCTTCGGGCTGCGTCATGTATGTTATGCTTTTCTCTCCTGTGTTATTTTGATACATTCACCCCCTATCAATACTCGAATTTAAGCTCATATGTTTACTTGTGATTTATCAACTGTTTAAATACGGTTCTTTGAGAGATGATTAACAAGGGTAATCGCTTGTCGATTAGCATATATAAATGTAATAACCATGAGCAATGCGGTAAAATTAATAAAATGTGAATTAGTCAAATGTTTGAGGGCAGGGCTTTGTTGTTTTTACATATTTAATAGCAATTTGCATACGCCATTAATAACGGCAAGGCATTTTCAGTAAATACACTGGCTGACTAGTAATCGAGAATTCTTGGAAATGGGCAGGCAAATCAAAGGAAATGATCATGTCCAAATTCTTAATCACAACTCGAGCAAAAATAGCTAATGAATTTTGGCACTTATCCAATGGATTAATAAGCAACGCTCTCTTTATTACCGCAGAAAATAAAATAACAAAATCAAAGAGCTTGAGTGCCATCATCAACGTATTGTAATTTATAGAATTCCAATCAGACAGCGAAAACGTATTGTGATTGCCTTGGTATCTTTATTCTCCAAACTGAAAAAAATGTATCGATATTTATTTAAAATCCAAATTTATTTATTAGATAAAACAATAAATAATATATATATATATATGCATTTATACCAACAAATATCAAAAAGCTGAATAACAATATACCCCTTTATTAAAGTGAAGAATGTTAGATGAAAAATAAATATCTTAAACGAACAGATATTTTAACATGTTTTAAAGTTCTTAAAAAATGATTGTTTTGTATTTCACATGTAAGACATAGTATAACAAAAATTCTAAAATTATGCATTGCAATTTTATTTACTATTTTCAATTTATGCTTAACATTTTTTTTAAATAGGAATGTGGTAAAATATATTCCTATTAAATAAGATTCAAATTCAAATTCTCGAAATACTGTATATAATTATATATACATTAAAAAATGTTCAATGCATCCAAAATATTATATATTAAATACAAAATTTTAATAATCATCCATATTAAAAAAAATGTTTAATAGCGCCTTGCTTTGAATAATGATATCAAAGTATCTTAAAGATACTAAAATTCTGACAAAGTTCAGGCTTCTTGGAAAAGTTCAAAAAGTGTTTTTTAAGATATAACAATTAATTGGCGATTTTTTTTTCTCTGTGCACTTGCAGTTCCAATTCACCAAGTTCCCCAGCGTGCTGAAGGCTGGTCACTGCCACGGCGGCGTGGCCACCGCCCGCCTGGAGAACCAGAGCGCCCTGCAAGATGCCGCCGGACTGGTGAGCGGTGCCGGCAACGATTCGCATTGTTATTGCACCATCGAGCCCTATATCGATGCCAAGTTCAGCGTGCACATCCAGAAGATTGGCAACAACTACAAGGCATTTATGTAAGTGACCGCAGACCGAAGCCGAAAGCTAAAACCACAATGCCACAGGGGAGGGGTCGCGGGGTCGAGTGCTCTGATGGCCTGACCTTGCAACTGTCAGCAGACGCCAGACAAAAGCGACCGCCTTGCAATTGGCAATTATCCTACCAAGTGCAGCGGCAAGAGTTCATTGTTTGGCCGGCCAAAATGAAATGTAATGCCGGTGAATGGGTTCAAAGACCTCTAGATCTCTCTCGAAGACCCCCTCCCCAAACGCATTATCTACGCCTCTTTCGCTGCCTAATTTATTATGCTTATGCCATGCTCAACCGCTTTCGCTCTTTAACAGGCGCAAATCCATCACCGGCAATTGGAAGACCAATCAGGGATCAGCCATGCTGGAGCAAATCACTTTAACCGAGAAGTACAAAAGCTGGGTGGATGAGGTAAGTCATCGAGTCGAAGGCATGGGTATCCTAAATCAATCGGGGAATTAAGGTCCCAAAATTTAACCGACTTTCCTTTTCTCTAAAAAGCTTAAGGATTTTTTTGGAGCAGTCAGAATTATAAACGGGCATATAGGACAGTCAAATGGCTCTTTATGAGAATTAAATAAGGGGGAACCTTATTGAACTACTAAAAACCAATGTTAAATTGATTTAAAAATGTAAAGATAATTAATGTTTATTATCAAAACGTTTATTTTAAAAGGTTAATTTATTAAAAAAGTATTTCAAATAAAATAAAATAAATAGCTTGCTCATTTTTAGGGAAATTATATCCAGATAATAAAAAATCATAATAAAATATAATAATATAAAAATTTCTATCTGTATCAAATTAAATATCATTTTTAGTCACCCAAAAACATCATATTAGGGCATTTTAATACCGAATCCATTCCAGCTTCCTAACATGCACCCAAAAACCCGCTTACATTACCGTTAGTGCCTCGAATTCTCAGCCAATTCATGGAAATCTGGCTCAGCTAAGCTTAGCCCAGTTGAGTTCAGCTCGCATTTATCAAATTTGGCCAATCAATATGGCTAAGGAAAATCGCTTTAAATTATTTGCGGCATTTTGGGTGCACAAATTTGATTTCGGCTGCTTTTCCGATTTACCCCGAGGGGTCGGCAAAAGGAGAACATACACATGGAACCAATACCAGAAATCATATTCCACTGACGTCAGACGACGACCGAGTTTGCAGTGCCCTCGAGCGGCGGTACAACTTTAATTAGAGCTCATGAATATGCAAATGGCAAAACGGTTAAACGGATTTAGCCGCCAATGAGCGATGGGGTAACGGTAGTTTGCACTCAAAACAATCTTTAGACAGCCTCCTCATAATTGCCAGATGAGGTGCGAGCATTTTGAGACATGGGAAATCCATCAGATGTGGCATTTTATCAATGCGAATGCTCAACTCGATTTCCTTTGCGTCTCGAGTGAGTCACCCGATTACACTGCATATGTGCATTAATTAATAGCCATTTACTCAAGTGCCGATCATTAGATAAGGCGGCAGCAGTTTCTACATACATTCAGAGAAAAATTAGTAGATAAAAATTTTTATCTTATGGCAAAACAGTGACAACTCCATGTATTTTTTATCAAAAATTACTTACACTGATAATTTAAATGAGAAATATTTAAAAATCATTTTTTTTTAAGGAACTAGCTTAGTTTAAAATAATATAAAAACATTTTTTTACTTTTCATTTGTTAATGAAAAATTTTGTAGAGTATACTTGTAAGGTGTATTGCAATTCATTTTATTGCGATTTATATTCTCTTCAGCTATTCAAATCAAAGTCTTGACCTAAGTTATTGTCATAAAATCGACAGATCTGTTAGTAATATATCATTGCCAAGATATATGTGTGCATGCAGTTTAACAGTTTTCCCAAGTGCAATATGAAGTGGGTGGGCCGTTGACGACGTCAGCGGAATTCTAGGCAAGTCGGAATGAGCATCGGCATTAGCCTTAGCTTTAGCTTTAGCTTTAATCAAAACAAACTGTGTAATTAAAACCGGCACTGCAAATCGTCGGAAGCCCACACAGAAATGTTTGAGCCGATTGCCGTCTGGCTGCAAATGGAATCGAAAACATATTTTAGGGTCACGATGACTCAATCGCAATTCTAATCTTTGCGTATCACTTTCAGATATCGGAGCTCTTTGGCGGCATGGAAGTGTGTGGTCTCTCCGTGGTGGTGGCCAAGGATGGACGCGAGTACATCATCAGCGCCTGCGACAGCACCTTCGCCCTGATCGGGGACTCCCAGGAGGAGGACCGCAGGCAGATAGCCGATCTGGTATCCGGACGCATGCAGGTTCGTCTATCTATTCAATATATGATTTTCAATTTATGATAAATGATTTGCCATTAAAAAAACAGGGAATATGATTTAAATGTTGGTTTTTAATATCTCACATTTTTGAAGATATCTTTTTTATATCCTTTGATTAGTACTCTAACAAAGAATGTGATTAACGTTTATAAAAATATGTATAGTATAAGGGAAAGATTCCCAGTTCTTTGACAAATGAAAGTCAAAGATTTATTAGTCACTATAATTTGAGTAAAAAGTAAACGAAAATAAACTTACGCACTTAAAAACTAAGCTTAAAAAATATTTTTTTTATAAAAACTCTCTTTTTTTTTGGGAATATACCCTTTAAAAAAAACAAATTTTAGCTTACGTAATTAGGAAATACAAATTGTGATAAAAATGGTGAAATGGTAGAAAAATAGAACGTGAACAAATTAAAGAAATACCAATGTACTTATGCAAGATTTTTCTAAGAATTCTTTTATATGAATTTTATGACTACATACTTTTGCGAAAAAAAGAAATGTTATTTTAATAAATGCGGAAACACAAAATATGATACAAATTTATTTTTATACCTCCAGTTTTTGAACAAACTATTCTTGCAAGAGTAAGAACATCGGAATTTGTTTTCAAATGGATAACTAAGAGTTATAAAATATTAGCAATTTAACCATAATTAACCCTTTTATCACAAAACGGGCTTTATTTTTAATTTGTTTATGATCTATTTTTTTTTACTACACCCATCTAAGCCCCAATTTGATAATTTCAGAATGTCTGCCGTCCCAGCATGGCGCAGACGGGACCGGGCAAGTTGCCCTCCCGCTCCTCGGTCTCCTCGCGGGCGGAGAGTCCCACGGACGAGGGCATGGCGCCCACTCCGCCGCTCCCAGCCGGCCCACGACCGGCTCCCATGGGCGGTCCCCCACCCATTCCGGAGCGCACCTCGCCGGCGGTGGGCTCCATTGGGCGGCTGAGCAGCCGCAGCAGCATCTCGGAGCTGCCGGAGGAGCCCTCCTCCTCGGGACCCAGCACGGTGGGTGGGGTGCGTCGCGATTCACAGACCTCGCAGGCCTCGACCATCTCCTCCTCGGTGTCGCGGGTGGGCCAAAGGCCGCCACAGACCCAGAGCTCCGTGGTCGAGGACGCCGAGGATACCATGAAGAACCTGAGGAAGACCTTTGCGGGGATCTTTGGTGACATGTAGGAAATCGCTAATAAGAAGCGCGGCAGAACGGCCAGCGAGACGAGCAGCGGGCCGGGCAGTGTGCCCAGCAGCGCGGGACCGGGGACAGGAAGCGGCAGCGGAACCGGAAGTGGATTCACTGGCTCCTTCCTCGGCAAGCAGTTCTCGTTCGCCGGCAGCAAGGGAGGCGTTAGCGTGGCCGATGAAGGCGTCATCTCCACCCAGCCTACTCAGCGTCCCAGCGAAGAGCCCCCAGCAATTCCGGCGACGGCCAGCTCAGCCGTCCGGCCGGAAAGCAGCGTTTCGATTAGCGGTACAACAAATACGGATACAGAAAAAGCCGGCACCGGTGGCTATCAGCCGGTGACCAATTACGAGCAACAGGAGCGGGTCAATCCGTTTGACAAGGAGCCCAACAAATCGGGCAGTGCGGCCAGCATACACACCACCACCTCCTCCTCCTCATCGATGTCCTCCTCATCCATCTCCTCAAGGATCAATCGCAATGGCAATGCCATCAAATCGCCGCCCCCGCCGGCGGGTCCACCACCACCACCGCCCACAAATGTGATGGCGTCAGTGGGAGTGGGTGGCAGCAATGCCAATAGCTCCAGTGGCTACAGGAATAGCTTCAGCAGCTCCCTGAGCAAGGACAAGACCAGTTATGGGAATTACGGGAGCACCACCTCGGTGGAGACCATCACACGGATGGACACGAACACCACGAACACTGGGGCCACGGCCACGGAGGCGGGCGAGGCCAGTGGCATCACGGCCATCACCAATATCAGCAATAGTGCTGGGATAGTAGCACCCACCACTGGAACCATTACCACCTCGGTGACCACCAATGACTGGAGATCGGCCATTGGAATGCGATCGGCCAGTGTCTACAGTGCTCCGGCTGCAGTGACCACTGTACTGCCCGGAGACACCTCCGGCTACGATTCCAACTCGATTGCCTCGCAGGGCGAGGAGGTCCTCAACAATCCCAGCGATCTGCCCTCGTACACCCGACCCTCCTACTCGCGATCCGAGAGCAATGGTAATTATCTAGCCGTCGGCGTACTGCTGGTCAGCCTAACCCTGCGCAAGACCTAGGGATCTAGTTCTTTATATAAAAATACCTACATATCATGCCATTTAATCTCATCATTATCGTACTAATTCAGCTACACCCCATATATACATTTATAATCATGTATGATCCATATTACTGGTATAGAGAGACCAACTAAATGTAATCGATTAACTAACCCTAGCCATGTAGGCAGCCGTGTCAAAAGTGTTAGCCAAAACGGGAATAGTAGGAGTTGTGTTTTCTTAGCCTAACTGTTTTGATTTTCCTAGCCAAGCTCAGTGAGTAAGCCAAATATTACGTATACGACTTGTGGGCCGCCCAAGTGTTTGTAAGTCTCAGCCATGATAAAAAAAAATCAAAAACGCTTGCCTGCACACACACACACACACCATAACACTACATTACAGAAGACTTACAACAGGAACCGTACAGTACACACTCGCTAGAGTGCACCGCAAACCTGAGTTCAGTTCCGGCTTTTTGGGCACGCAAAGAGATACAATAGAAACTCTATTTACAATACAGATACAATCCAGAAAAAAACCAAATAAAAACACTACAAGAGTAATCAAAGCTTTTAGAAACTACAAAATTCGTTAGTTATCTTAATGCAACCCTTTTTCAGTTTTAGCGTGTGTGTGTGCGTATTGCAGTAAATGCAGAGTTATCAAAAGATGAGCCACAGAAAACTGTTATTAAGTACCTTGGGTCCGAAAGTCGCTCAAGAATCAGAATCACAAGTATTCGAAAATTTCATTGTCATTCACTCACATATTGATAATGCTTGTTTTTGGTAACGCTCATTTTGCTCATCCTCCATCACCAAAAGTCAAGTATGAAATTTACAAAAGATGATCAAAACAATAAGTCATGTTAAGAGATTAAAAATCTATTCGTCACTTAAAAACCTTAAAATAGTTTATCAAATTTATTTTTAGTTTAGCACTTACATTTCTTCGCATTGGTTTGACTAGTTAAGATATTTCAAAATATAGAAGTTCTGTCTGTAATGTAAAGCAATATAATTTTTTTGAATACTACAGATTAGAAAGATTATAGATTAAAGCTTATGTTTGTGATCGTCTTTTGTACAAATAGAATTAAAGCTCCATTGGCTCACGTAGTGCTAAAGATAAGTGCTAATAACTGCACCCACGCCAAATTGATGTGCACTTGTCTTCGATTATAATGATATTTTATTAAATGATGTTCATTTTTACAGCTTCCAAGCACTCGGACCTGGATGTCATTTTCGGAGACAGCAAGACCACCCCGGTATCCTATGGAAATGGGAAATACACCCGGGCCGCAGGATCCATTTCGGATGCTGATATGATTTTCGGAGGACCGCCCTCCAACTACAAAAGCGATCGCTTCGGGGCCGCCAAGAGCATGAGCATGAGTTCCAGTGGAATGGGTTCCGGAAATGGAACCGGAATGGGATCCGGAAGCTATAAGATCTACGAGGGCATCCAGAATGCGGCATTCAGCGACTTTAGCGACTCGGGCAGTATGAGCAGCATTGGATCGCATACCAAACGCTGGAGTGCCAGCAGGGAGGAGGACGACGAACTGGACTTGAAGTGAATCCAAATCAAATTCCAAAGTAGAACTTTCACTTAAAAAAACCATTCACACTCACACACAAACTCATACGAGCAAACTATGGAAATCTATCTATTTTCTGCCTCTGAAGTTTCCTGGTTTCATGGGAAAAACAAACACTAAGCGTATACTCACTCACTAAAAACCATAATCATTGGGTTACTATCGTTTCATCCATCAACTATCTTGATCGAAACACTTTCCTTTCGTTAGCCATAAATACACAAAGAAGGCGAAGAAGCAGCAGAAAATGCTATGTAGACACTGTAGTACACTACTAATATATAATTATAACCACCAATGCAACAACAATAATGCAAAGCCCATTAGATATGTGCAATGAAAAATGTCGCCGATGACTTGACTGGTTTTGCAGCATGATAAAAATAGAAAGAATGAGGAACCTATTTAATTATCATACTTAAAAACATTTTGAAACATTTTCCAAAGCAACAAAATGATATATTAAATATATATATTATTGAGAAAAATATTGAATTATATACCAGACATATTAAACAAATTGAGAGTTGATGACATAAAAAGTATTCGCTAGCATATATTACGTGTTAACCTGCTAATGAATCAATGGGAAAACTTTTAAATAAATCAAATATTAATGAATCTGTTATAAACCAACATGAGACACATATGAAATCCTAAAAACTATATAAAATAAAAGACAATATGCGCAAAGTATAACAAACAACCAAACGTTTAATACTAATATATACGCGATCTAATTATAATGGATAAATCGGTTAACGAACTATATGTATTCGGAAATTACTATGAGCAAATGTTACATGCGAAACACACAGAAACACAAAGAAACACACGAGAACAGAAGCTACTCACACACAAAGTAAATGTTTATTACCACAAAATATTATGATTATTATTATGATGTATTAGCAGTTAATGTTTACAAACAAGACAGGCCTGCATCGGGGCCTCGAAAGATATGGAAATTGAGAGTACCAAGCACGACAAGCAATGTTAAACTAGGCTGAACCAACTGGACATCAATAACGAACCAAACGTATTCGAAAATCTAGCGATCCCATGCGATCCACATAAATTTACACGGCTTAGTCGGTACACGAAGGTCGAGGAATAAACGGATGACGGATGGAGGCAATGGTATTGACGAATATTTAGATAATATACACAAGAAAATATTTATTAATGTTGCAAGCGACAACAACAACGAAGTCATATTATGCATTCGAAATATAAAACAATAGCTTCAATTGGTTAGGACTATGATTTAGCAACAAGTGTTTTGATAAATGTTTTTTGTTACGCACATGTTTAAGCATTATTTAGAGCAATAGACAATTTTACATATGTTATATTTGAAGTAATAGTTAAATTTCAATTGGGTTGTACCTATGGTTCTCTCTTTTATCAACTAATTGCATTAGAGAATTTTAAACACTGTTATACGCAGAGGAATATAACACGAGAATACTTAAAATCTTGTTATTTTCCAACTCTCTTCGATTTTAGTAGAATCTACATTCGGGAATGCTACAAATATTTTAATCTAAACAAATTTACAACTCTACAAGTATATTGAATAACTATTGTTTTTGGTTAGGGCCAAGTCCCAGTTACTTCATTCTATATCATCCTATCATCTATATACAAATATATATATATATAAAATATGTATGTAATTATAAGTGAATCTTTGGCTACAAGTACTTTTTCGTAATCGTAAACATCATCATTTTAATCGAACTGGCACATATTCACGAAATGTTTTATAAACATATATTTATAACGACAAATGTAGAACAGAAAGTACATAGATAAATACAGGCATCATTCGAGGAATTCGACAAACGTACATATATCATGGCACCACCCCCACAACTCACTCAACCCATCCCCATAACAATATCGTGCATCAAAAGAACAGAAAGTGCTGAATACATAAATTGAAATGGAAATTCAAACGAAATACTCAAGCATATAGCGTATAACTAACACGACTTCTAATCTGTTGCAAAATATACCAAATAAATACTCGTATTATTGTGAAAGTATAGCAAGAAATATGTACTTATATGTTGTCTGTAATTGATTCAACTCCCAGTCTCCCCCAATAAATCCCCAAAAATAAAAATCAAAGGGAGACCCACTCATTCGGTACTCACAAATTTACTGCAAATCTATATATACACATATATATATATACTACGAATTATTCCAATGAAAAGCGGCAATTGCAATGGCTAAGAAAAACAAAAACAAAAACCAAAGTAACAATAAATGAGTTGATGATTGATACAAAAGCAAAGACACAAATTGTTTTCCACTCGACGCACAATTTCGCGTGCGTTTACCTGCTGAATTGAGTTAGCATTGACATTAGGGGATTTTTCGGGCGGAAAAACGTCGGCTGCATTTTCAGGCTAATGACACCAGGAAAAACACTCTCGCTCTTCGAGGCGCTTTTCCAGTGCAACGAGGCCTGCAGCCCAATCTCCTCCTCCTAACAGATGGTCTACCTGTCAAGCCATAAAAACCAGGCACTTCCCAGGGCCCAGACTAGTCATCATTCGCGGTACATTCGATACAGACCGATTTATAGACAAGCACGCGATCTTCGAGATGCCACAACCAGGCGGGGATTACTTCATCATCATTACTTCCTTCTTAGTTTTGATCTGTTTCCTAGTTCCAACTAAGGCAGCCAGTTATCAAATGGAAAACTACGACCTGGATATGGATAGTGGGGGCATATCAAACTCTAGCAACGCAGAGGAGTTCTATGGAGGCGTAACTTCCCTGGAAAGACCTATTTCTTGGCTAAGAAGTGCCAATAGCATGATGGGCAGTCCAGCTGGCCATGTGGTGATGCAGGTGGCCAAGGAACTGCTGCATCGTTCAGCCGGAAACAGTCAAGTAGGTCAGGGATCGGGGGCCTTCATTTATAATTTATTCAAATTTTATAATTTTACCTTAGGTCCTAAGTCTGAACCTGACCAATCTGCTGATTATCATACTGCTAAAAGTCCTCATCTTCTCAGCTGGAATGTTGGGAGCAGGACACTGGAGTGCCTATGGTTATGGCCATGGTCGGTCGAGTGATAGCAACTATGGTTTGGGCCTAACTTCTGGTGATGACTATCTGATAACTGGGTTTCTAGCCGCCCAGGGAGCAGGTAGAGATGAGTGTCTGTATGCAGCATCCTGTGCCAGCCCTGCGGCAGCCTACGAATACGCGAAGGCAGGACGTTCTCTTCTGGGCGCCGTTGAATTGTTCCAAGGGTAAGCTAATATATGTTATTAAAATTTAGATACATCACTTTTTTCAAAAACCTCATCAGAGCGGAAAAAAGATATTTTTTTTATAGTAATTTTTAATATCTTAGATAGAAGAATTGAAGTCTATAAAATCCAAATTACCTTGAATTCTTAACAATCCATACCCAAAAAAAATCATAAAATATTCAATACACTTTATTATCTAGATCTTTATTTTTAATTTTGTAGAAATTATGGTTCTGTTTGCCCCAATAAAATTTTTTCACCAAAGATGTTATCACTTGTATTTAGATTTAAAATAACAAGATATATTTTTTGACCATGTTACAGTTCAAAGAAATTTTTTTAGCTTAGAAAATTGTATAAAAATTGTACTAGCATAAACGAAGAACTTAATATATCCTTAAATTGTCAGATATTAATCTCTTTTACTTTTTTCACAGGGTGCCGCTGGAGAAACCACGCTACACCGATCTCATTGTTCTAATGGAGCGAGCCGCCCACGATGGCTTCCAAGGAAAGGTCTGCAACATCACCCAGACTTGTGACGGATTGCTTTGAAAGTTAACCAATCGAAAACACTATTTATGTATCTATTTAAATGTATATTAAATCATTAGGTTGTAGTACAAACGAGGTGCAGTCTAGTGCTGGGTTTTCTGCTTGTGGTGTACAGTCTCAAATGGTTCAGCATGGAAATCAGATTATTTGCTAAATATTTTAACTATGCTATGTCTATTATTGTGTCTACTTCGGCTGTTTTCGTGTTGTTGCGGACTGTTAATCGGGATGTTTGAGGGCTGGGATTAGCGCAGGATATTCCTGTCCACATTCAGTTGCTCCTTGCCACCGGTTATGGCCTTGACAAACTCCGGATAATGCAGCAGACCATCGTTGTTGTCATCCGCAATTAGCAAAAACTTGTCAATGGCCTCTGAAAAAGAAATATAAAATACAATTTGCAAGTGTGTATATGAATATGACCTAATAAATAAAATTTAAGATTCTGTAACCATCTGAATATAACATCTGATGTAATGTATTTTAAAGTTCGCAATAGTTTTCCCTAGATAAGAAAACTCGTACCTATAAAATGTTCCAGCTCATCAGTGGCATTTTGTAGGTATTCATCCCGCTCGTTGTTTTTGAAATAGTCATAGTTATGATGCATGGCAGACTGAATCATCTCGAGGCCATCGAGTGCATTATTATTGTCATTGTCATGGGCCTAGAATTATCAAAGAAATTAATAGCAGTCACTATGATTTGTTAATACTTGAAAGACCTACCTTGAACATGTAGAAGATTTTCTCCTCTTCGCTCAGATCCTCCAGATTAGCCTGCACACCCATGTCCCTTAAATCATCATCAATGCGACTGAAATATAGTATTTTTAAATTTTGAACTACATTTTTCGTTCTCCCCCTCCACTCACTGCTCCTCATGGGTGAGATGCTGGTCCACTCTTCTAGTTTCGCCCCGAGGATGGTGTGGACCCCTCTTGACCGCCAGGGTTCCATCGAAGTTCTGGCTGAAACTGGCTATGCAGATGATGAAGTTCAGCAGGTTCGATAGATTGCACATCCTATACATCGTAGAGCGATTTTTGCAGGAAATTGTTGTGTGTTGAGTTCGGTTTTTGTGTATTTTCTGCAGGGGTGGGTTGGCCAGGCCACAACTGTCAACTGACAGCTGTCAAAGTGGTTAGAAATGCGCAGGCGCTAACTTTTGTGATTTCGTGATATGTTCCCCCACCAGGTCGACTGTCAAAATTCAAACATAGCAACCTCTTTGGCAATTGTCCCGTTGGTTCAATATAGCACTAGGCACTACTGTTAGTTGGGAGATCCCGAGCACACCGTCGCGTTAAATAATTATTAAATTTTCCATCAGTTAAGAGAGATTTCGATAAAATGTGTGAGCAGTACTGTGACAAGTTTGAGACCTTCAATCCGGAGGTTGAGTTTGCCAAGTTCCAAAAACGTAAACCCATCGTGAGGACTGCCCAGCTGTACGAGAATCTGCACAAGCGAGAGGATATCAAGTGTCCCTGTGAGTGGCAGGATCTCATTACCAATAATTTGTATTTCTTTAAGTACATTCCTAACCCTAACAGACAGCTTCAAGGGATATGGCGTGGAGACGGACGCCAATACCATGTACCGCACCTGCAACTCGGAATACGGTTACTATGCCCCCAATGCCTATACCATCCCCAAGCGTTTCTATCCACTTCCCCAGAATTTCTCCAACGAAGTCGTTCGTTTCGGCATGTATCGCAATTTCTCCCTCAACACCCACATGGATCGCACCTTCTACTAAGAATCGGCTTCAAATCAAACCACTCTCAAATTGTTTTATTCTTTATAAACAATTTTACGGATTTCTATGCCATTTTAAAATTTTATTCCGGTCAACAAGTGATGCCTATTTCGTCGAACATTTGCCTTATTAAGCAACCTTAAACAAATCTATCAATAACAAATTTTAAAATGTAAAAAGCAAAAAAAAGTAAATAACATTTTATAAAATCACCCAAACGTCAGTGTCTTTGATTATTATGTTAATTTAAGTTCTTTGATTTGCTTTTTTGTAAAAAAAAAGAAAAAAATAAAAAATAAGCAGGGAGCTCAAGACCAATGCAAACGTTAAAATTAAAAGTAAACCACCAACTGCTGTGTCTTATCATCAAGTTAACAAAATGAGGTGAGCCACATTAGCATAAGTACGATAGCTGGGAATTCGGAATACCGTCCTCTAGTGAAACCAAGAAGCTACTCGATGCATTGCTATGCGACATTTACGGCAGGCAGGAACAGTTGGCCAGGCGAATGAGACGCTGCTGTAGGGATCCAGTCTTCCAGAGACGATCCTCGAAGGAGAAGAAAGGACAACTGGCCCAATTGGCCAGCGGCATGGTGGGAAATCGAGACGCCCTGGAACGCTTGGATGTGCGCAAGCTCATCGATGTGTGTGCCATCCTGAAGGTAGAGATCCTGATGCTTGGCTATCTTCTGGAGAGGGTCCTTGTGGCCAGGGATCGCCTGCAGAGACATCAGGAGGTCCTTTGCGAGTTCGTCACCGCCGTGCTCGTCGTGGAAAGTGGTGAGTTTTGGGTTTACACACCTGAGATCTAGAAAAATCATACATGAAAATGGGTTACAATTTTGACCCTATAGGTATCACACGTCTAAATCGGAATGCAGTTACCCAAGTTTTGAAACTTAGAATTGCAGTTTTGGGTTCCCATTCTGAAAACCATTGGAAATAGGGAAAAATCTGACTTGAAAATGGGTCAAAATTTTTACCCTCGTTTAAAAGAATAATTTTAATGTAGATTAATAGAGAATTCCACCACAAATTCATAGAGGTATCACACGTCTCAATCGAGACCCAATAACTCAAGTTATGGAATTTTTTGGGTTTTTTTGGGTTCCCATTCTGAAATCCATTGAAAATTCGGAAAAGTCGAACATGAAAATGGGCTAAAATTTTGACACTCTTAAAAAATAAATATTTAAATGTGGAATATTAGAGAATTCAACCACAAACTCATAGAGGTATCCCACGTCTAAATCGGGATCCAATTACCCAAGTTATGGAAGTAAGAAGTGCAGTTTTGGGTTTCCATTATGAAAGCCATTGGAAATACGCATAATTCAAACATGAAAATGGGTTAAAACTTTGACCCTCGTATAAAAGAAATATTTTTAATGTAGATTATTATAGAATTCAACCACAAACTCATAGAGGTATGCCACTTCGAAATCGGGATCCAATTACCAAAGTTATGGAATTTACAAGTCTAGTTTTGGGTTCCCATTCTGGGAGCCATTGGAAATACGGAAAATTCAAACATGAAAATGGGTTAAAATTTTGACCCTCTTAAAGGAGAAACATTTAAATGTAGAATGTTAGAGAATTTAAGCACAAACTCATAGAGGTATCCTACGTCTATATAGGCATCCAATTACCCAAGTTATGAAAGTTAGAAGTGCAGTTTTGGGTTCCCATTATGAAAGCCATTGGAAATACGAAAAATTCGAACATGAAAATGGGTTAAAATGTTGACCCTCTTAAAAAAGAAAAATTTAAATGTAGAATTTTAGTGAATTTAACCACAAACTCATAAAGGTATCCCACGTCTAAATCGGGTTCCAATAACTCAAGTTATGAAATCTAGAAGTGCAGTTTTGGGTTCCCTTTCTGAAAGCTATTGGAATTACGGAAAAATCAAACATGAAAATGGATAAAAAATTTGAGCCTCGCTTAAAATATAAACGATAGGTAGAATATTAGAGAATTCATCCACAAATTCATAGAGACATCCCACGTCTTAATCGGTTTCCAATAACTGAAGTTATGGAATCTATAAATGCAGTTTTGGGTTTATATTCAGAATGCGTATATCTTATTGCAAGATCTGGAAAAATCAAATATGAAAATGGGTTAAAAACATAAAGATATTCTTATATATACATATAATATTCGTGAATCCAAATTCTTAAATGTCACCTTTCGAAAGATTCACAAGTTTCGGAACATTGTTAGCTTCCATAACTTGTACCCCCATGTTTCTTCGAGTGCACCAAATGTCAAAGTGTGCGTGTGGGTGGGAGGGGGCGTGCCACTGCGCAGGCTCCCCAACTGACAGCTGGGGGCTTCGAGTGCTGGCTTTGGCCCGAGTTCTGGCCACCGCCGTCAGTCAAGTGCGGAACTCTCAGCTGTGTGGATCGTGAAGTGCGGAATCGAAGGGCCTGCAGAAGATATCACAAAAGCCCAAAGCTGAACGCTGAAAAAATCCTCGCTAGCGTCACGCACCGTGCATGTATGTGTGTGTGTGTGTGTGTGTGTGAGAGTGGGTGCGTGTGTGCCAGTGTTTGTGTTTGCTTTTATTGAATGAACTTTGTTGTGTCCTGTGTCCGTTTTTTGTGTGAGTGTATGTGTGAGCGTTGTGGGCAGGTGAAGTCCATGCGTGCAAGTGTGTGTGTGGAGGAGGCTGACTTGATGACGACACAGCGCAGCATTGAGACTGTCTGACGGGCCACACACACACACATGCACACACCACAAATCTGACTTTGTGTGCGTGAGAGTACCAGAATGTGCGTGCGTGTGTGTGTGTGTGTGTGGACCAGCGGTTTGAAATAACAAACGTGTAGAACTGGCCTCCACAAGCATTTCTGCCTGTCTTATCTATGTTTTTATACCAGACCCATACCCATACCTCTTTTCTACTTTCTAATACCGCACTTTCCCCCTTTGCGTGTGTGTGTGTGTGCTTGTGTTACCCTTGATATTCGTCGACCAAAATACCAATGGTGGCTAGAAAAACAAGGGCCATAAAAATGAGCGCGTGCAAAAGTAGCATGCCATTACCATGTTTCTTATTTATTTGTTATTTAACTAATGCAGGAGAGGAAAGAAATACACTTTCTAATTGAATTCGAAGGAATAACAGCAGCGTGCGTAATGGAATAATAGAATTTTATCGATCCGGTGTGAAACGAGCCTAGGAAAATGCAATTATAAACTGCACTCGCCTAAAAGCATGCAATCGAAAATTTCATTAAATCCAACGGACGGTTTTAATGCGTTTTCCTGGTTCATTTCCCGGTGGCTCTATTGGTAATACCCCCTATAAGTCCCCATCCCCCTCCCATTTTGATGGCCTGCCTCTCACATGAGGTGCCTCTTCTGGCCCTGACTGATATGGCCAGCTATTGTTGCTGCCATTGTTGAGCAGTGTACGAGTGTGATTCATGTCACGCTCTCACACTCGCCCAGCGAAAAGGCTCACGAACTGGCTTTGTTTGGCTACAAAAAAAAAAAAAAAACAGTTTAAGCACGGCAGAAGAGTTGAAGGCCGCGCGGCTTTAATCCATACATATCTGGGCCAAACCATTCAAATCCATTATGCAGCAGTTCAGCAACTTTGATGAGTGAGTGAGTGGCTAACGTTTAGCAGGAGGAAAATTGCCATGAAATAGCAAAGTTCAAAGAAACTTTAGATGTCAGTTGGTAACTAAAGGCCACAAATCTTCTTGGCCTTACAGCTATTTCCTTAATTTCCACGTGACTTCAAGCTCGGTTTAGGTTGCCTTTCAAAAACAAGAAAACCAACCACAATCCTTAGTCGTAGGCTTGTTATTACCCGTCAAAGGCAACTCGTGCAGAATTATACTTTTAAATGCTATGAAATTTTAAAAACGAAACGAATTCCGGCTCAAAGGTAATTACCTGGCCAAAATGGGGGGAGCCGTGGCAAACGTAACCAGGAAAGTGGGTCAAGAAAGTGGCCAGTAAGGCGGGGGATCGATGAGTGCACCACAAGTCGTGCAATGGCATGGCTACACTAAAAAAGATCATTTTATTAAGGGTACTAAGTTATCTATATATATGAAGCTATCTAATCGAAACTAAACTAATTTTGCTCTGTATTGATTCAGAGCAAAATGCACTAAAATGAGATTTATTTTTTTTAAATGTTACTTCTTAATAAAAAAAAGAAGATTTATTATTTTGCGGTATATTCAGATACTTGCCTTTATAAAATTCCTAAGCCGATGAGTATGCTTATAAAGATTCCATAGTAATATTTTTTAAGTAGATCCCACATAAGCCCTTACTATTTTCCAAGTGTAACATTAAGATACTGCTTAGTGTCCGCTTTTTGTAGACTTTTTCCCCCAAGTCAGCAGTCACCTGGCCAAGCGTTGGGAACTGGGTCTGCAGTTGCTTAGTTGTCAAGGTTTTCCCTCTATATTTTTTCCTCCACGAGAGTGTGTGTGTGAGTTGAATGTTTTTTGAGCTCTTCTGCAAGGCGAACGAAATAGTTTTCAATGACATTTGAGCCACGGCGTTGGGTTTCTGTGTGTGTGTATGGGTTGTAAGCCAGTCTACGGTCTTGGCCAAATTATATAACTTCAGCATGCCACAAATACCTATGCAAATAGCTCTATATAACCCAATACGTATTTATAGATGTGCATGCCTAAGTGTAAGTGTCTCTCTGTGTATTCATGTAAATCTTGTGTAAATAATACAATAGGCCACAGCAACAACAACAGCAACTACAACTACTACTACAAGAACAACCAGACCAACGTAAAAGCAAAAATGTAAAACCATAAATAGAGAATCCCCACAACAAAAACTACTACTACTTCTACTACTAACTGCAGCAGCAACAACAAAGAGCCGCTGCGAGCAGTGGCAGAAATCATAGCATACCGTCAGGCGCACGTTAACTTAACATGGGTAACTATGCCAAGCCAGCACCAACCAGCTAACAACACTCATTCTCTCTACCTCTGTGTGTGCGTGTGTGCATATATTATTAATTTTAATCAATTAACATACCTCTCTCAAGCCTCTTAACTGTCGATCGATGTCTTTTAACTTGTGTGTGTTTTTTGTTTTAGCCCGCCTCAAAGCGTACATAACCAATTTGCAATCTGCCTTCGATCTTTTGCTCGTTTTTGAAACAAAGACTTAACTCTCGCTCTCTCTCTATCTCTCTTTCTTTACCTTATTTGTTTAACAACGTTTAAAACCAACCAAATAACAACGAAAAGGTAATTTATGCAAAGGAAGTTCAATGGAAAAGCTGATGCATATATCATAAAATATTCGTTGGGCACACATTCGCTAGGGTGGACCTCTAAAAACAAACCCATACTGAGTAAAAACATGTCCCTTAATGATTACAATATATACTTTTATTAGGAAAAACTCAAAATTGCCTAATAGCTTTTAAATAACGATTATAATAAATATTACTAGCTATCGCAGCTTGCTTCACAAAATGCTGTTTTAATAATATTCATTCCTTATATGGCATATGTTCAAAAATACAACAGGCTTAATTACAATATTTTACAGCGTACTTATAGGGCATATTACTCATCTGCTTTAAAATTAAAAGAAGGTTTTAACATAGAAACTTCCCAACGTTTTCTAGATTTAAAACCCATTTTAAGTAAGACGATAAAAGAACTCTAAGTTTCATTAACAATTATTTTAAAAACCATTGTCCTTTTATGGGAGGAAAATGTGCAGAAGATATTTAAAATACAATCCCCCATTTTTATATGTATAATATGTAAATATAACTTAGTAATATCTAATACAGCTGAGGTCCGCTCTAATGCACACATACAACTACATCGCACATCCACACAGTCGAGGCGCACATATACATATACATATACCTATACCTACGTATTACTCATGGTAAACGCGCACAATTCTAATTTTGGCGGCCGCTTGTAATTAACATTTGCATTTTCGTAGGGCAAGGGCTTTCCCCCTTGCTGGGCATAAATTTCCATTATTTCGCCATGTCGCAGTGTTGGAGGCGTTCGACCCCATTTAACCCATTTAGCCCATTTATACTTGTATATTCCATCCATCCCCGGGCAGTGCACACTTAATTTGAATTTTCCGCTGCCGTTATTTGTTACATAGATTCCCAGTTTGGAAAATTTTTACACTTTTCGATAGAGCGATTATCCTGTAACCCCCATGACACCCCACACACACACACACCTACATACGTACATCTGTTGCATGTTGGCCAAGTTGTTGCTGTTGTCTTTCCTGTTTTTTTTTTCCCACCTATTTCAGCAATCATTTTACACTCTGCTGACTTCGCTTGTACGTGTTTGCCGTGTTTCCTGTTTTGGCTTTTGATTTTTTTGCTCCTCAATACCACCGACACCTCTCACATTTTGCCATCAAATTGTAATTACTGCGTAGCAGTTTACTTTATACTGACAGAGCGGTTTATTTATGACGCCCACCGCGTTTATGGCGATGCAAAGTGACACAAGTTGCTGTGTGTGGGCGGCTAAAAAGTGTGAAGGATCCGGATCCTGGAGGACTTTGGACATGTGCACACACGTGTGCCGGTTCCGAGGGATTCCAGAAATCCGAGCTCACGTTGAGCGGATGATAACGCAATCTGCCTATCCGGCTTGTCAGAAAGATTCCCATGGATTTCCAACTGACTTGGCTGCTAAACATTGATTGATAAGTAAATTACACAGACTTTGTTGCAAAATGTCCCCTTGTTTTATAACACATCAATGAAAATTCAAGTTATTTTACCATGTTTTTTGAGGCAGAAGAATCCATAATATTGCTAAAGCAAAGTTTAAAAAAAGTCTTGGAACAACGATTTTGAAAACCAACAAATAGTACTTTGTAATACTCTTAAAGAATTGAGAAAGCAAGTATCCCGTTGAAAGTTGTTGAGGTTCTTAAAAGGGTACAAAAAACGTATATCCGAAAATCATTGCGAAAAAAAGCATTTTCGTGGCCAGATTTCAATACTGGGATTAAATAGCATTATTTAACTATGTGTTCTTTCTTACCATGGAAATTCTCCCTTACAAGCTTAAATTTTGTTGTATTCCTCCTCTAAAAAACCAATGGATGCCTCATGTAACAATCAAATTAAGCATTCTTACATCAGATCTTGAGATCTTTCTGCACGAAAGACTCTTCTGAAGAATAAGCTCCGAACATGTATATTTAAATACCATCTTGATACCATCTCATTTTCTTAAAAGTTTTAAAGTAATGCCAAGGACCAACGGGGCTGTCACAGGCACGGATCCCTTATCAAACTTATGTAGCTTGCAGGAGCAGATGGAAAAATTGAGAGAATAATAAAAAAACTTGCTTGCTTTTGGCAGGACACAATGTTCACTTAAGTTTTGAGGGCCGGGCTTATTGGAATTGACAGGCATTTTCAGTCCGCGTGATGCAAATTGATTGCCTTTGCCTTTTCCAATACCAGTGCATAAAAACGAGACCCACGTGGCGTATGGGTAATGCTGTTGGGACGTAATTCGGAAATTTAATCAAAGTTAAATAGAGGACAAAACGGATGTCGGGATTGCGAGAAGTGCAACGGCAGCAACAACAAGTGTTCCTCGGGGAGCCATTATGTAAGCCATCAAAAGCAGCATTTACCCATCGCCATTTTCCCCCATTTTCCTTTGGCTTTCCCTTGCCTTTCCCTTTTGCATAATCGCCCTGGCGAAGTGCTATTGTCTGGAACCGCGTGATAAAGGCGAATCGCAATCGCTAAGCCGATAATCATTGGGGTTAAGCATTGCAATAGTTTAATGAACCAGCAAGCATTAAAGTTATCATCTGGATGGCCGTTGACTGGGGAATTCATTAGCAGCCTCACGCCCGAATTGACACTAATGGCTCAGAACGTGCCTGGGCATATAAAAGCCCCGCTGGCCAACTGCATCGTAGATTGGGCCAGAAGAAAGTAGTCTCCGACACACAGACGCTGCTGCCCAGAGTTCCCTACTTCCATTTTTACACCACTTTTGGGGTCATGCAATCCCGAGGGATAAATGCGGTTTAAGTACACAGCTTTGACTGCTTTCACAGAGAGGAACTGAACGGGGACATGGGCATTACACAAAGTAAAGTAAATCTCTTTTGAACTGCTCAAAAGGTGGCCAAAAGGGAAGCTGAGTTTAAGTTAAGTCTTAGTGCCGCGTACTAAAAATATTTTACGGTGGTATAAGGTTATGGCAACACTGGAAGAAAAATTGAAAAATTCCCTTTATTACTTTTTTATAGTTGTGCCTACTAAAGTACCTACTGACCTTGGGTGGTTTTGTTTGTAAGATCTTAAGTATAGTCTAAGATTGGAACTTTTATTACTAAAAGATACCTTAATTATTTGGAAAATGGCTTCATACGTTTTATATAATCAAAGAATATTTATTTCTTGAATATTAGTTGGTTTACCCACAGTTTAAATGTGCTTTATTTTTCATATTGCTGTTTTATAATTACTCTATAAATAAGAAGAATATGTATACATTAAATATTTTCCTTTTTAATATCTTGATGTGCTTTGAATAAGGTTTATACCTTGGAAATGAAAACTTCAAGTAACAATCCATAATCCCTAAATTCTGTAATAAATTAGGAATCATATTTTCTTGAGATAATGTTTATGATTTAAGACACATTATTTATGCTAGCGCCATAGCCGTAAATATTTCGCATTTCTTTCGTTTCCTCTCCACCTATATAAATAGCTGACAGGACCCATATTCTTTCGGCTCATTAAACCAACTGTCATGCCCTGCGTGTTTTTATGGCTGAGTACACAAAACACACACATCTTACAACAAGACACAAAAAACAACAGAGCTCGCACGTGATGCTGGCCAAAGTTTAGTTCTGGTCAAGGCCCAAAGATTCAACCGAAATGTGGGCTAACTATCGCAGCCTTGACTAGGCAAACACTCGTAGGATGCCCAGTCCTTGGGCAGGCGCATTTAAAATAATTACACTCACTTGCATGCAGTAAAGAATGGGGCTCCTCATTGTCAGTCGCACATAAATCTTCCATGGAAAATGCACTTGAAGTGAAGAAAAAATATGAGCCCCCCAATGGCGGCCAGTCCAGCCACTGGCCATAAAGAATGTTTTTACGTCCGGCGCCTAATTGGTGCGAAGTTAGGAACCCCATTACATAAGAGTCGGCGCTATTAGTATTTCATTAGCCTGGGTCGGGGTCTTCTGATGTCTGGTCCTCCAGTCTCCCAGAGGCACGAAATCTTCGCTCCTTCTACCAGGCTGTTCTCCCATTTGTCGAGAGTAAACAAGCCCATGTTTGTTTAGCTTTAACTTTAGGCAGCGGCAATTTCTAACTGCCTCTTCATTAAACAAATGCCTTTCTCCGAAGGAGTAAACATCTCGGGTGTAGCATACTTACATCCCATACTTATACGTAAAGATTTGCATAAGCATGTAAATAAGCGATGGAAGGCAAAGGAAAAAATCCCGAGCAATCATGTTTATCAAATACAGTTTAGCTTGCCTAACAAGAACTTTCTTTGATCAAAGTATTTCGAAGCAAGAGGGAAATAGGCAAATTTATACAAGAATTTCTTGAAACCATACGATAGAATATGGTGTTTTTAAATAATATATCCCATAAAATAAGGATTTCAAATCTCACTTAAAAGTAAACAAATTTTTCCAAAACTTAAATTTTATTAAAATAAGTTTAGTTTACAGAACTAGAACTGTAAAAGTAAACCTAAGGCTTATTATTTTTTTAAAAATATGTATTATCTACTTGGAGGCTCCATACTAATGGATTCCCCGCATTCTTGGCCGTCAGCTTTCAAGGCAAACAATAACACCAATTTCCCGAGGAATTCTTAAGAAACGGAAATTTTACTTCCGCACATTCCATTCCCTTAATATTTCTCACCCAAAGCTTTGCTATAAACCGGGGTAAAACCAGATTTTAGGTTTTAAAATTGAATCACGTTCCGCATGAACAGCATGCGCTTGATAAGCTGGAAACACAGGGCAGAAGTAAAAATAGAACGGAAATCAAATTATCAGACATAAAGTGCGTTTCTATAGCCCACACGAGAGGGCATTGGAATTCAAATTCAAAAGCTGGGTAAAACGACAAGAACAAAAAGGAAATATCGATTCGTGGGAAAAACTTAAACGTAAGCCAATCTGAATTTATGCTGCTATCATAAAGTCAGCGAAAGACATCATATTTTTTATTAACTTGACCTTTAGGGCTGAGTATGTGGGCGGCAGCTGTGTACAAGCCTAGAAGCCGATAAAGTTGAGCCACGAGAATATTGTTCTCATGTCGGGGTGTCAGCATCGTAGGGCTAACTATGTTTTACTTGAAATGGCGGGACACATGTGTATCCACCCACCCAGCCACCCACTCACATATCCTCAGCACCCGCAACACACTTGTCAACTGAAATAAATGTCATGGTCAATTTAACACAAAGACAGAGACTTGTGTGTTTGTGTGGGCCGTTTTTCAATGGAGTGTCCTGTGTCACTTAGACTTTACAGGGAAAGAAATGCTTTAGATTTGATGATCATTTTGATGAAATTCAGTATCTTACCTAGAGTAATTTCTCTCTTTTTACGGGCTTAGAGAATGTTCAAAGAGAGCAAATCCAAGAATTTCATTCCATTATGTCAATTTTACCTTATTCAATGGTAAAAATGATCCTGCATAAATGTTCGTGTTTTTTTTTTTCTGTGTTGGCTTTCCCTTGCTTTGGTTCTAGCCGCCTTCACTGATGTTTTCTCGCAAGGATGTGGTCACGACACAAATCGCATCCTTCCACAACTGCATGCCGCATTTTTGTCGCTCTCAAGTTAATTCGCCCATTTCGCAGACATTTCGCAATCATTCGGATCAGAGCACTTGATTGATTAAGTGTCTAAGCTATACGAAATATTTAAATATAAATATATACATCTTTTGTATTCTTTCTTCTTCTCTCTTTTGCGCGCTCTTACAAAAAACGTATATTGTGCCACAACTACCAACTCTATATTATTATATTACGAATATATCTATATATGTAAAGTTTGCATACTGCACGGATATTGTAAGTGCTAAGGATCCAGCAGCCAAGAGCCCAGAATCCTATTTGAATAGACCAACTAACCTAACCTAAACCGAACCGCCGACCGAAAGTATGCTTTATAAGAATTTTGCTTAACTTTTGCAGACGATGCACAGCCTAAAATGCGTTTTAGCCTCTCACCACCGCCACAGAAAGCCATTAGCAGTGCCCGCCTAACCTCGCCCACCAAAAACAGCCGCAGCACCACCATCAACCCCAGCACCACCATCAACAATAGAAGCCCCATCAGCGGCAGCAGCAGCTTCAGCACCATGCTGACCCGCAATGGCGGAGGTCACGGGACCAGCCCCACCGCCCCCGTCTCCGCCGCCTCCTCGGCCACGCCCACCACCTCTGCGGATGATGAGGCCACCTCGGATTACAACCAGTGGTTGCATGCCATGAAGCTGGTGGCCCGACTGCCCGGAGGCACTCCACCCGAGTTCCGACGCAAGGTGAGATTCAAACCTGCACAGAGAAAATTATGACGTTCTCATCTGAGTTGAAAATGTTCTTAAAAATAGAACGACATTTTTAAGTTGGAAATGTTTTTATTTTGCTCGAATCAAGTTTAATTAGCTGTATTTAAGTACATTGTATGTTCAAATAAACTATTAGTTTAGTCCTTAGTGTATACTTATCAAAAAGTTGTTAAATAAACTTAGTTTAACTTTTCTCTTCTCACCATTTCGTTCTTATATTGATACCAAAATGTACTTACACGGTTTTTAAGAACGATTGTTCTCAATTCAAGAACAACGTTCTCAATTCAGGAACATTGTTCTCAATTCAAGAACAATGTTCTTAGATAGTTTTCTCTGTGTGTGCTTTTGCTCTGATTTTGCCAGCATAAGGTCACAGGATATGAGGGAAATATTTGTTTTATTTATTATTACATTCTTTTTAAACTGTTAACTAAATATGAACTAGAGAGCTTACGTACGATGTGACGTTCCACATACTATATAGAACGTTCAATCAGTGGTTGCCAGCAGAAACAAAAAACTACCCGATGGGTTGTAAAATGTTTTCTGCCGGAGCTCTGCCGCATTTCAAATCTCTCACACAACGAAACTCCAACATGTCTAAGCATGTCTATGCATGTCTAAGCATGTCTATGCATGTCTAAGTATGTCTATGCATGTCTGCCTCTGCTGGTGACCACTGCATTAAGTTGCGACTACATATTTCGTTATTATTCTTGGAAATTGAATAATATTAATAAATAAAGTTCTTCAGAAGAAGTCTTGTCAATTTTTAGAAAACCAGAACATATTTGTACAATATTCATTAGACTTATGCAATTATTGATTAATTGGATTTATAAAGAAGGAAATACCTTTGAATACTCAATTAGTATTTATTTATTTAACCCTCTCCTTCATTAGCTGTGGCTCTCGCTGGCGGACAAGTACCTCAAGTCGAAGAACGTGGACTGGGCGCAGCAGCGGGAGAAGTGCTTCTGCGAGGAGTGGCGCGAGGATGACGAGGAGCTGGGCATCCAAATCGTCAAGGTGAGCTCCAGTCACGGACAACAAGCTGAGTCCCCCCAGAGCATCATAAATGTTTCGCCCCCGTTTAGGATCTGCATCGCACTGGCTCGAATCTGTGCACCGGCCCCGCGGGCTCCATTAACCAGGCCAAGCTCAAGCGCATCCTGCTCGGCTATGCCCGCTACAACCCCGAGGTGGGCTATTGCCAGGTGAGTGCTCCTTGAAGGATCCTTGTCTGCTGCCTAACAATACAATGCTTCTCGCTCAGGGCTTCAACATGCTGGGAGCCCTCATTTTGCAGGTGATGGACAAGGAGGAGGAGGAGTCCATGAAGGTCATGATCTATCTGGTGGAGGGCGTCCTGCCCACGGGCTATTTCTATGGATCGATGGGTGGCCTGCAGGCGGACATGGGCGTCTTCCGGGAGCTGATGCAGACGCGGCTGCCACGCCTGGCGAAGCACCTGCAGCGCCTTCAGGGACCCGTTGAGAACGCCTTCGAGCCGCCGCTGACCAACGTCTTTACCATGCAGTGGTTCCTCACCATGTTCTGCACCTGCCTGCCCATGTCCTGCGTCCTGCGCGTCTGGGACCTCGTCCTCATCGAGGGCAGCGACGTCCTCCTCCGCACCGCCCTCGTCCTCTGGAGTTTGCTAGAAGAGTAAGTCTTGAAAATGTTACCTCTAATGATAATACCTACGTTTCAAACATTTAAGCAAGGTAGAAAAAAACGAACAGAATTCGTTGATCTAATCAATTTAG
This sequence comes from Drosophila subpulchrella, assembly GCF_014743375.2. Classification (NCBI taxonomy): domain Eukaryota; kingdom Metazoa; phylum Arthropoda; class Insecta; order Diptera; family Drosophilidae; genus Drosophila; species Drosophila subpulchrella. Next base: position 15,385,098 of record NC_050609.1, read on the forward strand.
TGATTTAACGCTAAAGATTTACTCGTTCTGGTTCTGCATTGATTCATAGATTTGAGTGGACAGTTTTATTTACAGATAGGTTTCAAGGGAATCTATAAATTTTTACAATTTGAAGGTGTTTATTTAGATATATCCTATTTAAAATTAGATACGCAATATATATAATGTACCTTCTTATCTTTTAGAATAATAAATCTTAATTTTGTGAATGCAAGTTGTCATAACTTAACTACTTACCATTTCATTATTATTCAAATCTAAAACTTTATCGAAAAAGCTGCAAGCCATTTAGAGAGCATTAATCCTAATTACGGCATTTTCGTAATTATAACTGAATGCAAAACTACCGAAACAACGATTATATCAATGTGCATCCACCCAATGTCTGTGTAGAATGTTTGGGTTGGGTTTTTTGGTGGGTGGTTGGCCAAACAATCGCCGCAGTGCGAGGCTAGAATTTGTGTCAAGGCTGCTGGAATTTTGGCAACAGTTTTTCCTGGTTGCCAAATGCAATTTAGCAATTCCGCTCGGTCCTTACCCGCCAGGAATTTCATGTTCAGACGTTGTGGAACTTTTTATGGTTCTGTGGAAAAACAAGTTTAGTAAATATGAACAAAAAATAAAGAAGCGAACGACATTGAACTATGCTAAATGTAAGCTAGAAATGGGTTTTGGGGGGAGGCCAAGGTCAAGAATCGACTGGGAAAATTCAAAAGGATAAGCTCTTGAATAGGGTTTTTGTATGAGTTTTTAAAGACAACGTAATGGTTTTTTTGTTACTCCAGAAAATCTAATAAATTGTTTATGGTATCCTTTTAAGACGTGTGCTTAGTGTCAGATCTGCGGATGAGTTCTATGGCAAGATGGGCTCCTATTCCAGTGAGCTGCTCAATGGCCATCTGGTGGACTCTAATGGCTTAATAGAGCGAGTGGTTAAACTAGGACCCATTGCGGATTTGCGACAGCTCAGAGATAAGCACCTCTACAACATTGCCCCACTGCGTCACAAACAGGGATTGCAGTGAGTATTCCAAAATATATATGAAATATTAAGATTCAATATCCCTTCCTTCTGAAGGCTCTACTATGACGAGGAGGACACCCATTCGGATGAGGAGCGCATGGCGGTGGCCACCGTTTTTGGCTTGAATTGGGGCAGACGTGGATCTGTGGGTCCGGCGGCGGCGGCGGCGACGGCGGGAAAACAGCAGGTGGAGCAGAAGGACCGCCTGGCCCTGGACATTTCCCTGCTGAAGAAGCAGTACGATCGGCTGAGGGAGCGCCAGAAGCAGGCCCATGTCATCCTGACCACAGCCTGCTCCACGGCAGCCAGGCAGGGATCCAGTGGTCCAGCGAGCAGCTCCCAGTCGCCGGTGCCGGTGAATCAGTTGCTCCTCGGTCGCCCGGCCATTGTGACCAACAAGGGCAAGCGGGTTGGTGCCCCCTTGGGTGCCATTCCGCCCGCTCGAAAGCCATCCCTTCCAGCTGTTCTGCACACCAAGCCAACTGCAGAGAAGCAGCTGCGACGTGGAGAGACCCTGCTCTGGCGGGACACCGACCCGAGTCGAAGGCGTCGGGATAGTCTGACCTGGAAGGAGATCAAGGCAGATCGGGCGGCCATGGTGCGGGAGGGCATTGATGTGAACTCTGTGAAGACCCAAAAGCTGCGCACGAGATTCGGCAAGAGCGATAGCTCCTCCTACAGCGAGGATAGCGATGGAGAGCAGGAGGCTGGACCCGCAATAGGAGGAGGAGGAGGAGAAGGAGGCGGATCCAGCACGGACACTAGCCTCTGCGACGATGATGATCCCAAGTCCATGGAGAAGAGTCCCAAGCACAAGGCGAAGCTGGCTCGCAAGCTCAGGGAGCAGAAGCAGCTGAGCAGTTCCAGGGAGACGAGCTTGGAGCGACAGAGACCCAAGTCGTGGGCTCCCAGCAGCAATGAGATTCCCTTCATGCTCATGGGCACGGATAGTGGCGATGAGAAGGAGCCGGTGGTTAGGGAGGAACCGGAAACGGAACTGGAAACGGGAGATCCTGCAGAGGATAGTGCCACTGAAAGTGGTCGTTTTGGCTTTGACAAGGAATTTGATACGGTCAGCTACAAGCTGGAGCCATTGAAAATCCATAGTGATCCGGAATTCCCAGACCTAACTTCCATAAGTCCCCTACCTACGCCCAAGGAAAAAAGTGAAGCTGAAGAGGATCTGCTGGAGGAGCAAAAGCCCTTCGATTTCAGCGATAATGGAGTGACCAATCAGTATTTCGAAAGAGTCAACAGCGTGGAGCGTCCCAATCGCCTGGAGCTCTCCTACTCACTCAACGAGGAGGAGACGGATGCCAGTGCGATTTACCTGGAGGAAAGGGAGAAGATCGAGGGGCATAGTGGCGATAGGGAATACCAGTCGCTGCCTCCATATTTCCCTAGGGAGGAAGATGATAGTAGTGTACAGGTTGCTGGCAAAGTGCCACAGATTCGAGATGACAACATTCCTGGCGAAAATAAGGATGACTATAAGGAGCTGCTAAACATGACGATAGAGGAAAATCCAGGGTACAAGCCACCTCCACCCACAGCCAGTAGTTTGAGTAATGCCAGCCGGAAAAGAAGGGATCCTCGTCGCAAAACGCTGACCCGCTCATCGACCATTGAGATTGAGGAGCGATATCAGGCCCTCGAGCGCAGGATCAGTCAGGATCAGCCGAATGGTGGGGACAGGCAGTCCAAGTACATCCCAAGCACAGCTGCCCTGGAGGAGCGGTTCAACACCCTCGAGAAACAACTAAGTGCCGAGAAGCAGCGGAAGGAGATGGTCGAAATGGAAGCTGACTATCCCAACAAATCCGAGCGAATTCCCTCCACCGCCGATCTCGAAACGCGCTTCAATTCCTTAACCAAGCAAATGAGTTCCAGTGAGTCCAGTTCCAAAGCTCCCATTGATCTTAGGGACGAAGAGTCGCCCACGGGCAGTAGCTCTAAGGAGCAGAAGGATAGTGAAAAAACCAGCAAGCTGCATAAATCCGAGGAGACTCAATCTGATTCTAATGAAACTACGGAAAAAACAGAATCCAGCGATACCAAAGAAAACCCAAGTGAAGAAAAGGAGGCAGAAGAAAAGCCGCGCCTTAAAAAACTTCCATCAACTGCTGAGCTGGAAGATCGTTTCAATGCCCTAGAACGCAAAATGAGTGTGCAAAAGAGCAGCCCATCCAAAACTAAGAAGGAACCACCCGATGAAGAAGAAACAAAGGCTACAAAAGAGCCACAAGAGTCCGAAAAGCTGAAGGATAAGCCAACTACTCCTACAAAGGATCCCAAAGATAGTGGAGAGAAAAAACACGAAACAAAGGAGGTTCCTAAATCGCCAACAAAAAACCAAGACCAAAAAGTAAAATCTGAGTCACCAAAAAGTGAAGAAAAATCCACAAATGAAAGCCCAAAATCAACAGAGGAGGCCCACAAATCAGTAACTTCTCCGGCTAGTAAAGAAAAGGTTTCGAAACCGGATTCAGAAAATGCAGAAGCTCCTAAGAAATCCGATGCAAAACCTGATGAACCCAAAAAGGCAGAAACTAGTCAGTCCCCCAAAAAAAGTGATTCCGAAAAGGCAGAAACCAGTAAGACAACGGTTTCAGAAACTTCCGAGTCCGATAAAAAGTCTTCTAAAGACAAATCAACTGTTAAAGATGAAGAATCCGTAAAGACTCCTCGAAAATCTCCGCCCTCCACAGAGGAATTAGAAAAACGTTTCAATGCCTTGGAGAAACAGATGAGCACCACCAATATGGAAACAACCAAAGAGCCTGAGCAATCAAAGTCATTGGATAAAAATAAAGCCTCAAAAGAAGAAGAAAAAACACAAAAGTCTATGAAATCTTTCGACGATAAGATTAAAGAAGTTAATATCGCAATAGAAAAAAAACAGAAGAAAGTTGAGGCGGAAGATCAAGGTGAAAAGATGGATAAAAACGTTGAAGAAAACGAAAATTTGGAAGACTTGAAAAAAAATGAAGAATCCTCCGAGTCACCAGAAGAAAGTCTGCAAAAGGGCAAGAGCCAGAGAAGGGCTTCTGAACCGCCTTCTACAGAAGATCTGGAGAAGCGCTACGAAACCCTGAAGCGCCGCATGAGCAGTAAACACCATTTAGGCACCACAAGCGAAACAGTTGATGAAGCTCTCGAGCGGATCCAACAGGAGGTGATCTCGGAGGCAGGGGAGGAGAAGAAGCCACCACCCTCGACGGAGGATCTGGAGAGTCGTTTTGAGGCGCTACACGGGGGTGAGAAGAAGAAGGAGTCTACTGCGACAACCTCAACCCAACCCAAACTCGTGGATGTGGCCATCGAGGCGCATATTCCAGATCCACCACCGCCGCCTCCACCTCCCAAGGATCGCCCACCCATCCTGGCCGAACCCGTTCTTCACCAGCAACAGGCTCTGATCGAGGAGCTGCAGAGCAAGATGCGAGGCCAATCACCCGGCGAGGAGAACCTCAAGCCCAGCGAGATCAATCCACAGAGGCAGCGGCAGAGGAATCTCCTCCAGCGACCCACGCCCATGGGCGATGAGACATCGGAAGCACCTGCAAACACGGCTTACTACAGAGCGGCAAACCAAGAGCCATGGCAGCAGCGCATGGTGCGTCGGTTCTCTGATTTACCCTCCCGGGCCGATCTGGAGAACCGATTGCAGTTCCTGGAGAGGCAACTCTACAAGAAGTTCTACAAGCAGCGCTGTGCAAGTGATTCCGAAGTTGCATCGAGGGTCAAACTGCCGCCCGATGACCAGCCCAGCACATCCCGCCAAGCGAAGGTCCTGGAGGCCGAGGGTCAGCTGGAGCAGCGTGTCCTGGCGCTGGAAAAGCAGCTGAGCGAGAACAGTCTCAAGTTGCTGGAGGCGATGAGGGAGCGCCAGAGGTCAGCGGCTCCCCGAAGCGATGATAGTGGCTCCCCAAGACGACTCAGCACTGAGACCATTGACGCCACCGGCAAGGAGCTAGTTAGATATACCCAGAACATTGGTGAACTGGAGGAACTGGATGCCCACAAGCCCATCAACATTAGCATCAACATCAAAATGCTGGTCAACAAGGATGGTGACTCCAAGCAACCCAAAGGTGAGGCCAAGCCCACCACAGAGGATCTCACTCGTCGCCTGGAGCAGTTGGAGCAGCAATTATTGGAGGAGCGGGCCAAGAATGGTTCAATCCCACCCGAAAATGAAGTCCTAGAGGAGAAGCCATCAAAGCCAGAGGAAAGTGACGACTGTAAGAAGCAGGAGAAAAACTGCCACAATCAGCATGTGAAAAGTGACGAAGCTGAGAAATTGGAGGTTCCTCTTGAGGGAAAAATCGAACCGGAAGCTGTTAAGGAGACCAAAACCCTGGAAAATGAGGAAAAAGCTCAGGCTCGCGCCAAAGAGGTGGTTACAGAAAACCCTGTCAAAGGGGAGAAGGCACTGGCGGATGAAAACCCAGCCAAGAAAACAGGTTTGGTAAATCAGAAATCTTCTATTCAAGAAAAACCAGTAGAAGATACAAAAAAGAAATCAGAAACCAAAGCTCAAGTCACCCAAGAAACATCCTCCCAAGTTAAACCACTTTCAACTGAGAAGGAAGCATCCTCAACTAAAGATCCTAAACCTAAAGAGGCTCCGTCAGAAGAGAAGACCACCAAAAAGGAAACTGAAAAGCTTAAGAAGGAGGAATCCGAATCTAAGAAAGATCTCCCCATAAACAAAACTGAAAATTCGAAATCGGAAACTTTAAAATCAAAGGAAACCCCTTCAGCAGCGGTCACCACCAGCAAAGAATCAACCAAGGAACTGCCTGAAAAAAAGGAAGCTTCCAAAGAACTTCCCGATAAAATGGTGATTAATGCCACCGATGTGGGACCTATGGATCCCAACAGCAAGACAGTGGTACTGCTGATGGACAACGAACCCAGGGCCTCCAAGGTTAGGAGATTGACTAGAGCCAACACTGAAGAACTCGAGGATCTTTTTCAGGCCCTGGAGAAACAGCTCAACGATCGTAATCTAATTAAATCCGAAGATGGTCGCCTGATACGAGTGGAAAGTAAGCCAAGTGCCGAGCAACAAGAGCAGACTCAGGCTATTAGTGATCTCACCAAAGAAATCGAGGATTTCACGAGCGCCAAACCTGAGGAGAAAGATAAGCCCAAGGAGGTGGAGAAAGCGGAGAAAGCTGAGCCAGAAGAACCTGAGGAGGACTACGATTGGGGACCCAACACTGTAAAACATCATCTGAAACGTAAAACTGTCTACCTGCCCTCCACCAAAGAATTGGAATCTCGCTTCCGCTCCCTGGAACGTCAAATCAAACTGCTCGAGGATGTGGAGAAGATTGATGTGGAGCAGCGATTGGTTGAGATTGAAAGGAAAATCAAACTGCAGTACTCGCTTTCCCATGAAAAAGATTTGAATAAGTATCTAGAGCTGTGCGAGGGTAAGGGTCTGGATGATGAGGAAACATTTTCCTTGGAAACCCCCACGAAAGCTGAGGAAACTGGAACAGTCAGAGATCGATCCAGAAGTCCTGGACGCAAGGTGGCCAGCAAATCTCCGTATACGTCCCCTTCCCGAAAAGCCGCTACTAAATCTCCGTATGTTTCTCCCACTCGAAAGAATACCACCAAGTCTCCATATGTGTCTCCTTCCCGAAAGGCTAACAAATCACCCTATACTTCCCCCTCCAGACTGCGCCAGAGGTCACCTTCTCCAACTAGATCCCCAGAGAGGAAATCTAAAAGAAGTCCCTACACTTCCCCAGCCCGTCGCAAGCCTCATCCCAACGATCTGCCAATCTCCGATGATCTGGAGTACAAGTATCGGGTACTCGATTTGGTAAGATCCAAGTCCAAGGAGAACTTGGCCAAGCGAATGAACGATCCCAATAGAAAACCAGCTATTCATCCTCTGGAAATGATTCTAAGTCCTAGTCCGGATGATAGTGCCATACCCACAACGGGAGAACTGGAGCACAGGATACGAGTCCTGGATGGAAAGCTCAAGTCGCCAGCGAAAACCCGATCCAAGCCTCGCTCACGATCGCCCACCATCGAGGACATAAAACGTCAGAAAATGAGGGATGAGCAAAAGCCCAGGACACCGGTACACAATCTGGAGAGAATAGTCAGTTCTCCGGGACGACCAGAACCACCCACTGCCGAGGAGCTCGAGGAGCGCATACGCATCCTAGAGCAGGAACACAAGTTCGACTTCAAGACCCAGAAGGACTACAGGGCATTTAATCAAAAGCTCAAGGACGTCATCTCCCCGTCGCTCTCTTTTGAGGAATTCCGGGCAGCCAAGTCCCGGGAGCAGAGCCCCCGCCGCCATGGAGCCACCACGCCCAAGTCTGCCCTCCGTCGTGACGATTTCGATGAGCCGTACTCCAGCAGTACCACCACCCACTACCGCCCCACCAGCCCCAAGGTCATTCGGTTCCGAGACGAAGACGTCGACGAAGATGAGGACCGTTTCGAGGAGGAGGCACCCAGGCCGAAATCCCGACAGACCAGCGATCGAATGGTGGGCAGCACTAATGACGTTTTGGACTGTTTAGCGGAGAATACTAAAATTCTTGAACGTATTCTTAAGAAGACTCTTGCAGATCAGCCATCGGCCACTCGCAGCTACGCCAGCAGCTCGGAGGGTCTGGATGCCTTGGGTAGTCGTCTAATGAGGGTAAGTGGGGGTTATGACCATCAAACTTTTCAGTATACCTATATACAGAGAAACCTCAGAATTCTTCAATATCTATTAAACATAATACCACAAAGAACTGAAATCTATCTATGTGACATATTGTATACCTTCTAGGAAACCTCCCCGATTACCCGAACCGGAACCCACACGGGCGTACCGCTGCGAACGGGGGAGAACATCAATGACCGCCTGAGTTCGATCAAGAACTCCATCAAATCGATCGACACGCTGTGCGAGGAAAAGCCCTATCAGAAGGAGAAGTGCCAGCGGTACATCGACTCCCTCTTCTCGGACTCGCTGCACTTTGCCAGCAAGAAGAGTTCCCTGGAGGATCTCAGTTTCAGTCGGAGCCTGAGTCGCAGCGAGAGCAGGGGAAGGAGTATTCACCGATCTGGTGACTATGCTCCCTCGATAAGGATCACCTCGGAGCATCGGTCTTTGGGTTCGGCGGAATCGCGAAGGAGTCCACTGGGCAATAGGGAAACGAGTCCGTATCGATCCCATAGGGAGGTGAGCAGGGAGTTGTCACCGCGTCGGAGGCGGCTGGAGGAGGAGGACGAGGAGCGTAAGGATCGGGAGAGCAGTAGGGTAAGACGTGATAACTTGTTGCCAAATTATTTTGCTGATAATCGTAGCGAACTAAGTAGCGGGAGTAGTTTAACCGGGTTTAACCACAAAGTAGATAGACAACTAGAAGAGACGTGCGCCAAATATGCGGACGATGCCAGACGCTCGGCCTGTCGCACACCGTTGAGCCACCCGTACGAGTCCCGCACCACAGCCACAGCCACACGCCACAGCCACAGTCACACCGATCCTGTCCAGATCCAGGCCAGCACAACCGGATCAGTCAGTGCAACCGATAGTTTCCCCCGGCCCGTGTCGCCCTACCGCCAGCCCTACGATCCCTACCATCGGTCTCCCGGTGGAGGCACACCCCTTTACCAGCCCGGCAAGCTGGAGATCCGTCACACCACCGTCACCTCGACCTTCTACGATCGGTTCCTCACCGAGAAGCAGATCGAACGCCAGACCCACTCCCGTCCGCCCAGCCGATCGCCAGTGGTTTCACCCTCGGTGCCGGCCAAGAGCTACGGGGACTTGTGCAGCACCACTTCAGCCATGTCCAGCACAACCACCACCACTGCTTCTACCACCTCCTCCTCCTCATTCATGTCCAGCAGCTATGCTGGTGCCTCCTTTTCGCTGCCCTCCAGCAGCAACTACTCCTATTTGAACCCCACTCCGGGTGTCTCCGCCACTTCGCCCAGGGCCAGTTGCTCAGATCTTCGCTCCACCACCACCGCCGCATCCTTAACCACCACCACCATCGCCACCACATCTTCTTCGTATGTGCCCTACAATTTCAGCAACTCCTTCACCTCTCGCCTGAGCGAACCCATTACCACTTGCTCGGCAAGTGCTGTGAGCACTAGTTCCCTCACCCATTCCACGGGGGTATACAATCCCATGATGTCGTTCACTCTGAGGGAACCACTTGCCAGCAGTTCCCTGGGTGCTTCAAGTGCCTCCCCGTTGCTACCGTTTCAGTTTAACAGAACCTTTACTTCCAACTTCGACAAGGAGCAGAACAAACAGTAGAGGAAGTCACATCAATCGTTAACCGAAGGTTGTCCATTAACATTAAAATTCCTTGAAAACCTTTTCCCAACAACAAATCGATACAAATCAAGCTCAAAACTTATTATACTGAGAAAAAATCAGTCTAAGAACAATACTAGTTTAAAGATATGTTTCATAAACAAAATTAAAGTCTATTACTAGAATTTAAACTGTAAAAGAGAACTTTAGTTTATAAAGCTTGTGTTCTAAAGATCTTAAGTTTAGTGATACTTAAAAATATGAAATTATTCAGAACTTAAAAAATTATTAAAAATCATTCCTAGCATTAAATGTTAAATGTTGCTGTTTTCTTGATTCTAAAAATACTTTTATTATTTTAGATCGGTTTTTATCTCAGTAAACTTAACTCTCGCTAAGCAATATAAGTATAGTAAATATTATAAACAGTTATAGGCAAACACAACTACATATTCTCTATAAATATATACAATCCTTGCAAATCGGATATTTACTCTTCAAGCAACTCTTGCACCAAACCATTTTGGCTTATTGCAACTTACCTCATCTACATTGACAGCACCAGCAACTCAACTGATCATAACTTAGCAAAGATTTTTATACAATATATATCTACGTATATACAAGGAGTATAGCTATCGAAACTGTAACCAGGAAGAGGGCGAAATGTTATTACATCTTTTTCAGCGTTAACCAAAGCTTAGCTCTAATTCCCTTAACCAGAACACTCAATTAAACTTAAACTTTTCCTTAAAATTAACTAATCAATTTACACTAATCGGTTTACACTAGCCAACAAATACCCAGATTAAAACACACTCTTCAAAAACGGTGTTAAACTCTAAAGTGCATTTTTGGGCCGAGTTAGTCGAGAAAGCTAAATATAATGATTAATCAAATTACGTTTACTGACTGACACGAGCCGTAAAATTAGTTTGCCAACATTGTTAAATATACACGCAGCCATATATATGTACCTATACCAATTGAATGATATATATTGTATTTAATTACATACCGATTGCAGTTGTTGAATTTCAATTTTGCAAAGGACACGATTACGATTATGAATAAGCAAGTAAAAGTAAACCCGAATGCAAATGGCTATAGAAACAATTATCACTCGCGGCAGCGCAGCCGAAAGTTAATCAAAACGATTAGAAAAATTTTATGACAAGTATTTCGATTTGAAATCGGCAAGAACCCAAGACATATACCAATTGCAATTGTTAAGTAGGCAAGAGACGATAACGGCTTCAGTTTATACGCATAAATTTAATATTGTCTATTGTTATCTTGAATTTGGTTCTCCAATTATGTTTGCGATTCTTTTCTTGTTATTGGAACACGTTTGTAAACCATTTCTGTTACTGTTCGAAGTTTTTCTGAGAAAACCACAAGCTAACGAATTGGTAAATAATAGTGAAAATATTTTTATTACAAATTGTTGAAGAGTTTTAAGTTTTGAAATAAAATGAAAATATTTAAAACCAATCATGAGTTTTTGTGTTCAATGTATTTCCATCACTCGGAGAGAGCCACTGATAAGCTGAGATGATAATTACCCTGCCTTATCAACTGAAATGGAAAAATCTGTCCAGCCTGAAATCAGTCAGTGATTGAAATCCGCGTGGCGTGGACGTGCCTAAGTTAATTCCTTAAAACCATGCAGCGATTTCTGGGAAGGAACAGTCAGAGCCTACTGCTGCGATGTGGTCATCGCTATCTGGCCACCACTCCTGTGGAGGAGGTCCTATTCCCCACCAAATCGGACTTTCCCAGCCGTCATATAGGTCCCCGCAAGACGGATGTGGTTGCCATGTTGGATACTTTGGGTTACAAGGTAGGAAGATCTATAATCTTTTATCAGAGCCTTCTGATTGCTATAATTATAATGGCAATAAAATGTTACGTTTGTTATAAACATTTCTATATAACAAAAGATAACTTTTGATTCAATTATAATAAAAATCAGAAAGTTAAGCTTTGAGATTACAATTTTTTCTTTCTATTAAAAAATTCTTCAAAAGCTAAAGATAACGTTTTTCTAATTAATTCTGAAACCCAGTCCAATAATGTATACCTTAAGCATTGAACTTAGCTTAACCAAGTTTTGTTGAATATCTAGTAACCCTCTTCTATAATCCATTAGTCCCTGGCCGAACTCACTGAAAAAGCTGTTCCCAAGAGCATTCAACTGAAGAGGGAACTCGACCTGGACAAACCCCTGAGTAAGTAGCGCTACATACATTATAATCCCAAAATAGCTAGAAATATAGGCGCTAAGGCAATGGACCCCCTGGCGTGTTCGCAGGCGCTGATAAGCCCGGTTCAGCGGGGTCTCTCGGACTTATCTGTGTTTTGACTGCCTCTGCTTGATCTTCGATTTTCGTCTCCGTCTGGCTGACAACAAATTTCCACTTTGGCCCCACAGATGAGCACGAGCTAATCCGCCGAATCCGCGACATATCTCTGAAGAATCAGCTGTGGCGCTCCTACATTGGAATGGGTTACCACAACTGCCATGTGCCGCACACGATTATACGGAATATGTTTGAGAATCCGGGCTGGACCACGCAGTATACTCCATACCAACCGGAAATTGCCCAGGGTCGCTTGGAATCGCTGCTGAACTATCAGACTCTGGTTTCCGATCTCACTGGTCTGGATGTGGCCAATGCCTCGCTTCTGGACGAGGGAACCGCTGCCGCCGAGGCCATGTGCCTGGCCACGAGGCACAACAAGCGGAAGAAGCTCTATCTCTCGAACAGGGTGCATCCGCAGACCTTGTCCGTGGTCAAGACTCGAGCTGAAGCCCTGGAACTGGAGATCGTGGTGGGGCCCATTGAACAGGCCGATCTGCCCAGTCGCGACTTGGCCGGCATTCTTCTCCAGTACCCGGATACTTATGGTGATGTCAAGGACTTTGAGGATGTCGCTGCTCTGGCGAAGAAAAATGGGGTAAGATAAACACTCCTCGTCAAATATCGTAATGAACATTCCAGAAATCTAGTTAATTAGAAAATACCCAGAAATAAATTTTTAATAAATCATACAACTTTAAGGAGATTTCTGGAATATCCCTATAATATTCCTTATAAAATACCTATATGGTATGTATTGTTATTAAACCAAATTTCTGTATTTTTCAGACCCTTGTGGTGGTGGCCACTGATCTGCTATCCCTAACCCTCCTTCGTCCTCCTGCGGAATTTGGAGCGGATATTGCCGTGGGAACTTCCCAGCGTCTGGGAGTTCCTCTGGGCTATGGTGGCCCCCATGCTGGATTCTTCGCCTGCAAGCAGAGTCTGGTGCGCTTGATGCCCGGCAGGATGATCGGTGTCACCAGGGATATGGACGGTAATGATGCCTATCGTTTGGCCCTGCAAACCAGGGAGCAGCACATCCGAAGGGACAAGGCCACGAGTAACATCTGCACGGCTCAGACTCTTCTGGCCAACATGTCGGCCATGTATGCCATTTACCACGGTCCCGAAGGCCTAAAAGCCATGGCCAATCGCATCCACCACTTCACGCTGACCCTGCAAACAGGACTCCAGGGAGTGGGACACGAGGTGGTCAACAAGAACTTCTTTGACACGCTGAACATTAGATTGAATGGAAATCAGTCGCTGGAGGATCTTAAGGAGCGTGCCGAGCACAAACGCATTAATCTTCGATATCTGGAGGATGGAACCGTGGGCGTGGCTTTGGATGAGACGGTCAGTGTGGCGGATGTGGACGATCTGCTCTGGGTTTTCAAGGCGGAGGCCACGGTGGAACAAATTGTGGCACGACGCGATGTCCTTAAGAACTCCATTGAGAACTCCAAGTTCCTGAGAACTTCGCCGTACCTACAGCATCCCATTTTCCAAAGCTATCATAGGTGAGATTTATCTCTTAGAAAACTAAAAGCTTTTTTCTAGTAGTTGATATTATAATTTTTAGAGGTCCTTCTTTTACTTAGTTTTAATAGATGGGTATCTCTATCTATCTATCTACCGTAAGACAATTTTTTAAAGCCCTTCCTCTTTTTCAGCGAATCCCGCATGGTGCGCTATATGAAGAAGCTTGAGAATAAGGACATTTCTCTCGTGCACTCGATGATTCCGCTGGGATCCTGCACCATGAAACTCAACGCCACCACCGAGATGATGCCCTGCTCCTTCCGCCACTTCACCGATATCCATCCCTTCGCTCCCGTGGAACAGGCCCAAGGTTTCCATCAGATGTTCAGTGAACTAGAGCATGATCTTTGCGAGATTACAGGGTATGACAGGATATCCTTCCAGCCCAACTCGGGGGCGCAGGGAGAATATGCCGGACTGAGGGCCATTAGGAGCTACCACGAGCACCGCAATGAAGGTCACCGAAATATCTGCTTGATACCAATCTCAGCTCATGGCACAAATCCAGCCTCCGCTCAAATGGCGGGAATGAAGGTGGAACCCATTAGGATACTGTCGAATGGTTCTATTGATATGGCGCATTTGAGAGCCAAGGCGGAGGAACATTCTAGCGAATTATCTTGTCTGATGATAACCTACCCATCGACAATGGGCGTCTTTGAGGAAACGGTGGCGGATATTTGCACCCTGATCCACAAACATGGCGGTCAGGTGTATCTGGATGGAGCGAACATGAATGCCCAGGTGGGCTTGTGTCGCCCGGGAGACTATGGCAGTGATGTCTCTCACCTCAACCTGCACAAGACCTTCTGCATCCCGCATGGTGGAGGTGGTCCTGGAATGGGTCCCATCGGCGTGAAGGCCCATTTGGCACCTTACCTGCCAGGACATCCGGTAGTCAGTCCGTTGAGCAGTGAGGAGCACAGTTTTGGAGTGGTTTCCGCTGCTCCTTTCGGCAGCTCTGCCATCTTGCCCATATCCTGGTCCTATATCAAACTCATGGGCAGTCGAGGATTGAAGAGAGCCACCCAAGTGGCCATTCTCAATGCCAACTACATGTCCAAGCGATTGGAGCAGCATTATAAGACCCTCTACAAGGCACCCAATTCGCAGCTGGTGGCCCATGAGTTTATTTTGGATATACGCGATCTGAAGAAGACGGCCAATATCGAGGCAGTGGATGTGGCCAAGAGACTTATGGATTACGGCTTCCATGCACCCACGATGTCCTGGCCCGTGGCTGGAACCCTGATGATCGAGCCCACCGAATCCGAGGACAAAGAGGAGTTGGATCGTTTCTGCGATGCCATGATTTCCATACGAGAGGAGATTGCCGAGATCGAGGCGGGGCGCATGGACAAGTCCGTGAATCCCCTCAAAATGTCTCCCCACACCCAAGCTCAAGTCATCTCGGATAAATGGGATCGACCCTACACTCGGGAGCAGGCTGCTTTCCCAGCTGTAAGTTTAAACACTTTTATAGATTATTTTGCATAAATTCATTTGTCTTATTTTTACAGATCTTTGTGAAACCAGATGCCAAGATCTGGCCCACTGTGGGCAGGATCGATGATGCCTATGGCGACAAGCATCTAGTGTGCACCTGTCCGCCTATATTGCCTGATTTATAAGGCACTTTAGATCTAAGACAAACCTAACACGCGATTGTTGGCACTTACTTTTTAATGAAACCAAATAAAGTACCTTTTGTATAATAATTATTTTAATAGTTTTACTTAACTTGGCTTTTTTCTAACATTAAAATAATTTTAATGGTTTAGACAACTTACATATAAAAATGACGATAATACTAACTAAATAAATGCATTTTTTTTATAAACTGCATTACGTATATTTCTTTTTCTTGGCTTTAGATTCAATTTTAGTATCCTTTACATAGTTCCTATACTGTTTGTTCAAAGTATTTACATTATTTGCAGGTATGGTCCACTCAATTGTCTCAGACTGCTTTGTAGGATCGGATGATTCGGAATATTCGGGTATTTCGACTCCCAATAATTTGCAAACCTTAGACAAAACCACATCCACATAGCTGGATATTATTAAATTCGCCTTTTTGTCATGTTTTGTAGGCTGTAGATTACAAATTACGAATTTACCACCTCGTTTGAGATTTTTCAAAGGAAGATCTCCGCTGGGCACGATTTGTAAAGTGGTTCCAAGAGCAATATTCAAGTCAGCGATGGTGGAGTGCATCAGTCCCATCTCAAGGTCGTTTTCGGGAAGATCATGTTCCCAATCCAGAACGTTATCGTATAGGATTCCCGATCGGCAGCTGCGACCCTTACTATCCATAGAAGATTTACAGGGGCGGTCCAGGGATTTTTGACCCACTGTTTCCACAGCAGATGAACTCACAAATTGGCGTCTGCATTTCTTACATTGTTCAATGTAAATATTGCCGTGCAATTCGGAAAGATACTTTCTATTCAGACCGGATTTTAGGTGCAGACCATCAATGTTCTGGGAGATCACATACTGCACATAGCCACTTTCGATAAGCGCTATAATGGCCATGTGGGTTTTGGTCGGCCTGGCTTCGTCGAAGGAGACGTTAAAGTCCGGCTTCTCGCCCTTCTCCTCCAGGGTCCAAACGCCCTTGGGTCCTCGGAAATCCGGTATACCTGCAGACGTACTAATGCCAGCTCCCGTGTGCAAGACAACGTGTCCGGATTTCTTGATCAAATCAGCAAGTTCCTGGCACTTTTCGGCCACCACTTCCTCGCTGTCGAAGCTCTCGGGCGCTCCCAGGATTCCCTTGTTGTCGTAGGCTGATAGTCCATCAGCATAATTGCAGCTCATGGTTTGACCGAATATTGATTTTATTTATAAGATTCAATTAAATCTTTTTAATATTGATTTGTTTATGTTTTCTGTTGGGAAGAAGAAGTCAATTAAGATTTTGTTGTTTATAATAAGACCATAATGCAAATGCTATAAATACCCTCAAACGCGATAAATTAAATTACAGTATGCACTCGAAAAAGTACTTACCAATAAAGAATAAAACCAGCTTAAAATAAATGAAATAGCTAAACCGCAATAAATTTAATATATAACAAATATTAATAGCAGATTTAGCAATAAAATTATATTGAAACTTTTATTTAAAATTTTAAAAATATTTTTCATATTTAGAAAATTTTTTTTTGCTAACAAAAAAAGTCGGCACAAGAAGAAGATCTAACGAATGAGTTTTTTTAAATTTACATTGATCATTTTTAAAAATAATAATTTTGTTGGTCAGTGTACCGAGTCGACATCCACATGTCAGGATTTTCAGCCCGCACGGTCACACTCAACCCGCGCGCCTGACGAAACAAAGTGTGCTTCTGTTTTCCAATTACCGGCAAATAAAACAAATTTCGTCCAGGGCAACAGGAATTGCTTGTTTGATCGTTACAACGCTTGAGTTCACATCTCCCTCGGGCGAAGAGCAGCTGCAACCGGAAACGGAATAACAGAATCACCAACAAGGACACAGACACAGAGGCGCCATGAAGATCGAGGAAGTCAAGAGCACCGTGCGCACCCAGCGCATCGCTGCCCACAGCCACGTGAAGGGATTGGGCCTGGACGAGGTCGGAGCGGCGGTGCACAGTGCAGCCGGTTTGGTGGGTCAGAAGGCAGCTCGCGAGGCGGCCGGCATTGTGGTGGATCTGATCAAGTCCAAGAAGATGGCAGGCAGAGCCCTACTACTCGCTGGTCCACCTGGTACTGGCAAAACGGCCATTGCCCTGGCCATCGCACAGGAGCTGGGCAACAAGGTGCCCTTCTGCCCCATGGTCGGTTCGGAGGTCTTCAGCAACGAGATCAAGAAGACCGAAGTGCTAATGGAGAACTTCCGGCGCTCTATTGGCCTCCGCATCCGCGAGACCAAGGAGGTGTACGAGGGCGAGGTCACCGAGCTCACTCCCGTCGAGACCGAGAATCCCTTGGGTGGCTATGGCAAGGCCATCAGTAATGTGGTCATCGGCTTGAAGACAGCCAAGGGAACCAAACAACTGAAGCTGGATCCCAGCATCTTTGATGCCTTGCAAAAGGAGAAGGTGGAGGTGGGAGATGTCATCTACATTGAGGCAAACAGTGGAGCCGTGAAGCGCCAGGGACGCAGCGACACCTTTGCCACCGAATTTGATCTGGAAACCGAGGAGTATGTGCCGCTGCCCAAGGGCGATGTCCACAAGAAGAAGGAGGTTATACAGGATGTCACATTGCATGATCTGGATGTGGCCAATGCTCGTCCGCAGGGCGGCCAGGATGTGCTCTCCATGATGGGCCAACTCATGAAGCCCAAGAAAACTGAAATTACTGGTGAGCTATGGAATGTTTTACCTTTATTGGATTTAATGTGTTTTTGTGATACGCAGACAAGCTACGCATGGAGATCAACAAGGTGGTGAACAAGTATATTGACCAGGGCATAGCCGAGCTGGTTCCCGGAGTGCTCTTCATCGACGAGATACACATGCTTGATCTGGAGACCTTTACATATCTACACAAGTCGCTGGAATCTCCCATTGCTCCAATTGTTATTTTTGCCACAAATCGCGGACGCTGTGTGATCCGGTAAGACCCATTTATTTAAGTTAATCGTTAAGAAAGGCCATGTATGTTGCAGATATATAAACATATCCGTTGCTATGGCAACATTTAATTAGTATGCTTTTATTAGATTACTTTTTCATAACACCATTCATGTCTGTTGAGCATATAAATTAACGTGCATCGTTACTATGCCTTTTTCCAGTGGCACTACAGACATCGTCTCGCCGCACGGCATTCCGCTGGATCTGCTCGATCGTTTGCTGATCATCCGCACTCTGCTTTACTCCACCGGCGACATGGAGCAGATCATCAAGCTGCGCGCCCAGACCGAGGGACTGCAGCTGGAGGAGAACGCCTTCGCTCGTCTCAGCGAGATCGGGACCAGCTCCACGCTGCGCTACGCCGTTCAGCTCCTCACGCCGGCCCACCAGATGTGCAAGGTGAACGGACGCAGCCAGATCAGCAAGGATGACATTGAAGACGTGCACTCACTCTTCCTTGACGCCAAGCGCTCCTCGAAGCACTTGTCCGAGAAGAACAATAAGTTTATGATGTAAGGTTTTCGATTCCAACAAAATTATTATTCCACTTGCACGGATTTCTCAATAAACGAAAGATGAGCAATTCGGTTGTGATTTTAATTATTTTGGAATAGTTCTAAACCCTAGTCGTTTTAAAAAGTATAATTGAAATAATTATTTTAAATCAAAATAAAAAGGAAGTGGCGTTTTGAAAATGGCGCTTTTAATATCGATAAATGTATTGGGCTCATTCCAATCATGGTGTGTACACACTTCAGCAACATTCTGAATTATCGGAGATCCAGCTTTGGTCACACTGATTATCTCATCCAAACGTTTTAGACAGAATTTTTGTTTAAACTCGTAAATAAAATTTCCCACCGACTTTCTTGACAAACATGGCCTCGTTTGTCAAGTCCATAGTGCTTCTGGCCTCCCTGGCCACATTTGCATACTCCCTGTACGTGGTGGGCCTTCTGATGCTCTTCCTGTCGACCCCTCGCTCCATTTCGAAGGCTCACACCTGGATTTTCAATTTACTGGACAACAAGTCGCGCCTGGAGACCGCCTATGGACCCGTGGTGTTCGACACCCTCTACCTGATCGGATTCATCTTCCAGCACAGCTTCCTCAAGTCAGCCCTGGTCAAGAAACTGCTGGCCAACTTGGGTTTGTCGGGGGCTGAGCGTTCTATTTATAGCCTGACGTCATCAATTTGTTTACATGTTTGTATACCCACGAATTGGTCTGAAATAGCAACTAACTATATCTTTGGATATTTCAGTATTTGATCGTAAACTGGCTGCCCGCAACGTCGATTGTCCTGTGGCAAATCGACGTGGACGAGAGTGCTCCCCTTTGGTGGACCTTTGTGATCACCCATGGTATCTGTTGGGTTGTGATCTTTGGCGGCAGTTTGGTGATGGATCTTCCGGAGTTACTGGGCATCAAGCAGGCCTACTACGATCTGAAGGCTTACGGACAACCCATTAACTACAAATCCGGGGAACTCCGCAATCTCTATTCCCATGTGAGGCATCCATCGTTTGTTGGCCTATCGGTCATCCTGTTCGCCAGCAATGTAATGAGCGTGGATCGCCTGGTCATGGCCCTGCTCCTGACCACCTACATGTACCTGGCCTGGTCCACGGATCGCAAGGATGTGGCCTACCAAAAGCTCCAACTGCAGCGCAAGAAACTCGAACTGAAGGCTCAGTAAACTTAATCATCATAATGTTCTCACTAAGAATTAGTTGTAATCTGACACGAGTTTGTATTAAATAAGAGTTTTCTAACACTTTTATCCCATTATTTGTTTTAATGTGAAAATAAGTGGGTGGAATTAAATCTTCAGTTATTTTATATTGTTGATTTACTCAAAACAATGTCAGCTTATGTATTAGCTTATCATTTACCACTAGGTTGTCTTAAATCTTTAATGTTTTATAGAAACTAACTCATTCTCACAATAGACGGGTCAAAGGGTTGTCCCTTAAATGGAGAACCCTCGGCATCCCAGGCAGTTCTTAAACGACCCAGGGTTTTAGCTTGTTCTGGGTTGGAGGTCTGGAGTTCATTTTGTTCCTTATCTGCTGCCAGTTGCTGGACCCTAAGTTTTTCAATGGTGGCCTGGGTATCCTCCGGTAAGTCATCTATGTA
Source organism: Drosophila subpulchrella (assembly GCF_014743375.2). Lineage (NCBI taxonomy): Eukaryota > Metazoa > Arthropoda > Insecta > Diptera > Drosophilidae > Drosophila > Drosophila subpulchrella. Next base: position 15,405,087 of record NC_050609.1, read on the forward strand.
GCGTTCGCATTCAATTTTCTTGGCATCGATTTCTGGGTCACCCTCAAAGAGACGCTCCCACCACTGTTCTTTAGATTTATCTGGAACGTTACATATAGTAAGTAATTAATGACTTTAGAGTTGATCTTTTGCAGTTACCAACCACAACTAATGAGCAACCGGTTCTGGTCAATGGTCCACACAGCTTCGTTGTGTTTGATCCGCTGGCTCAGGTTTCCCTCGAGGATTATGACCTCTGGACTCTGTTTGCTGCTCACTTTTATGTGCTGGGCCTTAATTGAGATGTTGAGTTTTTTCGCTGCTTGAAGATCCTTGGGTAACTGGATATGCATGTCCAGATCTTTGAGAGTCTGTGACCAGCAATGACTTTCAAAAACAGCTCCGTTTTTGTAGTCACTAGGCAAAAACGTGGTCCTCTCATTAGATTTTTGTGATGTGAGACTTTTCTTGGGTCTGTTATCTTCCTTTTGGTATAGATCTTCACTCTCCAGGACCACTTCTTCAATGGCGGGCGGAGCAGTTTCCCCATCATCTCCTAATGCTCCTCCATCGGCGGTCATCGTTTGGAGCAAGCAATCCGGATCGTAGCGCTGCATAGCACCATATAGAATCTGATCCCTTATGCCCTTGGGGAAGCCTATTTTATCAGATTCATCGCGTTTTGTGTGATAAAAATCAGTGCTGAATAAAAAGAAAATTAACATTTGGTTATAGATTAAGGTCAAAATGTTTACTTGCGCCGCAGGAAGCCGAATATTGAGTCCAGGAATCCTGTAATTGTCTTGCGATCCTGGAGAATCTCCATTAGCATGGCATCGTTCCTTTGGAAGTCCATTTTTAAGGAAATAAATACCTAGTAAATAAAACTGAAATAAAGCCGGTTTCAAAAAATCAGCTGTTTTGTCCATCTATCGATAACGCAAATTTAAAAAGTGCAATACCCTCATTTCTTTGTATGCTTTAAATGTTGTGAATACATTTAATATTTATTTATTTTGAAAATAACTCATTTTATTTTAGTTATATACTCAAAATTACCAATTTACTGGTAGCAAGTTGGCAGTTCTGCGTCAAAACAAATTTATCGATAGCTCTGTAAATCTGTTCCTAAATTATAAATAAAATAGAATAAAAATGATCGGTAGGTTGTCTCTTTGGTACAAAGACAACGTTTCCAACGAGGTGGACTGTCTGGCCTGTCGTTTGGTCAGTGGAATTGGTCTCCTTGGAATCGGTGCATATCTGTTGGCACAATCGAAGAAACGTCCCAAGCCCCTGGAGAATTACACCATGAAAAGCTTGGCAGCAGGTTAGCCATCCATTTAGCCTTCTAAATTCCGGTTTTTATGATCACTTTCTTCTCCTCCGCCCCCAGCCGTTGGTTTACTGGGCGTGGCCCGACTGGGGAATGCGAATTTCCTGAAAGCAACCGCCGAAGAACCGAAGGAGCAGGAAACGAAGACTTTAAAGAACCCCGCTGGTCATCAGTTCTTTGCTAGACGTTAATTTAATAAGGTGCATTTAATTGTTACATCGTAATCGTTTAATTTATAAACATTTGGGTATAAGCCTATACAATTTTTCAAGTCCCTTTCTAAAACCATCTAAATCCCACAAAGGCTATTGGAATATTTAGAATCTGCATATATTGTTACCTATTGGCTTTTAGTTCATGTTTACAAATATTGTAGGACGTCTAGGGATTTTCAGTTTTATGTTGCATTCTGGCTATAAATCGGGGAAAGTAATCCATAAGTTATAGAGGCCGTATATTTCTTCTCTACAATATTCTTAGATCGTAGTTGTTTGCTCGGCTCTTGTTGATCTCATGATTTTTACAATACGTTGTTACTTGGCTATAAGATATTTTTTATGCTAGGCAATTTTTGATCATTTTACTTTAACGAGGAGCTTTAAATTTACAAATGAATATATATAGGCCTCTATAATCTTGTCGATTGCCTTCCCGTACTTTCAAATCCCTAGCGTCCCACCTTGCCCAACTTGGTGTCAGTCCTTGGATTGGCCGTGATGTTTTGCACCGCCACAATTGTCTCGTTGATGTGTGTTTGCAGCTGGCGAAGGCTCTGGATCTGGAGAAGGCGCAGGATCCGCATTGGCAGATCCAGGGAAGGATCGTTGGAGGAGACCACATCGTTTCCCTTGTCAAAGGGAAAGGGTGTGCCCACAATCGGCTTCCGACCCTTGGCGGCGGGCGAGAGGCGTTCGTGCACCACCCGGGCAACCGCCTCCAGCTGCAGCAGGTGGTTCGGGTGGTGCGGCACGTTCAGTTTGCTGGCCAGCAGACGCACTGCATCCACAAACGCTTTTTCCTGAACTGTTGATAAAATTGAGATTAATACGGTTTACATTTTGTACCCTTACTAACTAAATTGGATTTTTGTGTTAAATTTAAGAGTAAATGCATAGAATTAACCATTTTGTGCATGACATTTTAACGTTTCTAATTAAGTTAAATTACAGAAATGTCGAAACACCATGAAATAAATTAAGAACTATGGAAACCCTTAAATTTTTCTTAATGGTGAAACACAAAAATCATACTTACCATTAATCTTTCCATCGAAAATGGATTGGACCTTTTGGTGGGCCTGCTTGCCATTGCTTTGGGGTGGACCCTGTTTGCTGTTGATCGAGGCAAACTGTCCGGGATCATCCAGGAACTCCAGACGGACGGCGTGACTGAGGATCCAGGCCAGCTGCTCCTGTTGGGACTCCAAAGGCGGCATGTTCAGATCCGCACAGTACTTCATGTAGCCCTCCTCCCACAGCGTGGGATTGTCGATGTTGCGCAGCTTTTCGCGATCCTCAATGGTGTACAACCGGATTTTCTGGTCCTCCACCCAGAGGATTGTGCTGGCGAATTCCTTGCGACCTGAAATCACCAACTGATGATCGCATTCCTAGCATCAAGGACATTGCTTACTGCTCAGCGCCACATCGCCGGGCGTGGGATGACCCAGGGCCTCCAGTTTCAGCTTCAGCATGGTCTCCTTTCAGCCGCTTTTAATACAAAAATCGATACGATTCGCTTATTAAAAATTCTCACAGCCGGTAATGCTTCTTCTTCTTCTTCTTCAGTATGACCGCGGTATACATTCCCAGTGGTCACGCTAATAAATCGATATACTCTAGTGATGGGACCGTTAAAAATAAAACTATCGGACTGCCACCTCGTTAATAATCTAGCTATTTTTCAAAGGGCATCGAATTTAAATTGAAAAGCTAGTAACGAGGATTTGTAGTACAATCCATATAAGGGTTTGTTGAATAAAATTTGGCTGAAAACTTTAATGTTTCACCTAATTTTAGGCTTTATAGAGAAACCGGAAAAATATTTTTATACGTTAGGTAATTAGAGGCTTAAATTATTTAACTTAATTGGAAACATTCGCAAACATTAAATACTTCAACTTAATTTAATAGAATTTGGATATCTTTTACAACTGACGAGCATACAGTAATTTATTTTGTAGGCACAGTGTTTTAATTTTAAATAATTAAAAAAATTTTTAAATTGCCTTTCACGACTGACAATATCATATTGTTTTTGTTTTTAACTAATGCAGGATTAGTGGTACAAAGCTTTTTCCAGTGTCTACATGTTTTTCATTGTTGGCTGCATCTTTGATGTCCACCCAGTAAAAAGTATCAACATTTAGTCCTCCATTTCCCGGCACTCGCATTTATCTTCATTCCATTCTAGGATCATCTTGTCCCATCCCATCCAGCTTTTCCGATGACCACAATTTATAAGTAAAACTGCAACCACTTTTCCACCATCCACTCGCGATTAGAAACGACAAAGACAAAGTCTGTATTGTATATCATATATGTATGTATATTAATTAAATAATTAAATTAAGTTTGAGGGACATACATTTACATCCTAGCAAATTATAGACTAATAACTACACGTTATATATCGAGATGCTGAGTTATAATATTTGTTTGCAAACAACTACACGAATACACGTATCAACAGCAGCACTTTTCTATTATCCCTCAGTGTCTTGTAGTTCCTCTGGATCCTCTAGACAATCGCCCCGGAATACAAGAGGATTACCAGAACTAGAAGCTACAAATCTGGAGACCAGACAGTTCGTTTTCGTTCTCTCTTATGTAGCACGTTAATTATATGTGAGAAAGTTTAGTATACAAATTGGTGCACCCACCCATATATGGTTTTGTTTTTATGGTTTATTGGTTTCCTAACGCCAAGCTTTTTGGGTGTGGGTGTGTTCGTTATTAGTCGTATTTGCGTGCTTCTCTACAGCTTTAGTTCGATTTGCTTCGCTTTGTGTTTTATAGCATTTTATGGTTGTGTTTTCTTTTGTTTGTTTTCTTGGTTTTATTTATTTAATATTTTAAATTAAGATTAAGATAAAAACCTAATTATTTATCTTGTCATTTAGGCCTTAAGTAAGTTCGATATAAAATAAAATGAAGCAGCAGCACTTCCAGCAAATAATACAGTTAACATAAAATTACAGCATTAGGTTGTTCAATTTATCAATTTGTTATGTTCAGTATGTATGTATATGTTATGCGTATTTATATATTTATATCACCTAATTTGATTTTAATTTAAATTTTTCATTTGTATGCTTGTTTCGTTTTACTTCGCCGCCGAGTTATGCGATTAAAACTAAGAAATTGGAATTTTCGCAGACCATCCACACAACATACACACAAACATAATACGAAATGCAGTGCTGCCACTTACATGTGCCTTCTAACATTGCGTAAAAAACAAAAATACAGTGAAATTTACATAATAGTTAAGTATGTACAATTGTTTTAATCATCATCATCATCTCCTATCGTTAATTCTTCTGCGTTGCCCTAGTCCACATAAAATCCATTAAACTGCAGTACAATAGGTCATACTATATGGGGCTTGGGTTTTAGATATTTCCGTATGCTTTCTGCTGTTCAGTTTGTTCAGTTTATGAGTTCCAATGCTGCACATTGTGGTAATATGTAGGTATTAGTAAGTGGTAGAATTTAAAAACTATTCTCTATATATTTATATCAATGTCTAGATGTACGTATGTATGCATTCATCCCTTTTACATACACAATTCATTCTCATGTAATTTAATGTTAATTTATGCATTTATTTATATATATATTTAATATACGATAAACCATAGCGTGCGTATGCATATGTATGTGTTAGTTATTCCTCCTTTCTCGTCCCTCCGTCGCTTTTTATTAAATTTAATACAATAAGTATGCTGTGTGCTTGAATTTCGATCTTCCCATCGTTATAACTTCCGCATCATGTTCGTCGTCTCAATAATAATCCCCGATAGGATCTCTCCGTTGTTCTGTTCTAGCTTTCGCCCTAAACAACAGTTTTCATTTCGTATTATCATTATTTTGCTGCTGCAATTGCTTAACGCTTAGGGTTTAGTTATCATATTTACTATTTTTAGATTTGAGTGAAAAAATATACAGTTGTTATTGTATTGACTGTTACAGTGATGGATATAGGTGAGCCAAATCCATCGCAGAGACATTCCTGCTGCTGCTGAGTTCCCGTTTACGTATCCTTGTGCTCCAAGGACTCCCTCTCCCAGGCGCCATTTAAGTAAATTTACATGCCTTCTCTACACTGACTCCAGGGATCACCTCCCCGATCATCATCTTGCACCTCGGAGTTGCTTCCGGGCCCGCTGCTCCTCTACATCCATTTCCAACTCCAGCTTAGTCGACTGCCCCTCGGGGGGTTCGTGGCCAGTAGTAGGACGCTGGCATCATTGTCGTATACTACGCAACGGCTGTCGTTGTTCCTGCATTGGTTGGCGGCGGTGCCGCTGGCTGTGCCACCGCCGCTCCAGCGGACACATTCGACGACGACGACGAGGGTGGTGCAACGGAAGCCGCTGCAGCCGCCGCAGCAGCTGCTGCTGCCGCTGCACTGGCGTTGCTCAGAGCCGCAGCTGCGGCCGCCGCTGCAGCCACCTTGCTCACCTGCTGCTGCTGATCGCTGACCATTGCTGCTGCTGCTGCTGCCGCGGATGTTGCTCCCGATGCTCCGGACGATGTGGCTGCCACTGTGAGCGTCGATTGGCTGCTGATTGCACTGCTGCTGTGGCTGCTGTTGGTGGTGCTGTTGTTCGTCTGGTTGCTGCTGGCCGTGCCGCAGCTGTTGCTATTGGTGCTGCTGTTGCTCACGTCGTTGAACGTCGCTGCCGGCGGCAACTGCTGGCTGCTGTTGCTATTCTCATCATTCACCACTGCTGTTGTGACTGTTGATGCTGCAGGCTTTGCTTCAGTGGAATTCGTTTCCGTCGACGCAGACTCCGCCTTGACTGCTGCTGCTGCTCCTCCTCCTGCACTGGCAGCTAGCTTCTCCGCTGCTCCAGGACGCAACTGTTGTTGTTGCCGCTGCTGCAGAAGTCGGAACTCCACGGAGTGTATGGGTCCTGTTCCTCGCGACACTTGGTAGAGTACCCGCGAAATAATCAAAGCCACCTGCTGATCCAAGATGTGCGACATGACCAGACCGAGCAACCGCTGTTCCTGCTGCATAAACAGGGACCGGTTGTCCGGGTGCTTGGCCAGATGGAGCAGGGTTCCAGCTGCTCGCCGCAGCATGTCCAGGCTGGTGCCCATCGAGTCTGGATTCTCGCGCAGGTAGTTGATGCCATGCTGGTTCGCCACGCCCAGCGCCGTTTGCTCAGCCTGTTCGATGAAGGCAACCAGATAGGAGATGCACGGCGATTGGAGCGCCACAGTGCGAGCCATGGCGCTGTCGGCGGCGGCAAGGTAGTGCAGCAGATTTACGGAGAACTCTCGCAGCACCTGATCCTCGTTACGGCACAGATGTCGGGTGAGAACGGCGCACAGCTTCTCGAGCCGCGAGAATGGGGGAGTAGCAATCACCAGATCCACGTTGGCATCCGTTACGCACAGCTTGCAGAGCGCCTCGAGCGCCAGGCGCTGCGGAGAGAGCGCCGTGTTGGGTCCACACGACGGGAACGGATCCTGGCCATGGGCACTCGGACATACAGCCCAGTGCAGCAGACCGTCAATCAGGGGGCGGGCGATGAGCTCATCGTAGCGCGACAACTCCAAATGACCGGCAATGTTGGCCATGGCGACCAGCATATTCTCCCGAATGGTGATCAAGTAGTCCCACCACCATTCACGCTCTCCTTGCAGCGAGCTGCACGAGTCACTGAAGTCCGTGTCCTCCTCGCGATCGTAGTTTCGTGTCTTGGGCGTGCGACGCAGGTGCTCGTGGTTTAGTAGGAGCAGTCGTCCAAGCACCGCCAAGAACCTGGTGGACTTGGCCAGCACCGTCTCGTTGCCGGGTACGAACGTCAGGTTGCGGAAGATGTTGGAGAGGGCGATGCAGCGGCGCGCCAATGAGTCTTGACTCTCGTTGACCAGGTGCAGGGACGCCTCGTCGCGTGTGTAGCACTCATCCTCAAAGCTGGAGTCACGCCTCCGCTGCAGCACACGCGCCACATCTTTGGCTGTCGTCCGGGGATCAAAGGTGTCGGGATTCGAGGAGCAGGGTGCCACGCCATTGGTCAAACGTTGCTGGGGTGCTTCGATATCCATGTCAACAGGGCGACAATCGCTGTCAGCCGTTCCAGGCTCCTTTTTGACTTCCGCAATTGGTTGGGCGAATTCCTCACTCGCCAGCTTTGACTTCTTGCCCTCAGCATGAGGTCCACTGCTGCTGCTGCCGCCGCTGACCAGTCGCCTCTTCTTGTTGAACGCCTGTTCCTCCGAACAGTTTTCCTCCTGCTTTATATCCGGCTTTCGGGCCGTTGTCGCCACTTCCGTCCGCGTTTTCGCTTTCTTTTCAGAGCGGACGTAGCGTGCAAATGGAATGTTTACAATCTCAGACTTGAAGACGTCGATTATGCCATCGAGGGGATCTGGTTCGGTGAATCCGTACGTCCAGGCATCGCTGCCCACGGGTTCCAGCTGTTCGTACAGGCGGTTAGTGTCTATGTCCCACGCCTTCTGGCGTTCGTCCACGAAGATGTCGTGATCGGCGGTCTGGATGCGCACTGGCACACCCTTCCTCGTGACCATCGTGTAATTGGGCGTAAAGGAGAGTAGCAGTGAGCGCTCCTCGGGATTGGGCTGTACTCGCACCTGCCCCAAATCAATGCCCTCGTCGGCGTCTTCAGAGTCACTGCCGTTACCGGGTCCGCTCTTTCCACTGCGATCCATGTTCTCGTAGTGCCGTCTGCGGTTGTAACTGCTAATGCTGCGAACACATCGCGACTGCCGCCCGCTGCTTCGTAGCTTTTCACACATCACAGTGCCGCTGTCCGCATCGTCGTCCACCGCCTCCTCCGCCAGCAGCGAGGATGGTTCCTCGTTTTCCCGTTCGTCAAACATCTCGGCGAGATTCTTCTGAAAGTGTTCCAGCAGCAGAGTCAACAGGCCGGGCAGGTTTGAAATGCCAAAGAACTGCACCGTAGAATCGTCGAACAGTAGTACATTGAGAACATCTAGCGCCCAGGTGCATTCGGTCAGCAGACCGGATCGCATGGCCATAAATATCCGCCATGGATCCACCGGGCACACGTCTGCCTTCGTAAGCCGCTTTCTCCGGTATAACACCGGTGTGGTGGACTCCACGCTATCGTGCGGGAAGATCAGCTCCTTCTTCACTAGCTGCGCTCCGCCTCCAGGCATTCCTGGAGGTCCGTATCCACCGCCGGGTGCAGTCTGATTGGGCGGAATCTGATGCGGATGCTGGTGCTGTGGATGCTGATGAGGATGGGGGTGTTGATGCGGCGGAGGCTGCTGCTGTAGAGGCTGTTGCTGCATCACTTGGCCCGGCATCGGCGGTTGCTTTTGGGCCATCATACCGCTGGGTGGCACCTGCTGACCCACACCCTGTGATGGTGGCGGTGGCATGGCGTACGGTGGCTTGACCATTCCTCCGGGTCCCACTTGGGGCAATCCTGGCGATGGAACGCCGCCATGGGTAGCCTGTTGCGGCGGTGGTTGTTGTACTCCGCCCGGTTGTTGCGATTGTGGCTGCTGTGGCGGCATTCCGGGCATCCTCTGCGGCTGACCTGGTCCGGAGGGTGGACGCAGTGGGGAGCCGGGTGGTGCTATTCCTGGCTGCGCCGCTTGACCGGCATTCATCTGTGCCCACTGTGGCGGCGCCTGAGGCGGCTGCTGTCCAGGAGGCCCAGCCACCTGCTGATACGGCGGCTGCTGCTGTTGCTGTTGAGGCTGCTGCTGCTGCTGGGGTGGTGGCGGAGGACCTTGCTGCGGCGGGTAGCGGTGCTGATCCCACTGGGCCACTCCCGCTGGCTGCTGGATGGGCGGCCCATGCGGTGCGCCTTGCGGAGGCGCAGCACCGCGTGGTGGAGCACCTCCCCAGCTTTGCGGAGCAGGCGAAGTTGGGTATTGTGGCCGATACTGCTGCGTGCCGCCTTGCCAAGCACCTGGTTCAAAGAGAAAGCAACTTTATTACTATTCGCTCTATGCACTGTAATCTATTATATGACTTACCGTATATTTGAGGCCTAGCATTGTAGCCTGGATAGGGCTGCGAGTCTTTGATGAAATCGGGATGCCTTCGTGGCTGTGGACTCTGCGAAAAAGCAAACACATATACCATTAATAAAATTCAAACCAAGATTAGCTTTTAAAGATTCTTACTTGATCTGGTGGTGGTTGATAGTAGTCCTGCTGGGTGGGCCTGCCCGTAGGATAGGCGCTGCTGGGTGGTGCTCCAGGAGCTCCGCCGGCCGGGGGTCCGCCTGCAACCGTCTGCGCCGGCGGCTGAGGACCACCTGGCGGAGGCTGACTGTAGGGCCGGCTGCCGTAGGGGCCGTACTGATTGGCACCAGTTGGAGGACTGCAAAAAGGATTAAAAAGAAAAAAGAAAAAGCAAAAGTTAGTAAGCCTTTTTTAGTAATAAATCACAACTCGAAAGCTCAATCCAGTGAGTTTATATCGGGCAGCTACAGTACAGAGTGAGTGGTGAGTGTGCATGGGGATCTGGTCTGGATGTGGTGGATTTGATATGATGTCGTTGTGTGTGGGGTCTGGTGTGGGTTAATTGGGGTGCACTCACGCTTCCCCCTCCGGTCCATAGGGAGGGTACATGTTTCGGTTCTGCGGCGGATATTGTCCTGGACCCTGTCCGAATGGCTGGCCGGGTGGCCCAGTGGCGTTGTACTGATCGCCCGAGCCGTACTGCCCGTATGCCCCGGGCTGTGATGGATACGGTGAGCCTGGAAGAGTGATTCATAAAGAAAGCATAATGATAAGAACGATTCCACGAAAACGGAGTACTGCTTGCGTAACAGAAATATAAAAACGATTACGAAACGACGGTCTTTAAAGTCTGAAACATCCGTCTGAAACTAAGAAGTTGCTAAAATAAAATGCAAACAAATTTGAAATGTCTAGATCTAAGCTAAAATAAAGTAATTTTGATAGAAATTAGGGTTGCACATAAGCAAATTTTGGATTTAAAAAAAAAGCTTGAAAAATGTGAGTAATAAAGAAACTGAAACGAGAGCTTAATATTTAAAGTATCACAATATAGTATTTGAGATTACAAGTTTTAAATGCAGTACACCAGCCATGCAATCATTACCAACTAGTTAGGATCAATAGCCAAACGTATCTTAAGAGTAAAGCAACAGTAAGACGAACAAAAAACGATGGCACATGAAGGAAAGTATGTGAAAATAGGATAAAAAAGAAGAGATGAGGGAGCAAAATAAAACATGAGTATACCTGGCGTTCTAGACACAGGCGTTGGGTAGCCGGAGCCACCCGGCGGGTAAGGTGCTCCGGCGGCTGGGCGCACATGCTGTTGAGGCGACGGCGGCACCTGACCAGGCCCATGTTGCTGTGGTGCTGGTGGTGGCCCACCGCCCACTGGCGGTTGGGGCTGCTGCCCCTGCTGCTGCTGCTGTTGCTGCTGTGCCGGCGGCGGTGGTCCCACCGGCAGGCCAGGATGCTGATGCTGTGGATGCTGCTGTTGTTGCTGTTGGGCTGCTGCCGCCTGTTGGGCTGCGGTGTGCGGTGAATGTGGGGGCGGCGGATGTGGCTGTGGGCCACCGCCTACAGCAGCAACAGCTCCAGCACCACCGGGACCAGCACCTGGACCTGCACCTGGACCTGGGCCAGGACCGGCTCCCGAACCCGGGCCAGCGGCAGCAATGGGATCCTCGAAGGGATTGCTCACGCTTATATTATCGCCGGCGGCAACAGCGGCTGCGGCGGCGCCTGAGGGGCGGCAAGCGGCGATTTGGATGATTTGGTTTGGATGAATCGAAATGAATGAGTCAATGAATCACACACAAATGAATTGTTTGGTTGTTGTTGTTTTTTGGTGGTGGAGATACATGGAAGCATCGTTGTTGTGATGGTGGTTGGTGGTAGTTGGTGGTGGTGGTGGTGGTGGTTGTGGAGTTATATATTTTAGTAGTGCGCCCACACAAACGTTACAAAAACATAAAAATGAATAAACAAAATACACACATCAAATTAATAATTATTGATCAACGTAAACACTTAAAGTGGTATACTTAAATACACGTATATATATGTACAGAATAGGTTTGCGAAATAGGTTCGAGAAGAAGCATATCATCTATCAGATAACAATTTAGCAGTAATCGAAAACAAAGATACCAGAACATAAAATGGTTACCACAAAATAAACATAAAGTATTATGTTTTAGAGTGACAAGATCAGTTCAAACTATTAAAACATGTACAAGTCGACAAGCTCTAGTTTTATTATATTTATTTTATATTTATGAGTTAGTTTGTTTAAATCATGTTTTAAATTAAAAAATGGGTATAATAAGAAGTTAATAACATTTTACATTAACTGGCAAGCGATTTGTACAATGTTTTAATCAAATTTAACCGCTCTAAAGTCACTCCTATAAATAATTTATATATAAAAGAACAAGTTAAATGGGTTCTTACCGGGATGAGGAGTCTGCGGGTTGTTCTGGGAAGGCGGACGCTGCATTTGGCCCGTGGCCGCATAATCCGGCTGCGGTCCGGTGGCTCCCGGGTAGGGACTGCCACCCGGATAGCCGGGATAGCCATCGATCGCCGCGTTTGGAGCCGAGCCTGGCGGGGCAGGGAACGAGTCCTGGGAGTTCGAGGAGCCTGTGGAGTTCGTAGTTCCAGCATCCAAATGTCCACCACCGATTGGTTGCAAATTGTATGCAAGTTGTTTTTTTTTTCGTTGTGGTTTTTGAGATTGGGAGATCAGACGAGGAGAAAGTGGTGAAAAAAATTGTCGACAGGAAAGCGGGGCGAGCAAATCAAAAACGCATCGAAAAAAAAACGAAAAGAAAATTTAAATTAAGCATCGGGTGTTACACGAAATCAGGGCTAAACACTTACCTGGCGAAGGAACCGAGGCAGCCTTGGCCGTCTTCTTCTTGCTGCCCGCCTCCACCTGCTGGATGATGGGCAGGGGATCGATGTCACCGCGGTCAAAGTGGCACTCGAAGGTCAGTAGGTTCTTGGTGTAGTGCTTGCGCAGCGTGTAGGCCGCACTGCTACTCGCACCGATGCCCAAAAGTCCGGCAATGTCCTTCCAGGTCTTGCTCTTGGTCACCTAATGGATCGAGAGAATCGCAGTGATTTTAATTAAGAGCCAATGCAGGGACTCCAAAGTTTATGGCGCAAGTCTCGATCAAAAAAAAGAGAATCAAAAGGTTGCGAGCACAAACAGATTTTGTGTGGGATGCATTTAGCAAGTGGTAGGATACGATAAACTACGTAAACAACTAAGAAAAATGAGGATGGGATGAGGGAAACTACTAAAGGTTAAGGAGTAGCACACGCTCCATACAGAGTTCCAATTAAAACCAATCAATAAAATAATAAATCAGAAATTTGTATCATAATTTCTTATTGAAATAAATCAGCCTCAATAAGTAAAATTAGAAATGATTTAAAAATGCAGATGCAAATAAAAAAAAAAGGTCAAAAACAAACAGCAAGCCGAGTAAAATGAGAGCAATCAGTATTAAAAATCTCCATTATCCTAAGTCTAGCTTGGAATTCAGGCATTGTCTACCGATTGAAACTCTATCAAAGTATTAAAAACCGAAAAGAAATGGGGTATACCCCTTTGTGGAATAATTAATTTGAGGGCATGCCTGATAGATATTAAGTATTGCAGATCAAAATAAGTTGAAAATAATACCAAGTAGTGCTTGGATTCGGCTTAGAGCATGCAAATCTAGGGGAAGACCAAGGCTATACAACAATTGCCCTGGTTTTTTCCTATGGAAAGCTTGCCCCGCTGTTGGGAAAGCTAAGCTATACTCAGGATGCAGCTACAATTTGGACACATGGATCGGAGGCTGATGCTGGGGCAAAAGGTTGGTACAAAAGTAGCTGGGTGGCTGTGGCTTGACTTTAGTTTCTGTTTTTTACTGTAGCCGAATCACAATATTGATATTCATTCTATTTATGGTGAATATTTTTTTTTCATTTGGATTTGGTTTGGTTTTGGTTCGTGTTAACTACGTTGGTGGTGTTTTGGTTTGGTTTTGGTTGATTTGGTTTGGTTTTGCTAGTAGTAAATCTAAAAAGAAGTTAGTAAAAGGAGTTACTACGGCACCTTGCATACCTCGACGAATCCGCCACGTTCTTTTACATAAATATATAACCTATATAAATCGAGTGGCTGTTTTGAGATGGTGGGGCAGGCGGTGATCGGAGTGCGCCGCTCCTCCATGAACGCCCGCAGCTTATCCAGCCAGCCGCGTCGGTCCGGGTTGTCGTCCATTTCGTACAGCTTGCACAGGGAGTCCGACTTCTTGGTCGTGGTGATGGTGCTGCGGAATGGCTCCTGCGGCACCGGAGCATGGTTGAACACCTGCTGTGTAAGCAAAACACATAGACGTTCCATTAACTTGCTTTAGTTTAAGGACAAGATTAACTTACCGGGCTACCAGCCGGACGTGGCCAATTGGGAGGTGAACTCATGTCGTACTCCTCGCCGGGGCCACCGCCGCCTGGGTGCATCACAACTGGATGGGGCGACGTGCTCGGCGGGGCTAAGTGACTTTGGCTATAGGGATCATTCTTGCGCGACTTTGGTGTGGTGCATTGTGGGTCCTCGCCGGATGCTGAGTAAAAAAAAAGGAAATAAAATCAGTACAGTACCTCTTTAAGGCTTACATTCCGGCTCTACTCACCCGCTGATGCATTCGAGAGCGTGCTCTGCTGACTGACTTCGTCCATGGGCGTTCCATCCGGCCCGGTGGTTACGACAGCGGTGACCGCATGCATTCCCGCGGCACCCGTCGGTCCCGAAGAGCTGATCCCGTTGTCCTGCGATATATGCTCGGGGCCGCCGCTTTCCGGTCCTCCTCCGCCGCCGCCCTGTCCCTGCCCCTGAGGCTGGCCGCCCTGGAGCATCTGCGACTGTGGCGGCGTGCTGGTGGGTGGACCCATATTTGTGGGTCCGTGCGGAGGTCCCATGTGGTGGGGTGGTCCCATCGGCATGCCCGGATGCATTCCGGTCGGCCCGTTGCCGTAGCCCTGCGGCCCTTGCGGCGGTGTCGGACTTCCTCCATAGCCGCCCTTGTGCTGTAAATGCTGCTTCAGATAGTTCAATGGTCGAGGCGATCCACTGCCCTGAGGTGGCGGAGGTCCGCCCACAACCGGTGGTGGCGGTGTGCCCTTGCCCTGCACATGATTGCCCACCATCGCACCGCCGGGAGCTCCGCCGGGTCCGGCTTGCTGAGGCGAAGGCGGAACCCACTGATACGGCGGATATTGACCAGTGTGGTTGGGCATGCCTCGACCCGGATAGCCGCCAGCCTGGGCCCCCGAGGGCATGCTGTTGGCACCACCTGCTCCTGCTTGGCTGGTGGGTGGCGGTGGTGGTCCGGTGGCGTAAGCGCCAGGCGGATACTGCGGGCGTGGCGGGTAGTTGCCTGGAAATAAGCCAATGATTAGTAATGTTATAAAGTGCGAGAGTTTTATAACTCCTTGTTGGTTTTAAAATAAGTCTAAGCAAACAGAAAGAAGCTCTTTTTAATGTTTGCTGATTAAAGTAAAAAAGTAATAGAAATTTAAAGTCACTATAGAAGAGCTGATCAATCTCACCTGGTGGATATTGCTGTGGCTGCTGCGGCGGATATCCCTGTGCCCCGGGACTCTGGCCCGGTCCGCCCATCTTGTAGCCGCCGTGCATGTGCGGCGGCATTGGATAGCCTCCTCCCGCCGCACCCTGCGGTGGTGGTGGGGGCGTGGCCATGTTGTTGATGCCCTGGTTTGGCGGCGGTGCCGGTGGCGGTGTTTGCTGCGGCGAATTGCTCGCCGACGAGGCCGAATTCGATGCTTGTTGCTGCTGAGATTGCTGCTGCTGCTGGGGCGGACCTCCTGGCATTCCCGGGTGCGGTGGCATCGGCGGTGGGCCACCCGCCCCAACCGGCGGCTGTTGCATTGGTCCGCCGCTGCTCGACTGGTTGCTCGCCGGACGCGAGATTGGATGGTTTTGGGCTGCAATGGAAACGGATAATTAGGAGTGTCTTTTGATGAATCAATTGATGGAATACTCACCGACTGCCGGGGACATGGAACGCGAACCGGAGGAGCCGGTGGGCGAGGGTGTGGGTCGCATCACCTGTTGGGGATTGGGGGTGCCTGGCGGACCGGAGCCCATGCCACTGTGCGCCCCGCCGCTGGAGCTGTCGTTGCTGTTCTGTCCAATTAGCTCCTGGAATGGTAAGAGAAAGAGAACCGGAATTAGTGTGCATTCAATCAAGTGCAATGGCCAACCAAATGCCGGCCGGCAGGTGGCACTTTTTGTAGTATTTATTTATTTAAATGAAAGTGATAGCAACTATGAATTAACCAAGCGGCAACCGCAATTAAGCAACTGCCAACGCACACGGATACAGAAATATAAACGCGAGCATATGACTGAGATTCAATTTTGAGTTGGTAGTCGTAGTAGACCAGCGTAAACATATTCATGGCAATCAGATGTTTCGGGTGGGTGTTTGGGCCCATTCCGATGTCAAATGTTGTTGCCAAACGATCCCGGTATTCGGGGGGATTCATGGGACAGCTCCTCCCCGCTCGTCCCGCGACCTTTCCTGACATTGCCCGAGGAATTCGAGACTCCTTCGCCGCTCCGCTCCACCACTTACCCCGTCACAATTATTATAACCCGGTCAGGGGGGAGGAATCCGAATTCATAAACGCCAAGCTGCTTGAACAATAACAACTCTTAAAACAGTCTGCAGGCACCAGAAACTCGGTGCGATGCGACACGACTTTAACTTTTTGCCGCCTATAACTTATAAGAAAATCAAGAAAAAGCTACACACAAACAGCCCCACTCGCACACTCACTCACTCACACTCGCACACACTGGCACACATGGCAGCTACAACAACAGCGGCAGCAGACGTGCACATAAAGCTTAAGTCGACAGCAATTCGAAACACTCACACACAGGGCCATGGCAAAACCCCAGCGGAGAGAGAGCTCAGGAGGAGCAGGGGCGCCCCAAAGGGGGTCTAAGAAAAAGTATCTTTTGAAACATTCCATGCAACTATCAGCTTAAAAACTATCTGAAAAACATATTATAATAGCAACGTATCATAAAAATTGTCTGATTTTAAAGTATGATACAATGGCATAGGGAATTGAACACAGGTCTGCCAAAATAAATTACAAGACTTGAAAAAGTTTACACTTTTAAATATAATTAATAATTAGATCTAATGTATTTTACATCGTTTTCCTGACTATTTAATAAAAAAATTGTATTTTTATATTCGAATGTTGTACCTACTCAGAAAAAAAAATTTTTTTTTTTATTTCAGGAAATGATGGAGAACTATTTTAATGAAACTTAGGATTTAACACAAAACTTTCCTACTGGAATACATCTTCAAGATTTCAAAATATCTTTCGGTTAGGATCTCTCCCCCTAAAATGTATTCGCACTAAGCCCCTGGACAGCCACAGCGGCAGCAGAAAGAAAAATACAACGAACGAACGAACGAGCGAACGCTGTTCGTTTTGGTATCTGAGAAATTAAGTGAAGTGAAATGAAATGTACGACGACGAACTGACGGCACAAGGCGGCGGCATGGGCATGGGATTGGGATCGGGATGGTATGGTATAGTATGGTATGGACTGGGGGTGTGGAGACGTTGCGGAGCGGGGCATAAAAGCTATGTGGAACGAACCGAGCAGCCAGTCAGCCAGCCAACCAACCAACCAACGAGCGAGCGACAACGACGACGACGACGACGGACGGCTGCAACTTGAAGCGTTCCAAGGGGGGCGGTTGGGCGGGAGGGAGCGGGTCGGGGCTTAGGCGACGGATGGAGGCTACGACTACCCGGGGATCGGGCAAGTGGCTGTGGTAGTTATGGCGCGCTCGAAGCGAACGAAAGGCAACGGCAACGGCAACGATGACAAAGACGTAGATAAGGAACAGAAACATGCGCACACAGATACACACCCATACCGTGGCACGTACACTCTAAATGTTGGAATATAATAAAATGAAATAAGCAACGACCGAGGCAGCACTGGCACAGCGCACAGGGCAGGCAAGACCAGGCCATTCGTATTCGTATTCGCATTTTGGCGAGGGGTTCTCTCGAGGGGGGGGGTACCACTTGAGTTGCGAGACGATGACGAGAATAGCAAGCAAGCAAGCTGGCAAAATCAAAAGCAAAGCTAAAGGCCAGGCCGGATAGAATGCTTTGTGCCCAGGGGCGTAGGGGGGTTAGATGTTAGGGGGGAGGACAAACACAACAAGCGCGGCCCACGTTTGTAGTTTGTATCTGTATCTGTAGTCTGTATCTGTGTGTGCGCTCTTGTGGTCGCGTAGAAAAATTACTTGGAAAGGAAAACAAGCGCTGCGGATACAACAACAATGAAATCATTTATAACGAAAATAATGCGAAGCAAACACAAATAAAAAACAGATAAAAAATACAAAAAATAAAAACACCTCCCACACTTTTGCCCCCCTTTACCAACCAGCCGAATTCATCAGCGAAATAAAGTTCAGCCAAGATTTGCGCGCCAAAAGTGTTGAGAGTTCGATTTTTGGGCACGATTTCAGAGAAGGGGACTCGCCCTTGGACCCCACTTGAAAAGTAATAATAAAAAAAAAGGAAGAGAACCCCATCATCTTTCATCTTTCGTTCTCAAGATGCGATGATGATGTAGCAGCATTGGCCACAAGTTCGACTTTTGGCCCTCGAAAGCGCACTTCACCGCTTTTTATGCCGTGTCATCTGTGGACGTTCATTTAAATAAAGAATATGCATGTTGCTTGGATGGTTGGTCGGTAGGTTGGTTGGCTGGTTGGTTGGTTGGGTAGGTATGTTTATGTCTGGCTGTCAGCTGCTGCCGACGATGGAGCCGATGGAACCGGCGGTACTGGTGGCTCTGGTGGGACCTTTGTGGCTTATCACCTTAAAACCTTTAGCGATGAATGTGGCAAGCGAGCGTTGCAAAAATACAAAAAAAAAAAAAACATTAAAAAACAAGGCAAAAACCGAAAACAAGGACTGGCATACATGTGCTTGTTATGCGGCCAACGAAGAGATAAAAAAATAAGAGAATTAAATGCACAAAGGAGCGGCACACACGAGAAACCGGCAAAAAAAAGGGGCAGCAGGGAATTTATAAACACAGCCAGCCAGTTGGAGAGGAAAAGTAATAAACTCGGGGATATCATAAAAATGAAAACAAGAGGAAGAGGGTTAACACATTCAGATCGTAGCTGGAAATACCCTAGCTATAAGGTTTGCGATACTAATTAGTAGGTCTTAGACTAGCAGGAATTTTGATGAGAAATAAAGTGTATACTATTAAACTATTGCCTCATCTTGCAGTATCGGGGGTTTTTAAAATTCTACATATCAATAAAAATGAAATGGTATTGATATAATAAAGAAACCATTTGAAGTAAACCGCGGTTGATAGCTAGTTTCTTATATTATACTTTATAATTAGGAAGTTTTAAATAAGAGATATGATCTATTGATAAGGTAAGTGTTAACATTTCCTCAAGTCCCATAACCATAAGCTAGGGTATAGACCTCAAAAACTGCAACATTGAGAATGTAAAACAGACAAAAAATAGTTCACCACATCCCGCATAGTCTCTGGCAATCTTCTCACCCCCCTCAATGGTTTTCATTTTGTCCAGCTTGTACGCCGGATCGGAGGGGTTTAACCTCAGAGCCGGGGAACGAGATATATAAAGAACACAGCCCAGCTGAGCGACAGCCAGTCCGACTGTCGCTCATTAGACATCCTCCAAGTGTGGGGGAGGGTCTCCATCTCCGTCTGGGTCTGGGTCTGATTCTGAATCCGATTCTGAGGCATAGCGGTCGACTCCATGCTCATGCAATTTCTGTTTGCGCTTGCTGGAAATTTTATGAGCGAATCGAAAGTTTGTGCGATTGTGTTGAGTGTGCAAGGCGCACATTGCACAAGGGAACCACTCAGGCAGTCCCACTACACTAAACGCAAATGAATATACAGTCCGACTTCCCTGAACTGATCTTCAAAGGAAATCAGATTGAATCTTTAAAGTTTTTAATGTTCTTTGCAAGAAATCATAGGTTTAACAGAACACCAAATATGGAGAAACAAAAGTATAGTACGAAAACAAAAATTATATATTAAAGTCAACCAATCTTATAAAAATTTGGAATGGAAATATCAAAACATTTGGGATATATGTATATAAATAAATGGATTCATGTTTTCCACATCTGAGCTGTTCACTTTTATAGAAACTTCTTATCGAATTCGATTCTAATATTTTCTGTACTGGAACTTATTATTATATGCATGTGTTGTACAATTTTAATAAACCTTATCAACATCCAAATCATAATCAGTTTCTGGAACCCTAAAAAATGTCAGATTTTTAGTTTATGATAATGGTTCGAGTTATAGAAGTTCGCCTGTATATAGAGACAGGCATATTCTCATATTCGTATACCAGCAGCAGAAGTCGCTTTGGATCTGCTCGGTTCGGTTGGGTTTGGTTCGCTTCGTTATGTTTCGTATCGTGGCGTTCGTTCGCTGGTTTTGCCAGCAGAGCATTCAGTCGCCCCCAATCCCTGGCCCCTCATCGCCCCCCAAACCACTTACAATATGGCAAACTGACGGACCAACAGCCCGTCAGCCACTGCCAGCAGTAAAAGCGAAAAAAGAAAAACAACAGCCAACGCTGGCAGTCAACCACTTTGAGAGCTCAGACAAATGTCCCATGAATCGCACACTGGGCTCCAACCGAAAGCACACGGCCCAGAGTCGCAGTCAGAGCCGACAGAACCGGCAAGAGCCAGAGCCAGTGCCACAGCCAGGGCAATAGCAATAGCAAAAGCCAAAGCCCCGGACCAGACCGATCCAATCCGACCCGACTCTACTCGACTCGACTCGTTCGCATCGTTTCGTTCGTGGTGTGTATCCAAACGAGTGAACTGAAAAACAAGCGCACAATCACACGACCCTCTATATATAAATTTGTATGCGTTCATAACGAAGCAGTTCACAGGAAAATAAATTGTGGGCCTTTAAAAAGGGTTATATAAAATATAAAAAACAAAAAAATTGTAAGATCTTAAGTCTATTAAATATAAGTTTCTCATATATCAAAAATATTATTCATATATTATTCACAGATCATTCATTATTTTCTAAAATGAATCACATGTTCTAATGAACTTAGTCAAGAAGGTAAATCTATCTTCTGAATATCTATCTATATATATAAAGCTGTCTTTATAATTGGAAGAATCAAAGCAGAGCTAAAGCTACAGTATCCAAATTTTTTCTATAAACTCAAACTGTTCCAAAGGTTTTGGCCTATAACTGATTTCCCCTCTAGATTTTTGCATAACCAGTATTCGGAATATTATTTTTAATAATATAAAACTTTTTTTCAAGTTTTAGAGCAATCAAATTTATATTAATACCATATTTTTAGAGCAATCAAGTTTATATTAATACCAAATTTTTCTCTCTGCAACAACAGCGCCAACTGAAATGAACGTTCTTTTTATTTCGACTTTATTTTTGCCTTTTTTCCTGGCTGCGCCGCCTGTTAAAATGAAAAACGATGATGATGCCGCCGCCGCTGCCAACAATAACAACGCAGCAATGAGTGGAGCACTAAAATCCCAGTAACAACGGACGGAGAAAAACCGGCAAAATTGTTCATTGGCAGGCAAACACAGGCAGAGGCAGAGGGTCCAGGGGATATGGGTTGGGGGTACGGGGAAAGGCTGGGCCATGTGGCTCAGGGGGCTTTTGGGTTCGCAATAGCATTCGCATTTCGCATGCCGGTACTCGGTGTTCGGGGTTCGAGGAGTTGAGGCCCAAAAGCCCCAACCGTGTGCACTGCACCACAGACAATTTCGGGCCGCATTAAATGAATGCAGCAGTTGTGCTGCTGCTGCTGTCTGCCTGGCCCGCAAATTTCAGATGCTGATAGGCATGAAGATAGTCATGCCAATTGCCCACATAGAGAGGGAATATGACGCAGAACAGTCTTGAAATAAGTTTATAAACTAGGACACGTCGATATGCACGGGTATACAGCACATATGCTCTTGAAAATCAATGGAAATGGTAATGGAAATGCCAGTGGATACTTAAATAACACGCCATATAAAAGGTGTGTTTACTGTTTACAGCCAAACGGTTAAAAGCCATCAGTAGTTGAATATTTTTGCTGGCAGTTGGCTTTTGTTCTGCAGCACACGGTGAATTTAAAGCGGCTTACAAAATGCAATACGAAATCGACCAGCTTAAATAACAACGTTCGAGTAGAGGGACTTCCCCCAACTTTGGAACGGCTTAAAATGAGTGTTGGCTGCGGCTGATTACAGTTTTGCGTTCGTTTTTCGGTTGATTTCTGTTTGAATTGGCCTGAAACGCGGATTTAACCTTGCAACACCCAATTATAATGTAAGGAAAAACCGATTGGCTTGATTTTGTAATCTAATTGGAGTGCAATAGTTGGAAAATATTTTTAAATTGATTTTGGTTAGGTATCCCAGTCTGTAATTCAATACAATTATGGTTTAGAAAAATATAAGGTGTCCTAACTTCAAAATATAAATCAAGGGAAACTATTTTTTGAACAAAATATTAAGTTTTGGAAATGTATTCCAGAAATGTAGAATATTAATGGTTTTTCTTTAACATTTGAGGAAGTCTTTTTGGTTTTCGGCAGAGTTTTGAAGAAGTAGCATCCATGAAACCCTAGACCTTTTGCAAATCAGTCAGTTTTCTTGCCAAAGAGATGGATCGATAGCGACTAAAGAGGACCTGAGTTGATGAATCGCCGGTTCGAAATGAGAGTACACATAAAATGTAAACAACCCGCTAAACAACAACAACATCAGCAACGACGACGCGAAGGAGATGGAGGTAAAGCAAGAACAAGAACAACAATGACCTTGGCATTGACCCAAATATATGGTAACAGACGCTTTGTGTGTGATCTTGAGTGTAGTCATGCGAGTGTGTTGGTTGCATATACATGCCACATACCAAATACAAGGGGAATGGAGGGGGAAAAGACCAAAATACGAAATAAAGAAATGGTAAGGGGCACAGGAGGATTGTCGACCGAGCGGGGAGTGGGGGGGCAGGGGGTTCATGGGGGTGGAGCAGGGGCTGCGGGTGGGGGTATCCACGACAGCCGCGGACATGCTGAATGAATAAATGGGGTACAAAGCAAACGCACACACCCGCGGGCACTTCACATGCACAGCTGCGTCCAAAATAATAATACTAGGGGTCTATACTAATGTTTTTTAATAATACCTTCTTGCATATCAAAGATATCCAAGGGTGGTAACCAATCACATACCATCAAACTGGCTTACCTATTCAAATATAAATAACCATTTTTTGGAAAACCCTCTTATTTTGATCCATCAAAAACCATCCACTGGATATTGTTCAGCAAATAACGAAATCCACAAATGGTGATGACACGTGCATAAACGATCTCAAAAACAGGGGGTGGGGCACAAACAACCAGACTGTCGGCATTGCGAAAAATAAACCAAAAGACAAAAGGGGGAAAATGCCGCCGCCGAAAGAAATAGTAATCAAAACAAAATAAAAATCATTAAAATTCATAAAAACAAATCAAGACAACCGACGACAACAACAACGATAAGGCTAAAAGCAATTTTAAAAGTTAAGGTAAAGGGGCGTCGTCAAGAGGATGGGATGCGATAGCGGTGGTTCAAGTTCAAGGGAAAAGCGGGAGGTGTTTAGGTAAAAATATAAAAAAAAAAAAAAACAAGAGTGAAAAAATCATACAAAACCCACACAAAATATAAAGAGCCAAAGGGCAGGAAAAGCCGGCGGAGAGTAATCTCAACCCAAAAATGAGTGCGAATACCAGGGTGGGGGTACGAGTAGGGGTATGAGTACCAGTATGAGTACGACTACGGGTTCCACCATGGCCAGGCATAAACATTTGACCTGAACAACTTTTGTAGACTGCCTGCCTCTTGTTGGGCAAGGTGGCACACGACTGAAGAGGGGGATTTGTATTGGGGTACGTTTTTAGGGTGGGGGATTCGAAATGGGTATGGGAATGGGAATCGCAGGTAAAGAGTGCGACGCCAACGTAGACGTATGTGTGACGTCACGAGTCAAGTTCACGTGCTGTTCACGCAGCACAGTTTATTGACCCACTTTCGATGTGTATTATCTAGAAAAGCTGCCAACACGAGTCGTGAATGGGATCGAAGGAGGTAGGGGGGTTACTACTGGGTGGTCGTCCCACGGCAAAACATCCAATGAATGTGCAAATAGCAAATGTGCTTGCCCATATAAAGCCGTTATTATCATAACATACTATGGGTAAATATACAACTACCCCCGATTAGAGCTGATTCATTGTGGCTTCTTCTTTGAACAAGTACTTTCGTTATTCAATAGAGGAGGTATGTTACATATACACTACTGTCATACTACTGCCATATAGTAGTTTATAATGCATCTACAAGATGTTGTTTTCGAAGACTGAAGATAACTTGGACAAACTCTCTAAGCCTCACGCCTAATTTTACTTGCTAATATTTCTGTATTACATAAAACAGCCCAGCTGTTAGATGATCTAACTTAGATTTGCTTATCTCTGCTTGTTAAGAGGCTACATATATCTTCTTTGGGATTCCGTTTTAAGAAGTTTTCCTCATATGTAAGTCCAAATGGAAGACCTTTTCTGTTCGCGACAAGTATTACTCATAGTGCTTCAATTTTCCAGAAGATAGTACTTTTTCCTCTAGAATCTACTTCCCGAAGTGATTGTGAATCTCTTACCTGGTGCGGCGAGGGCGACGCCTGCGAGGGTTGAGGTGATGGACTGGGCGCATGGCCAGGACTGCTGCTGGGCGGCGGTCCGCCGGCGGTGACATGTGGCGGTGGTGGCGGCTGCTGCTGCAGTGGCGGCACATGGTGCGGGGAGGCGGGCGGCAAGGGATGTCCGGGACCGGGGCTGGGCGAGGACCCACCTGGCCAAGGTCGATTCGGTTCGGGATACTGCACAAGGACATCACGAACGTTATATGGTTAATTCTAACTCTTGAAAAAAAAGGTACTCTCACCTGGTGCGTCGAGTAGGCAGTTCGATGGTTGGGTCCGCTCGCCGGCAGTCCCGGCGGTGTGGGATAGCGTTGCGGGTACGGCGAATATTGAGATGTTGGCGGTGTGTTTTGCTGCGGCGGCTGCTGTCCGGCGCCAGGAGGAGGTCCGCCCGGCACAGGACCGCCGGGCTGCTGTCCCGCCTGCTGTTGTTGCTGCTGCTGCTGCTGTTGTTGTTGCTGCTGCTGTTGCTGCTGCTGCGGCGAACTAGGATAGGAACCTGAATTTTGACCGTGAGCTGGCGGATAGGGTGACTGACCCCTGGAAGTGTTTGTCTGTGGGTGGAAAAACAAAATGGGATCAATAAAAGCCAAAGGAGACTCATAAATATCTAATGGTTGTCAAAGTTTAACCCTTTGCATACACTTAGGGAACCCATCCTTAATGCTGAGATACTTTTCTAAGTCAGTTTATTAATACAAACAATGTTCTATTATAAGTTTAAAATTTCTGAGCCTGTGGATGTGATATTTAAAGCCATTATAAAAAATTAAATAAATCAGCTCGCCAATAAATATTGTATGTGCAATTTTCTAACAATTTGAGGATGTGTCACGTGGGTCCTTAGAGGGTTAAATTGTTGGTGCGACAGGGATGGCAGATGGGTTTTTAATTACAGACATCTCGCTCTGTCTCTTTCTATCCCTCTCTCTCTCTCTGTCGCTCTTTGACTCTCTATTTATATCCTCCCACACTCTTCTCCACTGCAATTCATCAATTATTTGCGCTTGGCTCCGCCGATGTATTTTCGTCTGTGTGCGAACAGTGCACATTCCATTTTATTGTATATATCATTTTAATCGATATTCCACAACCGATTCCCGTAAATGCGCGCACAAATACACACCCTCGTGCTCATGTGTGTGTTCGGTTCGGCACAGTGGATGTCCTCGGATTAGGACACTCTCTGCATTGGAAATTTCCAGCAATTAATATTCGATTGTGCAGCTGGGAAGGAAAACTAGACGATAATTGGAAATGACCCCGGCGACTGCACAAGTGCCCCTAATTATTTGGCGCCCACTGTAGCGTGTGTGTGTGTGTACACTGCACAATATTTAAGGGTAGGGGTGAAAGGAGCGACATCGACGCACCCTCGGGTGTGCTGTCACTTGACAGTCACAAATGCGCAGATTAAAAAGAGACAGTTCAAAAAATATGCTGCCAAAGGAACCTAAATGCTGGCAATAAAAAGTTGAAATATTTACCACTATAACGGCAAAAACACCCACACATTCGCTTAAACAATGCAGGGCAGAATGATAGTTGTAGTGATTGCACTTATCAAGTATGTCCTAACTTAACTCGGGAACTATGAAGTAGATCCTCAAAAAACTTTTGTAAAATGTGTATTATTAATAGATTTACAAATATCGATCATATGTGTATAAATAAATGTTAAGACTTCTAATTTACGGAAGTTCAAATACCACAGGATCTCTTATAGATGTCGTTAATAACTAAGAATCTTAGCAAAATTCCACAATGCTATACAGGCGACCTGAACTGTGCATGTCCTCTCCAATCAGTTCAAATTACGACGCTCTGTCCTGAAGGAGGACGCATTACTGGTGGGGCTGGGATGCGGACAGTCGATTGCCTGCCACTCCTGGCTCTAGCTCCTGCTCCTGGATCTCCCCCCTCAGCACCAGCACCAGAGGAAGAAATCCACTTGAGTGGAATATAAAGTGAAACTTACGGACGCACATACATGTGCATGTGCAGAGGCGGCCAGGACAGACCAGGGTAGACCCGACCAGGCCAAGCCAACGACAAAGTTGCAACAAAGTCAGGGGAAAAGGAGCTTCGAGACGGAGAAGACACCTCTTGCTGCGGTACGTGGCCTGTGCTCGGCACAGACAACTGGAGCAGGACGAGCAAAAACCAGGCAAGGCAAGGAAAGGCAAGGCATGCCTTGTGCCATGTGCAAGTGGAAGTGCCTGTGTGTGGGAAAGAGCTTTGGATGCCATTAATGAAAGGATTTTCAACTTGACGTGGTGCGACAAGGCGGACCAAGTCGCAGCACACAGCACAGAGCACATAGCACACAGCACAGCGACCGTCTGACATGGCAAGTGGAGAGGCGCTTGGCAAGCTCACAGACTTTCAGTTCGCCCTCGCAAACACAAAACCCCACAGCGGCGTACACACAAATGTAGCTGGGCAACAACAACAGCGCTGCGAATGCCACAGCCCGGAGTAAAATGTGGCAATAAATCTAATGGAAACTCACAGCAATGAGGGAACGAACCGGAGAACCAACCGGCAAGAGTGCTGCCAGCTCAGCTACTTTTACGGCAAATTTGGCTATAATATTTATCAAATATCAATGGGTGGTTTTAAAAACCCCTTATTAAATTTATTTTTAACCTCAATGCAAGCTTACAATAATTGGAGAATTTATTTTATTTAAATGGATTTTTCCAAAGGAAGTTATTAAAAAATGGTGTAAACTGTTATGGTTTTTTATGGTTACCAATGGTAGGTGAGTGGTTCTCAAACAGCTGTATAACCAAGCCTGATATTTGCCGTTGCTTTGCTTGGTTATATGTACATGTGAAATTAAATTTAAGTGGCTAATAATAGAAATGCCGCGAGTACAGTAGTGGAAACAGTTATAAAACATGTGCCGAAATCAACGTAAAATATTATATCATATCATATCAAAATACCATGAAATATATAATCGTATTATTATAACCATTCAATTTTACAGTCCTAGTTAAGAAAGGTAAGTTTACATTTTTTATTTTTTTGGAATAGAAAGTAGTTTTATGGTATATCGTAAAATATGGTACAAGACTTTTGATCATAGTAAACCCATATCAAGCAAATATGACTATTCTAGAGGTTTTTTTTTATATTACAAACTCTATAAGCGTTATCCAAGTCTAAAAATATTTCCATATTTCCATAAGACAACACTGCTATCAACACAGCTTAGTTGGCCTGGCCAAAGGTACGGAATGGTAAGGTAAGGAAAGGCATCTCAAGGCAAGGAAGCCAGAGCTGTATAGCCAGAAACAGAAACGTAGACAGAACCAGAACCAGGGAACCAGGGGCCAAAGCCAGATCCCGTCGTTCGGGCAACGAGGACAACGACAACAACAACTACAACAATCGACAACGACGACGGTCGGTCGGTCGTTCAGTTCAGTTTGGGTCGGTCCACTGCAGGGTGACAGGAAACATGAATGGATGGTTTTCGTGCTCCGCTGTGTGCGTGTGTATCTGTGTGCGGAGCGAACGAGCGAGGCAACGAGAAATAAAGTTAAAAAAAAAAAGGAAAAAAAAAGAAAAAGGGAAAACTCATCATGGATGAAAATCAAAAGCAGAAACGGCAACGGCGGGTAGAAGCTGAAGTGGAATTTGAATTAATGCAGCAAGGGTCGTACGGTGGCACAAACAGACAGGCACACACATACAATGAGTGTAACGAACGAATGACGGTTGGAACGAACGTCGGTCGGAATTAAGTTCGGGGAAATCGGGATCAGAGGCATGGAGGGGGTTCCACTGAACGGCCTGATGGTGGTTCTGAGTTCTGTTCTGAATTCTGGGCTCTGAGTTCGGGGTTCGGGGTTCCGAGCTCTGAGTTACGAGTTCGGGGTCTGATGGTGGTAGGTTTTCCAGCTAAAAGCCGGCTACATGTATTATAATATCGCGGGAACAAAAACAAAGCGCAGCAGCCAAGGGAGTGGTCCTGGTCCTGGTCCTGTTTGCTCTCCTCTCCTCTGTACCCTCTCCTATCCTGATCCTGGGTTTATAATTTCATAACGAACAGACACAGATACATACACATACACACCCACGGGTGGAAGGCGATTGCATATAAATTGTGCGAAGGGAAAAACGTGGTAAATGCGATTTCGTGGCAGTAAAGGTAAAGCCGGCAGTTGTAAGGGTTGTATGAGGAGGTGGAAGAGGGTGGTATAGTATGGTATAGCAGAGTGAGTGGGTGGGGGGCGCACGGAATGGATGTCCCTGCAGGCTGCCCCTGCTGTTGCTGCCGGCAAATTGAATGGAGGAAGGCATTACGTGCACAACTCTCGGACGGGCGTAATTTTTAATACAATGTCGCACTCTCCACGCGCCCATTCACATTTGCAGCAGTTGCGGAAAGATAAACAAGGCTACCGAAATAAACCAATGCAGTCCCAGCCACCAACTGTCGCAAAATATTACGAACGAAATTTTGAGGGATTACTTCTTGGCCCCTGTTGTAATGCTATTTAATTAAATTGATTTTTGAAGGACTGTTGTTTCAATCAATTAGTCATTGTTTTTTAAGGAACCATACTATACTATTCCATTAACAGAACCTTAAATATTAATTTTTAAAATCATTACCTAGAAATGTTTCTATGGGGATGTCCTGAGAGATAGAGATATTATTAAAATGTTTGATGAGTTCTTTCAACGATGACCTCAATTTAATTTGAATGTACTAGATCTTAAGAATTTAGGTCCCTCTAGAAGAAGTTAACGAAGACAGAGTTATGTCTATGGATATTTCTGGCGTAATGAACATTTTGGCAACCAGTATAACAGATTTTTCAGTGGGATGAGTCTTGGAAGGGAGGCCAACAAGAAGGGCCTTTCCAAACGAAAGGCACAAAAAGGAGGCAGTCAGAAGGAAGAAGAAGAGGAAGAGCCACGGCAAGCAGGGACAATAACAGTTAAGGCAACGGTTTTGTGTGCTCCACTTTTTGTAGGTCAAACTTTAAAGGCACTCCAATACAGGCACGCCAACCCATACATGCGAAGAAACAGCATAAACAAGCCGGCACACAGACAGCAGTTCTCTCTCAAACAACAAGAAAAAAAAAAGGGAACGGAACAGAAAGCAAGAGGAGGGGGACTAGGAAGAAGGCCAAAAAGGAACAACAAAGACACAAACATAAAAGAGCGGTTAATGCAATGCCGTTTGCTTTCCCCAAAAAATAACAGACATGAAGACCCAAAGAATAAAAAGAGGCCTTAGCCTTTAAGCTCTTTAATATATGCCAAAAAGTGTTGTTGCTCTCCTTGTTGCACCTGTTGACCTCAAAGGAGAATCAAACGTCAAGGATATATGAGCAGCATAACGGGATGCAGCACACTTGCACTCAAAGAAAGAGATGGGTGTGGGTAAGTGGGCAAGTGGGCATGGGTGGGGGGTAGCGAGGGAGTGCGAGTGAGCCAAGTCATGTCATCATCATAGTCGAGCCCTCCTCCACCTCCTCTCTTTTGACTGTGCGCGGTTTCACTTGATTTTCATTTTTATTTTGTTTTGGTTTCTGCTTCCTCCACAGCTTGCCGGCTAACCCCTCCTCCTCCTCCTCCTTCTGCTACCCCAAAAGAGAGAGGGAGGGAGAGTCAGCTGTGACAACAACAAGTTTCTCTGTTATTGCCTTTGATTACGGTGCCTACTTGGCCATTGTTGTTGTTGCTGTTTCGGTTGTACCTCTATGTATGTACTGTATATTGTACATATGTATTTATTGCATGCACGCGTAAGTCACACTCTGCCGGCAATTTGATTTCTTTGTTTATGCACACAAGCCCGCCGAGCGAGACAAACAATCAAACACACATGACATTGGATAGCAGCGGTTTCTACACTCTTTTTTTTTATATTTTTTTTTTTTATCTCGCACTACCCACAAACACACACTCACTCACTTGCCCACAAACAAAAGCTCTCGAAGGTCGCATCACATCGCATCGCATCGCACATGTCTAACCCTAGCGGATCGCTTTGATTTGTGTGCTCACATAGATTTGTTTATATTTCTCTGGCTAATCGTCGGCATCAAAGTTCGTTGACTCGCATTCGAGACATTTCATCTACATCCGCACACCATTTGTGAAAATAAAAAAAAACTCGATCCCATTGCAGCGACATCGAACATTGAATATGCCAAAAGCAGAGCGATGACTAAACAGATACGGAATCGGGTCACCGATATCGGTTGATAAGGTTGCGGGGGGTAAGCCCCCACAAAACTACCTCACTACCCCAGCAATAAAACAATTAACCGGTTTCCGTATAAATCAAAACGTGAAATCGCATCACGTGCTCCATGGGAACAACAAACCAAACATTAAACAAAAAAGCCCACCTCAAGCGCATTATCGGTTGGACACAACTGATAGCAAAGAAACAATACCAGGGATTATAATGAAAACCAAAGCTTTTTGGTATATTATTGGGTTCTTTCACCCTGAATTTAGAAGGAGTAACTTGATGGTCAAGACGTATCAATACCTAGATTGTCTGAACAATCACCTATGGTAATAATATTATAATACATACAAAATACTACAATATACTATACAAGATACTATTTTGTTAGAAAATTCCATATATCCAGTTTGGTAATACATTAATGTTCCTCGTTCCTAGATGTATGCACTTATGCACTACATTTTGAGCTTCCTACGATTTAACCCATCTTGTTCCTCAGCACTTAGGATCCCCTATATTGTTTACTACGCAATTTGTAAAGTCAAGAACAAATAACCAAGTCAAAATAGGTATTGCATAGCATGTATCCGAAACCATACAATTTCTTACTTCTTATAGATATATTACTTTTGGAACTAATCAATGCAGCTTTAAACTTTTAAAGTTATTCCAATCAGATACGAGGCCAACAGCCGTCGATAAGGAGGGTTGACAAGAAGAGAAAAGAAACCCCCAAAACCTTTTTTTAGAAAAAATGTGAATGAATGGAATGCCTCAACATTTTTGTGTACGAAACTCTTTCTTGTTATTCCACTGCTTCTTCTTCATTTTACCGTTGCGGTGCGGCCTTTTGTTGTTATTGTTTTGCGGCGGCAAGTGCCGGTTCTTACTGTCCCTCTCCCTCTCCCTCACTCACCCGGCTTCACCCAACAGCAGCAGCAACAACAACACCCGGCACTTAAACAGCGAAATGTCAAGGGGTGGGGGGATATGCAGGAGGAGGAGAAGTGAACCAAGGGGGAGGGGCAGGCGAAAAAGGCGCGGAATCTCTGTACAATGTTTTTACGTTATGTGTGTCAGTGTGTCTGCTGCTTCTGCCCTTTTTTCATTTCTTCTTCCTTCGAGTGGGTCTTGGCAAATCTTCAGTGAACTGAATGAAGTGCGACCAAGGCGAAACCCTAAAAAGTAACAGTAAATATTGCAGCCTCCCTCCCACACACTCACATCCACACTCTGCCGCAAATACATGTGCACAAAACGTGACGAGCCCCTCTCCGTGGAATGAGTGGGCAGTGGGTGGGAGGAGAAGGGGCCGGGAGATAGCTAGCACAAAGCCACCAGCGACAACAACAAGAAACACATGCCGAGGAGGCCTGCACATGGAAATGCTCCAGTGTGTGTGAATGTGTGTGTGTGGGGTCGAGATGGAATCAAAATCAGTGTCAATGTCAAGACAGCTCTTAAAAAAAAAAAGAAGATATAAGGAAATCACTGGCGATAAGATTCACGGTACTCAGTTCCTAATTTATGGCCAAAGAAGAAGGTTGCCCCAGGCACCAAAGTGGTACCACCGCTGGTTATTGATAAAGTTTAACAACATACCATCCTTTTCTTGATGGAATATGTCTAATACATCATAAGTTTAACAACTTGAAGGTCCTATCCCAAAAGTTTTCAAATAATTCGGACAACTGGGTACTTTCTTTAAGACCAAAGTTCCAGTGAAACTGAACGACTGCACCATTTTGCTTTAAAGACTGATGCGGCTGTTGAAGTGAAACCGTATTTAAACTCAGTTCTGTCAAAAACTTTGAATATCTAAAACCAACTTATTTCTCAAGCCTAAACTATGTGATACCTAAACCTTTTTATAGAGAACCAATTAACAGGCTATCTATAGAAAATAGAAAAAATGTTCTCCAGGTTAAACTCGATTTCAAATCTTTGAATATAAGAATTGGAAAACGACACCTCATATTTTTCTAAGATATGATAAGCAACGCGTTGGTTGTACTAACTTCTTATATTTTTGGTAAACGATACAAAATTATGCAAAGTTTTTAATATTACCGAAAGGAAACCTCTTCATCCTCTAGATAAACAACTCTTATTTGTGGAGGAGAAACTCCTCATATGTAAGCCCATTTTATTTAGAGTCTACTTCCCGAATCCTATCAAGAAACCAAATGCCACAATTCGTCTAGAAAACTGCATTCCACTTAAAACACTTATCAAAAGGATTATCCTTGATACTATATACCATAACGCCTAGTAAAGTAGCTCCCGACTTGGAACCCTGGAACTTCACGATCCTATTAAGAAACCATATACCATATTTCATCTAGTAGACAAGCTTCCTAGGTGAAACCCCTAGAAAACCTTTATATTAAGAGGAGACTTTTGATACTATACACCCTATTAGTGTAGCTCCCCACTTGGAACCCTGGCAACCCATCTTCAGAGCCTACTTCACGATCCTATTAAGAAACCATATACCATATTTCATCTAGTAAACAAGCTTCCTAGATAAAACCCCTTGAAAACCTTTATATTAAGAGGAGATTTTTTGATACTATACACCCTATTAGTGTAGCTCCCCACTTGGAACCCCTGGTAACCCACTATCACTTACCGGTGGTGGTGTCCTGTACTGCTGCGACGGTCCCAGCTGCGGACTGTAGGGCCGTGGAGGCGGTGCCCAGCCGCCCTGCTGCGCCCCGTACGGCGATGGCTGGTGCTGCGGGGGCGGCGGTCCGTGTCCCGGGGGCGGTGGTCCGCCCCCTTGCTGCTGGGCAGCCGCCGCCGCCGCTGCCGCCGAAGCGGCCGCCTGTTGGGGATCGTAGGTGTTGGCATAGCGGTGCTGCGGCGGTGGCGGCGGATTCGAGGACTGCAGCAGCGAGTTCAGCGTGGGCGTGGGACCCTGCGGCGGCTGTCCGGGTATGTAACGCTGCTGCGGCGGACGATTGGGTGAGCCACCGGGTCCCGGCTGCTGAGGCGGTTGCTGCTGAGGATGTGGCTGCTGCTGCTGCTGTTGCTGTGGAGGCTTTCCACCGGGCAGCGGTTGGCCATAGCGATAGGGATCCATGTTGGGATCGGCGTGGTAGCGACCGTAGGCCGGATGAGGATGTGGCGGCGGCAGGTGGGCGTACTCCTCCTTGACGCCGGGCGCATGCTCAGGTGCTCCTCCGGGCGGCGGCGGGGCAGGTCCGCCGTGGTGCTGCTGCTGCTGCTGTTGTTGTTGCTGCTGCTGCTGCTGCTGCATGTGGGGCGGTGGCGGATGCTGCTGTTGCTGGTGCAGATGGTGATAGTGCATGACTGCAGCGGGATCCGGTCCTGGTGGTCCTCCAGGCGCGGATCCTGGGGGCGGTGGTGCGCCGTATGGATGTGGGGCAACATTTTGCTGTTGTTGCTGCTGCTGCTGCTGCTGTTGGATGCTGGGATCACTGCCATTGTTGCTATTGTTGTTGGGCGTGGGCGGACCCGAGGTGGGCGGTGTGGCACCACCACCAGGAGCCGCTCCAGCCGATGGGGGCGTGGCAGCGGGGGCAGGAGCGCCACCTTGCTGCTGCTGCGTTTGCGGCGACTTTATTTTCTCATTCATGGCTGCTCATCGGCTGCGCTGCTGCTGCTGGCTACTATGCTCCCGGCGATCGGATTTTCCCAGATTTGTGGCGGCTACTGATGGAGCACCGGTAACCACCAACAACAACAACGCTGACGCTGATGATGACGACGACGACTGCAGCGGCGAGTTTGAGGTTATGTTAGCTGCAAGTTATCAAAAACGGGGGATTAGCATTTGGCAAGGGGATCTAACCTATTGGGGGAGGGGAGGGTTTCTACGCTTCCTACATTTCACTGGGCCCAAATCGAGCGGGTTAAACATAAATAATTTGTACTCGTTCATGGGCTGTTGTGTATTGAAAAGTCCGCTACCAACACACACACACACACACTCGCACACATGCTCGCACCAATACCACACAACAACAATTTATTTTCTGCCGCGTACGGTGGGCAAAGCAAATCGCAGTGCGTTGACAACCCTGCCGCTGCCGCTCTCGCAGTTTGAGCGCAGCCACTAACTCGCTCTCGCTGGCATGCTCTTTCGCTCTCGCTCTCTCTCTCTTTTCACATTTGGCGGCTATACACGCACACGCCGTATCCCTTTCCGTCTCACTTGCACTTGCTAGCCAGCCAGGCAACATGCATACGCCGCTCTCGCTCGCTCTCTCGCTTTATTAGTTTCTCTGTGTGAAACGAATGAAACGGGCAGCACAGTAATGATTTTTTCGTAATTATTTTCTATGCCGATTTTTCGCGTTTACACAGCACTGGAATGGAATGGCCAAGGGGCACCGCTCTCAACTAAACTCACAATTCACATATGTATTTCTCAGATGCGGCAATTGTTTAACTTTTCTTTGTTTTTCAAGGGGAGGGGGGAAAAGCAGGGAGAAGTTGGGGAGTGGAGGCTGGGTCTAGCTAACTTTTGGGATTTATAAATAATTGCCGCGCCTGTGCTTGGCCGCGTTTGTTGCGTTGCGCGTTCACTTTTGCCGCTGCCCGTTTTCGTTTTTTGTTTCTTTACGTTCCTCGTTTCTCGATTCGATACGATTTTTGCGGTTTTTCGCCAAGTGTTGATGATGATGATGATGCAAGGATTCGACATCCAATCATTTGCATATGTATACACACACACTCACACACGCACTCGCACACACACACACAGCCTCCAAAGTGCATCGTCGAGAGGAGAGAGAGAAACTGAATTTTTCACTCGCCCTCGGGCGAAAGTCCGGCGGCAGATTGTTGTTGGCCAAGACGACTCAATATATATTTGGGGCCATGGCTTTGGTTTTGGTTTTTTGGGGCTTGGGGCTTTGCTTTTCTTAACCAGAAATCTACATACACGCACACCACTTACACATAGAAGAATATTCACGCATTGACGACCGTCCACAGACTGGCTATATATACTAAAAACGAACTCGCGTGAGAAGACAGGGACAGGGCAGCAAACTCGGTTATACGAACGGAACGAAATGAAACGATTCGAGTAGTAGTAGTGCAAGGCAAGTCTTGTCTGTCTGGCGTTCTTTTTTTTCTATCTTTTTCGTTTGCTTGGGGCGCTGTCAAAACGCTGCTGCGGCGGCCACAATCACACGCGGCTGATCGCCAGTTGGGCCCTGCACAGGCTGCACATACTTTTCACTTTTAATGCGCTGTATTTCACTTAATTTTCGAACAAATTCGCAGCATGACGACGAAGCGAGCCTGTACAAACGCGATAGTATCGATACAATATCCCCGTTTGCGATACCCTATCGGGGTTTGGTTTCGATAGCGCGGCATACATACATTCTGCTTGTTGCTTGGTATACCCTTTGAGATTGCTAAACTGTATTTGATTACATTTTTTCAATTTTCTCTCAGCCGATGTACTACATTCTGTTCGGCTTTTTAGTTTTTCAATTTGCGAGTATCGATACTTGGCAAGCAGCAACGCGAAAATGAGCCGAAATCGATAACGTTTCCTGTCAACCCTGGGACGCCATCATTATTGCGGTACTTTTATCGATGCTAGGTATCGATGTCAAACGATAGGCGATTGTTCGTAAAATATACCCTTATCGGCCGGATTATTTGTAATATTCGATATTTGACATTCGATGTCATTTCTGACATTCGAGGAATCCGCTAAATTTAAATATTTTTATAAATCCAACTTATATTAACTTACTTTTGCGGCCCTGGATTGAAATGGGAAGTGTTCGCTAGTTAATTATGGCCGCTGAATAAAACTCACTGCAATAGGCGGATTAAAAAACGCGTCGCGTCACCATTCGGTGCTGATAATAAAAATAATAATAATTAAAACTACTTAATATTTTAAAATTGCTTATGGAATAGTAATGGATTGTAGTGTTTGTACCAAATCAAAGCGACAAACCAGAAATTAATATTAACATTAGAAGAATATTCCTATCGTTATGAAATCGATGGTCCCCCAAAATTATCGGAAAACATCGATGGCCCTATCGATACTTAGATATTGCGCTAACAGCACGCTGTTATTTTGTACGTTTAACAGCATTCTTTGTTCGTTCAAGCAAGCTGTTATTAAAAATCAACTGCTTTTCCATAGTCTCTAGACACTGCTTACCTCTAACGGTTTTTTAAAAAGTTTGATTTTAAATATTTGAATTTTAAACTAAACAACAAATTCAAATTTTCTTAGTTTTAGCAAATTTTTGGTAGAACAAATTATACAACAAATTATTTTTGCTGTAGTTTTATAGTTTTATTTTATGTTGCTTTCAGCTTTTTCGTATGCGTACAATGTTTCCCCATTACTTTTCGACATATTTTAAGGAAAATCACCACAACCAACAGAGGTATTGCAAAAAGTGCAGCCAAAGTGTCCAGGCTGTGGAGTTGAATAAAGTTCATATCTCTAGAGGCTGATCGCAGATGAGAGGCACCCTTGTGCCTGATTATATATTCCGTCCACCAGATAGCCCTATCGAGAGGCGCCTGCGGTTGATCATGAAATCTCGCAGAAACTTCCGCCGCGGTCTTGGCAAAACTTGGAGTGCTTAGCAGAGTTTGAATGGCGTGTTCTAGATCTTCTTGCTTTAGATTATTCACATCCAGTGCCAAACCGAAGCCCATTCTCTGGGCTCGAAGCACATTCATGTATTGATCAAAATAGCACGGCAATCCCAAGATGGGTTTGCCAAAATACACACTTTCAATGGTGCTCAGCTGCCCACCATGGGTGATAAAGATCTTGACATTAGGATGTGATAGGACATCTGCCTGGGGGAACCATTTCCTGACCATCACATTGTCTGGCTTGCCAGGCATTTCGTCTTCGTCGAATTTCCAAAGAATTCGCTGATGCAATTTCGCGAAGGTTTTCTGCAGCGTTTCACGTGTTTCATTCCCTAGATCGGCAAACTTCACATTGGATCCCATGGAGAAGTACATCACACCATCGGGAGAACTCTCAATGAACTCCTTGATGTCCTCTGGCAGGGATTTTGGTTGGTGGCTAATGTGCAGACCACCGACCTCTATCATGTTGGGCAAATAGGGTCTCGCATGACTCAGGGAAAAGTGCTGACCTATCAAAACCATTGCGAAACTGTTCAAAACCTCTGTCATCGTTTGCCTGGCATTCGGAAAGTATTTGTCATACATTTTCTGCATAGCAGGCAGGTGAACCAAATGGCGATGTATTTTCTCCACCAGGTATTCGTAGTGATTAACCAAGCGCTCCATGAAGGTCATTCGATCAGTGCGGGAAGAGGTCACCAACGGGCTATATGAGATGGGTGAAATATTTCCAAAGGCCTCATCCACGCGGTGATCCGTTCCAAAACTGAGGAACCCAGCCAAAGTGGCATTGAAGTGCTGGGCAAGACCGTACAGGGGTTCCATTTGCTCCATTTCAGCCAAAACCAGATCGAAAGTTTCTCCAGATCTCAGCAGCCTTTGCACATCTTCGTCTTCCATTATTAACTCTGTGAATTTAATCACAATCTTATCCCATGCGTTCAGTACTTGCCAATGAAAGGTTTCGTTTAGCAGTTCCATCATTTCTGTTGGTTAAAATAAAATGAAAATATTTAAAAAAATCTAAAAACTAAAATATATATCAATTCAAATGCCTTTACAACAAATTATTTGAGAAACAGAACCTTGATGGTGATCGTGCGCCTTATGAGCCTCTATAAATCGCATATTCGGAGATTCCCCATTCTTGAAAGTATTAATCACGGTCACTTGGTGACCTTTGGCAGCCAGGGCTTTCAAATAGGTCTCCAGAAAAATGTATTGAGAGCGGCCAGGAAATGGAAAAGTGGCCAGGATTTTTGCACTATCCGTTAAAAAAGGCTTGAAGCCCATTGTGCAAAACACAAAAATTAAACAAAATAATCGCATATTAACCTGCTCACTGCAAAGTACTGCGAACAACTAATTCGTTTGCTTGGCCAAAATTGCTGATTATTATTTAACTTTTTTTTGATAGCAAACAAGCTTTTGCTTTTGCAAAAAAAAAAGAATATGGTTTTTTTTTTCTAACAGACAAAACGAAGATAGCTTTTAACGCCGTATTCATACACAAAAATTAATTTACAGAATTTTTAAAAATTGGTTTTCTTTTTCTTATCAAATTGTTTCATAAAATGTACATTGTAAGTGTTTTTAATTTTCTTACAAATATATCGCAATTTGATTTATAAAATACTATAAATATTTATATATATATTTTGTCCAGCGCACTGCTTGCGCAAAAAGGCATTAACAGTAGTTGCGCTTAACAGCACAGTGTTAATAGCACAACAGCACTCTGAAAATCGCTCTGCACTGTTATCGAGTATTCCCAACATCGAATAAAAATGGCGGCATTTCAAGTTTAATTCAACGCGCTTAGGTTGAGTTTCTTTAAAAATATATCTAAAGCTAATTTAAATGAAATATTGCTTGTTCTGTCTCTGTTTGTATTTAAGCGCAAAATGAGTCGCATTTTGTTAGTTTCGGTGCTTTTAGTTGTGACGCTATTTGGCGAATCACAGGCGGCGGCATTTACCGTGCGCCAAAACCGTTTTGATGAAGTTCCCAATCTGCAGACTCCAGCGCCAGTGGCAAGTTCCACGAAAACTACTAAAAAAGACGAAACAGGTTAGTATGGATTAAGCAAGTTAAAC
Source organism: Drosophila subpulchrella (assembly GCF_014743375.2). Lineage (NCBI taxonomy): Eukaryota > Metazoa > Arthropoda > Insecta > Diptera > Drosophilidae > Drosophila > Drosophila subpulchrella. The sequence continues at coordinate 15,444,445 of NC_050609.1, forward strand.
GAATTAATATAAATTGATCTTCCAACTTTCAAAATGGCGTTCAGGATAAACGGTACTTCTGTCGATAACTATCTGTCTCGCTCTTTTCTCTCTGTTCTCTTATGTAACGGTTATTGGACCAATGTCGTCTTGATATACACTGAAAAAAAAACTTAGTCAAAAATTAGTGTTTTAACACTACAACATTTATGAGCAAAATCTTATATTCCTTTGTTCTGTTTAACGAATTCCTTATTTTATTTAGAATCCGCTATTTATGCAAATAGGTAGATTTTTAGTTTATAATTAAGAAATAAGAAAATTACTTCTAAACCGAGCAAATATTAATACTGTTTGAAAACCAAATATACCGTAAATCTTATAACATATTTAAAAATTTCTTCAATTAATTCTCGATTTCTTTCTGTGTAGTCACCAGCGGTCTGCTGAAAAAATGTCTGCCCTGCAGTGACGGTGTAAAATGCGTGCCCCAAATCCAGTGTCCCGCCCACGTACGCATGGAAAGCCGTGATAAGCCGCAGATTTGCGATCTGCCGGCTGGGAAATTCGGCTTCTGCTGCCAGACGGGACAGAATCACACTGCCCCAAGGCAGGAGGAGATCTCCTCCAAGGAGCGGCGATCCGGTATTCCCAGCATCCTGTCGCTATCGGTTTTGGAAGAGGCCCGCCGCAACTTTGAGCACTTGATGCACGGAATTGCCCAAATACCCGTGCGTCGCGGTTTTCCGGACTTTGCCCACGGCCTGGTGTTCCATTCGACGGCCAAGGATGACCTGCACAACTTTGCCATCTCGAACAGTGCCATCGAGCAGGTGATAACCACCCAACTGTTTGGCAAGAAGGAACAGGTGCCCGTGGAAGACTTCATCACCAACAATGTCCCCGTCAAGTTCACGGAGACTCCGTTGGCACAGCACTGCCAGCCGCCTCCGGTTTGCCGGAATATCCGCTCGGTTTATCGCAGTCTCGATGGCACCTGCAACAATCCCCTGCCACAGAGGTCACTGTGGGGCGCTGCCGGTCAGCCCATGGAGCGTCTGCTGCCCCCCGCCTATGAGGACGGGATCTGGACACCGCGTGCCCATTCCGCCGACGGCACTCCCCTCCTGGGCGCCCGCAAGATATCACGCACCCTGCTCTCGGACGTTGATCGTCCGCATCCCATCTACAATCTGCTCGTGATGCAGTTCGGACAGGTCGTGGTAGGTAACCGGATGGGTAGAACTCTAATAAAGATTTTAAAATGGACATGAATTATAATTCTTTTGAAAGGGCTACCTATCAAATTTAATCGCTCATTTGATAGGTAGCCCTTTCAATAGATTTATAATTCATGACCATTTTAATCGATATATTGACATATTAGCTAAAAATGTTTTTCCAGTTAATACTATTTCTTGTTTTATTTTATTTTGAGGCCCACGACATTTCGCAATCCTCTTCGGTGCGTCTTGAGGATGGAAACCTGGTGCAGTGTTGCTCGCCCGAGGGAAAAATCGCCCTGAGTCCTCAAGAAAGTCATTTCGCCTGCATGCCCATCCACGTCGAACAAGATGATGACTTTTTCGCAGCCTTTGGAGTGCGCTGCTTGAACTTTGTGAGGTTGTCCCTGGTGCCCAGTCCTGACTGCCAACTTGGCTACGGCAAGCAGATGAGCAAGGTGACCCACTTTTTGGATGCCTCACCGGTTTACGGATCCAGTGATGAGGCATCTCGAGGCCTGAGGGCCTTCCGAGGCGGTCGTCTGCGAATGATGAATGATTTCGGCCGGGATCTGCTACCTCTGACAAACGACAAGAATGCCTGTCCCAGCGAGGAGGCCGGAAAGTCCTGTTTCCACTCGGGTATATAACCATCAAGAAATGTCTAATATACATTTGGGCTTATATTATGTTACGTTTTCAGGCGATGGCCGAACCAATCAAATGATATCGCTGATAACCCTTCAAATTCTGCTGGCTCGCGAGCACAATCGTGTGGCAGACGCCTTGAGCCAACTGAATCCCTCAGCCAGCGATGAGTGGCTTTTCCAGGAGGCTCGACGCATTGTGATTGCCGAGCTGCAGCACATCACCTACAACGAGTTCTTGCCCATTATCATTGGGCCGCAGCAGATGAAACGCTTCCGCTTGGTGCCACTGCATCAGGGCTATGCTCACGACTACAATGTGAACGTGAACCCCGCCATAACCAACGAATTCTCAGGCGCAGCCTATCGCATGGGTCATTCCAGGTGTGGTAATTTGATTATTGAACAAATTTAGATTTTAAAACTTTGCCTGCAGTGTCGATGGCAAGTTCCACATTCGCCAGGAGCATGGTCGCATCGATGAGGTGGTCAATATTCCGGATGTGATGTTTAATCCTTCGCGGATGCGCAAGCGCGAGTTCTATGACGACATGTTGCGCACTCTTTACAGCCAGCCCATGCAGCAGGTGGACAGCTCAATTAGCCAGGGAGTAGGGATTAACCTTTTTTCATTAGTAGCATGTGGTTTTCTAATGGGCATTTACCTTGAGCAGCTCAGCCGTTTCCTGTTCCGCGGCGATAATCCATTTGGCCTAGACCTGGCCGCCATTAACATTCAGCGAGGACGCGACCAAGGACTTCGTAGCTACAATGATTACTTGGAGCTAATGGGGGCACCCAAACTGCAGGCTTTCGAGCAATTTTCCAGTGAGGTGGGTTAAGTTAAGAAACTAGTTTATGCTTAAACGAATGAAAAATAAGTATACTTCCCATCTAATCAATTTATATAACTTTCAGACTGGCCAGAAGCTATCCCGCGTTTATCGCACACCCGACGATATTGATCTATGGGTGGGTGGTCTGCTGGAGAAGGCCGTCGAGGGTGGCGTTGTGGGCACGACCTTTGCCGAGATCATAGCCGATCAATTTGCCCGCTTTAAGCAGGGCGATCGCTACTACTATGAGTACGATAATGGGGTGAATCCTGGCGCATTCAATCCCCAGCAGCTACAGCAGATTCGTAAGGCGACTTTGGCCCGCTTGATCTGCGACAATTCCGACCGTCTCACTCTGCAAGCGGTGCCATTGGCCGCATTCATTCGGGCTGATCATCCTGAGTAAGTGAAGTCCAAAATGACCTGGCCGATTTCTTTAGTGACTTGCTTATTTCTTTATAGCAACCAAATGATTGGCTGTGATGATCCCAGCCTGCCTGCTGTTAACTTGGCGGCATGGCGCACTTGAGATAATTTTTTAAATGCATTTTTAATTTATTTATCGAGTTTTTAAACTGTATTTTATATATGCGAATGATCCGCCGAATTGTGTATACCCATTTTATGTAACTGCGCGGCTTAACAAAGAAGCCAAAATAAAGCCGCGATCGATTAAGCTGATTTCCATTGCTAATTAAGCGCAAATTTCTTTGTCCCCGAAGAATATATTTAGTATTTCTTCAATCTTGGGCTCTCTGCCATCCTTTTGGCCCTCTATCCTTTTTGGTATTACAAATATTTATACCCGATAACCCAGAAGTTGTCATTCATATTCGGGATCTCACTAATTTCTTAACTCAATTGACTCTAATTTGTTTTGCACTTCTGTTACTGTTATGATATATGTATGTGAATATTTATATGTTTGTTTCTGGCCTGGTAGATTCGCTTTGGATTATCTAGTCAATTAGTGGCTGTTCGCATTTGTAAATAACATGATATGCAAATATCAAGCTAAATTAAAATGTATAACAGAATATTATTAAATGTCTACATCAATTCCGCTCCATTTCACAGTGAGTTGTGTGTGTCGACATGTATCTGTGAAGTCTTGTTTAACCTTAGATATTCGCTATTTGAGCTCCTATTTTTACATTCCTTACGTAAGTCATTTGCGGAAAATATGCGCCGTTTGTAATCTGCGCTGACACTTTTATATCATGGCTTTTTAACAAATTTCCAGATGATAACCAATTTTATTATTGAACTTTCCAATTTATTAGGGAGATTCAAATTTGTTTGGTTAATTTAATTTATTTTTCAAATTCTAAACTCGTATACTTGGATAATTTTTGCGGCTGCGACACGATATGTAGATTAATATAATAAACAAAGGCTACATTTAAATAAGGCGGGATGTTGTGGGTGTCTAGCGGAATAATACCGATACTATCAACTCTTCTATATTTGTTTAAAAGTTTTCTTCGCTAACCCAGGGGCACGGCGTCAATAATTTTGTCAAACAACTTTGATTTGATGCACTGCCCCCGAAAACCGAATAGACTGGCTCATCCGAGTCTGAATTTTTATTGCATGCTTTCAGAGCACACTTTTGCCCGTTTTAAACTGGTTTTATGTCTCATATTTTCACCAATTAGTGAGCTTAAGCACATCATAACAACAAAAAACGATGCCTCCATTTAATTTGTCGCTGCTCTGAATGGGACGGGCCATCGATTTGTGAATTATAATTAAGTCGTAGCCGTGAGTTCACTAGATGTTTTGTTTTTTTTATTTTTTTGAGCAGTTCAATTAATATTTGTTTTTTCCAGAGACCCGCGGCAAGGGATTAACGAATGCGATCACAGGGGAAGCACAAACTGGGATAATTGTTTTACCCAGCATGGGCACCACGATGATGACGATTGCGACGTTAGCTGCTGGTTCGCTGGCTAGGACCAGTCATTCTTTATTGATGAACTTGCCAATGGCGAAATGTGACAATTGAAACTCAACCGACCACCAAAAACGATTAGGCGGGGCAAACCCGAGTCTACTGACGTCCGTAGACGTTCTCATCGGAATAGGAAATGTAGAGGAAGTAGTCCTTGTCGAAGTGCTCCTGGTACAGTGCACCCATGGTGGCCGATGTCGGAGGTATCACGTTGTTCACGAAGAAGAAGAGGGCGTCGTCGGGACGCAGATTGATGCGTTTGCGGATGAGGAAATAGAACTGACCCACCGTCAGATCAGCCGGCACCAGGTACTTCTTCTTGTCCAGATCGACATAGCGCGTCTTCGGGGCCTTCTCCACGATCACGGGCACACGGTCCGGATACTTGCGCCGGATCTTGTCGCCCTCGTTGCGACGCTTATCGAAGGTGTGGTCCTTCTTGTACTGGAAGTGCATGTCCATCTCTGGGCAGACTGGTGTTCGAATCGAAACGGGCGAAACAAGGATTTTCGTTTTGGATTTGGTAGGTCTATTGGAGCTGCCGTTTGTAGTTCCCAATAAGTTTGTTTTGTACTCTTTACTACACGGCTAGCTTTGGCAGATAAGCAAGGGCCTCCTTGTCTTGAAGTTAAATCGAAAATTGAAGTATGAGTCATGACTCGATTTAAGTATTCAGTAGACTGCGTTTCCCTGTTTCATTTTGATTTAATTAAACGTATCCCTGGTCCCTGGGTTTTTAATGATTTTTTACTTACTCGCACACGTTTTGTTTATAATTATTCGAATCTTTGGAACAAGGAATTACCAAAATCATTAGCGATGTTTCAGAAATGCCTTTCATAAAAAATGGGATCTTATTAAACCAAAGATTGATTGAAATATGTATAGAATCGTGCGGCTTAAAAGTTTATTAACATTTCATTTTCATAATTACCATTAAGAAATAAATATTTATAGACCGAAAGAAAATATATACATATAAGGGGAAATATCTTTCTTAAATGTACAAAAATTATATATTATATTCTGATAGGCTTTGTTGAACTGTTTAAATCGATCTATTAAAAATTATGATTAATCGCGGGTTATAATACGAAACAATGATACAAACTGTAATTATGGCCCCAAGGAGCAATTCCTTTGAGGCCTCCTTAGTAGCGACCGCAAGTCGGCTCAACAAGTGTGTATGCAGGGCCCCCAAAAGGCGAAAGCTTTCACCTGAACCGACCGTAACAACAGTAACACAACAGTATACAAAGCTAAAACAAATATGTGTGGTTCCGTCGTTACAGGCTGCTCGGCTCGTCATTCGGACCACCTCTTGAGCTCCAGCTCTCATTTCGCTATAGCTGCTGGAGCTGCTCGGTTGGTCGCGCTCGCTGCCTCGGCTGCTCCTCGTCGCCCCCACTTCCGTATTTTGGCATAGTTCGTGGCTCATTGGCTTCCGGTTTGGTGCCAAGGAATAAGGTCCCTGTGCAACAGGTGTATTCAACAATTGGTCGAAAAAAAACTAGAAAAAAATCAAAAATCATCAGTTCCGGTGAGCAACATCATGTGGTAAAAATTCCTTTGTGGCTGGAATTGTTTATAGAAAAGAAAATCGGGAAAATTAACGCGGCTGTGCGTGTGCTAAACATTTTTAAACAACAAACCGCCTGACCAAATTTACTGACAACGCTCGGAAAATCCATTATAATTTCGTATTTATTGGCCCATGTGATGGTCTGAAAAATATATTTCACGATCTCTCCTTCGACGGTGAATGTTGAGTGTTTCTGTGCAAAAGCCATCCCATTAAATTATCAAATTCTGCTCCGCCTAAAAATCCATTCTCGATTTTAGTGGCGATAAGCTATAAATATGGACAGCTAATCTATGTGTCTATACCCCCCGATTGTATAGACGTACATGGCAATTACTAATTAAACTCACGGGTGCGAAGCAATTCCCCAATTGTGTTCCGTAATCTGAAAAGTAATCGACCTAATGGTGCGTTCCTAGAGTGCACTGAAAAATGCAGTCTTGCTGCTTATTTGGCTCAAGTTTGTGAGATGAGATGAGCTGAGATGGGATTCGATTCGATTGAAATGGACTGATTTTGTGAGGTGATTTGTCATTCGACAGAGTGTCGGCATTACCATGTATCCGCTAATAGGTGGATATTAATAGACTTCAAGATTCAAAAAGATTTCTTTATAACTTTTGATGAACAGCAGGCATGGCACGTATTTTCGTAACGTTGATAATAAAATTTAATTAAAACTGAAGTGCAATTTGCCGACAGATCACCGAAACAGAAAGTTTCTGCGGCCACTCAACTAGAACATTCTAATTTGATTTATACGAACATTTTGTCGCTGCTCGAAAAACTCATATTAACTTGTTTTATAATGCTGTTAATGCGGTAATTAACATTGATTCGTTAAAAACGACACTACAACTTTTGACATTAGAAGTGTATTCTATGGGCTGGAACATTTTAAGTTCCTCCCACTTAATACTTAATCGTGGATGCTTTGATTACTCCATTCAATGGCAACCACTCGAAGAATCAAAGAGCAGCAAATAAAAACCAATTAGAGAAATTAGTTAAATGGTTTGCAAAACTTTGTTGGTTCGACTTGTGCGTCAAACTAGATTTGATTCGATTGAAGTCCGCTAACTATTCGGTCTTGATTCGAATGCAAATAATCAGCCAGAGCTGCCAATCAAACAGAATATTGTGTAAATAATTGATTTAACTCATTTTCTTGGCTTTCGGGAGAGCACAATGTGAGATTTTTGTATACTCGAATCGCTTTGTAAACCCATTGCGTCATTTGCAGTGCATTTTCGTGAAGATTTTTGTCAGACTTTTTCGATATCATTGGAAAATCTGTTTACACGTCCATGGCCTTTGAATGCCAGCAAAGGTTCAGGGCGATTCCTATACGAAGGTGCTAATTAAATTTCATTAAATTTTTCCCTTCAAAGGGGGCACAGATAGCCAGATTGTGCACTGCGGCCGAAAGATCGAGGCAATAAAGCTAGCTGGAGCACATGCGAGAACAAATATTTGTTAATTAAAAGGTAGAAACATGGCGCACACCTGTCGGCGCTCTTTTGAGGTCCCCAGATAAGCGTTAAAAATTCAAGTAGTTGGGCCCAGAGCCTACGAATATTTATAGAAAACCCCAAAATCTGCGCTCCCAGCCAATCTGGGTTTATTATATTACTAATTAAGCGAAACTGAATGTTTCAATTAGCTGGCGAGAACTAAAATTAAGCACAAACAGAGCCGTAAAGCGTCATGGCTCGTGGGGGCATTCAAAATAAATGTATATAGGGCCTGGAAACGTGATATGATATGTTGACAGACATATAGACGCTGTCTAAAAATAATGCAGTAGGTTAAATATGAGCTTTATGTCTGCCATAACATATGTTAATTAGCAAACTCCCCAATATTTGCTTTATTTCGAGTCAGTGTCCTACCGATTGTCAAGTGAGATTTGATTTCCTGCCGAAGGGCTTCTCTTTTATCCACCAACTGATTGCCCAAGAAATTTGCTGCGAATAATCTTTTGCCGATTTCGTTCGCTTTTGTACGGATTTGAAAATCAATCAAACACGCGTCCGCGCCTCAGAGCGTGACTGTCCAATTCGCGACATGCCAAATATCTGGAATCGATGCTATTTATCTTTATCATTCGCCAACTGAACGGGCAGCTTGATGGCTTCATTACGCAGTCACTGATTCTCTCGTTTTCCTTTTTAGGCTATGCACAAGATGCACAACCGCATCTGCAGCTAATTAGAAGTGAGACTGCAGAAATAACCAGGATATATGCTAAGGAAATGAGCCAACGATTATGTACTTAGGATCGTTTGACGGAAACGACAAAGAGCCATGGAAAAGCACACAAGCCAGTACCCAAAGGAGTCCCCTTGGCGACCGAAGCGGGGTCTGAAGTGTCTGACATTCGAGTTCCAATTCCGTCTGCTCCTCCATCATCTGTTGCTATCATCGCTGTGCAGGCCACATTGCGTATACGCCACGAGTGCCGTCGGCGAGGCGCTGAGCGCAAGCAACTGTCACGACATCCACCACGGATTCGATGTCTACCCCGATCCCAGCCCCAATCCGACGGCTGTGACGCTGGGTCAATCGACGGACACGCCCTCGGTGACCCTGACTTTGCCGCCCTCCGGCTGGAAGTGTTGCTGTTGGAATGCAAGTAATCAAGTAAGTGTCTGATAGAAGTACACTTTCAACTTAATTCTATATGCTTAGCGGCGAGGGACAGCAACAGATTGGCCTCCAGTCAGGGTCAGTTTTGTCAGGACTTATTAGAGAAACTAGAATGGACTTCAATAATGCATGCATAACTTAATTATTTCTAGGAACAGGAGTATTTCGCGTAATTGAAACAGTATACATATATCGCTTTCCACAGAACACTGAAGCAAACCACAGAACCATTCCATTTCTTAGAACTTTTCCTGGCCTGAGTGCAGCCGAGCTTGTAGAATAAATACAGGTAGAGGAGCTTATAGTTCCTAGAAAATCTAGATCTTACACCAAAAAGGAATCATCATCAGTTTATTGAAGTTTTACTGGTGTTGCAAAACCATATCTTAGAAGTTTTTCTGTCCCAAAAGCAGCAGCGTTTTTAGGACTAGTAAATTTCTATAAGATCCTGTAATTCACAGGAAATCTAAGCCCAAATGCGCAAATATAGTTTATAACCTGCACAGATTTTAGCTTGTTAAACTTTACAACTACCTGAACTAAACCAACTTGTATTACAATTCACAAAAAAATAAATAAACATATGTATATGTGGGTACCAAAGTGTTATTTTATTTTTATAGTACAGAAGTTCGAGTTCTCAACTGCGCACATTTATTAAAAACTCTGTTGTCCTCGGCATGGTTTCATTTTACAACCACCTGAACTCCTCCCACGTGCGTCTAAGCCCGCTAAAATAGTTTTATTTATGTACTACGATATACCATATAGTTCTGATACCGCAGCAGCGTGCATTTATTAGAAATAGCATGGTGGTGCGTGGATTTTAGCTTGTTACATTTAACAGCTACCGGAAGCAGCCCACCCACCTATGGTATTAAAACCCAATCTTTTCGCAGGCGGAGGAGGTGGAATGCCGTTGCGAGGGCGACGGACTTAACCGCGTACCGCAAACGCTGAAGCTGCCCATCCAGCGACTAACTATTGCGTCGGCGGGGCTGCCACGCCTACGCTACACCGGTCTGAAGGTCTACGGACCCACATTGCTGGATGTGTGAGTTAGATTGTGGATATATCCTTTGCCACCATATGTGCTCATTAATTGTCCTTTGCCGCGACAGGGCCTTCACCGACTGCCTGCAACTGGAACTGATACAGGATGGGGCTTTCGCTAATTTAACACTGTTGCGCACAATGTAAGGCCTGATTATAAGTGGTGGCTTCGGCCACAAAAGCACTTTATTGTTAGTTCCCATATCAATATACTTACAGCTACATCACTAATGCACCCAAGCTGACCTTTCTCTCAAAGGACGTATTCTTTGGCATTTCGGACACTGTGGAAATTATGTAAGCCATTTGCAATTACCAAATCTCGGATAGGTCTACCATATGTGACAGATAAAAAGGTACCAAGTCAATAAGCACGCACAGCTGTGTGATTTCATTTGGGCAACAAGATGGGGTTTGAGTTTTGTCATCGGTAAATATAGGATTTAATGCCCACTTTTCCGGGTCAGCAGCTGATTTGTGTTGAAGTAGACTATTGGCGTGTTCGCTGTATGGATTCATATTCATATTTGAAGCTGTGGCTCAAGCTAAATTTAGACTGCAGCAAATAAATGTACTCCTCAGGCTTGCCAGTAAACAAAAAGTACTTTGATAAATATTGTAATTTTTGTTTTTTCCTGTATTTGCATTGTGCGTATATTAAATTCAATTTCAACAAAACATAAAAGGAAAAAAAATAATTCATTTTAGGTGAAATGTGCAACTGAAACTTTTTGTTCTTGTTATAAATTTACATCCAGCATGTTTGAACAACACTACATAATGTTGGAGTAATCCTGTAGTTCAAAGCTTAGAGGAGAAGCGAGAGTGGTTATAAAGTGTGTGAACGTGTGGAAGTGTAATATAATATTGCATTTTATTCCGACAGACGCATCATAAACAGCGGGCTTACCAGAGTTCCGGACCTGGGCCACCTTCCACCTCACAATATTTTGCAAATGATGTGAGTGCAACAATAAATTAGCCCAATTATTTTTGAAATTTTCATACTTATTCCCTCTTTTCCCTCAGAGATCTCGATAATAATCAAATTACTCGAATAGATACTAAATCCATAAAAGTAAAGACTGCCCAATTGTACGTATAATTGATAAACCAAACAAAATTAAAGTAGTCTCTTAGGAACCCTAATCTTTATAGAATTTTGGCCAACAATGACATAAGCTATGTCGATGACTCCGCTTTCTTTGGCTCCAAGATAGCCAAACTGTGAGTATTTGGTCAATTTAGTAATCTCAATAACTAGAGAACAGGCTAATGAGTTAACATGATTTATTTTCAGGTCGCTGAATGACAACCTAAGGCTTGAACATATGCATCCAAATGCATTCGATGGAATTATAGATATAACTGAACTGTGAGTCTTGGGAAATATAACACTCATAGAATATGATTTTTAATATTAATTATCTTTCTAGCGATCTCTCCAGCACATCGTTAGTGGCCATGCCTTCAGTGGGACTTCAGAATATCGAAGCATTGTACATTCAGAATACCCACACTCTGAAAACCATTCCTTCAATCTACAATTTTCGGGTGAGTAAAGGGGTATTCCAAGTTTAAGTTGTATTGTAAAATTCTTGTATTTTATGTTTCGTAGAATCTACAGCGGGCCTACCTTACGCACTCCTTTCACTGCTGCGCCTTTCAGTTCCCATCTCGTCACGATCCCCAGCGACATGCCCAGCGAATGCTGGAGATTGAAAAGTGGCGAATGCAATGCAAGAGTGAATCGGTCTCCCGGAAGGAAAGATCCACTTTGGATATTGCCTATACCCTGCCAGAAGATTTTGGTACTTTCGAGAGCACCGATGAATCATCTACAGACTTAGTACCCATCACATTCGCATCCTTCGATTACATGGCCGATGATACGCTGAACAAGGGCACATTTCACGAGAAGATTACCCTTAATCCGGAGGATGACATGTCTGCCGAACTATGCGGCAATTTCACATTCAGGTGAGAAGCCATTTACTTGTAAATAACTACTTGAGGGCTGTTCTAAAGAGTTCACTTATTGCAGAAAGCCCAATATAGAGTGCTATCCCATGCCCAATGATCTTAACCCTTGTGAGGATGTCATGGGCTACCAATGGCTTCGCATTTCCGTTTGGATTGTGGTTGCTCTGGCCGTGGTTGGCAATGTGGCTGTGCTGACAGTAATTCTATCGATTAGGTGAGTCATTCAATTGAAAAGTCAGCACTTGGAAAAAAAATAGTAAAATAAACATTTTGATTGGAAATATTATTTCTATACATCTTTAGAAGAATGTTTTAACCATCGAAAGATATTTTTACATATTTTTAAAGCCTGATTTTGAAATATTCTTGTTTTTTCCAAGTGCTTATAATCCCTTTTGCATTTCAGACCCGAATCGACGCCAGTGCCACGATTTCTCATGTGCCATCTCGCTTTCGCCGACCTGTGCTTGGGTGTCTATCTGCTGTTGGTGGCCTCCATCGATGCCCATTCCATGGGGGAGTACTTTAACTACGCCTACGATTGGCAGTACGGTGCGTGACCCCTTTCTTGCTTTTCATGCATGGATTTACCTTTGATTTCCAATTTCCTCTTCGATTTTCGCAGGGCTCGGCTGTAAAGCAGCCGGCTTTCTCACCGTATTTGCCAGCCATTTGTCGGTATTCACGCTGACCGTGATTACCATCGAGCGCTGGCTTGCCATCACCCAGGCCATGTACCTGAACCATCGCATCAAGTTGCGTCCTGCAGCGCTCATCATGCTGGGCGGCTGGATTTACTCCATGTTTATGTCCTCGTTGCCCCTGTTTGGTATTAGTAATTACTCGTCGACGAGGTGAGCAAGTAAATGGGTCATCTGGCACCCCTGAGCTAACGCCTTGGTCATTGCAGCATCTGCCTTCCGATGGAAAACCGCGATATATACGACACCGTGTATCTGATTGCCATCATGGTCTGCAACGGCGTGGCCTTCTCCATCATTGCCGTGTGCTATGCCCAGATCTATCTGTCCCTGGGTCGCGAGACGCGGCAGGCGCACCATAATAGTCCGGGGGAACTCAGCGTGGCCAAGAAGATGGCCCTACTGGTGGGTAGATCTAGTTATAAGATTCTTAAGACCCAGATCAAGTAGGATAACCTATGTATTTGAAACTTCTTTCAGGTCTTTACAAACTTTGCCTGCTGGTCTCCCATTGCCTTTTTTGGACTCACGGCCCTGGCTGGTTATCCACTGATCAATGTGACCAAGTCAAAAATTTTGCTAGTATTCTTCTATCCATTGAACTCCTGTGCGGATCCCTACCTATATGCCATATTGACGTCTCAGTATCGCCAGGATCTGTTTACCTTGTTGTCAAAGTATGTAACACAACCATGAATGTTTGTTCCCATTCGTAAACCCTTATCCTTTCAGGCTCGGTCTGTGTCGGCAGAGCGCCTTAAAGTACAAGGACAGCCTCTCGGGACATGCCACCACTAGATTCACCATCCACGGATCTATACAGAGGCACAGCTCCCTCACCTGCAAAATGCAGACGGTAATGGGCACAGAGACCCAGAAAATGCTGAAGAAGAGCGAGGATTATGTTTGAAGCGAACCTTGGGTATTGTGAATACACACCTCTTCCCACCCCGTTGTGATATATATTATACATATTTTGTTATAAAACGCTCTCTCTTTGTTCCGCTATCTGTTCCAGTATTGTTAGCATCCCATGATTAATGATATTTTAAACGCATAAGTTTGTTGTATGTTTTCTTGTCTTACTTAAGTTCCTTAGTCTATCCATACAGTTGTACCTAATGATAAAAGTATTGCTAATAGGAAAGAGCTTATCCCAGTCAAAGTATATATAAATGTGAAATAAGTGTTTTTTTCTTGATATGAATGTGTATAGAAATTAAGTTATGAATGTTTTAATTGTATAGATAACACAATTTTAAATGTATAAAATGTATTTTCCTGTTTTGTCTGAGCAGAGTATACTACAAACAAATTTTTGAAATCATAAAATTGATGTATTTAAATGTTAATAAATAAAGAAAGTGTAAAATGTAATTGCTGTGAAAAGCTATGTTCAAATTGTTAAAGTAATAAGTCCTTTCGGTTTTCAGTATTTTCACTTGACTTTTTGAATAAAGGCGCCATATCTTATATACATTTTACAAGCGATTCTACATCGCCCATTGTGGCGCCATCTATCTCTGGTATATTTTCATTTAAAACACTGAAAATTCCGTATTATTCAAGCGTAAAGTTCGAGGACTTGTTTTTCATCCCTGGCAGGACAGCTGACTTCAGGAAGGACCAAACAAGTAACGGGAAAATGACGCGCCCTGTGATATTCCTGGCAATCTGTTCTATAGTTTTGTTTAAACTTGCCCATGGCTACAAGGAGATTCACGGACTGAATGGAAAGCTGTTTCCTAAGGCAGCCACTTTTAACTTCCCGGAGTATGCCTATAAGGAGACCAGCAAGAATGTGAGTTCACGAATATATTGATTTTTTTTCTCCACTAATTCCTTTTTAAATGACCAACCAAAAACAGGAAATAACCTACCATGAACTGGAGGTGACCTGTGACCAGCACGCCCAGTGCATAAATCTCAGTCCCGTGGGCGTGGCCAAGATCAACTGCATCCGACAGTGCATTTCGCCATCCTGTTACCAGGACATCTACGCCTTCAACGAGCTGGAGGAGGGCGAAATCGATGCCCGGCTAAATTCGTTTAAGGGCTGTGTTATCCAGCGCATGTAGCAGCGACCCCAGTTGTTTAAAGAGTACTTTATCTTCAAGTGGCTGGAGCTACCCGGAATAACCTATTAAATATAGATTATGGTCTGTGCCGAGGACTCGCATTTAAAGGATAGAAATGTCGTAGGCTGTTTGGGAGGATAAACGCTCTTCAATTTGCTGCTGAACTTGTATGGACTTTCTGTTGTAATTTTGTAGAGTGATATTCCTGTATTATCCCAAAAATTAGACTAACTTTTGTATCGTCTATGCGATCAAAAGACTGCCTTTAATTCTAAAGCCAAATTAAGAAATAAACTTTTTCACTGAAAGTCTTTGATTGATGATTGATACAAATCATTTGATTTTGGCTCTGGGATTTGGAAGTTTTGACCATATAACTGATAACAAAATTGATAAGATATTATATATAATTTCGTTTGTATTTTCGAAAGGAGAGAAATCCAAAAATACCATTTTTAACATCTATCTTACATTATTCAATGCCAATTATAAGTTACATCTAAATATTATGTTGATATTGACACCTTTTGTTTCTGTGTACTAAATCTTTCATAAGTTGTCTAAGCTTCTGAGGAAGGACAATGTGTTATCCCATAATATTTCTAACTTTGAGTTTGCGATGGAACAAATTGGTCAAACATGGGATTTATTTATTAAAGGGAAAATATATAACCTTCTATTGTTTCAGTTGCAAAGTAATAGGTCTTAACATTTAAATCCATATTTCAACCATCAGTAAAAGCTTCTCCTACTCAGTCCCTCCAACTTTACCCCAACTGAATGTTTGATTGGAAAGCAATAAATTCAATTCCATGTAAAATGTTTATAGTGCAAGTGAAGCAGCGAAATTGTAGTGTTCAAACAGTTATAGCGGCAATTTCCTAAGGAAGATACAATTTAACTTTACGACTTTTGCGCCTATGACAACAATTGGCGATGACTCCCTTCGAGTTCCGCCGAAACCCTCCGATCCATCAAACCCATCCTGGTTTTCCTATACGCATTCCTAGATCAATCAAGCCAAATCAAGCGTGTTGTATAAATAAACTACCCACCCACAACACCCACAACACCCACTACACTCACGCACAAACACAGGCACGCATATTTGTGCTAGTGCGGCGTTTAAGTTTAGTTCGGTAATTAAAAGCCAAATGCTCATAAAACGGAAATTTATTAGCATTGTCTAAGCGAGTGTGTGTTTGTTTCGAGCACACAAACTATGTCACTTGCCTGTGCTGTGCGTGGGTAATACAATTGCACATGGAAGGGGCGTGGCATGGGCGGCATGGGCGGCAGGGGGGGCTGTAAAGGGGGGCGGCTACATGTGGGTGTTGAAATCCCTATGGATTTTTAATGTGCTTAATTTGAGTGACAGCTCCAAAATGGGCACGATCGATTTCTGTGTGCTAACACGCCCCCCAGCCCCGCCCCCTTGCAAGTGAATGTCAATGTCCACACACACACCCACACGGAGAGAAAATTAAGTCCACCCCATTGGATTATGTTTCCATATCAAAATAAACGATTAAAAAACCAATTTCTCCTTTTACCACAAACCACATTTTATATGGAATTTTTGGAATATAATAGGTAATGCATACTTTCCGCAAGCTTTTAAAGTGATTTTAAATAGCTTGTAACATTTTTCGGCAATCCTGATATATCATATTGAAATAAGTTATAAGATTTTCATTTAATACTTAACAAAATATACCTGTGACGGGACTTATTTTGATTGTGAATTTTGTAAAATATTAAGAAACACAAGGTCACAAAAAGTATATTGGTTGTGCTTTAAAGTTATATTTATTATATTATTTGTATTGCCATCATAATACATCAAAAAGCAGTAAGTCTTAGGACTTTTCTATATGCTTAAATACACTTAATAAATGTTGCGCTGATAGACTTATTTTTATGGCAACATTTTCATATATATTTATATATTTATACATATTCATATTTATTTTATATATATTTTTAAAAATATTTGTTTTATATCAGACAGTCTAACAGTCTTTTAATTCATGTACCTGATCTCGTTTTTAATATTTTAATATTTTCATTGCAGATCTTCTTAGCCGAATTTAAAGAATTAATTGAAATTTTTAATTAATGTTTTTTATACGACTTTCCACAGTCAAATATGCGATATATCTTTCCTGTGTACTCACACTTTGAGACGACAATATGGAACTGATATTGTTAATTTCCTTCCCAGCTCTCTCTGTCCCTATCAATTACAACAAAATCCATTTATTACCATCCGCATGTATGCAAAGCATTCCATGACAATGTTCCGAGCCCCCCGTAAAACCCAAAAGAAAATCCAGTACCCACCAAGTTCAGTTCATCTCTGCTCATCTAATTTCTGGCTGCTAATTCGGTCGGTTGTCGCGCAGTCTTTAGAATGGATATGAATCCTCCCGGCAAGCACAAAGTAAATTCATAATTAATTCGTTTGCAAAGAGTGATAAAGAAAGAGAAGCGAAATTAACGCCCAACCGACTGGTACAGTGAGCCCTCTGTGTACACAAACAGCAAACAGCGTCGCACATACGCACACACACACACACCGAAACCGAAAGCCGGAGCGTTTGGCAAATTAGCCAAATGCGTTATTTGGCCCACAAGCATTTCAGTTCAGTTCAGTTTCAGTCGCTCACGGAACGTCCTGGCGTTTGGCCGCAAATTCAGAAAAAGACCAAAAGTTTGGAATCAAGAGCAAAGAGCCAGATGTTCGCGATTTCGGTGTAAAATTTAAATATAAGATCAAAATTTTTTAATTAAATGTGTGCGTGTGGGAAAAGTGCGTAATTTGTATATAATATAGATACCTTCAATGATCTTTAGTAACATCTGGATGTAATCAACTAATATATATTTATCAATTACCTAGCTGCTATCTGGCCAGAGGCTAAGCCAACGAGTTTGTCGCGTTTTTGTGTTTGTGTGCAACAAGTCTGTGATCTGACATTGGCCTGTCCCGGCGAACTAATCAAATAAATACGCCGGTTAATTGGGAAATGCATATTAATGAGACCCTGGCAGTAACTTCGCCCACGCCCCATCAGACCTCCCATGTGCCCATCAACCCATCCAAACCCATTGAACCCATCCCACCAATCCACCCACCATATACCATATACCACCCATCCTCCCATCATCAATCGCCGGGTTCACTGGCAGCTGTTACCTCTGCGTAATTCACCTTTCATTCTCTTTTTTTATGGCACATTACTTTGGGCCCCGTTGTCTGGATGGCACCGCCAAAGTCTGATGAATCATAGAGAGTCGTGCGGAAATCTAATATACCCAATTGCGTTTATGTTTGCACTTAATCCGCGGGCTCAGCACTTCGATTAGTCAGTTTCGGTCGCCCCTTTCATCTGAAATCGCTTTTAATTTTCAATCAGAATTTTCGAAATATTTCCCAAACAAATCCGCCAAATGTGTGTGCACCATGATAAAACAATAGCAACAAAATAAATAAAGAAAATATGAAAGAGTGGCTAGTTTTGTAGATCGACTGGGGATTACCCTTGCAGATCCATTTCACTTTGTTTTAACGGAAGACATATCTTTAAAATCATGGTAAAAGGTTTTTAGTCCTTCCCCTTACAGAATATCTAATGTTGAAGTTCATACAAATCCAACCAAACACATTTGAATTGAGTTAGGTTAGTATGGATTGTACTATATAATTAATATAAATTTAATAGCGAATTATTGAGTTGAAGTGTAGGAAAAGATGTACCCATCTACAAGTTCGATTCAATAGGAAAGGGAAGAAAGTTAAGACTAGTTTTAGTTTGTGATTTGAAAAAAAATATTAAAAAAATATAAAATATCACTAACGAATATCTTTCTTCTGAGGTTTTGGAAGCATATAATATAAAAAAGATAGACCCTTTTGGTGAACCAAAGTATCACCCATTTATCTCGTATTATAACACCCCCTTTCAGGGTATAACAAATAATAAATCCGAAAAGTATGAGCCGAAAGAAATAAAAAATGTAAAGCATTGAAAGAATTTTTGCCTTGCCGACATTTGTGTACTTTAATCGAAAACACAAAAGAAGAACAACAAAAAAAGCTGAGAAAAAGTATCGCGCATACGCTACGTTGACTATTCCGCTCCGCGTAGAGCGTTGGATGCTGGGGGAGATTGGGTGGATAGAAGAGGAGGTGGGGTCTGTCTGGATGGGGAAAGGGGGAGCAGCATCGTCGGCATCTCAGGTTGGACGTTCCGACAACCGACAGCCAACTGTCAGTTTGTAATCAACGCGTGCCAACAGCAGCAGCGGCGGCTGTGCGTGTGCATAAGAAAGTTTTCGGGGCGCCCCCCAAACAACCTATCCGCTTATCCACCCAACGACCTATCCACCCTACCTCACCCTTTGACCTAGCCACCCTGTGATCCTGATCGATTCCGTGACCCATAAACCATTGATGGGTAACAAATGGCAACATTACATCGCTGACGAAAACCCATTGTGCAAAGCCGGAGACTAATCACTTAACTATTTATAAAGCAACGCACATGCAAGTGTACACGGAAAACAATGTGAATTTGACTAAAGATCAGTTACAAGTTGTTCATTTCGAAATGGAACCAATAGTGGAGTAACAACTGAAAATAAAAACCAAGTCTTACAGAAAAGACTTTTAAATAAAAGTAGCATAAATATAAAGGAAACCTAATCATGAAGAAATATGTATGTTACCTAAATTATAAGGAACTGTTTTAAAAAATGGTTTAAATGGACATTTCTACAACTAAAAAAAATTTAAGAAACCAAAACACAAACTAATAGATATTCAAGAAGCCCATCAAAAATAACATTGCTAGGGCCTGTGAAATATGTTTTTATGTGTTATTTCCTACCGCCATATAAAAAGTATTTTATGGGACGTCTATATTTAATAAAACACTTTCCATTAAGTGTTAATCGCAATGGATTAGCATGGGATTTGGATATATTTCTAAAATTAGTTGTATCGTAAAAAGACTACTAAATGTTTGGTTGTTGAGTGGGTCATCAGAATAAATAATTCTTGCTTAGATTAATAAGATAATGTTTTTAAAATAAGTTCAATCGAAAAAAGGCGGGTTATTCTATTAATACTTTTTGTTTAGATCAATCAAATGAATAAATACATATTGTTTAGATCAAATAATATAAATATACTAATATCTAATGTGATTACCATTTTTCACTGTGCTTCGTGAGAACTACTCGAATTCGAGAGATGCAGTTTTGAGTACTGGTACTCGTACTCTCGGTGCCCGGAATGTGTGCTCAATCTATTTGTCTTACGGGTGTGGACGAGCAGACTTCAGATGGGGGAGCCGGCGACTGTAGACTGTAGACTGGCTGTAGTGTCATCCGATCGAAGGTCGCTCAAGCACCGAGATTCCGAATCCGATTCCCATTTGGATGCCGATTCTTCTTCAGCCGTAGGAATTCCTCTGGGTGAACATGTGCCTGATTTATTTGTTTCCAGTCTTTCGAGCGATATAAACAGAGCAATACGAAAACAGACGATTATAAGTTTTTCGGCCGGCTGGTCTGAAATTGAAATTGAATTGTAAATGGCAATATTAATTGGAAATCATTTAAAAATTGTTTCTGTTGTTTTGTTCGGTCTATGCATGTTTGGCGGCATAATTTATGGGCGCTAATTACTTTCGCCCCGTTGTATTTCGTGTGCTGTCCAAGGCCAATTACGCTTACTTATTGCAATTTATGTGGCCACAGTCCGGCTGTAATTGGAAATTGTGTAAGGCAATTTCATTATTTGTATGCAGTTCTGGTCGCCAGTCTGCCCCTTCTGGTTTTTCTAATGATTGGGTCTGGCTGGGACGGGGACCTAGCCCAGTTTGATGAAGTGCATCTAACCCTACCTTCTTTCGCTTACACAGAATCAATTTGTCGCATGTCGAATGCGGTTCGAATAGGGTCCACCCTTAGAGCCTAGAGCCTGAGTTATCCGAAGACCATGCTGCTGTACTCCAAGTTCCTATCGACAGCTTTGACTGTGGCCAGTGAAAACAGCTCCTCCGATGGCACTCTCCTGCTCATCCAGACCACAGCGGCACCAGCTAGTGGAGAAGCCATCTCAACTGGAGCCAAGGTGGGTGGTGTGCCCTCGATGAACTCCTACCTGGTCAGCATGGCGTGGCCCAAATCCCTGGCGGTGGCCGTCTTCCTGGTCCTCATCCTGGTCACCATTGTGGGCAACACACTCGTTATCCTTGCCGTTATGACCACACGCCGCCTGCGCACCGTCACCAACTGTTTCGTGATGAACCTGGCCATCACCGATTGGCTCGTGGGCACCTGTGTGATGCCTCCCTCGGTGGTTCTCTACATAACAGGTGAGAATGGCGGTGGTGGAGTGGCCCTGCCCAGTGACTTCGGAAGATTTATGGCTCTGTGGGGGCATTACACTTCCCAAAGGCAGAAGAAATCGAGGTGAGTGTTTACTATACGGACCTCTCCGCGTTGCAAAGTTCCTATAGTAAACATTTACCCAAATCGACGGGTAGCACATTTGGCCGATAACGATTCAATATAAAACCATAAAAAAATTATACAATTTCACTTTGCAAAAATATACAATTTTTCATTTGCAAACATCTTAAGAGTGCTGCAAGATTTTTATCGGTTTCCCTAGAAAGGCTTTGAAATTTTGTTTAAAAATAGAACAATTTCTTAGTCAAGTTTTCTTTTTATTTACCAAACAAAAATATTAATTTAAGACCCTTTCATGGTGTTTTCTTTGTAAAGTGTGGTTTTTAAGAAGTTAGAATTGTCATTTTATTTATTTAGTATAACTTCACAAAGCCCCATAAAATATTTTACAGTGGAGTTTAGTTAATGCCCTTACCAAAAGTTTCCTTCCATTAATTGACTGTTTCGTTGGCCGTTAAAACCGAACTGAGCATAAATCAAGTGAAAGCTGTTAAAAAGACCAACTCCGAAAACAGTGCTGACAGATTAAAAACCACACCTCTAAAAAAACAACCTGTATTTATTGTTTAATTTTGTAACAGTTTTCAAAAGTAAAATAAAGTAATAAATCAACAAATCCTTTTAAAAAAGAAACTGTCTTAGCATAAGTTTTAAATCTCAGTATTGATAGATTGAAAGCCATACCTCTTAAAACCACTCTGTATTTATTATATTATTTTGAGACAATTTTTAATTTGTTTATTAATAACAGGTTCTATTAAAAAAAATATATGTCACATCAAAAAATATACAAAAAGTGCAATAGAACAAGTAAGCCTTTTGAAAGAAACCACTTTTTAAACCTCTCTCTCAGTCAATCGAGGATCTTAAACACTAAGCTCCTCCATTATAACTTTACCCATCCGAGAAACAATTCGGAGTGATATAACTTGAACAAACTGCCAGTGTAATGCCGCCTTAATCCCGACCAGCTGAACAAATATTTATTCCCTGCAGGCACTTGGCGCTTCGGCTGGATACTGTGCGACATTTGGATCTCACTGGACATCCTGCTCTGCACCGGCTCCATCCTCAGCCTGTGCGCCATCAGTCTGGACAGGTAAGAGTTGGCCAAACTAATTTCTTAATTTGCCGTTGATGTCATAGCTATGGCCGGTGGGTCCTGAGTCCTTTAGACAAAGGTGTAAAAACAGTGCAAAATAATTTATTTGTTGACGTTTTTATTGCTCCATGACCGTTGTCGTGGCCATTCCCATTGCATACCCTTTGAGTGTCCGACGCCACAATGGCAAGGATTGGGTTGGGCCTTGGATTCCCATTTACCATTTGCCCCTTAGCCCAAGCCCACTGCTTTTGTTGGAAGTTTCAATTACATTTTAATGGCATTTCCAAGTTTTGTGTTGTGGCTCCGGCTCTGCGGCTCCGACTGAGCTGATCCCCGGATCCATGAACCTCATGCAGCTACACCTACACCCAATGCGCCGTGTTTGCCTTTTGGCCCGGCCAGAAAGCCGCCTGCGGCTTTGCGAACAATATGTCCTGGCCTGGCTTTTGTTTTTACCCAGCATTTCTCTGGCCATTTCTGTTGCGTTTATTGGCCTGGCTTTATTTTTGTTTTCCATTTCTTGCGCTTTTTATTTCGCAGGTATCTGGCCGTCACACAGCCCTTGACGTACTCCAAGAAGCGGCGCTCCAAGCGACTGGCCCTGCTCATGATACTCGTCGTGTGGATAACGGCCCTGTCAATCACGTGTCCACCCTATTTGGGCTGGTAAGTAGAGCTCCAGCTGCACGGGAAACAAAATTACCCTAAGACATGATCGATTGTCCATTCATTTGTTCAGAGAAAGCGTTTAATTTGAATTATGATACGATAGATATGATTAGGAGTGGAGGAAAAGTTAAAAAAATACTTTCTAACATTATATCCATACTAGTTAAAATGACAATATTAATGGTATAATGAAGTAGACATTTTTAAATTCACAAATATTACCTTCATAATAATGTGAAAATTCTAATATTTATATTTTACTTAATTAATATAGGCTTTTCTTTAATAACTCAAGATTCTGTCTAACAAAAAAGGCCGTATATAAAGCCAATCTTGGTTTGCACTTATGTCAAAGTCAAGTTAAACTTCCTGTATATAACAATTCCAAATGAAAATTTTAGTTCTGAAAATTCTATTTCTTTCAAAAAAAATCCTAAGAATGATTCTAACTTAATTTTTCTTCTTTTATTGTTACAATTGTAACGAATTTGAATTTACCTATAATTTATTTTTGGTTTCACCAGTTTATTTAAAGTACTTACTATTTAAAATTTTGAATTTTTTATTGTGTACCCCTTTCCTAGTAGTCAAACTTTTTCTTTCCGGAGGCGTGAAAAATTGTTTTTTTCCATTTTGGGCTAATGGCTGTTTGGCCCAGTATAGATAATGCTTTACCAAAGGGTCTCGAAATACATACGTTTATTTATATTTGAGCCTTTGGCTGCGCCTAAAAAACATTACGTAATTGCGCGAGTTGTTGCTGTTGTGCCTGTGGTTCTTGCAGCCATTACATTGAAGTTTTAATGAGTTGTTAATGACTTTGTTTGCTGCGGCGCATTTGCTTTGTTCGCACCTACACTTACGCTCGGCGAAAGCCGCACACTTGGTTGTTGCATACTTCCAGGCGCCCAAATTAACCAGCACTCACACACAGTCACACTCACTCACACAACCTCGCACCCCTTTCAGTCGCACACACACACACCACAAAGTCAGCATGTCCTTAATGCCATTGGCCATGGCTTAGTTCGCCCCCCTCCCCTCCGGCCAACAAAAAACATGGCTTAAAGGGCACATTAGAACGGGCTGAGGCCGAATTACAGCCACAGCTGCAGGACATTGGAAAATTTTTGGAAAATTTGTGCCGGGGGGAAAATTGCAATTATAACGAGCAGCATCTGCTGCAATTTGCCATATTTCAATTCTTTAAGCGGAATAGTTTAATAAAAAAGTTTGCAAATGCAGTGGTGAAAGTACTTGATGCACAAAATTCTATGCAAATTCTAATTTATCTCTCGTTTGTTTTATTTACAAGTGAGTTTTTTCCCAGTGAAAAACTAACCAAGTTTTGTTTGCTCATTAGCAAAAAGTTTTATGTACAAATAAACACTCACTTAAATATTTTTTAATAAATTGGGAGAGCTGTTTAAAACTCAGTGTTTAAACTAATATGTACTATATAAAAGTTGATTTAATTTAAATTATTTTAGTAATCGGAAGAGCGAATTTATCTTCAAAGTTTAAGCTTATAACTTTTTCAGTTTAAATATTTTAAT
Organism: Drosophila subpulchrella; assembly: GCF_014743375.2. NCBI lineage: Eukaryota > Metazoa > Arthropoda > Insecta > Diptera > Drosophilidae > Drosophila > Drosophila subpulchrella. Next base: position 15,468,943 of record NC_050609.1, read on the forward strand.
AGCTTGGCAGAGCTGTTTAAACTTCAGAGTTTAAAATACTAATTAGTATAAAAGTGTTGATTTAATTTAAAATATTTGTGTAACTCGGCAGAGCTTCTTTGACTGCCAAATTCAAACTTGTGAATAACATCTACTAAATACTGAAGTGGAAAATTTTCTAAATAAAAGTTATTTGTAAATCCATTATCCTAATCATATATATTCACAACGTAGAATCTATTCCTTAGGTATATTTATTTTTGTTATGATAATTTGCTATCTCAGCTCATATAATTATCGTGACTCGATGCTTTAATGGTAACAGACATTTATGATCCTAAAGAGATAATTCATGGCTGCGACAATGGTGTTACTACACCGGAAAATTCCATTGTGTGGTGACATTTACGTATTTGTCATTCAAACTCCCAAAGTGCCCGAAATTTCCTCTATAATTGGTATAGGTAGCATTGCCCAAAATGAATCAAGACCTAACATCGTTATCTTGAAATCGTTTCTAAGGTATATTGATTTACAGTCAGTTCCGATTTGTGTTGTCGGAATGACCATCACGATGGGATGTGCATAAATAAAAGGCTTCCAGGAGGGACTTCGACTTTGGTTTCGGTTTTGGCTTAGGATTTGAATTTGAATTTCGCCCTGCTTAACTCAGCCAGTTGTCGTACCCAAAGTCCCAGTTCCCCGAACCGCAATCACAACCGCAAGAGCATCGTACATCCCACATACTACCATCCCACAGCCCATAGCCCACAGCCCACATCCTTCATCCCACATCCCAGAAACCACATGCAATTCGAACTGGAATTCAATTTGCCATTCACAGGTACGAGGCGGGCAGGCATCAGGCGGAGTTCGTGGACTGCCGCTACAACCAAAACAAGGGCTACGTGGTCTTCTCGGCAATGGGATCATTCTTTATCCCCCTGACGGTGATGCTGTACGTCTACGTTAAGATTGGTTATGTCCTCACGTCACGGCGACAGCGCATTGTGCGCGATGCGGTAAGCTCCATCGCAACTACTCCCCTGCTATTCCACTACCATCCGTTGAAATGTCTCCCGAAATTTATCATGTCACACCATCTAACCAGCTAACCAACCTCCCGACTAACTTGTCAAGCACTGGGGAAAAAGAAAAAAATACCAAAGTATACTTTAGTCGTGATTGCTTAACACTTCAAATGGAGATCTTCATTAAGTTGGAACTCTAGCCGCATTTTATTCCGGGTATCCCCCACAAATTCCAAGTACTTATCGCAGTGAACTGTGTGGTGATATATTAAGCGCCGAGCTTTGATAACAGAAGACTTACTAATGCAGAAAAGATAAAAGTACATTCTTGCATATAAGGAACAGTTGGGTTCTTATCTTTTGTTTTGTTTATAAAGTCTTTGTTGTTCTGTGAACTTAAAGTTCTCCATTGTCTTGAATACATTTAAACGGATTAGACGTTTAAATTCAATTCATAAAAACTTTCTCAGTTTGTTCTATATAGTAAGCTATGAATAAAGGGTATGTTACAAGAAAGTAAGGCAACCAATTTGGGGTTTACCTAAGGCAAACCAGATATAAAGTCACTAAAAGTATTATTCTTTGATACTTGGTTATTAGAAAATAACGTGTTCTTTTCTTTTGTTTAATCTATCAACTTTTAAATAAAATGTAAACTGACACAAATGATTCCTAAGAACCAAGTTATAATTACTTCCTGGTGTTCTTTCTGATTTCCATAAAACCCAAGTGTAAATTAAGCTTTCAAGATTAAAAAGAAAATGGCAAAAAAGTAGGACAAGTAGTTAAAGCAGTCCAAACCAATCTCGAGTCTCTTTGTCCAGACATGCAATCTAAATTATTCCTGGCTTTTTTGTCAGTGCCTCGCTTACATTCGCTCACATTCCTCCCCCCGATTATTATATCCACCAGAACTCGGAGCGCACGGCAGACTACGATGTGGATGGGGACAACTTCATCTCGGAGTCGGAGCACTATCATTGCACGCCAACCAAGTGGCTGCCGAACAGGAAGTCCCGCTGGCGGTTCAACTCCCTGCACGACCCACCACCACCCGGCAAGGGACAGCAGTCCTCCTCCGTCAAGTGTGCCAAGTGCTCCTCCACTGGAACTGGAGTGGGTATTGGAGTGGGTGGTGGTGGTGGTGGTGGTGCTGGGACTCCAGTGGTGGACAAAACGCTGACGTTTAAGCACCAGCCCACCTTTTACGAACTGGTCGAGGTGTCGCGTCTCTCCTCGCTCATCCATTGCTCGGCAATTAGCTGCAAGTACGGTGGACCCTGCATGCACTCCACGCCCTCGGGGATGCACTACGTCGGCACGGAGGCCTCCTTTTCGGACACCTGCCTGGGTGCCGCCTCTGTAGCCTCCGCCGCCACCGCTCTGGAGGCCACCAGCACCACCATTGAGAAACTGGAGACGGAGGTCAAACAGATGCCACACCATCACCATCATGGCTCCCAGAACCATCATCATCATCATCGCATGCCGATGCGAGTCTCGACCACGAAACGTGATAGCAAGACCGCCAAGACCCTGACAATTGTGATGGGCGGCCTAATTGCTTGCTGGCTGCCCTTCTTCGTCTATTATCTGCTGATACCCTTCCTGCCGCGACCCGCCGTCCTCGAGGACCTCATGTTCGGCTTCACCTGGATTGGCTGGGTCAACTGCGCCATCAACCCGTTCATCTACGCCTTCTACAATCCGGACTTCCGCACTGCCTTCTGGCGGCTCACCTGCCGGCCCATCTGCAAGCAGAAGCGTCCGCCCAACCATTTGGCCATGTTCCGTGGCTAGTTTGGGTATCCCGATGGAGATCCGGTTTCCAGGCTACCATTGCGGTTACGGAACACTTGAGAGTGTCATAGTCCCTGGGTCGCACAATCGAAGATCTGCTGGGTGGGAAAATATCTCAGGCAAACGCTTCACTTCTTACCACTTCTTACACCTCAAAACATAGAAGAAAACAGCTTAGGGCTAATCAGTGGGTTATACTTAGAGGAGGTGTTCTATCTGACTTCTTATGGCCCTATGACACTTACTTAAAACTCCACTAAATAGTGGTTTTATTTAAAAAGGTCAAGGCAAAATAGACAAGAAAAGGGGCCACCGCTTAAAACTTTATCAATGTCTATATTGAATCAAAACATATATGATCAAGTAATTCTAACCATTTACTAGTCGAAAACTAAGTTAGTGTCATATGGCCTTTGGTATCTCAGAGTGTTGCTAATGAAAATCTAGTTTTATTATCAAGAAAAAGTACAAGTATTGCTTATGAAAATGAATTTTTGATTGTTGTACAAAGAGGAATATTAGTAATTCTAAAAACTATACCTTAACGTTATTGACATCCCCATTAATTCTTATAAAATGTGATTTTAATTTGCATCTAAGAGTAATTTTAAAAAAATCGCATTTGAATACTTTTTTTAACTAAAGTGAAATTGTAATAATGAATAAGAATGAATATGCATTCCTGTTTTAATGACAATGCAATTTCATTTCATTAGAATTTATTCAGCTTGATAATGAAATATGATGCTAAATATGAAATATCTAGTATGACTTCACATTTTATTTTAATACAAAATCAAACAGCTAGGGAAGTACCATCAAAAACATGGTTTAAAGGTAGTAGGTCAAATCCTCCGTAAAATGAAGTGAATGTTTGAGCAAACTAAGTGACCTTTTAAGCAACTCTTGGCATATACCTCAGCAATCGAGCTTCTCAACTAGTATTCAAATTGCAGATCTAAGCTGTTTGCCACACTCTATCCGCTTTTGCCAAGGGCAACGCCATTAAAACTAAGATACTTTCGGTAAATATTGATTTGAAGAAGATTGCCTTGTTAAGCCAGAAAGATGCTGCCTTTTGAAGCCTCTTTCAAAGGCCACTCCAAGGGCGGTGTCTTAAAGACTCAGTGGACTTGGCCGGAAGTGGAGATTCTTTGCTAGACCAGATCCCCCAATCCTATATATAGTATTTTCGAGTGTGTGTGTGTGCGTGAGCGTTGATTGTGCGAGGAACGAAACGAAACAAAAGACAAATTATAGTATTTGCGAGTCTTTGTTGCCTGACGGCAACTGTTGACCATCAGGATGAGCAGGATGATGATGATGATGATGATGGTGGGGATGGTATGGGGATGGTATGGGGACGGTGATGTTGGGATGTCCTCATCCTTATGCCTTTGTTGTGCGCGTCTAGTTTGTGTGTAGAGTGTAGAGAGTAGTTTCAGCTGCCAACGACATATCTGGCGTATCCTTTGTTGGCCAGGTCCGGTCAAGCCCGGCCTAACCCCGCAGGCACGGTACACAGTGTCCGGCCAACCCATTTAATGTTTAAGCAATCGCAATCGCACGGCACACGATGCTCTATGCTAGGTCTGCTCCACACACACACAATGTTAAAGTGAAAGTGAAACTGTAACTAAAACTAGGCCGGATTTGAAGCACTTGGCACTTCAGCCTGCTGGGATTTTAAATGTCCTCTCTAGACCCCCAGCCCCCTCTAGAAACCCCTTAGTCTGTGTAAGCATTGTAGCCCAACTAATTTGTATAGTTGTATTATACATATATCATAATTGTAACCAACTATGTATGTACTTTATAAATGTTCACTTGGAATGGATCTCTGTAAAAGGACCTAACGGTTCTAGTAATAAACTTTAAGTTCAACATGAAGGCAGTTTTATTAAAGCAGGGAAAAATAAGGGGATGGTTAGGTAGGTAAGGTAAGGTGGGTAGTAGCTACGTAATATGCCAAAAATATAAAATATGCTCACAACTCACAGCGGTGGTTTCGCCATTCAGCTATAAATTGTCACACGAAAGTTTTATGGACAATTTTCCGAACACGTCCTTTCGTTCAAAATGAAGCTAGTACGTGTGCTCTATGAAACAAGGAAAGATTTGCAAAGTTAAAGCCTTATGCACATTAGGTTTTTATATTTATTTGGAAGTGTTTGTAATAGAATGTTGGGGGCTTACCAATAAATATCTCATGCCAAAAGATTTACCAAGTTTGTGGTAGGGACTTACAAAGTAATATGGGGACTTGGCTATGGTAAAATCTTTGATTTATTCAAAAATCTTGTAAAAGAATTATCAAGTAAGGTTATTTTTTACATATTTTAAAATATTAATAGAAGTATATCCGATTTTTGTTCACTTTAACCAAATAATTTCTTAAAGGAAATGTCATGTAAAACCGCAAGCTATGGCAATGATGTCTAGTACAATCTTTAAATTTGGTCTACAGTTTAAGGGTTTTACCAAATAATCTCTAAAAAGAAAATTAAAAAAGCTTGGCTTCTGCTCTGCTCCCATTTATATCCTTCTAGTGATAAGTATCTTTAAGTATTTCAATGTCTAAACTGCAGTCCGCAGTTGGGTTGATAAAAGCATAGCGCAGCTCAAAGAGAAGTCTTAATTTATTGGACGTGAGGGGGGGATTACGACGGAGTGTGGCACATAGCGCACTTTCCAGCGCAGCCTTGACTTCATTTTTTTTGTGATTTATTATTGGAAGTGGTAACCCGGTGGCCGCCACTAAGTTGTTTACGGCCCAAAGGACGGAAGCAAAAGAAACGCTGAATCAGCCGGCCCCGGAATATGGCTTCGGAATACGGCTGTGACTGGGACTGTGAATCCGGTTCCAGCTGGGCCTGCGGTGGCGTTACATTAATTTAGCTGGAAATAAGGCGTGAAAAAAATATGCGGTCATCATAATTACATATTGCCAGTACCAGGGTACCGCCCACACATGTGACTAATATAAAGGCATGACAGGATGGGCAGGGTTCTGGGGCAGCAGCAGCAGGAGCAGGTTTCCAAAGGGCCATCCACCCGCTCTCTAATGAATTGCAACACATTTCGCTGTCACATTTCACTTTCGAGTCGAGCTCAGCGGAAACGGCCTCCCTTAAAGCCCCCTGTCAACGGCCTGAAAACTCGGAGCTCTGTACCTGAGTTCCGTAAATTTGGCTTTTTATAGCGAGTACTTGTGGAAAAAACACGGTATCTTGTAATCCTGCATATGAAGTGAACACGGAAAGGAAAGTGTTTCGGTTTGCATTCAGTAGGTAAAAATAATAATCAAAGGATATTATAAAGGTATTATTATATTATATATATATTAAACATATAAGCTTAAAATAATGTATACCAAAATGTTGTTTTTAAAAGTAAAGATATTCCAAAAACTCCTTAGGATGGGCGTTATATTCACCAATATTACCCCGATTAAATGGTATACATCTATATTTTAAACAATTTTGGTGAACTTTTGTTACAGGTATTTTAAAACTTGATTTTAGTTTAAGTTTAAGTAGTGGCTACAATAAAAAACTGTGGTTCCTATTCTCAGATTCATAGATATATCACCAAATATTACAGAAAAATAACCAAGCTATACAACATTTTGAAAATGAATTCATTATTTTTACGTATATCCCAAAAATCTCTTAGGATGGGCATTATATCAACGAATGTTCCCCTGATTAAATGGTATATTGCATTCGAGCCACTCAACTTCATCATTTTTTCAGGTTTCGCTGGGAGCCCTTACCTTTTTGACGCTTTGTTGGCTGATATCGCATAATGTGTTAAATTAAATGGCCGCGGTTTCGGGCGGGAGCTGAAAAAGGAGGGTCAGGAAGAGCAGATTCAGAGGGGAGAGTTGTCATCCTGTCATCCTATTTTCAGCCGCCTGCTGACAGGGTGCTTACGTTAATGTTGTTTGTTGGCCCAAGATTTTCGGTTATGTCATCGCAGCATTTGTGGGTTATGAACAACAAAAACAGGCAACAAAAAAAAAAAAGAGGAACAAACATATACATCGATATTTTGGAGCATTTAACAAGTGCTCGGGACAGGCAAAAGTTTGCAACCTCTTATGACAAATGCCCCGAAAATGTTTTTCGAATGAACTTTGGTTTTATTTCGGCTTCTTTTGTTTGCGTCGCCAAGTTTCGTTTTTCTGGGCCAATGAGTCTTCTCAAGTGCCGCCCACTCTGCACTTTAGTTGGATGAATTTTCGGGGAACTTTGCCTGCCAGCTCAGCCGATCAATTAATGTTATCCAAGTTGGGCTCGGGCTCAATTAGAGTCTTAAAACTCCATTTAGAAGATGCTCAGATGAATCTGCCCCAAAACTCCCAGGGGAAGGATGTGGATACATGGGTACTTGGCTTCTGGGCTTCTGGGTTTGAGTTTGCGATTGGGATGTGGCAGTAGCTACAATGAAATATTCATGACGTTATGGCGGGGTTAGCTCTCCGTATTTATGGTTATTTTCCGCACAAAACACAACTTTGCTCTCTAACCGTGCAGCTTGGTGTATTTTCCTTCTTTTTTCCGGGGTTTTCCATCGAATTCGTCGACTGACTGGCTCCTGGTTAAATATAAATACACACAAGGAGTACCCACACATATAGGAGACGGGGGGGAGTAGCATATATCTGCAGTTGCGAATTCAATTTTGAGACTGATCAATAATTCACATAACCCCACTCACTAACCATTGTTTCAGGCTCCGCTCTAGTCCCTTCACCATTCGGCACCTTAAAGTGCCGAGTCCTTAAATAGCAACAAAACAAAACAATCTCTTACTCTTTGGGGAACTTTTGTCTTTTTGCAAATTGTCTATTTATTTGTTCGGTTCCAAAAAATGCTGTTCGTACATACAACTATTAATATATATGCAGATTATGCGGATTATGTATATGATATCAACCGGAATGAAAAAGGGGGAGATGATATGAGGGCTGTGCGATGATGAGCTCCATCCGCCGTGTTTGCTTTTTCGACGGGTACGTCGGAATCGGAAGCCCACTCACCCGGAGCATCTGTTTGACTTGTTAGGCCCAGACATGTGAGAGCTAAAATTCAGAAATTCAGAAGGATTGAAGGTACTGACACCAGTGATGGGTTGGGGTACAGCATACAGTACACGCTGATGATGATGAGCACCTGACTTAATCCCTATGTCGTAGCATTGATTGCCATCCCATTGATTGCGCTTATGACTTCACTTCACACCACCGCCGGCAATGGATGGAGTTTACAAAATGTAGATTGCTTGGTACAACACGAAATTTAGACCTACTTTCTGGGTTAGCTAAGCTGTTGATGGCCTGAATAAATTATGCCTTAAATTATACTAGACGGTACTACACCTCATTCGCACATTCGCTTACAGTCACACACTCTGCTTTTTTTTTGTTTAAGACTAAAGGAAAACTCTTGAAGCTCCAGCCGACTTCAACTATAAACTAAATCACAGTAACTGTTTTTAACTGGCATTCCGATAAAGCTGATTAAAGCTAATTCTCGACTTGATCCACCTAAAATATTCCACTGATTTCAGTTCCTGTTCATCTAAATCAATCGGCTCGTATCTCTAATATACGGCTTATGGTTTATGGTACCCAGCTATCATATATGACTGCACTAAATTTAAGTGAGATAGCAGCGAGTTGCATCGTAAATGGCCAAAGGGAATGCGGAACTCACTCGGACAGGGTCGGTCGGGGTCACCACCACAGCAATACCACCAAAAAAGGTAACCGTCCCACAAGCACGCGGCTGAATTTTAGAGTATGAGCAATGTGCGCAATTTCGGTGAGCCATATAAACAAGTTTTCTCATCCATCTAAACTGTCTGTGCCATTGGCCAACTCGGGCTGTCTTGGCGCCCCAGCAAAAAGCCAACATCCAAGGCAAATGTTGCCATTTTACAGGCGCCGCCCGCTGAGCGGAAAAGTCTCGCGGAAATTACTAAATCGATACGTGCTGCCGCGTATCAGATTTTCAACGTTTTCCGCATGCAGAAATACCTTGAAACCACGGCCTGCAGTTGCATATATGTAAGTATAACTTTCTTGATACAGTCCAACCTCCTTGAGCCGAACTTCAGTAAGACAATACTGTGTTGCAGGAAGTAAAGTCTCTATGAGTCAATATATAAAGTTTTCTTACTACCTCTTTTGATAGGAATATTTCAGATCTTTGGAATTAATTTTTTGAACTAGAATAATCTATATGAAATAAGATATAGTATATCGTTCCCAAACGAATGCCTAACTAAGGGTTAGAAATAGTCAATATAACACGAAATATAAATATTTCCTGATTAAAAATAAATTAATTTTTTAAACCTCTTCATATTACTCAGACTATTAAAAGTTACATATCATAATCTTTGCAATATTTTCCTGTGGAAGTTAAACTTTGGATGTTGTGGCATTTCTAAAAGGTCAACTGAAACCAGTGGAATATTTCCTGGTGGACGACGGTCGTCTCTTAAGTGGCAAAATGATCCAGAATCGGAAGCAAACCCTGACGATAAAATAAATTATACGAGAAACTAGAGAACAATTACACTTGGACTGGTGGTGCAATTAGGGACCACACCTTATGACGTCGCCTAAAGTTAATGAATAAGTTAATAATATGTTATGCGAGGGTAAATTTGTTCAGGGCTTGTGTTGAGAGGGTTGTTTTTCTATTTTAGTAGCTATATGGCTGATGGGATATGGGGGGCTCTATCGCCTGATGGACATGGTGTTCGTGGGGAACTGGGGCTTTTGGCCGGCGCTGAAGAACCTCTTGCAGGTGAGGCGCCAGAAGGCCGCCCGGAAGTCGACGCTGTAGAAGGCGTAGATGAAGGGATTGATGGCGCTGTTGAACCATCCCAGCCAGGTGAGGGCCTTGGCCAGCATTTGGCTGGCCTGGTGCTCGGCCAGAAATGGGGTGATCAGATAGTTGACGAAGAAGGGCAGCCAGCAGGCGATGAAGCCGCCCACAACAATACTCAAAGTCTGAGTGGTCTTGTTCTCCTTCTTCAGCGAGGTAATCCGATTGGACAGCGATTTGTTGGCATTGGTGGTTTGGTGGCCAGCACCGCTGCTTGATGTGGCGGTCACGCTCGCCTGGTGATGGTAATGAGGATGATGATGGTGATGGCTCCTCAATCGATCCTTATCCCTGTCCCTATCCCTGTCCCGCTCCCCATGCGAATGCCGAAAGCTGTGCGGTCGCGTTGGCTGGCTAAGAGAGTGGGTTTGGATCTGGCCCTGGCTGGGGCCACCCGGCGGCTGGGATTGCCATTGGGCATCCAGGAGACTGCTGCCCGGCCCCATGCCACTGGTCATTGTGGTAATGGTCGTCGAGGCGGTGGAAGTGCGCTTCAGCGAGTGAGGTCGTGTGAGTTCGTAGCAGCCATTCTTGGGGCAGCCCAAGGTGGAGGCTCCTCCTCCTCCTCCTCCACCGCCGGAGGAGGGCAGGGCCAGCAGGGATTGACAGTGGGTGCCGGTGGCTGAGCCTGTGCCTCCAGTGGTGGTTATGGTCGCTCCTCCTCCTCCTCCTCCACCTCCTGGACAATTATCGCTGTCGCTCAGCATCATGTCGTGCAGCTCCTTGGCTATCGTCTGGTTGGAGAAGGTCCTCGAGGTGGCCTGCCTCTGGCGCTGGCCCACCGAACTGTGCTGCTCCTGCTCCGACAACTCGTTCTCCACGTCCGCCGCCGTGTAGCGCTTGAATTTCTAGACACGCAAAGTGCACAAGGCGGTTAAGTCAATGTGGATGATAAATAACTAAAGTGAAGTCAATGGGCGGTAAAAGCGGCCAAAGATGAAAGTGTGCAAACGGATGTCACGCGAGCCAACGCCAAAGCTTTGAACACTATTTAAGTCATCATCTATTTAGGAAAAAAGCTCCTTTAAGGCTTTATACATTTATCATGTTATATAAACTGCTTGATGTGTTAATCTCTTTAAATTTTAAACAGCATTTTAGACTGGATTTAATGGCAAATATTGCTTAGTTTTAATGCGGTGGAAGTGAATTTTAAGCCTATTTTAAAATGCACACCTGGCATATGTAAACACAATAAACAGACATATCTACTTGCAATTTTCAAAATGTTTAATGCCAACTGTTTAGTGAGGATTTTAAAGGATTCTAAGGGTTCGACTTAACGATTACCCTGGTTTTTATTTTGAGTAATTAAATATAACAATAAGTTCTATAAAAACCTGTTGTACTCTCAAAAAGTACATCTTAGAATATTAAAAAAATGGATATATATTTTTAAAGTACAGAATATTGGAACCTTAAGGCCTCATAATCTAATTTAAAAAATCATTTAAGAATGGAAAAAATAATCTACAGTTTAAGAACATCGTAAAATGTATATAATTTCATTTCATAAGTTAAGGTTGCCATAATTTTGTAAATTACATATTCAAAAAATTATTAAGTGTCATAAGGCTTTAAATCCTTGGAATGTATCTTGTAGGCTTTCATTTCTTGCAGGCTTGCCCTTTGCTGTGTGTTATATCATCTTGTAACTAAGCCTTTAAACTGGCATTTAACTCTTGGGGGTTAGAAGCCCCACTTAATAAAAGGGCAGTTGAAAACTCATTATATGAGCTACATGGCCTGCCAAAGTTGGAGTGAAAAACTTGTTTTATAGCGGGCACTGAACCGGATAAACGGAATTCGGGCACACACTACACATAATGCCAGGGTATGGTATTTAAATCTGTGTAAGCTCCTGGCGTTTGGGAATTATGAAGCGAACGTGCCGTGCAGCTTGTGCCGTACGTGGAGTGGCCTTTAAGCCGGAGTGGGTTGGAATAGAGATGACTTTGGGGGCTGGACGGCAGAAGCCGATGTTGTTGTTGTTTTGCAGCTGGAGCTGCATTCGCAGTGGTTTCCGTATACCCCATTTCGTATTCCGTATTCGGTATTTGTGCACTTTGTTGGCTTTCGGGGCGTGGGAATGTTTGCAGGATGGGTTTTTGGGTTTGGGGGGGGCTGTTGTTTCTGGATGGCTGCGGAGCTTACCTTGTTGTGAACACTTATGTCGGTCATATTGTCGTGCCTGGATGCAATGACACAGGAAATTCTTGCATACACATAAATCATCACTGCCATGGGTATGAAGAAGGAGCCCATGGCCGAGAAGATGACGTAGCCCTCGTTTTGGTTGTACCGGCACTCCCGCAGGTCCCTTCGTCCCGGCTCGTACCTGGAAGGGAAATGGAAATGAGCAGGCCACGGAGACTACGACTACGTCTGGTAATGCAGGAAGTTCTCAATTATTTCCCCCGCAACGGGGTCACAGGTCACAAGGGTAGACAATTGCCACCTAATTATATTCAGTCAGTCTGCCAGCAGGCTTGAACTTTATTTTAATTAATTTACATGCACCCAACAAAATTTGTGTGGCCTTGGAGCGAGTGAAAATTGTTATTGAATAAATTAAATGGGCTTACAAAATTATATTTGTTTTGGAAGGCACTTTATAGGGCTTAGGGAAATATAAAGGGGCCTCAAATTCGTTCTGTTTATTTTAGATGAATATACATGATCTTCATAAAACAAAGGTTATCTCATTATTATCATTACTTCAAGAATAAATTTTGAAAAAACCCTAAGTATAAGCAAAGCTTTTATAATTATTTGTATTTAATTTGTTCTTTTTATATATAGTAGTAGTATATATAGGTAACCCTATATGATTTCCAATATCTGTATAAACAAATATTATTTTTATTAAATCAGTTCAATATTGGATTTCATTTTTATTTATTTTGTCTTTATTTATTAAGAGTTGTTAGGATAAGAAAGTCAAATTTTAATAATTAAATGTTATATAAAATTATTAATGAGCAACATATATTATATTAAAAAAAGGTTATATTTTTAAATAAGTTGTAAATGTGAAAATGCCTTTCTGGGTATTTTTTGGCCTTTATGCAAATGTGTATATGTACATTTAAATTCTCCGGGTGAACTTACCATCCCAGAATGGGCGGACAGGTGATGGCCAGGGCCAGCAGCCAGACAATTAGGATCATGATTAGGGCCAATCGTTTCGAGCGCCGTTTACGGGAGTACGTGAGCGGCCTGGTGACGGCCAAATATCTGTCGGATGGATGGGAATGCAAAGATTTACGATTCGGGGAATTATATATATATATATAATACACATAAAGGGCGGCTCTTCTCACCTGTCCACGCTGATGGCGCACAGACTGAGAATCGAGGCCGTGCAGAGGAGCACGTCGAGGGAGATCCAAATGTCGCAGAGCACCCAGCCCAGTTGCCACGAGCCTGCAATCAAGATTCCAAATTAAAAACTTTCGCCAGCCGGAGCAAGAGGACGGCAACTTAAAATTCCGGTCCAAAGTCAATTTGATTAGCAGCATTTTGTGCTGGGTTTTCAGGAAATGCCTCACCTAAGGCCAATTAAAGCGGCCAGAACGGCACAAATTTTTCGGCAATGTTTTTGGGTTCCGTGCACATAGTACCCGTTAGTGGTTTACTCCGTGACCGGCAGGACTCCCTTTTTGGAGCTCAACTCTTTGTGGCCACTTTGAGCCGTTTCTCCCTGTCTGCGGCCTGTCAACCGATTAATTTTTAAATCAACTACCCCTCAATGGTCTCCGAGGTCTGCAAATGAAAACTTGTTTTTCCGACAGGCCGGGGAACAAGGAACAAGGAGCTAGCTTATTAGATGGAGCTAGATTGCCTGTGGGCCAGCACACATTGCAGTATTGACCATTGTTCTGGCTCAGAGAAAATTGGAAGTTAAGTACGAAATTTTGGAAATTTCGTAATTGCCCCAAATGAGCTCTTCAGTACGGCAGATTTATTTTTTAATTAAATTTTATTCGTTTCTCTCCGCAGATGTTTTCCTTTCAGCACCGAGGACTTTACTTATATATAGATACTATCTTTAATTTGTTTGAATAAAATAAAATTAAGACAAAAACCTTTACTCGCACTTTTAGTACCTATCCCAACCTAAATTTACTTAAGCTTTAATAGTAAACTATTAATCCTGGCCTTGGCTGCATTACGACCTAACTTTATAATGAATGCTTTGCAACAAAAAAATATAAAAGAATGTGGGTCTCAGTAAATTGTTTACCTTGAGGAAACCTAAGGGCATGAGTAATTATGACTGAGTCTCAAAAGGAATATGCACACAGAAAAACTTTTCACAAAAGTCACGAAAAAAGTATCATATTCATAAGAAGAGTGTGATCATATATCCAAAATAATTTAATCAATTACCATATTTTTTAAATGCACCAAGCAACAAAGAGAAACTATTTTCCAAAGTGAATACATATTTCATTCCGTTTTCGGATTGTCAGTGGTGCGGATGAATATGACAAACTTTCGACATGCCGTTTGCCTTTAAAGAATTCCACAAAGTTTGGGCTCGGGAATGTTCTTTTTTTTCGGCTTTTCGCCTCCTTTTTTTTTGCTGAGGAAATTGCACTGGAGCAGAGGCGGACCAAAATGAAAGAAATTCTTTCAGTTCAAAGAATACAAATCCATGAGGCGAGAGAGATACATACTCGCATATTCCACCTAGCAGCATTTACATAAATATGCGGGGCGTTTGCCCCGCCCACTTTACTGGCACGCCTCCGCCAGTTCCTGTTCGTGTTCTTAGTTCGGTTCGTGCTACTTTGTTAGGATACACTAAGAACTCTGACTTAAAGAACTTTGGAACTGAAAACACCTTCAAAAACAAATATATCCACCTTAGTCTAACTGCCTAAATAGAAATGGTGTCCTCCAAAGATCTAAAATCATATTCTAGTATTGTACAAATGATTTTTAAGAACACAAAATTATGTAAATGACTGAGTAATGCTACTTTACTATGCAGGAAACTTCGTCCTAAAATCCATCGACAGTTCTAAGAACCTTTTATTTGAATTATGATTTAATTATTAAAAACTTGTTCCGCTACTTACAAATAAAGGTGCTTATCTGAACATACATTTCATAATAATAACCAAAAAGTTCTACACAGATCTATAAAAATATTCTAAAAAATTGTATTCAATTTCTTCTTTAAGTCTATAAATAATAAAAAAGAAGTATTTCTCTGTAAGTCTTGACATTAGTAAAGTCTTAACAAGATGTATTTATGACTTCAGAATAGGTTTACTAGATTTTTTTTTTAAATTAACAAAAAAAATGGATTTGTTTTTCGATATAACAGTAATTATTTTCTAGCAATCTGAACATAGTTTTTTAAAATTGATTTATTGATTTTTTTTTTTCTTAAAGCCCAGACAAAAGAAATATTTTCTGCGTGAATGGTATCTGCTTATTATTTCTTTAAGTGCACGCTGGGCGAAAAGCTTTTGTTAGCAATTTTTTGAGGGATTTAGCGGAATGGCATCTTCATCTTGTAATCACGCGAAAAGCCCGGCCAGCGGTGTTGCCCTTCGCGGAAGGATCCAGCGCCATATATACACCCCTACCACACCCATCCCCTCCAGATCCTCACCCAAAATCCTTAATGGCCGAACCACTAAAGTGAAGAACTCACCTATGAGATGGACGGCGACGGCGGGGGGCATTACGAAGATGCCCACGAGAAGGTCGGCCACCGCCAGGCTCATCACAAAGCAGTTGGTGATGGTGCGGAGGCGTCGGGTGGTCAGGATGGCCAGTATGACCAGCGTGTTCCCGATGACGGTGACCACAATGAAGGTGGCAAAGACGGCTATCAGGATTATGCCCTGCCAGGACAGAACCAGATCGTAGAAGTGGGCCCACTCGGCGGCCGCCGCCGACTCGTTGTAGTAATTAAATGTGGTCACTGGAGCCGTGGGTCCTGGTTCGGTGAGAGCCACTGCATCCGTGCCGCCAGCGGTCCCATTGGGGAATGCACTTCCTGTCCCATTGGTCGCATCCGCATCGTAAACGATGGATATGTTTTCCGCCAGACCCGATCCCTGTCCCTGACCCTGGCCCAATCCCAATCCCAGTCCCCTTAGGGAGGAGGCCGCCACATACATGAGCGTTGGATAAATGGCGCTTGAATTATTCAGTTGCAAGTTGATAGCCATGGATCGACCGGTTGAGTTCGCTATCGAGTGGGGCTATCTCGGGCCTAAGTCTTTCCATATCCTTCCATATCCCTGCAGCAGGAACAGGGCTTTTTATCGAATGCTGCTCCGTTCAGCTGGAATAAAAAAAGGGGTTTTAATTAGTGGGTTTTCTTTTAGAATCCTTATAATTACAGAGAGTCAAAGTAATAAAAAAAACATCCATTTATATATGTTACCTTTTTAATCCCCTATCTAGCATACATATTATTCTTGTTTTAATTTTACACGACGCATTATCTGATTTTTTCTTTTCACAATTTCCGACTTTAAATTGATTTCTCTTTATTGAAATACAATTTCGTTTTCCATCGCCATCGTGGAAATTGTCAATTTCATTTATTTGCAATTAATCTGCTGGATCTCGAGCTCAAGCTGCATTGCAATTTACTCGCCTTTGTGATTGAAGTGAAAGGCAGTCAAAGGGTTAGTTAAATTCTTAAGGAACTTTTTATTTTATCTGGCACACAGATAAGGTTTTTGCTGGGCTGAATAAATATATGCAACTTAGTCACAGTTATAACAATAGGTATTGTGAGTAATTAATTGAATTGAGTTTATCTAAAAGTATTATAAAAGCTTAGGTATTTATTTGCTTTGAAAATAAATCCGTTGAATTCAAAGTTCATATACTTAAAGTAATTTACATATAGGCAAAAGTGTGTTTAAGAGTGTGTTCTTCAACTTTTGAATTTGTATTTCTATTAATATTTATATCGAAACGTCAAATGCTATTAGTTTCATACAAAGTAAATATTAATTGTTGCAACATGGTGGCCCATTATATTTCAATTTATTAATAATAAATTAAACAGTTTATGCAATATTTTGAGGAATGTTATGGATTAAATAAATACATTTCAACGCGAAATAAATATATTTATTCTGTTTTCGAAGGTGGAAGAAATCACTCTAGTCGATATTATACCTCTGTGAATGCTCTTCGTAACCGATTATTTCCAGTTTACATCCGCTGAGAAGTATCTCTGGGATACCCGAACCATTTCCGAAAATGATAGTCACTCGTCTGCCGTATTGGGCTATTCATCACCGAAACTTTTCCACCATTCACGATTCACTATTTCCCAAAAGTCTCCGACCCTCCACGTGCACTTGGGCGATAAGATTGATACTCGACGAGCGCTCTATTAGATTTCCGCTCAAATTATGTACGGCTTTAGGTGTAGCTATTGCTATTGCTATTGCTATGGCTATATTGCTATGTATATTCCGGCGGAAAATGCCGGAATAATGTCGGAATATTGACGGAATACTGCCGGAATAAACGTCGCCCGACGCGGATGACTGTTGACTGAGTGCGAAAGTGCAGACCGAATGGCAAGGGCTGGCAGTTCGACACTTCTTGCCACTTCTGTTGACAATAATTTGGCATTAAGCATTATTTATTTAGCGTCCGATAGTGTGTGTTTTTGCTGATTGCGACGACTCCTTGTGAGCAAATGCCGGAAAACGCCTTGGTGTGGGTGCGATAACCAAATTAAAACTGATATCGCAATAGACTCGGTGGCGGTGGTAGGCGAAAACGAAGTCGAGAAATAACCAGATGTGGGGGATTCGGAATGGGAATCGCTAGAGGAATCGTTATAGAACTTGGTAGAGGAATCTAAATCAAGCCGCAGGCCAACGCATTTCGCGCAAAAAGGGAATAATTCAGCTAAACAATTTGCATATTCAAATCTTTGTGTGGGATGGTACACAATATTAGCTCAACGAAATTACAGGAAAAGGCTGCAAGTATCCCAAGAAACGTGGGCGGCAAAATAATAAATTATGTTTAACCAGGGTACATTTTAAACTAACTTTTAATTATTGTATGCTTGGATACACTCTCCTAAATTATGAATCGTTTAAAAAGCATTTAAATTAGTGTTTAATATTCTGGTAACGTTATCGAGGGTTGATTTTTCACTTTAAACTAGATTTTGGGCAGGCACTTTGAAAATGCTTATATGGTAACTATTTTATTACTGATAAAATAGTTATTTACTATGAACAATACGCACATAAATTGTCATTTCTGATGGGCAATTTCTATGTTGGAAATAAGGGGCTTATGACACTAGCTTGAGTTTTGACTAAATGTATTTTATAAAGTCAAGAAAACCTAAACATTATGTAGAAAACAAAAACCATAAAATGTTAGGCCCTAGAACTTTTATCACAAAGTTCTCAAGACTTTTTTAAATAAGTAATTTCAAATAGTCAAATACAAAGCAAGTGTCATACTGGCATTATTACTATTTACCTAACTTAAAATGGTCGATTTTCCAAGTTAGTCCAGCTATATTAATTCCTGAAATTGACATGTTGTTTCCTCTAATGGATACCCTGTAAAATAGGGTAAACTTAAATTCGGTTACCCATGCTGTAACCCTTTTTTTTGAGGCTTTGAATGCTGACGCGGAATGGCCATAAAAGAGCTTATCGCTCACATGATAGCAATCTGGATCGGGGGCGAGTTGCCGGGAAGGGAACTTTTACTTTTTTATGCTGTGGCTTATGTGTAAATATTTACCCAGCCCAGTGACGTACTCAAAGGTGAAACTGATTAATTAGATACGATGCAGAGCCCACGGTTGTCTGTCAGGGCCAAGGTATCGATCGGCTCTAAATGCAATGTGTCATCCCCGAAAGATAACGTCTCTTTCTTCGGCTATAATTTGGGTCTATATCGATATCTATAGAATTCCAATCTTGAGTATGCAATTAGAACCGTTGGAAATCAAGTGTATTTCGAGGGGGCTTTGGGTCTGAAAATAGATTTATGAACTCATTGGCTAAAAAGTGACTGGCCAGAAACCAAAAACCAGAAGGCAAAGACCGTGCCTTTGCGATCGGGGGGCTGGAACCTTCTTTGGCGGCAAAACCATCCACAATTGACCGCGATAAACATTGGCGTTTTTATGAGCACTTTGATTGATAATCTGATTCCTAACTCAATTGCCAAGTTTGCACGAGCAGAGCCACCTAATCTGGGTTCCAATTCCCATTGCCATTGCCATTGCCATTTCCATTTCCATGACAATGGCAGCAATCAGCTGGAGCTTTACCCTTTTTGTCGGGTTAATAAACAATTTCTATTTCTTCAAAGGCTACAAATTGAGTTCGCAAAATCCAATTACTTTGCTGGCAAGACCGAAAGTTATGAATTTCTAATTGATACCAAGACCAAGCTCATCCTTTAAAAGATCGTGGCATAAGTTTCCGCTGCTTTTGGCCTGGGTCATCAATCAGATGGGCACTCATCTCAGGCATTAGATAAATCTGTATCATTGATGTTGGTGTCCGTGGAAGATTTATTTCACACTAAAAGTTCAACCCAAGCGGCGGCCAATAAACAATGGAACTGAGGGCTCTTTGTATACATCAGCGATGCCAACTATCCGTTTTTATAAAATAAGATATATCTTGGTTGTGAGTTCAAATGAAGAGCCCTATTTGTTAAGCTATAAAATCATCTGTAATTTGTTATGGTTTTAATTTTCATTATCTTTTAGGAAGTCTTACTATAGCCGAACTTCCCTTACTCGAATTATTTCTATTGGCAGTAGAGAGTATAAATGTTCATAAAATGTATTCTATATCTCAAACTCTTTAGAACTCCGCAGTTTTTAAGGCAGATGTTGTCTATAGATAAAAATGTATTCAAATCTTATCTTATTTATGTTTATGATAATATGCAAATTGAAATTTATTCTCCACCAAAATATGCCAGTCTGAAATCAATTCTTCAAGTTATATAAAAAAGTTTTCTCATTTTTAGTAAGGACAGAAATTTCATAAAATTTTCCGACCTTGGCCAATTAAAAAAGTACAGAGCTGACCGGAAAGTCAAAAATTCGCCAGCACTTGTATACATATTTACTTCTTTATGCTGCCTCATCGTGGCCAATTTTTTAGAGATTTTCCAGCACTTGGCAGCTTGCGGCCTTCACCTTATTTCGCTTTAATTGACCAAGCACCATTTCATTCGCGTTATTAAGAGATATTATTCGGAAATGCCAGAAGGGCACTTCAAGTGTGACAATTGCAAGGCCAGCTGAACTTCGGCAAGAAGGAGCTTTTTGACTTTGTGCGGAATGTTTGGAATGTGATTTTCCACTTTTTGTTACTAGCAGGGGCGAAAAAAAAGGAGAATAAAAATGCTGAGTTCCGTCAAAATTCATTTGACCGCCCACACCCAGCATCCCACTTCCGTTGAACATTTGTTGCAATTTGCGGCTAACGTGGCGTATGTGTAATGTGTGTAATGTGCATGTGGAATAATATTTCATTTGCATTCGGCAAATAAACGGTGGATGGTAAAGAGGGTGCCTGTGGAGGAGGAATCACCTCCATTCAAAAAGGATTCCCTACCGCTGACGTCAAAACACCCAGTCAGCCAATAGAAGCCACTATTTATCGAGACTGTCGGACACTTATTTGTACTCTTTATTTGGCAGTGCCATCGAGGTGTTTAGCGTGAAAGCATTTATCCATTACCCGGTCCTTGGTGCTCCTCTGATCTATGCAAAAGTCAGTGGGGAAACCCCTCCTTCCACCCATTGCAACCCCACCTGAATTGGGTGAAGGTAAAGGGTTCTGAGTTCTGCAGAGAGGGTCCTTCAGCTGGAGAAGGGTCCTCATCGCTCTGTTTACTTACTTAATGCAATCGCTTTCCCGCACAGTCCTCCTCCGCTTTCATATCAAAACATTCCGCATTGTTTTATTGACACAAAGCTGTTATTATTTTTATTGCCCAGGTGGGTTATTTTTTTATGACTCTTGTCTGAGATGCCCCGGGTCCTATTTAATTGGATACTTTGTAAGTGCACTACAAATGCAGTTGAAGCAGTGGCGGCCACTCATTCACTTTCATTGCATATTGCGAATATGATATTTTATTTTATTTGGTTTTTTTGTTTTTCGTTTATTATTATTATAATAATTTTGTTATATTTTTAACTTCTTGACAAACACTTCATTCACGTTATCGGTCAGGTAAGCCGGCGGCTGATCAATTCGGTTTCGTTTACGGATTCCGTTTCGGATTCGGATGATTGAAGACCCAAGACCAAAGAGCCACGCGGTATTTTTTGCTTGGGCTCCTGCGAACCGATAGACAACCGCCTCGGTTGAGCGCTTGAGGAAAACTGAAAGCGGAAAGCTGAAGCGGAAAAACTGAAAAGCTGACAACGACGAACGGAGAGTCGCCCGAAGTCGCAGTCGTCCGTAGTATCTGTCACTGGGTTTTTGTGTTTTTTTCCAGGGAACTCACTCGGTGTGTGGGTGTGTGGATCCCAAGTTGGCGGGCCTGCCAGCACGCAACATTCAAAATAATCCTGTGCTGCTGCACTCGGTAGTATTTAAACAATTGTGCAAACACTCCGAAAATTTGAATATTCAAATAAACCACGTGTGGCAGTGCGAAGCCCAGTTAATTCCAGGAACAATGTTTAACTCCATTCAGATAAGATATTTTTTTAAACGGTGGTCCAGCGGAGCAGACAAGATTCTTTTTACGA
The DNA here is from genome assembly GCF_014743375.2 of Drosophila subpulchrella. Lineage (NCBI taxonomy): Eukaryota > Metazoa > Arthropoda > Insecta > Diptera > Drosophilidae > Drosophila > Drosophila subpulchrella. Next base: position 15,490,413 of record NC_050609.1, read on the forward strand.
CGAATTTCCAAATGGAAACATAAACGATTTCGCGGGTACTCAGGAAATCTAAATTAAGACTTTTATGGTAGCCTTATAGACATAGACATAGATATAGGGAAGCGTGCACAGGCGGTTGTGCGGCCCGGCTCTATCTATATGTATGTTATATCAAATGTATATATTCGTGGGGCCTTTGTTTGTACATTTTATAACTTGCAGATGCGTCTCCATACGGATTTCGCAAATGCTCTTACTACACACTCATAATGAGTAGTGTCAACAGCTGCTGCCAGAGGTTAAATTCGGTTGTATTCGATTGCGATCCACACGGGTTCGTTGTTCAAGGTGAATGCGTTCCACCCACAGTGGCGGTAAAATGCCAAATCGGGTAGAATGCCCGATATGGAAGGTAAACAAAGGCATGCGCTCTGGGCCAAAAGAATGGTAATGGTACGACGGCCTGAAAGGTAGGGAGGATTCGCGGATCAAAGGGTGAGTGGGACCAGCTGAAGTGAAACAAACTGAATGAACGCACTTCTACGTGCTTTTTAGCGCCAACTTAGAATTTGAAATCTAAGGTCTAGACCCTAATGATATCTTATTTTTTTACCAAGGAAGCACTAATAAGTTATGAGCTGAAAAGGTATTAAGAGTTCAGGAAACTATTATTATAGCGAAAAATTACTCATACGACATGTATGCTTTTACAAAATTGTTGGTCTTAGCAATTTGAATATCATATAAGAAATCTTCTTTTTAATGGCTCCCTAAAGTAAACGATTATTAAAAATCCAATAATATGTAAGGCATTGGACAACGACCATAATATAGAACAAAATAACTAATACGACACGTATGTCAGGTCTTATTTGGTTCTACAAAATTGTATAATTATATAATATTATAATATTTATATAATATTTATAATATTAATATTTTATTAACAATTTAATAACATTTTATTTCACTTTCACTATAGCTTTATATGTAAGCTGTAATTTCAAAAGATTTGTATGAAATTAATCCAATTCTTTAATTTCATATTACATTTTCTTCATAATTACATAAAAAGCTTAGCTTAGTTATAATCTAGAATAAGCAGCGGCGAACTGTTATTTATTCCAGAAACGTTGTTAATAAAGTGTAATGTTAATAATTTAAAGCATTGATCTTAAATTTGCGAAAGCATTAAATATATTAGCTTGTTGCACAGGTTGCGGCGTGGTTAGAAAACCCCCAATCAGGTCCAAAACCTCTGCATACCTTCGGGCGGTTTCTCCCACCATAGTTAACCATTTGCGAAAATCAAAATCAGCCCGGAGCCACCTGAAATCTTCTCAGCGGTTAGCGCTGGACATCACTTAGATTGATTAAATGCGGAGAAGGGGTAGCTGTATCTGTATCTGCATCTGTGCGGTTCGGGTACGTGACTCTGCGGAACGGCCGGGCATAATTGGTGTCCATGCAAAGGCGATGATCCCGAAAAAGGGCAAGAGTCATCTGTGACAGGGACCCAAAAATGGCTTCTGGTCGTGGACAAAGTTTCGCAACATCATTTAATTATCAAATGCACGTACATAAGTGAGTTTTGCAGTGACAGGAAGGTCGTCGTCAGCCGCTTCCGCCCCCTTTTCCCATTTCCCGGCCAACTTCAAGGCTGAGTGAAAGTTTTTCCCCAACACAAGTTCGGGCCAAAAAAAAAAACGAAGAACTTTCCATTTCTATGCACCAGAACCAACAGACTTGGCACTCGCAATGGCAATGGCAATGCTAAATTGAGTTTAACAATTTGTCTTAGTGGCACTTGCAATGGATTCAGTAATTGCCTGACAAATCGCTTCCCCACTTTGTTGTGGTGCATGACACTCACGCACTAGACTCCTCCACATTCCGCCATCATATCGTGCCACCGAATTGCATATGTATTCGCAGGACACGACAATTTGTCGCCTAATGTCCTGGCACCATGTGTACTCCAGCGTCATAAAGTTTTAATTTCGCCAACATAATTAGTCTGGGGAAATGGCGGAAGGAAGCCCTATCCCAGCCTCTATCCCATTCCCCGAACTCGACAAGTTCCATTTGCACACATGAAAAAATATACGTTATGGATCGCGAAATCGATGTATTATAAAAATAATCATTACTTTAAATAAAATATCACTTGATTTTTTTTTTTTTTTATGAAGGATTATGACTTTACCATCTATAACAATAAGATGTTTTTTATATCGTGCTTAAGTAGATGCCGAATCTGTTATTGTGTTCGCTAAATCAGAAACATGTCACTGTGTTCTAAGACATGATTATTGAGACATATTTTTCCTTGTGCAGAGCCTGTTAAAGTTGCTTTTAATTGATAGGTGAACGAACCCGCTGGGTCCCTAATGTATGGCGTGCCCGCTTAGAGACGGCAAAGGCCAGAGGCTATTAATAATTTTCAATCAATAAGTGTAATATTATTCGCGTCAACTGGATCAGAGCGTAGGAACCAGAACACAGAACACAGGACAGCAACCGAAACAGGATGCAGGGAGGTCAACAGACAGTATCTATATACTCCGATTACGGTTACCAGGCACACACAGATAAATATATATATGTGTTTTTGTAGGTATATATTTTAAATTTGATTCTCGAGCACCCTCGACTTTTGCCATCTTCCTTTACAATTTATTGTGCCCCTTCGAGGGGAACCCCCCACCATACTCCCGGTCATTCCGGAATGGACTTTCACATCCGGCCATTGTCCGTTAAGCAGATTTCGAGCTTACATTGCGTGTTGGTTTTGGTGGAAAATTGTGGAAAAGCATACAAAAGACCAGGTCTGTGGGCCTTTGAAGGCGGCTTAGCCAACGGAAGCGATGGGGGCGTGGCTTACTATGTGGCATGCAAAATAGTGAAACAAATTCAAGTGCCTTCCCATCCCCACTTCGATAATTTCGCAGGGTATTAATTGGTTAATCAAGTTTACAATTGCCAAAATATCCACGAGTGAAAATGGCAATTTCGCCTTTGGCCATCAATGTGCGGAAGCTAGGCGAACAAATGTTTTGGTGTTTGTTGTGTCCCATGGAGAGCCACCGCAAAAGCCGCACAAACACTAAATGCGTTGACCACGGCCAAAACCAGAGAGCTGAAAACAGAAAACATTATTGGAAATTACGAGGCAGACAGGCGGGAAAACAGGAAGGAAGGCAGGAAGGCAGTCCCAAGTGACCAGAGGGATTTATGCGCACATGAACTGAGATAATCTATTTGTAAATTATGAAAAGCATTGTATTTTTTCATAGGAAGTTTGAGATTGTTGGTGCGGAAGAAAAGTTAAAATACCTTTGGACTTATTACCAAATATATGTTTTTTTATTATTTTTATTCTTGTTTGAATCCATTTTTTATGGGGTACTAACTTAAGTAATATTTTTGTTTTTAGAAATTGGACGCTAATTTGGAGTTAATGGTTATTTTTCTAGGTGTAAAAAATACGTTAAAATACTAACTTCAACTTTTTTTTAAAGTATAGTAAACTTACCAAAATAAAATAATATTAACTAAATTTCCTAAGCATAAGTATTATTATTTTCTTGTGGTCCATCTTCTTATAGACATAAATTTGCGGTACAAATATTAAATTAGTATTATAATGTTATATGTTTAATATACATATTTAATAAAAATCTATTAACGTTTAACTATATGTATGATAACCCATCAAACTTTACAAAAATCCCAACAAATATTAATACTTATAAGAAACATTTCTGTAGTATTTCCAGACATTGGTCACTTCAATGTGTCTTATTGTTACACTATATGTAAGGCTTTCTGAAGGTAAAAATAAAACAACATTAAACCTATCCCTGGATAATAACAAGGTGAAATGAAATCGGATTACAACTGAAGGATTATTGAGTTGCGAACTCGAAAAACGGATGGATAAGCAGGCACATTTATAGCGATAAGTATAAGCTCTTCCGCTGGCATTGCGTCAAATATTTAAAATACGTTAAGGTGAAGCACCATTGAAATGGAGGCCAACCTGATCGGGGAATTGTGCAGGTTGTGTCCATAGTTGCTGGCTGAAATTCCGCCCCAACTGCGGTGGCAGCCATAAATAATGCCACATGAAGTTTAAAATGCAATAATGAAATTTATTAAGAACTTATGCGGAGTTAAAACACCGAAGACCAGCAACGACCTTCGGTCGACTATGGGCGACTCCTGTGTAAACACGGTCGAAAGGAATCACTGAAGTCAAGGATGGCAGAAGTCCAGATACTCTTGCAAACCGGTAAGTTCTTAAGTTGGCTGTGAAAGTTGGCTGCGAAAGTTGTTGCTGGCAACTTTTGCTCGGCAAAAGTTTAGCCCCTTCGCAGAAATGAATGTGGCGGTGCGGAACAGTTGACCATATGGAAGGGTATTATGGCAGCGTAATTTACGCAGCATGTTGCCACACACATGTGGCCAAGCGTGTCGAGATGGAAGGAGCCAAAAGCCACCAGGAGCAGGATGAGAAGCAGCAGGAGCCGGGGGCAAAGGACGAACATAAAGGCTCGCCCTCTGCCCACGGATGGATCCACAACTCCATGGCCAAGCACTTACGTAAATGCCTTACGGCAAAAGTTTTTCCCCTTTGTTGTTTTTGCTCGGCTCTTTTAAAAGTCCCAAATAATTGAGTTTTACGCATAATTTGCTTGATTTTATTTTACTTACAGATGCCCCTCCACTTCCACTGATCCCCCGGGCCGAAAAATGTGCCACGTGTGCAGTCCACCACAAAGGTAAACAAAAAGCAATCAATATTCCCAGCCTTTCGCTCCGCTACCTAATATGTATCTTCTTTTGGCTGAGATTAACATAATCCAAATCGGATTCGAATCGATAGTGCAACATGCGGCAGCGGAATCCGCGATTTTGACAAACACTAATTAAAATGAATTATTTAATGGGTAACAAAGGGCGGAGAGGGAGGAGTTGCAGGGATTTGGGCTACCAATTAAAATGGCCAGTGTCCACGTCAGTTGGAATATGCACGTGCATTCGGTTAGACACAGATAGCTACAGCATAAATCCATTTATAATTAATTTTTACAAATGAACGCGATAATTAAATATGCGCGCATCTGAATTTACACGCTTATCCAAACTAAATGGTGGGAAAAGCAATTAAATAACGAATTATAAATTATTCTATCTGCATATGCAGGTGGCTCGAGACCATTCTATTTTAAAATCCCAAGAGAGTATCTAAAGCATCACTTGGGATTTTAATATGATACAACCACCTTTTCATTTTCAAAGCAATCCCCATCTAATTTTATTATCTACCATTAAAGATTCCATTTAATTTTGTAGACGATACAAACATAATCATTTTGAAATCTACAGAGAGTATCTAAACTATTAGATGATTCGACCCCCTTCCAAAACCAAAACATTCCCCATTTAGTTGGGCTTAAAGATTCCATTTAATATTGTAGATGATACAAACATAATCATAATACATGCTTACGCCTCCATATAAGTAATATATATTTATTTTTCTTCAACACATTTACAATTTATTATTGAACCTTACAATGCAGCTTGGCAAAGGGGGGAATTATTGTTTTAGATTCTATTATTACAGCTCATTTAGGGAGTTTCTCCTGTTTCAGCTCCAGCTTCTGATCTCCACTACTGATGATCCCATTTTTAGGATCATTCTACGTCGGCCGAGAGCAATACCTCGAGTATAATATATATATTTAACACCTTGGTATTCGCAGAGGTAGGATAACAATTGTCAGATGTTCACTGAATATGAGAAAATGCATTTTATACATTTCATAGGATGCGTTTTGGCCACTCAAATAACAGATGAAACCGCGCTCGGTGGTTCGGTGTATGTTGATGTGGTTTAGTGTTGTTTAGTGGTTTCGGATGTTGGGACAATCGATGGTGGTAGAGCTTAGCATACACTTGAAATACTGCACTGAACAATGATTAATGTTAATAACCAACCAGACTATAACATAGAAATATATTCATACTTAAATTATTACAATTTGCTACCTTAGACAGACGATCGAGCTTGAGACGGCGACCGCCAATTGATGGGTCGCTTGAGTTGCTTGATTTTGGGGTGCGCACAACTTACAATTTATTATTCAATTAGAAAAAATATATATATATGTTTATTTTAGTGGGTTGTATTTAGATTTAGGTAAGGATAGGTTGGGTGGGATAGGATGGTGGGGTGGTGTGAGTGTTTAGTGTGGGTTTAACGTTTTGTACATGCCCAAAAAACTTTAGCAAAAACTTGAATATCACTCGTATTTATGTTAAAATTTGCAATTTTCAAATTCAATTCTCTTGCATGAAATAGGTTTTACAATAAACTTTATAAACGCCATTTAATCAGTTATCGATATAGTTATCAATATATATATATATATATGTATATGTATATATTACGCGCGTATGTATACAATAAAAATAGGGAGATGCTTAGACTACGATTTTCATTATTTTTACAAGCCTATCCTGGGCATGCGTACTCATTGTTTTCGAGAGACACACGCGAACATAAGTGACATGACCCTTGAGTGGTTTGTAGTTTATAAATTCGATTAATGCAGGGCAGGGGGGATCGAACATCAGAACATCAGAACCTCAGATGGATAAACTCGTACACAATTTTGTATGATTTATGTTATGTTACACTTAGACCTGTAGTATTCAATTCAAACGAACTTAGACTCGAACTTTTAACACTTGAATGGGGTTTTTAGATTTACAATTAGTCTGCCTGCTATAAGCAATACAAAAATATCTATCGTACTTTGCCGTGGAATCGAGTTGGTATACCTCCTCTTCAGCGGTGCGATCTGTATGTACATTGAAAGTGCTTCCCAAATCGCAGGAGTCGTATGTGTTTGTTTTGGCACTGCTTTTGGTGACCAGTCGGGTGTGATTGGGGGTAGTCACATAATACATCAAATGCCAAACAGGTGAAATCTTCCATCTGCCAGCAATCCAAACTCATCTGTACAGCCGTCCTGTTTGGCCCTCGGTTCGACAAGTTGTCCGTCAGCTAATCCTACTAATTTCCAGCTTAGCAGCTGCTGCAGATCTCCTGGGGAATGGGGATGGGGATCTGGATATCGATCTCGATCAATGCTCGGCCCATAAAAACCGCCGGGCTCTCCACTCGAGCGCTGGCCAAAGGACACACCCACTGAGGCGATCTCAGTTGTTGTTCTTCCAGCGCGAGAGCAGGAGCCTCCAGCGGTTTTTACGCCTTCTGCTTCAAATTTGCCATATCAATAGATGGTTGGTGCTGTCCTCACGTCCGGCGATCTCGCTCAGCGAGTTGGCGCCGGAGTTGCGGAAGTCCTCGTAGCCATCGCCGCCGGAAATGATCAGGGTGTTGTTCGTCTCCGACTTGGACTTGGAGTGCTTAATGGACCTTGAAAACAAATAATATAAAGGTTTAATATAGATCATACTTTAATATAGATCTTAACTCACCCCTGTTTGGAGTACTCATCGCTGGTGGAGCCGCCTGCATCCCGACCTCCGCCTCCACCAGGTGCAGCTCCCTCCAATCCCGTGGTTTCCACAAAGGTAAGGAACCTTACGTGTCCCGTATGACCATGTGGAATGCCTGTCGGCACAATGTTAATGGCACCCTTCTCGTAACCCTGCGCCGGGATGGTAAGCAAAACACCCGCACTGGTTCCAATCCAGATGAGATCCTTGCAGCACAGCAGCGATGTGACCCGCAGACAGGCGGCCTTGTGCTGCCGGATGATTTCATCGCAATTCGAAAGCATCTTGTTAACGGCGGGGGCTAGATTCACTTCGGTAATCAGTTGGTGGCTGTGGATTAAAGGTTCAAAGGGTAAATAGTAATAGGACAAAGGTCACAGTCAACTCCCACTCACGTATTGGAATGGAAACACTTGATGTGTGCTGAGTTCTGTATGGATATCCACACATGATTGTTTGAGACTGTCATGTTTGTGATCGGCTTCGAGTCCGATGAAATCTGTATTTGATTGATTACCTGAGGGAAATAATAGGATTTTATAAGTTCCTTATACTATTGGGTATAATATAATTCCTTACCGTTAAGGTCTCCACATCCAACACTTTGATAATACCCTGAATGGAACACCAAAGTCGTCCGTTGACGTTCAAGAGCTTGTTCACCGGACTGGTGACAGTGCCTATGGAGAGGCAATGCGAGGAGCAAGTATTCCAGGAGGTGGCTAAAAGGGAAACCAATGGGTTATTTGGGTTCAGGGGTTCCTTATTGAAATATACATACCACCATCTCTCAGGTAAACACAGATATCACCATTTGCTAATGATACAAACACACGATTGTCCAGGTACCTAATTGGAAAGCAATCAAATTAATATATATAAGTTAATCTTAAAATACTTAGGACCGATTTCACAATGTCTTGTTAACTTTTGTCGTGAAGGTAAAATGTTTTATTTGGCAACATTCAGTTTCTAAATATCATTTTAATGTTTATCTGACTGAAAACTTTTTACTAGAAGTAAAGTCTTTCCGAACAATTAACTTTATCTGATAGTCAACAAACAAGAACCTTAACCTGACATTGAGAAATTGAAGTTCCATGAGAGTTGTGCTTACAAAATGGAATAGACGGCCGAATGGTGCTCGATCTTGATGCGGTTTTTCTTAATGCGAATATTGTCAGTGCTATTGTAAACGTGGATGCAGCCGTCTTCAGTGCCAATCCACATGGTTGATTGATTGCTCTCGCCCTCCTCGGGATTCGAGTCCTGATGCCCATGATATGAGGGCGCAGGACTGGGAACACGTTCCCCCAGAGTTCCTCCAGATCCCGTACCAGCGCTTCCGGCGACGTTCAGCGAGGCGGCTGCAGCCTCTGTTTCATCGTCGCTGGAGCTCAGATTCAGTTCCAGCTGAGGATCACTGCCGCCGGCGGAGGTAGCCGAAGGATCAGCAGGATCACCACCACCACTTGTCACCGGCGTGGGCGTGGGCGTGAGCTTCTTCTTCTCGGGCGTCGCCGTTGCCGATGCGGAGGCACTCTGGAAGCTGGGCGAGATGCTCTTGCGATAGTCCCTCAATTGCTGTGTGTAGCTCTGGGGAGTGTTCCGCTTGTCCTTCTCCTCCTGGCCACCGGATCCTGACTGCTCACCACTACTATTCCGACTCGAGGCCGATGAGCTGTACGCCGGAACGGAGGCCACGCACAGGATGCGAGCATTGCAGACCCCATTGCAACTGGTGACATTCGGTTCCGGATGCAGCGACATGATGCACACCTGACCCACATAGCCGTCGCTGTTGCACACCCAGACATCTCGATTGTCGCTCAGCGTGGCTGCCGCACAGGTGAACTGCAGGCCGGCGCGGGTCTTGCGGATGGGTATGGAGGTGAGGAACTCGGGAATGGGATGTCGCTCCAGGGTGGCAGCTATAAGGGATAGGATAGGGTATTACTTTCTAAAAGATTTTTGGGGTAGCTGCATATCACTTACCCAGCTTTTGCTTGGCCTCGTTGAAGCTCTCCTCCCATTGCGTGCGCTTCTCCGTCTTGTTGAAGACCACGGTCAGCTTCTGGTTGCCATTTCTAAAGTAGAAGATATACGATTATAATAAAAGGAATTAAGAATTGTTATTAAACGTTGGATTAAGGCTAAAATAAACTGTGATTTTATGAAGAAACGTGTATCAAATCAAGTATGTCTAATGTCTTATCTTTTACTATTCATTTTTAAAGTCTCTTTTTTTAAACTTCCATAAATACATTATTATAATAGTCATATAAAAGTGCATGGTCTATAAGTGGGAGGGAAATTTTGTTAGTCTGGATGAACACCTTTATAAAAAAAGATTTCCAGGTTTACTCCGTATAGGTTTACGTACAGAACCAGACGATCAAGTTTCAAGTCCCTGTTACATCTTAAGTTTCTAAAGCTAACTAACAGGTTATGCAATATGTTTTCTTTCCTAGCCTCATGATAGTTTATATAGTTCTTTGGATTGATCCCACTTACGGAGAACTGACTGTCAGCTCGAGCATATTCAGCTGGGTGTCGTTTGTCTGGCGCTCGGAGAGCTGTCGCTGGACATCGCGATGGAGCTCGCGGATTACATCCTCCAGATACTGATGCGGGTACTTAAGGGTGACGGTTATATCGGTGATTTGCTGCAGTTTATTGCAGTCTTCGGCCAAAGTCTCGATTTCGCTGACGATGCGCTTGATGTTTTCGTCCTTGGCTGCAGTACACAGAGTATAAATTATTATAGATCTCAAATCCCAACGCCTTATACTAACATTTAACAATTTCCAGGCAGTCCAGCGAGATCTTGGTGAGGAACTTGTACTTGTTGGTGTCCAGGGTGGTGGCCACGGTGCCCGGGCAGATGCTACTGTTGGGCTTGCGGATGGTGCCGCTTCGTTTCTTGATGCTGGTGAGAACGAGCAGATCGTTGAACAGGAAGAAGCCACGATCCTTGCGCGCCCCCTGACCCGATGGCATGGATACCAGGTCGAAGAGCAGGAACTGCCTCTCGGGGGCTATAAGATCGGTGATGCCCTCGATGACGCCCTCCAGTTCCCGCAGCGTGGCCTCCCTTTGTCCATTCTCCATGATCTCGCGCTCCTTGCAGTTGATGTGGACCAGAATGTCGTGGACCAGCTTGAGCACATCCTGCAAGTGCTTCTTATCCGGATGATCGTGATCCGTGTGCTTAATCAATCGCTGGAAGAGCAGTTCATAGCTGGGGATAATAGAAAATCCCAATGAGCAAGATATTCTTTTAAGTGTTTGTTAAAAACTCACTTGGGAAACTTTTGCACAGGCTTGATGAGCAGATTGTCCAGGGTAAGCTTGCCCTTGTGCTCCCGAGCTGTGGACTCGAGGAACTTGGAAAACGAGGGTCGCTGGTGCTTCATGGAGCGTATGGCGTTCTTGGCCCGATTGCAGTTGTTCACAAAGGATGTGTAGACCTCCAGGACCTCTAGCTTGGAAAACTGTGAGATGAGACACCAAAGTTAGAAATGATTTTGCAGAAAAAATATAGAGATGTTTTAATAAAAGCCATCAAATAGTTTATCCGCTATATATATAAAGCTATTCTTTCGTAACCAAGAATCAACGGAAACCACTTGAATTACACTATTAAAATTTGTTATCATTAAATTTGTAAGCCCGTAAATCGATTTCCCATAGATAAACCTATCGATTTATGAAGAACAGGGAACCAGCTTTGGAAGTATTTGGGTATACATTACCGTGTCCATGAATGCATCGCCCACTTTCTGCTGAACATCCCAGTCATCCAGTCGGCTCTTCAGGTCGCCCAGGAACTTCTCGTGAATCTCGAGGATGTCGGGAACCATGAAGAAGATCTCATCCACCGTGCGGGTGTCTATCATGCCGGCATGCTCGGGGGCCTTGAGCACTTTCAGATACTTGACAACGACGGTCTGCAGGGATTCCACGTAGATTTGCTCATTGCGATAGATCTCTTGCACCACATAGGTGCGTGTGTCCTGAGGAGATAAGATATTATTAGGGAATAATTATAAAGAAATATCTTTTAAATCTGTTTTAGCAGTTAGTAAAGGGTTTATTGCGACCAGACTTACGCCTTCATAGCCGCCCAGATTCCATTTACTACTCATCTCGAACTGCGCCCGCCGCTCGGAGTCGTCCTCCGAGTCGGAGCAGGTGATCGAAGTCATTTTCTTCAGCCTGTCGCACTTGTCGTTCTGATAGCCACTCCCGGCCCCGCCCCCTGAACCGGCAGCCGCCCCGAATCCCGCCTTGCTCAGCCGCGCCACCGTTGTGGTGGCCATCGAGACCGCCTGCGAGACGCTGCTGTTGATGTTGCCGCTGCTGCTGCTGCTGTTGTTGCTGGTGTTGCTAATGCCGCAGCCGCTGATGTTGCTGCTGCTGTTGCTGTTGCTGGTGTTGCTGCTGGGCAACTGTTGCATGTGCGATTGCGGGGCTTGGGGGAGCAGGGCGGCGGCAACGGTTTGGGAGGGCGCCGTCAGGGTGGCCTGCAGATCCAACAGGCTGAGTCGCAGATTCTCGCGATTGTGCGACATGCTAGGAATGTGTCTTGTAAAGCGTTCTTTCTTTTTCTTTTCTCTTTATACTTTGTCACTAGTTTGGGCAACTTTTTCTTTCACTGCTGCAACGCCACTGAATCTCTGGAGCACCGCTGAAGCATTCTGTATTTCTTTTAGATTTTTTTTTTTTTTGTATATAGACACACGTCTGGCCTGGCTAAAACACCCAAATGGACTGAAAGTGCAACAAGCGTCTGGCAAGAAGCAAATTGCAGCTGGCCGAGGACGTTGCACATCCACAAAAACAGACACCCACATTCACACTCGCATGGAGAACAACCTGCGTAGTCGGCAAGTGGGAGAACCACTTGCCCACGTTTCACATGCCCTGCACTTGCACTCAGAGAAATACCTTATAAATTCTAATGATTTTTGTGGGCTAACATAAAATATATTTTAAAACTAAACTAGCCTTTGAAAAAAAAAATTAGATATATCCTAATGTTACGTTTTTAAAATACAAACAAATGATTTTTTTTAATGATTTTTTTCTAATGATTTTTGTGGGCTAACATAAAATATACGAGTTTGAAAAAAAAATTGGATATATCCTAATGTTACGTTTTCAAAATACAAACTCTTTTAAAACACATTAAGACTTTCTTTAAGATAAATATAAGAAATATTTTTAAAAGTTCTCGTTTTCTGGTATTTTTCCTAAGCTTAAAAACATTAAAGTCAATACAATTGAGATAAGAAAAGGGTTCTAGAGATTTCGAAGAAAATGGAGAACATTCTCTTGTTACTTTATATTTTTTACTGAGCTTTGCAGAATTACTTTTTTTTTAATTCAACGAGTGTTTTAATAGAGTTTGGGCTCAAAAGCTAAAAACGATGGTAAAAAAACATTAATAAAAGTTTTGAAACAGTAATAGTGGCGTAATACATATATTTTATGGATTAGCTCTTGACTAAAATAAACATTTCCTAAACAAGTGACTAATTTTGGCGAGTGTAAGCAGCGACAGAGAGTCACGAGTCACTCACACGCAGGGACAGCCTTGAGCACCGCCCCCCCCGCCCCCTCGGCCCACCGCCTGCATTGGGGCGCGTGAGTGTATGTGTGTGTCTGTGTGTGATTTGATAATGACACTGACCATGTTGTTGTTTGTCTTTGCTGACTGAAGGCCAATAAGGCGCAAAGGAAAAACAATGGGAAAGCGTGGGTTGGGCAGAGGATAAATATACCCATGCATATATACATATGTACGACATAGCGAAAACCAGTTGCGGTTCTGTTTTCTTGTTTTTCCTTTGAATCACGGCTAACTGCTGTTCAGCTGTGTTGCTGTTGCGTTTTTAATTGCCTGATTAGGGCAACAACAACAAAAGGCCAGGCGAGCAACATGTTATCATGTACGTATGTATGTGAGCCCTTTCACAGGCTCATGGGTGGGGGAGTGGGTGTGTGTGTGTGTGGGAGGTGAGCTTGTTGCACAGTTACTTATGTAGCCGTATTTTGCAGCATACATTTGTGCGCAGTTTGGATGGCCGTTGCAGTTACCGTTATACGAGGAGTGGCCAAATGCGAAGGTTAGAGCAGTGCAGGCTGCACAAGCCACACAATTCCATTTTACATTTTACATTTCACAATCACACACACACACACACATAGGGCTGACAGGTAATTGATTTGCTCTCTCTTCGCTCCCCTCCCCCTGTCTCCACTGCCCACTCTGGCCATCTCGCTCGCACTCGCTTCAGCTGCTGCGGCTAAGTTGAGAGTTTATATTTGCACTCGATGTATATTATTGGCGTAACGCGGCGCAACAAGAGGTTGGCCTTGTGCACTCAGGTACACATATACATACACACAAAACACACACAGGCACACTCAGCCAGAAGAGAAGAAAATTTTGAATTTGAATAAAATGAAAAGTGATTTTCTTCTTTGCCTTTGAGACATTTTCCCACGCATCTTATACACCTATGCGAAATTCCCACACACACACACATGCGTATACTCCAGCGATAAATTATTTTTTCTATATACGGATTCGTTGTTGCTTGGCCAATTTACGATTTGTTTTAGTTATTTCTAATTTGTTGCTCTATTTGTTTGTTGCTTTTTACACGCCGTTAACGGATTCCTCGCTCCACGAAAAAAATAAATAACAAACGAACGAGCGAACGAAACATGAACAATTCCGCCACACAATGGTCGTAGAAAAGCAAATAAGAATTGAAACGCGCACAGTGGTCTCTTTTCAGATTTTCGCTGCTCTGTCGCAGTCGCTGCTGCGGCTGCTATTGCTGCTGCTGCTGCGGCTACTGCTGCTGCTGTTGCTGCTGCGCGGGAGAGCAGCCACAGTGGCACATCCCAAAATCCAAAGGCCACAAACAGGAGTGCGCGATTCCGCCACTCAACTCAGCGACTACATTCCATTGTGCCATATACACACTTAATTTCCATTTTTCATATTCCAAGCGCACTGAAAAAAACCAACCCCACCACCCCCACTCCCACTCTAAAAACCACCCGCCGCCCACTGTAAGTTAAGAGCGGAAGAGAGAGGGGGCGAGTCTAGAGAGTGAAACACTGGAGAGAATCATGCTTAAAACAAAAGCACATCGCACACACACACACACACACACATATTGGCAATCATAGTGAATTTAAGACTTTCGGTTTATCTGCTCTATAACAAAACATCAATTATCCATGCGAACCGAAAGCAGATCGTAAACACACTCAAAACATTGTATGGTGCGCTAGTCTCAGCTGTTAAAACCCCATTGGAATGCCATGCGCCGCTCTGAGAGAGCAAGGAAAATGGCTGAGAAATGAGAGCCCCAGAGAGCGGGGGGTTTCCTTTCGATTTGCATGCGACAAGTGTCCGAAAAGGAAAATGTGAAACGGCCAAGGAAAGGGTTAAGTCCTATGCCGGATATTGAAAAATAAATCAGTTTAAATTAAAATAAAAAGATGTCAAAATTATAAAAAAAAGTGAGAACTTTTCTTATATTAAGTCTAACAAACTGAAAAAGGGTAATACGTTAGTCCTTGAAATGTTTAGATTTTTCATTGTCCCTCTCTTAATTTTCATAAATTCAATCACCGCAAAAAGTAAGGTAAGTTATAGGGGTATATTCATATTTGCAATCTATTTTAAATAAAAAAAAAAATTCATAACGTGCACGGAAGTTAACCTAACCTTAGAACGACTTGTTTAGGACCACTCAGGACCTTTTTAGAAACAAAAAACCATCTTCGATACAGAATATATACTAGATGTGGTTAGTAGAAAACATGTACATACATATATTCTAAATTAAAACCCTAAGAAATACTTTTTTTTTATCTAGAGCACACATCCTACACCCACAATGCTCCCAAAATCAGTCATCAGTCAATTACAATTTGCATCCAGTGTAAAAATAGTTCGGTGCAACCACTGTGCCTGGAACGGAGTGGAATGGAACGAAGGGACCCAACCGAACCGAAACGAAATGAAACGGGACTAGCACACTAACACACATTTCCAATGCGCACCGTTTTCTTTCTTTTCTTTTGGAGCATGCGCCTCCGAATTCACATGGCGCCGCTGCTTTTTCCTCTGCCGCTGCCTTTTCCTCTGCCTCTGCCTCTGCTCACACCCACAACATGCACTTCTACTTAGCAGGCAAAACAAAAAGCGTGAGAAAGTTTGAATATGTGTATGTGTGTGGGGTATACAACAAGAAAGATGAAAGGGGGTTGAAAAGAAGAGCAAGGGAGGAAAGCTAACGATCGCTGCCGCAGAAAACTCGCTCTCAGCTGGAACTGGAAAGTTTTGGCAGTGACAGCAAAGAGAGAAATATTGCTTAATGGAAAGATCTCCATTTTTTGAAACCCCGCTTAAAGTAAATGAATCATAGCATACTTCAGAGCGCAGGGTTCTAAGCTTACTTGAAACTCTTAAGATAATAACAATCTAGTAATTCTTAAAAGGTTTTCAAGCAGTAGGAATGGGGTTTCCCCATCAAAATAATAATTGACTACTCAAAACTGACACATTCTATAATAAAACGTGCAGTTTCCCTCAAAAAATCGTATGAAATGTATATTTTCGAAGCAAAATAAACATCTGCTATACTTTGTAACCCCCATATGTATTTCATTACTAATAAAAATAATTTTTACAATTTCCAATGTCTTAATATCTTTTTCCATTTATAGAGAATTCTAAGAATTCCAAAAAGTCGGAAGTTCTGACTCAGAGCACCAACCAAATGTTTTTTATGGGGTTACTATTGTCTAGAACTGGAATCGATTCCGATTCCTTAAAAGTAGACTCACCGCTATAGTTTTCTTCCGCTGCTCGGAGACCATCTTCTCACTGGATCCCTTCAGCAGCTCGGCCAACAAAGCAGGCGATGGCTTTAGGCCCGCCTTGCCACCTCCTCCTGATCCTGATCCAGATTCCGAAGCTCCTCCAGCGGGGGGAGAATTCTTCGCTGCCTTATCTGCAGATCCTGCATCCATACTCCGCTTGCCGGCATGATGGTGACTGTGGCTGTGACCATGGCCGTGACTGTGACCGTGACTGTGATGGTGGTGCAGACTGGGTCGCTCCGTGCTCATCGACTGGCTGCGCTTGCTGTGGTGCGACTTGGGGGCCGGAGCCTCGGAGGCGGCGCGCTTCATGTGGTGCAGCTGGTCATCCAACTCCGCCTCGCTCAGGTTCTTGGCGGACACGGAGATCTGGGCGGTGGCCGCGGAAATGGCCTTGTTGGTGTGCTCCAGCTGCGATGGTGTTGAAGCCGCTCGAGCATGCGATGGCACCGGCAAAAAGGTACTCGTCTTGCGCACCCTCATGGAGTTGGAGTGCTGCGGCAGATTGCGGGAGGCACCACCCGAGCCACAGGCTGCCCCACCAGGAGCTGATCCACGCAGGTGCAAGCTAGAAAATAAGGAATTGGATCATGTTTTTATGAGTAATCAAAAAGATCCTTCCTAGAAAAACTGAAAATCCTAAAATGACGCTGTCGAAATGATTAAATACATTAAAACTAAAAAAAAAATGCTGACTACCGGATAGGAAATATTATAAACATAATCGTGATCTCAAAACACCACATTCTGAATAATTAAAGTTTTATTGTACTTTATTCAAATTATTTACTAATTCTATAAACCGAAGAGGAAGTGTTAATTGTTTAGAATTGTATATTATTTTACTGTTCATATTAACCGATAAGAGATTCTTCTTAGGAATATAATCATAATCTTAATTTTTCTCTTTCAAAATCGAAGAAAACTGTTAATTTTCTTTTATAGACAAAACTTTACAATACAATACAAGCCTTGAAAAAACCTATCAATCAATATTACTGCTTCCGGTGCCTCTTTTTAATAAATATATCATTTAGGCCATTTTTACAGACCATGAATTTTGAACAAGTGATAGATCTCACCTGTCGGTTTCGCGCAGCTCCTCGAGGATCTCCTCGAAGTGCATCCGGTTGGGCTTCTTCATCTCCGCCTCCAGCATCTGGCCATAGGGACCCCTGAGGGGTCGCTTCGAGAACCGCTTGTAGTCGTAGTCGCCTCCGCTGGGCGTGGGACTCGAGGTGATCCGCTCCCTTTCCCGCTCCCTGGCAGCCCGGTCGCACTCGTTGTCCGAGGTGGAGTCGGTGCGCAGGAAGCTGAGGCTGCGACTGGAGGCATCGTCCTTCTCTTCGCTGCTGTGGCAGCTGAAGTTGCTCAGCAGCTGGGCCTTGTCGCGACCCAAGCCGCCGCTGCCCCAGGAAGGGGAACCCTTCTCCAGCTCGGGGGTGTTCAGTTCAAAGGAATAGGAGCTCTGGGGACTGCTGATGTACATCTGCGAGGCGCCGGGCGTGTTCACATCCGGGGATTCCGGCTTAATGGCATTCAGATTGGCCACACCAATGTCCAGAGCAAGGCCACGTTGTGGTGGCTCCGTTGGAGCCTGCCAATCCGCATTGTCTATGTACATCCCCTTTCGTTTGGTGGACTTGTCCAGGTGCCTCCTCTGCCGCTCATCCGTGCTGTGCCGCGGTGTGGCTATGGCCTCCAGGGAGCTCCTCAGATCCACATTGGTCAGGTCCAGATCATCGTGGCTATACTGCTTGCAGTGCTGCCCCACCGAGGGATTCTTAGCCGTGGTGGCCACCTCCACTTGCGGCACATCCTCGATCTTGGCCAGCTCGTCACCCTCCTCGGAGGATCGACTCACCGATATGGTGGGCACCAGGTCACTCCGCACAGCTGTGGTCAGAGTCGAGGGCGTCTGGGAGATTTTGCAGGCTGCATGCGGAATGGGTGGCTGTATGGTCTCTGGCACAATGCCAAACTCCTCGGGGGCCACCTCTACCCATTCCTGGGCCGGAGTCTCCAGCCATTCTTGGGCGGCACACTCATAAACGGGCACTGGTATCTCGCAGGTGGTGGCTGTCTGCAGAAAGTTATCCGGTGGTGCCTCCAGAGGCAGCTGCTCCTCCATCAAAGTGGCCAAATTGGGTGCACTGCCACTCACCGACGAGGTGGGTGGTGTGATCTCCAAGACCGGATGTATTTGCGGCTGCACTTCCTCCTTAATCAGGCAATCGCTCTCGGATTGAATGGTGTCCGTCAGGGATTCCATGGTGGCATGGGCGGCTATCACACTGCTGGCGGTGGCAGCAGCACCAGCCACTGGGAACAGGATGCCCGAGCTGCCACTGGCAGTCAACTCGTTGCTAAAGATGTCCTCCTCCTGGATGGCGTCGTGATCCAGAGACTTCTCCTGGCCGTAATTCAGATTGATGCTAAGTTCAGCCTTCTTCAGCGGTATTCGCACCCAACCGGGATCGGGATGATGAGACGCCTGTTCCTCTTCTTTAGAGGGCGTAGGACTGGGACTGGGCGCCTCAATGGCCTTGTCCCGCTTAAGGCGATCCCTTAGAGCGCTCAGCGTGGACTTGCAGTCGATTTGCGAAAACGAAACGGAGCGAAATGGTGCCACCTTGTGGTGCGCACTGCGTGAATCCGGCCGAGATGCTAGCGCCGTGCTCTCGAAACTGGCACTGCCGCCAGTGGCCGACGCATCTACGCATCTGCTGGCCGCAGGTCGATGGTTTTGATTCTGCTGCGCAGGTGGGGGCGGGGACTTGGACTTCTCGCGGTTGCTCAGCATGAAGGCCTCCAGGTTGGAGAGACTGGTGTTTGGCCGCAGCGAGGCAAAGATGCGGGCTGCGGTGCTGAGACTGCCACTGCCACCTCCTCCTCCTCCTCCTCCTCCTCCCCCTCCACTGTGATGAATGCTGCCCGCCTCCGACTCGGAAGTCTGACTGGCACCCGTATCCTGGCGCTCCAGGTGGGATGTCCGGGGCTTTCGTGGCGGTGGCACTGGTGGCGGCGGCGGCGGCGGTGGCGGAGTGGGCGTGGAGGAGGCGCGGGAACTGCTGCCGCCACCTCCTCCGCCCCGCAAAAGTTCTGTTAGCTCGCGCAGACGCTCCGAGCGATCCGACGTCTTGCGCTGCTTCTCCGGACCGGAAGTGGATGGCGAGGAAGAGGACGTGGACGTGGATGCGGAGGTGGAGGCTGGGGCAGCTGGTGATGATTTACGTCCAAAACCAAGGCGCTGAAAGCGGTCCAGGGTATTACGTCGTTTCTCCATTGTGTGCTGAAAAAAGAGCGAGAAAAGGGTGGAAAGAATTCGAGTTAAACGTTTATTATTCATCGGCTGCCCGGGCCAATTATCACCCCCCCTCTCCACAACCATGTCTTTTTATGGACTAGCTGTGGGCGTACTTGTGATTCCACCCAACCCCCCTAGCACACTTCCCACCCCGACAACAAAATAAAAACAAACAAATCGCACTGGCAATTCAATTCGATACACTGAAACATCAGCAAACATTGAGTCAACGCGGCGTATGTGTAATATTAAAAAAAGGGAAAGGGAAACTACTGAAGAATTCGCGTTCCCAAAAGGATCCTATGGGATATTCGGATTGCTAATTGGAATGAGCTTGAGCATTATGTATTCCAATTTCCGGAACCTCATGCTGATGAGCGTTATATTAGGCGCCTTCTCAGATCCCAGCGTCATTATATTCGCTGCACAATGACACACATACCAATACCAGGCAAACCGAAAGAGAACACAATGTAAGGAAAGCTAGCGGTGCTCTATATATATTAAGCCGATTCGTTTATACATACACACACACAGTGATATTTTTAGTATAAACAACTGATCTCAGCCGCATATATAAAAGTACGTATTCCACATACGTATTTAAATCCAAATACATATAGGTATATATGTATGTAGGCGGAATATACAGAAAATACAAGAGATCTTTGGCTATGACTGGGAATGAATGAGCGGACAGGCCAACTTACAATACACCGCTAGAAAGTTGGCATGGGTGTTTAAATATTTAGAATTATCATTGTCTTGATAAAGTTATATACTATATATAGATATATACTGTATCCTAATAGTTCCTAAGTATTTTTTTTAGTATTAAAAAGATATACTGTTTTTCAGAACCACTGACCTATTTAATAATCCTTTTCCAACCCGAAACTATAGTATTTCTAACTTTTTCTCCTAGTGCACGCATTAAAAGAATCCTACAAATAACACAAAAGTAGAGCAATACCACCAAAGAGATCTCTGGTGAGCAGAACTCTCGCAAGCACCACAAATCACAGGCTAAAATCCCACATTCTCCCGAACTCTCCAATTGAGCGGCAGAACGTGCCGTTCAGGTGGTGCCCATCCATCCATCCATCCGTACATATATGACTTATTCTCTGGCCCCAACTACAATCTCCGAGAGATATTTTCTTTTCCCATTGAACGGAAAACAAAACGTACGAGTAACTATATGATATATGGTATCAATAAAATCGATCAAAACAAAAGGTTTATGGCTGAAAATTGCACTCCCTGACAGTTCGGTGATGAATGGTGGCTATCGAGTATTGGAAAATACAAATATACATTTTATCTATATCTGCTAGAGGTTGATTTGCTCTTTCTCAATTCATCCATTTTGGGTTCTATATTATCTTAACTCATCGTATGTTTTTCGATATATTTTATCACATTGAACTGATCTCTTGATTATTTCTTTAATTTTTCTAATTCATTTTCATAGTGCTCTTTATTTTTGGCCTGAACTTACCCCGTTCTCCTTGTTAACCTCGTATGGAGCATCCACATGGGAATTGCAGTGACAGGGCAGGAGTATATGGTTCCGCTTAACTTGGTTTAGATGATTATAGGCGATTTGGTTTATGGGATTCACTTGGATCAGTGCATTGCACTCACGATTGTGTTGCTGGGGCAGAGAAAACGTACTTTCCCGGTCGCTTCTATCGGGGTTTATAACATTTGCGGTCACACGCGATAAGTCGGTATAGGGATCGTAAGGAACTTTGGGCTCTGCGTAATATTGTACTTGCAAACGCGATTCACTCAGTGATTTCTGCACTCCGTTGCTCTTTTCTACCACCACTTCCGGTTCCGAGTCGAAGGTCAGGCGGCCGTGTCGATCATAGCATAGGGATCGCGGCCCCTTCAGCAATCCCCAAGTGCAATCCCCACTTGAACCGAAACGACAATTGTAATTTATGTTATTGCTGAAGTTTCCCTCGAAGGCATAGGGATTGTAATCCTTGGGGAGGCAACAGCTGTTGGCGGGATAGATTCGAGGTGGAAAGTGAGGGGAGTTGGCAGGTGGCTGATGATGATGATGATGATGTTGCTGCTGCTGCTGCTGTTGCTGATGGCAGACCAAACGTCGGGTCTTCAGAGCTGGTTCATCGGATACAGAAGAGTCTATATAGACACGCGGTTTTGGAGGAACTGGTGGCGGATGGCGATAGCTTCGATGGCTAACGGTGGCACAGGAATTGTAGTGTTGCAGTTGCTGCTGCTGGTTGAGATGTTGCTGCTGTTGCTGCTGCTGCTGCTGCTGCTTCAGATGCTGCTGCTGTGACAGTTTTTTGTCAATTGTATAACAACAAATTGCTGGTGACTCGTCGCTGATTTCGGATGACAGGGACAACACTGGCGATGACGCGTCTCCCAAAGACGATGTTGCTGTTGCTATTGCCACTGTTGATTTTTCCGTTTTCGTTGTTGATGTGTTTGGCTGCCGCTTTTCTATTTCTATAACCGGCGGCCGCGCAACGTCATCGTCATCGTCAGCGGCATCCTCATAATGAGCATCGACTAATACGCGCCTCGTGGAATCGACTTCCTCCCCATCGAAGACAAAGCGAAACGACGACAAATCGGACACTGAATCGTAGTCCCCAAACGGCAGCTGTTGCTGCTGCTGCTGCTGATGATGTTGCTGCTGTTGCTGTTGCTGCTGCTGCTGCTGCTGTTGCTGTTGCTTTTGGCGGTCCATAGAGCTGCCAACTTGTTGCTGCCTCTCCCCACAGCAATTCTCGCAGAGAATCCGTGAGCTTTTCGCAGCGATGCGAGGAGATAGCTTTTGATGCTGCGTGTTGGCAAAGTATTTGGCAATGGGATCGTACACCTCCTCATCATCATTGTTGTTATTATTGTTGTGGCTGAGATAGGTGAGCGGCGGATTGGCCCTGGCCTCCTGGCCCTGGGCGATCATTGATATGGTTGGTTCCCGGCCTGGCTGGTCATTCCATGAGAGCTTCTTGTAGCCACGTCCTCGCACCACCCTTTGTCCCAACTGCGGAGTGGTGGGCAATGAGCTGGACAGCTTCAGTGGTCCAAGGTGCGGCACCTGCTGATCGCCTGTTGAAAGGTGGGTGAATGTAAGTCAAGTTTTGGCTTGGCTAATCATAGTTGTGCTCCCGATCTTACCACTTATTGCCTCCCCTTCTAAATGGATCACTTCGCTGTCCACTGTCCGCGTGGAGTGGCGCATGCAGCAACAGGATATCAGGCGACTGCTCTTGGTCCTTCTCCTCACCGACTGGTCAACTTCTATGGGTTGAAGTGCCTTGGTCCTCAAGTCACTAAATAATACAAAAGATAATATATTAAATATTGCCTGGAAATACTTGATAACTTATTAAGCAAAGACATTGCCTATATTTAGCCTTGGCTCATTTTTATATCTTCTGATAAGCTAAAAATAAACTTGTATAGCACACATGCATATATGTTTGGATTAACACTTTGAAAGATAAGTTTAAGGCAAATAACTTGAATGTTAGAAGTGTTAAAGGAAAATTCTTTGGGAATTTAATTAATATGTTGTTAAAAAAAACTAAAAAATAACTATTACATCCATAAATCATGCAAAGCTTAGGAAAAATCTATAAAAATATAATCTTAAAACATTTTCTTGACATGGTTAAGTTTTTTGGGATTCTTATATACCCCCCATTGTTAATTTGTTTATAGGATATTGCAAATGTTCGCCCAAAAGCATGCCACAAGCACTGAACTTCGAACTTTCATGCAAATTTCTGCGATTCTTCATTCTTCACCTCTTCCAATTGCTTCCATTTTCATTGTTTAAATAAAAAGTTTTCATCGGGAGACCTTCATATTTTCCTCGTGAGGGAATGTCATATGTAATGCATCCCTGACGTGCCTCCGGCATTTTTTTTTATCTTATAGTAGCTGATGATTCGGTTGAGTGTATTCGCAGTAAAGTTCAGTGCCTCAAATTTAAAGCACACTGTCGATCTATTTTTATCCGGTGCAGCGCATACTTCATTCCCAATGCGATCGGGGCTACAGTAAAATGGGATATTATTGTATGACGATGGATGTCTTTCAATAGAAACATTTAAGAATGTAGTAAACAATTTTTCTGCTCTATTAATATTTTAAATATTAGAAAAAACTTTTGGAAAACAATCATTTTAGACCCAGAGAAAATATGAGGGATATAAAAATAAGTTCAACTCCCACATAAGCTTTCGAAATCCATCTCCATATATTATTTGTGTTTCTTTTTTATCACATAATTGATGTTATTTCGAAAACTACAAATTATTTCTGTAGATATTTTTTAATTACCCTCGGTATTTATGGCAACACTCAAAAGATAATAACCATTTGGCCTCAGCCTCCGAACTGCCACCTTTCGATTTCCTCGAACGGAACCCGAGTGTTACGCATGCGAATTTTTAGCACAGACCATGCTAGTCAAGCCATGACCATGACATGCCCCTCCTTATATATAATACCCGTACCACTAATGCCACCATCCACTATCCGTTGGCTGTCATTAAATATGTTTAGTTCGTTTCCCCCGTTTTTGTTGCATCCACTGGCGTGTCCATTGTCTTTCGGGGATTGGTTACCCGAGTTGGCCAGGCTTTTGTTTCAGTGGAAGACTTTTTCTTTGCCTGGCTGCTGTTGCTTTTGTTTTTCATTTTTTTTATTTTTTCTCTGCTGAACAAGTGGCTTTCCTATAATCTTAATTGATGTTGAACAAACAGCAGAGCATGTTGCACAAGCCGGAGACGTCTCCAGTTTTTTTGTTCGGGCCACAAAAATCGCCTGCTAGAGTTTACAATCAGCTGTACATTGTTTAAGGAGAGATTTGCATGAGCTTCTTGGCTATCTTTAAAATGATAAACAAATGGCTTAAAGCCTGAAAGTATTTCTAATGGACGGGTAGAAAATAAAAAGGAAAATAATACAGCAAAGGAACACATTTAAACTTGTAAAAGGATTTAATAAATAACATCAGATATGTAGAATATTTTAAATCGAAAGAATTCAAAATAAAACCGCGCCAAGAGCTAACACTTTTCGGGTGTTTTCGGGGTGTAAATATCACGCTAGTTGGGAGTCACACATTTGTCCCCAAAATATCATTCCGCCAGAGAACCAAAAATATATTTTCCACCAGAACACCGAAGATACTTTGAGTGAAAGATGCTCATGGCGAAACAATTGCAGTGCCGTGTACAGTGGACAGTGCGGAACGAAGGCATAAGACAGGTAAAACTTAAAGAAGAATCCCTTAAGTTAAGGTGTTAATAATAATATAACTCATTTCCAACTCATTATTAATAATGCTGACCGAACCACTTTAATACAATAAATGGGAAGCCATTAAAAAATGTATTTTTAAAGCTGTCAAAGCCAGAAATGTGTTTATTATTCAACTCTTGCTCATCCAATAATTATGAAACTTTCTGTACGCGCGCATATATATAGGTACGTTTATGTGGACGTTCTCGTGTGTACATTGAATTTTGTGTAAGGCATTTTTTAGCAGAGTTTTCTGGGGTGTTAGTCCATCGGATACAAATGTATCTTACGCAGCGTAATCACTCAGGAATGCAGATGCACAGATCTATGCGGTCTGGTTTCGTTTGGGGTTTCGGTGGGTATATTTATAGACCGGCCAGAGCCGAAGCTAGCTTATCAGCAGCTGGACTTGCACTTGTCAAAGCAAAAGATACAGATGCATCCCATCTGTAGCGCGCAATTAGAAGCGCCCCAAGGTCGCCGGAATAATGGGATCTAACTGCCGAGCAGCTGATTTAACTTATCTGCTTGCCAAGAGAGCTCAAAGCCTCCAAAACAACTTTAGCACATAACTGTCCCCGAGAAATCCGTGAGTTTATTGTGAATTCTTTTTCGTGTACGCCAGCTTCTTGATAAATATACAAGTTTTTTTGAGTGTTTGCCCATGGAATACCTGGCCAGATAAACCCCGCACAGAGATATCAGATCTGGCGACAAGGCAAAACGAGCGTCAGCAATCAGAAGTCACAGATAAACAAGATGTAAGAGACAAAAAAAATGGGGCCCAATTGGAGTGTAAGGGAAAGATACATTATAAATAGTTTGCCGCCGCCACTCATAAATAAATACAAATTCAATTAAAATCATACTCTGGCCAAATCTATATGGAGAACCATTAAAAAACCATAAAAGTTTTGACATGTTGCGAACATTTCGCTGTCAGCTGCAGAAGCGGTTCCATCTCTTGGCTTCCATCTGCGAACAATAATAACAATTAAGCCGGCTCCTCGGCCCCCCGGGTAACACCTATTTTTTCGCTCTTTTTCGTAACTATTTCATAGGCCTGCCCTCCGCGCCAGATTGCCAGATTGCCAGAGTGCCAGAGTCATTTTGACTGACACGTGACAGCGGGATCCGTGATCCGTGGCCAGATGATGCCCAGCCCCCCGCTGCACATCCCACATCGCCATAGGTATAGGCATAGGTATATCCACATCTCCGCCGGCATGCAAAACTTCTTTGTTATGGACTTTATGATTAATCTGCACAGCTTTTCAGCGGCATATCAGCAACACCTCCAGTCATGATGGGATTAGGAGCGCATCTAGCAGATCCCTTTCAATAAGGTATACTCTCTGTATATCTGTATATACATATATATATCAGCACACCTCCAGAGGAAGCTATTCCAAATCCCCGACCGTAGGCGACAACGCAGCGCGCCTTTCATATCCATCGCTCACCTGAACTTGGACTTGAATTGAAATCAAGAGTGGCCTGGCCCACAGACCTTGCCAGTCTCTTTTGCATTGCAAATCAAACGATTCTCCCAGTTGGCATTATGAGTATACCCCCCATCAATTGTGGAGCTCAACTTGAAATCGTATCTTTCGGTTCAAGTTCAGATCGGTTTGGTTCAGAGCGAGAGGGAGGGAAAAACATTAGAATGAGACTAAGGGACACCCGATACTAAACATAGTTCGAGAATGCTCTGCTATAAGGTAGTTAAAGCAATGTATTGATGCACTGTGAGTAACATCATTATAACTACATGAATTTATCTCTTAATGAAATGTTTATGAAGTAAATAATATTCAATAGGTAAAATATCTAACTTATTCAAATATTTTTAATTACATTTCAAGAATAGTATGAAATATTGCGGCAGTAAGTTTGTAAATTCTTAGGAAACAAATGTTCCAAAACAATATCTATATTCAAAGGTTCAAGATCAAAGAGTTATAGTGCTATCAGACTTTATAATACGATAGAAACAATGATATTTTTTATATCTGTACTTATAATAGCTGGCTTTTAGCTTGATATAGGGGTTTTCCCCAGTGCGTTGCCCATGGGACGAGTACCCGTAGAAACCACAAAATCGTAACCCACACCTCGAGGCAAAGGCGGAGAAAAATTGGCTCTCGGGGCGAGGCGCGTAATACCAGATGCATCCGATTCGGAATTCCGAAATCGGCATTCGTCTTAGGGAGCAGCCCAATATCTGGCTGGCCAAGCTGGAATTATGTCAGTCAGTCGGTTAGTCAGTTAGTCTGCCTGTCTGGGCCAGGGTTCGACATTTCACTTTTGATTTTCGATTTCGTACTTTCACGAGCCGAGTTTCTGAGTTTTTCTGCCGGAGTGACCCTAAAGTTCAACCCGGCTGAACCCGACTCAATGTAGAAGCGATGCAGATACAAATGGGATTGGGAATGGAGAGGGAGTTAAGCTTTGGCCGAAGTGGGTCTTTAGCTGGAGCTGCACAACATTCAATTAGTACATATTAAATTTGTTTGCCCGCTGTTGTTGTTGGTTTCTCTTTTGATTTTTTTTTTTTGGCCCGTCCGAACAATGAAGCGGAACTTAACTCGATTTAAGTTTTTATGAGCGGTATTTTGTAGTTTGTATCTGCTGGCTTGTATCAGCAGACAGCGATAAATTGTGTTATGAAAGTGCACTGCAGATGCAGTGCAGAGTGCAGGAAGACCCCGACTTCGCCTCCGACTCTTGGACTCCGACTCCGATCCCCAGATGATGCCAGTCGAGAGTCAAAGTTGAACAGCAACATGGACCGAAATCTCTGTCCATTGATTTTTACATCGATTTGGGTGATAACTCTCCGGCAATCAGCCGCCGATCGAAATTCAGCGAAAACGGCGAAATCACTTTCTTAAAATGCTGTCCATTGAAGAGTTCTTTATCTAATCAGCGATTAAGTTGGGGTTTTTTTAAGACCACTTTTAAAGTGGGTTATTTCCGCATAAAGACGATTACCGGAGGTGTTTTCTCAGCTTAAGCAGTTATGAGTCAGGAAAAGTATAAAGACGCGATAAACTACAAAGAAATACTTGCTTGAGACTTATAAAAGATGTAAAGTAATGGTTTTGGTTAATGAATTCCACCAAAGCTTAACAAAAATATGATGTATTGGTTTTATAAATAAGCCTATGTTAGTTTTCCAAAATAAATATAATATCTTTATTTCGGATTACTTCCATAATGCGTGGTAGTTACTCATTGTTGATGTTATTTCCACATTTAAGTCCCGACATCACTTAATCGTTTAACCCATCAAGAATTCAACAACAGACTTTGTTATCTAATCAAATAGTAACTACGACCTTATGCTAAGATCTCATATTTGAGTTACTTTTTCAGATAATTGCGCATGAGAGATGAGCACTTAAGGTGAATCTACATATATACTCTATGGACATATGATTCCCCAACTATGTTGTATGTATTTCCACTAGTTGCATAACCCGGATGCCTGATTAGCCATCTGATATGAAAGTTATTCTCAGGCCTCCACTGATGCATTTCAATTATGTAAACCCCGTTTCCACATTGATATATGCACAAGGGTCGGTGGAAAGGTGGCCGCAGGAGGAGGTGTAGTCCCATCAAAGTTCGATCGTCGTCGTTTCCTAATTTTCGGGTTCCGGACTCCAAGTTTTCGCTGCCGGGGCAGCCGCCTAAATGCTAAATGCATGCCGAGATGCAGATGGATAGCGTTTTGGGCGGTGGGGGCGTGGTCGCAGCTAACTACTGACGAGGTCGTGAGTATCACTCAAATTGCCTTGCCGCATTCATCATCGGACAGCGGCCGAAACAGAAACAGTAAATGTAACATGTGAGCATTGGGGTGGTCCCCGGCTATTGGTGAAATATTATGGTATAGGGGTTCCCCTATGAAACAATCTTGGAAAGTGAAAGCGAGACTTTTCTAGAGATTAGTGTACGAGTTAAGTGATTTATTTGCTTATTTTGTTTCATACCAAAAGGTATTGCCTATCTAAAGACCAGAATCCGTTGGTATAAGTACAATATATTATATCTTAAACACAAAATCTAAATAGCTTTCATTACTAATATAATAAAAACAAAAGTTCTGAATATAATAAATAAGAAAAAGCTCTAATACAACTTTGAGTAAGTTATTATTATATATTTATCTAATAAGTAACTTGAGTTTGAGAACTGATAAGCTTAATTTTATATAAGAAATTCCATCTTATGACCCTCTTGTGATCTCCAAAATGTTCTTTAAATGTACCCACTTTATTGGCCATAAAATGCCTTATGGGTCCACCCTATTAATCAGCCGCACACCGGAGTTGAAGTCGCTGTTGTTGCCCCATTGGAGCTGTTAGTTTAGCCGGCTGAGGGGCGTGGCCGTTCAGCGCTGAACTCTTTTGGCAGAGACGACGTCGTTATATATGAGGCCCCGTAATGGGTTGAGCTCTGGCACATATACGAATATGAGCTTGGAGGGACCACTTGTCCCCAGCGACAGTTTGCCACTTTCTCACCTCCCCCAGGAGTCGGAGGAGGTGGATTGAGATGGGGATTGGAATGGGATGGGAGATGCGAGATGGGATATGGGGTAGGAGATGGGGGGCAGGGAGTTACCGATTCCCGAACAGGCAATAAAAGTTCACCACAGGGACAGCACAGGACAGTCGCACATGAGGGGCAATGGGAGCTGGAGCTCCAGCTCTGCTGTTGGGCTTAGCTTTTCATTACTTTATTTTCGAGTCTGGGCTCAATCTGAATCTGTCTTGCCAATAACAGCAATGCCACCACCAACAACAAAAACAGCAACCGGCGAGCGGGAAAACTTTGGACTTGCAGTGCTCGTTTAAATGCGGCGTCGCAATCGCATTCGTTGTTTGAAAATCCAAAATAGACAGACAGAAAGAAAACAAGAAATAAGTATATTACTCTAAAGGTTAGCCAAGGCCTAACGAATCATGGGTACCCTACAAGATGTTAAAATTCAATGAAAAGTTAGATAAATAAAAGAACACCACGCCTTGGAATGCAGATCCTATCAAAAATACCCATTACTCAATATAAGTCTTTTATTTTGATTTCAATCTCTACTCTAGTGATCCACTTCAGAAACGAAGAAATGGGTATGGACATTTCTCAAGCATTTTCTTATCAAATCTGCCAAGATGTAAATCAATTAATTATGTCTATTTAACCAGCTAATTTCACAGACACCTGCTTACTTGACATTTGATACTTTATTGGGTTTCACAACTTGAATGATTTGCCCATTATTCGAATACGCTTTATTAATAGAGTTTGGCTGTCATAAGGTATAATCAGTCTTATATTATTATTATAACACGACTAAGGGAATGTGTAAATTTAATATTAAAATATACAAAATAAGGAAATACTCTCAAACCATTTTTACTTCCCATAATATAAGTCGGAGACAGAAGATCTAAGTAGTTTGGAAGTTCTTTTCGGCTCTCAAGATCAACCATTAAGATTAACTTCGAATGATACAAGTGTGACATATTGGACCAAGTTACAAACCCCATCAAAGGGTATGCATAGGTCTTAGAAGGAAAATCGGGAGGAAGAAGAGCAGGCTGGCGAAAAGGAAAACAGAAATCGTTTTTGCGCAATCCTCACAGATCTGATAAGCAGTTAGAGAGCATTAGACCAGCCAGCACACACTCTCAAACGGGCCAGCAAACAAACCAAGTAACCAAGAAACCAGGCAGCAAACAGACAAACGGAGAAACACATCCAAGATCCAAAGAGTCTGGGCCTGAGTCTGGGGGTCTGGGTCTGAAAGACCAGCATCTCAGCATCAGCATAAAGCCAGCGTCAAGTCAAAATCCCCAATCCCCAGTCCCCAGTACCCAACTGGCCCGACCGGGCTAACTTTTGAGTGTTGCAGCACTGACTGAGCTTAGCTAGCCTATCCCCGGCTCCTAAAAGATCTCCTCCGGATCCCCAATCCCCAATCCCCAATCCGCAATCCGCAATCCCCAAACCCAATCCTCAATTGCTCGAGAGTCGCGACGTAACATGCAACATTACATGCCTATAATTTGTTTTCACACAGCAGGACGTTTTCACTCCATAAGACATCAGAAAGAGGTCTTAAATGGTCACATTACTGCCATTTCCAACAGCGTTCAAATGTTCAAAGGCTGCATGGCTGCATCTTCTCCAGCATTTCGAGGCGGGTTTCTGTGTTATTTCTGAATTTTCTTTGCCCATGCCTTTCGGCCAGATCTGTGCTACACAGCCTTCGGCCAATGCAATAATGTTTGCTAACTGTTATTTAATATAGTCATTATTTGGCCACAACTTGTCCCACTGAGCAAATGGCACTTCATTCCCCAATTTAGCCAACGCATCCCCCGCGGCATTCTACCTCAAACTCATCCTCTATTCACCGATTTCTGCCCGAACTTTGGCAGACGCAATTTGGGAAGAAGAGTGCAACCTACACCTTAAAAAAAAGTGATAAGTCTACCTGTGGGAATTTATGGAAAAAGTGTATTATATAAAAAATGTTGTGTTTTGAATTTTTGAGCTAATAATATTAAAGTGTATTTAATTAAAATTTAATAAAATGCAACACCACATATTTTTATTTTTTAGCTTTTAGAAAATTTTTTTTAATGAAATTCAACAATGTAGGTTACAAATACCACCTTTCACTTTCCTTGTAAAATTATGTATATTGATACTATAATATATCAAGGGTTAAGAATAGGAAGTATGCATTGTAATCATGAGTAAAGAAAGCAGTATAATGTAGTAATTTTTACGGCTTAATAGTGTCCAACACAATACAACATCATTTTCTATCTCAGCCTTTTAAGAACTTTATGATATGTAGTCATTAGAGGAAAAAATAAAAAATACAGTATACTTAAACAAATAGCACCTTTCACTTTTAACTATTGGAAAAGGGTGTGTTTTGATATTATGATATTATCAAAGATCAGAATATAGGCCTTTAAAAATGTTATGATATGTAAAATGTACAATATACCCAAACCAATATTACCTTTTAGTTTTGTCTACTAGAAAGCTGTGTTTCTTGACAATGTAATACTTATATGATGGTTATTTTTTGTACTTGACAGATATTCCATTTTAAGAACTTTACAAAATGCTTTATAACGTATAAATTCCCTTAAACTTCGGATTGTGTGAAGATGATTAGGACTGTAATAAATAGTGGAATTAGTTGAAGGAAAGAGGTTGGGCGAATGCGAATGGCTCTTGCCTCAGTGCCCCGATGATCGAATGCACAAGTGCCGGCGCTGGCCATCTCCAGCCCCTGCTCCTCCGAACCCCCATCCATCTGGGCATCCCCCTCCCCGCTGCCCATTTTCACAACTGAGGCTAAGCCCCAATTTGGATTATTTGTAGACATTAAATAAGCTGCGGCCACTGCAAATACTGCAGGAATTAAGTCGCGCCAGAGTTAAAAATATCCGCGAGACGTCTCGGGATTGTCCCATTGCCAGGTTCCTAGATCGAGTTGGGCCGATAAAGGTGCAGCTGCAGATCGGTTTTTTTTTCGATTTTGGAGAGGGGATTACGGGGCGGTACCCCCCTTCCTGTGTAGGTAAAAGGCATCTTTACACAATTCAATCGAGTGGCAGACGGGGCATTTACATATGAATACCAAGTGTCCTTTACCGTTATGGCCGGTAACAATATAATATGAGAGACAGCAATAACAAAGCCAACTACTACTGCCCACACTAAACAAGTTAACATTAACCATCGGCAGCGGCAGTCAACACCAACAATAACAATAACAATAGCAATAAAAATAAAAACAAAACAAGAGGGGAGTGTGGCAGGGTAGGGGGCAAGAAAAACACAACACGAAAAAGTATCTTCAAAATACACTTATGCTGTCTTTTTATGGCATATCTTTTACTTATTTGCCCGCACTTAAGTATCGCGGCGTTCGTCTCCGCCGACCAAAGCTGCTTTTTCTGATTTTTCCTCTTTTTTTTTTGTATTTTCGATTTTCTGCCTGTTTTTTTTTTTGGGTTTTTATTTTTATTTTCGTAAATGAAATGAAATCGAAATATGGGTCGTCGGCGCGCAGTCTGATTCCGATTCCGTTTTCGAGCCTCTCCACTCCCCCTAAATAATAACCCCCTTTGCAGAGCCGTTGGTAAAAAAAAACTCCTGATCTCGAAACACACTTCCAACAAGAGATGCGAGCTAAATTTCGAGAGCATTATTGGCACGAATTATTAACCTTTTCTTTTGCCATGCTTTACTTTTTTTTGTTGGAATCTTTTCTTTTTTTTTTTTTTGGTGGTGCACTTTAAGCCCACATCTCTCATTGGGGCGAGAAATTGGCCCAAACATATGTACGTATCTGCGGAATGAGCCACAATTCGGCACGAAAGATCGTTCCAATTGGAACATGAGACCGCGACGAGTGCGATGCATTCGTATCTATAAGTCCAAAGAACTTTCACACAACTGGGTTAATCGAAAATAAAGGCGCCTAATGATGTACGTACGTACTGTGGATCTTATGGAGCTGACCTTGCCCACGGAGTGTGGGGGGCCTATGGTATTCGCTACGCCCTTGGTTCGATGGGATTTTTCACCTTTCTACCGCTACGACGATCACTTGGAACTCTACGACGCACCGAAACGGTTTGAATTTGAAATCCCGCCCGAATCGTGGTTAATCCCACTGATAACTGATTCACGTAGCGCGAACGACTTTAATGCTTTTTCGATTCTTCGTTTTTCGTGTTTTGGCGCTTTTATCCGCAGACACCTCCGAACACGGCCAAATGTAATTGCCAAATGAAGATCACTCCAACAACCGGCCCTGTACTCGCTATGTGGTTGTTGTTGCTGCCGCCGACCGACACATGGTGAATATTCGGTCAGCTCAGCTGGTCGGCGGCACAGTGGAGCCGATCGGTGATCAGAAGTCAAGATTTGGATTGGCCAATATTTGGAAAACATATTTTTTCAAATTTTTTGGGCTCTCCGTGCTTACAATTCTTTGCTATGTTATTTCTTTAAGTTTTCATGGAGCTATAAGCATGTTAAAAAATTATCATTGAAAACCAAATGGTATTTTCAACTTATATCAATTAATTGGAACGATTTTTTATACATCAAGTCAATCTACAATTTTTTTTAGAATTTTCTTCTCTGAGTAATTTGTTTGTCATAAAATGCACTTTCAAAAATCACATATTTTCAAATTCTCTCCGTGTTTAAAATTCTTTGCTATGGTTTTTCTCTAAGTTTTCATGGAGTTATAAGCATGTTAAAAAATTATCATTGAAAACCAAATGGTATTTTCAACCTATCTCAATTAATTGGAACGATTTTTTATTCATCAGTTCAATCTACGATATTTTTAGAATTTTCTTCTCTGAGTAAATTGTTTTTAATAAAAATGTTATATAGTTTGTTTTTTATAAATTTTTAAACCCCAACTGGTAACATTCCAATTTGAAATTGTTAGTAGGTATTAATAACGGTTTTAATAATCTTATAAGATTCCACTGTATAAAACGCACTAGGGATTACTGAGTGCTCATAAATGCGTGAGCAGTTTTAACTTCATGTTTTATTATCGATGACTTTTGTATGAAATTGTAACCCTTAATTTTAATAATGTTAATAAATACATGAGTAGTTTTTAAGCTATAAAGTAATTTTTATTTTTCTAATAATACATTTTTTTTCCCAATATTTTTTTATGATACAATCGATAATTTCAAATTTTTATGCATACGTGACAACCCTAATTCTCAAGCCGTTGTTGTTCTTTCAATTAAGTGATTATTATTTAAAAAAAGGTACGCCCAAGCCCTAGAAAACCAAACAAACTAGCTATATTCCCTGTAAAGAAAACAGTATAACCTTTAGTAATAACTAGGAATGTAGAAACTTAAGAAAATCGTGTGTTTGAACTGTGTTTTCATTGACCAAAATATTTGGGCGTTGACGCTGTCACGCAGGCGAAATAGATTTGTGATTTCCAAGTGTTAACTCATGTTTTTTCGTACCTCCTCACAGAACCATGGTAGTACTGAGCTCCTGCTGGTCGCCAATCATCTGGTCGGATAATGTCCGGACGGGAAGCTACGCCGTGGCCGGCTATACGGCTGCGCTGTCCGTCGTGATGATCACTTTGATCAGCTACATGCTGGCGGGCGGGGAGTCTGCGCAACTCTATTCGCCGCTCTTCGAGACGGATATTCGTTCGTCCATGCCCATAGCAGGTGGCTTCTTCATCATCTACTTCCTGCTGATCATCCTGGCCTCCTACTTGGTCTACTACGGCATTAAGATTAGGTTGGTTTGGCTTCTATTCGTATAGCTTCTATAGATATGGTTATAATAATGATCTACTCTCTAGCACTCGGGGCTGGTTGCTTCCCTGGTTGGGTCTCATCGGACTGGCCATTCTCTTCCAGTTTTGCTGGAGTCTGTGGCTCATTGGTGGCTATTATATTTATGTGAGTGCAGGCTGCTTTCCCTATAAACCAGAACTAATGCTTCCTTTTTTTTAACCCCCAGCTGGAGCAAACTTTATCCGCTCTTCTAAACTTCGTCTGGGTGGCCTATAATGTAAGTTCTAAAAGCCCTACTCATCCAATTCCATTTTAAAACCATTATATTTACCCATTTTTTTGTATCCCCCAGATCTACTGCTGGCTTGTGGTCTTCTCGCAGTACCAGATATTCCTGAAGATCCAGAACCCGAACATTGAGCTGCTGATGCCATGATGGGAGCCCTTCCAAACATAAGCTCGAATATTAGAATACTTTTTCTGACTTGACACGCTACAAAATGTCCGTCCAAGCGCATTTTTACAATAAGAATTCCATTCATATCCACAGATGCCTACCAAATAGTTTTATATAAATTTATATATTTTACACACCTTTATACACGATCAATTATACTAATGTGTAAATCGAATGCCTTAGTCTGCTAAACGACAATTAAACAAATAGATTCGTAAAACTACTAGATCGGTGCATATACTACTGGGTCCTTGGGGCCAATAAATCATTGTGGGCTTTTGAATATCAACGTTTATTAACGTAAATTAAGTTTAGGTGTACTCTAATTATACGAGTTTGTGTATGTGTTTACATCGAGAAAGGTATTATTTGTACAGAAACTTTAAATGAAAACTGACGACCATTAACCACTGAAGCAGGGGGATCTAAACTGGATGAAAGTGGGGGAAAATCGGAGAGGGAGCGGGTAGACGCGAGTCATTAAATATACATTAAGGTAAATCTTAGGATCGAATATTTTACAGAGCCTGGTGTTAAACACAGAGCAATGGGCTGGGTTCGCTGGCCTAGTAGACTAGGTCTTCTCCTCCTTCTCCTTGTTGTAGCGCTCCAGTTCCTTGAGGAACTGCGCCTTGGGCTTCATCACGTTGGGCCGATCTCCGCGGCAGTTGGGGCAGAACCACTTGCCCTTCGGCTTCAGCACCAGGGAGACGCACGAGAAGTGGAACCACTCGATGGGGCACAGGTCGTTGTCGCACAGGATCATCTCGCCAAAGGAGATCTGCCAGAAAAAAAGTATTAGTCTTGGGTTTCTAAGAGAATGTGCAAAGGGGACACTCACCTGGTTGCAGACACAGTAGGTCGGCTCGTCCGGATCGATTGTCTCCGCCGGCGGCGTCTCCTCACGCGTGCTGGTATTGGCATTTGAAGCCCCCGAGCCGCGTACCTTGCGCTTCTTTTTCTTGCCGGAATTGTTGCCAGCACCGACTACGCCTGCTCCACTGCCGCTAGCACCGCCTCCTCCGGCAGCTCCACTGCTTGTAGCCGCAGAACCACTGGCCAAACCTCCGGACGCCGCCTGCAGACTGGCCTTGCGTCCCTGCCCCGCTCCACTGACTCCGCCCAGCGATGATTTGCGCTCTCCACTGCCTCCACCGCTGCCACTGGCCTCATTGGCCGAGTTCGACTCGTTGCCGCCCATCTCCAGAGAGCTGCCATTGTTGACCAGGCTCTCGTTTCGCCTCCTTGAGCGCTTGCTGCCAGTGCGCTGTAGATCTCCGCCAGCGCCGCCTCCTCCGCTGCCACTGACGTTGCCATTGGAGCCGCTGTTGCCTCCGTTGCTGACATGGCTGGAGCGCTCCGAGTTGGGCGTTGAGCTGCCGCCGTTGCCGGAGGGCATGGCACTGGAACCGGGCACAACACCACCTGCATAGCCGCCCAGGGCATAGTGATCCTTGGCCGTGAGCAGGCCATTCCCGTTCAGGCCACCGTTGCCGGTGCCCGCCTGGTTGCCCTGCTCACGCATGGGGCTCTGCAGGCGCTGCAGCTTCGAGGGCTGACCATCCTCCAGCAGCGAGGCATACCGATCGCGCTCCTCCTTCAGGTCCAGGTTCTGCTGGTCCGTGTCCAGCTGGCGCAGCTTGCCGTCGATTATTTCCTGCATGTGGTTGACAATCTGCATCTTTTCATCGCCTAGTTCTTGCGCCTGGATGAGACTCTGGTGCATCCGCGAGATGCTTCGCGAGCGTCGCCCGGCATCCGGGGAGTTCTGCAGGGACAGATACAGGTCGTAGTAGTGGTCCACGTCGCGAATGAGCCCTGCGAAATGAAAGGGATTTCGGAGGGGGTCGAGGTTAGGTTTTTTCACTGCTCCGTCCGGGGAAATCTCGGCCAGAACTCACCTCTGTACTGGACGTCTATGTCGCGGATGCGGGACAACTGGCGCTGCACGTCGTCGGGCAGATTCTCCACGGAATCGATGTAGTTGTCCACATAGGTGGCCGAGTTGATGGCCTCCGACTCGGATGCAATGGGGTTTATCATGTTGTTTGGACTGCGAATCGCTCTATTCCCGCCGCGACATCGGCTCGGGGACGTGGGATCGGTTGGGAGCTGCTTGTCCGACGCTCTGGAAGGGATCGGCTGGATATATATCGCTCCGATTCCACTCAGTTCCAACTTTTTATATGGCGCTGCGAGTCGCAACTTGCGACTGTACTATGTGTGCGTATATTATTGCAGATATATGTATGTATACAAGGGGTGGTGCTTTGCAACACTGGTCGTTGGGTGGCTTCCAGCACTGAAGTCAGGGCGCTTAACAGCACTGTTCTTTTTCAAATTGACTTTTTAAAATGAAATATTGCAATGGGTTTTTTATAATATATTATTTCTGTTAACATTTATTATCACACACAGAAAATGTCTCTTCTGCCCTATTTTAGCTAAATTCCATTTAGTGTCATTTATTTTATTTCAGCTTAATCTTTTTGTTAATAAATGTTTACTAATGAAATATGTAATACATTTTTTCTTTCTATAATTATGTAGTTGCTTTTATGTTTTTAATTTATTTTATTTCACGAACTAACAAAAGTGTTGGAAAACATATGTAAAACCACCCCATTCGTTACTTGCGCGGGAAACTGCAGAAATTTTGAAAAAATGTAGGTCCAAAAGAAATATTGATAAGAAAATGATTAAAAAACTAGATTTGGGGTTCTTTTCAAAATCTAAAGATTTGTTTTAACCTTGAAACTGTAAAGCCATTAAAAGGTCACAACATTTGAAATAATGTAATAATAATCTTTTATATTCTTTATTTGAGCAATATTTTTACATGTTTTAGGTACATCAATTGTCAAGTCTTCTCTTCTTTTAGTTTAGACATATTGCCGATTTTTAAATGCATAATATTCCTAATTTTGGAATGTAGTATTACGAAAAAACAATGTACATTTTCACAAAATTATATTAATGACTTCATGTGAGCTTTTTCTGAGCCTTTGGCACTTACTTCATGTGCAGTTGAGTATTCTTTTATTTGAGTATCAAACATTACGTATATATTTATGATTTGGTCGTCCTGAGTTTTGGCACGTACTTCTTGTGCATTTGGCTTAATTCTAGTTACGAGATGCGGTTGAGATTCAAGTTGATATCACTTAGAAATTTAAAAAATCTTTAAGAGTTTGTTGCAGTCCATTATATTCCTCTTCCTGAGCTTTAAGCACATTATTCTTGTGCATACTACTTTTGTAGTGTTGGTTTAACTTATACCTATGACGATAGTGAACATCGCAGAACTCGCACCTGCCAGAGAAATATTTAGGTAATATTTTTAACATTTAGGAACTTGTACGGAACCTACCAATGAGGGCGATCCGCAGTGTGTACATCATAATGATTGGTAAGTTGGGAGCGCAGAAGGAATCCCTTGGAGCATATATCACAGTGAAAGGGAAACTTATCGTGTCTGGCTTCATGTCGCCTTTTGGCAGATGGGTCCGTAAATCCCTGTTGGCAAACCGAGCACTTAAAGGGCCTGGTACCATTGTGTGAGTTCATATGTAAACTTAGAGCGTTTTTTGTGCAGTAACTCTTTGTGCATTGGGTACAATAATGTCGATCAGAGCCATCTGGCTTTGATTTTGGCCGTGTGAAAATCCGTGATCCAACTCCGTGAACTTCTCTGTGGTAATTCCAAGCGTTAGATTAATTCTTCATTCAAATACTGTGCTACCTACCTCTCGTGCCTATGACGACTGCTCGCGTTTGAAAACGACGAGTTGCAATGGTTGCAAGGAAAAGGATTTTCGCCCTTGTGACGGGCTCTTAGGTGAATGTTGCGCGTATAGGCGTCATAGAACTTCTTCGGGCACTCGGGACAATCAAAGTTTTTGGCGCTATTGTGACGGAGCAAGTGCATCCGCAGCTGGCCCCGTTGGCGGAAGGAGTGGCCGCACTGATCGCAGACATGGCTAAATGGTTTTGCCCGAACCCTTTCACGTCTTCTCCGTTTTTTCTCCTCCAAGCTCACTCTTTGTTGGACAGGCCTTGGCAATGGTAGAGAATTCATCTTCTTGGTTTCATCCTTCCGATTGCATTCACTTAGCACAACCTTGTAGACCTCTGCTCCAGGATCGACTTTGCCAATCTCCTCTTTGGTCTCACATTTCTTAATGCTTACAATCTCATTACAAGCACGTTTTGACTTCCTCCGTGGTCTTCCTTTTTTCAATAGGAAATTGGTTTCTTCGTCTTCTTCCCCAGATGAGAATTCAATTGAATCCAGATCTAGTGGTATGTCCTTCTCATCTAGGACACACTCACTATCCGATCCAAGTTCTGGGTAATTAAACCCTGTTCCTGGCACTTCACTCGCCTGCTGGACGGACTCTTCGTAAAGAACATTTTCCAGTTCGGATTCAATTTCATCCTCAGAATTTTGCTTTGTGGCTTGCTTGAACTTTTTATCGATCTGAATGCATTTATCTCGGAAATCTACCGACTTCTGCAGAGTTTCTTGGCATGTAGCACATATGTGATGCGGTCGTCCCTTTTCTCCTGTTTCTATCTGCGTATTGAATAAGATTATGCAAAGAAATTTAAACTTCATTTGATATTATAAATCTTTTAAAATCCATAGGTTATTGTTGGATAAATAACTATGTTCGTATTAAGACCTCCAATTTGAAACATAATGTGATACATGTATACATATCTTCGAATGTGAACATACTATATTTATACTCCCCTGCATCTGGCTTATCTACAGAATTATATATAAAAATTCAAACTTGTACTTGATAAGGACAATCATTTCTACCGAATAAACTTCCATCAAGAAACCAAGAACCATGACCGATAGAAGCAGACAACTCTATGTTCTAACTCTTTTTTTAACTATATCCTATTTTTACAAATAACTCTTAATAAAATAATATCAAAGCTTTTTGGAGGTACAACAAAGGACAGCGCTTACAATTTGGCAGGGGTGGTTTAAATTTGAAGGCGATTCGCACGCTTTATCAGCAGAACAAAGCGAACCACCAACCCTGTGCCCGACCTACCCACACTCCGGTGGTAACTTCAATGTGGTAAAGGAGCGCAATGTTGTCCCTATCATAGAGATCCTTGACATCTTCATCCGAGGTTACGACTTGAAAGCAGGTGCGGCATTTTCTTTCTAGTGGGGGATCACCTTCCTGGAGCTCAGTGCTTTCCTCTTCCGATAAGCCATCAAAGAAAGCGCTGTCTGGCGTAAGGGCAGCAATGAGAGTGGAGTTGGAAGTGCTGTGGGCGTCACTATCTTCCGCATCTGCCATGAGCAGGTCTATCAGCTTTTTGTTTACTTGCTTCGGGGATCGCTCTTTTGGTCCCCTCTCCACATGTTCCTTGTTGTCTGGGTGGTTCACCTTCAGAAAGACAAAAGGTATACACAGACGTGATTAGAATATTTATGATACACCAGAGGAGTTGGAGGGACACACCCATTTTGAATCACCGGCCGTCTGGGACGACATCATCTTTGAAAAGTTCGCCGAAGTTAATGGAATTCCTATAGTTTCGTCAGGGTTGCGTAGTTTTTCCGGTGGAAAGTTTCGCGGGCACTCGGAAAAGTCGAGAAAATGCTTTTGCTTCCACCGGTATGATATGCTAGGGACTTGTAAAAGGAACTGTTGCCGCACTTTTGAACTGCGCACTTCATCCTTTGCCGGCAAACTGCGAAATATCTGCAAAACAGCAAGCCAAGTTCGCAGGGCTGCACAGCCCCAACGTAGGGGTTGCAACCAGGGCTGCGGGCATGTGCGTAGTCGGAATCACTTCGAAGGGGGATTAAATTAAAACATAACTCAAGTATTTAAAAGGTGATTTTTTATGATTACCTGATTTTACACTTAAGTACAAGAACTTATATTTTATAAAAATGTATATGATAGTTCCCCCTTTTGCTACGCCTGTGGCCCTATTTAGATACACAAGAACTAGTTTTTTACTTGGCGCGCATTTTAAAAATAAACTTTGAAAACGTTAAACGTTTTTTAAAGCCAGTCATTGGCATATAAGGTCAAT
This sequence comes from Drosophila subpulchrella, assembly GCF_014743375.2. Classification (NCBI taxonomy): domain Eukaryota; kingdom Metazoa; phylum Arthropoda; class Insecta; order Diptera; family Drosophilidae; genus Drosophila; species Drosophila subpulchrella. The sequence goes on from NC_050609.1 coordinate 15,532,327, forward strand.
ATACAGATAGTAACGAAATAAAATCTCAGAACTCAGAAAGTATACATATTGAAAGCAATACTACACCCATCCTCTTCAGTGGTTTTTCAGAAAGCCGCCCCATTGAAGTACATCGGCAGAGTTCTCACCTGAAAAAAAACCAATTAGTTATGATCCAAACAGTATATGCATTGACTTATACTCACTGAGGTTCATATTAGACTTGAAAGCCATCTTACAAATGGGTCATGAAGTTTGGTACACTTAAAATGGTAAGAGCTACATTTCTTAGTGCTTTATTTTTTCACTCTCTCTTTTTATCTTTAATGAGCAGTGATACCACCGATAACATATTATTCTCAAATCACAAAGACACTTAATTGCAATTTCAAAAATTATTCTAATGGAAATGTGGTATATGAAAAATTTGTTTTTTTTACAATTATTTGAGCAAATCATTCTCCTGTACAGTTTTTAAAGTTTAAATCAGCGGTCGGCAGCGAGCCATTAAGCGGGCACAGGGAATAGCTCTGCTGAGCCTCTGCCGGCACTCGTACAGCGTAAAACAGCAGACGTCGAATTTACATCGATAAGATGCCCCGTGCAAGTTGCTCACACAAATGAAAGACAAAATGTCATTGTACTCCGTGCTGACATAAGAAATTTAGAGAAGAATGTTTTAATCATTCTCTAGCTCAGTTGTTTCTTGGTCATCAGGATTCTCCGCCTGCTTCTCAGCTTTCAAACGATGAATTTTGGACTTGCGGTGGGTGGACAAGGCGTTCCTGCGATTGAAGTACGTCTGGCAAACCTCGCAACTAAAGAGAAACGAAATGAGTAAGGATCCAAGCAATAAGGTATTTCACCCAAACTCACTAAAATGGTTGTTCACCCGTGTGCACCACGCTGTGGTTCTTAAGACAACCCTTTTTTTTGAAGCCCTTCTTGCAAATGTGGCACACATGCGGTTTTTGGTTAGGGTACTCCTTGTGGTTTCGCTCGTGGTTCAACCGCTTGAGGCAGTTGTCAAACCGCTGGGCACAGTACTTACACACATAGGGCAGCTCACCGCGATGCTTGATCCGCACGTGCAAATTGAGCATGTGTTGGGTTAACTCCTTGCGATCACACTCCTTGCACTGAAAGTCCTTGGTGCCCGTGTGGGTCTTAAGGTGCACCTTAAAATTTCCATTTTCAGCGAAGGTTTTGCCGCACTGATCGCAGAAAAAAAGCCTGTGCTCCAGGGCAAACGCTCTTTTGGCCGCGCTGTACTTTCTTCGCGTGGCAGCTTTCTCAGCTTCCGACTTTTTCCGTCTGCCCGATGAAGCTTTAACACTATCCTCAGCCAGGAGGAGATCCTCTAACTTATTGTTTATATGATATGGTAAGCTCTCTTTCTCAACAGTTTCCTTGCTGGACTTCTTCTCATTATATTCCTTGATAGACTTCTTCTCCAAGGAATCGTTGGTCGTTTCCTCACGTATCTTAGTTGGTTTGTTTTTTTTTCTTCTTGCTGAATATGGAAATCTTCTTCTTAATGGTTCGATTGTAGATTCTTTTGTTTTGACTTCTAGTTTTATTTCCTCCTCCAATGTAACTTCTAGATTTCTGGATTCCTCAGGCTCCTCATCTGAAAGCAGGGGCTCGTTTTTTACGTAGATAGTGTCCTCGCACCTCAGGGGATCCACGAGATCAGCAGAGGAGGCTTCCGGATAAGTTAAATCATCAATGGTCTGAACCGGAATCTTATCCACTTTCTTGCTGCGTTGTGGTGGAATCTTTACCGGTTCAATGATCTTGTAAGGCTTTCCAATAGGCACAATATTGACGGGCACAATATTGATGGGCACAATGTTAACAGGCAACATATTGATGGGCATGGGCACTGTATTAATGGGCATCGTATTGGTGGGCACTATATTAAAGGGCACCTTATTGCTGGGCGCCGTACTGATGGGCATCCTATTGGTGGGCACCATTTTGATGGGCATGGGCACCGTTTTAATGGTCAACCTATTGGTGGGCAGCCTATGGATGGTCGGCGTATTGATAGGTACAACCAATCTTGGTTTTATTTGAGTAATGTTCTTCTCATCGACAGCGTCAGTGTCCAAATCCTCAGGTTTGTCATGACTATTGAACCATGAAGTTATGGTCTTGATGCAGCGCTCCCTAAAGGCAATGGCTTCCTTTAGGTCCAGCACACAGGACAAACATATTCTTTCGGGCACTCCTGGGCTATCAGTCAACTGAAATCGAACAGGTTTTTCTTTTTATTAGAAATGTTCACCTTTTGGTGGGACAGCGTACCCTAATCCCCGTCAGCTTGTGGATATTGCACAGGATGCGGCTGTCATCCTCCTCGAAGAGTGCCTTGGAGTGCCCCGCCTCCTGGCCACAAGTGCGACACAGTGTGGTCATTCCGGTGGCCTCCTTCCTGTCTTGCCAGCCAAAGTTTATTGTTTTGTTTAAAAATACTCAGTTGGTCTTATGTTTACCACGGACATGTCGCCGAGTTTGGTGAATGGCAAAAGTATGCATACGTTTCCGTGGGAACAGGAATTGCAACACTGAGCTACTAACAAGTTGTACTTTTGGACACCGGTTGTAAATAGTCACTGCGAAAAAATATTTTATAGAAACATCAGATTATAAAGAAAGATTTATTTATAAACAAGTATTTTTCATTTTGCTACGCTTTAAGACAATCAAATTTTTTTAATTAAAAAAAACAAAAATATGCTAATACTTTTTAACATATTTCTTTGTTCTTATTATAATTTCACATTAGCTAAATCATGCGAAGATTATTGATATTACCATGCAAACGGTTTTCTAATTTTCCGACTTTTACACAAAACTAAAATAATAAACAAGGGACGTTTTAGTACAGGGATTCATATTTTCATGGTTTGAGCAGTACATGTCAACAAACATAAAAGTATTTAAAGATTTACCCATCCTCCGGGCCAGTTTGGCTTTCAACATTAAGCATTTGTGCCTGCTCCTCGACTTTATTTATATGTTGTTTGGACTTGTAGTGGGTTCTCAAACTGTTCCTCCGATTGAAGTGGGTCTGGCAGAGCTCGCAGCTGAAATGGCAAAGAATTATGATAGATACAACACTGTGCCCCTTGACCTTAACCTACTAGAATGGCTGTTCGCCGGTATGCACCACGCTGTGGTGCTTAAGGGACGTTGTGCTCTTGAAGCCCTTCTTGCAAATGGGGCACTCATGCGGTCTTTGGTTCGGGTTCTCCTTGTGCCTCCGTTCGTGGAACAAGCGCTTGAGGCAGTTATCAAACCGCTGGCCACAGTACTTGCACTCGTAGGGCAGCTCACCGCGATGCTTGATCCGCACGTGCAAGTTGAGCAGGTGCTGGGTGAACTCCCTGCGGTCGCATTCGCTGCACTGGAACTCCTTAGTGCCCTTGTGTCGCGTGAGGTGGACATTGAAGTTGCCCTTTTCGCTGAAGGTTTTGCCACACTGGTCGCAGAAGTAGAGTTTCTGATCCTTGGTCTCAGCTCTTCTCTCCGCAGCCAACTTTCTTCGCCTGTCATTCTTTTCCTCTTTGCTCCTACTGTCTTTTGGCCTTCCTCGTCTTTTTCTTATAACATGTGTCACTTCTTCTAGGACTTGATTTTCGGATTGTTCTTCAATGACTTCTACTTTTCTAGACTCCTCCTTTATAAGGTTTTTGTTTATGGATTCATCAGGATCCTCATCTAAAGGCAGGAGTTCGCACTTCACTTCGATAGGGTCCTCGCACCTCAGGGGATCCACTATATCAACAGTGAGATGAAAAATAGGCTCTTCTATTGCCATCGACGAAATCCTATCCGGTTCCTTGCTGGGTTCTGGCGGGATCTCTTCAGGCACAGGACTCTTTGGTTGCTGAAAGGTACTTTTCAGCACAACTTTCTCTCGGAGTACTTCTGAGAAAGTCCCTTCCTCCATTTGATCATCCGAATACTCTTTTGTGTCCTGATCACAGAACCAGGAGTTGTTCGTCGTGATGCAGCGCTCCCGGAAGGCAATGGCCTCGTTGAGAACCAGCAGGCAGGGCATACAGATCTTTGTGGGTACTCCGGGGTGATCCTCAAACTGCAAGGAAACAACATTTAGAATGGATTATGAATTACTAGTTGGTGGTAGGATATACCAAAACCCCAGTCAACCGGAGGATGTTGTGCAGGACTTCAGTGCCTTCCTTGTGAAAGAGTGGCCTGCCGTGCTCCATTTCGTAACCGCAAGTGCGACATATCGAGGTCATTTTGCTGGATCTCCTCTCAACTTAAATAGGCTTGCTTAATCCATTTAAAAAGTTTTGTTTGCTTTGGCAGAGAAGAACAAATAAGCCTTCTGCGTGAATGACTGGATGCCCGCGAAGCATAGTGAATGACAATTAACACTGTGCAACAAATCTAGTTATTTTTTTTCAGAGCAAATTTTTCTTCTTGTTAAAAAGTCTTTAAAATTGTCTAGTTTTGTAAAAAAATAACATTGTGGACATTTATAAACATTTATAAGTAAAAATCACGGTAGTCTTTAAAAAATAAGACTCTTAAATAATGATTATATTTCTTTCGTTCTTTTTTAATGGGTAATATTTTTAGCATTTTCAAAACAACTTTGTACAATTACGTTTTTGAATTTTCTGACCACTTTTTTGTACAGTTTTTTGTTTATTAAAAGGTTTTTATAAACCTGGCAACAAAATTTATATAATTTATTTAGTTGACACCTTGTTTTTGGATTTACTTTTTGCTTCCAACTCTTTTCTTTTGTGATTTTTTGTTTGAAAGTGGAGGTTCCGGTTTCTTTTGGTGATGAAGGAGAAGTTACATATTTCACAACTGTGGAAGAAAATAAACGATCAGAGGATAGAGTACGCAATTACATTCCCTTAGATTTTATAATAAATATACTAATTATTTCTTACGGAAAGTTACGTTCTCCGGTGTGCACCATCTCGTGCTTCGTCCTTATAGATTTGAGATCGAACCTTTTGTCACAGTAAGAGCACTTATAAGGTTTTATCCTCTTGCTTTCGTGGGTCCTCCTGAAAATAACCAATTTTAGTCAAAGTACTGAAAGGGACGATATTTACATATGTAGTTACCTTACGTGGCGAATTCGCTTGGTGGTGCTTTCGAAATGTGTGTCGCAATATTTACAGGGGTAGGGCTTTTCTCCGCGGTGCTTCACCCGGATGTGAATATTCAGGATGTACTTATTGAGCTCCTTTTGTCCGCATTCTGGACATTCAAAAGGCTTAACGCCAGTGTGTCGCAACAGGTGCATGTTGAGGTTTCCGGTGTCCTTGAATTTCTTTCCGCAGTGGTCACAAATGAAGATTTTAGTGCCTTTGTACCGCTTTCGCTTCCCTTTTACAGCATTTGGAATGGTGTTCTCTTGGTATTTGGTATTCTTGGACAAGATTATGGTACTGTCTTTAGATTTCCCTAGAGGATTTTTTTCTCTGACGCGAAGTTGGAAAGTGGACCCTGTACTCGAATCGTGATCTCCCTGAGCCTCACCTTCTTCGTCCTCCAACCGCTCTTCCTGTATCTCCCCCTCATCTTCGTCGAACTCCTTGAGCTTTTGTTTTTTGCAATCCTCAGGCTCCTCATCAGAAAGGGGCTCGTTCTTCACGTAGATAGGGTCCTCGCACCTCAGGGGATCCACAGGCTCAGCAGCGGGGCCATCTAAAGGCTTGGCTGGAATCTTAACCAGATCCTTGCTGCGTTGTGGTAGAACCGTCCCCTGCATTAGGCCCTTGTAGGGCAAAACAACAGGCACAACATTTTTGGGGTACGGTACTATTACAATCCTAGGCTTCTTTTTGATAGTTTCCTTCTCATCGGCAGTGTCTGTGCTCGAATCATCTGGTTTATCCTGATCCTCGAACCAAGAAATGTTCGTCTTGATGCAGCGTTCGCGGAAGGCGACCGCATCGTTCAAGTCCAGCAGGCAGGATAAGCAGATCTTTGTGGGCACTCCGGGGTGGTCACCGAACTGAAATCGAACAGGAGATCCTGATGTTATAAGGAATTTTCACATTTTGTGAAGATTGGAGTACCCAAATCCCGGTCAACTTGTGGATGTTGCAAAGGGCGTCGTTGCCTTCCTTGTCAAAGAGTGCCTTGGAGTGCTCCGCCTGCTGGCCACAAGTGCGACACAGCGTGGCCATTCCACTAATGTCCTTTTTGTGTTGTGAAACCAAGCTATATTGTTTTGCTTAACTAAATCCTCAGGTCCTTCTGCTTACCCCTGATGTGTCGCCGTGCTTGGCGAATGGCCAAAACATGAACACGTCTCCAGGGGAATTGTAAATTGAACACTCGAAAAAATACATATGCAATTGCTAGGAACTTTTTCTAATTTTTAAAAATTTGTTATATACATTTTAACAAAATAATTATTCACTATATGACTATGAAACATATCGGTCCAAATTAAACGTTGGCGAAAGGCAACGGCTGAGATAAAGTCAATCAGGCAGAAAATATACATCTTCGTGTGCAGATTTCCGTTTTTGGTATTCCTGTCAGTTTAAACAACTTTTCTTAAATTTACTTAAATTAGAGACATTTTTTATTCAAACAGCTCTAATTTTGCTTACAAAAATACGTTAGCCCTCGTGGTGAATGGCAGGCGATTCCGCGTTATTTACAGATTAAACACTTGTCAACAAAGTAATTGCACCTCATTAAATTAAGATTTTGTTTTGGTTTTACTATTTTCCTCTTTCCTTTGGTGCTGCTTCGATTTGCAGTGGGTCTTCAAGTTGGAGGCGCGGGTGAAGGCCACATTGCATACTTTACATCTATGTAAGAAAATAAAGGATTAGAAAATAAGACAAAACAATAGAAGAGTAATTGAAAATAATATTCTATAACTATTCTTAGCTATTTCTTACTGAAACTCTCGTTCTCCAGAGTGCACTTTCTCGTGCTTCGTCCTTTGAGACCTGATTTCGAATCGCAAGTTGCAGCTGGAGCACTTAAAAGGTTTCTGCTTCACCGCCTGTTTTATGTGAGTCCTCCTGAATAGATAGTTTGTGAAAGATATTAAGAAATCTGAGTATTCCGAGGAACACTAGGAAGTGGGTACCTTTCGTGACGAGTTCGCTTGGTACTGCTTTCGAAGTGCAATTCGCAATATTTGCAGGCGTAGGGCTTCTCTCCGCGGTGCTTCACCCGGATGTGAATGTTCAAGCTGTACTTGTTGAACTCCCTCTTTCCGCACTCTGGACATGCAAATGGCTTGATCCCCGTGTGTCGTAACACGTGTAAATTGAGATTACCCTTGTCGTTGAATTCCTTCCCGCAGTGATCACAAACATAGATTTTAGTGCTTTGGTACTTCTTTCGTTTCCTTTTCCCATCCTTCGGATGGGAGTTCTCGCCGTTTCTTGACTTTTTGGGTGAGTTTATGGAATTCCCTTTAGATATCCCTTCTTGAGGTTCTTGTCTGACGACTTCAGAAACCAGTGATTTGATAGTGGCTTCCGTATCTGAATCATCACCACTCTCGTCATGAGTATCAGAGTTCGCCTCACCATCCAGTGTCCATTCCTCATCGTCGTCAAAATCTACCAGTGCCTCCTCTTCATCTTCCTGTGTCTCCTCATCTTTCTGTTTCTCCCCCTCATCTTCCAGTATCTTCTTGTCTTCTTGACCACTATCCGTAGCATAGTGGTCCCCATTATGGTCTTCCTCCAGTTCCTCAAGTTCCGTATAATCCATCTCCTCGTGGCTTATGTCGTCCTCTTCGTCTTTAATATCCTTCTCCATCTTAGCTTCCTTGTGCCCGGATGGTAAAGGATCATAAGCATTATCCACATCCTCCTCATCCTTAGTTCTCACCGATTTCAAGTTGTTTGATAGTCGATTGTTGGTCTTAATGCAGACCTCTCTGAAGGCTATGGCACTTTTAAGGCTAAGAAGACAACAGGAACACATATTTCTAGGCAGATTCTGTTTGTCCTTTAGCTAATAAGATAGAAATACCATATTTGTATTAGAAAATTCATAAATTTGCCTTAAGTACTCACCCAAATGCCCGTCAGCAAGGCGATTTGCACAATAATTTCCTTGGACCCATTGAAAATATTAACCGCGTTTTTGGTATATATTATATCCAAACACAACCGGCATTGAGGCGACATTATAAACAATTATTTGCGCGTAAATTTGGGAATTTATTCATGTGCGCGTCCTAATTGACACTCTGTTGTTATTATTCGTATTTTAGCCATTCGCAGTGTTTGCGGTGGCTGCGTGCCTGGGTGACTGTCAACCGATGGCGGGAAAATTTAAAATCCTGTTTTTGAAATGCAAAATTAAGAGAAGTGTATACAAAATAATCAAAACACAGGGATCAGATAAATTATAAGTTTATTTGAGTGTCAGAATAACATATTCAAAATCGATAACGTAATATTATTTGTATTTATGTTTGGCTGTTGAACTTAAAATAACTCTCGTCATTGCATTAAATTAGAAACCAAATGTTTTTAAAAAGTGATTAATACGTATAAGGTATATTATGAGAAACGAAGGACAATTCCATACCAATAATGAAATGTTCATGGTACATAAAAAAAGTTAAACAAAAGAATTTAAAAATGTCAAAATGTTGTTAGTCAAATATAAGGTATACGTGTTTACATGAACTTTATAAAAGGCAATCCAGTGCCAAAACAAAAGAAAAACTTTAGCGACTATATAGATCTTCCTTATATCTTTATCTAATATATGTTCCCTGCATCAATTCATCCAAGTCGTGTTTAAGCACTAATATATTCAATTTTAAGTAAATGCTTTTTTTGTTTCAGTAAAGATTGAGTCCACGGCGATGTTTACTTCATCGGAGTCCCAGCACTGCTTTGCATCCAGGATGGCTGTTGCCCTCTTCTGGTGGTTCTGTGTTTGAATATGACTCTTTAATTTTTGCCTTTCGGCAAAGTTAATATTGCATATATTACAGCTGGATGAAACACGGAAGAAAGACAGTGATTTATATAGTTTTTACAAGTTAGATCGGCTCACTTACCAATAAGGTTTCTGTCCGGTATGCAGGAACTTGTGCTTGTTTAAGCAGGTTTTGGTATTGAATTTGCTGTTGCACTCATCGCATTTGTAGCTACGGTCCCTAATGTGTCTTATTCTGCGGTTATAAAATTGTTAATATTTAAGTTAAATGAATGGCAATGAATAAATATCAATTACCTCTCGTGTCGGTTCTTAGCCGTACTGGTAAAGAACGTATCTGGGCAGAATTTGCACTTAAAGGGCTGCTCTCCCAAGTGGCGGACTCGTTCGTGCAGTTTCTTCAGATGTTTTGAGACGAATTGCCTTTCGCAGAAAGAGCAAGCAAAATCCTTCTGGCCAGTGTGGCGCACCATATGCATCTTTAAGTTGTATGTGGTCTTAAAGGACTTTCCACACTCTGTGCAGTCCAGGGATAGAGCTTTGCAGGCCCTTCTTCTTTTGACCTTCGGAATATTTTCAACAGCCCCGTCTTCCGGTTTCAATAGAGCAGGGATTGCCTTCTTAATGGTAAGATTTGTTTTAATGTGGATAAATTCCCCTTTAGGGTCTTTTAAATCAGCTTTGCGAATAACATTTTTGCTTGCTGCCGAAGAAATCTCAACTAAAGGCTTTGTACCTTTTGCATTTGATAGTTCTTGACCATTTTTTGGAAATCCTATTGGAACAGATAGTTTTTGAGTGTCTTGATCAGCACAATTATATGGCTGCCATTTTTCATAGTCCTCAGATTCTTCATCACTTTCAAATGACTTCGTATTTTGATATTGAACTTCGGCTACACAAAAGTTAGGATCTACTGATTTGTATGGATCTGTGCTTTCTAACTTATGTAAGTTAGACCAAACATCACAGTCCTCTGACTCTTGATCACTCTCATTTGAATCATATTTGTGGAGATGGTCAAAATCTGGAGATTCTGGTTTTTCCAAACTATATAGTTTCCAATCTATGAGGTCGTTTATACTTTGAATGTCATAGGATTGCTCTGATTCTGTAAGGACACACGAGGAATCCCCTTCTGACTCCGAACTTGACATTTGAGATTCCAGATCTTGAGCACTGTCGACCTCCCTTCTGAGGTTCAGTATATTGTGGTTCCGTTGAATGCGTTGCCTCAAATCAGTGAATATACTTAATTCATTCAGGCAAGATGGGCAAATGTGACGGGGCAGGTGCTCTTCCTCTTGTAACTGTGAATGGGTACGAAAATAAGATAACGGGGAATGTAGTATAGCCATCAACTTACCCATAATCCGGTGAGATCTTTAATCTTGGCGAGGATGCCGCGGTTGAATATGATCGTGGGTTTCAGTTGGAAGAAAAACAAGGCACACAGACGACATTGAACAGCCATTTCTACGATAGTAAAGAGATCTTCAATTAAAGTTTTTACAAATTAGTCGGGGATACCTATTCCCCAATCGTATTTCCACGCTTTTAATGTTTTTGACTTTTTTCCGCCAGCGAAATCAAAATTGCAGGATGCTAAGAATCGAGCAGAAACATCTTAAACTGATTTTTGTACACTATATTTCCGGGAATTACAATAAGATCGCTTGTCAAGCCGCCGAATTTTTTTGTTTTGGTAACTCTGGCGTTGCCAGATCATCTTCAAAAAAATAACTGTTTTTTCTTCAATGAAACCAGGGCTTCGATACTAGTTTATTTTACTAATAAAAACTGGTTGATTATGGGATCCGTTTTATTTATTGTACATTATTTTCCCCAAGCCAGTGTCGTAATTAGTTAAAAAATGTCTAGATTTATTAAGAAATCATAATCCGTAAGTAAAATTATTTTTATAACAAATTGTAACTCTCGCTCGAATTGGAAATGGTGCTCGATACGAAGGAATAATTACAGCCCTCGCATTTGTAAATGTTTGGCGCCAATTGCATTTAGTTTTAAGTGTACAGCTCCTCCTCCATGATGGTTTCATCATAGTCAAAATCCTCGAAAGGATGCTCGTCAACAAGTTCTTCATGGTTCTCGTACTGATCTTCGACGATATCCTCCAGAAGTACGTCGATTTCGGCCTGACTATCCTCCATTTCCACCTGACCCTCTTCCATATATCCAGGCATCTCCTCGGGGTCTCCGTCTGAGTGGAACTCATCCCTGGGACCTTCTACCAGCATGTTCTCCCGCTTGCGATGGTACTTGGTCGAATAGTGTCGCTGCAGGAACGAGTTCTCTTTGAACTCCTTGTTGCAGGTGACGCAGCTGCAAAACCATACCATATACAAATGTCTATTATGGATAAATCTTAAAGTAATCTTACAAGTAAACATCCGGCTGGTCGCTTTTGTGGCCCTCCTCATGCTTGACCCGACCTTTGTCGCTGTTAAAACGTTTACCGCAGATCTTGCAGGCATGGACCAGCTGGTCTGCGTGAACTTGCCTGTGGAAGGGTAAACATTTAGATGGGTCTAGTTACTCCTGGTGACCTAACCACTTACCGCTCATGCCGACAGCGGGTGGGACTGTTGGCGAATCCCATGCCGCAGAACTTGCAGACGTAGGGTTTCTCGCCCTTGTGATGAACTCGAATGTGCAGCCGGAGCAGTGGCATGGTGTAAAACTTGCGACCGCAGTCGTCGCACGAAAACTTCTCCGCGAAGTGCCGCAGCTTGTGGTCCTTCATGTTGCTGTGATCGTTGAACGACCAGCCGCACTGGTCGCACACATAGCGCTTGATCGAACGATCGACCTTGGGCTTTGGTCGCCGCTTTCTGACCCTGCGACCTGGGTCCCGCTTTGGAGGCGGTGGACTGTCGTGTTTCTTAATCTCCGACACCCGGAGACGTTTGACCATGACACGTGGAGATTGACTGTTGGGCAACTTATGTTCCTCTTGCCTTATTCTCTTGGCCGGTGGCGACTTAATAACTGGTTTCACGTCCACCAAGGACTCTTTATCTTCATCCAGGAACTCCTTATCGTCGTCCGCGTCGCTTGTATACTCCTGAACTTCCCGTTTGAACAGTGGATCGCCATTAACCCGCTGTTCCTCCACGTTTCCCTTTGGAACTCTTGAGAAGACAGATGAGGAGGGGGAGGAGTTGGTGGTGCTCCCCTGGTGGAGCACCTCGTGCGTCTTCAGGCATCGCTGCCGGAAGGCGATGGCCTGGCTGAGGTCCAGCAGACAGCAGGAGCAGATATGCTGGGGCAGCAGCTTCTCGAGAACAATCTGCAAAAATGCCGAGATGGTGAATAATAATTCGAGACTCCAAGGCGAAGCGACGCCACCTCCAATCCCGTGATTTGCTCGATGGCCGTTCGAATGCGGTGGTTGCGCTTCTCGAAAATGTTCTTTGGATGTGGCGTGAAGATTCGCTCGCCGCAGATGCGGCACTCAGTGGCCATGGTAGCAGAAATATGTTATATTTATAAGTTTTTGTTAAAAAAAAAATGCGCCGGTGAAGTGTACAGTGTGACTGTGGAAAAGTCGATCAATTATGGCGGCCCGCTCTTGGAAAAATACTATTTATACCAAAGAATGCCAGGTGGGTAACTACGCTAAGCAGGGACACAAACCTGTTTTAGTGAGACCATTGCCATCTACTTGTTCTTGTTTAATTGCCATTCACTTGCTAACGCATTATATTTAATTTTTGAAAATTTGAATTTTGTTTAATTTATTTTGAATCTCTTTTTGCCGTTTCTATTAACAGTACAAGCTGTGGTTAACTTTGCCAACATAGACAATTTATTTAGTTATCCAAAAGTATTTGCTTATGTACAGTTGGTGGGAATTTACTCTTTAAACATTGTGACAAAAGTTATCAAATAAAATTTTCTAGTATGTAAGTACTTACTAGTAAATAAGCCAGTTCTGCAGAAAGAAATGAAGGGACCACATATATTATCTGCATTGCCCCTTGTGCACAATGTACGGTTAGTACCTAGAAAGTCTGTCTTAACGTGTAATTGTCAAATGATTTTTTTTAAATAATCAACACGAAATGCCCTAGAGCAGTGACTCCAAAACGGGAGCGGCCACAAAGCGCCAACTCTCCCGCCATCGCAGTTCCTGAAACTCCTGAAGACTGCGCTGGAAACCGGCCCTCGTCTCCAGGATACTCGGATTCTTTGGAAAATGCTCGAACCAGATCCTCAGCTGCTCGGCCAACTGAATATGGTCGCTAAACACAAAGCCATTCTCGCCGTGCTTCACCAACTCGTTCAGACTGCAAAAGAAGATTGGAGTTTGAAGTTATCTTTGGAGGTAAATGTCGCATTTTAAGGTATTATAGAGACCACCCACCACTTGAAATCGTAGGCACAGACTGGCAGGCCGCTGCCAAACATATCGACCACCTTCATGGGCAGGTCCAACCCACTGGTGCTCCAGTGCAGGCACACTCCCAGATCGGCGCTGGCCAGCACAGTGGGATAGTCCTCGATCTCCAGCCAAGGCGTGATCACCGACACCTTTTGCCACTCCAGTTGCTCGATCTCTGCCACATAGTGCTCCTTTTGCGGTCCCTTTCCCGTGATAATGCACAGCAGCGAGGGATACACCAAAGGCTCCGCCAGCGCCGTCTCCTCGTAGGCCTGCAAGGCCTTGAGGAGTATCCCAAAGTCCTCATCCGGCGTCCAACTGGTGCTCGAAACGAGAACAGCCTGTCGCTGGGGCCTGTATTGCACACCGCCGTTGGCCAGCTTCTGGGTGAGAGCGGTGGCCTCCAGCACATCGGACTGGTCGGTGTCCTTGGCCTGGAACTGGGGATAATCCCTGGATAGCTTCAAGAACAGCTCGTGTTTTTGCGGCAGGTCGATGGGATGGAACTGCGAGGGCGCGCGGTCATAAAGAACTTTCACGGGGCTGAAACAAGGGGTGAACGATTATCTTACATCTTAATTCAATTAAACCAAGGCTTACCCTATTCCCCAGTTCTGCTGCAGATCCTCCTGCATGGCCCGCGTCACACAGAAGTGCGTGTGTGCCTTGGAGCCAAAGTATCGCTCCAGTCGCCTCACCAGTCGGATGAGCGGACTCTGCTCCCCCTTGGACATGCCCAAGGCCAGCACAGTGTAGGTATAATTGTGCCAATCGATGGCCAGTTTGGTCCTGGTGACGGCACAATACAGGTAGCAAACAATCAACGTGGGTATTCCCGGGGGATTCTGGACGAGCAGAAAACTGGGTCGCCCGATGGAGATGAGGGCCATCAGGAGGCTTAGCGTCTGCCAGAAGGCCTTGAAGAGCAGTCGCAGCTTGGGCGTTAGGTTCGTCACCGGAACGGCGGTTAGCTCGTGGATCCGGCAGCAGGGATGTTGGGTAAGTGCCTCCAGCGGCCTCGTCTCCAGGTAGCCAATCACGTCCACGTGGTAGTTCTCCTCCAAGAGGCTCTGGGCATGGTACTGCATCCGCGGACTGCGTCCAATGTCGCCCAGCACGATGACGCAGGCATTGCGCTTCTTGGGCGGCGCTTCCGTCATCGCTGGGCAGGAAAAATACGTGGTTTATCTTCGATCTACGGCAATTGCGCGTTTTGTTGGTGGTTCGGTTGAATCCTCCAAAGGAACGGTGGCTTCAGCTGGATAGCTGGAAAATACCATGGATCTGGAAAAACATCAGAATATTAGGGGGATTCCTCAGTTAAGTTTTAATGTTTTAGCTTGATAAATTTAAAAAATGTTAGTGCTCAAAATGTTTATCTACAATGTATTATTTCCCTATTTCATATTATCATATTTTTTACATTGCGCTTTTCCCAAAAACCATGTTAATATAAAAAATTTAACATTTTGAATATCAGAAAAATGTTGAAATAATACCCTTAACATTAGGACATGCCAACCTGTTTCATTTTGTCCATATAGCAATACTGGTTGGAGTCCGTGCTAAATTGGAGAGTGATGCCATATAGGCTAAGATTTAATATGCCAAAATAAATTGAATTATATTTTCTAATCCATTGGCTTTTAGACCATTTGTTTTATAATTTATATTACTTATATTACAAAACAAACCTTAAATATAAATGAACAATGGATTGGTATGACCTTGCCTGCACCCATCAAATATACCGCCAAAATACCTAATTCAGCCAAATCCACCCGCAACCAAACTGGCCACACCATCTCCAACTGAATTTTCAAATGGAGTTCGCTACGTCATTCCCGCGGAAAATTCGGATTCGCTCGGACGTGACGTCGCGGCTCGTGAGTGCGGCGCTTTTCTAACGGGACATCAAGCTCTGTGTTTATCTGCGCGTGTGCGTCAGTGTGTGTGTGCCTGCCCACAAAGCTGTGCTACAATATTCGCATTAACTAATGCCAACAAAATAGAGAAAATATCTATTTAAATACCAAGTGGTGAGGAAAAACAAACGACTAAAAACCAAAAGTCTGACCATTATCAAAGGGTTTATTACCAAAGACATCGAGATACAAATACAATTTCGCCGGTGAGTAAAATCTGTAAAAGCACTCCAACTGCCGTTATTTTACGCATTTTCGCCGGCAAAACAAGCCGGTTTTCCACCCTCCAGTTGGCGCCTGTCTGGTTTTCAGTGTGTGGGTGGCTTTTCCATCGTGTAAGTGTTTGTGTGGGGTTATTTCGAGCCATCGAATTTCGATGAAGTGGAAATGCAAATTTTCGTATACCGCACACACTACAATTTCCGCACCTCAGCCGGTTTTGTTTTCCATTTATGCACTTTTATGCGCGTAGTATTTTCTCTAGTGCTATCATGAAATTTGTCACACGACTGTCTGGGATTATAACTGATTGCACAGATGCGGCCAAAATATTAAAAACAAATATCTTGTAATTTAATTAATAATAATTTTAGTTTAAAATAATTTTGTACATTTTTTTTTCGATAAAATAGTCAAGATTTCAGTATATCCTTAAGATCATGCAACTTATTTTAAATATGGATGCAAATTTTGTTTTATTTAATTTTTTTCATCAGCAGTTAAACTAAAATCCACTACAATATCCATTCTAACAGCTACTTATTTACTTAAGAATATTTTCGTTCGTATTTTTTTAAATTTGGCTTACATCTTAAACATTTTTTTAATTTCTAAGAATTTCTTTATTTAAGAAAAATAAGTTTTTAAGAATAGATTATTTTTCTAAATTATAAACATAAATATGTATACGTTTATAGGATTGATTGAATTGATTTTTTTTTTTCAAACTAAAATCCGTTTTGTAGACCGACAGCCGAGATTCTAAAAATGATTTATTTTCCTAGAATATGATTTTTTGGATACTCTACATGACAAATTTTATTATTTTGACCCCCGCTGTGCGAGTGTGTGTGCTACACCTAGTTTATCCCATTAGGCCCGTCTGCAATTTCTGATCCAGACGCGATACGCTCCGCGCAGCGTCCTTTTGCTTCCTGCGTCCTGCGTCCTTCGCAAAAGGCAAATAGCCAACTGCCACCCCCAAAAGTGGGTGGTGAACGGGGGGTGGTTGCACCGCTGCCTGGGTGGTTGGGTGGTTTTCGCTGGGTGGGTAAATGGGTGGTCTTCTTCGGTGGGTCTGCTGTTGCTTTTGCTATTGCTGTTGCCGAGTTTCCAACTCCCATCTCATGGGGTTGGCCCGCAAGTTTCCACTCTTGATTTTTGATTTCTGTGCGGCTTTTTATTGCGCTGCAGAAGTTTTTGCGCTGCCGTCGCCCTTTTGCGCTCTTTTCCATTCTCTTTCCTTATGGCAGCATTTGGCATAGAAATCTTATCCTCGGTCTAGACACGAAATCAAAAACGACATTTTTCATATATTGGTTCATGCGGCGACTTATTACAAACATTAATTTGATGATTTTTATGATAATACACATAACAATTCATGAAATTCCAGCAATATCTGTTATATAACCAGAAATAAATATTATAACATATCACTTAGGGCATTTGACAATGTTTTTTAACACCTTGAAATTACATTTAAATAATTTCCTTTACATTTGTAGGTATACATTTATCATACATTATTTTATTTTAAAATTTTTTTTACTTGCATCTCTGTATTTTATTCTATTAAATATTCTTTTTCAAATATTTATCAAGATGTCTTTCATTCCAAAAGGTAAATAAATAACAAAATGAAATTGCTTCTGTTCAGAGTCTTCTTTGGCATTAGGAATAAAATCAAATTTTTCTTTATACGTCCTGGCATTTATAAATTATAATTTCATATTCGTTGCCATATTAATACAATATTCTCGTATAAACTTGCCTCGCGTTTTCTTTTTATGCATGTTTGCTGTCTGCGACATTTTCCCCTTTGCTTTAGCCGGAATAACATTAATTTCATGTTGAATTTATGTCACCGAAATTTGTTTCGCCAAAAAAGAAGTAAAGAATCTAAAAACGTATCTGGAAAATTGTTCTTTTGCAGCTACACCGGCAGACATATCAAAGAAGGGATTATTTTGGACTGAAAAATTCACTTTAAGGGCGCTCAAGAGCAAAAACCCGTGACAGGTAAGCTTTTGCAGCCGGTGCGTGTGTGCATTTTGGGTGGATTGAGGGGGTTTCAGGGGACTGAGGTGGGTGGTGTGGTTTTATGGATGGCTAGGTGAGTCGGGGAACCGAGGCAGTCAACCTGAATAGTCGATTATCGCTGCATCTAATTTGTATGCCAAAGTCGTCGGGCTGTTATGGCCCGCATGCAGACCGCTCCAAAGGCAGGCGCGAGCTATTTGAATAATTCGCATCATGGACTCTCGGATGCCTGGGATATATAGTCTCCAAATGGGGCAGAGATATTCCAAGGGAGGTATGCCAAGTGGGGGGAAAGTCGGGAAAGTCAGGGAATCTGAAGAGACGGCGCCAGATGCATGTATGCAGGCAGGCAGGCAGCTGCATGAGCTTGTAAAATGCCAGTACATAATGCCAAATATCCTAAACAAACTTCCGCTTCGCAGACGAGACATGGCTATAATTAAAAGCGGTGCGAGCGAGAGGCCACCAGATGCCCTCGGGCAGTGGGAAAGAGGCGGCGAATATCGGGGCAAGTGCTACGCATCCAGGCCCCTTTTTCTATTTTCGATGGTTCCTCACTCGTCTGATTTACAACCCAGCACTGAGACACACCATAATGCTAAATAAGGAAACCAGAGACTTAGATTGATAGATATACCTACCTTAAGAAATACACCACGTCAGTATTTCAATAATTATCGAAAAGGTATCAAATTCCAAAAAGGGTCTGAAAAGGGTAAACCTTGAAATCTATTTTTACTTTTAACTTACAATAGATCATTTCGTAAGATAGCAATCTGCTTTTCTTAAGCAATTACTACTTTTTCGATTAACAAAAATGTTAAGCAAACAAAATTATTATAATGATATAGAAGGGGCAATATAGATAATATTGCTAAACTCGTATATATAAGTTTCAAAATATATATATATTTTAAACTGAAAAAAAAAGGTTTTTAAAACGTATATTTAGAGAATAGAACCTTTAAACTCTGTTAAAATCCAAAAAATCTGTTACATTTTGCAAGATGTATTTATTATTTAAGACCTGCAGCTGATTTTTCTCAGTGCAACGCCAGATCTCTTGCAGGGCAGCGATCAACATCAAGTGCCTTTGACATTTTCCGAAAAACAATCGACAAATGTTCGCTCGAGGCAAACAGGGAAAATAGCTGCGGAAGTGCTTGGTGCCCTCTCGTAATCTCTTTTTCTCTAATTCTCGCGCAGCACTTCAATTTGTGAAGTGCTTTCTCCATGACAGTTGTTGCTGGAGGAGAAGGAGGGGTGTTGGCTGTAGGGGAGTACCAGGGTAATTGAGTTCACTCGCCACACGTGACAAACATGTGGAACAACTTGAAGTTAGATATGTGGACTTCGGGCTATCAAAGGGCAAATTACGCGGACCAATTCAGGTAGCAGAAGACAAAGAGAAAGATGAAAGATAGCTAGAACACTCTCTTCGGGTCAATGACTAGTTTAATTCTCTGTCTTAAGCAATTCTTCTACTGAAGAAAAAGGCAAATTTAGAGTTATTCTCTGTCTTTAGCAATTCTTCTACTGAAGAAAATGGCAAATTTAGAGTGATTCTCTGTCTTTAGCAATTCTTCTTTACGAGATAATAGCACATTAGTATTTAAGTGCCAGAACGGAATTACAGTTAAACGTTTTGCAAGATCATATTATTCTATTTAGTTTTATGAACATACCTAAATCCCAAGATATATAAGATAGAAAAATGTTTATAAATAACCCATTATGCCCCCATCTTGAAAATATATTTCAATGTCCAGACACTTATCTTAAAAGAACATCTCAGTAGGGAACTGCTATCTGAAAGATTCAATTTCCGACTGGTCCTTTGCAAGGTGCTTGAAATTCCGTTAAAATGCCGGAGATGCAAGTTGCCAGCGGGTCACTTGTGTGGACGCTTTTATCCCCGCACATGAACTGACTGACTGAATGAGTGACTGACTGACTGGCAGCTTGAATGACTGACTGACTGACCGAATAAATGACTGACTGACTGACGGGCATGCAACAATTGCGGCAACAACAAATATCTCGACGGAGAAAGGAGGGAGAAGGGGAGGTGATCAACTTTTTCCTCACCAGGCTCTCTGCCTTCCAAATTTATGCAGTCCAAGTCCACCTTTTAAGTGGGGGAGGTCACGGGATGAGATGGAATCCGATGGGTTGGAGGAAATGTGTACCGGGTGATTGCCCTGGGCAGCGACAACTGCAAAGTGTTATTAAGTTGAGTTGTTCTTCTTGTTGTTGCGCTGCCATTACGGTGGCTCTTTTGTTGTAACTCTCTTTTGTAACCACAGTGAAATGTCTGGAAGTTGAACTATTTTCGGGAAAGAAATGTATATTACTATTTTGGATCTAAGACCTTTAAGTAAAAAAATTGTGTACAATGGTGACATTTCTTGAGATAGACATCGGATTATATGTAAAATAATTGTTTTTTAATACGATTTCCAGTGATATTTGAAGGGTTAAATAGATAGGATTGGTTAATTAATATTAACCTTAATCCGATTATTGTACTGTTCAAATGTATTAGTAGGTCCCACCTCTCGTTAAAAGCTATGTATAGAATTTTATGGTAATTTATGGTCTATTTATTTATAAATTTTAATAAAAAAAAGTATCCCAAAACCCGATTAAATATACTTATATAGGAGAAATCAAATCCTATAATAGAGGCAATCCATCTATATATCTATCTATGATAATTTGGATAATTAATATATTAAATGTATTTAATTAAAATGAATATGACATGAACACTTAAAGATTTCTGTCAGTACACAAAAATGATTTATGTTTTTGGAAGCTTCTAATTCAGAAAGCCAAAAAGTCCGGCGAAATGAAGAACTTGTAATCAACCGGTGAAAACTTTACGTTGGTGGAGTTTGACTGTATATTTGTGTTGTCACTGCTCTTTCCCATTGTTGGCACTTGCTTTTGCCTTTGCTTGTTGCCTTTGGGCCATATTTTGCACCTTTTACGTTTATTGTGACATTATGCTTTGAATAATGGACGACACAGAAACAACAGCGACAGGGCAAACACTTTTTAGAAGTCGAAATCGGATGGTTGGAGGGGAAGATGGACTGTGTTGGGTGAGTGCCTGCCACTTTGCTTGTGTATTTTGCATCCTTTTTACATTATGTTTTGATTAAAAACTGAGCCACAGCTTCACCGCAGCAGCTGGAAGCATAAAAAAACCAAAAAAAAAAAAATTGGTAAATAAAAAAACTACTGAATACACCGAGAGAGAAAAATCACGAGAAGTGCAAACAAAAGGCCCGAGAGCAAGGCAAAGGCAAACAAAACATAACAAAGTGCGGTGTGTACAAAGTCCGGTCAAGGAAAGGGGGCGTGGCAGTCGGTGGGCGGTGGGCGGGTAAATAGCCGCCACTGCGGCGGTCACTTTCAGGACATCGGAGCGAAAAAAAAACATAAAAAATGCTGCGGCCAAGTGAAAAATGCTGATTAAAATGACCAAGACCAAGAACCAGCTTGTGGTTCTCGGAAATTTATTAAAAAGGAAATCCATAGCAAAAGATGACATAAAACATGAAAAACATCATAATCTACCATTTCACTTTAAATATCCAACATAGCTGCTGTGCAAATAACTCAAATGTAATTTACAAATATCTCGATTACAGCTTCAGTGGCTCTTTTGTGTGAATTCAATTAAAATGTTTTGAGGGTAAATGAATGTAGAATTGAGTGAAAAAGATATGACCAGTAACTCAGTTTCGAGTGGATAGCTTTATATATATAGATAGATTTTTGTAAAACTTACTAAAATTAAAATAGTTATTAAAGTTACTTATTTTCTTTCCACTTTAGTTACTTTAATGTTCCTTGTTATATGTTCTTTTTGTAGCGGTTAAACACCAAATAATCATGCCCTCGGGCAATTTGTTGAAGCATGTTTGTTTTTAATGTCGACCGTGTTGAATCGAGTTTTAATGAGACTTTCATGTTGACCATGTTAAACATAATTTCTTTTGTTGGCCACAAAATTTTCATTTTTCACTTGATGCTTTGGAAACCAATTAAAAATATCCCTCGAAAAAAAGCGAAGGGAACACCATGTTACATGTGCCAGGACACGGGACTCGGGATATGCATAGGATACACAGGATACAGGACACGCTTCCCTCGGCTGAGCCGGTGGCTTGTCACACCTCCCAAAAAACCGAAAAAAAGGGAAAATGAGGGAAAAAAACAAAACACAAACTGGCAAAAGAGCAGCGAAACCCGACTCCTCTGCAGTTGGTGAACTCCGTTGCCACAGAGTGAGTGAGTCATTATGGTGGCAACAGGGGGTTTCTGTGGCTAGGATTTGGATGGGGGCACCCAAGAGGGGAGGGCGAAGGGGGAGGGGCAAAGGGTTTGACGTTGGCGCCTGTCAGCTTGTTGCAAATGAGGTTGGCCCATCTTCCCAGAAGGATGTGTTAGTGCGTGTGTTTTCGGGGCAGCTGCATTGTCGGGCAATTAAGCGCTGTCCCTGCCGCAAACTAAGCTGGCGGCACTGGAAAAAAAAATACCCGATTAGGAATCGAAATGCACTTCAAGTATTTCGGGTTTTGTGAGAAGTTCAAATCGCCCATCCTTACCATAAAACACTACATTTCCTAAGGGTAATATTATTGTGTTATTTAGAAAGAACCTTAACTTTGATTATTATCCAAAAATGTATCTCGATTTTTTAAAGATAATTCTTTTTTTTTTATTAATTTATTATTTATTTGTTATTATTTTTATTACAAAATAAACCAAAAAAAACTATGACATTTTACAAATGTAAAGTCAAATTCTGACTCCAAAGATCATGAATATCAGTAAAATATCTAAACGAAATTAACATAAAATGCCAAACAAACAAATTTCAAAACCGTTTATAGGGACCATTTATTTCTCACATAAAAAGTGTTTAAATTCGGTTTTTTTGCTTAAGTGGAAATTAATTTCAATGAGTTATAAGCCCATTATAGATTTTTCAAATATTTGTTTATGTTATATATGCTAGTGTTGTATTTTCCACTTGTGCAAAATACGAAAAAAAGATTTTGCTGCGCAAAATCAACTTCATTAGATCAACTTGTTTAAATTAACAAAATGAATGGGCAAATATTTTTCATTTCATCAGTGGGGGTGGACAGGTGCCAAGACTGTTATGGGTCTATTTCATTCCCCCAGCCTCTTTTTCACGTTTCCATCTTCAATTTGGCTTCATTGTCGTTGTTTCTCGTGGCTTGTAATCAAACAAATGACTGCGCCCAGGTGTTGCCACAGGCGGTGCCACACCCACCCAATAACCACCCACCCACGCAGGGGCCACACCTCCCCATTCCCCCCTTTAAAAAGTCAACCTTCTTCCTTTCAATTTGGAGGTAAAAAGTCCACCTTCCTCCCAACAATTTGGAGGTATCCCCAGTGCCCTTAAAGCTTCTTTCATTGCCTGTCAGTCTTTTGGGCTTTTGGCTTCATTTCGCTCTTAACGTGCGTTCGCCTTCATTATTGGCTTTTGGCAGGCTCTTCTTCTCGGTTGCCCCTCGTAAACCCCCATATGTCCCTCCATCTTCCAAGTTTCCCAGTCGTCTCCCTCTTTACTTATAATGATGCGCAATTTGTCGTTAATTTTTTGGGCATTTTGTTTTATGTTATATTTATGCTTCTCATCGTTTTGCAGCTGAGTCTTGTCTCTATCACTTCCTGGTTTTTGGCTTCTACAGAGAGAAAAATATAGAAAGGAAATAATATTTATACAATGAGTGCCAATTTCAGATGTGACTACAACCGTATTTTGGGATAATATCTTATAGATAATACCCAATTTAATTTATTACTGTGTATATACCCATTCCACTTCCGATTCGTCTCTGTTTTCTCTGCTTTGACTTTGGGGAATTTTTGTTTTATGTGTTTGGGTCGTGCAAAACTTTCTTCGTCGTCATCATCATTTCATTAATGGCATTTTTAGTTGTTACTCTCCATTTCCTATTCCCCATTCATGTTGTTCTTGCTGCCATTGTTGATCTATGTCCTTTTTGGGGGCTATTAAAAACTGATTATGTGCTCCAATGGGATTGCGACTGCAAAGATAGCAAATAGCGGAAGCTCTAACATTTTCCATTAGATTTTCCACAGCATTCTCAACCGGTTTCCGCCCATTGTGTTCATTAAGTTAAGCGCTCGTTGAAACTAAATGGCGCTTAAAGGATTCGGAAAACGGGGGAAAAGAAGGAAAATCACTAGGGAGGGAGATGGAAAAGGGGGGCACATTACCAGCCACGTGGCAAACCCTTTTACGACTTCATTTTCATTAGCGGAGACCGTGCAAAGTGCAAAATCCAGGCAAAAATCGTACTGCACCCAGTATCCCAATCCCCCCTCTTTTGGGGTGGCCGAAACTACTGCCGAACCCAAAAATAAAGCAGCCCAGAACAGACCTAACCAAACCGAACCGGAATGAGAACCAGAACCAGAACCAGAACCGCCAACCAAAACAAATGCCCCGCGGCATTGTGGCAACTGTGCATCTGTTCATCTGCTCGTCTGCTCATCCACCGCTGCAACTTCTGCCGCCGGAAGTGCTGCACTTCATCAATGGGGGAAAACGGGTGGATTTTTGGGGGCAACTACCTAAAGAGATAAGCAAAAGGGCCTGGGAAACGAGCACATAATCAGGCGATCTCTATACATTTTTGTTCAACCGTTATCAGGTGTCTTTGTAACATGAATCACTTATAAAATATTATAAACCTCAGTAATAATAATGATTAAAATTTTTATTTCAATAAAACCTCTTTACATATACCTATAGAAAAGTAGAAATACCAATTACTTAAGATGAAACGTTCTAATGCATATGTAAACTGTTTTATGTCAACATTTACTTACATTACAATTTGAATGATAAATACTCAGATTATTTTACTTATAATGTAATTGTTTTATTACCAAAAAGTATAATTTTGTTTTCAAAGTAACTTAAAGTACTTACATTTTATTGAATATTAAATTCCAGTACCTATAATTAGGAAGAATGTTGTGTTTTAAATTACAGCATTTTCATATAATTTATTTACGAGACCACTTAAACACCAGAATTAATTGTGTGATCCATAGTATTTAAACTATTCATTGCCCATTAGTGATATTAATATTTAATATTAAACAGCCCGAAGGCTATTCAATTTAATATGCCACTAAAAGGCGCTAAAGAGCTAAAATTTAATAAAGATTAAATACGCTTAAAATGCTTCCAGTTGCCCGAAAACATCCCGAAGCATATAAAACAGCTGCAATTCCTAGAAATACATTCCACTTGCAGCAATAATTTCTGCTGCTGATACTTATTGTTATGATTGCAGAAAGAGCTGCAAAATGGAGCTCCGAACGGCAAAGGAGCGGGGGATATGGCGTTCAACTAGCTTTTATCCAGGAGTTGGCTCATTTCACTCAACGCACCATACAGCAACGGGCATTGGCCCAAACGGCACTCCGCCAGCATTCCACACACTCCACTCCACACTCTCTAGTGGCCAAATCCAATTGCCATGCAAATGTGCAACAATTGACAACAGAAACAGGCGCCAGACGAGTTGCGATCTTATAGATACAGGAGCGGATGGGTGGCGGATGAGAAGTGGGGGACGAATGACGCACATGGACATGGACAGACAATTAAGTGTCAAGTTTTCCACGAACATTATAATGGTGGAGGAGCACCATGGGCGGGGGAAAAGGGGAGCAACTAGTGACGACGAGTGTTTTATGCTGTTTTACATTTGTCTCGCTATGGAGCGGATACGAAGCACGCTAAAGGGTCCCACACAGACAGAAAAATTCACATCTGCAATCTAATAAAAAAATATTTTGGATATTAAAAAATATATATCTATAAAATGTTTAGTAGTAAATTCGTATGCCACCTCTAGGTTCTCAATCAATTTTCTTATTTTAATTCTTAAAAATATTAATCATATTAAAAAGTAAATAACTCTAATATAGCATCAGTAAGAAAGATTATACCTTACTTCATAGAAAATTTTAATATTTTAAACATATTATGTTTGGACCAGAACTAAAAGAGTTTTAGCAATATTTCTTCAGACGAGGGGCACGACTAAAAACCACTCTGGATACCTTAGTAAATCTAATTTAATTTATACATTTTTGTTTAAAATATATATCTATAAAATGTTTAGTAGTAAGTTCGTATGCCACCTCTAGGTTCTCAATCAATTTTCTAATTGTAATTCTTAAAAATATTAATCATATTAAAAAGTAAATAGCTTTAATATAGCATCGTAAGAAAAATTATACCTTACTTCATAGAAAATTGTAATATTTTAAACATATTAGGCTTGGACTAGAACTAAAAGAGTTTTAGCAATATTTCTTCAGACGAGGGGCACTACTAAAAACCACTCTGGATACCTTAGTAAATCTAATTTAATTTTATAAATTTTTGTTCAGTGCAGTTGAATGCCATTGCTGTGACATTTGTCAACTGTATGGCGACGGGAACAAAAAAATCTGAGATTCAGGGGTTAGGGTTTGGGGGAGGGAGTCGCAGACAACGGGGCGTATGTGTAACTTCCGGATTTTCTTGTTGTTATTGTGCTTTTCCTTGCTTTTTTTCCTGTTATTTGGGATGCTGCCCGGGCAAAGTGTATTATGCTAGTGTGTAGTGTGTGCAGTAGGAATATTTCATTTGCCTAGCTCCCCCGAAACTCCCCCACTTCCCCATTTTGGAGTCCTCTCGAAAGCGAACCAGGCAGGCAAACAATTGCCTAACAAAAGCGGCTTACATGCAACACTTGAGGCTCGCACAATTCTGGCTGTTGCTTTCTGGTTTCAGCTTTTGCTAGTTGCTTTTTGCCATTTGATGCTGCCACTGCTGTTGCTGTGGTTGCTGCTGCCAACTAGAGTCTGACTGCAGTTAAATTACAATTGTTCGCTTTGTTGCACATTTGTTTTTTCTAACGATTTTTGCGCAATTTGCATTCTACTTGGGGGTTTTCTATTCGCCCAACTCTGTTCTCTATAGAGAGGGTGTTAGAAAGTTTATTTGGCGGGTCAAGAACTGTTTAAATGCGATTGATAAAACATTTTTTTAATATTATACTAATGTGTGTCTATTTAGTTGGTTATTAATCAATGTGTTTTTTCTTTTTTCTAGGTAATAAACATTTAACCAAATGGATTCGCTAGCTCATTTTTTATAACAAGCCGTGAGTTGCTAATTAATAATTAAATAATTATAAAGGATATTTTATTTTTTGTATGGGTGGCTTATACACAAATACTGCTACTTCAATTATAAAAAGAGAAAGTATTCTATTGTTAAATAAATTATGAAATAGTAGCCCTTTTAATAAAGGCTTTTATAATCACTTTTTATAACAACAAGAATTCATATAATTTTTTAATATTACTATTTTTTCAAAACAAGATTAAAACTTTTTAAAATGTAAACTAAATAAATTTGATAAAACAATTGAATAAACCTATAGAAATCCTTAGTAAGGCTAGAACAATAAATAATAAGAAAGGATTAACCCTTTATAGGCTCGTGGGTCTAACCCAGTCCCAAAGAGAGTATCTCCCATTCGAACCCCTTTCTTTTTTTGGATTCAATGGGGAACCGTTCCTAACTGTGTGTTCCCTTTTCATACCTTCCATATAAGTAATATGTAATTGTGTTTGGTTTGCTCGAAGGGAGATGCACACATTCAGTGGTGAAAAAAGAGAGAGAGAGACGGGGTTACCGGGGGAGAAAGAGATGGGGGATTGTGGGGCTCTGCCGGCTTTGTCACAATGTTTTTTCCGCTTTTCCCCGCTGCCGTTTTGCATTGTTTTCCATCTGGTGGTGTGTGCGACAGTGTTTAAATGGTATAAAATGCTAATCGCATTTGCCCCACACGGCGTTGATTTATGCCAGTGTGTGTGTGTGTATCTGTGTGCGAAAGGATTTCTGCCTGCCATGTGTATAGGTGAAAAGGATTAAACGGAATTTGGCTGCCAAGGCTTAAAATTTCATGTTAATTGTAACCGAATTCAAAATTAATTAATTAGTCATAAATCAGGTGTGTGTGCGCCAAAAAAAAAATTGTAATCCAAAGGAGCGAGAAAAACCAACGCACACATTTCACTGCAAATGCAGAATACAACCTACAAACAAACAAACCTCATTTGCATATGCAAGTTAACTTCATTTGCATGAAATGCGACGCTGCTTAAACTCAAAAAAAAAGAAAAAAGAAAACAGGTCCAAAACAGTAGGGAAATGAGGAGGAAAAGGAAGGAAAGTGCTTGCACTTGGTTGACTTGGAGGACCAGGAAAAGCAACAGCAGTGGGGACTTAAAAATATTCACACATAACAGCCAAGTAGCTAAATAGTAAACAGACATACACAAGGATACAGTGCGTGACAAAATCCTAAGGAAAAAGTCCAAGGAATCCTAAAAGATTTAGATTAATTAGAAAAGGATTTAACAATCTGGGGTTATTTTTTCTGACTGCAATATCTTTGAAACCAAGCACTATGATTCGGTTTAAAATCTATTAAAATAATATAAATCAGTAAAAAGTATGGTATTCAAATAAAATGAAATTTATAGAAGCAGAAAATGTAAACTTGTTTGCAATACATAAATCTAAATTGCCTACTTATTTTACTTTTAGAGTTATAAACCGTTTTTTCATTACTGCTGCTGTACATATTTTAACTAATTGAACAAAAATTATAGATAAAACCCGAGTTGGTTGGCTAACTGACCTAAATGTGAATTTCCGATAAGAAATTACTAATGCCACTAATGTGAAATTGGGTTACGATTGATTAATGTTTGTTCTTTTTTAAAGCATTTACTTACTTAGTTCAAGCACTACCATGTCCATCAATATACTAATCATGATGATCATGTGTGTAGGTATTTAGCAAACCAAATCTAATTAGGTAATTTGATCCGTTTGCGTTCATTAGGCTTTGAATTCCAAAACGCACTGTATTGGTGCATCCTGTGCGCTGTGGGTACACCAAGTACATAATGTGGGTAAATGGAATACACACAAGGAGGTCCCGAAGAGGAAGGACGAGGTTTCTACAGAGGATTGGATGGGAAAAGTTCAGGATGCGGACGCAAAGGAAGCTGCCTGCCTTCCCATAATGAAGCATCACGAACTTTTGTATTATAAGTTATTAAATTTCTGCGGCTGCCACAACCCTTGGAGTTGTAGTTTCCGAAATGCACTGAAAGAAATAGAGGTACTCTCAGGGCTTTTCCAGCTCCCTTAATTTGGTTTAATTATTCGCTACGAGCTGGAGTCAAAGACCTGCGTTCGTTTCGACCTCTTCATTATTATTCTTTACGCCCCAAATTCATTTTCATTTGTGCAGCTCGTAAGTTTTCCCCATCGCCACATGGCATTCTGAAGTCATTTTTCCTCGGCTTTTCACCACCCGGCCCCTCCCCCTGCCTTTCTCCTTTCAACTTAATCCTTGTTAGCTTTCGGCGAGAGCTGGTTTTCCTTCGTCTGTCGCGCATTTTATGCAAATTACTTGCTTAAAGCTTAAAGAATAAAAAATAAATGGCAAGTGCAGATTGGTCCTGGCAGAAAGCCAGTCACGTCACATGTGGCTGGGAAAACCAGAGGAAAATATGCCATGCCGGCTTTGGACCTATCGACTGGTTAACTTTGAACCTGGCCGAAGAAGATCCTTTTTTTTTTTTTCTTAAATGCGAGTTGCGTGACTTTTGTGCCTTTTTATTTTCGCCTGGCTCATCAAGGATGTCATCATCTTCAGAGCCCTCATCATCATCATCATCATCATTCGCCTTCCTGTTGACAGTTGAGCATTATAAATGCCAACGAATTGCTACCTCCGACTTTTCCTTTATCTTTATGAATGCTCTTAACTTTTCCTCAGGAGTCGGAGGTATATACACTCACCCACTTTATTAAATGGAGCATAATTTATGTGCGGGATTTCGTTTTATTGCCCGCAAAAAGGAGACTCATGATATGCATATCAGAAAATTGCCTCGGTGAAAAGTACACTTTTTTAAGGGGGTGAAGTTGTGCAGCCAGCAAGTGCTAATTGAAAGCTAATTAGGGTCCACCCTAAAAGGGGAAAACCCACGTAATCCACACCCAACAACTTTATTCCCTGGCATCGCCTGTATGTGGGTCACCCATATTTTAGTATCTAAACCAATTCAATCGAACTTGTTCCGAAAAAACCACCCCGAAAACAACCCTTTGGGTCAACATTTTCAACTCCACAATCCACAATCAAGTTCAAGGCATGCATGTAATAACCAACTCAATTACAGCCCCCTGGCAATTTGCTATCGATTTAATAATTGCCTGATAAAAAAGTAAAAATACACCGTAATCGATAAAATCCATTAGCCATAAACAACCTTCGTAGTACAGGAAACTACCAAAGCCATCAGCAAGAAATCAAAAATCGATTAAGCCCGTGATGTATTTTCCTTTCTCCCCTGCGGTTGTCAAAAAAAAGTTTTAATTACGCGCAAATAACAAAAAATAAGGAGAAATGCACAAATAAAACGTGTATCGCTGTTAATATGGCAGAAGTTCTTGAAATGTGCATCGCAAATTGCCATTTAAAATGCAATCACATTAACCCCAGACATCCTTTGATCAATTGAGCCAATTGCGGAATGCTTAATTGCTGGTGCTTAATGTGCTTTTTTCGCCATTTTTGTTTCACATATTTTTTTTTAATTGGTTGAGTCTGCTGCTGGAAAAAGTGTACATTTAAGACCAGTGTTAATTAATTTCTATAAAACAAGGGTAATTAATTTCATAAAAAAAAGTTTAAGGTTTTAAGAATGATTAAGTGTAATGAGTTATATTATATCCTTTGATCCTATCATAATTTGTTCTCTCGTTTTTACTTATTCTACATCCCAATCCTGTTGCTTAGTGTAAGCATAACCGCCAAAAATAAAGGAAACACGTTTCATCTTCCTGTTTTGGGGCTGCATCTGAAATCTAACAGCTGCCTTTAAACGCAGATGAAACCTCCGACTGCCCGGATGACTGACCATTAATTTGAACAAAGCTAATGCCGAAAATTATATGGCCAACGGTATCCGCCAAAAGTATTTGGGTTACCCTCGAAAACGAGCAAAAAATAAAAAAAAAAGAATGTAAAACGGGTTTACTAGCGACTTGTTCGCGAAATAAGTTCCGCTCCCTGGGCCCCAAAAAATCGGCGAAAGACCAACAACAACAGATGTCGGCGATCGCGATCGAGTTACCTGAGATCGGGGGCCGCTTCGGCGTCCCCTACCATCCTATATGCTGTCTCCTTTGATTTGAGCTGCGGCAGGTGCAAAAATCCAAGTCTCATCAGGGCTTTAGGGTCTCTGTTTCTGGGCACTGAAAGAAATTATGGTTTATAAATTACGAATACTTGATATTTTATTACAGAAAGAGTCATAATATAATATAATTTAATAATATAATTTAATTGCTTGTTGATAATAGGGAACTTTATAATAAAGATCTTACAAAAACACTAATTATTTTTAAAAGAGTTCTACCATTATTTATTTGTGTATAATAGGGAACTGTATAATAATGCTGATCCAAAAATTATCATTTTATGTTGAAAAGAGTCTTTTAAAATTATAATTAAATATTTTCCAAGTCTATTTATTTCTTAATAATAAATATTCCTAAAATAAAATTACTAAAAATGAAAAAATATCTTGTAGACAACAATGGATAATCAGTAAAGATATCTATCCAAAAATTATTGTATTCGAAATTGATAAGTATAGTCCTAGTAATATGATCTATCTTATCAGATACATATATGCTTATATTAAGAGATTCGTTTTGAAATATATATTTTTTCAGTGTAGGTATATCTTTTCCTTTCCCTGGCTTTGTGTCCGTTGCCCTAACTGATTTCCTTTGCGCTGGCACACCTGCTGTCTTGTCCTTGTTTGCGATCTCCCCATATACCATATATACATATCTGTGTGCATATTATCCCTAGCTGACTCACTCAGGTAGCCTGACGTGATCCTTTGTGGCCATAATGGCCCTTTCGCAATTTGTTTGCTTTGGTTGTTGGGCTCTGCGTTAATCGAAAGTGCTTAAGTCTGTATCCTGCGCAGGACTCTCGAAGATTACGATCTGCGGCTTACAGAGGACGGGTCTGGAACGGCCTCTCATCATTGTCTGTGTCAAAATAATTGCCATAAATTATTCCACTACCTGCTACTGTCTGGAAATAACCTCGAATCACTTGAACAAAAACTAAAGTCCTTGTGAATGTGTTAATTTCTTTGACTGCCTTTGTGGAGTACCTTTCTGTTGGGCGTCAATTGAATTAATTTCTTTTGTTTGGGCCATTGAAACTTTGACCTTTTCCCTATCGGTACACTGGAAACATTATGACACCATTTTATTTAAATATAAATTGTATTTGGATATACTTTTATGCTCCCTTAAATTTCGCATAGCCATTTTCCCATTTTCCATTTCAAATCCTCAGCTCTTATCAACGTTTGATGAAGTGATTCCACTTCAGTTTCACTTGACCAAATAAAATTTCCTTCATTAAAATGAATGAACACCGAAAACTAAACTTCAAATTGCTCAGCCTCAAGGGGGAAGTCCTGAACTGAAGAGGGAAAAAGGAGGCTTGGCCCATCTTTGAGTACATCTCCACCGAGTTCATCTCGCATTTTGCCGTTGTCGTTCGGATTTACGAAAATTACTGCTGTGTACAACGGGGGTAGAGTACTTCAACTTGAACTGTCGCGCAGTTGGTATATATTTTCGGAACAGACTTTCTCCGCCCGCCGCCCACCGCCCCCTTTCTCCTTTTATTCTCCAATCCCCAAGTCCCAACTGCATTTGCCAGTGTTATTCCAACGCCACTCGCCGTCGCATTGTTTGACAGTTCTGTCTCTATCCCTCCACAATTTCCCTTCTATCCAACTTCCCCGAAAACAGCCCAGAACCAGATAACAGACAAAAAAAACTTTAGTTTCCGACTGTATGTACACACAGAAATTGGTGAGGGAAACAAACCGAAACCAAACTAAATCAAAAATCGATAGTAATAACAGGCGAGAGAATATCAAGGGAATCGTACTTTGGAGGCTAAAATGTATTGTGTAGGTGAGAAGAAAGATTTAAAAGCATTTAAAATAAGCATCAAAAAAGGTATTGCACACGGAAAACAGTGTTAAAAAGTTCTTGATATTCAAAGATTGAGTAATGTTAAATTGATACTGAAAATTGCAATTTATCGGTTTCTTTCCCTATCCTTAAAAATTAAACGGACTTCTATAAAACGAGTGTCTCTTCTTATAACTTATGTTATCAGTATAGATAAAAGTACAACAAATTGAATAATGAGCTTTATAAAGTACTTAATATTCAAAGATTAAATAATGTTAAATTGATATTGAAAATTTCAATTTATCGGTTTCTTTCCCTATCCTTAAAAATTAAACGGACTTCTATAAAACGAGTGTCTCTTCTTATAACTTATGTTATCAGTATAGATAAAAGTACACCAAATTGAAGAGTGAGCTTTATAAAACCATATTCATTTTGAATTTGAATTTCCCTTTTGTTTAAATGATAGAATCATATAGTTTAGAGTGGTATTCAGCATTTTGAAAAGCAAAGTGTCGAAACTTTTAAGAGCGACTTTTAGCGTCGAACTGGGGCTGTCCCGTCATTTTGCCCATAAATAGAATGCCTGACAGTGCAGCAGAGTTTTCCCATGACCATCCGGCTGTCCGTTTTTTATTTCAGGATGTGGGATGTGAGCTCCGGCTGCTGTCTTTCGCTCATTTATGTTTGACAGACGGTGAGAAGTACGTGTTTAGCCGGGGTCCTTGGAGAAAAGCGGGGTACTGAACGCCTGTCAAGGTAGCGACGTTTGAAAATCCGTCTTGATAACCACATTGAGGCTGCCTACTGACGCTCATCCTCCTCGGGCGGCTTATATACATACATCCCCCTATCAATTGAGGAAATATCACTTCAAGTGGCCAGGCTATAAAACACAAAAACCCCTCCAAAAAGTGGGGGCCCAAGTGGAGCCCAGTGTGCCACTTGAATCGCCTCGAGTGCAAATGAGAAAAGACGGGCGAGTGGCCGGAGATCCTGGGGTCGTCCTAGTTGGAGTGTCCTGTGTCCTGTGTCCTCTGCTGTCCCTGGATATTTATCATTTTGCACTCTTGGCTCGAGTGACAAACGAGTGGAAAGCCAAAGACACATGCAGAGAGCTGGCCAGAGAAAATATTGAAAAATGATTCGAAAATGGCCTCCGGTTTTTGGTCTCCGATTTTCGGGTTTCTGGTGTCTGATAATGTCGGATGTCAGTCTCTAGTTAAGTCAAATACAAATTGTCCTATGCTCGATTTAAGTGGTGACCAAATACAAAGAAAGTCTACTGCTGTTAAAAAAAATTGTATTTCATATTTCACAGCACTGATAAAGTGAGTAATGGCGATATAATTTATACAAAAATAGGTTCCTTTAAAGAAATTTATTCTTTTAAAATGTTTTACTTATATAAAAGACCCCATAAGGAGCACAATATATATTTCAAAAGGTTTGCCTTTACACTAATGATAGCCAGATATTATATTTTTAAAGATCTAAAACCTAAAATCTTTTATTTTTCTTTGATTGCTTTAATGGGAAATTTAATTACTTTCCGGTATGTTATAATTTTCTATTGACTTGACCCCATTGCAGGTGGTATTATTATCTCAAGAAATGTCTATATATAAAGTACTGTTTGTAATTGTATAGGTATGGGAGTGGGCCTATGCTATCTATGTGTGTCAGTTAGTGAACTTTTGTGTTTTCCCGCCTCTCACCGCATTTCAAGCAATGTGATATTTACTTATTTGCCCCACTCCCTGTATTTTGTGACTCTGTTTGATGACGAAGTCGGGGGCCGCTGGCCTTATCTCTGCTAACTTTGCCACCTAGCGGTCGGTTGTTCCTGATTTTCCCCACTCTCGAGAGTTCTCCAATTCTCCCCCATCATCGCAGCGCCTTCTCCTCTGAATTCTCTAATTCAGATTGCCCGAGTGGCCGTGCTGGAAGTTGCCTAAAACATTTTTGTGATTCTGTCCGTCGGTTTTTTGCCGACCCGCTACCCGCACGTAAGTTTTTCAAATTTCCACTCTGGTCTAGATCCTGTGGCTCCTTGAATTCCTCCCTTCGAGTCCTGCCCACATTGCCTTAGATTTCTGCTTAATTTATGTTTCTATGCCGAGACCGTTGGTCTGTTTATCTGTCTCTTTTTTCCGCTTCTCTTCTTACTCCCTCTAACTAGTTCTGTCTTCTGTGCTTCATATTTAACTTTTTGAATACCCTGGGTTAAGTTGGGGTACTTCAGATATGGCCAAGTTGGAGATAAGTAGCTATAATATACAACAAGTTTAGATTTTAGTATGATTTAATTGTTTATACCATTTTTAGGAACTACTTACTTGAGTTTAAGGACTGGTATTGATCAACTATATATTAAACTGTATATTAAACTAAGCCTTAAAATATTTTCATCGCTATCTTACCGCAAGTTAAAGGGTGTTTTAAGTTCCTGCCCTTTTTGGGCTTTTTGTATTCACGACTTTTACTGGCCTTAAGTCTCATTTACCAGGTGTTCAGCTTCCTTTTACACCTGTCCTCCTCCTCTTGCATAAAAAAGTCCTGCTGAATGCTTCCCTTTTAGCCTGCCTTCATTTTCACGTCCTGAATTCCCATTTACTCGCTGTTGGGGCTTTAAGTTTTCGGCTGCATGATAAAGTTGGCCAGATTGCGTCACATCTTAATGAGCAAATGCAGCGGGTTCGGGTCCAAAGTTGCAGGACATACACATAAATGGGGACGGAGCTACTTACAAACTTCCGCGACCAGTGCGGCGGCCATGATTAATCTCAACACTTTCCGACCCATTAATTTCACTCGGCTCTGAAGGGGCTGGATTCCATTCGGTGTGGTAATGGATAGGATGGGATGGGATTCTGTGGATTCTGAAGGGTCTGTGGGGTCTGCGAGTTGTCATGCGAGTGCTTCAATTCGCATTACTTCACACTCCCCTTTGCAGCTGCCCTTTTTCGTGTCGAGAGTTGGGGTTCCCCTTTTGCGTAACCCCTGTTTTCATTTGTATCTTTCTACCTGTGGGGACTTCACCTTTCCCCCAAATGTGTGGCAACGACTCGATGTCCAGCCCCTTTTGCAACAGGGATACAGTTGATGATGATGGGCAGATGACGATGAGGTGTAAAGGTAACAAGTAAGCAGATTGAAAATGCCCTGGCGCATTATAAACATTTGCTGTGTAACTGGAAATTGCAATTTGTTTGGCCGGAAAATTGGGTGGTTGTTGTCGCATGTATGAGGAATGCGTGTCATAAAATGGCTAAAATATTGCCCCAGGCTGGCACTGACATTAGATGGTGGGGGCGGAGTGGTCTGGGCAGTATTGATAGGGGGAGTAGGACATTAAGACGTGACCTGGTGGGGGAGTCTCATTTCCAGCCATCGCCATGGCAACACCCTAATCTATGTCCTGCCAAAAGCGGGGAGGGAGTATACCTATATATATTTATTTATTTTCCTTCATTTCCGCTTTTTTATTTCCCTTTCGGAATGCCCTTTCCTGCAGATAATATGATTTTATAAGTACTCTTGTTAAGTTAAGGTACTTTTTTAATTAAAAATTTAAATTAAAAGCACAAAATGATCTGTTATATGTAATATATATTTAATAGAGCACCATAGCTACACAGGAAAGTCATTATTTTGTAGGTAAAAATTAATTTAATATAACTATTGTAACGTATTCATAAATATCTACTTGATATTGAGAAATGGACTTTCTTCATTTCCTTTACTTGGAAATCGTCTCAAATCGAAAAGGTCAGAAAAGAGTGAGTTGGCAATTTGCAGGGCATTCGATGGTTCGTTTTTCCCACTTTTCCCATTATTCCTGACTAAGTTTTTACGGATTTTCCTACCCCTCGTTGTCAGGATACGAAATTACATTTGTACCTGTAATTTATTGATGTTTGAATGCGTTTGCCTAGTCAGAGGGCATTCCAGAGTTCGAGGGGGAGTGTTTTCGGGGGTGTGTCCTGCGTAACAGCTGTGTGTGAAAGGTGTTTGCTTTTGAAGGTGCCGATATGTGAGGAATAACCTTTCTGGGTTTAGTTTAAAGGTTCATTTGTTCCCTTTGGGGGCGTGAAAATGGCCAACTAATAGAATGTCTTGACCCGAGAAAAGGGTTGCCAGCAATTTGATTTACAGGCCTGCCCTAATGGCAGGAAGCGGAAGTGCCATGTGGGGCGGCCATTTTTTGGGCACGTGACAGCACGAAATGCTAATGAAGTGGGAAATGGAAACCGTTTCATTTGTTCTAGAATGTCAGGTGTGGATAGCAGAGAAATCTCTCTTTTGGCAAATTGGTTGAGAAAGATTTGCCAGGGAATCGCTTACAGTTTTCCGACTCCTTTGAGCCGTCACTCAAATGGCCATAAATTATAAGTGACGAAGGATCTGGCCTGCTCGTTAACTTTGATGGCAAAATCCCTGCAGCAGCCAGGTCCGCATGTGTTGCAACTTATTTACATGCCACACACTCCCCTGCTTTATATAAATATATAGCTATTCGTTGCCAGAACCCCCAATCTGTGCAACCAAGAACTTAATGCCACGCGCCAGACAACAAAGAAAAGCACACGCCCGAAAAAAATGGGGATACTCCGCAGGAAAATGTAAAATTTATCATTTGCTGCAATGAGCTCGAATCCCGGAGCTCCGAAGGAATCCCTTACTTTGACATGCCACCATAGTTTTTTTTTGTCTTTTTAGCAGGATGGGTTCTAAAACGTCTAGTGCAAATCAATGAGATGTTGGTGGTATCCATAGTTTATGCAAAGGATATCAATAAATTAAAAACATTTTAATTTTAAAAATTTTAAACTTTCTTCTGTCTTATAATAAGAAATTTGTAAAACAGTTAGTTTGAAATCAAATGATTTTAAAATAAAACATTAATTTTGACTGTGCTTTTATGTTGTTCAAGCAATTTATCTAGATTTCTTTTGAAGTTTTATCATTTAAATGCAATTAAAAAATATATTTGGTTATTTTTCACTCACAAAACTCATGTGTATATGTAGAATTCAACCTTTAAATAATAATTTCAAAGCGCTTGTTATTTTTGAAAGCTAAATCAAAATAATTCAATTGCATATTCAAACTTATGCAGAGAAACTCAAACTTTTATCACACAATTCAATCTTTCAATTGTATAATTCTCCAATAAAATGTAGAATTCACACAACGCATAAACGTGGAGGCAGCGGAAACTTTGCGGCTTTGACAATAAAAAAGTTTAAAGTCCTTTTGCGCCATTAACCAGAGTGAGACAAAGACTCGGCACACACACATTACCATTCCCAGTCCCGAAAAGACAAAGTTGAGTCACCCGGGCAGCAGCCATAAAGTCTGCAGATTGCCAGAGCCAAATGTTTGCGTAAATTTTCCTGCAACAATTTTGCCAGTGGCCAAAAAAGGAGGAGGATCATTTGTGGGGGGCAGGTTGGTGGTGCAAAGTGGTGGTGCAAGGTGACACATTCCTTTAATAGCTAGCAAGTGGCTGCATCCACTCGGTGCTTGTTGACTTTTCCTTTGTTTTAGTTTTTTTTTTTTTTTTGACTGCCAGAATCTTTCATTTTTCAATGCCAAAGGACATAGGACAAAGGAACCAAGGACTCTTTTTTCATATCTCACTTTTTCTAGCTCTTTCCGCTCGGCAATCATATTGGGATCAGCATTGTAAATTGCCCGACTCGAGTCTCATATTTCTTTATTTCTCTGGCTGATTTTGATAAATGAGTCGGGGGAGTTGGCAAAATCTCCCTGGGCACAGCTTGTAGCATTTGATTGCCCCCTGCCTCGGCGAAAGTTAAACATTATTTCCTTATTTATTTCCCTCAACTTTCCAGACTCCCCAGAACCCTTTTGCACGCATTTCCTTTCGCTTTTCCTGGTTGTTTTATTTTTTTTCCTAGCCCGAAAACATAAATTTGCTTTGTCGCAGCTTCCGTCTGGTCGTGTTTTATTTTATTTTCTCCCCTTTTTGGGTGGTTTTTCCTCTATATTTTCGCCTGGCTCGTGTTGAACAGTTTGACAAGCCCTGAACATTGGTAAACTTTTTCCACGACCCTCGGCTGACTTCTTTTGCAAATTAGATTTTGTTCAGTTTGCTGTGATAAATTGTTGATGGCGCTGAATGTGCTTACATGGCTGGTGTGGGTGGGAATTTGCCAGGGTTGATGAGAGGTTAGATTCCGGTTTTTTTTTTTTGGTTTGGGTTTGACTTTGGGTAGCATTTGTCGAGAAATTTTTGGTTAAGCTAAGTGAGGAATTTCCTTGACTCTTTTTTTTTCGCTTCCTAGATGATGCTCCTATTCTATCCCACTTTCGGTTTCCCTTTTAATCCAATTCAATGAACCTAATATGGAAATTATTCTTTGGAATTTCCGGAGGTAAGGGATCAAGTGACCCTTAAAGAAACCTCAAAGATTCCTTAACATTTAATTCAGGATTTCCTGCAAATGAATAATAGAGTTAAGCAAGTTTTTCCAACTGATTCGACTCAAGGATAATTATTCAAAGAACACAAAATGAAATGCTGAAACTCTAATGAAATATGCAAATGATTAAGCAATTGGGGGCGTGGCAATGGCTGTTTTTGGTGGTCAGTCAGTGGAAGTAATTGTTGAAATTATGCGCTAATATTTTGCACCGACCAACAACAACCACAAAGGCAATCGAGAATGTTGAACTCATTTCGCCATTAACTAAGCCAAAACTGAAATCCAATTAAAAGTTAAACGCCACAAAGGCAAAACTCAGGGCGCAAAGTGTCTGC
This sequence comes from Drosophila subpulchrella, assembly GCF_014743375.2. Lineage (NCBI taxonomy): Eukaryota > Metazoa > Arthropoda > Insecta > Diptera > Drosophilidae > Drosophila > Drosophila subpulchrella. The sequence continues at coordinate 15,571,818 of NC_050609.1, forward strand.
TGGGCGGGAAAAAGGTGTTTAATCACTGGAAAAAATCGAAATTTCTGATATAATTTAGAATTTAGAAAACTACAAGTTCTTAAAAGATGAGAATGCTCGGATTTCTTGGCTGAAACAATTTTAATTTGAATATTACGTATATGCACATCTTTCTGGTCTGTATTTTTGAATATTTAGATTTAATGTAATAGTTTCAAGGACATGTTTGATATTTTTCTCCGTGTAAGGACTTGAAGAGCTGAATTTTTTTCCCCGGCGCCTTGGTCAAGTTGAAGGCTTCCGGTCGAGCTGCAGTCGAGGCCAAAAGGAGGAAGCGAGCAGCGAGCTTAGCATATTATAAATAACATCCAAACACGCAAACCGTTTGGCCAGGTGAAAACAGTTTTGGGTCTGGGAAGCCCCGAACGAGTTAACGAAGCCATTGGCCGTAGTGTTGCGTGCCCAAAAAAACTCTTTTGGGCCAAAACCAAGCCGAACCGAAAGAGAAACTTTCGCAGCTGCAGGACTCGAGGATCTGGGACTACGGTGCGCCGTAAGGAACTTTGATTAAGTTTTCCATCGACTTAAAGTTCCTGCCTGCGAGGCGTCGAAATTAACTAACCCGGAAAAGAGAAAAGCGCGCTATAGATAGAGAGATAGAGCGGGATAGAGAGAGAGTGATGGAGAAAAGGACGTGCCTGGGTTCTCTATGAAGGAGAGCCCGGATAAGTATGCTATTGAGATTCTTGCAGGCACGTAAACACATTAAGATGAGTGCGAGCGGGACGGCGACAGGGGGCTAGAGAGTGACAGGACGATTGGATAGACCGAACCTCCTTTATGATTATTGTCTAAAAATTAATCAAAGTGCGTGCCTGAATTGGCCAAACTTTTTGGCTGGCATCCTAATAGATTTTTGGGCCTACCCCACCACGTTCCTAGCTTTGTGTTTGTGTTTTGAATTTAATTGATATCCGAAATTCCAGTGGGGACAGTAAGCACTCGCTAGGGGAGCTATAATAGATTATATATTATTTAAAATTGATTGAAGTGATTCTAATATAATAAGTAATCATGGTATTATATCTCTAGATATTATTAAAGATCAATTTTAAAGAGTTAAAATAAAAATACAATAGAATAGTTATTTCTACCATCACTATATTACAGTTGGTTCTTCTACTTTATGACCAGTTCAGACTTCAATGCCCACTGCAATACTCAAACTTCATTGTAGAAATCAAGAATAGTTCTGCAGCTGCAAAAGTTTATTGTGGTAAGCCCACCCACAACATCCCCATCAGCCTCGGGTCAAACTTTAATACTTTAGTGGGAGATTAATTAAATTACAGGCAATATTTGTTATTCAGAGGACAGAAAAGGCCGAAGGATTTGCCTTCGAAGCGAAACAAATTGTTCTGGCGTGTGGAAAGTTTCCGGGAAAGAGAACTTTCCCACTTGTGGTGGGGGTGGGGGATTGTATTGGATTGGAATGGATTGGATTGGGTTGGATGTTTCGGATGTGGGTGCTTTAGCTTCTGCTGGTTTCGAGTGTGACAAGCCTCTGAGGTGGCAATATTTGACAATGTTTGCGGCCGATTTGTCGTTTGAAATGGCCGACACTTTGCGGCTTGAATGTCACAGGACACCTGCGGCGATGGTTTCGATTTACTGTTTGATTTTCGGCAGGCCGCATTGAGGTATCCACAAAAAAAAGCACTGCTCAAAGGCAGCGCACGTCATTTGCATAAGGCTGAGGCGCCACACTTTGCAAAATGTCAGCCAGGTGCCTCCAAAATCCCCTATTCTTAGCAGAAATTCAGAAAAATAAACAGAGAGAAACTGCGCTTAAGAAGGCTACTAAATATAGCGAACTTAGGAAAATATTTTAGTTCTATTTGGCCTTTTATAAACTTAAATAGCATACTTGAAGCTAGAAAAATAAAGGGGTTATACCAATAAAGTTAAAAAGTTAAAAACTGAAGCTACAACAAAAAATATGCCATGGGACATCTTTAGTATCCATCTTTTTAACAAAATCATTACAATTCGTACTATCAAAGAACTATTGTCTGACATATTTTTTTTCTCTGCGTTCTTCACTCGCATTTTTCCTCCATCAAATGTCAACCGCCATTTTATGTTTTTTTAAATATACCAAAACAGCCAAGAAAAAATGCGAAAAAACAGAGAGCGGAAAGTGGAAGCACATTTTTCAACTGTCATCAGTTTAAGCTGATGAAATTGCTGACTGACAGACTGACGGACCCCCAGCCGCCCCCTCCACTTTTCCATGCCCCCCCTTTATTTTCGGTTCATTTGCCATCATCGTCGATAATATGACATAAGTATACTCCCAAGTAATGTTCCTTCACCAAAGTTTTTCCCTTTTCAGCCCGCTGTGTGGCTGAGCCCCTTTGATTTCATAATGTTTTCTGACTGCTTTTCTATTTTTTGATTTAGTGCCTGATATTGTTTTGTCCTTTCTCTCTGGTTTTCTGTTTCGGGAAATAGCTGGAGATTTTTATTTGTATTATTTTCCCACTTTCTGTTTGGGTTCTTATTGGCTCTGCTGATTATGATGCTATTTTTGACACTCGATAAAGTCAATAAACATACAAAATGGTCTTGTTTAATAATGGTCTTAGCTTATAAGTAGAATCGGAATTTGTAGGATAGGGAAAAGTGTTAATTTAATATATAGGAAAATCACACACAGTTCAATAATTATTATTTATTTGTCTTCGATAAATAATCATCAGTATGATCCCACCAAAGATATCATCCTATTTACCAGGACATTTATTAAAGAGGGGGCCTATTGGCTTTATTGCTTAACCGTGCATTTGATTCATCGATTTCCTGTGGCCGACATAAATCAATTTATTTATATTTCCATTTTGGTTGTTTCTTGCCATCTTTTTTCCAGCATCGACCATATCGAATTGAAGCCAACCAAACGGAACCAACTTTGGGGCAAAAGTGCGTTACGGTTCCGCCAATTAATATCGATGGTAAGTTGATTTTTATTGCCAAAAATATTCTCTTGCTTTCTTTGTAATGCATTTTTCATAAATTGCATTTTGCAATAAAATTTCGTTGGCCGTAAACTCAATTAAGTCAATGCGGGTGTATAAATATTTCGAAATATGCAGTTTAATTAAATTTATGGTAGTGCCTTTTGATTTGTTTTGTGGATATATTTGGTAGTGGATATGGATTTAACGAAATTTAAGTTTATTCTATGCTGTTGATAGAGGGAAACAGCTGGATTTTAAAATAAATGATATGCATTTTCAAATGAACTCTATCAATATTGATGTCTAAGCTACAATTTTTATTAGTATAATCGATAAAAGTGCAATAAAAATGGCCAGAGCTCCGAGTGAATATACCCAATCCCCATTTTATTCCATCAGACAGTGTGTGTTTTCCGATTTTTTTTTTTTTAACTCCAGCTTGCTCTATTTTTAATGCAGTTTGTTGAACTTTTCTCGTGCAATTTGTATTACTAATGCGAACGGCAAACAAAGATGAGTTAGGGAAAAGTGCTGGGGAAAAATAGGAATGGCAAGCCAATGAGTCGAATGATTCGGGCAATTGCGATTCCAAAGGAGCAACTCTGCTGCCCCGTAGCCTGGCCCAGATATTCCTCGGTTTGGGGCGGAAAGATGTCCGTAATAACTCACATCTGGCCAAGGGAAGTCCTGGAAAAAGGATTAAATATGCAGCACAAGTCGAGACCAGGAAGGCTCTTAGTCACACGGAAGGAGCACCAGAGAACAGCAGCTGAAAAGTTTAGTTTAAGTGTACGGGTACAGCAAAAACAACAACAACATCGACGACGACAGCCAGCAGAACTTGGCTTAAATGCGCTCATGTGCAAAAATGCCATTGTTTTGGATTTGGTCGTAAACAAAGCGGTGAAGCGAAGGCAAAAAATTTCCTTTTTCCCGTTCTTTCCCCCAAGAACCCTATAAAAACTAGGCGAAAAATGGAGGAAAGGTTTGAACATTTTCCACCTCTCCCTGTCAAAGTTGGTGGGGAAATAAAAGAAAACGGAAGCTTCTACTGCAAATAAGTCTAAAAGGTTGGTCAAACTTGGGGACCTGGTTAATTCCCTGGAATGAGCACTTAAAAGGATAAGGAAACTAGACCATAAAATGTTTAGTCTTAATGATTATTGTTTGGTTAATTAAGTTGACAATTGCTCAGGTTTACTAACATTGCAGAGTTAGAATTTGCTTGTCTTGTGAAGTTTCTACAAACTAAGTTTTAAAACTGCTAAAAAATTCCAAGGATCTTTTTTAAAAATATTGTTTTTTAGTTTTTTATTCTTACACATGTTGAATAATCTGTAAATTCAGGTGTATACCATTTTCCCAAAGTGTATTTAAAAGTAACAATGGAAACAACGACAGCAACAATGCCTGTTCAACACTTGAGGACTCTTCCTCACTCACACACAGAGAAAGGGACTTTCCGAACACGCAGAATTGAAGGGGGAGAAAGTGGGTATACGGGGGGCTTGGCCAAGAGTTCTAGATCCCTTTTAGTTCCATTTCTACTTGAAGAGTGGGTAAAAAAGTGCTATTGGGTTTTTGGGTTCTTGTTTCTGCTTTTGCTTTTGCTTTCAACGTGCGTAGTGCTTTCCTGGCAAAGAGGGGTAAAAACTAAGGGGGGCTGTACAGCAGGACTGTGCCACAAATGGCGTCACATGCTAAAAACCCAAATAGCAACAGCAACCACAGTACCAACAACTACAACAAATACAATTTTGAGAACGTTTGCTTGCAATCTCACTACAAAAACTTTTGAAATGCAACAAAAAAGCCAGACAACATGGGCGCAGGCGAAGAGGGGAGCTTGGGATCTCGAGTGACTACAAGTCATAAAGTACACAACACAACAGGGCAAACATGGAGAGGACAATACGCAGACATCCAAGTTTTCGGACGACTTCACAAAATGTCCGCCCCCAAAATGTTCGTTTCACTCGTTTCCTGCTTGAATTGCAGTCACATTTTTGGCATATGTCACCACACCATATGCAACAACGCAGTTACATTGAAAACATTTTAACCAAAATTGAATATACTTGGAGTATAACCACCAATACTATTCCAAAGACGAACAAAGCCGCCCATTAATAATTCCAAATGGTCGCCAACAAATTGACCATTCGAAGCTTTACCAGAAGTGCCAGAAAACAGCAGCAACAGTTTCGTAAAAATGGCTTATAAATTATTATGGCACAAAAGAAGTAAAAGTATTTGTTCGCTCACTTTCGCAGCGCAGCCGAGTTTATAAATTGGCCATAAAAACCAGAAACGGCAGAGAAAAGTCGGTGGATACCAAAAGGGGGTGGTGGAGTGCCAAAAAAAAAAAGTTTGCGACAAATTGCTGGAAAAAAGCTGCACTAAAATATGGACCAGACTCGCCGGTTGCCCATTTAAAATCGGGGGGATTATGCGAAATGTTTTAAAACCGTGAATTTATTGTATGCTACCCCTAGGTAATTTATTTAACCAATATTTATCTGTTAAATGAAGCCTGGTTCATATATTTCAGAAATGGAGATTAAACTTTCTGCCTCAAAATCAGCTCTGTCGCATATACCCCAATAATCTGGTGTTAAGTGGCCATTCAACAATGTTGTAAAAGCTTTAGTCAACAACTGGTTGCTCGGTTTATTTGTTTAAAATAGATTCTGTCTAAATATTTATGCTTTTAGTTACGAGAGTTCCCTTCATTGACCGCTGGTATTTTCCCTTTTCCACTCCGTTTGCCATTTGTTTGGCTTTCATTTTGGCAAATTGATTTGTCCATTTAAATAAATTCATACTGTGTGCATTCCCCAAAAGGATACTTTGTTTATGTAGATGGTAACAATAACAGATCCATTTAGTTGATTAATTGTCAATCGGCAAGGATGTTTGCCTTTCGCTGCAGGGAAAGGCCTGCGGGCTGATTTTATAATATGTATATATAATATATTTTCCTGATCCAAACGCTTTTCTTTCTCTCCACTTTCACCCCTCTTAGTTCTACTTCATCTGGTTTTCCTTCGTCATGTGGCAGCTGCCTTCGCATTGCAAATAAATATTTTATGGCATTCTCTCTCTCTCTTTTGCAAATACAATATGGCCGCCGCCATTTTGGCATTCACTATTTCGCCATTTTTACCATTCCGCCATATTTCATTTCCGCTTCCTCCACGTGCTTGTTGTTATTGTTAGCCCGGTGCCTTTGTTTGTTTGCTGGCTGCCATGGCGCATTTTGTGAAAAGTCAATTATTTATGCATGTCACGTTATTTTCCGGCAAAAGAGCACAAAAACTGAAAGAAAGGAAATAAACCCCACCAAACCAAGCCAAACAATCATGAGTTGGGTAGCACAAAAAACAAAAAAAAAATCCAAAAAAGAATGAGGAAATTTGCGCTAAAATGGCCAAAAATTCAAATGTCACCGCCAGCAGCAACCGCATTTTCCCCGTTCCTAATTTTACTCCGCATTTTCCCCACCGAATTTCCCACCGCTAGGTGGCAAGCTGATTATTAGATTTGACTTCTATGTGTGTGCCTGTCCTTGTGGGTCTTTGTATACATTTTGGTTATATATTTTCGTGTGTTTTTAGAAAGGCGACGGGAAAAATAAGAGGGAGGTACAAAAAGGTACCAGAGCAGCACATGCCATTGAAGGCAATTCAATTGTAATTGAATAGAATGAAAAATATCTTCATTTGCTGCTGAAATAATTTTTCATTTCATTGTGTCAGCACAAAATAAAGGAACAAAAAATCACATAAGCTTAAAATAATGAGGTAAGAAAGAGCAGGAAAATAGGGTCAAAAGGTTACAGAAAAGATTAGGTAATTATATTAAAATAAGTTTAAAGTTTAGTATTGTGTTAAAGAGTTTTAGATTCATCAAAAATTAAAATTGAAAAAAATATTTTACTCACTTCAAGTTTCTGTAAAAGGATCGAATATTCTATTATTATTACTGTGATTTTTTATTCTGTCTGATTTTGTAATGACTCAAGAGCAACTCAAGAGCCAAACAGCTTGGCCCATTGTACCTCATCAATCCATCCATCAATCAATCGATCTATCGATCAATCCCAGTCGACTGTCATATTACCACTTGACAGCTAACCAGACTGGACATCGTAAAATAAATATGATATTTGCTTTTGAGCTGCTTTAAACAGCAATTAAGTAGATTAAAAGCAAAGTCGTTTGCTGGCAGCAGTTCAAAAGGAAAATGTAATCAATTGAATTAAATTTAAATTAAATTTAATAGAAAACACACAATGGAGTAAAAAACAGGCAGTAAAGTAGTGAAGTGAAAACAAAGGCCAGAATCCATCGCGAACTGGGCTCAGTGGGGCGTTAAATTGAATTGTTGTCACCACAATTTACACAGCCACGCCCTCTTTTCCTCCATTATACTGGATATACTCGCTTTTTGCCAGCTTTTGTTGTTGTTATTTTTTTTCTGTGCATTATCAGGCTTCTTTTCTTCTGTCATATTATTACATTATTTGCCATTTGCTTTGGAGCAGCCGGCACACACACCAGTTTTTCCCTTGCTTTTTCCCTTAATTTCCCGCTTTTCCGAGTCGTTTTCTTTGTCCCCGGCCACAGGGCGTATGCGTATTGTAATCAAGTCATAAATTTGCTCAACTGCGAATTGGTCTAAAGCGTTGCCAGGATATTTTCCTGGCCCACAAGCAGCTGTAAACTGCTTTTCAGGCCGCACGTGCCAACCAACCACGCAACCAACTAAACATCCTGAGAGAGCCATTCAGACACATAAAGATTTATCTTCTGGGTGGGCCACTCTTTTTGCCTCGTTTTTGGTTTTCAATAAGAAAGGATTAAGTTGAGTGGGAAAACTACAAACGACAGGCGTACTTTCCACCCCCCCTTGGCAACCCATGAAAGCCAATAAAAAGCAAAGATCGCATATCTATAAACCCAGTTTTATAGAGGCCATCTCCCAGGGTTTTTTGCAGCCCCATTTTTGGGCGATAAGTGTTATTTTCAACTGCCAGCTGTGATTCTAAACCAGCTCCAACCCCCCATCCCCCCCCAAAAAAAAGTAAGAAGAAAGTTTCATGTTACCAGGAGATGATGTGCCTCCCCAAAAAATATCTTAGCCAGCTTTTTATCCACTTTTTGCTGGTGGCTCGCATTTCACCAGTGTGCGTGTGTGTCACTTATAAATTCTCTTATCTCGACATTAAATTTGTCTGCTTCAATTTGGAAATCTTTAACTTTCGACCAAAGAAAGTTGGCTCTAATAAACTTAAAAAAAAAAACAAGAGAAAGGAAAATGACAAAAGGAGTCAGGCCCAGCGGCGTATAAACAAGAGGGAAACATTTGAAAAATGTTCCTTCTGTTTACTGCGAGTTTTCCCATTTTCCGTGGGCGGGGAAACAAATTATGAACAGCTTGCGCCATATGAGAGGCACGCCCACTCAACTCCCTGAAAACCTAAACGTTTGCGGCACTTGACTTTTCTCACTTTTCCCCCAGATCCCTGACCTCCGACCCACTCCCTTTTACACACACTTTTTGTAGGTTCTGAGTTGGGAATTTGGAATTTGGAGCTTTGGCTTCATTTAATTTTCATAAGGCCAAATGGAAATTTCATTCTTCATTTTTCAAGTGGCTTTCGACCTGCAATTTAACCAACCAAGCAACCAAAAGTGGCTGATGAATCAAAGGGAATTCGAGTTGACTTTCTGCGGAATTTTATGAGTTGCAGCCTGAGAGGAGCATTAAAAATGATGAATCCATCAGGCCTAGGAAAATGTGGTCTCTATAATTGGGAATACAAGTGCTTTAGGGGACTTACAAATTTGTTTGTTAATCTATTGGAAAGTTTTAAAAATGATATACAAAATTTAACATAACCATATAATAGAATAATAATTTGTAGCACTCAATGTAACTTTTGCCATATGTAATCTAATCCTTCCCAAATAATTATAATTTATTCAAAAACTTTATTATCTTTTTTATAAGTTTTGTGAGTAGAAAGATAATAACAATTTTATTTGCCGAAATATATAATCTGTAAATATTTGTACATACTAATTAAAAAGTTCCGGGTTCTAATCACTTTTATATTTATGCTAGACGATTTATTTCGAGTTTGCTTTCCATCTGGATGCGTAGCAGGCCCCTAGCATTCTTTTCAATATACCTAATAATATGTAAAACTAATTTGAAGTTGTGGGAAGTCGGTCCTTTGGTGTTTTCCACTTCCCATTCTGCTAATCCCGAGTTTTGTGCAAATTCCTTTTAGAATTTCAATTAAACTTTGCGTCACTTTGTCGCAGAGCTTCCATCGCTGCCAGCAGCTGTCAAGGGCGCCGCCTAATGGAGCTGGTGGGAAAATGCCGAGGAAAATGGTAGGGAAAATGGTGGGGAAAATCGAGGAGGGCTTTTCCAGGGGCGGGGCTGAGTTTGCCGCGTTAGCTGTCAACATTTGTTGAACACAAAATTTCAGTTTAGCATTTTACGCTTGACGCTTTGACTAATGGTTGGTAAGAAGTGCAAGCGAGAGGGGCAAAACAAAAGAATAAAGAAGAAGGAGAGAGAGAGAGAGAGGGAAGATGGCCGTAAATGAATAATGCATTTTTATCCACAATTTAGCCAACTTCGGTTAAACTCGTAAAAGTTTTATTTTCCCAGCCACTAACTAAGTCAGAAACTTAAGCTGCTAGCTAGCCCTGTCTTTTTTCCCTCCTTTTTTTTCTATAACTTAATTGCGACCTGCATTGGGTTTCGGTTTTCCCTGACCGAACCATCATTCGATTTCAATGCAAATTGTCTGGGGTTTTTCTTTGCTACACTTTTGTCTTTAGCCTAACTTCGTTTCCATCTCATCTTATCTTATCTTGGCCTATCGCCTCTATCTTTGTTATGGGCCAAGTTGAGTGCCAAACAACTTCATTCATATGCATAAACTGCAATCGAAATCGGAAGGGGAAAAGAAGAAAAACAGCTTTGCCCAAGCGTCTTTTGCTCGGCAAATCCTTTGCTGGATGGGAAAATATTTTCCATTTTTAATAATCGTAGCTTATGGAACCTTATAGACTTCCATTGGACTTGTGTGCAGATAAAGGACATACACACACTCACTTATACACACGCAGGGCTTAAAGCATTCTGGGAATACAGTTTTGTAATTTTGTTTGTTGTTGTCAGCAGTTTTTATGAGTTTTCTTCAGGCATGAACTTTCACAATTCCCAATAAGTACCAAGTCACATCCCGCCCACTTTTTTTTTTTTGCTTTCATCCTGCGGCCCCCTTTTCTGCATGTTCACCCAAGTTGATCAAGTTTTATGGCAAAATATTTCCTGTCCCACGGCATTATCGAATATCAAGAACAAAATACTCTTAAAAATGAAAATGTATATATATTGTTAGATTCCTATGTATTTCGTACTAATATTAAAACCATAATATATTTATTTTAGTTATAATGAAATTAAAAAACAGAAATCTTATATATCTGACTAAATAGTTGTAATACGAACTATTTCTTAGCTTACCTTTTTGACTTAAAGCGAGAATAGTTAACGACAGGGAAACGTCAGTTGAGCCTTATTTCCGATAGGCAATTTCCTTTAGCTCACAGGCTCCATTTCCATTTGGAAATCGAATTTCAGTGAGTGCATAGGAACTTCGTGAAGTCAGAGTGAGCCATTTTTAATGTCCGTGTTTGAGTTTCCCTGGCATTTCCCTGCCAGACCTTCGTTTTCCGCCCCCACCCTTACCTCATCCTTCTCATCCTCGGCAGCTGCATCCTTGCAGCGAGTTTTATGCAAATATGCGCAAATGTGTTCATTGCTTGAAAGTTTTCCCAGTCCCTTTGGGAAAACCCCCTCCGTTTTCCCAGCCAGCTGTCTTTGTCTGTCGGTGGGTCCTGCTTGTGGCATTCTCGTGTCATAATCTCTGACAACTATCGGCATTCATGTGGCAGCCAGCTGAACTGGCCCATCTCCTTTCCAGAACCTCCAAAAGCCCCCCTCCCCTACGCCCCTGACAATCCTCTTTGCTAACCAAACGCACTTGGCATCTGCATCTGGATGCCATTTGATTTGCTGACTTGGCTTACATTCTCCTTTTTTCAACACTGCTGAAAAATGGTATATCTAAATCAGGAATATGATGCTTGAAAGACGATTGTTATCTTATAAGAATGGGTTCTTTGTCGGGTGGCTGAAGTTTGTAGATTTTATACTTAATCGTGGAAATATAATTAATAATCCGTTGCTATAATCACAGATATTAATATCTAGATTTTTTACATGGTTTTTTCAAAATTAAGACAGTAAAAGATTTATATGTTAATTGTTAATTTAATTATTTTATAAAACAATATCATATAGAAATGGTTTGAAAATAACTGGAAAGTATTTATTTATACGTATAGAAGGACATTCAGAACAAGATTGTCTATAAGAGGTTTAAAAATTTGGAATTTAAAACCCAAGAAACCTTAGTTCACATGGGTTATATCAGAAATGATTTAAAATAAAAGAAGTTGTAGTAAGAGGGTTGTAATTTATAACAGGTGTTATTTATAATTATTAAATTTTTTTTTGATCTTATGAAAAGTTGTTCTCAGTGAGAGGGGACTGCAAAAGAGATGGTATAATGTGGTATATGGGGAGGAAGTTTTGCTGGAAAAGCAGCTGCCAGCTGCGGTTGCATTTTTCCGCTTTGTATTTCCAGCTTTAGCAACAACTTTGTTGCTCACTCAAATGTGACCACTGGCCATTTCTCATCTTTCGCAGCTCCTTATGCAGCTCTATACCCTTCATTCCTATGATATTCCCCCCGGGTCGTCCAGTCGTCCGGTGATGCGGTTTTGTTATTAAGTGAAATTGAAACCTCTGGTCTCGACTTTGGCTGCCGTCTCAATTTTACTGGCATGTGCAATTTTTAATAGCTCCCACCGGTTTATGGGGTTTGGGTCAGGTTGGCTTGGTTTCGAATCGGTTTGGCTTGGTTTAGGATAGGTTTAGCTCCAGTTTGTCCTGTCACTTGGCTGGCTGATCCTTCATTGCCCTGCGGTTTTGGCCTTTAGCTTGTTTTGTCTCGTCTGTTCGCTTTGCTGCGGTTTATGCCTTGAGCGAAATACTTTGGCTCAAATTTCCTTTATTGACGATAACACTGTTGCTGCTTCCTTTTTTGCCTTTGGAAGTCTGGCAAATAATTGAACTTGTCATATAAATCCCAGCAATTGCAATTGTTTTTGTGTGGTTTTCCCCCGGCTTTGCATACTGGAGATTGCTTCAATTTATTGCTAAAATGTGCAGAAATGTGCAGAATCGTGTGTGGATAATTTATTCAATGGCTTATTGATGGCTTTAGTGAAAATGCTTGTAACAGATTTTGCAATTTCGCACACAATACAAAATCAATTAAATCCTGGCCAAGTCACATCATTCTGATTTCTATTTGTACATATATACTGAATATGTTTGCTTGTCTATGTTTGCTTGTATGGGCTTAACGTGCCGAAATGTGTTTATGAATCAATATTGCGCATACGCCCCGTTGAGCTGCGGTTTTTGTGCCCACAGGATGGCCGACAAGCGAACATGCCAAAGTTGATTTCAATTGCAATGCAATCATTATGAGCCACGGATTCCCCAGTTTTCTCCCCCTCCTCCATGCCTTTTCCATTTTCCGCCAGAGGCAGAATTTTCCTTTTTTTTGCCGCTTTGTTTTTCCTCCTGTTTGTTTACCACTGCTCACATGAGCAGCAGCAGCTCATAGCCAGTTGGTCAGTCGGTTAGCCTGTGTTACATTGCTGCTGGCATATCACTGCCAAAGGACCAGGACGTCGAGGGAAGCTGGGAAAAACTGTTGTTCTTGGCGCTCTCCGGCCATTTCCACCATGGCTTAATTAAAAACCCAATTTTAGCCGCTGAAATTGAAAGGAAATGATTGTCAGGAGCAGCTATTGCGGCTCGGGGAAAACGGCCAGGGATATAAAACGGATAGAAATAAATGGGTTACTGTTCCGCCAGGGGCTAGAAATATTAACAACAAAATCAACAAATGAAAGGCAAGGGATTGGCAAATATTGCGAAGGATGCTGAACCGATGGATATAAAAGATATTCTATTGTTTTTTTAGGTAAAAAGAAAGTAGTGAAGATTGGTAAATATATAAATATTTGTAGAATCCAATGATGGAATTTGTTTTAGAACTCAGTGAGCTTTGACGAAAGAGATAGGGAAATAATAAAAGGTAGTAATTATTTGTCTCTATGTGAATTAATTATTTATTATTATGTTGTACTACTCATTATTTTAATGCCTTTTACTTTTTGCTTAGTAAAATATTAAAATTTAAGGAAGCTTTTAAGTCAAACATTCTCAAGAATGTCCTGTGTAATTGCTTGGCACAAAAGATTACTTTTCTATCTGGCAAACTCAAGCCCTTTTTCTAGATGACCCATGTTAAAAGGCTGAATTTTCCGCTCAGCCTTTCGTGTACTACTTGTGCAACATTTGATGAAAGCGGCTTTCATGTTGTTCTTACTTTCTTTTCCTGTTTTCTTTTTGCCAAGTGCGCAGTTCCAGTTTTTCTATAACCTTTCCCTTGCCTCTTTTCTAAAATTCGTTTTTTTTTCTTTTCTTGTTTTGATTTTTTTTTGCGGCTGAAGTAGGCAACCCAGAGGAAATGTCAAAACAAAATGCCGCTTAATATGCCGTGTCCTGAGTTTCCAAACCCACCTGTGTAACCGAAAAGGGTGGTTTTCCGGAGGGTTTGGCAAAGGGGATGGGGGTAGGCCAAGCCCATTGATGTTGAACTGAGGGGGGGGACTCATCGATTTTCTTAAGCGGCCAAAGTTTTCGCTTTGAATATTTTTCGAGCCTGCTGCTAAACTCACTCATGCAATCTGCACAACAAACCGCTGACGACGACGATTGCACAATAACCGGCACAAACACCCCTCCAGGAAGTTTAACCCTCCGAAAAATCCATTCGATTGCGATAAATTCCCCGGCATTTTTACGACCCGGCAACCCGGGAACCCGGGGGCCAAGTGCTCTACGGGAATGCAGGCGACAGAATACTGGGATATATCCATGGGGGCTGCGTTACAACCCCCCAAAACGTGTAACGCAATTTAAGAGCCCTCTCAAAATTGGTAACATTTCAACGCGATATTTGGCTTAGCCCCGTCTGCAAGTGGTGGCATGTGGCTCATTTGTTGTTTTCCCCGGTTTCCCGGGTTTTCCTGGGTGGATTTGGGTGGTGGTGCACTCGATGTCGATAATTTACATGCAGACAATGTGCTCCGCTTTCATTTGGTGCCATTTTATGCGTTTCGCATTCTAATTTATATAGTTTATTATGTTTATACCCGTTACTCGTAGAGTAAAAGGGTATACTAGATTCGTCGGAAAGTATGTAACAGGCAGAAGGAAGCGTTTCCGACCCCATAAAGTATATATATTCTTGATCAGGATCACTAGCCGAGTCGATCTAGCCATGTCCGTCTGTCCGTCTGTCCGTCTGTCCGTCTGTCCGTCTGTCCGTCTGTCCGTATGAACGCTGAGATCTTGGAAACTATAAGAGCTACAATACTGGGATTAGGCATGCAGATTCCTGAGATTCCTGCGCAGCGCAAGTTTGTTTCAAAAGAGTGCCACGCCCACTCTAACGCCCACAAACCGCCCAAAACTGTGGCTCCTACAGTTTTGATGCTAGAACAAAAATTTTAACTGATATGTATTGTTCTCATCAATACCTACCGACTGACCTAAAAAAAGTTTGCCACGCCCACTTTAACGCCCACAAACCGCCCACAAACTTCAAAAAATCGTAAATATGAACGCGGATATCTCGGAAAATATCAAAGATAGAGAAACGAGATTTCAGATTTAGATTCCGTAGGCTTGAGCGCAGCGCAAGTTTATTACGCGAATATGCCACGCCCACTCCAACGCCCACAAACCGCCCAAGTCTGTGGCGCCCACAATTTTCATGGTAGATAAAAAATTTAAACTGAAATGTATTGGTCTCGTCAATACCTATCGATTGATTTAAAAAAAACTTTGCCACGCCCACTCTAACGCCCACAACGCTTAAATCTGTCTACCGCCGGTAGGTGGCGCATTTGCTGCTTGCATATCTCCGTTTTCCTTTGGTCCTTTAGCTGAGTAACGGGTATCTGATAGTCGAGGTACTAGACTATAGCGTTCTTCCTTGTTTATTTTAATTTTATTTGCCCGCTGGTAGCGATTTAATTGCAGTCATAAATTTCGCTTAGCTCCCTTGCGGCTTTCTCTTTGTTTTTGCTTGTTTATATGTTTTTTTCTATGGTGATTTCGGGTTACCCAGGACATTTGTGACCTAGTTCTAACGCTAGAAGTAATAATAAAAAAAATTGATTTTAATAACAGCTTATGAGTTATGCTTTGGCAGGCTAACATAATATGAGTGTTAGTTAGAGCGGCAGTATAATAAATCAAAATTAATTGCACACATTTTAGTTTTAAACATTTTCGGGGGATTTTCTTTGGTTTGGCCCCAAAAAGTCGGCAACACATTTTCAGCTTACTCACGTATTGCCTGCTGGAAACTTGAAATTGAAAAAAATTTCATCAGGGAACGGCGAAGGGGGGGGGGGGCATCACGTATTAACTCGGCACATGTGTAAATCCAATTCAAAACATGCCACGTGCAACCTCCTCCTCACCCATTCTAAGCCAAAAAACTTTTGCCAGCCAATGCAGAAAATAAATTCTTCTCCGCTTTTTTCCTTTGTCCCTGTTTGTTGGCAACTCTTGCTACAAAATACATATAACAAGTGAGTCATGATGCTGCACTGGGGTGAATAGAAATTTTGGTTGCTCAAGGAAAGAAGCTGCAGTCAGAAAAAGTTTACTTAAAGTTGGGGGAACTAATGATCAAAAAAAAAAAAAGATTAACATTTTTTTTACAACTTTCTTAAATTTGATTTAATGCAGCTTTCTGTGTACTATCCCAATTTTTTCTTCAATTATCTGTATTTTTTCCACAATTTATGTTCCCAGTGTGCCCACATTTGTCATGCTTTTCGTAACAAAACCAACCGAAGAAAGCGAGTCTCCATTGTGTTTGATTTTGAAAAGAGAAAATAAAGAACTAGAGAGTAAATGATGCGGCGAGGAAAATGCAACATTTTCATTTATGCAAAATGGCAAAAAGCAGAAACGCCATCCCAATGGTATGGCTTAAATAAATATATAAGCATCAGGGAAATTGCACAAAGATGAAAATTGCGAATGTTTTTCTTTGTCCAGCTCTTCAGCAATGACCGTTCGTTCATTGGGCCATTAAAGGAAAAGCAGGAAAGTGGGAGTGGAAAATGCAGAAGGGGCTGTTCAGTTACTCAGAAAACGAGACAAATGAAGCAGAAGTGGAAGAAAAAGCTGCTTGCCCATATAAATTAGCCGGAGTGGCCCACTTGAGCATGCCAAAGGCAATGTGTGAGTCTGGAATTCGAGGGGGCGGAAAAAACTTGAGGGGTAAAATGAGTTAAGGGGGTTCTGTGGGGTGCCAAGTACCATTTAGCATATTTTGTTGTACTTCTCCCTCTGGTTTTTGGGGGCGCAACGCTCAAGTGAACCGGAGTCTGCGCCTTTAGAGCTGGAAAATAAGAAAACCCCAAAGACTGAGTCATCCGGAGTATGTGAAAGTGGAGAAGAAAGTATGAAAGACGGAGGGAACTGTGCTAACCAAATAAATGCAGTTGAGTGAAGTTTTTAATTTGCATTAACAGCAGGCGGGGGAGTAAAATAAAAAGGAAAGGGGAGCCACGCTATCTTTTTCTGCTGCCAGAGCAAAACATTTTAATTTTACGCCGGAACACACAAAGGAAATGCCAGGGACAAACACACATGCACTGGGAGAAAATCAAGATCATTTTGTGATAATAAAAATATTTTTCAAATATTTAATTTGCTTAAAATCATAAAAATAAAAGAGAAATAAAATATAATATAAGTAGGCGCTTTTAAAATAAATGTAATTATTGGGGAAATACTTCTAACTTCAAAAATCTCACTTAAAAAAAAAGGTTTTTTCTGATAGAAGTTTTTTAAATTCTTTTAAAGAATTTAAAATTGTATGGCAATTTGTTTTCTGTGTACTCACACACCTCTTGGCGCCCATAAAGTGGCTGTTTCATCTGCGTAAAAGTCGTGCGAACGCGACAAATTGCCCCAAGGACAGGGGCAAAGTTCTTGGTCTATCTCCTCGACTGGCTCCCGAAAACAACGCCACCCACCCACCATAACAACCACCCCAAAAACCCAACCACCCACTTTGTCCCCTCCCCATTCTGCTGCACCGCCAAAAGACAAAGGAAAATGCCCCAAAGGAGGCCACTGAAGAAAATAGCTGGAGCGGGAAAAAGAAATGTAAACATCTGCATTTATGACTTTTGCGGCAGGCTAATCTGATGTTGAGTATGTCAAAACAGGAAGGAGGAAGGAACTCCAGGGAGTGGCAGGATGGGTTGCCTTTGCCTTGGGTGCCCATTAACCACCCCCCTTTTCTTCGTGGGGGGGGGGAGGGCCACATGGCTCCCAGGAACCCACAACAAACATGAAACAGGACTCCTGGCTGCCGAGCCGAGTGAAGATTGTAATTAACATAAAATTAATATCAACATGAGGCTGTGGCAAACGGAACAGGACTTACAGGATCATGGCCGACACTGTTTGGATTGCAGCTGGATTTTGTGTGACTTAGGTAGCAGATTGTGGGCAAACATCGGGTGTATTAGGTTTCAAGGATAGAACTCCCATTGCGCCTGTACAGCTTAAACCAGAATTTGTATAACATTGGTAAATAATATTAAAACGAAGGGAAATTACCTTTATAATATGTGATTTAATTTCCAATTGATTTATAACCTCTCTTACAGATAGAAATTCAATTATAACACTATAATCTACCCAGTGCAATTGTGTTAAATTAAAATCAAATTGTCAAATGATTTATAACCTCTCTATCATAGATACTATCTATGAGATAGTATTTCAAAGTTGTCACTTTTGGTATATACTTACAATTACCAGGCTTGCTGCAGATGGTCAACTGATATTCAGAGTTTACTGCCATTTCGCTGTCGCTTGGGCCATTGACATTACGCTGTTCACAACGGCCATTATCAATTAAATCGGGTCAATTACTGGGCAGCGAGAAGAACGCGGATAAAGGCACATTCCCGCCCATTTGTTAACTGTGTTGTTGCAACACGTTTAATTACAAACAACGTCGACGCGAACAAATTGCAAACATTTTATTATTTTTGCATGGCAAACAGAGGCGGCAAAGGGAAGGAAGGCCAAGGAACTGCGTTTCCCATTTCCCATTTCCCATTACCCGTTTCCCTTTACCCATTTCCCTTTTGGCCAACTCGCGGTTGTGTTGAACAAAACGCAAAATTTGCTGAAAGGCGGCATAAATGTTAACGGTTCTACACATGTTAGATTCAACTGCAACACGCAAAGCTGCAAATAGTTTACCTGCCCCGCAGTCAGGGAGCTGAAGTCAATGCACTGAAAAAAATGTAAAAAAAATGCAACAGAAATTAGCAATAATTAAACTCCTAACTTAAGATAACGTATAATATATTGAAGAATATCTGATTAAATATTAAAAATTTCTTAAAGGACCTTAGGTATAAAGATATAGGGATGCATTACAAAAAACGATTTAGAAAATATTAAAATATCATTAATTCATATAGTGTTTTTAATAACCAATTTAAGACTGACTCAACCTGAAAAACGAATGATTATCTTACATATAGAAGACATTTGGTTATTTAATTATTACAACGATTTTAAATCTATCTTAATTTGAAATCGATTTTCTTTGGACTCGTACATTTTTTTAAGTGCCCTTTTGGCCTATAATTATGCTGCTTCCGATGTGGCAGAATACCAGGCGCGACGCATTAAACAAGGGCCCAGACAAAGGAGGCTTTTCTCTAGAGGATCGGTCTCTGTCTCGCCCATTCCCCAGCTGGATCCCCATCCCAATCCCCATTCCCCCCGACGCATTTGTCTGTCTGGCAGCGGGGTTTGCCTTAATTATGCGACAGCCAACAGTGCGAGCAGCAGCAACATGCTGCATGCTACATGCTACATGCAACACCCAGCAGCAATAGCCACACCAATGTGCAACTTGCAACACCCAACGCCCAAAAGCAGCAACTCTCATGTGCCAAATTGGTTTACAGACACCATACTGCCTGCAATTTCTCCACCATTTCCCCCAGCGGATTGATTTATAGTTTTAACTCCCTTCATCCCTCTTCGGCCATTTTGGGAGTTGTAATCTTATTTAAATTGTTGCCAATTTGAACGTGTCCATTTGGCCGTGGGCCAAAGTGGCAAAAACAACAGCAAACCCGTAGGTGACTAATTAAAATACGGCTCGGATTTGCGCTCGACGATTAATTATTTATGGTTTAAGTGGGTTTTAAAAATGTCATGCATTTTTAAAGCGCTTTGCTGATTGATAATTGTCTGCCTAATTACATAATCGAATGGGTAATTAAAAAGTATAATTACAATAAAATTGCGGGAGATTTATTTGGTTATTTCACTATTCGATTAAGAACTTAGTTATTTTCAATCAATATACAGGAACTTATTGGTGCCAATTTAATTTGTACATATATTGGAGTTGAAAGAGTTTTGAAAATATTTTATATTATTGAGAATTCACACTAACATGCAATCGATTTGGCTTTTAAATCAAGAAAATGTCATTAACCTGCGAGTGAAGCGCAAATTAACATTTAAATTTCCAAGCTATTTATTTCGGGCAATCATTTATTGGATTTGTTCTTGCCACAACTAAATTTCACATTTATTTTCCTCTCTGTCATTGCAGACACAGCAAATCAGTGTCAATCAAGCTGTGGGAAAGCGACACGAATTTCCACAAATATGCGCCGGCAAATAGAATCGTCGGACGCTATAATGAGCCATATCAGCGAACAAACATTATCCACGCCGCCAGCCACTGGAATGGGAAATGGCCAAAACAATGAGCAGCAGCATCATCATCATCATCATCATCAGCAGCACTTGAGTAAATAGAAAATCAGTGTTCAGAATCAATACAAAATCAATATAAATAGTGCGGGACGATAGACAGAAATTGATTGTCAACATTATTCGCTGTCGCTGTCGCGCAGAGCGATAAAAACCCGAGTAGCAGCGGCAACAAAAGCCAAAGCCATCGGGGCATTGAAAGCCAAACAAAGCCCAAGTTCCCCAGCGAGTATGGGTGGCAAGCACCAGGGATCCGGGGCAGGAGGAGGACTCTCCTCAGGCGGAGGAGGCGGAGGGAGCCTCAACTCCAGTCTGTGCAACTCGGTGATGACGAGCGCCACCACGGCCAGCAGCAGTCTCACCCAGCAGCAGCAGCAGCTGCAAGCCAAGTACATCAAGTCGAAGCGCCACCAGAGCCGCTACACCAGCCTCCAGCATTCCGGCCCCGATTCCGGCAGCTATCTGCACCTCAACTCGCTCTGGTCCATCTGGTATGGAGTGCTGCTCACCCTGTTCCAGGGCTACTTGGCCATGCACGGGGCCTACAGGTTCCTGGGTAAGTTGAAGTAGTGATTTCCCGGAGAAACATTATTATTTTCAGCTTTATTAAGTAGTAGAATAGATGAGTCGGTAACCATAAGATTAAAAAGTCTTCAGCATTTTATATTACTTAGTTATACCTAACAAGCTGGTACTTTTCTTGAATTTGCCTTTTTCATTATCAATTTAACATTATGCAATAGTACAAAGTATTCGTTTAAACTTACCAGTAAATATCCTAATTTATCCTGGCAATTCTTTTCTGTATGCTTTTTTAAATAGTTATTTTTTAAAAGGATTTTTTATTTATGACCGTAACAAAATTTAAAATATTTGTTAATTAAAAATTATTGTTTCATAGGATGGCTGTGAAACTAACTATAAAGCATTATGTCAGCTACAAAAAATATTAATTAATCGAATTGTCAAGTTCCATCTCTTCTTAATTTAATTATATATTTTTTACCCTACAGGCTGCTCCCTGATACCCTGGAAAATCGAGCCCGTGGCCGAGCTGAATCTGCAGATTGTGCTCTCTGGCGTGGTGTTCATCCTGCTGCCGGTCTTTTTCACTTCGGCGGTGTTCAAGGTGAGTGGTTGGCTGTTGTGGTGGTCGCTTTGTCCAATGGGCTTTTAACCAGGATCATGGTCCTGCAATAATTAACTGTATGCGAAAGAGTCCTTTATCTGCGTGTGTGTGTGGGGTTGCACTCAATAATTAAATTTTTTGTTGTCCCTGCCGCTGCAGTGGCTCCATTTTACTGCTCTTTGTGTTTGTGTGAATTATTTTTAGTGGCATTATTCACGTTATTAAATTTATTTGCAAACAAAAA
Organism: Drosophila subpulchrella; assembly: GCF_014743375.2. Taxonomy (NCBI): domain Eukaryota; kingdom Metazoa; phylum Arthropoda; class Insecta; order Diptera; family Drosophilidae; genus Drosophila; species Drosophila subpulchrella. The sequence goes on from NC_050609.1 coordinate 15,593,275, forward strand.
CAAGAGGTCGCAGGACCAGGAGGAGCATACGCTCTGGGTCCTTTTCATAGGATCCGCAAAATGGCAGACAACACACAGACGCACACATGCACTCGGTGCCTTTCCAAACACACACACACACACACACGTTAAGAACATTTTATTGGTGTGTCCTGTGAGTTTGTGCTATACTTTATCCCTCCACCCCTTGCCCAGTGTCTCTGTTTTTATCAGCATAATAAATGCAATTATGGTTTTCCCCTTTCGATTTCCCTCTGGCCAAGCCACAAGTTTAGTTCCAATACCTCGCATATAGTTGGTTTGTATTTTATTTATCATCTATTTATAAAAGAGTAAGGCTGACGATGATGGCGAAAGCTCGATAGAAAAATACAATCACCGACAAACTGCATTTACTCCACCACCTTTTACTCTTTCACTCCTTGCCTCGGGTAAAAGCCACTTAAAATGAAAGACATATATGAAGAGGGGCACAGAAAAGGAGATAAATGGCGTCTGCACTGGAAAAAAAGATAACCTTTATAGAAAATACGGTTCTTCATTAAAAATTTGTTAAAAAACATATTTTTGTTTATGGAGGATTATTACTAATTACTAATGCTTACCAATGTGGACATCAGTTATAAGCAATCAGTTAAAAAAATTAAGAAAACATTTGCTTGCTGTAGCTTTAGAAGTTTGGGATCTTGAAATTATAAGGGGATCTTTATATATATAGAATAATATTTAGAAATAATAAAAGGTTCCCATTTATGTTTAAATTGAATTTTGTAGCTTGCTAAAGTTCTATTTAATTTGTAGTATTTTCCAAAGTGTGCTTTTCCTGCCACTTTTGGCTTGGTCTGCTGATGCGAGTTCTGCTGTGGTGGCTGTCATTCCAGGTCTGTTTTTACACCCACTTCCTCTGAAAGTTTTCACAAATAATTGGCTTGTTTTTAAAACAAGCGAAATGAAAGGAAGCTGCCGGAATCTGGACAGGGAGACTGGGAGTTTGGGAGTGGTGATGGTGATGGTGATGGGATGGGCTCCAGTTTATGGCCCGCCACAGACTGTCCATTTGCTGTGACAGCAGACTGACCATAGATCCTATCACAGGATGTCTGCCAGCTGCAAGCGGCGTCACTTGTCCTCCACTATCCCCCACTCCCTTTGAGTCCCGAACGGATAATTCCATTAAGTATGGAACGTACCGCTTCAGAAAGAGTTGATTATATTATTCTGGTAGCAAGGGTAATGGTTTGGTAACGGAAATAGTGCTGGGCTAGACTTTTGGGCTTAAAATAAATGTTTATTGGGTTTTGTTAGAAATTCTTGTAGGCCAGGCGTATAAATGTCTGGAACTGTGTAAGTCAACAGTTCCTTTATATATTGTATATAACACTCTGAAATAACTGTTTAAAGACTTTTAATTTAATTGTCAAAAAATAAGTCTGATGGGAACTCTTAAGGACTTAGTATTTAAGAAGTTGTGAAGTTTTGAATATAAAGCATTCCCATCCGCATATGATTTTTAAGCCACATTCAATCAGTGCGAATTTTTAGAGAGCAGCTTAAAATTGTCTAAAATATATAGAATTTGACTTTATTTTTATTTCGTTTGCCAAAGCGGAAATAAAAATTCCACCTCAAAGCTCTCCAATTTTCCATTGATTTACGAATTAATATTCATGGCTCTGGCAGAAAAATCTGTGCGTTGGCTTTTCGACACTACAAAAGAGTATACAAATTGTATGCAAATATTTCTTTTTACCGCCGCCAGACGACCGCAAAAAGGGGCAGTGGCAGCATCAACAGTACGAACAACATCATTGGGAGCAGTCAAAAAATGCTGGCAAAAGCTGCCTATCAGTCAGCGGCCAGACAGAGGGCGATGAAAGCCGAGGAAATGGCGGGGAAATGGGGGAAATTCGGGGGAAAAACTACCGAGAGAACCGAAAACCGCCAACGAGCTGAATGACAAAGGGAGCTGAAAAACACAGACAGTCGGGGGGAAAGGGAATGGTCCTCATCACACGTCGCCGAACGTTTAATAAAAGGCAGCAGCAACATCAACAGCAACGACAACGAACAGAAATTGGTTGCAAACTAAAATCCCAACATTGACCATTGAGGCGTGGCTATCAGGACTTTGGCAGGGACCAGGAACCAGGAACCAGGACTACCGAAATCAGGACGAGCAACAGAAACAGAACAGTACAGGACCAGAAGTTCATAGTTTTGCTTAGCTCTTTTTTGTTTTTACTATGCCAGCAGACCACCAGAGCAGTCACAATTACGTCCAACTCCTAGGGGTACGAGTATGTGTCGAGCGATAAGGCTTGCGGCAATTGGAAAGTGGGAAAAGCGATGGAAAGTGGGAAAAGCGGTGGCAAGCGGGCAAAAGCGCAGGGGCTGGCAAACTGTCACAGCCATAACAACGAGATGCGAAAACTTTGCGACTTTCATATTTGCACAGCATTCGAAATTAAACGAATGAAACGACGGGGTGACAGAATAAGCCGCACTCCATATGCGGCAAGTGCCCCTAACGAAATGGCTGACCAACATCAGGGGAGTTACCCCAAGCGAAGAACTCTTCAATGCCGGAAAACTTTGGAACATATGGGGGTTATGGCTAATGTTTATTGGGATGGTTATCTTTGTATAATTAAAGCAGGGTGTCTTAAAACCGAACCCGTTGGTTATTATAAGTATATTTGAAAATCGAATTCAACTGACAAATATTTTCTTGAAATTATAAATAACCAGATCCTTTCTATGCCGAAAAACTTAAGAAAACTTAACTTAAGGAAGCTAAGGCTTATTTTTTTTGGATGATTTCCCATGATTATAAAGCCAGGATTCCTTAATACCATTAATTACCATTGGTTATTATAAGGATGATTTTCCCTTGTTTTATTAAGCCAGAATTCCTTAATTTCATTCCCTATATCATTAGTTACCATTGGTTATAATAACCATGTATGAAAATTGAATTCAATGGAATATTATTTTCTTAAGATTTATAATAATCAGAAATCAGAAAAAATAATCAAATATCGATTATAATAAATATAATATTTTCTGAAAATCTAAAACTTACAGAAATACTATCCAGGTCTCAAATGAATCTTAACTTATTTTAAGAACAGTTAGTTAAAGTTTTGAAGTTTCTGGGAGTCTTCTGTTGTTATAATTGATGACTTCCCATTATAACATTCTTAGGTTTAGCTTGCAAATTCAAATTTTCTTTTAAACCTGCAATTAAAATGAATTGCCAGCTCAAGACATAATGGGATCTGTGAGGCTTTTTTAAGTCTAAGACGTTAATGAACGGCTACACACAGTGACATGATTTAGAGTTGAAGGAGCCGCGAAATGTTGGCACATTTAAATGTATTATCCGCCCGGCACTCAGCTTCTAGCCCATTTTACCCCACCCTGGTTGCACTTGGAATGCACTTCGCTTTTTCACAAATTGCAATCATTGTTGCCCGAAACGAGACGAAACCAAAACCAAACCAAACCAAACCAAACGAAACAAAACCGAAACCGGAGCGCAGGAAAACAAAGTGAACGAGTCGGGTTCCATTTTGTGCTCCTGGTGTTCTTGCCTCAGATCCTTATTCGGATTCTGATTCAGATCCAGCTCCTTCATCATGCTGATGTCTGCTTGTTTTTAATTTAAAAGCCCGACAGCTCGCATTTATTTATATATATGTATGCACGTGATTTTAATGCTCTTTTCTTTTTTCCCCCAGCTTTTACTGAAATAAATGTGGTGGGAGCGTGAGAATATATAGTATATGTTTATATATGGGAAATAATAGATGCATGTATATTGCATGGGTTCGCGCACATAAATATTTCATTTCGCCATTTGTCACGTGCAACGTTTCCTTTATTTTGTTGCTGTTGTTCATGCGCCAACGCGTCGTATGCGCAATGCTTTGGTTTCTCTCACTCTGTCGCTCAAATCGCGATGTGTTCGCATTTTGAGGGCATAAAAAATGCATTAAAACACACACACAACAAGCCAAAAGCACTTTTTGTCTGGATTTTTTTTTTTTTTGCTGCTCTACACATGTTCAATTGAAGTTTTCTCACAGTTTTAGCTGTTTTTATTTGCACATGACATACATATTTTTTATTAATTGCCCCCGGGAATCCCCTGGGATGAGTACAGTTGGAATGGTGTGCGGTCAACCAAGGATATCGTCCTGACAGTCCCTCTGGTCGGCCAATTATGGAAAGCCGAGTAATTTATTCAGTGATTCCTAGAAACGCAACCAAAGAAAATGCTATATAGTTTTTTAGAGTAACAGGCATAAATTATATGTGTGATTTTAGGAAATTAAATTATCAATTTGCATGGTTTAGGAATGATTATTATTTCTGTTATTAATAAAAAAAATAACGGAGTGAAAAAGCAAGCCATTCGTTTAAAAAATTGTTACTTTTTCCATTCAAATTTTTCCCTTTTTACTTTTTTTCACTTTGTATTTATTTACATGACAAAGCAAAATCAATGAATGAAAAGTTGTTAAACATGAATCTATTTAAAGTTTAATGGGGCTTAAAATCCGTTAAACCTTAAATAATATAAACCTCTATGATTTTTTTTAAATGCCAATTAAATTTAATTTTTAGTCGACTTAAAGCTTTTCTTTAAATCTTCTTAGCTTTTGGCAAGTTCTATTGTTTGTTTTCAACGTATTGTTTTCAGCAGCTACGATGTTTGCTGGCATTTCAGTTTGATTAAATAATTCCACCGCATATTTGGGAAAATTAAATTGCATATGCATGCACATTTGGCAGGAAGTTGAGTGAGTCTTGGGAAATTTTCAATTTCCGCCCGTGAGGCAGAAGCGAAAGCGAGGTCGAATCAATAAGGCAGTCATTGCCAGGTCCTTGGTTCTGCTTAAGTAAATCCACCTGAGCTGGAAGATCATTTGCATACGTGAACTATATTTCCCTCGACCTCCTTTCCAACCCACTGAATCAGTTGGGAACTCGGTTATATATGTATATTTCATTTTAATAATGGTGAATTTTGTGTGTGGACTACTCGACAGGTTGGCAACTTGGCAAACGACGGCATTAAATTGGCCACCGGTGCCAGGGAAAGGCGCTGCACCCTTTCGCCGCACGATGGCCTGGAGGAGGAGTCGCGGGGCGGAACCCTGCGAGCCCTCTGGACCCACGGCGGACCCACGGCGGCCTTCGTCCACATCCTGATTGCCCTCTGCCTGCTGCTGCCGCGGCTGCTGCTCGAGGCTCGCATCATCGAGAACGGATTGCTGCCAAAAGGTGAGCTTAATTAACCAAAAGCATCGCACATTGCACACACTGAATGGGCGAAATCAGAAGCGGAAGGCGCTCATAAGTATGCACCAGAAGCGATGCAGGAAGCGGACGCCATGTTGCTTTATTTGCAGGTGTGCACTTCCGGTTCCTGAATTTCAGCCATGAAAAGCGTAATTCGTTCTATATTTTCATTTTTATTTCTTTCAAAAATGATTATCACTTTTATGAGTTAAGAATTATCTCGATCAAAGTTTTGTTTTCAATTTGGAATCAATTTATTTCCTATACCTCTCAGTCAGAATCACACTACTAAACACTCTATTTTTATATGCACTTCAGGTTCCTGCCTTTCATTCATGGACCACGTAGTTTTTTCTATATTTTCATAATTAATTCTTTAAAAAATGATTATCAAAGGTGGTCTGTAAATTGAGTTGTATACATAAAGAAATATCTTGATCAAAGTCTTGTTTCCCACTATGAATCATTTTATTCCCATACCCATTATTCTTCACCAGTATCAAACTGCAGAGCACTCTATTTTTTATGATTTTTCATTTAAAGTTTATGGTGTTTTCAAAACAATTTGAAAACGGTTTCCAAAAGCGTACTCAAACTTTCGGTACCCAGGAGTCACTTTATGGCAATTTTTTATTGCCTGTCGATTATGCACTTCCTGCGGAAAAGGAAATCCTGGGGGGCGGGTAGGAGAATAACCCGCGCACTTTGTTGCCAAGCACGAATTGCATTTATCCCCACTTTCATTGTTGTCAAGCATACGCCACGTTGTACATTGTCATATTGATGGTGCGATGACACTGCCGCCGTCGCTGATGACAACTATTAAAATGAACATGAGTGCATGCTGATGTTTCCCGGCCTGCCGAAATGGGCGTCGGTGTGGGCGGGGCTTAAATCAATCATAATTTCCATTGTCCATGCAATCAATTCACAATTGCGTTTGCCATTCCGTGTTTTAATTCAATTTATTGTCCTTAAAACGAACTGCAATTGGCTGCACTACCCATTCGGCACTCGGGGGGGTAGAAAATCAGAGCAGGCCAATTTAAATTCGTTGCCATATGTGTGGGCCATGGGCAAACGGTTTAACCAAGAAGTTTAGTAGTAGGATGCTCTGAAGGACGCTTAACAAAGTGAACTTGGGGGAATATCCGGGGGCAGGTCCAACAAAAAAAATTCCAAGGAACGGCAGCTTCAAAGGCAATCGCTGGGGAAATCTGCTGGCCAAACATCTACAGTGTGTATACATATGTATATATCTTTGTATGGTGGCATGCACCAGCGCTCGGCAAACAAAAACACAAACGAATGAGCGAGCATACAGGCTAACAACCGCAGGAGTAAACACCAGCCACACACACACACACACTCGTACACCGAAAACAGGACGAGTAAAAGGACGAGTAAGGGGTGGTAACAGGTTGACAGGAAGGAGAAAGGCACCCATTATGGCCAGCAATAAGCCATGTTAATAACAAGGCAGCAGCAACGGCAACGGCAACGGCAGCAGAAGCCAGCCAAGCGACCCAAAACTGTGCAAATGTTGGCCAACTGTGAGCAGGACACCAGTCGAATGAGTCCTGGGCCACATCGACAGGCCTCTGTTTGCATATCATCCCAGGACCAGGAGCAGGAGCAGCATCAGGAGCAGGTCCAGGAGCTCCTCATGCACTGTTTGCCCCTCTGTGTACGGTTGAATCTCACATGAGGCCGTCGTCGCACAGCACAGTAAACTAATTCCACAGTTAATGACAGGCCGGTAAAAGTAATCGCGGGGAACTTACCAAAGGTTGGGTCCCAGAGAATAAAGATGCCGCATAACAAAAATCTAGAAATACTTACCTAATAATTTAAAATATTAAGTTAAATTACGTTTTTTAAAATAGTCTTAAAGTCTGGCAACCTTATTTTATACCTACTTTCAGTTTTTACTGATAGACTAATTTTAAATGTTGTTTTTACATTTGAATTATAGTTGAAGGTTAGCGAAAAAGACCTTTCCATTTTTTTAAAGTAACCGTACGCACACAATTCAGCAGTTTAATGTTGTGTATTGTACACTGTTCGTGTGGCGGGAGGCTTATTGGGATTAAATTAAAATTAAACAAATCTTTAACAACCTATGTACATTACAAAATTTATAGTTATAACCACTTACTATAAATCGGTTAATCCTGTATTTTAACTTTCTAAGCCGCTTTACAAAGTACGCATACCCTTTTGAGCCAAAACTTTCTCTAAATGGCCACGAATGGATGGCTGGAAATGCAGCAGCGAGGGCGAAATAAAAACGCGACGGTTGAAACAATGATGGAAAGCTATTGCAGTAGAATCGGCAGGCAAATCAAAATTTACTACACTTAAAGTGGCTACGAGTCGAAGTCCCCGGCCAGCAGTTGGTCCGGAATTGTTGGCCGGTTTATTGAACTACTGGGAGCTGGGGAACAGAAGTGAATCAGTGGATGGGAAACGTGGCATGGGAAAGAAGAAACAATGGCATCCATCCACATCGACGGTCCATCGTTTCCACGCGGACTAAATTAAAAATGTGGCAGCGATGGGTTGGACTGGCATCATAAAAACCATGACGGGATGGGTTTAAATCCTCGCTGACTGACTCACTGACTGACTGACTGACTTGCATGCTGGGTCCCTATGTGATTTTTCAATTAATTTCGTTGTCGTCGCTTTTTTTGCTCTCCTTGTTTTTTCCTGGTTCGATGCCACAAAGTCGATCTCTTGTCGCTGACAGCCATTCAATAGCGGTCGATCCATGCAATCCATGTACTGCGGGTGGGCGGGAAATTGTTTTTCCACCCTCTCTTAAATTAGAAAATCATTGGCACAAATAAAATGTGCAGTCAGAGCTAAAGTTGTACTTGGCCAAAGGGCGGTGCGGAAAATCGAGGGGTCAAGGGGCCAGCTGGTCAAGCTAAGTGCAACGCCTTGTCTCGCGACTTCTTTTCGCCATTTTCACGCTCGACTGACTGGCTGGCTTTTCTCCATTTTCTCCCTTTTCCATTTTCCCCCTCCCTTTCCTTTTGGCCCCTGCAATTTGTCAACGCCTCTGACATCCTTAAAGACTTAAGCTGGCCAAGATTGGCCTGTCGGCCCGGCTGATGATGATGCGCTTATGCCTGTAAGTTGGAGAATTATGATTCTCAGCCAGCAATTAGAAAATTGCTGCATTTTCCCGATTGACAGCCAATGATTGGAAAGGGGCGCATAAAACTAATAAGTGGGTGGGCTCAGAACTTTTGTATTAACATAAAACAGGGACCACAGAGAGATGAAGCAATTAGGCGGACGAAAATAATAAAAAAATGCTTTTAAAAGTTTCGACCAACTCGCATAAAAAAGCTGCAGGGGGAAAAGCCATCAAAGGAGTGGAAAATAAGGCCACAAATGCATTTCATGATTATGTTTCATTAAATTCAGCAAGAACTTTAACGACTTTTGAGAAATTACGTATACGCAGTGTTCGCTTTGGAAGCTGTAAATTATGCCCTAATGAAGAACTTATAAATGTAAGCTGGCGAAGATAGAACAATAAAAAAGATAATGCTAAAGAGAATAGTTAAATATTTTGGATAATTAAGACTTCCCCAAGTCATAACCACTATTTAATAGAACTGTGCAAACACAACTGAGCTAAAGATTTTTCCAAGTTTTAATAATCTCTTCTCTACTTACCCACTGACCCATCAAACTGCCCCATTTACATATCAAAGTAAAAGAAAACTTATTAAAATATTATAATAAAAAAGTTATCAACGACCTGCAGCTGTTGTTGGCAGTAAGAAAAAAGAATCAGGAAAAAGTTAGGTGTTCAAGGGAAGAGTGCCAGGAAGGAAGTGGTCACAATTCCTTAATTAATTTCATTAATAGATGACACCAAAATCACTTCGAAGGACAATTTTATGGCGAAATCACTTATACGCCATCCTGCATTCATAAATAATTAATGCAGACATCTCTGGCGAAAAACAAATGAAAATTCTGATGAGAATGGGGCAGGGGACTCTGGATGGTTAGCAGTAGGCCCCAGTCCAGCGCCATATTGAGCGCATAAAAGGCTGCTAAACAGGCTCGCTCAGATTACCAGTGGGCTAGTGGATGGGTGGGGGTTGTGTGGATAGGGTGTACAAGTGGGTGGCTTTCTCGACGGGGCTCCGGAAGTGGCTCAAGACATTGGCCCCGGACTGTCCGTTGATGGTGAGAAGGAGGAACAGCAGCGGTTAAAATAATATGCCAGCAACCTGAACTGCAATATTACAAAAAAGTTGTTATCTTAACTCTGAATAAAATAAGTTATGGTGTTTCTTTTTACTTTTTCTTTAAATTAGAAAATATTATCTACTCCAATTATTTACACAAATTTTTTTTTTTTAAAGAAGGGGGACTTCTAAAATATGGAAGTAATATACAAAATTCATACATACTACCATTTTATGTATGAGTTTTCAAATCTTAAAACATATTTTTTAACTTAAGAAGGGGGACTTCTAAAATATGGAAGTAATATACAAAATTCATACATACTACCATTTTATGTATGAGTTTTCAAACCTTAAAACATATTTTTTTTTTTTTTAAGTTAAATAATATGTTTTAAGGTTTGAAAACTCATACATAAAATGGTAGTATGTATGAATTTTGTATATTACTTCCATATTTTCAGCTTTATAAAATAAATCTATTCAGCAAGTCGAAATTGAAGCAAGTTTCGTAGGAACTTAAGCAAAAGTGTTTGCCCTTTATAAATGCAACGCAGCTATTCTTCTGACCGCAATTGTAGATTGGCTTAGCTTCCAGCCGAGAACTTATCATTATTCATGCTAAAGACTTAACGAGCGCGAGTTTGAGCTGCAGGAAGGGCCGGCGATTGGGATGAGGCGGCGGATTCTGGGCTCCGGGTTCTGTGCTCTGGATCCTGGGATAATGTGGGCCCGTCTTATCGCAACTATTACCGCAGCGGGAAGTCCCCGCCACCGGTGGGCGTGGCCGGAGTTGGATTTGCGCATTTTCATTACTCTTATCCCCAAAGCTCCGGCATCTCTCGTTCTCGTTGGTGTTATTGTCATTGGCATAATCAAGAGGGAGGATGGGTGGTTGGGTGGTCTTGGGGTGCCTTGGGTGGCTAAAACGGGAGGCCTCCGGGTTAATCTTGAGATTTTCGGTGTTGTCGGTTTTACGAGCCACTTGCCAGCATCGTCTTTGGCCATTACAACAACGACAACGGCAGCAACGACATATTATTATGGCAGCCATTGTTGTAATCCCGCCTCGGTTCGTGTTTCTTGGTTTTCGGAGCTGCCTTCGTCTTTCAGATCTTTCGGGCCATTGTCTTTAATATTTGCCCAGCAATTCTCATTTCGGCGGCTTTCTTTTATCTCTAACCGCCCGCTGGGTAAATGTCCTTAAAGCAACTCGACTAATAAATTATTTTATGAAAGTGTTAACTTGGCAAATTTCCGTTTCTTTTCTTGCCGCTCCATTATTAACTGGGCCATTTCTGTAGGTAGTATACGTGTATGCCATGGGCGAAATCATATAAAGTAAACTAATTAGATAGCTTTCGGGAATCTTAGGAAAGCTCAGCACCGTCTTAACTGGGGAACGCAAACAAATTTGTGACTCCAAGGCGGGCTTATATGGTATTAGGGGAAAAGTATTTAGGCTGTACCGGGAATTTCTCCTGGCGGAAAAGTTACCTGTTTGGACACCAAGGGGATTATTTCCTGACCGATTGCCTTTCAAAGAACTTGTTTATTGTTTTGTATCTAACTCCCTCAAAACAATGACTATGTCGAAATTTTGTTGATGTTTCCAAATCAGCCCAAAGTTTAAAGTAACAACAATAGTTTAATATACAAATGTCTACAGAAGTTGATATCTAAGGAAAATTAAATTAAGATGTACTACCTAAATTCTTTTCTTTAGCAACTTTCTATAGTTCGTGTAAAAATATAAAAAGACTGTTAATAATTACATCCAAATAAATTAATTTATTACCAGTAATCATACATAGAGATACATATTCTAGTACAGTGCTCTTCAATTGAGAACATTTGTTCTTAAAAAACGTGTAAGTATATTTTGGTATAAATGTTCTCAATACTAGAACGATATGGTGAAAACAGAAAAGATATGTGCGTTTTTTAAAGTTTCTTTATAAGTATACACTGACTAATAGCTTATTTGTTGAGATATACAATGTAAATACCGCCAATTCCACGAGCAAAGTTAAAACATTTTCAACATCAAAAATGTCGTTCTACTCTTAAGAACATTTTCAACTGAGACGAGAACGTCAGAATTTTCGCTGTGTATGCATGCTTAAAGGAGTTCCTAGGCCTCACAAAACTAAGCATTGTTCCCCTTAAAGTTCCTTGAAAAGGACTCACAACGGAGAACTGTGTTTATCTCTTCGCCTGATTGGTTTACAGACTCCACTGGTTAGGAGCACAACTGAGGAACAGGTTGTCTTGCCAACGCCTGGGGAGAATACCTAGTTCTTGGCTCACTCCAATAAATCGCAGAGCCCAGACTTGACCGTAATAAACATGAATATTAAGCTCGTTCGCCGAGCAAGAGTTAGGCCAGTGTAAAGTTGTAATCAGTTCTGAAAATTCAGGAATGTAGTTACACACAGCTGATAGCATCAGCATATCGGGTGATAAGTGGGGGGCGAACCTACATATGTTTCCTAATTAGACCTCGGAAACTGACCAAGCATAGTGCCTAATGCTGGAATTGTGTGCATTGTTTTCCCATTTGGCCAGAATCGAAGGGAAATGGAATCCATTGGGGGCCGGGGGATACCTACTAGTGTGCTCCTTTTTTGCCATTTTCGACCAGGCCAATACGGCGCAGTTTTCCCCATTGTCTGGGCATTCCAATTCTTTTCGCCATCGATTGGGCTTGGTTTTAGCCCAGCTCTGATTGGTATTCATTGAGATTCCGGCTAAAGGAAATTCCACCCCCTTTGCCAGCCCTTCTGATAACCTACAGGGCGTGGATTATAGAAGTCCTGCAAGTATCGATGCCTCATTTAATTAACGATTGAGGGGGGAGACAGGAAGCTCCTGCTCATTAGACAAGCTCATGTTTATGTACGGAGTATGTGCGTTTGTCCTTAACAGGTGCTTACCATGTAATCCTGCGTGATGTATTCCAATTAGATGCGAAAGCAACTTGCCAGCTCTTCCCGAGTTCAAAGCAATTAATTCCATATACTTGAGCAGCCATCAATCTCACTCGCTCTCTCTGACTTTCTATTGCAGAGCAAATTTGGGCCACTGAATTGGACTTTGTTGTGATCAATCGACGCAATTTGATGGCCATGTCGGTGGTGGGGGCCACACCCTTACCCAGGCATCACCAGAATCAGCAGCAGCAGCAGCACCACCACCAGGAGCACAGTCGTCTCAACCTCACCGCAAACAGTTTGGAACAGGACGAGGAGGACTACTTCAACGATACCATGTTCACGGCCATCCGAGGAGTTCCGGCCGGGGGCAATAACAATTTGTTCGACCTGCGACCCGATAAGGCCAATGGCAGAAAGGCGGCCAAGACGACGGCAACAACGAAGACGAGGACGAGGACAACAACCACTACCACTACCATTTCCCAACTGGATGCGGGCAAGGGCCAGTACTTTGAAGTGCCCGATTTAATTAATCAAGATATTGACGAAGAGGAGCGTCAGGAACTCGAGGAGGCAATGCGGGGGGAGGATGCTGATGGAGATGGTGATGAGGAGGGAACCGTCATCATGCCGGATTTTGATGAGTTGCCGCCAAGAACCGCAGTTGGCACGACAACCACAGCCTCCTCTGCCGAAGCCGGCAAGTTGAATGTGGAAAATTGGCAAAAGCTGGGAACTCTGGGCAAAGAGACCACAACAAGCAGCTCTAGTACAACACCCTCTACAACCACCACAACCAGGACGACATCAACAACAACCACCACAGCTGCCACAACCACCGAGAGTACTAGCAGCACCACCATAAAACCTGTTGATATAATAACAACAAGCAGGCAACCACATCACCATCATGGAAAACCACGCAAACACCACAAACATCACAACAAACAGAGGCTACAACAGCAGCAGCAGCAGCAGCAACCTAGACGCCACCACGTGGCCTCCCATGAGCAGGCGATCCTCGAGAGCTTTTCGCCGGAGGAGGAGACCACCACCAGGGATAGCAGTATCCATAGAGTGCGACCTGAAGTCCTCCCTGAGTTACCCATTCCCTCCACGCCCGTTTCCGCCTCCAATTCCAAGATCATTGCCATTAAACCCAAGAACCAGAAACGCAGGATTTCCAAGAGGGCAGCTGGAGTGGAAATCGAACCGGAATACTTGCTCAACGATGCCAATATAAATTCCAGTGAATTTGTGGCCAAATCCAATGAGGAGGAACCGGAGGAGAGTGAGGATTTCGAGCTGGAGGATGGTGATTTTCAGGCAGTGCCCGCCTTGACCCCAGCACCTCCAGGTTCGGCAGCAAGTGGTCCGAAAGCTGGGCAGGACTACGTCCGGTTGGATGGCTTTGCCGGAATGCTGCAGCTCTTCTTTGGCATCGATAAGCCCATCGATGTGGCCATTTTCTCTCAGCCTCCCAGTGCCGAGTTTGTGAATCTACTGTGTGCCCTATTGGTGTGGTCAGTTCGCTATCCGGCTGTCTTTTGGAACACCTCGAAGGCTTTTGCCTGCGTCTTTAGCCTCCAGATGGTGGTGGCTGCTTTGGACATTATCCTGGGATATGTGGGTGTCTCCAATCTGTACAAGCTGCAGATCTACGCCGAGGCCATGCCAGTCCATCAGCCGGGGCTCATCCTAAATGCCGTGGTCACCCTGGCCCTGTACCTTTTGGCCACCGCCTTGGTGGTGGCCTCCTCGATGGTCATGTACTTGTATGGACATGGTCGACTGGCCACTCGGATGCGGGACCGCTCCATCATCACCCTGAAGAGCCACCAGACCTGGATCTATTTCGCCCACTGTGCCTCCTTGTGCTTCGTTTTGGCCCTGGCGGTGGTGAAGGCCCCGCTGCTCAACGATCTCAGTGCCACCTACAAGAACAACCTGCACTGCCCCACCTTCCTGGCGGGTGAGTAAAAAATGTTATCAAGGGGTTATTTGCTTTAAAATAAAATGAATAGAAATCAATCCACAAAAAAAGATCCAATTTTAATGCACATATGATAAGGGATTACTGGCTTTATTTTAGAAATCATGGTACCCTAGACAAATGTCCATAGCTTAATATTTTAAAAGCACATATAATTAATAAACATAGTTCAGTGATCATTGATATGAATTACCAAACCTTTCAGGAAGTTTTATATAACCGTAGACGTACACAGCTCTAATTGGTTATTTATTTCACAGTAAAAATTTAAGAATTCTTAAGATCTTTACTCAGATTTAAAACAAAATTAATTAGTTTTTTAGGGTTTATAGGGTTGGTTTTAGGGTTAGGTACATATGAAACAGCTATCAAAAGAGTTAAGATTATTAAACACATCCTATCACATTATATCTTAATTAAACAATACTAGATTACGAATAATACCTTCAGCAGTTCAATTTGATCTTTAAATAAGATATACAAATACTTCGGAAATGGCATTTCAATACCAATTTAAAGTGATAAATTCAGATGAAGAGGTTTGAAAATGCAAATAGTAGAGGGAACGTGATACAAGTCCGTGCAGTGCCTAATTCCCCATTTGATTAAGTGTCTTGAATCTGCATAATTGGATGGTCGGGGAGCGCCTTGAATTCGGTCTGAGGTATGTTTTGTGGTCTAAGCCAATTAGCGGGCTTGTTTGGACTTTGGATGGGCGATTGGCTGTGCGATTGGTTGAACGTTAATCGCCGGATAGGTAGATAGATATAAAGATAGATAGACAGATGGGTTGAGAACCCACCGATGAGACAAAGGCGAGGGTATTGAGTGTCACTCGAGGCGAGACAATCGAACTGCAGAGTCGGTCCAATTAAGCTGTCATACGCCTGAGCGTATTACGTTTTCACCTGTTTCCACACTGTAGTGACCTCTGACCTTTTCCCTCTTTTTCGCTTTTGCAGCTCTTGTTGGAGTGACGCACCTGCTGCTGTGGATTGTCATCTGGCTGTGCTTGACCATCAAGCGTCGCTGGCACTTTAAGCTGCCGCCATTGGACAGCACTTATGGCGGATTGCTGGGAAAGGCCAGTGCCCAGCCGCTCCTGATGTCCAGCGGTCAAAGGACGGGGAGCAACTCGAGCAGCAGCGGCTGCAACTCCACCAGCACCACGGTGAATGGGGGCGACTCCAAGCCGGACATGATGAGCACGGCCACCAGCACGGAACTGGGCATGGGCATGGGCATGGGAATGGGAATGGGAATGGGTGGGGGCATGGGCATCAATGGCGGCATGGGCGGAACGGGCATGGGCCTGGCCGCCCAGGAGGACATCTATTGGCCCAAACTGACGCCCAGCTCGCCCAAGCTGAAGGTCACCTTCAACGAAGTTACGAGTACGTCTGATGATGTCCTACTAATTGGTGACCAAGAACAAACTGATGGCAAGCGGTAAAAAATCGTTTTTTAGCTACCAACAACCAAACAAAAAGCATTACGGGTTCGAAGCTCCGTATTTTGTCCGTTCTTCTTAACTCTAACCATAGCAACTAGTTTCATTTAGTTCCTCACACGTACACACACATACACTGCACCAAACGAAAAAAATTAATAAAAAAAAAAAGAATTCAATCACCCATAAAACTCCACACCCAGCACCAATTTTCAGGAATTTCATGTGATTTTGTGTTTTTCTGTTTACCTAGACTACTGCTAATTAATTCATTTTGTACTTTATTGGTGTGTTTCCTTTGCACGTTCCATTTGGGGAAAGAACGAAACATTATTGAAAACTAATTGCCCAACACTAGTCATTAGTGCAGCGTTTTGCCACACTTAATTTTCCCCACATTTACCAGCACTTCCATCTTCAGTTCCGATTCGTGCGTGCTTCTGACATTCGCCATTTTATATAACCAATTTTGTGTTTTGTGTTTAGTTTAAGCATTTGTTTGTCCACTAAAACGATTGTTCAATTTAAACATAACAAAACGATTTATCCATTTATATATATATCTATATAGAGAGACATGTATGTATAGAGGATGAAGGATAATGATGAGAAACTATTTTGTTCCGCTTGTCGCCTGTTTTTAAAAACGATTCTTTTTATTTTACTTTCCAATTGTTTGATTTACTAGAACTTAATTACTACTAACTCTAGCTAATTGAGTGTGGGCCAATTGAATTTCAATTAACAATTACTACTAAAAACAAAGCGCTCGCAGATTTTGTGTTGTTGTTGTTGTCGATGTCGCCGTGTTGTTGTTCTTGTCCTTGGTAATTTGTTTAACTAACCGGAAAACCATTGAACTAACACAGACAATGTTTGAACAATTTCAGGGGAAGAGAACGAACTTTAGAAATTTTTGAAAATGCTTTAAGGGTTCAGATGCCCATTTTGTTAACCTTAATGAGAGACAATTAAATTTTACACCTGATTTTGGAGCAAACAATTTTACTTAAATTGGTTATGATAAATGCTTCGTAATGCTACATCTTTTGAACGTTTATAAATAATATTATTGATCAAGTTTTTCACTTTATTTTAATTGTATAAAAAAGAGTCACCCGGATAAACCAATCTATTTCGATTTCTATATCTAAGTATCTTCTATAAAAATGTGAATGATTTACTTAACTGTGATAATATACACTTAGAACTCTAAATTCAGACACAAACATATCGTTTGTTTTTTAAAAATTCCTTAAAAATAAGGGTAACCCAGATGGGCTAATACTATCCAATTTCTAGCTCTGAGTTCGTTCTGTTTCCTGATTGTCCTGACAGGCCTGAAAGCAACCAACACAGGGCGACATTTTAATGTGATGTTATAACACCCACTGACCAGACCCATATCCATATCCCCCTTTAGCCATACGAGCCGTGGAGCCTCGATATGTTTTGCCAGTGCTGCGGGGGAAGCTGACGACGGCGAGTACGCGACACTAAGGGCGGCCACCGCCGGAGCCGTCGTGGGCATCACCATGGGCAGCATAAAGAGGGGCGTCAGCAACACCTCGGTGGGGGTCAGCCTGCTCCATCTCTCGGAGTACGATGAACTTCCTCCGCCGCCGCCGCTGACCAACAACCATCATCTTCAGCAGCAGCAGCAGCGGCAGGCCCAATCCTTTGCCCATGGACATCCCCACGACTATGCCAACCTCAGCGGATTGGGTGGCATCAGCGACGACAACATCTCCGAGGAGGGCAAGCTGCTGGCCTGTGTGCGCGACGACAGCATCACCTACGCCTCCACCAGGGATCTGGAGCCGCCCCAGCCGTCGGCACAGGCACAGGCCCAGGCACCTCCACCCCCTCCGCCGCTGCCCATGAAGGGGGCCCCCGTGCCACAGCCACCAGCGGTACTGCCCCATTCCACCGGCATCTACGGGCGGGCCCCTCAAGCCATGCCCGAGATGATGCAGTTGTCGCCCGAGCGCCATCACAATCCACTTCAGCATTCTCTGCAGCATCCACAGCAGCATCCTCTCCAGCAGAAGCAGCAGCACCAGCAGCCACAGCCGCCACCACCGCATCCTCTCCAGCAACAGAGCAATCCGCACCAGCATCTAGTCAGCCCCTTAGCTCCGGTCACGGTCGCAGTTCACACCAACGAAGCGCATGTAAGTGGAGGAATGGGTATCTATATATAAGTATAAGGGTATATCTTAGAGTTAGATGATTTTGCTCAGTCAAGGGTATTACAAAAAATCAATAAAAGCAAAAATATCATATTTTTAGGTAGTTTAGATTTACTTTATAATATATTTTCGGTTTGCCTTCTGGGATTATCATTCATAATGTACATATGTGCCATCTTAAATTAGGAGCTAACATTTTTATAGAAAGGTCCATGCTTGATTTCTCAATGTCATTTTAAGGTTCTAGTTTGTTATTTGTCATAAAAAGTTAGCATGAGGTTAAATTGTTTTAATAAACAAAATTGTTTTCCCAATGTGATGTTTATTTACTAAACTTACGTTTAAAAATAGTAAAACATGAGTATAAAAAGAGTATAAACTCAATTCTTCCGAAACCACAATTTAACCTTATATCAAAGGCTAACATGACATTGAGAAATTGTATTGTGTAAAGCTTTTGGTTCCTCATGACTTCAAGAATCAACTATGTATGTTGATTTCTATAGATGACCTCTTGGATGTTGCACCCAAATTCCCAGTCACAATAAAATGAATTCCCAGACTTTTGGGTGCACCCACAGCTAGGGTATTTCCCCTACAGCATAGAGCGTAGTGCCCAGTGCATGGTGAATAATTTTGTGTTCTTGCTTGTGATTTGCATGTGGGATTGCAGGGGGGGGGCGATGCGTCGTCATGTAGGGGCGTGTAGCATGTCACGCCCCTGGAGCAGCAGAGGCAGCAGCCGGAGATTTATGTTTGCTGTTATGAGACAGCATAAATCAGTGCCAGGGCCACAGACAGGGCGACATGGATTGTGGGATGGGGGGATCTGGAATGGGGATTGGTCTCGGGGACACCAGCGACAGAAACCCTGTCCGAATTAGTGCTCCAGTTTGATGGATGGGTCGAGGTTTCGAGACAGTTTCCCCGAATTGATTTGGTTTCATTTTCACTTGCAGACGGGGCCACGATGAAGCAGAGCCCCTACTGTCACCTCCTAGACTCACTCATTATCCCCACTGTTCCTGGACCACTTTCACTTACCCCCTGCTATCTTTGATTCTGCCCCTTTCCCAGATCGCCTCCAGTTCCACACCCCGCTGCCTGCGCCGCGCCGATTCGGGGGTTCCCAACGAGGCGTTGACGCCCCGCAGCGACACCACCTCCACCACCGAGAGCACCAACACCACCTCGCCGCCGGAGCGCGCCCCCTCCGAGTCCTCCAGCGGCGTCCATTCGGGTGAGGAGCGTGAACTGGAGGTCATCATACGGCCGCGGGCCAACAGCAAGCCACCGCCACGCCCCCCACAGCCGCCCATTCAGGAGGAGCCCTACGGTCGGTGCACCAACATGCGCATGTCCAGCTTCAATGCGGATCCCTCGGCAATATCCTCGTCCTCCGCCTCCTCCTCGTCGACGGTGGTCATCAACAGTGCCACGCTGCCGCTGCAGCGTTCGGTGCCGGAGCAGAAGTTCGACTATACGGCTCACTGTAGCACGATGCCACTGCCGGTGGGCTGCCACAGCCAGCAGCTCGCCGGGAGCGGTGGTGGCTATGCCTCCACCTCGGCCATGACCAGTTCCATGGGTCCAGCATCGCAGGTATCCAGCTTCATGACGCCCAATAACAACAGCAGCAGCAGCAGCAGCAGCATGCACTATGCCAATGCCTCGGTGGCCCTGGGAAATGGCCAACAGACGCCGCACACCACGCTGCCCAATGGAGTGCGCTACTCCAATCCGCACTTCCTGCGCCGCCTGCCGCACGTGACCAAGGCCGCGGAGTCGCCCTACGGACACCTGGGCTACGGAGCCGGGCATCATGCCTTCGCCAAGCTGCCACTTGAGACGCATCCCACCATTCCAGAGGATCGCGATTCGGCCAACTACTCGATGGCCTCCGACCAGGATTGCGGTCTATATGTTACGGCCCAACTGCACTAGGCTAGCCAGGGATCCATCTACTATACTATGAACTTAGAATTGTTGCAAAACGCCTTGCAATCCATGTAAAATCCCTTAAAAACGTTATAACCTAAGTTGAATTCTGATTGCTTTACGACAGTGGTCAACAGCTGCATAGGTATTTCCTATACCGCGGGCCGCCTGCTCTACGGCATTATAGACGAACATATTCAAAGAAATTTTAGGAGACTAACATATGTTGTAGTGCAATCGGAGCACAGAACCATAGCATTACCCATTATTATCCATAAAGCCCTAATTTAGCCTCTCGGTTTTTGTACAGCTCCGACCCCCAGAGACGCCATACCAAATCCACTAATCTTCCAAGGATCAGCTGGTAACCCAATCCAAAACTATTCTCCATTTGCTTTGCCTTGACGATGATCCACTCAAGTATGTAGCGCTAACTGCCACCCAGATGACCCACGAAAAAAATAAGAAAAACTGAACCTAAAACTATATCTATATCTATACTACACCTACATCTACGGCTAAATCTAAATCTAAATATATATTTATATTTATACATGCTATGCTCGTATACAATGTGTAAGATAATAAGCTAATCGTGTTTAAGTAATCAATGTAAACTAATGTTTATCATATCATATATGAATGAATATCTATAGCTAAGTGTAAGAGCCCCATAAATATTAATCTGAAAGGAATAAAATATCATAGCTCGATCATGTGCAAGCACTCAAAGTATTTTCCCCTAAGCAATTTCTCTTATCGAAGCAAAAAAAAAAAAAGAAATATGAAATGGACAAAAGGCATACGAATTTAAGCTGCAATTCTATGGTTTTTATTGTAAGGATAAACTGTAAAGTGGTAAATCGTAATTTTATGGCACTAACTAGCCCAAAACGTTATGCTTCAGCTAGTCGGCATAGATGATAGACACCCAGCAAGGCTTTGGCATATGTATTTTCTATGGTCTCTCAACGCTTATCGTTTAAGATGAATGTAAAATGTAATGTAACAAAGCGACAATATGAATATTATCTAATGTATGATACAAACGAATACTATCCACGGCCCCATACATATCTCACACGCACAAGACTTTCGACCTTAACCTACTGCACGCTGGAATGTCCTTTCCACCAACACACCCGCTTATAAGATTTCTTTTTTTGTACCCCGCGTAAATGTAGTTAAATGTACTTTTATTTTGAATCGGAACCCGTTTGAATCCAACTATAAAAGAAAAAAAAACTCTGAGGACGGTAGTTCCGAACCCCTTTTTGTAGAGCATTCAGTTAACCGGTCGTATTTATTTTCGTTATAAAGACTGATTAGTAATATAATACCTACATTTTGAAATGCACATCCATCAAAGAACTTTAAAAAGTAAAGATCCGAAGTCAGCTTGAGAAATTCATAGCATTGATACGATAGTGGATAGGCCATAAATATAGTTTAGCATGTCGTCATTAACTTGGTTCCTTTGTGAAACGCACTAAACTAAACGAGATATCAACAGTTAAGAAAGAAAACTTTTGTAACATAATTTCAAATTAATTAAAGAATTATTCAAACAAAATATCCAAAAGAAATACTAAGTATGCCCCAAAAGAGAATTACAGATACTTGATTTAGTAACCTGGGTCACAATTTTTTTGCGCAAGCGGGCAAAACTTGTAAATGAACGTAAGGTTAAACCCAGTATCCGATATGGCGCATGCATCCAAAAACATTTATATTTAATAATATAAATCAATGAATGTTTAAATTATTTATATATACAATATACGGATTAAATGGTTTATCAATGGTAAATAAAGAAATACCACCGCTTTATGTAAAACCCCAAAACTGTGCATTTCTTATTAAAGGGCTACTTTTCCTTGATTAAATAAAACTCCGGGCTATGCTTTATTAGAAAACAATTTTTAATGAATTTTCTTTTGTTTTGTTCTTTAAATGTTGCTTTTCATTAAATTTTCTCTTTAGTTTTTAGTTTTACACAATTCAAGTTTCTGTGTTCATCAATATTAATAATGCTCGTCTCCGCAATTTTTAGTATAATTTTAGTTTTTTGTGTTTTTATTTTGTTTTTACATATTCATTTCACAGTTTATTGTCGTTTCTCGACCTTCGATTGTTGTCGAGATATTAAAATACAATATAAGGTGTTCGGGGCGCCCAGCGAGAGCGCAGACCTTCGCCTTTTAATCAATTTAGTTCAACATTTGCAATAAATGATATATTCTCGTGTTGTTGATCTTCGTGTGTATCGTGTTTTAACGTCGCCTGTCATTCAAATCGAACTTAGTAAATAGCATTTTGTTTCTTGTATTGGTTGCCATTGAAATAACTTGCCATAATATATCATTTGCTTCATTAACATTTTCTATATGTTTTTTGTCTTTGGTGTGACTTAAATGTAACGAATTCTATAGGAATCCTAATAAGAATTTCTGTTATGACTGCACGGTAGAAATGCCCCTTCCAAAGTTGAAAAATCTTTGAACTTTTTCAGCACAATTCTCAATTTTTTGTATGATGCCAATTCTTTCAGGAAAGGGCATTTTAACGTCGAACTCGCCGAGGTTTTTAGTAATTCTGTTCTTCCTCTTTGCTGGTTTGCTGAGTAATCAAAGCATCTTTGAATGTTTGCCGAAGGAGAGCAGTGGAAACAATATATAGGTAGAGATAGAGAGAGTTTTATCATAGAAAAGTTCGTATGAGGTTCGTGAAGAGCGGAGATTACAAATCTGATTATCTATAATGTATGTATCTGAATGTATGTTCCTTTGACTTATATATCGTATAATTAGTTGCTGGAAACCTCGCTGGTAGTTTTACTTTTCCAAAATATCTGAAGCGCGTTATCCTCCTCATATTTCGAAATTCGAATGCTCGATGCGTGATTTTCTTGTGATTATTTTGCAGCAACATTTTGAATGCATTTTCCCTGTGATTCGGCATTTCTTTACGTATCTCTTAGTTGTTTAGTTCTGATATAGGAAGCTGCTGCTTGGATGGATATGCACATGTCAATATATATATATTATTTAACTTTACCTCAATCTGTATCTGTATCTGTAGCTGTAACTGCAACTGTGTCTATGTCTAGCTGTGTGTATCTGAATGAATGGACGGAAAGGTTCAACTCAATATCCGTAGCCACGAGTGAAAGCAAAAAGAACGAGCACTAAACAACTGGATAGGAACAATAGCTAGGTGTCGTATCATAATCATATGTAGCTATCCCGCCGCCCTCTGACCTATGTCCTATGACCTATGTATGTATAAAAGTTAACTGCTCCCATCCATCATCATCTCTGTCCGCTGGTCAGTGATATGTTTGCTCTTCCCAGGAATGCATTGCAAAATGTTGCCCAAAAGAATGACAAAAATATCTCAAATTAACATGCAGTAAATTGCAAACTATTTTTGGTTTTCCGTTACACTTTTCCATTGTCCATTTTCCATTTTCCATCTATGCTAATGTACGTGTATCTTTGGCAAGCAGGTAACGATTTTTACAGCTCACACTATTAACTTGAAGGTACTTGATGCGTTTTTTCGAGGCAAGTTGCTTGGAACCAAGGCGACAAAAAGGATTCTAAACCGACTCTAAAAGCGCGACAAAGTGAAGCGAGGGGATCTACAGAAAAAAACAAGGAATCGCTGTATAGTATATTCATATAGAGAGATAGTTTTCCATTTGCTCTAAGTTAAATTATACGATACTGTGTGTGTGTGTGTGTGTATGTCCTCATCGCCGACGTCAAAAACTCGTACATTTTGGGGTGGCTGCCGAGTTTTTGACGGGGCGCAGAGCTAACCAATAGCTATAAAGCCTAAACTCGGGGAAGCGGTTGTGGGTAATCGGTAATCGGTATCGGTTAACCGGATGTGGTGTGTTATGTAACGTGTGTGGTTCCTATGTACAGCTTAAGTTCAGATTTTGCATTATTAAGTTAAACTTGCTCATCTCTCTCGCTTGGTAAATATTTTTTGTTCTTCTTGTTCGATTAATACATATCTCATATCTCCCTTTTTAGTTACCTAATCTTAAGCTTTAACTTTATCGGTTTTATCGTAAGTTAGGCTTATTTAAGTGTTAGTGGTTCTTTGCTTGCTTAAACGGTAAAATATATTTATGTATATATCGATTTATATATGTATATATACTTAAATAACTCCCCTCTCTGAAAATCTATAACTCCCTTTACTGATTTAGATTTAGCTATTTATTCAATAAACAATTTATATCCATCTGCGTCTCTGCTCAGGCTAAGGCTTAGGCATGACTGACACTAGCACTTGAACTTTATCCACCTTCTCCCTTGGTTTTCTTCTTTTTTTGTATTTTTTTGTTTTCGTTTTTCATTATCAATAATAGTTTTAAGTAATAATAATCGCAGTAATCGTATTACGAAAATAATAGTGATCTTAGGTGTGTAATAATAAAAATTATTTTAAATATGCATAATTTACAAGTATCCTTTGTCAAATGTTATCCGTTATATAGGTGTATATGTATATATAGACTGCCTTTACAATTATCATTTATCTGTATTCCGTAGTTACGTTTAATCATTTTACTGCTCTGCTTGTGTTCTCTGTTCTCGGTTCGTTTAAATGCAATTGTTTTCATGACTTATAAAAATTAGATATTTCTCTTTGTTTTCCTATATCATTTTCTTAATTTGTTTGTTGTGTTCTTCTTCCAAGTCTGCCGTCGTCGTAGAATAGAAAAAACAGATCAGATGTGGACTTAGCTTAGGCCAGCAACCTGCCGAATGAGGATCGGGCGGCTTTATATCTTGGGATCCGCCGCTGCAGGCTAACCTTTGGTCCTTTGCTATTTGGCTGCCGGGCTGACAGCACGGGCGAATGGTTACTGCAAGGATATGGGGATCAATTAGCATGCTAGCTTACAAAACCGATTATCTGGTGGGTGGCTGTGTTGGTTAATTCTTTTCGAAACGGGCAAAGTGGATTATTAGTGTGTTTTATCTGTAATTTTATTTCTTTTGAGCAGTGTAAAATGGCAAAGTGGCGGAATGTCTGGTTGAAAATAGCGCACTAGAGAGTAAGCCTGAGTTTATATATTGAAAATTGTATTTAAATTATGTGCACTTACTGAATTCAGTTCAGTTTAGAGTTCGCTTGAATTGAATTGTGCTTGGGTGCTTTAAAGTGTTTTCGTTGTTGTAGTGTTGTTGGTTGGTTTGGGTGTCGATAGTGTTGGAAACTGTTATTCGCCCGGCTCCTCCATAATGACTGATTCGCCGGCCCAAACGATCGGACGACCCTGGTGTGGTTTCAAAGTTGGTTGGTACAGGCACTTGCCATTATTGTTTACAGGGTTTACAAAAGAGCTAGGCCTAGGAAAGTGCTATTTAGTATATGTATATGTTTGATAGCTAGCCAGGATTTGCCATTTTGTATTCATGTATTCAGTTGGTGTTGTGGTTGTTTACAAAATCTATTGGAAGCTTTGTGGATCGTATATAAATTATAAAGATTCAAAATGGTTATTGATTAATTATCTACGCATGCACTAGAAAAATGCCAAGCAAAACGGTTTTGTGTGTGATTGGGTTCTATTAAATTTTTGGGTTTTTGATTGGGTAATTGGGGATAGAGAAACATACCTATATGAGTATTATACGAGTCTATGTGAAAACTACGTTGAAGTAACGGTAACTTTAACGGTAACGGTGATTTATGGTGACTTGCGAAAGGTTATTTTCGTATTAATTTGGTTTTGCAGTTTGGTTTTTGATTGGTTTGCTTTTGCTTTCGATCAACTTTCAACTTTCCATTCAACGTTTCAGTACACAATGCGAATTTTCATTCTACTTTGCCTCATGGGTGTAGGTGTGGGTGTAGTGTGTGAGTTTTTCCGTGAATTATATAATAAGCGTTTCATTTACAGTAGTGCGTATGTATATATTGCTAACTAAAAACAAATGCTTTGATGTTTACTATATTATCGGTTTAATATCAAATTGATTTTGCTGGATCTTTAAACTGATCGTTTTTAGTTTGGGATTTCTTTTTACAGGATTTTTGCGACTGATTACTCTACAAAATTGTACAACTTTTGTTCTTTGTAACTTGCTATGAACAAAACGTTGAGCTAAATACTATATAAATATATGTTCTGTGTGTGTAGGTTTATATAAATATATGCAAGTGTTCTTTTGTTTTTATCAAATTTGCGATTTGCGAATCTATTTTAGTTTGTTCTTTGTATTTTTTTTTTCTTGTACGACTTGAGTTTGAAAGATTCTGGTTTTAGTTTTAGCCGAGTTTCAGTTTCTTTAAGAGCTAGAGTTTTAGTGAGTCGAGTGAGGCTATGGATGAACGCCTAGAGCCTAAGCCTATATTAGTGGGACAACTGACCAGGGAGGTGGTGCCAAAGAGTTTGTACCAGCCGATCACGATATTCGACAGATTCAGATCGTCGAGCATTATCTGCGCCACGCCCATAAACACCTTCTTCTCGATGCGTCCATAATCGCCCCAAACGGTTATCTAGTGTTAAATTACATGGATTAGTTGTATGTGAAATATGGGGAGATATAGAGGAGACCCACCTGTAGTATACAACCGGTGTAGGACTGTTTGAATACCAACTGCTGCTGGTACAGTGGATCCAGAGTTCGTCGAGCCGAGGAGGTCTTCATCTTGTCCACACATCGTTTTCCCGATACCAAGTAAACCTTAACATATGGAGCAGGCAGCATTTTTGATTGGGCTTTTTGCTGAGAGATAGAAATGAATAGAGTGATTAAAGGGTTTTTCTTAGATATCCGATATCCCGACATACCTGTAAGCCCCTGGCCCGTATGACCTCCACCTCCAGACAGCCTTTTTGATGGCACAGCGATAGCTGGATGTCGCCCAGCGAGGGAGCTCCCAGCACTTGGCGACCCACCAGTTGACCTGGTCCCAAACCATCCACGAACTCGTTGAGGGCTCCATCATTGCGCAACGAGGGGGAGAATCTATATATGTGGGGGGATCAAGGTTCGGGGGTTTTGGGGGTACATTAAAGAAAGCCATTTAGTACAGGATCGTTTGCATTCCTTTTCTTGTATCATCTCTCATCTAAAAATCTTTTTAAAAATAGGTAACGTAATTTACACAAAGAAAGGATTTGATTTTTGAGAAAGAAAGAACTTTTTATATACAGGGAGTTGTAGAAAGACAGTAAATGTTGTAGTTTCAGTTGGTGGTTGCAAATGCAACTGTTTTGTGGTCTGAAATGGATCAGTGTGGTTTGGTGAGAGGTGGTGGTGGTGGTGGTGGTTAGGTACTGAAGGTGATACTGGTGGTGCGGAGGAGAGGGAGAGACAAGTGGAGTCACAGTTCAATGGTCGCATGCAAGTGTCTTTCGTTTCCCGGATCAAAAGTGCAGAGAAGGTACTATGCTATATAAGATCGGAGTCCTAAGTCATCTAGATAAAGAGAGAGCAGGTTCTCTAGAGGGCGATCTGTAGCGATCTACGGCTTTACAAATTTTATTTTTTATAATATATTTTCTTATTTAGGCTTGTCTTAGTCTAATCCCTTCATTTACACACACATCGAAAGGTGAGGTTATCTTTTTATATACATATATATACATATACTATAGATATTTGCTGAAAATCATAGTTAAAATCAAGTTAAAAAATCACAATTTATACACATTACATGACAGAAAAATACACAAACAAGTTGAAGAATCAAACGGAACTCAAGGAAGGAAAAGTGGAATACACTTAGAGAAAAAATGTACGCAAATGCAGGCTCGTTTTGCAGCGGTTTTTATATTGTCTTACAAGGCGCACGCACACAGACATCGATTAAAGAGAAAGAGAGAAAGTTGCAGGATGAAAGAGTTTTTTAAGGGGAAAGTTGGTGAGTTGGATCGCCACACAGATTACCATATACAAAAGCCAATGGAGATAGTGTTTTAGATTGAGTCGGACAGTCGGAGAGTGAGAGAATAGAGACAGAGAGTCAGAGATTCAGAGATACAGTGACAGAGAGACAGAGACAGAAGCAGGCAAGACAGAGATCCTTCAGCCGGAAAGGTAGTTTACTTGCTAGGGCCAAGGACTGGCCAGGCGGATGCGATCGGGAGACTTACGATGAGCCCTCGGAGCTAGTGATCGAGTGAATGCTGCCGGCACTGTAACGGGTCACCGGAGGCACCGGCGGCACCTCCACCGACCGCTGGATGCTGCCCGCCGAGCCGCGCGACTGCCGCTGGTGGTATGGATGTGGTGGTGGTAGTGTGATATGGTGGTGACCAGCGGAACTGGTCGAGCTGCCTGGTATTGCGAACTGTGCCTGGTATTGCTCTTGTTCTGCCGGAGACAACAATACATATTTATACAGATGTGTGTGTGTGTGCGCGTATATACAGAGGTTGGGGGGTGTGTGATCCTAAGATGATCCTATCATATACCATATGGGACTATGCAGAAATCTCTAGACAAAAACTTATATACATTTTGATATATCTAGAGATTTCTGCATGTTTTTTTTTTTTGTGAATTAACTTTTTAATAATATTCTGTACAAGTAAATTTTGAAAATTTTGACCGACGATGAGATTGCAACGCTGGCCTCTGGTTTCTCGACGTTGGGCTCTGGGAAACCACAAATCTCGAAGAGCGAAACCCAAGTTCTGGGAACCCCAAGGAGCAGGAACAAGACAGAGTAGAGTCGTTAACAGAAATCGAAATACAAACTTAGGTTAAAATCAAGCGAGAACTGAATAACCATAAGAACACAGATCATAGAGAACACATTATATGTATATATATATTTATATATCAGCGAGAAATCATCAAAACTAGTGGCGTAAATGAAAACAATTATTGCGTTATATCACTAGAAGGACTCAACCCGTCTGGTTGTGTATTTTAATTCTAGTATTTTATATAGTGTTACTTTGAAGCTTGCTTGTGATATATATACTGCACTTTTTTTCTCCACTACATCGTGTGCAATGCGAATTTTGTTTGCTGTCTAGTTTGGCCAATTTTTCAGATGAGGAGTCTGGTTGTTGTAGTTGTTGATAATGCAGCTATAGTTGTTGCTACTTGTTGTTCTTGTGGTGTGTTGATTGTTGTAGTGGCTGTTGTTGTTGTAGTTGTTGTAGTTGGATGTCTGCTGGCTTTCTGTGACAGAGCTCCCTGTATACATATACTTAGTTATCCGAATCGTAATTGCGCAAAACATAATCGAACTGAAGGAGAATCTTGCGGGAGGCAGATGATAAACATTAGTTCGCTGACGGGGACTCGAAGACCTCAAGACCGATCCCCGGGATCGTAGATAAAATCGGGATGTGTGTGGATGTGGATAAGATAAACTCCGTGGTGGTGGGGATCTTGATCTCAATGCTGGTTGTTCACTCTTACCGCTACGAATAAAAAGCCCTAGCTGAAGCCGAATCACAAGCTTTAGCCATGGCGATAACTTATAGATTGAGGCTGCAAGAGATTGGTAGTAGCTTGGTATGTCGAGAGTACGAGAGTGGTAACGAGGGTATATAAGTTGGTAAGTAGGTTGGCTTAACTCAATGCATGCAAATCGAACAGAACGCTAGGAATAAATGTTGTGTGGCTTGGTTATACAAAAGATGGCATTAGCAATCGGTACGGTTTGGTTAGTAATAGTAGTATAGTAAGTATATGCTGCTACGAAAGTAAAATGCAAATGCGGGCGCATCCACACCGACGCACAGTGGGTGCGAAAAGTGTGTGCCGCGTGTCGCACAGTCGAAAGCTTTGCCCAGTGTCATCGCATTTTCCGGGAAAACTGCGGATGGGCAAAGCTTTCGGTGTGCTCCGCTTCGTTTTTAGGGGGCAATTGGGATTCCCCCTGTAAGCCTAAAAATACGTATCGACTTTGGATTGTTTGTTGGTTTTTGGTTTGGTTTAGTTGGGTTGCTCTGGTTTTTATTATTTTTTCTGGTTTGTTTGCTGCGCCTGCGTTTTAAAGAAGGTCGAAAATAATAAATCAAGTTAACGGGGGGAAAGGCGGGTACGTTTTCAAGTTACAGTTGGTCATGCCTGCGAAAAAGGATATAGAGAGAGATAGAGCTTTGGCTGAAGCTTTGGCAAAAAGCGCGCGCGAAAGTCAGAGAGCACAGTGGATGAAAAGCTAGGGATTGAAGGACCAACATCCTTATGTGCTGAGCGTGGGATTTGTTTTCGGGAGGGGTTTCTGTTACCGATATTGTACTGTTACTTTACTGTTGCTGTTACTGTTGCGTTTCTGGGCCGACTAATGTTTATCATCTCAATCGACAGCCTAACTGGCTTTAAACAGTTTTCATAGATTTTGATCTTTTTTCCTCCTCCAAAAGGCAACTCAAAACCAAAAAGAAAGTCACAAAACGATAATCAACCGAAAAGGAACTGATAGCATAGCATAGTAGAGAAGAGTAGTAGTTTTAGAGTAGAGTAGTATAGAGTAGAGTACAGTAGAGATAGAGAGAGAAGATAGTTTTGGAATCGAAAGTTGGACTTGTGCGCACCTTTCCCCGCCGGCGCCATCGCCGAAGAACTGCTCGATGGCGTCCGCCTCCGAGGACGAGCCGCGGGACAGGCCGCCCCCGCCGGCGCCGCCTGAGCCACCGGCGCCACTGGCACCACCGGCACCGCCGAGGCTAACGCCCAATCCGCCACCGCCACCGCTTCGCAGTTCCCGCGTTATATCGCCGGGCAGCACTTCTTCGCTGCGGTGCACCGTGAACGAGTTCTTACCCTTCTTTCCAAAGCCCATACGTCTTTTACGACCTTCGAGTATGGCATTTTACACAGTTTTAGTTTTCTTATTTTGTACTATATATATATCGGTTAGTTTGGTTAGCTTGGCTATGGCTTATGGTTATGATAATGGATTGGTTAGTGGTTAGTTTTTTTTATCAAATGGCAAAGCAAAAATAAGAGACGAAAGATGGTTGCTCCTGCCGGCTTTCAAATTTCCGTACTGAGCCTACGATGATGCGAATAACTGGTCAACTGAGCAAATGATCAACTGACTGATTGATTGGTTGTTTGACTGGCTGACTGAGCAACACAAGGCAACGGAACGAGAACGGTAACGAGCGCAAACAGAGAACGGAACAAAATCACCCTACCTGTGGCCGAGAGCTGCGAGGTGGAGTTGGACTTCTTGCCCATGCCGCTGCCCCCCTTGGGGGACCGCTCCTGGTCGACGCCGCCGCCCTTCTTCCGGTCGTTTCCGGTGTCCGAGAGGCTGCCATCTGTGGGAATGCATAAGATATGTTAGAAATGGTATACAAAGTTAGGAATACCAAGTGTTGTCAAAGTTATGTTAATAGGTAGTTGCATTTCTGTTGTACGAGTATACCCTTTTTTTTTATGAGAACTAAACAACTAAAGAGTTATCCATTTATCCTTTGGTATTTCCAATAATATGTTTGTGTTGGGTGTTAAATATCATATTCAAAAGATAAGGTCACACTGTTTTAAAATATAGCAAGAAAATATTTATAAAGTATTTATCAATTTGGAAAGATAATGTTATATTTCAAGTATTTCGTTCATAGAGGATGAGTCTTGAAGAAAGATGTATAGTGTATAGGGATCTTGACACTCAGCTCTCAAAGTGTTTTGAAGGTTTTGAAAAAGCAAAACTATTCTATAACTATAATTAGGGTTAGTTAGTTAAAAATAAACATATAGGCATATATTTTTGATGTGTTACAACAAGTTGTATTAACAGTTTTTCAAAATTAAAAGTTATCTATGCGTACTCAAATCAATACACAGGTTTTAACAAAGTGACCTTTTGGTTGGTGTTTCTAACAATCATAAGGTGTTATTTAATAGTTCTTCGACTACTCACCGACTTTATCTTCGGCACCACCGCCCTCCGCTGACTTGGAGGCTCCAGGATCGTCGGCTCCGTTCTTGTCCTTGTCATACTCGCTGAAATCATCATCCAGCATCGCATCGATTGCATCCCAGTCGATGGCGTCCAGCGGAGCATCCGCGTCCGCATCCGCATCGGCGTTTGCGTTCGTTGTTGTTGTTGTTGTTGCGTTTGGTTCGTTCGTGTTATTCGTTGTTGTTGTTGTTGTTGGATTTGTGGCAGTTGTTGTAGCATTTGTTGTTGTCGCAGTTGTTGTTGTTGTTGCGGTTGTCGTTGTCGCCGCATTCGTTGCATTCGACGATGTTGTGGTTGTTGTTGTTAATGTTGTTGTTGTATTTGTGATAAGATTTGTGCATGTATTTGGTGGTTGTTGTTGTTGTGAGGGTGGTAATTGTGGTTGTTGTTGTTGTTGTGTGGGGTCAAGCGTCAGGTTGTTGGCGTCATTGTTGGTGTATGTGTTTTGTTGTTGTGGTGTTGATGATGGGGCACGTTTAATATTGTTGTTGATATTGTTGGGTGATCCATGAAGTTGTTGTTGTTGTTGTAGTAGTTGTTGTTGTTGTGGTGGTGGTGGTTGGGGATTTGCAAAAGAGGAAGAAGAAGCATTATTAGCATTAGTACCACCGACGACAAGATGCCCAGCAGCGGCAGCAGATGTTGCACCACCGCTCCCACTACTAGATTTCGTCAGCTGCTCCGATGCCATCATCGATCCGCTATTGGCGGTGGTGCCTTCTTTCCCTTTTTGCCTAACTGATTGTTGTTGTTGTTGTTGTTGAAGTTGTTGTTGAGATTGTTGATTGTGACTTTGGCTAACACTAACACTACTCGCTTGGCTATTGTGGTGGTTGGTGGTGTGGTGGTTGCTATTGTGTGTACTGGTACCGGTAGTGTTGTGTGCACCACCGCTGCCCATTCCGTTGCCCTGTTCCATTCCCATTTCCGAACCCGGCTCCATTGGTGAAAAATTGTGGGCATTCTGCGCACTTGGTGGATGCGGCAGATTCCTTCGGCGCTTGAGGTAAGGTGCCGCCGGACCGTACAACTTCTGCTGGCTAGTTCGCTGCAGATCCAGCGAC
Organism: Drosophila subpulchrella; assembly: GCF_014743375.2. NCBI lineage: Eukaryota > Metazoa > Arthropoda > Insecta > Diptera > Drosophilidae > Drosophila > Drosophila subpulchrella. Next base: position 15,626,285 of record NC_050609.1, read on the forward strand.
ATATGATGCCTGGCATCCGCCAATCCCCGCTGGCGGTGCGCCCCTCGAAACAGTGATGGAGCCACGCCCCGCCGCGTCCAGCCCACATCCGAGTCATAGGTTATGGTCACTATCTTGTCATCCGTGACCAGGAAATGCGAGTGACTCAACGGATTGTTGGCATCCACATTGGCCCCCATGTACGACTGCCGGATATTGGTCTCCGATCCATAGCGACGCGACATGGCCGCCGTGGTTGGTGAGTGGTTGGCATAGGGATTGGGATGCGGATAGGGATAGTCCGCTGACGAGGGCATCACCTCGTCCTCGTAGCGAATGCGTCGGCGACCCCAGCTCTTCGTGTGCAAATCATCGTAGTCCAGCGACCTCGACTGACCCTCGTGAAAGAGTCGCCTTCGCTCGAGCTTCGGTTTCTTTAGGATTGAAGTGGGTTGCGCCTTGGCCTCTGAAATGGGTACGGCGGCCACCAAGGCGTCTTCACTCAGCTGTCGCGACAGGCGGAGCACCGATTGAGTGGGCGGTGGTGCAGGCGTGGCCATTTGACCCCTGGCCCGACGATGGGCATTTGGGGTCGGGGTGTGCACATGGTAGGTGGGCACCACGCCCAGATTCATCTGCGGTCCCGTCATCCCGCCCAAAAAGTGCTGATCCACACACTCGCCGCACATCGCCGGATCCGCGGAGGGATCGCCGGATCCCATGGTATAGCCCATGGGCTGGTGCTGCGGATGCGGATGGGCATCCGCCAGACAGCAGGGATCCTGGCAAGCGCCAATCGCCAAACCGGCGGTGGTCAGATGCAAAGTGTGGTGCGTTGACAGCACCACCGGCTGACTTCCATTCTGGCAGTGGCTGCAGCTCTTGTCCTGGTGATCTCGCACATAGCCCACCAGCGAACTGGGCGTCGTGGTGCCGTGGTCGTGGGCATGGGCATGGGCGTGGCCATGGAGGCCCGAGGGCGAGGAGCTGCGGAAGAGATTCGTGATGGGCGTGGTAATGCGCTTGAATTGCTCAAAGCTCGGCAGCAGCGGCAGCGGATAGGCAGCGGCGGTAGCGGCTTGTACGTTCGTTTTCTGTCCGTTGGACCGTCGTGGTGGATAGATGTCGATGTCGATGTCGAATGGCAAATGGGGCGATGGCGAGTAGAAGGCGGAATGGAGTGGATGCATATGCGCATGGGGATCGAGTGGATCGAGTGGCTCCATCATCTCCTCGGCCATGGTGCCGGGCTCCACGAAGAATTGCTCCACCAGCTGGCCACTGTTGGCATCGGTCACTAGTACCTGATGTGGTGCTAGTGGTGGTGGTGGTGCTAGTGGCATTCCAAGTCCGGCGGAAATGGGCGGTGAGTCGGCTGCCGCAAGAGCAGCCAGCTGCTGCAGTTGCTCCAGCTGCTCCAGCAACACCAACTGCTGGGCACCGCCCACCGGCAGATAGTCACAGTCATCCACCTCGATGGTGTTGGCCCTTCCAGGCTCCGAGTGGTGCAGTCGGAGTCCAGTGATGGGTTCGCCTCCTGATCCGCTGAGGAAACTGTGGCGGACGCCAAAGAGGTTGCGCCAGTTGCGCGGGAAGCTAACGGTTATTGCGGGCAACGGTAACGGGTGGTATCGGGTGGTAACGGTTGGCAGCGGTGGTGGGTTTTGTGGTGAAAACATTTTGGTTACGGGGCATGCAAAGTGTGTGGGGAAGAATCGAATATGGTTTTTTTTTTTAAACCCATCGAATACCATTTTCAATGAGCGTGATTTTTTTAAAAAGACAGCGCTCGTCGTGTGTGGTGAGTTTCGAGTGTGTGGTGGATTGGAACATTTAACAAGGCACATTCGAGGGGAAGAGAACGAACAACGTCCGAGGTCAGCGTTTGGTTCGAGGTGAGTAGTGGTGTGTGGTTTCGTTTTTCGTGGTGAGTTGTGGTGGTTGTTGTTGAGTTTCGTGGTGAGTGGTGAGTGGTTGGCGTGTAAGCGTGTGGTGAGCACAGCACGCGAGAGAAGCATTGAAACACAAACACAAAGAGAGTACGCGCGACGAAAGCGGCGTTGTTGATTGTTGTTGAGATTTATCATAGAGATTTGATTTTTATTTTGAGCGGTTTGGTTTTGTCGGTTGGTTTGGCAAACGCAAAAAGTAAATGCAGAAAAGAAACTTTATGTTTTCGCTATCGTTTTTTCGTTGGTTTCAGTGTGCGTTTCAAGGTGTTGGTGTATCTGTGTGAGCGAGATACTGTGTGTGTGCTGTGTGTCAAAGAGAAAGTTGGGCGGTAAGCGCGCCGATTCTGAGTCTAATTTAGAGCCTAATTCAGGAAAATTTTGGATTTTGCTCGCAGCTACTACTCAGAAAGTAAATGTGTAGGTAGACCAATTGGCGTGTGGCCCAGAGCGGATTTTCAGCGTAATTTTGGCAGCGTAGCTTTGCTTATTTGGCTATATATAGTAATGGCTAATGGCTTGGGCCTTCGACTGGCACTCCTTCCTCCTCCTTCATCCTCTCCTCAGCCCGCCGGCCACTTACCTGAGTCCGCGCGAGGTGCGCGGTCGCTCCGACTGCGTGGAGAAGGCGCTGGAGGTCACGCTGACCACCGACTCCATGTCCGAGTCGCCGAACTCGCCCATGAAGTCCTTGTCCGGCGACAGCGAGTGACGCGGTCGCATCCGGGCGTCCATCGAGTGCAGGTCGCTGTCCGACAGTCCCGTGTAGTGCCGCTCCCAGCCGCCCATCCCGGTGCTGCGGTACGTGGCCTGGTGGTGCGGCTGCCGTGTGCGGTGCCGTCCAAAGCGACCACCGGAGGCCAACCGCTCGTCAAAGTCCTGCCCGAGTCGGTCCCGCAGCATGGCACTGCGAGAGGTCTGCGGCACCTGTGGCAAGAAAAACATGATTAGGAATTTGAAGATTTCCTTAAATATTTTATATTTTAAAGTCTACTCCATATAATGGTTACTTTTAATGAACTTAAGTTCAATAAAGCAATAATATAAAAACCGCGAATTCTTCAGGGACAGGCGGCTAACGCTATAATAGAATGGTATTTCGGTGTACTCTTACAGGAGTTAACATAACCCTAATTACATATTTTCCCTCTTGGTCTTAAATCACTCCGCAATGGTTACCTGTGGCAGTTGCCTCTTCTTGGGGGATCCCGTGGGCGTGGCTGTGGCCGATCGCGACTGGAATCGCTGCTGCTGCGAGGCAGCCGCCGCCGCTGAGGACGCACCACCCGGTCCCTGGTAGACCGATGGGGCGTTGGGCGAGCCGTGAACTGGAAGCACTGGATAGTCTATGTAGCGGTCGTCGGGTGGCGAGAGGGATCCCCTTCGGGGACTGGTGCTCCGATAGCCGTAGGCGGAACCGCCGGAGGGCACTCCGCCCACACCGCCTCCTACTCCGCTGCTGTGGTAACCGTCGCTGGGTGCCGCCGAGTGGCTCCGCTGGCTGAGGCTCATACCACCGGGACCGATGGATGAGCCGATACCATTACCACCTCCGCGACGAAAGTAGCCGGTGGCAGAGGCCTGCAGGTGGTGGTGCACAGCAAGTGGTGGTTGCATGGAAAGTAGAGTGTGGTTTAGTGGTGCACCCTTTGGACACGAAGCTCCATGATCCCCACAGGGATGCTGACAAACATTCGGATCAGAGCTTATAAGCTAGACATGTGAGTGATTCTGGGTGGTTCTGAGTGGTTCTGAGTGCTTGGTCTTTTGTGTCTGGGAGTGTTTTGTGTCTTTGGTTAACTGTAACTGCAACTTCTACTAGAACATTAATACAGGTAAGTTCATATATGGTTAAACGTAGGTACTGAGTTAAGAGTTAATAGTTAAGAGAGCACAAGATAGAGAGCCATTCAAATTGAATAAGAATACACTTTCGAAACGAAATCAATCAAAATACATTTAGAGCCGCACGCGACTTGTTAGATTATTAGTGGGTTAATCGGTTAGTTGGGTTAAGTAAAAGATTAGCATAAACTCTGAAAGTGAAAGTGCAGTAAGTTGGCAGTGGTTTTTTGGTCTAACTAAACTAGCTATACTTGTGGGTTTGAGGATGGTCAAGATATGTTTTGGACTGATTATCGGGTGAGTCAGTGATATGACCCTAGAGCTCTAAAAGCTTCATAAGTAAGAGTCTCTTAGAAGAGGTGTTTTTTGGAAGTTATCTCTTACAGGGGTTAACTAACGAAAGGCAGTGGATCGTACTGAAAGATAAGCGTCTCTTAACTGCTGATATTTCTACCCCGAATATGGTATAATCTAGATATAATCCTGGAGTGTTTTCGTTGTCTGTACTGTTCTGTTTGTTTGCCTTCTTCTTGGCCATTTTTTTAGGTGGTTCGTTAATTTAGCTTGGGTGCAAACCTGATTGTGGTAACTTTGTCCAATGCCAGATACAGTGCGGTAGTCGCGGGCCACCATCCCGGCCACCCGTTTGCGGCCCTGGGGCGACATGTCTCGTCGGGACCGACGCTCGTTTAGATCGAGCTGGATTCGGAGTGGATCGGGACGAAAGGGTTTCCAACAGGGTGGTGGGGAGTGGTTGGTTTTGGTTTAGGGTTGGATTTCAGTGAGGGGTTAGAATCGAGAGAAAAAGAAGGAGTAGACAATAGAGAAATTTACATATGATCAAAATGAATGGAGAGAGTCTGGAGCACAGTGTGATGCGGATTAAATGTGTGTGGAATATTAAATTATTGGGCTCTTACATTGTGTTTGTGTGGTAGTGTCTCTGGATTATCTTTTTGGGGGTGTCTCTTTTTTTTGGGGGTCTGTGTTCGATTAACTCAACGCACATCAAGTATACGCAACGCTACACACTTAAAGCTACAAGGTGAAGAAGCCACAAGGAAAGCAGGACGGGCAATTCGCAGGTGCTAAGTGATGGATGGATGGGCAAAAGCGGTTCTCTACAACGGCATGCAAAGCGGTTTTCAAGTTTTCAAGTATTCGAGTGCTCTTCAATGGCTGTTCGATAGTGGATCTTATGACAGAGAGACAGTTTGTTGGGAGACAGTATGTGTTCTCAAGTTTAGGTTTACACGGATTCTTAACTTATAACATTCGGCTTATGAGACTTAGACTAGATTTATTTCCATCTTAAATGCAATAGTTATCGTTAGTTAGCTGAAAAGACGCGACCAAGTCGGGCTTGGTTTAAGGGCTTAAGATTTTTAGTAGAGAGAGTTAGTGGAACGACAGTTTAGACTTCGAAGAGATAGAGGCAGTAGTTCGAGAGATAGAGAGAGAGAAAAATTTAACACACGCACAACCAAACAACGACACCAATTAGTTGAATAAAAGTTTCAAACGAACTCAAAACATCATGATAACGAAAATACTTTGTACAATTGCTGGGTGGTGTCATGTCTTGTATCTTGGCCAAAAACATGAACAGTCGGCATCAGTCCGATTCTGTCCCTGACCATGAACCAGTTGGAATATGTGTGCTTTGGTATAGGGGTTCTTGTACAGTGTTCTTGTGTGCTGTGGCATGCGAACTGAGAACTGATAACTGACAGGAACAGGAACTGGAACCGCAATGGAGTCCCCTCTCAAAGAGCACATGGTATGGTTATTCGTTATTCTTTTTGTTTGCGATTGCTGTGCTGATGCTGATGATGGGCAACTCGTTGGGTTGCTGATGGTGATGCTTATGCTGATGCTGCTCATGGCATGTGATATGTGAGTTACAGTTAGAAAAAAAACACACACACATTGAGAGAGAGAGAGAGATAACAAACTATAGGAACCCAAGTAAGCACACTATGCAAAGCACCAACGAATGTATACTCTTGCTTTTATAAAGACTGGTCTACTAAGACTTTGAAGATCTAGACATATCCTAATAGTTTTTTAATTTTGATAACAATTAAGTTCATAATAATATTAAAGGAATAACCATAGGATTCTTAAAAAATGCAATATTTATAATGTTTTGTATATAGTTTAATATAGCACTGATCTAATCCTTAGGGTTCTTTCGTATTATTATTGGAAACATAATATTTTCTGTATATATATCTCAATTCTATAGATTCTTTATATTATTAACATCATATAGTATCTATCATAACTATTTCCTAAGCAAGAGTATACAGTGTAGTTTTTTTATTTTCGCATCAAATGTGGGCATGTGTGTGTGAGTGAGAGTGGGTGGCACAGTGGGCGGAAATGCTCGCTTGTATGTATGTATCTGTGTGGGGGTCTGAGTGCCACTGGAAGTGGCAAACTGCGATTGAAGTCTAATGTATGCGCGTGTGAGTGTCTCTGGTGTCCTCACTCTTGTTGCTGTCAGTTGTTTTGGCTTCGCATGTGAAATCCCTCCCATTTTCTCCGTGTGTACTATATACATATGTATGTACGAAATAATAAATTCAATTTCGGTTTTGTGGATTGGTTGGTTCAGTGTGTAATGTGGCTCTGATATTGTAGCTCAGGCTGTTGTTGATGTTGTTGTTGTTAAAGTTGTTATAGTTGTTAGAGTTGGTTTTTGATTGAAGTTGTTGGTGGTGACTGTTACCTCAAGCAGGGGCGGCGGACTCGCAGAGCTGCCCATCGACGAGATGCTGGCCCCCGGAGTCATTCCATCGATGTCGCAGTCGGACGTGGTGTCCGAGTCGCTCAGACGCGACATGGTGCTCGGCGGTGATAAATGATCTGTCGGTGTCAGTATCAGGCCGTCCACATCGCTGCCCTCGTCACGTAACTGTTTTCGTTGTTGGTTGTTACATGGTTGTTGTATGATTGTTGTATGATTGTTGTATGGTTGTTGTTTGGTTGTTGTTTGGTTGTTGTTTGGTTGTTGTCATAAATTTAGCGTCGCAATTTTGTATGGTTATTGGTGTTGGTAATGGTGGATGGTGTTTTTTTTTCGGGTGGTGATGTATTGGCGGGTGCAGGACATAAAACCAACGAAAAAATAAACAGATTATGACAATGCTGGAGTTAATAATTTTGTTTTCAAACCGGGCAGCTGCTGCGGGGGTGGAGGGTGGGTAAAGGACATTACCAGGTCTGTTTTGGCCTTCACTTTCACTGAGAGTATTTAAATGAAATATTTTTAAATTTCTGAAAGTGAAAACTAAAACAGCCTAAACATCGAGCTTTACAAAACCAATAAATAAAACATAATAAAACGATAACATTTTCCATTCTTCTCTTAGCCAGTTTTGTGTTAAGTTTTTCACTCGCCAAAACTTTGTTCGCGGGTCTGAAACTCTGAACTCTGTGTGTTTCCATCGTTTTCAAGTGTTTACCAACACCTATTTAACAACCAGGAAACGGAAACGAACGAACGCAAAATGGAAACCAAATGAACGAACTTAAAGAGCCACGGCCCACACATACGAGATAGGAGGTGTCCTGGTGGGGCTGCAGCTGATACCACTCGGCCTCGTCGTCCAGGATGTGGTGCGCCAGATCGATGACCACCTCGCCGATGAAGTCGTTGGCCCCATACCGCACATAGTCCCACAGCGTCACCTTTTGGAGATGAACCATAAGAATGCATTTGCCAGATGGACAAGTATTAATGAGGGCAAACCCACCTCGAGCAGTCGGCCATTGAGGTCACAGCGTCTCAGACCGGAGTAGACAAAGGTCTGGCCCCATCGGGGTTCGCAGGTGGTGCCCACCGTCTTGGTTCGCCGCTTGGATTTGTGGCTCCGATCGGGCAGAAGGAACACCTGTAAAAATAAAATTATCATGCATTTATGTTAAATAAGAAATTGGTGAAAATCAAAAGTGAATACCAAATGTATTAGTTCTCTTCGGAACTACTTTTATAGCCTAATAAATCATTCGAATTCGAATTCTAACCTATTATATTTATTGGGAAAATCATCTGAAAATACTCCTAAGGACTAAATGTGATTTTAGGTTATACTTCCTAAGAGCTAAAGTGTTTTCCAAGCGTATTTTATCTCTTAAGATTATTAAAATCATTTTAAAAACTTGTTTAATGTACTCAACAATATTTGCAATTTTGTAATGGTCTTTTGCATAGAAATATTTTTGTGTATAAGTAGAAAAACTGAATTTAAAGAAATGTAAGAAATAACATTAACCACGTATTAAAAAACTTAAGTAGCATTTTTTATGACTTCTCTGATCTCTTTAAAACGATAGATAACATATTTTGTAGTAAAGTTTTTAATTAATGGTATGATATTGGGTTCTTCTGACTAAGGATCAGTTAGAATAAATGTCCAGTTCCAACTGATTTACTCACTTTAGCATAGGGATTCCGGCCCGCTCCGCTCTGGCGCAGGGAGAGACCGGTGGCGCAGACCAGGGTCACGATCAGCTGCAGGGTGTTCTGGTCGTAGCCGAGCTTCAGCTGCAGCCGCCCCTCGATGGGGATGTGCTGTGTGGTGGTGCCGGAGCCGCTGCCCATGCCGATGCCACCGCCCACCCCGTGGCCTTGCAGGTGGGCGGTGGGCGGACCCTGGTGCGTATGCTGATGCGGATGCGGATGCTGGTGCGGATGGTAGTGGTGCGGGTGGTGATGGTGGCCCGCCGTCGTTGTGCCGTGCAGGCCGCCAGGGGCGGAACCGGAAGCGGACGCGTGGGTGGGGCCGTGGGCGGTGGCGGGGGCGTGGACGCTGCTGGTGCTGCTGCCGCTGCCGCTGCCACTCCCGCTGCTGCTGTGGCTGTGGGTACTGTGGCTTGGTCCCAGGCGCTGCGTCTGCCCGACGCCGCCACGTTGCCGGAGTCCAGATCCAGATCCTGAGCCCGAACCCGATCCTGCTACCGAACCTGGTCCGGAAACACTCGTGTGGATGTCCGGCGAACCGGGCGAGGTGATCAGCACACTGGGCTTGTCCCGATGGATTTCAACGGCCTCGACGGCGGGAGCTGTGTGATGGATTTTGGTTAGAGTTAGGATCTTAGGGCTTAAGATATATACATATTGGAGTTGCGGTAAAGTCGGGTTGGCGTGTTTCTTGTGGTACTGTCAGTGATTCGGTTATTATCTTGTAGTTTTTTTAATGGATGATATAATGGTGCCCACTTGAAAGTAATGTTTATAGAAATCATATACTATCTTTGCAGAAGAATAATTTTGAGCTTGATCAATAGATGTGTATATGTACCTACTTTAACAGATCTCTTATCATATCTCACTGATTTATAGGGTATACTTCAAACAATATTTGAAAATAACCCGCAGTTGGGAATTCCCAATGTTTATCGTATCGAATTATTATATGAACAAGTTTTTAAATGTTTCTGCAGCTTTTATCTACGAAATGTAATTAGCTATGCTGTTGACTAAAGAAACTTGTTCTATGAATGTGTTAATGTGACAATTTGTTATTAGAAAATGGGATGTAGCCCAAGAAACTTCCTGCACAGAGGATACCCCAGTTCAGTCACGCTCTTTCACAGACACACAACCCCTCTTTGGTGACCATATCTACATATATATGGTATGGTGTGGTATGGCATAGTACCTTTGCGCTGGAGATATCGTCCGCCGCTGCTGACCACCGCACTGCCGGCCATGCTGCTGGCCAGCCCGCTGTGCGGGAAGTTGGCCGAGGAGCGCCGGGCGGGCACACTGCTGTGGCCTGATCCGCCGGAGGCTCCGCTGATCGGACTGACGTTGCTGCTGCTCCCGCCACTGCCGCCGCCACCGCCGCTGCCGCTGCCGATCGCCCGGCTCACAATCAGTTCCACCTGGGCGTCCAGGCGACTCTCGTCGAGGATGTCGTACACCTCGTCGGCACTTTTGTTGTGCAGCCCGCGGCCATTCCACTCGAGGATCTCGTCGCCTGGTCGATGGATGATCGTTGGATGGATGTGTGGTTTCGGATTGGATGTTTGATCACAGATACAGATAGATAGAAGAGATAGAGAGAAAAGTCAGAGAATGAGATGGCTGGATGGATGGGGGATGCACTTTACCTGGTCGAATCCTTCCCTCGAGATCGGCCACCGATCCGCGCTTCACCTTCTCCACAATGGCCCCGCATGGGCCTCCGACTCCCGATCCTCCCGTTCCCGTTCCCGTTAACAGGGGCTGACCGCCGTTGACCTTTAAGCCTAATATATCCTCCCCATCATAGTATTTACGCAATATCATGTGCCCGATCAGGCGAGTATTGTCCGCGGATGTTTGCCAATTCACCGGGTTCTATTTGCAGCGATCGATTTGCGATTGTGGGTGTGGGATGGTAATTGGTTTGGTGATGGTATTATATTTTTTTTGGTGGGGTTATTGTTTTTTTGTTGGTGGTTGTACAGATTACAGTTCGGATTGCAGATGATCGTGCATAGATTTTTTTTTTGGTTGTTGGATGTGGTGTCGGTGGGGAGCCATCGTATGCGGGAAGTAGAATTGTTTTTAGTTAGCTTGTTTTTTGCACCGCCCACAGGCCTTAGACATAGAACTTAAACCCTAGGTTAAACTTACAATTAGAGTTGGTAAACGATAAAAACATATGTATAACAGTAGAAAGTAACGGTTTGTACACTTTTTCACATTCAAGTTGGTTTTGTTTTTGTTTCTTACAGGCTAGAAACGTGTTCTACTCAATCACGGATAGTTGGCATAGCGCATAGATATAGATACATAGTTGGTTTTCATTGGTATTCCTACTTGTTTTGAGAACACACACGTTTCAAGAGTTCCCTCAAGTCGAGGTACGGGTTAGTTAAATTTCGTAAGTGGACTAACGACATTTAGAGGTCATGCAGGTCGTGCTAATAGGGGGTATTTGTTTTGGGTGTATCTGCATGCAAGCACAACACTTAGAAAGTTCGGAAAGTTGTATTATATGGACATGCACGATTATTGTACTTTGTGAGGGAGTTCGAATATCTCTGGGGTTTTCTTTTCTTTTCAGTGAGTTTGTATGCTGAAATTGTCAAGATGTTTTGTCATAATAGCTGAAAGTTAGTTGCGAGCTGGGAGTGATAACCAAAAACGATATCATAGCTTGATAATGGTCTGGGCTTTATGGTTGCTTTTTGGACATGACAAGAACAACAAACAGAGAAAGTTGGTGGGGTTATCTTTTCATCGGGAATTCCAAGGGGTTTTTCTTCACACAGACAAACGGAAAGTGGGTTTTCAGACGGGGGCGGGGGATAGAAAGAGACAAAGAGGAGGACTCTACACAGACACAATGCATTCTTGCCCATCTGGAATTCAATCTCATCCATTTCCCGCAGCCATGTGTTCGTGTGTACCTTGGGCCCATCTCCACGATTCGAGTCCTCGCTGCTGGTGAAGGTGCTGCTGGTATCGATGCCCGAATCCTTGGTGGCCGAGTCCTGGCTGCCCTGCCTTTCGGCCTCCCAGCGCGACCAATCGCCTGCCACCGGAACTCCCATTCCGCCGGCCTCCAGGCTCTTGCCACTGCTCAATATGGTGGCCGCACCCACATCCACGGCCGTGGAGGGCAGGATTCCCGTGACCGGTGGCAGTGAGGCAGTGGTGGCCAATATGGAGGCCTCCTCGTCATGGGCATCGAAACGCACCGTCTTCTTTATTCTGCGCTCGGTGAAGCGCCGCGAATCCTGGGCCGCCGATGAGGAGGAACTGGTGGCCGGCTCATCCCAGTAGGCTGCCTCTGTGGAGCTGACGGAGCTGCTGCCACCGCCGCCCCTCGTGGCGCCCAGCAGGCCACTACGCTGGCCACCCCTTGCTCCGGCCTCCGCCGCTGCCATGGATACTCCTGATCCTGATCCCGATACCGTTCCCAATCCCCGATCGTAGCCCGTGCCCGGACCAATCACAATCTGTGGCTGCTTCGACTGGGGATAGTAGCTGCTGCTAGTGGTGCTGCTGCTGCTGCTGCCACCGCCGCCGGCGGCTGCCAAGGGCGGGGCACGTCGATAGGCGCCAGCAGCACCACCACCCGCTCCACCCGCTCCTCCTGCTGATCCGCTAGAGAAATGCCGCTCGTGGTTGCTGCGGTTCAGCGAGTTGCGCTGCTGGACGTCCAATCGAGCGGTACGCGTCAGCGGATACTGCTCCAAGCGCTCGCGATGCTGCAGCTGCAGCTCGTAGCGATCCCGCTGATCGGCGGAGGCGTACAGCCGCTGGCGGAAGTCAGCACCACCGAGGGCACCAGCACCACCACCGCCGCCGGCGCTGAGCAGATCCCGCTCGTTGAGGCTGCGCTGCTGGCGCCACGGATCCAAAGAGGTGCGCACCTGAAGGCGCCCGCCTGTAGGGGTGGTAGATGTTGATTGGGTGTGGCTATAAACGCTACTACGTGGGTTTTGCTCTGGGGGATTTCTTTTTTGGGTGGTTAAGGGGTTTCTTGGGCTCTTCGGGGGGTTTCAGGGTTTCGGTTTTTGGGGGGACTGCGCCGCTTGCCTGCCATAGTTTGTTGTCCTTTTCAGATGTTTCAACAAATGCACACAATCATAAATGGTAATCGATCGGTTGAGAAAGCAAAAGTTCAAAGCAAACAAATACGTATGATATAAGACTTAGTTTTGGGACTCTCATCCAGCCCAGTGAGTTGGAGTTCTTGTGGCAAATGGAGTAACGCCTTTGTTTTTTCGAAAATTTCATTAAAGATTCAGTAAATGTTGAGCTCTAATTTTGGTAAGGTTTCTAGTATTTCATAAATTAATGATACTAAGGTCGCAACTAGTTTTAATGTGCTTTCTATAACCTAAAGATAACCGATGTTTAAAAAAAACATTGTTTCAATTTGTTTAATAATTTCAAGGAAATAAAATGTTTATGGCAAAGAGTAACTTGTGATAAGTTTTTCTTAGAGCTAAGTGCAGACAAAACCTTGTCATTTCATATAGGACCTAGTGTCAAAATCAACCAAAATTTAAATTAATGGGAAAATTTTAAAATCTATTGACTTGAATTTCTTTTGAATCAAATAATATATATAAAATGTTCGAAAAATCGGCGACAGTGCCATAGCTTTGACCAGAACTGCATGAGTAAGCTAAATATGGGTAGTACGAGTATCATAAGTAGACCTACGACTAGAGCTACGAGTGCCCGCGACTGCTGGGACTAAAAAAAGTGCCAGGACCGGGAGAATATATGATTCAGGGTTTATGTGCCCGGCTTTCAGGGGTTCGGAGAGGTACGAGGCATTGAAATACTTATCTGTTGTGGCTAAAAGTTGCAAGAGCATTAAGTTACAAGCTAAAAGTTCGGGGTAATCGGTGGTATCGAGGTATCTGGGGGGTTTTAGTATGGGTGGCCCTCGCGGACTGACTGTTCTGGTGTGTTTGTGTGTTGGGCAGTGTAGATTCTGGTTGAAGTAAGGAGGAAACGGGAAACAGCGTTACGATATCCATGCAAATTATTCACCAAGATTTCTTGTTTTTTTTCAAATTTTCTTTTCTGTTTTAGGTCACATTTACAGGTAGGGTTAAAAACGTAGAAGATACATAAAAGAGGCAGAAAGTAACGAATACAAAAGGATACAAAGTGTTCGAAAATCTCGTCAAGTAACGATAACACGTGTGTTCACAGCCATAAAGAGAAAGTGTGATTGAGTGTGTGGAGAGGTGTGGTTTTAGGAAATCAAGTGATGATCGAGAGAGAGTAGAATTCGAAGCAAAAGAAATGCGGACTGAGAAACGCTTGATTGCATCACCACCAGCTTAATATGGCTATTATCAAAAAATTCTAGGTAGGAGAAAGTGGTGGAGAGTGTGGGAGAAAGTGTGAGTGAGGGGGACGATAGTGCTCGAACAAAGGAAACAAAGTTAACAACTAAGAAAATCGCACATTCCTTGCTTTCGCTTGTGACGTGTGTGTGTGGGGGGGGGGAAACTCATAAGAAAACATAACATCGAAGAGACACACACATTCAAATTAATTCGCATTAAATGCCTTTGGGCCTGGACTTAGTTCTTTTCGCTTACATTTGCATGAATCTGTAGATCGCCGGGCGAGAGTACGGTTTGGACACCTTGAACGCCGCCAAAATTACCTGCTATTCGATGTTTATTTTTGGTTTTTCATTATATATTATTCATTGGGTGTTTTTTGGTTTTTTGGGTATTTTTTTTTTTTAATGGTTTATTGTGGCGGGCAAGTTGGTTGGAGTTTCATTTTCAGGGTAGACCAGAGAGAGAGAAAGAGTGGAGAAAAATATATGAAAAGAATATTTCAAAGGTGAGTTCGAGTGGTAAATGTGAGTTAGACTAGGGCTTAACTAGCTTACTAACCTAGCTTAGGGGTAAACTAAATGGTATCTGAGGGATTTCAGCAACAGGAAAAGTTACAACTAAATGTTAAGGGTACATATTATTGCTATTCTTAGGTACTCATATTTAACTTATAATTTTGAGTGCTCATAAGCAGACTAAAAGCTTTCCAACTTTCATTACTGATACATTTGCACTCGATAAAAATGGCAGCTTACTGTTCGCCCTTGAAAGTAGGCAATAAAAGTTGTTGCAAACGCATTTCCAACCATTTCTTTAAAACAAATGCACACTCACACAGCTGCAGACTTAGACATGCCAACACTCACTCAGACAATCGCCTTGGGTGCGAAAGAAAAACTAGTTTTCCGACACACACACACACACACACACATACTCTTGGATTTTTGTGGGCCATACCCCTGGCATACTTTCATTTGACTTTGGTCACGATACAAAACGTTTATTGTGCGCATAATGGGCAACAACAACGGCAACAGCAAACAAAACAAAAACAAGTAACATATAAAAATAAAGGCAACAAAAATAAGGAATAAAAAAATTAAATAAAAACAATGTAAACAAATGAAGGCACGAAAGTAAAACAAAGCCAAAGTAAAGTAAATTATTTGAGAAACCACACGCACAATCTGCTTTTGGGTGGAACAACTAGGGGTTGGGGCAGCCAAGTGAAAGGCGCAAAAGACCAAGAAAAGAAAGCAAAAATCAATAATGTACACAAAAACACGGTCATTTCTGTCCCTTGGCGACCTTTCTTATTGTTGTTTTTAGGAGAAAGGCTGCGCACAATCATCGCATTGTGCAACAAACAAAGAGACCAAAAAATCAAACAAATTTTACATTCATATATGCGTGTGTGTGTGTGTGCGTCCTGCTGCTTCCTGTTTTATATTTTTGGCCATAAATTCAAGCCAGTTTGGTTGACAGGAGGATTGGCAAAGGAGGGGGGGGGGGGGGGGGGGGGAGTAGGTGTAATGGGCGTTGGGCTGGCAAAAGGACACTAAAATCATCATCATGAGCAGGAGAAATGGGAGAAAGCAGCCGTGGCTTGTGCTATTTTTAAACCAACCGCTCCAAACACTCGCACACAAACACACGCAGGCGCATAAATAGCACACACACAAATAGACAGGCGGCACACTCGCACACACACTCACGCACTTTCTGCGTGGGCCAGCCGCAATGTTCGCATTAATGTCACTCATACGCACAGTTGCACATGCAAACAAACAACAACAATGAACAGCAACAGTAACAACAACAACAACAACAACAACAGCAACGAGCAGGCAACATCAACGTCAACTGTTAGTGTTGGTCAACGATTTAATTAAATTCAGCCCCATTCCCCAAAGATCCTCAGCTTGGTCTGCTGGCATTTTAAAATAGCCCAAACACCCGTTCATATATCCTGGTAACACACACACACACACATATACTGGCATACCCACGCAGGATATGCGGTCTATATTTACTTATTCACAGCCTGGTCGCCCATATGCGACACATTTCGCGTTGATGTTGCGGTTGCCATTTTAGCTGGCCAAGTCCCCCCCTGGCAGGTCCTTCTAGCACCCATTGATTTTGTGTGTGTGCTTAATCGAAAATGTAATTCATTTCACAAATTTGTTGCACAGTTTTGGGCGGTGGATTTTTGGAAGTTTGTGGGCCTGACCATTGCACACACACACACACATTCACATTTTGCGGCTAACACGGAAGCTGAAACGTGTAACTTACACACCGAGAGCTCTCTATAAAGCGCATTGTATTTTGGCCAAGTGAGGTGGAATTCGCATGAGTGTGGGTGGAGTCACCTGCCTAATAGCATTTAAAAATATTATAGTTTTCAGGCTAATTTATTACACTCAAATGATACAAATTTACAAACTTTAGTTATTTCCCAGGTCCGAAACTATGTTATCTCACACTTTTCTGTGCAGTCATTAATTTTTAATAATTTTTAAATAAGGTTTATTTTAATAATCAATTTCTAAGCAATGTTCTTCAACTTTTTTTAAGGTAATAAAATAAACGAAAGTCTGAAAATGTCTTGAATTTTCTAAACACCTTAATACTAATCTAAAATATCTGTAAAAAACAAGATACGCGAATTCTTCAGTCTTGTCATACACATATTTTCTATAATTCTGACCAAAATTTAACATTACTAAAACTTATCTTCATCTTTTGTTTTCCAATGAAATCCCTTAAAATGTTATACAAACTTTTATGAGTAGTGTTCCTTATTTTATATTCAATAAAAAGTAGTTCTGAACCGAAATCTCACTTATTCAATTACAAATTCAAACTTTATTTTGACCCAAAGCCTAACTGAGGGAAACCAAATTTTTGGCTCATAACCAAAAGTGGCTATTCTGCATTCTTCTTCGGAAAATTCAACTGATTTTGTTGTAGTTGATGCTGCTGAGCTGTTGTTGTTTTCTAAGTTGCTGTTGTAACTGATTGTTTTTTTTTTGGCAGTATTTCTATTTTTTGGCATTTGTCAGACTTTTTTTTGCGCGCTATAAGCATTTCTGTATACTGGGTGCTAATCTATTTGCATTTTGCATTTAAATATATCATTTTTTGGCTGTCTAAGCATTTTGTTTGTGGTTCGAATGTTGTTCGCTGATCTGAGTGTGTGTGGCAGTTGTTGGTTTTTTGTGGTTGTTGTGGGTGCAATTCAAGAGAAGCTTCACTAACTGCAACTGACACTCACCTCAAAAAACTCGGCTTGTTAAATATGGTTTAAATTTTAGTTCTTGTAAGTTATAATTCCATGGGTTGTATTTTATTTTTGGTTTCTTTTTTATTTACAGATCCCTTTGAAGCTGGTGCTGTTGTTTTGGAATTCTGTTTTAGGCCGTTGCCTAATTTGTGGTACAAATTGCTGGGCCTGTTAGCCAACCACCCCGCACACAGACACACACACACACACACACAGTGGGGCTCAGGTGGCACCAAGGAGCACCACCCACCTAGCCACCCAACCACCCAACCACCCACCACCCACATAAAGATTGCGTGGCAGTACAGTAAACAAATCGAGCGCTTTCCTTCTACCTGCTAACCAACAGCAAAATGGCAAAAAAGAAAACAAAAAATAAAACAATAATATTAAGTTGCCTCCGCTTTTCTTTTTTGTTTTTTGCGAGGGTGTGTGTGCTAGTGGGTGGTTGGGTGGTTTTTAGGCCCACCAAGCGAGTGCCTTGGGTTCGGGGTCGTAGGTGGATGGGTGGGTGGTTCAGTGGGCGGTTCGGTGGGCGGCTGAGTGGCTCGGGTGGTTGGCCATATGCAAAAGCGTCCGTTGGGCGCCACAATTTGCGCAGTGTATTGTTAGTCGATTGACTGATTCGAGAGCAAATTTGTTTGCTTTTTTCGCCTTGGCTGTTGGGTACGCTTTCGCTCAATTGGGCAGGACTTAAAGCGATCTCAAGGTCGTGGTTACCTTTTATTTTTTTTCACTTTCACTTTACTGCGAATTTTTGCATTTCAATTTTCACACTTTCTGCCTGGTTATTGGTTTGTGTTTTTTTTTTGGTTAACTCCCGCTGCTGGCCAATTAGCCTTGGCTGCTGCTCAATGCCAAGTTGCCAATTATTTATGCTTCATGGCCAATTAAGTGCATTTCTTTATGTTTCACTGGCGCGGCTCTCTCTGCACTTTCTCCGCTTTCTCCGCCCGACAGCCACATGTCAGGCCGCCTTCAACTCCTTTATTTTATTTAGGTATTTATACAATTTCCGCCCAAGGTTATTTTTAACTCAACATTCACATTTCACAGAGTTTGGCTTTCGTTTTCAGCCCGCTTTGCTTTCGCTTTCACTCACTCGCTTTTCACTCGTATTCCGCTAAGCGGGGATTTTCCGATTTTCCAGCAAACGTATTTTTGCTTATATTACGGATAGTAGAATATTGGTTTCCTCGTGTTTTTTCTTTTCTATTTTTTTTTTTTGCCACACACGTGCGAATTTTGCGAGAAGGACCGCTGCGGCTGTTTACTCGCCTTTAAAGTTCATCGAAAACTAATTTCGTTTCGATTTCATAAAAAATCTCAATGGAATTTTCGCTTTACGCTGCCATTCGCTTTCCCTTGCGCCTACTCGCGCGCTCTCTGTCTCTCTCTCTCTCCCACTTTCTCTCGCTTTCTCTCGAGAAAGGTTTTTGTTATTGTTGCCTGTGTTGGAGCCTACAACATTTCCAATAACAATGTTACACGGCGTCCATTTTCCCATGGCTTTTCCAGTGACGAACTAAAAATAAAGTTAAGCGCGTGGCCAACACCGCAGTCGCTGCCTCAGTCGACGCAGCAGCCAGCAGCGATAACATTGACAGCTGCTGCTGCTGCTGCCGCCCAACGCCCACCGCCCACCGCCCACCACCCACTCTTGAGGACCACCCACCCACCGCCCACTTTAGGGTCAGCGGGTTTTTCCTGTGCTTGTGTTTGCCACCTTCAAGGCGAATCTCTGGCAAAGTCAACGTGTTTGTCTTTGCCTTCCAGCAAAAGTGGGCGATGGGCGGTGGGTGGGTGGTTGGATTTTCCGCGCGTGCTGGATGCGGAAAAGCTGGGAAAAGCCACTGCCACTGCCACTGCAAGTGCAAGTGCAATCCTAACTGCCAGTAGTAGGCACCATGACGCTGCACAAACCCAAAAACGCAGAGGCACTGAATGAAATGACGTCGCTGCAGGGGAAACCCAAGCTGGGAAAGGGGACTTCCCCCGATTTGCAGGCACCAGGAGGCGGAAAAGCCGAAAGTGGCCAACGTGACGCAGATTGGGATAGTTATTAAAAAGAGTTCAGGAGTTCACAGACGGTAAATTACCCGAAATAAAAAGTTACAGTCAAAGTTCTGGGGCTAAAAATATCATCTAAGTAACCAAAATAATAATAAAATCTTATGTGCCTTGACTTATAGAGACTTTGAGCTTTTAGAGCTGAACTGGAAATTATAATATCTGAAATGTGTTTTAGAAAAATAAAGTACTTTTTAACGTAATTCCTGGAAATTACATTACTAATGCTTTATAAACAAGATCTAAAAATGTTTAAATTTGAATTTGAATTTGATAGAATTTCCTAAAGAAATCAAAATATTTGACTGAAATTTATAAAATATATTTCCAATAAAGATTAAGATTTGCTGTACATATTTTAAAGGTGTTTTTTATATTTTTTTTTAATTTCTACAGAAAAGTTTTCCTTAACCCACGATTGAGGAAACATAAGAGAGTTGGATCTATTATGACCATCAATCTGTTTTAAAAATGCTAAAATATATTGGAAAAATGTTTTTATATATTATAAAAATAAATGCTAAAATATATTATATATTAAATATTATAAAAATATTTTACTAATATATTTTAGCATTTAGAAACAGCATAAAAACAATTTTATAATAGATCCAGCTCTTTTGTGTTTCCTCAATCGTGGGTTAAGCCAAACTTTTTGTGGGTTTACGCGCGCTTCACGCCAACATCAGCTGCTCCTCTGCCTCGCCCACCCACTTGACCGCCCGCCGCCCACCGCCCACCGCCATAGAAGTGGATGTAAAAACATCGAAGGGGGCTGCCAAAGGGGGGTAAGAAAATACAGCGCATGCGTCTTACTTCACCACGATGGTGTGTGGGAATTTTCCAAGCGAGTTTTCGAACGGGAAATTCCAACGCATGACGTCTGGCGGTGGACTATTGTGAACTAACCAGCAGAGTGGTGGGTTCTCATTGGCACCACTGTGGTGAGTTGCGAGTGCAGTTGCACCGAGAACACGAGCCACATGGCATCCACCCAGTCCACCAACCACCACCCACCACCCCACTTTCTCCGCTTCCCGCGAGACTTTCACTTCGGTTTCGATTTCTTTATCACTTTGCTGCATTTCGGCATTTAATTTACGGGATGCAGACATAAGTTTGCCCCACCTGGTTATCGCTGTGGTTGCACGCCAGATCAGGTGGGTGGTGCTTTTTTTTATATTGAGAGGGGGTGGTTGAGTGGTGGGCCTGTTACATTTTGTGCGCCTAATTTTATGCCCCACAAACACACACTCTTTGCGGGGCCAAAGTTGAAATCAATAATTATTATATGCTAGTTTGTTGGGAAATTGAAAATGACAGAAGGAGTTGAGTGGGCGGGGCTTGTCGGTGGGCGGTGGGCGGTGTAAGTGCAACATGCTTGCCAGAAACTTGCGCGCTAATGTGCAGCAATAAAAAATTTAAATCACCAAGTGCCGCATGTTGCACTGCCACCGAAACAAACACTCGAAGAAAATAAACTACACTTTGTTTGCAAAAAAAATTTAAAAATAGGTCTAGTTTAGTTCCAGATCTCTAAAAATATGAATCCATTTATAAGATGCTGTTCACCAGTATATCCAAATCAGAAAGTGAAGAGATTTAAACTATTTTTAAACCAAACTGTAATTTATTTTAATATAAAAAGCCCTTTAACCTTTTTATAAGCCTGAAGTTTTTATGAATTTTAAAGGCTCTTTAAATTATATAGAAATTTCATTTAATAGGCTATGATTGATGACTTTGATGGCTATTTCTCTGAGTGCATGCCAAACTGTCGCCTGTCGTGGGGGTGGAAAAAAGAGGGGTGTGGGGGTTGGGCTTAAGGGTGGCAGAACTGCAGCAAGTGCCAACAAGAAACTTTCTAATTAGGATAATAAATTTGCCAGCATCGCACTTGACAACGTGGCCCGGCATCTCTCAAAACATGAAGAGCAGAAGAAGGAACAGCCTTCGAGGAAAGCCGCCCCCTTTGACACAAAACCCCCCCCCCCCTCCCCCCTCCTAAGGAAATCCCACCCCCTTTCGGAAGGAAACGGCCACCAAGCAGAGCGACATCATCAGCTGCAAGTGCAGCTGCTTGGCCAACTTCTTGATGTTTTGTGGTGGCTGCCAAAAAGGAAAAGCTGCTGCTCGGCCTGCCTTTTTCCTCCATTTTCACTGCCTTTCCCTGTTGGAAAATGTGTTTTCGGGTCAGCTGTGTGCAACCTTCCTGCCTTTCACTGGCATATAATTTATGCTGATTGCATTTAACGGCCATCGCGAAGCCGAGTGAAAGTGTGCAGCGTCCAAGAGTGGCTCTTCTGGCCTCTCTCTCTGTAAACAATTTATTTTTATTTTCGCCGCTTCCGCGGCACCTTCTTGTGCGCTTTTACCGTTCACCACCCACCACCCCCACGCTTTTCCGCCACCCTTTTCAGATTTTCCCTTGCATTCGCCGAGAGTCAAGTGCCCCCGAGATAAGCGCATCGAAATGTTTCCGCTACAAAACATTCCTCGCCATTCGCCTTTCGCTTTTTGCCCCAGCTTTTCCTCGCTTTTCCTCGCTTTTCCCCCGCAATTTTCCCCGTGTGTGAGTGTGTCTGTGTGAGCTCTCTATTTTTATAGCCCCCGGCATGCAAGTTGCGTTTCTCCTTTTGCGGGTAGAAAGTGTTTGGCGAAAACTTTTCCCGTTTAACAGCTTAAACTTTCATTCCTATGCTAAGCGCAAATTTAGGGGTTTCCTTATCCAGCTTAAATCGAACTTAAGGCCTTAAATTTAGCTTAAAGTTAGCTTACAGATGGTTTTTTAATAGACATCGAAAGAAAGAAACATATATATAAAGTATATACACCGATAAACGAAACACAGAAATATGAGGCAAAACAGAGGTTAAAAGACTTTTGAGTTGGTTTTCGGAAAGAACATCAAATATTGGATTTCAAAAAACGAATCAAAGAAAAAGACAACGCACCAATGTGAGACAAGAGAGTGCTACGTTTTCGAAAGATTTGCTTTTTTTTTTTCTTATAAAGGATATAGGATTTTGGTAGAGCGAGCGAGCCAAAGAAAAGTTTACACAGAGAGATAGATAGTGAATTACAGAGAGGAACATTTAAAATGGATTTTGGGATATTTTTGGGGGGCATTGCCTTGCGGGATATTTAGAGATATGGAAGCGATAGATATCAAGGGATATATAGAGTCGGGGATCTCAGAGATAGAGCAGAGATAGAGAGCAGGGGGAGGTGGGAGGGGGGGTGGATGCGAATTGGACAAAACGTCTCAACTCACCGTCATAGTCCGAGCCGGCGGTCACCGTGGCCACGCCCCCCGAACCGGCCGCCTGCGCCTGCGCGGCCAGCAGCTGCTGCTGGAACTCCTCCTCCGAGCTGCTGAAGGACCTCTGCTGCTGCGAGGCGTACTGCGATCCTGCCAGGGCGCGCCGCTGCTGCTGCTGCTGTTGCTGCTGGCTGTAGGCACTGGAGTCCATCGCATGACCCCCGCTGATGGTCAGGTTGCGGGTCAAAGGTGGCGGCTTCTGGTAGCCACCCATCTGCGCCGCCTGCTGGCCATGCTGCTGCTGCATCGTCTGATGTTGCTGATGTTGCTGGTGTTGCTGATGTTGCTGATGCTGCTGGTGTTGCTGCTGCTGTGGATGGGGATGCTGATGCGGATGTTGCTGCGGCTGCTGGTGTATCTGCGCCTGGTAGGATTGCTGCTGCTGCTGATGCTGCTGCCTGGCTGCAAATTGCTGCTGCTGCTGCGGATGTTGCTGCGGTGATTGGCGATGCTGCTGCGGCATTAGGTGTTGTTGCTGCTGCTGGTGCTGCGTGTGCGACTGCGACTGCGGCGGATGTTGCGGCTGCACCTGGCTGGGATGCGCCAGGTGCGGATGCTGCCTCATTAGGCCGTCCAGTTCACCCTGCAAAATATTTAAACATGTATAAGTGTTAGTCATCAACGAAGTAATATTTATTTTACGGGGCTAGCCCTCAATGAAAAAATGTATCTTTACAAATTAACGTCTAATAGAAACAATTAAATTAAATTATAAACATTTATTGAGAGCCGTAGATAATAGTTAGCCCCTGCATTTAATGTTAAAGTAAAATGTATCATATTTTGGAATTTCTATCTCTTTAAATTCATTTTTATTTTTAGGTGATTAAAAAATAAATATACACACTTTCACTTATTGGCAACTAAAAGATACAATCATAAAGGTTTTATTAAGCTTTTTTTGTAGTTATTTTATAAAAGGTATACTTTTGTTTAGCTCATAAGTGTCAAATTAAGTAACACTTAAATTTGTAAATAAACAGTTTCACACTTCCTATAAAATACAACAAACCCATCCCAATTCGTTATTAAACATTTCTTTTTTTAGTTGTTAAATTTTTTTTATGCTTTTCTCTAAGAAATATTAAAGTTTTAGAAATTTAGAGTTAACGCCTAATTTATTTAGCATCCTAATATGAATATGATATTATTATTATATACAAGTTATTTTTTTCAAGAGCAGATTACTTTTCTAATGTATGTTCTAAATTGCCTTAAACAGGGGTGTTCTTTTTGGCTTAATCATTACATATTTGGTACTCTGCTTACCTGATAGTATCGCGGGTCGTCGTCGGGATAGGCGCCACCCGACCTCTGCTGCTGCTGCTGCCCTCCGTATCCCTGCTGCGCCTGCTGCGGATTCATGGGCTGCATCCTGGAGCGCTGCTGTTGCTGCTGCTGGTGGTGGTGCTGCATCTGCTGGCCGGGACTCATCATGGGGTCCATCCCGCTGTCGGAGGCCGAGAGGCGGCGGTTGGTGGGCTGCTCCTGCTGCGAGTACTGGCGCCTCAGCATGCTGCCCGCCCGCTGCATCGGCAGGTTCTCCTTCTCGGCGGCACTGCGCGTCCGCTCCAGCTTGGGCCGCTTGTCCGTGGTGTCGTGCGGATCCACGATGGGATGCTGCGATATGTCCTGTCGTATAAACCATAAACACCCTGATTGTCCCATCTTCAGCATCTACTCACGCTGCTCCCATCCGGCTCGATGCGTCGGATGAAACCATCTTGCTGGGCCGCCGTCTTGTTGATCCACTGGCCAGTCTTCGACAGCAGCTCCTGCTTCTTGCGGCACAGGATGCACACCCAAATAACCTGAAAGGGTAAGGAGATATATAATTTAAGATGCAGGTTTTAAAATGGAAGACAGACAGCATTGCTTGAGGATTGGGATTTCAAGTTGTGGTATGCAAGTATAAGTTGGTTTATATTTGATTTATATATATATTTGGTTAATATTTGGTTTATAAAAGAAAGACAGAACATTTACCATCCTTTTTTGCTCTTAAGGAACATTTTAAAATTTTTAATTTACTGAATAAACGACACCTTTTGTCTTAATACTAAAATCTCCAGTAACTTCTAAAATTCTGGGCGAAAACTGTTTCTAGTTCTCAAATAACTCAGCGATAAAATGTAGATCAAATTAATAAAACCTTTACACTCAAAAATGGTTTGATTTATATTTTAGATATTTTGAGTAAAGAGTTTTTTTTTTAAATTAAGAAAATCTTTAAATAAATGATTTTAAGAAGCAGACAATTTTTTAAATTACATAAAAAATCTTCACTGACTCCAGATCCTTTTCTCATCCGCTTAGGCTTCCACTCAACCCTTCCCTTCAATGTATGTACAAAAAGATTGAAGCCAATCTAGTCTACACAGGTGCTTCAATCAATCGAACACACACACACCGAAGGTTCCGGGACACACCGGGGAATTTACACGATAGCCAGCGACACGCTTTCAAATTGGCAACCAGGCTTTTGCCATGGACGAGTCACTAAATCTGAGTGTTAGAGGGATACAGCATCCACAGGATGAATCCGAGGAGGTCCAGGATGAGATGGAGCAGGAGGAGGAGGCGGAGGAGGAGGTAGAAGAGGAGGAGGAGGTGGTTGAGGAGCTGGAGGAGAAGGACATGGAGGACATGGAGGAGGAGGAGGAGGAGGAGATGGAGGAGGAGATGGAGGAGGAGGAGGATATGGATGATATCTACCTCGAGAATGCGGTCGAGTTTGAGGATGGTACCCGGCTCCTCTACTACTTCGAAAGAATTGTCCGCTTTCTGAGGGGTTATATCTTTATGACCACCTTTGTCGAGCAGAATCCGCCTGAATATTTTTCGGGTTTCAGTAATATGCACATTGTGCATCAGATCAAGAACGATCGAAAGGTGAAGCGGTACCGCTTTTACCACCTGACGTTCCACTTCCGCGCCTCCAGATTCGCCACATTATCCTGAGGAAGGGACACCTTGCGACGGTGCAATCGTGTCACAGCCAAATTGAAATTCCATTTGGCATTTGTTCGGAGTTGTTGGCCCATCTCGTTTCATTTTGCGCCCTGGCATTCACTTCTTAGCCCCCTTTTTTCCCTCCCAAAAAAAAAACCCACGTCTCTGCCCTTTTCTGGCGCTCTCTGTGTGTGTGTATGTGTGTGACATTTTGGCAGCAGTTCAACGGAAAAACGTTTGGCAGCAGGGCCAGAAAATGATAAGCCTGGGCAGCGCAAAAAAAAAAAGAAGAGGGGCAAACAACCAAGGAAACGGTTCACTGAGTTAAATAAAAATTGAAAAAAGTGTAATTGAAATGCAATGCACTGGGAGGGGGAAGCAGTGGATTCAAAAGAAAGAATTCGGAGGGACTTTCTTCAATGCCAGCAGAAGATATCCTGCCATCAAGGTTACTGGTTAAGGTAACCCGAAATAGGACACAGTGGCATGGAGTATATATTGTACAGAAGACAATAAGATTATTTAAAGCAAGAAGCGGTTGAGGAATAAATTAATTCAACTATTTTTAAGTTTTAAGAGGACTTTGGAATAATGTATTAGAAGGGTGTATGATTTCTTAAGCTTTCAAAAAATAAATAAAATATTTAAACTGGGTATAGATTAAAGCAAATATTTTGAAAAATATATAAATGTAACACAAATGGAATTTAATATTTCAGTAAAAGGAGTCCCATTTCTTAAGTAGCCTTGACTTCAACAAGATAACCCCTACTGCAATTATAAATCTTTTCCTAACAAGCCAATTTATTGTGCATGATTTGGTACATCTCCGATGCCCAGAAAGATGTTACACATAGTTATAATCTATTTCTGGCCCCCCAAGGGGTTCCGTCATCTCATATCCTTGACCAGAGGCATCGCTTGAAACTGGGAATTATTTCTAAATTATGAGTGTGAAATTGAGAGGCGTTGGGTTTGGGGAAGAGGAGATATGGAGGCCAGGCTCTTGGGATAGGGATCCGTACCACCCACTACCCACTCGCCAATTATCCGCGATGGCGATGGCGGACTGAAAGGCGACAAAGGGCATTTATTCATGCGCTCCACGCGTCACTGGGGACAGTTGGCAACAAGCGGCGATGGCCTATGGCAATAGCCCTGTCGATGTGGCAATGGGGCGTATGAGTGATGGCTGCTTAGTCAAGCGGCAGCCGGGTCGCCAGTAATATTGGCACCAGCGTTGTCCTATTTGTCAATAAGCGGAAAATGAGCTCGACACCCTTAAGCAAAAAGAAAACTAGACTATTTTTCCGCTGTCACGCGCGTTAAACCCAATAGAAGAGGAGGGAATCCTGGTTGGCTGTCAGGTGAATGGAATGGGCTGCAGGCTAACTCACCTTGTTGCTGCGGAGCGTCACCTTACCGCCGCACCGGGCGCAGCAGCGAATGTTGCAGTAGTGGCAAATGTGGCCCACTCCGTCGGCGAATTTGGTCTTAAGGCATATGTGACAGGTGGCATCCAGCTCGACGCCAGCCTTCTTCTGCTGCTCGGAGCGCTGTCTGATTTGCATCTCCAGCGTGACCACCTCGTCCTGTTTCCGCCTGCAGGGGATCAAGATGTGAAATCAGCATTAAATGGGAGTTTCACAGAGTAAATTTCGGATTTAAGAATATATATTTAGGGTAGGGATACTCTATGTAATTAACACGAGACTACATTAAGATTAAAGAACATTGCAAAATGTATAATGTGTCTTTTGATGGCTAATTTGGATCTTGCAATGAAAACCATCATCCTTGATTATTTTTACTGAATAATTATTGTTCATACTACATTTTTCTAAATTAACTCATGTCCTTAAATGCTTTACATGCATAATATATATTTTAATTTTCCTTTCGTAATTATCATTATGCTATGAGCTTTTTATTATTGTATGCTTTGTTATCGGATATGCTGAGATCGATAAATTACATTAAGGTGTTGCTAACTTGTTGGCCTACTGTTTAAAATAAGGAAGCATGCAAGAAATCTTGTCAAAATATATTTAAGTTTGAAATTCTTAAGGACTGCATGTTAGGGATGTAATTATCTATATATCGATACTGTATCGACATTTTATGCAAAGGTAAATACATAAATCGATATTTTAACTATACGATAAATCAATATTCAGTTTGATCGGTTCGATTTCCACAAC
Organism: Drosophila subpulchrella; assembly: GCF_014743375.2. Taxonomy (NCBI): domain Eukaryota; kingdom Metazoa; phylum Arthropoda; class Insecta; order Diptera; family Drosophilidae; genus Drosophila; species Drosophila subpulchrella. The sequence continues at coordinate 15,653,714 of NC_050609.1, forward strand.
ATTTTTCGATATTTCTAATTTAGATACATCACACTTTACGTTATTTTCGATACGATACGATTAAATGTGGTTTTTGTCGATAAATCATATCCTCTCGGTACAAATCTTTACTGCAAGGTTTAATATAACCAAATAATACCATCCCCCCAACTCACCGCATGATCTCGTTCTGCTTCTCCTCCTCCTGCTTCTGCCGCATGAGGACATTCTCGATCTGCATCCGCTCGTGGGGCGTGAGGTGCGACAGGTCGGGCATTTCGTCCATGGCTCCGGTCTGTGGATGTCCTTCAGAGGAATTGTGGTTCTGATCGGAGTTCGTTGACGTGTTTCGGTACTTGACTAGCGTTAGCTGCTCTACTTAGGCGCAGTGTAATAAACTTTGGTTGGTAATATTTATAGAAATTGTTTGGTTTACGTTTACGTTTTCGATTGAATTTAAAGCTTTTCCTTGGGGATTTGATAAACTTCTCTCTTGTTTTGGTTGCTTGGAATGCAGTTTAGCAATATTTATAAATACTTTGTTTTATTAAATATTATTATTATTATTATTTGGATTACTAAACCATTTCTGATAGAAAATCACAGAGCAAATTTCAAATATTTTTTATGCTTTTCTTTTGTTATTTGTAATGAACTTTTGTTAAATTTGTTTTGTAGACTTTTGGAAATTCGTTGAAAATTGTTCACAATGCACTCGTCGTCCTTTGTGTCCGTGTGTTGAATGTTTTATGTGTTTTATGCGCTCTGTATGCTGGTATTTGTGTTGCGGTCTGTTTGTGTGTGCGTGCCCTCTGACCCCTTTTCACTGGCGACTTTCTTAGTGAGCCCCGTTTTTTGTTGTTTTGTGAGTGTTGTTCCTCTTCCTTCTTTGTTTAGACCTCTGTACTTCTTTGGCTGAATGCAAATTTGAGTGGAAAATTCGTTTCTGGTTTTTGTTTCATTTTTCCACCGCTCTATATCGTTGCCGGGCCTTTGTTGTTGTCTCTAATTGCTGTTGTTGCTGCAGCGGCTTTTGCCCAGTTGGTGGCGTCCCTTGTTGCTGTTGTTGCCCAGTGCGTTTCGGTGCCATTTTTGCGTTGAGATCGTTCCGAATTCGCAGGCCCCTCGGTTTTCTAGGGAGTCGTCTGTAGTCTCCAGTTGTTCAGCACTGCGGGGAAAAGAAAACGGAGTAAGAAATTGTTTTTAAAAATTAAATTATATTTTAGAACTTAAGTTTAGTTTGTATTATTTTACTTGGAATTTAAAATATTGTGTTTACAACTACTTACAATATATGTAAAGAATTGTCTTAATATCATAAACAATATTAATAATACCAGATCAGTGCTACTATTACGGGTGCTTCTCAAATCACTAGGGGTTTAAAATCACTTTAAAATGTGATTCTTAGCTGCCTAAAAGTAGGCAACAATATATTATAAGCTCAGAAGTGCGATGAATACGTTCAGAAACACCACTTTGCTTTATTACTGCATACTTTTAGACACCTAAAATTACATTTAAGGAGGTTTCAAGTTTATAGCTATTTTTGTGTCACCCCCTTTATAACAATTTGAGGATTTTGCTGTTCACTTAAGTTTATTCAGAGTTTTATTAAAAACACCTGATTAAGTTGGTAAAATAAGTTGATAAATAAATACAATTTAATTAATTTCAACTACTGAAATGCGCATATGTTAAGCGATTAATATGCCACTCAAATGGCTGCGAAACTCTTTCGTTCCAAGTGAAACATTTAATTAAACCTCGTAAACCAAATGCGATGCGAAATTTAAAAAACAAACAGAAAGTAAGCCAGGAGGAAATGAGAATTTTAACGAGATGAACGGTGCGGGCAAAGCAGGCATAGGGGGTCGTCCTGGGAAATGGTGGCCAGGAGGTGCCGGGGTGGTCAGTATCTGGCCGCAATGCAAACATATGTAACTGTATTTATGGCCATCAACGTGCCAGGGCAAACAACCAGCCGCAAAACCAGGCAGGTCCCCCAGTGAGATGGAGGGTCGGAAGGGATGCGGAGTGGAAGGGTAGGGGAGGGGCCACGGGGCACTGCGGTTGACACCGTGACGCACGAACAAAATGCGAAAATATATATGAGGCCATGCACATGTGCACTGAGAAAATATATTCTTATTAAGAAAAAACACATTGATATTACTCGTTTCTTGTGGAGAAGTTCTACCAAACTTTTTAGTAAGTTTTTACCAAAAATACCATCTAAACCACATAACAATTGGAGAGATGTCTTATACATCTGTTACGATTTTTGAAAATATTGGATTGCAGTCCTTTGAAAAACCCCTTTGTTCTTAGAAAATGTAAAATGTATTGTTTTCAAATGCAATCATAGATATTTCTTCAATCTGTCCTTCTATGTAGGTTTTATATATTTTCATTAAAATTCTGGATGTTGGCTATACCAAAGTTAAACTTAGGGTTAAACACACTTATATTTTTAATAATTTTTTTTTAATTAAGTAAACTTCTTTCTTAGACTTGGCCATCTGCCATGAAACTGTTTTCGATCCAATATTAAAGTCAAAACAAAAAAGTAAAAATATTTTTGGTTCATTAAATTTTAAAAAGTCAACTTAATATTTCCTGATCTACAAATGATGTAAAAAAGCATAGATAAAATCCCTGTTTTTTTCCCAGTGCACTGGAGACACTCACGCATAAGAGGAGATTGCCTGGCCAGACGGAAGAGCAAAGGGGTGTGCTAAAGAGGGTGTGATGGGGGGCAGAGTAGGCTATTTATATATAGACAAACCCGATGGAGGGCTGCAAAGTGCAACCGGAAGCAGACACTTCACTTGCAGGGGAGCCAAAGATGCTTTCATGCGCCTCATTTCCTCCGGCTGAAAGCCGTTCGAAATTAGCATTCAATGGGCCAGGAAGCAATCCAAGCCATCGTAATTAAAAGCCATCAAGCGGCTGGCACAAAAATAAGCCAGATGCCCGTTAGATAGGCAACTTAGCCAGGATATCGACATCTAATCCCATTTGAAAGCCTGGTAAGGGATCAGCTGAGGCAGGAGCAGCTGCACCAGGAGTTGGAGCCCATTGCAGCTTTGATTGCATGAATATTGCAAAAGGAGGAGCAGGTCAGAGAGGTCGACCCAAGTGGGCATTGGTTATGACCCTCGCAGCACTGAGAACAAATATGTAACTTTGCCAGACTTTGTCAACTTATGCGACCCACTTTTAATCAAATTGAGTTTGGGAAACATTAAAATCCATGTCAAATCATCAACTACATGAAAAATGCGATTGATTTCGCTCATGAATGTGTATTTATTGCTGCTTTATGGCGCATCCTTAGGGCATGCAAACACACCAACTCGCATATTTACAGAGGGAGAAAAATTACACTAACTTCTCAAGAAAAGAAATAAAACAAATACCACTAAGATAACTTTCAATTTGGAATATAATTTATTTATTTACTACAGAAGTCTTTAACTTCGTTGATAAGTAAATTGTAGGTCTATCCAGGTATTTCTAAAACTATAGAGAACCTATGAAAATAATCATAGTTGTTTTACAAACAATTTTTTTAAGCTTTCTTTAAAAAACAAAAATATTTAGTCTACGTTAAGAATTTAATCAAATTTTAATCAATAGACAAACGACACAATATATATAATATAATTCTAGTAAGTCTTAATTTTTTTAAGCAATATAATAATGTAACAAATGATAAATTTAGATATGCTGATATAAAAGATCCTAAGCCAATTCCTAAAACATTGTGTAACTCCCTTTTCTTCCTGTGCAGCTGCAACCCCCTCTTGGCCTATAACTTATGTAGTTCAAGCGAGATAAAATCCAGCTCCATGGTGTTTATGGGCCTGCTTTATGCTGCCATCCACATCCACAGAGGTCCTCCGGCGATGGCGTGTATCTTGCTTTAGGTACATGGTATATGCTATATGGTATACGGTATGGGGTGTCTTCTGTTTCAGCGGGAGCTCATGAATTGATAATGCAGCAGATGCAGCTTGGGCTGCAACAACAGCGCCAACGTGCCATGCAAAATTGATGGTTGCGTTGGCTGTTTGAGGGGCTTAAGTGGCTGCTTTATGGGCCACGACGGAACAGGACATCCAGGGATGTCCTGCAGGCAGCAGCGATTTTAATACCGGAAATCAATCTCTTGGCTCCTCAATCAATTGATTAAGATGCCAGTTATGGCCGAGTTTCCTTTTTTTATCCCCACTTTACCCCAAGTTTTCGCAAATAAAGCGAGGAAAACACAAAAATCAGCATATTAACTGAGAGAGAGAGAGAGCGAGTGAAAGTCGGGAAAGAAAGGGGGAGAGAAAGCGGTTAACAATTCACCACGACCAAACTCTACTCTCAATGCGCGCGCTTTCGAGGGCGCTAACGATTTAACTGCTAGGCTGTGAGCGAATTTCCCGGAAATTTCCCCCTGTGAATTTCCCAGCCACCTGCTTCGCAGTAGATAGAAATTTCATGCGCTGACCGCGCGAACTCGGCAACAACAACAATAGCAATTACTAAGGGAACAAAAAGAAAGAAAAGCGCAGCAATAGAAAACCCCAAAGCATTTGGGGGGGGGGGGGGGGGGGGGGGGGGGGGGCCGAGGGAAAACTTATCAGGCACAAGGATGAATTATAATAATAATGAAAAATCCAGGGGTGCGGAGGGGCTGCCTTCTGCATTCCTTGTCCATCCACCGACCAAGGTTATCTCACATTACGCATACGCCCCGCAGGCCAAAAGGGGGGAAGCGGTTGGGAAGCGGTTGGGAAGGGGTTGGGAAGGGGTTGGGAAGGGGTTGGGAAGGGGTTCACATGGGAGTGTGTGCACAAATGTGAAAGTTCACCAGCCAGCAAATGCTGAGTGCAACTGATAATTGACACTTTCAATTAGCCATCGCAATCAGCAACAGAAGCGGCAACAACAATGTGCCCAGCGGCTGGAAAACCTCATCGGAAATGCATTTGAAAAGCTTGAAAAACAGCACCGAGCAGTCAACACAAGAAAGCCATCAGGCGAAAGGTCAAAATGCTAAATGGCCAACCGCAATCGAAAACAATGTGAATAATATATGTGGTTGAACATCTTTTAATTTGACTATTTTAAAGCCAGAGAAGCAGAAGTTTTAGTAGAGATGGCCAAGATTCTTATTATTCCAAAAAACTTAAGACAAGATTTATATGAATATATAATATATATGTATTATAGTATTAATATTATATCATTTAATTGTTTTTTTTCAGCCAGAGAAGACATAAATTCCCGTTGAGATTGAGAAAATTCATCAAAAAAAGTTCTTTAAATGTTCCTAAAACAAGATTTATATTAAATTCCTTTAAAAAAGTGAGTTCATTTAAAACCCCATGCATATTTAATGTTTTTCCTGAAAATTCGATGCATTGGCAAGCAGCTTCTATTTCTCCGAAATGCAAAACAAGCAATTTCTTCTTTTTCCCACGATTGCATTCTTTGTAATTTCAATTACTTAATTCCCGGAAAAACTACTTCTACCACCGCTCCATTTATTTTAAATTTTATTCCCAGCTACGTTTTAAGTAGTTTTGCACTTATTTTTATCCACTGAAAGGGCAAAGTTTCAACCGGTTGCTCGCTTAGGAACTGGGTCATTTATCAACTGACATCACCTGTCAACGGGGGGTTTCCTTATCGAGCTAAGGATATATACCTAAATATATATATATATATATATTCTAGCCCCCGTGACGTCACCCCACCCATGGAGATCGCTCGAAATTTATGCAGATAACTGAATTGGCGAGCGAATTTCTCATGGCGTCAGCCATTTTTAGCCACCGGGTGCAATGGACTTGGAAAACTCGCTTTTCGCACTTGTAGTACCCACACACACACTCACTCACACTCGCTAACTCACTCGAATAGAGCCATAAAAGAAAACGTGGCCAAGTTGCCGTTTGTGTTGTTGCAGCCAAAAACTATAAACGAGGCAATGACTTGGTGACTTTTTGCGGTCGCCTGCCAAATGGAACGTCTTGGGGGCTTCCCCGCCAGCCTGACTAATGGCCATTTTACATTCTATTTGTTTGGCCGGGCCTAGAGTCCATAATTGCACTTATTCATTCATTCATACTGTCGACCACCAGGCCGTTGACTCGCGTGTGTTGGCCAGGCCAAAAGGGATATCTGTGTGCCTTTACCGGAAAAGGGAAGCTGGAACAATGCCACTTTGTAGCTGGGCTTGTTCAACTTTTTCAATTGCGCGCACAATTTCCATGCAATTAACGGCAAACAAATACGAGCGACAAAAACTTGTCAATGTGGGGGGGGGGGGGTCATACGGGGTATTCTCCTGCCAACAATAAGGGAAAAGTGGCCAAAAGGGCGAGCAATGACATCGAAGCATAAAAAGCAATTTCATGCAAGGGGGGCAAAAGGAAGGGGTTCCTGTGTCAATGGATAGTTGTTTCAATAATGTCCAACCAGCCAGCAGAACGCCCACACACACACATCCACGCCCACTTGTGGCCCACACAAACACACAAAGGGCCTTTGCCCATTACTCATACGCCCCGTGTGCATTGTCAAACATTTATGACGTCCATTTTGGCCAGTGGGTGCTCTTGTGTCGTCATTACCATCATTTGTCCATAAAGTCCCTATACCATAGCCATACCCATCCCGGCGATTCGTTGACGTTTTGCCATTTGCCAACTGAATCGGAGGGAAAGTCGAGGAAAATCAAGGAAAATCGAGAAAAAGGAAAATCAATTCCAACTGACTGCCTGTTGCTGTTTGCTACTAGTTTACCTTTTAATTAAATTTAAGGCCCATCGATGGCGGAAAACCACCCTCCTCCCAACCATTTACTATTCATTATTGCCCAGTAAACAAAGGAGAAGAGGAAAATGGCAGACAACTGAGAAAACAGGGGCAAAATTTGCCTTATATCTGCTGGCAATTTCTCGGCCATTGTTTGGTTTCATTTGTTTGGGGCAACTGTTGATGTCTTGACTCTTGGAAAATAATCTTTGAATCACTGGAAACTAATTAAAATTATTTAAAACCTATATTTTACTCACATGCATTTCTCTATGAAGTTGTAAACGGCGTTGTCTGCTTATTCGTTGTTTGTTTTTCATGGTTTTCTTTGGTTTATTTTTATTTCCTTTGTTTTATCATAAAGAAAAGAGTTTATGTTCTTTGGGTTTTGTATTTAGCTATTTACAAGGCTTTTGGTTGATTTCCATATATTTAATAAACTTGAAAACTGCTTGGTAGAAATATATTTGTTATGGTTTTTTTAATTATTCAAATTTATATGTATTTTTTTTGGTAAACACTGTTGTTTCTCTAGCGAGCTTCGCTGGTCTTCTAAGTGTAAAGTTGAAGTTCAGTTGTAATTATGTTGCATGCTGCCTGTATTGTTGTAACACACACACACACACACACGCAAAGAAAAGAGAGGGAGAGAGCGAGACAGGGAGAGAGCGAGAGAGCGCACTGCAGCTGGCAGGAAATACTGGGATGTTATTTGGCCCATACTGGGTTTCCACACACTCTACACTCAACGCAGGCCAAAGGCCATTATGGGTTAGCCAAGTTAATCATACGCGCTGTGGTACATAAAAAAATACATATTTACGGGGGTTCTGTTTATTTTTAAACGTTTAAAAGGAGAAACTTATTTTTATTTTAATTATTTTGGTTGGCTTGCTTTGTTGTTGATGGTGTGTGGTGAACTTATCCTCTCTCTCTTTTTTACAAACCTCTCTTATAAGAATTTTAACCCGCTTTAATTACTTTTGTAGAGTTTCAAACTAGTAAAAAAATACTTTTATCCTTTTTTGGATGTTTAAATTTCCTCATAACATATATCTCAAGGATAAAGGACAACTGTTAACTACTCTGCTCTACTTGCTGCTCTGTACGTGTGTGTGTGTGGCATTATTTTTCTGCATATTTAATGCGTTCATCCGAACCGAATCCTGGCCAAAAGGATCACGGCCAACACAACAAAGGACCTCTGAGCAGGGGCGAGAAGTCGAGGAGCCAAGAGAGAGAGCGTAGAGAGGAGAGTTTTGGGTGAGATTGCGTGGCGTTGTGTGTACAGAAAAAAGCAACCAGCTCACGAAAGGCGAAAAAAAAAAAATAGGAAAAATAACGTATCTGGTTAGCCAATGGAAAATTCAGCATTTTCTTACATTTTTATACACTTTTTCTTCTGCTGCTCTATACGCTTTTAGTTTTGTGGTTGTGGTCATTAGCTTAAATCACAATTGGTTTGCACTTAGATTTTATGTAGATTTGTGTGTGTATAACATATATTTTTATATAGCTAAATATCTATATATATGTATATGTAGGGCTATATATATGTAGATATATATATATATATCTATGTGTGCAGCATTCCATATGCGCAAATGAATTTTCCGTTCAGCGAACGCATATTATAAGTGGTTGGCTTAATTGTTGTTTTGCTGGCGGTTGAAAGCCCGATGTTGCTGGCTGGTTGGTTGGTTTGTTGGTTGGTTAGTTGGTGTTGCCTGCTGCACCAACAACAACTAGATGGAGTGCGGCGACAACAACAACCACAGCGACAACGACAACGACAACGACGACGGATGCGACGACGGCAACGACATCACGACGGCACGACAACGACTGAAAACTGGACCCGCAGCTGGAGCTGGAAAAGCGCTACTTGGCTATATGGCTATATGGCCCACCTACATCAGGAATTCGCTTCGATTGTCGTCAGCAGTTCAGGAATTTCTCTCTCGTTAACCCCCCATTCAGAGAGACTCTCTCTAGCCCTCTCCCGTGGTGAAATCGCCAGGGAGTTGTTAACCAGGCAAGTGGGAGCCCGTGTTTCTCTCAGTGTTATGAGTGGCTTTTCATATTTCATGTGCAATTTTAACACCTACTACCAACTAACTGCTCTAATAAATGTCAGTGTGTGTGTGTTTCAGGCCAACTCCCCCATACATATGTATATCCCCGCCCCCCTTGGGAATTACATGCTCATATAGTTGTTTTGGGCAAACATTAAGCAACAACATCGTGTTGCATATTCATAAAATTCAACTCTTCATGTTAGGTGGGTGTTTTTTTGGAGGGCGGTTGTGTGTGTGTTTATGGAAATGTGTTGGTTCCTCCAAAAAAAAAACAATTTTCATTGCATTTGGGGATGGTGTTGCTACTACTGCATCGGCAAATTGGAAGGAATCACTTTTTATTGCATACTTTGGTGGGCGGGAAAACATGAAGGTTGGGCGAAACTTATATAGCATGATTGAAAAGATTCGCCAGCTCAATCGGGCTTAAAAATGCAATAAACTTGGCCAAGTGCAGCGGGATTTTTGATTAAATGTAAGCCTTTTACCGAGCCTTATTTTATATAAAATTTAGATTTATAGACTTAAAAATTTTGTTTTCCTTTTTGTTTATTTTTCATAATCCCTAATTTAATCCCTTTTTCATTTTCATATATAAATCAAATTTATTTTTGGACACACAACGTCCGACCTTACGTGCTTGTCAAAAATATCCAACACACAAAGCCCATAAAATTTGTACACTTCTGTTGCATATTCTCGCAATTGGCTTGAGTTGTCGCCGCTGCTCTCGCTTTTATCTGCCAGCTTATCGCAGCCATCATGAGATTTGGCGTAAATTGTCAGAGCCAGCCAGTTTCAACTTCCAATTTTGGCCCCAGTGCATTTCCTTTACTTTGAGCATTTCCACAGCTTAGCAGGGAAAATGACTGAGAAAAAAAATATAAATTGTTTAGGGCATACAGAAATAAATGAACAATTAAAACACATATTTTAAAAGCAAATAAATGTATGTTAAGCCACTAAAAGGGTTATTTTTAAGGGAGCTGATCAATGTAATTAATTTCAAGAGTACTGAAAATAAGACTTAAGCTCAAAAATATTCAAGAACACCATGACTTTTAATATGGTATTTAGATCTTAAATATATTAAATCTTTCTGTAATTTTCTCTTAAGATATTTGTAAAAGTGCTTAGTTTATAAAACCTATATTCTAAAACTTAAGCTAAAAGGATTTTTAAATTATTAAATTCATTATGGGTTTAAGTAATCACAAATGATATCTAAGATACTGTTGCTAATGTTTTAGTTTTTTTTCAATAGGTACCTTTATATTTATATTTATTTAATATTTTATTAAAGCACTACAAGGAAATATTTATTGTTAACGCACTGGTCACTAGACGTGGAAAGTTATTATTATACGATATTTACTTAATAATAATATTAACATAAGAACCTTTTCACTAAATGGGTATTTTAATTTATACAATTCAGTTTAATACTTAATTATTCTCAGTGTAGGTTTAAACTCTATTCACTTAATAATAATACTTACAATCATATTTATAATCTAAAATGCTGTTGCTCATGTTTTAGTTTTTTTCAATGGGTACCTTTACATTTATATTTATTTAATATTTTATTTATTGTTAACGCACTGGTCACTAGACGTTGAAAATTATTATTATAACATAAGAACCTTTTCACTAAATGGGTTTTTTAATTTATAAAATTCAGTTAAATACATAATTATTCTCAGTGTAGGTTTGAGCTATATTCACTTAATAATAACATTTACATAATACCTTGTTACCAAATGGTTATTTTAATCTATAAAATTCACTAGCACCCTAAAAAATCCCTGAACTTAAATACAAAATTCTTCTCAGTGTAGGGCAGCTGAAGGCAGAAAGATAAACGCGATTCTGGCTGTCGAAGCCCTTAGTCCTTTGCTGATAGCCTGCTCACGTGCAGAGTCTTCGGCTCCCCAGCACACGCACACTCGTACACTCGCACACCCGCCGGCACACCCACAGCCACACACACACACTCACACAGGGGCACACGAAGGGGAGCCATTGGATTTCCGGCGGAGATGAGAGCACTCTCCGTGGGCGGAAAAAGGGGGAGTGGCGGACGGAGTCTGGGAGAGCCGGGAGCTGTGTTGGTGGCCACCAGCATTTTCCGATGTAGCCGCTTCAAATGTAAGTGTGCATGTGTGTGTGTGTCTCGACGGCTGACGTCATTGAGCTTTTTATTGATTTTCATTTTAACCAAAAAAGCAAAAAAAAAAAAAAAAAGAGAAGAACTCTGGCAAGCAGAAGAAGAAGAATAACTTTGGCTAGGACGAAGGGCAGGAAGGCCAACAGATGTCATCCAAGATGTTAAAAGGGTTTCTTAAGGGGGGTTTTTCAGCTGGTTTCCCCTTTTTTGCGTAAATGGTAAACACCAATAAAACAGCACCCACATTTCGTACAAGATAACTTCCATTGTTCAACATAGAAGTAAATAAAATAGCTTCAAATGTAATACTTCGCCTGCAAATATGTAATCATGCAATTTAATTTGTTGTTTGCATTCAGCTCAACTGCGTAATCAGGCTGTTTATGTAAGAGTACACATATAACCCAATGTATTTTGATTTTTCTATTATTGTTTGGCAAACAATCGTTATGCCTGAGTTTGTTAATTTTGTTGCCCGGTGAAAGCCATCGGAAATTAGGACTATTTGCATAGGAAATTGCTGAAGAGTTGGTTGTGGAATTGTGCGTACTTAAGTTGAAAGAAATTATAATTACTTCCCTTGGAATGAAAGACATAAAATATTGGCAAGTTGATAAGTACATATACTGCATTTGACATTTAATGAGGAAATTATTTATGGTCAATAATTTATTTTATATCATACAATATTTTGGGAACATTAGATGCATTTTAAATTGCAAATAGGCAAGGAGCTAGAGAGATCCACTAGATGAAAGATCTTGTTTTCGTATCGAATAATTAGGTGTCTCCTTAATTATTTCAAATTGCCTATGATTGGGTCCTGTTTTGCAGAGCCAAATTTTCCATTTATCTTTTTAAAATTGTTGCTACCTTCTCTCCCTTTTCTTCTCCTATTCCTTCTATTATCCTATCTTTTCTCTCTCTTTCCTTTAATAAAAAGATGAAAAAATTCTACATTTTTCAAATTATTGAAAAAGGCCGCCATACTTTCTTTCACCTTTTTTTTCACGACACATCCTTCTCTCCCTTTTCAAATATTTTTTATATCATCCATTCTCGTTCTTCTCCGTTCCTACAAATAAAGGCTAGGAAATGCATTATTTTTGAATCAAGGCGCCATAAGTTCTTCCTCTTCCATGAACAGGAGTCTTATTTCTCCTGATCTGGTAACACCAACTTCCTCTTTCTCTTTGACCCCCCCGTTCATCATAGCAACAACCCCTCACCACTTTCTTCACAACTCGTACCTTCCCTTTCACCTATCTCTGCACTGCTCATCCCCTCCCCTTAAGATGATTCAGCATTTTTTCGGTCTGGCAACGCTTGATCCTTTTAATTTGCCAGTGGCAACGCTTGATTTTTTTAATTTCTGTGAAATTTCAAAGTATGGTTTAAGTCCAGACTACATGTCATATTCGCCCCAATTTGGTGAATCCAAGACCACAACCGAAAACAATCCAATTCGCTTACACAGCCAAGACAACCCCCTGACTACCAATGTTGTTAGCCGGTTGACCAACCATGTAATATGTTATAGCCTGATTCCACTGGATCGTTTCCGAAATGTACATTAGTCTCCGACGCGTTTATGGCAAGCCACACGCTGTGATTTGATTTCCAAATATGAAGACTTTTCCGTCTTCCCAATGGCTTTCAGAACGTGAGCCCAAAACCTCCTTTCTAGATTCCATAGTTCCATAGTTATTGGATACCGATTTAGACGTGGGATACCTCTTGGATTCGTGGTTGAATTTTCTAATATTCTAAACTCAAATATTTCTTTAAACAGGGGTCAAAATTTGAGCCCATTTTCATGTTCGATTTTTCGGTATTTCCTATGGCTTCCAGAATAAAATCCAAAATTGCACTTTAAAAGTTCATAACTTGGGTAAAACGATTCCGATTAGGACGTGGGACGCCTTTATGAATTTGTGGTTGAATTCTCTAATAATATACATTAAAATATATACTTTAAAAGAGGGTCAGAATTTTAACCCATTTTCATGTTCGATTTTTCCGTATTTCCAATGGAGTTCAGAATGGGAACCCAAAATCGCACTTCTAAATTCCATAACTTGGGTAATTGGACTCCGATTTTAAAGTGGCATACCTCTATGAGTTTGTGGTTGAGTTCTCTAATAATCTACATTCAAATATTTTCTTTATACGACGGTCAAAATTTTAACCCATTTTCATGTTCGATTTTTCCGTAATTCCATTGGAGTTCAGAATGGGAACCCAAAATCGCACTTCCAAATTCCATAACTTGGGTAATTGGACACCGATTTTAAAGTGGCATACCTCTATGAGTTTGTAGTTAAATTCTCTAGTAATCTACATTCAAATATTTATTGTATACGAGAGTCAGAACTTTAACCCATTTTCATGTTCGATTTTTCCGTATTTCCAATGGAGTTCAGAATGGGAACCCAAAATCGCACTTCTAAATTTCATAACTTGGGTAATTGGACTCCGATTTTAAAGTGGCATACCTCTATGAGTTTGTGGTTGAGTTCTCTAATAATCTACATTCAAATATTTCCTTTATACGACGGTCAAAATTTTAACCCATTTTCATGTTCGATTTTTCCGTAATTCCATTGGAGTTCAGAATGGGAACCCAAAATCGCACTTCTAAATACCATAACTTGGGTAATTGGACACCGATTTTAAAGTGGCATACCTCTATGAGTTTGTGGTTGAGTTATCTAATAATCTACATTCAAATATTTCCTTTATACGACGGTCAAAATTTTAACCCATTTTCATGTTCGATTTTTCCGTAATTCCATTGAAGTTCAGAATGGGAACCCAAAATCGCACTTCCAAATTCCATAACTTGGGTAATTGGATACCGATTTTAAAGTGGCATACCTCTATGAGTTTGTTTTTGAATTCTCTAGTATTATACATTAATAATTTTCTTTTATGCGATGGTCAAATTTAAAACTCATTTTCATGTTTGCTTTTTCCGTATTTCCAATGGCTTCTAGGTATCATAAGCGGGTAAGAAGTATCCAATTCAAAAAGTTTGCATAGGTAATTATTGGTAAACATTAGAATTTAAATACCGGTTAACAGTGGGCAAGGCGGGAAACCAAGAGTGTGGCCATGCTGCAATGCCGCAAAGTTCCACAACCTGCTGCGTTTTTAACGGGTTTTTCCGAACGGTCCCACCGCCGCCGAGAGCGCAACAAGTGATTCTGTTTATGTTTTCAACTTCTCTCTTCGGACACTTACGTACTACGTAACACACACTTACGTACTACGTAACACGCGCACAGCAGTTCAGTTCAAACAGTGCAAACAGCAACAGTTCAGTGCAAACGGAATCGAACGTGAGCGGACGTGTGCGGACGCGTCGCTGCCGGGAAAATAAGTTGCGTCGGCGTTGCGCGTTGTTGTTTACGTGTTAACTGGCAGTGTGTGCGAGAAGGGCGCGCTCCTGAGTGTGTTGGTGCTGTTGTTGTTGTGGCCCGTCGTTCGTTCTCAGCGTGTGTTTCGAAATACCGCATTGTTTAATTACAGCATTACAGCCCCAGCGGCTAATTTCAATGCAAACAAAAGCTAGTGTGTGAATGAAATTATGCTAGAATAGATAATAGCCAGAGGTAAAGAAACAAAAAAGCAACATAGTAATAACAGCAAGGAGAAGAGGAAGAGAAGTTCTGCAGCGCGGTTGCGTCGGCGCAGCAGCGGAGTTCATGTCCATGTGTGTGTGTAGTGGTCCGGCTGGTTTTTTTTTCGGGCTCTGTTTGTGTGCGTGTTTGCGAAGCAACAATTTAATTGCTATTCAATTTTAAAAGCAGTTCAATTGCAAACCATTACAAATATGTAATTCGCTGTCGATTGCATTTGCATTGGAGTGCGTAATTGCATTTTTGAGCCACAAAACACAAACAGTGCAACTGTTGCTGGGGCACTGAGAGAAAAACATAGTGTTTTTAAACCTATACACAAAATATATAATATTTACAAAATATAAGAATTTATCGGGAAAAGTTAGAAAACATACGTTTTTAGTACTTTAAGCACAGATATATGGAATACACCTTGATCTTACAACAAGATGATGTTAAAAACAAGATATTAAATCACAAAACAATATTGTAATATCACCTGATTTATAGATCAGTGAGAGAAAAACAGAGTATTTTCATTTATATTTTTGATATAATACTGTAAGGAAATATTAAAAAAAGTTATACTTATGTACAAAATATAGTAATTTATAGGGAAAAGTTAGAAAACATACGTTTTTAGTACTTTAAACAAGATGATGCTAAAAACAAGATATTAAACCAAAAAA
Source organism: Drosophila subpulchrella (assembly GCF_014743375.2). NCBI lineage: Eukaryota > Metazoa > Arthropoda > Insecta > Diptera > Drosophilidae > Drosophila > Drosophila subpulchrella. The sequence continues at coordinate 15,669,069 of NC_050609.1, forward strand.
CAATATTGTAATATCACCAGATCTCTAGATTACTGAGAGAAAAGCAGAGTATTTTCATTTATATTTTTAAAACAATACTGTTAGGAAATATAAAAAAAAGGCATACTTATGTACAAAGTATAGGAATTTATGGGGAAAAGTTAGAAAACATAATTTTTTAGTACTTTAAGCATACAAACGTAGAATTCACCTTGATTTTACAACAAGATGATGTTAAAAACAAGATAATAACTGATACAACATTGTTGTAATATCACCCGATCTATAAATTTGTATATCATATCTGCATCTTGTTTTCCCGTGTGGTGTGTGTAATGGCGTAATCGTAATCTTTGTGCCCCCTTTTTAATGATTTAATTAAAAGCGTAAATTGCAGGCCGAAATTCAATTTGTCCGTTTGACTTTTCAGTTCGTGTGGGTGGCATATTCTCTGACATTGGGTTGTTGTTGCAGTAGTAGTATTTTCATTTTTTGTTGCCTTTGCCGTTGCACACACACACTCACGAAGTAATTAAGTACGTGCGTCGCGTGCCGTTTTGAATTTTCTTTTTCCCTCTCGCTTTTGGGCCGGAAAATGTTCTCTGCTCGCTGCGCGTTTATTTGCATTTCCATCAATTCGAAATTCGACTCGTATAATACAATAAAAAATCGAAAAACCAGTTGACCGTGAGATAATTTCGTGCATAATTGCTAAATAGCAACAAAAAAATAAAAGAAAGAAATATACATAAATATGTGAATGATTGAATTGCTGAAATATTTAGTGTTTTTGTGTTTTTCTCTCTCTCTCTCTCTCTCTTCTATGTGTGTGTTTGCTTTGCCCTTCGTCAATGAATAACGGCAGTTTGCGAGGTGCGAAGTCGAAGAAGAAGAAGAGCAAACAACAACAAATTGCCATCACCTTTGTCAGCAGGGAAAAAAGCAAAAAGCAAAAAGCAACAACTAAGCCGGCATTGGAGGAGGCAAGAAGAAGAAAAACGCAACTGCGACGTCAGCAGAGTGGGAGAAGAAGAAGAAGCAGCAGCAGAAGCAGCAGTAGAGGAGCCTTGGTGGCCACATTCCAGCGTCATCAGCCGGCGGAGGCCGTCGCAGCCGCCAAACCCGGGTCACCGAAATTCTTTCTTTCGCCAACGACCCCCCTTCCCCCGCAGAAAAAGCAGAAACAACATCAGGGGGTAAGTCAACTTTGATGCTACAGCGATCCCTCGATAAGTGTTAAACGGTTTTTGTTTGACTTCGAGAAGCTTAGGTTAACCCCCAGGTGAACTCACCTTTTTGACTCTATGACGCATAATCAAACCGGTTTACCTTTTATTATCTCACTTATAAGCCCAAAAACAATTTAAGATTTGAATACATTTACCTTCTTTATTTTTAAAAGTTTTAAATAGGCGTCACTCTATTACTTAAAGTAACTATAAAACCATAAATACATATGTATATTGGAAACTTTTTAAGTTATCAGTAGTAATATTAAAAACAGTCATTTCATTTTTCTATTGTACTAGTATTTATTCAAAATATAAATCCAAACTGTCCTGAACACTATTTTCTTTAATTTTTAATTCAAGAAAATGGTATCATTTTATCAATTGTATGATATTTGAATAGGTTTTAATAAAATTTAGTGAAAATTTCTTCCATATTTACACAAAAGATACAAGATTAAAAAAAAACTGGAATCTTAGGATGCAAATAAATGAACTCATTTATTTTTGCAACATCACAACATCTTATGATGCGAAGACCTAAGAATCCTGTTGAAGGTTTTCATTGATGCCATTAAAAAATGTTGTTCTTGAAAGAGAGGAAACGCCCTTAAAACCCAAGTTGGATTTTTATTGTCTTAATAATATTTAAAAATGTCTTTTCTTTAAAAACTATTTATTAACTATGATTATGTTTTGTTTAATCTTTTAATGACTGCAGATTTAGTGAAAATTTCTTCCATATTTACACAAAAGATACCAGATTAAAAAAAAACTGGTATCTTAGGATGCAAATAAATAAACTTATTTATTTTTGTAACATCACAACATTTTATGATGCGAAGACTTAAGAATCCCGTTGAAGGTTTTCATAGATACCATTAAAGAAATGTTGTTCTTGAAAGAGAGGAAACGCCCTAAGAACCCAAGTTAGATATTTATTGTCTTAAAAATATTTAAAAATGTCTTTTCCGTAAAAAACTATTTATTTATTATGATAATGTTATGATTATGCCTTATAATGACTGCAGATCCTCCGAGCCCACTCCACACTGTGGAGATAGTGAGTACATCAACGTCAATGTTGCGTTGCCATTCTTGTGCGGCTCCCTCTTTCCGCCTTGGTGTTGTTGCTGTTGTTCTGTCACGCCCTCCGCCATGAGAAAACATTTTTGCGTAGAAATTACATATTGTTTCGTTTTCACATCCCAGCCACCCGAACCCCGCCCACCTTGCCACCTTGCCACCTTACCAGCTTGCCCCACTGTGTTTTTTTTTTGGTAGCATGGTTACTGGGCTGCTAAACCTCTTTTCCGCCCGATACCACCGTTCCTCTTGTATTTTTATGGGTCGTCATCCATCGTTGTTCTGCCAAGCGCCGGTGGAAAGCCCCTGGCCCTCCAATTCCACCGCTATATCTGTATCTCCAGCTCCATACTCCATACTCCACCTCCCGCAACAACCCAGGGCATCGCTTTCTGCTCATCAAAGCACAAAAACATCCAACGGCGGCTGCCTCAATTATGTTAATTATGAATTGCTCCCCGGCTGTCTCTGTTCCACTACGGGTTTTTTGTTTGAGATGGTATGGTATGGGATGGGCTGGGTCTGGGGCTCCAAGTAAAGCTGGGAGCGCAAGTCAAGCGGCTAAGTGGGCTTTTGGGTTGGCACCTGGCGCCGAGGTCACCGGTGTAACCCAAATTCGAGAGTATTTCGCAAAATTGATTTGAGCCAATGCCAAAAATTGATTCATCTCCGCTCGCTTGATGATCTTTTAATGGTCCATAAACCTAATTTAAGACCCCGCCGATCCCATGGCAATGAACTTGAGCCATCCGAATTCCGCTGAGAGTTCAATCTTTCGCTAATTTATCTAATGAGTCTTTTGAGTTGGCAGGGGACTACTTATATATGTAGTTCCCAAAACAAATGTGATTATGTGGCAAGTGTTTGTGTTATATTCGATTTTTGTTTATCCTCGTAAAAGTTAATGATGTTTTGATTGGAAGGTGAAATTATGAAAATGAAATGGTTTATTAGGAGAGTAAAAAGATTCTTTTGAAATAATTAAATAAAGATCAAGAAGAAAAATGATATAACTTAATCTAATTTGACTTATCAAGCTAAGTCCATTCAATTTTCGTGTTTAAGAACAATATAACAATTAAAATCATACGACTTTTGTTTAATATATATTTTTCCTATCCCATCTTTTTGTCAACCCGCATTTAACCCTTTTGTCCTCTTTCTTTTAAATGAAATTATGAAAATGAAATGGTTTAGTTGGAGAGTAAAATGATTCTTTTGAAAAAATTAAATAAAGATCAAGAAGAAAAATGATATAACTTAATCTAATTTGACTTATCAAGCTAAGTCCATTCAATTTTCGTGTTTAAGAACAACATAACAATTAAGATCATACGACTTTTGTTTAATATATATATATCTTATCCCATCTTATTGTCAACCCGCATTTAACCCCTTTGTCTTCTTTCCTTTAAATGAAGTTTATCGCAGATTCAGCTGCAACAGCAACAATAGATCAGGAACAGCCGCTGAGACCGCAATATTCTCCGGCTTACTTCAATTTTATCCGCCACTGGAGAATTTCGTAATTTCCAAATCACAATATTAATGCAGGCTCCCCTCCAATAATGGGAAAAATGTTGTTGTTTGTTGCAACCCGAGGAGCGAGAGCTGGAAAAGTGGCTGCTTCTTTTTTCATACTTTGCTGTTTTTTTTCTTCTTGGTAAACCTTTTAACAATGGGAAACTTGCCCAAACCGACGTCGACCGTCGGAACTGCGTCCAAACTGCTTCTCGCTGTTGTTGCCAAAAGCAAGCCGGAAGATATTTCAGACTGGCTTGCAACCGGGCCTTTAAAGAGGGGGCGGTAGGGAGGGGTGTAGCCGGCTGTATGGGTGCTGCTATAGGCGGGTTCCATGTTTAGACAGAAACAAGTTTTATGCTTTGGCAATGATGACGCTAGAGCAGTGACTCCAATCCCGACTCTTCGCGACTCTGGCCAGTCCAGTCCAGTCCATCGGCTTCTGTGGCCAGCTGCCTTCGCTGTTGTTGTTCTTGGCCCACACTATTCAGTGGGGAACAGTGCCCCCTTTTAGGCCGCCTCAATTGCGATTCCCGGCCCGAAAACCAGACCCGGTCTGCTTCTGCTTCTGCTCCCGAGTGCACTTGGTATTGTATGGTTCAGTGGTGGTGCTGTGGTGCAGCCGCGTTGTGTAGTTTTGAACTAGTTGCGTTGCGGTGTTTCAAATCAAGCCGAACCATTTGTCCGACCTAGAGATGGCAGAGTTTATAAAAACGGTTCACACGAGGGAACCATCAGCAGAATATTACATTTTAATGGAAATTATATTAGTTATAACTTTCCTATAGGATAGATTATAAACTCATTGATGATATTAGAATATAGTTAAAATATAGCTATTCTGTTCCTAAATATAATATTTGGTCTATAATAGCTCTACCTAAATAATAACCCAATTTATTTGATAAATATCTTAAAATCTTTATCTTATATCTATCTTCTATCTTTAATACAGATTATAGATTCAATAAATATACATCTCTATATTAAATTTGAAACATCAACGCAGAACCCAAATTAATAATACTTAAGTATGTACGTTTTTAATCCGCCGTGTAGGCTAATGCTAAGAACTGATTATGTTCCAAGAAACCCAATCCTGATACAACATTTGTAAGCATAGCCTGAACCTAGTCCTGTAATATAATGCAAGCATATATGCTACCCCTATCTCGATCCATCACGATCAGAACCCCAACCATCTCTAATCCAATCATTTCGCTTGCACTACCCACCAATCCACCTCATACATAGTTCACCCATTACCTCGGCACCTCTGCGCCCCATTCCCCTGGGGTCTGTCGCACTTTTTGGTACTGTTCACAATTTGGAAATTAACTGGCTTGGTTGTTTTTGGCCCGGGAATCCTGTCTGGGCCGCAACGCTTTCTAGCCATTTGTATTGTTCGACGGCGTCGAGACGGACAGCTCTATACATATACTATATATATATATATATAGATGTGTGTGAAGGATAAAGTGGGCTTAAAGTTTTCCTGGGCTCACTTTTAGTTGGTTCTTTTGGGGCGTTGAGGTTTTCGACCGGACCGTCTGGGATAGCCCCGAAAAACTTTTACCAGCCAAAAGTGGGCGGTTACGCTTAGAAAAAGGGGTGTGTTGCAATAGAGAGGGGGGTGGTTGGTGGAAGTCGGCCATTCAGCCGCGACAGGAAGACAGCTCAGGAAGGAAGTTCATTTTGTGCAACTTAACGCTTTCCCCCTCACTCTTTCTGGTTTGAGAGCATGTCTGGCCTGCATCCCCCATTCCCATTCCCCTTCCTTTCACTTTGAATAGGCTGCGGAGATCAGATATAAGACTTGATGGCCGGTTAAGATATAAAAGAGTTACAGTCTGTAATAAGCAAGTAAAATAAGCTGGCTAATCGTGCGATCAAACTTAAGTTGGGTCTAAAATAGAGAGAAGTATTTGTTAAATGAATTGAAACTTTAAAGCAGTGTTTGCCAGAAGAAGCCAACACAAACAGTGTGCAACTGATTATATTTCTTGAGATCTTTGATTTACAATTCATGGGTAAAATTGATATAAGTTGCTTACTTAAGTATACCCACCATTTTTTACCTTAACCAAATTTGTAGCAACTGAAAATTCCAAAATAATTCCAAACCACATTTGGCTTATACTTGATGCTTTCCTCATCCTTTTTATCTGCAACCTGCCTGCAGTGCATTTGTGCCAAAAGCAATTTGAAGAATTTCTTATCGGTATTTATGATCCGCCGCACCTTGGAGCACATAAATCAAACCATAAACTAGAGACAGTCGCAGGAACATATGCGGCTATGATGGACCATGCCATGGAGAGCGGTTGGCTAAATTCGCTGGCCACTAATCCCCCATTCCGACCCACTCTCCTCCCCTTTATCACCGCCGGTTAATGGGAATCCGTGGATGAGAAACAGGCAAATTGCCCGGTTTTGGCATCAGCGGCACTCACATAGATACACACACTAATACGCCCGCACACTCACTAAATTTTTAATCAAGCTTGCCAGCAGCTGTGATTCCGCTGGTGGAAGCCATTTTGGAGCTGCCACCGCCCCCGCCCCTGCCACTCCCATTCCCCCCTCCCCCCTAATGTTCGTCCTTGGACGGAAGCGCAAAAAATGCAATCAACGTCAAATGCGCTTCGAAACTTTGTGCAAAATAATAGAAAAGCCATTAATTTCACTTCTCGTCGAAGATGTTACGAGAATCGGGCAAAAATGTGGGTAAAAAAAAAATGGGGGCGGTATGTCTGGGCGTGGCCTGGACATATGGCGACATTGCCTGAAAAAAAAAAACAACGAAGAAATAGGGGAACCGAAAAGAAAAAGCAATGAAAGCTGTGCCAAGGAAAAGTAATTTTTAATTATGCGCATAACGTGAGTCAAACTTTGATTGGAATTACACGAAATCCGATTAATCGCTCGCTGCGCATCCGTTTCCTATTCTCGGTCTTTGGGGAAAACTTTTTCCAGCTCTTAGAACGTCTGGCCCCCACAAATGATGCGAAGTTCTCGGCTCAAACAATTTTCATTAGCAACAGCAAAAACCGCTAATTTCACTTACAATTAGCGGTAAGCCAACATGTCGCATCAGTTGGTCTAGTCGGTGGGTGGTGGGTGGTAAGAGGTGTTGGAGAGGCCACTCCACATATAACGACCAAACAAGTTTTCAACTAAAATTACAAAAAAAAAAATTAAGGGAAGAAGAGTAAGAGACATTTGGTAAAATTACGAAAGGAATACCCTAAAGGGGGAATAAGTTCATAAGACATTCAGAAAAATTTCGTTATAAACCATTACCATCTGATATAATCATTTCAAAAACGTATATAAAGTAAACACTTATGACATATAAAATGATTTCCTAAATTAATAATTAGATTTAGACTTAAGCAAGTTAAGATTCATTTATTTACAAATATTCGAATGCAACCAAAGTTTTGCTTGGACTCATATAATACGATATCTAATCATCAATGATATACCAAATACTCAGTATTTATGTATTTAAATTTGGAATTTGTTCATAATAGTATTAATGTCTTATGAATTTTCCTTTCTTTTCTGTGTTATTTTCCCCGTCCCAAGAAGAGTATTACAAAGTGTGTGTTCCCATGTGTTGGGTCCACACAATTTGTTTAACATTTATGAGTGACAATGGGCAGTGGCCTTGCCATAGGGAAAACGCAGAGGGGGAGCTTGGGAAAATGGGGTAGGGTAAAGTTGAGCCAACAGAGTAGTTATGTAATACAAAGTTTAGTCAACGGTCAGCGGTAATGCAATAAGCAACTTTTTCAAACTGCTGCTTCGCCTCGGACTCCATTAAAGTTGTCAAATGAAGTCGAAGTTTGATTGCCTGGGGCAAAGCGTTGACCTGCTCCCAGTTTCCTTCCCATCAGCATACCACATCCCACATCCCCCCACTTTCCTCGTCCACACAACTTTTCCCGTGTTGACATGGACTTGATGCTGTCCTGGAGATTAGTGAAATGTCCTGTGATGTTTTCCTGTTAAACGCCGTCGCAGCGTAGAAGAGTATTTATAATTGCCAGCCTTGGGGCTTAGACTTGTGCGAATCCGGCCGGATGGATGGGCAGCCAGCCCCGCCCAGAGCCTCCCTCGAGGGTTGATTGACAAGTTGTTACAAGTTGGATAGGTCCAAAGAGCATGTTTTGCCAGGAATTAGGAAGATAAAAGCTGAGATATTATTAGAACTAAAATATGAATATATTCATAAGAGGAGAGGGAATTAAAGAAGGATCCATTAACTTTTACTTCAGATATTTTTTATCTCTCAACAAACTAGAATATTAAGACAATAAATAAGTTATTTATTTAAGAGATATTTAATATTTATCTAATAATAAAATACCATTTACCAAAAATGATATAAAATAAAATAAAATATTTACTTCATGGTATCATATCCCATCTGCAATCATATTAAAGACCCACATGCAAAATGCATATCCTGCGGCAGGCAAACTTTGCCACCAACTCTCTCAGAAGGATCTCCCCAGCCTGCAAAACTTCTCCCAGAATCCAGTACCATCATATTTCGCCCCAACGGTGTCTAACAAAGCAATTAGAGCCACGGATACGCCAACACCGTTTGAGTTTGCTAAGTAAACGTTGCCGAGACGCCCTGAGTTGGCCCTAGGGCAGCATATTCATTAGGCAACGAGGCGGAGGATTAAAGGAGGTGTCTGCAGGGGGAAGGGGAAAAGTGGGTTTACCACCCAGCCAAAGGAAATGGGAGGGTTTTCTCGGGGATGGCTGCTCAGTCTGGCTGCCTTCTTGATGGCTCGCCCAACTTATGGGTCACTTGTTCAAGAAATTTCACAAAACTTTGCCAACTGGTTGTTGTTGTTATGACCAAGGAGCAGGACTGGTTGGAATATTTAGAAAAGGGAGGGGTGGCGTAATGAGGGGGTGAGCGACTAATGAGAGACTTGGACTGGTACAATGAATATAATTAAATGAGTCCAAGGTGTAAACTAGCGAATTGTTTGATCCCATTCAGTCGCTGTCCCCACTTCATCCACTTTCCTGCCCCTCCCCCAACATTTCCTTTCCCTTTTCTGGTTTATTTTTTTCGTATCCTTACCGCCTGCCAACTTTTTGCCTGTTCAGCTAAATGTTGTTAAACTTTCATCTTGGGCTCAGCACTTTTTGCAGTTTTCAAACAGTTTTTTTTCTCGAATTCTTGTTCCCTGCCTGGCGGGCATTTTTCAGTCACCGACTTGCTCCAGTTAGCCAACTGTCAGTCAGTCACTTGATCGTTTAGAGCGTGACAGGTGGTATTCAGCTGGGATAGGGTCGAAATGGATAATACTCTATAATGGGGATGCGATTTTCTAAGGGAGGGATTACAAATCAGGGATATGTAAAGGGGTAATGGTAAAATGTATGGAAGGTAGAAGCATTTTATAGGATAATCTTAAGATACAACTATTAAAAAAGTTGAAAATAAACAGCTAACATAAAATATATTAGCTCGCTAGTTACTGTAAGATCAGATTTTAAAGTAAATAAAAAATCACAAGTCTCTCATATAGCGAATTTTCAAAAGTGAAAATAAGTTGGCTTGTTAATTTTTAAGTCAATTTAAAGACTCCCTAAATAAACTTTAAAATGCACATAATATCCTAAGCTATTATTAATTACTAGAGCTTCCCATTTTTAATCCTTCTTAGTCCTATGTTGTCAACTATCTTATAACAGATGGGTTGTAAATCACATTAAGTTTGTATTATGGATTACGTCAAACGGTTTAAGGGAATCGACTAACTCGGCCTCGACTGCCCTTACCTTTAGTGTTTTGCTTATTAATCAGCAGGATAATGAGCGCTGTTCTTCTGCTGGCCAAAAGGGAAAAAAACCCAAGGGGTCCCGTGACAGTTGCAGTTTAGTGTCTAATTAAAAAGTTCTCGGCCTGCGTGATTGTGTGCGTTCGTGTGTCACCCGGCTAAGCAAAAAAATAAAAAAAAGAAGACCGACTCAAAGCCGAGGCAACTTTCTATGGCACCACTTTCGCTGTCCCCCGGAGATCCCAATGAATATTCTTGTTCTGCAGTGATGATGAAACCTGTTTCCGCTCCTCCGATTGGCCCCCACTTTTTATGGTAATGAATGGGTCAGGCAAAAGTAGAGCTTTGATTTCTGATGCTGGTGCTAACCGCAAAAGCAAATAAAATAACCGGCAACCAAAAAAAAAAAAAAGCAACAATTTCTTGGTGCGACATTGGACCGATGTATTTCTGGGGTTTACTTCATGTCTATCGTGTTCTACCTTTGCCCATTTCTTTGGTAACTCTATTGACCCTATTCGCAGGTGTCTGTCTGTCCATAAGTTTCGAGCTTGTCTCTGGGAACCCACATTTCTCTCAGTTCAAATGCAACTCCACAGAATGAAGGTTTTTTTTAGTGCAGTTTGTGGCTTTCACTTCACTTTAGTTTGGTTCTCACCTGCAGATTTTCCATGCACTTTATCGGTGTTTGTTTGCCGTTGTTTTTATACCTTTGTTACACATTGAAAACATCTAAAATCTAATCTCTATACCATTAACTAAAAGTCAATAAATATTGGGAAAAAATATCTATATACCCTTTGTCTAAAAAATATTTTCAAAGATTGTATAACCGTTTTTGCCATGTTGTAAAATGTAATATGCAACAAAATACTTGTTATGTATTTATAACGTGGAAACTGATAAATCCAGTATGTTTAAGCTTCGATCACAGCAAAAAGGCTTTGTTGTTTTGTAATTGTTTGTGCTGTTACCACACATTTCTTCGGCTCGAATGCGTGTGAAATATTTCGATAAATGTTTGTGGATTTGTGCGAGTATGTCAGCCAACTGAGAGTTTTGCACTATTTTCGTATCTGTGTGTGTGTTGGCCCGCTGACCGATGTCGGTCTTTTTATATCTCTGTTTTTGTTTTCCTTTTGCCCTGCTGCACTTTTCCCATTACCCTTATTCCTCCAGGCATCCAAACATCCAGCCATTTTCACTCCTCGTCTCTTGGCGTTAACTTTTCCACGCATTGATGACGAATGGCCATGGAAAATGATGAATGTTTAATGGGCCAGTGCGACAGCAAAAACATTTTGAGGTAACATATTGATGGGGCGGAGGTTGCACTGAATTCACTTCGGTTGGGTTGGGTTGGGTTGATCGGGGGGATAATGGTGGGATGGGGCCCGGTTTGGTCATGCATCATGGAGCGGTTCGTTGCCAAAAACTTTCAGATTCTCACATGTTCCAATGTCAACAAAGTTGCCGGAAAATATTGTGTAGAAATTCAAGCGAAATGCATTTTTAACTTTGTATAAAAACTTCAGTGGGAAAAACGTAGAGAAAAGGTCATGAGTAACGTTCGGTATTTACTATATATTTACTATATATGCAGTGATTAATATTCCATCAAGCTTGAAAAATCATTTATTACAACGCAAGTGTTCTCATTCTAGATTATTTTTCCAGCAGTTTGTTGTAGAAAACATTGAAGCATTCAATAAGTTATTACATTACCGATTACCCTTTAAGTGCTTCAAGAACTAAAACATTCAAGTGATCATCTCAAGAACGATAAAACACTCAGCCCCTCAAAAACTATATACAAAGTCAAGTGATCTCATTACGTGTAGACCCCTTTCCATTTTCTTTAATACACTTTTGAGTGTTTCCCCTAAGAATCTCGTGAACTTATCTAGAGTACCTCGCTTTGCCTTAGAGTCACTTTGTTTGCTCTAAATTCCCTGTGGAATTTATGTAGATATGTGGGTTTCTGTTATAAAAATTGCTCCACTTGCCTTGAACACTCCCCTTTCCCAGGGCTTTTCCCTCCTTTTAGCAGGTCGTTTATCACATTTTTTCCCTGGCTTAAGCAAGTCTATCAAAAATATGTATTCGTAATTGCAGCAACGCACACAGAAAAGTTGTAAGACTGAAGGAAAGGGGAGATGGGTGGGTTACCAGATATAAACCAGCAAAAACAACAAGAAAAAGCTGCCACCGAGGTTGAGGAAAAGCGACATCGTTGTATGATGTCATATTCGCAGACCCGGTATCTGTTTGTCTATCAGTGACTTTAACGATTTGGCCAAATCCAGGAAAACATATCCAGCAAAATCAACTAAAAACCAAACCTTCCCCGGGCACCCTTTATGAATCAGTTACCAAGGCGCTGATGCTGCAATAAAAGGTGCGATTTATCATAATGGCTGACGCATGTAGCACACACAAGATAGTATAGTACTACCATTTCACCATCCTACCATTTCCCCATGCCCCCGACTCCTTGTTATATATTTTGCAATATAACGCAATGGTTCCTGCTGTGGATTGTGGATCCATCGATTTCATTTCTTGCCATTTTCCGCATTTTTCACAAATCTGTTTTTCCACACTCCTTCGTTTATGGCCTGTTTGGAGGCTTGTATATGTATCTATGGGTGTGTGTGGAGTTATCTGAGGCAGCAGCCAGACGCCAGTTCATATTGATTACAACAAATTTGCCGTCGCCATTCGTTCGGAGTTGTCGCCTCGCCGGCTTTGAAAAATGAGAGAAAAAACGTGATTATATAACTGATGTATGTGTAAGCGGGTAAGTACTCGCCTCCGTTTGTATGTGTGCCGGTTTTTATTAACCTTTTCTGTTTGTCGGATATTTCCACGTTCCATTAAAGATCCATTAAGGATATTGAAATATGATTTGGTATAGTAATTGTAGATTTAGATAAAGGCCCGACATAACAAAAGCAGGCATTCCTTTTCAGGTTGTTCTGGATTTTTTTCCAACTCGGCATGCCTTAGTATCGTTTTTCAGTTTCCATTAATATTCGGTTGTTGTTGGATATTTACTTGAGTGATAAAAGGGCTATTGAAAGGTTATCCATTGCCAGGTAGCTGTGAGTATTCAACTCTCAGTTAAGTCTATTTTGATTCTATTTGATGATCTTGTTTATTTGTAAAATATTTATATTACATATTACGCAAGATGGTTTGGTTAAAGACAAAGTTTACATAACAAAGGATTCCCATTCATCGTCTTGTTTATCTTGATTGTATTCCAAGATTCTTTATCAAGAGCGCTCTATTCTGCTGTCTTTTCTTATACTTGAGCTCAGTTCCATTCTCCACGCTAATCGAAGTTACAGTTCTGTGGTGCTGGTTTCTAAGCCAGGCGATTGGCGTTCTCTTTCTTTGTGGTTCTTTTCCTGCTATTATTTTTCTGCACAGTTGCAATTTTACACAGAGAAAAAAAATATTGTAGATTTATTTATAAAGTTAAGTGTAGTATAGGTATTTGTATGGTAAAAAAATACTCAAAATATATAAATAAATGACAAGAGGAATACAAATTTAAAACTTTTTCTTAATGGTTCCATTCTTTCTTCCGCGAATTCTTTGGTCATTGCCTTAAGATATATTTTTGACAAAGTAGTACATGGTTTTAAAAAATGTTGAGTAGCCAAAGTGCGACACAAAATATTAAATCTAATCAAATCTAGTGTTGATTCGTAATTTCTTGTAACCTTTTGGTATTTTTTTTCCACTCTACTCCACTCCCACTTTTGGGAAGTAGCCCCCGTCGACTGGAATCCGTTCACTTGCTTGACATTTAGTGCCGGCTGCTGTTGGCCATGTCTTGGGTGTTGGGTCTTGGGTCTTGGGTCTTCGATGGGGGACCGAAATGGGGAATCGGGGACGGAATCAGTTGCCGGGAAAGAGACAACAGACAGCGGCTGAATCCGAATCCGAATCTGAATCTGAAACCGAGACTGAGACTGGGGCTGCGAGGGGCTCTTTTGCTTTTGCTCTTTTGGCGACGACGGCTGCTGTCTGGAATTTCGTTGAACCGGTTTATGTGTGTGGTTTGCCAGTGGTTGCTGTGGCAGTTACTGCCTTTGTGCCTGTTGTTGTTGGCGTCTGGGTAACTGGCTCCGAAAATACAAAATACTTGCACAGCACACGGCTTTGTGCGATACTTGGCTAACCAACTGGCCACGCCGCACTCACACACACACTCACACTCTCGTATAAACATGGCTAACACACACATAAAACAGCGCGCATATTTGTCGTTGCGGATTATTTCATAGCACAATTCTGTTCCACTGAAAGCAATCGGGGGTGGACAAGTGGGCGTAGATGGGTCAGCAAATGTCTGTGGTCTTCGATTCTCGTTGTTCTTACATCGCCCTTTCTCTTCTGTTTTTGCTGATTTCTTGTTTTTTTTGGATTTTGCTCTTTTGCCCAGAGTTTCGGTGGCCGTTAATTTACATTGCAAAAATTTCTTTTGACTTTATACGCAATTTGCAATTCAATAGTTTATAGATTTTGCTATTGTCAGTAGCTCCGTTGGGTGGTTAGTATGCTGTACCGAAAGATGTGGGTTGTGGGTCGTAGGTTTGGTTTTGGAGTGGGGCTGAGTGGATATTATTGTGGGTGTCACACATGGATGTAAGTAGGTAACTGGAGCTGTTCGTTCTAAAGAAGGATTTTCCATTAGGTCGTTTGATGTTCAGATACTCAAATGTCGAATTGAACCAACTTGGGAGTACCATTTAGTCAAACAAGATTTAAAATGAATAAGAGATTTAATGAGGAAGAAGTATTTTATTTTTAATCAAACACGGGTTTCTTTTGATATACAAAAATTTTAACTTTCAATTCAACATATATAATATAATTTATTTTATACGAAAATCTTAAGGCAACTATTTGTGGCTATGATAACAATTATCCTTTTTCCTTTGTTTTTTAAATATAATTATTCCTAAACTTGTATACTTATAAACCTTTTATCTTCTCTTCCAGATTCAAAATATCATCATCTGTAAGTACATCCATTGCCAATAATAAAATATAATTTCTAATGTAAGATTTGTGGTAAACCCCACTTGTCAAAGGATTTAAAGACTCTTCCTCCTCTTAATCCTTCTCCAATGACCCATTGACCAATAGTTTGACATCTGCCAAATACATATCTTCTCTGCGGCCAAGTTGGCATTCGTCCTGCCCCCGATTGACCCCCCTCCCCATTCAACGCCCAACATTTGATAAATCTAATCAGTTAAAATGCATCCAAAGTTCAGACAGAGAAGCCAAACATTGTTCGAAATTTCGGCGTTGGTTGTTCGATATGTTTAGGGCTCGAATGATGCCCGCAAACTATGCAAACCGGCTAAATGCGATTGGTTTTCGGGTATTGGCCAAATTCCTCTCCTCCTCCTCGATGAAAATTGATTCCAATGCAAATTGATAATGAAATATACCATGGGAAAACGCATTAGAATGAATGTGAACACTGTGGCAGGATTCTTATCGCTGTTATGCCAACACCCAGTGATTTTCCACCCTCTGATTTGGTCATTTAATGCAATGCGGCAAATAAACGAAATGCGGTTAACGCAATGACAGTGCGATTAGGCAAAACCATTGTGGCGGAATCTGCTGGAGATGTGATGAGAAAAGGAAAATTGGGGGGTTATTTTGCCTGGAAAACGCGTCCTTTTCATCGGTTTCAGTGGTGCAGTTGCAACTGCCACCTGCGGTTGCTTAAATCATAATCTACACACACACGTTGTGTCTGCTCCCCAAAAAGTCAAGTTTGTTTGCGGCAACCACAATTGGTCAACATAGAGTAGAGTGACTCGAATTGCATTTAAAATCTAATATCCATGGGATTATCTTCATTTAATCAAGAGGATATTAAACATTAATAGATGAGCTAGGCAACAGACATAATAAAATATACAAAATGTCTTACATAGAAATACCTAACATTATTATCAACCAAATCAAACATCTACTTACAATAGAAGAACTTTTCATCCATCGAATCAATATTCAGCCGTTGACAATTACTCGGATGATTTGGCAATCTCATGATTTATTCAATTTTATTGAGAGACCAGATGACAAAACATTTCCCCGTAATAAATCTCAATTCGGAAGTAAGTAAGAAATACTTGCACAATAAATAACAATAATTATGCAAGAAATGGTTTGAATAAAAACGAAATTTGTCCTCGTCCTTTTGTGGATTCCCTTTCTCTTTCCACTTTCCCCATTTCCTTTCTCAATGATCCATAATTGCTATTAATTGTGCTTGAGATTTGCATAGCAAATAAATCTAGAAGGGAAAATGCAAAACATAAATTCAACAATTGCTTGACACTTGAGCAGAGTTTGAAAGTTTATTCTTGTTGCTGCTGTCGCTATTGTCGTGTTGTCTAATTTATTTAGCATTGTGTAAACTTGTTCAAGGTTGAATAGGCTTTTATGCCAAATGGAAATTAAATGGCAACAACAGCAGCAGCAGCAGCAGCAACCTCAAAGAAAAACATTTGAATTACGTCGAAGACAATTTGAAATGCCAAAAGGCAGCCCAAGTTTGCATCGATTGTTTTTGGGCCAAGCTCGAAATCAAATTGTGCCAAATTACTCTGGCCAACCAATATTGTTTCCTTCTCTTTCGCCCACTCTATGTGTAGCTCTGTCTCTTTCGGTGCGGCTGTCTGTGGTCCAAATGAATAATTTGGCATCGCAGATAAACGAAATCAATGTCCACGAGCTGGGCCCAAAACCAAATGGCAACATCTGCACATTGCGCTGGACTCTGGTTTCTGGACTCTGGATCCGAAGGACCATCGAGGGGTAAAATGGGGGTTATAGTGGGCTAGTGGAACCTCTGGGTCACTCTGGGGAACTTGTTATTGAATTAAAGTGACTTGATTTACGGCGCGTTCTGGTCAAAAGCTCTTAATGGCATTGGCCACGACTCGTCCAGCCACCCCCTAAATCTCTAACCCACTCTCTGTGTGTGTGTGTAGGTCCCTTATCCCTCAGCAGGGTCATCCGTTTTCCAAAATGAAGTTTGCGCTTTGTGATGTTATAAGCGTCAACGGTTCGTATGCGTGATAATAAGTATGCGACATGTTGCGCCATGCAGTGGAGATGAATGGAATGGGTTAAGTGTTGTAAATTACGTTGAAACTGGGAAAATGTAACGTGCTTAAGTTTAAAATGCTTGATTATGCTTACTTAGATACTTAGACTTAGAAACTAAATATGACCGTTCTAGAATTTGTTAAATATTCCTCAAAAATTATGATTAGGATAAATAATAGTTAACAAAAAATCTTCCTTTTTGAAGTATTTTCTTAACAAGCAATACAATTTAAAATAACTTAAAAAAATCTATCTATTAATCATAATGTAAAAACGAGCTTACTTTAAATCCATTATTTCCGTCTAAATTGGATGATGGGATAATGCCTAATTGAGGCAAATTTAATCAAAAACTTGCAACGAAATGATGTCATCACTCATGCAGGTTGCCAACTTTTGTTTGACATTGTTTACCCCTTACCAGAACTTGGCTGCTTGTTGTGGCAGCTGATAACATGGTTATCGTGGTCGGACTCATTGTTATTGCCATTATTGCGGGTGTTGCAGGCGCACACGAACACGGGTAACTTAACTGAATTTAACTAAACTCAGGCGAACCTTAAATGACAACAGATAGCGCTAATAATTTATGCATGCTGCATGTTGCAAGCCGAGGGCCAAACATGGGACAGCCACCACCCACTTCCAGGCTTTATCTTGTAGTAGCCACGCCTCCTCAACCGCCGAGCACGGGCACCACATGTACAGTGTACACAGGCACCACCCGCACACGCTGACAAGGCTGCACATAATTTAATTAAAATGAAATCTCGCACGGGGCGCTGAACTGCAAACTGTGAATGCAAATTATTATTAATTACAGCAGAGCGACGACAAATGTTTATGCCCGCCATATGTGTGCCAGTTGCCCTGTCTCTGTCTTTCTCGGGTGGGGTTTGCATTTGAGGTGCCCACGTGAGTGAATATTCTAAGACAACTTTGTAAATGATAGTTATTACGAGGTTGTTAATAGAAATAATAGGCTAATATGTAAAAGGGTACATTAAAACAGCAAAAAAACAACGGCCTAACCCAAGGTATTCGATATATTTCAGCCGAGGCTCTGCCGACACGCACAGTATACAACTATCAGTAGACACTCTCACATCGATAAGCTGCCCCGTGAAAATTACTGACCGAAATAAGAGACTATGTGATTGCTACTTTAAGCTCAAGATAAAGGTCCTAAAGTACTCTCCAATATTTTATTTTTTTCAATAAAACATCGTGTCACGCTCACATCTCTAGTTTTGCATGCATGGCGAGACACAGCGGCGCCATCTGTTGACAGTTTGTCGCAAAAACAGCTTTGGTTAAGTGCATGGGTGTTTATGTGCGGTAAATGAAATTAAGAGAAATCTAAACACATTTTCTAGCCATTTATCCTAATGCCAGCTACTTTGGAATCTCCCAGGTTCTTGCTGCAGCGGTGATTTTTCCTCATTTTTCAAGCTTGCACATTTGGCACACTTTTTTTTCCCCCCAAACAAGAATATGGTTAGATTTTTAATGCATACTGAAATACTTTCAAGCGTAAGTCTTTTTTAAATCAACCTCTTTTTTTTGTTAAATAGTATAAAAACTACAATCACACACAGGAATCGCATCAATATGTAAAAAAATTTTCATTGTAAAATAAGTATATATACTATATGATAGTAATTGATTCAGTGGACTACTGAACCATGGGTTGTGGTTTTTTTATGAGTCAATGATGTGGGTTTTGATGGGGCTCTCATTTCCAATTATATTTATTACGTAAACACTGATATGTTTACTGATGGTAAACTAGCTTCGTTAAAAACGTATCAGTTATTATTTTGGTGCAATGCAAATTGAAACTGATATTTGTTGGCTGCGTACCAAGAACGATGGATTACGGGATTTTATGTTTAATGTTAATAGTACAGAATTAAAGTAAATAAGGAACTGCAGTAGTCTACTATTTTTTATAGAAAATTCAATAAAAATAGTGAGTATTAAGAACAGTAACAGTAGATCTCGATGGGTTCTTCTCTGGCGCAGAAAGACTGATGCCTATATTGATCGGTTCTTGTGATAGCTCCCTGTAGAGAACTATCATTTTTGGTAAGGACTGTAGCATCGAAGTGACCATTTCCCGGTTGGGTCACCACACGAACGGTGATGGCATCGCTCATCTTCTCATTTTTCCTCAGATAGGCGTCCTCCACTCTGAGAAGTTTCAACTGATGACACTGTTTATAGGGTAGTAGCATCTTATTGATGCTCGCCACGGCAGAGTTGGCGATCTTTTGGATTCTCTCCGCAATCCAAGGTATCTTGATGAATCCATCGCACTCGCAGTAGTGCAGTGGAATGCGAGCGGAAAAACAGTTCCGCTCCTCGGGAATGGGCAGGAACAAGGAGACATTGTATTCATTTCGCAATCGCAGGGTTCGGTTTCGAATTCGCTCATCGCTAAGGTTTTCCAGATTCACCACATCCTTAAGGGTCTCGTGAATATCATAGGCGGTTACCAGCCGATGGGCGTTGGCTCGAAGATTTTCCACAGCCAGTGGAAATCTTTTAGCCAGCCATCGTGGATATATGGCCACCATTGTTGGCAGTGAGGCTTCCCTCATTCCTTGAAATGAACTCACAAAAGGACCATATCGTAGACCATGATCGGATAAAATCAGAACTAAGGTTCTTTCCAGGATATTTCGTCTATGTAGGGCACGTAGGATCAAATAGTATTGCAAATCAGTCTGTTCGCCGTACTGAAAATAATCGTGGACACCCATTGTCTGCCAGAAAAAGGCAAAGAATCCCCGATCGAAACTTCTTGCCTGCATATGGGGCAACAAGCGGTAGATAAAGTCGTATAGAACATGATGATAAACTCGATCGGCACTGCAGGTTATTTCCTTAGGACCTCTGGCTAAGTATTTGGTCCACATGTGAATCTCGTTCATTACGCTTCTCAAATAAAAGTCGGTGGGCTTGCGCCTAAAACCGGGTCTTACGTAATTAAAGGTGGCACCCACACGAGAATCCTCGCCAAAAATGGTGGCATAGCCAGCCTTCTTGAAGTCTTTCCACAGGAGGCGGCATCGGTCGAAGCTAATCTTGTGGTTTGCCCCAAAGCAACCTCTTCGTGATTCCACCTCATCCACACTCTGACCACTTAGTAGTGGTAACAGATTGGGATAGGAGTTTCGGCCAACCCGATTGTAGCCCCAGAACTCTATGTGCGGCAGACGATCCAGAAAGCCCATTACTCGACTGTAGAGCAGTATGTTATATAGGTCATTATAAAATTTTTAAACAATTAATGTCTTTTCATTAAGATTGAAAGAGCATTATTTGGGGTTATATAGATCACTGTATTTCTTAATATTTAAAAAAAATAACGTTTTACTTGGTTCTCATTTTTCTAAGCTTATAACTTGTTTTGCATTGATATTACTCAGATAATTCTAAATTGAAAATGATACATAAAACGCTCTCAAAGGCTGCAAAATGTTTACTGGCGTATTCTTTTGTTTTATAAATATTTGCGGCAGAATAAACCCGATGCATTTTATTGACATTGTTTTTGCAATCGATGTTTATATAAATATACATTTTAATTGGATAAATTATGATGGTTCGATACGTATGTATTTATGTTGCTTAATCGGTGTTATGCTTTTTATAACAAAGAACAGTTTAACTTATTTTAAATTTAAATGATACCGATTTCAGTTATACTCTTTGGTATGTGTTATTTTTTAAGTAAGGACGCTAAGAAAAGTACTAACCTGAAGTAACGAAGATAGTGCATGTGCGAAATAGAATCGATGCCTAGGATTAAAACTGAAAGTCGTTCTACAGGCTCTTCGGGGCTGGGGGCTTTTCTTATCTGGTCCTCTGACAATGGCAGGAACAACAGGACATCGTGATATACCAGACGGCCAAAGTCCATCCAGCACCAGACACGCAGTGTTATATTGCCCGATTTTACCTCGGTGAAATTATTCCACCGACTAAAGCGAAAGACTTTCGATTCTAAGTACTTGTTGAGATAGTCGTTTGATCGCTCGAAGCGATTGTAGGCACAGGAGATTTCGCTTAACCTCCGAACTCCGAGCTTCTCCCAAAGTTCTTTCGCACCAGCGACCAACTTTAGATAATTTCGTCCCCCAATTGTCTTGGCCTCCAACAACTTGATCATGTAGCACCAATAAATGGGCATGGGTGTCATATAGTGTTGCGCCATGGGCGACAGGGCATCCATGGCAATCATCTGGCATTGCGAAGTGTTTACAAACAAATATCTTGCATCCGGCTTGCCTTCCAAAGGTGGCTGCACGCCCTCAACTTCGTTCTTAAACGGCCCTTGGTAAACAAGTAATAGGTAACAAATTATGCACAAAAGTAATAAGTTCAAACTATTATTCTTCATCTCAACCAAAAAATGGCTACATCCCATTGTAGAATTTAATTTTCTGACTTATATGTGATGGAAAGTAATGAACATTTTTTTTTGGAAAGTAAAATTTCATTTTCAGGTATCTAGATCTAGAAATTATATGAGATTATTGATGGTTTACAAGAACTTTAAGTTTTATAGACGCCATAATTTTTATTTCATCTACTTTAAATTTACTTTGTTTCTTTCTCTCTTTTGCTACAGTTTGTTCTTTGTCAATTAGCATAGTTTACAGTTTCAGTTGTTTCGGCCTTCTCGGCTTTATTTGTGTTTGCCAAAAAGGAGAGAAGAACGAAACCCTGAACAAGGGACACTGAAAAGGCCAAAACAAAGACTACATAATGAGACCCTCGAGAACCTTTCAGTGATTGAGTTTGTTGTCGGGTGTTTTAATTAGGCTAACTTGATTGGATTTTGCACTTGCACTCTCTATCTTTCTCATTCCCAACCAATTTGTAAGATAAGACTAAATAGTTGCTCTCCACTTTGCAATACAAATCTATTCACTAGAAATAAGTGAATTTAGAAAACAAGTTAATAGATACAAATCTACAACAAATGTACTATTTATATGTTTAATTCGTTATCCCTTTTAAGACTTTTTTATTTCATTAACTTAATCAGATAAATCAAATAGAAAAGCTTAAAAGCTCGGATTAAGCAATGAAGTTTAAATCCATCTGGGGATCTGAAAGAGTCTTGAATGTCTGAGTAGGAAGCACCTTTCCCTCAAGCGAGAGTAACCGGATCTATTTCACAGTCAGAGACAAAATGGGAATTGTGTTTCTCATTCAATTTTCATTCTCGTTTTCTTCTTCCTCTTTGTTGCTCCATGGCCGGAATGCTTTTCCGTATGCGAATTTCGCGATGTTGTTTTCTTTAATTTTCCGCAAAACGGAGGCAGCAAAGCGCCGGCTTCCTGCCTTCCTGTGATCCTTTTCCATCCCTTCCTTGGTCATGTCTCGTTTGCAGCATCCTGTATCCTGTGTAAAACATATGCATACATTTTATACCATTACAGCATAACAATATTGCATTTGCAGAAACATTTCTCTCTCTGGCTCTGGCCCACAACCGCGCTACCCTTCCTTATTTTTTTTGTTTTTGGATACCTTCTCGTCCTTTTCCCCACCACGCCAACTGTCTTGCGTTATGTGAATCCAGCGAGAATCCTGTGAATCCTAGCGACCTCCCGCCGCCATCCTTTGCGCTCACCCACGTTAACTTTGAATTACGATTTCCCTGTGCATACCCTGGAAGTTAGGATGAGTGATACATTTTTAAGTAGGTAAACTAGTATTACAAATAAAAATAAAATAACAAAGTTTCAAAATACTTGTTTTCCAAATAAAATACTATATTGTTTTGGTATTTTTTGGTATTAAAAAGGAACTGACAGTATACCAACTTTATCCTTTGTTGGTCAATCTGGATATTAAGAATGAATATATTCTAAATTTCTTTTATAAAATACTTATTTTCCAAATTAAATACTATATTGTTTTGGTATTTTTTGGTATAAAAAAGGAACTGACAGTATATCTTTATCCTTTGTTGGTCAATCTGGATATTAAGAAGGAAAATATTCTAACTTTCTTTTATAAAATAAAGAAAATTGGGTTATTAAAACCAGAGTCGCCAGTAGAAGCAGCCCGTGGGCTAGCAATTTTCTTTGCCGGGGCTCTGCCGCAGTTCTGCCAGCACGTACAGTGTTTTCACCTCAAAAGGGATTTTACAGGATATCCTTTGAGGCACACAACCCCTATAAAAAACTTCTTTCTTGCCTTGATTGTTGTTGTTTTATTTCGTTGAATTTCAGTTTCAGTTTTTGGTTTTGGGTAAAGGTTTTACCTGCGCTTACCCACCGCCCACCGCCCACCAGCATCTCTCAACTCTTCGACTTGGAAGCCCACCCACCCGCTGCCTGCTCCAATTACTGTTTGCATAGTTGAGTGTCGTCTGCGGAAATTTGTTTATTTTACGCGCATTGCGTTTCGCCTCGCCTCGGTTTGGTTGGATAAAATCCACCCATCTCACCATCCAGGCTCCGCCATCAGAATCCTTTGGCTTCTTCTCCTTTTTAGACCGGAATCGGAGGAGCAGCGGGCACAATGAGACATGACGACGGCGTATCCTACGACCGACTCGCTAAGACAAACTGACAGCTAAATGCGTCAGACTCGTTGCAGATTTCATTTGGCGTGAATTCTTCCTTACATTTTCCCCTCCCCTCTATTATTTTCGTCGTTTTTTTTATGGTTTTCCTCCCTTTTTTGCCAATGTATTTTGCATTTTTGTAGCTTTCGTTGACATTTCCCTCGGCTGCGAAACCTTGTGCATTGAGCAGGTTTATAGCTTCCCCCTTCTGCTGCCACTGCTGCCAAACGGTGTAAGTTACAGTCGCAGTTACAGTCAGAGTTGAGTACGACAAAAAAGAGGTAGCATCAAGAAATGTCAGACACAGCCGTGACTACCGAAAAAGGCAACAGAAAATAAAGCAACAATAGATAAAAAACACTAAGCAATAACAATTTGGGAGGCAGAGGACCGTTCACCACTGCGTATGTGCAATAAGTTGCTCATCAAATTGCGTTACGTATACGCAGTGTATACGCACACAACCATAGACGGAAAACCTAATGAAAATGTCGTTTGGGGCTGTGTATAACATGAGAGTTTGCTATGAGATGAGTTTTTGTTTGTCTATATCCATTTAAGCTATTGCCTTTTAAAGTAATTGAAAAACTATGGATTTCATGGGTGGATTAAATATTTAAAATTCAAAAATGTATCTAAGAATTGCAATGTTTTATTGATTGCAATAATTTTTGTTTTATTTTCATTTCAAGCCGTTTAGATTTCCCTTCTTTTTAAACGTGCTCAACCATAGAGTCGTATTAAAATGAAATCAGATTTCAGACAATCCAAATTGGATGAGTTCGGCTTAGTGCAGCAATTGATTCAATTTGCCTTCTCATCCTGCAGTGGAAACTGAATAGCCCCATATCGATGACAAGGGACAGACAATTTTGGCCTGGTCATGAAGAGTTCGAGGAGGGCTTCAATCACTTGACATGTTCAGCAGTCAATTTGTGGATTGCTGGGATTGCAGCTCCTCCTTCTGCTTTTCCTCCTAATACTGCTACTTTTGCTTAGTGCTCATCATCTGCCAGTGTGCTCATCCTTTTGGGCCTCCTTTGGAAGACCACCTCCCACCCCCCTTCTATGTCACTGTGGCATGTTGCAAGTCCTTGTGCCGGCTGACTGACCAACCAGCCAGAAGAGTCGAGTCCACCATGCAGTATGCAGTTGCCCTGTGGCCAGGTATGCCGACCTGTCAGAGGACCCGAGCATATGAGCATCCGTCGCAGGGAGGAGGATGCTGCTGCTGTGGTTGCTGCAACTTCTGCACCTGCTGCCCCTCCTGCTGCTGCCGTTGTCCTGGCCAACAACTATGCGTTGACAGCGGCCGCCTCGAATCCTTGGCCTAACTGTGTCCTGTCCGGTGACTCAGATGGGGGTGGAGGTGGGTGGTGTTTTAGTCAGGAGATGGAGTTTGGAATGAACAGTTAACAAGCCGATCACCATCCCACATGCGGCTAGGAATATACCTGAGCACACCCCAGGCAAATGGTTAATACTTGTTATTAACTAAGTTGACCTTTCCTTATCTTATATTTCTTATATTTCGACTAACGGCTAAAATGAATTTAAAAATGTTATGAAAACTAAGATTAAAAAGGCAATATATTATGAACTTATGTTTATCAAATAGTTAGTGGACATACCTTTAAAAAAAAATGATGACTGTTAGTTGAATTTAAGCCAGTGTCATATGGCCATAAGTAGTTCATTTAAAGTACTAAGTTCGTTTTTAAAAAATTTGAATAAAAATCAATGATTAGGGTGTTAAAAATATTATTCTCTAAAAGTTAAACAGTCTAATCTTAAAATAAATATAACAAGTAAAAAAAAACATAAACATACATAAAACACTTCTTCAAAAGCTAAACATAAGATTTAATATAAAAACCCACTAACATTTTTGCTCTGGACATTTCTCCTTTCTGATTGCTGTTTGTCAGGCTATACAAAATTACTCGGGCTGTCCAAAGTAAGGGGGGGCTGGCTAGGGGATTACACAGGACCAACTTGCTGCCAATAACTCAACTAATTGTCGCTGCAAGTGGTCCAGCCCACCGCCTTTTTCGTTCTTGCCCCATGGATTTACGCCCACCCTGCTGGCAGAAAAATGAGCTACGAATTGTTAATTTCGAGCTGCAGCTGAGCAAAGAAATCGTTTTGGCAGCCAGGCGAACGCAGCCGAGTGGCAGCATTATTAAAGCCTTGTCAGCAGCAGGAGAAGCTGGAAAAGCAGCAACGGCAGTGGCAGTAGCAGCAGCAGCCGCACGTGGCGCAAATTGTGGCATAAAACGGTAGCAAAGACACCTGCTGGCTGCTCTGCATATTAATAAGTTGCTCGGGCCACGCTTTTCCACCTACCATAATGTATATTTCCTCCTGCCCCAGTTCGAGCCAGGTTAGTGGGTTGGCTGTGGCCCAGCTGGCCATAGTTGGGCATTCATTAGACTCGTTGGCCGATTGCCGTGGCTGTTGTTGCTGGTGGTGCTGCTGCTGCTCCTGCTGGCCAACGGTGCGTATACGTTGTCGCTGCTGTTACTGCGGCTGGTTGAGGGCCTCGCTTCCAGTCTTAAATCATTGGCCAATGATTTGTGGTTAAATTTTAAACTTTTACTTGCATGTTACTTCAAGCATTTAATAGTAATATTTTAAAATGTTACCTTGAAAACATAAAATTTGCAGATCATATATTGTTAATCTCGAGATATGGGAACCTAAAACTGCACTTCTACACCCCATAACTTCAGTTATTGGATCCCTATTAAGACGTGCGATACCTCTACGAATTTGTGATTGAATTCTCAAATCATCCACACTCAAATTTGTCTTTTAAACGGGGGTCAAAATTTTAGCCCATTCTCATGTTCGATTTTTCAGTATTTCCCAATAGCTTCTAAAATGGGAACCCAAAACTGCACTTCAAACTTTCATAACTTGGGTAATTGGTTTCCGATTTAGATGTGGGATACCTCTATGAGTTTGTAGTGAAATTCTCTAATAATCTACATTAACATTTTACTTCTATGCGAGGGTCAGATTTTTAACCCATTTTCATGTTCGATTTTTCCGTGTTACCATATGGCTTTTAGAATGAGAACCCAAAACTGTACTTCAAACTTTTATAACATGAGTTATTGTATTCCGATTCAGACGTGGGATACCTCTATGAATTTGTGGTTAAATTCTCTGATAATTTACATTTAAATATCTATTTTAAAAGACGGTCAAAATTTAAGCCCATTTTTATGTTCGATTTATCCGTATTTCCAATGGCTTTCAGAATGAGAGAACTTGGGTAATACTATCCCGATTATGAAATGGGATACCTCTATGAATTAGTGGTTGAATTCTCTTACATTCTATATTACAATTTTTCTTTTAAAAGAGGGGAAATTCTTGACCCATATTTATGTCTGAATCTTTTTACGACGCATAAAAATAATAAGCTCAATGGTACTACCAAAGCTTTAGGGACTTTAAAACAGCGAAATCTTGTCCATACTAAGTTGACCAAATTTGCACCGCAATCCCAATGGTTTTCTTGTGTTCTTACCAATCGAAGAACACGAACGCTAATGGCCTAAGCTGCATCTGAATACGCAGCAGTGGTAGTGAGAATAAAAAAATGGCGATAGTCTGGCGACAGGATGTCGGCAGTCTGCAGTCTGCAGCAGGATTTCGTGTCCTTTCGGTCTGTCCTTTCAACTGCATTGCCGCACTGCTGAACTTGAGTTGGATCCCTTGGTTTGAGCGGATTTCATTGTGTGTCGAAGGGCGAAGGATTGGGGATAGGGGAAGGGGCAGGCGAATACTGACGCCAGGGATTCCCCAAACCCCCATCTCCCCGCTCCTGAACCTTCTTCTTCTAACGACTCTGTAGCCAGTTGCCAAATTTACTTCAATTTTTTATTTGCCGCCATGGCACGTAGAGCGTGCTAAATTTTCCGCACGCATTCTTCGCTTTATCTCTGTCTCCCTATCTCTCTACCTATATCGTTATATCTGTGTATGGAACTCGGCCCTCTTCATGTCATCTGACCACCCAGTATTCCGTTTTCATGCATCCCCTGTAAACTATGAACAAAGCCGTATTGTTTTATAATTTTTAAAATGCCATTCATTGTTAAAACCAATAGGCTAATTGGGCATGAAATACGCATAATTGATAGCTAATTTCTGATTTGTGATAGATAAATAGTCTTTGTTGAATGCATATAATGTTTTATTTAATTAGTTTTGATAAACAATTTTTTGTGCATAATATATAGATATAAATGGGTAGTAACACAGAGAAAAAATTCTGACTTTCTCATCTAAGTTTAAAATGTTCTTAAAAATAGAACAACATTTTTTGAGTTTAAAAAGTTCTCAAAGTTCCTATTAAAATACTACGAAATTGAAGAGGAATTTTTCGAAAGCTAAACAAATCTGAATGCAATTAACTAAGCGTTTTTTTTCATTTGTTGTTGCAAACAATATAAAACTAGACTTTAATGGTTGGACAGCTTTATTTTTAGCCACTTGCGTTTTTTTTAATTAGAGGGTATTTCGGATTTTAAACTCATCCCCATGGCTATACCTTTTTGTTCTCGATGAGTGCACTCCATTGCCGGTGGCTCGCTCGGCCCGTCTGGCAGTTTGCCAAAAAACTGTCAAAGCAACACGAGACAATGCCCCCCTCCAGCCAGCCAGAACGCCGCCCCTGGAAAGTCGAATATCCTGCCAGAGGACAGGGACATGTGTGAATGCCAGGAGAAGCTCGCTATGAAAATTCTATACAAATAAAAATGCAATTCACACAAATGGACTTTTCCTCCCCCTCCCCCTCCCCACCCCTCCGTTTCGCTGTAAAACACTGACATGGCCATTGGGGAAATGGGCGGGGTTAAAGGGGGGGGCGTCAAAAAAATCAGTGATAAACGTGGACAAGCGGCAAAGATTGAATTAGTTTGTCCGACTCTTTTTGGGTTTTGTCGGCAGGAACAAAAGTGGACAGTGGAATCGAGTGATTCAATGGGGGAAGGGGGGGCTATGGGTTTGGGTTTAGGGATACACTTTGGGTGCCATAGTTCATTTGTTGTACTCTCTGCCTCACTCGAATTCCCTGTCAAATGCATTTATTGATTTACTGCATAAATCTTTTGTTCAATGGTCTCAACAAAATGCAAAAGGGAAAAAACATGAATGACAGCAAATCTATGGCATGGCATCTAATTGAATTTTGGTTTTGTCGCTCTAATACTTAATTGAAAATTGCCCATCAAATGGAGATGCATTTTTAGATAACACTGTTGCCATGCATTTTTTATTGCTTGTTAAATTCAACATTTTCTAATTTTATTTGTATAAAAACATTTATTCTGGAATGACACGCCTAATTGATTGCCAACTGAAGTGCAATGGTTTATGGATTAGATTTATATTCAAAGCATTTTTTAATTAATTTGGGAAGTGACTGTAAATCACCGATAATTGTAACCAAAACAATTTGTATTGTGGGATTAGTTCAGATATGGGTTTATATAAGAATTTTATGGTTCGTTTAAAAGGCTTAAATGCCAGAACAACTTTTGGCTTGCACTGTTTTTGTTAAAAAGTAAAGTACTCCTTTTTTTCGCATTCTGGTTTTATTATCGCAATAAAAAGTGCACGCCCTATTCCGAATAGTTGTCAATAATTGTTCGAGCAAACAATTTCGATTTCCGCAATCCTTACAACTTTGCGATGATCACGTTTCATTGTTTGGGCCTGCAAATAGTTTTCTAATAAATTGGATAAACTCAAAAACCCTTTAACAGCAGCCACAACAAAATTGCTAACAATGCAAACGGGCTGAACGATGGTTGGGTTAGATTTGGGGACTTTTCTGGCCATTTTCAAGGCAATTCTGTTCGAGCTGACACTTTGTTATTAAGCCGCCCATGGGGCGTATGCGTTATATGCTCGTTTACATATTCATGAATTGGCTATTCTCAAGACCGAGGCACGTTGTCTCGATTATATTTTGAGTAATGACCATAGTGCCCGTATTCGATCGAAGGGGGTGACGGCCTGACATGTTTCATAAATATTCAAAATGCATTTTGTGCATCCCCTCCTCTCCATGACATTGATGCTGTTGCTGATGTGTGCCATGTGGGCTCAGACTGAAATATCATGTCCGAAAAATTCCAGAGATTACTTCAGTGGTATGAATTCATTGCTCCCGAAACGGACGAAAATAAGTGAGAATATATATTTTTGTCGGTTGAATGTGATGTGTAACTGATACCTCTTAATCAGATTGAAACATGTTGAGTATCTGATATTGAAAGTAAAAATAATCATTGATCATTTGTAATACAATAACCAATAGAGAATATAATGTCCTTATGACACTGGTATTATTTTCGCTAACTCAATGGATTTATTTAAAAATGTCTTGACAGCCAACCACATTTGTTTAGTTTATATACAAATAACCGTAGGTTGCCATGTCTTTTGAAATAAATTCAAAGTTGGTTCATATTTTGTATTTGTAAATCGTATATCCCCCGACAACCGAACTTCAATGGGCACTAGATGACTGCAGTTTGGTCCTGTTCGGACTGACCATGACTGATGTGCTGCTGAAAACGTATTTATACAATTTATGCACTGCCCACACCAGAGGTCCTCGAGTACTCAACTTGGCAAGTGGATTCTTCACTTTATGACCGGGGCGAACTCAACAGCTTCACGGATGGACTGCAACTATTTCGAATACATTTGGGAACACCCGAGTGTTTCTTTGCTTATATCTTGATTTATTTATTTGTTTAGCCAGGCTCTTCGCAAGTAAAACAAACGATATGTGTTTGTATTTCGAAAGGAGGGAGTTGGATATGGCTCGAAGTCATCAATTAGACCGAAAGCCAACTGTTGTCAATTAAATGGGAATGACAGGAAAATTGGCATCTCCGTTTTGTGGGCCGAAATAAACGTTAGACGACTAATTGGGCCTTTAAAGCGCTTGAAATGTTCTATCAGATGAGAGACAAGAATGAACTCAGGTGCCCACTCGAAGATTCTCATTAATTTCGGGGAATAAACTGTTAGATTGTCGGCGGAATTGACGGGTTTGAGAGGAAGACATTCACCTTTAGCTCATCAGCAAGGGAATCTTACCAACCCCCCTAGCCCCACAAAAAGTGTTTAATTACAGGGCACAGCAAATCCGCCAGCATATTGACCCAGCCAAGTGGAACGTGTCGAGTACGGTTAGTTAGAGCGAGTAAGCAGCTACGCTGTCTCCCTCTCTTTCTCCGTGTCTAACGCTTAACCCTTTGACAAGCTCTCAGACCGAAGGCAAAAAAAATGGAAAACAGCAAAGACAAATGAACAGATAGCAAATGTCATTAGTATTCAAGTTTGGGTTCGAGGCGAGGGTTCAGCGAGAACTTCAAGGTGTTATCTATAGAGTCCGATCGGGGTTGAAAATGTGGGGGATTTCTGCGAAACCCATTGTAGAAAATTGGAAAAAAAGGAGAATACATATTTTTAAAGGAAACTATAAAATGTTATATACTTACATTTTACAATACAATTAGACCACTCTTTAACCTTATAGACCATACAATATCATCCCATAATTTGTAGTGTCCCTTTTTTAACCTGTTGTGTTGTACCACTCACTTGTACCCCTTCCAATTAAAGTCACTCATTAAAAACTCATTTTATTAAACCAAATGATGTAAAATTTTGTGAAATATATATGTATTTTTGTAATAATTTTCAAAGCAACCCTCCGCGAGAGGGTTCAGAATTCTTTGCCGCCTTATGTTTGCTTTCGTCCTGGTTTGTTGCTGCTGCTATCCTTGGTCCTTGGTCCTTTCGCCATCTGTGGGTCACACGCATATGCATGGGGCGTTTTTGGCCGGGAGGAATGGATTCCGTGAGGTTGGGGTCGCTGGAATCAGAGTGTTTTGGTGTGGCACTCATTGGTGCGTAGTCTGCCGACGGCGACCTTTCGGTTGACTTTTCCACTTTGACGAAATTAAATCTGCAATGCTAAAATGATGATGGACGGACTTGTGTGTGTGCGTATGTTACGCTCGAATGGCAATTGGAAAAGCGACCAAAGCAAAGTGGAGGGGGAAATATGTTGGGGTTGAAGCTTTTGTATGCGCTGAGGGTTACCATCAATCTTTACAAACTTAAAATTATTATTATCCATTTATTAAAAGACCATGTTTACATACCGACTAGATTTGTATTTAAAAGTCTTAAAATAATAATAAATGGAAATTGAAATATTACAATTTAACGGAAGCAAAGATACTATAATGTCAAATCTTGGCTAGATTAATAAATTATTAATTAAACACAGGCGTTATGAAAAATGTTAACTTAACGGAAGTAAAAAACGTGATCTCTTATATTATCTGTATAAAAGCTGTTGGTACGTGATAGTCAGTAGTTCTTGATAAAAGCTCGTGTTCTTTATTTTTAATAAAACTTCACATAATTTTCAGAGAACCTATACATTATTATACGTTTTAAAGCACAACTTAACCTAGAAAAAAAAGATAAAGATAAGATAAGTCAGAAGAACGCTTTATTTATTTTTAATCAGAGCTCATATCATTTTCAGATAATATATGGTAATGTGAAGACAACTTCTGAAATAGACTGTGATTAAAGTGACTTAGCTAAGCATTTAATTAATAATTAAACTATTAAGTGGAACACTTAACTACAGTTTCGGGTCAACTCAAATCCCTTAATGAAAGATTAAATGATAAATTCAAATTAGCAACACCTTAGCGCACATGATAATTAATGAATATCCCAAGGGTAAGATAATGTTATCGAAGTCCAACCTAGGAGTAATGTGAAAAGCCACAGTGAGTGTACGTATACGTTTCAATTTCATACATTACTTGCATTTGTGGATGTCCAGCTGCTTTGTTCCCTCGCCCGAAGCCTCGACTAATGCAAACGTCCAGCATTTTAGTCCATTTCCATGTCCGTGTTCAAGTCCAGATCAGCTCGGCAGTTCGGCTCAGTAGGGAAAATCGGAGGAGATGTGAGGGAGTTACGGAATCAAAAGCAGCGACCGAAGCAAAATCAGCAGCAACAACAACTGCAATGGCTTTAGAGTGAAACACTTTAGTAATTGGTAGCTTATTTCCATCAGCAATGGGGTGTGGGTTGTTCCGGGGTTGTAGGGTCCAAGGGAAGAACTAAAGGAAATGAAGGGACAGGACAGGACAGAGCCAGAAAACAGGACCAGGGTTTGAGTAGGAGAACAGGACTAAAGCCGGAGCTAACGGCATCACGATTATGCACAAAAGCCCGACTGTCAGGCTTAATGTGAAACGTCGCACAAATGAAACAAATGCAAAAAGCGATAGGTTGGGATAGTACAGTCGGGAGGTAGGGGCGGTAGGGGCGGTAGGGGCATTGCCCAGGAAAATAAAATGGAAATGACACATCTTACACATGGCTTTAATACGAGGTTATATTGTCGGTGTTCTTTTGGCCAGCCAAACTTCAAGAGAATCTATATATATATCTCGGGTCTCCTGCTGGTTTATATCTGTAAGGTGACTGTATTCTCGTGGGTGTACCCCAAAGGACAGAGAGCCCAGGAAAAGCAAGAAGGTTGAAAAGAAAGCAGAAAAAAAGGCTCCTACTTTGACATAATTAAACGCATTTGAAAGATGAAGATGTCGCCCTGTCGCAAATGGGAAGAACAAGAGCAAGATGAAGATGTTGATGGTGACAGCAGCACCTCCCCCATCTGCTGCCCCTCCTCGCTCTTTTGAGGCTGATTCATGACTTGGCCACGTATAGGCGAAGGTGTGGCAATCGGCCACCTCAGTAACCTTCCCCACAATCCCCACTCGCCACCACATTGATGATGAAGCTGATTATGTTTGGCTCTCTGGCTACGACCCATCTTCTTCCTCTTTGGCCATATCTTCATCTTATATTTTTTACTCGGTCCCATGAAGAAGATGAAGTGCCTCTTGGTCTATCAATAATACACTGGAAGATTTAGAAGGATCCAAGAAAAGATTCCTAAAAAAAAATATAAGAACCTTTACTGGTGGATTTGTTTTCTTTAAGATAACAGTACGAAGGGTATCTTTTCGAGTGGTATATAGTAATTAGGATTAGGATAGTTGAGTTGGAGAGGTTTACATTATAAACTGATTTACTAATAGATGAAGATCTGCACATGCTCTCCTCTGGTCGCACTACCGAAGGAAGTAGTTTGTACACACTATCGATATATCAGTATTTACTGAATTAGGCGCTGTTTTTAATAGTTTAAATTACTAATCATAATTAATATTAATTCATATTATTTATTTCGTATTTTTCATGTTTTACACAAAAGGTCCTCAAAAGATACTATCGATTCATTTTAATAATGTTTTTATGGACTGACATCATCTTGCTATGATCAAATATTTGTTATTTTAAAATCCTAAGTAAGATTGTTAATTACGCAGTTATTTTTCCCAGTGTCTTCTGTGCTAAAGCAACAGCATTTTCCATCATCTCACCGTTGCTAGAGCAAGTTGAAAAGATTTGTGCGGCATTCGAGGCATTTTATTTGAGTTATTTAGTTGGTCGGCTGATGATATTTCCCCCTCGATCGTTCTGGTTCCACTTGCCATTGCTGCTGGCATTTTATGGCTGTCATTTCTCTTACTTAAGGTGCGATTCCTGTTCCTCTACTGATGCTGCCGCTGCGGTCGATGCTGTTGTTGTTAAATCCATAAATTATGCAGACATTTAGCAGCAGCCACGAGACCGAGGAAAATTACGTATACGCCGCGTGTTCGCCGCTTGTCCGTTCATAATTTAAGTTTTTCCCGCTTTCGGCAGTTGGGTCTTGTTGCTTTTTGCTTTTTGGTTTTTGCCTCTTGCCATTGTTGTCTTGTTGGCTAGCTGATGTTGTTCTTGTTTGTCAACATGTCTCAGGGTGTTGGCAGCGGTTTATTATTGTTGTTGTGGAATCCATATTTCTGGGTGTTTCTGATTGTGTGTGTGTTTGTGTGGGTATATGTTGGTTTTTATCTGTATACCGCCTGCGGCCATGTTGATAACTCTGATGACGTTGATGAAAAACTTTTGATTGATGTGGTGGCAAAAACTTCATGTTTGTCATTAGGCGCAACTAGAGAAGGCTGGTTGTTGGGTTGGGGTAAAATGTTTGGTAAAGGGTTTCCCTCTGGTTGGATATATTTTGGGCCATATCGGTGGGCGAACTCAAGTTTTTGGCATAACAAACGACAGTCGGCAAAAAGTTGTTTCGCAGCGCGCGACTGTGTGGATGCAGCACTCGAAGAGCTTGCGAAAAGTTTTGTTTATTAATTAATTGAGGGCTCGTGCATGTGAGTGCTTCGAAGGAGTTGCTCTATCTGGGGTGAAAGTTCAAGGCATTCACAGGCAATATGCTTTTTGGGTGGGGGCAAAGTTAAATTATAACTTAATCCTAAATTTAGATCAGTTTACTTCAGGAACTGCTTGTTATATTATATCTTATTTTAATAAATTGAGACAGGAATGTATTAATATTATAACTAGGCGTGGTGTTATATGTGAAATTAATCCCTGACATCCGATTTCCTTCTCTTTTCATTAATTAATTCTTATATTTCTGTTATTTAAAACTTGTTTTACATTTAATCAAATGTCCAATTAGAACTAAAATAAAATGCAAAATGGATGAGTAGATAAGGTAGATATGCAAATAACCCTTAAACTATATGACAGGTTTTGACATTTCAATTTGTGTGCAAGCGGCAGAGTGAAGAGGGCCATCGAAAAGCTTTATATAAATCAAAAACAAAGTTTAATTCTGAAAAAAAAAATGGTGAAGCAATTAAACCTTCACATGGAATCAGTTACCAACCAATCCAAAATTCTACGCACCCACCTGCATATTTGGCAACCTTGGCAACACCCAACGAGATCTTTCTAGCTGCTGGTGGGGGGTAACCCTTATTTGGAGCTGCGGCTGTAACTATAGTTTTACCTGGGGCCCTTAACTATACCGGTACACCTGCACACCTGTTCCCTGGACCCCCAGACTGCATCCTACAAGTCGGAGCCATTCATTACGCCGTGTTTGCCCTTGCCTAGTTGCAACCAACAATGCCACACTTTTCCCCACTTCGTAGTTCTTGTTTCTACTTTACTTTTTTTTAGTTCTATTTTTTTTCTAGCCCCTTCTCTCCATCTCTATCGCCGTTTTGTTGGGCACTTTTTAAACTTTTCTCGTTATTTTTGCACATTCGCTTGGGTTTTATGGGCAGTGCTACACTAATTACCTTGTTTTTCGGAGAATTAACTTTTCGATTACTGTTGCCACAGTTTGTTACTGCTGCCAAGGAGAAGAAAAAGAAAGAACTCACAAGTGCAGTTTGGAAAAAAAAAATATTGATGGGAATGGCATAAAAACTGGGGTGGAGCAACTGTATAACGAGTAAATTGTTTCTGGGATGGCCCCTCTGAATGCCACACATTTTTCGAAAAATTATGGAAATATGCTGAAACGCACTGGAGAGCAGCAAATCACAGACAGAAATTGCGGCTGCAAATTTTGCGGTTTGGCAGTTTGAAAGTCCCGCCTTTGGCCCCTGCCCCCTGGCCTATGAAAACCCCTCTTTATTCACACTTTTGCTGGGGGGCAGTAAATTGGGGTCGACCTTGTTGAGTTGAAGTTGATTTTTTACAAAGTGTGCTGTGCTGTTCATATACATATATGCATTGCATACGAGTAGGTATAGGTATATTTAAATAAGAATACTTATGAATAAAAATACCATGAAGTAACTCTCGTTTCTATAACTTTATAACAGCTCCATAAAATACGATATTCAATTATGTATAAAAATGCTTTCCTGAAAAGGTTGTATGTACTACTTAACACTTCTTAGGCTTTCATAAAGTTTTCAAAAGCCTCTTAATAAAGAAACAGATATAAAGTTCTTAAACCAAATTAGTTCTCTGTAATAGCCAATTAGGGCATTTCAATTGGGAGCTTATAAAAGGAATACTTCTAAAGTAGTTATAAAGTTTTTCAAGCCTTTGCTTTGACTTTAAACTTTCTCACTTGCCAACTTGTAATTTTCTTTAAACTTGCAACTTTTACATGAAACTGCAATTAACTAATTAATTCATTCTTGTTTTCTTTCAGAAACCGTTGGCGTGATAAACAGTATTAAAGGTACGAGTATTTTTAAATTATAAAATAGGGATACATATTTTTATACCCTTGCAGAGGGTATATTGATTTCAGTCAGAAGTTTGCAACGCAGTGAAGGAGACGTTTCCGACCCCATAAAGTATATATATTCTTGATCAGCATGACTAGACGAGTCGATCTAGCCATGTCCGTCTGTCCGTCTGTCCGTCTGTCCGTCTGTCCGTCTGTCCGTCTGTCCGTCTGTCCGTCTGTCCGTCCGTTTCTACGCAAACTAGTCTCTCAGTTTTAAAGCTATCGGGCTGAAACTTTCCCAAAAGTCTTATATCTTTTGCAGGTAGTATATAAGTCGGAACCAGCCGGATCGGACAACTATATCTTATAGCTCCCATAGGAATAATCGGACAAAAAAAATGAAAAAAAATTATATCTTTGGTGTTTTTTAGCATATAAACTCCTAAGCTTGGAAATAACAATTTTTAAATAATTTTGAATTTTGAATTAAATTTTATCGAAATCGGACGACTATATCATATAGCTGCCATAGGAACGATCGGAAAATTTGTGGAAAAATAATATGAAAAAAATTTTAGCTTCGGTGTTTTTCAACATATAACCTCCAACGCTTGGAAATAACATTTTTTAATTAGTTCTGAATTTCGAATTAAATTTTATCAAAATCGGACGACTATGTCATATAGCTGCCATAGGAACGATCGCAAAATTGGTAGGAAAATAATATGAAACAAATTATAGCTTCGGTGTTTTTTAACATATAACCTCCTACGCTTGGAAATAACATTTTTTAATTAGTTCTGAGTTTCGAATTTAATTTTATCAAAATCGGACGACTTTATCATATAGCTGTCATAGGAACGATCGGAAAATTGGTAGGAAAATAATATGAAACAAATTATAGCTTCGGTGTTTTTTGACATATTATCTTATACTATTGGGAATATCATTTTTTGTGTTTTTAAATTTAATAATTATAGCTGCAAGGGTATATAAGCTTCGGCTTGCCGAAGCTAACTTCCTTTCTTGTTTGTAATTGACTTAAGTTAACCTCTGGTAATTTTCTTTGACTTTCAATAAGTTCTGCTTAGATAAATTCCGTTTGAGTTTTCCCAAATTAAAGTTTTCCCCATGCATTAAAGCATCACTCACTTCATTATGTGTTTGCTTAAGTGCACTGTAATGTAGGTATGTGGTTTTTAATTAAGGAAGAATTCCCCAATGACACATTAGGCCCCGAGCATGAATCTAAAAACATAGAACTGTAATTTGTGTGTAGACAAGAAAATAAACTATTACGAATCATGTTAAATAATTGAAACAAATGGGCGAACATTTTTAGCTAACTTTAAGTGGGCTTGAAGAACTTTTTTTGACTTAATTTAACGAAACATGAAGACATAATTAAATTACTTTTAAAATTATTTGTGAATTGGTCTTTACTTAATTGAGTGTAAGACCTATTTAATTTTTTTAAATTTAGATACAATTTCGATCAGTTTTTCCCAATGGGGGCGCACAAATAGAAGCATTCAATTTTCCTGGCAGCATTTCCCCTTTCATTCACTCATCTTTCTTCAATCTTAGCTGTCAGCGGAGCTTTTTCCATTCAGTTCTCGCTTTTTACTCCCTTGAAATAGGGAACGTCTTCATGAAGTTAATTACAAGGAAATGCTGCAGTGATTTTTGCTCGAAAGCAACGCCCCAAAACTGGCCAACGGCCCCAGATGTTTCTTTCGGACTGACCGTCGTTTCCAGTTTTCCTTAGCATTTTCCTTTTCTTTTCTGTGCTTTTTTTTCCATTTTCAAATGTAATTACATTTCATTTTTCTCGCTTCGCTCCTTTTGGGTCGTTTCTTCCCTTCATATTCCCCGGATCTCTGGGGATCTGGAGTCGTTCATTATCCGGGGCCCTGTCCATAACATTTTGTTGCACAGTCGTCGCTAATCTTGGTCGACAAGTTCCAAAACCCCCTCTCATTTCCCCGGGCTATCTGTCCCTGTTTCTTGGCGACTGTTTAAATGTCAGTTAAAATCCCATAAATTCTCCTTAAATGACTTCTGTCTGCCGCAATTTCGTTGGCCCAGCACTGCTCAGCTGACCCTGGCGACATTCGGACGGATATGGGCAAAATGGCCAAGACGAATGGCCAAGAAGAATTGCAGTTGGCTTTGGGCCGGAGCTGAATTAGCTTCTAAGAGCCGGCAAATCTTAGAAAAACTTAAGCTTTAATTCATTCTTAACTCAGAGAGAGAGAGAGAGATAAAAGGGCACTTTTCTTCATTCGTCTTAGTTGGCCAAGAATCAGTTGGCCAAGTAGCAATGGCAAAGCCCGGATTTCTTTGGCTTTCTGCAAGCTCAATGACGCAACATGCAGCTTGAAATTGGAACTTGCAACTAACAACCTGCAACTTGTGCAATTGGTTCAATAAACTCATTAAATGCTCTCTCAACTTTCTGTTTCTCGTTTTAACAAAGTTTTTTTTCGCTTTTCCTTATTCTTTGTGCTTGGCGCAAACTTTTCTGGGCAGAATGGCGGTCATTCGGTCGCCTTTTTGGCTCGTTTTCAACTTGTCGCATTATCCTTTTTATTGTCGTCGACATTTGCAACGCATTATCCTTGGCAGCTATTCTTGTTTTGTTTGTTGGATTGTAGGAGATTTTCCTTATTTTTTCCGGGTTTTTTATGTATTCCGCCAGCGGCCAAGGACTCATAACTTTGTTGGGCAGTTTGACTAATGCGCGGCATAAAAAATGAATCAGTGAAATGGGATTGCATCAAAGTGAATTTTAAATCCATTTAAAAATAGACGCGGGAGTAAAGCCAGCTCACATCATAATTAAAAGTAATTGGATTCGTTTGGAGTTATTAGAGTTTTAGGAAAAACCTGTTAATATGGGGGAAAAACAAGGAATGTATTTCATAGTAATATTACTTTTTAAGGATTATTTTCTCAGAAGTGGTATGTTCATATGTTTTAACATTTTCTCTGTTTTATAGATGTAATTGGAATAGTGGAAAATAATTACTCTTTTAGCTAAAACTAAATAGTCAGAAAAAATCAAGTAATATATTCTCAAACCTGATATATATGTTCCACTCTCCCTCATTTTATAGATGTGAAATGCACATAAACCATTCCATGATCTCATTCGCACTTGTTCCCATTCCCTGCCAATAAATTTTTGGCCCAGAAAGCATTTAACTTATTTGCTATTTGCCTATTTCTGGCTGACTGGCTGGCTTTGTTCCTGTTCCTTGGGCTCTTTGCCAAGCAGGCGGCAAAAACAATAAATTTTGTGTGGGAATTTAAGCGCGGCCACATTTTAATTTGTGGCAGCAACAGCCGCAGCAGCAGCAGCAGGAGCAATAGGTATATGGAAAAGCCACCAGCAGACACCGATTCTATGCCTCAGCCTAACACCTTGGTCCTTTGGTTCCGTTGCACCCCCAACCCCATTCCCCCTCGATTTTCCGGGGAAAAACCGCAGCATTCATCGTTGCCTGGCTGCGGCTAAAGCCTCAACCATAACTATGATAACGAGTGGCTCAGCCGGGGGATTCTAGAGTAAATGGCGGTGGGGGAATGTCAATTTATTTGTTGTGCCCCACCAACCGCAGCTGGCTGACTGGGTGGTTGCCTTGTGTTGTGATTCTTTTGGAGGTTTTGCCAATTTGTCGGCTTCCTTTTTTTTTTTTTTTGCCTTACTTTCTTTCTTCCCATTCCTTTTTTTTTCCTGTACGGGCGTGGAAATTCTTTATGAAAACTTTGTTTACAACAATCAACTCAGAGTCACCCCGTCGCCTACTTACTCCGCCAGTATTGAGTTGACAATATTTTTAATAGAAACTCACAGACTGCCAGCAAAACTTTTATATTTTCCCACTGACTTTGGTAGGAGAGGAGAACTGCGTTCCAAGTTGGGAGTCCCTGCAGCTTGTGTTTGTGTTTCAATTTGTGTGCCTTTTATAGAATTATGCACTTTTACCAGCTTGCCTTGAGATGCACAAGTTGGCCAACAATTTGGAGCCAATTGAGTTGCAACTTTTTGGTTTTTTCCTACCGTTGTCAAGCAGCATGCCAATGGGTGTGATATATGGCTAGATGGTAAAGGTATTTGGAGAGCGGAAGTATTTCATTTCAAATTATAATTGGAACACTAAACTAGGTAGTTCTCAATAACCTAGGATTTCGAGATACTAAAAAATGATATGATATAATATAATACAATAATACTTATTATATGATCTATAAAGTTCCGGTTATAGGTATATGTCTTATATAGTACCTACGATTAAATAATAATAGATAATAAATATTTAAAAACGAATACAACACTTACAACTTGATCTAACATGTTTGAGATACTTGTCTACCCAAGCAAACACCCTTATCAATCTCCTTTTAATTATCTAATTCGTTTTTGTAATTTCCCCGACTAATTTGCAATGCTAATCCCTAGGCAGCTGCACTTCCGATTCGGATTTTAACTCTGATTCCAATTCCATTTCCATTTGCCGTAAAAAGCAGTTTGAATTTGTTTTACTTTCCTTCCATTCGTTTACACTTGCTCCCCCCATTTGGCAGTCCATAAAGAGTTCTCCCCCCAACATCCTCTCCCTCCCTTTAGGCCATTAATTTCTGGCTAAGTCAGGGGGTAAAGGAGCGGTTGTTTGGTGTGGGTTTTCCGGCCAAGGCAATCCCATCATCCATCGAAGGCCA
Organism: Drosophila subpulchrella; assembly: GCF_014743375.2. Taxonomy (NCBI): domain Eukaryota; kingdom Metazoa; phylum Arthropoda; class Insecta; order Diptera; family Drosophilidae; genus Drosophila; species Drosophila subpulchrella. Next base: position 15,710,349 of record NC_050609.1, read on the forward strand.
TAAAAGTTGGAATGCGAATGCGAATGAGAACAAAATGGTTTACTCGCAATTTACGCTGTTGTGTTTTTGTCTCATTAAAAGCTGTCAATTGTTCGTCATTGTAATTAAACAAGGCTTTTAAATGGGTAAATATTTTGTAAATTATATCGGAGCGGGGTTTTCCTTAAGTGCAGAATGCACACAATCCATTCTGGCAATTTAAAGAATTCATTCGGGTTGACAATAAAGCTTTGCCACTTTTGTTCAACACCTCTTCTTATATGGGGCCTCTGGCAATTTGTAGTCCTTCTTATACCATTTTATTGCAAAAAGGGGGTTCTCTGGCGCCGAAAGTGTGTAATAAAGCTCTGTGTGTGTATATATACGAGGTGATCTTATTCCGTTTCCTGGGGGTGTGGTCAGTAAGCTGCAATGGGCCCTGCTCTTCGGGGACTGCAGTTACCCCCATTTGCAGCGGCGATTATTAAGGGACAAAGTAAGGATTCGTCCTGGGAGTCCTTTTGCCGCAGCGTCATTGTCGATGATAAATGGGTAAGACACAAGAAAGGAAAGAAAGAAGGAATCGTGGACTATTTGCGTAACTGAAATAATTGAAATTTAAGTAAAAGAAGTTCCAGTAAAGTGGCAAGGAAATTGAATAAATATGAGATTTTTTATATTACAAGAATGTTACGTTAAATAAACATATGTCTTGATTTTTTTTATATACATCTACTATTTAAATATATCATGTTCATTTAAAAATTTAAACATACTATAGAAAGCCACTTGAAATCAACTACATTTAACATTGACTATCTTATCATAATATATTATATCCTAAATCCTTACCATCTAACAACAACTAGCCGTCTAAGACCTTAATAAGCTGATCATAAAATCATAAACCGAAATAAAACCAAATCAAATACTATCCAATAAAGGAAGTGGCTAATAAAAGCGGAGAATATTCATGAAAGCTAGTTTTATCCCTACTTCTCGTACACTTCTTCCGGCTTTCGTAGACCACCCACCGCCCCCAAAAAGAGGGCTTAATGCATTATGAGCTTTTTGGCCTTTCGTGCTGCTGGCTCCTCTTCCACTTGAGTTGTGTCAATCCCCGGCTAAGACTCTGTTGCCACAATCAAGTTCATTGGCCAAATCCAACCACACAGGGCAGATGTGGAGAAGCAGGAGATTCGTAGGGACTTATTGTGAAGTATCTATAAAAGTCATTAGACTTAAAGTTTTTACTACGCCAAAGAGGGAGAAATGGGAAGCTGAGCGGTGTGAACGGCTTGAGGTTAACCTGAAGTGATTCGGTTGTGAATTTTCACACCCCTGTCAGGATAACCCCCAGCCATCTTACAGCAATTTTTATTGTTTGCGGAAAGGGGGTGATGCGAAGGAGAAAAGGACAAAGGCTGAAGGAAATAGAAGTTGCTGCAAGGACATATGGGAAAAGCATGTGAGCAACTCGATAAATCAATATTTGAGTGTGTCTGTCCTATGCCTGCAGTACTATAACCCCCTTTCCTACAGCAAATGCAATTGTCTCTGAAGAGGGGAGCTTCCTCCAGTCGAGATTGGTTGGAGGCAACTTGAATCCTGGACGCAGGATGAGTCTGTCGAAGAGGATGCGTCTGCCGAGCCCGTGGCATTTGAGGAAATGGGAGATAAATTTGCTTTTAAAGCGCTTTAAGTGTCGCTCTCGTTGAGTGAAGCCAAAAAATAAAACAAGGAGCCGGGGGCTCTCCACAAAATCCGGAAAAGGACGTAACATTCGCATTCTGTGTTGTTTTTGTTGTGGGTCTGCAGAGGAGCTGATTGCAGGCCAAAGTGGGGTAGCCATTCGCCCTTTTTTCACTCATAAAATATTTCAATATTGTAACAGATTTTTTCCTCTGCTCCTGGCTGGTCGGATTTTGTCATTATTTGCGTATTTGTTGCGCATATTTCATTGTTTTTTCAAGCACTGTGTCAACTTCAAACAAGATGCATCCGAAAAATAAAATAATCACTGGCTTAACAGCAGCCAAACCTTAACTCTATACATAAGCTGTTCCGCGCAAGTTTTTTGTGCAAATTAAATCAAATTGAAATTCAGAAAAAAAAACACAATGCGTATGAAAAATATATAAATCCAATATAAAAACGTATTAAAATTGTATGTAAATCTTTATGGGATGTGTGTATTTGGATTTGGTGGGCGCTAATGCCCAAAGGGTTGCAACTTGCGAGGCTGTTTCACTCCAAGTGGAGAACTTCCAACCAAAATGTGTGCTACAAATAATCTGTTTCTGTTTCCACCCCACGTATTTTTTGCAACATTTACATTTGCATTAAATTTCAATTCGCAAAGAGCGACGGGGGGAGGGGAGGGGCGATCTCCATCCGCTGCTTTACCAGGGAATTTATAACTAAATCCCCGGCATAAGCAGCTCAAATCCAATGGCATTTGCCATGTTCACCCCGTACCGCTTTTGGAGCCCCATTGAGGACGATGATGATGGCGATGCCCACAAAGGAAGTCAGCCGTTTGTGTTGGCCATATGTTGACTGGCGGCTGCAAATCCGCCGTAATTTGAATAGGACTACAAGCGGCGGAATAAAATTCGATTCAGATCCCCTGGAATCTATTTAATGGCCTTCGAAAGGGTTTTCCATTGGATTTCGAAATAAGGAATTTAATTTTATTATTACAATTCAATTTGTTACATTTGTGTCATCTGTGAAATGTGCAATATCTCCTTCTGTAATTCCTTTGATTTGCAGTTGATATCGGGACAGGTTGAGCATTTAATAAAATTCATAAAATATCAGTGAGTAATCCGTACGGGGCACAAATGAAATACAAATTTGCGGTGTGTTTATCTTTGCTTAATTTGAGCTGTTGATTTGTACATTTTTTCTGGTCATAATTAAACCCTTTTTGTCTCGCAAATAGAAGTTGTCATCACTCTGTCCACAGAATATGTATTTCGGGTATCTATTTCCGACATGTTTGCCTCATTTAACCATCATTTGCCATAGATTTGTTTGGCTCTATGCAGTTACAAATCAATTTTCGAAATGATGCGGATGGTGGGGGTAATATAAATCATGTATTATATGTGGATTTGTCTTATTTCCACTATTTTCTATCACGTGTACAGCTGTGCAATTTTATTTTGACCCTTTTCTCGATGTCGTTGTTGATAAGTGCACTTCACGTCCAGGGCGACGTACGTGTGTCCATTTAGTTTCATATATATAAATATCCCTATATATATATGTATATATGTGTTTATACCCACATGAGCAGTAAAATATATTGAAGTGGTATAAGTGCTCCCTGAAATCACTTCCAAGTCTGACGTTACCAGAGCTCCTTCTTCTTCATCTTCTTATTTTTTCACCCACTTCCTTCCACTTGCACTTTGGTGACTTTGTCGTCTTCCTCTTCTTTTTCGACGTCCTCGTCATCGTCGTCTTTATAAAGCACCCCTCCAACATTTTTCCCATCGTCGGTTTTTGTTATTGTTTGTTAATATATAGTTCTGCTTACTGCCGTAGTTGTTGCTATTTTTACCCAGTTGTTGCTGCTGTGTTGCTGTGTGTATGTATTTTGCTCACGTAATAACGATAATAACGCTTATTTCTTTCATTTCTTTATACTTTTTGCCAACCACTTCCGAGGTCCCCTGGTTCTGTTTTTTTTATTTTTATTTTTTTGGGTGGTAAGATGTGTGGGGAGAAGGGCAAAATGTCGTCGGGAGTGGATGCTGCTGCTGTCATGTAATTCTCTTAGAGCTTTAGTAGCATAATATTTATTGTGAAATTTTGTACAGGGTGTGTGAATGAATTTTTTGGGGTATATAAAAAAAGATTTTATACGGTTTTGATTCTTTTTTGATTGTAGAGTTTAGAGTTTGATTTGATTTATTTTTAATATCCTGTCTATACTAGTAAGATATGGTATCCAATTTAATATAACCATGGAATTAGAATTGAATATCCATAAATTAGTTATTGTGACTATCTCAAGATGCAATTTTTATTTAATGTATAGCTTAAGAACTTTACGTATATTAATATTATAATATTTCCAAATTAATATTACAATGGAATTAGAACTTCATTTCCACAGATAAGTTATTGTGACTATCTAAAGTTGCAATTTCTTTTAATGTATAACTTAAGTCCGTTCCATATCCTGACTTTACAAGTAACATGTGTTTAATTTACAATGGAGTTATATTTTAATATTCACAGATATGTTATTGTGACAATTTTTTTTGATTTACAACATAGGTAGATTCCACTTTTGACAGAAAGGTTCTAATCAAAATGGAAAGTGGTCTGGATTTTGGTTTCCCGTTGCACCAAGTACCCACTAGTCGTATACTTAACGTGCCTTACTTCCTTGGTGCTTTGAACCATCAAATGCGCTTAACTGCTTCACTCTGCCAATCTTTTCCTCGTGCTTTCCCCATTGTGACACGCGTGAGGGGGAAATGGCCAGATGAATGGGCCAAAAGCAAATCAGACAAATTGATAAAAAGTCACAAAATGAAGTCAGAGCAAAACACAATAACAGTCACACGAACACGAAGCGCCGTCGAAAATGATAGAACTCCGTGTCTTGAATGAAAGTTATTGTTATTCTTGCGGATTTAGTTTTCGCCTTAATTCATGTTTGTTTTCTTTACGCCTTGTTTGTTTTTCTTTTTATGGTAAGCGGAAATTCTGTTTTCGGAGTCATGGTCACGTAGTGACTTGTAGTGGATCAAATCTACGTGGTTTCTTATCCGACCTAAGACAACAGAAATCGAAAAAAATATGAATTTATTTATTTTAAGTGGGGAATAATATTTTGGGAACATTTTAAAGAGTGTGTTGTATATATTTTTGTACACTTTACGCATGTTATTTTGTCACTTTTCAAATTAATTTGCCACTCAACCGCATTTTACTAATGCCCACTTTCAATTAATCTAAACTAATTGGCCAGAGTTCAAAACTAATGGTTGTAAGCCGTGTGATGGACTGATTTAATTAAGTTTATATTCGACTTAAGCCTTGTTTTTTGTGGGCCACATTTTCCTGACTTTCTTTGTGTGCGTTGCGATAATTATCCGTTCGTTGTCAGACTTAATTGAACTGCAGTCAATGGCAGCGCCAGGAAAAGCCACAAGATACATATCTGCACATGCATTTAAATATGTAATATATGTGTGTACTTATGTATATTACTTACGACGTCACTTGTGGCATGTTTGCATTTGCCATTTCAGGCGCATTAGGGGGCAATTAAATGCTGATGTCTTTCAACCGCTTGTGTAATGCCATGTTTGATGTTTGCCCCTCGATGTTCGATAATTTGGAGTGGAGTGGAGTGAACAGTAGAAGGCCTGGTAATTATGTGGGTGGCATTTGGGGCACGTACAACAAACAATCCCGTAAAATATAAAATACTTATCAGCTTCTGCTCTCTCTCTCTGCTCACCTGTGCGAGGGGAGGGCGTGGAGTTGTGGAAATTCCTGCCAGGCCCTAAGTAGTCATCATCAGTCATGCGTGCGCAGATATTTTAAGTGCTTTCTCCCGGAACGTGCCTCTGGAGCTCCCTGCTCCTGCCCCATTCCAGGAAAGCTTACTATGTGTATAGGGAGCCAGGCGAGGAGCCAGAGATCCAGGTACTATATTATAATGCCTATGCTTACAGCCTCGCCTGACTGGCATTGCAATCCTACACGGAAAAAAAATTGATGAGATATGAAGATGATGTTGATGAAATTCCGAATCAATTCTATTTCCATATGGGGTGAATCACTTTGTCTTTTTGCTCTCAGTCTCGTTCTTACCCAGAGTAATTTTAGAGATTTAAAAGAAAGAATATAATTACTATGCGAATATCATATTAAATCATATCCTTATCGGTTTCTTTCTGTGTACCAACCCATCCAACCCATCCAACCCATCGATTGCCCATCTAACGGGGCAAATGCTTTAGGCCTCGCCGCGCTGCAATGTCTGGTTTAAGGGCCATAATGAATGGCCACTTGAAGCGCGTGAGGGGATAAAGTCGAGGGGAAATTGCCGAGCAGGGCAGCCCAACTGCAATCGAGATGATAGCAGTCGATTATCGATGGAGAAAAGGGGGAGTATAATGCGATTTAAGTTTCAACAGAAGAGCAAAATTATCTATATTTATGGCTGGTAATTACATCTGTGGTTCAAGACAGACTTACTCAAGTAATTGAATACGTTGAAATACTTGTATTTAAGTACTACATATATAATATTGATATATAAGGACCTTTAATATTATGGGGCAAGTTAAATTCCAAAACTTAGAACACTGCAATCGCACACAAACCAATTCTAGATGCACTTTCAAAGGCTTAAATGCAGAAAAGCAGTCTCATATGCATTATGAATGCAGTGAAATAATGGGATGAGTATGCGCCTTTAGTCCTGTTGTTCCTCTGAGTATTGTTGCTTCAGTTATTATGGTTGTTGATACTGTTGGTGGTGTTTTGAATTCGGTTTTGTAACAGGTTGGCTTCTGCTGTGGCCATTGTCACAGCTTTTGCTGCTGCTGCTGTGTGTTGATAATGGGATTGCTATTAAAGTGGAACGAGATGGAGCCGAGAAAATCACAAAACAAAGCTCCGAAAATCTAAGCTGCACACACAGTTTTCCCACCTCCCCCCTCTTTCTTTTGCCCACACATTTTCCAGCGCTTTTCTCCACCCAGGAGAACAATGAGTTTAGAGCAAATACAGAAAAATAAAGAAAAATTGCTGTTGTTCTGTGAGGAAAAACACACTGCATTAGAGCCTGGCGCAAAAAAAACAAACAAACAATTAACCCTGTGGTGTCAACTGGGGTCTGATAAAAACGCCATAAAGTTAATGGTGTGTAGGAAGATTTAGCGAAGAAAAGTTAAGCTTATGGGAAACTTTAAAATATACAAATATTTTCTTAAAGTTCTTAGAAGATCTTATTTATATACATGTAATATTTGAGTTCACCTAGTTGATATTAAAAGAAAGTTTGCAATTTCATTGTTGCCACAAAATTGTTTTGCTTATAAAATTCTTAGCAACTTGTTGGAACTTTTGGTTAAACTTTTCAAATGCATAAGATTGCTAAGAAAATTAAATAATTTTTGATTGAAGACTCCTTTGCAAGCAGTAAATAAATTTAAATTGGTGTAAACTTTAGTGGGTTAAATACTCTTCGAACTTCCTTGAAGGTCAGGCCAACTAATACATTACGGGTCATTTATTTGAAATGCTCTCTACTCGGTCTTGGTCTTCTCACCCCCACTCCTTGGCCATCCCTCGAGCTGATTGTCAAGAGTATGAAATATATCAAAACATTTGGCTGTGTTTGACAAGCAGTCAAACTCCTTGAGCGGCCGCTCGTCAAGTGCTGGGAAATCTGCCTCTCGACGGCACTTTCCAACCACCCCAACCCACCATTTTCCGCCCCGAAAGAGGAGAACAAAAAAGGAAAGGCAAAAAATAAGAGGAATTCGCAAGAAATTTCATTTCCTGATGCTCAACTGGAAACGGCGGTTGGTGGCAACCCAACCCCAACCCCAAAGCTCTGAGCTCGACCCCCGAGCTGTACTCATTTGGCTTTAACATAAAACCAATTTAAACTTGGCCAAGTGGGCCAGGATGGGTACTCGGGAAGGTCTGTTTAACGTTCCTCAATATGCAGACAGACAATAACAAACTACCAAGCTGCCTTTGGATGAAAAACGAGAAAGAAAACCATTTTAATTTCATTTCAGAGCCGTAATTTTAAGTTCGAGTTCCGCACCTGTCCTTGTGTGGGTGTGGGCGGTCTGCCACTTAATACTCGTGGGAAAAACAACAATGGTAATCCTGCCAAAAAAAAGAACAAAAACAAAAAAGGACCAACTGAAGCGCCAAGGCAAACAGCCAAAGAAGAAACTTGATAATAACTCGAACTCGAACTCGCTTGCTTTCTGGCTTTATTCCTTAAGACCCGAAGTTTTTGGGGGGCCAAAAGCAGCTACCCCATCTCTATTCCATTTTGGGAAGGACACGGATGTGGCACGTTTGGCCCACTCATCCCCTTGCTCATCCCGTTTTGTCTTTCATAATTGCGGCGGATTGTGAAAATTAAGCAACTCGCTCATAATAAAAACCAGCATCCTCGACGATAACGATTAAGGCAACAGATTTATAGACACACATGCCGCTTTTCTATACGTGTGGGTTTTTTTGGGAGGGATATCAGATTGTGTGTGTTTTAGCCCCAACAGGTGCCAAAGTCGTTGCTTTTTCCCTTCGCTTCGCAAGGGCCTCACTTTTAGCCCCGATCCCAATCCCTCCTTAGTTAAGTGCAAGTGCAATTTAAATTCCAAATTTGTTAAACTGTCACAAGTGTTTTGAATACGAAATGAGGGAGTCTCACAGAGAGACAGCACGTTACCTAACCATAATAACTATTTGTTACGAAGTTTAGGTTAAGGTAGAGATAAAAGAGAAAGGAATTATTTATATAAGGTTTACCAAAATTGCTATATCATTATTATATTATTGTTTTCTTACAAAATGTTTTTAAAATGGTCTATAAGTTCATTGTAATATATTTTTCATAACCCTGAGCAAAATCTCACTCAAAGAGGTTTTTTAACAGTAAATTGTTTTGTTTAAATAGTGTGGCCAGCATTGTTTTAGATGCAAATCTTCGTGTTAAAAAGTAAACAGCATATGTTCTGAAATTCTTCCAAATTTTTAAACCTGTTGCGTTAATAGACATTTTCAATGCCTTATATATATATATGGCTTACATACATAGTGTGATTTTAACATATTTGACTTGAGGACCTATAAATTTCTTCAGTTCTTATGATGTATATTTTTGAAACGCACCTTTCTTGGCTTATATGGATTGTGTGGGGCCGGGCTAGGCATAATTATACAGCGCAAATCTGTGAAACTGTGAAGGGGCGATGAACGATGGAGGGTGGTACGGATCGGGAGATGGAAAATGGGTGGGTTGTTGGATGGCGTGGCAAGTCAGGTGAATGTGAAAATTGCTTAGTAAAAAATAACAAAAACAAACCCAAAGAAAGAGGAAACTTTGACTTTTGAGCATGGGGATGGTACCTAAACAAACACGGACAGGACAACTTTGAGTTACGATGGCACACGCACATGAAACAGTGTGTGAAAGTGTGTTTGTGCTGCTGTTGGTGTGCGTGTGTGTGCCGTGCATGAGTAATAGTAATGATGTTGGCCCACTCAAGAAGTAGAACAGCCCCCAACCAGGGCTTATGAATAAATTAAGAGGGAAAACCCCACCCAAAACAGCCACCCACTAACAAAATGGGGACAGAAGGCGCAAATAAAAAAGAGCAATTTAAATGCGAACGCAAAAATGTTGAGGCATCTCCAAGGAGGAGAAAAGCTGGGTGGAAGGTGAGATAAGGCCAGGCGGCAACTGAAGATAATGCCGTTTAAATAGAATCCCTGGCAAAGGTTTTTCGCCGGCGACGCTTTGGGCCAAGTAAACTGCAAGACATAAAGAAAATGACGCCACTGACACGGTGGCATAGCTAACTGAAGGGGAGGGGCTGTCACCCGAGGGGAGAGGTGAGGCGATGGGGCGGCACTCGCACAGGTGATTTACATAGCATACTTAAGTGGAGCACTTTGTGAACCCCGCCCCTCCCCTCGCATTTGGGATATCATCATCATCAGTCTCAACAAATGTTCCACACACACACACACACACACAAACAGCCGGAGAAAGAGATAGATAGATGGTAAATGAAAGAGATAGGTATAAAGTGGGAATAAGCTAGGCAAAGGCCAAGTGAAATCATAAAAAAGGAGCATTTTATGAATAAAATGTATTACAAGCGACAGCATACGGAGTTTGACATTTTTATTATGCCAGCGAGGGTAGAAATCAGATAAAAAGAATAACGATGGCGAAGATGAAACATTGATGAGATACACTGTAAACCAGAGGTTTCAATCTGAAAATATGGTATAAGCAATATAAGTAACATATCATAAACCATCGTTTTTATAACCAATTTTGTTTACTTGCTTAAAGGATAAATCGATTTACTTTAGTACTTTGGTATACTGGCTTATAAAAATACACTATTTAGTGAAATTTAAAAACAAGTATTATATACAATTCTTACACATCATTAGACGTCGTATTCAATGTGAAATTGTTTTTATAAATCCCATTTTTGGCGATTACTTATTTTTTTTACGAACCCATAGTTATATTAGGCTCAAATCTAATTATGATGTTATAAAAAAATATTTTATCAACTGGACTTCGTGTTGTAAGAAAACATTTTCACAGTACACTTTACAACATTGTAGTGAAGTTTTTGGCTCTCCACAAAAAAATGTTCCCTTGCCAGCTTTGCCTTCATAGTGAGTCCATTCGTGCGACTAAAGTATTCGGTTTGAGAACTGCGAATAAAGCGAAAAAGTTGCGGATCCCACAAAGTCAAGTGTCAAGTTTGCCAGCCAGGCAGCCATTCGCAGTCGTAGTGGGATTCCCCGGATTAGCGGCGAAAACCGCGCAACAGTGGAGGACAAACAAGTTTTCAGCATTAGTCGTAATCGGATGAGGGGCAAACAAAAAGCATTGGGTGAACCGCTTTGGGTCCCTTGGAGCGCACCTAATTCAATTATTATTGCCACTCCCAAAAGAATGGCTCAGGGCAGCAGAGGACAAAAGCCAAGCTGGCTAAGCAAAATGTATTTTAAATAAATATGATTTATTATGTTTGACATGCCCGAAAAAAGGGGGTGGATGGATGGATGGATGGATGGATAAGACCCAACTGGGGAGGCAATCTGCTGGAAGGACTGCTGCCAAACTGCTGTGCACTCAAAGTAAATTTGACTCAAGGTACACATGGCTTTTTTTATGGTGCCACGAGAAAGGGATTGGGGCAAAAGACCGAGCCCCAGGGATGGATTGTGGCTGTGCCACCTCTCGAAAGGCTTGAATCATCAACAGGTTGGTCGGGGATTCATTGGGGATTGGCCAGAATTTCCGCCGAATCTGTCTGTTTCGGCTTTGGATTGACAAACGTGAAAAGGAAAATACGTAAATGCAATATAAATTTACTGTATGATTGATATTGGTTATGCTCCACCGAACGCGTGTCTATATACGTGGGGTTGTACATCGCATATGTGCATATGGAGGCAGCCTTAATGGCCGTGGTATAATATTGACACAGAGCACAAGAGCTGGCCTGGAAAATAACCAAAAAATATATTGCCAGGAGATTGTGGGCTATTAGCGGTGTGGGGGGAGAGTTTTTTGAGTTCATCGGAGTCGGAAAATTGAGGGAAATGATGGATATCGCACTGAACTTTGCCCAATCCCCCAAATACTTTAAGCCAGTGCAAGTGTGACTAAGTAACTGACTTGTTTGCTTCAACACACATTTTTCACATTCATTTGGAGCTTTAAATAGAATGCAGTGCATAAAGAAAAGTAAATCAAGAGGAAATCTGTTCCGTTTTGCAAAAGATTTTATTCATTTTATTTACACTTGAAATACTCTAAAAACAAAAACCTAAATGAAACCCCAAGAAAAATAAACTATTTAAAAGAGAGTAGAAAATATATAAACTGAAAGTAATTGTATATTTACATGAGTAAAATGGACACCCAGTTTGCATATTTGAATGCATTTCAAGCTTGAAAAGGTGATGAAAATCTGGCAATTATTTCGCTCCGGAAACTTCTCCATATTTGTGTGCAAGGGAATTCAACCACAGGACAGCATACATTTATGTAGCAATTTAATGCGATTCAGTCCAAAATGTCATTGGGATAGTCATTAGTTCCTGACTCACGTGGAGACAATGGAGGTCCATTGGACATTGCCTGGCCTGGGGTCTAAGCCCATAATCCCATAAGATTAACGCACAATGGCTACGAATCTATTCAGTTGGGGGTAACATGATTTAGTCTTCCATAAATTACCACTGTTTAGTTCCAATCAACGGGACAAAGCTCAACTAAACTCCTGGCCAACAGAGACAGTAAGAATATCATTTGAAACCATATATAAGCCCCAAACTATACATCAACAGGGGAATGTATAGCTGGGGGAGATGACAACGTGGCAACTAGTTGAATATGAAATTCAATTTATATTGAACTGTAGAAGAGAGTATCGAAACTGGCGGGTCCTATTACCCAGAACATTAAAATAAATATGAAAGAAAGGAATATTTTAAATCATGATTTGTTTTTTCGTATTCGTATAAATAAGAAAGTTGTAATCTCTATTTTTTTAACAAAGTTCCCAAATTCTAGTTTTATATCCGATGCACAAGCTTAAACACAGTTTGTTCGCCATTAGAGTATTCCGAGTTCCTGTTTGAACTTTTGGCCTGCGGTGGTGGGGATTTGGGGTCGGATCCCGTTTCGTGACAAGGGGGAATAAGTTTAAGGCCAAGTTCGACAAACCCTCTGCAGACCCGAAAACAAACCCGCTTAACCCTAAAATGCTGAGTTTATGGTCAGTGCCGGACGACTGCAGAACGCTTGTAGGTGAATTTATGTACCTAACTCAGCCAGACAGCCATACTTACTCTCTGGAGGTGTGTGCTTTTGCTTTGCTCGTGCTTGTGCTGTGCTTGTGCTTGTGCTTGTGTTTGGGCTTGTGCTCGTGCTGCCCATTTAGGCTCTTGGCCAGTGTTGTAAGCAAATAAACCCACACAAAACATGGTCCAAACTGAAAATATTTAGTCGAGCTTTTATGCATAACTAATTGGCTCTGCCTGGTTTTGGTTCTCGCTCGTGTTTGCTGCTCCTCCTGCTTATGCACTAGCAGAAAAGTTCAGAGAATGCAGTTGGAAAAGAATTTGAAATTTTTAAATATTTTAAAAGCGAATTTGTAACCTATATTTCATTATAAAATCTACTATCAAATGCCAAATAAAATAAAATTCAGATTTAACATAGGATTAGCATAGAATTTAAGGGTTAAATGATCTTGACACTTGATTTATTTTGCACAAACTAACTAGATTTGTTTAAAAAAGTCTTCGTAACCTAAAGAAAAAAGGGTCTTTAGCTAACATTTTCTTTAATCTACATTTTAACTTATGTGTAGGTTGCCATGACTTTTTAAAATAATTCCAGGTTTTTAATAAAAATAAGCGGTGTCATAAAAAAGCTGTTACACCAAACGTTTGTGAAGAAATCGTTCTTTTTATATTTTTTAATGATTCATTATCGAGCTACAAGTTCTTGCTATTTTCATATTTTGTTAATTATCCAAATGGGTTATAAGAACCCCTTTTTTCCCCAAGTGTAATCCTGCTCCTTCGCCCGTTTGTGTGGTCATCGCCTGGTTGGTCCGTCTGCTGGTTGCCAGATATGTGCGCCTCTGGTCCACGGGCTTACAATGCTGGTTCTCGGTTAGGTGGTGCGTGCCGGACAATTGGACGGACGCAACAGGAATGTTGGCGCCTTCGGCGATTCCCCCCCTCGGAATCCCAACCCCACAACACCCCCGCCAACCCGCAGTTAAAGTGCACAATTTGCCACAATGTTGCTTGTTGCCTCTTTTTGCTGTTGTAGTTGTTGCTGTTGTTGTTCCTGTTGCTGCTTGTCATCAACAACGTTATGTTGTTATAGCCATCATCATCAGTAGCCCCACCAACACCACCACCACCACCATCATCCGCATCATCGTTGTCACGCTCTCACTGGCCTGTGTGCATTGTCAGCTAATTGAATTTTCAGCACGAAATGAAATTTAATTTATCTTTATTGTTTGTTTATGCCATCAAATGGGGAAAAAACAAAAACGAGCACAAAGCCGAAAAAAAATCAAATAACAATATACAACACCCTAAAGTTATGATAACAGGTTTTTAATATACTCTGAGGGGGGTTAATAGGTGTTTAACTCCAACGTAGAATTTAAAAAAATTCTCTCCTAAATTATGGACCTTTAAAAAGCCCCCGTTAAAATTTGTTTTTTAAGACTTAAACCATTTCAAAACACAATTTTTAATTGGACAGCAATGAGTTTTTATTGAGGTTAAAAAACATTACTTGTAATAAATTAATACCACCCCTGCTAAGAGCATTCAAATCTTCGACTTCCTATGATATTTTGCTGTTCGAAAGTCTCCGATTTGTCTCGCAAATCTGTTTGGTTTAAGCTTATTGGCTTACATTTTTGGCGAAACTCAAAAGTAAACAAACACTAAGTTTATTCTGTTTTTTCTTTGCAGACCCCAAAATGAAGCTCCCTTTGGGGCTTTTGTTGATCTGTCTGGGCCTGAGCCTGACCAAGGGTGAGTAAAACCGAAAGAAATCAAAAGGAATTCACTTAAATTAAATTTTAAAATATTTTCCCAACCAGGAGAGACGAATTTGCCACCCGTATTTACGCAGACCCTGAATAATATTATCCTTTACGAGAATGTGACTGTGGGTACAGTAGTTTTCCGGCTGGAAGCCTACGATCCTGAGGGAAGTCCTGTAACCTACGGTGCCATAGGCGCTGATCACTTTAGCGTGGATCCAGTATCTGGAAACATAACGCTGATAAAACCACTGGATCGCGAGGAGAAGGATACCCTAAAGTTCCTGGTATCGATAAGGGATCGCGTAGATCCCGAGGGAGAATCGGAGCGGGATAATGTGGTCGAGGTGCCGATCACTTTTATCATTCTCGATCTGAATGACAATCCTCCGGAGTTTCAAAATGTGAGTATGCAACTTTATCACCTATCAGCAATCTTTTTAAATCCTTTATTTACTCCATCCCTCTAATTATTTATTATTATATTTACATATTCTTCTGCAGACTCCCTATGAAGCTGATGTAAACGAAGATGCTGCGGTGGGAACCACTATCTTTGATAAGATTCTTGTTAAGGATAGGGATATAGCTGGCGATAGTCTCGATCTAAAATGCTTGCCACAGCAGCAAAGTCCCGAGGCCTGCAGCAAGTGAGTAGCTCTCGAATAATCTCTTGGAAAGGGAACTTATTTTTTGAATTCCCAACCAGATTCCGCCTGTATGTGACCAAGCGAGAGGCCACCATTTTGGAGGCAGCAGTTGTGCTCAATGATACCCTAAATTACAATCAGCGTATGGTGTACCACTTCCAAATCGAAGCCACCGATGGGCCGCACAAGACCCAAACCACTTTCGAGGCAAGGGTGAAGGATGTGCAGGACAAACCGCCCGTATTTCAGGGCTCCCTCTCGACTGTTATTGATGAGGACAGTCCCATTAACACTTTGGTTCTCACTGTCCATGCCAGAGATGGTGACACTGGAGAACCCAGAAAGATTGTCTATGATCTGAAGACAAGTAAGTAATAAATCAAGTCTTATAAGTATCGACTAACTAAAAAATAAATTTATTCCCTTTACTAGATCCCAATGACTACTTCCTGCTGGACGCCCAGTCTGGAGAACTGCGCACCGCCAAACCCTTGGATCGAGAAGCTCTGGAGGATTCCACGGGCATTATTTCGCTGGTGATCCGTGCCAGGGAGCTGGTTAATGGAGTTCCCAGCGATGATCCGCTGACGAGTGCCACGGCCAAGGCAACGGTGACCATTAGGGATGTTAACGACTCTCCGCCGGTGTTCAATCACAAGGAGTACTCGGTGTCCCTCTTGGAGAACACACCACCCGGCACTCCCCTCGCTCTGGACATGAGTGTCAGCGATGCTGATGTGGGCATCAATTCAAAGTTTGCCCTACGCCTGGATGATGTATCTGGGGTATTCGATGTGGAGCCCAAGCTGGTCACCGGCTACTCGCAGGTGAACATTCGCGTGGCAAACGGCACCTTGGACTATGAGAATCCCAACCAGAGGAAGTTCATCGTACTGGTGGTGGCCGAGGAGACGGACACCAATCCTAAGCTATCTTCCACGGCAACGATTACGGTGAGCGTTCTGGATGCTAACGACAACAAGCCCGTTTTCGAGCAGGAGAGCTACTCGGCATCCGTTTCGGAGGCAGCGCTTCCGGGTCAGTACATAGCCACCATTACGGCCAGGGATGTGGATTCCGGAAGCTATGGTGACTCCGGCATTCGCTACAGCCTATCCGGAACCGGAGCCGAACTCTTCCATGTCAACGAGCGGACAGGTGTCATTAGCCTGGCCAACTGTCATGGCGAAGGGGAGGGCAACCGACGCGAGCGACGTGATCTGCACGAGGATGAAAACGATGAGGAGGCTAATGGCGATGGCGAGGGCCATCTGGAAATGCTTTCCATGGAGGTGGCTCCCAGGGAGATTGGCACCGAGCCCACCGTCCAGTATACGTTAATCACCCAGGCGCCAGAGGAGCCAGAGGTGTCGTCATCGTCATCGTCGGATCCACAATCCGCTCCAGTTCCACACGCAGCTCCATCTCCATCTGGAGTTCCCGCAGCGAATGCTAATGACGACAAGGCACCGCAGACGTGTCTGGACTACGAATCGGTGACCACGTACTTCTTGTCATACAAGGTGAGTGACTGTCTCAATCTTCGTGTGCGAGTGGGTGGCAAGGTTTTTATGTGCGTAACTTGGTAGGGGGAATCATGTGAGATGTGTTTCGTGTAGGCAGATCTTCCTCTAACATAAATAACGAGAGAGGATTAAAATTCAGGACTGCGGTTCTGTAACATCACGTCACACAACACCTTAATACTGATTATAAGAATTTAAAACAAATTTACCGGACACAAAAAATACAATGTAGTGTTATTACACTTTTTAGTACTTAATAATTCATTAAACGCTATTTATTATTTAGTGCATAAATCAGTTTTCATTATAACACCTGTTAAGTTTAGCCCGCATTTAAAAACGTTTATATATACTAATGTATTAATGTGTTGTGCATTTTGTTGAGCAAATAATTATGATAACTTGCTGAATAAATTAATAGCGTAAACAATTATTATTCATAATCTTTTTTAGAGAATTGTGCGATTTATTGACAACTGAAGAACATTAAATAATAATTAATTTGCATAAATTAATTTTAGGCATTTAATCATTTATTGTGATACCAATCTGATAAGCGTAATATATAATTAATTGCGAATTTAATAATGAATTTTTGTTAAGGAAGGCTTTAAACATTAGGATTTTATATATCTTGTAAAGTTTTAAATCTAATGCTAAATTTGACCACTGTCTTTACAGGCCACCGATGACAATGGGCGTGGTTCCGCCTCTGTGGTTTCCCTCCGGATTTCTGTGACGGATGCCAATGATTCACCACCAGTTTGCGAAAGTCCCCTGTACAGGGCGAGTGTGGATGAGGGTGCCGTGGTCTTCGATTCGCCGCTGATTGTGAAGGCACGGGATGCGGACACCATGTCCAGAATTAGCTACAGAATCCGTGGATCCGAGCAGGTGGAGGCCATCTTTGACATTGATCGTGAGACAGGTCAGATTAGCATCAGGCCAAATGCCACTCTGGATGTGACCAATTTGAACAGCGATCAGCTTATCTTCGCTGTGGAGGCCAACGATGGTCTCTTCTCGGCCCACTGTGGAGTGAATATCACCGTGCGGGATGTCAATAACCATGTGCCCAATTTCGAGCAGCAGAGCTACAGTGCCGTCGTCGAGGAGAACTCGGAGATTGGAACGAGCGTAGAGCGGGTGCATGCCACCGATTTGGATACGGGCAAGAATGCCGAGCTACGATATCGGATACAACAGGGCAGCTTCGATGACTTTGGCATTGACGAGCGCACCGGTGAGGTGTTCGTCTCCCGGAAACTGGACTTTGATCGCCGCAACACCTATCTGCTGCAGGTCCAGGCCTCCGATTTGGGAACGCCCAGTCTCACGGGAACCGCCACGTTGACCATTAATGTTCAGAACAGCAATGACAAAGATCCCTATTTTGTGCCGGCCACCCAGCACGCTGAAGTGCGAGCGGATGCTCCTCCTGGCCAACTGGTGTACACTTTAATCGCCCTCGATCCCGATGTGGCCAGTCATAATGCCCTGGAGTTCGCTGGAACTGATGACATCACCGCCATCGATAAGGAGGGCAAGGAACTGCCGCATTATGATCAGTTCAAGGAGTACTTTAAGATCGCCAGGGACGGAAGGGTTTCGGTCAACAAGCAGTTGGATCGCAATCTGTTTGCCGTGATGAGGATCAATGTTTTGGTCACGGACAGCACAGCTCCCAATGTCCAGCAGGTGGGGATAATACATATTAAAACCTATTTTATATTATAATCATACTATTTATTTTTTTCAGGGTCGAGGTTTGCTGATTATACAGATAATTGATGTCAACAAGATTCCACCGGTGAGTAAAACATCAATCGATTTTATTTTGTAAATATAGAAATTAGATTGTATTTTAAGAATTTATATTATGATATAGCTTAGGTAGCATCAAAATTTTGGTTGGCCAACTCAATTTCATCCACACTGTCTGGTCCCAAGCTGTTTAAATCCTCTTTAAAAGAAACTAGAGTGGCCAAGTGAGTGTGGTGATCAGAATAAATATTCCTGAAACGAAAATGGGTAATAAAAGGATGTTTTCTTAAGAATGTTGAGCTTTACGTACAGCACAGAGATGCTGCAGGCGATCTTTATTCCCATCTTAAGAATAAAAAAGATAAAAACAGCCGTACTTTCCGGATACAGATAGCACAAACTGCCGTAGCCCAAAATGATCTCATAGAGATTAAGGATGACATTGTCTATGGCCTGCACTATGATGGTGGGCATGAGCATCTCAGCCTGTGAGTTGGTTAAAATGGGGTATCTGAAATGGACCTTAAATTGTAAAATAAAAGTTACCCCTTATTTGAATCACTCACATGGCCACAATGTTTGAAGCCAAACCGACAAAACATAGGGAAAAGCGGACCACGATGAGACCACTGATGAGGAATGTGAAGATCTCCCTGATCCATATCTCTTCACCAGAGCCATCCACGCCAACTTTAACATTTCGCAAATCGGCATATAAGCGGTATACATTCAAATACGTGGCACTGTGCAGTATGGCAAATATATTGATGAATAGCAGCTTAAGCTTGGTATGGGGGAGCTCATTGAATATTCCTTCCATGAGTGGAGATAGATGAAAAAGCTGGGTGTTCTGCTTAAAGTTTTACCACATAATTTTGACTCTGTTTTCAAAGATACAAATATAAACAAATAATTTTTTACAGCGCTTTAATGCACCATGGAGTGTGGAGCAGCCGCAAATCAAGCTGCAAATGGTGGAGGAGCAGCCTGTGGGCACCGTACTGACCACTCTTCAGGCCACCGATGAGGATTCTAGCATAGGGGAATACAACATAAGTGCCAACGACTATTTTGCCATTAACCAGACCAGCGGAGTGATCTACACCATTGCTCGACTGGATTACGAAGCAGTTAAGGAGGTCAAGTTCCAAGCCACAGTTAGTGATACGGGTGTGCCCGCCCTGACTTCCACCGCTGATGTGGTGGTGGACATTATCAACTTGAATGATAATGATCCCAAGTTCTCTCAAACCGATTATTACTTCAATGTCACTGAAAATTCACCCAGAGGCACTGTGGCGGGAAAAGTGGACGCCCAAGATGGAGATGTGGGCGTCTTTGGCGAGATTACATACACCCTTATTGGGGAGAATAACAAGTACTTTAGCATTGATGCTTATACGGGCAACGTGATGGTGGCCAATTCCTCCATTCTCGATCGGGAGCAAATCAAGGAGCTCACCTTGTCCGTGGTGGCCCAGGATAAGGCTCCTGCTGCAGTTCAAAAGTCAGCCACGGCTACGGTGAGTAAAATAACTTATAATATATGTACCTTAAACAATATATTTAAAAATATTCTATAATCTTTAGATCCACATCAATATTCTGGATGTCAATGATAATGCTCCTGTTTTCACGCGAGATGTCTACAACTCCACGGTGGCGGAAAATGCCGCCTATCAGCCACCTGCTGCCTTGCTCCAAGTTCAAGCCATTGACCAGGATGAGGGTCTCTATGGAGATGTACGCTATATCATCACGTCTGGCAACGAAATGGCCCTCTTCAAGCTGGATGCTCAGTCGGGCATTGTGTATCCCGCGCAGAGTTTATCCGGAAAACATGGAGCCTACGAGCTGACCATTTCGGCACGTGATACCCAGGGATCGGGCACCATGGAGAGTACAGCCAAAGCGATTATCACAGTGCTAAGAGTTAATCGCCACAAGCCAGAGTTTGTTATACCCGCACTTTCCAATGCCACCATTGAGATACCCGGTGATATTGTGCAGCCGGATTACCTACTGCTCACCGTTAGGGCAATGGATAATGATACGGAGGAGAACGGCAAGATCAGTTACCACTTGCAGGTGAACAACAGAAATGAGCAGCAAACTGGGGAGTTTAAGATCGACGAGGCGACAGGGGAATTGAGAGCGAGGACGCAGCTCAATCGCAAGAATCGAGCCAAGTAAGTCGCCCCAAATTTGACGAAAAACTCTCTTTAATTTGTAATTCTTCCTTTAGCTACGACATTATCCTGGTGGCCCGTGATGCAGGCAATCCTCCATTTGAATCGCTACGTCTTCTCAGCGTTAGTATCGTGGATGCCAACGAAAACCGCCCAGAGTTCCCAGATGCCTCTAATCCCTATAAGGTATCAATCAACGAGAATAGCGGCCGGGATGTGAAAATCGGACATATTCAAGCTGCATCCAGGAGCAAGCATAACCGGGACATCTTCTACTACATGTTGTTGGGCAATGAGGATGGTGCCTTCTATGTGGACAAATTGACTGGTGATATTTACACCAACAAGAGCTTGGATCGCGAGGAAACGGATGTGTACACTTTGTACATCCTGGCCAGCATTAAGGCGGATCTGCACATCTCCGAAGAGGAACGCGCCGCGTTCTCCATCAAGACCCTAAATCGAGATAACACAGTCGCAAAGGTAGCCATCACCGTGCTGGATGTGAACGATAATCCTCCCGTGTTTGAGAAATCCATCTACTATGCCGGAGTAAATGCCAATGCCAAGATGGGTGCAGCCATAACCCTGGTTAATGCTACGGATGCGGATCAGGGAAAGAATGCCAAGATAGAGTTTATGATCGTCGCTTCGAATCTGTACAAGTTTGGGGCAACCAAGGCGACAGGTTCTATTGTACCCAGTCCGTTTGCCATTTCGCAGGATGGACGCATCTCTGCAAACACCATCATGGCCGAGTATAACCAGGATCGTTTCGAACTGGAGATTGTGGCCAGGGAACTGGAGCAGCCCCAGCGATCAGCCAGCACCAAAGTTAATGTGAGTGATGGGAAAATCATCTGCTTATCCAAATATCCATTATTAATAAATTATTTTCATACAGATCTGGGTCTTTGATGGCACCCAACTGGTGCGTGTAATCCTGTCGCGTCCGCCGGAAGAGGTTTACCAGGAGCAGGAGGAGATTATTGCCGAGTTACGCAATGCCACCCAACATCGCATCATCGTCGACGAGATACGATTCCATTTGGACTCCATTGGCCGCATTCGCATGGATTGGTGTGACCTGTACTTCCATGCCGTGGACCCTCAAACCCAGCAGATTGCTCCCGTCGATGAAATTCTCAAGGATATCGACAGAAACTACGATTATCTGAAGGTGGCATATTTGAACTTCAATCTTTTGATCTTTTTTGATTAAGTATTTTTGTTTTTAAGGATTACTATGCTGGCTTTGCCATAGAAAACGTTGTGCCCGCCTACATCGCTATTGTGCAAGATGAGTTTGACCTGGCAGTGGCTGGTCTAGTGGCCCTGGTCATTGTCCTTTTTGTGGGCGTTATTAGTTTTATTGTCTTGTGCTGCTGCCTGAAGCACTGGAATCTATCTGTGCCTGTGGAGACGCGTCGCAAGGAGGCCCTGATTAAGAAACAGATTATCGAGGACCTGAATACTACCGAAAATCCGCTATGGATAGAACAGTAAGTGACTATCGGAAATGGATGGGGATGTATCTTAAATTTTTGATTATTTTTTTCCGTTAGAAAACTGAAACTCTATGAGGAACAGGAGCTGACCATGCAGGTCTTCTCGGAGCCCGATCACATCTCAAACTCTGAGGCGCCGGGCCACCTGGAGCATCGAAGCTCACTTGAGCAGGTCCACCATGTGGGTCAGTCGGTGGACAACACGTATGCCACCATTCAGCCGCGTAACAATCAAAATCGTCTCATTGGCGGCGGTGGTGCCGGTGGTGGTTCGATGCGCAGTGGTGGTGGCGCCAGCGCCGGAGGAGTGGGCGGTGCTGGCTTGCTGCTGGCCCGCGTCGATCCGCACATGAATGAGTTTGCGGACTACGCCACGTTGCGGAACAATCGGGCGCCATCGGTAAGAAACTGGAAAGCCAAATCATGATCCACAGATCTAAATTTAAGTTTTCCACCCCCTTTCAGCTGTACGAGTTCACAGGATCCACTTTCCAGGCACCCATCCGGGATGGCGACGATGCCGTGGCCGAGCTGATCTAAGCCTCGATGGGAGCTGCTGCCCAAAAAGATGTGTAAATTATGTAGTAGCTGTGTATCTGTGTAGTTGACAAGCCCTTGCCGTGGTTTAGTTCAAACCGAATCTGTTCTGTTGCATCTTTGAGTTCGCCGTTGCGTTTACACCAACAATATTCTAGACACGTACATAGCACATATAAATACATATATACATAGCGTAGTTGTATCTGGTAAGCCAGCATTATATCTAGAACTCAAGTAACCAGGATAGAGAGCCAGGTGCAGAAACAGAAACAGAAGCAGAACTACAAGAACCCATAGAGGAAATTCTCCCGCATAAATAATGACAATAATATATATGTACTATTATATATTGACAATGTCTAGCCGTAATGAAACGATATGAATATGTAAGAGTTACTAATGTACATCCTACATCTGCATCTACACAATTCAGTCCACACGAATACTTCCGCGATATTAGTTTTAATGGCGTTTCAAATGCGTCCACAGCCTAAGTTGTACCACTAAAAAGACTAAATTATTTGCTCTTCCAATTCCGTACTACGTTTAGTTGTGTCGCTAACATTTAGTTATCTAGATCCTAGTTTAATTAGCCAAACTTGCTCATACTCATAAGTTCAGATTTTAAGTTGGAGAGAATTGGAAATGTACAACGAACTAAGTTACTTTTGACCGCTGTTCGATTCCTCACGGACAGAGCCAGAAACTCATTTATGTTTGCATTTACATTAAACATATTATACAAATAAGTAATTTGAAGTTTTATTATTCTGGTCATTGGATAAAGATGGAGGTTTTCCATTTTCCACCTGTTGATATTTGCAACCAGGCGTTGCCGAGGACCGGAAGGTTGCTAGCCGGTGAAGGTAGAATAACAAACTCGCACCCTTAGGGATTTTTCCCAGCACAGGCATTTCTGATTTTCCAATCATCAAAATCGTCGGGAAAAGCTGTCGAATTCCCGAGGCACACACGAGTTTATATTAAATATATTTTTTGAGTTTTAAATTTAAACAAATACCGTCGAAATGGAGGACCTAGATATAACCAGCGTGGGTCAGTTCCAGACCCTGGTGCGCTACAACAATCCGGTGCTGGTGGTGAAGCACCCGGACAAAAAGGGGGGCGCTCCGCTGACGGAGATTGAGATGAAGAGGCCCCAAACGGCGGGCGCTTTGCTAGATTCCAAAAGAGAAACCGAGGAGATACTCAACTCCATTCTACCACCGCGCTGCTGGGAAGAGGATGGTCAGCTGTGGCAGCAGTCCGTGTCCAGTACTCCAGCGACACGCCAGGATGTGATCAATTTGCAGGAGATGCTGGACACTAGGCTGCAGCAGACCCAGGCCCGCGAAACCGGCATCTGTCCCGTGCGCCGCGAGCTGTACTCCCAGTGTTTTGGTAAGTGGATAAGTTTTCCATTTCCAGCTCCTACCAACACTTCTCCCCGCAGACGAGATCATTCGCCAGGTGACCATAAACTGCTCGGAGCGCGGCCTATTGCTCCTGCGAATCCGGGATGAAATCGCCATGTCTATGGAGGCCTATGAGACACTATACTGCAGCTCCGTGGCCTTCGGCATGCGCAAAGCTTTACAGGCACACGAGGAAAAGGAAATGCTCCGCGATCGCGTCAAGACTCTTGAACTGGACAAAGAGGCACTCGAGGAGATCATCGCAGACATGAAGCTCAAGCAGGAGCAGGCCGAACGGCGCAATGCCGAGCTGAGGGCCTCCGAGGAGAAGAAATTCACCGAGGAGATTACGTTCTTGAAGAAGACCAACGCCCAGTTGAAGGCTCAGCTGGAGGGCATAACCGCACCCAAGAAGTAAACTGGTATTATGGGGTGTGTGTCCATGCGTTTTGCATTTGTCACTTTAAAACTTTGTTGGACTTATTGAAATTAAATTATTTGAGCAACTTAATAGTAACTAAGACTCCTCAGCAGGTGTGGGTACCTGTGTTGGCTCCTCGGTGGTTTCCTTTTCCACCTCCTCCCTTTGATCCATTTCCACCTCGTCCACACTTATCTCGTTTAGAATGGGTGTGGGCTTAAAGGCTTCCGCTGTTTTTTTCTTAGAAATTGGCGCTTCCTTAGCCACTCGTTTTTCCGGTGGCTCCTCGGAAACTTCCTCTGGAACATTATCCTCGTCTTCCTGGGGCAACTGGTTGCGCATGGCCTGCAACTCCTCTTCAGTGGGCAGGGTGCCCTTGAGTTCCTCCATTTTGGCCATGTACCGTTCGTAGACAAACTGTGCCATTTCGGACATGTTTTCTACAACTTTGACAGCATCCCTGGCCACATCAGCATTGGCCAAACGTTCCGTGGGATATTTATCATCGGGCACCAAACTCAGCTTCAAAGGTCGCTGTGTAAGCTAAAAGAAGACTTTTTTTAAAACTCCTGATATCTAAAAAGTGTATCCCAACTCACCAGTTTGAAGGTCTGCTGAAGTTCCAGACAGTTTTTAAACAGGGAGACCCTGCCAAACACATATAGACCAAGCCGCGCTCGACTCATAGCCACCACCAGACGTCGCACATCCCGCAGATGTCCCACCACCTTGGTGCGCACTAGAGAGATGAGAATGTAGTCGTTCTGCTGGCCCTGGTACTTATCCACGGTGGTGATCTTGTGCGGCCAACCGATGAGCGGATTATTGCCACAGCGGGCGTTGATCACGTCGCGGATGAGATGCTTCTGACCGTTGTAAGTGGTCAATATAGAGATTTTGGCCGCGGGATAGCCCATCAAACGCATGTACGTGTAGACGGCTACAATATACTCGGCCTCAGCAAGATTCTGTTTGGATAAGAAGCTGATTAGATTGGGAACTTTTTGGAGCTAGACATAGTAAAAAGGTCGCTTCTCACCTGATAAAAGTAGGGATTAGGTTCGCTTTCGCCCACGCCCTTGAAGTCCTCCACGTTGATAAGCTGATAGTCGTGTGCGAATCCTGGATTGGCCTTTTTGTACTCATCCCGCTCGAAGATGTGCTGCAGGTCCTCCAGCTTCTTGTAGCGCCACTTGTACAGCGAGCAGATGCTGGCTCGTGCACGACCCTGTCCATCCAGATCTACAGTGGGCACACCAAGACGCACCAGCCTGGTGAACAGACTCTGCTCCATGTTGGAATACTTTTGGAAGGCCATGTTCTTAATCACGGGTGGCAGCTGATGATGATCACCGATCATAATCCAGCGTTTCAGACGATTCAGTCCATCCAGCGGGTTCTGTAGTAGCAGCGGAATGAAAGTTTCGATCTCCAGGATCTGTGCAGATTCTTCCATAAGGATGTTGTCATATCGGAAGCCGAGGTTAACCAGTTCTTTACGTTTTAGTGCCGCATGAGTACAAGTCATGGCAATGATCTTTGCTTCTTTAACGAGCAAATATTTGGAGCGATCCAGACCCGTGCGCAGCAGTTCGAAGGCACGGAACTCTTCTAGTTCGTTGAAAATGTCCGAGATGTATCGGAAATTGGAGCAGGCTGCGTCCATCAGCTCCTCATAATTCGCACCCTTAAACAAGGGCTGCGGAGCATCTGCGAAGAATTTGCCAAAGGGAAAGTCCTTCTCAAACACGGCTCTCAGCTTCTCCACGTCGGTCTCCTCCCTATGCACGCTCATCTGACTCTGAAACTTCTCCCATCGCGCCATCACATTATACAGATAGAAGTAGCCAGCGGTCTCACAGGTATAAGCATTGTCACCACTGACACCAAGTGACTCCTGCAACTTCTGCACCTGGCTAAGGAGATCCACTCGCTTGGCCAATACATAGTTCACTCTACCATAGCGACTGTAGTCCTTCTCGGTCTCCAGAGCCTCCTCGCCGTGACCAAGACGCAGCAGATGACGCTCATCGATATCCAAGGCCATGATCTTTTCGAACAATTGGTTAAGCGCCTGATTGGAGTGGGTGACAATCAGGGTTCGCTGACTGGGGTGGTTATGATAGATATTCGATATGATTTGCACGGCCACGTCAGTCTTACCGGTTCCAGGGGGACCGACCACAAGTGTCAAACCCGGCTGCATTCCCGCACGAATGGCTTCCACTTGAGTGGGCGTAAAACGGATGGAGTTTCTAAAACAAAATAGCAGGGGTATTTATCAGTAACATGTAAATTGTAAATTGTAAGTTATTATAAATTAAACTAAGTTATTGATTCCTATACTCACTGCTTGGGCTTATCGCTGGGATATGGTCCCCTTGCTTCATACTTGTACGGCTGCACTGAAATAACCTTGGATAATTCCTGCTCTACCTTCTCTTCACCCTCCTCTTCATCGCTATCTTTGTGAATGGGCACATCCTCAAATATTAGTCGATAGGGCGGTTGTCGCTTCTCCTCCGGCACTTCACACTTCAACGTATAGTTGGGAAAACTGGCCTCAAGATGTTTGTAGTCCAAGAAAGTGTCGTTGAACTCCAGACTGCGTTCTTGATTGGACATATTACTGTAGTGGGCGGCCCCAGGGTCACCATAACCCAGCAGGATGTCATGCAGCCAAGGCGGAACCACGCATTCTGTATTCATTAAGTGGCGAATGGTCTCCAGCACAGCCTTGAAGTTATTCTCCTTGGGCTTGCGGCGCATCAGGATGTTGAAACTCTCGTAGACATCGTCGGCGCCCTAAATTAAAAAGGGATTAAATGGAAATCGGTACGGAATAGCTGGCAAACTCACCTCCTGAAGATCGTCCATATCCTGGCGGTACTGATTCGAGTCCAGCCAAACGCGATAGCAACGCTGCTCACCTGGCAGTTGTGGCCTTGGTTCCGGTCCATCTTCTATGACCCGTCCATTGGCATCCAGCATGCCCTCCACTTCGCAGCCGCGTACACTGACCAAACCCACCTGGGGAATGAATGGCTCCCGGTGCTTGTACTTAGTGCCATAAGGTTGCGTTGGCTTCACGGTAATCAGGAAGCAGACGTCGTGTTTCCGGAGGTTTTCCCACTCCGCCTTGATCTCTCGCCGCACGGAGAGGGTTACTCCCACATCTGCACGCACCCTCGAGGGCTTCTTTTCGCCGAGATGGGGTTTGGCCACTTCGACCACCGCAAAGCTGGCAATGGGTAGAGCCATTCTTGCCCAGCCTCCGAAGACCACATCGCCATCTTCCGACTGCCAGGGCAACATGCGGCTCACGGCATCCTCAATGTCCTGCCGGATCTCATAGGTGGATTCCAAACGGAAGAGGTTAAAGTTGCGCAGCAGATAGTCGTGAAGTGTCAGGAACTGCAGATTAAGCTTGGGCAGAGCCAGACAGCTGTCACCGGAATAGTATTCCGAGGGCACCACGTTCTCATCCCAGATGATCTGCTCGGTGGGATACAGGGGCATCTCATTAAGTGCCTCCAACTGCGAGCAGCGTCGCTCGTGGCGCGTAATCAGCAACTCACGTAGAAACTGCTCGTCCACACGATGCCAGTCTAAGGGTGCCGCCACCTCCTCGGGAACCAGATTCAAGAAAGTGGCAATCTGCAAAAGTCCCTTGCCATCTAAACCACCAAAGTGCTGCTCCAGCGACTCCCGGTTATCCACTGTGGCCACATTGGACAAAGCAAAGACCCGCAGACTGGGAAACTTGGCGAACACCGCCCGCTGGAGCGAGGTGATCTTCTTGTAGTGCAGCTGGGTCATGTCGTGATCCGTGAGCGAGCTGCCGGTGACGTCGTTGATCTCGAAGCGGGTGTAAAACTTCAGCATGTCCAAGAGCTGTAAGTATAAGTAAATAAAGATCAAGTTATTTAAAGCTTATTTACACTGATAAAAAAATAAATATTTAATAGTAACATGTTTGAATTCGAGGTCCTTTCAAATCTATCTATCTTGATCTATATCTTGAATGATGTTCAAATATTCCTCTAAGTGTTCTTGTGAATTCCAGATTGATCCCAACATTTTCTTCTGTGTAGAATCGACCCTCAAACTAGGTGATCCGCTCCTGTTCGAATCCCCAAACGCGTGTATTGAATGGAACGTGTTTTGTTGTTTTACTACCTGCCTGGCCTCGTGAATTCTACAAACTCACGCAAACATTAAACAATTCTCTCGGTATTACACTCTCTGTCTCTCTTAATTTCAGCTGCACTACAGGTATTCAAAGCCAGACATGCTATGTAAGCCAAGCCGGTTGGTCTGCCCCAAAAGGTTGATACGTCATCAGTTTGGGCAAGACAACTCAAACACACACACTGGCTTTGACTTTAGCTATGTGTGCGTGAGAGCGAGGGCTAATTAGACGAGCCAGGTGAGCGGAAAGCGGAAGTCCTAGCAGGAGAAATGGGGGACTTTCCCTGGAAACCCAATACGAGCGTGTGTGTTCAATACAAATCTGTGCTGAAGGTTAGCTGAAGGGTGTTGCAGACTAACTATTGACTAAAGGAATATGTTTAAAGAAGGTTCCTGTCTCCTTTCGACCCCCTCCTCCCCTTTTGAGTGTTTGTGGAGGTGCGAGAGGACAAGTGTGTTGACAAGGCACGCGTCATCGGGGGATTGCACACAGCTGCATCTTATCACACCGCATCATCTAGTCACATCCTCGATGAGGACAAGGGAGGGGGTAGCTCTGGAGAGCGCTAGAGGAGCAAACAAAGCCTTCGCATACTCATAGAGCCAGACATTGCCGGTTCCTGCCTTACTTGCACCGACTACTTGCTCCAATTGATAATTTCCGTCGCTCAATTTAAACAAGAGAGCGGGGAGAGGGAACGAGAGATGTAGAGAGGGAGTGCATTCAAAGCCCTGCTTCAACTTTTTACACCCTCTATAAGAAACTGGGTATATTGTGTGTATGTAATAGGAATATGGAAGATACCACCATCATAAAAAGAACATCAGAACTGTTCTTATAATCACTTAAAATGTTTGAATTGATCGAGAGCTGCCAAAAGTTTAATAATAACCCCTTTTCTTAGTCTATGTATTTATAATCACATTTTTAATAAGATAAGAATTAGACATAAGACAAATAAATAAGATAAGATATCCATAATGCGTAGTAAAGGTCAACTGTATAATATATTTGTCTTTTAAGCAATCTTTGGAATTACTCAATTTGGATATGTGTTTTAGACTCTTACGAAATAAGTGTATTCACATTTTTGATACGCCAGCACTAGAATATCTTGAATTACTATGGGAGACACATTTTTAAGTGTCAAGGATTTCGAATCATAGGCATATACCAAAAATTGATGAAATTGGACAATATATAGAAGAGATATCATAGATAGTTGCATATCCTTTGAGGCAGGGCCGTATATAGCGGGTATCTTATAGTCGGGGCCGTCGAATAGCGCTCCGTCTGGTTTTTGGTGCGAGAGGGAGCGCTTTGGTGGGGGTTGAGCGCTACTCTCGCAACTCTCCACTCTCTCGCCGCCTTAGTGACTAGAAGTTAAGAGCCAGCGGCAGAGAGTCTCATTTGCTTTCTGTCGTCGCCTCGAATCGGTTGATGTTTCTTCCCCGATTCCCAGTTCGATTCGAATATTGTTTAAAGAGGAAGTGAAGCGCGCATTGTTTATTAACCGAATGTGAGTCTGAAATCCAGACTAAAGTGCCTTTGTGTGTGTGTGTTTTTATACGGAAAAGTGTCGCCTTACTTAAATTCTGGCATGCCAGTCATG
The DNA here is from genome assembly GCF_014743375.2 of Drosophila subpulchrella. Taxonomy (NCBI): domain Eukaryota; kingdom Metazoa; phylum Arthropoda; class Insecta; order Diptera; family Drosophilidae; genus Drosophila; species Drosophila subpulchrella. Next base: position 15,740,493 of record NC_050609.1, read on the forward strand.
ATCTTGGCTCACAGCCGGCACCTTGATGACGCATTTCTTGGCAAGCGCAGATCCACATAAACGACTAAGACAATTTGTATTTGTATCTGTATCTGTGACTGTGTTACCTAGCAAAAGATGCTCGTAAAAACGCTTGGCGCGCATTTTGCAGCCGGGCTATATGCAAAAAAATGCAGCTGCTCCGCTCTGCTGATTCCCCTGCTGTTCCCTGTACTACTCCTGATTTCAAGCCCCTTGCCGGTAAGCAGTCATGTCTCAAGTGGAGGATCGCCAGCGGAATCCACGACCGATCCCCACTTTGTGATGGTCAACAAATGCTGCGAAAAGTTCGAGATACACGTGGACGGCGAGTGCCAGCAGGTCAACGAAACGGGTGAGTCCAACAGCTGGTCAGGCGGAAAACTTCCAGCCCCTCTCGGAAAAGTTACCATAACAACACCACCGCAGTTGGCCATTCAACTTTATGGATTTTCCCTCCTGGCATGCAACATATGTGTATGCCAACATTAAATGGCCCATTTGTTGGCTATCAGTGGATCAGTGGAACGCAGCCAGCAGCTAAAGAACCCCCATCCCCCACTTACTTACTCCCCCAAACAAGTTCCCAACACAAACACAGAGTGGCCCCAATCCTGATGAGAAATATGATTTATGCTGTGGGGCATGCTTCTGTTTAAACATCTAAGTAGCCACTTGATGGGGGAATCCCAAATCGGGAATACCATCTTTTCAAAGTAATTTGATGCGGAAAATCCATTAGCAAGATTCTATGGATGGATCTGTTTATATTTCTTTTACATAAAATAAATATAGAAGAGATCTGTTAAGGATATTTCGGATCTTAAGAGCTTTAGTCGTTAGTTTGGCACAAAACATACAATTGAATATTTGACAAGCAAGCATTTAGCTTTGTGAACAAAACAATAGGCCCCATAACAAACAATATTAAAAATCTAGCACGACCCAGTAATACTGATTTAAACATTAATGACCTTGGATGGGACACTTAAGTGACACATAAAAATGAAACAATAAAAGTTGAATCATTGAAACTGGCAGAATTGCTCTAATCTCATTAGATTTTTAATTTAAGTTTTCCCATGAGCACACAATCAACCAATGCAATCTAATTTCCGTGTTCCCTGCAATGATTAACATATCAATGGATAGAGTTGATCAAAAGTGCATCTGAACAAATCTGCACAAATTGCAAAAAGTCAGAAAAACAATCACGTTCGTAAATATTTATATAGGAGGAAAGAAAAATGCTGGCTCCCCTTTGATCCACAAATCCAACAAAGGCGGCATGAACTTGAAGTGCCTTAATAATTCTCCTAGTCTGTGCTCTCTATATATCTTTGTATTCCATTTGCAGACTACTTCCAACCTATGTTCACCAACATTGGAGGGGAGCCAAGCCGCCCCAAAGGCATCAAGTTCGTCATCGGCATTCCCAACTGTGGATCCATGCAGATGTGGCCCATATACCACTACACAGGGGTGCGTTGTAGATATATCATTTGACTACTACAGAAATTTATAGTTGCTTTTACTTTTTCTAGAGCTCTGATAAGCTACAGCTACTGAGCGATGGCAAGCTAAGGCATTACACCAATGCAGAGAATGAGGAGGATGAGCGTCATGGAGTAGAATCGGATTATGAGGAGGATATTGCCGGCAGTCTGGAGCCAAGGTATCACGACTACGACAATGGATTGTACTGCATCGACAAGGTATGAAAAACTACTGTTCAATTTTATGCAAAATTACCATTCAATCCATTGGCAGGCCGTTTCGAAAACTGGAGAACAGCTGGTCTACTTCGCCAAGATATGTTTGGCTCGCAAGGAGATCAAGTGGAGTGATTCCAACTTTCTGCTCCGCAAGATCTTGAACCCCATATTCCATGGCATCTCGCTCATTATCCTGCTGGTTATTGCCATCATCTACTTTATACTGCCCACACTCAGGTGAGTAATGCTCTGAATTCGACTCCCTTCATGCGTTAATGTTGCATCCATTTAGCAGAGATCTGGTGGGCAACATTGTGACAACGATAGCCATGTGCCTGATGGTCAGCCAGGCGGCGGATCTGGTGCGAATCTTCACCGAGCTGACCAGCCATGTTAGCTTCATTGTGGCGGACATTATCCTGTGCTTCAGCCTGCTGGCAGCCTTCTTTTGGCTGAACAGTTTCGGCTTCTACATCTGGAAGACTTTTCGGTCGAGAAACGTCTTTCTGCGGGTCACGGATGGCAGGAAGTACTGCTACTACTCGGCCTATGCCTGGGGTTGCACGGCTACGATGGCTGCATTGGCTGTCTTTGCACATTTCTTCCTAGACGCAGACTCCTACAAAAAGGAGCAGATGGTGGGAGAGCAGGAGACGATCGGCTGGCTTGGCATCTGCATATTTTTTGCGCCAATCGCTTGTACCATTTTGGTGAACATATTCTTCTATGTGACCACCAGGAAGCTGATCAACCGTCGGACGGTCTATGGCCGAATTGCGCACAAGCTGAAAGCCAAGTAAGTAGATTCACATCAGGGAATTGGTCACAATAACATGCTCTTTTCTTACAGCTTCATCATGTTCTCGCTGATGCTGTTGGTTATGTCGATAGCCTGGCTGTTCCTCATCATGTCCTGGCTGCAGCTGGAAGGCCTGCTATATGCCCACATCGTGGTAAATGCCCTGCAGACACCGCTGCTACTCTACATCTGCGTGCTGCGCCAGCGACATGTAACCTTCCTGCTAAAAAAGACGTGTTGCTACAATGAGCCACCCTCGGCGAATGACTGGGGCGATGAGCTCCACTACATGAACGGCAACGACTACTGAGAAGCCACCGTCCACACTAATTTAAGTGTTTTCGTAGTTTAGCAATGTCCAACATTGAGATTTGTACTTAATTTTAACTAATTTATGCTGTACGAGATATTAATTAAAAGAAAAGTCTGACACTCACCTGACCAAATAGCTTGCCCTCCTCGCGACGAACCAGAGGCGACAGCAGAGCCCGCACAATGAGGTGGCAATCGTCCAGGACTGTGTTGAAGAAGCGACGCGTCGGGAGAAGGGCTTCCAGATCGATGATGAACTCCAGAAAACGTTCGCAGTAGTGAACCAAGTTGGAAGACACCTCGCCCTCGGCGGGAATGCTTTCGAGAATGTGCAGAAAGTCGATAATAAGGTTCTGCATGAAGTGTCTTTCCCAGACGACCTCGGGTTTGCTGTCCTTCTCCTTTTTCAGCAGGCGTTTCCAGTACTTCCGCCACTCGGGAACATCGCGAAGCTCCTGCTCACGGCGGCCTTTACGGAAAGACATTTCGGTTAGCTTTAATAGATCTTAAAAGGGTGCTAGGAGAACTTACGCGGCTGCAGGCAGTGCCACATGGACAGGGAGACCAGTCGCTTGGCCTGTTCGCGGCACAGCTCAATTTCCATGCTGTTGAAACAGTGGTTGATGAACATCAGCAGGGCCGTTCGCTCCCGCAGCGAGCTGGTCGCCTCCTTGGCCTTCTTGCCGGGCAAACAGCTCTCCAGCACGTGGCGGAAGAAGGCCGGATACTGATCAGGAAGTTTTTCGAACACAGTCCACACCTCGACGCGCTCCTTGAACTTCTCGTTGGCCATTATCACGATGGACATGAGATGGGCATGGGTGGCGGTCTCCCGCTGGTAATGCGGCCACAGATATTGCTCCAGGTACTGACTGAACTCGAGCATGTTGATGCGCCGCGCACTGTGGCCACCGCCTCCTCCGATTTCCTCGTTGTAGATGCGCTCGATGATCTTGGCACTGTACGGCAGGTGATCCGCCTTCGTGTCCGGCGTCCAGTACTGCGAGGCCAGCTGTGGGTGAGTTATGTTAAGATTATAATCCGCATTTATGTATTTTTGTCCAGCGGAGCACCAACCTGCCAAATAACATCCGAGTTGAGCTGGGCCACCGTGAGCGCTCCCGCCTTTTCCTTTGCATTTTTGGTGGCCGGTGGGGCCTGCTGGGCCTGCGTTTGACTTCTTCGCTTCATGGATGTTTTATAAAATGGCAGAAAAATTAAAATAAACACGAAATTCTGCAGCAAAACAAAACCGCCGGTTGCAAGTGTGACCGTTTGGAAGGCGGCTAAATATACCAAAGTGCCAATACCCTGTTCACACTATAATCAACTTGCCTACAATTATAAGCCAAATCCAATGCAACATTTTACTTGCGCTCCAAAAGTGTATTAGGTGTTTATGTTGTTATGAAGTGGTTTTAGCAAGTGGTTAGCTTAATGGTAGGATAATTACAGCAGTTATTGGTTTGAGTTTATTTTAATTTATTATTTTGCATAGAGCTCGGTGGGAATCTGTTATAAGAAATTTATTTCTTGGATGCCCCTAACGTTTCCATCGACGATGTGGCATCACTGCGTAAGGTCACATTTTTTAGCAGGTCCGGCAACGCGTTGAAAGGTTTTTGTTTACAGCACGCCGGCTGCGGTTTTTAAGAATTAAAGTGTTATTTATTGGTAATTTAAGAAGACAGTTGCACATACGATATTGCCATGTCGCAGACTATGCCACCAGAAAACCTAAGCGTGAGTAGTCAACAGCAACCTAATACAATTTTGGACCAAAAGAGGACTCCTTGCAGACCCGCCTGTTGACGGTGCTCAACCTACCGCTGTTTGATCGCGTGCACGAGCTGAGCATCCTGTTCGACCGCTGCTCCCTGCGCCAAATCCAGGAGATATTCCCCCACGTAGTGCACTCCATATTCGGGATCAATGGCAATCCGCTGGGCTGGGGCCTGCGGACGACGACGCTGGAGAACAACCCGCTGCACTTCCAGACGCTGCACCACTTCTTCGGCGTTTGCGGTCCCTGGATGCACCTTTGCCACCGCCTGCTCCTGGATCAGTACAAATTCGATCTGGACATCAATCTGCTGCCGGTGAGTGGAGGTCATAGCTACAGCCCCTTTCCCCCCATATAATTCGTCCCCTTTCAGGCCAAGTTCGTTAGCATGCTGCAGTCTGGTCAGAATCCCCAGTTCTATGCGGAACTCATCAACATTGACGCTATGATGCACCAAGTGGCCACTCTCTCGCTAAACGCCTTCGACTTCTACGTGATCCACTTCGTTCTGTACGCCCTGCAGCCGCTGCACTCCATCAATCCCATCGCCATGCAGATCCACAACGTGCGCAGCAAGACAGTCTATCTGAAGCTGGTGTCCGAGTATCTCAACAACTTCCTGCCCCTTGTTCCAGATGCCCGCATAGAGCCATTGCACTTTAGTGGCGGCGTTAAGGCTCCACAGCCACTGCCCGCCCAGGCATTGCAGCCGCAGAGGCAACCGCGCTACCTCAGGATCCCCAGCTCCTATCGCAATGGCGGTAACGTGTCGGGAGGCGGAGGCAGTCCGAATACAAGCGGTGGCAGCGGGAACACCTCACCGCAGTCGAACAGCCCAAATGCCAGTGCAAACAGGGCATACGCCTGGCGTTCCGAGAGTGTACTCCACTTTTTCGTGGACATCTGGCTGCGGTATGACATCGAGTCGGAGCACCACCTGCCCAGCAGCGATTTTGTGCGCGGCGTGCGTACCCTGGTTAAGCAGGTGCACTTCTTCGCCAATGGGGCTCAGCTGGATCACAGTTCGCTGTGCGCCCTGCGTAAGGTGTCCCTAAGCATGGTTAAGGCCAGGATATATGCATTTCTGTGCGGCTTGATCGATCGCTGGCCTCTGGACAGTTCGCTGATGGTGGTGTTGGAGCTCTGGCTCAGTTACATCCAGCCCTGGAGGTATACAATGGCGGCGCTGAACAACAAGACGTAAGTACAAAATTATGAAGGTAAGAATTTAAGACCTCTGATAGATTTTCTTTTACCTCAGTCCTAGTCTTGCCTACAAGCCGCCTATTTTGTCCTGCTTCGATGGCTTTATCATGGACAATCTGATTATGTATACTCACATATTTATGCAAATGCTGCCGCACTTTGGGCGCTTGGACTATACCGTCTATCGAAACGCCTTTATGCTGTACCGCCTGGCTACAATGTTCGCCCAACATGACTTGGTAGAGCGATTACAGCGCTTTGAGCGTCTACATGCAGGCAACGCTTATGGCTTTGATTCGCCCCAGCGACAAGTCAACATGATGAGGTGGGTAGACACTTATAAATTTAAAGAACTTTTAAAATTTTCCAACAAACACTGTTTTTTATTCAGCAAATCCTTTTCACCTGGCTCGCAGTGGAACAATGTGGTTAACACAAACTCAACCAAGCTGTTTAGTCATTCCATGCAGAAGCAGATGGAGAGCTTTCTGTTCCTGATCAGCATGGCACGCAACTCGGTTCTGAGGGACATTGCTTCGTTGCGCAACGACATTGCTGAGAGGCAGCGGTCTCAGGGATTCCTCAAGAACTTCTTTAACAAGCTCTTCGGCGAGTGCACCCAGGATGAATTAACCCTGCGCGAGTTCAGTCGCATTCCGGAGGTTTTACGCCAATGCATCGATGCCTTCTGCCGAACGTTTAATGTAAGTTTGTTAGTTGAACATCTGAGTCTTTTGCTAATATAAGATTTTTGGATATGTAACCAGGTGGACCAAGCCAACCTGTCAATGCATGAAAACCTGCCAGAGGAACCTTGTCCGCCTGCCTCTACCACGGTGCAGAATTTCAGTTTCTTCGACACTAGCGACTCCTTGGACACCTCAAAGTTGAATCCTCACCAAATGTCGCTCAATGCGTCTAATATGCATGCCACCGTTGATCCCGCAACGCTGCCCATCCAGTCCAACGAAGTCAGATCGTTGGTGAGATTGCTGCACTTCATCTCTGACAACATTAACAAGAGGGTAAGGATTACTAAAATGACTTCTTGTATTTAATTTAATGGTCTCTAAACTATTTTAGTATGGCAGTCAAATACAAGCTTTTTATGTCCGTGACGATTACTGTGGAAAGGTTGCGCGGCAACTGCTGTATGCTCCAATGACAGAGCAGTGGTTTGACAAAAGCTCCGGTCAAGCAGACATATGCGAAAACTTGGTCCCTCCGCGAGTTTGCCTAAGGACTTTGGGTTCTTTTCCCGCTCTTATCACCATCGGCAGTGCCCTAATTTTTGGGCAACTGTTATGGGGCGCCCCAATCGTGGGTCTAATTCTTCTAGGCTCTGTGCTGCTAGTCTACACCTTGCTGCAGGCATTGTTTTCCTAGTTTAAAAGTTCCAAGTAGATAGATACATATTGTGACATTTATATATTTGTATAAAACTAAAGAAACTACCATTACAATTACGATTAGTGTTAGTATTATGATTATGTTAATGCGTGTATGACTGTATCACTCGGTTCGCGGCCGAAGGGCTAATCGCAAGGTCTGGTTGGGCACTGTGACCATGCGGAGAACGCTGTCGACGGGCCGCTCATTGAGACACCTCATCTCGAACTGGGAGGCACATCGGCCCAGCAGGGAGTGGAGCTGCTTGAGTGCCACCCGGCGACCAATGCAAGATCGCTGGCCGATGGCAAAGGGCAGGCTGCCGTGTGACTGGTGCACCTGCTCCGACTTCCCAATGCACCAGCGCTCCGGCACTATCCGTTCCGGCTGCTCGAAGTGTGATGGATCTCGACCTGCCGTGTACAGGGAGAGCAGCACCATGGTCTGAATACGGGAATGGTATGAGATCAAGTTAGCTCTTTGAATTACTTATTTCACTCACATCTTTTTCGATAAAGTGCCCGCCCAGGTGCGCATCCTGGGGCAGATAGCGACCGATGAAAGGGGCTACGGGATAAAGACGCAGGGATTCCTTGATCAGGCCATGCAGCAGCCGGGAATCATTGGTGGCTCGCTCTTTGGCCAGACGTTTCTGAAGCAGGGGCTCCTGGGAAAGGGCGAACAAAGCCCACTGGCTGCTGAAGGCGGTCTGTGGAAGGTAAATCTTGAATAAGTATGAGGTTTCCTATTATTAATTTTGATAATCCATACCGTATCACCTGCTGCAATGACCAGGTCCACAAATATTCGCTTAATCATCTCGCCTGGAACCTCCGCTGCCCGTAGACGATGGTATAGGGCCTCGTCGTGTGGGAGCTTATGATCCTCTTGCACTCCGATGCAGTAATCGATTATCGCAGCTCCCTCGCGGAGTACCTCATCCACATTAGCCTCGAAGTCGCGCCAGATGGGCAGGCGCAGAATCTGGGCCAAACGGGGCGGAAAGGTCATCAGCCGCGAGCTATGCTCAAAGACCTTGTGCACAATCTGGGTGAAGTAGTCCAGAGCAGACTGGATCTTGGGGCAGGTGAGGATGCTGTTGCCAAACATGATGCAACAGAGTACTAGAAAGAGGTAATATGAGAATATTAAATAGATATTGCAACACAGTACTTGAAAGAAGTAATATAACTATGGATATATATAATTGGGATATTATATAGATATTGAATTTCCCTTAGGATGGTAAACAAATGGGATCAGAACGTGATATATTCAAAGATAAAGGTAATATCCGAAAAATATCATCAGAACATCCAATTAGGGAGTACTTCCTAATCCCTGACATCATACCTTCTATAGACCATCGGTAGAGCTGTTGTTCCAGCAGGGGCAGTTCGTAGCTCTGCATCTCACCACCCTCCGCTGTCGGTATCGCCGCCGCCTCCGCTGTGCGACTCCTCCACTGCTCCACCATCCGCCTGGTACAGCTCTCAATATGCACGTCCATCCAATTCAAATTTCCGTTGAGCAGCAGGCGATTAAGTATGCGTCGGTTGTGCAGCCACTCCGCGCCCTCCCTGCTCCCATCGAAGAGGAGAAGAACGGAGATCGGTTTCATAGTCACCTCATTTGCAATTCATCGGACTCATTTGGTCCACTCCACTTACATGAAGAACAGTCCCCGTTGGCAAGCATGCTGCTGGTTATACAGCGTCCAGGCATCCGGTAGCGGATGCTGCGGATACTGACCCTCGTGCTGGAAGACTCCGCGCATTAGATTCGCGGACGATACGAAGACTGCATCCTGAGTTCCGCCCAAACGCTCCCGGAAAATGGGTCCGTACTGCTTGTGTCTCGCATCGACGTACTTGTGAAGGCTATGGTGGGGTGTAGAAAATTTAAAGTCGGGATCTTGGGGATCTAAATATTCATATGTAGAACTTCTATAAATCGAACCATATTTTTTAAAACTTTTTGTTGACCAGAACATTCTATTTTGATCACATTAAAAAAAAAGTAGGTGCTGGATCAAACATTATATGGATCTTAAATTTTATCACTGTATATTTGAAACGTATTATTTTGACATTAATTATTATAATATAACTTTAACCAAGTTGCTTTTAAATATTATATGTATTAGATTTAAGTAGATTTAAGCACTTTTTATTTTATAAATGTAATCACTTTTTAAAGACTTTCGCGTGGTAATAGGTATTACCCAAAGTTTTGCAAATTTAGCTTTTACTGTTTAACATTGAAATTTTTCGGTATAAACAAATTGATCCAGCTTTATTAAGCATTTTTTTTTGATTAGCTCTTTTTTTTAAATAATCCGACTTTTAGAAGTTCAACTATAGGGATTTACTGCGTGGCTCCTCCAGCGGCTATAAGATCCAATAAGGTCCCCACCATCGGTAGGCCTCTGACCCTCGGAATGGGCAAATATTTGGTGACGGAGGAAAGTTCCAATCCTGGTAGGCTGTCCGGAGGAGGCTTGCTCTTGGCGCGGAACAGGCTCAGGCTGAGGATTCGCACCAGGAGCGCGTCGAGCAGGTGTCGCAGCCATCGAAGCGGACCCGGCCGCTCCCCCTTCTCTCTCATCGCAGCGGGGGGTAACCACCAACCACCTGCACCTGCTCAGCTGAAACGCTCTGCTTGTGCTCTAAAAAACGCGTCCCGACAAAGGGCCAGGCCAGGGGCAGACTGACTCGACCGGCCGGCCGGAGAGGGCCTTTAAACCCATCGAGAACGAAGAATGGAGTATGGAGAATCAAGAATCGAGAGCCGGTGGTCGCGATCGAATCGGATCGGATCGGATCGGCTACCTGCGCTGCCTGGCCACGATCAGTATGACGGCGATGCCGGTGGGCATCGAATCTAAAGAGCTAACGAGCATATGGACAGTGCCATCGATTGATATATGCGCAAATCGGATCGGCATTGAATTGGCCCATCCAGACGAGCTGAGTGGACACAAAAAACTCTGCTGGCCATGCAAATTTTCCAAACCAACTACCAACGAGGGAGCGCGAGCAGGAAGGGCAAGGAGAGCGAGAAAGTGGAGGTGACTTAATTGCCAACTTTTCTTGCATAAAACAATGTGTGTCAAACCAAATCAGCCTGCTTTCCGGTGGGGATAATATATTGCATATTAAAAAAAAAAGACTAACAAAAAGTCATAAAAAACTATGAACTATAATAGTATAAATATAATATAAATATAATCTGATCATTATTTAATTATTTAATAATGATCAGATTATCATTATTTCATTTCTTCATTTATAAATAAACAAAATATTCATTCGTTTGTATACATTAATGGCGGTCTACTAAAAAACATGGAATATTTTGGAATATTTCAAAACATAGATCATATGTTAAAAATTAAAAAATATAAATTTGTAAAAATATAACTTTTTATTGCATTTTGTTTTGGTAGTTTTAAATAAATGTCTAAGATTTACTATTTTTAAGCGAAAATACATAAGTTACAAACTAAGCACAGCCTACCAACATTTTGTAGTCTAGTGTAGCTGTCCGTTAATATGAATTTTCGAAGTCGCTGAATCTGGGGTTCGAATTTTTCGAGCTGGGGTAAGAAGAGCACAGCTAGTGGTTGCAGTTCATTTCAAATCTATTTTTCGCGCCCAAGTGTTATTTTAGAAACGTATTCCCTAAGGTAACGTAAATAGGGCTAAAGTAATGTTAAGTAAAAGAACGTTTTATTGACTGAATCTTAATTGTATATCTATTTAAAAATTAGTTTTCAAATGTTTTGTCATTTGAATACAAAAAACCAATTCATTCACAATTTGATTTGAAATGGTATTCATCTTAGGCTGTTTAAATAGTTTTGCCATGTCTAAAACATATTTATATAAATAATAATTCTATTCCGATGAACTCATCAAAAGTATTTAAAATGTTTATCCTGTCCACACGAGTTTGTTCTCTGCCACACATTCGGTTTATAAGCCTCTGCAATCATATTATTTTAAATCATCTAGGTGACAGCATGAATTGTTCTCTTTGCACAGACACCGTAGATTTTGAATATTTCAGTGGAAAGAGCGGGTTGAATGTGGGGCATTAAAGGCGCCATATTTTCCATGTTTCAGTTTAGTTGACATTAAAAATAAATCAAATAGAAGCAAACAAAAGCTAGATAAGTCCAACAAATGCGCCATCAGAAAGTTGACATAAAACAAAACCAAGAGAAATAAGTTGAAAAAGCGAGTTTTATGGGTGAATTGGGTAATGAAATTTATGTAGGTATTAATAGTATAAATTTGAATAGTTGGAATATTAAACGAAGGAAGACCGAAATCGTGACCTGGGAATAAAGTTTACTTCTTGACGAAGGTTGCTAAAAAAGGAAAGGAGGAGGGTTGGTAGTTAAAGAGTTGTCAAGGAAATCGCGGCCATATTTATGGGGCATTAAAGGGGGTCAATGTCACCCCCATTCCAAAACCCACCCAACGAAAAGGGTTGAAATAAATAAATATTGTTTTCCGTCTTTGCGGCAGCACACGCGACATGCATAATAATAATATTGGGAATATGAGAAGGGTTCGGTGGATCCCCAATTCATATAAAGATAATATATAAGAACATGGAAAACAAAAAATAATAAAAAAGAACAAGGACCCCCCACCTTGTTCCCCTCTTCAGTTAATGCAATAATATAAGAGCAACGCGCAATGAGCATAAATAAAAATATATAAAAGGACTGGGGGCGGGAAAACAAAGCTCAAAGCAGCATGACGCCATTTGGAAAGTGACGCCTTCCGCTTTTATTGCCAACTGAAAGACGAGGAACAGTGGGATACCGGAAGTTGGGAACGAGCTTTTTTTTTGGGGGAGGAAGGGTTTCTTAGGATTGGATTGCCGACTCTATCAGCATGCCATGGGGAACTCCATTGAGTAAATGGAAGCCTGTCTTCTCCTCAGCGGGAAATGAAAAGGCTGAGATGGATGAGCCAGGATTTCCATGTCCATTAATATTGTGCCTGAATAGTTTATGCTGTTTTGATGCAATGTTTACATTTGTTAAACGGTTAAACGGGTATTGATTGTAATGCTAAATTGATTTGATATTTCTCATCTAAATGAGCATCCGGAATGATAAAGCAATCTTTTTACATGCATAAACATAAAACATCATTATGGTATTTGTCAGCAGACATTTAAGAAATCTAAATAAAATATATGTCTTCTATAAAATAACATTTATAATATATTTATATAAATGAAAGAATATAAAAATCTTAAAAATAGCTAAAAAAGATTTTCAGGCATATCACAATTCATTTAAATTTACCAACTTAAGCAATTTTCCTGGACTTAATCAAAAGGATTTGTAATAAAAGTGCATCCTCACCACAAAATACAGATTAGGTTACAAATCCGAATACTTTTCCAGACCAAAAGGCAAGTGGGCAAAATAACCACAGAGATCCAGGACGACTCCAGCTTTGGACGAACTCTGTTGGAGTATCCTGAGCGAATCGTAAGCGGAAGTCCTTACAGCTTTTGCATATCCTAAAGTGCCACTAAGTGGTGCTATCATTCTTTCATGTGTGTGTGTGGAATGTGATGGTTATCACACCGTACAACAACATTTCTATTCACATGGAGATAGGGATACGAGTACACTTGGATTTGGGGATACAAATGCTCACGGATGGAGCCGGCACTCTGTGCATCCAGCGAATATCCCATTTGTGTGTTTGTGAGTTTCAAGTATTTGTTGATTCCAGTTCACCTTCCCCGACCCAATCCCCATTCACATTCGGAATCCTCGATTCGCTGCGGTTTTTGTATCGCTGACCATGGCAGAATTTCACTCTCTGCTACATTTTTTTGCCTCCACTCAAAGGGCCCTTCATCTAGGTCCACCCCTCTGAGCAACCCAACCCAACTGGCGCTACCAAAAAGTGTCCAAAACATAAATGACATTTATATTGGTTATAGTATTAGAAGGCTCCGCTTGAACGTGCCAACATTTCGGGTCATAAAAATAAATACAAAAGCAACAGCAAACAGTGCTCAAACAGGAACAAACAATTTATACCACTGGCCAAAGAAAGAGAGGTCAAGCCATGAAATATGAGAAATCGCACGCATACAGGAGTGTGTTCTTTTTTTTTTTGGTACATAAAGTCCGTTTCATAATCGGATGACAGTTGAGAGGATGCAATAGCCCAAGAAAAATAGATTGAGGAATATTTTTATTTATTTAGCGTCTGCTTGAGTCATCAAATAAGTTTGTTGTCAGTTTATATGACGGATATTATATTTCAAACTTTCGTGGATGAATATCGAGTGATATTTAAATAATCTTTAACGTGGAATTTAGTTATAAGCCTTTAAAGTCTGTAAAACCTTTTTTAAACATTATATATTATTAATAGGAAATCTTTTAGAATCTATCTTACTATAAAAGGTTTAAGCTCGCAATACTGTAGTTTTCTTTTACTTAAAATTCAGTTATAGTCTGTGATAACTAGTTTAATATTTTAAATAGTACATTTTAAGAGATTACAATTCTCACAAGTTGTTATAAATCTTTTGTTATTATTTAGAAATCTTTTAGAATCTTATAGCTAATTTCAGGTGCTGATAGTCATGAAACGTGGAGTACTTTACAGCGAACGAACAACATCTCTGTGTCTATATTTAGAATTGGAAACTTTTGGCCAAGTAAAGGGGAAACAGGGGCGATAACAATTTTCTGGTCACGTGGTCAACGGCGTGAGCTGAAACAGGGCTTAAAGAGTCAGAGTCCGAAATTGCGTATACGCCGGGTGCGTCAGAACGCAAATGTCAAAATCGGCCAGGCCGAGGGGGGTTGAACTAGCCGAAAGGGGTGTGCCACGAGATGGGGCATTGTGCCCCTTGTGTGAGTGGGCGTGGGAGTGGGCGTGTAAGGGGGTGAGTTGATTTTGGCCCCTTCGAGTGGCTTAGGCTATGTGCGTGCCTTTGGCATATTTGTGTGCCAGCCACACACATCCGAGGAGGCAGAAGTGATAGCCAGAACCAGGAGGTTCCCTCAAAGGTATAGTGAGCGATAGCGAGGAGCAAGTTCAATGGCTTCGCTCATAAATCCATCGCCGTAGCCAATGCAAATAAACAAGTCTGGAAAATGAGAAAGTCGGGTGTTGAGTCTTCCCGAAGCAGGCAATATTCGCCAACCAGCGGATGGATGGCCGAGCACCAAAACAACATCCAATCCGCACACCCACGTGGCAAAACGCAGGATAGGATGCAAGCTACGTGCTGATTAAAACCTTTTTCCATATGTTGCACTAACTTCGGGAAAAGCAACCAGATGATTGAAAAACCTAGCCAGCAAAAAAACAAAAAAGAGCAGGGGCTTCTGTAAATCCCTGTTGTGCAAACATGCATTCAGCCAACCAATTGGTGTGAATTCAATACTCGAAAACACACATTTTCAATATTTGAACAGAATGAAAGCAATACGGTTTGAAACAAGCCTTTTAATTACGCAAAATATTAATTAGTGCAGCCAAACAAGCTCTGGCCTCGGGTTTCCAGAGATTAAATGAAATTTGATACATTTATTTTATGAATACATACTCGAAAAGGTTTTTAGGAAGATTTAAACAAGGAGAATTGAGATTGTTTGAGGAAATATATTTCTTATCGGGCGATTTACTACCTTTATATTAATTTAAGAGTCTTAATTTTCCTATCTTTTTTTTAATAAATTGTCTTAAAATGGGAACAAATGTATTTAAAGTGTAGTTTCAGAGTCAAAGAGCTATAGTTTCCCAAGCCCTACCAACTATAGGTGACAAAATTTTCAGTTTTCCGTTTTTCACTTCCAATTTATCCTTCTTTTTTGCTCTGCTCGTCAGATGTTCTTCCTCAAGCTCACTTTTTTTTTGCCAGACGTTGGCCAAAGGGTTTTGTTCCTTGGCTCAGTCATGCACGATGAGGGACCCAAAACATAAATACAAAATCATTTTTGTTTTTCCCCTTGTTGTTTTTCGGTTTGTTTTGGAAGGTTTTATGCCTCCCAGCTGCTCTTGTTGTTGTTTATCCTGTGGGCCTAAATCATATTAATGAATTTTCTTTCGGTCATGTTTTGGACCTCGGTCAAGTTTGGCAAGGGTTGCGAATGGAAGTTCGGGCGACATTAATTACGCAAAATTAAATTTAATATCCTCGCATTAGCCGTGAATCAAGAAATGTACGAAAATGAAACGCCTCACCGGGTTTTACTTACTTTTGGAGGAGTTTTTCCTGGGGAAGGGTCACCACTTTGTGGGGTCACCACTTGAGCGGCTTAGTTTAATTTATGTTTTAAAAAAAAGTGGGAGAACAAGAAATAATAATTGCCTGCAATGCGAAATCCGCTTTTGGTCATTAGCGGGGAAACCCTTTTTGTTTTTTTTTTTTTGGTTGGGCAAAAGGGGGTGAAGTTTGGCCAGGGGGTGAATGCGTGAATGTGGGGTTGAGGGTTAGAGGTCAGCTCCCAACGGAATTTATTTGCCTCGCGCATTGCGGACCTCATTAGCAATAGTTTTGTTTGGCTTTGTCTGGTTTTCGGGCCGGAATGTTTATTTTGGATTCCCCCATTTTCGGCCAATCCAGACATAAATCATGGCCCGGACTGCACTGACAGTTGCGGCGCCATCGATGATGATGATGCCATTTTGTGGGGATTGCGGGGATTGGGCCTTATCAGTTGGCCGGCACTATAATAATTCCAGACCTGGCTCCGAACTGCGGCCCAACTAATTAGCCCACAAATGTGCGACAACAGAGGGTCCAAAAGGAGGCACTGGGTCCAGGCAGGGTCCATAAATAATGACGGCTAATTTAAATGGATTGCTAAGGGCAACAAACGCGAATCAAGTCATTTCATATGCAGATAGCTGGAAAACGTTGACCAGAGTTTGGCTTTTTGGTTTGTTTTTGGGGGTGTTATGATTTTAGGTTTGTGCTTTGGGTTCCTAATAAAATTTCCTAACTTGTACTTAAAATTTCTTTAAATTGTTACCATTTTGTCAGCCCTTTTTGACCTCACTCTTATATCACTAAACCTTACCTAAGTAATTGCATTTCGAACTCCTGCTGTATCATATTTTAGCCCCAGTTTATTATACCTATTTTCCCTTGTCAATTTGCTCAGTTACCCAGTTGCTATGCCTACCATTTCAATTTTGCATGAATCTCTACCTCCTGCATCTTACCTATTTATCAGGTGTCCTTGGTAATACTAACCCATTTATTTAGCAAGGCAAAAAATAGTAAAATATAAAGTACAGGAAGTTATTTCCACAAACTCACTCATCTTCTGCCCCACCTGTTTTCCTTCTTTGGCTTTGACTGTCATTGTGGGTGGCGAGTAGAAGGGGTGGCAAAGGCAGCAGGAGAAGAGGGGGTGGCAAAGGCAGGAGGAAGGGAAGGGGTTGGGCTGACTGGTTAAACGAGGAGGCCAATCAAGCTGCATGAGTGCATTCTACTGGAGCTCAGCTGCATCTTCCACACACACGGAAAAACACGCACACAAACAAAGCGGCAGGAACACGTGTGTGGCATCATCATTAACGGTACTGAAAGGATAGCCGTTTGAAAGCAGAGAATCGGGGGTCTCAGACTTTCTCCCTTCTCACCTTGCCCCTTTCACCTTCCTGTTGTCTTTGCTGATTGCCTGCTAAAGGCAGCTACCGAGCGAGAAAGGAAAGAAAAGCGGACTTAGTTAAGTCCCAGTTAAGTCAGATATCCGATCGGGGAAGGATTCCACAGTATATCAAGTTGCTAACTGGTAGTAATGCAGGCGGACATCAATTATATTGGGTAATGATATAGAAATAAACTAAGGAAATATTTTTGAAACTTATCTGACTGCCAAAAGAGTCAACAGATATCGATAATAACAATAGGATTACTATAGTTATAAAAATAACTAGTATTAAAAAATGTACATTTTGAACTAAAATGGGTATTATTTAATCAGAATAAAAATCTCATATTCCTATTAAACATTTTTTTTAATGGTATAACCTTTGCGTTTAGGGAGTTTCTGCGGGTTTCCAAAAAAAGAATAATTTAATTAAGTCAAATGGTTCCATAAACCAGGTCTCAATGACCTCTGATCTCCAATTCTGATATAATTCTTTCTCAGTAGAACTCTTGGATATTGAACTCTTATTCTCAAGAGGTCTTTGTAATACAGTTTTATTTAAAGAAGTTCTTCTGTATTTATTATGGTCCATGGAGCAGTGTAATATGGGAATTTTATTTGAATTCGATTTCGATGCAAAGCGATTCCCAAGTGCGGTAATTGCATATTTCGTATTAAATCGGTTTATCCCAGTTTGAAATGCTAATTTATTTGTAAGTATTCATGCGTGTGTTTGTGCTGAAGAACAAAACTCCCATTTGTGAGTGTTAAGCCGAGCATGAATAATTCAAATCAAAATTAATTTGTTATTAGTTTGCAGCAAACACAAGCAACAGGCATGAAGGCGAAAGGATGTGGGGCAAAAAACTTGGAAAACCAATAAGTATGGTCGGGCATAAAGCCAACCTCATTAGCAACTATGTTTGTATGTATTCGAGCGAGGGAGATGGTGGGAAAGAGCGAAAGAGAGGGAGCCAGCATGGCTCCAATAGCGCCTTGAAAATTAACATAAAACACTAAAAATATCTACAGCAGCGACCGACGACAAAGTAAAAAAGCGAAAATCAGTAAAAGAAAAACTAAGAAAAATGAAATTCAAATAAACCTTAAAATTGACTTAGCAACGACGACAGCGACAACAAAAAACAAAACCAACATCGGTGACAGAAGCAGCCTCAGCAACAGCAAAAAAATAAAAAAAAAAATAAATAAAAAAGCTCCATGACAAGACATCAACAAACAATCAAGCCATGAAGAAAAATGAAAATGAAATGTAAAACGTTTGAACGTTTGCCTTATAAGAAAAAAGGGAAAGCTCTCCTTATTTAAAGCAGTAGTTATTTTTTTGCGAAATCAAATAAGTTCGATCGCAGTCGTTTTTAAACCCTTGTTAGCGTTTTTTATCATTTTTATTTATATTCGTACTTTGCATTATGGGTCTGTCGTCTGAGAAGTTGGGGTTCCCTACCTACAATGCAACACATCGAACTCAAACAGGTTGGTAGACCAAAAGCCAAAACGAGGGGTGATTAAGGGATAACTAGATGTTGTGTTATTAATATAATCAATTCTACAACATCCAAAGATATTATTTTTAGACGTTAGATTATAAATAATATCATTTTTAAACCATCCAATAATAAAAATATTTCTAAAAATCATAATTTTAGCTTTAACGTAATTACGGAAGCTTTAGAAATTATTTAACATTAGTATAACACGACATCTAATGATTACAAGCTTTAAATATTGAGTGTTTTTATTTTTTTAGACTTTTTTCACTAAATTTACCCAAAGCTATTTTATAGGTATGCTGTTAAATAAATTCTGAACAAAACTAGTTATTATATTTAAAATGGAATTTTATTCAATTTAAAAAGTCAATTTGTCAATAAAATGTAAGCGATCACTACTTTAAGTACCTATATATGTTTAAGATACTTTACAAACTGAAATATGAATTAAAAATATTTGTATTTCTATAAAATGAAGTGAGAGCACCATGAATAGATATACTAACTAACCACATATACCCTTAAAATGTTATATAATTTACCATTTAATTACAAGCTATTGTAATATCAGTTATTTGAAGTTCAGGGCGGTTTTGCCACCCCACCACCCTTCGAACATGTTCGAACCTGTTTGGAGCCGGCTGCCATTTGGGGGGCCGCTCTGCCCGGCGCCTCTGCCGTCCCTCTGCCGCGTCGCCGCTGGCATTGGCGCTCGGCGTCGCTGCTCGGCTTCAGTCCTCAGTTTGTTTATAAACTTTGTGCTGTGCGGATGTGTCTGTCGCTCCTTGGTCGTCTGTGCGCATCGTTGCGAGCCACGAACTTCGAATCCGTAAGATAGCCGCCTGGCTATCGACCCCCCCTGGCTATCGAACCCCCTCTAACGCCTACTCTTCGGGGAAAATCTTAAAGAAAAGCGCGCGCGCGACAAGTGAAGCGCACAGGTTATTCTATCTGCGCTCGCATGGGTTAAAACGGTGAAACGGTGAAACAGTGTGTTTATTTGTGTGATTTCTTTTGTTTGCTGGCCAATTGTGGGGCTTAATTGAATGCTTGTCTCATATGGGCCAACAGAACCCACGGGCCAAAGGCAGCAAAAACAACAAATACATCGGCAAAAGCAAAAGCCTACTCGAGTGTTTCGCAACGCCATAAAAAAAGCATACATACATATATATTTATATATATTGGAAATAAAAAAAAAGCGGAGAAATACCAAAGCCCAATACATATACACGCACATATCGACGAGTAGAGAAGCTAAGCCAGAAAATACTATATATATATGTTTATATAGCATACATATATAGCGTATAAAAACCAGTTTTGGACCGCCGCAGCAGAAGCAAAAGCAGCGCAGTCGCAGCGTTTTGGACGAGGTGAGCACTTGCATTGGTGTGCGTGTGTATCTGTGTGCGTTTTACCGCCCACATGTCGCGGCTTTCTCTGCCCGCGTCGCCGTCAGCGTCGCCAAACTGGCTTTTGTGTCGTATGTGAAAAGATACTTTAATTCGATCGGAGTATCCATCCATCCTCTGCCCCGAAAATGGATAAAGAGCAAAAAGAGCCCCAACAACTTGTTGAGGCATTCTTCATTTCGCCAACCAGAACCGGAGACAACTTCAATTTGATTCTAGATGCCCAGCGAATGTGAATCATTTCAGAGAAACAACAAAATGCCAGTAAACTAAACTAATTTGCACAGTTTTGCTTTTGCCAAACTTTGTCTCTCTCTATGTTAACAAAAAAGCGATAAAAACAAGTTTGTTTTGCGAGTCGAACTGTTTATACGCTTGCAGTTCTTAAAGATCTTATTCGGAAGAACCTTAAAAGACAACCTAGGGATAGGAAAACTTAACATTATATGTATTATAGTAAAAAAGTTTGGGGGAATTTTTTCAAAAGTTGAAGATAAGTTGGTACCACTGATTATTTTCAATTCCATAAAAGTTCCCAGTATTATATTAATGTTTTTGCTCTATCCAAATTTAAAATTTCAACTTCCGAGTACTTTATCGTGTTTATCCTGTTATATTTCCCTCTAACCAAAAGATAGTACTCCCAATTAGGGTATAAAAAACTAATTTTGACAAGATGAAACAACAACAAGAACTGATAGCAAAGGCAGAACGACAACAAAAGTAACAACGGCAGAGCACAAAAAGTTCCGAAAAAGTTTTTAATTGTCAACTTTAAGCCGAAGCCAACTTTGGTGGAGTAAAGAAAGAAGAGTTGTTTTCCATAGCCTTTTCCATGGGCGGTACTCACTAATTGAAATTTAGTTTACTCGCCTTTGTCCCGAATCCGTCTTTCTTTTACTATCTTTTCCCCTTCTCAGACTTCTTTTTAGGAAGAGGATTTGATAGTTGTTTGGCATTTGGTCACTGAATTATTTATTCGGCCAATCAATACCTAATCAATAAGGGAAATTCAAGGGAATAATGTTGCTCTAGAGTTTTTGTAGTCTTGTAAAAAACTTAAGGTGACTTTAGTTCGCTATAATTATTAAAATGATCAAATAATTAAAAAATGTATCTTTTAGATACAACTATATGTGCATGTTAAGTCTAACAGATACAATAAGAAAACTGCTTTCTAGTAGAATTATTATATTTATTACCAAATAATAATGTCAGAAGTTAGAAACAAATCCAGTAACAATCATTCTTCCTCATCTCTGTAAGGATATTAGGTGATTCGACTTGATCGGATAAATTCTCAACCCTTTTACTCACTTACTTAATAATGTTTCAATCCCAGTATCCTGATCTACCCCAATATTCCCCCGTCGCTCGCGCCTTTTTAATTTGTTTGGCCTGCTTTCGCCGAGTCCTTATGTACTCGTATCTCACAGTTTGCCTCAATTACTGGCTCCTGTCCCATCTCCTTGTGCTCCTTTCTCCATGGACCTGCATACCATGCATCCACTTTTATATGGAACTTTTGTTTTCGTGCCATTTTTCATATACTTTCGCTAGCTACGCACAAATTAAAAGTTTATGCTGTCGGAGAAAGGGAGAAAGGGGTAAAAATATGGAGACTGCATGGACTGGAACTGGGACTAAAACTGCCAACTATCCATGCTAGCCAGACTTAATGCGCAACAATATTTTTTCTATCGCACAGCAGCAGGCTAAAACTTTGTCCATGGCCCCCCAAAAATATTCCTCCCTATATCAGGGTATATCCTATATAAAAACCCCCCTTCCATCCGTATATCCTCTGCCAACACTTTCACCCGGCAAATATTTGGAATACATTTGCTGAAGTTGCCAGGAGACAGACTTTTGGCATAATTTGTATGCAAAAATCTCAAATAATATACATGGGACGACACCCACTGGCCTGTACGTACGTATCTGTATCTACGCATCTGAGGGATGTCCCTGCTGGTGACAGTTTATAATTTCAATCAGTGTCACACTTGTGACAACTTGTTATGTTTTATTGCCATGGCCGGGAAGGAAGGAAGTCCATAACCCTGGCCCCCTTTAAGCAAATTGAATGGAAATTCATTTCATGATCTCCTTTTTAGCCCGCAACCACCCACTTTAAGTCGCAAAGCCAACGAAAGAAAAACAAAGAATATTTTCTTTAATTATTTTGCATGCCGGACACATGTCGAGCCAAGCAAATGTTCACAAAAATTGCAAACAAGTGCATATATTTATGTAGGGATAACTTTCGACTTGCTACTTTTGCCAAGATACCAAAGAGGTTGGGCAGGAGTTGAACTTTCTGTGGTTGAAACAGAGATACCTACCAAAAATAGTTGCTTTTGCTTAGAGATATTTGCCTAGCTTGTGGCATGGTCACGGGCTGTAATTGCAGTTCTGGCCAATTGTGGACAGAACTCTGGTCAGGTAGGTAACCTGATGGCCCCGAAGTCGAAACCAGAAATATCTGAGAACTTTAATTAAATTGCCAAAAATATTCGCCCCTTTGGACAAAGAAGTTTGTAAGCCAAAATAAATTAAAAGAAGTTTTCAGAACAAATTAAGCCCAATACATAAAAAAAATTGTTTATCTTTGTAACCGCATTTCTTTTACATCCTGAATACGTTAAAATTTATTTATTTACTACCCAACACAGTAAACAACTTATTTATTTGTTATCTTGTGACGCCCAAGAATTGATATAATTAAAAGTGATTTGTTGCAATCACTGTGAAGTGGAAAACGCTTGTACCATTTTCCAAGTTTCCTGTCAATCAAAGTCAGTCAAAGGATAAGCGTGCTGCAACTTGATCACAGACTGAAAACTGCAATCTGCAAAATGCAACGAAGGCAGCTAAAAGTTTAGAAGTTGGGGGGCAGTTACGCAGCTGCTATTGTTATGTTCCTTTGAAGACAATTTCAACTAAATTGCAAATGCGGCAAATGTGGAGCACTTGAGGGGGTTGAATCAGCCAGACAGCCAGTCAGCAAAAGATACAGATACGTGGCTGATTTCAGGGGAAAACTATGTGCAACGAAAATATACAGTAACCAAAGTCTTGTCGATGAGTCAGAAAATGAGGTTCACTGCAGGCCGAATAAATATTGCATAAAAGCGAATTAAGCCTGGGTTGGACATTTAATTCAATCGACGGCGGAAACCTTAAAGAATCTCGGGATCGGCGAATATTTGCATAAAATCACAATTAAAGCGATTGCCGGCTGGCTTTAATTGTTTTGTATCTCTCAGATGCATTGTGTAAGCCACGCCGCATACATTATATCTTTATCTGCGCCCCGTCTGGCTGGCTGCATTTATCTCCCCCCCCCCCCCAGACTGCAAAAAAAAACAGGCAAAATAAAAACGTGGAGGCGTCGATGCGAATTTATGACTCACGGGTTGATTTTTCTCTCCATTTTCCTGGCCACAGCAGCGTGTGTTGCTGATGTATCTGTATCTTGCAACTGCAACGGCAGCACCGTAATTGTCGCTTACGTGTTAAAGAGGGCAGGTCGAAAAGTTTCAGTGGGTAGAGAACTTTTTCATCTTCAATTTGCATAATTTTTTTCCATCTTTGACTTTGGCACGCCGAAATGTCTCTCTATGCGTTTTTGTCTGAGCCCCAGTTGCCTTTGAGGCATGCCACAAGTCTGGGTGCCCCCCTCTCACCCACCACCCCTGTCTTCAGCCACTCACAGGTGTGTGCGTGAGCTCGTGCATGTGTGGGTGAAACGTGCCACAAGCTGCCAGCTTCAGGAAATTTTCTTTTCTCATTTCGGCTCGTTCGGCTTTCTCCATCGTGTATTTATACCTGAATTTTACAGGGTAGCAGAGGATTTGTGGGTTGATAGGAATTTTAAATTTGGAAATCAATGCTAGTACAATAATAAAATTCTAAGTAAAGTTTTCCAAATTTTAGTTAAAAAATGGTATTGCTGTCTTAACTATCGAAAATAATTTTTATTATTCTGATTTCTATGCAATTTTGATATCTCCTTTTGATTTCTCCTTAAATTAAAATGCTGGAAAATTTTGTACTTTACAGATGTGATATATGTATTGATCTGAATTTACCTGCAATATAGATTCCAAAACTATTTTTTGGTAAAACTTTTGTAAAATTTCAAAGTTATTCGGAAATAGCTTACAAGAATTATTAAATAGGGTATTTATTTTAATATATGACCTTATCTCCAATTTTATTCGTGTTTAATGAGTATCTCACCTGCTGTTACCCCCGTTCCCGACGTAAAATTTGTTTTATTTTTCTTTCGGCTGCCTGTCTGCGGCTTATTGTGTGAATTACTGCCGGGCCATTCTCCATCCGTCGGGGTCTGGAAAAAATGAGAAGTAGGGTTTCTCTGAGGTGGTCTGGAATGGTCTAAGCTGCTCGGATTACAGCTATCAGCTGCTGCCGCCACCCACCCATTTACCCCTCCCCCCTATGTGGGCGTGGTCGACATCTTGACTTTCGGGAGGTTCAGAAGGGGGCGACGGTCCCTGAAGGACGCGGGGTAAGGTCAATAATGCCCTATTTGGCATTAAAGCCCAAGCCAATGGCCTGTCAAATTTAAATATAATTAGGCATAAGTTGTTGCAATTTGTAAAGCAATTTACTGCGGCCACGTTTGAGTGAAAATCTCGGGGGAAGAGGTCCATTGGGTGATGAATTAATTAGGGAAAGTGTTCATAAGCAACGGCTTACAACAGAGATTTTATTAAGTTCAAGATTTGCAAATGCTAGCCATTTAACTAAGATGAAATAATAAGGATATGTAGAATTAATTAGGAAAAATTCAGGTAAACTTCACTTTAATTTAACTTAAGATTGTTGTCACAAGACTGTTACCCTTAGCTTTCTAACAAGCTTGTCGTGTGTCTTGTTTTAAATTGATTTTGCCTCCTAGAACATGTCCAATGTCCACCTATTCATTATTCATTTAAGTTCCACATGAACATGGCTGCACTACCTCGGATATTTTTAGTTTTCTCCTCCCAGTTCCGAGCAGCCTTCAAACTATTTTTGTTAGCTGAACTTTTGGCCCCGCTCCAGAAGGATGCCCTGTAAATATTTCCCTCGAATGTTGGCTGCCTTTAATTGCAATTCGATTTCAGTTTTAAATGCATACAACAACGGGCAGCAAAGTAAAAAGTTACAGAGAGTATTATTGATGGAGAGGAATTACGACAGGTTGGAAAAGCATTTTATATGTTGTGATGAAAACCAATCTGGATGGATGTTTTAAAATAGTTTCATTTTTTCAACATTTTATGGGAAATTTCATAGGTTTTGTGAGGTGAGGTGAGAATAGCAGGTGAATAATGGGCGAAAGTGGGAGTAAGAATGTACAGGCTGCCCGTATATCAACACAAATTGTGGCAATTGATTGCGAGTGGCAAATACAAAGCCCCGTTCCTTGAATGCATTCGCCTTTAGCTGCCATCCCACCAGGTAATGAAACTCCACCTCTATAGACACTCCCATATTTCCTTAATACAAACCCCCTTACTAACCCCCTGCCAAACCGATTTCATTATCCACAGATTTCGCATTGCCCAAGGAGCATAGGAACAAACAAGACTCCTGCTATAAGTGAGCTTAGTTTAATTTGTGGCCAAATGTGAGCACATTTCGTGCAATTTCAATGGGCGGAGGGTAGCTAATTGAGAAGGGGGCAAGCCAAACAGGCAAGTATGTAGCAAACAAATGGAAATTATTGAATTCCAAATGCGGGAGACTGTGGTGGGGATGAAGACCATGTTAACAGGATTATTCACTGAGCCGGGAGAAGAATGTCGAGCATAGAATTGTGCAGGCATGGCAACTCGATTGGAACCAAGATGTGGGAAGAGCAGGAATATCGTAATGGTTTTGTCTTCAGGATAATTGGGAACAAATCCCTAAATAGATGTTACAAGTTGTAACCTGCACGAAAATGAAGACCCTATCCTATTTTGTATGAAAATAAATCAGTATTAGACGGTATTTTAAAAACCTACTTTAAAATTTAAAGTTCAATTTAGAAATTCAAAGGTGTAAAATACTTGTTTTGTATTTTAACGAAGCTCTTCAAAAGTGTGACTTAGACTCTAACCCTGTCGATGAATATTTTATGATTGCTGTAAGCTTGGCAAATGCCACTTGGCCTTTGGCCCCTGACTTTTGGCCTGAAAAGAGCAACTTATATCAGTCAAAGTCCTACTCGACTGGCCCAAAATACACCGGGTAATAGCAAACATATTTGAGATGTGAAGTGCTCGACATTGATTACATTCAATTGGAATGGAAACCGAAAACTTGAACGATTTATTTGCCTTAACATTGCAGGTCACGCCCACTGCACTAACATCCCCCGAAAAGAAGGAGGGAAAAGCCAGCCAAAAGTCAATGGGAAAATGTTGGTGGCTCGTTAAAAAAATTGGGAATTTTCTGATTTATTTGCGCAGCGAGCGCGAAATGAAAAATTGCGTAAGCAGTGGAATTACTTTTGAGAGTGCAAAAGGGGGGGTATTGGGTGGCCCCCATCATTAGTAGATTGGGTGGGGAAAAAGTGGGTGCCAGCCAAGTATTTGCACAAATCTAATGAGTATTGGCTGAGCAGCGAAGGACTTCCGTTTTATTATTTTATTTTTTGCCCATTTTCAACTTTTGAGATGACTTGGGGAAAATGTTTGCTATTTCATGCGCTGGGAAAAGCAAACGAGGCAAGGGAAAACACTCCCCCCACCAGATAAGAAAGTCGAGCACTTGTCTATGGCCATATCTTGTGCTCCCTTCTCGACCAGCCCCCCCCCCCCCATTTTTCCCTTGGGGCAGCCATTGCACTCGGGGAGATTTCACCACCCAACACCCCTACTCCCGCCCACATATGTGCTTAGGCGGGGGCGTGGCATTGTCTGGCAGCTGCTGCCCAAAAATGCCAAGCACCAGGACCTCGGTTATGAGCTTTTTCCTTGTCGTCCTTGTCTTCGTGGTCTCTTGGTTACTTTATTTGTTTGCAGCTACACTTCCGTTAAGGAGTGCTTAGACTATTTGAACTTGAGAATATTTAGTTAATATTAGGAATCCTTTTGATATTGACAAACCTTTTCGTGCTTCATTACCTTTAAGATGCTTCGCATATTTGATATATATTTGTTTCATACCTATATACTCACTTAACAACTTCTTTATTATAAGATCAAAAATTATTGATTAACTACATTATAACCAAATTTAAATGTAAGGCTCAATCAAAGTGTTTATTATACACCCAGAAAAAAGAAAGATTATTATTAAGAAAACATTCTAAATTTAAGTACTAATCATACTTAAACATAGAAAATATCTAAATAGTTATTTTCCCGCCACTAGAACTCCTAGTTAGGTCTATCAATTTGAAAAGGATATCAAAAGTTTGGTGCAACATTGCTAGAACCACAGACTTTCGGTATTGCTTTGGTATACCCTCAGGGTATTACGAATTCGCAGGGAATTTTGTTTATGTTTTGCTTTGTTAACCATTTTTGGGTGCTTTCACTGTAGTTTCTGTTGTTCTGTTCCATGGCCATTGGCTCCATTATTTTGGCCTGTCTGCCCTCGGGCCAGGACGAAAATATGGGGCCCAGTAGAAGGGTTCGGGGAGATGGAAGGAAACTTTATTCTGGGTTGGAGGAGCATAGTGGTTTGTTCGGCTGCGGTTGGTTTTACTCTTGCGGAAGCCTCGTATTTCATTATCTATATATGTACGTATGGCCAGCGAAATACATTGAAGATTCGCATTTCGTTTTTATCGCATTTCTTTGCCTCATCTGGCTTGCTGCATTATGTTCGCCTGATTAATTTTTGAGTCGCTTTTCGGATAGGAGTCGAGATTTTTCGACCAGGCGCAGCGGGTTATGGTTACTTTCCCACGCATTCACTCCTCTGGACCCTGGACCCATATATCCGCCAACCCATTGCCTTTTTTGGCCCTCTCCTTAATTGCAGATTTTTGCCTTAAATGTTGCGGTTATTATGTGATGTTGTTGTTGGTCTTGGTTTGTTGGTGTTCTGGTTTGTTGGCTGCGCTTATTAATTGTGTAATTTAGTTTTGGGTGCTGCCTGCTTGCCACTTTCGTGCTAGCCAGGCCAATTAAGGCTGGCAGGAGGCCAAAATTTGTGGCAACTTAGTGGAGAGTTTTCTTCTCAGCTTTGTATTTTATAGAACATTGTGATAAAGATTAAGCGGTTAACCGATGGAAATTGATAGTAAAGAAGTTCAGGGGGTATTTAATAGCCGGAGGGAGTTTTGAAGGCTGTGAATTTGTAAACTTTAAAGTATGTAATGAGTGCTTTACCATATTTTAAACAATGTACATTTAAACTTCTTTAAATTAAACAATCTTGATGCCCATTAGAGTCCACTCTAAATGTTCTTCTCCTTACCTAATGTTCCCTGCTATCGGCATCTCTCAGAATGTTTACCCTCTTGCGTTTGCCACTCAAGGGCACAAACCTCAAACACTCGGGTCGTTTACACTCCCCTCCGTGTTTGCTGTCCCCATTTGGCACGAAAAATTATTGAATTTTTCGCCTAATTTACTGCGTTTACTTATTTTTATATTCATAAGGCGAATACTTTATGTGTTTCGCCAACGTGGCGTATACGTAACGTAATTTATGAAGCACTAGGGCGGAGGGTGTGCCATAAAAACTTTACCCAGCAAGTCAGCAAATCTCTGAAGCGCGAAGTTCATTCTTCCCTCCAGATTTGAGTTCGACTTTTCCCTCGCCTTTTTTGGGGGGGGCAGCTTCAATTTGTTTGTCGTTGTTGTGGCATCTCAAATTGAATTCGGGGCGGAAAACTTCTGCTTCCATCTCCTTATGCTGATGACAAGTTTGTATCTCCTATCTCAGCTACAGTGTATGCTTGTTTGCCTGGCTTTGGGAGTTTTAATTTAGTAATATCGATAAGGCATAGTACCTACCAGTTGTCGGTAGTGTTAAATAAACGAGTTTCTGTTGCTGATGCAGGGCAAACACTTTGCTTATTAAGTGCCTCTGCAGTTTGTTCGCCTCCCAGACGGAAAAAAATGGTAAAAAAAGGTGGCGAAAAAAGAGGAGAAACGTTAAAACCAATTCTCATTCCCATGCCGGGCATAAGGCACGCACTCGTCAGGCTGCAGGCTTGGGGCTAAGAAAAAAAAACGAGAACTGAAAAACCCGAAACTTGTTTAACAGCATTTTTCCCTGTCTGCTCCGCTCCCGTTCCGCTGATCCCACCTCCCCCCTCAACGCCCACTCCGTCCTCGAAAAGGAGGCGGACCTGAACCATAGATGGACTGGACACTGCCCTGTTATACAAAGGAGGTGATCAATCGATCGTTAGATGGTATTGGAATGTTTATCAAAAGGAGATGCGGAGAAGAGAAGGTAGTGATTATTGATCTCCTAAAAAGGTTTTCGAGTCCGAAGATATTTTTATATCATTAACCAAGGTGATGTACACTTATGTACCTCAGGTTTTATAGATTCTATGTGGAAAAAATGATATCATATAATTTTTATAGAATATATTTTACTCAATTTTGAACCATATTTAAGAGCTCCACATATAATCTCGTATACCCTTTGATATACCCTTCCTGAACCTCCGTATTAAAAAGCCCGAAAAGGCAGCGAAAAACGAGTTGGGTATCAAGACAAATGCGTACAACAGCAAGACGATAACATGGCACATAACAAGCCCATATGAGTTATAAAGCGCAGCTTATAGAACTCCGTAGACACCCCTACCATGCATTTCGCCCCCCCCTTCGAAAGGCCTGAAAACCCTGGAAACCCCGCAGACCAAATAAACGCATTGTGTTTCGGTGTTTTTTCGAGACCTCTTTCTGTTTTTATTTCGCTCTCTGTTTTATTTCTGCAACGTTTCTGATTCTGTTTCTGTTTCTTTTGCTGTTTGCTGATGTTTTCGCATCTGCAGCCGATGCCTCGTATAAATGCATATTGGTGTCGTCGTCGCCGCTGTCCCGCATTGCCTGTCTCATTCGCACCCGCTGTTGCCGTTCCCCTTCCACTGCCACTACCCAAATACGGCGAACTGGCCAGCCGGAATAACAATGGCAACAGTGAAGTACGAGTTGGTCGCGGAGACCTGAGAATGGAGATCTGAGCTTATGGGTTTTTCATGTAGTTGCTGATTTTTCGCTGGAACCCAACTACATGAAAAAGTGAAAACAAAAGCATTACGAATTAAAAGTTTACGGCCCCCTTCGACCGAAACCGAAGTTTTATGTTATTATGCGGCATAAGAGCGATGTAATGTGATTTTAACTGATTTGCGGATTGACAATGACATCAACTGAGGTTCGGAATCAACTGGGTTAATACGATCCACACTATTATTTTGATTGATTCGTGTGTAAATATTGATATAATATTTAATAGCTTTCATGTTTCTATTAATAATATCATGCATTCGTTCTACTTTTAGCTTCCATGGACTCGTATCCCGTTGTATAAACTTAATTGGCTTAATCACAGGAATTACTCTTTATAAAAGGTATGGAAATATTTCTTTATATATCTTTACCGGTTAAGGGTATCTTTGTAAGCGGTTAAATTAAAACCCCGTACTACTCCTCTGTAAGCCAAAGGAGAACAAACCCACCGCCATGTCAGCTGTCAACATTGACGTCCATTTTGTATTCTCATTTCCGTTTCCCTTCCATAGTTGCCATATTTGCCTTTTTTCGAGTGTCATTTCAGGCGAATTGTTAACCGAGAAAAGGGAGTGGAAAATAAATATAAACATAATTTTTAATTGCACCCAGTGGGAGAGTAAAGTTGCCAAAAAGACATTTAGATGTTTGTTCGCAGAGCTCCCTTTGACCCATTTTTTCACCCTCATTTCACCAGAGGGACAATTAATTCGACTGCAGACTGGGGAAATTTCATATTTGCATGGATTTTCATGAAAATTTCGTAGAAAACAAAACGTTCTCTGAAAGCGCTTATGCGGTGAGTTTCATGAATTCTTATTGTCTAAAAAGTATTTTCTAAAACTTTTACCATTGAATGAAAATTTGTTTTTATAATCACATTTTGGTCCCGGTTGTAAAACCTCCAGTAACGTAATTTTTAATAATTTAATATTGGGGTCTGACCTTAGTATAAACCCATTATTGAACTTGGGACCACTGACAGCTGCTCCAGAGTTTGACATTTGTATTTTACCGTTACACTCCGGCGGTTGACGCTAGGGTTGCCACTCATTAGCAGGAAGCAAAATGGTTGGATGGAAGGTTACAATGGGCTGTTATAAAGGCGAATGCTCAATTTGAACCTATTTAAATTTTAAATGTGCCACCGCAAGATGCCACACTCCATCCCTCAGGAAAATAGGCCCCTTTGCATAGCAAAGTGTTGAAAAGTTTTCGCAGAGACTGTGCCAAGATTGGTACACAATGAGAAGTGATTACACACCCGCCACACACTTTTCCCTCCCCCTTTTGGCCTTGTTAAAGCAATAAAAAATAAACTTTGGCAATTAATTTAATTTATGCGGTATTTAATGTGCACACAATGCACGCGGCACCCTGCTTACACGCCTCTTGGCAAATATTGGCCAAAAGTCCTGTGTTGGTGCTTTAAGAGAAAAGGAAACTAACGAATTTTCTGGTCTGGCAGGGACTATTCGGTTTTATTGTTACACAAATTTGAGAAATGGGCGATACACTCGCATAAGATGTGTGCGGTTGGAATCTTGCCTCATCATCGTCCTCATCACCATTTTGTGGTTAATGACATGGGATTCATATCTTTATTAGAGTGTGAGAATATAACCACAAAAGGGTTTTAGAACGTGCTTGCAAAGACAATCAAGATAACAGATTCATTACACATGAAGGCTGGAAAATGGAACGAAGTTTGAAGGATACGCTTAGTAATTCTATCGTGTGGGCTTTTATTAAGATGGGGGCTAATAAATAATGAACCGAATTTGTTAAGCCACTTTCATAAAAGGCTATGTGTACTACGTTATACAAAAATTGCATAGCTTTGAATTACTAAAGTTTAATAATGATGTTATGGGTCCTTTGATTTCTTATCGCTCCATTGGATTCCCAATTATTACTCACTCGGAAATGTAGTCAAATTTGTTTTAACAAGTTTTACTCGTCGCTTTTCCAATGCTGCCAACACATTTAATTTGTGATTCCCCCAACGCGTAGCTGTCCTTTTATTCACATTTCGACTTGCTTTTCATACATTTTCCTTTGAGAAACGTGACTTCGGATTTGCAACCAAAAATAAGTAAAAAAAAAATAAAGAACTTTTTATCTCTGTCTCTTTATTCCTTTTTTTTAATTTTATTAAGCAATGTTCATGTCTCTGCCGGAATATTTCATGACAAGGATTATTACGCGGGCGATATATGCGTGATAGGAAGCCAGGGAGGGAGCACCGACATTAATCATTGCTGAACTTTATAATTTTGTCAGGGCTTACCCGACCCTATCCCTCCCAACCCCTCCCTATCCGTATTCCACTCTGTATGCAACTACAATTTTTCATACAAAATGATGTCATTAAACAAAGAACAGAAACGAACCGACGACAATAATGAGCCGGAGCTGTGAGCCGAGTCTGGTGGGGATTGACAATGGTGGGGTGGTGGAGGGGCTCGGGAAAGGCAGGAAAGTCGTGCGACTAAATCCCAAAACAATTTATATCAACCAAGCGAAAGAGAGGGTCAGAGCTGGAGAAAAGAGACAGTCAACGAGTGAGAAAGTGAAAAGTGACATAAACGCGGTAATACGAAGGAGAGGCCCCATAATGAAGCGAACGCGACTTGTTAGTCGCTCTTGGAGTTCGCTGGATAACGCTCCAACACTCCTTATAAATAGGGTAGAATCCGCTCTTGGTTCTGCTCCTTCTATTCCCTTGCCTTGTCCCCTATCCCAAGTACCATGCTGCAATTCCCTTTTAACTCCCGGCGAGGGTGACCTTAAGGATTATTTCAAAAATAGTAAAAATACAAATAATATTTCGGTTCTTTGGACTAAAAAACATAGTCTTTTAAGAGTTGGCGCTTAAAATTAGCAAGAATTTTTCAGAAAATTGGTGAGAAATCAACTTCTACCAAATTTTATCACAGTTTGGATTATATTACTATTAAATAACGCACTATTTTATGTTAACTAGCTTTTGAAATTTAAACAAATTGCTCTCCCCAACACTACGTATTAAATTTTATTTATACCTTTCTCAGAAAAAAAACCAAATATATCCTTGTTTTAATGAAAAGCTAATTTATAGCAATAATCACGATTTAAAAATGTAGTCCCTAAACCTCCTAATACCATTTGCAAGTAACCCTAATTAATATGAAATATATCCAACATTCTGTCTCTAGTAATTCCCTGTGTTTTGGTATAACCGCAATCCTTCCGAGTAAAACCTCTTAAACCACCCACTCGTTAGCAACAGCAGCCGCCCGTGGAACTTGGCTCATGGCCTCGTGGCCCATTCAGCTGCGGCCCAGGCCAAAAAGTTTGGCCAAAACGGATGCGTCAAGTTGAATGGCTATAAAAGCGTTGAATGATGTTGCGATGATGATGGCTGGGCGCTGGCATTACCAGTACCAGTGTTCCAAAGGGGGTGGCAGGGCGTCAGGGGGTTGGAGAAAGGAAGGCAGAGCATTACGTATGCAAGTCGGCTACGCAAACCAAACACAGACACAGCAACGCACACACAAACGCACTTACTCACCTCTGAAAGCCTCGCCCCTTCCAGTCAGCCCCTAAAACCCCGTGCCACCCACTCCTACAAGCCCCCTCCTCAACCCACTCCAAGCCCCTTGGCTCGACAAACATTTAGTCAGATTCTGATTCAGCGGCGGCAGCTGAATGACGACGAATTTTGAATACGAATTTCATTATACGCAGCACTCAATTATTCAGTAATCAAGCTAGGTCAAAAACGGGGCGAAGAGGACGTGATTAAGCCCAGTGTTTATGCACAGAGAAAAAATTGGTCCTTTAAAACATTATGATATGATCAATATCTCCTAAAAAAGTCTTTAGGTCTTGTATCCTTGTATCCTTAGATAAAGAATTCTTTAAGTATTACCATTCGTGGCTACATTTTTTATAATCTCCCAAAATTATCTTTAGTCCTTAATCCTAAAATAAGGACCCTTAAAGTTGTTACCATTAAAGCCCATAATATTTAAAAAAAAACAACTTAAGCTTTCTATATTTATATTACATAAAGTTAATCCCAATAAAAGCATCATTTAATGTTTAATTTTAGTTTTAATATGAGATTCCCTTTGAAAAAAATCATTTCCTAAATGGGTCTTATTTTTTTCCTTGTACCAATTCCACTTCCATTGTTTTGGTTGTTGTTTGTCTGGGTCCTATTTGAACAATTTCACTGCAGTTTTATACAGTTACACGCCCTTTAAAACCAGACGGCTCTTCTCTACCCAACCAACAGCTAATTAACATGGTTCAAATCGGTTGGGAGGGTCGACTCATGGCTAAAAAGGGGCTGGGCTTGGGGCTTTTTGAGTACAAAAAGCTGGCTCGCAAATTGCCAATTGGTTTGAATTTTCGATGAAGTTGTTTTGTTGCTTTTTTGTTATTCTTGTTGTTTCCTTTGAGTAACGCGACTTCATCAAGCACCCCTGCTCAACCCCCATCCATGTTAGTTGGCAGTTAGTCGCTGCTGGCTGCTGGTAATTATAATTATGCATGTGTAAATTCATTAATTATGCAGGCCAAAGTTCGCTTGGAGGGCAATTTTCCGCAGAAGGGAAAAGGGGGAATGGTGGAAGTTGGTGGATATAGCAGAGTGGTTTTATGTCAGGCAGTTGGTGATGAATTGTAGTTGATTTGGCCTCCTTCAATGTGGTTGTCAAATGCAGAACGAAAGTCAAGAAAAATAGATGGTATCAATGAAATCTATTTTGGTTTTAGTATGTCGAAGAGATTGATGGATATCAACTAATTTGGGACAATCTAAAACTTTTCTTTTTATATGTATTAATTTAGGGCTTACGTTTAAAAGTGCTCTTTATAAAAACATATAAAAGAAACTAGAATAAATATATCCTTAATAAACAGAAATTAAATTACCTACGATAATACTTTCTTTAAAGTTCCTCAACTTTTTGACTCTATTGCTCCCTCCAAATTTATAAATTTATGTATATTTCTTTGGCTTTCAATTTCTTCCAGACAATTTCCTTTTTGACCCAGCTTGCCTGTCCAATTTCCATTCCATTTCATTTGGAAGCTTGCATGTTTAAGCCCAAACTAATTTCAGGAGTCAGTGCTAACTGAAAAGAAATAGTCAACTCTCTGGTTGCCACCACAGGTATGAGAAAAAGCACCAGAAGCTGCGTGCAGAACCCAGAACTCCAGAGCTCCCAGTTTTTCATCTGGATTTTCTTTTTGGCCTGCTTCTTTATGCTGTTTCGCCTCGTTTTGCCTCCTTCTTTTTCTCGGCTTTTTGGGTTGACACATTGCCTTGTCGGTTGTCAGTTGGCCGAGTTTTCCCGCAACAGAAATAATATATAAGCAGAATGCTTAAATAAGCTCAAGCCAGACAAGGGAGCAAACGAGAGGGGGTTTGGGGGGGGGGGGATGGCGACAACAGTAAAAGCAAATTTCCAACCCCCTCTCAGCCTCCACCCCTGTCTTCCAGCCAACAAGAGTGACGAATGACATTGGTAATTGGTGCTTAAAATTGTCAAATTGCAGCGGAAAAGTCAGTCTTGTCCACAATTCCCCAAAACTTTTCAGTAGTTTTAAAGCCTTAACACCAGTAGGCGATACTTTTATATATATATTTCAGGATTTGCATGTATTTTCAAATATATACAAATGCAGTTAGCGATAGTGTGCAAAAAGTAGTTTAAATGTCGTCTGTGGCTGAACTACATCTGTGTTAAATGCATTTAATTGTTTGTTTTTTGCGTATACCCTCTGTTAAGTGGAGAGCAATTTAATTGCGGCATACATGAGCTAGCGAAGGCCGGGCTACCTACCTGTGTAATAACGGATTACATCACCGGATGTCATCGGTCTGCAGTTATTTCGCAAACAGAATTGAAAAACGCCTGATGAATGATTAAGCTCGGTATCGAAATATCATGACTTTACCACAGGCAGGCATAAGTAGAGATTTTTTCCCTTTAAGTGGTAATTGCAGTGTCATGAAGTAAATACCATTTAATTCTACCATATTTGTAATGCTTACGGTGTGTGTTTTCATTGGTTTTTTAAGTAATGTATTTTATGGAACCTTTACAAGACCTTGTAGTAATAAATTTAAAATTTATAGGATTAATGGGCATTCCCTAGTCGAGTTTTCTTTATCTCATAAACCTTTTTGCTTTGTTTATTATCCCGCCTGTTGATTAGCGCTACTTTCCGCCTCCGTTTGCCCTTCTGGCGCTCGCTTTATTTGCATTTCATTTATATGTTTGGAATGCTACTCTATGAACTCTCAATGATGCCAACAATGAAAAAATCCCTAGTAATGAAATTAAATATATATGGAAAACAATAAAAAAGAATATGGAGTGTGCAGAACAACACAACTGAGTGAATGAGAACAATACCGCAGAGGCGTAGTTTTAAATTACAATTTCCGCAAAGCCGCAAAACTTTTTTCCTACCTCGATTTGGGTCTGTTATGTGTTGATTTTCATGGCTTTTAACTTGAAATGCCATTGAGGTGGGTGGTTTGAGCCAAAAAAAAAGGCAGTTAAATGGGGTGGTGCAACCACTGTGGTCAACTAAATGGCCACCGAAAAAAATGAAGGGGGTGATAGTGGGAAAGAGCTCAAAATAAAATTATACGGCAAACAGGCAAAAAAGAGGAGCTAGAAATAAACAAGAAAAAATTCGAAATTGAATTGTTCCGCATTATATATTCAGGATAGACCGGGCCAACGGGGCGTATGGGCATTGTACTAGCCATTCAGTTTGCAGTTCGGACCGAACTGGACGGATCGATGCTAGCTGGCATAAAAAATAATTGAAATGGAAGCGAAAATTGACAGGACGAAGAGTGAATGACAATGCCATTAATGGCAGGGGACTTGATTTGATTGAAGCATTTGCCCACACATCGTCAGGGGATACTTATTTGCTTAGTTAATTAAACGTATTCAATCTGCGGCATTTACAGAAAAACGGTGTAAAAAATGCTATCTACGTGACAAATATTTGTTGCCTAATTTATGGAATAGTTTTCGAAATTTTCTAATGGTTTTCCATGATCTTTATAGCAGCTATAGCTGAAATAGAAATAGACTTCAAGTGGGTCAGCTCTTAAAAATATGTTATCCGAATTTTATGGTGTGATTTAAGAGGTAATAAATAGAAAACACTGGAATCTTCTCTATTCTGATATTTATAATTTCCAGCAATCTTATAATCGTCATCACATAATCAGCCATTTTTCAGACATTTTTCCACATATCCCACGCAAAGTTGTAATGATTGATCTCCAGGCGTTTTACACAGAGAGAAAAATTTTTTTTTTTTAAAGTGATTATACTTACATAGGTACAGATCTGGAAAAGAAAATAACAATTAGTTTTATAATATTTAACTAAATTATTTTAAGGCCTACTATATAAAATAATACTTCAAAGGTTCTTAAAATATCCATATAGTCCGAAGAAGATGATTAAGATAAAGAATTTGGATAATACCCAAAGTGATGTTATGTTTTCCGTGCACCTTACCTTTCTTTTCCCACCGACATTAATTTCTCGAATAACCATCAACTTGCAACAACAACAATACCTATACCTTTAGTTATAGCCACAGAGCAACAACAGCAACGTAATGACCCCAAAAGCGATTCTATTAATAGTAACCGCAAAGCACAGCTAACCGTAAATTATGTTCTTTAGTCCCTGCGATATATGTCTGTACCCCTCCCGACCGCCCTGTTCCCTTTCCCCCCCTTATCTGTGACAGGCGCAACATACGCCCACTTAAATGGTTAGACAAGAAAACCAGAGCCCCCCGCTGTTGTAAAGCAATTTCTTGTATCGGCCTTTCTTTTCCATTCTTCTGGCATTTTCATCGTGCCTCTCCCTCTGGCCCACGCACATGGATCCACCTCTATACATGCGTCGCCGTACATTGGTGTGTGTGTCACCAAATGTCATTGACACGATTTGCTTTATGCTGCAGCTAGCTCTTCGCAACACAACCGCACAAAAGCGAAACAGCAACAGCCACAACAACACAAACAGCGGGAATGCACTGAAAAAAATGGGCTATAAGATTTATAAAGTTCTTGTTAAGCCAAATCAAGTCTACAAGTCTAGAAAACACCAAAACGGTTAAGTTTACATATTTGCTCAGCTAGAACAAGTTGGGAATTATAGCATCGCAGAAGAGAAGAATCTTTAAACTTGCATATAAAGATATGTAGATGTACACAACTTGCTCATATTTTTTTCTTAAAAGTTATTTACGGAAATGTACTGAAAAGAATAACCTAAAGATGTATAAAGTTCTTGCTAAGCCATATCAAGTCTACAAGACTAGAAAACACCAAAACGGTTATATTCCCATATATGCCAAGCTAAAACAAGTTGGAAATTATAGCATCGCAGAAGAGAAGAATCTTAAACTTGCATATAAATTTATGTAGATGTACACAACTCGCTTATATAGTTTTTCCACTAAAATATAAAGTTATTCACGGGAATGCCCTGAAAATAATTAAGCTATCAGTAATATAAAGTTCTTGCTAAGCCAAATCATTTTTACAAGTTTACAAGCTAGAACAAGTTGGGAATTATAGCATCGCTG
This sequence comes from Drosophila subpulchrella, assembly GCF_014743375.2. NCBI lineage: Eukaryota > Metazoa > Arthropoda > Insecta > Diptera > Drosophilidae > Drosophila > Drosophila subpulchrella. The sequence continues at coordinate 15,779,144 of NC_050609.1, forward strand.
AAGAGAAGAATCTATACAAATTGCATATAAAGATATGTAGATGAACACAACTTGCTTATATTTTTTTCTTCTACTAGAATACACAGTTATTCACTTCATTGGAGATGTAAAATTGATCAAACCATTTTCTGAGTATAAAAAAAATCTCGAAATTTGTTCCCAGTGTAGATGCATGTGCGGCAACGTTTACTTGGTGTTTATGTGTTCGTGCTGTGGAGCCACCTCAGCATTTTTCCACTGTCTGACTTTGTTTGTCTTGTCTTATTTCCACCTCTGCATTTCACTTGCGCCCCCTTTTCATTTCGGCGCCCCTTTCATACGCCCACCGAAAGCCCGCGAGTGAGCGAAATAGTTGCAGCGCAGATGGAGCGAGAGGGAAGACAGCTAGCAACTAAGATTGTTATCAGTTTTCGAAAAAGGCGCCGACTCTTCGTACAAATTCTTCTTGTTGCTGCGAGCTTTGAAAAATTATCGAACCAAATTCTGGGCCAGCGAGGCATGTTAAAAAGCGGAAAGAGACAGCCTTCAAAGGAAAAAGGGTGGGTTGGATGCTGATGGGGATATTAATGGAACAGGTGCAGGTTCGGTTGCATAATGCGAATTTGGAGCGAATTGCCAATGGGCCTCATTAAAATGTTGCCATCAATCAGCCAGCCAGTCATTCGTGCATTCACGTTTCGCATCAGCTGAGCACATTAAAAATGCATTAAAGCCAAATGTTTGATTTACATTTTGTGTCGCTCATTATGGGATTATAGCACTTGGCCATACATATGTTATATGTCAGGAATATACATATGTACTTGTCCACGTTTACGGGCTTAAACCCAGTTTAAACTCAGTTCAAATGTGTAAATATGCATTCGAGTGATTTTAATTTACATTGTAGCAGTGTGGTTCGAAATCAATCAGAATACCCGTTAATTATAATTGCATTCTTTGGCTTGCGCGCTGCCGGGCGGTTAATGTGTTATAATTAACTGATTAAATCGAATTATTAATTTTCCACTTGTCATACATTAAATTAGACATTTATCATTCGAAAAGCGCTTTGCAATAAGTTATATATGAATGGGTGTATTCCAAAAATAATATAACTCTATTTCTAGGGTGTTCCAAAACATATGAGTTTATGTTTTATGATATAAATGTTAAAAATATGTATCTGATTAATATTCTGTTTTAAAAGCCGGTGTTCTCTTTATTGACCCTCTGCGTATTTCTATATTGCTTTTAATATTTATTTTTTCGCATAGCTCATATAGTTAATTACTTTTTGAAAGTTCAAATATTTAAAATTTAACTAGAACTTTAATATTAACAAATGGCAGCTATAACCTTACTAACAATCTGCGTTTATGCATAGCAGTTAAAATTTAGTTGTCTGCCGCCCGCTTTTCCGGGGGGGCACCTAACCCCTTTCCTCCCCCCTAAAATATCGCTTTTCAGTGCATATCGCATGCCGCATAAATTTATTAGAAAGAATGTTCTGCCAACTGTCAAAATGCCCGACAATCTTCCGCCTCCCGATCCCCCTTCTAATCCGCTCGTGTGCAGTTTATTTGAGGAACGTGAAATGTTTTGGTCTCCACTTTGTGTTAGACGGCCACATAGACCAACTCTCATTCTCACTCCCACTCCGATCCGCATTTCCATAACCATTCCCACTATATAAATATATGTGAATGTGAATGTGAGCATGCATATGGATGATTCTCCATGCGGGCACTCGGAAAAACCAGTTGAAAATATCAACATTTCATTGAAGTCTACCGAAAAGCTACGGCTTTTACATGGGTCTTCATAGGCGATAATACTAGTAAAAACATTTTTGTTAAGTAACTTCCACTAGAGTGAACTTTAATTCAACATTTTGTTTTTTAAAAGGATCCTAACGCTTTTATTTTTGCAGGGGTTCTTAAAACTATCACAGAAAATGTAAAAATTATTATAATATCCAATAGAAATCTTTAAGAACTAAGAAAGTAATTACAATAGGCGCATAATTTTTTCTGAGTGGGTTTAGTTATGTAGATGTGTATTCTCGTTCGTGCCGGAGCTTGCATGTTTATTCATGTATTTGCATTTCGTGTGACATAAATCACGCACCCGACACGCCGCCCAAGGCACAAAGCACAGACCATGAAAGGGGGTCTATATAGTAGGGGGTGGTAGGGAAGGTAGGGAGGTGGCAAGGTGAAGGGGCAAGCTGGAGACAGTGGAAGAAGGGAGGCGGCGAAGGGTAAACGTGGGCGACACCTTCAGGGCGACAACCATGGAGCACAATCCAGCTGAAATCTCCCATCCGACCCTCTTTTTCTGCGACTCGATTTCGCCTTGCCAGCGGCAGCGGAAATGTCGCGCTGCATTTTTCAATGAGTGCGTTTATTATTCTCGACGCCCAGCCTCCTCCACTTTTCCACCCACACCCTAGGCCATCTCCTTCGACGTCAATATCACAAGGAGAAAACGTCAAAAAAGGAAGGAAAACAAAAGGGTCAAAAAAAGAAAAGCTTCAGATGTAAAAAGCATCGCTACAAGACATAAGAAATTAATTAAGCTTCAGCATTACGTTAACATTGGGCGCGATTTTAATGCTCTGGAATAAAAAGGATGCTGGAAAGGTTGGGTTGGATTTACCAAACTTAGCTGTTGCATTTAATAGGATAGTAAAAGCTAATAAAAATCAGCTGCTTTCAAAGATAATAATAATATTGGATATACCATGATTATAAAAATATGTATTGTTTACTATATCTTAAATATAACTCTTTCGGTTCATAAAAATAAATATTATGTGTTATTTGTATATTAAACTCCTTATTATTCCTTATTTTCGAAACCCTATTTTAACATAATTTCTTTAAATTCTATTTAAACTGTTTTTGGAAAAGGGCATTTGAGCATTTTACTTCAAGATATTAATGTTTTTCCAAAACCCTTTGTATATTGCTTGAGGTTTTCCGCACCAAGCGCCTGACTTTTATTAATTTTACATTTTATTGTCGCTCTTTCAACTTTTGTGGTCATTTTCCCTTTGGCTTGTGGCATTTCCGTTTCGCCTTTTGCCAGATATCAAGGATTTTGCATTTGGCTTGTGCAATTTTCGATTGCATGATTAAGTAACGGAAAAGTAATAAGCCAATGGCCCACAAACGTATTGAAAGGAATTTTACTGTGTGGATGGAGTTAAGTTGCTGCAATTAGCCGGACATGGCTGTACGAAAATCCATTTAAGCCTTAGCCCACAGCCGAGATTCCTGGCTAAGAGCATTAAGTGGATCTTCCTCCGGCAAATCGTTTGATGAGCAATTTCATGCAGATCCGACTCCATTAAGTCGTCGACTACCTTTGCAGGGCCCAAGGCAGGTGAAATTTAATTACACCACATCCCAATTGAAATGCCTGCGACAGGGATCAAGGCGGAGACAGAGGCGTAGGTATCTGGCAGATGGTAAATATGGAGGCAGAGATGGCCTGTCGGTTCCATTGCCATACCCATTCCTCGTTACCCATTTCCATTTGCATTGATTTGGCCCTGGGCCCGTCGCCACTCAAAGTGTCGGATGGCACACAAACCGCACTCAGGCCGACTTGATCAAGGTTTACGTAGGCTGGTGTACTAATATGTACATTAGGGTGGCCCTTATTAATGTGCACTGGATTTAATATTTAGGGTCAGCTTATGTTGTGATCAAAAGTTGATGAGAAACAAGAGTTTCTTAAGTAATGTTACCTTTTGAAATAGCTAAAGAGTTGGTAAAGCTTACTTATAATAACTTAATTAAGATTTACTTAGGCTGGCCCATATGCTATGATCGAAAGATGAGATACAAGAGTCGTTTGAATAATGTTATATTTTAAAGTAGCTAAAGGATATGCTAAATTTTACTCAGAATGTTTTGTTTAAGTCTTACTTTTGGGTGGCTCTCATTTAAAGTCTCCTTATGATATGATCAAAAACTTGTGGGGAAGTGGTATATTTAAAACACATAAGGAAATGGTAGATTCCACCTCTTACCTCAAAAAGTTCTCTAATTTTAGATAGAGGGTCCACCACCCTAATGCTCATGCATATGTATATCTATCCAGTGCGAGTCAGTGGCTTCTTTTATGGAACACTTGAGCGGCAAATCAAATCATCGCTTAACCTCCGGGGAGGTGGATCCACTCCCGTCATGAGTCGCTGATTCAATTAGCGCCCGAAATAGTTATCGAAATGGATATGGGAGTGGATATGTGGCTGGGGACGTGGCCGTGGCTGTAAGTGTGCGCAGAAGTGGCAGTGGAACTGATGCCGGTTGCCAGTTGCCAGTTCCCAGCTGGCTTGGCCGTGTAATTGCTTATAATGTGCGCATAAATCGGTTCCGATTCGGGGATCCCGGGGGGGGCGAAAAGGAGAAAGCAGGCCCTGCAGCAGAGTGTTAGTTGGCCTCCATCTGAATGTGGCTGAACTTGTCCCGCAACAGATGCACATCGCACCACTGACACGCAACTTTTCTCCTTATAACCATGACACTTGTCAGCAAGTTCAAAGTTTCTATTTTCTATACTTGATTAACATAATTATAATTATTTCCAAAAATGGAATGGTAATCTATATTTTTCTTATAAGTATATATTTGCTAAACATTTAGACATTTCTATATTAAAACAAGGGAGAACGCTATAGTCGAGTACCTCGACTATCAGATACCCGTTACTCAGCTTAAGCGACCAAAGGGAAATGGAGATATGCAAGCGGCAAAGCGAGATTTAAATGCGCCACCTACCGGCGGAAGACAGATTTAAGCGTTGTGTGCGTTAGGGTAGGCGTGACAAATTCATTGTTCAATAGAATAAGTTAGCCGCGCACTTTGCTCTCTCTGAGCGCCGGCAGTGCTTTTCTCTTTGCCGCTAAGTTCGGCCGGCAACTATTTACATACACACACATACACGCGTAAAAACATTTCGCACTGTCTGGCTCTGACGTCATAGCTTTTTTTCTTGGGAGGTTTGTGGGCGTTAGAGTGGGCGTGGCACTCTACTGAAACAAACTTGCGCTGCGTAAGAAGCTCAGGAATCTGCTCGCCAAATCTCAATAGCCTAGCTCTCATAGTTTCCGAGATCTCAGCGTTCATCCGGACAGACGGACAGACGGACAGACGGACAGACGGACAGACGGACATGGCTAGATCGACTCGGCTAGTGATCCTGATCAAGAATATATATACTTTATGGGGTCGGAAACGCTTCCTTCTGCCTGTTACATACTTTCCGACGAATCTAGTATACCCTTTTACTCTACGAGTAACGGGTATAATTATATAAAATCGGTACATTATAGATAAGCCTAAACTAATAATCATTTTTAAGTCAGCTTAAATAATTGTGCTTTGTTAAATAAATCTATGCAATTAATGAATCTATAAGTTTCCAATTTAATTTACAACCTAGAAATGGAATGATTTTGTATAATCTTTTTAGAGCAAGCAAATATTTAAGTTAAACCTAACTTTCTTCCAATTGACACATCATTAGTAGTTAGACCAGGTGATATTTTTGAATTTTCAGGTATGATCCATTTCTATCCTTAACTAATACTATAATTTTCGTGTTAAAATCTACTGTTCTGTTGCATGGTGTAATAAGCAGTGGAGAAATGGCGGAATATACAAATTCTAAAATGCATGCAAATGCTTTGCCACTGCTAATAATGGGCATTATCATGATGTTGATGCTGCTCAACCGCCTGCCCTCCGACCTTCGCCCGCAGCTTTCACCACCCCCCGCACCCCCCGCACCCGGCTTAACCCCCCTTAGCCCCCGCTTAACCCTTCAGCATCCCCACCACGCTCCGTTTGATGATGATGAAGCGAGCTCCGGCTGGGTAACTCGATAACGATTCCAGCCAGGCAGCCACTCCGTTGGCGGTTCCGGTGGGTTGGGTGCGGGGGGGTTTCCAACTAAAGTATGCAGCCTGGGTGGAAAACTGAGGGGAAAAAGCAGACTGTCGCCTGGTTTGGCTTACATCCACACGCCATGCCACGCCCCCTCATCCCCCCACTCCATGGAGACTTTGTGTGACTCTGACATGCATTTCTCATGATGCGAAAATTTTGTTTCACTTGACATTTTGACATTTGACAGCTGGCGCAAAATTAACGCAACTCGCGGGGGCGGAGGGCGTGGTGCTAAAAATGCAATAACATTCTAAGCGGGGCGGTAGAACTCTACTTCCACCCTTTTCTTTTTTTTTTTTTTTGCTGCACGGAACCAACTGGCATTTTCCCACAAATTTATCATGTTCGACAAGTGGCTATGGGGTTAAGTGGGGTGCTTTTTGGGCGGATTTTGGGTGGCGGTGAGTAAGTTGCGTGATAAATGCTGCCAAGATGCATGGCGATGATGACTTAATTGAATGGCAGCCCGCAAGCGAAGTAATCCCCTCGGGGGGAAAGCGGTCGAAAAGGAAATGGGGGAGGAAAGCAGATAAGGAGAGATTTGGCTGATGACTTGGCAAATTTGAATTTGCAGTGTGTTGATGTATGTGTGGGAAAAGCATTCATATATTCAGGGCACTTTCCCTAACCCAATGAAAATTAAAGAAATGTCTATACTTTGAAAATAAAAACCTAACATTAATCTCAATAAGGTAATCTTTTAACTAAAATAAAATTATGGTAAAATATTTTAAAAAATCTTGAACGGTGAGTTATAGAGCGTTTCTATAATTATATCTCTTTTAAATCAGAGTATGGGGGTGCAGGAAATGATCGAACAACCGAAACTCAAGACCAAGACGTGAGATGATATGCTACTGCCTTTATTTCCGAACGCTCGTAAAGCCGAGCAGAGCGGAGAGTTATTAGATGGCTTACAGCTGTACATATGTAGACATTAGGGTTATACAATATTTTAATTGGAGTAGATATTTAAAAAAGTATTCAAATTTATTATATTTAGTATGACCAATGTTTTATGGAATTTTATAAATTCTCCCACAAAAATTTCGCATTTTCAAAACTCTTGCAATTACGCCCAAATGTAGGCAACATTTTTGTGGCTCCTCCAGCCTTCGGGGTCTCCAATTTGATTTAATCTTTTGATAGCCAAGACTTCTGACATCGACCGCCCCCCGAAGGCCAAAGGTCCCAACCCCTAACCTCTGCCCCCTGAAACATGTGCATTACGATGCCTTCGGTCCACCGACAATAAATCCTTCTTCATCTCCATCTTCAACGGGTTATTGTTGAGGCTTTCGGTTGTTTCTGCAGGCGCTGTTGTTGTCTTTTGTTGTGCGGTTGATGGAACACGTTGTCAGACTGTCTGTCTTTGTCCCTCACAATGTTCCATCTCTCTCTGTCTCTCTGTGTTATACACATGTCAGCTTCAGATATATCCATTCATTGTTGTCGGCGCCTTTCTTCCGATTCGGGCCAGAATGGAGAGAGAAATTGTTAGGACGAGGAATCCAATTCGGCCTGATTTTGACACCCGGCCACTGGGAATTTTTGTACGGAATTAGAAGTCGGGGAAAATGAGTTTTGTTCTTCCAATCAGCTTTTTATTCCATGGAGGCAGCTTGCCTCGAGATGTGTTCAAAACAGCAAGATGTCCTTTAGCTTCCGACTTGCATTCTTTACATTTCATAGCTTTTTTTTTTTTTTTATTACTAAAAGAAAATTCCCCTTAAGCTTTTTAAACACCCAAAAAGCTATAAGCTGCTCAATTGAAAACTTGGCTCTTATCCCATCTTAAATCTATTTTAAACAACTCCTTCGAAAACCGAAAAATGGATAATTTATTTAGAACAAATTTGCACTTTGTCATTTAACCCGTTGCCTGGATTTATGTTTACCAGAGCTGTCACACGTAAAGACTTTAAGGAAAAGAAGATCCGAATGGCAAATGCTAAACTTTTCCCATTTCATAGTTGCTTTGCCTGTCACATAAAATACCATGAAAATGTGCATAAGAATATCGAAAAATGCAGGACGAGCAGCAGATAAAGCTATGTGAAATACGAACGACAACGACAATTGACCCACAAATTTTAAGGCCAAGACAATTCTCGATTTTGGCCTTGTTTCCTCAGACTTCTTTATGAGAGATTGGGCCAACAAGTCGACTGGGTTGACTTGAGTTAAGTTTTTATCTTGAATGGCATCACAATGGGGCGGAGAAAGGGTAAGGAGAAAGGTTAACAAGATGGACAAACAGAAGGATGGACAGGACAACAAACTGCTGGGGAGAAGTCTTCAATTCGATTCTATAGAAACATTCTTTTTGTCTGCTTTTGCCTGTCTAGATCGTCCATAAACCCTTTCCTTTGTTTTATTTTTATTTTTTTGTTTTCTATTTTACAAACGAAACTAGTTAAGTTCACATTTTTTATTTAAATAAATTCAGCGGGTTAGCATAACAACATAAATTTCAGTATAAGAAAACAGGAGGATACAATAGATATACTTATAATATAAATTCAATTCAATATAGCCCCATAAAGCAATAAATTACTTTAATCTTATTTTAATGGGTGCATTCTTCTCTAGAAGAAGTTATTATAACGAAATATATTAAAGCTCCATGGGCATAAGTTGATATATTATAACTTTAAATTTAATTTAATATATCCCCATAATTTAAAACCATAAATCACCTCCATCTGATTATAATGTGGGCATTCTTCTCTAGAAATACACAGTATTTGTATTTATATTTGCATAAATGAAGCTCTCACAAGCTATCAAAGTAGCGCCAAACAAATTGCTAGAAGTTTTACCATGGGATACAAAAATTCAAAAAAAGAAAAAAAAAGAGGAGCAACAAAAGGCGAAGGAGCCTCGGGACTGCAGGAAAGCATTCCAATTGAAAGTCAAAACAAACGAGCTGCTCTTTGGGGCCACGCCCCCTCACTAGCTGCCGCCTCCGCTCCTGACATTGTCTTTGCTGCTCATAAACTTTTTGGCTTTCGGCACGTTTTGCCATTATCCATATGCTGCTGCCGAAACCCCCCTACGCCGGCGCCCATGCTTTGCATATGTGTGCAGTCGCAACCGGAAACGGAAATGAAGCACAAAAGTTCAGTTCTGACTCCTGGCAGCCATAATAGTTAACTACACATTTGTTGGCCCTCCCAGTTCATCCCCCATCAGCTATTGTTTAAAGTGATTTTATGAGCACCGAGTCCGACTCCTGACCATGATTTACTTAACCCGAGCAGGGGGAAAAAATAATATAAAAGCCGAGCGCTCATAATTCATGGCCAGCACTAATTGTCCATCTGTCTGTCTGGCTGCCTGTGTAAAACCATAATTAAAAGCAGACAAAAGGAAGGACGATGGGGTGTTATCGTCTGTTTGTAGACTTGGAGTTTTATTTTGTTTACTGCCAGCCAGAAATTGAGCTCAGAAGTTCCGAGAACTGTTGACGAAAGCGGCTTTAAATTAAGTCCTCTGTCCAGCTGATGGCATATTGCGCATACGTCATGTGGGCCACAGGCTAAGGTGGGGGGCAAATCTGGTCGAGGACGCCCTTTTGTGCTTAGTAGTCGCCTTCCTCTTGACCAACCGAAGTTTGTCACTGCTGCTGCTGCAGTTGAGGGATTGCCCAGAGATTTATGCTCTAAACTGGTTAAAAGCCTCGAGTGCTTTGTTGGGTCATCAAAATATGACGTAACCACTGAACCATCCATCGAGGATAATAATTAAGTGCCTGCCGAAAGTCGATGGAAAAATAAAAACATAAAATTTATATATGCTTGCAATACACTTCAGGAACAGTAGTCCTTGATGAAAGCCCCATTTTTTAAAAGAACTCTTGATAAAAACCCCTTTAATAATAAAACAGATTTTCATACAATTTCGGTTTAAGCAAAAAAAAATCAGGAATTGATTTGGTATGCATTTTTAGTACTTCATGGGACTTTGGCAAAATGTTAGCCTAATCGCTTTAATTAAAAATTGAGTGTAAAGTATTTGCAATACATGTGTTTTTTACTCATACAAACGTGTATACATTTTTTGTGGTTTATTTTTACTGCCTTTGTTGTTCTAGATTTAATCAGTAAATTTGTTAAACATTTTGAATACAACTTTAATCCCTCCCATAAATTGTATGGTATTTCAGCCAACAGAATTTAAGTACGAAATGCTTAATTAGTTTAAATAGTTTTAAATTATTTCCCCAACTACCTACTCGGCATAACGCGCTAATAACTTTTTCCTCAATTATTCCCATTGCAGAACTTTGTGGCCCAAGTGAATTGCAAACAAATCAGTGCAGCCAGCAAATAAATAAATCATTTGAGGTAAGTTTCCAATGCAGCGCGATAATGAAAACAAGTTAAAAAAAAACCTGAGGGCGAAACAAAGAGCGAAAACTACAAACTGAAAGTCATTTGCAGTGCTTACCCTCGCCACATCCGCAATTTCAATTACACAACTTTTCGTGGAGCGCGCAGTATTTGCTCATTAAACCAAGGGGAATCTCCGACTGGAAACCGAAACACAAATGTGTAAAACTCTTAGTAAAGGCCATGTCAGACTTAATGGTTTAATTAAATGGGATTTTAACTAAAAGGGCATAGGGTAGGGCTTAAGAAAAAGGAACAGAGTGGAAAATCCGAGAGGATTTCATAACAAACATGCCACTTCAGTGTTTGTCAGCACTGTGTGAAACTCAAGAGATCTCGAAATTGCTCATACGCCACGTTGCCTTCGGCACTAGCTAAAAAAAAGACGGAGCAGCTCGACGAGCTGCAGCAGATGTTTGCCTAACCATCCGCATAGCTCAAAAGGAGGGGGGGGGGGTTAAATCCATCTACAAATTTACCCCCCTTTTCTAACCCCCAGAAGATTCTCATCAAAACGAGAGCGAAATGCAATTCAAGCAATTTTCAATTTTCATTTTTAGACCCAGAGACGGATAAACCACTCAACAAGAATCTATGTACACAAAGAAAAAACGGGTGGGCTAAATTAGGTCCTATGATTAATTAAATACATATTAACAAAATTTAATTTTGATCGGGAAAATTAAAAAACCAAAAAGTCAACTAACCTTATCGAATTTTAATGTTAATACTATACTTTAAACATAATATTTTGTAGGTGATATAAGGCAATAAACGACCAAAGATCTATGAAATTTATTATACGAAGAAAAAACTTGTAGTGCCATCTTAACTTAACGAAATTTAGGTTAAGTTCTGGTCATATTTAACTTTTATTTATTAAATATCAAAAATATTTTATCATTTTTTGTGGAAATCATATGTTACTCTTTCAATTTGGACTATTTTAATAATTTTATTCAGTGTATTTATATCCATCTACAAAGCCTCCTCTTTAGACCCGCTGCAAAGTTGTCGCGCTCGAGAATTGCCATCATTCCTGCTGGTCTAAGGCCAATTTTTCGATTCGCTATCCTTGCGCGTTTGGCGAATTGCAGTCGGGCGTTAGGCCATGCCACGCCCCCTGACCCCCGCCCCCCTTTTTCAGCAACGATCCCCTTGAGCCTTAAGCAATGCGTTAAAATCGAAAGAGGAAGAAAAAGCGAAAAACTTTGGCTAAAGATTCCTTTTGCCTCTTGCCACTTTCAAGTTTTCCATGGCCTTTCACCTCTTTCCTTATTTTCCTTTTGGCCTCGTCTGCTTTTCCAACTTTCGCTGTTGTTGGGCGCAAAATGAAGGTATTAATGTTAGATTTTATGGATTCTTTTCGCAGTTCCTCGCTTTTCTTTGAAATGGCATCGGGTTTCCCTTTCTTTAAATGATTCTGTGTTTTTTTAACTTATTTATCTCTCGTTTCTTTGGGTGAAAATATAATCGCGAAGAGTATTTAAAACTGCGGCAAATGAAGCCGAGTTAACAACTGGCAATGAGCTTTGGGGCTTCCGTTAAGTGCATTCGAGTAACCGTAAGCTACTCCGGTTAATCTTCACTTACTATTTTATATCTCAGTTCTCTTTGAACTTTATCCCTTTGACGTAGTTTAAGCTTCTAGCCAGCTAGTGAGTGGAAAATGACCGGAAAAAGAGTGTGGAAATGTAGAAATGGGTGTAAAAGGGTTAGGGTTAACCAATCTCCATAAGTTTAAATTTGTAAAATTTAATCCCAGGATATTTTTATTCGTATTTAGTGTATATTGTAGGTTAATTTAGGTGATAACAGAGGTTAGCTCAAAATAAAAGGGCCATGAGATATATAAGGCTCCAAAAAAACGGGTTCCTAAAAATATTCAAATAGTAATTTAGTAATAGTTGAAAATTTTTTGGATTGACTTATGTTTTTTTAAATCCTTTTTTATTATGATAATTGAATACAAAAAATCAAATATACATAATTCCTGGATAAGCAGCTTTTAAACTACAATCAATTTAAACGTTTAAATTTAATTTGCATTTCCGACAAATAGTTTTTGCTCTCCATTCTCCTCATTCCCATCACACCATTTCCCACAAATGGGAATTCTGGGAACAAAAAAATATATAGTTCACTTGGCAAACGATTAATATCTGACCCCGGCAACAAAACTGACAAATTTTCACAATTAGGATAGCCAGACGAGGCTTCTCTACCCTTTTCGCCCTTCCATGGAAGCTTTGCAAATATTTGCGTGCAATTTTTCATATTAAACGACAGGGGCGGCGGAAATAAAAATGGCAGGGGTTACAAAAACTCGGGGCCAACTGTGATCAATCTTCGTGGCAGGCGGAGCAGCGAGTGGGGTTCTAAAAATGGAAAAACGATGCGGAGGACAAGGCAGTTGCAACACATTTTGGAGGTCCCCAGGCAGTGCTCAGCCTGCCATGTCCTGTCGGGAATGAGGTGAAAGTGGAGGAGAAAGCGGAAATAGAGAAGAGGAAGATGGCGGATGGAAGATGGCAGATAGAAAGGAGCAGCAAACAAGCAACAGGAAGAGCAGCCTTCGACCATTGGCCCCAAACCGGGAAATTGCAACATATTTGCAATTGTCGTTGGGACACCGAAAAGGACGAAAAGGACCAAAAAGGAGGCAAAGTTGGGAAAGGACCAAGGAAAGAGGGCTTCTGGCGGCGGGCAATTGCCCAAATGAATGAAGATGAAGTGAACCGGGCTCGGGCGGCACTTGAACTGCCTGCCAGTCGGCCACTCCTCGTCCAGGATTGATTGGCCTCCAGTTGAAGTCGCCTCGGAAGGGGTGAAAAAGTGTCACTTCGCGCTCGCCCTTCACTGACCCCGGGCCGTTTTTGCTCCTCTTTTTGCCCTGAAATTAGTTGGCCTGTCAAAACTTAACGAGGCCAACGGGTAACCAACGATGAAGACGATGATGATGGCCCAGGCCAAGTCTCGTCTCGTCTCTCGAGGGCTTGGTGCAATCAAAGTGCAACAATGGAGGAGCGGAAAAAAGTGTTTGCGAAGTGGAGAGAGATGAACGGAGTTTCAGTTCCGGAAAAACTCACCATGCATTTTATTATCAACCCTCATTTATAGGTCTAACAAAATATAATGGGTGTTCTAGATGTAATATAGGGCTAATTTATATGTTGGTCTATTCAGTTTATTTTTGAGTAACTATTAAATCTAACAAAATGTTATATTTCTTAAGATATTTTCTTTAGGATATCATCCAAATCTAATATAATCAACTTTCTAATATAATGATTTTTAAGCAGTACTATACACTTGTTCTAAACTCATGAAATAAATCAAGTGTTAACTTGTTTTAATGCCTTTTCAAGCATTTTTTACCCTTTTGACCCGAATCGATTTATTTTAATTTCCATTCCATTTATGGTAGTACCTTTTTGATCCTTTTTTTCCTGCCCTCCCATTGTGTTAAGCAAATATTTTACGTTTGTTTTTGGTCGACCCTTATTGTTGTTTTTCTGAAACTATTGCTGCTTTGTTTTGCAATAAACACTTCGTGCTCCTTTCAGCTGAGCAACTGCCCTGCCCATTGACATTACCATTACCATTACCCCTGCTGTTGGCCTGCCCTGCTGCCCTTTTCCGACCTCCAACCCCCCGACCTGCGACCTCTGCAGCGCCCTTCAACGCTTGCCAAATGACTTTGGAATAGTTTCTCTCATTTCTTTATGGTCTCAAACCATTGCCTCTGTTGCGGTTGTATACGTAGTTGCCAACCTTTGGCCTTTGCCGTCATTTGTACCACTGCTACTCTCTGGGCCATGGCGATTGTGCTGTGCTTTGTCGCTTATCTGCTTTTCAGGTGCTTTGCTGCGTTCTTGCTTTTGCTTTTGCTACCTGGTCATTTCACAGCCTCGGCTTTGTCGCTTATCTGCTTCCTTTTATTACTATTACTTTTCCTGATCTTTGTTCTCCTCGCTTTGATGTTGCAGTGCTCTTATTCCCCACCTTTTGACCTCTCTGTAATTTAAATTGAAAAACTTCTGCTGGTCTCTTAAATTCTGAAAACCTATCGCTAACTAACATCTTCCAGAATCTGCAACCTGTGCTGGAATTTCCATCAACTGAAAGCTTTTAAAGGTGTTATTTAATTAATTTTCGGTTTTATTAGCATATTGCCCAGATGGTTCCCAGAAAAAGTGAAACATTTTAAAAATTAATTTGCATATTTAAAAAGGAGCTGCGACCATAAAAACGCTCGTTTATTATTCAATTATATTCCATTTTTTTTTGTTGATGTTTGGAGGAAGTGCTTCATAGAAAATGTGGAAAAAATCAGGGTGGATTTTCAGAAAAATCACGATGCTTTGTTTGCAATCTAACCACAGTGATGCCACGAACAATGTAAGTCAACAACGGCGTTGATATCCTTCATACGCCATGTTGGTCATATTCCACATACGCACTGTCTGCCGGCCTGCATGTGTGGCTAAAAATCGTGTTGATTTTACCGCAACAATGCACCAGCCTTTCGGCCATTTGTTGAGTCTGCTCCACGGCCCTGAGCAAAATTACCTTGTCGCTATGGCTAAGCTGGCTTCCGTTTTGGTTTTGTACACCCTACTCTTTGAGCTTGCGGGTATATTCCATTAGTGCAACAGAGATACCAGCTTTTCCCACATAACACTGTATATGTACTTTTGATAATAAACCATGTTGGTGAGAAAGGATGTTCATAAAGGTTCCAATTCCTCTGATCAAGGTTATGGTGAATAACACTAAAAAAAGTCAATTACAGCACTCAAAATGTTCAAGATGAAACCAAAAAAATATATATAGCTAATAATAACTACACAGAGAAAACTATATAAGAACATTGTTCTTGAATTGAGAACATTCGTCCTTAAAAACCGTATAAGTACATTTTGGTATCAATATAAGAACGAAATGGTGAGGAGAGAAAAGTTAAATTGAGTTTATTTAACAACTTTTTGATAAGTATACACTAGGGACTGAACTAATAGTTTATTTGTACATAAAATGTACTTAAATACCGCCAATTCAACTTGATTCGAGCAAAATAAAAACATGTTCAACTTAAAAATGTCGTTCTATTTTTAAGAACATTTTCAACTCAGATGAGAACATCAGAATTTTTTCTGTGTATTTATTATATTTTAAAAGTATTTATTCACTAAAATTATAATACGAAAATTACATTACATATTTGAATTAAATACAAAAATGTAATATTCATTACAAAATATATTATATTAATTGATTTTATTTTAAAATATTTGAATAATGTAGAAAATTTTAGTTAATATGTATTTCATATTTATACATCAAAGTTAAAATATTTGGCATTTAAGAAACTGTCGTATTAAAATAATATTTCAGGTAAGATAAACCGTTTTATGTTCCATTTTTATCAGGAAATAGAGAATATTGTTTATAGTTCCTCGTTTTTCCTGCCCCTGTGCATCTCGACCAACTGTTGAGCCTAAACGCTGACCCCTTCACCCCGGGTCTAACCTTTTGTTTCCCCCCCCCTTCCACCTCTTCCCCCGCACCCTTTGGCATAGTTTTCGATCCCAAGGCGCCTGCAACTATTTATAGCCCCCACTCATCTGCACCGCTCGCTGCCCACTTTCCGCTGCTCTCGAAAGCGTGCTACAGTTTTTGTAGCTCTTCGCTGAGTTGCTACCCCTTTCGCACCCCCTCCCCCCTCCGTGCAACCCCTTTTGGCCACTCCTTGCTGGCCACTTGTCAACTGTTGACGCTTCTTTGTTGTCTGCCTCTTGCTGCCGGCTGTTCTCCTGTCTCCCTTGCTCCTCCGCTCCCCCGCTCCGGGCGCTTGTTGCTGTTGTTCGTGCCGCTGCTGTTGATTTGCCATCTCTGTCTGCCGCCTCACGGGGCTGTCCATTTATCTGTTAAAGCACAAGGCAAACAGCAAACAGCCAACGGTAAACGGAGAGTGGAGAAAGGACAACGGAGAAAGGAGAAAGGAGAGTGTAGAACCGAGAAGCAGAAAAACAGGAAGCAAGCAGCCGTGTACAGCTCTATCTTTCTACCTCTGTCTTCTGCACTGCGAAAAAATAAGGGGTATTTGGTATTAAGATAAACTTGATTTATTAAGATATTAAGATACTTGATTTTTCCGATTTACTTTTTTCTATTAAAACACTTTTAAATTACAATTTTCTGAATCGTAAAAAAAGGATAATCCATAAAATATTAATAAGATCCTTTACTTTTCAAAATGAATATATGTATAATGTTTAGGGCTATATAATATTTGAAAACTTCCTCTTTCGAACGTTTAACTTTTGCTTATAATTTATAGCCTCAATTATTTTAAAATTAAAATGTTTAAACTTATATTAAATAATTAGTTGTAGTTAATATCTCATTATTTAGAAGCAAACTAAAGATTACATTTTTTTACTGTCTGTTTTTCTTCTACCAATTTATTTCTCTCAGTACACCGAATACTTATACAAATAAGTTTATACATACATTCTACATTTAATCAACTTTTACCAAACTTGGTGTCTAAAATGGCAAATCTTTTGGTGTGGATTAAAAAAGTTTCCGTTTGTAATAAAAATTAAACTTGTTGTTAAGTTAATTGTGAACTGCGACTTTTTGTGCTGTGTAGAAAAGGACATGGGTGTGTCCTCCATGCATGGCAATCCAATTATCATACGGCCCCTCGGCGCTGCCATGGCGCCCGGCGAGTCTAATTGGAAACAAACAGCTTGGCCCTGTCTGCATGCACCCCCCACCCCCTGCCATACTTTATACCACCCACCACCCCCACCATCCAGCCCCAAAACGCCAAGAGTCCAAGTCAAAAGCCAGGCCAATAAAAAGTTGAGCAACAAAAACAGCGGCAAAGAAAGCTGGCAAAAAACTGAAGGGGGGCGGAATAAGGAAAGAAAAAAATACAAATTTAGTAGATTTACATTTCCCCAACTCCCATAGAATTTCCAATGCAAAACATTGCGAGCCCTAGGAGAAAAGCTTTAGCTTTTGGTCGAGCCTGCGTTTATTTAAATTCATTCATTCGCTGTTTTTATGCCACCAAATTGTTGGCCAACTCTAAGGGAATGGCAAATACAAAAAAAAAAGTATAGGAAAAATAACGAAACACATTTCCCGTCAACGATGAAATCGAAAATATTGAATTGAAAAGCCAAACTCGATGTCACAAATTCCCCGCCTTCATGCCCGAAAAAACGTTTATACATTTTTAGGTTTTTTTTCTCTGCTGTTTCAGTTTGGGCCACAACATAAAGTTGATCGACCAAAAAGCGAGGAAAACGGGACAAAGAACGCGTTGAAAAGTTTTCCATTGAAAGGGATGGTCAGAAGGGGGCGGGGGAGGGGTGGAAAATTGGAAGGGACAGATTCAATGAAGCAAAGCGTGTGCCTTGCAGCTTTATTCGCGGTTTTGTTTACGCGAAAAGTGTTTCACAAATTGGATTGATCCCAAAAGTGAAAGCGGAAAGCGAAAACAAAAGCAACTTGCTCGTGTTAAGTGGAAAGTGAAAAACATGAAGTTGATGCAACCACAAAAACGTACTTAGAAGTGATTAAGGCACATTATTTCAGTGGCTGCATAAATCTCGAGAATAAATTCGAGAATTTAAGCAACGAAAATAAATGGTTTGCCATCGCACAGCCAAAATCCAAGCTCGTTAATATTAAATCAAAATATTTGCTATTTTGATTTAGATTAAGCTTTCGACCGCAAATATTTCGTACATAAATGGAGACTTAATTTATTCATTTCCAAGAATATTCATGGTTTATTTATTTTTATTTGCTAATTAACACCTGTCAAAATTTAATTCGATTTGGTGTATTAATATTTCCTTAGTTACTAGCCATTTTGAATGCCAAAATTCATCTCTCGCAATTTCTCTAATTAATTTATTATGAACAAGTTGTGGTGTTATTGAAGAAAGACTTGTATATATGTATCTTAAAGATAGTTCCGAACAACAATCATATTTATTTTCCTCAGCTTATAACTTAAATTGGTTTGTATAAGCTAACCAGTTTCAATTTCTCTTTTATAAACAGCCCTTGAGCATCAATTTATCGTGTTTATTATTGCACTTGCCTGTAAACACTATTTGCCTTTTATTGCCAGGATATAAATGTAAGCATTAAACACATATTCACATCGTTTGAAAAGTCAAAGCCCTTTGAGTCCCAGGAAATAAGTCGAACAAAAAGTGTTATGAATTCAGTGCTTTGCACTACCCGCTGAGGTTTTTGTGCCACTCCTCCAGTTGACAAACAAAAAACCAAAACTACAAAAACCAGCCCCAAAAAATATGCAAACGAAAACTTTGTCGCAAAACGGCTGAGAAAAAATAGAGGGAAAAACAAAACAAGCGAAAAACACAAATGGGAAAACAAATACGTCATAGCCAAAGGGGGGCTGGAAAAGGGGCGTGGCAGTGGGTAGGCGCTTTGCGATTCCAATGCGACCGCTTTTAATGCAATTTGTAAGTGTCGTGCGAGTTGGGCGCGTTTTAGACGCGTTTCGAGCGCGACTTGCCCGCGACTTTGCCTGCATAAATTTGCAAAACAAAAGGGAGGTGGGGGGGGGGTATTTCTGGCCAAGCCCTGCAATTCGTAATTGTCGCCTGGCCCATTCTTTCTATCTACCTACATTCCCTCTATCCACTTAAAACAAAATTTGCCACTAGCCTTTTCAAAATCTCTAAAAAACTTTTTCTCCATTTGACAAAATATCCTAGTAAAATATTATTTTGGAGCTAAGATACCATTTAATTTACAAATATACTCTTGATATAGAAAAATGGTTATGGAACATAGAATGTTACAATAAACATTCATACAGAACTTCAAAAATTGTATTTCCCTATTAAATTTCTTTTTTTTATTTTGGATTAATGAGTTTGCCAATGTTTGAGTGTTTTTTTTTTTAATTTATACTGATTATATTAGTTAAAATGTATATGATATTCAGTCCTGACACTTTTCATCTATAAATACATATGCTGTCCTCATTTCATCTACCTTTTTTAAACAATATTTAATTCCATTGCATTTTTTTCCAATAAAATTTATAATTTTCAAGGGCTTATGTTAGGTTTTATTCCCTTTTCTAAGTGTACTCCTGCTTCCCTTCAGCAATCGATGGATTTTTGACAGGAATCCTTGTTAGGGGGCGATAAAGGGTTCGGGGTTCTGCTGTTGCGATAAATGCTGTTCGAAAACGGATTGCAAATGCCGCTTGCATTTTTGTTGTCATAGTGGTTGTAGTTGCTGTTGTTGTTGTTCCGGCTGTATGTAGCTCTTGTTGGCAACACGTGCAATTTTCTGCCTGGTTATATGCACTTGGCCAAGTGTTGGCAACGTGTTTCGGGTATTTTTGCCTCTGCATCTCTATCGATGTGTTCGTTGGATGAAGAAGTGTGTGCTTGTGTATCTCGTTTTTGCGTTTAATTCCAATTACCAATTTGAATGGGATTTACGTTTTAAAGCTAGGCCAGAAATGCTTAAATCGAAATCAAGAAAATCTTCAAAAGAGTTTAAGTTGGCCTTAGGAATAAATGATTTTTCAAATGAAAATGAATTTTCAATCCTGACATAAAATTTAGCAGGGAACCCTTTGGGAAATCATGAAAATCTTCTAAAGAGTTTAAGTTGGCCTTAGGAATAACTGATTTTTCAATTGATACTCAACTAGGTTTATTATCCTGACATAATATTAAGCAGGGAACCCTTTGGTGTATTTAAGACAAGTAAAAACTATTACAAAAGAATACACCTTAAGTAGGAAATGAAACTTCCCTGAAATTAACTTAAGGCAGCTTGCAAAACACGTGCTTGCCGCAGGTTTATGCCATTATCCCCTTGCTCTCCCTTGCTTTCCCACCATTGAACCCACTCACCTAATGACCTTTCCTTGCCACGCCCCCTCACCGCCCGCCCCCCGACTGGTTAACCACATCATAAACCTGGAGGTGGTTCCAAGCACCCTGCCCCTCTGCCATATTGCCATTTTGCCTGGTGGTGCGAGAGTGTGTCTTTAAAAGACCACAAAGCCACAATTCACACTCTTGGCCAACTTTCACATTCTCCCCCCCCCCCCCCCCCCACAGTTTTCCCGTTTGGCGTGTGAAAAACTTTGCAGACTTTCCAGCTACCAAAGAAGGCAGAGGAGGCAGCTCCACTTACTTGGCCATTGAAGTGCAATTAGCTGTCTGCTAATTACATAGTCCAAGCGGATGCGAAGGCTTTGACCAAGACGCGATGAGGGGCGGGGGTCCTGTGAGGTGGTCCTGCCACGCCCCTTTTCGAGCTGCCTGCCATTGTGGCTTCTGTATTCTGTCAGACTCGTATTTTTTGCACTTCGCACCGCGCCACTCATAATGAAATTATGAAGCCAACGTGCACCAATTTCATATTGTGGCAGGACTCCTTGCTCCGCCAACCTCCATCCTCCGCCATTGCATAACCCCCATACCATTCTGCAGCTCCTGGTGAACTTTCCTAATTGAGTTTCATGCAGTCCCGGCTGCCAGGGCAGGATAGTAAACCATGCCGGGACTGCAGTCGCGTTTAATTGCATTGGCAATGGGAGCGCGGTCCTCAAAAGCCAGCAGCTCTAGCATCTGAGCAACCGCCAGCAGGTTGACAATGAACATGGCCAAAATGGGGGGGGAGCTATATATATGTGTTTAAGGACCTAGGATGGCCTGGCCAAGGGTAGATTCCCCGACAAGTGTTGCCTACTTACTCGCGTCTCGGCTCCGCGGGCAGTCAATGAGGGCATAAACAACCCTGAACAAAGCTGGCAAGATGAAAAAACAGTTCCTGCCGTAACTCAGCTACACACTGGGGAAAATAAGACGGATCAGAAGGTAGAAATCAGCACAGATTTTAACAGTTTACAGCTTTAATTTACCAGTTTACCATCTATATATATAAAGCTTACCACTCGAGATTGAGAGTCAATGCACAGCGACATCCACGCAAGTGAGACTATAGTGTTTACTATAGTAAATTAATATTATTTGAGAACTAATTATATTTGATAAATATTTTTTCAAAACTACCATAATAAGCTTATAGTCTCACTCCACCTAGGGGACCATTAGTACTTGCTTTTTGCCTTGGCAAAATCTGAACTTTCTTAAACGATTTATGGATATAAAGTTTGAAACCCATTTTTCACTACAGAAAAAACTCTTCGAATAATTTCACCAAGTTCACTGAAGTTTATTGCAGCTACGCCTCGATATACTTGATGTTAGATTAGTGTTTTCTCACTGGAGGCCACGTTGCCTACTTAAAAACTGCAGGGCAGCCCGCTGGAATTTATTGCCAGCCCAAGAACAGTAAGTTGGCCATTTTTGGCTGCTGGCAGTGGAGGAGGACCTAAAGCCGGAGTTGGCGAAAAGCTTTTAAACATTTCAACATTTCTCACTCCCGCTTAATGACTGCCGGGCAGGACATTAAACGCTTGTTGGCCGCATTAGGATTTCCGTAATGCAGTTGGCACAGCGAGGCGAGCAGCACTTCACCGGCACCTAGATCTCCTCCTCCTCCGGCTCCTGATCCTCCTGCTCCTCCCAGCTCCTCCCCCTACTTTCACCCATTTACCCAGTTGGATGCGAGTTGCAGCTGCGAAATTCACTCTGAAGAGCTTTTCATTCGCAAGTGTTGCCCGAAAGTATGCAACGAGTTTTGCCAACAATGAAATTTGACTGGCGAAACTCCCAAGGACATCCCATCCCATCCCCCATCCCCAAAAGTGGGGGCGTGGCATCGCCTTTCAGTGCGAAAAACGTTAAGAGCCTTGGCCACAGCATCCGATTGAGGAGAGCTGCGATAATGGAGACATCTGCTCAACAATTTTAAAGGCATCCTGAACTGCGGGGGGGGAGGATTATTTAATGAGGAGAGCTTTAGCAAAACGTTGGGAAACTTAAGACAAGACCTGCAGTAATTAAGCTCGTTGGTAACGGTTAAGTTACTATATTATATCAATTTTTATACCCGTTACTCGTAGAGTAAAAGGGTATACTAGATTCGTCGGAAAGTATGTAACAGGCAGAAGGAAGCGTTTCCGACCCCATAAAGTATATATATTCTTGATCAGGATCACTAGCCGAGTCGATCTAGCCATGTCCGTCTGTCCGTCTGTCCGTCTGTCCGTCTGTCCGTCTGTCCGTCTGTCCGTCTGTCCGTCTGTCCGTCTGTCCGTCTGTCTGTCCGGATGAACGCTGAGATCTTGGAAACTATGAGAGCTAGGCTATTGAGATTTGGCGAGCAGATTCCTGAGCTTCTTACGCAGCGCAAGTTTGTTTCAGTAGAGTGCCACGCCCACTCTAACGCCCACAAACCGCCCAAAACTGTGGCTTCTACAGTTTTGATGCTAGAGTAAAAATTTAAACTGAAATGAATTGTTCTTAGCAATACCTATCGATTGACCCAAAAAAAAGTTTGCCACGCCCACTTGGACGCCCACAAACCGCCCACAAACTTCAAAAAACCGTAAATATGAACGCGGATATCTCGGAAACTATCAAAGATAGAGTATTGGGATTTCAGATTTAGATTCCGTAGCTTTGTACGCAGCGCAGGTTTGTTATGCGAATATGCCACGCCCACTCTACCGCCCACAAACCGCCCAAGCCTGTGGCACTCAAAATTTTTATGCTAGATAAAAAATTTTAACTGAAGTGTATTGGTCTCGTCAATACCTATCGATTGATCCAAAAAAAAATTTGCCACGCCTACCCTAACGCCTACAATGCTTAAATCTGTCTTCCGCCGGTAGGTGGCGCATTTAAATCTCGCTTTGCTGCTTGCATATCTCCATTTACCTTTGGTCCCTTTAGCTGAGTAACGGGTATCTGATAGTCGAGGTACTCGACTATAGCGTTCTTCCTTGTTTATGTTGGATTGTTTTTAATCTTGGTTTTCAAACGTAATAAAAATGTTAGTTAACAAAAATCTTAGACTGTTTTTCATTACTATATATTAATTTAAATATTTTCACGTTCTTATATTAAAACTTAGTACAAAGTCTGTGTGCTTAAATTAAGTTTCATGAACAAGATACAAGATACAAAATCGCGATAAAAGGCAACCCAAAGCGGAAATTGCAAACATCCCAATTTGTTTTTAGCAAATGTCAAATGATGTTGATAGGGAAAATGGCGGCGATAGTCGAAAGCGAACCAAATTGGCTGTCATTAGTTGGCATAAGCTGAATTCGGGTGTGGAAGTGACTTTCCTCTGGGATCTAGTGACACCACCCCGCCATATCTCATCGTATACCATGTACCATACCATACAGTTATGCTCTAATTAGACCACACAATCGTAACCACGCAAACACACAAAGTCGGCCACACATATGCACGCACACACAGGAGTCCAAAGCTCGCTCTCATCGTGCATTACAAATTGGGGGACCACCTTTAATTCCACTACCCCATACTCACCTGCTCCACCTGCTCCTTCTTTGTATTGCAACTGCCAAGTGCCTGGCACTTCACCACTAACGAATTAAAAGACGAGGGGGACAGAGGGGGAATTAGAGCGGGAGGAGTCATGCAAGGGAAAAGCACGTAAAAAACGTGAAAAAATATTAACAAACAGGGGGGTACGTTTGCTTGGGAACCGAATCCTGAAATACCTTTACGGATTTTAGTATATCAAAAGGAATAGCTAATATATACATATGTACGGAATGGATGATAGATGGATAGCTTAGGAAAATATATATTTCATTATATAATGTTTCCAGTTCTGTCCGATTGTAATTAATATATGATTATTTCAATTTAATGATCGTGGGAGATTCGAAAGGTTATCTAAATAGTAACCAAATGGTATACTAAATTGGGTTTTCCGACTATTGTAACTAAATGTATTTTTAATTAAAAAATAAGAAATAATGATTATCTGTCCGCAATATAAATATGTTCTCAAGAAAAAAAACATATGTTTCTTACAAATGATTTTATAAAACTAATATTAAACATCACTATATCACATAAACAATTAAAATGGGTTTTAGAAATATTTATATATATTGTAATCACCTCAAAAAAAAGTATGAAAGTCTGAGTAAAGTATTATATCTTATAACAGCACATAATATGAGATTGTTATGGGTAATAAATATATACCTTGGCTCGACCGCCTTTCAAAGTAGAAATACCTTTTCCGATATACTGCCCTTTTGTCCCTTCAAACGGTTCCATTTAAGTGAATTATACCTTTCGCGAGGGTATAAAGACACAACAAAATGTTCACCATTATTATTTTCCTGGCGCTTGTTACATACATATTATGCCACTGCTGTTGTTTCTGTAGTTGTTGCTGTTTCTTTTCTGTATTATTATTATTTTACGCGCATGCATAAATTCCAGCGAGAAACGAAGCGAGTGCAGTAAAGAAGGAACAAATGCTGTTTGTTTGCCTTATTATTGCAGTGGAATGGCCAGGGGCGGTGGAGAAAGGGGGGCTGGCAAAGGGGGTGGGGTCTTGAAGGTGGGTAGGTGTGTGTTATTGCAACAGTAAACACACAAAGCAAACAACAACAAAGACATAAAAGTTGAAATTAAAGTAAAACGGCGGGGGGCAAGGGGGGTGAAAAGTGTGGCTGCTTGTTAGTCCGACAAACCGGAAGTGACTCACACATATGTATACATGTACATACAAACAGCGTTTACTTTCAACGGAAGCTTCAAGTGCAGTGCAGCTTTTCTTCTTTGTTTGGGCCCTTTTATATTTTTTTACCTTGCCTACAAAGTGAAACAAACGTTTGTGGGTGAAAATTCTGGTGTTGGAAAATCTAAACATTTACAAAATTCTCAACCAATTCCACTTATCTCTCCACTAATTGGTAAATATTTCCGATTTGTGGTGTATAAATATTTGAAAATTTGTAAATTTCATTTACATACGCTTAGTTATCATAAATCCACTCTGGGAAAACAGCAACATAATTGGCAGTCCAGAGATAATTGAGTGGCCTCCAGAAGCGGCACCCTGCTGGGCCCATTAAAACGCAGTTAGTTTTCAATTTTCCCAGGCAGGAATTTGATGCGCTCATTAGCATCGAGTGACCCTTGGTCAAACGCCCGCTTTGAACAGCAGCAACATCCAATTGAGAGCACCCTCTCGACAAGGAAATTAATGGACGCAGTGATCCCATTCAGGATATTCCGGGATAGGGGCTTCATTTTGTCGATTCTGTTTCGCTTGAAAGGGGGATGCTTTTCAGATCCTTGGGGTCTAACTAGCCATCAGCTTTTCCCAACAATCAGCTTCAATTTAGGCAAAAACTTAAATAGTACACACAAAAAAGTTGTGGGTAAAAGTTACCAATACAGATAGTTACGTAACTATAAAAAAAGTTACGTTTTGGTGCTGTGTATTTGCATTGGTTACTGTTTAATAGTAAAACCACTATTAAAAAGTAAGTCGTTGGTAGGACTGACAATTCTTCAACTATTATATTGGTAATTTTGACCCAATAGAATATTTTGTGTAGTGCACCCAACTAATTGGTTTCACAAAAAAGTACTCTATGCATATTGTTACAGTGGTTGAATCCATACACTTTATTGTTTTCCCATAAATTCTCTGTGGTTTTCAGTCATTTAATTTATAGGCATTAAGAGTAGACCCATTAATGACTTCTCTGTTTCTGATGGACCTATTTGGGTATCTGGAGTAAAATATTTAATGGTGTCTCTGTTCGTGATAGACCAATTTCACTTTAAGCTTCAATTATTTTTTTACTAACCCGCCGAAGTGAAAGCATACATATTGCTAAAATTAAAATTCGGTTTGGTGTTTCATCTAAGTGTTTCCTTCTCAGGCTTAAATATTTTACTTGGTCTTCCATAAACTCTCACTCATAAACCCCCCACACACACACACACTAAACAAATAGCAATAAAAGCGGAAAAATAATCAGGTTTACGGCTGCTCCTCCGGAATCTGCTCCTGCTGCGGTTGGATGGATGCCACAGCTCACCGGAGTGCCCTTCAGGCATCTGTTGTTCTGCCACCGACGCCGAAAAGTTTGCCACTAAACAGAAATTACCCATACGCCGCGTGGGCCGTCGATTGAGATGGGCGCAGAAAGCAGGGGCGGCGGGAGATACCCCCTCCTCCTCTGAGGTGAGGCACGATGCTCCGGTTTTCAAAGGCACATAAATCTGCAACTTGTGGCGCATAAACAAGCTGTCGGTTCGGCTAGTCAGGCAACTAAGCAAATTTCGTGGCTTTCTGATCCTTGTGAAACACTCTAAAATGCATTATCAGCCAATAAACCATCTTGCCATTTCACACAGCACCAAAAATGGGGCAAAGATATATTTCTTAGAATCAATACATGATATTTTTGACTTTTGCGCACGAAAGGTATCCTTCCTATCGATTTTTGATGTGGACCAAGATTTATTTAATCTTAAAATCTCAAAATCGACATGAAATTCGAAAAATCGTTTCAAAATACAAATTCGATTTTAATTTCTAGTTAAAAATCAAAATCAAGACTGTTTTTAAGTCAATTTCAAATCTCTTCAACTTAAAAAAAAAGAGAGCTCTTTCGTAGTTTTTTCAAGAACATTCCTTCTCAAATAAGTGAGAAGCCGAATTTCCATTCGATCTTCGTTTTTCTCATTACCAATTTATCTGGTTGTATTTCCAGTCAGATTTCCTGGTAACACAAGTTACTAGGGCAATAAAAAGAACACCTTCCATTAAAAAAATATTAATATGTATATTAGCTTTACAACCTAAAATATATGATGTTATATCTAAAAGATACTGATTTAATAATGTTGTCTCCCTTCTTGTATTACTTACAGGAATCCCTAACCATAATCATGCCACCCACCGAACTAAAGAGACTGGTCTTGCTCGTGGTCATCGTTACCATCACCTTGACGATTGGAGCCGGAGGAGTCCTGGGCGAGAGTTCGTCCAGCTGTGGACCCAAATTCCCGGCGGCGTGCAGCTGCGGCAACGAGTTGTACGAGAGTGAAACTCAGTATGTGGTGAACTGCACGAATGCGGGACTGGTGAACACCAGTGTGCTGGAGTTCATGCCCGACCAGGTGGAGGTGCTGATCTTCACGGGCAACCGGATCACCGAGCTGCCGTGGAACGTCTTCGGGAGCATCAACAACTACAAGCAGCTGCGCATCGTGGACATGAGCAGCAATCACATCCGCGAGATACGCGGCAAGAGCTACCATCATGTGCCGCGCGTGGAGCGCCTGATCCTGAACCACAACAATTTGAGTATCTCACGGTTCGAGGACGAGGTCAACCATCATCATCCGCGTGTCTTCTCGAATTTTATCAACCTACAGAGTCTGCATCTAACGGATGCCTTTGAGGACAACAGCTCGCCGCAGCTGAGCGAGGATCTGCACGACATCTTCGTCAACAGCCAGCTGGTGAAGCTGCAGAAGCTCCATCTGGAGCAGAACGAGATCACGCACTTCAAGGATCGCAATGTCTTCTGTGATCTGCCCTCGCTGCGTGACCTTCACCTTGGGGATAATGGCCTGAGTGACCTTAACTTCGAGGTGCGCTGCCTGAACAATCTGCGCTTCCTCGATCTGGAGCGCAATAAGTTCACCTTTGTGAAGCCCACGGATTTAAGGGTGCTAAACGAACTGGAGGAGCGTCCCAATCGCACGGCCAATCTGATTGTGGACTTCAATCTCAATCCCTTTGTGTGCGACTGCCGCATCGCTCCGTTCCGCACGTGGATACCCAGCACCCAGGTGACGGTGCGCAACAAGGACAGCCTGACGTGCACCCACACGTCGGGCAAGTCGGCCGCCCACCTGCTGCAGATGGACATGGGTCAGTGTGCGGATGCCATGGCCGCCGCTGCCACGATCCTGAACACCGCCGAGGAGGAGCAGCGCTATGGCGGTGCGGAGGCGGCGTCCATCCAATCGGAGGCCCACATCAGCGGACACACGGCCACTCTGATCTTCCTGCTGATCGTGCTCAGCATGATCCTGCTGGGACTCCTGGTGGCCCTGGTCTACGTCAGTCGGGACAAGTTGAAGTACATGATAACGCCGGTGTTCGACAACGTGGCCAAGAAGGTGCAGTACACATCGATCAAGGACGAGGACTGCCCGGAGGTGCATGTTTAGGAGAATCATCTTAGTACTTCACCCACAGGATCAACACAAAAGTACATAGAAGGGGGAGGAATAAAGCCCGGTTTTCACATTCAAATCCAATCAAAATGCCATTCACAAAATTCGTTAACACCCATACGAGTTCCTGCTATTTCAATTAGACTCCTTAATTTGAAAATGCATTTTCTTAATCAGCAGCTTCAAAGGGATTTTAAAATTCGCATAGGATAAATATATAACCGGGCTTATATCCTCAGTTTTCAGATTTTTGCCATTCGCGTTACGCAAAACGTGTGCCATTCACAGCGGAAGGGTAAGAGGATACAGTTGAGGAAACAATTGGATCATATTAAAGTCCTAACCCGAAATCAGGACTCCAGCCTCTTGTTTCGTAGTACTTAAGCCAATTGTTGCATTTAACAGCGGATGAAATGTGGCCACAAGAATTACTGCAACACAACCACATAACACAGACAACACACAATTTCGTTAGTTTTAGCGGTTTTCTAACTTAACCTTAAGTCAGTTATGCTTTCTATGAGTTCCACACAAAGGAATCGTACGAGAGGAGAAGGCAAAGCGGGCCTGTAACAACCGATTTGACCACACATATATAGTGACATATATATATATAGAAACAGACACATATATATACATGCATATATCGTAACAAACACTTTAGTGTTATCTGTGATTTAAGTTTAGTAGCTTTACTTTGTTGAAACTCTGCAGATCGAACATTTGAAATCGAAATTGGTCAAAAACAAACTTTAATTCTTTTTATAGCATAACAGATAATTCTACACTTAACGATATGTAAAATGTTTCGATGCTTACTATGTTATTAATCAATTAATTTGTCAATTATACTAGCTATACGATGATTTCATCCTTCATTAACTACCATTAACAAGCATTTTTTATAAATAAACTTTTGAAAAATGGAGGAGGATGTGTTATTCTTTTTGGAAAGTGGGGGAAGACATTGGATCATAACTATTTAAGTGATAAGTTTTTCAAAATATAGTAAATTTGAGAAAAAAAATTTGGTGGTTATAAATTTTGAATTTGAATTTCGATAGCTATTGCCAAACTAGTCATAATCGATATCGATACATTCGTGCGTGACTCTTGGTGCCAGCCCTGGTTTCCGATGTCGATAACAGCAGGCAACAGTTGTTTTCCCGCCCTATAAAATAATTATCTATTTATTGTTTATTTTGTGAGTTTGTTGTGTTTTGTTGCTAAAAACCAAGGTGTTTTGGAAGTTGTAGTAAATATTTAAAATAGTCTAAATTTAGAGTATACTCTGAAATATCTAATAATGTGTTTGGGGGTCAAGGTCACAATGGGAATTAAGTTCCCTTCGAAAACTTATCAGTTAATTAAAATTGGAAGACCTTTTGTACTTCCAACAAACACTTGGCAATGTTCTTATTTATTGCAGCTGTTTCTGGGTGAATATCAGTTCCATTAAGATTTTGCATTATAAACTCTCCACGTATTTGTTTGTTTGCATATTACTTTGTGCAAGTGTGCGTGAGCGCTTTAAACAAAATCGTATCGCATATAGATATTCCGCTAGTCTAATCACAATTCAGTGCCATTATGCAACGTCACCGCGCATTGCAGGGCTCCAGCATTTAAGACCAGGAATTGCATTTAACCAGTGATATTTTATTGTAACACTTAAGATCATACCAAAGCGCGAGACAGACAGGCAAAGTGCGTGCTTATCGCACAATAAACAATCCAAACACGCGGTGATAAGGGATCATTTTCAGTCAGTTACTAAAGTCACCTTCTTACAGATGCTCCGCAGCTGCCGCTTAACCCTCGCCGCCGCCAAGAGAAGCCTCCGGGATCAGTTCCAGTTGCAAGTCCTTCGTCACCACCAAACCGCCAGCAAGATGGAGAAATTCGATCTTCCCCAGCGATTGCAGGGCAGCACGCCCAGTGTTTGGAACGAGTACATTGCCCTGGCCATGCAGTACAAGCCCTTGAACTTGGGTCAGGGTTTTCCCGATGATGCTGCCCCCGAGTATGTGACCCACTCGCTGGCAGACATTGCCAAGGACGAGAATCCCCTCCTGCATCAGTACACTCGCGGCTATGGCCACGTTCGCCTGGTCAATGCACTCTCCAAGTTGTACAGCGGTCTTGTCGGCCAGCAGCTGAATCCCCTCAGCGACATCCTCATAACCTCCGGCGCCTACGAGGCTCTCTACTCCACCATCATGGGTCATGTGGATGTGGGCGATGAGGTCATTATCATTGAACCCTTCTTCGACTGCTACGAACCCATGGTCAAGATGGCAGGCGGTGTGCCACGTTTTATTCCCCTGAAGTTGGTTGGTAACCTTATGGAAAAACAAAAACTAGATCCTGTACTTAAACGCTCATATTTTAGCGCAAGACAGAAGGTCCCATTAGCTCGGCGGACTGGGTGCTGGACGATGCCGAATTTGAGAGTCTTTTCAACTCCAAAACCAAGATGATTATACTGAACACACCCCACAATCCCATTGGAAAGGTCTTCAACCGGCAGGAGCTGGAACGAATTGCCGAGCTCTGCCGCAAGTGGAACGTGCTGTGCGTCTCGGACGAGGTGTACGAGTGGCTAGTCTTCGATGGAGCAGAGCATATCCGCATCTGCACGCTGCCGGGCATGTGGGACCGCACCATCACTTTGGGTTCCGCTGGCAAGACCTTCTCAGTGACCGGCTGGAAGATCGGATGGGCCTACGGTCCCGCCCCGCTGATTCGCAACCTGCAGATGGTGCACCAGAACTCTGTGTACACCTGTCCCACGCCTCTGCAAGAGGGTGTGGCGCGCAGCTTTGAGGTGGAACTGGCGCGACTGGGACAGCCGGAAAGCTATTTCCTCAGCCTGCCGCGCGAGCTGAAGGAGAAGCGCGACTTCATGGCCAAGTTCCTGTCCGAGGCAGGCATGCGTCCAACCATTCCCGAGGGCGGCTACTTCATGCTGGCCGACTGGTCGCCGCTCACGGACAAGGTCGATCTGAGCTCGGAGCCCGACAAGCATCGGGACTACAAGTTCACCAAGTGGATGACCAAGAACATGGGCCTGCAGGGCATCCCGCCGAGCGCCTTCTACAGCGAGCCCAACAAGCCTCTGGGCGAGAACTTTGTGCGCTACTGCTTCATCAAGAAGCAGGAGAACCTGGACAAAGCAGCCGAGCTGCTCTCCAAATGGAAATAGTCAACGGCCGGACAATAAACGATTCGCTATCAATTGTTTTGTTTATCTGGGATTGTCGGAATGCAGTCCCCTAACCTGGGCATTACGTAAGCGAAAAGGGCAAAACAACCTAGTGCTGGTGTGGTAGCCTTACTCCAATCTCCATTTATTATCAATCCAACAACATGTTCATCCGCACCATACAGTGGATGTGTTAGCTAGTGTGTCGCTGTAGCGTTTGTATCGGGTTTTCTCAATTTTTTGTGTGGGTTTAAACTAGAGTACTCCGCTTAGGCATCGTACACGGACTTCAGGGCCAGCTCGGGCTTGTCGTAGCCCAGCTCCTCGATGGTGGGAATGCCCAGCTCCTGCAGCGTGGGAGTGATCTTCTCCAGCAAGTAGGGATAAAGGGTGGCCTTCTGGTCGCCGCACTTGTCCTTGCATCCCTCCAGCCACCTGATGGCCAAAGCGATGTCGTTGACGCGACGGGTGGCACGGAGACCGGCCTCGATGACCTTGGGGCTGGGCACCAGATCCATGCCCAGCAGGTCGTTCATGCCCTTGCGGATCTCCCAGCCGTCGATGCCCTCGCGGCTGAAGTACTTCTCGTAGCGCTTGTCGAACTCCTCCGCCGATTCCTCGGTGCCGTGCAGGCAGCGGACGGCGGCCACGCGCGACGAGTTGCCGATGAGGCCGCTGCGCATAGCGCTAGCCAGGTTACGGGCCGTGATGCTCAACATGCTGCCAGAAAAATGCTATTTAATTGCGAAAATTTGGTTAAGTAACAGCTCGGACTCACTTTTCTTGTTCTTGCTACTTTTCACACGGGTATGACAGATCTGAGTTGGGGGGTGGCAACGCTGACCAGGGATGGGATACGTACGTATGACAAACTAGCCAAGACAGCAACCACAAACCAAAAGATAGATTTGGTATATATATATACCTATATTTGGTATATTTTGAAGAAACACAAATGGTATATTTCCCAGAACCGGATGGTATTATTATTCGCCAACTGTGCGACCACACTGGTGCTCTCTACAAAAAAAAAGAGGAAACTCTCTGAAAAAATCGCGTGAATAGCCGATTTAATTAATGCAAACAGAATAAATAGCAAGTTGCTGCAGTACAGAAAAAGGTAAACCAAACGAGCCGCCTTCACGTGCCTCATTTGCAAACGTAGACATTACGTACGAGCCCTGCAAAATGCCATGCGCGTTTTGGGGGTGACTAGAAATCAAAATGGCGTACGCGGTGCAAAAAAAAGGCAGCAAGCGTCGCAGTTGAGAAGAGAAAAATCACCGGCTGAAAAAGCGCATTTTCCGAATTAATAGTTTATACTACTCGGAACTAGTAAACCGATCGAATAAACTCTTTCCACAACCACTTCCGACAACTGATACATCCGGTTTGTAACAATTTGCAGACAAAGAGCGAGCGAGCGAACGAAAAAAAAAATGGCCAACGCAGACGTGCAGTTCAACTACGGCCAGCAGGGAAATGGCGAAAACTTCAATGACGACAGCAGCCAGCAGCAGGATGACGACGACCAGTTCGACGGCGATGGCAACGTCAAGATCGAGAATGTCGGCGAGAGCCCCAAGTTCGTCCGGCTGCGCGGTCTTCCCTGGTCCGCCACGCACAAGGAGATCCTCGACTTCCTGGAGAACGTCAACGTCACCAATGGCTCGGCGGGCATCCATCTGGTCACCAGTCGCGTCGACGGCAAGAACACCGGCGAGGCCTACGTGGAGGTGGCCAGCCAGGAGGACGTCGAGGAGGCGCGCAAGCTGAACAAGGCCAGCATGGGCCATCGCTACATTGAGGGTTGGTTTGGTTCCCACGGGGGTTGACTGTACCTAGGTCTTAGCCAAGGCAGCCAACTATAGGCCTATATCATATACTTAGTCTTTTAATAAGCTCGTTGGAGTTTGTGCATAGTTTTGTCATATGCAGGAGATTAATTAGATCAACTACTCTCATGGGTTCATTGGCCTTTCCATCTAATACATAATACAGACGCAGAAATTACTAGTTTATACATTAGAACACATTTTTTGTTAACTTATTTAAAGATATTTTCACAAAACTGCACTTTGATTATTAAGATATTTTGCCGGGTCTTGAAAAAATAACCTAAAAATTTGTTTTAGAGCTATTATTGTGTTGTATGTAGGTTTCTTTCATTCTTAATCATTTATTTTGTGGTTATACACGTTGTTATTATCTTTATTTCTAATCAGATGTTAATAATTATTAATATATATAGGTACTGCCAAGGGCTATCAGCTGTGATTAGTAACAAGCTATGAATGTAGCCCATTGCATTTGTAAGATTGCTTCTGCAATACTCTACCTTCAACTCTAGTAACAAACTTATTTATATTCCTTCCTTTAGTTTTCACCGCCACACCGAAGGAGGCAAAGGAAGCCATGCGTAAGATCAGCGGGCACGGCACTGCCTTCGTTGTAAAGCTCCGGGGTCTGCCCTATGCCGTCACCGAACAGCAAATCGAGGAGTTCTTCTCTGGTGAGTGCCCCTGCTCTGTCCCTTTTTCCACTTTAATAGGAACATGGAGCAAAGACAGTGGTTGACCGCATGTATTTTCTTTTTGCACTTCGTTGAGATATGGCCTACGGTCCCCCTTCATCTACACTTTTCATATCAATTACACATGCGCTTCAACAAAACATATTTTCGGGCTAAAATTGCAGGCCCTTGCATTTGTGTGTAATGGGTACTCGGCGGTCCCCACGCAGCTCCTTCCACAGTCAACGGCTGAACGTTGACGCGGTCACGTCCGCAGGTCCGATAAATCATTAATTCATTGGTCACATATGTAACCCAGTTTACCTGGTTAAATTCACGATCATTATTTACCCCCTCCTTTTAACTGAGCTTCTTTCAACGTCTACGAGTTACAGGAGCTAAGTTTTGTAATAACTTGTGGTCCGGGCATCTCGATTGCAACATTTCCCATCTTGCTTGCAGTTCGTGCTGCGACTGCAAGACCCTTTTTTATTTAAGCAACTGATTTGCTGAAGCCTGCGATGCAGGAACCAAACTATAACACTTATCAACCTCTGTATTTCTGTTTCTCTATCTAAGCTTAATCTTGCATAATGTATATATATGAAATCTATATATTTGTATAAATCTTTGTTGGTTATCGTCATGGGCAGGGTTGGAAATCAAAACGGATCGGGAGGGCATACTTTTTGTTATGGACAGAAGGGGTCGTGCAACTGGGGAAGCTTTTGTTCAGTTCGAAAGCCAGGACGACACTGAGCAAGCCTTGGGCCGAAATCGGGAAAAAATTGGGCACAGGTGGGTTTCTAATTCATCATATCTTCTACAACCAAACAGCTGAAATTAAAAAACATTAAGTGGTAATCGATTGCAAACTTGTTGAAACACACAAGTGAAAATACAACACCAATTTTCCATAGATTATTCACAAATAAATATGTATAATAAAAAAAAATTACTCTTATCATAAATAATTTCTATTTCAGTCACTGAGAAACCATTTAGCAACAATTACCTATAGCTACGGGTCTGGTGGGGCTCTTAATATTTCTTTAAGCGCCAGCATGTGCTCACTCTAACATAATAATCAAACCAAGAACACAGAGTTATTTTCATTAGATTTATATAACTGATTTTTAATTATTTTATTTCGTGATATGTAACAGTAAAACATAAAAAATAAACGCCACCGACCCTAGCGTATTTTAAGTACATCTCTTATAATATAATTGTTTTCTGCTCTTATCCATGTAGGTATATTGAGATTTTCCGCAGCTCAATTGCTGAAATGAAAAGGGCCACAGGCGCCGGCGGTGGTGTCGGAGGACGCCCGGGGCCCTATGATATACGTGATCGCGGAGCCAATCGCGGTGGCAATGACTTTGGAGGAGGACGCAATGGTAAGTATAAATAAAAGATATTATAAATAATCTAAACTAATGTTTTAATGCCAATTTTTCCATTCCAAGACTGGGGCAACAATGGAAACTTCGGTGTTGGCGCCAACAACATGCTGGGCTTCAACAATCTGCCAAGCCTGATGAACTCGGGTAACTTTGGCAACAACCAGGGTGGAAACAGTGGAAATTTCGGAAATAACTCTGGACCCAGCAATTTCGGCAACTTTGGTGGCGGCAACAATGGCGGCGGTGGAAACTCCGGTAACTTTGGAAACAACGATGGCGGTAACGGCGGCAACTTTGGAAACTTTGGCAACAACGGGGGCGGAAATTTCGGCGGGAACAATAACGGCGGCGGTGGCTTCAACAGTGGCAACAACTTCAATTCTCCAGGAGGTGGCAATAATTTCGGCAACAATGGCGGCTCCAATTTTGGCGGCAACAACGGCGGAGGCTTCAATAATGGCGGCAACTTTGGCTCGTCGTCTGGCGGGGGCAACTTTGGCCCGATCGGCGGTGGCCGCAATAACAACAACAGCGGCAACTTTGGAAACTCCGGCTTTGGCAACTTTGGAGGAGGAAACAACATGGGCAACGGCGGCAATGGCAACTTTGGCGGCAACAACGGCGGTGGCGGCGGTGGATTCAACAATGGCTCCAACTTTGGCGGTGGCAACTCCATCGGAGGCGGTGGCAACTTCGGACCCATCGGCGGAGGACGGGGCAACGATGCCGATCACTATACAATCCATATGCGGGGACTTCCGTACACTTCCTTCGAAAACGACGTATTTAAGGTGGGTTCTGAATAGATCAACTTCTTATATAGTACTTATTAATAGGAAACTTTATAAACTTTTAGTTCTTCGAACCCATTCGACCCGCCAATGTGCGCATCAACTACAACAAGAAGGGTCTGCACAGCGGAACTGCTGATGCCTACTTCGACACCTACGAGGACTCCCAGGTGGCCATGAAGCGCCACAGAGAGCAGATGGGCTCCCGCTACATTGAGCTCTTCTACGACGGAAAGACCCGGGGTGGCCCCAATGGAAACAATGGCGGCGGAAACGGTGGTGGTAACGGCGGCGGCGGAATGGGAAACAATGGCGGCGGCAACGGGGGCGGCAACTTCTCGCGACGCATCTAGAGCTCTTCCATAGTTTGATTACATTGAAATTAATGTAGACGCAAGTATTTCATATATTATTATGATGAAGCTGAAACTATAAACCGCTAAGGCACTCTTACAACCACGTAAACACTTAACTACCGAACAGAATTCTGACAGAGACAATTGATTGGTCAGACTTAGGAAACCATTTTTCTGATTGTAAGCCAATGTAACATCCAGAATAAAGAGCACACTTTCGTTTAAGTACTTTATTCTCTAGAAATTTCAATCATACTATTTAAGTTTCAATTATAAATTTAGGTTTTTTCTAAAATAAACTTTTGTTTTTACATGAAAACGAAATACGCTGCGTGTTTATTTCCTCATAATGATGTGGCTTGTATATGGAAGAGGAAAATGTGAACGGTCCTATAAGTGCACAGCTGCTGGAAAACATTTGATTATACCATTTCAGTAAACATCAATTGACAATGTAAATACAAGAGTGAGTTGGGAATTGCATAAACATTTGCTTATCTAGCAATAGCGCAACACATGTAACGATTGAGCATGTTTTTCCACATCAATAGAAAATGTGGGTTCAAAATTGATGTAATTTTTTATTTACCTAATAATTACAAGTTTGTTTTTTACTTGAGTTGTATAAGATAGGATTTGTAAGTTTTTATCCCCACTTTAAATTTAAATATCACCAGAATTACTGGGGTACATTTTCAGCTTGGGGTTCCATTTAAATATATCTTACGGACCAAAGTCGTATGAACTTTTCACTTTCCTTAAGACACCGTTGACAGTTCAGTATCTCTGTAGCGAGAGATAGCAACCTGTCAATAAATTCGTATGTCTATTTTGATCCAGTGATCATTTCTTATAATTGTACCAATAAAATGAGTGCTGAAAATAGATAACGTATTACGTAGAACCGAGGAATTTGCCAGGCGGTGGGTTATGAGATCTCGTAAAATAAAGGAAAACGTATTTAAATATACTTATACTCGAAAGGGGTTTTCGACCGACGGCAGCTTCAAAGTTACTTCAGCTTCTTGACAGGCGCTTGCGACACAGCTTTTCTTTTTGCGATAAATGTTTACTTAACGATGGCTTTTTTCCTTTTAAGATACAGAAATGATATCATGCTAATCACTTGTATCTATTTGATAGGCCTTGATGCGCGTGTCGGTAACAAAAAAACCTGCCAATTCGAGATACAAATAAAACAATTCCAGCTATAATTAGGTAATTTTTCAAGCAAAAAGCGCTCTCTTTTTTGCTGGTAAAATAATGGGTTTTGCCAGCTTATTAAAATTTAATCTGAGAGTACTCGCAAAAAATATTGACTTACTGTATTGTATTTTATCGCTTCTATTCAAAAACTTCAGTTTTAAATGTTACTGTGTATTTTCGTACATTCCCGTCATAATTTTCACCCTTCTATAGTCGCCACTACAAATACTATATATATACCAGGTGCTAATGGATCAACCACGCTCGATGATTTGTTTATTGCGAGGCAGATTTCCATTTTACGCAACAAGCGCACAGATGCCGGCTCAATAAAAGTAGAATTTTCGGATTACAGCGAAAAAAAGAACAAGTCAGACGAGTTTGATTATTTCGTGTTTTTTACAAAATTCCCCTGATTTGCGGTTTCATAGAAATCTCTAGAGATTTTAAAGTGGGTTAAAATGCAAATTGGTAGGATAATCCATTTAGTGTCACGGTATTACCAGAAAAGTTTCTCATAGCTTGGAAATACTTAAGATACGCCAAGGACTTTGTGCTCCACACTTTCTGATCCCGAGTTTTATTATATTTTTAAGAGATATTTGCTCAAGGTGTGCCCCATCTTGAAGACTTTTTATGATACTCCACAAATCCCATTCATAAACGGGCCGAAAGTCAAATACCTAGACTCACACACTCAGATTTTTATTTGGGCCCATAAAGAGCTAGTTTTAGATAAGCGTTTCGAATCGGAATCGGAATCGCAACGAGCTACCGTTTCTACTCTCTTTTTTTTGGATTTTGGTAGCGTTAGCGTGCCTAACGATAGGCAAATTTTCCAGCAAATTAAGGAAATCGTTTTGGGGATAATCAGAACAGGGTTCGGATGTGATATAGTATTGCCTATGGCCAGTCAGTCAGTCAGCTGATCGATGAGAGCGAGCGAATATGGAAATACTACTCTGTAACTATATGGACGTCATTAATCTTGGCCGAGACCGAGACCGCGACTGCGGGTGATAAGCAGTGGCAGTGGCTCCAGCCCAAAACCAACACCACCTATTCAGATCCAGCGAGAATGAGCAGTGGCGACGACGACGACGACGACGCCAGTCAATGCCAGAGCGCGAAGCGGTCGCGTTGACAGCGGTAGCAGCTCTCCAATAATTCCCCAATACAATACAATACCATACAATATATTATTCTGTTCCGGCGACTCGACTAATATCGCCCAACGCTAATTGCTTGGCTGTGATACGCGATTCGGTTCCGAGTTTCGGTGAGACATCCATCAGATATCACATCCAAAGTGAGTGCAATCGATCCGATCCCAAGTCTTCTTCCCACTTGGTATGCGAAATGGAACCACATCGATCCGATCCGATCGCCCCTCATAACAACAATAACTAAAACAGCCAAACACGCGCCACAGGTGTGAGCAGGTGGAGCGCGAAAAGCGGTGTCTGTGTTCTCATTATTCTGATACTGAATTCTCATTCGCATTCGTGACGTTTTTGTTTTGCATCTTTGCGTCGCTTTTTTAATTGATTTTATAACGAGTACATAAGACCGCGTTACTACAGTAAAGATATACATATAACAGTATGCAAATATTGTGACAAAAAAGTTTACAAGCTCCGTATGTGTAGATCCCCCAGAAGTGCGGATTATTTCGGTGATATGAGGGTACCAAAAAGTATAATAATATAGTACAATCATTTTGTTGTTTAGCGTATTACTTTGTTGTGTTTGCAAAAATTATTTTTGATATATTTTTGGCAAGCTTTGAGTTTTTTTTTGCACTGTTTTGAAAGAATATTTTCTTTGATATATTTTTAGTCCCCAGCAACGAGTGCATTTGTGTATCTAAAGTGTGCTTACTTATAGATGGTAATTCTTGGCAGATTAAGTTAAGGGCCTGGCTTAAAAACCCATTAAAAAGTATTCCAAAACTCGAGCAGGCAATCTGGGGCGCTGTTCCATTCCGCTTTTAACAAGATTCGTCTTCCCCATAAAGAGTATAAGGTTTCCTCTTATCGGCTAGAACAAATATGTGCACTCATGTTTATATATTTTTCAAGTGCTTTGCGAAATCAGTGCCGTAATGGCCTGACTCAGATTTGCCATTATTAAAGTATGTTAGCTATGTGGAGCATTATTGAAATGTGTTTGAAAATTCAGTAAAAAAGTGTGTACGAATCACTTCCTCATAAAAGTGTTCCAACGGAATTCCGAGCATTTACTTCATTAATAAGCTCTAAAAGCAAAATCACAACCCTAATTGGTTTACCACGAGCAAATCGAATACAGAAATCACAAAGCTATAAAATGATTTGAGACCCATTTAAATTCGTCATGAATATCATCTGGTTTTTAGCAGAGCAATATAAAGCAAAGTAAAGAAAAGGAAAACAACCGAATGTATATGTAAAGTTATTTAAATGTTTTTCGCTTAATAAGTAAAAGCAAAATCTGTGCCGCGGCCTGATAAATCCACTTTTTACTTGCCATTCGGGTTTTAAGGGCCCCATCTGAGATCCCAAAGAGACCATCGATCGTTCGGGCAATACGAATTCGCAAGCCCATAAATTTGCCAAAACAGGCGCCATAATAGTGACTAGAGATTAAAATAATGTAATAAATCTTTTGAATTCTAAAAGTTGGTCATAGAAGCTAGGCATCTAAAGAAAATAATACCATCATAAATTATTCCGCCATAATCCACTTTACGGTAGAATGGCTCCTGCACATTGCCATAGTATTTGATGTCAGGTTGCGCCAATGATAAGGCTATATGGGGTCTATCGTACAGTCGGAATCAAAACAAACATTGAAATTCCACCCAATAGGTGGTATACATAGGTTTGGTATACATTTTATTTCACTATCGATGAGATTAAATGTAGCAATGGGTTTATTAGGAAAAATATTTAATTTCCTTATCACTGGGTTTTGTTGTGTCACCGGTTCTGTTTGGAAAACTTGTAAAAAAAAGATCTAGCAGATCTATTGAACATATAAGAAGTATATCAAAGTTAGGAACTGCCATATCTTGCCTCTTTGAATTAACCGCTGTATTTACCTTGCTGTACACCTGTTATTATCGTATTTTACTAATTTTTGCGCCACTTATCAGTCGAGATGCTTGCACAGCTCGTTAGGCACACATGCTCCCATGCTAAATTCATTAGCCGATACGATACCACAGATTTGTTTATATTTCATATTTATTCTGGCAATTTTCGATTCGTTGCAGATTGCCGACACGACTTGGCAACATTCCCTTTGATAGGAGGATAATTAAAGTGTAATACATTTTCCCGATTGAGCCTTTCATTCGGGGTCGTCGCTTTTGCCGGTGTTAATTAAGCCTTCACACACTCAAGTGTGCCACTTGAAATGTCCGCTCGGGGCACATACGAACCTCTTAAGCACTGCCTTATCGCCAGCCGGATTCGGCCAACGGAGTAGACACAAGTAAAAAGTGATCTCACAGATAACGCCGAATCGGAATCGGTATCAGTAGCAGTTTCCCAGGCAGTTGTGTGCACTCCACCGGCAGCTGGTAAGAAACCAGCAGAATATTCATAAATAATCTTTGGAGGCAGCCACATCGGCGGATCAACTCCACTCCACTGAACTGCTGCTGGCCATTGAAAGGAAGTGGGTCTTGTGACTTCGTCGTCGTGGTGCAGATAATTGAATTTAATGCACAAATGAGCCCAAGGAATTTGCTTTCATAAATCCCGTATACACATGCACAAGTGACGAATGCA
The DNA here is from genome assembly GCF_014743375.2 of Drosophila subpulchrella. Taxonomy (NCBI): domain Eukaryota; kingdom Metazoa; phylum Arthropoda; class Insecta; order Diptera; family Drosophilidae; genus Drosophila; species Drosophila subpulchrella. Next base: position 15,820,935 of record NC_050609.1, read on the forward strand.
ATTCCTGCCCTGCACTCGCATTGTCTGCCATCTGCCCTCTGTGTTCGCCGAGAAAATTCACTTCCGAGTCGCACACATCACTCCCGTCCCAAGATGAAGGCGACCAGGAACGGAGGTCAGCTGCTCATCGCCCCGTCGCCACACAGCCCCTCAGCCCGCCTGCTGCCCCTGCGCACCTACTCCAACGCCTCCTCCCTGGGCCACCACCACGACAGGAGTCCTCTGCCGGATGGCGGGGATGAGGAGGAGGGTGGGCTGGGCTACCACCACACGCTGGTAAGTGAAGTTGGGGAAGGTTATCCGGTCCATTAGAATAAGGTGATAGAAAGGGTGCCATTCAATTCAATCAATTAATTAAAATTTTAAATACATTTTTTTTATCATAACTAATATTCTATACTACATACTCTATTCTTTTTAACCAAAACAACAATTCTTGGTCCATTTTTTTTTCTTAATAGATCAGTTATTACAAGTTTCTTCAAATATTCATTGTTATAAATCAATTGATTCGATTTACCACACGCTGGTAAGTGAAGTTGGAGATGGTTTATCGGTCCATTAGAATAAGGTGCTAGAGAGGGTGCAATTCTTGAATTTAGTTAATTAATTAATTAAAATTTTAAATACATTTTTTATAATGAATCATAACTAATAATCGTTGTAAAAAAACATTTAATGCTGTAAACTCTATTCTTTTTTAAAAAAGAGCTCTAATTTTTGGTCCCATTCTTCAGTGCATAATAATATAACTTCTATACAACAACTAATTCAAATTAGAAAAAATATTTGTAAAAGGCACCTTAACTTTACTCTCTACACTTTCTTAATAACTCATCTAATTATATCATCTATTATAAATCAATTGGTTCGAATAAGAATAAATAGTAGCTTTTCAAGGCCATAGCCTGATGATCATGATAGTCCCACACAGATTTAAAAGGTTGAGATCGATTTCGTAATCAAGACCTACAACGGATATTATGAGCCATTAGTGAGAATTCCAATTGTCATCATTCATGATTATATAACTAGTTAATTTTACTAAAGGTGGATATCATTTTCATTCGATCTCAGTATAGGCATACGTCATTCCATACCGTATCGAGGTTTTAAATTCACTTTCTTATTGACATGTTTGTTTGCGGTTAGACTCATTAAGTGGTCAATAGTGTTTTATTTCTGGATGATCAAAGGCAATTTCAATGCTAAACAATAGGTATCATAAACATATTTCCGCAATTTTACTATACATATATAGAAGCAAAGAATTAAATTTATGAGTTTTGGTATACCATTGGTAGTGTACAAAAATGATTACTCATTTAAAAAAATTATAATGTTACACATTCTTCTTACTTTCTAAAAAAATAAGATAATTTCCAACGCCTGTTCAAATTTACTGTGATTCATAACACATACCACTCGTTCTCAAGTTATAAATTCAGTTCATATAGTTTATTGGGGGTGGCGTGAAAATTTACCAGTTATCACGAAAAATTTATTGATCGAGAATTGATTGATTGTTTTACAATGTCAATCGGATTCATGAGCATAAACTTTTGTTAATATTATCGCAGCAATTTCCGAAAGTAGCGTCAAAAGCTAATCTATTAAGTGGGGTAACACCCAAACGAATGCTCTACAAAATACCAAAATAAATATTCGATTATTAACAGAGCCGTAAATACCCGTGCTAATAGGAAAATACATTTATCTATTTAAAGCCCACAATTGTGTTTGCATTAGAACGCCTACAACGATCCAGCCTGTTTGTTATTAATTTTTTTTTATCGTAATTGGTTGGCTGGAAATCCCGAGTTGATAATAAATTGCCGTCTACTGTATTTTTATTTACATAAACACGTCGGTATGGCGCTTAGATTTGGCAATTCCAACCTTGTCACAGTTGGTGGCATTAACTCGGGGGATTACTCGATTATAATTGTATTAGTTCCAGCTGCCAAGTTGATTAAATATAATTCTTGGGCTAGCCACTGATCTCGAAACACCCTTATAAATAAAGAATATACGGTAGTTGAAATATTATAAAGGTATATGAGTCACTGAGTTTAATATAAAACGATCTCATCCTAAGGAATGTTGTTTATAATACTTATAATTTCTCAAAGCAAAGAGATTTTCGGTAAGGGTATAATTAAATTCGTTACGCCTTTACACACATGTTTCTTGTTTTACTTTTTCCGCTCATGTGATTAACATGTGACTATTTGCTTGTTTTTATTTTATTTGCTTATATATTTTTTTAATTTTTTTCATGTGCTATGACACATGTTGCTCAACATACGAATGAGATTATATTGAGCTTGAGGATAATGTGTAGGCATTTTGTGCCATGTTGGGAAGACTTAAAGCTCCCACGAGTCAAACAAAAGGTTTTATCGTATTCATGTAAATGTACCCTCCGCCCAAATGTTTATTGATGAGGTTTTCCTACTCTCCAGATAAATCCAACGCAAACCAATTTCATTTCAACTTTGTTGAGACACTGTAATTAGCACCTTGAGATAATTGCAGCAATGAATGTAGAGAACCCCCATATGTTTAACTTAACTAAAATCCTGAATACCGTTTAAATAGGTGATCTTATCTTTTGACATGGGGTAATTTAAAAACACTCGCTCGAACCTGCAATTAAAGATCAGAGATGGAAACAAGTGTATAGTACTTGTTTAAGTGGTAACTTTAAATTTATTATACTGCAGGCAATGAATTGCTGATCGATTGATTACCTGATACGTTGAAAGGAAGTATTATCCACTTGGATTTGACGGGTTCTTATCGGCTCTATATTGAACCATCCATCAAAATTTAACATTATCAACAATTACCTCTATTTAGTTAACCGTTTAAAGATCGCCAAAAATAAAACTATTTATTTGGCTTCGCAATGCTTTTGCTTTATAAATTATGTTTTTAATGGGCCATAGAGATATGTTTTCTTGTGCGGATCATAAAGTAATTTAGCTAAAATTATATTTCTTTATAGCATGGTATTTGCGTTCACGCGCCTCGTGTTTATCTTTTCCCCATGGATACGCGAGAATATGGTCAGAATATATACCTATACCTATGTAGATGCAAAGCACGATATTTATTCAAAGATTTCATTCAATTTTTAATTAAGTTCGGTAGCTTTTGTACCCCATCCTTTACATTTTTTCACCTTGCTTCAGGTGTTGTTGTTACTTGGACCCTTATCGCGGTTTTGCGGCTCGGAAGGTGTTTCTAGCACCATTTGAGATGCTGGCTCTCCAGTCGCCACACAGTTTTAGCCAAGATCACTTTGTTTTATCGCAAGCCTGCTAATTTCTATCATATGAGTTCGAAAATGTCGCTTCACAAAAAAGTAAGTAAATTATCATATCACCACGTATCTCTGTAACTGCGTGTGCCGAAGAAAGAACTTATATTAAGGAAAAATTATTATAAAGAAGTATTCAATGGAGTATGAAAAATGTTTTTAACTTCTTGGAATTATTCTTTATGAACTTAGGGGTATCATGTGATGGCAAATTTTTTGAAGTTTTACCTAAGCTGTTAAATTTATTTATGGTGGTACTTAGCTCTTTCATTGGATGAATTAACAAACAGCCATTGATATTTATACAGCACAGGCAAAGTATTTATATCAGTGAAGTGCATCTTCGGGAACCACTTCTTTAAGGATCGGTGTAAGGGTTTTTCCAAGAGAACCCGGAAGATTTCTTGCGCTTCAACATCTGTATTATAATATTAAAATAATACTTTCGTAACTTAACTCTTAAGTTGTGAACTGATTACATAAATTTTTGTATGAAGCTTCTCCTTGGAAATCAAGTTCATATATCAAATGATCAAGTAGAGTTTAACTTAACAGACACGTAATGCTCGATTTTTGTCCTACACTGCTTAATTGCCAAGCAGAGCGCCGATATCTAACAGAGGGTGACAGATCGTGATAAAGCTTTCACTCTCTTTAAATTGGTCTCTCTTAAATGCTTATACCTATATCAATTTCCCTGAATGTTATGAAAGTGCTAGATTATGACCTGAGTACTCCGCTTACACACGGTCTAACAATCTATACCCACTTAGGGTTACCATTATCGCGAATTAGGGGTAGAACTTGTAGATTGACTAAGACAATAATGACATCTAAAACAGTGCAGACGGACTAAAAGAACCGGTACACTTAAATGTGATAAATCCAACAGATGCTCCAAGACATGTGACCCAATGCCTAGTCTACACATTGAGACTATTAAAGCAAGTAATCGCAATTTATGCGGCTTAAGTGATCCGTCACAGTGGGTTGATCGGTATCAAAATTTCAAGAGAATTTAAAAGCCCACCAACCTATTATCTAATAATAAAATTGTTAACTCCCTAATAAATGAAAGTCAAGGAAATATAAAAAAATTTTTGGAATTATTGATAAAGCCTGGAATATAAGACTTAGCCCACTGTGCACCGCACTTCGTGTCATCCAAGTGCTGGCATTTTCACTTTTTCGCCGTTGACCAGACCACAGATTATTAAATTTATGAAATTCTATTGATGTTTACACGCAAACTTTGACCGCTCGAGAGTGACTGGTTATACATGAGATGAGATACATGGGAACTATGTCTGTATATCTGGCGACGGGCGTCCGCAAACTTGAGACTGCTCGAAGACCAGACGAGTGCGTCGGTGTCTGTGTACTAAATTTAATGGAATCTTGAGTTTAAGCGGGACCGGAGCGGTCTATCCTCATGACACTATTCAGTTGGATTCAAGACTTGGCTCGGCTCACACGCAGCTGAAAATCTAGTTATAGTATTTACCTCCTTATTTCGCAAACGGATTTCAAATACGGGAAATGAGCGATATCTGTGCCATGGATGTGACGAAACCGTATCGGTCCCATCTTTGATAGTGCGCCATCGATCGCGTAGAACTGCTGCGACTATAAACCCATTAAAAACCCATTCGAACTGACAACACCCCAGTATGGTTTATTTCGGCGATAGGCAACGCGATCGCAATCGCGATCGGAGTAATCAGAAAGTCGAGAGAATCATACACGATGAAGAGTTTGGCGAGGAGAACGTCGAGCTGGTGGACTCGGAGTGGGCGGACTTCGAGAAGTTCATTTGCCAGTTGCGCAAGCGGCGGAACAGTGCCATGTCCATGGAGGAGGAGCTGCGTCACGTGCAGCGGCAGCCCAAGATCAAGTCGCACGCCTTCTACCCGTGTCCGCCGCCCGCCGAAAATGCCCGGGATTCGGACTCCTCGGACGAGGATGATCCCATCGGATACATCGATACTCTTGTAAGCATACATATGGGTATACCAAGGGATCTGAAATACAGTATTGTTGGGGGACAAACAATCTTTTGTTTGCTAACTCTAGGCAAAAAACTCTTATCTGTATATCTGTCCCGGGAACTTGCATGCGTTTCTTATAGGCCATATACAGCAGAGGTTAAACTAATAGTCATTTAGTTAAAAAAATATAGCTGGGATTTTCGTAAATAGGCTGTTTATTAGCTTTTCAAGCACTATTAAGAAGTTTTTCTTCATAAGATTTAACAACGGGTAGCTTTTCGTTTAATATTAAAATTCATAATACAGTCCCCAACTTGGAAAACCTTATTCCAAATTTTCAAAAAGCTATTCAATTCAATTGTATTACGAAAGTAAATTGAACATTATTCAACATTTCATGTACATTTCCAGCCGTATCGTGTCGTATCCATATAAACATACGTCTGCGAATCGTCGTGATTATACTGCCAATAAGTCTGATTATTCGACTTTCTTATTATTATTACCCATTTTTGATGACGCAAAGAGCGTCCAAATTTTTATCATTTATCACGTAGAGTCAGTCGTAAAACTTTGGAATTACATATGTATTTTTAACAAGCTGTAAAAGTGGATAAAAATCACTGCAACCATATAAAAAATCAATCATCCGCACTGTGGACTTTTTATAATGAAAATTGCCATGCTTACAGTGTTTATTATTCTTTATGTTAACAATGTTTTATTTGTACATATTTTTCGTCACAACCGTTTCGTACATCTGCCGTGAAACCATCGATCACAACAGAAAAACTTTTTATGATTTCTGAATGGTTTTCCAAGCTTTTGCTCGCCGCTTTTCCTGCTAGTTGCCTCTGGCGATTTTTCCGCTTTCTATTCGCATCTGGGCCTTTGTAAAAGCAATGCAAAAACAGTGTACGACGAATGACAAAACAAGCGAAGACATTAGCTATTTTTAATCCGATTATAACGAAAAGTGTTTATTATATTTAAAAGAAAGCAACAAATATTCCATTGCTAAAGGTAGTAGGGTGGCGAAAAAGAGTGACCGTATTGGGAACTCGTGGGTGAGAATTATTAGAGTTAGTATACCCCGTATTTTAAACACTCCCCAGCACTTAAATCACCCACATGTTGTTGTTTGAAGATCAAAACCCAAATTGATAATCCATTATCGTGCAATTAAATTTATGAACCATTTCGAAATACCCAAAAGAATGTGCCTTTGATTGCCGAACGAGAATAAGTCGAAAACAAATTTTTGAGATTCATATTTTGTTTACACATCTCTTAGCCATTTTTTCATTTTCCTGTTGGCCGTTTTTTTTTTAGTATCGGCACAGCGTGCTACCCTGGCGCAGCGTCTAGCCAAAAGAAAATTTCAATAATTTTCCACACGCAGAGCGCCGAAAGCTCGACAAGTCAGTTTAGTTTCAAAAAAGTTTAGGCCAATACAAGAACGCTCGGTGGCCGTCGGAGAATCAAGATCAAAAATCAATAGATAATGGAAATCATTAAAATAGTGCAAATAGTTATTGGAAAATATATATAGGAAAGTGCATAAATTAATTTATGTGCCGCTTTTCCGATTTCTGATTTCGGCAGCGATAAATCAAATTTATATGAAACACACGACGTACACCGTGTAAAATGTTAAAAATAAATGGCAATGCATTTTACAATCGCCGTGTTTCCGAGACGGGGCTCAAGGGCAGTGGCGTCCACCTCTAATTACGTCTGGCAGTGAGATACAAATTCAATTCGTTTCATTGCGATTCGATTCGAAAAACCTGTACTGAACTGCTGCAACCGAAAGATAACCGAAAAAAAAAACTAAAAATAATTGGCGAACAAGATGCGACACAAATATTTCGCCAACAGCCGCGGGCATGTCAAAGGCCGCCACCCAGATCCAAGTGACTGTGAATTCTGATTTGTATTCGACTTTTGATTACGATTGCGATTGTTGTAATCGTGATTCTGAGTACGGGACCTCGTTCGTGTGCACATCGCTTGCTTCATGTTTAACAACAGCCACTCGCACCAGGATGAGTACATTCGCGAATACGCCTTCGAGCCGGAGCTGCTGATCAATCGCGAGGACTATCAGCGCCAGGAGGAGCGCTCCCACAAGTCCACATCCTCGACAGCCTCCACAGCCACCACGCCCGTCCGCCAGCGCTGGGATGAGGTCATTGCCAAGCAGAAGGAGCAGCACCGCCAGCAGACCATCGAGATCGATCCACCCGGCGATGACAAGAACCAGATCGAGATCGAGATCGAGGCCTTCTACTATGTGAGTGGCCCGCGAGCCACCTGTCCATCAGGGTATTCATGGTCATAACTGCAGGGAGAGATCCTCAAAGTACCAAATCACCCTGAAGTTAATCGTTCACATCCTAAAGAATTCGCGCAGCTGTCCACCTTGAAGTTGGCACTTTATATCCTGAAGAATTCGCGCCACTGTTCCCTCTAAAAAATCCTTTTAGGATATTGGAATGCAACTAACAGACCCCTCAAAAGATAAATCATATTTCAAATCCGAAATATGAATGAAAATATTTAAATGTTATAAATTCAAATATGAAATTACATGTTTTTAATTTTGTTATTCTTCAAAAACAGAAATCATATTCAAAATCTGCACTATACAAACATGAATTAAGATAAATTCGGATTTTCTTAGGGCCCAGTTGTCTACGAAAACCATTGTTCTAATATAGATTCTTCACTAGCCGTTTTATTTCCACATTTATACATACCTCTTATTTATTTATTTTATTTTCCTCGTCTGCAACGAACAACCTCTTGCATTGACCCTCAAAGCACACACAGAAAACAAATCACCACAAGGTCTGCCCTTCAATTCGCAAATAAGTCAGATTCTGCATCGGAATTTATAAAATTTCACTTATGTCGAAATGAATCTTGATTTTCACTTTCTGAAAAATTGTCGTGACCCAAATAATGACGTATGTTAAAGATTTTGTACACAAAAAGTTGCAGCTGCTAGACTTTTCAAAGTCTCTAGCCGAAAGGTATCACTTGGATACCGGTAAATATTCGATTACTTTTGAAAAATCTTCAGTTTTAAAACTTATATAATTATACGTTTGTTTTTTAAATGCAACTTGAAAAATATAGTTAGGTACACAAACAGGTATTTTAAATGTATCATCTGTATTTTTTCCAAGTGCATCTGTCTGTGCACTTCCTACCTCTGTCATCAGTTCTTTTTCTCTTGCCATTTGCCTAGAATGCTCAAGGCAAATGTGATTGTTTGTTTTCAACACAGGTAGCACAAAAAGCTTCTTTGTTTGGTTTTGAAAACATGCATTGGTGTACCATAAATATAATTAGAAAAACATACATTATTGTTATTATTTATTAAAGCTCAGGACTTGACTAATTTGCCGTTTCTCTTCACAGATGTATGGTCGTTATACCAAAGATCTAGGAGAATTTGCCAAGGATGAAGCCAGAAAGCTCAAAATACTCGAAAAGCGACGAAAGCAGGAAGATAAACAAAGGAATAAGGTAAAATTTAATAGAATCTTTAAAGCAGCGACTACCCAGTTCCGTAAAATACAATGTTTATAATGGTCTTGTGATTTATTAAAATGCAAACTAAACGAGAAAACGAAATATTCAAGGTATGCAGAGGAATATGCCTAGTAAATTTGAGTTGTACATCTTATAGTTGAGATCTTGTAGTTAAGATCTTCCCGAACGTATCAGTTTATAAAGCAGCAGTGCTGGGACATATTTTCAGGAACTGCTAGGCAAACACTCGACCCGGGCGAAGCGGGTGTCATCATGGATCTGGAGGCACACGGTGGCCCGGCTGGGCGAGGATTGGGTCTTCCTGGCGCTATTGGGCATCATAATGGCGCTGCTCTCATTCATCATGGACAAGGGCATATCCATATGTACAAACGGTAATGGTGCTATTAATCGATTCCCCAGCTCGTTTTAGTACCCATTGTTTTTCTTTATATATTCTATATTCCTCTAGCGCGAATTTGGCTGTATCGCGATCTGACGTCACAGCCTTTTGTTCAGTACATAGCTTGGGTCTCACTGCCGGTCTGTTTGATATTATTCTCAGCCGGCTTTGTCCATCTCATCGCACCGCAAAGTATAGGTAAGCGTCTGGGTAATCATACATACATATATATATAACATCTCACACATGTCACTTTTTCTTATGATACACATATCATATACATCTCGAAATAACTGTCTTTTACTTAGTCTAACTTATGTAATAGGTTCATTTTTATCATAGATCTAAAGCACCCCAGACATATGATCAGGTTTCTTATCATATCATATATTACTTCCTCTTAATAACTGTCTTTAAATTAGTCTTACCAATGGAGTGGATTATTCTTTGCCATAGATCTCTCACTTATCAAATATAATACTTTTATATTACTACCTCTTAATAACTGTCTTTTCCCTAGTCTAACCAATGTAGTGGATTATTTGTTGAATATTTCTTAAAAGTAGCCCGCTTGAGTGAATAACTAAGTAATTGCCTCAAATTGTCGCAGTCTTCCATTTAAGCTGACGTCGGTTTTCCAAAATTGTAGAAATTGTATGAATTTTGTGCTTACTTACTTTACTTCTATGGTTGATTAGGGCCAGGGAAACGAACGAATCTTGATTGTTTCCCATATATGACTTCTTCCCAAGCAACCTCTCTCAAAGAACTATTAGGGTTTTTTAGCAGAACTCTCTTTCTTGTACACTTACCTACTTAATTTTGATTTAAAAGTACTCATAGTACCACTGCACTCTGGCAGCTGCCCACTCCAAGCACCCTTGGCACCACCAATCTGTGAATCCATTGTGTCTACATGTTATATACTCGAACCACTAACACTCCCAGCAACTCTGCTAACTGCACACCTCAGCAAATACTAACCCCTAGCCATAGATATAACTATAACTGCGAGTATGATCAATGCAAATCTACATAACATAACCAAACTGTGTCTAGGTTCCGGTATACCCGAAATGAAGACCATACTGCGCGGCGTTCAATTGAAAGAGTATCTCACATTTAAGACACTAGTGGCCAAGGTAATTGGTTTAACGGCAACTCTGGGCAGCGGTATGCCATTAGGAAAGGAAGTAAGTATAAGAATTGATCTCACACTGCATGCACACCGCCGAGGCGGCAAAACAAGTGCAATTTGGAAAATCTATAAACAAAGAATTCAGTTAACGCATCTGTATATGTAAATGGTATCTCCGTATGTTTCCCTAGGGTCCTTTCGTACATATAGCAAGTATTGTAGCACAATTATTAAGTAAACTTGTCACATCATTCCAAGGCATATATGAGAATGAGTCGCGAAACTCTGAAATGCTGGCGGCCGCCTGTGCCGTGGGTGTGGGCGCCTGTTTTGCGGCTCCCGTGGGGGGTAAGTAATCTATTATCATCTTTATTTATGATCTTAACCACTGACCCTTGACGTGCTCCAATCCCAAAAGGTGTGCTCTTCAGCATAGAGGTCACCACCACCTACTTTGCGGTGCGCAACTACTGGCGTGGCTTCTTCGCCGCCGTTTGTGGCGCCACTGTCTTTCGACTTCTGGCCGTTTGGTTCCAAAATGCGGATACCGTTCGGGCCCTGTTCCTCACGAACTTCACCACCGAGTTTCCCTTCGATCCCCAGGAGCTGTTTGTCTTCGCCTTGATTGGGTAAGTCATCTACATTATCTATATATAAGTATAACCACTCAGATCTAAGAATCAATGCTTTGGCAAACATCTTTAAATAAAAACAATCTTTAGTTTTCTTACCATTCAATTCTAGTTGAATATATAACATATTTATAGTATTATTTTTTTCATTTAAGTCTTGTTTGTGGATTGGGTGGCGCCTCCTACGTTTGGGTCCATCGGCGTTATGTCCTGTTTATGAGATCTAACAAGCGGATGAACAAGTTCCTGCAGAAGAAGTGAGTTCTTAAGAACAGATGGTTTATATGTACATTTATAGTTTTATATATCACTGAAAAACTGTTCTTTATTTCTAATATTAATTAAAATTATTTATTTTTTTCAGTCGCTTCTTGTACCCTGGTTTCCTTGCCCTGTTGGTCTCCAGCATATCGTTTCCCCTGGGCACTGGTCAGTTTCTGGCCGGCGAACTGAGCACCCATGAGCAGGTCACGCAGCTCTTTAGCAATTTCACGTGGTCACGCGATGATCTTACCGTGGAGCAGGCGGCCGTAGTGACTCACTGGATGACCAGCTACACGAGCGTGTTTGGAAACCTAGTGATCTACACCCTCTTTACGGTGAGTGCTGCGAGTCTCTGGAAATCCCAATTACTAACCAATTTGATCTTATCCCTTCAGTTCATGTTCTCCATTATCGCCTCCACGATACCAGTTCCTTCGGGCATGTTTATTCCGGTTTTCAAGATCGGAGCGGGCTTTGGTCGGCTGGTGGGCGAGTTCATGGCGGTGACGTTTCCCCATGGAGTCCGTTACGGTGGCCGACTATCGCCCATCATGCCCGGAGGCTATGCTGTCGTCGGAGCAGCCGCCTTCTCCGGATCCGTTACCCACACGGTCTCCGTGGCCGTGATCATTTTCGAGATGACTGGCCAGATCACGCATGTGGTACCCGTAATGATTGCCGTGCTGGTGGCCAATGCTGTGGCGGCCCTGCTCCAACCGTCGATATACGACAGTATTATATTGATTAAGAAGCTGCCGTACTTGCCCGATCTCTTGCCCTCCAGTTCGGGGATGTACAGCATATTCGTGGAGGACTTTATGGTGCGGGACGTGAAGTACATATGGTATGGCATCTCCTATCAGAAGCTCAAAGAGGTCCTCAAGCTGAACAAGACGCTGAGATCGTTGCCACTGGTGGACAGTCCCGATAACATGATCCTCCTGGGATCTGTGCAGCGTTACGAGCTGATCAAGATGATCGAGAAGCACATTGGACGCGAGAAGCGAATGGAGGTGGCACAGAAGTGGCAGAAGGAGGCCCAGGAGCGGGCACTCGAGGAGGAGAAGAAGAAACAGGAGGTGGAGCTGAAGATGCGGCGACCATCGAGATTTGAGGTGTTACCTGCTCCGGATATTCTCAGTTTGCGGCAGATTGCCAATGACGAAATGCTGCCGCCCAAAAAGAGGGCGGAGACCATGCATGGTTCCCTGGCGCCCAGGAAGTCCATCCTGAAGAAGACCAACTCCTTCAACCTGAAGACCTATGCCCAGCCCATGGCCCATAGTCCTAGCATCACACCCTACACCACAATCACCGGAAACTCCGAGTTCCGCATTCGCTCCGCCTTCGAGGCCATCTTTAAGAAGTCCACAACGCTCCAGGATGTCCAGCCGGATCCGGAAACAGGCTCCCTCTCCCCGGCCGCCAGCAACAACGAGGTGGAGGTGCCTCGAACTCCCAGCACTCCGGGCGTTTCCAAAAAGGTTCAGCTGGTAAGTGAAACTTATATACCTTCTAAGGATTGGGCTGGTTCTTTGGGGTTACCTAAGTAAACTGGGAGATGTAATCACTCTTTTCAAGTCTGCACAAAGTAATTGGGATTTTGTTACCGATCAAATTATGCTGGTAAGTAACTCATGAACAACTTTCACTTCATTACAATCATTTTCCTGTGAGATGTGTGTTTAACCCACTCTAATATCTGCAAGCAAGTAAACCCTATTTCAACGGAAGCAACAACATTGGTAAGGATCTACAACCAGAGTCCTGAAAGTATTATATCGCTATAAAAATAGGATCACCAAAAGGTAGAACTAGAGTAGATAGAAAAATGTAAAGCGTATATAACACAACTATAATACATTTTAATCAGAACCTTAAAATATTATACATAAAGCCTGCGGAAAAGGATAGCACGGATATAGCATTATCAAATAGTGGGGATAGTTCAAGCCAGTCACCGAGTATTAAATTCAAAACAAACAAAGTTACAGATGTAAATAGATCTCCTCAAAAGGCGAAAAGGTGCACGAAAATTCGGTTTGCCACTGAAGTTGGAGTAAATGGTTCGCCTACCCGAACGAAATGTGAAATAAAAGAACCGAACGAACTGGGATATTCTATAGAAAATGTGGATGAAACAAAAGGTCCCGAAATGGACGTGGAGGTGGGTGAAGCTATAAGAAAATTCCATTAACTTTTAATGCCTTACATACCACTTACTCATAAACCTAATATAACCGACTCTTTTTCTGTCTTAATTATCTAAACTTAACCCAACAAGAGCATTCAAAAGCCGAAGTCAGTACAGCTGGTATGTCTAAAATAAATGGGGTTCATTTAGGATTTCTTATTTTTGGATAATAACTATTCTGTTATAATATATTTTCAGCCCAGGGAACGTGTCATCGACATGTCGCCGGAGGATCAAAAGCAATGGGAGCTCGAGGAGATGTTAAAACCCATCGATCTGCAGAAGGCCAATGTGCACATAGACCCTTCGCCCTTTCAGCTGGTGGAACGCACCTCCATACTCAAGGTTCACTCGCTGTTTTCGATGGTGGGCATCAACCACGCCTATGTGACCAAGATCGGAAGGCTAGTGGGCGTGGTGGGACTCAAAGAAGTAAGATTTATGGGGTTACCTTATAGATTATCATCTTATAACCTCTAACCTCATAATAGTTGCGCAAGGCCATCGAGGACATCAATAGCAATAGCTTTGTGCCCCCCACCCGAGATGAGGATGCCGACGACAAGCCGGCGGTGGAGAAACCCCTGCTCTCCACGAACACTAGCGATAAGGCCGTGGACATGACCGTCACCTCGATGGACTCGGCTCTATCCAACTCCGAGAACTGCTCGGACATCGAAATGGAGCACATAAAGCACACGGATAAGGGCACAGTATCGCTCACCATGCCGCCTCAGGATAACCCACCGGCGGAATCAAAAACCACAGAGAACGGCAATCATGCTTGAAACAAGATGATCGGCCAATCAGAATAGGACATACGATACGTATACGTAATATGTTTGTAAAGATCAACTAAAACACACCTATCATAAGTTACGTCTTACACGAGTTAGTCATCAATGTTATTATGTATTTATATCTCGTTAGTTCATAATGTCAAAGATATCGTGATTTATATTTAAGTTGAAAAAAGAAAATCAAGTCACCAACGAAGGATCTGTTTGTTTTTATTTATTGGAATATATTTGATGGAAATTTTATTTTGATTTTCAGCAACTTAGCTTCGTGTATGAAATACAACAATAGAATGGTGGAAAATTAAATGCTCAATAGAAAATGAACACAGTTTCGAAATCGTAATATTTTTAAATACAGGTTTATACATATTTTCTACTGGCAGCACCTACAAATTGGATAAAAACTATTGAACATATAAGTGTTACATTAAAATTAATCAAGTTTACTTATGCAATTTAACTAATAGCTTAAAATTTCAAAATCTTAAATAAGTTCATTCAAAAAAACTTTTGAACACGCGCCGATTAACCACTAACTGAATTAAAACCTATCGATACTCCCAAAAGCGCAATAAGCTATCGATACCCTCCAGCAGCTGATCCGAACAGTGTTGCACAATTCGCGGAATTTATTGTGTATTGCATCTATCTTTTTTTATGCAAACTTAAAAATAATAATTATAGCCCGAATTCCTTGAGATTTGCAGGCAGTGAGCGGGGATTTCGGCTGCAGCCGGCTGCGAGGTGTGTGCACGGATGTATATATAGATATAGCCATCCCAGATCCCGGCAAACTTTGCCTCTTTGCGTGGCGGGGTGTGGTTAAAACCAAAAAGAAAAAAAAAACAGATTGAAGACGGAGACTCAACGACTCGAAAAGCCTGAAAAACGCCTCCGGGCACTATAGACAATACAACAACAATTCGGACCTATAGCTAATCATTTATGCCGAGCGCAGAGACGGAGCCTAATTAGCATATCAAATTGGATGACGACACTGGCGAGCAGTTGACATCTGCCGCTGCTGCTGCCCCTGCTACCAGGAATAACAATAAAACCAAAATAAAACATAGAAACCTTCTACACTCTGTACTCCCCAGTTTTGGCCAGTAAGTACCCATTGGATCCGATCCCAGACGACTGGCCGGCAATGTGCTGGGCAAGATGTCCCGGCTTGCTGATTACTTCGTAATAGTCGGCTACGACAGCGATAAGGAGAGTGAGTAATTAGCAATCCCCTGATTTCCTGACTTCCCTCTACTTTTTCTCCTCTCCCCAGAGACCGCCAGCAATGTGTGTGGCCAGCAGCCGACGTGCGGCAAGATCGTTCAGCGTTTTCCCGAGAAAGATTGGCCGGACACTCCGTTTATCGAGGGCATTGAATGGGTGCGTTTCCACAAACATTCCACACATATTTCCACGCATATCTGACTCCACCCTAATCGTACATATGTTTCGACAGTTCTGCCAGCCGCTTGGGTGGTGTTTATCGTACGAAAAGCAGGAGCCCAAGTTCTTCGTCTCCGTGCTGACGGACATCGATGCCAACAAGCACTACTGCGCCTGCCTCAGCTTCCATGAGACGGTGGCCATCACCCAGACGCGCAGCGTGGACGACGAGGATGAGACGATCGGGAACAACCGGCTGCTGGGGGCCACCGCCTCCTCGACGGATGGCATTGCAGCGGCAGCCACGCCGGCGCCCATCACGCACCACAGCGTCATGTATGCACCCAAGTGTCTGGTGCTCATCTCGCGATTGGACTGCGCCGACACCTTCAAAGTGAGATTAGAATCCAGTTCTTCCTAGTGATTGCTTAAAATCATTTACCCTCACTTGCAGAACTGCCTGGGCACCATATACACGGTGTATATCGAAAACCTGGCCTACGCATTGGAGACCCTCATCGGCAACATACTGGGCTGCATACAAGTTCCTCCTGCGGGTGGGCCGCAGGTGCGTTTCTCCATAGGAGCTGGCGACAAGCAGTCCCTCCAGCCGCCACAGAGCTCATCCCTGCCCACAACTGGAAGTGGAGTGCACTTCCTTTTCAAGCAGCTGGGCATCAAGAATGTGTTGATCCTGCTCTGCGCCGTGATGACGGAGAACAAAATACTGTTCTTGTCCAAGTGTTATTGGCACCTGACGGATAGCTGCAGGGCTTTGGTGGCTCTAATGTATCCCTTTCGGTACACGCATGTGTATATACCCATTTTGCCGGCACCACTCACGGAAGTTCTGTCCACACCTACACCTTTCATCATGGGCATACATAGTTCCCTGCAAACTGAGATTACGGATCTGCTGGATGTTATTGTGGTGGATTTGGATGGCGGTCTGGTTACCATTCCGGAGTCGCTTACTCCGCCTGTTCCTATACTTCCCTCACCGCTGTGGGAACAGACCCAGGACCTGCTCAGTATGATCCTGTTCCCAAATCTGGCGCAGGCGGATCTGGCATTTCCCACGTTGGAGCGGCCATCTGCGCTGGCCAAGACTGACGCCCAGATCGACAAGGAACTTCGCGCCATATTCATGCGTCTTTTCGCCCAACTGCTGCAGGGATATCGCTCCTGCCTAACAATCATTCGGATTCATCCAAAGCCGGTTATCACCTTTCACAAGGCTGGTTTCCTCGGCGCCCGAGATCTGATCGAGAGCGAATTTCTGTTTCGTGTGCTGGACAGCATGTTCTTCACCACGTTCGTCAACGAACGAGGACCTCCCTGGCGTGCCTCCGATGCCTGGGATGAACTATACAGCTCCATGAACGAACTGCTCAAGTCTGAGGCGCAGAATCGAAATCTCGTAATTATAAATTACATATAAACGGTGTTCTATTATATAAATTTCATCTATCTTTCAGATACTCACACATATCCAGGAATTAGGACGCGTTCTTTACGAGAATGAGGGTACACTGGCCCACATAAACTATGCCCAGAAAGTCTTGCGCCCGCCGGAGGGCGCATTTCAGCGGATTCACCAGCCCGCCTTTCCGCGCATTAGTTCGGAGAAGGTGGAGTTAATCATCCAGGAGGGAATACGCAAGAACGGAGTGCCACAGCGTTTCCATGTGACGCGTAATCAGCACCGGATCATTCCAATGGGACCTAGGTTGCCCGAGGCATTGGATGTGCGTCCCAATGTCCAAAACTCTGCGCGACGACTGGAGGTGCTTCGCATCTGTGTGTCATACATCTTCGAGAACCGGATTACGGACGCAAGGAAACTGCTGCCAGCTGTGATGCGAACCTTGATGCATCGAGATGCGAGGTTAATCCTGTGCCGCGAGTTCTTCGGGTATGTGCATGGCAACAAGGCGGTGCTGGACCATCAGCAGTTTGAGTTGGTTGTGCGATTCATGAACAAGGCACTGCACAAGTCCTCCGGGATCGACGAGTACACAGTGGCTGCGGCTCTGCTGCCCATGTCCACCATATTTTGTCGCAAGCTATCGACAGGAGTGGTGCAGTTTGCCTACACTGAGATACAAGATCACGCCATATGGAAGAATCATCAGTTTTGGGAGTCTACGTTCTTCCAGGATGTCCAGGGTCAGATAAAGGCTTTGTATCTGCTTCAGCGTCGTCAGAACGAGCATCAAAAGGAGGCAAACTGTGTCCTGGACGAGGTTCCCTTGGAGGAGCCCACGGCGCTTGAGATTACGGCCGAGCAGCTGCGAAAAAGTCCCACCATCGAGGAGGAGAAGAAGGCCGAGCTGGCCAAGTCGGAGGAGTCTACGTTGTACAGCCAGGCGATTCACTTTGCCAACCGTATGGTCTCCCTTCTCATTCCGCTCGACGTGAACGTGGACGCAGCTAGTAAGCCTAAACCTGCGTTTCGCCTGGAGGAAAATCAGAGTGTATCCAATAGGTAAGACCTGTAATATGTATTTGAAATTATGCCTAATCATTTGTAATTACAGTATTATGGGCTCGCACAGCCTGAGCGAACATTCCGACGAAGGATTTGAGGAGAACAATGCTCTGGAAATTGGCGTCACGGTTGGGAAGACAATTTCTCGCTTCATTGACAGCGTTTGTACCGAGGGTGGTGTGACCTCCGAACACATACGCAACCTGCACGACATGGTGCCGGGTGTGGTGCACATGCACATCGAATCCCTGGAACCGGTCTATCTGGAGGCCAAGCGCCATCCGCATGTGCAAAAGCCGAAGATTCAGACACCATGCCTGCTGCCAGGAGAGGACCTGGTTACCGACCACCTGCGTTGCTTCCTTATGCCGGATGGACGCGAAGACGAAACCCAGTGCCTGATACCCGCCGAGGGAGCTCTTTTCCTCACCAACTACCGTGTGGTGTTCAAGGGTTCCCCCTGCGATCCGCTCTACTGCGAGCAGGTGATCGTGCGCACTTTTCCGATTGCCTCCCTGCTGAAGGAGAAGAAAATATCGGTGCTGTACCTGGCCCATCTGGATCAAACGCTGACCGAAGGACTGCAGCTGCGCTCCAGCAGCTTTCAACTGATCAAGGTGGCCTTCGACCCGGAAGTTACTCCCGAGCAGATCGAAAGCTTCAGGAAGATATTGAGCAAAGCGCGCCATCCGTTCGATGAGTTTGAGTACTTTGCATTTCAATCGTATGGCACCATGCTTCAGGGCGTGGCTCCGTTGAAAACGAAGGAGAAGTACTCAACCCTAAAGGGATTTGCCAAAAAGACTCTGCTCCGCGGGGCCAAGAAGGCGGGATTCAAGCAGAAGCAGCAAACAAAGCGGAAGTTGGTCTCCGAGTTTGATTACGGAAGTGCAGATGCCCAGGAAACTCAATCTATCGACGATGAGCTGGAGGATGGAGATGAGTTCGAAACCCAAAATAATGCCATGCCTAGATTGCTGACAACAAAAGATGTCGAGCGAATGCGGGAGAGGAGCTATGTACAGGACTGGAAGCGACTAGGATTCGATGCGGAGGCGCAGCGTGGTTTCCGCATTAGCAATGCTAACACCAGCTATGCCACCTGCCGCTCCTATCCGGCGATAATTGTGGCACCCGTTCAGTGCAGCGACGCGGCAATAATGCATTTGGGTCGTTGTTTTAAGGGCCAGCGCATACCACTGCCCACTTGGCGGCACGCCAATGGAGCACTGCTCATTCGGGGCGGTCAACCCAACAGCAAATCGGTCATTGGTATGCTGAAAAACACCACAGGAAGCAATACAAACGCCCATCACGATGTCACGCACTATCCGGAGCAGGACAAATACTTTCTGGCCCTGATCAACACGATGCCAAAGCTAACGCCGCTGGCTCACAATCAGTACTCGGGCATGAATCTCTCGATGAGCTCGTTGATGGGCCATAGCTCATCCGACGATCGACAGCCCCTGACGCCGGAACTCTCACGCAAGCATAAAAACAATCTGGATGTTAGTGATGGCAACAAGTCCAGTCAAGGAGGCAAAAGTGGAACTATGAAGGGCAATCCTAAGAACTCATCGGCACATCCCTTCCGCAAGATGCGTCTTTATGCATTGGGTAAGCAGAGATCTGCTCTCCTCTTTAATTTTCTTCTTAACATATTTGACTTCCTTTTCACAGGAGAGAAATCTCAAGCCAAGTCGAACATGAATGTCGACTTCTGTGCGGACTTCATTCCCGTGGACTATCCGGACATTAGGCAATCGAGACCCGCTTTCAAGAAGCTGATTCGCGCCTGCATGCCCTCACACAATACCAACGAGGCGGATGGCCAAAGCTTTGCCAAGATGGTGGAGCAGTCCGATTGGCTGCAGCAGATCTCCTCATTGATGCAATTGGCTGGTGCCGTGGTTGATCTCATCGACCTGCAGGAGAGCAGCGTGATGCTTTCGCTGGAGGATGGGTCCGATGTGACATCCCAGCTTAGTTCAATAGCCCAGCTGTGCTTGGATCCCTACTACCGCAGTCTGGACGGTTTCCGTGTGCTCGTGGAGAAAGAGTGGTTAGCCTTTGGCCATCGCTTTGCACATCGCAGTAATCTGAAGCCGTCACATGCAAACACAAATATTGCGTTTGCTCCCACCTTCCTGCAGTTCCTGGATGTGGTTCATCAGCTGCAGCGCCAGTTTCCAATGGCTTTCGAATTTAATGACTTCTATTTAAGATTCCTGGCATATCACTCGGTGTCCTGCCGCTTCCGTACCTTCCTGTTTGACTGTGAGCTTGAGCGTTCAGATTCGGGCATTGCGGCAATGGAGGACAAGCGAGGATCGCTGAATGCCAAAAGTATGTTTGGAACCGGTGGCATGGCGACCAATGGATCCGACGATGAGTGCAATGTGTATCCCATGGATATCAGGAGCCAAAGGACACCGCTGAATCGTATTGGCCACTCAATTTTCGATTATATCGAAAGGCAGCATAACAAGACGCCCATATTTTATAATTTTCTGTATTCAGCCGACAAGGGCGTGATTCTGCGACCGCAGAATAATGTGGCAGCCTTGGACCTATGGAGCTATTACACCAACGAGGAGCTTGCCCAGGGTGCGCCGTACGATTTGGAAGTGACCACTGTGGACGACGAAATTGATCTATCTGAGATGAAGGGGAAACGCATGGTCGTTACCGCCGGCTACGACAACTTGGAGAAATGTAATCCCAATGCCTATGTCTGCCTGCTCAGCGAGGTGAAGCAAGCGGAGACGGAGCGAGGACATCTTCCTCAAAAGTGGCTGCAGGTGTGGAACAGTCTGGTGGTGCCACAAGTGGAGCCAGCTGCTAGCAATACCTCGCTGGGCAACATCTATGTGCAGACGCACCAGCACAAAAGATCCACACTGGAGATTATCATGAAGGGACGGCTGGCAGGCTACCAGGACAAGTACTTCCACCCGCATCGGTTCGAGAAGCATCCCTATACCACGCCCACCAACTGCAACCACTGCACCAAGCTGCTCTGGGGCCCAGTGGGCTACCGGTGCATGGACTGCGGTAACTCCTACCACGAAAAATGCACGGAGCACTCGATGAAAAACTGCACAAAGTACAAGGCCATCGATGGAGCTGTGGGGCCGCCGAATGTGAACATGTCGCAGGGCGACACAGCCAGCATCGCTTCCAGCGCCGCCACGACGGCGCGCACCTCCAGCCATCACTTCTACAACCAGTTTAGCAGTAACGTTGCCGAAAATCGGACGCACGAGGGGTGAGTTATTAGCTTTTAGAGGTTCTTAAAATATAAAAGTCATCCAGAAAAGTTCCATGAACACAACCAGCTGTCTAGTTAAGCGTTTAACTGGGTTCACAATATAAACAATTTAGAACATGTTGATGACAGTATTAATATTAAATATATTTATTTTAAATTTCCGTAGACATCTGTACAAACGTGGCGCCTTGCTCAAAGGATGGAAACAGCGCTGGTTTGTTCTAGACTCCATAAAGCATCAACTTCGTTACTATGACACCTCTGAGGACACCGCTCCCAAGGGCATCATTGGTACTTATATTTAATCACCCCTCCAATAACTTTTTAGTAATATCTTAAATACCTTTATAGAATTGGCTGAGGTGCAATCAGTAACTGCCGCACAACCTGCACAAATTGGCGCCAAACGCGTAGACGAAAAGGGATTTTTTGATGTAGGTTATATTAAAAATAAAAACTATGTACAAAATGTTACTTCTCCCAATCAATTTCAGCTTAAAACATCAAAGCGCACCTACAATTTCTACGCAGTCAATGCAAATCTGGCACAGGAATGGATTGAAAAGTTGCAGGCATGTTTACAATAGATTGACGCGGAAATTCATCCCAATTTCATTTCCTGAATTTGGTTAACCTTCCCTTCCGTTCTGTTTTGTACGGCGCGATGCAAAGTTCTGTTGTAGGATAAATCAGTATGTTTCCAGTTCGCTGCGTATGTATTAATATTTTGAATCTGTGGCTCTGCCATCATATCATAGCTAAACTGTCACTTTAGAATTTCCTTAGTTGATTTGAGAAATCGCTCGTACCCATTAACATAATCGTTAGCAACAATTATGCCAAGCAACAAGTGAAACGTTAGTTAATGAATGAAATCCATATGTAAATGTGAATGTAAAGAAACTATAAAATTATGTGATTATATAAACAAACAAAAAATCAGACTATATGATAAATTAACGATAGAATGGAAAAAGCCACTCCCGCAAGTTTTTGATATAATTTTTTTTATAAACTATATAAGTTTATAGTGAATTTACCAAAGAATATTCCACCTTTGTTGCGCAATTGAAATGCATTTCTTGGTTGCTTCCTCTAAACTAAACCCTATTATTAAACGCTTTCCTTTATTTATATACTACATGATAATCAATATAATACATACTTTAATGCAATTATTTGTGGCTTACAAACGATAATATACATTTTTAAACAAATGCGCTTGGTATTATTATTGTTTACGTTCGATTCCTTCGGTGAAACTTTCCCATCATCCATCATAGGAACGTTGTCCAGTAGACAATATTGAGTATAAAGAACGAAAACGGGAAGAAAAAGCGCGAGAATTTGTCTATATAGATGGCTGTGGCATGGCCATGGCAGAAAGTGTCGTACTGGGGTTCAATAATCGATTCCCGATGATGCTGTAGGGCAGACTGAGAGGCGTCAGCAGGGGGAGATACCTGTATATAGGTTCGTCTACCAACTCACCTTCAGGTCGTCCAGGTCACTGATGTTCTCGTCCGAGTAGCCCTTCATGGCCTTGGTGGCCACCGGTCCCATAAAGTTGTTGACCACCGCGAACTCCATCAGCGAGAGGAAGACAAACACCGAGCAGGACGACATCCAGACGTCTATGGCCTTCACGTACGACACCGGCGGCAGCGACTGTTGCGACTGGGTATTCTGGGTGGCCAGGGTCAGCAGGGAGGTCACTCCCAGGGTGACGCGGGCTGGAATCGCCTCCGGCTTAATCCAAAACGATATCCACGACATGACCACGATCAGAGCCGAGGGTATGTAGGTGTGGAACAGGTGGTAGCCCAGGCGTCGTCGCAAATTGAACACAATGGCCAGGCAGGTGAAGTTGCCTAGGAGAAAGAATAAAAAGTAAATTCATAAGTGGATCGCATGTCTTTAACTGTATCTATAAAGTAGTTTTACTATCAGTATCAATCAGTATTATTATTTTTAATAAATAATAATTCTCTGCAATGTTCATTCTGTTTTAATAAAGATAATCGATATTACATTAAGTAGTTTTGGATCCTATTTTAGTTAATATTGATATATGTATATATCATTAAGTAATACTAAATTACTAAATTACTCACCCGTTGAGTACTCTATGGTGCAATCGGTCGTGTAGTTATTTGATATGTCCAGCTGTGGCAGCTCAATCTCCGCATTGACCACCAGTGGGTCGGTCATGTTCCAAATGAAAACCAAATCCTCCACCGTATGGGATACTGCCAATCAGAGCTCGTTAAGTTCTGGTATCAAATATCACTTTTACCATACAAATGAGTGTTATTCAAGAAGCGGAATGGACATTTTCAAGCAATAAAGGTTTGGGCAGGTTCGGGATAACAAAAATTCCACATTTCCACCTACAACTCTCGATCATCATGGAGCAGATTTGTGTGTCATGTGGATAGGACTCAAACTTCATGGCGCAGGACAGGACCAACGTGAGCTTGGACATGTAGAGCAGCGTTTTGTCGTGGTACAACCAGAGATAGTGATTCGGAATGCTCATCTCGTGGAAGGTGACCTTCTTGGCGTTCTTGAAGAAGCAATCGGGCCGCCAAATGCTGTGCAACCAGTCGACATCCAATATGCGATACTGTTCGCTCATGTTCTCCGGCAGCCGCAGGCGAGGATCACGCCAGCTTTGTGCAAGGAAGATGTCCGTCACATAGGTCTGCGATGAGGAAATGCCATTAAATGGAACGGACATCAAAGATTCCACTTATATTATACCAGACTTGTTCATAAATACATTAATATTATATACAAAATGTCATATATTTAGAGATAAATGGTATAATAAATGGTAGATATAAATGGATTTTTAGAACCTTAAAACTATAATCTTTGTAAGTCTTCAAAATTCTTGGGTTCTATACCATTATTGGATAATTTAATAATATTTCATTAAATAGTAATTTATCCTTTGGGGATTATATAGTGTGAGACACAAATCGGGCTCGATGAAAATGATTTTTCTAAGATTTGTATCATGACTCACCATGGACTCCTCGTTGATGGAGTCCAGCGAGAGGACCGTGACATGGAAGTAGACGACTGTGGGCTGGCCCAGGAGCTTGGGAGCCCGGTTCTTGTCGTAGGTCTTCGAGGGAATGGGCAGGATGTCCGGGAGCGACAAACTCGACTCGTAGTGGGAGACCAGCTCGGCGCTCTCCGTGTTGTTTCTGCAAGTGTGGAACAGCCTTGTAAAATCTGATGAAACTGGGCAAACGCACTGGCACCCACCTGAAACCATGAACACAATGGCACTGCTGAATCGATTGCTCCAGCGCGTGCAAATATATTGCCACCGCAATGAGAAACCTGAATTCTACCAATTTGCTAGTTGGCCTTTGCATTATGAGCACACTACCTTCGGCTTTAGTGTTATTCCTCTGGGACACATTGCTCCCGCAGCCCATGTCATTTCACGTGGCTCATCTCTGGGTGCTTTTGAAATTGGAACTGAGTTCTGGAGAGGATTACTTAACAATGGTGCTGTGCGGGGAATTATATTTTACTCGTCCCTCTGCAAAAACCAATAAACAAACGAAACGGCAGAGTTATCGCGACGATTGTGATGTGCTGCAAAGTGTGATAAATTAATTTCTAAGGTTTCATTCGCTTTCATTGGCATTCGCCTACACTACTTTTCAAATTGACAACTGACCCCGGCCAGTGAAACGGCAAAGAGGAAATGATGTGCGTACCGACTGACAAGGGCATTAATTTGAATGAGCACTCTGTATTTGGGAATAATATCTGTGAGTTATGAAAAACAACTTGTCTCCGCGAAATAACGAATATTACCGCCAACGTCCGATGGCACAAAACTATTTTATCGGGTGAGTTCCGGCGTTTCCTTTCACCAAAGATTCTAGTTTTTCTGAAAGGGTTCCGGTTTTTGTTAACAAGTTTGAAATCACCTATCTTAAATTAAAAAAATAATTGTTTAAACATTACACTAAATGCAAATTTAAATTAATTTGTGTTGAACATTTGACTTAAAATTATTTAGTTAAATCCGAAACTGATAAATATTCGAAAACCGGAACTTGACCCTTTTGAAACGGTTGGCGTTGCCAACTACATTTCAGGTCTGGCAGCACTGGCGCGCAATCAGCTGTTCGCAGAGTTGGCAACTCTGGGAGGTCAAAATATTGATTGTTTCACTTGCCAAGGGTTTTTTTTGGCAATTCAAAAATGTGCAAGTTGCGAAATACCTATAAATAAAAACGGAAACACAAGTAGAAAAGTAAAAACAAACCACCCTGACCCAAAGTAACATGGATTCCTGCGATACAATCGCAGGTGAGTGACGAAATCCAGAGATTGTAAATCAATCCCGGTGCTATTTTACAGGGGTGGTGGGGGTCAGGGGTCATTTTCCTTTGTGCAGTGACGCGATTTCGCTGCGGCGCATTGTGCAACTTGTGGATATTGATTAATAGCAAGAACGCCGAGATACACAAATAATGGTTAAACGAATTTTGAAATTTTCCAAAGGCTAACAACATTTGGAAACAACCACTGCGCAGTAAACTCTTGACTCTTGACAAGTGGGAAAATCAAAAAAGCGACCGCCATGGAGTCCCCGCTGTTTCCCAAGGCCAACAACAATATGGGCATGGACAAGATGAGCTCCAGCCTGAACAGCAGCACCATGGAGGACACCACGCCCAGCGATTCGGGGGTTCAACTCCTGGACTCGGAGAACAGCGATGTGATGGTGGAGTCCATCTGCTCCTACGAGGAGAACGTGCGGCCCCTGCCCCAAGTGGATCCCAACTCCAATGTGACGGCAGCTCCCGAGGAGTCCATGACCATCAGCGAGTGCTCCACGTTCGACACCACGGAGAAGATTGTCTACCGACGCAAGGTGCACAAGGCTTCGTCCGCCTCCAAGACCCCCAAGAAGAGAGTGTCCTTCCACGAGGACATCCTGAAGAACACTCGTACCGACAACATTCACATAGAGCATGGCTTTATCACCTACAAGAACGGCCGGAAGCTGGCCTTCGCCAACTCAGCGGGCGTGGCCGGCGCTCCGGGACGATATTCCTGGTGTCCGGATCGGGAACGGCCAGAGGGACCCAATGAAATCTGTGCCGCTGGCCGGGAAGACGATGGCGAGGAGGCTACGGGCGGAGGAGGCGTCAGGCGTAAGAGACATCTGGTCTACCGGAATGCCTGCTCCGATGTCCTGGACTACGATAACATTTTCGACACCGATGAGGCGCCCGGTCTGCACTACGACACCTCAGGTGTCTTTGAATATGGTCCAGCGGGCGAGAAGCAGGAGGAACCAGCGCGGCTCTACAAGTGTAACTGCAGCAGCTCCAACTCCAGTCTGGACTCCGACGAGCAGGACAAAAACTCCAATGCGAATCGCAAGCAGTACGAGCAGGCTAAGAGCAGCTCCTGCGATTGCATTGGCATGAGCAACGCCAACAACAATCTAATCGGTAAGATAATGCAGTTTAAGTGCATGATAGATACTTATAAGTTATCCCTTAAAAAACAGGTGAAAACTGTTACTACTCAGAGCCCAATATCGGAGATGCCGACAGTCCCAAGATCAAGTCAGTTTGGAACAAGGAGAAAAAGCCCAAGTCGAGCTGCTTGAAGAAAACCAAACGACAGACGAACGTCATCCTGGAGCAGGATCTCAATGGGCGGGTGAAGAAGTTCAACGTGCACGACATCAAGCACCAGTTGCTGGACAACAGTAGCAAGATGATCTTTGGCTCGCTGAAGAGCATCTTCACCATGCCGCTACCAGAGCGCGGAGTGCCCGAGGGCTCCGAGGACCTGCAGGCGGTGGTCGAGTGCGTTCCAGAGCAAACACCCGAGCACAAAGCGCGGCCAGTGGCCGAGTCACCAACCCTCAAAGCTAAGCCATTTCTTAGCAAAAGTCTCGATGGCAGCAAGCAGGCACAACCAGTTAAGAAATTCGTGCACAATGTAGACGAGCAGTTGCGTCACAAGAACGAAGACGACGGTGCCGGCTCCACGGAAGCCTCGCCGATGGAGTCGAAACAGTCGCTGATGTTGCACCGCCAAGAAGAATTCGATAAGGAAACAGTGCCAATGGGCAGCGCACAGGGCGAATTCCGCAGCAAGTTTATAATCAACTGCGAGAGCACCGTTTTCGAGCACACCGGAGTATCCTACGAGACGGGTGAGCCGCAATCCGAACACTCCTTTGGCAACCAGCACAACAGCGTGGCCAGTTTGCTGGAGCAGAACACTCCCATCGCAGAGCCGGCAGCTAGTCAGATCAAGAAATCATTTTTGGACGCTCCCATAGCCAAGACGTTCAGTAACTTCTTTCGCAGCTTCAAGGAGAGTTCAAACGCTGTAGCCACACCAGTTGAAAAGGAGCAGGCAGTCACAGATAACAATTTTGGTAAGCAAAGTTATCCTTTTCTAGATCTGAAAGCCTATTCACACAACCTTATTTGTTGTTGATATCATAAGAGCTCCAAAATTAGTAGCCTTATTGATTGACATGATTTCAATTTACATACACACATCCCATAATCATGAATCTATTTTGGAAATTTTCTTCAAAAAGTAGAAATATTAAACATGTATCTATTCCAGCTTCAAAAACATCAAAGCCGCAGCAGCAAGCACCATCTGCGGGCAAGCTTCCCCGGGATTACTCCTCATCCACCATATCCGAACCCAGTTCCAACACCAGCAGTAACCATAAGATCGTGATGAACCCACAGCTGGGCAACGCCGAGCGTCATTCCCGTCATCTTCCCTCTCCGCTCAAGAAGCGGGGACAACCCTTGCAGCCGCCCCGTTACTACGACCAACAGCATTCCCATCAGAGTCGAAGTCTTCACAGCCCGAGCAGCTATTTGGCGGCGGGACGCGGTGGACCTGGCGGCAGTGGACGCGACTCGAAGAGCACTATCCTCAGCGAGGAGTTCGACGACATACTAACCATCACCACCACGGATACAACTAACGATAAGCGTTCGATGGACAGCGATCTAGTCATCGTAGACTATACAGATGTGGACTACGCTCATTTGCTGAAGCCGCCTGCTCCGGCGGCCAAAACCTCGCTTATAAATCGTTTCCTTCGCAATGTGACGCAGAAGAAAATCATGGAGACCTCCATACGCAAGAATAATTTCTTCGCCGACAAATTGCGAACTGAACAAAGGAACACGGGTTCCGATCTCTATGTAAAGGGTGCACGGCCAAAGAACTACGAGTTGATAGATGATTTAAACGCAGAGATTGCCATGGAGATTGAGATGTGTGGGACTAACTCACCGCGCCGGGAACTTGCCATTAGTCTGGATAACGATTTTCCCGGCAGCTCATCCAGTTTTGAACTTGGCATCGGAGAGATATCGATTGATGTTTTCAAGGGAAAGTCCTTGCTCAATTTACATCAAACAAATGAGCAGCTTATGAAGGTATATTCTAGTTTTACTTATATATTTGATAGCTAAAGACTTATTAACAAAATTCAATCTTCTTTCTCAGGTGTTCAAACTTTATACTGGCTACAGTGTGGATGGCATTATGACACCTGTTTTAGTTCTGCTCACAGACAAAACCTTGTACGTGGCAAATATGGATCGAAATAATCTGTGTGTGAAGTTTGTGTTAGCCTACAAGGACTTGGATGTTATACTGGTAATATAAATTTTATATTTTTCGATACATTTACTTATGAATATTTTTCCAAAATCCTTTCAGATGGGACCCTTTGGCAACACCGTTTTGCTCAGCAACAGCACGCGGGATATGCAGCAGGTTCTGCTCGCAGGTGGACCCTATCCAGCCGGATCTCTGGTGGCCAATCTGGAGCTATGTGCCCGACGCAGTGGCTCCACCCTGCCTGCAGTTGGCCAGCTAACTCTAGAGCACTTGGCTCCACTGCAGGCTTTTGTCCGTGCAAACAGTTGCGTGGGTGTGGCCGAGCACTGGCTGTTCTATGCCGTGGTTAATGTGCCAGCTGGCGGGGCAATGCGAGTGGAATCGCCTAGCGAACTCCTGGGACCCTCCATCAAGGGATTCCTCATGCACCGACGACTCAAGCAGACCACAAGCACATCAGCAGCCACAAGGATATACTGGCAACCAGGATTCTTTCTACTAAAGTTCGTAAATCCCCTTGCTTTGGGATGAATTTGATTTAACATGTTCTTATTTTGTAGAGCTGGTGTGTTGTATATGTTTAACGACTCCACCCAGAGGCTTCCCAGCTGGGCCGTGGCCCTCGCCGAGTGTCAGGGCGCTCAGCGAACTGTGAAATCGGAGCGTCCGCATTGCTTCGAGATGACGCTGAAGGGTGAGCTCCTGCAAATGGCAGCGCCCGACGAGTATGTGGCCTCCGAGTGGCTCCAGGCCCTCCTTCAATCAGCCAGTGGTGTAAGTATATAACTAATATTAAAAGTAAACTTTTTATAACTTGCCGTCTTGGCTTTTAGCTTGTGCTTCAAGACGAGAGACACAAAACCCTGGGATGCACTTTAATTGTTACAGAAAACCATCTTATAACCTTGCGTGAAGACTTTTCGGCTCCCTTACGACAAATAAGCCTGCAGGCTAATGGCAATGTAGACGCTCCGGAGAACAAGGAAGTTTTGCTTGAAGAGGAAATGCTCAGTGTTTTTGAAACCAGCAGCTTGGTAAGTGTGCTCTATTTAAAAAAAAAAGAACTACCTAATAATCCAATTACATTTTAGATGGGCTCCACCATAAGTACGCCCACACGCACTCAACCCTCGTACTCCTCGCTGAGCTCCACGCCCACTAAGCAAACAAACGAGCCGGCTGCCTCGAAGGAAAATGCAACGTCACCCGGAAAATCGCAGCGAATGACTAGTGTTTATGGAAAGAACTCCGGCCTGGCGATACTCACCTGTGCGGACATTAAAGCGATGACGGGCATTAAGATAACCTCACGGTGCGAGACTTGGTGGTGCATACTGGAATTCTCCTGTCAGGAGGCTCCGCTAGAAAATTTGGACGATTTGGTGATCTTCTTTGCCAGCAGTATGGAAATGCAACGTTTTCTGCGGTTGCTCGAGCAACTTTGGCAGTCTAAAAATGTGGGTTGATCACTTATTTTCCATTCCCAACTCGAAAATAATTCACTTTTTGACTTTTCCAGAACGATCTATTTCCAATAACCATACTAGACGACGGCGACTCTCTGGCCGAGCAGTGCAACCAACTCTATTTGGACACTAATAGGGCCTGGGAGCCCCTGCTATCGGCTGCGCTGGGTTAACGTGGCGATGGCCAATATATACTCCATTTACCAAATAGAAAATTATATATTTCCATATAACTCAAGCGTTAAATATTCTATCCTGAATACTCAAATAGTTAAAGAACAGAAAGTATTGGTATCTATATAGACGGTATTATGTATTATGATTTTGTAATGCCTGCCCTCCGCTTGACTCATTCATTCATTTGCGCTTAGTAACAACTCATTTGAATAATTTTTGTGATATTAACCTTAAAATCGCTGATCTTTGGTCTACTTCTTTTGTAGGTTATTTAGTTTGTACTTGTTTTCTACATTCATTATTTCTTACCTTTTTATAAATACATTGTGTACAAATATTGCACAGAAAATTAAGGACAAATATTATACGTACGTAATCTAACTTATATGAATATTGAGAATGTAATCCGAATATTATGTTTTGGGGGTGCTCTATTGGTCCAAGGATCATAACCATATGACATACAAATAACAATATACGGCTATTTATAAAATAAACTAAACATAATCGTTTATAAATGTGTATTAGGAGTGGTGTGCAAGGTGGAGTTAATCTTTTTTTTTGCAATGCTGTGCCTGTCTTTTTCAATTAGCATAGATTAAATACCCCTCCCAACGTCCGACTTTTTGCCCGTAAGCCTTTCAGCCCACTAAAAGCTCATGATAATTAATAAAACGAATAAACGCCAGTAAGAAACGCATTTTTATTTCATTCTAAGCTCTTTGAGTGATGGTCCTTGACATTTTCAATTATTGCAAGTGGTGATAGGGTTTATCCTGGAAAGGAAAGGGTTTTCGTGCTCCTAAGTCGGGTATTAGTTGAAAAGATTTGTAGGAGTACGGGGACCTGCATGGTCATGATGATGAGTGGATGTGCGAGGGAGGTGGGGCTGGGGGTCTTGAGAGGATGCTGAATAGGGAAACGAGTTACATACGGATATCATAACGTTAATATACGCGGGGTATGTATGCATGTACTTATGTATCTGCAGGTACATTCTGTGCCCATGTGTGAGTGTATCTGAATACCTGATAGTGCCGGTGATCGAGTTTAAGGTATATTAGCCGATATTCAAAATATTACCCCCCTGTCGCCGGGCAATATAATTCATAATTGGAAAATGTGCATATAAATTCTAGATAAAACACATGTAACAGTGGCAATTGCTCGAAAATCAAGCTAAACAAAGCATTGCATTCAAAAGGTTCAATTCAAGCGCGGTAGAACGAGAGGGCCATCTTCAGAGAGAGAGAGAGTGAGAAAGCAAGAGAGTGAGAGACGAAGCAAGGAGAATGTGAGAGAACGTAAAAAAACTCCAACCCTCTTAATAAAACGAGTAGAAGACAAGACTGCAACAGGAAAAAACAAGAATGAGCAAGACATACAGACAAGCACACACAGGCATTTATGCAAGTGCCAGTGTGTGTGTGTGCATTAACACATAAAAATTAAGTGCAGTCGAAACGACTGCCCAGTGCCCTGCTCTTTTATTTTGAATTTTAATTGGGTCATAAGGTGTGCATTTTTCAAAAGCATAACGATCGATATAACCTAAAAGTATTTTTTAATGTTATTTTAAATATACCTACATATTTTTAATAAAATGCAGACTTGAATAAATTTCTAATTATGCAAGTTGACGAACTGGAATATCAAAATATTATATCAAACTCTTTAAATAGTTTACAAGAATTCGAAAATAGTTTCTTGAATATAGGGTATTTAAGACTTAAAGAAAATATTTCAATAAAGTGGGAAACATTTCGATCAATTTAATATAATTAATAATTTAATATCTTAAATGCATATATGATAAAAAACATTTAACTGTCATCTCAAATACCATAGAGATCAAGACGGATTAGATCAGTGACTTGAAAATGGGTCGGAACTCCTGGGGGGCGGTATTGTACCGATCTCGAACCCTTTGCCGTGGGTCTGGAAAACATGAAAACACTTGCGAGCCCAAGGGGAGGAGAACATGGGGAAGAGGCAGAATCAGAAACAGAACTTGTCTTAGTTCCACGGCCTGCTTTCTTTCGCTGCTGGACTCACTTTCATTAATACAACACACAGCAGAAGCAGAAGCAGAGGCAGAAGAAGCAGAATTGAATGCAACGAGAGCAATGCGCTCGAGAACGCTCTGCTCTCTCGCTCACTCCTCTGCTCCTCTCCTCTGCCCCTCTTCCCATCCGTATCCGTGGGCAAACAGATCCAGATACATGCACACAAGCATATAACCAAACATAGATACTTGAAAACACACGGTACATACGCCAGTACATACGGACATTCACATGTAAACGTATAAGTGCACAGCAATACCACACAACCCCAAAAAGTTGGAAAACCAAATAAAAATACAAGGCGCATTGTGTGTGCGTTTTCTTGTGGACAGTCGGCACCGATCTGCGCATACCCTACGTGCAAGTTAATGCGGCAAGTCGTTTCGCATCTTAAAGATACATTTTTAAAAATTTTTGTACTTCAAATAAAAAACAATCTTTTTAAGCTTTGTTCCTCGGAATTCTATAACTAACAGGGTAATCTATAAGATTCAATAGAAAAATGTATTATATCTTCCATATTTTACCATACCAAATGGAGTATAGGTCATCCGAATTTCACTCTGATCATGCAAATATTTATATTTCTTAGCATTAAAAAATGCATTCTTTATGGCCTCTTTGGATTGTGCTTAATACCAAATCCACATTATTCGAAAAGTCATCCTGCTTGGCGATGTCAATTTATTTGTTGTTGCCTCGACGACGGTCACAAAAAGTAGCTCATCTCTCGCTGGAAACCAGTTTTTATGCTTCGCTCCCAACCGGTTTTCATCCTGAAAACTTACAGCGAATTTCGTGTCTCGCTGCGTGTCTGGCTATGAGCCTCAGTCTTCGGTCCCAGTCCCAGCATAAATTGCACTTCGCCTGCACGGATCGCGCACGAATATTCTGCCCAGCGAACTGGCTGGCCAACTGACCACCAAGCCAATCTCGGGAGCAGGGGCCTGGGGCCAGTGTCATATGCCCGGCGCTCGGTGCAGCGAAATGTAAGGAACGTACAAATAAACGCGCATTTTCCAGAGAAGTAGAAAAACTTCCACCCTCAAAGCGGCACACAGCGCACAAACCTACATACAGACAATCGTACAAACACACAGCGAACTAATACAAACATGTAAGAATGCTGCAGTCGTGCAGTTGGATGGTATGCGACCAGCTTGGTACCCAGTAAATGTGCATAAGGGACTGATCCCCCAGTCAGTCTGGCCTCTATAAACCGATCTTCCTGATATGTAATTAAATCACTTAATAGAAAATATTAATATTTAGAATAGTACCCATAAGAAAAATAATAGGTGGAACTTGGTTTGATTTAAGCCCGGGTTAAAGATAATTTCATTCCATTTGTTCGTACCCAAAGGTACTCAACATGACCACACCCAACAAATCAAGCAGTAGCCAAATTGGGAACAGTACCAGGCGCTCAGTAGCACTCACTGCAGCTGAGAATTGCTGGTCAGCATATTATATCATATGTCTCACTAACTCACCATCTCACCATCTCACCGTCACAACGATACGCTGACCCGCCAATGCAGTCAGCACATTTGCGGTGTCATCCGAGCCAACTACGCAACTGCTACCGTAATCATAATTCCCTGACCTACTTTAGAATATAGCTTCTTTCACTAACCATTACACTAAGCCTCCGTGTTCTAAGTAGAATATAAGCAGGTATCAAATGAAGAATAAATCAGTTATCAACACACCTCATAACTCCGCGGTTCTACTTCCTACCTCTAGGAATAGGGCTCGTAATACACTATCTCAACTAGCAGCTAACCACGTTAGCTCACCCTCAGCGCAGTTCAGCATCGCCTGTGGTCCGGCATTGCAGTAACCATCGTTACCATTGCCGCGACGCGATCGTCCTGCAGGTGTCTACTTCGGTTAGGCACAAACATTGGTGACCCCGACGTGATTCTTTAACAACAAAGGATCACACTCAAGCAACCCCCTTCCCACTAAAGGAACTTCAGCTTCATCCAGCTTCACAGGATACGCTTCGTCTTCCAGCGTCACAGGAACTTCAGCTTAATCCAGCTTCACAGGATTCGCTTCTTCTTCCAGCGTCACAGGAACTTCAGCTTAATCCAGCTTCACAGGATACGCTTCTTCTTCCAGCGTCACAGGAACTTCAGCTTAATCCAGCTTCACAGGATACGCTTCGTCTTCCAGCGTCACAGGAACTTCAGCTTTATCCAGCTTCACAGGATTCGCTTCTTCTTCCAGCGTCACAGGAACTTCAGCTTAATCCAGCTTCACAGGATACGCTTCTTCTTCCAGCGTCACAGGAACTTCAGCTTAATCCAGCTTCACAGGATACGCTTCGTCTTCCAGCGTCACAGGAACTTCAGCTTTATCCAGCTTCACAGGATACGCTTCTTCTTCCAGCGTCACAGGAACTTCAGCTTAATCCAGCTTCACAGGATTCGCTTCTTCTTCCAGCGTCACAGGAACTTCAGCTTCATCCAGCTTCACAGGATACGCTTCTTCTTCCAGCGTCACAGGAACTTCAGCTTCATCCAGCTTAACAGGATACTCAGCTTCATCCAGCTTCACAGGATACTCAGCTTCATCCAGCTTCACAAGATTCTTTGTTTCCAAGACACACAATATGTCTACTTCATTCATTGAGGAAACAAGTCACACAAGAATCGATTTACACAATCGATTACTAGACACCCAAAACGAGCTGCAAGGGAAAATCCAACAGCTCATTAAGAATTATGGCAAGGATTCTGCCGACCGACGCCACCGAGACGGATATTATTCCGGTAAACTAACTCAGTTAAACGATCTCTGGCAGCAGTTTTGCGACCTAGATGAAGAGGTCCAGCAAGCGGCACTACCCACTGGAAGTGAGTACTCTTCACGACTAGTAGCACTTAAAGAGCTGGTCGAAAAATATCAGAATATCTTTCTGGACAACATGCCGACTGGAAGCGGGCTTCCGAAGGCCCCCAGACGAACTTCGGCCAACATCAAGCTCGCAACAAGAGATCAAGTCAAAGGAGATTCCACAATTGACACGGTGATCCGACAGTTGCAGAGAAGATGCAACGAATTGGAGTCATCATTAACATTAGCCTCGAACGCTCCAACTGTCACCCCAGCCCTACAAAGGCACCTGGATCTCCATTGGGCGTTACTAAGGCAAGCCCACGACGAATTGGATAGCACACCTGGGGCCGCAGCTCTGGCAGAA
This sequence comes from Drosophila subpulchrella, assembly GCF_014743375.2. Classification (NCBI taxonomy): domain Eukaryota; kingdom Metazoa; phylum Arthropoda; class Insecta; order Diptera; family Drosophilidae; genus Drosophila; species Drosophila subpulchrella. The sequence continues at coordinate 15,856,955 of NC_050609.1, forward strand.
GCAGAGCTAGCCCAATTCCACACATTATACGAGGAATACGAAATGAACCTGCTACGAGAAAACGACGCGCCAATGAGCCTAAACTTGGCACTTCCGCCAATTAGCATTCCGGAGTTCAACGGCGAGTATCTAGACTGGCCACGGTTCCATGATCTCTTTGTGGAATTGGTACATAACAAACCATATTCGGCCAGTCAAAAACTACATATTCTACAGAGTTCGCTTCGTGGTGAAGCGAGAAACGTCTTGACAGACACAGCCTTCTCACAGGGTGGCTATGACGACACCTGGTTGCGTTTAAAGGCCAGGTACCAGAACGGAAAGATACTAGTATTCGCCGCCATTGCAAAAATTATTGACCATAAGCCTATAGACGGCTCCTCGCGCCAACTAAGGGCCTTGCATGACACTATAAAAAATTCAATGAGTACTCTTAAAAACCTTGATATCAGCACAAAATCCTGGGATCCAATCCTATGTTTTCTTATCAGAAGAAAACTAGACCAGCAGTCTCTAGCTGCTCTTGAAAATTCAGCGGATGCACCAACGGAAATTCCAACGTTATGGAGTGTACTGACGTTTATTGAGCGGCGCGCTTGCATGCTGGAGACGATAAGCGCTCAACCCACAGCAACACTCCGCTATCAGTCAGTTCACAACGAAGAGAGCTGTAAGATTTGTCATCTAGGACCACATCATATTAGAGCATGCAGCCGTTTCCAGGAAATGGACCCCAAAACACGGCGCCAAGCCATTATTCAAGTAGGAGCATGCACAAATTGTTTGTCTACAGCTCATAAGGTTGAAAACTGTGGATCACCGACCACTTGTCGAGTCTGCCAGCAACGGCATCATTCACTGTTACACCAAGGACCGACTAGCAATCCAGTGGCCGGCGCAGTAACCGTTGCAGGCTACGACCACGAAGGAGGATATACTTTGCTCGCGACCGCCAAGGTCTCATTACAAGGGCCAAACGGTCAATTACAAACATGTCGCGCTGTAATAGATGGTGGATCACAGGTGAATCTTATTTCAAGGAGAATGGCAGATCTGCTATCTCTTAAACAAAGGTCACCGATTGAAATATCTGGAATCGGAGGAAAGATATCAACAGCAATTAGATCAACACTAAGGCTCTCATCCTGTACATCAGGGTTTGAAAAACTATTAGAGGTATTTATTATGCCCACAGTCATTACAGACCAACCGTCAGTACCGATTACAACCGATCTTAATATTCCCGAGGGACTGCCGTTAGCAGATCCTGACTTTCGGCAACCAGGACCCATTGACCTAACTTTAGGGGCTGAAGTATTTTCTCGTGTAATTACCGGTGAATGTCTTGAACTAGGACCTAATAAACCTTTGGCACAAGGCACAAGGCTTGGTTATGTAATCACAGGTTATCTCAATAAAGAAAACTCATCTGATACGGAAATCAACCCCAATCTAATAGAAAACAGAGATGATTTTGCAGGACCGAACGCTGCTTATGAGCCAACGAAAGATAAAAATCCGATGAATATAGAACCGACGTCTCATCAATTCAAAACCTACAAGAAAGCTGACTTTGGTTCAACATTTCTAAACTTAACCAAGAAAGATCTTAGTTTTGTTGCAGAACGTCCACATACCATAGACGTGCCAAATGATCAAATTCTACGAGGGCACAATTTCAGTCCCCACGGTAATGTAAATTTTATCGCAAAGGGGAGTGTTCAGCAGCATCAAGAAGATGTGAAGGACCTGAATCACAAACAGGAACCGCCGCAATTGAAGATCCCCCGTGGTCAATGATTTGTTAGGTGCTTTCTATACAATTCGGCCAAGGGCGGACCGACATCACGCCTTTAATTGAGGGTACCCCTCAATGGGGGGGAGAATGTTCGTACCCAAAGGTACTCAACATGACCACACCCAACAAATCAAGCAGTAGCCAAATTGGGAACAGTACCAGGCGCTCAGTAGCACTCACTGCAGCTGAGAATTGCTGGTCAGCATATTATATCATATGTCTCACTAACTCACCATCTCACCATCTCACCGTCACAACGATACGCTGACCCGCCAATGCAGTCAGCACATTTGCGGTGTCATCCGAGCCAACTACGCAACTGCTACCGTAATCATAATTCCCTGACCTACTTTAGAATATAGCTTCTTTCACTAACCATTACACTAAGCCTCCGTGTTCTAAGTAGAATATAAGCAGGTATCAAATGAAGAATAAATCAGTTATCAACACACCTCATAACTCCGCGGTTCTACTTCCTACCTCTAGGAATAGGGCTCGTAATACACTATCTCAACTAGCAGCTAACCACGTTAGCTCACCCTCAGCGCAGTTCAGCATCGCCTGTGGTCCGGCATTGCAGTAACCATCGTTACCATTGCCGCGACGCGATCGTCCTGCAGGTGTCTACTTCGGTTAGGCACAAACACCATTTATACCGTAAAAAATACTTAAGATTGTCAGTTTCATGATGGTAAAAAAAAGTACCACTCGTTTTCAGAACCGTATTTTAATAACCAACCTTTATAAGACAGCAACTTTTTGCCCAGAACACTCTAACCAAGAACTATCATAGTATTCAAGAAATGGAAAAACTAACCTAAGCTGTTGATTTCTTTTTACCAAAAAAGTATCTTAACTACAGATTAAAATAACCAATAAGCCAGAGTGCTAAACCATAATCCAAAAACTATCTTAACTTTCAAGAACTATAGAAAAGATTGTATTATCTTAACTGCAGGTTAAACTAAACTAGTGCTTAACCATAATCCAAAAACTATCTTAACTTTCAAGAACTATAGAAAAGATTTTATTATCTCAACTGCAGGTTAAACTAAACTAGTGCTTAACCATAATCCAAAACTATCTTAACTTTCAAGAACTATAGAAAAGATTTTGTTGTCCTAACTGCAGGTTAAACTAAACTAGTGCTTAACCATAATTCAGAAACTATCTTAACTTTCAAGAACTTTAGAAAAGATTTTATTGTCCTAAACTAGTGCTTAACCATAATCCAAAACTATCTTAACTTTCAAGAACTATAGAAAAGATTTTCTTGTCCTAACTGCAGGTTAAACTAACCAGGAGAGATGGGATAAACACGAGTGCCATTAACCCCCGGACGAGCTGTGAACTAATCAAGAGAGCACAGAGAGAGGGGGCTACCCAAGCCACCGACTCACCGATATACCCTGCATGCCCCTGGGCACTGTCACTGTCATTTGCGTCGCAGCGCTGCCGCCGCCGCCTCTGCCGCCGTCCGCGTCCGCGTCGCTTTGCCTGGCCCAGTGTTTCCGCTTTCTTTCGCCTCGTTGTAATGTTACTTTTAGTTTGATGTCGGAGCCTCGTCGAGCCGGTCGTAAGCGAAATCGTAAGCGAGACTTTAGTGCGATTCCGCTCCGTTCCGCCGGGGTGTGTGTGCGTGTTTAGTTCGAGTCGAGCTGAGCTGTGCTGAGCTGAGAATCGGAATCAGAATCAGAATCCCCGAGTTCCCGAGTATCCAGCGGATTCGAGAATCGAGAATCGAAACCGAAAGTGGTTCTCCGCGTGTTGTGTGTGCGAGTGTGAGTGAGTGTTGTTGTGTTTGGGCCCGCTTTTCTGCTTTCTGCTTTTCTACCCCCGAAAAAGCAAAGCACAGCATAAAACTGTGCGCTCGTACGCGCGTTGCCACTACTGTGTGTGTGTGTCTGTGTGAGTGTGTGTTTGCGGCGAGTGTGGGAAGGAAAGGAAAGGAAAGAAAGGAAAGGAAAGGAGGCAAGCAAAAGAAAACCAACCCCCACCAGCGGCGGCGGAGAACAGGAAAACAACAACAGAGGGCACACCACCACCAACCGCCAACCGTCACCACCACCCACTCTTCGTCATCGTTTTTCGCCCAGTTGTGCAGAAAAAATTATAACAAAAAAGAAATTCAGAAATTCAGAAATCAGAAATTCCCAAAAGAAATATATAAAACCGATCGAGTTATAGTGCTTTAAACGACTTTGAGGATTATCTTTGGGCCCTTGGAGGCCCCCAATTCCGCAATCGAACCCACAAAACCCATTGCCCGCCGTTCATCACCGATCCTGACATGATGAACTTCTCCGCGTTCGGCGGCCCCTTCTCCGGCATCCATCAGTTTGCCGCTAAATTCGACGCCCAGACGCCCGGCGCCTTCGGCACGCCCCCCGCGGCCGCCGCGAATGCAGCAGCCGCTGCGGCAGCGGCCGGCACCGATAACCATGTGCAGCGCTATCAGACCAATGGCAATCACTTTAATCAGAATGTGCCCAACGGTAAGTGCATCTGCCGCACAGGCAGTATAAATACAAATAAAGAGATACACTACCATCCCGATACAGATACCAATCCCAATCCCGAACCCAAACCCATTCCCATATGCACATGCACATGCAGGCACATGTGTCTGTATAACATAATCACTAAAAATTTATTTTATTTTTATCGATTTATTTTCGCCCGCTGCGGGCAGCGACGCCGGCGTCATAGCGTCAGGGGGTATACACTCTCACTCGAGCGCAGCGACTGAGGCAGAGGCAGCGGCGGCGGCAGAGGGGGTCGGCTATTGCCTTGCCTAATGCCCTACACAGGGTTTTGTTTTGGGGCAAAGGGCACACTACTCTTCTTGGCTATTTCACTGAAGAACTGCTTAGAACAGATGATATTAGTTTTGTTTTGTTGGGATAAACGAAGCATTATTAAGATCTTTTATAAGATCTTTTAAATATAAGTTCACAAAGTATTTAGCTAAATAATAGAAGTGCAGAAAACATCGCTTTTCTGATGTTTTAACAGGCAATCATTGATGTAACATCGAAAAACATCGATGTTTCTGCACCTCTACTAAATAACTAAACGCATGACCATGTGTTTATATAGATTTATGGGTTTAGAAAAATATTTGGATTTAATTTAGGATGAGTAATATATAATAAATTAAATATACTCAAATTTGTTTTTGGTGTGAAATGTATAGTTTTGATACCGATTACATTTTTATTAGTCAAATTGTTTCATGATTCAATAATTATTAATGGTTCCCTAGAAAAAAGATCATAGCATACGCCTATGAAAGAGTTACACATTTACTATTATATCTGTAGAAAAAGGCAGGAAATCCATAAAAACGTGGCTAGAAAGCCCAAAAAATAAAAATACTTACTTGAAGAGTTAGCAAAATACAGACAAGAACTTAACACAAAGTGCTTAGGCTGTTAAATTCTACAACAGTAATTTTAACTGCAAAACAGAATAGCCTATTAAATTTCATAACATCTAGCTTAGATCTAGCCTATCCAATTTCATAATAGATTCAATTATTGATCTCTATAAATATTTTAGACGAGATTTTAATGGTAGTTGGTTGAAGAGTGGTTTTATTGATTCCCTATGTAAGTTTGGCAAAAACTGGGATATTCGATTCCTTTGTGAAACCTACCACTTGAGAACCGAAACATAACTTTCCTTGAATTGCCAGCGAAAGGTGGCTTCCATCTGGATCTACTTACTGGCATTCGCATAGCGACATGTGTGAGTGTAAGCGGGTTTTCCACCCCCATCCCTGAAAATTCTCGCTTTCTGGCCAGCGAAGACATCTTCTTCGGGCAATTTGTAAACCGCACTACAATTTTTTGGGGGTTGGTTGGCGGGGTGGAGCGACTTAGTACAAGTACGAGTATACCCTGTCATCAAAGCTGAATTTAACGATTTTTTCGTCGTTGTTTTTGTTTTGTGCTCTTTTTTATTCGAGTATATTCCGCTCTATGTTTTGAGTCATTACCACCCACCCCCAAGTGGGTGTAGCTGTGTGTGTGAGCTATAACTCTTGTTGTTGTTGTTGTTTTGCGTGGCTTGAAAATGCAATGAACTCAAATAACTTTTGAATTTGCTGCATTTCACTTTGTTTTTTTGTAGGGGTGGGTTTCACCGCTCTCTTCAGCTACTTAAGCACATACATAGAAATACAATTAAATACATATATGTACGAGTGCTGGGCGAGAGTGTGTGTGTGTGTGTTTGAGTGTGAGTGCGAGTTTACAACCCCCAACCCCCGAGAGCCAGCCTTTTGCCTTTTTAATTGCACTGACTTCCTGCCAAGTTGCAACTTTTTTCCCTTTTTTTTTCTAGTAGAAGGGTGTGACCGGTTGGTCGATCCCACCCCCGATATATAGAATACATAACCCCTCTGTACTAACCCCTAACCGCAGGCTCCTTCTTCTTATCAATTCTAATTAGTTGCATTTGCTTGCATAATTAGATTCCCAGGCAACCCCCATCCCCATCCGGATGGCATTTCATAATTTATTTTTGCCCTGGCAACTGCACAGATATTTTCCACTTGCATTTATTGGAAAGTGGAGAACCAAGGCCCAAACCCAATCCCAAAACCCAAACCCAAACTCCTCTGCATCGCTTAGGTTCATTGATCCCGGCCTTTGAGCTACGCATTACATTTCCAGTTTAGCGTTTTATATTTTTTACCTGCTATAACAGGAAAATGCGTTTGCGTGTGTGCTTGTATCTGTGTGTATAGCATTATAATGCAGCTCTTTTATCTCTTGCCATACATACGACTGGATGTAATCCACGGGTCTGGGTCTGGGCATTTCGTGTTTACTGGACGGTGTGTGCTGATGATCCCAGGTCTCCCAATCTCTATCCCAATCCCAGGCAGGTAAAATGTCCCACGTACTCGTGGCTACTGCATTTTCCTGCTTTTCTCGCTTATTAGCTGCATTATCGCTGCCCTGCGACTCTGCGACCTGCTCGAGGTTTATCTTTCGATACCTACCCGATAATTTGCTCGGTTCGCTTGTATAAATCATTATTGGGTTACCAGGAAATGTGCAGCAGTAGATGTAGATATGGCCGGACCTTCGGAGTTGCCCTCTGGGTATGGGTCTCGAAAGGTAAACAGATAAATACTTGGCCAAGATTGGGAGAAAGGTCGCTCGCAGCTCACATGTTGGAAAAACCAAGGAAGCGTATACATAATTATGAAACAGCTATACAAATAATACAAAATATATTCATATAAAAACCTCTCTATGCATACCAACTCACTAACTAAATACCTAATAGATCTATTGTTCAACGTAGTTGTGGCATAGAGAAAAATAAATAATGGGGTTAAGGTTTTTATAACGTATAGTTTTTAAAAAAAGTGGGTAATATTTTAAACATCATTTTAGTAAGACATCTTTATTTTTACATTTATCAAATTTGGTATCGTATCTCAAATAATTGTAACAAAATAGAAATATCCTGATGGCTAAGGCTTTATTTATTTAAACTTAATTTTGTTTATTCATAAATTTAAATTTGTATCAAATTTCCCAACTATCTTATCCATTAGTCAACTCAACACATATATATTTTTGACTCCGAAATTTCCCGGATTGGAATAGAAACCTTTTACTCTTAATTGCCTGGAACCCTTTAGCCTGGAATATTATGAGTTTCAGTGGACACCGGGTATCATGTTGTCGAGGGCACATGTCCTTTATTAACGTCCCCCTAATGTTCAGCAGACACCCCAGCCATAAACCATTTGCATTTTTTATGTACATATGTACGTACTTATGTACCTATGTGCAGAGTACATAGAATGTATGTGCTTCATGGGTGTGAATGACTGGTTACACCCCCAAATCGTTGCCTGGATGTATGCAACACTAAAAAAGTGCGCATGATAAAGCAATTACGATGGGCACACAGACCCCAACCCCCAAAAGCCCTTTCATTTAAAATGGGTATAGATAAATAAATATTAGCCATCATTGATTATTTATTCTTTGTTTTCCCACTTTGACTTTAAGGCTTAAAGCGGACGTTGAGCTTTCGATTTTTTTCCTTTTTCGTCCTGTTGGCGCTGATGACTTAAACTCTGCCGATGGCGCCGTTTACTTTGTACCCCTCTCGATTTCGTATGATTTCTCTCCCGTGGAAATACACTCAGAAAAATTCAAGTTTCTTCCTTTTTAAGAAACAAAGATTTTTATGGTTTTCATATTAATACTTTAATAAGATACGAATATTTTTCTTTAGTAAGTGATGTACATACGATCCCACCAATAATTTAATAAATTATCAATTACGTAAAAGTAAGATTAATGATAATACTTTAGTGGATAAAAATTTCGAAATATTAAGATTCGTAAATAAGAAACTATGCAACAGATTATTAGGGACCAACAAGTTTTAATAAGGACCCAATATCATTACTATTTCCTTACATTTATTTAATTATTCATTTCCTTTAACTTCGAACCACTTAGGTATGCAAATTATTTCGAGTGTAAGCACCCCTTACCCCTTATTACTTTCCCACCCCCACTCACTCTCTCGCACTCACTCTCTCTGCTTGGGGTCAAGTTTCGCCCAACTCCGTTAGGGGTTGCAGTTTGGCCCAACCACGCCGCGCTCTCTCACTCTCTAGCATAGGCACTTTCCTCTCACCCAAGCGCTCTCCCTCTCCCGCGCGGGCGCTCTCACCGCTTTCACTCGCCCTCGCCTCTCACAGCCCACGCACGCACACCAGCTAACCAGCTAACCAGCCCGTTCGACACACATAGACATGGACATGGACAGGAGCAGATAAACGCCATGTTTTTCAAATCGCTGCCAGGCGCATTCCTTTCCATTTTGTTCCACTTTGCTGGCAACGAGCGATCCGCCCAGAACCCCACTTTTTCTCTCTCACTCTCTGCCACGCTGCCACGCTCCCACTCTCCCATGGACACGACATTCTCCGCCACTCTCACCGCTCTCTCTCACTCTCGCTTGGCCGTGTTTCCGACTTCACCGACTTTGACTCGCTGCTCCGGCTCCGATTCCCGATTCACGATTCCTATTCCGGCGATATGTTCCTCTCCTCCATTCCGTACGCCGTACGCCGTACGCCGCACGTTGTTTTCCTCGTTTTCCTTGTTTTCCCTGTCGTTGTCGTCATCCCGTTCATGGGAAAGTGAAGTGAAAAGTGAAATGCCACGAATGCCGGTTGCCAGTTGCCATCCACGCACGCCTCCCTCATTTGTTGTTGCCATGGCTCCGTATTTTCGGCCATTCCGGCCGATTTTTCCGGCTGCCTTTGAACCCTTTTCGATGATTGCCGTTTAATTTTCACTTACTCAAAGTGCTTCTGCGGAGTCTGATGCCTCTACAAATCCTCTATAAGTTATTAAATTGATTTTATTTTGTTAACTAGCTTTCAAATAGAAAGAGATATATATAATAAAAATAAAATGATCATAATAATTCATTTTCAATTATTAAATAAAGATAATGATGATATTGATGATGAATACCATTTTCAAGCACTATTTTTTAAGTATATTCTGTTCTTAATAACTTTTTTCAAGCACTATTTTTTAAGTTTATTCTGTTCTCAATACCTCAATCTATGAAAATTAAAAATCTATAGCCTACTTTTATGACCAATCCACCCAAGCGTGTCCTTATAGCTCATATATTTCTAGATCTTACAAACACATTTGCATAAGCAAGAAGAGATTGTTCTCAAATGACCCAATAAGTCCATTATACTTTGTTTTTTGGCCTTAATTTGTTTATAATCATTTGCATAAGCATATGTTTTCAATTTAAATCATTTCTGCCCCAACGATTTTCCTAAAGCAACACTTTGAGCCGCTTTCTCTCTTTCAACGCGATTCGTCTAAGGCCTATGCGAAAAAATTAAAGCATTCGGAAATATGTTAAGTTGTGGCCCAAGGTCGAATGGTAATTTATACAGCGACTAAGACTAACACAGACCTCACGCACGGGAACACATAAATTTCACCACGTCAGCGGGTAGGAAAAAAAGAAGAGGAAGTTTATTTTTCTTGTCTTTTATTTGGTTATGAATAATATTATAAAATATACAGAAGAGCTTCCTGAATCCTTCCAACCAAAAATCAGGATATGTACATATTTCGAAAAGGAAGAAGGAGCAGTCTGAAGAAAAAACATGTAACCAAAAACAGGCAATTGGCAACAGCCCGTGAATGTTATTTATAAAACCGAGCACCCAGCTAAGAAAACGCCAAGAAGCACGGAAAACTCAACTTGGGGCAGGAGGTGGGGGATCGGGAAAATGCTCACCCACCGAAAATCTCCGAAAAAGTGGGGAACGCTTTTCCTATGGCATACATTCGGGCGTGTGCGCGGCCGGCATTTTCAGTTTCAGTTTTAATTTCCTTTTTCCTATGTATGCGTTGTCGGGGCCCCGAAAACACGTGTGTGCCTCAGTGTGCGTGCGTGTGTGTGTGTGTGTGAAAATTTGGCCTTGGCAGACGGCTGTGTGTGCTGGTATTGGTGAGGGGGCGGGGTTGGGCAGGCGACGACAGCCAGCAGACAACAACAGTTCGTAGGCACACGCACGTTCGGCGAGTAGGAACAACGTGGTTAACTACACTGGGCCGATACATACATATTTATGGTCTTTAGGGTGGAACTTTATTGCATTCGGAACCTACAATTTATGGGAAAATAATTTAATAACGATTATTTTATTTTTCTAAAGGCCCTATACCATTTTTGCTAATCACTAGTTAAATATAATAAAGTTTATTATAACAATTCGATTCCTAAGTGATATAATACTTACTACTGGGAAAATAATTAAATAAAAATTATATTACTTTGCTATAGGCCCTATAACATTTTTGCTAATCACTAGTTAAATATATTAAATTGTATTATAACAATTCGATTCCTAAGTGATATAATACTTACTACTTTATGATCTTTGGGGTAGAACTTTAGTGTTTTCGGAACCTGTAATTTATGGGAAAATAATTTTAAAAAAACAATTTTATTTTGCTATAGGCTCTATACCATTTTTGGAAATCACTAGTGGATTAAATGGATTTTTATTACATAAAGTAAATATAACATTGATATAATACTTACTAAAAAAAACACCTTAACTTTGAAGATCTTCTTTGTAAAGGGATTTTAAAGTAAATGTAATTACGTATTACGTATAATAATGAATATTTCGAGATTTAAAACCACTTTTACCGAACCAAGTCTTAAGAATTTATTGTGAAAAAGTTAGTATCAAATATACTTGATACTTAAAATATCTATAGATATTTTTTTAATATTCTATAAATTATAATCACTTTTATTTTGTTCTTATCGGTAATTCCATTACATTACACTAGATAAAAACATTACTTTCATAATTTGCTTCGCTATCGACAAATAGATTATACTCCCCGACAAATAGGTGCCGATACAACGGCTACACTGCGTATACGTAATGGCCTGCGTATGAGTGATAATCTTCGTCAGACATTAAATCCAATTTCTGCTAACGTGTTTGCCTCAGCATTTGGAACTCAGCTCGGCGCACACACAACCCAAGTCCGCCCCAAAATTTGTATATATGCTGAAAGTGTGGCTGCCTACACACAAGCAGAGCGTTACTGGCCCCAGATACAAGCGCATATATAACTATATGTATATATGTATATAGTGGGTACTTGTGTCGTGCCACAGCGTCGTTACTTTGGTCGGGGCCGCATGTTGTTTTTGTGCCGGCACCCGATCTTTATTCGGCTCGCCAGCTGAGCCATGGGATTCGATTCGTTTCGTTGGCGGAGCCGGCCGGAACCAGGAGCCTTAGACGCCAAATCGGGAAACTCCGGCCGGGCCAGGCCCAGTCGCTTGTAGTTAGTCGGCCAGAAAGCGTTGTGCGAGAGCGGCGGCCGAATTTCCCAGTGAAAACCCTCGAAAAATCTAATCCTAAGTCAAAAACTATATAGTATATACACTAATAAAACCAAAGGCTGTGCTCTCACCATGTGTAAATATTAAATACTATTTAACTCAAACTCAAATTTCTGATTTATCTACCCGTAATGTATGTCTATATTAACTTTTAAAGTTTCTCTCCTTTCAGTTTCGGCTGCCAACAACATGCAATATGGCCAGAATATCTCCATACCGTACTCACAGCCGCAGGGCGATCTGAACTTTCTCAATGCAGCCGCTGCGGCCGATCATAAGGGTAAAATCCATCCAAAAATCGAACGTGACCGGGAAGAAGGTGAGTCGCCGACCCGAAAAGTAGGGGACAGAGGTGGGCGGTTTCGAATAGAGTGGTAGAGCCCTGTGGCTAGAAAGTGGGGCCTGGACTTGGGCTTGGGGATTGGGGATTGGGGAAGCTGAGCCGAGTATGTACAGCGCTTTCGGGTTGGTATATGTGTATTTCAAGGACGCAGTCATCACTCGTCGTGCGTCTCCCTTCGGCTTCGTTATTTATAAATGTTTTTGGGCCTGTCTGCTGTCCCCCAAGCCGGTGTGGGTGGTTTGGGTGGTGTTTCGGGTTGGCTTGGGGGCTATAATGGCACCATAGCATACTTTTTCATCCAGTTTTACGCCGAGCCACCTTAAACAAGTGGATGTTGCTTTCCTCATCCTGATTACGCACGCTGCAAAGGCGAAAAGTTTGCAATGCTTATAAGTAAGGGGGGATGGGGAGTGTGTCCTTGGCAGTAAATGGTTACTATCCTGGGATTTTTGAGAATAGACAGCCCTTTCCGGTCACAAAGTTTCGAGATATATGTTAAAGATATTATAGGTTGGCTGCTCTGGTAATTATTGAATATATTATCTAACCATTTCCGAAATATTATTGAATTCATTTTAATTAGTGATCCTTTAAACGTTAAATGGAAGTGAATTTAAGTAAATCGTTACGCTAAAAACTTGTATAGCAGTGTTTTGATATACCATTTTATTTAAATTCTTTTTTACGTTTTAAAAGTGATTTTCAACACATTTTATTAGTTGAACCATGTGATCAAACCCGAAAAAGATGTCTAGTGAAAACTGAAATGGGAAATATTCTGTATGCCGAAACAGACCGGAAAAACTTGGGTACCAACCTGATAAATATGTATTCACTTAGAGGACAGCTGACACACCCCCAAGTGGTATGGGGGAACCATAGCTCACTTGACCTCTCAGAGATTACCAACTCTTAAACAAATAAGAAATGTCTACTGATCAGAGGCATACATTCTTGGTGTCAAAAAGTATGCAATCAAATTTGGTACACTAGGGGGAGAAAAGATGAGTTATTGGGAACTGTTTTTTTAAGATTGGGTAGAAAAGATTAAATATTTTGCAGGAGTATTTTTAAAAGCAAGTGTTACTATCTTGTATATTTAGTTTTAAGGGGTATATATTTAGAGATGTTTTGATGAGCAGGCCATAGGGTACAAAAAATGCTGAGATTTAAAAATGTTATAATAGATCTAAAAGGTTTCTAAGAAAGTTTTGAAATATTTATATAAGAAAACATTGCAATGGGTTTTCAAAAAACATTATAAATATTTTTAAATCTCTGCAGAATAGATGCATATTTGAAACTACAATATAATTATTTTTTACCACTCCCCAGTCCTCAACCAGCAGATCCTGCAGAATGTCAACCAATCCTGGCAGACGCTGGCCAACACGGCCAACACGGTGGACTACTCGTCGCACCTGCTCTCCGCCACACTGCCCATCTCCATACAGCACTTCCTCAAGTACTCGGAGACCATCAAGAAGGAGTCCACCGGCGATGTCCTGAAGAATGGCACCAATTTGGCCAGCCTGGCGCTGGGGGGCGTGGCCCTGACGCCCAGCAACAATGGGGCAAATGGAGGCCATCACAACGGACTGGTGGGCATGGACCATGGCGGTCACATGACCAACATGACGGACGCCAATGGTGCGGCGCTGACGAATGGCGGCACTAGCAATGGGGTGAATGGCAATGCCAATGGAACGGTGACCAATGGTGGAGCCGGCGCCGTTTCCAGCACCGGATCCGTGGGCACCACGAACGCCAGCGGTGGGACGGGCACGGCCACCGGCAAGAAGACCAAAAAGAAGAAACCACCAAAGGAGAAGAAGCCACGTCCCAAGCCGGGCGAGATCCGCGAGACGAAGGCGCTGGACGGCTCGACGCTCTACTGCTGCCCGGAGTGCCAGATGGCCTATCCGGACCGCAGCCTCATCGAGCAGCACGTCATCTCGCACGCCGTGGAGCGGCGCTTCGTCTGCGACATCTGCAATGCGGCGCTGAAGCGCAAGGACCACCTGACCAGGCACAAGCTCTCCCACATACCGGACAGGCCGCATGTGTGCAATGTGAGTGGCCGAAGGGCCTTTCCCAACATCCCAAGTTTATATTATCCCGGGATATTACAAATTTATTCAAGTTTTTTCTTTATATTACGTACTTAATGTATCGTATTATCACATTACTTATAATTTAATGTCATATTCGTGAACAATTAGATGAATAAAAGTTGTTCCTTAATATTATATATTGAATATATATTATTATCATATAATCTACAAATATTAAAAATATTATATCAACAAGATGGTTAAACAAGGATTTATGATATATTTGTATTTTCATGTTCTAAGATTTTATAATAATCATCATAATTACATAAATCATACAGATAGATTTCGATGTTCAGATCAGATATACATGTTTATGTCGTTTTACATGTGATAGCATTTCCTAAACACCTATTTTCCCGACATCCTTGACTAGTTACAAATTTGATATGATGAAATCATAATTCTGTTAAGTTATACCTTAATTATGATTTAAAGAAAACTATTTATAGCCAATCAAGTATAACTGGAAATGGTTAAAAAATGATTTCACCTATAAACCGAGTTCTAAATACATATGTGAATACAGTTTAGATGAACTAAGTTCTGATTCGTAAGAACGAATGTAGTAAAATAGACAAATATTTTGTTGGATGGGTTCTAATCTTAAATCTTATACCCACAGATCTGCATGAAGTCCTTCAAGCGCAAGGAGCAGCTCACTCTGCACATTGTCATCCATTCCGGCGAGAAGAAGCATGTATGCATTGAGTGTGGAAAAGGTGAGTGGACTTTTAATCTTATATATTAAATACTTAAATATTTATTAATTTATTTTAATAACCCCCAGGTTTCTATCGCAAGGATCACTTGCGCAAGCACACGCGGTCGCACATCGCCCGGCGGGTCAAGTCGGAGGTGTCGGCGCAGAACGTGAACGGATCCTCCGGCGGAGGAGGTGGCGGCGGCGGAGGCGGCAACAGTGCGCAGAGCAACGCGCTGCACGGCTCCTGAGGATCGTACAAGGACTTCTGGTAAACTCCCAGACGAATTTCAAGCCATAAGGGGCGGCCGGGCTGCTTTCACTGGTGGATAATGGGATCCGTATACCATATGGGGATTCGACTGACCACCATTGGGAGCAGTCGTTGGGCTGCCTTTGAAATTCGCTGGGGGCTTACCGGGGGTCCTGCTGAGCGTCACCCAACTCCAATTACAATAACCCTCAAATAAACACGAGTTATACTTACTGGATGCAAGTATTAGTACGATTTTGTTCACAACACTTTCAGTTCTTTAGCTTTAGTTCTTTCAGTTGAGATTTTCGCACAAAAAACAAAAAAAGATGAAAAAGAAAAAACGGTCGAGCAAAGTATAGCAATCGAAATGTACAAATCAGCAGAATGACAGATTTAAATTCGAGTTTAGTATGCGCATATGTTAAGGGAAGAAGATAACGCCGCTTTAGTGTCGCTTTCGTTTCTTTTTTGGGGATCTGTGATCTGTAGTCGCTGCATAAACGATGATAAAAAGAAGATGAGACGATCGAAAGCTGTTCTAAGAATAAGTTAATATGTCTGCAACCGATTTACTATATATGTATGTGCAATTTATAATCCTTTTGATTTGCCTTTTTGTTCGTTTGTTCATTATTTTCCCCACAGACAACATGGGGATTTACACAAGATTCTTATTGAATTGTGCACATTTTTAAGGAAGTAAGAAGCTCTACAAGCGAAATTTGTACTTCTAGTCTTGTATTTTATTTTACCGATAGGCATATAGAGGGAAACCCGAATCGAGGTCATGTAATCTTAAGCTTTTAAACTTGAATGTTCAAAGGAAAACCTTCGACGCAGAGTCACGACACTCACACCAAACACTAGACAGAAAGCCGCAATACGAACCTGCATCTTGGCAAGCCGAAATGCCCGAAATGCCGAAATGCCCAACTTCCAGCCATCGTCATTGCTTGCAACTGCAATATGCAACACTACACCTATATCCAGCTTACCAATACTGATTACCGATAACACTGATAACCACAAATAGCGTTAAGAGCCACTTATACAGCAGCAATAGCCATAGGATCGCAGAAAGCACGGGTCAAAAACAATCTTAAAGAATCGCTAAACATTAACAATTGCAGATGCAACAGCAAAACAGCAAAACAGCAAACAGCAACAATAACCGACAACACAACTGTATAAAAGGATATTTTTATATATATAAATACAAAAAGAGAGAGCATATGAAAACCGAATAGGAATAAAGGCATAAAACAATAACCGAAATAAAGTGCAAACACTTCGAGCAAGTGACAACGTAATTTACTGTTCAAATACAAAGCATTTTGAGATTAACGATAAACGATTAACGATAAAGTAAAGTAAACGATTAAACCGATTCAAGAGCATACATAGCAATGCAGCATATTGCAACCCTGTAACTTGTATAGTTATACGAAGCTTCAAACTAAATACGCTAGCCTACAGATACACCATATATAGATACAGATACTGATACACTTTCCTTGTTTGTTTCGATCACTCGCAACTGGCAAATGACCCACTGGGCTCAAACTCAAGACCCGAATCGAATGGGGTGATATGGATATTGTTTCACATTCCAAGTTAAGGCACATTTTAGAGCGATACATCCAGTTATTATCTCTGGACAAATCGTTATTTCTCGAAGAGTTTGAGCCAGAGCGACATTTCCATGCATTTTTCACGTTCTTAACTTTTTTTCTGGCACATCTCTCACAAAAAAGGTACTTAATCAGTATGATAATCTCTCGGCTTGTGCCGAAAACTTGTGAATTACAGTATGTTACAGTGCGGAACGTAATTGAAACACTTGCAGTGAAGTACAAATATTTTAACTACACACCCACGACACACCAGCAGATTACAAGACATAGACAAGTGAACCGCAGAGAGGTATTAGCCAAAAGTTAATGGGAAAAGAAACAAAACTAAGCAAATCTAAATACAGTTACTACGCTAGAGGGTAGCACAGCATATTATTAACGTGTTCTGTTGGCCCGAAAGCCAGTGGGCTGGCAACCCAGAGACGACAGCTTGTAAACAATAACGTGACAACATATATATAAATAATTAAGCAACCTTCACAAACAAGAAGTTATTATTTTGCCATTGATTTTCTTGGTCTCACTCACTCACTCACTCTCTCTTGACACACTAAATCGAATAAGAAAATATAAAACAATAAGTTTATAAAGAAAAAGTTGCAATAAATGACAAACAAATGAAATTAAATCACTCAGGGATAAAGCCTCCAAAAGAAAAAAAAAAAAACATAAAATAAAAATGCAATATTTTAAACGAAACGAAATGAAAACAAAAAGGAAACAAAGAAAAGAAAAATTTAATCTAAAGAAAAAGTACATTTTAAAGTTAAAATATTTTAGTATAATAACGAGAAGGACAAAACAAAAAGTTTTAGAAATTTGCACAAATTTTGGCATTTTATAAACGCAAAACGAACCATCAACCACAAACAAAGCATAAAGTACGAACAAACAAATGACGAAATAGAAACATATTTTCTCACACTTCATTGGCTTATCGAAGGTATAAAATCGACATTTACAGGATAGATCACCGACTTCATAGGCAAACGGTCCGTGCAACTTTTAGTGCATTTAAAACAGAAAATAGAAGTTAAAGTGAAAGTGAAAAACGCAAGCAGTTCATATTTACAGGAGCTAAATAAGTAATGCGGGGTATGCGGCCAAAGATGAAGTTAAATTGTAGTTAGAGCAGGATGGCATTTAAGGAGAGGATCAGATGGGCGCGTAACATTCGTAACAACCTTTTATATACATTGAAAACGAGTTAATAACGCCACCACTACCAATTTGACAAACTGTACGTATTGAATTTATGTTTAGTGTCTGCAGCATGCGGGGGATGTGAGGCAAAGAGATTGACGGGCGAAGAGCTAAATACATTTAAGGGTTAGATTTTCTGCGAAAGGACTGAAGTTAAGGCAACGTAGCGTTTAAATGCAAAATTGAATTGAAAATTGAAAGAAAAAAACCGAGTGTTATGGATAATGGAGCGTGCGCGAATGCGATTGGTGACGAAAATTACTTGTTTAAGGCTGGACTTATGTAATTTCGAGCGATAGAAAGCGATAGTAGCAAAACAAAAACATGTAAAATGCAGATACAATATTTTTATAATTAAAAAAGGTACCCTCAAAAACCCAAGCCCGAACCCCAACCCCAACCCGATCCCCTGATCTTAATATGTTTAATTCAACTGCAATTATCGTTAAAGACGTATTTACTGTTTGTGATCCAAAATTCATTGATTAAACGTAAACTACACAAAGGAAACAATTGTTGCATGGGCAAGGTTTGAAGCAAAGGTCCCCGGGTTCGCAAAGCACCCACAAGTACTCGATCCCCGGGTCTCTAAGACGAGGAAACCACGAGTCAAGGGCCGGGTTCAAAACCCGGCAGAGTGCGGCGTCGATGACTCGCAGCAATATTTCGTGGACAAGCCATCACACATCGGACAAGGCTTGCCCACAAAATGTACCTTTAAAGACCGAGCGTTGGGAGTACTTTTGGCCACTCTGCGAACCCCTAGAAATAGAGCAGGAAAACAGTAAATTGTACTTAATTGAAAATGATATAATAAAACACCGCCACTTTGAAATATATTTACTTGAATCAAATAATATTAATGAGTATGTATAACTTTGTACTTGAATAATATTTTATTTATATTTACCTTAAGTCAATAAAAATTCTAATAAATTATAATCACCCAAAAATGCGTTTTGTCGACTGTACTGGGAGTTTCAGCTAATTGGAGTTATAAACTGATAATCGGGCTCAGATCAATTCTTTTAGGTGGGGAGATTTTTTTTAGAAAAGTTCCTACGTTGTTTTGTACCTATATGGAAACAGAGAACTCTTTTCATGGCTAAATTTTGAGTATAGTCCTTTAATTATTAAAATTTACTTTATGAAAGTTTTCTTTTGAAATTTTCAAAAATAAACCGTTACATGGCGTTGCCACCCCGCCAAATCCAATACTGGAACCACTTGGTCAGCCATGACATGAACCACTGCATCGGAGACATAAGCCGATATACATATTCGATAACTGGCACTTAACAGAAGTCAGTAACAGAACCACAGTGTCATCTATGTCCTGAACCGCTGTATTAACAATAACATTTCGACGCTAACTCAAAACTAAACACTGAACAATCCAAGTTGCAAAGTTTATAGAAATATTGAAAATTCTATAAAATATCTATACAAAAACTTGCACTTGCTGGCACTTACGTTTACATCGCAGAACAACACTAATGTTTATTTAACCAATAAACTTAACATATCTGTTAAAGAACTTTTTGGTGTGACCGCCCTGCTAGTGTTACCATCGACGGTTAGGGAAAACATCCACGCTGTTACCCGAGCGACGTGTCGTTTTCGCTGCGCCGCAGAAAGGCCCTCCAAAAATGGCACCCCCCACCGCTCCGAGTTTCCACCGTTATTCGTCGGAATCATTCGAACTTTGAAAATGGATCGGTAGCTGGGAAGGAAACCTAAAGCGAAATACGCAAGGAAAACGGCTTTTGTCCGCTATTCAGCGATTTTTTTTGTGTTGTAATCAGCAGAGGAAATTTTACGACCAACTCCACCACCCACCAGCCACTTCCAGCAGCCACAGAAGAAAATAGGAGCCCCCTGCACCACCACCACCACCACTACCACTACAGCACCATCTCCACTCTACAACCACAACTACAGCAACAACTGCACAGCCAAGCCCACAAAGGAAAGGTGAAACGCAAAAAGAAGAGCGCAGAAAATAAAACCAAGTCAGATAACCGAAAAAAAAAAACGCACGGTGCAAATAGATAAACCCATTTTTTGCTTGCGCCTTTTTTCGCCTATGTGATGAGAGAAATCAGCAGCCACCATCGATTACAACAACAGCAACACCAACGACGACTCAACCACCAAACTTGACCAACGAGCGAGCGAGAGAGAGAGAGCGAGCAGCTACAGAATCAAATCGGTTTGCACAACTAGAAAGAAAGAAAAAAAAAAAGCAGCCGCCGCATTTCTTGGCAATTGGATTAAAAAGTAGAGGAAAACAAAAAACAACCCATAGGCCACCATTTTGAATGAGCTGAGAAAGAGAGAGAGAGCGAGAGCGAGAAATTGCTCATTTGTTGCACCACGCATTGCAGCTGGCGGCCGCGTAACCGTAAACCCTTTCCAGCTTGGAATACCTTCTCCTGTTCTACAGTAGAGTCCACCCAACAACAAACATGGTGGAGCTGGAGGAGCCCAAGTCCGGGACAGCTGCCCCTGGGGCAAATGCAACGCTGCAGCGCAACAATGCCACCAACAACAACCCCCGTGGATCCGGGGACAGCGGCATCCGGAGCGGCAGCGGCATTTCCTGCAGCAACACGGACAACAGCTGCAGCCAGAGTCAGTCAGGTGAGCACTACACCGATCGTGGGCAGCATGTGTGGAGTTCTCAGAACTAGGGATAGGAATTCATTATATGGAAGTATCCAATGAAACTGCTAGAGGGTGTACAATACTTTAAACGGAGGTTAAAGAATAATGTTAGAAATGGAACATATCTCATAGATACATATGTATGTACCTGTTTCTGAGGCTTTAAGCATCAGATATTTCTGAAATAGCCAGATTCAGTCAGGTAACACTAACAACATGGGCAACATATGGAGTGTTTGGAACATAAATAGCAATGAACTTCTTTGTATCGAAATTTCTAGATAAAGCGCTACGCTTGTATATGCCCAAAACGGTGTGAAAATGTTATTTGAAACAAGGCACGTACGTTTTAAATACCTGTTTTGGAGAGGTTTTCAATTCGCTAGAGTTTGATACTACTTGAAAATGAGTAAAAAGTATAATGTGAAAAATTAGACATACTATTAAATATCTTAGATAGAGGTTTTTAACCCCTTAAGAAATTTCTGACGCATCTTTATGAAAGTAATACTATGAAAATTTGTAATAGAAGAGAAAACAAGTCGTATAATCTTTGAGGTCTGGACAATTGGAAAATAGTGCTTCTGGTTATACCATTTTGAGAGTAAGTTCAGCTAAGTTAATCTTTCCACAAGTGAAAATACCCCTTATCTCAAAGAAAATGAATTGGGAACTGTGAAAAATAAAGGTAATCATATATAATTTTAACTAACTCCTACTGGAATATAATCAGTTTAGAGATTTAGGGAATATGTCCTTTTTAACAACCCTCAGTAATGCAACATATGTACCAAGTCAATACCAATGGTTTGATATAAAACTAATACTATTTTATGATTTCCGATGAGTATTTTGCAAGTTCTCAAACATTTAGTTATTTTTAAATGTATCCACCAGTTAAGAATCGGAACCCTAGTGTTACATAGGACCACTGCTTCTTCCCCAATCTATTTTTTCCAGTTATCGGCAAAGCTGGGCCGAGCAGAACTTTCGTTTACCCTTGCTAATCAATCGAGCGAACTAGGGAGCATTGACTGGGGCAAAACGAGCACCGAGTGCCAGTGTATTTCCTTGACGTCACGAAAGTTCGAGAACATGCATGTTGTCTGCCTGCCGCCGGCTAAACCCACCGCCCCCTCCACCCACTCCGCCCCCGCACCAACAGCATGTGGGGTGTTTACAGTTGTTTTGTTTCGCCAAGAGAACCACATTGCATCATGCGACTGATGCCATTAGGCTTAATATGTGTGCCCTAATTTGCAGGGTATTCCAGCATCTGTGTTTTATTACCACTAAGTAATAGGGTTAGGGTATTATTAGTGTAAATTAGTCCTCCTTAAGCTTTTTTTTTTCATCAAATAGGGTTTAAATTTCCCGTTAGAGTGATTTGAAACAGTGCTCTATAGAGCATTTAAAACATTCAGTGGGACTAATAATACCCATATCTTGCCATAAACCCCTTGTCTAGTCATTACTTTGTTTGTGTGCTTTGTGAAGATTAGTCTCATGAAACTTGGCAGATTCGGTGGAGCTACTAACATCCCATACCTGCCTTAGTAAGTTCCTTAATATGGTCATAACTCTGCTGTTTTAGAAGATAATCGCAACAAACTTGGCAGATTTCTGGCCAATAAAAATACACACCAGCTAATCTATTGGAAACCATTGTAATACAAGGTTTTATGTTGATTAACTGGGTTTTTCTGAGGTGGTTAAGATTGTGACGACTACTATCTTCCACTGGAATAGACTTGGCACAAGGGTATTCCAAGCTTCGGTTCCTAGTTTCTGGCGTTCCACACCAACACCACTACCACCACCGCCAAAGAGCAGCAGCTGCTGCGGCGGCGAAACAAAGAGAGGGAGACGGCAAGAGTATCTGTGCCAGCTAGCCGAGACCGAGAAATTGAGCGTGTGCAGGCAATTAATGGAAATGGAAAATGAGTCATGAGCTGATCGATTGAGCGCCATGCACTCTGGTCTTTGTATTTGTATGGGTGATTCGCATTCGTGCTCGAAATGCATCGAACGCCGAAATGTGAACAAACTTCCAAAAGCTGCAGCCACACATAAAACGGGTATAACCTTCATGACGTTTATTGCACTTGGTGACGTTTGATGCAGCCCAAAATAGAACAACGGGCCAAAGCAGACGAACGAACGGGCCAAAGCGGAGGCAGCGATGAGAGCGCGGCCTCCCACACACATGCTCCCATTAACAGTGTGTTTTCTGGAGAGGATTACAGTTGCAAAAGCAGCAGGGGGATTGTAGGAAAGGGGGGAACCCTTTCCAGCAATCGACTGAGTGGAAAAGGCTGTCAATTAGAGTCTAACAACCGACCATTATCAAGTAGTTTCCCATTCTATCTAGACTTTTTGGAGGACAGCCAGTAGTGGTGCCTACGTGCAGCCTCCGATTCATAAAAGCAGCCCATCCACCAGCCCCATCTTTTTCTCTCTTGCGCAAAAGCCCTGCGAGAGAAATTTATTTTTCTGCGTTGGCAATGCCGTACCGTAGCGAAAAAAACGTCAGCTGAAACCCCAAAGGCATATGTTGTTGTTTACCCGTGCAAAAACGAAAACAAAGCGAGTTAAATGTAGTTTTTGTTTTGCTGTTTGCCCTTTCCACTTGTTTGCTTTTAAACAGAACTCGCACATCACACCACCTTCCATGCTGCGCTGGTGTTGGAGCCTCTCTCGCCCCCCCTGTCCCTCTGTCCTTCACATTTTCGGCCTACGTGCGATTCGGCATCATGCTCTCGCACTCCAAAAACATGGGGCTCTTTTCTACACTAGAAAAAAGTTACAATCTCAGATCATTTTGGACATAAATATATATTCTGTCCAATTGAAAAATAAGTTTATATGTACATGGTTATAAGCTAACATTATTTCTTTCTGTGTACCTTGCACTCTCTTTCTGCAAGAGCTTTATGGATTGGATTTAAGTGATTACATGGAACGCATTGCATCATGTAAGGCTCTCTCGCGCACCGGCCTTTTCCAGTGCCGCTCTCTTAGTCCTCGCTGGCTCTCTTTGGGGCCGTCGTCGTTTTGTTATTGTTTTTCCTGTTGCTGTTTTTGTTTTGCTTGCGGCGGGGCGGCCACAACCACAAAGCTACTTCTTGTCAAAACTGGTTCTGTGTCCAATCAATGATGTGGCTTTATCTGCGCTCTCTTTTCCGCCGCCGCTACAGATGTTTGAGTGTCTGTGTGCGTGGGCTTATTGGCCAGGTTGGGTGATAACACTGGTATCGGCGGCGGTGGTGGTATCGGTATCGGTTGATCCGGCGTAAACTAGTGTACCAATATTTATATTTACCCTTCTCGAAAGCCAAGAATTCGATCGACAAACGCAAAGCTAATGTTTTCATTTTAGCCATCGAGTTCTCGGCAAATATGTTCGAATTTATATCGAGTCGATGAATAAACATGGCCGGTAATTGCTCTGTGCATTCGATTTAAAACCGGATTTTTGCACACCAGAGGCGTTTCTCTTCCGGGCTGTTTTTTTAATTTGTGTGTAATCAAAAGCCCGTGTTATTGTTTTGATTGTCCTATGCCAAGCGATATTTGCACATTTTGATCCCCATAACCATCTAACTATCTCGCTTGCGCAGCATAAATTTACAAACACCAGGGGTCAGAATAATAGGCATTACTAATTTTAAAATTAACTGCAATAGAAAACCCTGCTTAAATAAAAAAAACACATTTTTATGTAACTATGTATGAAGATGGAAATTTATCATTATATTGTTATTGCTGATCAAGTAATAGCCCTATTTAGAAACCTACTATTTCGCCCACCACTGTTTATTTGTTACAACAACTCTCGCTCTCGTTTCGTTCCTTCTCGGCCGCTCTCTTCGGCGCTCTTTCTCGCGCACGGCGGTAGTTTTCTGTTTTCGGTTTTTGTCGCTCCAACGAAAGCGGGCGCGTGTTTGAATTTGATTCTTTCCTCGTTGGCGCCGCGCGTCGTTGGTCCGCAAAGACTTGTCCGTGTTTTTTTCCATTTCTTTTAAATTCACTATTTTGGCCAATTGGTTTTCGCCTCCGCCGCACACCAGAATTTTCCAAAGTCGCCGGTACTACAAATTACCATATTCGAAATCGAAATCCCCCGGCCGTTAAATCTGAAAATTTTCCGTGTGCTTCCAATCAATACACTACCAATAAAACAGTAACCCTTCATCGTTCAGATTGTTGTTTTCGTTTTCGTCGGGAGATTTCTGGAAAACGAAAGTGTGCTTTAAATCAAAGATGATCCAACCGGAATAGGGTTATAATTAGCCCAAACTAAACCAAATTGAAACTAAAGCAATATATTATCGAGAGCAGGCGGTTTTATCTACGCATTGCAAAAACGTGTGCCGCCTGGGAGAAGAACAAGCAGCAGAACGGGCGTTGCTTAGACAAATTGCGTTGCGATTAAAAGGCGAACGGCAACAACAACAGAAGCTACAACAACAACAACAACAGTAGCGGCAGCAAACATGTTGGGTAAATACAAAAACAACATTAGCAACAAAGTCTAGGAACGAGATGAGAATGAGAGAACTTTCACACACACACTCACCTTGCGCACACCCACAGGGGCGCAACTGCATCTGTGTGCGGGGGAAACGTTTCGAAATGCCGGTTTTTGCATTTTTGTTATTGTTTTTGCCCGAACAAGTTTTCCGCTATATGTATATTTAACAGGCTGTATCTATTACAATGTATTCTTGGCCCCCCATTGTCTTGACGAAACTCATTTGTAATTACTGAGTAACGGTAAAGAAGATAACTATAGCGACCTTGTCATAACATAACTATCAGTGTAACCAACTAGGGGTTATTCACTAATTTAAAATTTTATTGTTTTATCTCTTGTGTGTTCTGGGCTCTCTCTCGCCATTTTCAAACATTTTTTCGCTTTTACAATTTCATTTGCTGCGCAATAATTTTCTGCTTCTTTACAGCACACAAACACACGCGTTGAGATAGCGTACGTGAGTGTGTTTATGTGTAAGTGCTTCTGCCCGTGAATTCATGCTGGCAAAAGAAAAAGGTGGCTTTAAAAAAGGGGTGCAGGTTGGGGAAGCAACCCTTTAACTTTCAGACCATTTAATGGCAATTTTTTAAGCAGACAATAAATTACAGTCCCCATTTTAGTCTAAAGTTGAGAATTGAGAGATCGGAAAACATATGTCTATATGTACAATGTACATTGTACATATTTCACAAACAGGATTTTAATTATTTTTTAATTTCTCTTTTTATCTAAACTAAAATTAAATATAAAATTAAATTAAATTACCTTGTTAATTATTAATTATAGGAATTTGTAAAAGTTTACTTTTTTAATTGAAGGAAACAGTACTTTACAGTCCTCATTTAAATCAAATCAGGAGTTTTCAGAGATTGGAAAACATATTTCACAAGCAAAGGATTTTAAATAATTTTTAACTAACCTTTCTATCGAAAAACAAAGTTAAATAAAAAGGAAACAAATTCTTAAATTGAAAAACCAGTGTAATTTATGATAATGCAATGTAATGTAAAAGTTTACTGTTGTGTATTTTTGATAAAGCCTACAAAGGATAACAGCTTTGTGACGTCACAGTTTTCAGATTTAGAGCTCTGCTAATTGGGAATTTATACATCGTCCCTTCGTCACCTTCTCGCGCTTTCACTCTGCCATGAAGTAATACTCCAAGAGAGAGGCGGACCCACCTTATCTTCCTCTTCCTTGTTCCACTCCCACTGCCCCACTCTCTCGTTTCCGCCGCCGCCGCTCTCTATTTACTAAAAGCTCTTCATGTGCGACCGCATGTTGTTTCTCCTTCCCTTTTTATTATTCTCTTGCTTATATTTGAATTGAAATCGGCAAACGACGGCAAAGTTAAGTGCCAAAAGCAAACCTTTTGCTTTGCTCACTTTTTGCGTAGTTCGCCCGTCTTATCGGCCTTTTGTTTATTCGCTAATCGGGGTGGCCACTGTGTTTTGCCTTTCCTACCTAGACATTTGATAACTTATTATGGCACTGGCTTCAATTTCGATTATGTTTGCTCCACAGCAAATTTCAATTTGTCAAGGTTTTCTCTAGACGCTTTCGATTCTTGTTTTGTTTTCAGCTTTGTGTTATCTCTCGCCTTTTGTTTTTTATTTTCCACCTGTGGAGAGGTGTCCTTCAGCTTGATTGTTTTTCTCATCTTTTGTGTGAAACTCTAGTCTTAAAATCAAAAAATGTTATAGTTTTTTTTCTCGAAATATTCATGATTTTTTGACACATTTTTCTGAGGATAGCCATTTTTTCTGCAAAAGTATCTAATGTAAACATTTTTTATAATGTATTTACTTTAGCTTTTTAAGAATGACCCTTCAGAAGAACCTTGAAAATACATCTAGCAATATCATCCAAAATGATGGAAAAAATAATGTGTAAAACAACTGAAAAGCCGGCCGGCACACATTGGATAGTATGTATTTCCCTAGATTATTTCAATCGGATCAGGTTATTTTACATAAGTTGGTTTGTATCGCTAACATTTGTCTAGCCGCTGATGAAATGGGGTAAAGGCATTTCATATAATTCCCATTGTCGTCATCACCTTATCGACTTGCACCTGAAGGGATCGGATGATGTGTTATGACGGCTGTCCCAGACATTCTGTGCCGGAACTGCGGAAATTGTTTATGCAATTTAAATAAAAATACCTGCGTCTTCAGCACACACGTCCCTCGTCCATCAAAAAGAAATGATTTGGCAAAAAATCATAATTAAATGCGCAGAATTTTTGTGAGGGAGAACGTGAGAGGCCATCCGATAAACGAGAGAAATGCAAAAATAGTCTCTTTTTTTTACTGTCTGAGCGTTTATTTACGCAATTGATAACAATTAAAGCTGACCAACAAATAGGCCAAATTTTATATTTAGAACAGAACGGAAAGCGTGCGAGGAATCAGAGAAGTGTGGGCGGTCGAAAGGGGGACCATCGCTCGAGGTCGTATGGACGCATTTTTGATTGGACAGTTTTTTGATAAACGGATGGTAGAATCATCAGTTTCAGAATTGGATTCTACAGGGCAACGACTTGTTTCTTTGTTAGGAGCTAAGAACTACTTCTGACAAGAGAAAACACTCCTTTTTCTGGTACAGTGAATATGGGAAGTTGGAAATATATTGGGTTCCTTGCTTTAAAAGTTTTGAATAAATTATAGCAGTATTTATAAGTGAGCCTCTTCTGGACTTCTTAAAAACCTATGAAAAAGCAAGCCATATGGTCTATAAATTATAGTGTTTTTTATCCTTAGATACTAAGGATACAATCTGTTAATAACCATAATATTACCACTTTATCCCCCAAATTTCTTCACCAAACCGAAAATATAGCAGGAACCATGTAAAAACTTTAGATTTTCAGTTCCTGAGATCCACTGTAGTTGACTCCACTCGATTGCTCTCCAATGAAGCGATACTTATTTGCAATGCGACGTGCCTCCGGGCTGATTAGGTCTTTAGTCGTTCAGCTAGATCTTCGGACAGATACCGCCTTGGTGCAGCCGTTGAGGGCTTTATAAATAGTCGTCCGGCTATTGACAACAATTGAAGAACAGGCACACACCCAATCAAGCTGATCGCCGGTCGGCAGCCCGCCTTACTCCTCTGATCTTTGGGTTAGCTCCAGCCTTAGCTCTGTACGATTCCACCCAGAAGTTATCTTTATAGAGAGGCCTGTGTTTGCGGCTGTTTACACATTATTTAATTTTTACATATTTATGCACACTTGCGGGCGACTTGTTTACGACACGCGATTTGCCTTCTACGCAGTTAGTGCAAAAGTACGAGTATTTCTTATTTTAAATTCCCTCATTATTATTTTTATACATTGATAAATGTAAAAAAAATTGGCATGCAAATATGGCGAGCGATTGCGATAAAAAGCGTAAACCATGCTTGTGGGGTCGATCGAATGGTGGTATTGAGCTATCCGTTTATTCCCAGCCAATATGCAGAATCCGAAAGGTTTGACCGGAGAAATATAAACCAAAGATCTACAAACTTTAGCACCTATTGTTTGAACATTTAAAAATGTTTTCTTTAAGTGATTTATTTTGTTTTCTTACTGCCCACTGATAATGAATTGAGAAAACTTTTTAGTGAATCACTAGCAGCTATTTTACGATGATGACTTGTTCGAAATTAAAAAAATGAAAAACGTGTCAGCGAATTTGGTTACTTTGCATGTTTGCGGTGGTCTATTCTTAGTATTTCTAGTGTTGTACTGAAATTTTCTTTGTGAAATACAGTTCATAAATATCCAGAGCTCCAGTTATAGGTAGAATTCTGGAGTTAAATGTTATGTTGCATGTTTATTTCGACAATTTATCTGACGATATTTCTGTTATTGTTTACAGACGGGCAGAATGAACTGACGCGCTACAGCAGCGAGGATGTGTCGGGCAATGAGTCGAGTGAAGCGCCCAACATGACCGAGATGGAGCGGCAGGCGGAGCTGAACAGGCATAAGGAGGAGATGCAGAAGAAGCGACGCAAGAAACGCATCAGTTCCTCCCTTCATTCCTCAACGTTCCAAGGTGTGTATGCCGGCTTAGGAGAATAATCACCAAGGACCATTTCTAAAAGTACTCTATCCAACCTTTAGAGCTGTACAAGCTGACTGGCGAGATTCTGGGCGAGGGAGCCTATGCATCGGTGCAAACTTGCGTCAACATCTACACCGATCTGGAGTACGCCGTGAAGGTGATCGATAAGATACCGGGGCATGCGCGTGCGCGTGTCTTTCGTGAAGTGGAGACATTCCATCACTGCCAGGGCCATCTGGGCATCTTGCAACTGATCGAGTTCTTCGAGGATGACGAGAAGTTCTACCTGGTGTTCGAGAAGATCAACGGGGGTCCGCTGCTGACGCGCATCCAGGAGCACATTTGCTTCTCCGAGCACGAGGCATCGCAGATAATCAAGGAGATTGCCTCCGGGCTGGATTTTCTGCACAAGAAGGGCATTGCCCATCGTGATCTCAAACCGGAGAATATTCTGTGCGTTAAGACGGACTCGCTGTGCCCGATCAAGATTTGCGACTTTGATCTGGGTTCGGGGATTAAGTTCACCACGGACATCTCGTCGCCAGCAGCCACTCCCCAGCTATTGACACCAGTAAGTTTGGAAACTTATGAAGACTTCGACTATTAATGCTAATACGAAACCTTTTTCTTTTTAGGTTGGCAGTGCCGAGTTCATGGCTCCGGAAGTGGTTGATTTGTTTGTGGGGGAGGCACACTACTACGATAAGAGGTGCGATCTGTGGTCCCTGGGAGTCATTGCTTACATCCTGCTCTGCGGCTATCCGCCGTTTTCGGGCAACTGCGGCGAGGATTGCGGCTGGAATCGCGGAGAAAACTGTCGCACGTGCCAGGAGCTGCTTTTCGAGTCCATTCAAGAAGGTGCGTGGGTGTTCTTATAGCCTAGAATATTATAATATGTGCCTTATAATCAAACAATACAATAATAATACCGATTCCTTTCTTCAGGACACTTTTCCTTTCCGGAGGCCGAGTGGCAACATGTAAGCGATGAGGCCAAGGACCTGATTTCCAACCTGCTCGTCAAGCAGGCATCAGATCGCCTCAGTGCCGAGGCAGTGTTGAATCACCCCTGGATTCGTATGAGCGAGCACGAGCCGCCGGCCAACAAGCAATCAGGCCGCCACAAGGCTCTGCAGACGCCCAGTAACATTCGACGGTAAATAATAAAGAAATATATATACCTTGGTTCCGGAGAATTAATAAGATATTCTATTTCCCTTCCAGCAATCACCAGTCGGCGAGGGAAATCTCGCAGTTTGCCGAGTCGGCCATGGCCGTCAAGCGTGTGGTCCTGCAGCATTTCTCGATGCGCTACGACTACATGAAGGAGCGCCCGAACATCTACCAGCCGTCGCAGGCCTATATGGATGCCTACAGCGATGAGAACTACAATCCCAAGCCGCCGGCTCACTACACTCGCAATCGCTCGCAGCGCAATCCAGCTACGTCCATGTGCAGCTACGGAGGACGCATGTCCTCGATGCACGGCCAGCGGGCCAGTAGCCGTCAGTCCTCTCGGAATGTCTCTCGCAATGCATCTGCAATTTACCCCAACAGCGGGGGCTTTAAGACACTCAACGTGCACGAGGAAGATGACGACGATGAAGCTCTGGAGGCTTTTGGTCGCATCGACGACGACGATGACGAGTGGGCCAGGTCGACGAGGCAATACCAGCAGCAGCGCGAGCTGCAGCAGCAGCAGGAGGCGCTGGGCGAGGGTGGTCACTACAGGCGCGAGAGCGGTAGCGAGGGCGACGACATGGAAGAGGAGGAGGACGGAGAGAGCGAGGACTATCAGCACTATAAGCATTATTGGCGCGAGTTGGACGAGGACGAGGGCGATGACTATCTGTATGAGCAGCAGCAGCAACGCGTCGACGATATAGCCGAGGAAGAGGAGGATGAGGAGGAGAAGCTCCAGGAGGAGCAGAAGGAGGAAAATCAACAAGCTGACAATCTGAAGCTATCGAAAGCTTACCTAGAGCAAGTTGGCGAGACCAATGTGGAGAAATCGAAGCCACATCATGATAATGGTTTGTATGAGAAGGATGAACTTATTATGGATAATATGCATATGGAGGAAACAACCCAGCAAAGCGAATTTGCTAAGCTCACCACAATGCGCAAAGATGCGCAGGAGGAGGAGATGGAGAACGGTAAGGAGATTAAGCAGCAGCAGGAGAAGGACAAGGAGACAAAGGAGAAGGAGGAGAAACAGCAGGATGATGTTGATGGGGCTAAGAAGCAAGGACCATCAAGTGATATTAGTGCTACTACCATCACCGATAATAACAAGCAGCAAACACCAGTTATGACTACAACACAGATTACCAACTGGCAAACTTGGGATGCAAATGAAGATGATGATGTTAAACTATTGGATAGTATTAGTGATTTAAATGAAAAGCTACCTGAAATTTATGAGACTGCAAATATTGTTGTCAACTCAGCGGCAGTGCCAGCAGCATCGACACCAGCAGCAGCAGCACCACCACCAGCAACATGCCCACCAACCGATAAACCAGAGGAAAATGATTCGAACGAGATAAATCCGACGACTGCTGCTGAGGGGACAACAATGCGAACGACTTTTGGCAAGGCGTCGGAGGAGGAGCAAGAGCAAGAGCAGAAGCCTCCAACCCAATCCCAGACCACCATGGGCCACCACAGCAAGTCCGGCCGCAATGTATACTTTTCTGTCGATGCATATCAGAACGACGAGGATGCCGATATCGACGAGGATGATGACTACGATGATGATGAGGAGGAAGAGGATCTGCAAGAGCAACGCAAGCAGCCGCTGTCTTCCATTGCCAATGCCTACACCAGGAAGCAGCGACAGCAGCACCAGCGGTACATTGTGCCGCGCTACCAGCCTGCAGATCCAGTTCCTCTGAGGCAGCAGGCGGAGAATTGGCGTTATCGCACTCATCACTCGCAGGAGCAGCAGCCGGCAGCGGGCTATCGCAAGTACCGTCCGCCCTTCAGCACCGGAGGCGGCGGTGGACACCATGGCAACCAGCAGCGCAATTACCTGGGCAGCTTCTCGCACAGCGGCGGTGCCGCTGGCTACAAGATTGCTCCGATGCAGCCGCCACAGCAGCCGCCTCCGCGGCACAACAGCGCCGGAAGCAGCGGCAGTGGCAGCGGTGGATCCCCGCCATCCGACGAGCAGTCGACGATCCGAAACTGGCGCCAGGATTGCGTCTACGCCCGCAGCTACGGCATGAACCAGCCGTCGGAGCAGCAACAGCAGCGATACAACCGCTCGACGGCCCAGCGGGCCCAGCAGCAGCCTCGCATCGGCAGCGGTCGCTTTGCCCACCTGCAGGCAGCCCAGTTGATGGAGGAGCTGCCGGACATGCGGATCGGCCTGTCGCCGCCCAGCGAGAGCGTCCTGCTCCAGCGGCGCCTGCGCCAGCAGCAGCGGGCCAACGATTTGTCCGAGTACTGCGAGCCGGCAACCGCCAGTGGATAGGTCGCTTTTGGACAGATAACTCTGTTTTTCACGCACATTCTCTAAAAATCAATTTTCCAGTTCTATGATTCTTTTTGGTGCAACATTTTAGGCACACTTACATTTCAAGCAAAAGTGTACGAATACAATTTAAATTCAATCAATTCCCCCCTATTGCAAACAGAGTTAACATATGAAAAAAAAAAACACAAAAAAAAGTGAATTAAACATTGTAGGAGGAAAACAGAAACCAAGGGAAAATGAGAGTGGCAATTGTCTACGCTGTTTTGAAGCAAGCCAAACAGTCGTTCGAGATGAAAACAACAGAAAACAAATACCTTTTTTTATAAAAAAGATTCGAAAAATTGTAATTTATATTGCAGTATAATTTTTTATTGTGAAAAATAAAAACGAATACGAAAAGTGTTTGATCAAGAGATGCATAAAACCCTTTAGACTTTTCTGTTCTTTGGTGAAATTGATCGAATCCTAAGTAATCTTTATAAAAATAATTGCATGCCTCTTGAGTCGAAATTGATGATCATTTTTGAACGCCCGTTCCAAATACCAAAATGTACAACAAATGAAAATTGTTAAAATTTGTATAGTATGTTTTTATTTCTCATGACAAAAATTGTTATAAGGAAAAAAAGAGGCGGGCAGCAAAGATAAGTTGAGTTTATAAAATCAATTAAATTGTCCAAATTTCGAGTGTCTCGCCAATTAGTTTGACCCGAAATTTACACTTAAACACAACTAAAGCTGGTTAGTTATCTCGAAGAAATTGACTAGTACTTGTGTATCTGTCAGTTCCTTGGATAAAACTTGCCCGTTGACGGTTATTTCTTTCCAAAACTGTTGAAAGATATATTTTTTTAAGCCCCCGAGAATTCCTCCACATTAACACCCACAACACACACACTATGGCCAACTACACTGGGCAAAATGCTAACAAACTCTTGACATTGCTAGTTGCTCAACAGTTTTTGCTGGGCGTAAATGAAAGGAAAGCATGCAAACCAATTTTGTTAAATACATACACACCTATAATATTTAAAAAATTGTGATATAAAATGTAAATGTAAATGCACCTGAAGAAATCTATCTATCAAATGACGCTGTGCCATCAACAACCACTTCTAGAAGGAACATTTTCCACAGTCTTTGTTTGTTTACGTCCCACGAAATCAATGTCAAGTGCATACACACCAATACTTCTATTTTTCCAAACCAACAGCAACTTATACTAAAAACTTCCAAAAAATATATAAAAAAAA
The DNA here is from genome assembly GCF_014743375.2 of Drosophila subpulchrella. Lineage (NCBI taxonomy): Eukaryota > Metazoa > Arthropoda > Insecta > Diptera > Drosophilidae > Drosophila > Drosophila subpulchrella. The sequence goes on from NC_050609.1 coordinate 15,890,956, forward strand.
AACTTAATAAAAGCGAAAACAAAAAAAGAAACGATTAAAACCGATGAAATGCTAAAATATAAAATGATTGTTCATAATTTTAGCTCAAAACGCGGCTGAGAAAATGTTGCCAACGTCGGCTTTTTGAGTCCGGTTAAAGTTTTGAACATTTAATCACGATAATAACGACAGCGTCCAATTAATTTTAAACTATTCATGCAATCGATTCCTACAGAAGCAATCAAAGTTGCATTGAAACTGAAATATTGAAGTGGAAACTATCGCTTTCGTTTTGTTTGTAAAACTGTGAGGAATGTTTCGCAACGAAACAAAAAAACATTATAACTATGAGTTAATTTGACAAGCAGCGCTGCTGAGAATATGATAAAACTACACTCAAACAAAAAGAACACCACCTTGGTTTAGAAAATGTCCGTTAAACCAATGGGTACACTTAAGTCGTTAACACTGGTCAGCGCAGCTTTCGAGAAGTGAACACCAACGAGAGACCGGGGGAGAGTCCTTCAAGTAATTGGATTAGCTGACCGATAAAATCAATAAAAATTTGTATGAAAACAATTTGTTTTAAAATTATTGCTATACAAAATTGAAGACAATTAAGCCAAGAGAAAAGAATAAGAAGCCCGCAATAAGAAGAAGAGTAGATATTGTTTTATACATAAAAACTCAATAAAAACGCAAAATACATAAAATGTTAAACCTTGTGTTGTGACTATAATATGTATGAGTTTATTTCAGGCAGCAAAGCAGAAGCAATAGCCCCAGAAAGCATATTACCCAGTTAAAACATAGGGTATTTTCGCCTATGGACACCGTGTAGGTGGGAGCTTTGGTTTCGGGAAAATGTATAGCCATCAACTCGGGGTTCGTAAAGTTCTCTTGTGTTCTATTTTCCTTATCCAAGCAATCGTTAAGCAGTCTTTCTAGAAACCGAATCCTTTTGTACACGCAGTCGATTTTTGTGTAGTAGTCGTAGATGGATGTACCGTTCTGAAGGAACTTCCCCCTCTCGTCCACCAGAAACCAATCCTTGTGGTGCAGCCGACTCTTCCCAATCGAGATGAAGAAGGCTCGAGTATCATTCTCTACGTGGAAAAAGGAGTACTTGTGATCTTGATTCTGATTGTGGTAATGAAGATGGGGAGTTCGCCTTTTAGTTGCCTTTGGCGTTCTCTCGTGTTTTCCGCGACAGAAGACGACGAGTGTCTTCTCCTTAATGGGCCAGCATCGTGGATTTAGCACCATGTTTGTGTGAAAAGAAAAGGAATGGACACTGTGTTCGAAAACAATTCTATAATGAAATCATATATTATGATTTTCTTTTTTAGACCTAAGGATTATAAGCGGTTTATATACCAATATATGTATTTTAATCATATTTTTTTATTTTCTTAATTTATTCTATAATACTGGTAACAAATGCGATTATATTACTTCATTTAAATTTAAAGCTACACTTTCGGAAACTTTTGAACTGACAGTGTGACCATTGCGCAAAACGGAAAAGCACGAAATGGCTAATTGGCAAACGATAGTATCGTTCCCATCGCCATACTGCAACTTTTTGCAACGTCGGAAAAAAATTTGTCTGTCGATTTTCCAGTTCGGTTTTGTTAGTGTTATAAAATCAGAATTACGGTGGCAAAATGGTTACTTCGTGAAATTATATCAATTGCATATTTGCGAATTCGTATTGTGCATTTTTGGGGGCCGCAGCTGCGAAGAGAAAACCTCTCCGCCCCCGCGAACAGAATTGCGTTTAAGCTCCCTTTTGTTCCCCCAAAGCAGCTGTTAGCCTGCCCACCCCCACCGCCCACGATTTCTTATCTGAAGTGTTTCCGGCACCGATTCCCCTATAATCCTGTGTTAATGAATACAGAATACCATTCCGAGCATATCAGAAGACAAAGCTTGTTAGGAAAAGTGAATATATTTTAAAATATTATAAAGGTAAGCATTTTTTGAGGCTTTTGTTATCATAGAACAGCTGTTCCTAATTTAACCCCAGCCAAACAGCTGTTTTTCGTATTTTGACTAACTTATAAGAAAAGGTGTCAAAAGTTAGTAATTAGTAAAAAATAAATTATTTTTAAAAATAAAAAATAAATAAATAAAAACCGCATCAATTCGTTTGCTACTACTACCTATCGATAAGCGGCATATCGATACTCGACTCATCCCTATTGCGTTGGCTAAAAAAACTGAACTTAATTAACAAGACAACTAATAAGTTATTTAAAGCTTCCTTGCAAAATCCCGTCCTCCCTGTATCTGGAAATCGAGCCCAATTTTCCACTTTTCCCCACGGCTATTGTACTTTCCTCACCAAGCATAAAGATTTTCAGCTGACGGCAATGAAAAGTTTGATGGAAAATTGGTGCTGACAAAGTGTGTATTTGACAACCAAGGAAAAAAATTTCAGTTTTCAAATTTTAATTTGAGCTTTAAATCGGTTTTGTGCTTAGCCAAAAGATATATCCATTGGGAGAGTTCTTTTAATTATACTACAGTGAACTTTGGAGCCATCCAATGTACTACATATCAAACGAGAAGTCTGCACCCTAAGTGTTTAACCCACTGTTTGTTTTTGTGTCTGTTTACGGACAAAAAGCAATCTGATCTCCTTTAGACAGTTATACCACGTACCCGTAAATGAAACATTTTTCGTACATATATACATATTTTCAGCACATTTTGGCCTATGTGCGCGGCTACATTTCTTTGTTGTTCCGTTGACGTTAGCCTGTAGACGCCTGAAAAGCCATGGATAGCTTGGAGAACGACCAGGAGGAGGTGCGCCATCAGCCGAGGGTCACCATGTCGTACGGCAGTGTGGCCACGAGTCCGGGCAGTCAGGAGAACCGTAAGATGGAGTCCGGCCTCTGATCCAGATATTGCTAATCCTCTTGGATCTCTTACAGATTCCCAGTATGCCATGTACTACAATCAGCAGCGAGATAGTGGGCTTTCGGATAGCTACATGCTGATGACGCCGTTCCTGTCCAGTCCGCAGAACCACAGCCACACCCATTCGCCGCCCACGTACACCGCCCTGGTGGCGCCACGTCGCGAATCCAACTCGGGATTCGAGTCCATGGCTGGGCGGTGCGACAAGTGCAGTTCGCTGGCCGGACTCTGCCGCTGCGAATCGTCGGTGGTGGCCAGCACCAGCAGTCGCTATGCGGACTCCACCCAGGATCCGGCACAGTTCCTAGAGCAGCCCTCCTCCTCCACAGCAGCGGCGGCGGCTGCCAATCCGCCCGCTGACCATGCCATTCCACGACCCAAGCGAAAGAAGACTGAGCCGCTGACCATAGAACAGGACGGTGACAATGCTGGCGACTCGGTGGTGGCCTCCATCAGCGGCACTTGGCCCGCCGGCGCCATGGAGGAGCATGCCATGGATGCCACGACGGTGGTGTACGAGATGCCCTCCAGTTCACTGCAGCTAAGTAACAGCTCCTTTGAAACCTCGGCAAGTGGCGTGAATGCTTACGATGATGTGACATCCAGTGCATCGGACACGGAGCATGGCCAGTTCGCCAATACGCGCACCACCAACACCACGACTACCACGTCGGCAGTGCAGGCGCACAAGAAGAAGGCTAGCCGCTCCAGCGAAGCCTCCAACTCCTCAAGCGCCGCCGTGGATCCCGATGCCACGCCAAGCACAAGTGCGCAGTCGAGAAGGCGGCAGGTGAATCACTTCTCCTACCGCAGCTCCAGAGCCTTAGAGCCGGAGAACGAGAGCAGCGACGATGGTTGGGACCTGCGTGTTCACAATCCGGCCCCACCAATCGAGCCCACTGTAACGATTATACGAGGTGATAGACGATCCATTGAGACGGAGGCTGGGCACACGGATCACACCTACTACAACAGCCGCCGTCCAGTGGCCGGAGCTCCACCAGATAGCACGTATATGCGAGCAGCCTACTGCTCCACGGCCACCCATACCACGCGCAGTGTTGATTATGGATCTCACATCGGCCAGAGGCCGCCTGCGGCTGGATCGCCGTCCACAACATCGGAGCAGGGTCAGGGACAGGAGCAGCAGCAGCAACAACTTCATCCAGAGGAGGAAAATCGACAGGAACAGCGCCCTGAGGAGCCGCCTGGCCAAGACATGCGGAGTGTGTACGGCGCTCACGGCGATTCTGGAATGGCATGGAGTCGTGTGCGCCTCGCAGACGATGCTGTGCCGCCCCGAAAGCAGCCGCGCTTGGAACTCTCTGGGAGGACGCGCTCCAAACTGTCGTCAACTAATTACAATTCGTTCCATCCGGGAAGAAGCAGGCATCGCACCTTTGCGGAGCACCAGGGCAGCAGTTCTGGGCAGCAGCACAACCCCATATCATTTCCACAGGCTTCGACGCCAAATGCGAATGGGCCCTGTGTAATTACCTATGTCGGCCGACCAAGGGAGAGGCAGCCCTCCATGGATCTCAGCAATCTTCCGTCCACTTCCACGGGCAGGCGTGGCAGCCACGAAAACCGTGGGGATGCCGTAGTGCTGACTGCTCCCGATTTGCAGCTTGACGATTGGTCATCCGATGACGATGATGATGATGTGGTCTTTGTGCACTCCACCCGTGAGCCTATTCTCTCAATTGATTTGACTTCAGATGACGATGGCCTAGCCAATGATACGCAATTGCAAAGAGATAGAGAGCGGGGACGAGAAAGGGAGCGCGAGCGAGACCGGGAACGAGAACGATTCCGGAATGGGACTCAACACAATCCGGAGGAACCAAGTGACGAGAGGAGACCCGTATTTAACTATGCCTACACATTGCCATATGCTCGGCGGACTGATCGTCGGTCGGATGCAAACCAGGATGGCACCTCGGCATTCGCATTTTATAGCGGTGCTCTAGCGGATCGGGCTGCCATTTCGGATCACAACTACAGCTACGAGCTGGACCAGCTGATGGATCCCAATGCCAGCCACTTCTACCCGCCGCGCTGCTCTAGCATGGATCCGCAGCGTTACTTCCTTCCGATCAACGAGTCCTCCATGTGGATGCAAGGGCATCCACAGGCTCCACCGCCACCTCCGCCAATGCCACCGATCTTGCTACCGGATAACTCTTCCGCTGACGCATTTTTACGCCACCAGCAGAGGACGCTAACCTCCACGCCGAGCAGCTCCGCCAGCGGGCAGACATCTTCGCAGCAAGCTCGACGGAGGCGCAGCAGTCCAGCGAACGTATATCACCGATACCATCCGTACTATCTGCCCCACTATGCGATCACAACGCTACCAACTGTGATGGAGGCCGACTACTCGCCCAGTCTTCAGCCACACCCCCACTTTCAGGGCGGTCAAGGCGGGAGCAGTCGGAGTTCGTTGAGTGGAGCTTTGAATGCTGCTGCGGTGGCAGCCACAGCGGCTGCGGCCCAAGCGCAAACATTCAGTGATCTGCTATCACAGGCGCATAACGAAGGGAGGGCGGCGGCATTGGAGGCCAGTATGGAAGGCAACCGGACGCCTCCGCATGTCATGGTGCACCCACAGCAGCACCAGCGGCAAACCATCAATCCGCCTGCGCCGGGAGCACCATCGAATGGCAACCTTGGGACACCTGTCTCCCCGCCACCACCGTTGGAAATGTACTCTGGTCGGAGCACCATTCCGCACTGCGGATCTCCGCCGTTTAGTGTGCGACGCTCGGAGGCCGCCTACAGCAATCGACAGCACTATCAACCGCAGCCTCATCAAGGCCATCAGGCGCCTCAGAACCAGATGCATGCTCATATTCATCCGCCTCATCGGGCCAGTGCCATTGTGGCGACCTCGCTGACGCCCGCTCCACCATATCCAGTGCACCAAAACCTCTGGTACCGTCAGCAAAGCATGCAGGAGATGCATCGTCGCCACATGACTCCCACGCCCATCGATCTTTCCTCGAATGCTCCGCTCCTGACGAGCACGCTGCGAAACGGGTACCTGCACAGCATCTGCAGCTGTGTGCATGCAAGGAATGGTCCGGTGTCCAGTCTGGATCCCGCCTACTATCCGCCGTATGATGCTGCAACGTCCGCTGCTGCTCCGCCACCACCTCAGCAGCAGGCACCAGCCACATCCGGCACTGCTGGTAGTAACGGAGCACCACCACCGGGTACGAGAAACATGCAGCTCCATCAACAGCAACCACAGGGTCAGCAATCGCCACCGGTTCTGCATCACCTGCAGCGTCAGCGGGCTATCCACCACCACATGTTCCACCACCACTACTCGCCGCTGCATCTGGAGATCGGGCTGGCCACGCCGCTCTCCCTGGGCTCCCGCATCTTAATCGGACCACCTCGTCCCAACCGGGGAGCTACTTTGGTAAGAGCATAAGGCAATTGTAGCCTTGTCTAGATTATTTACGTTCCTTAATCATTATTTTAGGAAACTATCGAGAGGAATACCTTGCCCCACAAATACCGACGAGTCAGAAGGCCCAGCGAGACGGACGAAGATGCGGAGAAGTGTGCCATCTGCCTGACCCTCTTTGAGATCGAGAACGAAGTGCGGTAGGTTCAATCCTGAATTTATCTATGAACTCCTCAGACTTTAATAGAAATGTGACCATTACAGCCGCCTGCCATGCATGCACCTCTTCCACACGGACTGCGTGGATCAGTGGCTGGTCACCAACAAGCACTGCCCCATCTGTCGCGTCGACATCGAAACCCACATGGCCAACGATGCCATGGCACCCAGTTCCACTGGAGTGACGGATGCCGCCAATACCGCCGCCTTATGACATTGTGTGCACGGAATCTTCATGTAATCCCCCTAGACTGAGTTTGTCGCGGCAGGCATCGATGTAAGAACAAAGAAAGAAATAATCGTAATACCCAATATACATACCTTATAATGTTTAACCCACCGCAACGCATGTAATGGGCAGTTGCCAGAGCTTGCTGCCGTGTTGCGCTGAAAAAAATATCAAAAAAGCTAACTCTGTTTGGCTCAATGTCTACGTCTAAGTATCTTAAGTGATTCGGCAAATTATTTCCTATACATATGTACAAATTGTCCACGTTTTGTGAAACAAAATTCTTGTGATAAGAATTTCATAAATATGCGTCTATTGTTATAGTATAGAATTCCCACAAAGGGCGTAAATGATCTTTTTGGCCCTAGCTTGTTGTTATATTTTTAATTGTCCCTTAAAATACCACAAATTATCGGACCCAAATTATACATCTAATCGGCAAATCATATTAATATTAATCAGCCAAAACAATTTTGAGCTATTCCCTAATTATTTTCCAATTACTTGTTATGTTTTATGTGTCACAACAAATTTAAAGTAGGATTTTATTTCATTCTACTACCAAATTATACATATTCATTTTATTTTTAACCGACTACTGCTCAATATCTCATAACGTGCCATATAAGTGAATTGATTCGATGCAATTTTTAAAAGCTTGAGCTAACATATTGTCTAATGTAAGTTGGTTTTATGTTATTATTAAAGTTTTTTAAAACTTTCAAAATTGTATGTCGTCCAAGACGGCAGAAATAAATAAATAATCGAATTATATAAATATTTAAGTGGTTTTTATAAAGCACCTATATGAAACAGCTGTTATATCTTATTTGGGATTTTTTATTCTTTCTTTAATCAGTTCTATTCTGTGACTTTATTTAATAATCATTAACAGATTAACACGAAGTTTAAATACGCTACTTTGTGTACAATCTTTCGTGCAACATATTAAAGATTGGTTTCTACATTTAGACGGGTTTAAAAGAGGTTTTCTTAATTAAACACTCTACTATGATGACTGGATGGGTCAATTTTTTGTACACACAAATGTTATGGCAAAATATGTATTCTGTAAACATATTTCTAAAAAATTGGTTTATCTATTTGCTACGATGCAATGTTCTACTTCATAAATATGTAAACAGGAGTTTTTAAAAACAAAGTTACTTTAAACCAGCGATCGGCAGCGTCCCATTAGCGGGCATAGGAAATAGCTCTGCTTAGCCTCTGGCGGGACACGTACAGCGTACACCGTTCAAATTACCCACACAAATAAAAGACAAAATGTCTTTGTATTCCGTGCCGAGCGCTGGTTTAGATCGAAGCGATTCGATTATAAGTTATTTCTTTAAACTATGCCAACAGGTTAGAATTGTCCAAATCGACCCACCCAGCGAGTACAGCTAAAAATCCTTGCTAGCATAATTTGCACTCTAAGCTGTGTTACTGGGTCCTGCGCTCGGATCATCATCGTCATCCGCATCCTCTTTGGTCAGGTCAGCGAAAAAGTCCGAGGCGTTGGTTACCTTGGAGGAGGGCAGATTGTGCCGCTTCTCCTTGTACGCATTGTGCTTGTCGTTGTACTTGATGTCCCCAAAGTCCTCGAAATACTTTACGTTCCAAAATCGCACGTCGTTGTTGTGCGAGGAGGAGGCGAGCAGCTCACCATTGGTATTCACGTCCAGCGACTCGATGGGCATGTTGTGCTGCCCCACCACGCCGAGATTGCGGTATGGAGCGATGTGACAAGCACGAATGTTTCCATCCTCCCCGGCCACGCAGGCAATTCTGTCCGTGATGGGAATCATCAGGCTAATGGGGCTCTTGATGCCCGGATACATGTCGCAGTGGTAGCCAAACTGGCCCCAGTTGTAGGTATAAAGTCGTCCCTTGGAGGTGCCCACCACCAGCTTGGAGTCCCCGCGATAGATGCCCATACAGCTAAGCTCTTCCTCGTACGGCTCCGATTGCACGTACATCTTTCGTGCGGCGATGTTAAACGTAGTCAGGTAGCCATCGGCACTGGTGGCCAGTAGAAGCTTGCTCTGGTCGTTCGTTGTCAGCTGGGTGATCTGATCCTCCAGCTCCTTGAGCTCAAAGATGGAGTTCTTGGTGCGCAAATCCCACAGCTTGACCGTGCCTGAGTCATCGCCGGTGGCAAAGAGATTTTCGTTGAGCACGTGCATCGTGTTGATGGCATCATCGTGGGCTGTCTCGTAGAGCTTCTTCAGCTTCTCCGTCTCCATGTCGGTGACCATCACGCACTTGTCCTTGGAGCAGGTGAGTAGGAAGCGCCCATCTTCGGTGAACTCCACGTCACGGCAGGCCTTGGAATGAATCTCGATGGTGCGCAGCAGCTTGTTCTCCTCGTTTGCGTACTCGTACAGGTGCACATCCCCGATGATGGTGGCCAGGGCAATGATGTCGCGATCCGGATGGAAGCAGATGTCCGTGATGAAGTCCTCCAGCTTGATTTCTGGCGGCGCACTGCGTGGTTTCTTTATGGCGGCTATGATGGCACGCACAGTCTCGTCCGTTTCGTCATCCTCGTCCAGGTCGAAGGTGGCCTCCGAATCCCGGTTGCTGCCCGACGGACCATCGTCATCCTTTCGCCGCTTAGCACTTGTTGCTCCCCCAGCGGATCCACCGGCCGCATTCTCCGGCATCGAATCATCCGAGTCGGAGTCCGCTGCATTCGGATCGAAGCTGTCGTCGCTGCTGATGCTCTCGTTGCCATCGTAGCTGCTGTCGCCATCGTTCGGCGGCACCGGAGCACCCATGTCCACCAGGTCGTACTCGTCGTTGTCGCTGTCCGACTCGTTCAGCACCTCCTGCTCGATCTCCGCGATGACGCCCACCACCATGTCCTCGTCCAGATCGTCCAGTTCGTCTTCGTCGGATGGGGTCTTGAAGTTGTTATGCCTGAGAGAGGGAAATCCCGAAGGATATTATGATCCTGGTAGGATGTTAAAGCAGGGGATGATAAAATACTTACGTATGCATAATTATCGCTGTCCGAACTTTGGAAATATGCGCTTCTATCTACCCACGTTTGGAAATTGTTTGGATACCACGGGAACAAGAGGAAGCAGAAAGCATGTCGCTTTACAGCTGTTCTCGGGTGATAGCGATTTGGCTACTTTCTAGCTATAGCTATGCAGGATTTGGTGTAGCTTACTTTTATAACACTAATATTATATCCTTTTTAAACAAGTTACGGGCGATTGAACTTCTTAATAGTAACAACATCCTTTCTGATTTCTAAATTCGGGAGTAGTTGAAGTCAAAACCATTATAAAAATAGAATAATTAATTAAATATTTCTTAACGAAAACTTATTTTAAGCAGGCTAAGTATTAATCGAATTCGAATACACTCGAAAATGATAATCAAAACAGGTCAGTATATTTATTGGAAGTTGTTTTTTCTTAAAAAGTCTCCATTAAATTTGAATTCTTGTTAATCAGATAATCGTAAGAAAGTGATCAGTGATCAGTGATCACTGTTCTGGTGAACGCTCCTGTGTTCTGGTGAACGCTCCCATAAAATGTGGTATATTTGAAAGGGCCATAGTACGGTCACACTGATTACTATTCACATTTCCATTGGCATAATTGCGCGGGTTTTTAGTCTCAAACTGTATTAAATTGTTTTGTTTACTAATTTATTAACTAGTTGTTTGCGAAGTTAGGCGCTGGCAGTTGCATGAACCGCAGGTCGTCATGTCCAAGAAGCCCGTAGCGCCCAGAAAACAGCTCACACTCAGCAGCTTCATTGGCCTAGATAGTAATTCCCAGAGTCAGCCAAAGAGCAAAGGTATTTGGCGTATTTCTAGTTAAATATGGAAACTAATAGTTCTTAATTTTAGTGACAAATGTCAGGGGCAACACTACTATCTACAATCCCATCTTTCTGGACTCCTCGTCCTCCGATGAGGATTCAACTCAGAGGTCTAGTCAGTCCAGCAAGGATACTGTCTCCTCCAAGAAATCCAGCCAACCCAGCAAGTCGTTGAAAAAGACCACATATGTCGACCTTTCCGAATCGCCATTTGCTCCACTTCCTGCCAAGAAACCTTACGAGGATTCGCCTGACAAGCCGACAAAGAGTGAGAGCAGTCATTCCTACCGGGGCTTGTCTGAATCTCCTCCAGAAAACACCTCATTTGGGTATTACTTAAAGAAACAGCCACAGAATGAAAAGAAAAAAGCACCCTTTTCACTATCTGATTCACCAACAGCTGCAAAGCCTGTGATAAAATCGGAGCTAAATCTGTTTGCGGATTCTCCAAAGAAACTATCCCAGAATGAGAGGAAGCCCACGGACTCACCTCTTCAGAAGTATTCCTTTGAGGACTCGCCAATCAATGAGAATGGAGGGAGGCACCCATTACTTACGCTGCCTGATTCACCGCCACCTCCACAGGCTGCTAAGAAATCGGAAAAAGCATGCCCAAAGAAACCTCCAGAAAGAAAGCCTTCCCTAGATAGAATAATTATTGAGGATTCTCCTAAGAAGGCTGATAGAAAGCCCGCCCTTTCTACTTTCCTCGAATCACCGCGAGCTTTAAGTTCCTACAAAAACACAGGCAGTAGTAAAAATCTCTTCGAGGATTCTCCTGAAAAAAGTGGCAGTGGGCCATCAGGGTACAAACTAGGTTCGGCTAAAGAAAATGCCATTCCAACTAAACCTACGACTGTAGCCATGGAGAGGAACATCCTCAACCCCTCTCCACCTCCGGTGGCGCCCCTGAAGCCCCGACTCAGTGTGACTTTTGACAATTCTCTGGCTGATTACCTTAAGGACTTGGCCCAGAACGACAATTTCAGCATCGATCCCACCAAACAAAGCGTTGAGGCGCAGAAGAGTTCCCTTGGATTTTTTCGTACCACTTACATCGAGCTAATGGAAAAGTATTGTTCCCTGATTGATCAGATTCCTGCCATGCACTTCAACGAAATCGCTGGCTTTCAGCCGAACACTTTCCTCAAGCTCAAGGTAATGCGACAAAAGTTTAAGGCACGGACGCAGCTACTCCAGAAACATCTGGATAAGAATGAAAGCAAGCTAAAGGCCGAGCAAGAAGCCCTGGAGCAGGAGGAAAGGGAAATGCAGGAGGAGCAGAGTAGGTTTATGGGTTCAAGCTCAACAAGCAAACCATTATCATCCCCGCCAGAGACTGGCCTTCGCGCCTTAACCCTTAATAAACCCACAGAGAACAAGGAAGAGAAGCCGAACGATCCTCCCCCTCCGATGTCCAGACGCCAGCAACTCCTCCATGAACTTTGCGGGGAACCGGATGATTTTCCGCCAAGCGAGTCGATTGATTCCCCTTCAATACCCAAGCGCCAACAGCTCATTCACGATCTTTGCGGGGAGCCAGACGATTTCACGCCATCCCCCAAGCAGAAAGATCCGCATCTGTTGCGAAAGTGTGAAGAACTTGTTCACGATTTGTGCGAGGAGCCGGATGACTATTTGGCCCAGAGCATGATGCTGGACGGCGACCTGGAGGAGGAGCAGATGCATGGGCTTACACAGCGGACCGCAGCCAGCGAGGTGGATGATGATGATGATGACTTGGAGGGTCTGCTGGCGGACATCGAGAACGAACACCAGCAGATGCAGGGCCGCAGGTCAGAGTTCAATGGCTACAGCTACAAGGATTTGGAGGCAGTTAAGGTGAAGGAGAAGCCAAAGGAGATGCCAGCGAATATTACCTTGGATGACGATGGCTTTCCCGAATACGATGAGGAAATGTTCGAGCAAATGCACTCCCAGGCTGCAATTAAAAACACCAGTCGAAGTGACGGCCCCAGCAGCAGTAAAAGCGTTGTGCCGGCCAAGCTCTCCAGTGCCCCAGATTCCCAAAAGCTGTCCGGCAATTTCCACTCCAACGTGCACAACGATGGTATCACAGGAGAGTTCGATGGCCAGAAGTTTGAGCACTCCACTCGCCTCATGCATGGCCTGAGCTACAGCTTTGGTCTAAAGAGTTTCAGACCCAATCAGCTGCAGGTGATCAACGCTACCCTTTTGGGCAATGATTGCTTTGTCCTGATGCCAACGGGTGGAGGAAAGTCGCTGTGCTATCAGCTGCCTGCTATCCTGACCGAGGGAGTCACCATTGTGGTTAGTCCGCTGAAGTCGTTGATCTTTGATCAAATCAACAAACTGGCTTCTCTGGATGTGAGTACTGGAATCCCAAAATAATAATAGAAATAAAACACATATTCTTGAATTTTTTTCTAGATCTGTGCGAAGAGTCTAAGTGGGGAACAAAAAATGGCCGACGTGATGGCCATCTACAATGACTTAGAGTGTCAACCACCTATGGTCAAACTGCTCTACGTGACGCCCGAAAAGATCAGCAGCTCCACCCGCTTCCAGGACACGCTAGACACCCTGAATTCCAACAACTACATAAGTCGATTCGTTATAGACGAGGCGCATTGTGTTTCGCAGTGGGGTCATGACTTCCGGCCGGACTACAAGAAGCTTGGAGTCCTGAAGAAGCGTTTCCCCAACGTTCCAACGATTGCCTTAACAGCCACAGCCACTCCGCGCGTTCGTTTAGACATTCTGGCGCAGCTAAATCTGAAGAACTGCAAGTGGTTCTTGTCCAGCTTCAACAGGAGTAATTTGCGGTACAGAGTGTTGCCCAAAAAGGGCGTCTCCACGTTGGAGGATATTAGTGGCTACATTCGCACCAAGCCGGCGCACTCCAGCGGCATAATTTACTGCCTTTCCCGCAAAGAGTGCGACGAGACGGCCAAAAAGATGTGCAAGGATGGCGTCCGAGCGGTGGCCTATCATGCAGGTCTCACGGACACCGAGCGGGAGTCCCGACAAAAGGATTGGCTGACCGGAAAGGTGAAGGTGATTTGTGCTACCATCGCCTTTGGCATGGGCATCGACAAGCCAGATGTGCGGTTTGTCTTGCACTATTCTCTGCCCAAGTCTATCGAGGGTTATTACCAGGAGGCAGGTCGCGCGGGACGAGATGGAGAAATGGCCGATTGCATCTTGTACTACAACTATTCGGACATGCTCCGGATCAAGAAGATGCTGGACGGTAAGTGGACCAGATATTAAGTAGCTTATTTAATGTATTGAAATCTATTATTCCCATTTCAGCTGACAGAGCTCTCCAGTACAATGTGAAGAAGATACATGTGGACAATCTATATCGCATTGTGGGATACTGCGAGAATCTCACGGATTGTCGGCGTGCTCAGCAGCTGGACTATTTCGGGGAGCACTTCACCAGCGAGCAGTGCCTGGAGAACAGACAGACCGCCTGCGACAATTGCCTCAACAAACGAGCATATCGGGCGCTCGACGCCTTGGAGCATGCCCGTAAGGCGGCGCGAGCTGTCAAGGACCTGTGCAGCGGCCGATCCCGCTTTACACTTTTGCACATAGCCGACGTCCTTAAGGGTTCCAAGATCAAGAAGATCATAGACTTTAACCACCACAAGTCACCCCATCATGGAGCCTTAAAGGACTGGGATAAGAACGACGTTCATAGGCTGCTGCGCAAAATGGTCATAGATGGCTTCTTAAGAGAGGATCTGATATTCACAAACGATTTCCCTCAGGCCTATTTGTATCTGGGCAATAACATTAGTAAGCTAATGGAGGGCACGCCCTCCTTTGAGTTTGCCGTGACCAAAAATTCCAAGGAAGCCAAGGCGACAGTGGCCACCGTATCCGATGGTGCAGCCAGCAATAGTGCTGATGGAAAGTCTGAAATGCGGGAGGTTCACGAGCGCTGCTACACGGATCTACTGGATTTGTGCCGATCCATTGCCGGCCAGAGGAATGTCACCATGGCCAGTATCATGAATATTCAGGCCTTGAAGGCCATGGCCGAAACACTGCCCCTTACCGAGAAGGACATGTGCAGCATTCCGCACGTTACCAAGGCGAACTACGATAAATACGGCGCCAGGCTGCTGCAGATTACCAGCCAATATGCCTCCGAGAAGCTGTTGATGCAGGCCCTAATAGACGAGGAGGAGGAGGCGGCCGCCAAGCAGAGGCCCAGCACGTCGGGCCAGAGGCCCAGCACCTCGGGCTGGAACAACGACAGTGTGGACTGGGACAGGGCGGTGTCATCGCAGGGCGGTGCCAACACAAGCGGTGGCAGCGGTTTCAACTCCTTCCGAGCGGGCAAGCGAAAAAAGATCTACAAGGCGGGAGCCAGCAAGAGGTACAAAGCGAACACAACATCGCCGGCGGCCAGGAAGACCACATCAGCCAGGGGTCGAGGTGGCAAGGCGGGCGCCAAGCGAGCGGAAAGCACAGCTTCCACATCATCTGGCTGGAAATCCAAGAGAACCGGAAATAGCTTCGGCTTTGATTTAATGCCACTGCCAGGATCAAAATAATGTTAGATTATTGGATCACCTATATTATTATGGGTTGTTAACAACATTAGAGTTCTCTGAGTAAGCAACATCTATTTATATTTCGTTAAACCTCCTTTGTTCTTACGCTCAATCCAAGTTTTTTAAGTTCAATTAGTAGAATTAAGAGCTTAGTACTACGAATTTTCACATAAACTTTCATTTTGTTAAACAATAACAGCACTATATTAATAGCCCCCCACAAACAAAAAAGGATGCAGTTTTGGCCCTCAACACTGTACATTGGTGTAACCTAATCCTTACTTAAGTACTTAGTATCCTCCATTAGCATCTCCAATAGCGTCTCATGACTTGGCGGTTTGTCGCACCTTATCCTCAAAGTCGTAGGCACCCATGGACCAGATCAGGTTGGCGTCCGTCTCCACCTGGACGAACTCAGTGGCATAGGTGTTGGATGTGCTTACCATGCCACCGAACTCCATTTGTGCGTGATCTAGGGAGGAATTAGTATAAGATTAAAATGGTCAGGATGGTTTTATGCTCTTACATAGATTCCACTTGAGTCCCGTGGTGGTGACGTTGTGCGCCGACGAGCCCAAAGGCATCAGAGAGCACCACCGCTGACTGGTGACCAGGTCGACGGGCACCTGTATCGTGTGCTTTCCTGGTCGGAGCAACCACGTCACCGAATCGCCGCTCAGGAGGAAAACATTGCAGTTGTCCTTCTGCGATTTGTACAGTGTGTTCAGGTTGGCCATCACCTGGTCCAGCCGACCGGAGGTGTCATGGAACACCACCACATCCCGGATCTTGCGCTGCGCCATAACGGGCTGCAGGACGGCGATGGCCTTGGTGAAATCCGTGGCATCTTGATCGGGTGTGTGAACCTTGGGGGTGGTCTTGAAGAAATCCACCGTGTCCTCGGTGATCGAGTCAAAGTCCCCTGTTATCACGTCGAGCGGTTCGAGTGGTGTGTTGGCGCCATTCGACTTCTTTGACATTGCCTGACTTACGACAAAGTCACGCCAGTGGTTGGAGCCTCCATCGACGGCACAGCGCACGGCGGCTAAAAAGGGATTGAGGGGTAAGTGGGTGTTGAGCTCAGACCTTGCCGGGATTTGTTTTATAACAGCTCCAAACTTACCATTCCGCCACAGCAGCTTCACCACGTGCGCCGGCACCTGGATCTGGCGATTGAGCACCACGCAGACATGGCCATGATCGCCCAACTTGAAGTTCTCGTTGATCAGGTTGCCCGGCGTCCATTTGAACTCCTTGGGCGGTATTGTGTGGTCCATTTGCTGCCGGAATCCGATTGTTGTTTTCGTGCACAGGAGGCGGTGGGCGGTGGGGTGGGTGGTGTGCGGGTGCTGGTGCGCCGGCCTGCCAACTCGGGTGATTCGGATCAAACCGAATCCCTGGCCGGAGGAGCGGCGCATCCAATTGAAGGCGGCCCCGGGACCGCTCGGCGGTGTCATTGTGCGGCAGCCCGTGCCGTAGATTTGAACCAAATTCATAAAAACTTGAAAGAATACGCCTGGACAGTTTGCCTTTTTGAATAATTTGAAAGTTCGTTAGAAACGTGGTCTCTGGTCACACTATCCGCAAGTTGGCAGTCCCTTAGGGATGGACTAAAGCCGGGCGATGTGGCGCCAAATTCAAACTACTGATAATATCAGTTTATTATTTTGAATTTAAGGTTGATCAATGTTTAGTCATTATGGTTATGAGACTTATGTCATTTAAGTACTTTCGTAAGATTTGTTTTTTTTGCATAATGTTTTGAAATGATAATTTAGCAAAAATGTTCCATGTTTAAATTAAAAATATAACAGCTAATAATATTCATAATTGCAAAGTGTTTATGTATATATATTAATTATATTATTAATATTAATTATATATATTAATTATATTATTGATTCAAAGTTACATATTAATTTTTAATCTACATAATTACAAAATACATCCTAATACTTAACCATTTAACTAACTATTATTATTGGTCAACAAAAACAAATATCAAAATGTGTTTTTCTTTTATATAACATACGCATAAAATAGTTTCATACAACTAAAGAGCATTCCAGTGATTTGTGCCAACTATTTAAGCCAATTATTTTGACCGCAGCAAGCATACATTTTAATTTAATGCCCACATTCCGGAGCATGCAGCCTCGGCCAAATACTTATTTTTCATTCAATAGACAAGTTAATCCCTCGGTAAACTTTTGTGGCTTAGGTTAATGAAGCCGCTGGCTGGTTGTTGATGAACAGCGGAAACAAAAAGCTGGCCAGGACGTCGGGCAGCCAGACTTATCGGGGGTGTGGTGGGGAAAGTCGCAGTCGTATCACAATACTTTTGTGCTCGAACCTCCGATGCCAGCTGTATCAATATTGTTACAGTTCATTTTGTTTGACCTACACAAATAAAGGCATTTATACGGATCCTGTGGCCAGACCATGAGCACATCCTCGCCAGGACCCCTGGCCATGGCCTTTGGTGAAACCCCTTTTCTGGATTCTGATTGACAGGGGGCGTGGCTGGGCCACCCAGCTTCCAGGGGGTGAAGTTGAATGGCTTTGCATGCCACGTCTGCAATGCATTGTCCAATTGTTAAACCCAACCATTTTATTCCTGTCCGGTTGCAAACTTTTAAAGCTATGCTGTATTAAGCGGAAATGAAAAACCATTGGCTTAACAGTAAGCATTTAAGGAAAAAATTTCTGAAGCAAACTATGAATAATGTTTAAAAATAATCCCAATTAACTTTTTATTAAATTACAATGAAAATATGTCAAACGGTTAATAAATGGAATTTAACAATTCTTTTAGGAATTTTTGTTATTAATGAAAGACAGCTTAAAATTGAAATGAAATGTAATGTGATAAAAAATGCCGAAAAAGGAAAATAGTTATAATTTACTACTAAAATTGATGAAAAAAAGTTAAATATTTGGAATATATCAAATTAATGGTTTATGGAGTCATATAATATACAATTTACTAAAATAAATCTTTAAATTTTAAAAAATCTTTCAAGTCGTTAAAACAATGCATTTATTCCGCAGATACTTGTAGTTTTTTTTTGACAATTCTCATTTTTAATTTATTCTTGAATAATTATAATTAACTTAAGGAACGTTTGTTACTCACAATAAAAATAGAACAAAATAAATACATTACAAGTTTAATTTAATTTGAAATTTTTCGTTTCCAATGAAAGTTTCCCCTAAGAAAGCGTACAATTTAAAGTAAATGTAAGGACGCGGAATCCTTGAAGAAGTTGCTCCTCCCAAAGCAGCCATAAATAAATAAAATTACACTTGTACACGCATGCCTTTGGCGTATTCGTTCGCCTTTATACGACTTTGAAACGAATTACTTGCGTTTGCCGAGTGACTTTAATACCCTATAACGCAGGGTAGTTACCTTTTCAAGCCAATTGCCATCTAAGCCATGGTCCAAAGTATCCCCAAATCGGTTTAAATATTTTGCTGAAAGAGCAAAGGTCCAAAAGATTTACGTTTGCATTTTCTGGGACACTGCGTTGCACTCACACACACACACACACACACATCAAGTGCAACATGTTGCGCGAAAATGTGTTCGGTGGCAGAGATTTATGTCCGCTCGCATCAAGGTATAAATTTGCGGATTTAAGACCTGGCTGGTTTTTTAAAGATAACAACTATTAAATTCTCAATGACTGGGTGTTCGTGCTCTATTTACCTGGCCGGCAGCTCGTTTTCGCATGCAACTGCAACTGCAACTAATTGCTTGCAGCTCGAATATGTGACACATATATGGTTTTTATAGTTGCGAAATTAAAAACCAGATGCATCTTTGCGCAGTTAATTCAGATAGCACTGCACTTGCAATTCAATGCAGTACCCACCCATTTTTTGCGCTGGTTATCCTGGTTGTCCCTTTGCCCATCCTCCATCTCCTGTTTTTCCCCAGCACTTCACGGTTCAATGCACCTTGATGACGTGAGTAGAAGTTATTAAGTCACAATAGGCGACGGCTTGCTGTTTGCCAGAGTCGGAGGTTTATTTGACGACGGGTGTCCTGGGCACCCGGGTTCCGAGGTCCTCGAGCATAAGACCCACCTGCACCAGACCCACCAGACAGCGAGCGCCAAGGATGCGACAGGAAATTCATCAATGTCTCCACCGCCTGTCGCCTGCATTCGACTTGCCGAGCGCGGCAACATTTTTACCCAAAGCCTGAAATTGCCAATGACGTGGGGGAGAAGAAAGATGGGGAATAGGAAAGATATAGTCGAGGGTCCGGACCATAAGATACCATTTTAATGGGCTGTAATACATACCTAAAAAAGTATAGCATACCTTTCTGCGCTTTTTTAACTAGCTGCTAACAATTTTTGGGGGAAAATCTTGAACTTTCTTTAATTTTGTGGATTATAAAGGAACATATATTAAGAAAATATATTTAAAAACACTCGAAAAAAGATCATTATTGTTAACCATGTGTGTATCAATAAAACAATATCAAGTGTCCTCATTTTCTTAAGTTAGTTAAAGCATTTAACAAAATCTAAAAATGTACTATAAATGATTTAAGACAATGCTAGCTATTCAATTTAAGATGTATAACCTTGATAAAGAAATAATGGTTGCTTTAAATAAAACACTCATAGAATCATTATTATTTTTATAAATATATTTAAAGAACCTTTTAAATATCAAAATCCAAGGATTAGCTTGCTTCCTGCACAATGCACATTATAAAAAAAAGAAAATATTTTTTAAGAGCCCGTTTCAAGTTTTAAGATATGAAACCTTACTAAAGGTACCCTGTATAAAATAATAGAGGAAGGAGTTGTGCAAAAAGAGAAGAGCTGATTATTTACGATCCAGAGACAGAGGGAAACCGCATAAACGGATGCCGGCCGTCGGGCTTTTTTCCGCCAAGGGGAAATTATGAATTTAGGTGAGGCTGCTGCTGTTTTGCCTCGTTTCAGGGAACTTTATTCAAGTGTCGCTGCAGTTTCAGCTGTCTATATAAGCAAATGCTCTCCCCAGTGCCAGGGGATCTGTTCGGGGATTATCCTTCAGTTTGGCTGGAAACACTTGACGCGCAGAGCTAAATGTACAAGTTGATCCTTTGTCAAATTAGTGATGCGCACTCAAGTGCACAGAAACCACAAGCTGGCAGAAAAGGACTGCCCTGTTGGGTCAACTTTCCAGAACCTCGCTGACCAAACAATACTTCACATCTCATTTGCATATTCAAAATTTGCTTACTCAAGCCCAAAACCCATGTGTGTGATACTTATGTTTAACCAACCTTCATAAAAAAAACACCTCTCCTCTTTTACCATATACATAGTTGCGTTATATTTGATCATTCTGTTCTCTTTTTTGTTTTGCATTTGCATGGCGCTATGCAAATTGTATTAATTTCTGCGTTTACAATTATTGTATTACGTCAAATTAGCTTAATTATTACAAATATTCTTCCATAATGTGTCCGTAATCGAATTCTACCGACTTTATATGGGCTGTGTGTGGAGTGGAGTGCGCTGTTTGCTAGCGCATAAATCACATGGCGTATGCGTTTTATTAGTATGTATAGTTGCACATACTTTTTTGCCCTTAAATGTATAGATATATGCAAATGAAATGAATAATCATAAATCTATGCAGTTTTGATTTGCCGAATTTGTAATCGGATTTTGTGTGGATTCGCGGCATTATAATATACGCATATCGCACATTTTGTTTACATGCATGTTCATATTCAGTGGCTTTCGGTCGATTGGGATTTGATTCATCCCCATCCTCAGTTGCCATTGTAGTCCTCGATGAAAGTGTCGATGATGTAGCGCTTCACCTCGTTGATGGAGGTGCGCTTGTTGCTGCACTGCAGCCTCTCCTGGTTCTCCGGCAGGACGAGCAGTTGCTGCAGCTCCCCCTGCGATGGGAAAAAGCGAAAGTTAATGCGCAGAAAGTACATAATTGCCCGCCCATAATTGTTTCATTTGTATTGTCAACGGCCAACGGGGCGTATGCGCTATCAACGCCATGCAGGCCGAGCAATAAATACGCCATGAGCGTCAATTTGTTTACATTTATTGGTTTTTTGGTTTTTATTGAATGCATTTGAGACCAGGGGAATACAGCTTTGCGCTTTCTCTTATTATTTTTCAGAAAATAATCCTTAAATAAACATTTAAGCAGCTGTCATAAATGTGTTATGAAAGATAGCAGTCATATTTTTACTTTTGTCATTGTATTTTTAAATAACATCCTTTAAAAAGCTTTTAAAATAAAAACTCTCAACGATTTTATTCCATGATTTAAATATAATTTCATACATTTTAAATAACATAATTTTTTGATTTATTCACACATTGGTTTATTATTATCTTTTAATGTATGGTAGAAATGAAAACGCTTACTCAAAGTTTTAAAATTGTAAAACAAATGTTTGCCAACCACGTATAGTCTTACGTATTTTACCACTTCAATATTTTTAATAACCAATTGAAACAGAAGCACCAATCCTTAGAGGCACTCATGGAAATGACATGGTAAAGTCCTTTCATTCGGTGTCAAAGTAAAGAGTCAGGAACAATGAAAAAATATGCCTCCCCCGGGAAATATGATGTAGTGTCTATACTCACATTAAAGCCGCGTCCAATTTCCACATCCGCGTCCACGGGCAACGTGAAAAGTCGCTTGGAGACAACAAAACTGTTGGTCCACGCACAATCGACGTAAATCGATATGAAATCGCCATTCTGTATGCTGCACGGCGCATGGAAAATAACAGCAAAACAATAATGGTAAAGTGAGCTATTCGCAAATAATTAAACTATATATGTGGATACATATTGCTGCATTGTTAGTATGTATCAAAAACCCCCCCATACAGTGACAGTGAGAAATGTGCCGACGGTCGATGACAAATGGTGCCCACTTGAACCGAGTGTCAATTTGGCTGTGTGTCGTTGTAGCCAGCAAAAAGCAAAAACCAAAAAAAGGGACTTCGATATTCATGTTCAGGCCGTCTGTATACAGCAGAGGTCAACATAATAGCAATGTAGGTTCAATTGGTAGAGCAGCAGTTTTTATATTTTGTTATATTGCTATTTAAAAAAAATAAATTAATAAATTAATAAAACAATACAAAATATAATTATTTGTTATATATTTTTATAACTCCATGCATTTTACAAAGACCTTGATTTGTTTTTTATTTTTACAAGGAATGTGCACATTAGCCAAATTCAAAAGCATGCAAATCTCAAAACAACTTAAAAAATCTTAGAATGCCTTAAAAAAAATCAAGAATAAATAATGTTTTTTTATACAGCTTGTAAAAGCTTATAAAAGTATTTTAAGGGACTCAAAAATATTGTAATACTGGATTCACTAAACCAAAAACTTTATTATTCGGGCTTTATTTTTTCCACCGCCACTGTGTCCTGGCCTACTATTTGCATGTGTGTCAAGTGTTTGCCAGTGTGCGTTTCATGGCACAAACATTTATGCTAATAAATTGAAAATGCAAATAAACGAAAGTGTCAACGACGATGGCCATCAGATCGAAGTGAGTGCCATTGGCCCACACAGAGGCAGTGATTGCCAATCATCACAGCACATGGGGAAAGGCACTGCCACTCATCACATCCCACTTTCACCCACCTTCCGGGCTCGAACCACCCCAAACACACGCACACTTCCTCACCTGATGGCCACTTGGTGCCAGCGATAATCGTATAAATTGAATTTCACCGGCAACATTTCCGTCGCATTGTCCCGCTCGAGATACAGACGCAGTCCGTCCTGGCAGGCCTCCAGATAAAGATTGTGGGTGGCATTGCGAATGGAGAATATGGTCGCCGTGCTCTTGCTATCGTTCTGTAATATCAAGAATATTTGATTCTCGTGCCATAAAGAATCCTTAAAGAGGCCCCACCTTAGACCTCAGTGTGACCATTAGTGTGAAGTTGAGCAGATTCCGCCAGCTCCTTATGTAGCCCATGTTGTAGGGCGTCGACGGTGTGGGACTAAAGGCAGTGCCCATCAATCCCACCGTGGTAATATCCGCATTTGAGTACGGATCCGGGTAGGAGGAGGCGAAGGAAGCATCCGAGGATTGGGTGGGCAGCTCCTCACCCATCGGCAGCTTCTTGTAGAATTTTAGCAGATCACTTATATCATCTGAAAAATATAAAATTATATATAAAATTAACTTAACGATTGGCCGCCCAGAAACAAAGTTTTCGCAACCTTTCTCTCGATTTTAAAACTAAGCCAATTCCTAGGTAATTTAGTTCTCAAAGTCGAAAACAAAATCGAGGCGACTTTCAACTCCACTTCAAGATTGCTTCTTCTTGAAAAATAATTTCGAAAGTACTTTTGACTTGCTTTCAAGAACGATTCTTCTTGAAAAATAATTTCGAGAGTACTTTTGTCTTGATTTCAAGAACTTTTCTTCTCAAAAATGTGAAGAAACAAATTTACAAATTGATAAATTTGGATCTATGTTTTTTTTTCAACTCTAAATTTTGGTTGTGTAGAAAATAAATTTGATTACAATGAAAAAATTGATTGATAAACTCACCACTGCACTCGAAGCTGTTGCAGTTGCGCTGCTCGATGTTGTATCCCTCGCAGAGGAGTGTGGACAGGGCCACGCTTTTGGCAGGCCTGTGTTTTTTGTGCTGACTGCTGGCACGTGCCTTCCTGGTGCCAACTCTGGAGGTGACTCCCCCTGCTCCAACTGCAACTCGGTTCCCATCCCGGCCGTTGTGTGCACTCGGCACAAACCTGACACCCTCGTTGGCCACACCTCCTGTTCCTCCTTCACCATCTCCATCTGATGGTGGTTCATTACCGCCGCTTGTTTCTCCCGGGGTTCTGGGATTCGGACTCGAGTTGAGATGGGAATGGGCACGGACTCTGGTCTGCGGCATTATAGTCGTAGCTTGGTCAAATTTATGCAATGACTCGTCGCCACTTGCCCGCATTATGAGCAGGTCGTTCTCATCCTCATCATCTGCCAGCAGATCGTTATTGCCATCGCTGAAAGTGTCCGCCTCCTTGGACACGGTCAGCTCAACGGCGGCCTCATCTTCCGCATCCTCCGCATCGTCCTCGTCATCGTCCTCCAGGTTTATGTTCATGTTCATGTCCACCAGCGGATTGTCCAGCAGGCAGCGCCGGAAGCGCTGCTGCACCCCCTGACCACAGGTCACACTGCACAGGGTGAAGTCGCTCCAATCGTCCCAGCCTGATTGCCGATTGTTGGCAGTGAGTTGAGGAAAATACAAATAAAGGTGAGTACTTTCGGAGAATGTTTAATTTTCCAGTCATAAAAAAGATTAAACAAATGTTTAAGGCCTTAATAACATTTTCAGGAGTGAACAAACTTTTTTGTTAAAAGAATTAAGAGTTATATGAACAATATCGCTATCTATACTCATTAAGTTGGCAGAGCGGCAGCAGAGAAAATTCGTATCCCGCGGGCTCTTTGTTCTGCTTCTGCTGACGACCACTGTTTTTATTTTTTTTTCGTTAAATAAAAAAAACTGCTCATAATTCAAGTATATATCTATTGTAGTAGCTTATCCTATATTTCTCTCTGTGCATAAGTATTTGGGAATCCGTTTTATTCGCATACTAAGGGCAATAAAAATAAGACATCATCGTGCCAAATTTTAGTGCTGCTTGTTCTTCGGACTAGAGGCCTTTCATTCAGCATCCGCAATTCAAGGCAGATCCTCGGTGGGCGCGGATGCCTCGCCGCTTGACACAAAAGTCAAGTGTTGCTTCCCTCGAGTGGCGGTGGTGCGGATTGCCAGCTTGAGGGATTGGGAGGGGAGGAGGAGGCCCTGCCCCACATCTGCTATATCTGCAACATCTGCTGCGTCATCGAGAAGTTCCCTTTTTATTATATGTATGAAAGTATTTTTCATTTTATTTTATTTTGCTCTATTTTATATTCTGCCCCTTTCAAGGGAGAAATGCCTCTCCAGCGACTGGCTGGCGATTGCTATCAATCTTCATCAAAGATTAATCTCTCATCTGGGCTCATGAAGTCACAATAGACTGACGAATAAGCCAAATATGTTGAGGAATTTTAAGTGCTGGCCGCATTTCACTCGCTGTTGAATTACTTAAAAGCCCAATTGAGGAGGGATGGGATATAAGCGGCTTTAAATAACAGAGTCGCTGGCAATTATGTTGCGATATTCGAGCGGGTTGGAGATTTTGGCCCTCCAGTGCCAATTACCACTGATTGCCCCATCCGAGCCAGGACCTCCTGACCAGTGGCCTCTAGTTTGGAAACCATATCCCGCCGGGTTCATCCAATACTCGACAAACATCCGACCGGAGCGATTTGCTCAACAATGCAACAACTAACAAGCGAAATGCGATTAACTAACGGAAGCGACGGAAGCCTGGCTGGGAAAGTCCTGGGGGGAAAAAGGAGACAATCGGGTGGGGACAGGATTGATGCACTCGGAAAAATATTCATAAGGTAGGGATTTATTTAGAATATTATTCAGTAAGGTCGATTTTATAATCCGCTTGGAGTTTCTTTTCAAATTGGGAGTATAACAAAGGTCATTAATATCTTTCGGCGAAATTCGGGTGTATTACAGCGGTCAACAACACACAAAGTAATGTCATGGTAACATGTGCCGTGTGTGTTGCGGCAGAGCGTCGGCAGAAAAATTGGTTCCTTAAGAACTGCCTGCGCAGCGCTTTAGCAATGGAATCACATCTGCTAATTTGAAATTGTATAACCAATTTTTTTTAGTCTTATACTAAATTTTGTTTAAAAATTTCTTGGAGACCATTTAAAATTGAAAACCAAATTTAGTTTTCAGTGTACAGAGCCAGGACACAGGAAGTGGCCGCTTACCCAAATGCTTCCAGATATGATTCTCGAACTGCGGCGTCCAGCGATGCAGACCGTTGACGCTGATTTGCAGCACATCAGTGGCGCCACCCACGGGCGGTCGTTGCAACTGAGCGGGGCGATTGGCGGCAGAGGGAGTGTTTCCGCCTTCACCTCCCCCTGCGGAGGATGATGCCGTCGCAGCGGGCAGCAGTTTGCCAAAGGCAATTAATTCAGCCGGCAGCATTTTCAGCATGTTATTATCGAAACAACGCAGTGGCTGGAGGGTTGCATTTAGCTGGCTGCAGGATGTAAAATAAAGTGGCAAATGTAAAGGTAAAGTGGACAAAATGAGGATGGTCATGACCACGATGGCTTACCCCTCGTACTGAAAGGCTGACTCAGCAGCAGCGCCACTCCAGGAGGAGGAGCCACCGCCCGGGGAGCCACCGCCCGACCCTCGGCTCCTGCGTCCCGAGCTCCAGGACATCAGACCGCCGGCTCGCGGGGACATTGGGTCCTCGGCATCGCCACCGCCGTTGGCCATTTTCAGCAGCGAGGCGCCCTTGTATATGGTTTCCGGCGTTAATGTTATTAAAATCGTGTCCTGTGCCGTCGACTCCACATCCATGTCAGTGAAGACCCGGGCGGCCAGGGCCTTGACAATCACCGGACTGCTGCGAATCAACTCGGCCATGCCCTTGTGGGCACAGGGATGGGGCAGGGGAGTGCCCCCGGCGGAGGCCAGGAGCTGCAGCAGCAGGAGGAGGAGCAGGGGCAGGGGCAGGGGCACCCGCGAATAGATGTCATCGGCTCTCATCACGGGTGCACCTGGATTTGGCCCCTCCATGGATCCTTTATCTCGGCGATAAAGAGTGTCCTTCCTAGCAACACTCGCCGGTTGGCATGGCAGCTTTTTATCGCTTTTATCGCTGCGGTGGCTCAATTTACTTTCGGCAAAAGTCACGTTCCGGCTTTGATTCCACTGGGTTCCAGATGCGGATGCGGATGCCCGGATCCGCCCCTTTCCAGAGCACGGGGCACTTACACAGCACCTGCATTCATCGCTGGCCTGCGGAGAAAGGTACGGAAAAAATACATAGAGCGTGATTGAGGTGGTGGTGGAGGATTGCCAAAGGACAAAGGGACAAAAGAACAGCAGAGCCCCAAAGAGTCTCCAATTCTATTCAAATAATGGAGTCGGTTTTTGCATGATAATAGCTGCAGGTTGCAGGTTGCAGTTGCTACTTTCTGCGATGATTTATATGAAATGTTATATCGCTTTCTGTACATAAATTTAAATCTTTTCCATTTGCCCAAGGACTCTATGCAAAATATCGAATTTATATAAAAAGCATTTTCTTTCATGCCAATAAGTGCAATATCAAATTTCCATGTATTAAATGTATTTCTGACTCAGATTTCTTGGTTGGAATTATATTTATTTTCTGCCAAAGCAAATTAAATTGATATTCTACTTGGTTATTTTTAAATTAGCATTGAAGAAACTGAAGTTCTTTTAAAGGAAAATGGTCTATAGCTCAACTGAATTTTATATATTTATGTTTAGGTTGATTGTATAATAAATTCAGTTAGCTGAAACAGATTTGATTCAAGTTTGGTTCCAATTAAACTGAAAAATATCCCTTTTTACCTAAGGACGAATACTAAAACATTGGTTTTCAGATTTATTTATTTAAAAACTACTCTCAACCACCTGAATTTCAAACCAAAGAAGTGGTATTTACGAGAATTTATAGCGGCTATAAAAGGTTTTCATGGTAACAAGCAGCTTAAGGACAAAGATTACTCCGGGACAGGATCACAGGATGCAGGGTTTGGGGCCATCAAAGCAGCAGCATCCTGGTGCAGGAAATAAATATCTGGATTAGGTTTTTCTGCAGCAATGGTGAGCAAACAATGGCCAGTGGAAGATGCAGTTCTCGGGGCTTCCAAGGGAGTGGAAAAAGTTAAATCCACAACATAAACTTGCAATCAAATAGAATTTCTACGCACATAAGCACTGCAATCGCTGTTGGCCGAAACAATAAGGCAGCAAAACATTTTTGGGGCAGATAAATGTGGCTGTTCCGAATTTTCTGGTAACGTTGCGCATCCTTTACGTTCTTTTTCGATGCCACTGCGAAATGGAAAACACGAGCAAATATGGCACCGAATGCAAAAATGAGAGCCCCTCGATTGTTTTATGGCCAGTTTTGTTCTATCGGTTGGCCCAGAAAAACGGCGAGAAGCGACCGAGTTACCAGCTCTGTTCCGCATTTCCGCTATCCCACTCCCATTTCCGCTTCCGTTCGACTGACCGGCAGGTCGTCACTCACATTCATTCAACGAATTCTATTCTCAGGGGGCGGCAATCAGTGTAATTGTTATTGTTTTTTGCCACCCTCCCCCCTGCATTCATTGCCTCCCTAATCCATTTTGTTTTGCCTTCGTTTTGTTGCTCAGTTGAACTTTTGCAAATTGGCAAAGTTACTGCCTGCGACAATCTGTTAAAAGCTTTTGAATTCCAAATAGACTTGGCCAAGGTGGGCAAAGGCAAGGCACGTCCCTCTATAGATATATTTATATAGGTACATAAATCAGGCGGAAAAGTCGGATGGCAAAGCTAAATGCATATTTTATGCCGCGGTTCTGCGGCTGGCCGTTGGGGAATACTCGGACGTCCCATCACCGAAAATTAGTATTGTTTTCTGATTTTATGGTTTTATTGCTTTACTTTTGTCGAGTCCTTTTTTGGTCTTTTTGGTCTTGAAGGGAGCAAATCGAACCCACACACACACATCGATTTCGATTTCCCTTTGAAGGCCCGGAAAAAGGAAACATCAAAATACTTGTTTCCGCCCACGCTGTGACACTTCAAAATAGGCGGACATTATTATGAACAAATTGAAGAAAGTCAGGCCAGGCATGTGTGTGCGTATGTGTACTGAAAATAATTTTGCTAGAGCTAGACATTCAAGAAAATATCAAACGGATGTATTTAAATTAAAACGTCTATATTTCCCTTTAACAAATATATTAGCTTCTAGTTTCTTATAAAAATAAATTGATAGCACTAGAAATGTTTAAAATTTTCCAAACCTCGAATCGCCCTTTTCTACCAAAATTCGACCTATAAAGATTTAAGTTATGAAATACATTGCATGACCATTCATTCTATATATTGCTAATAAAACTAGCTTGACTTATAGAGACAACGAGTTAAGAAAGTTTACGTTACGAAAGCTTAACTGTGGAATTAAGGAATTCAATATTTATTATTTAGAATTTAATAAATAAATAATAAAAAAGTATTCAAAAATGGTTTTACTTATTTTCAATCTCTTAAGAATGTATATGTTTAATATAATGATCTATACTTTAATACACTCCCCGAAAAACTTATTTTTCCTTACTGTGTGTGTGCGTGGGTGCCATTATGGGAGCGATGCTCGAGATGATTGAATATCAAAAGGCAGTTGGCTCAGGCAAATCTCCGACATGCTTCGAGTGGTCCCTGGACCGCCTGACAACAATGTGAGCAGCGGGATGCGAGTTTAACAAGAGTGGATCCCCGAGGACTCGTAAAACTGATAGCCACAGCCCCTTCCCCCCATCACCTCGGTCGACTGGGCAAGTTTAAAGGCTCAGCACGTTTGGCCAAACTTCCACAAGTGGGTCCCTTTTTTTTGGGTCAGGGATTGGAAGCAGAGAACGGGAACAAGGGCAGGAATATTTTGTACCCAAATTATGCCTGGAATTACGGGCACAATACCAAAGAGAACACTCCTCCCTCCTCCCAGACGAATCAAACTGACTGAAGTCCCCGGCTGTTCCACACGCACACGCAATTATCCTCGGGGACAACTGTCGCCTTTTATCTGTGCGAATGATTAAGCTCCAAGTGTCTTAAAATTAATTTTATAGTGCCTGAAAGCCCAGGGACGAATACGAATACGAATCCCACGAATCCAACCGGGCGTATGCGTAATCTTCCCAGCCATTAGTTGGATCCGCACCAATTGTATGGGCATAGTGCTAAAATAGTTTTATCTGCCACGCGCTATCTTCGAGATACTTAATTCCAGCAGGTCCCAATATGTAAATCACTTGCAGTCGGAGTTCGTGTTTCACTGGCTCAACTTTTCCTGCCCAGGAATTTCCCTAAGCTCCTCTGCGGTTGTATTAAATTCCGGTCTTATTGATTTCCTCTTTCTCTCTCTGCAGTTAAGCCATTTGTATTTATATATTCGACCGATTTTTCACCTTAATCCCCAGCTCAATTAACCAACAGACTTAAATCATAACAAATTGGGGTAACTGGTAAATCCACTTTATAACTAAAACAAATATTGGCCGGGGATATATTTCAATTTTCGGTATTTGAATTATGCAAACTCATTTGAGACGAAAGTGAATTTATTGCCGGTTCCGGAGCACCCCTGTAAAATTTATGCGCACAATTAATTTGAAAATCCCCAATCTCTGCCAGCATCATATAGTACATATATAGGGAGCGTCACCCCGACATCCATGGCTTCAAAACACAAGATAAAATATACCTGCAGTAGTAGCGATTAGCG
The DNA here is from genome assembly GCF_014743375.2 of Drosophila subpulchrella. NCBI lineage: Eukaryota > Metazoa > Arthropoda > Insecta > Diptera > Drosophilidae > Drosophila > Drosophila subpulchrella. The sequence goes on from NC_050609.1 coordinate 15,921,563, forward strand.
ACGTAAGTCGACTGCGAAGACGGGTGTCCAATTAATTAAAATCCGTGCGGATTATTTGCTGAGCGTATTTGCTAATTGGGCCAGCTTCGAAGCTCTGATTAGACTCCTCTGCAAATACGAGTCCTTTTTGGAGTACAGGACTGGCGTCAGCAGTTAAACGTTAACCCGCCCGACTTAAGTGGCCTCTTCCCGCTTTCAGCTTCCAGCTTAATGAGTCCTTCGAATGCGAACTTTATAGTCGAGGTCGGCCTTCATTTCCGCTCCCCAAACTCCCCCTTTTCCACCGGTTTTCTGGCCCCTGGTGGAAATTGTAATTATAATGCCACTTAATGGCATAAGAGCGTCTCTGTTCTTGTTGTTTTCTATGGCTCTTATCGTTATTGTTGCGAATGAGGGAGTAAAGTGGGCTTGCAGGCATCCTATATACTCCCAAAGGTCGATGTTAAATGGATTTAACAGGCCAACTTAGGTGCTACCATCGAAATCATTGGGTTATGCTGGGTGGTTCCATTATCCATTTATCCATTATCTATGGCAGGATTATTTTTATTGCAACTGGGAGGAGGAAAGAAATTCGCTGGCCCGGAGATAACCGCAGATATTTTGCGCTGACAGAGCAAAAAGTTGCCCCATTACAAAGGACTGCACATTAACCAATGGTATGTAAATGGCTCTCCCTTAACCCCCTAAATCTCCCTCCATTCCCCTTGGCCTGGCCCACATTAACCCATTTGGCAAAGCTGGCCGACAGACAGAAGCGACTGTCAGTTGCCAGTTTCCAGTTAGCATTTACCCATTTACCATTTACCAGTCGAGCGAGAGTTGCCAACGGCCATTAACAATGCAATTTTGTAACAATATGAAATTGTGGCTGTGGAATGGCTCAAAGCGAGCCTTATGCGATGAGGTTGCCCTGCAATTAGGCAGCTTGCCGCACGAACTAGCACTCCACCGTATGTGGCTCAGCCACCACAGAAGGCCGAGCACATGCATCAATCTCAATCTCCAAAGACCCTGCCACAAGTTGCAAATATTTTGAGTTGGTCGCTTGCAGCCCATAGAACACCGATATGTAATTTAAAACCAGGGGGGAATCCAAGGGACTTAGGTGTAAGAGGTTTTGGATAAAAAATTGGTTGTAAACCCAGAAATTCCAGAAAAATTGTATTACCCAAAATGTAAGAATTATTACTCTTCCTTTATATTCTAGGAAAAATACGCAAAAATACGATTTGAGGCTTAATATTATCTTGATTTTGTTTTTATGTTTTCAAAATATAAGGACAGAGAAATTAATTAGGTAGTAATTCCTAAATTGGAGGTACTTTTATTCCCAGTGAAGCAAACTTTTTAAACACAACATTTTAAATAAAACATAAACCACCTAACATAAACCAACAACCGTGAATGAATTTTAAATTAATTTAAATAATTTACCTAAGGATTAAATATTCACTTTTTCTGCAGCTGATAAGGTATCCAGTTTTTTATTTATTATTTAGTTATAAACTTCAACTATAAACTTTTGGTTAGTTTTTAAGTCACTCTATTAAACTTTTAAAAATTTTTCACTCATAGGAGAGCATCACTGTAAAATGTAAGTATTGATTTAATTTTTTTTTAAATTTCCTTCTGGGAAAGTTAAAAATAATACCGGATCACACAACTATTTAAGCTTGTAATCTGATTTGGATGCGAACGCAAATTAGATTACTCTGTGGTCGCTTTGTTGCACTAATCATTCGGAAACTGCATTTCGTTTATATTGTTTTTTGCTAGCTGAGTTTTAATACCCTTTTCACTCTTCAGATTGTTGTTTTTATTTATTTGCCACTTTTCACCGCATTGTTTGCTAATTAAATTTGCCAAGTCCACAAGCGCACACTAATTACAGTTTTTATTGCTTTGCTGAAACAACATCGACACGAGGAGTTCGGTGCTTGAAGTTTCGAGCTTGAAGTTTGATAACAGTTTTTGGTTTTTTCAGGTTTTCCGCTTTTAGAAGTTTTCCGGAGAAGCGCCACGAACCAACTGATTTGGCCATGGCCAGAACAGGCCCCTTTATAGGCGTTAAGAAACCGTGGAAAAGCGCCTGCGCGGATAATATTTTGAAACCTGCTCCCATTTCCGTTTTCCAAAACACAAAGCCGGCTGTTTTGCTGGCCGTCTATGGTTCTTAGCCCGCTGCTCATTTACCGCCCACCATGCCCCCTTTTTAGGGCGTTTGTTTACACGGGGACAGCTGAGGTCGGTGCAACAAAGTTTGAAGCCATCCAAGGCACTTGCCACTTGCCACTTGCCACTTGCCACTCGGCACGCGGCTGTCATGCCAGCCTTAAGGAGCCCCACTCATGTAGATATATATAAAAGATATACATACTTTCAGGGGGATGTGTACTTCGTGGTATTACATTGAAGTTTTAATTGAATTGCGGCTGCAAGTTTTAACTGCATTCTGTGGGGAGAATCCTCTGCGTTTTCGAAAGCCCGCAAAAGGTGCGAGAAAAAACTTGGCCACAAAACTTTCAGACTTCAGCACTCAAGTTTTTCACTTTTCATCTGCCGGCAGTGCGTAGCTTGTGCTTCTGTTTAGCCCTTTTAAATGCAGTTAACAAATGCAGAAAACTTGGTGTGGATAAGCCCGCATTCAAAATAGCTGCGCCTGCAAGTAGGCAACAGTGTTTTCATTTCCGGTTGCCGTGGGTGTGTGTGTGTGTTTCTATGGGTGTGTGTGTGTGTGTGTCAGTGAGAGCGTGTGAATCTGTGTCGAACACCTGTTGTTGCCATTGTTGTTGCAGCCTTATCGCCTTCTTGGCCATTTCGTTTATTTTGTGGGGCCGTAAAAGTTTTGATTTCGCCTGGTGCTAGCCTTCCTTCATTGCTTTTTTCTAACTAAGGGTGTCTGTGAGTCTTGTGAGAAGGTAGACACTCCATAAAGTAGGGCAATCTTTAAGAATTAATGTATTTTGTTAAAATAAAATGCAACAAATAAAATATCTATTTTTATAGGTACAATCATCAAAATAAATTTTTCTACATACTTATAATGTAAAATGTTCAAACAAAATATAAATGGATTAGTGTACTTTTACATAATAAAACTTACTTAATAAAGTATTGACACTTTTTAGGAATAACTATCAAAATAAATCGTTGGACATACTCCGATTTTCAAATATCCAAAAAATAAATAGGTATAATTAAAAATCTGTTTGTCATATTCCTATTTTTAAGAGCACAGGCTAGGGTATTTAAAACATTGTTACCCTTTCTCAATATTTTTTCCTTCTGCTATCTGTTTTGTTTTCCATGTCGCACCATTGTTGGGCTGTCGTTCTGGGTGGCATGGCCCCTAAGTACCTCCACCAGGTGTTTTGATTTATTGCGGTTTGGTTAAGTGCGGGCACAAACTTCATTTAGGTCCCCAGACCTTGGCGAAACTTTTTGCTGAACAGACCGAGGATTATAACCAACGGCATGCTAAAAAGCAGAGGTAAATACACAGGTCTAAGAGGTGCAAGTTGTGGAAAAGCTAAAAATAATTGCTTAACATTTGCGGTAAGTTTGATGTGAATCTTGAACAGAACATTTACAATTGGAGCAATTAATCATGTTTATCAGATCATAAACATTTGAGAGCAGTTTAAAGCTTTAGTTTTACATAGCCTTATAAAGGCAAATCCACAATTGCCGTTTTATAAACTAATTAAAATGGTTGTAATGAAATGAAATCAATGGCTTTTACATTTCGTATATTGAAAATGTAATTTTATAAAATTCGAAACCCAACTCAACTGAAGAGGCAGTAACCAAATTTTGTTTGAATCCCATTCACACCCAATATGTGCTGATTATTTATGCCCTTTATCTGCCAAAACGCCGCCAGTGTGCTAACCCATTTAGCTGATTTAGCACCCGCTGGCCACACACTCCCGCCCCCCAATAGCCAAATCTGCCACGCCCCTCAGATCCTTTGTGTTCATCCGATTCGGTTTGGAGCCCACTTTGCAGAAGCTAATTACAATTACGGCCCATGGAGAAGAGGGGGAATCGAGCGCCGGGACTCCCACTTGGCCATCGAGCTCCAAAACATAGCCATGCATATTTAATTCTCATAGCCATGTTCCACTTCCAATCTCCCACTTCCGGCCACGATTCTTTTGGCGCTTTGCAAGTGTAACTTAATTTGAAGGGCGGAGGCCAAAACCAGGCCAAAAACCATTTGGAACATGCACAATTTTGACACCAACCAGCCACACAGCCCAGTAACAAGTGCCATTCACATGGACCGGACGTTTTTCATGGGAACTCAATTAATGGAGCATGATCTTAATGGGTTCCTACAACCGAACAGCGACCGGCGACCATCGCGACTCATCTGAACCCATCTCTATGTGGACGATGGCCAACGAGGCGTACAAACACATGCCTCTCGCTAAGTGCGCCAAATCAGCAGAACTCTAATTGGAGGCGGATGCCGTTTGGTCCTTAAAAAAAAAAGGGAAAGAGATGGCTGCCGGCTGAAAAAAATGTATTTTAGACGAGGGTAAAGCCAAAGCCTTCTTCCCCTTCCTGATTTCCTGATCTGGTGTGCGATGAATTGGCGAACGTTTGCCGAGCAATTAAGAGGCCAGGCGTCAATATTCCGATGAGTTGGTCCTTGTTTTATTGGCCCTCGTGTGGCTTTGAAGTTGCCTGTGGGTTAAAGCAAGTGTGTAGGCTTAAAAAAGCAAAAAATGTTGTATTAGGCCAATTTTATGTTAGATATAATGATCAAAATATAGAATATCATACTTATAAGCTCTGAAAAAACCGAAAAGCTTGGGAAAGCGTGAATACAATTTTTTCCCTAATCAAAAAAAAATAATGGTCAATATATGGAATGATATAACTCTATGAAAGTAAAACCTCTTTTTATTAAAAAAAAGGCGTTTTTAAACATTGTAAAAATATTGAAGTTTGTAATTTACAAATACTTTTGTCGCCTTGAAACACGGAAAAATCCGATCACAATATGGAACATCTTCAAACCAAGTTTGTTTTTAGTAACTTGCGTATACTTTACTTGCTTCTGATCAATAATCATAATAACAACTGACTTTCGTTGTTATTAAGATCTGTGTTAAAATGGAAAAGAACGAAACCATTGTTTTTCCACACACCATTAGAAATCGTTGAAGAAACTTGACCTTAATCGCGGCAACACTCAACTCTGAAATCCGATATCATTTACACTTTCAAAACGTGCAGTGAGTTGAGAAACGAGTGCAATCTTGGGAATATTTAAATATTTATTCAGACGATTCGGGGGTAGAACGTTCAATACCCCACGTGATTTTTACCTTGGCAGGCAAATGCAATCAGAGGCCATAAAGTGGGGTCCCAGAAAGAGGAGGCGAGGGCGAGGGCACTCGACTCCTGGCAAACGAGGCTAATATTTCAGGGGCTCGCACGGCGCGAAGCAATTGCTTTCCGGCTGCCAGGACTCGCTCGAGTGTTTACTGGCAAATTTGTAGCTCGTAGCCGAGCAGATGGCAGTCGACAAAATACAATTTAAACGTGCAACCGGCGGCAAGTCCCGTGGCATGTCATAGATTCCGATTCCGATTCCGGAACCGAATACCATACCCCGCCGCTTTTTGTGGCAGGGCCACAGCCACTATGCAAATGTGTTGCGTTCTGCGGAATATCTTCATACAATAATCTTATCAACGCATCGGCTGGCATGTGGCATGTGATATGATGATATGGCATATGGTGCAACAGGGTTATGGGGGAGTTGGGTGCTTAAGTGGGTGACGAGTTGGGCTGCCGAACCGCAGCCACTTGGCATATTGCGGCTGACAGGTTTATGATGGATTGCCGGCTCCTTTTGCCTCGGAATGTTGCGATAGGATTTAACTACGCATTTGTGTTTATGCTGGGAATTTTGTTTTTTTTTTGTAATCCTCTTATATCACTAGATGTGTACTTTTCAATTTTTACAAACAATATTGTTATATGAGCTTAAAATCGATTGATATCTTTGGCTTTGTCAGGATGATGTGATGATAACTTGGTTATCCAACTGAAGTTCTTTCCCCTGGCTAACTAACTTATCCAATCAAATCGTCAGGCTCACATTTTCTTTGTTAATCACTGAGTGCTTAGCAACATCCATTCAAAAGTGACGACAGTTCCTCAAAAGAACCCAGGAAACCCTCAATTTTTTGCGCTGCCGCATGCTGTTTATGTTTTGTGCTCGTTAATGAGATTTATTGCGGGCCACTGTTACAAAATATATATACATTATTACCCATATCAGGGCGGGAGCAGCGAGACAAGCAATTTAATTTTTAATTTTCCAAATGAATGCCTCCAAATTAGGCTCGTTGTTGGGGAGATTATCAGAGGCAATGCACGTGAGTGGGCTTTCTGAAAATCGGATCCCATCTATTAAAGTGCTTTTTTTTTACTGGATGTAGGACTTTAAGCCATTGTGAAATGTTTAAGCCGCCTTAAAGGGATTTATTTCGGGGTTTTATCGCTTTCCGAGTGGATGGGCATACCCAGACCCCACTCCCTTCACACTTGACCGATATTCAATTACCCTATACCATCACCAGGGTATCGCACGCGTTGTTTTTTCCCTATTGACCATTATTTGCCGGCCGTTTGGGCCATTTGCTCCTGTGACTGATGAAGCTGAAAAGCCTCCGGAGTTGGCGGAAACACAAAAAATCGCGTGTGAAAATGGGATTTTCCCCCACATACTCTTAACCTTCAGCGACTGCGGTAAACGCTGCTCATTTGGCCAGATAATTTATTTTCGCATATTAATTTTACCCAGCTCTCGGACAATTCGCTGCGAAATGGGAAATTTGTGATAAATGAGCGGCGCTTAAATGCCCGGGGATTCCCCGCGACGCCGCCGGCTCAAGGAAATTATTATCCTGAAACGCCCATTAGAGAGTGTGTGCCCAAAGATATGCCACGTGTATGCATATGCGGACGTATATAATGTACGTGTCTGTACACTTAAACTACAATTCAGGCGATAAAGCCACTAATCAAAATGCGAATGCTAAACGACTAAGGAGCTAAAGTTTTTGGGAGCAATGTTTGCGAAATTTATGGCCTTAACTTTGCGTAATTATTTATCAGCCGTATAATGGTTCCTTAAATAGATAGAAATGTGTGATTTTGCTAATTAAATATTAAAGCTGAAAAGTAAAGAAAAAGTAATCATATAAATAATCCTTTCAAAAACAAAACCCATTTACTAAGTAAGTTATGTCAACAACTTTGGAAAATCATTTATCATCCGTTAAATTTTTGCCTGAAATTGATAACAAAAAGTGTGGTTTTGTTATCACTAGTTTTCCACTTAGACCAACATTTAAGATTAATGTTATAATGAAATAATTCTTTCAATAATTTCATCAATTTTCAGTAATTTTTTGAACACTACACCATTATTCTCTAAAAGATATTGAATAGATTTGATTAGGTTTATTTCCCTTAACACTTAACTAATATTTTGTAAAAGCAATTTAACCCATTTATTTTTTCGACTGTACGAAAGTCGGCAATTTAATTGCTTTCTGGGTTCTCCGGAGCAGATCTCTGACGTTGAAAACAATGTGTCATATGCATTGCAGATACAAGCCGTTGACGGCTTCCAAAATCGGTGAATTTATCAGGCTTACACGGTGGACAAGGGCAGCCAAGTGATGGATGAAGCTCCGTTGGCTAATGGAGAAATGAAATAAATTAGTTGTGGTTCATTCGGCACCCCTTGAACTATGCCCCATCGTACTTATCTCATTAATTGTCCTGTTCCTGTTCCTCGGGGGAAATTCTTAGCTGCGCCCCCGGAAGTATGCCACGCGCAAGATGCTTCGACATTTTCCACCATGATGGCGTTATTAATTTCCTCAATGGGAGGACAAAAGGACAACGGGAATGGCAACGGCTACGGCTCCATACATTTTTGCGCATGGCTCGATTATTGAAAAATTCTTTAGCCATCACACCGAGAATGGCAAACTGTCAACACGGCCGGGGAAAACAGCAGAGCCAGCAGCAAAAACAGGACCTCTCAACTCGAAGGACCTGCAGGCTGCACTCGCCGTCGCCGCATGCCATTCAAGGCGGAGAACAGTTGGAAAAACATGAAAGTATGCCATCAACGAACGGCCTTATGCAGATTGTGGAAATAAGGGGAAAATTATGACAGAGGTGAAAAGGTTAAAGGACAAGAAAAGACGGCTGGCTTCAGAAACAGGATAATTTTAGCCCTCAATCTTTTAAATCAACTATAATTTCACCTTTTATTTTACCTTTAATTACCTATTTTTACTTTTTTTATTTAGGGACCGGTTTAATATAACAATATAATCTCATACCCCTGTTAAACAAGTTAAAATTAAAAGTATTTAATTGTAGAGCCCTGTTCAACCCTTAAAAATTTACATATGATTATAAAAGATTTCAATAGAATATGTAAGTAAATAATGCTAGCAAATGTTCGTTCTATAAAAGCCCTAAGATTAAACTAATTTTGATGTTTGACTTAAATTTGGATTCGCTTAAGCTTGACTTATTAATGTGATTCCAAAAGTTTCCTACCAAAAAAAAAACATTTAAAAGCGCATAAGATGACTTGGTATCTTTTTCGCTAATCGAATCTAATAAACTTTTAATCCGCAAACTTTCTGACCAAGTTTGTATAAAAAACTCCTGCTTTCCTGGTGATAAAAAAATTACAAATAATATAAAATAAGCAACGTCTGCAGCCGCGCTTAACAAGGCAAACCAACATTTGTGATTTGTTTTATGGTGTGACACATTAGCGAAATTGCGCTAAATAATTTTCGGGCTATAAATTTAATGATGCATTAAGCGCGAAGTTCTTAAGGCGTCGCATCCTGCCCAGCATTTTCCGCCTATCCTCGTGGGCGTCGTTTTCCCAGCCCCTGCCCCCCTAACCATTTCATTCCATTCATTTGCAATCATTTGGCGGGTCGTGACTCCAGTTTTTGCCAAACCGGAAGTTCCCGGCCGCTTGCCAACTTCCGGCGAGGCTGCGACGCGTCGTTGGGAATTTTAACATTTCAACTTGGCACATTTGGCGAATTATTCAAATTCTTGTCATTGCTGCAAAACGAAAAAAGTCTCTAAAAGTAAAAAAAAGTCAAAAGAAGGCACCCAAAGAGAATGAAATGAGTGAAATAAACTAAAAGGCAAAGGAAAAAGAGGAGCCTCATGGAATTGGCAAAGATTTATGTCAGCCTGTGTGTGCAATGTACATATAAATGTTACGTTAGGAGGCCTTTTTTCTCGGATTTTTTTTTTGGTAGCTAGCTGGCAACCAAGTTAAGAGCGCAAATAAAATGTTTGCTCACATTTTTGTAATTTTGGAAAAATTGCTCGTTTATTGCCAGGGCATGTTTTTGCCAGGATTCCCGTTTAAATACAAAGCTGGGAATTCAGAGTAAGGAATACCAAGTAGAAAGGAAAGGGGCTAAGAAGGTAAGAAGGACGACAAGTGTCGCATTGTTTTATGTTTTCTTTTTTTTTTGTCGAGCTTGCTCCTTGAATAATTAATATTGCGCATACGACGTGTTGCTGCGACTGCCAGTCCGCACATCCCTGGCCACCGGGATGCCGCTCACTTTATTATGCTAATCAGCGTCGACTCTGTGCATATGCAAATTGCAATATCTGCCAACGAACTCCAAACTGCGAGTCATTAGCCTGCCCAGAAATACCAGGGCGAAAGTTTTCTCTTGTCTCAAGCTAAGCATAAATTATGATTACTTAATGCCACATAAATCAAACTGAAGTAAGGCAAACTCCCACCACTCAAGATTTTGATTACAATAATACATAGCAACTGCTGCCGAGTCAGCTAATTTGTCAAACGACGAGCTGTGGAGCTGTGGAATTTTGTAACTTAATCGGTGGAACAACATTACCATCCAGGGAATTGCAAATCAGGCAAATTTGCTTTGGAAATTCAACACAATTTTAATTGATGGTTGCCAGGGAGTTATGGGATAGAGTTGCGCACCTTTACATATTCGACTGTCATAAAATACTAATTACTCATTGGTTTTGTGCAGTTTGATATCAAATATCCTACACACCAAAAATATTTGACCTAGCTTTAGAAATTCCACATTGATTGGAAGTTAATAATGATTTTAGTAAATTTAGAGAATTAATTATAAGGTACTTTGTTTTGAAATAGGGGAATTTTGGAAGTTTAAAGTAATTACTTCTAAAAATTAAATCAATTTTGTATAATTTTTAAGTCAAAGGCAAACTTTTAAAGTTCAGGTAGACGTTTATGAAACTGCTTATCCCAAGGCAATAAAATAAATTCTTATTTCGAATGAATTGAAATACGATAATTTTTATAACTTAGTTAGCTTAGTCAAATTACCAATAAACACAGTTGACTAAACTTAATTAAATCCTTCGTGAAGACTTAAAATATTTGCATCCAATTTATATTTGACTTTAGACTTGTCTTAAGGAAATGAAATAATTTCTCAATTGTCAATTGACAAATAAGATTTATGATTTAATTAGCCTAGCCAAATCACCAGCAAACACTATTATATAAATAGTATTAAATCCTTTGTAAAAGCTGAAACTGTAACGCTAAAGGCAAAATGTCCTTAAACAGTTGATAATATGATTGCCATTTTGCAACATTTAAACGAGAGACAAGACAGCTGCTTATTGAACTCAGGGGAAAATCAATGTTCAGTGGCCATTAGCAGGAAACCCCTTTAAAGCCCAGGACACAAGACACAGGGCAGAGGACTCCTGTTGCTCCGAAGGATGTACTGCGGATGTGGATGCCTCTCCGCCGGACACTGGGCTCCGGACTTGGCTGCGGTTCAAGAAACTCTCAAGTGACACTTGCTCGAAAGATAAATGCGAACGTAACTTTTGCCATCAAATGTTGCCAATCTAGGGAGGAGCTGCACTGCAATTTGGTAGAGTTACCTTCGTCCATTCAGCACTCGAGCGAGAAATGGAGGACTCCGGGTCCTGGCACTGCCCATCCTTATACCCCATCCCCTACCCTCCATCCAACTCGCAGGCCGAGGAAGTCACATTTACTTACTGATTTATGGTCGCATCCGTGCTCCGGGCTTTATCTGTTGAGTTTTTGGCGTAATCATTTCAAGTCAAAATGTTTTCAAAAGGCCCCACTCACTCAGCCCAGCAGGACCCTGACTCGAATCCTGCGATGGCAATGGCTCGTTGATAAATGACAGCAAGTTTATCTCCACATTTGCCCATAAATTCCACACTACAAAATGGTAGCCCCACTTCGACAGGAGGTTGGTTGCTCCTCCTTTGGTTCCGGCCCTTAAATTATGTTTAGTGCGAAAGGATTGCAGTTAGCATATTCCCGTTTAATGGAGCCAGGAGTGAGTACCCCTAACCGGACAGGAAACGCCTCATATGTCAGTTAAGTTGGGAAATTGCTGAAGAATTTATGGACAGAGGAATTTTCAAGTGAATGCCTCACGATGTGTGAAACTCAGCTCCTGGGGGGGAATATTAAAGCGAAATATTAATAAATAGCCGGGTCACTCTTGTTTGCCTTGGCACTCGGTTATTATTCTTCGATATGCGTACAAGGGGATCGCTTTGAACCGAACCCTTTTACCCCTGGGGGCCAAACAATGTCCGCACCCAGCTGAAAAATTGCATTTGCATTTGCTAAATAATTTACCACACATATCCATATGTACTGGCCTCGGGGCGCCTGTAAATTGAAGACAAATGAAGCCAACTGACCAACCGAAAGAGTTTTATTTTCATATTGTTGTTTTTATGGCTAGGCCCCAGAGTTCCAGAGTAACAGAGACCCCAGTGGGCAAAGTGTTTTAAAACAAACACAAACGAAACACAGAAGCGTTCAACTAATGACCCAAACCCGATGGATTGCATGGGATTTTCCGCCTGCTAAACGCGTTGACGTGCTGTTAATTAATATTAAACTCATTTCCACATTCTGGCACTGAAATGCCGAAAGCAATCGTTGGGGTGGATATACACTGACAAACAAAACGCAGAAAGTCCAAGGATTTTCTACTCAATAAAAATTTTTTTTCTATTTTTTCATACATTGCAGTTTCTCTTTAAATATGGATATATTTAGTGTAACCATTATAGTTCACTTAAAGATCTTATACTTCGATTTTAACGTGAAACTTTTTTTTTAAATTTAGAATATTTTTAAGCATTTGCTAACTTCTTTTGAATATTTAAAAATTTAGGCATGCAATTTATTAAGTTTTGTTTTGATCATTATGTTTTTGATTTTAATTCAAATATTTAATAAGGAATTTTAATTTCAATATGCAGGTATTTCGATACTATTCCTTTTTTTTATCAGTGTATAGATGGGGACTCCACCTTCTCAATTCCGGTCGCGTTTCATTGAATGTGTGTAATTATTTCATGGCTGTCCTGCTGCCAGACTTCAGAACCAGCACCTATTTCGAACTGTCCAAAATTCACTAAGCCCATTAGGAGGTGCCCTAAATATACATACGTGCCCAGGATTACTTAATGAGTAGGCAGTAAATTCTAACCCAAGCCGCCACACATAATTCAGGCAGATAGTGTGTATGTTTGCCATTTAAATTTAAGCGAGTTAAGTACACTAGTGATCCTGTTTGCATGTTGATTTCACACATTACGCATACGCCCCGTCAGACGGCGTGTCCTTAATTACAATTGATGCCGATTGCCAGGCAGATCACGCAGCAAGTGCGCAAAACTAATTAAAATGTTTATCAACTTTGTAATTGTCACACCCCAATTGTGGGCGTACGTGATTGTGGTGGTAAAAAGAATTGATATTCATCTGTTTTATGGTTAAAACGAATTTATTCATTGACTTCTAGCAGTAAACTAATGAGTTCCAAGGGGGATTTCTTGCATTTGGAGGCAAAGGCCGCCTGGCAATCGCCTCCTCTTTGGCCAAAGTGCTCCGATGTGTGGTACTCCCGATCCGACGACTGTCCCAACTGGTCCACCGAACTGGAGGGCCTCAGTACTATGTCCAATAGCTCGCCCAGCAGTCCACTTTCGTGGTTCAGAGGCAGTGCAGCATGCTCACAGATCAACCTCAGGAGGCAACTTCTCCCAGGCAAACCCATATTCTCGAGGACCATCTCAATGCCTCGGTAGATAATCCAGCGATATAATGCTCCATAGGTCGAATCCTGATCCTCCTCCCTGCCCGTAATGGCCATGGGCTTGAGGTAGACCCTTGTGATCTCCGTGGAGTTGGTGGGCAGGTAGTACTCCGCCTTGAGCACATAGCCCGAGGTCACCGACTCGAAGTGGAGGCCCTCCACGGGAATACCAATGCCACCGATGAACTGCACACGAGTGGGACTCGTCGGCGGAAAGATCAGCGATCTGCTCAAGCGTTTCAGGTGACCCTCGCCGGAGCAGCGGTGCAACCATATAAGGAGGCACAGAAAACCCACACAGAATTCCAGTCTCATTTTGCTTCCGTTTAGGTCGAGAATTATCTGAGAACTGAATCTCGACGGCTTGGGATTTTCACACCTCAACTCGAACTCGAACTCACTTTCTTCTGGCGGCGGCTTGCGCTTTCCACTTGTTTGTCTTGGCCAAAGAGGTTTTTTAGGCCCGAAACCAGTGCAATTAGCACTTTGGTGGCAACTCACTGATCTAGTTAAACCAATTTCACTAACGACCATGAAACAGCCGCCGCCAAAGTGCAACATAGAGAATATTTTATAGGTAATACAAGCTTTATAAATTGGGTTTATAAATAATGTTTAACATTTTTATTTACAAAAGAAGAATAGCCTTAGGAATTTTTAAACTAATGTGGATTGTTAGCTTGTGATTTATGACCATGACTTTTATAAGTAAATCCTATCAGATAGTGAAAATGTAAGCCAGTGTCATAAGGCCATAAGGCCATAAGGCCATACGAGCCAGCATTATCTGTGCCCCAACTCTTGCAATCACATTTATCTGTGAGTTTAAAGACCCAATACAGATCAAACAAAAAATGAGAAACGTATTCCCGGTGGCACTGTAAATATTTACCCCATTCATACGACTTCGACTTACAATCTTCTTATAGTCGCAAGTAATCCAACTAGTTTAAGCAACCTCACATGCAGTAAAGTGCACAATTGCATGAGCCAAGGGGAAAAGGATTGCGAAATGCGTATGAGGATTGCCATGGAATGTGTGAGCATTGGCATTAAGACAGTGAACGGAGTGCTGGGATGATTGGGATTGGGATTGGGGATGGGGACTGGGATAGGGATAGGGATTGGGTCCTCTGCCGGAATGCGGAGCGGAAGTTATGCCCTCAACGACTTGAGTAAGTTAAGTGAATTGCCGTTGCATCGGGCGCTGCGAAGGAAAAGCGGCGGAAAATGCGGGATGAGCTCTGAAAAGGCGTAGCCAGAGACTTGAAAAAAAGCGTAGGAAAAAAAAACAAAACAGAACAGCTCCCCAGGATGTGAATCCCCCTTGGGTGGCGACACTGACCTGGACAGGAAAACGAGAAAAGCTGCGATAGAGATACAGATAGAGAGGGAGAGATTAGAGAAAAGCGAGAATCAGCACGAAAACTACAAGGATATTTTCACTCCGAGTGGGTAAAAAGGAAACGCACGGAAAAAGCACAGAAGCTGCAGCAAAAACCAGTTGATTCCCCGATTCCCCAGCCATTCTTCCTCCGTCTAGACAATGTATTGTGTTGTATTTTATCAGAGCTATTTATTAATCGGGCGATTAAACGTTAGGATGACATTGCCATTGCTCCTCATAAACGAGATATTGCAGAACATGGGGTTTTATCTATTCAAAAGATTTCTAACTTGTGGGATTCGTGTGACATAATATTTGATAAAAATATTTTTAAACTAAACATTTGATGCTTCTAAATAAAATTAATCCACATAAACAGGATATTGCACAACATGGTGTTTTTCTATTCAAAATATGCCTTATTTGTAGGACTATTGATATAATATTTATAAAATAAACGTAATTAAAGAGAAATAAGAATTATATAAAAAATATGATGCATACTAAAATGATTTTAAGCAAAATGATTATACCCGTTACTCGTAGAGTAAAAGGTGTACTAGATTCGTCGGAAAGTATGTAACAGGTAGAAGGAAGCGTTCCCCATAAAGTATATATGTTCTTGATCAGGATCACTAGCCGATCTTGCATATCTCCTTCTTTCTTTGGTCCCTTTAGCTGAGTAGGATTATAGGACTATAGCGTCCTTCCTTGTTTTTTGGTCTATAAAAGAAGTTCAATTTCCTTTAGTTCAATTTTAGTGCTATCTCTACTTCGACAAGGTTTTTGCATTTTAAAATTGCCTATTTGAATTTATTTTCGTTTATTAGGTATGCTCTTTTGAGTAATTCATGTGAGGAATTTCTGAAAATTTAAATATAAATAGGAAATATCCTCGCAAATGCCACTTTAAGTAGATTGAAAAGCCACTAAAAGAGAAGTAATTTATCCATAGTTTTTCTTGCCATTTTCATTCGCATTTCCATTACCACAACGATTCCCGAAACTGGAGCACCGCAAAGGCAATAAAAAGTTGGACAATGCAATGCGGCAATGTGGAACTTGCAGCGGAGGCCACGAAACTTTCACCTGCAGCACTTTATGTGCATCGTTAGCTGCCGTAGTAGTGAGCCGAACTTCGGTTTCGGGCTAACGAATATGCAAATTTAAGGTAAAAACTTGCCATTCGAATGGCGTTCCCCAAGGCGTTTTGGCTATCGATTCCCATCGAGCGAGCCAAATCAATTATGTTGACAGGCCGGGGAAACCCCTTCGCAGAGGTAAATGGCAACAGTTTAAATGGCAGAACGTTTAGGAGACGGGCGCACGTGTCGTATGCGTAATGAGGGCTCCCCCAGCAGAACAGAAATGCATTCATCACAGCCTGGGTGATGGTGGGTGGATGGGTGGATGGGTTATGGGTGGTTGGGTGGCTGTATTTGCAAGTGTCGTCGTCACATCTTGACCTCGCCGAGCCTCGAAATTACCTCGTTAGTGCTCCAGGGTGCCGCAAATCCTTTTGCCCACCGAAGGAGGAGGCGAACTCGTCTGGCAAATGAATGTGTCTTACTTATGCTTATTTAGTTTCTCAGCCAGGGAACGGAGCATGGGGTAATGAGTTAAATTATTATGCAAACGACGGCTCCATGTCTTGAGCTGGAAATGTGGAAATGTGTGCTCCACATAAACAAAACACTCGAAATGTGTGCCGGGGACAAACACAGAGCTCCTGAAGCGTCCTGAAACAGCCAGAAGCCAGGCGAAGAAGCCGCTTTCCAGGAGGCCAGGCGACATAAATGCAGATTAGATTGGGAATGGAATGGGCAAGCTCCACTCAATGCAAGTGGCATCATTTGGAGCTCTTCATGGGAGCATCTCCCAGTCCCAAGCCTCAAGCCAAACCATACATATATACCCTATAGCCCCAGCTCCGTGCATCAATGCCAGCCATATTATTTATGGACTTTGCACACAATAATTGGCAAGCTTTCCGCTCCAAAGCGCAATGGTCAGCAGTGGGACAGTTTCGCATTGGGATCGGAAATCAGAAATCGGAATGGTATGGTATGGTATGGGAATTGGGTTACGGATGGGAATCAGAATCGGAATCGGAGGGGGAGTGGCATTGCTGGTTCGTTGACTCCGGGCCAGTTGAATTGTTCGGTGTTTCGGGGCTATAAAAAGCATCACTGAGCAGGTGTATTTGGCAATCAGTTCGAATTGATGATTGTCAGGCAACAAAAGAAAATATGATAGGAGCCTTAATATGAAAAATGTGTACAAAGTCGACAATTAGGATATCAGGTAATTGGGTTTGTTACTTAAAGAGCTTTAACAACATGTTATATCAAATGTAATTGAAAATTATTCTATTTAACTCCCTTACTACTTTAGTATTTTATAAATGCATATCAGGTAACCAGCAAACCTACCCCTTAACTCTTTAATAAAGGAGTATAATCTTGCATAAATTGTTCAACTGAAATATGACAACATGAATTGCGTTTAAGGTGTGGAAAATGCAGATCAAAAATCATTGGAACTGCCTGCCACTGACATTGGTGAATTTGTAAATTCTTTGTTTCCCGACATCATGATATCCCTATATCCTTGATCTTGACGCTAGACCTCACACATTTGGCCCCCAACTTCCGAAAGGAAATCAATTTACAAGCCAAATATTTGGGCCATAACAAGCCCCCAAAAGTGGCTCTAATTATGCATGGTCACCATGCGGGTCACTTGCCGAATTTAAATGCAAAGCTTGATGGGTCAAAAAGGTGTCCACGTGTCCGAATCCGTACTTTATGCTACATGCTTGTTTGGCACGGCCCGAATGTCTGGTGAAATGTACATTGTACATTGTACATACACATATGCAAATGACCGGAATACAGCAAACATTCTCATTCTAATCGGCAATTTTGTTTGTGTGTGCTTTTTGTTGATGTTGAGTTGTCTTTGCTTGTGTTGCTGATTTTGCCATGGGAACTTCAACTCTGTGCCAACGAATCGATAGTATCCTGGGCCATAAAAGGATTTATAGGATTGCAGGGGGTATTTTCAGTTAAACAACTTTGTCATTTTGGTGGTTAATGGGAGTAGAATCAATATACTCTGTCACTAATGTACAAATATGCGGGTACATATTTTAAAACACTCATTTTAATTATATATAAGCAAGATCTATATAGTTTTTAAATGTTTCGTAGCAAGTTAAATATAAATAAAATAATATTTTCAATAAAAGGGCTTATAGGAACGTTGCTAATGGTAATAATCATTATATCCTGGCCCTAATTTAAATTTGAACTTAAAATTTCTGAATTAAAATAAAACTATTTCAAGCTTTAAAAGCTAAAAAAACCCATGGGAAATCTAACCATTTTCCGAAATAGAGTGAAATTTATATTTTCTTTCTTGGCCTAATTGATTTTTATTTTATGTAAATTCTTAAACATTCCCCTGAGTTCGACACTGCCATCTAACAAGGTTAAAGTCTGCCAAACTCTTATTAAAAGTTTCGGCACTGACCGAAGCTCTTTATTTAGTTACCATGCCAAAGAACGTGGGTGGCTTGAAGCCCTTTAAATGAGATCAAAATGAAACACCCAGCCAGGACCCGGTATGGCAACAGTATTCAAATATTTAATCCACCCGGGCAGACTGCACTCACAATAAACCCACTCACCCACTCACCATTGGTGGGGCACAACCCACATAAAGAACAGCTGTGTCCACCGTGCAGAATTTCATGACACACCGAATGAAAATCCAGGGAGTTGGGTTCGTTGGGTTAGGAAATGGTTTGGGGATGGGGTTTGGGATGTCGACTCTCTGGCCTTTTCGTGTTTAATTGAGTTTGAAATAGGTGCCAGCTTCTCTCTGGCCCCCCAGTTGGTGGGCTCTAAAAATTGGCTTAGTTGTGAGTCCCCCATCACAACAGAACCTCTGGAATATATATGGAGCACATATGTATATGCGTTCCTGAAACTCTTTAAGTCAGCATCTGCTTCGTTGAGTTGATTTAATACTTTTGAAGAATTTGTGGCGGCATAAACAATGACGATTGCCTATAAAGTGGCTCCGTTAGCAGCCCGAGCATTCGCTTTGCAATATCAAAATTTAATCCGTAATCGGCCCAAATCCTTTGCCCCCCACCAGTAATTCCGTTTTATGTTTGCCCAACAATCCTTTCGCCCAATTCATTTATTTCAATTGTTGCCGGCGCTTCCGTTGTTCCCAATAAAGACCGTAGTCAACTATACGGCGTAATAAGCACTTTTTTTTCTGGAAGCATTGTGAGCGCGGCATTTTTATTGTTTCCGGGGGCGCTCAGATCGACAGTGGGTTAAGCCCCTAGATTTTTTGGATAAAAATATGGCAAGGGGGCTTAAAGTGGCAATAAAAGTCTGGCAAAGGAATCTGTGGTTATTTTATTATATGTCTTTGTTATATATATATGCGGGGTTTCATTTTTGAAACATCCTATAGTTATGATTAAATTACAATTTTAAAAGATTATGACACGATCCTTGAAAATTTAAGGTTACTATACTTACTTACTAGTTTACTTTTAAGGTCAAAAATAATTATGCACAGGTAATATCAAAATGAAATAAAATAATATACGACATTATCTACTCTTGATTAAATATAATTTTTACAGATTTTGGTACTGTGCTTAAAATATTTATAGGTTTCTTTTAAAACTATTTTGTTTTTCAGCTCCACATTTCACACCCATTGAAGAAACCTTCAGTTCCACTTCGCCCACGCCCCCACCACTTTCCAAATGGGCGTGGCTGATGGTGCGCGCTGTTATTTGCCGACTTTCAAAAAACCAGCCTAAAGTTTGCCA
Source organism: Drosophila subpulchrella (assembly GCF_014743375.2). NCBI lineage: Eukaryota > Metazoa > Arthropoda > Insecta > Diptera > Drosophilidae > Drosophila > Drosophila subpulchrella. The sequence continues at coordinate 15,941,025 of NC_050609.1, forward strand.
ACATTCGTTTCATTTTATAACCCGAAACGAATAAAACAAAGCAAAGTTTCAAACTTTTTGTTTAGTCCTTGAATGACATCGTTGTCTCCCGACTTATTTTTATGTGCCAGCGCCAGCGGATTGACGCTCCGCCCCCCGAAGGTAAGCAGGTGGTGCCCAAAATTTACTTACCAAGTACTTATTTGCCTATTTCAAAAGCCATTTGTATAAACGGCAACGGTTCGGGACACTCTCTCCCCCAAATCGCCCAAGTCCCCAAGAAATGTAATAAAATAAGCCTCGACTTGACTTGGCAGCTGCATAAACAAATACCTGATAAAGATGGCTGGAGGGTCCAAGAATGGGTCCTCTCTGGATCCGGGCCACTCGAAAGAATTTGCATAAAATGTTGCAGCATTAGCCGAAACCGGACCCATTACACATTGGGACAATCAGCGGAATCCCCCGCGAGCTCCGGTATTTTTTATTAAATTTTATTATTATGTTTTGCATAATTCTCCCTTTTTTATTTTTTAAAATGGCCCCCAAAAAAAAAATTAACAGAGGAATGCAAAGGCAAAAAACCCTTGGCACTTAGCCGGGCTTCTAAGATCCCCGGCCAAATTCTTTTTGGCAAACTTCCGAGGCTCTTCAAGTGGAAGGCTTTGATTTAAAAGTACACAAATTCGTTTAAGGCCCGCGAAACCGAGAACTTTAACAATTCCCGAGGAAGACCTTAAATAGAAGTCAACCGAAGGATATATATTTACAGCACCCCGGGGACTTTGGAAATCGGAGCCAGAAGATAGCCGCCAAAGTTCAGAGCGCGACCGCAGAAAACTCGAATGCGACAATTAATTTCAGTGAATTATGACCGCAGAGTGGAAAATGGCGCTAATGTGACGGCCTTTGCCAATTTGCTGTTTGCTCGGTGCAGTTTTCGGGCCAGAACCGAAAAACACGAACAGCTGTCAGAGGGCATCCGTTTTTCGTTGGCGGTGTCCGGCGAACTTTTCGGGGGCACGGCGACCGCAGACCGAAAAAGACAGTCGGTTGGAGGACAATACCGAGGGATATCCCCCGATGCCATGGTTCCCTGGCGTGTCGTTTGCAATATGACAGCTAGAAACCGAAACCGAACAAGAGCTCGAACCCTAAAAACGTTGCGTATACGCGATATGCAACGAATGCAGCGAACCTTCGAAACTGTCACAGCCACGCCAATCTGGGCTTAGAAACAAGGCGTCGATCTGTGTTGCCATAATTCATAGCCAAATATTTCACCGCCGTGGCTCTAACTCTAACTAACACTCACACTCACGCTTTTCCATTGTTCGATGCACGTGCCCGGGAAAACACAAAGGATGAATCCGGGATAGCGGAAAAAACCACGCAAAAACGCAACAAAATGGCAGCCGGAATGGAGGAAAAACACGCGGAAGTCGCGAGCTTAGCAAGCTGAAAATGCTCGTAAAGTACAATGAACCGCAGAAGCTGAAAGGCGGTGAATTCTGGGTGTCTGGAGCTAGGATGTGGGTGAAGTTGAGTGGATCTGTGCTTGTGTCCCGGCGAAAAGCGTAGAGGCGTTGGCTTTATTTACCCGGAATCCATGGAGCATTAGGAGGGGTACGTACCATTTGCGAAACTGATTGTAACAGTGCTGCCAACTAGATAATGAAAATGGGCATTTTTTTTAAATTTTAAAATTTGATACAAATATGAGTATTTTATGAAGGCCAATTTTTTTAGTATTTAGGGAACAATCGGAGTTATGGTACTTAAAACTGAAACTGAAAAGAGCTGCGTTACAAAGTTAATAGGATATAAAACAAATATTTGAGTAATACGTATGGTTAAACATGAACTACTTTCAAAACTGTAAAGCTTGAACAACATTATCCTTTTTCTCCTTAGCTTTGTATACAAGATCTGTCATAAAAACGGTCACACTGTAACCCAAAAAATACTTAATTATTAAGGGTACTGTAACCCAAAAAATACTTAATTATTAAGGGTACTACCACTACTTGGGTACCAATTTAAATGAATAGTTCTTAGTTAAGGATGCTCTCAAAAGTCAAAGGATTTGGCAACAGAGTGAGTACCGTACCGCGAATCTTCCAGTCAGGCCACTCCAAAGGCAGCACTCTCACTTGCATTCCGCTTTTTCCGCTGCACTTGGCACCATTTATCCCCCGTGAGTGACACCTGAAAGAGTGACAGATGGTGGTGACGAGGAGCTGGAGGAGATCCCAGCCCCAGCACTTTATTCCCGCTCTTAATTCGATGACAACAATTGAGGACCACAAGCCACCGAGTCGCTAGCCGCCGAATCCCTGGGTTAATTCAATGTTGTTCACAGCGCAGTACTCCTTAACGTCTTTGTAGTTGCTATAGGGTTTATTTCTGGTATCTATTCGCTGGTTGGGTACGGACAAGTCCTCCAGATCCTCATCTGTCCTATGGTAGACGTCGCTCATCTTGCGACCCTTGCAGACAGTAAACTCCCCCTCGTCGAAGAGTTTTCGTCGCATTTGAAAGGTCAATCCATTTGAAAGCAAGGTTACACTTTTCAATGGCGAGGTGCAAAAGGAGGTGCTGCTCGTCCCCGACACGAGTAGACTATCCGACTCCAGTTTGGCCGCCAAGGACATCTCATCTATCGACGGGGTCTTCTGCGGATACGGAGTGGACGCCCCCTTGGAATGCATATATCCATAATCCCGTTTGACGGACACCCGATCATTAGCCATGGCGGAGTCTATCTTGAAGCCGATGGGAAAGTGGAAAAGGTTCTTGGTATGGCCCTTCTTCATTTTGGTTAGGATGCCTTTTTTGGTGGACTTCCTGGCTGCCACGCTCTCAGTTTTGAAACCCTTTCCGGTGAAACTCTGGCTTTTCCCCAGCATTGTATGTCTTTCTGTTTTTTTTATTTAGTGTTATTTAGGTTGTTGCTTGTATCATGTATATATTTTGTCTGTTCTTAAGCTATATTTTCTAGGCCTATTTAGATTTCCAAACCTTTAATCATCCTGCCACACATTTCCATTTTTCAAATATTTAATTGCCCATATCAAAAAACAAAATCCAAACAGCACAAAAACTTTTTTCTAAAACAAAGAAAATAAAATTGTATAGCAATTACTGCTAAATTTGTTGAAACCTGAATATCAAAAAGTCATTCAAATTGATTGAATAGCTTTTGCCTTTAACTCTTCAATATTTCTATTTCAACTTAAAAATATAAATATAAATACAATTACGCTGATAGCAAAGTCAAACCAAGTTAGTCTAATTATGTTGAAGTAAAGGCCAAAATGGGTCACAAAAAGTCGCCAATCTTGGAAACTATAAACAAATCAGGCTTCAGAAAAGTTTGCTGCCACCCAAAAGTTGATGGCGCCCGCAGTTTGAAAGTTTTCCATTCAATTCACTTAAGACTCTTTTCGCCTTTCGCGTTTGCATTTTGATGTGGCAATATTTTCCCACCCCGCTTTTTCCACTAACTTGTACCTTGATGGCCCCGTTTGCAGTGAACTTTTCCTGGCCAACGGAAAACTAGGCGAAAAACCCAAGCAGACCGACGACCAACGACCAACGGAGTCGTTGCAGCTAATGGTGTTTATTGCATTTACTCCCCAGCTGCCACTTAAATCGGCGACACTGTGGGCGGGTTTTGGGTTTGGGTTTGGGTGTGGGTTTTGGTGGTTTACCAGGTGGGGGCTTGGTGTTCCAGTCTGGATGGCAGAAGCAGCAGCAACACCTGCAGCTACGCAAATACCCCGCAGGCGGCAGACCGATGGACGTTGGACTATAGACTCTGCAGCCCACATCTCCATCTCCAACCAGCTGCCTTCTCCGCTCGTGTGGAAGAAAGTGCAAAGTAAATGTACAACACAGAGTCTGCCTGGCGCCGCCTCTGGTGAACAGGTGAACCAGGCAGGGGGCGTGGCAGGTGGCAGGATACGGGAGGCAGGACCAAGGCTGCCACAGCTGCGGGTGCAGCCAAAAGAGCAACTCACCAAGCAAGAAAGCAAGCAACCCAAGCTGTTGTGGCACAGATTTGGCTGACGCAAAGTTTGATTAAATCACATGACAGCGGCGGAGGGGGACGGCTGGCCAGCGGCTTCTGGGACATGGATTCAAGTGGCTTGATACCAGTGCACAGAGAAAAAAATCTGACCACATCAATTCTATATTTTCATATTTAACATGAGAGGTCTCGTCTATTAGATACCCGTTACTCAGCTAAACTGAGTTCGAGGGAGATGGAGATATGCATGCAGCAAATGCGCTGTTTCCGGGAATGCACATACATTTTAAAACTTGCGCTGCGCAAAAACCTCAAGAATCTGCATGCCAAGTCCCAACGGAAACGCTTTCTTTTACCTATTACAAATTTTTACGGGTACACTAAGTGTAAAATATGTACCTGTTTAAGGAATATTTAAAAAAGTGTACCAAATGCACCAATTAATAGTGTAAAGAAATATGATGTTTCGATATAAGCTATTAAATTCTTTAATAAATTAACAAAATACTTAAAAAGAAAACAAATTTTATTAAACAATTTCGGCCTTATATAAACGGAGTTTTCGATTTTCAGTGCAGTTCCACAGAGCCAATGAGCCAGTGACTGCGGGCGTCGGGAAAGTAAATAAATTCATTAAACGTTTAGAGCTCGCCAGGTGGTTTGGTCCGGTTGCCTTTTGTGCCCGGGTAAAATATTCAGTTACCCGGATTAAGTGGATTACCATTCAGCAAGCTGCATTGTCCCACAATCTCAGGGGCTCCTGACAAAAGATTGCTGCGGCGGCGATATAGTATTGCATTTGGAATGCTTTTTTAGGATTCGATATGAACAGGAATTTTGGGGGGTTTTTTCTTTCTTTCTTACACGGCTTTTGCTGGGCGTCGCGGATGGCATTTAAAGCTCGTAGATCACACGACGCATCACTAGAAATTTTAAGAGGACCGGATAGGAAAGTAGAACTGTAGTTCGTCAATAGACACGTACAAAAAGATGCGGATACACAAACGGTAACGGGTACGGATACGTCTACGACAGACACAAATGGGATGAGGTAACGTCTAGGAAGGGATGCGGCAACGTCTATGGATGGGATGCTGCAACGTTTACAGATGGGATGCGGCAACGTTTACAGATGGGATGCGGCAACGCCTATGGAGGGGATGGCGAGTCATGGGAAGCCTCTGGGCTGGGCGGATTGAGCAACAGCTCCCAGGTATCCTCCTCCGAATCGGAGCCAGAGGCTGGAGGATCATCGGACTTCGGGGCCTGGCAGCGGTTGCACTTGGCGCGATACCAAAAGTTCAGATTGAAGCACAAGGCACAGGGCCAATCGGTCTTCTGTGGCCGCCAACGACGGGCCTTGCTGGCTCCCGATCCCGTTCCAGATGCCCCCCGATCCTGGGCAGCAGTCAACTTGGCCGCCTGGCACCTGTTGCAGCTGGCGCGCCACACGAAGTTGCTGTTCCGGCAGATCATGCACACCCAGTTGTCGCTGGCCGGCTTCCATCTCAGCGCCCGCTGGCGACGTTGGTTCTCCGGGCAGTTCAGCTCCTTGGGATAAATATAGCGGACACTGCCCCTTCGGGTGGACAGATAGGCGGGCAGCACGGTCAGCGTTTGACCCATGAACTTGGCTCCACTCAAACAGCTAATGGCCGCCTGTGCCGAAAAGGGAGTCGTGTAGGTAATGGTGGCCTCACCCTTGGAGCGACCCGTCATCTTGTTTTTGTAGACGAATATCTTCGGTTTGTTCGTGACCTCGTCCATCTTGATCATGCCCAGCTTGCCAAAGAACACGATAATATCGTTCTTGGTCACATTCAAGCGCATGCCCAGCACAAAGATCGTTTCCTGCTGGATGACGTACTGCTCCTGGCCAACATTCAGGTAGAGGTTGTGCCTGGGTAGCGGCAGGCGGGGCATGAAGTCGGCGGCGGTGCGGGGGAAGACCATGTAGGAGGTGTTGCCACCCATGCTGGGCGAGAAGGGCGGTCGCTGCTCCCGCTGCTCCTCCTCGGTTAGCTGGTTAAGTGCTCCAAACTCCACCATTTCGGTCATCTCTTCCCCATCCACTTGCTCCTCCCTCCGGTCGGTCTCCATCTCCTGGTTCAGGGAATCTCCTGGCGATGTGGGGCATGAGGATGAGGTGCTGGCCACCACAGAGGAGGAGGGTGATATGGACAAGGGCTCGTCCAAATGAGCCGCCACCGCGTCCTCCTCCTCTCCTCTCTCTACGTTGCAAAAGCGGTCCTCATCCCGGCCTAATAATAAATTTCCAGTGGCATCGCCGCTGCCGTTCTCATAGCGATAGATATCATTGAAAGCCCTCCGGGGACTTCGGCCAGGACCCGTATTCTGTTGCGGATTGGGATTGGGATTCAGGGCAGGTCCTAGCTCAAGATCCATAAAGTTGGCATGGAACATCTGGTGCTGATTCGGATTCGGGTTCGGATTCTGGAGCTCCTCCTGCGGCTGCTGGTCAAGTTCTCCGGCTCCGGTGTAATTTTGAGCGTAGAAAGGATTGGAGTACACCACACTGGCTGCCGAGTTATCCATTGCAGTTGAATATATTGCTTTAGCTCCTGGTTGTGGGGCCTTTACTGCTGATCAAACACGAACCGATTCCTTGGGATAAATAAAAACTACTGAAATCTTTGATAACATCCAAGAGACTAGGCGTAAAAAAATGAACTAAGTTTTGGATCTTGGAATCTTTGATAGATTATCCACTGGCCTACTCAGCTGCCATGTTCAAATATATTAATCAGTTGGGAGATGCAACGATTTTTGCAACTCAGCATATAGGAAAAAAAGTTATATACTTGTGTACAAAGAACCCTGTCAAAACTCGTTATACAAAATTATTGAATTTAATTTAAATCAAATAACAAACATATGTTTTTTATTTATTTTTTGACTAAAAATTTATGCTTTGTCCCTTAAAATGTAAAAATAACAATTCTTTGGAATGTTTTTTAATCCCAAAACAAACACACACAAGAAAATAATCCGAAGGAAAACAAAAACATTGAATAATGCTGAAATAAATGCACGAATGTCAGCCATTCGGTAGCAAACAAAATATTAAAATAAACTCCACAAAGACTGCATTAATTTGATTCAATTATGTGGAATTTATTGAGTGAAAAAGTATTAATAACCAAAGTAAAAATGCAATATTGATATTCAATTGGCTGGCTCACCTACTCACTCACCTTTTCATAGATTTGACCTGATTTTTCTATCGGTAGTCTATGGATGAAAGCACGAGAGAACTATGCAAATTTCCGTGATTGGCGGCTAAAAGTGAACATCCAACCACTTTTGCAGTTCACTGATGACTTTGCACTTCGCTTGCCCTCCACGGGAAAATTGATTCATAATTTTTTCGCATTTTCACTTTAATCAGCAAACTTTGATTACATTTTCAAAGCGAAGGGAGGTGGATTTCCCCCACCTGAAATCAATTTAGGGTTCCCGGAATGCCCTGCTTAATTCCCCAAAGAATCTGAGACTCAAGCTCATATTATTTGGAACGGAGAGTCATCGTTTGACCGGCCAATCAAGTTGGCCGGCTCTCATCAAGCCAATTAGCTGCCAATTACCCCACTAATGACCGACCACATTAACCCGAAACGGAGGCAAGAATAATGCCCTGCCACACTGAAGAGATGTTTATTAATATCCCAGGTCTCGAACCCGGACCCGCTGATAAACGCAACTGCCACGTTTGTCGCCCAGCCAGCAAAACATTTTCACCCGCCATTCGCTTTTATGGCCGCCTCTTTACGACCAAGTCCGCTGACCTTATCGCCCGATTCCGGGGCTCCAAGAGATCCGGTGTCCTGGTGTCCAGGATGTCATGCCCCCGTCTTCATTAGCAGTCTTCTTAGGGGGTATGGTGTCAATTTCTCGGAAATGGGGGAAGGAGGGTCATTAGGTCAGCGTCTCCAGCAGCAGTTTTGCTTGCTGCCAACTAACTTTTACTTTAACCCGTCAAAAATTTTACCCAAGAAATTAAGTAGCGAGGCGAACAACCGCCGACACGAAATTAAAAATCAACTGTCTTGAAGGGAAAACAACAAGGGAAATGGAAACTGTTGCTGGATGGGAAAAAGTTCCTATTCCGCTGGCAAACTTTGTGTGCGCTCATAAAAATCGAGACAGGACAGGGTAAATTGTCTTGCAGGATAATTGCACAAAAGTTTGACTTTGAAGCGGGCTCGTAATTGAAAAGACAAAAGCGCAGCGTAGGAATTGGCCCGGAATATAAGCTGCAGTGGGATCGCGTTTGGGTTTAGGGTTTCTGGAGCTCTGGAGCTCTGGGAACTCTTCATCATCAGCATCATCTCTCGGTGAAGTGCACACTGCAGCTTTCATGTTGTCTTTCGTTCCGTTTGGAGCGAAGGAACAGCTAATGAATTGGCTGCCTGCCGAGGCAAAGCAAACAGAGAGCACAGCTCAGCAATCTACCTGAATAAACTGACACGAATCGGAAGGTGCATTGGATATCGTTGGAGGTGTACACATATATGGTATGCCCACCCCCAGCCAAAAGTCCAATTAATGGAGTCGCACGAGCGGCGCTGAAAATCAATATTCATAAAATGTAATACACACTTAATTGAGACAGATTGCCTGCATTCATTATAGGATGCAATGGGATACGTGCAATTAGGGGTTTAACTGTCTTGGGGACTTCACATTATACAGTGTTTCTATAGAGCACCTCTTGAAAATTTTATAAAGGGATATAGACATTGGTTTAGCTAGGATTTTATTTGGTGTGGAAAACAAAATAGTCTATTAGACCGCATTTTATATTATAAATCTGTTAAAGTCAATAAACTACTCACAAACATCAGAACTAGCTAGTACTAAATAAATTGTTAGAGGGAGAACACAATGGGTTTCATAATTTGCAGGACCGATTATTATATTCCCTTACTAAAAGTGCCCAGGGGTCCCAAAAATAATCACAACCCATCTAAAGTTAAGGTCAAGGCCCCGGGCTGAGTAATACCTACACTTATTCGCGAAACATTTCTGCATGGGAGCAGAAAAAAAGAAACCCTGGCAGTTGAGTTGCTCAGCTTTTCGGGGGTTTATGCAGCTGGCAGCACAGACACAAAATAACAAGCAATAAAATGTGTACGTGTCTAAATTTTAATATGGTTTCCGTACCGACCGTATGTACATCCAGTTGAAATGCTCATGTACATACATTCGCATTCCCCTGCATTTGCGGAATGTGCGGATGGGTGGGTGGTTGGCTGTGTTTGCTAGTCCCTGTTTATTTGACTTGCTACTTATTTATTACGCAGCATAATGAAATTTCACGTAATCCTCATTAAAGCCAGAACAAAGGCACCGAAACATGGGGTTCGGGCAAACAACTTGAAGGCGTCCTCCCCAGTGTCCTGTATACATTTGCACATTCAAATCTCAGTCATGACTCAATTTCAGCAAAAGAAGCGAGTGTACAGAAGTCAGGGTGTTTAGAGGATGGAGCCCCTCTTTCCGGATCCCCACAGATTATCGACTTTTGAAGCACGGGCACAGCAGACGTCTCCATCGCCCACACGTCCAATACAAATAAATCAGACAAGCCATATAAATCTAAATTGTATCGCATTGTGGCGCATTTCGCCTCACCTTCGGCTGCTTTATTGGCAAATTGGCGGGTTGAGGCATTGGCCTTTGTGTGCCAATCTTCCAGGCTACCACTTTGGAGCACCTGAGTCGAGTATCGGGTATCGGGTATCCTTTCGATTGGCTGCCACGTTGACTTCCCATCGATTTTCACTGCAGCACTACAAATCGCCCTGCCATTCAGCCCGTTTTTTTTTTCTGCGGTTTCCATTGTGCTGACAGTGCAATTATCGATGGAGTGTATTGAAAGCTGAAATTTCAGCACTTTCAAGGACTAGTTAGAAGGGTTATACAGGTAAAATTGCCTCAAAATGTGAAGCACCACTTCTTCAACAAACTAGGCAGACTTGGGTAAACTCCACGACCAGTTCCACAAACTGTTCCGGCTGATCCTCGTACACACAATGACCTGCGTCTAGAATTTGGACAACCGTATTGGGAAAGTACCTTTGCATTATGGAAATACTGGTCGAGGTGACAAACTCCGACTGAGATCCGGCGATGAGCAGGACTTCGCCCATAAAGGGACTCAGTCCACCTATAGTGGACTCGTAGTCGATCATCATTTCCGCCCAGGAGCTGAGCACCGCCTGAGGATTCACTGACCAGCCGAAGGTGCTATCCTGCATCTTGCGCAGATTTTGAATAACCGTCCGCAGTTCGGAGACATCTTGGACCACGTCTTGGAAAATGGGCAGGATAAACCTGCGTCCCTCGGAGAGTGAAAGATTCGCCGGAATGGTGGGCGCCACCTGAATCATCATCTCGAACACCTCCCGCGTGAGATAGAAGCTACTGGGCACCGGAGCCGGCGTTGTGTCCACCAGGATGACCCGCTCCACGAGCTGCGGCTGAGTGAGGGCCAGGGTCATCATCGCCCGACCACCCATTCCGTGTCCCAGGGCCACAATCTTGTTCAAACGCTGGTGACCCATCAGGGCCTCCACATCGGCGGCCAGGTGGAGCGGTGAGTGACCCGAGATGTGCGGACTGAGACCATGATTGCGGGCATCCACGGTGATCACCTGGCGCAGACCATGCTGGCTCAGGTTGCTGGCCACGTGGCGCCACGATTCCCCCGACAGGTTGAGGTCGTGCATCACCACAATCGGTGGCGCCTCCATTTGGTTCCTCGGAGTGCTGTAGGACACGTACTCCAGACGGGTGCCCTGCACAAAAGTCGCGCGGTAGTTGCGCAGCGCCTGGGTTCTGGCCAGGATCGCACTGAGGATTCGCTGTCTTACCATGATTACGGAAAATTTCGAATTCCCGCCTGGGGCTACTTCAGCGGGAAATACTACTTCTGTATATTTATAACTTATTTTACGTAACGCTCATACACAAATCGCTTTAATTTCAAGGTTTGCTCTATTTTCTCAAAAGGAAACGATTCTCATTTTCTCATTTTTCCTACAACTTGTGAGATAACATATAACTCATACAGAGATTATAATTTTGTAGCTCTTATAAAGAGTGGAAGAAAAATTTTTTTATTATATAGATATTGCTATATATTCTCAATAAACATAGTCTACATGAATACTAAAACTTTGATTAAGATTACTCACAATCCAACATAGTCCCCACAATCCATAGTTTTATTGAGAGATTACGTAGTAATAGTTTTTATTGGGCGAAAGCTCTTGATAAGAAAATGTATTCTGTTAATATAACAGTTGCTGGGTACCCAATTGAGTACCAAGAATGGTTCATTGTAACAATATTCGTTTATTTAGAAAAGCCCACAATAAGTTTTTGATTGCATGTTGCTTGGACCTTAGAAAATGAATCTATGGCTCTGTTTCTGCCATCCTTTATAATTTTTTTTTACAATTAAAAGCTTGGAGGAATGATGGCTGCCTAGGCAATAGATTGTTAAGCAGTTCGGTCTGAAAACCAAAAAGTTGGGTACTGATTTGGGCCAACCTCAAGAAAGAGAGCTGATCCAACGGCTTGCTGGTGAAGTTGGGCTGCGACTGGCTAAAGCTGGAGTCCTGGGCAAAGTAGGCTTTATGAACCAGGTCCAGAAGCAGAAGGATCGTGTGTTGCTTTGCCAACATCTTATCGCTAGCATAAAGTTTCCAGCAGAATTGGTTTAAAGTACTATTAAGGGTTTCTTCGAGAAAAAAGCCAGGTCTGAATGGAGTATTGTTGTACTCCTTGCAATTACTTGGCTTGTAACTATTTAGCATATGAAAGGCTAGCTGAATTCCTAGCGGGGTCATCTGAAATAAGTCATGGCTCCCCAGCTCAAAGGTGGAATTCGCTAGTAATTGGTAAGACACTGTTATAATGTTCCTCCTAATAGATACTGTATTCGATTTCAGAGGTCGATAGTCTGGCCTTTTAAACAGTCGCCAAAGGGTAAACTTTTCATTGGCATATCTTTTCATGTCGTCTTCGTCGGAGAACTCTAAGTCCTTAAAATAATCGGTTACAAAATCACGGCGATTAACGTTCTCTGGAATGCCTCCCAGCCTCAGAGTCAAATTATTAATATTTTCCCGAAGAGCTGTAATCTCTGATGTCGTCCAATTCAGTGGGTTTCCTTGCAGACTAATGTTAATTTGCTGGCGAATTGATTCGAAAATCTTCTGAACCTTACTCTGTAACTGAATCACATTTTCGGGGCCCAAGGATCGCTCCTCGAACAGCAAGTTGACGGCTAGTCCCATCCGTGCCGCCACGAATTCCACACAATTTTGAGTCACTTGGATGTCGGGAAGCCTTAGTGCTATTTCAAAAACTTGTTCAATTTTATTTTTTTTCTCCCAATCGCTAGCATTGAAGGTCCTTAACAGCCGTATGAAACGAAACATGTTTTTCCGACACTTAATATGCACTATGGAACTCGGTGAAATAAAGCGACCGTAGTAGTAGTTAAGAAACTTGCTCAGGGATATTTGGAACAAGTTCTCCAGTTCCTCTACAGTTAGTACTTGCTCTGGTTCTATATCGCCTGATCTCGAGGCCAGACATATATTGTACACTCGCTGCGTTTTCCATTCCAGGCTGCCCTCCTCAAAAGTCTGATTATTCAGTTCTTCGAACAGAGTTATGAACCCGGGTATAATTATCGGCAGCTTCACCGGTTTTATGTACTTAACTGAATAGTTTTGAAAATTCTGGCAGGGATCGGCTTTTTCATCCATATTACCGAGCATTTCGTTGAGGATTACGACGTTTGGATCGGCCTTGGGGACTTTATCATCTTCAGCGACTGCTACATTGCTAAACAGCAGGAGGCTGCTAATCCAAAATAGTGGTCCGATTCTCTTCATCGCAACTAGAATACTAAATGTTTTGACGGAGAGAAAAGTCGTAGTAATTGATTACTTTAAAAAAGAGACGCCAAAGGTTAGGCTTTGCTTATCAAGTAAAACGAAATACGCACAAGTCCAATTTAAACACAACAATTAATTATTATTGTCTCTTTTTAGCCTATGCTGAATTTAAATCTGTCTAAGAAACTTCTCTCTATTAAAAAGTGTGTTACATTCTGGAAATCTAATCTACATGAATACTTAAAAGTTATATTTAAAAGAAGTCTTAAATGCAAGTACCCATAATATTAAATTGTTCCTTGCTTTTCAAAGGAATATGGTTATTTTAACCGTTCAACCTGGGGTATCCCGTATACGCCCCGTTACGACTGTCGTCCCAGGACACAATGGTATTAGCCGTAATCCACTGGGGCTAATGCCTCGTTTAACGCTCGGGAGTCTAAGCGCTTTCATGTCGCTTACAGTTGTGGCGGCGAGTACAAATCCCCAAATTGCGTAATAAATAAAATGCATTTGCGTGGAAAATTAGGAAGCACTGGCAGAAAGCACTGGGAAATGGGGCAGCGAGAGGGGGTAACCAATTCAAATTTCCACATTTTCATATTTTTACATTTTTATAATGTTAGCTGGCTGCGTTTGCCATCACAGAGGGCATAAATCTTGCCAAGTGCTCAGACACAGACACAAACAAATCGCCTCAGACATTTCTTGTTACTTGAATTCCCTTTTGCTTGCACAAATCGAAAGATTACGATGGAGTCTGTTTGTTCTTTAAGACCCAGCCAATGGACTCCGTCTAATGGCTGGAAACGAAATGAATGCAAATTTTGAAAACTATTTTTAACCAGAATCTGCAGCCTTTGAACTTGGAGGGTCCCGGGAATACTGGATTGAGCCATCAAAAGTGGGACCAACCCAAGTCTGTCTCCGCTTGACAGTAGTACTTGATATCCAATTTCAGACTATTGACACAATGAAGCACTTGAGTAGTACTTCGCTGGCGGAGGAGAACATAAAACGAACTAAACAAATAAACTGGAAGCCTCATTTGGAGTCATAAAAATGGGGAACTTTCGAATGCAAACCGAAAGTTGAAGACGTGTGCTTGTTTCGCCCTTTTCCAATCAGCCCCATTGAAAAGTTTAGCGACAATGGAATACCCCCAAATGCGAATGGATACGACCACTCAGGAATCAGACCTCCAAATGCCCATCAAAGGCTTATCGTCAGTCTGTCGGCGCATTCCATTCTAAGCCTCGGACGCTGTCCTGTTGCCACGCGGCTAAATACGTGGCAGGATTGGGGGAATGCCTTTCATCTCAATGGCATCACAATATCTGGGAGGTTGGGAGCGGGAAGCCGGCAAAATTATCCGCGCAGGTGCACTGGATCCTGACTCAGCAGGAGAGCTGAATGCGGAGAAGATGTCACTTATAAACAAAAACAAATGCATGCAACAGATAGGTACTTTAAACGCGAGTGGCATTTGGAAAAGACTTTCAGGCAATATGAGGTCCTTTTAACAATTAAATATTTACAACAATGTATAATTAATATAAATATTGAATTTAAAGCTGGGATATCCTATAGTTTGAAGGATATATTTGAACTACACAATATGAACCGATTCGTTATTTGAGAAGGTTTATGTCCTGGCTGTTATGAGAACACTTCCTAGCCTAGGGCAGAACCATGAGCTTATTACCGTTTCATGGGTTTGAAAAATGCTACCATATCAGAAAAAACATAACTCATATACATGGAAGAGGAATAACACAAAGCGCCTTGATTCAAAATTCAATTCAATGTTAATTTTTTTTGCTTAATTAATTTAACAGAAAGGGACTTGAAGGGATAACAGTTAAAATAGGATTAGAGAAGGGAGAAAAGGTCGCAAACAATTTTAAAAAGAACATCTGAAAATTTGCCTCTGCTTTATAATGTTTTTAAAAAATTATTATTAAATAATTAATAATATAACTATTCCGGACTAGCAAAACTTAGATTGTGTGGTAAGTATTTTAATCTGGGGAGTATATGTTAATCAATGATTTATATTCAAATCCCAAGAAATGGTTTGAAATATATTTTTCGAATCAAACTCAGATTAATAAAGTGCTACATAAAATTCTACCAAAACCGCTTTCGATTTAAATTTTCCTCTTCTGCAAAATATATTTTTTTATAAACACATTTGTAAACCGGAACACCAGAAATCACCTCAACAACCCTCGACCAAGGACGACCAATCGAATCGCGCCAAACTGTTGCCAATCCAAAATGGCCTCCAAACAGATGCTTCCATCCTTCGGGGAGGAAAATCCAATAAGCAAAATTCAGAACAGGACCAAGCTGACTTGGCAGGCTGCAAGGACAATCAGAATTTATTGCAACACAGTCTTCCAAGCAGAACAGACCCAAGGTCTGACTTCCAATTGCAGTGGTTATCCAATTTAATCCAATCCGACAGACAGTCATGCAGCATCCGCATCCCAGTGACCAGCCCACCTACATGCCAGAGGTTCCTTTCCAGCCGCTTTGGGGTCAGGAGGCTCCTCCGCCGCCCATAGTGCCCTACCAGGAGCTCATCGCCGGCTTTCCCTGCACCGATTTGTGTGAGTACCTCTGGGAAGAATCTTCATGAAAAAATATTATATGTTGTATTTCCAACATCACAGCTCTATGGCAGCGATCGCAGGTTACACCCTTGGTTGCCCAGCGTTCGTCGACAAATGGCAGGGCCAACGGGTCCTCCAGCTCCTCGAAGAAGACCCGCCGACGGGTGGCCAGCATGGCCCAAAGGAGAGCTGCCAATATCCGCGAACGCCGACGGATGTTCAACCTGAACGAGGCCTTCGACAAGTTGCGCCGCAAGGTGCCCACCTTCGCCTACGAAAAGCGACTCTCCCGCATCGAAACCCTCCGTCTGGCCATCACCTACATAGGATTCATGGCGGAGCTGCTCAGTGGCACTCCATCGAACTCCCACAAGTCCCGGTCGGAGGTCTACAGCACCATGAATGGACACCACCAGGCGCCACCTCCGGCAATTCACCCACATCATTTGCACCCCGCGGCTGCCTATCAACGCGACTTTGCCTCGCCCTATAACCACAGTTTAACTTAGAGAGGCTCTTCAGAATTATCAGAGAGTTATACACATTAGACTAGACTAATTTTCTAGTCTATAATTATAAAATAATTACATAATACAGCTGAAAACCGTTTGGTATGGTTGCTGGCGTCAGCTAAAATAACTACAGGAATTCCTGAAAATTCTGTGTTGTACCTTCTCCGATAAGTTTTACTCAATTACATGTATATAAAATTTAATGAATAATGTTAATCATAACTCTAAATAAATAATTGTTTAAAAAACATTAAATATTCTCTTAAGTTCTAAGTATATGGTAACATTTTGGAAAATACTATTGAATGTATTAATTATATATGTAGGATTGGCATTACCTAAGCTGATCAAAAATATGGCCTATGGGATCTATCACAACCCGATCTTAGGGCAATGTTAGGGGAATTTCGGTTGTACACACTACACTACACTTCAGTTCCGATAAAGAAAACGGTCATGATGAAAATCAAATGTTCTGTTTTGGATAGAGAAATGGAACTATACTGTGATTTTCCTAGGTCCTAAGTACTTAACTTATAGATGCAAAGGAATATATAATGGAAATTAAAAGTAATTAGCGACATAATCTTATTTGGTAAACGAAATGGTAAACAAATTAGTTGTCTAAACATGGTGGTGACTTAAAAGTCAAAAGTACCACCGACCTACACCTGATAATCCCCCTAAACACAACCCGCACTTGTTACTAAAAATCCTAGGCAAAACCAAAGCGAACCATGTAGTGATTTGCGTGCGAATTTTCTCAGCTGCTGGAAGGGAACACATGTCCACGACCATTCGGTGGTCTCGATGAAGTCACATTGCATACAGAGCGATGAGGTTCCCTAAGCGGAACCCAAAAAAGAGAAAGAAAACTATTATACAAAATTTGACAAGGCAAACAAAGCGTGAAATTATTATTAATAAATTGATGCACTCGGAAGGGGAGATCCAAAAAAGGGAGGGCAGCTATTCAAAGTCAATTTTATCAACCCCTATTTAAGGATAGCCCAGAAACAAGTGTAACACTTGAGGGATTGATGCCCGCGCCTGGCTAAATACCAAGGAATTTTTGCGTTCAACGCCCATTTCGAACAGATTAGCGCCCCTCGTACGGGGACCAAATTAATTCGGAACGGATATTCCACGGATATTCGGGTTCGGAAGTCAGAAAGTAGACTGTCACCTGGGGTTGACTTCGCCCCTTGTGGCTGATGTTTTGGTAGTTTGGTGTACAATATGTTTTGATGAATTTGTGACACTTCATGCCGAATTAGATCGTTTTCAGGGTGGCTTGCCACACCCTTTACCCTATAAAGTGGGCTCACGTGTCGGCGATTAGCACATCAGTATCTCCATATCCCTAGATCTTAACTCCTCAAGTTGATCTTTCCGTCACCTGTGGTGTGGGAAACTAGCTTAGTATATTAAAATATATATTATTTGGTCCTTGCCACGTGTTCCTAGTTAACTTTTTCCCATAGAATATCACCATTTTCATCCATCGACTGAGATTGGCTATTCAATCCCTCCCCTTGCGCGTTGTATGTCAAATCGCTATGACAAATTAATTGAATTTCGTTACAATTTCAGGCATTTTTCGCAATTTTTCTACACTTTTTCCGGACTCAATTAGGGCAGAATCCAATATATATTAGGTCATGATAGATGGGACTTAACAGGGAATATAGCAGATGGTTTCAAAGCTTCTTAACTTGGGAAACAGTAGCAAGTGCTTCGAGTGTTTGAAAGCAAACCTATCACTCTCATTTTTTGCGAATTAATAGTGTGTTCTAACTGACTTATCTAAGATAACTTGAAAACCAACAATCATGTGTGCCTGACTTCATAAATTTCAATCATATAACCCACATTCCCTATCTACACGCACTTATCGATTCTTGTGTACACATATACGTGAAAAAAACTTGCCGGGCTTTCTTAGTTGTCATAAAATTGCCGACCCAAGTTCAGTTTGCGATCGGGAACGGAGGAGAATGTCATACCCAATTCTAGTTACGCAGATATCCCAAGATGTCTCTCTGCCGAATTGGCTGGATCAGAAGGATCTGGAGGCCTTGGTGAAGCAGGATATTCCAGAGTTTAGAAAAATCGAAAACTTTCGATACAAGTGGGAGGTTCAACTGGCACAACCCGCACTCTGTGCTCACCTTCAGATTCTTTTAAGAGGTGAGGAGTCTTATAAATATTATGTGTCCCTTGTAAATTAACAATCAACCAACCGCAGACAACAAGAAACGCCAAGTGAGTTACCTAATCAAATCAACAGAGTCGGTCGCAACCGGCTTAAAGGTACCCATTGAAGGGGATTTCTCAGTGGAGCGTCATATTTACGAGAATGTACTACCTTCCCTGGAAGAGCTCTATAAAAATGCGGATAAGATCATTCACTTTAGCCCACCAGTTATCCAGGCAAAGCAAAAATCCAACCATCTTTATTTGGAATATGTCTTAAACAAAGGTTATTCCGTGGCCAATAGCCTAAAAGGTCTGTCCAAAACCACAATGGAAGGAGTAATTTCAAAACTGGCTGCTTATCACGCCGGGACAGCTTGCTATATAGCGAAGAATTCCAGCAAGATTAAAGAGCTTCCAAAGCTTGGGGAGAACTCGAAATTGGGGAAAGAGGCTGCCGAACTCAAAAGCTTGTATCAAATGAGATTTCACGAGAGTCTCCGATCGAACGAAGCCAGAGAGTACGAAGATAAGGTGGTGAGTACTACCAAGAAGTCTACTTATAGATACCCTTCTAGTAATTCCAAACATAATTCTCAGAAATCATTTCAAAAGTATGTGAAGTCGAATATCGAGGTTCTTGATTTTAGAACTTCTTTTAATGTGATTTTAAATGGATCCTGTTGGCCGAATAATGTTCTTATACAAGTCGATGCCTTTGGCAATGTTAAGGATACGCTCTTCAGCGACTTTCATGCTGCCAAATATGGTCCAGCTGTTTATGATCTTTTCAGCTTACTCCTCACGGCACCGGCTGAAAAATCAACCCGATTTGATGGCTATGTGAAGTATTACCACGATCGTTTGATCGAAAATCTGAACCTTCTAAAGTTTCAAGGAAAGAAACCTAGCCTCACGGATCTGCAATTGGATTTACTGAAATACGGTTATTGGGGTAGGTCGGAATGGTATTATATCTTTACGATAGAAGCTAACAATGCTCTCTAAGCAGCCTTCGAGTTTGCCACGGAAATCCTGCCTATATTGATCTCGGATTTTGGAAACAACGACGTGGATGAGCTCTTCAAGAACCCTGTGTTTGGGACGCAAATTAGAGAACTACTGCCCTGGCTTGAGAATCGCGGATATTTCGAAGAAGACTAGACAACGACCTTGTTCCAAAAACTATAAATTTACAGCCATTACAATGCATACCGACTATTTTTATCAAAATACAAATAAATGCAGGCACGCTTTTAATTAGAAAAGCTTTTGGGGGCTCATCAACCTGTTTGATTGCGGGGGGGGGGGGGAAGAAATTTGATAAGAGCTTCGTGAAGAGTTTACTTAGGGAGATAAACAAGGTCGTATTTCGCCAGTCATCGTTGCAAAAAAAGGCGCCGTAACAATGAACCGGCATAAATATAGCTTAAACCTGATCATCAGAGTTCAAGCAGCAAGATCAAATTTCTGGACTGTGACTAGAAAGACTGATTGGGCACTTTTTTCCGGTCAGGCATGAATGTTGTTCTTGCATCATAGACTATCGCCGAACCGAGCAAACAGGTCCACCCCGATCGAAAAGCGTTCCCACGCGACGTACTTTAATCATCCAATGAAATTGAGCAGAAGCTTTTCAATGAAAAGCTCCAGGTGATTAGAGCAATATAAGGCAGCCCCCCACAAAAGTGGACGAAGTTACTACACCAGAAGGTAAACAGAATGGTTCAGGGAAAAGAAGACACTGAGCAGCTGCCGGCGTGGCTGGATCAACAGATGTTTGAAGAGTTTATAGAGCGCGATTTTCCGAATCTTAAGAAAATTAAATCATTCCAACTGGAACCCTCAGCCGGAAAGGGTGAAAACTACACAACATTACTATTGCGGGCGAATTTTGAATTGGAACTGAAAGGTAAGTGGGAAAAGAAAATTATTTAAGAAAGCTACATTATTATAAGTATTTTACTTGCTCTTTTTTTAGATGGCTCCCAACAGAGTATATCGTATATGGCTAAAGTCCTGCCGAATTCTGGAAACCGCGATAACGTCGCCAGTTGGAAAGTATTCGACAAGGAGCGCCAGACCTACGGACAATATATCCCGGAATTTGAGCAGATGTACAGAGAGGCCGGAAAGGAGATTACATTTGGACCACGTTACTACGAGGCAAAGAATCAACCGGAAGAGGAACTGATTGTTCTAGAGGATCTGGGCAAGCGGGGCTTTAAGAATGTAGACCGTCAAGGTGGCTTGGATATCCTACATACGGAGGCCATTTTGGAGAAGTTGGCCCAGTTCCATGCCGCCTCCGCCGTACGATTCGAGCTCAAGGGAGCCTATCCTGCTGAGTACGATCGTAACCTGTGCAGCCAAGAAGACAGCTTTAAGGATTTCCGGGATACCCAAACAAAGGCCTTCGTTGAAGCCTTCCCTCTCTACGAAGCCTCTGATTTGGCAAAGGATGTGGTAAGAATTTAATACAATATGAAACACCTGAAGGAAACAATATATAGCTTATTTTATCTTATAGGAATCCTTCGGCAGTCAAGCGGAGGACATGTTCCAGGCGTATGCTCCTCAGATTGAAGGAGAGTTCCGTGTCCTGAATCACGGAGATGCCTGGTGCAATAACTTTATGTTCCAACATGATGAGTCGGGAAAGCTGCTTGAAACCTACTTTGTAGATCTGCAAATGAGCCGGTTCTCATCGCCTGCCCAAGACTTACTCTACTTTATCCTCTCCTCCACCCAATTGGATATAAAGATAGCCAAATTTGATCACCTGATTATGTACTATCATGGAAAGCTCACAGAGAGCCTAAAGCTACTGAAGTATCCGAAACCACTGCCTTCACTTAGGAGCCTACATCAATCGATCTTTACTCACGGAGATTGGAGTAAGTATGCATATCTTAACATAAGTGATACAAGTTATTAATCATTTTGCCTTGACAAACAGTTTTGCCCATCATATCCCTTTTGCTGCCCATTGTTTTGGTGGATTCCAGTGACGATGCCAATATGGATAGCTTGATGGACAGCGAGGGAGCTGGAGACAAGTTCCGGAACAACCTGCTCCAAAACCCCCGCATCATTAGACACCAAAAAGTGATTCTTCCATGGGCCCATTGTCGGGGTGCCTTTGAAGTCACCAAATAAATGTGAAAAACTGTAGATATTATTTTTATAAGTAAATAAAAAATAACGTTAGACAACCACATTATCAGTTCGTAAATTGTTATTACTGATTTGTGTTTGAGACCTGATCGTTGCGTTTATCAGTAGTACAGCTGTTATCACTGAGCAATGGCTGAATTTGAGTGGATCGCACCCACTCAACAAATATTTTGAATTCACTCAAACATTTATATTAAGGTAGAGCGTAAAATTGTCGGCGGTGATGAAGTAATTTAACTGCATCAACGCCGATCAGCTAGAGGGGAACTTCGCAGCCAAACATCAGTTGACAGCCGTTCACGCAGTCGAACGGACGTGCAAAGCTCCCGATTTCTTGTCAAACAAAAATCTAGTTTCACCATGGGATCGCGCAGTTCTAAGTCGAAAAAAAGCTATGAAGTAGCTGCACCAGCCGCCGGCAGCATTCGGAAAAAGGCCTCTATAAAAAGTTCGCGAATCGAGGGGTCAGCCACTCAATCAGACCTTTCAAACGCCAGCCCACCGGCAGTTGAGGAGAAGAATATGTGGCCAGAATGGTTGCATGAAACGCAATTTAAGGAATTACTTGCCGCAAATGTCGTTCAGTTCTCAAAGATAGTGGGTTTTCGGGTGAAACCCGCCATGGCCCCCGGTGAAAACTATGCCACCCTGATGCTGAGGATCAGCATAGATGTGGAGCTCACTGGTGAGTCGTCTTTAACAAAGACATACTTTTGAAAACCTAATAAAATGCACAGTCTTGTCGCCCTAAAATGCGCCATGAATGAGCGCTTTTATTGGCATTGAAAAGTTTGATAAGTAGTATCTACAATTCATTTATAAGCATGCACAATAAATGCTTGTTGTTTGGGTCATTTTCCAATAATAGCAAGTGCATGTCTGACAGTAATTATCTTCTAATCAAAGGTGTTATTGTGAATATTTCATATAACGAGTTTTTAAAACCCGATATGTCTGCTAGATAAGAGCACCAAACTGGTCTCCTTCATGATGAAGGTTCCACACAAAACTCCCCAAATGGAACAGATGTTGGCCATGGTCAACTTCTTTGACAGCGAGAATGCAGTCTACACGGACATACTGCCGAAATTAGAGGAGCTTTATAAGGCTAAAGGATTGGACATACAATTTGCTCCCAAGGCATTCAAACTGGACTCCAACAAGGAACCCAATTTGGCCAACACAGTGCTAATGAATGACCTGGGTCAGGATGGTTACAAGAACTTAAATCGACTGGAGTGTCTTAATCTGGAGCAAACTAAGTTTGCACTGAAAAAACTAGCCCAATTCCATGCGGCATCTGCAATGAGTGTTCAGGTGAATGGACCCTTTGCGGATATATTCGTAAATGGTGTCTTAGGGGGGAACAAGGAGGTGCTAATGGCATTCTACGAAGGAATGATTGCCTCATTCCGCACTGCTTTTATGGCCAATTTGAAAAACTTTAAGGATGGAGAAAGCTTTCGTGAAATACTGGTAGGTGCTTACTTTACCTGTTCATAATTATATTACTTATTTATTTTCCGAATATTTCCAGGACACGGCATTCACTCAAATATTTCTGGACTTTGAACATCTGATGAAGAGCGATCCTGCTGAGTTCAATGTACTAAACCATGGTGATTGCTGGATGAATAACTTGTTGTTCAGGGTGAACTCCAAAGGGGAAGTGGAAGACATGTTGTTTGTTGATTTCCAGAACCCCAAATACGGCTCTCCCACTCAGGATTTGTTTTACCTAATCCTCACCTCGGTGCACATTGACTACAAGCTGGATTACTTTGACTTCTTCATCAGGCACTACCACGAACAGTTGACAAAACACCTGAATCTACTGGGCTTCACCGGCAAGCAACTTTCTCTCAGGGAACTTCACATGCTGATGTACAAGCACGGAAGTTGGGCTCTGTTTCCCTCGATCAGTGTGCTGCCAGTGGTGCTCCTGGATCCAAATGAATCTGCCACTTTTGACAATTTCCTGGGAGACACCGAAGACGGTGCCAAATTCAAGAATCTTCTGTTTGCCAACAAGCGCTACAAGGGATATATTGAAAGGATTCTGCCATGGCTGTATAACAAGGGATTCTTGGAAGCCTAGTAAGTTGAAAGCAGAGGGATAAGTTTTGCTTACGTATTAATTATTCTTACTTTTAGCAATCAGTTCATCCCACCCGAAACACCTTCATCGGAGAACTCTAAAAATCCCAACCAGATATTGGACTGGCTTAGTGTCAGCGACTTTGAAGAAGTACTATCCTCCTCCGATCCAGAGTTTAACAAGGTTCTTGGCGGATCTTGGACTTCGGCGACGAAGCCCGGAGACAACTTTGCGTCTAAGCTTTTGAAAGTTGATATACAGGCAGAAATGAAAGGTGGGTATCTAAACATTATATATGATCAACAAAAATGTGGCTATCAATGAAAATCTCAACAGATAACACTGCCAAGATGTTCTCCTTCATACTGAAAGTACAACAAAAGTCTACCAGTGATAATTTTACCGATGTAAACATGTTTCCCAAAGAAATGGAAATGTATCGCAAATATGTACCCGCCTTTGAAAAGCTCTATAAGGATGCAGGCTTAACCATCACATTTAGTGCAAAGTCTTTCGTCCTAAATAAAGATGTCAGTGAAGAATATCTGCTAATGGAAAATCTTCAAGCCAAGGGCTTCAAGATGGCCGATCGCAAGAAAGGATTGGACATGGAGCACACCAAGAGCGCGCTGAAGAAACTGGCCCAATGGCATGCGGCCTCCATAAAGTACAAAGAACTTAACGGACCCTACTCCACGTTGTATAACGATGGAATCTATATTGAACAGACGAGAGATATGTTCCATAATATGTTTGCCTTGGCCAAGGACTCGTTTATTCAAATACTGGGAAAGTTCGAGGGTGCTGAGGAATATCTGCCCAAACTGGTAAAGTATTATTACCTCCGGGATTCTTTGAATTTTGTTAACCGAAATTCATTTTATAAAGCCATGGATTTTGGACAACCACGTAGATCAGATTATTGAAGATGCCAAAATCAATGAGAAAGAGTTCAATGTGCTTAATCATGGCGATGCGTGGATAAACAACATCATGTTCCAATACGACTCAGAAGGTCGCCTCAAGGAAACCTTCTTGCTGGACCATCAGAATACTAAATACGGCAATCCAGCTCAGGATCTGTACTACTTTATTATGAGTTCTACAGAGCTGGACATCAAAGTTGATCAGTTCGATTATCTTATCAGGTGGTATCACGAAAATTTAGTGGAACATTCCAGTTTGTTAGAATACAACGGATATGTTCCCTCTCTTAATGAACTTCATACCATTTTGATAGACCATCCAGCTTTCGGTATGTGGAAAAGGGAAATTTTATAATAATTTAAATTTAACTACTATATTTTTGCAGCTGCTGGCACAGTAATCAGTACCTTAACCGTTTGCCTCACCGACGAGGGCTTCAACCCCGAGATATTTTTCATCGAAACACCGGAGTCCGAAAACTTTAGATTACAGCTTCTCGGCAACGAGCGTTATAGAGCCCATATTGAGCGGGTGATGCCTTGGCTTAATAGGAGGGGTCTACTTGACCCTTAAACGATCTATTCTATATGTGATATATACTGTTTAAACATTAATTTTTTTCTACAGGATTCCAGAGAAATTTATTCATTAGTTAAAATTACACTAAATGTTATGCCTATAATATATAAATATATAATATAATATGTCATACCTGATATTGTTAATAATAACTCAAAGAAAAAGATGTAACAAAAAATGATCGATTTCCTGTCCACGAGCCTACCCTAATTTTTAAACATCTCTGATTACTAGATTAAAAGAAAGAAAGATAGTAATAGTAAATAATGGAAATGGGCAAAGTATAAACTGATAAAGTTTACAATCTGATAGTTAAGGCTATCAGCCAAATCACTCTTATCAATAAGAAGTGTTTAAGTTCATTCTGATTAGCTATACAAAGAACTGATGAAATAACAAAAGATTTGTTAATGGCAAGTGCTATCAACGCTATCAAACAATATTTTGATTAGAAATACTTTACTAGGAAACCCAGTCGTGTGCCGAAAACCAGTTTACCGTCGATCGGCCAGTTGAGCGTACGCAAAATCGCCAGTTTGAACCCCTTATTATAAATATTAAAATCCCCAGTGCTTTACGATGGGTCTGCGAAATTCCAAGACAAAGCAAAGCTATGATGTCAAAACTTCGGAGCCAGCACCACAGGCTCAGCTGAACTCAGACCCCCCAGCTCCGGTTACCAACTCGGAACCAGAGATTGATCGTAGCAACTTGGTGCCCAAATGGCTGAATGAAACGCAATTTGAGGAACTTCTAACCACAAATGTAGCTGAGTTCTCCAAAATAGTGGGTTTCCGGGTGAAACCCGCCTTGTCCCCCGGCGAAAACTATGCCACTCTTATGCTCAGGATCAGCATAGATGTAGAGCTCACTGGTAAGTTAACTGCGCAGGAGGTATAGATTACTTCCTAACTATTTATAGCACTATTTTGGCACAATCTTGTCCAAAAAGAAATAACGTCACAGGTGGGTGGGGTTCCGTTTCTTCGTGTAGGTCTGCGATAAGTAATCACAAAGTACTTGTGTATAAGTACGATTCATTTATAGACAGTTATCAATAAATGTTCGATGATTGTTTTGCCTTTCATCATGACAAGGCTTATGTGACGCTTATTGACAACTACTGACCAAAGTGCAATGATGTTCACAATTATGAACTTATAAATAATATTCTTTCCAGACAAGAGCACCAAGCTGGTATCCTTCATGATGAAAGTTCCTCATGAAACTCCGCAAATGGAGCAAATGATGGCCCTAGCAAACTTTTTTAACAGCGAGAACACGGCCTATATTGACATTCTACCGAAACTGGAGGAGCTCTACAAGGCCAAGGGTCTGGATATCAATTTCGCTCCGCGAGCATTCCGGCTGGACTCCACCAAGGAGTCCAAGCTGGCCAACACGGTGCTGATGAACGATCTTGGCCAGAATGGGTATAAGAATTTAAATCGTCTGGAGTGCCTGAACTTGGAACAAACCAAGTTTGCCCTCACAAAATTGGCTCAGTTCCATGCAGCCGGTGCTATGATGGTCCAGGTTAATGGACCCTATCCTGATGTATTTATACACGGCATGATGGGAGACAACAAGGAGGCCATAATGGCTTTTGTGGAAGGAATGTTGGGATCTTTTCGAACGGCGTTTTTGGCCAATCTGAATAAGTTCAAAAATGGAGAAGCCCATCGCGAGAAGCTTGTAAGACTTGACTTTAAGAAACTTTATCAAATTTTTTGTAATATTTTAACCATTAACTTCAGGAAAAAGTACTTGCTGTCCTAACTACCGAGTTCATGAAAATCAATGTCATAGATAAAGATGAGTTCAATGTACTGAACCATGGCGATTGCTGGATGAATAATCTGCTGTTCAAGGTGGACTCCCAGGGAAAATTGGAGGACATGGTCTTTGTCGATTTCCAGAACCCCAAATACGGCACCAACACCATGGACTTACTCCACTTTATCATGACTTCGGTGCACATAGACTACAAGCTGGATTACTTTGACTTCCTAGTCAGGCATTATCACGAACAGCTGACCAAGCACTTGGATATTTTGGGATTTACTGGACACAAGCCATCCTTGAGAGAAATGCACATTAAGATGATCAAGTACGGAGGATTTGTTCTATTCTCAACTATAGCCGTATTGCCTTTGGTTCTTCTGGATCCTAGCGAGTCGGCCACACTTGATAATTTCTTGGGAGACTCCGAAGCTGGCGTTAATTTTAAGAGCTCTTTGTACGCCAACAAGCGGTATATTGGATACATTGAACGAATTCTGCCTTGGTTGGAAAATCGGGGTTTCCTGGAACCAAGGTAAGCACTTCTTATGGTTACTTAACCATCCAAATAAGTAATACCTCTTTCTTAGTACTGAACCAATTCCAACACTACCGCCCGCATCAGAGCCTCTACAGCAAGCGCAGCCTGAGAATCCTGACCAGATCCTGGACTGGCTTAATGTAAGCGATTTCAAGGAGATCATCTCATCAACCGAACCCAATTTTGAGAAGATTGTAAGCGGTTCGTGGAAGTCGGCCACGAAACCTGGTGACAACTTTGCTTCTAAGCTCCTGAGGGTTGATATAGAGGCACAGTTAAAAGGTCATATAACCACTATTTAAAAAATTAGAAAATCGGAAATATATCATGCATATCCTTACCCCTACAGATAATGCCGTCAGGACCTTCTCGTACATCCTAAAAGTGCAAGTAGCCAGTGGCATGATTAACTTCGCCGACCTTAACCTGTTTCCCAAGGAGATCGAGATGTACAGCACATATGTACCCGCTTTTGAGCAGCTCTATAAGGACGCTGGATTGCCTGTCACATTTAGTGCCAAGTCGTTCCGGCTCAGCAAGGATGTCAGCGAGGAATATCTGATTTTGGAGAACCTGCAGGCAGACGGTTTCAAAATGTGCGATCGCATGAAGGGAATGGACTTGGAGCACAGCAGGAGCACGTTGAAGAAATTGGCTCAATGGCATGCTGCCTCTCTCAAATACAAGGAACTCAATGGATCCTACCCGCCGAAATACAACAACGGCATTTTTACAGAACAAACTGCTGCTATGTTCAAGGGTATGTTTGCTCAAACGACAAAGACTTTCATGGAGGAAGTGGCCAAATTTAATGGCGTCGATGAGTATCTGCACAAATTGGTAAGCTTTCCAATCCGTTTTTTTTAAGGTTTAATTATAAAGAACTTATCTTTAGCCAGCGGTGTTGGAAACCCAAGTCGACAAAATTATAGAAGACGCCAAAATCAATGAGGAAGAGTTCAACGTACTCAATCATGGCGATGCGTGGATCAATAACATCATGTTCCAATATGACTCGGAGGGACATGTCAAGGAAACCTTCCTACTGGATCACCAAGTTACGAGATACGGAAATCCTGCCCAGGATCTGTACTACTTCATAATGAGCTCCACTCACCTGGATATTAAAGTCGATCAGTTTGACTCTCTCATCCGATGGTATCATCAAAACTTGGTGGAACATGCTAAATTGTTAAACTACAATGGATTTGTACCCTCTCTGAAGGAACTGCACATTATTTTGATAGAGCACCCAACTTATGGTAACTTGCAAAATAGTGCAGATCCCAAAATGAAAACTAACCGATTTTCTTTTAGCGGCGGTAACCATGATTACCACCTTGACGATGTGCCTAAACAAGGCCGATGAGAAATTCTCCACCGAAGGCTTTTTGGGAGAGAACAAGGAAGCGGAATCATTGAGATCGGCACTTTTCAGCAACGAACGCTACAGGGCCAACATAGAACGCGTTATACCATGGTTGAATAGACGGGGAGTGCTTGATGCTTTCGCCACTGATAAAGCCCAATAACTACTCTTAGACTTGACTGAAACAATAAAAAGCTTTTTATATCAGCTGTATATAGGAATATTTACTATTTTAACAAACGACTATATAAATGTGTGATCACAATTCTATCCTGCCCGAGGGAGCTAACATTTTTATTATATTTTTTGTCTTACTTAAGGGCAAACTTTACGGCCAGTACAATACTAGAAACGAAGATCACAGCGAGGGCTAGCTTCCTAAGATTGGCACGATTCACGCCCTTGATTGTCCGCACTACTTCTATATTTAAGCGGAATACGTTGCGACTCTCCTCGATGAAAGCAGCGCGCAGATCATCGTCAAAAGCTCCATAATGATTGTTGAAAACGCGCCTGAGCTTGGCCTTTAGAACAGAGATCTATAAGAAAGGTATTCGAAATTACTATCTATCAATATTCTTATCCATATGAAAAAGGTGTAACATCAGGAATATCATCGAGTGTTATGGATGCAATTTGCAGCTCCAATTTATGTATAACTTATGTAAAGAGAGTATTAAAGAGCGAGTGACTATTGTACATACCTTTTCGGGAAAATAGGTGGCCTCGCAGCCAGGGGGACAAATGGTAACCTGTGCGGGCATTGGTCTGGCCTGCAAGTCGTCTTCGTTCAAAGTGGCATCTGCAGCCCTGGCGGTGGCCACCTCGGCCTCCTTGTCGGCCTGCTTCTGCTGCTCCTCGTCGGCGCCCTTCGAGAAGATCCAAAGTTTACGGGCAATCATGCGCTTCTTCTGCAGCATCTGTCCGCCGGACATCAAGGCCATGTACATCTGATAGGAGTAGGCAAACAATAGCAGTTCGTTCTGGGCGGCAACCTTCTCCAGGTGCTCCAGATACTTCTTCACTGCGGGGCGGGGTTCGTAGGTCTCCCTCCAATCGGAACCGTAGAAGTAGTCGAAATCCCGCTCGAAAGCCGCTGTCCTGTAGAATTCCTTGGGCAGCAGGCGCTCCGGCAGATGAGTCTCGAAGAATTTGTACAGTTCGTAGAAGGCCAAAAGACCATCGTACCAGACCTCGTCATCGGAAAGGGCTGGGGAAAAGGGAGGAACATAGTATAATGCATATATAGTTAAGGAATGGTAGAGTAAACCCACCTAGTGCGAACTTTGCATTGACCAGCACATCGGTCAGGTTATGCACATCCTTTGTGGCTTTACGCAACTCCTTTGTGAAGGCCATGTCCACGAATTCCACATCCTCCACATTCTCTGGCGACTGACTGTCCGCTGTTGTTGCCTCGGGCGTTGACATGGTGCTTTTGCGTAGCTACTTTTCCAATAAATAAGTACGATTTATATTTTAACTGCGTGATATTCGGAAAATACGCCTTTGTTTTTGTTTTGTTTTGAACTCCAGGCCAGTGTGACCGCTCAACGGAAATATACTAAAATGAATAATAAAAAATGCCAAAGAGCAGTTTGTACAGTACAGCATTTCCATGTAATTCACAAATGGTCTTATTCTATATTTTTGCTGTAGCTTGATTATTTTTATTTTGTTTAGAAATTTAGGAAAAACATAAGTTTAAGAGAAAAGTGTTTAGACCGCAACAATTGTAAGTGTGGCCTCTGCTACGAGGACCTTAAATTTAAGTTGACACGAAAAACGAGCAATACTCAAGACCACACATGAAATTTACAACCTACTATTCTTTTTTCATTTCGCTTGCAATCAAACACACCCACACAACACACACCGACTGCAGTTGAGAAAGCAGGGCGACACACAACAAAAACAACAACAACAACAAGTACAATAACGCTTTTGGCTTTGGTTCTGCACTCTTACCCACCCACTCTTTCCGCCCCCTAAAACCACCCCCCTTTCCCTACCTTCCCACCGCCCCACTCCACCCACCTGTCTGCCCACCCACTTGATTTGACTCTGAAGAAACCCAAAAAGCAATGTCGGATCTCTTTACCACTTTCGATAGCAACGGCGACGCCGAGCACCACCTGCACCACAACTCCACATCGTCCGCCAGCGGGCACCACCACGACCCACCCATGGCCTCGCCCTCCCAGCACAGTCCGATGACCAACAACAGCAACTCATCCTCGCAGAACGGCGGTCCGGTTTCCGGTTTGGGCACGGGTACGGGTTCGGGCACCCCATCCGGTGGTAGCAAGTCATCCAATCACACAGCATCCGCCGGCGGCTCCGAGAACACCCCCGTAAGCTGCTGGAGTACACCCGTAGTGTTCCTAATCTTACCTAACCATTCGGCCACTTTTTCCAGATGCTCACCAAGCCGCGTCTCACTGAGCTGGTCCGGGAGGTGGACACCACCACGCAGCTGGACGAGGATGTCGAGGAGCTGCTGCTCCAGATTATCGACGACTTTGTCGAGGACACCGTGAAGTCAACTAGCGCCTTCGCCAAGCACCGCAAGTCCAACAAGATCGAGGTGCGCGACGTCCAGCTGCACTTCGAGCGCAAGTACAACATGTGGATACCCGGTTTCGGCACGGACGAACTGCGTCCCTACAAGCGGGCTGCCGTCACGGAGGCTCACAAACAGCGCCTGGCCCTCATCCGGAAGACGATCAAGAAGTAC
Organism: Drosophila subpulchrella; assembly: GCF_014743375.2. NCBI lineage: Eukaryota > Metazoa > Arthropoda > Insecta > Diptera > Drosophilidae > Drosophila > Drosophila subpulchrella. The sequence continues at coordinate 15,972,509 of NC_050609.1, forward strand.
TAGAGCTAGAGGATCGAAAGAGGCAGGATCGGGTCGAGGCTTGGTGTCGGTTGGCCGGAATTCCGTATGCGTATGCCACCCGCGCACATGCCACAAACTATATTTTAAGCTCCAATGTAGACTAAAGAACAAATTTACCCCGTTCTATCGTAGTTGTAAAGGAATAAAAGTACACACATGATTTTACATTAAACAATTGGGCGCCGTCAAAAACCGTGATCTTTAATAAAACAATTAAATCAGTGGTATATGTAATGAAAACTTGAAGAAACAATACTAAATTAAATACAGAACAACTAAATAAGCTATCAAACAAATATCTCGATAGAATTTAATTCAGTAAATATATCTTTGTTTAAATAATAATGGTGTTTAAAAAATCACTGCTATTTATTCATAACCAATCATAAAACCGTGATATTTGCTGAACGCACCCAAGTTTCGGTATTTTCAGTAACTTGGTATTTTTCTCAACGGAGTAAATTGGATTTTACATCTTGCCTTAAGGTCATACCATCAATAATGTTTTTTCTGATTGTTGACTTGGAATTTTCCTAGAAAGGCTCTCAATTGGCCAGAAAAAGGAGCTCGCCATGAAGCTGCCGGTGATTTGTCGCACCTGCGACTCCACGGACACCGACAACCTACTGAAGCTGGCCACGCCCTCGAAAAAGTATCCGGACAAGCTGCTTTCGGAGATTCTCTGCGAGCTGACGGAAATCAATGTAAACAAAGCTCGGAAAATAAATTAACCCAAAGATTAAACTGTTCCCTTGCTTTCAGCTGGATGCCAGCGGAAGCCAGAAGCTGCCGCAGTGCTTGTGCAGCGGATGCACCAAGAAACTGCTGGGTGCCTATTGCTATGTGAAGCAGGCGCTGGCCGCCAACGAATTGCTGATGAAGCACCTGAGGAACGGAGCTGCTCCATCGACCACCGACTGCCTTCAGGAGGCACCCATGGAACTGTGTGCCGAGCAGCATGTGGAGGTCAAGCTGGAGACGGAGGACGAGGACTGTGGCGACAACGATGTCAGCATGACTTGCTCCGAGATCCCGGAACCGGACGAAATGGACGTGGAGAGCAAGAAGTCTGTGGATCCTCTGACGATGATTGAAATGGTGAAGCTTGAAACGGATCCAAGAAGCGTACAAAAGCCTTCGGAAGACGATCTCGCATCGGACTTTGAAGACGACGAGTGGGTGACACTTGGAACACTCCTTACTGCTTTAACTTAACCACAACAAATTGCAGCTCTCTGGATAACCTGCCGTTGGATAAGCGCATTCAACAGTGGAAGACAGGAAGGAAGTCTGATTTTAAATGCCAGGACTGCCATAGAAGCTTTAAACGAGCCGAGTTCCTAAAACGCCACGAAATCCGCGTACACAAGCAGGATACCCGCTTGTTCGCCTGCTCACTCTGCATTCGTAAGTTCAGCCGCAGCGAAGCCCTCGAAGCGCACTTGAAAGTCCATCGGATCTCCAAGCGATCGGCCAACTTAAGCGAACACAAGAAGGCCAAGGAGGTGGATCTGAATCTCTGCAAGCCGCATGGCTATAAGCTTATTGAGTGCATGATCTGCCAGAGCCAGTACAATAAGATTGCCGATCTGCGGCGGCACTTGGAGGAGCACCCCGAGATAGTCAGCATGGGCGGTCGGCCAAATGTGGAGCCGCACGAGATGGCGGAGCTGTTTTATCCGGACTCCAAGGATCTCGGTGAGGAACAGTTGATCAGTTTGATTCGCAAGGATTTGGCGGCAGGCATCTATCAGCGTTTCTATTCGATAACCAACCAAAGTGGTTACGAAATGGACCTGGACAGCTCGGAGACGGATAGCGATCTGGACGGTGATACCGAGGATCAGCAAAAAAGTCGAAAGAAGGGGCGCAAGGCCAGCTACAGCTGCGAACTATGCCAGCAGAAGTTCCCGCGAAAATATCAGCTATATGACCACCAGCGGCAGAACCACAGTTGGTCAGAGGCTCCTCATGTCTGCGGCCGGTGTGATGGACGCTTTGTGAGCCTGCAGCTGCTGCGGCACCACAACGAATCGCAGTGCCGGAATGCGCAGAAACGTTTTCTCTGTCACAAATGCCCGCTTCGCTTCCGATGGAAACACAACCTGAAAACACACTTCCGCGAGCACAGGATTACAGTGAGTTACTTTGTGATAGAACCTACTAAACAAAACACTACAAATATCTGCTTTACAGAATCAGACCTTTGAGTGCCCCGAGTGCAAGCGGGTCTTTGACAAAAAGAAATCCCTCACCGTTCACCTGCTTAGCGTACATGCAGAGGAATCGAAGCTGATCCCCTGCCAGTGGTGCAGTCGCAAGTTCTACCGACACGACTACTTGGTGAAGCACCTAAAGAGGCACGGACTCAAGGAACAGGACATTCCACTGGCCGAAACCTTGATTGCTGCCACCTCGCGGCCGAATGGAGTAAAGCGCATCACCTGCCGCATGTGCAACCTGCATTTTGATCGTATTGTGGACCTGCGAGCCCACATTCAGCTGGAGCTAAAGCTTTCTTTGTCCCTGCACCAGAGCTACGACTCTCTACACAATTACTCGATAACAAATGAGTCCGGGTTTGAGTTACAGCTGGAGGATTCGGAGACCGAGGACGAGATGCAGCCAAGTGGTGTCAGTCGTCCCGTTTACATCTGCGAGCTGTGCAGTGTGCAATGCAAGCGGAAATTTGAGATGATTCAGCATCAGCGGACAATGCATCGTTTCGACAAAATGCCACACGAGTGTGATGACTGCATTTTCAAGTGTGTTTCCAAGGTGGGTTTTTGGCTTGCCTTTCCTTCCAACACCTTCGTAACTGAACTAATCTTTCAGAGCATTATGGATCATCACCGGCAGGGCCAGTGTAGCAGTACAGAAAAGAAACATCCTTGCGATAAGTGCTCCTACAAGTTCATGTGGCCCGAGAACCTGGAACAGCACGTTCTTTTGCAGCACAGCCAATCCTCCGCCAGCAATCCGACGGGCGCTAAGCGAACGTCTGGTGCCGGTGACCTGGACAAGGACGCCGCCGAAGACGGAGTGCCGCTGCTGCAGTGTCCGCACTGCGATCGCACCTACCAGATGAAGTCGCGTCTGAACAACCACATCCGCGATGTGCACGTTAACGGCGACCGAAAGCGCAAGGAGGCGATCAAGCGCTTCCTTTGCTCCCTATGCGGCAGGGAGACGAGATCCGCCGCGGCTCTGGTGACCCATATGCGTCGGCACACTGGCGAGAAGCCCTTCAAGTGCGACCTTTGCGAGATGGCCTTTCCGCGGCACTCGGAGCTGGCCTCGCATCGCCGAATGCACACCGGCGAAAAGCCGTTCCACTGCACCGTCTGCGGCAAGGATTTCGCCCGCTCCGACAAGCTCAAACGCCACATGCTCACCCACAGCGGCCTAAAGCCGCACAAGTGTACCTACTGCGAGAAGAGCTACCGCCAGGCCAAGGACCTGAAGCTCCACCTGCAGCAGCACACCGGCGAGTGTCCCTTCGTGTGCGGCACCTGCGGCGAACGCTTCATCCAGAGCAGCACGCTGGAGAAACACAGGCTGATGCGACGCCACTTCGTCTAGTATAAAAAATGGCATTTATTCTAATGGTCATGGCGGGGCATCTATGAGAAACCATTGCCAAAACAATTTAGATTACAATATAAAAGAGTATATAAGTGAACACAAAAGTACATGTTTTAAAAGGTGACATGGGAAAAACCATATTGTAAGTAAACTTTGGATTTAGCTTGGAATGGCGACATGTGCCTCACCTACAGCTCTTCAGAACCAGAACGTGGTTCGATTTTGGCCATCTCCGTGTCAAAGAAGAGCACCGCATTGGGTGGAATCTTTCCACCGCCCGCTCCACTGGCTCCATAGCCCAGCTCCGGGGGAATCGTTAGCTTCCGCTGCTCGCCCTCGCACATTCCCAGGATGCCCTGGTCCCAGCCCTTGATCACCTGGCGGGCCCCTAGGGTGAAGGAGAAGGGAGTGCCGCGGGAGTAGCTGCTGTCGAACTCGGAACCATCTTGCAGCGTGCCCTGGAAAGTTTCCAAAATCGGGGTTAGGTTTTGGGCTGCTGATGCTCCTTATCTGATCTGCCCTACCCTGTAGTGTACGTGGACCAGGTCACCGTTCTTGGCCTTCCGGGTGCAGTTCTCCACGCGCTTCTTGACCCCAATCTTCACCTTGGGTTCGCTGGCCACAGAGGCGGCCACAAAAACGGTTATTAGGAGAAAATAAGTTAGCTTCATCTTATCAGGAGCTTAGCACAAAATCGTATCTTTTAAAAATGAATGTATCCACTGCGAGCTGCGACTTTGGTTAATGGTTGTCCAACACTTGTTCTGCCTTTCCGTTTAACAACACTGTTCAATAATCGATAACGATTGCCAGGCTATTAAGAAAAATAAATAAATAAAATAATTTAAGCAAAATGAGCTCGGGGCCCATGCGCACGCCCGTCTCGCAGATCATCCAGAGCAAGCACGACCAGGATGCGGAGGAGGAGCCCAAGAAGAAGTCCCGCGAGGACTGGCGCAAGGCTAAGGAGCTGGAGGAGGCCCGGAAAGCGGGAACAGCTCCAGCCGCCGTGGACGAAGAGGGTCGCGACATAAATCCGCATATTCCGCAGTACATATCCAATGCTCCTTGGTACTACGGATCGGCGGGACCTACACTCAAGCATCAGCGGCCGCAGCACGAGGATGAGCAGGGACAGCTGGACAAGAGGGCTCCCAAGGGACTCAACACGACACGCATCATCACCAAGTTCCGCAAAGGCGCCTGCGAAAACTGCGGTGCGGTTACCCACAAACGCAAGGATTGCCTGGAACGGCCGCGCAAGGTCCAAGCCAAGTATGCCGAGTCCATCGTCGTCCACGACGAGCACTTGGTCAATGAGGCAGCGGTCAACTATGACGAGAAACGCGACCGCTGGAGCAGCTACGATCCAGCCAACCACAGAGAGATCATCGAAGAGTACGAAAAGGTGGAGGAGGCCAAGCGACAGCTGAAGGCAGAGAAGCTCAAAAATGGTACGATAAACACTCTATTAGTCCCGAAAGTTATTAAAATATCACTTTTTTCCAACCCCCCAGATCCCGATGCCGAAATATCCGATGAGGAGGGCAACGAGGACAAATATGTGGACGAGGTGGACATGCCGGGCACCAAGGTGGACTCCAAACAGCGCATCACGGTGCGCAACTTGCGTATCCGCGAAGACACAGCAAAGTACCTGAGGAACTTGGACCCGAACTCAGCCTACTACGATCCCAAAACGCGCTCCATGCGTGACAATCCCAATCCCGCAGTGCCAGAGGAAGAGTATGTAGATGAATATTATCCAAAAATATTTATATATTTTTAACCTTTCATTCTTGCAGAGCTGAGTTTGCCGGCGAGAACTTTGTGCGCTTTTCTGGAGACACCACAGCACAGGCCACCGCCCAGTTGTTTGCCTGGGAGGCTCATGGCAAGGGAGTTGATGTCCATCTACTGGCCGAACCCACCAAGTTGGAGCTGCTTCAGAAAGAATACGAGCAAAAGAAGGAACAGTTCAAGTCGAGTGTACGTTTCTCTTTGATCAGATCTCCACTGCACAGTTACTAACACATTTGTTTGGATTTACAGACTAAAACGCACATTGTTGAGAAGTACGGGGGCGAGGAGCACTTGCAGGTGCCGCCAAAGTCGCTGCTGCTGGCCCAGACCGAGGAGTACATCGAGTATTCCCGCAGTGGCAAAGTGATCAAGGGTGTAGAAAAGCCCAAGGCGCGCAGTATCTACGAGGAGGATGTGTACATCAACAACCACACGACCGTTTGGGGCAGCTTCTGGAACGCCGGTCGCTGGGGCTACAAGTGCTGCAAGTCCTTTATCAAGAACTCCTACTGTGTGGGCATGCAGGAGCCGGAGGGCTACTCGGAACAGCATCCCACCAGCTCCAGCACAGTAGCTGCCGCAGAGCCCGCAACCCAAGTTCAATTTAAGGTACCAGAAGTGCCACCAGAAAGGCCCGCCTCCGAAGTAGACTCAGCTCCGAGCTCAGAATCCTCTTCATCAGAAGAGGAGGAAGTAAAACCCGAGAAGAAAAAGTCCAAGAAGAAGTCAAAGAAGCGCGAGAAGAAAAAGAAGGCTAAGGAGCAGCGCAAACAGAAATCCAAGTACAAGGAAGCCATGGAGGAGGAGGAGAAGTCGAAGAAAAAAGGGGTTCCCGAGGAACTTGACGATCGCAAGCGGGCGTACAACAGCATGTACGATGTGAAGGCGCCCACAGAAGACGAGATTGAGGAATGGAAAAAGAAGCGGCCGAGGGAGGAAGATCCCATGCTGCAGTTTATGTAGACAATAAAATACAACTAATCAACTTAAACTTAAACACACTCTTCTCTTATAAAACAGAAAAAAGCAAGTAGTTAGAGAAACGTCATCTTTAATATTAAACGATCGCGTACTGCTCGTAGAGCAGCTCCCTGATTTTGTAGTACTCCTCGGACAAGCAACCCTCCATGGCCACTTTGCCGGCATCGACGCGCCGCAAAGCCAGAGTTCCATTGCTGCACCAAAGCACGCCGCCGGAGAACTCCGAGTTGATGTTATTGCGCATGAGAATCTGCTTAAAGTCGGAGAGCTTCAGTTCGTTGATAAGCACAGAGTTGTGGACCGGAATCTCATCCTCGGCCAGCGTCTCCAGGGTTAAGGTCTTGCCTTCCTGCACGGCGGCGTCCTGCTCCACCGTGACGTCCATGGGTGCTTCGATCGCCTTAACACGCATGCCCAGGCGACCATCCACCCACGCCACCTCCGCGTCCTTGCCCTTTTGGAACTGCAGCTGGGACACAAGTCCTTCTGTCAAGCGCACCTGGTAGATGTGGATCTCAGTGGTGACGTCGATGATTTCCCCCTTCTGGGGAGTGAAAACTCGCGCCCCGACATTCTGCTCGCAGTGTTTGGCCACCACCTGGGTGCCCTCCGCATTGCCATGGATGACAATAACCCGCCGTGGTCGCAACTGGGAGAGGATCTTTAGCATGGACTCGCCGTCGGAGCGACCCTCGAAGTCGATCCTCTGGATTTGGGCATTCACCTCGATGGTTTTGCGTTGGTTTATCAGCTTAGTGGGCTTCTCCAGCAGCTGCACATCATTATCACCGATGCCTCCGTTAGTCTGTTGATCAGCTCCCACGCCCGGTTCCTCCTTCTTTACATTCTCTTTGTTCTGCTCCTCCATTGGGACAAAATCGTAGCCCGCCGTATCGGCAATACGGTAATCGTCCAAATTGATGATCTCCCCGTACTCATCGTACTTGACTTTTTCCTCGTGATAGGGGAACATCACATGGTGACGCTTGTTGGACTTGAAAAAGCCGGAATGATGACGACCCTCCGGCCGGACCACAATGTCGTGCTTGCCCGTAATGACGCTCATCTCGATGTCGTCTTCAGACTCGGAACTGCTCTCCTCCTCGACATCGGGCTTTACGATAAGGGGATTAAGCTTCTCGCCCTGTGTGCGAATGTATTCCTCTAGCTCGGCGCCTTCCAATTCAACTCTTCGTCTGACGTCCAACTCGATTTGCTTGCCCGGCGTGCAGTTCTCCACCAGTTCCATGGCCAAAGTGCCGGGAGAGGTGCGAGTGGTCAGGATAATGCTGTTGTTGGCATTGCTGGCCCATTGCACAAAGAGGTCCCTTGTGAATCCGCTCTCCAAGTCTGGAGTGCTGGCCAGCACTACTTTTGGACCGGCCGGCAGCTTATAGACATCCGCCAGCGAGTGACAGAGCTGGATGTGCTTAAACTGGAAGGGATTGTTGCGAGCTCCCTCGAAGGCCTTTGTGAGTTTATCGCTCATCCACTCGATCTGGGATTTGGCGAACTCAATCACGTTGTAGCTCACATTGTTGAGGAGGGCCAGTGAGTAGGCCATCAAACCAGATTCCTTGTTCTTCCACAGTTGGTCCAACATGTGGGCCAGCTCCAGGACACGCCCTGCTGTGTCTACGGCAATCAGTACATTGCCATTATTACGCACCGTTTGCAGGATGTTGGTCATCAGCTTTTCATCGCGGGCCCTCCTTCTAGCCTGCTGGTACTGTGCATTGTAGGCATCGGTGATGAGGAGCGATGGTCTTTGCAGCCTGTCCAGCTCACAGCCGCTCAAGTGGCGCTCCTTCTTGTGATTGAAGTCGGTGGCATAGACTATATCCTCCTCGCCCACCTTGACAATCTTCCAGATGGTCCCGCCGATCATGTGTCCTGCATTCAAGGGCGTTATGGATATGCCATAACCCTTGCCCTTCAACGAAACCGTTTGGTTGTACTTCAGCTGCGTGATCTTCTCGAAGGCCGTGTCCACGTCGTCCAGCGAGAAGAGATCGAAGTCGCCCATGTTGAAGTGCGACATGTACAGGTCGTACATGAACATTTGGCCCATTTTGAACACGGGAATGGTGGCGTAAATGGGGCAATTCAGCCCCAGCTTGCCCACCAAGTACGGCAGGGCGCCCAGGTGATATGCATCCGGATGGGACAGCAGGACGGCATCCAGGGTGTGCACCTGCCTGGGAATATTCAAAAATGTATCATTGTTCCCCCGAATTTGCCTTAAGTTTACCTCTTTAGTTCCTTGATGAAGTTGGCATCGAACTTTTCGTCCCACCCGCAGTCGAGCAAAATCCGGACATCGTCTATCTGAAGGATATAGCACGGCGGCGACTCGTCCATCGCACCGGATATAGTGTGCAGCTTAATAATGGACGTCATTTTAAGCAATTAAAGCGCCTGCACATTAAAAACAAGAAAATGAAGTATAAAACTCGCAGTTCTTCGCCGGTCCAGGGATGCGAAACAAACTCTGAAAGCGTTGCCAGATTGTTTTTCATTGTTTACACAGTGAATATCAATTAAAAGAACAGATGGATACCCCACAATTACTTTTAAAATATTTAAAATTTAACTTATTAATTTGGGTTAAAATTTATAGTAAAAAACTAATTGGTTTGACATTTTAAGCCTTCTTAGAACTTACACTTAAGTGGATTTTCGAATACATTAATTTTTCTAAATATATAATGGAATTTCCAATATTTTGGAAGAATTTTTAAAAGAATTTATTTAATGACCTAGTAATGCTTAACTAAGATTAAAAATCGCCTTACTGCGGCTCCAATATGGATGATGAGTGACGCTCATTATATATTATTATACCCGTTACTCGTAGAGTAAAAGGGTATACTAGATTCGTCGGAAAGTATGTAACAGGCAGAAGGAAGCGTTTCCGACCCCATAAAGTATATATATTCTTGATCAGGATCACTAGCCGAGTCGATCTAGCCATGTCCGTCTGTCCGTCTGTCCGTATGAACGCTGAGATCTTGGAAACTATAAGAGCTACAATACTGGGATTAGGCATGCAGATTCCTGAGATTCCTGCGCAGCGCAAGTTTGTTTCAAAAGAGTGCCACGCCCACTCTAACGCCCACAAACCGCCCAAAACTGTGGCTCCTACAGTTTTGATGCTAGAACAAAAATTTTTAACTGAAATGTATTGTTCTCATCAATACCTACCGACTGACCTAAAAAAAAGTTTGCCACGCCCACTTTAACGCCCACAAACCGCCCACAAACTTCAAAAAATCGTAAATATGAACGCGGATATCTCGGAAAATATCAAAAATAGAGAAACGAGATTTCAGATTTAGATTCCGTAGGCTTGAGCGCAGCGCAAGTTTATTACGCGAATATGCCACGCCCACTCCAACGCCCACAAACCGCCCAAGTCTGTGGCGCCCACAATTTTCATGGTAGATAAAAAATTTAAACTGAAATGTATTGGTCTCGTCAATACCTATCGATTGATTTAAAAAAAAGTTTGCCACGCCCACTCTAACGCCCACAAACCGCCCAAGCCTGTGGCGCCCACAATTTTCGTGCTAGATAAAAAATTTTAACTTAAATGTATTGGTCTCGTCAATACCTATCAATTGATTTAAAAAAAACTTTGCCACGCCCACTCTAATGTCCACAACGCTTAAATCTGTCTACCGCCGGTAGGTGGCGCATTTGCTGCTTGCATTTCTCCATTTTCCTTTGGTCCCTTTAGCTGAGTAACGGGTATCTGATAGTCGAGGTACTCGACTATAGCGTTCTTCCTTGTTATATATGTATAATATTATTTTCGCAGGCCCCACGTAGTTGCCTTTAACGGCCGGTTTCCACCCCGCGAAAAGAAAGATTACGCAGGCAGACTGCCGTTGTGAAGTTGTTTTATTCTGAAAATATTCACTTACAACATAACCTACCACAATCTGTAATCTAAGCCTACCGCAGTATGTCCTCCTCAGTTCAAATTAATTAAATTGATGGCAGCAAATAATGGCCGCCCAATATGGCCGCTTACAAGTTAAGATCAAATCCATACATTTCTCGATAAATATACTAAAACTATCGTCTAACTATCGTTGAACTATCGTCCGTCGACATCCGTCAACTCGTGAAGAACCGCGTCACTCAAATCCAAAACTGCAAGTTTGGAGATGGGACGCATAATAGTCCTAGATAGTCGCTCACTCGGATCACTCATCCACTTCATGATAGATTTCCTCGATGATCCCCTTCCGCCAATCTCTTCGGGGCAAGGCTGGATCGCAAACGAAGACCATGTCACTACTTCTCGCGAAGCAATAACCAAGACCCACCTCTTCCATATACGGTGCCGCTTTCGAGCAGCTTCACGTCCTCGCCAGGCGTGTCCGGCAAATTGGCTACTCCTCTGTGTATATCATTCGGCGTCAGAGGCGCTTCCTGGTCCGCATCCACCGGCAAGTGGGTGAGCGGTCGCTAATTGACTATATTCTCCGCCTCGATCAGTAAACTCTCCAGAACATGATCCCGCGGTGCCACCTCCTTCAATGTGAGATGCAGGACCCTCTTGACGTCTGCACCAATCGCTTCCAGACTCCTCCTTCAAACGGGTTTATTGGGCAATTAAAAACGCACTCGATACCTCTGCCCGGGAGCTCTCCTTGTATACTTTCCGGCTCAAACACGTCACCAAATCGTTGGGCCATCCTGTCAGCTCCCCCGAAGCTCTTGCCGATATCACTGCGCAGCTTGTACCCTGACATTGTCCGGATCTCAGTGATCGATGCATCCACATTTTGATGCTTCATCTGGGCGCGATAATGTTACACAATCATCTCCGTAAGACTATGCCGATGTGACAGGATTACGAGCCTCCTCTTTATGTATGGCATACACAGTGCGGCATCAATCCGGCCGTAGGTATCAATCAATGCGGAAGCTTAAATTCATGGCGGGAAATAATGGTCGCCCAATATGACCATTCACAAGTCGAGATCAAATCCATACATTTCTCGACAAATATACTAAAACTATCTTAGGATCTATCAGATGAACTGTCGTCCGTCGACAATTATATAATAACCGTCCGTTAATAAAAAGTTCCTTCAAACGATGTTCGTGCGGCTCTGGCTCAGGAGCTTCCACATCTATGACCTGCTCCTCGCCATCGGGCTGATCACCCTCATCGTGTTCTTGTGCCTTCCCTTCCGGTTTGCCTCCCACTACGAGTACATCGAGGAATCGGGGATTGAGAAGGCTCTGCTGAAGCAGGTGACCAGGAATGTGTCTCAGCAGGAGGTCTTCGAATGCGACTACTCGGAGATCATTGCCGAGAACAGGTTCGTCTACCACCTGGCCCACTACCACTACTCGGTGCAGAGGGGCGCGGAAATTCATCTTGGAGGCGAGTTCCGTCCAGAAGGATGTCAGGCACGCTACAGCACCGCCATCATTGTGCCGTACAGGAACCGCGAGGAGCAGCTGCACGCCTTCCTCACCTACATGCACAATTACCTATCCCAGCAGTTAATCCACTATCGGATTTTCCTGGTCGAGCAGATCGATCACAAGCCCTTCAACAAGGCGATGCTCTTGAATATTGGCGCCCAGGTGGCTGCCGAGTATGGATTCCCGTGCCTGATCCTCCACGACGTGGACCTGTTGCCCCTGAACTCGGGTCAGATATACGCCTGCACCGAGCGACCACGGCACATGTGCTCTGCCTTAGATCACTGGCGTTTCCACCTGCCCTATCGCGGTCTGTTTGGCGGCGTGGTGGCCATCAACACCGTCCAGTTCCAGCAGATAAACGGGATGTCCAATCTGTATCACGGCTGGGGTGGCGAGGACGACGATCTCTACGAGCGTCTACGAGCAAAGAACATTGATATCTGTCGATTTGCGATGGAGTTCAGTCAGTACACCATGCTGAAGCACAAGCCGGAGCAGCCCAATGCCAACCGGGTGGCGCTCCTGAGGGCGGCGACTTTGCGCCAGCCTTTTGACGGACTCAACTCGCTGGTGTACAAGAAGGTGGAGAGAAGACTGCACAGATTGTTCACCCTCATCCTGGTAGTGACCTGAGTGCCATTGCTATATTTTAGCTTGTAGGCCACACGTTTTCGTAGTGGGCACCTCTAATTGTTATAAACTTGGGTGCACTAGAATCCGATCAGCTGCCGCCTTGGACAATGCGTTCCGAAACGATCAGGAATCTCACTCTCTAGGCTAAGAAGCTCGAAAGAATTGGAGGAGTCGACGCATTAATTGCAGTTTCATGAGATTACCAGGGTATCGCCATGTTAATCACGCTCTGCCTCTGCATTTCACTTTTTTTTTTCATTTGTTAATGTCAATGTGTTGTCTTTTGGTAACTCGATTATAATTTATATTTAAATTGACGCTTTAATTGCAGTTTTATGAGATTAACAGGGTATCGCCAACTAAAGGGCCAAACTTTCACCTTGATTGTGCCCGGCAGTTGTGGCGCTAGTGATATTTCGTAAGCATCCGATTTTCTGTATGATTATAAATCGTTGAGGCACTTGCTTTAGCGTTCTCTCTTACTTAGAATAACAAATATTGTTTTTTTTATATTGTATTGTACTAATGTTATATTACTTAATACAGAATTTGAGTTGTTAAAAACTGCGAAGGTCATAAAGAAGCCATTCCGATTCCCAGAACGCTTTAAAGATATTTAGCTTGACAGTTTAAAATTTAGAATATTAACGTTGGTCTGTAAAAGGCACTTTAAGCTTGAGTGCTTCAGTATACCTACTGAAGAGCTAGGACTTGACCCTAATTATCTTTCAGTTAAGCCGGTTCAAAATAATAGTCATATGGGGGTGGTCAGTGAAAAAGAAATAATTTTGAAAGGCTGATGCTGAAATATTGAAACAAAATGGCCACGAAGCTAAAACTGCCTCCAAGGGCCATTTGTATCAAAGGTCTTATTAAGACTTGCAATAAAATAGACTTTATTTGTGATGATCAAAGTAAAAACAGAATATCACAATCAATACCTACTAGTCGATTCAATCAAAACCCCCTTGATAACTATTTTATTTTCCAGAGGAGCAGAGTGGAAAATAAAATGCCAACTGCTTTTCAGTTAGTAAAGCAAAACTGTCATAGAAGTTCTTTCTTTTGTGGCTTTCTTCCATTCTTGTTCCCTGTTAAAGACGATTGCAATTTTGAGAACTTCGGAGAACGAAATGCGACACCTTATAGACTGGCTAGTATTCTTCCGAAATGTCTTAACGAAGAAATATTTTGCAAATGTCAGCAAAAAAATAACTAACAACACTTCATGTAGAGATATTCCAAAAAGAAATTTACAGTTTCCCCAATCAGTTAAATATACTAAAAAATGTTATATGTGTTGAAGAAACTAATAAAAAATTCGGGTACTGGTTTGGCTCATTAGACCCATGTGCAACTCATTGAAAAGATATCCTTAAACTTTTTCTGGAATTTTTGCTGAAAGAGCATTATAGAACGTAATCTTCTAAATGGATTGCCAATAACAGAATATCGAGGAAAATTGACAAACATATTATATAAGCTGATCAGCAAACATCGGTAAGAGATTTAATAAAGATATAAGCCATAAAAGGGAAACCAGGAAACGCGTTGCAAAAACAATAACTGTCCAGTCTATCGTACTTTCCTTTGGGAATGTAAAGGATCGCTGATGAGGGAAATTGGTGTCTACTGAAACAGTAACATGTGTCACAGAAACTTTATCCAACCAAAATCCGTTTGGTGTGTTTAGCCCTGCAAGCATTTTCTATCGGCGATATCGGGTTCGCGAAAAAAATGATCCACTTCCGCGACACTTTTCCTCTCGCTTATTTCGTTTTTTTCTCACTTTTTGTGCTCATCACTGGGGCTGCATTTCCCTCGTGGAAACTGTGCCGAATATCCTTTGAGAGCCTACAGGAGGCAGTGCGGAAGCGATAACTGGCGATCAACTCGATTGCAAACTATTCCATTAAACTCGCGCAGCTTATCCGTCCTTCGCGATTTTCGTCGACAGCGGAGCGTCGATGCGTTACGTTCAAAGATTTTTTTCGATTCCAGTGTGGTTGCTCGTCGATAGAGGCTTGTGCCGCCAATAGTATGCCATTCTTGGAAATGAGAAAAATGCCTTTAAGCTATCGATATTTTCATGCGATAGTTCATTTTGTTTTTAAATTTCTCAAATAAATAAAAAGGGAACTCCCCATAAAATTATACGACTCTTGACTTTATTGTGTTATAGGTTATAGGTTCTAGTTCATGCGAGATCTAAACATTTACTTTTATATTTTATTTTTAAACAGAAGTGCCGATCAGTTGTTTACATCAGAGATTCTTTATATGAACAGGAATTCGCATAAAATTGCAACAGGGATTTTAAGCAGCAGTGTGCAGAGGGTATAAGCCTTATTAGAATTGTATAATACAAGTTTTATAAGAAATAAAATTGTAACTCAAAAATTGTTTACATACAGGTTTTATGCAGCTTTGGTAAATCGTACTTGTTATTATATTAAATCGAATATAAATTTTGTAGAAAATAATGAATAAAAAATAAATATAAATTTGGCGTTTTATGACCTTATCATTTGCTTATCCATGACTCAAAATTAATGTTTGTTTAACTTTTTCATACATTCGTACAACAATAAATCATATCTGTATTTTAATAGGCAAGGGCGCAGTTGGAATTTTTATATCCATCCGCCAAAAAAGTAAACAGCAGAAAAAATTATAACAGTGGACGCTCCAAAAAGTGAATTAACATTTATATAAGAGCATTTTCATATATATACATAACTTTTCTACATATTAATTGAAATTTACAAATTAAAGGCATAATTAAGGTGTATAACAAAATGCATAAACTTATAAATACATTTAAGAAAAATAAGTTTTTAAAACAATTTTTTTATCGACCCAATAATGGGTAACTAAGTATTCAATTCGCCTTACAGCGGCTTCACTGTGGATGATGAGTGACGCCCCTGGTCGTCAGCTGTTATTCGTCAACCGCCCGCGATTCTCGATTGCGTCCGCTATTAGGATGCGGAGTTCCCACAGATACCGCTGAGTCAAGAGTTCCTGCCAACGATGTTTGTGCGGCTCTGGCTCCGGAGCTTCCACATCTATGACCTGCTCCTCGCCATCGGGCTGATCACCCTCATCGTGTACTTGTGCCTGCCCTTCCGGTTTGCCTCCCACTACGAGTACATCGAGGAATCGAGGATCGAGGAGGCTCTGCTGACGCAGGTGACCAGGAATGTGTCCCTGCAAGAGGTCTTCGAATGCGACTACTCGGAGATCATTGCCGAGAACAGGTTCGTCTACCACCTGGCCCACTACCACGACTCCGTGCAGAGGGGCGCGGAAATTCATCCTGGAGGTGAATTCCGTCCGGAAGGATGTCAGGCACGCTACAGCACCGCCATCATTGTGCCGTACAGGCAGCGCGAGGAGCAGCTCCACGCCTTCCTCACCTACATGCACAATTACCTGCCCCAGCAGCTGATCCACTATCGGATTTTCCTGGTCGAGCAGTTCGATCACAAGCCCTTCAACCGGGCGATGCTCTTCAACATCGGCGCCCAGGTGGCTGCCGAGTATGGATTCCCGTGCCTGATCCTTCACGACGTGGACCTGCTGCCCCTGAACTCGGGCCAGATATACGCCTGCACCGAGCGGCCACGGCACATGTGCTCCGCTCTGGATCACTGGCGATTCCGACTGCCCTATCGAGGTCTCTTCGGCGGCGTGGTGGCCATCAACACCGTCCAGTTCCAGCAGATCAATGGGATGTCCAATCTGTATCACGGTTGGGGCGGCGAGGACGACGATCTCTACGAGCGTCTGCAGGCGAAGAAAATCGACATCTGTCGATTCGCGATGGAGTTCAGTGAGTACACCATGCTGAAGCACAAGCCGGAGCGGCCCAATGCCAACCGGGTGGCGCTCCTGAGGGCGGCGACTATGCGCCAGCACTCGGACGGACTCAACTCGCTGGTGTACAAGGAGGTGGAGCGACGAATGCACAGCCTGTTTACCCACATCCTGGTGGAGACCTGAGAGCCAGTTATTGTTATATTTTAGCTTGTAGGCCAAACGTTTAAATAGTCGGTACCTCTAGTTGTTTTACACATGGGTGCACTTAGCTTAGCATCCGATTAGCTGCCGCCTTAGACAATGCGTTCCGAATCGATCGTGATATCTCACTCACTAGGCTAAGAAGCTGGAAAGGATGGGAGGAGTCGAAGCTGTAATTGAAGTACAATGCAGATGTATGAGATTAACCGGGTATCGCCACGTTAAGCACGCTCTGCCTCTGCCAAAAATAAATGGAGTAAAATGTGAAATGCAATGTGTTTTCTTTTGGAAACTCGATTATAATTTATATTTAAAATTAAGTTAATTTTAATATTGTCTAAGTAGAATTCAAAAAGTCAATTCAAAATTCAGAGTTGCTTAGAATTAAGTTATCGCACCATCCAAAATCAAATTAGTGTTCATTCTATTATCTTGACACTTGAACTTCGTTGCCTCGTCGCTTTTTATATAGGGCTCAGTACCATATTACAGTCTCTGGTGTAATCAACCATGGGTTTTCTAGGCGCTTTGGTAAAAACCACTATTTTTGTGGCCCTTTTCCTGGGAGCATTAGTTTTGCTCCCCGGACTACCTCCTAACACCACTTTTCCCTTTAAGGAATATGAGTAAGTTGGAAATTCACTAAAGGTTTAAAAATAATAACTAGACCTATTTGTGATTCGCAGTATTAAGCCACCAAGGGAACTAAAGGGAGTGTTGCAGCCAAACTTTCAGCTAGATGGTGCCCGGCAGTTGTGGAAGGATCGGATCTTTGGACCAGAGTGTCTTCTAGGTGTTGAGGGCAAGATATTCACGGGCATTCATAGTGGAGAGGTCCTTGAACTCGACAATGAAGAAACTATCAAGCCCATCACAAAAATAGGTCATCCTTGTGGTATGAAATCATGTGCGGGCACAATTATCTACAATGCTGATAATGTTCTTCCTAGATTATATATTTGACGATGAGCTCTGTGGCTATCCTGTGGGCTTGGCCTTGGACACCCAAGGAAACAATCTGATTGTAGCCGATTCATACTACGGAATATGGCAAGTTGATTTGGGAACAAAGGAGAAGACCAAGTTGGTGTCCACTGAGCAGATCCTGCCTGGCAAGAGTGTTAACCGAAAGGCTAGGCTGTTTAATTCATTGGCAGTTAGCCGCAAGGGAGAAATTTACTGGACAGACTCCTTGTCAGATGACTTTGTCTTGGCTCCGTTCGCTAACCCATCAGGCCGGTGAGTTTAATTAATAAGATATCTACATAATACAGTAATAACATATATCCCTTCCTTAGACTTTTCAAATACAACCGGGAAAAGATGACAAACGAGGTACTCCTCGATGAGTTAGCCTTTGCCAACGGCTTGGCCTTAAGTCCTAATGAGGATTTTATAATCCTAGCCGAAACGACAGCCATGCGTCTGACTAAGTACTATCTCAAAGGATCTCGGGCGGGTCAGAGTGAAGTGTTTGTGGATGGCTTGCCTGGATGGCCGGATAATCTCACCGGTGATAATGAAGGAATTTGGGTTCCTTTGTCCGTGGCTTCAGATAGTGAGAATCCTAATTTGTTTGCCTCCTTGGCACCCTATCCGCGGCTACGATCCTTCCTCGCTCGTCTGGTGGGTCTAATGCAGCTTCCCTTTCGAATTTCTAACAAAATATATCCCAACAATATTTCGGCACGACTTTTCCACTCTTTTAATGAGATGGCCACTAATAATGCTCCGAATCGAAGCACTGTGGTTCGTGTGGATTGGAACGGAAATATTGTGAGTTCCTTGCATGGTTTTGATAGATCAGCCTCAGGCATATCCCATGTTTTGGAAATTAAAGGACACTTGTACTTGGGATCGCCATTTAATCAATTTATTTCTAAAGTTAAACTACCCGAAGATGTGGTGAAGTCTGCGAAAGGAACTGAAGCTAAGGAAGATCAACTTATATAGTTATTTTTAGCATTAGTTTTAGTTCCCTAATTTCTTGTTCATTTGAATACCTGTTAAATAAACATATAGTTTAACAGTAGAGTTGTTTTGTATTAAGTTATCGCACAAATCGAATCTAAATACCATATGATCGTTGCGAAATTTCGTTCCACAATCATGACTATTGGAACTGGTCACTTCTTATCTGGGCCCCATTCAATACAATTGTCAGTGAAGTAAGACATGGGTTTGCTGAGCTCATTGCGAAGAACAACTACTTATTTCATAATTTTCTTGGGAGCCGTATTGCTTCTCCCAGGATTACCTCCTAGCACCACTTTCCCCTTCAAAGAATATGTGTAAGTATGTTATTTTCAGGAACTACCAAACTTGTCAACTTTCTCATTTTCCGCAGTGTAAAGCCTCCCAGAGAATTGAAGGGAACGTTACAGCCGAATTTTCTTCTGGATGGTGCCAGGCATTTGTGGATGGATCAAGTTTTCGGTCCTGAGACTCTGATATTAAGAGATGAAGATGAAGGAATCTATGCGGGTATTCATGGCGGAGAGGTTGTCCTGATAAATAATAATTCTGTTAGGCCAATCACAAAGATAGGACAACATTGTGGTACGTAAATACATAGATCATGATATTTGTATAAATATATATGATTACCCCTTATAGACTACATTTTTGATGATGCGCTATGTGGCTACCCTGTGGGATTGGCCTTCGACACCCAGGGAAATAATCTGATTATAGCCGATGCACATTACGGAATTTGGCAAGTCAATTTAGAGACAAAAGAGAAGACCATGCTAGTCTCTCCAAAAGAGATCCTCCCTGGCCAGAGTGTGGATCGTCCGGGTAAGCTGTTTAATTCTGTGGCAGTAAGCAAGGAAGGTGACATTTACTGGACCGACTCTGTCTCCGAAGACTTGGCCTTCATTGCTTTTGCTAATCCTTCAGGACGGTAAGTTCACCATAAAATACAACTTAATATTCTGAAGATAAATATCCCTTATTTTTAAAGACTTTTCAGATATAATCGTGGAACGAAAAGGAACGAGCTTCTCCTTGATGAGTTGGCCATGGCCAACGGAGTGGCTCTAAGTCCCAATGAGGATTTTGTCATCGTGGCCGAAACGGCTGCTATGCGAATAACCAAATATTTTCTCAAGGGATCCCGAAAGGGTCAGAGTAAAGTATTTGTGGACAGTCTTCCCGGTTTGCCAGATAACTTGACCCCCGATTCTGAGGGAATTTGGGTGCCTTTTGCCTTAGCTGCCGATAGTGAGAATCCCAATCCGTTTTCCGGATTGGCGCGTTATCCGATGTTAAGATTTTTCCTCGCCCGTCTGCTGGCCTTAATGCTGCTTCCCTTTCGATTCTTGAACAATATATATCCCGGCAATATTTCTGCTCATCTGATGCACTCGTTTACTGAGTGGGTCAGCAACAACTCGCCGAATCGCACCACTGTACTGCGCTTGGATTGGAATGGAAAAATCGTGAGATCCTTGCATGGTTTCGATAGATCTGCTACTGGTATATCGCATGTCCTGGAATTTAAAGGCTACTTGTATTTCGGATCACCTACCAATCCATATATCATAAAAGTTAAATTAAAATAAAAAATAAAATAAAATAAAATAAAAAAATAATTCTAAATCAAATAATATGTAGGGTATAGTGTTATAAAAAAACAAAATATAAATAATTTGATATTTGTCTGAACATCTAAGACGCGAATTATTTGGACAGAACTCCTAAACAAAAATAAGTATAGAATTTAATCACACCGAAAACAGTTTCGTTAATTTGATATATTTTGTAAAATATAGGTAAGGAGCAATTGCACAGAACTTAGTTGGTTGGCTTTTGTCTAGCTAATAATAATACATATTCTATTTAACTACATGCATTCGTTTCGTTTCACATTTGATATCGATTGCGGAATGTGGCAACGAGCAAGGGTCCTAAAGACTTGTGTTAAAATCTACATAATATAATTTAAAACATTTCTAACAAACACGCACACACACTTAGACGGGACATTCACACACTTGCACAGATAAAGTTATATGTATAAATATTTGTATAAGTGAATATCAGGTTGAGTCGTTTTGCATGATTGCCAGTGAATTAAAATTCTATGTGCAAAAAGTAAAAAATGGATATGCTCAACCAATTCGGACTTCCCAAAGATTACTTTTAGCACTTAGAATTCTGTGACGCGCAAAGCGACGCAACCTGGTATCTATAGTTTGCCTTGTATATTAAATATATGGAATATGGAGTTCTATCAATTGTTATTGGCTACGACTGTGTCTAGTTCAAGAAGTTAAGTATGTCTTGCTGGGAGAGTGCGTTGAGGTTCTGGTTATCCGCCGGCAACAGCGGCTGTGTCTGCGGTTGTAGCGTAGGAGCTTGGCTGGGCTTTCCCAGAAGTTGCTGCTGCTGCTGCTGCTGGATGTTATTCAGACTATACCCAGTTGGGTAGATGTAGTTTACCGTGGGCTGCTGCAGCGTATACATATTGGCACCGTTTGTGTTACTGGGCTTTGGAGCTCCAATAGCGGGTCTTCCGCCAGCGAAGGGATCCAGGTCGTCCAGCGAAAAGGAATTGTTGTTGCTGGCTTGCGGCGAGGTCAGTTGATGGTTCATCACCAGAGGATTCGCACTGTGCCAACCATTGTTGGTCTGCATTTGTTGTGTGGGAGCTGAGGCAGGTGGAGCTGTCACTGCTGTTGTCCCCAGACCAGTGAGGTTGCTCTGCATCATTGAAGACAGAATATCTGGCCTGGCTCCTGGCGGCGGCGATATAGTATTGTGCGATATTCTGCAATTACAAAGGGGTTTCTTGAGTTTCAACTGCATTTCTTCGGTTCCTTCTTAGTGGACTCCTACTTGAGCTGTTCTCTGGCCTTGACCGGTGCCAGCGGAGCGGCTGTGGAGGCATTTGGCTGGCCCACAGTGAATCCGGAGAACATGTCATCGTTCATCTTGTTACCATTACCGGAACCATTGGAGGAGATAGTAGAGCTCTCCAGCTCATTGGCCAATATTTCGGAAGCATCTTTGGGTCTGTTCGGGGTTAATATTATTATGAAACTCATTTTCAGGAAAATTAATCTATCTTACTTATTGTCTCTCTGTATGGTGGACAGTTGCTGCAGTTTCTCCCGCTGCTCCTGCTCCACGCGGCCCAGCATCTCCTTGATCAGGGCTATAATTGTATTAAATTGTACGATGGTAAGGCCGTTCTCCACACTCAAAGGCACTAGATATGGAATGCATTTATGTGCCATCACGTCCTTTGTTATGCCCAGTTTGGTGTTGGTCATGGCGATTTTGTAGATGCCTAAAAGGGTCAAAGAGGAATTTAATACAACCCATTGTGAACGTTTTTAAAATCTCACCTATAATTCCCATAATGATTGCTGGCTCGCGGCTTTGAATTTGCTGCAAAAAAGGCAGAATCTCGTCCAGCACCAGCCACTTGTCCAGATTTTCTAAGAGCTTTCCGATTGATATTAGGCAGTTAACCTTCACCGACACATTGCTGCTCTGCAGGCACAATTTCTTGATGCGTGGCAGCACCGAGTTCTTCATTGCGTTGTAGTCGATCAGAGTGGAGAATGTGGGGAGGACAGCCAGACAAAGATCTTGGATTTGGGGCATGTCGCATTCCAGGGATCGATACAACAGCGGCAGCACACTCTGCTTCACCTCTTCCGCCGGCGTGAGCTTCAACAGCAGATCCATTTTTTGCATAAAGATCAGCAAGATCTGAATGGGATCTGTTAGCTTGAAGATCGGTTTCAGGTGCGGGAGGATGTGGTCGCAGTACTCCCGCTGGCTGCTCATCTCCGCGATGAGCAGGACATTGGGCAGCACAAACGGAATCATCGGCGAGTTGACGAACTCCTTGACCAGATAGGGAAGGATCGAGTGCAAATTGACGCGGTGTGGAAGCGTCGGAATGATCTGCGGCAGGCCCTTGTAGAACTTGGACTTCTGCAGGTTGTCCCACTGATAAAGCGAGTCCAAATAGCTGAGTGTCTTAACCCCAACATCCTGAAAGTATGCGATCTGCTTGAGTTCATGCAGCTTCGGGCGCAGGCTGGCACTGGGATGCAGTAGCGCTTTGAGGCTCTCGGTCAGCTCGCTGGGCACTGCGTTCATGGGTGGATACTTCCGCTGGTTCAGATCGTTAGCGTAGCGCCGAAAGCTGCTGTAATCGCTGCCAAACATCTTCAGGGGCTTGCCGGCATATATGGTGAAGATAAGGACGCCTATATTGGATGGATTTGTATGTTTTAGTTTTTGTCAAAATAGATAAAATACCTATTTTATCATATATCATATCTACTTTAGAAGTATTTTGTTGTCTCATTTTAATTATCGCATTGTAATATGCTTAAATTATCAACAAAAACTTTGCCGATTATGACTCACTGGAAAAATTAGGCATATACAAAAATAGAATTGAATATGTGTGCTGGTAGAGTATAGCAACACAAATAAGCAATAAAACTAACTACAAATAACAAACAAGCTTGTATAAATAAATGGGTAACTTATTGATTGCTTACCCAACGAAAAGAGATCACTGTCAGGGGTGTTGATACTGTTTAGAGCCAACTCCGGCGCCGTATACTCCAGACTGGGCTGTGCCAGGACGTGCAGTGAAGTGGTGTACTCCCGAAAGGGCCAGTGGGGCGTGCCATCGGTGGCCGGTTGGTTGGCGATGCAAAAATCAAAGCCGAAGAGCTTCCAACTGCGATTCTTGTTGATCACGATCGTCTCGGCGCTGATGTTGCGGTGCACAATCTTGGCATCCTGGTGCAGGAACTGCAGGCCATCGAAGAGCTGCAGCAGTCCGTGTCGGATCTCCACATCGTACAGCTTCTTCTCGGAGCGCACATTGTCGCCCACAACGTTGGCCAGTGAGGCGAACACGGGCTCCGTGGCAAAGGCCAGGGAGTCCCGACTCTCCTCCAGCGGATGCTGTACGGTTAAAACATGCGGATGCCGTATCTTGGTGAGCTGCTGAACCCCTCGTCGTAGTGTTTCCAGCATGGTCTCCCTGTCGTCCTTTGACCAGCGCTCCAGGGACTTTTTTTCAAACACGAACACGGAGACCTCCTGTTTGGTGCTCTTCTTGTGGCCATTGTACACCTTCCACATCAGGCCTGTTCGGTGGGGGATTGGGATAACATGATATTAGGCACAATATGTTGGATTCCGTGCGCAGTGGAGCGCAGGTAAGACTCACCCACTCCAGCGGTGCACACCTGTTCCAGCACCTCGTACTCCCGCGTTACATTGTTCCCGGGCAAAACGCCGGACAGTGTGGACACCGTCTGCACGGCGGATGAGTAGAACTTGTTTATCATGTCCATCCTGAGCGAATTTGCAACTGCAAATCCTTTTGTTTTAGCAATCAATATTTATGGGGCCCTATGGTACTTCGATAACAGTTGGCGATGTTTTTCTAAAGCTATCGGTCTATTGTTAAAGCTGCAGTATGACCGTGTTTCACCAATTACAAATTTTTAAGGTGCGTCAAGTTATTAATTATTATAACAACTACAGATTAAACGCATTTAAGCATGTCTTTATTTATGGCCTGCAAGTACTTAAAATTAGTATTGAAAAACGGTAATCAACGCCTATCATCAAGGGTATATGGGACGTTTTATTAAGAACTTATTGCTTGTCAGAAGTGCTTACTGTACTTCGATAACAACGACTCACAGCTCCGCTAATTTATCGAGTTGCGATAACCGTGACTCGTGACCAGTGACAGCTATCGCCCTTCCCCAATCGAAAAGCAACAGCTGTTTCCGATTTGTATTGACAAACTTTGTTGTTTACGCCGTGTTCAAGTGCAATTGTGCGAAATTAGCGCGTATAATTGAGTCGGGTCAATTCATGTGATCTCGCTGAGTGTCCCGGAAAGTGTAGCGAATCGAGTGATTCACCATGAGCACGGATGATCTGCTGGTGCGGCGCGAAAGGAGCGACGACTCCCAATCGCTATCTCGTTCGCCAAGTGCCTCCGTTTCGGTACCGCCCCCAAGTGGAGGTGCCGCGCCTGCGCCCAGCTCCTCCACGTCCACATCCTCGCTGGACCGCCTACGCAACACCTTTAGACGGACGGAGAGCATTTCCACGCAGATCTTCAGCCACATCTCCACACAGTTCTCGAATGCAGCCGCAGCAGCCGCCAACTCGGAAGTAATAGATGGGACCACCACATACCCGTATCCAGAACAACCCAGCCCACCTGTTGTGCCACCCACTCCGGATCCAGCTCCATTACCATCGCCATCGAAACTGCAAGCCAAAAGAATGAAACGCGGTGAGTTCCAAGCATTATTCATAGGATGATAAAGCCTGCTTTGTTTGTCATTTGGCTTTATCTACAGTAAAGTGTTAGATATAAAATAAATACTTATAAAATATTTTAAGGGTTTAAGTAAGGCAATATTTCATTTACATTGCCATTGTTTTTTAAAATAAACTTTAACATAATCTCCCGGAAATTTATTTTAGGTCATACCTGTCTTTCAAAAGAACACAATTAACATAAATATTGTTACAAACATTCATTAGTGATTATATGATTGATCTAAAAGGAAGAAACCGGGTCTACCTGAATAATTTAGGTGATCTATTAAATAAAATAAATAACTAAAGTGTATATAAAAAATATTAAAAAATTAAGACCTTATAAAGTATACATATGTAATGATATAAAGATAGATACAAATATTTTGTGGGTTAGGGAAAATTGATAAATTTTCAACTTTCCGGTATTTATAAAAAAAATAAAAAAACCTATATTGCAAAAGTGTCACCGGAAATACATGTGCATCAAATATATCATATATCTTCGAGAACACCCCCAACAAAAGCTCCCGAAAAGCTCGCCAACTTCGCGACAAATC
Source organism: Drosophila subpulchrella (assembly GCF_014743375.2). Taxonomy (NCBI): domain Eukaryota; kingdom Metazoa; phylum Arthropoda; class Insecta; order Diptera; family Drosophilidae; genus Drosophila; species Drosophila subpulchrella. The sequence continues at coordinate 15,997,897 of NC_050609.1, forward strand.
AATAGGATAAAGAACTTTATGCCAGTCTTACTCAACGCGTACACAACAGGATAACGTAGCAACCTTAAAGCGGCGAGAATTTTCGGTTATTTGGTTAATTTCAGAAAAATAAACCCTCTTAAAAAGAGGTTTTCGAAGAGGAAAAGCACTTTAAGGTAATACAAGCAGTTCAAGAAAAACTGCAGCAAAGGAAACATTAAACTTATTGAGCAGTTAATATCGATATATCTGTATATACATCTGTATTTTTATGGACGCCCACGTACACACACATTGCAGTTGCGAAGCCCCAGCAAAATGCGTGGACTCGTCGAGGATACGAAAAAGACCAAGTTGTCCTCGAACAACAACAACATCAGCACCAGCAGTAGCAGCAACAGCAGTCGCTTAAAGTCAGCTAGTACTGTGCCAGGATCAAGTGCCAGTGGCAGCAGTTCGAAGCCACTGAGGAGTGCGGTGAAAACACCGACGATGAGCAGCACGACGTCATTGGCCGCAGGAGCAACGGCGGCCAAGAAGGCTTCTCAAACGGGGCAACAACAAGTTGGCAAGTCTGCAAAGTCCTCGACGGCAGCAACAACAAATGCTACTGGAACTGGAGCAGCAACAACAAGGGCCCAAGCAGCGGCGGCCAAAACCCAAAAGGGTCAGAATCCACCCCCACAACAAGTGCAACCAAAGCAGCAACAGCAACCACAGCAGCAACAACCACAGACACAGCAGCCACCCTTAGTGTTGCAGCCACAGCAGCAACATCAGGCAAACAACAGTAGCAACACGATTGCCCTGCCAAAAGCCTCGCATGCCAACACCAGCGAGGAGCTGGCCGGCGGTGTCCAGGACACCATATACCTGTGCAACTTTCGGGTATCCGTCGATGGCGAGTGGCTGTGCCTGAAGGAGCTGCAGGACATTGATGTTGCCGGCGGAACAGGCAGTCAGGCTGTGCAGACAAGTGAAAAACAGGGAGGTCAATCCCACTCTGGCTTTGGATCCAACTACAATGGTGGCTCCAACTCCAGCAAGCGCAACAGCAAGCGCTACTCCGGATTGTCCAGCGGCAGTGGAGGAGGAAACGGCGGCAGCGGAGGAGGCGGCGCCCTGGACATCACGGACAATGGTATTATGGCAATTGAAAACCTTATCGGCCGCCGGCTATGCGACATGGTCCACAGTGGCTCCTCGGCACTCGGCCAGTCCCAGTCGCACTCCCAGTCGCAGTCGCACCAGAGTGTCGGCCTCTTCGCCGAGTGGTCGCATCTCTGTAGGTGGCTTCATGATGCTTCTGTTGCCCAGCACGCTCCTACTTTGTAGTTCTCTTCATTTGTCGTTATCTTCTGGGATTTCGAGGGTCAACTGAATCAGTAGGATGTCCAATCCATGCTTTTCTAAAGGTTTTATTTAATATTCAATTTGGTTGTCCGTATGTTTTTATTTAACTACATTAAATATTTAGTTTTCTCTTTGCTTAGTTACTTACACATTATTTATTTTAAGGACTAAAGTACATTTTGTTTTTTAATTTATTGGTTAATTCATGTGCTATTACTTTTTGATTAATGCTTATTACATTAGGATTATCTTTTAATTATATCCCATTGGGATGTCGAACTACCACTTGAGATTCGTATCACAGACGAAAACCTTTAGAAAAGTATAGATGGTTAGATCTAGGTTCTCGATTTTGTTGGCCTTTGTAATCTCTGATCAATTTGCATGCCTCTTTGCATTGTTGCACATTTAGTTGCTTGCTCTTTTGATACAAAAGGTTAAACTCAAAGGGCTTATTTCTTAAGCGAATCTAAGTACTTAAAACAAATTGGTAGTCAAGGCTGAGGGAAAGATTTTAATAAGCCACACTAATTTAAATAATGCACCTCAGTGTATTACAAGATTAAAGGGTTTATTGGCTTATCAAAAAATATACACTTAACAAAATAGTGATTCAAAAAACCAAAACAGGTGAAAACTATGTCAATTAGATGTCGTCAAAGGTCGTTTCCCAGCTGGGCGAATCTTTTACCGACTGGAGAGAGATATGTAAGATTAATTAATAACTACATTTTCAAAGTATTTAAATTTAACGCACCTCAGTGCCGCCCCTTAGTCGGCCCGATGAGGGTTCTGGCTTATCTGAGGACTTCTTCCTGTGCAGAAGAGGATCATCCGTAGAATCGTTGTCCGTTGCTGGAATAATGATACAGTTGTAATAATATTTCGAAATATAATGTTCATTTTGAACTTACCAATCCTCACTTGTTTGGTCGTTCGCCTTTCCGATGAAGACTGCTTTCTGCTTTCTTCTGAGGATTTGGTCTGCTGGTGATTCTGGGTTCAGGATCTCGAAAGCTGGCAAATTCTGATGACTTACCTCTTTTCTCCGGCTGGTCTTAGTGTCCTTATGACTTTTCCGCTTCTCCTCCTGCCTGGATTGTTTCTGTCGCCTCCTATCCTTGTCCATGGCGATTAGATCGCTTTCCGAGGTGGGAATGGCGGATTGGGTTGCCTTCAAAGCGGGTTTATGGGGAGGCCGGAGAGGCCTATGAGAGGAGGAATCCTCAGAGAGAAGCTTGAAGGTGGAAAGTGGCTTTGCCACCTCATCTCGACTCTTGTCTGGTATGTAGTACTCCTCTCCTTTGGTGCGGTTGAACTTTAGAGGTACGCACTTCTTGTTGAACTGACAGCCTAGCGAGGAGGTGGAGGTGTAGGAATCTATCTCGGGATTCCCTGGATCGCCTGTAAATTAAGGGGAAAATATCACTGGTTTTATCGACTTTACCCATTTGACTTACGATCATTCTGAACCGATCTTTGAGAGGTTGAGCGACCAGATCCAGAGTAGTAGTATCGGCGATCGCCCTCAGGCTCCTCCTTCCCAGATTCTTTCACTGGCTCCGTAACTATCACCGGCTCTCTGACTTTTTTCTTTTTTTCCTTGGGCGGAGGAGCCTCTGCATCCGTGGGAACCACCTTCTTCTTCCTGCCCCTTCGCATGCAGCAGCAGATGATGAGCAGGATGAGGAGCAGGAGCAGTGCCAGGAAGGCGGCAATGCACCAGATTAAGGTGTCATCGTTGTCGCACTCCCGGCACTCCTCAACTTCATCCTGGCGCGTGTGAACCTTCTCCAGACCGGTGAGCCACTCGTCTTGGTGCTCCTGCTCCTGCTGAGAGTCTGGAGCCTCCTGCCAGTGGATGGCAGAGCGACTCATCTTGCGGGAGTCTTCTTTTGATAAGGAAGATGTCCATTCCTCAACCTGTTCGAGTGATGCCCGAGTCTCTCGAGATTCCTCCTCAGGATTCTTCTGCTGCAGCACTAACCTCTCTTGGATCTGCAGTACCCCTCCCAATCCCGGGTAGAAAAGCTCATCACCATAGTGCATCTGCAAGTTCTCCCTAAGCCAGGCGAGGAGCTGGCGATTGTAGTTGACCTGGCTGATGCCCTGAAATCGATGACAGCTGGTGAGGGTTTGAAAGAACTTCACGAGGACACAGGCGGATCTGGGTGACCGAAGATTGTAGATGCGTCGCTTCCGGAAGGGCAGATAGATGTTGCTCAGGAGACCACTTTCATCCGGTGTTTCTACGCGGGGTAGTGGCACCAGCATCGAACCCTGATCCGGTTCTTGGATAATGCAGCTTTGATCCAACTCGGCACAGCTAGAGGCATCCTCCTGATCCTGGCAGCTCTTGGGCAGATTGACAGGCTCAATCTTCGTTCCCTTGAACTGGGTCATTATGTCCTTGTTTGGCGTTCGCCAGCCATTTCCATTTGTATTCAGGGTAGTTCTACACTGCCGATAGATGGTCACCAGACGCTCCACGGTGTTCAGTTTGATCCTTCCGGCGTAGTAGGAAACCTGGGCCATGGGCACCAGATAGTAGCGCAGGTAGCCACCCAGAGCGTCGTAGAGAGCTCTCTGGAGGATAAGTCGCGTGTCATCGTCCGACATCCTCTTCACAATCTGGTTAACAGTGTTGAAGTACCGCAGTAGCATATTGACAATGCTGTCGGTGAGCAGGCAATGCGGGAAGGATTTGGGCACCAGCAGCTCAAAGTCCTTGCGGGCGGAGATCAGGGCAATGTCCTCCGTGGAGAAGCAGTTCTTGCGGTAGTTCCCAAATAGATTCGTGCCCAGGAAGGCATCTGTTTCCGCCGCACTCCTTGTGGCCTTTTGCAGCTCCCTGGGCAGAAGATCCTTAAGCAGCCATTCCGGCTGCTGGTATCTCCTGGGCGGCGCATAGGGAGGATCCTCCTGCTGCTCCTCATCGATCCTCCCGTTCAGCCCGTTGCGATAGGCCCGCAGCTCCGAGCTGAGCATCGATTGCAGGGTCAGTTCGTTTTGGAAATCGTTGGTCGGCACCTCCAAAGTGGCCAGGTCGATGCTGTATATGGGACAACCCCCGGGAGCCAGGAAAAAAAGCAGCCAGGAGAGCACATAAAAGTTCATTACTCAGTTAATCAGTTTGTCAGTTGTTTTTGAAGCAAATTTCTGCGCCATCCAATCGAGATTTAATCCTCGGAATCCATGGTTCCTCCATTTGCAGCCCGGGATACGGCGGAAATAGAACGCAGCAATCTGGTGAATATCTGCAAGTTGGTGGTCAAGGAGCTGTTGGAGCAGTCCCTTCGATATGGTCGTATGTTGGACTCGGATCATCTGCCGCTGCAGCATTTCTTTATCGTCATAGAGCACGTCCTGGGCCATGGATTAAGGCCAAAGAAGGGTCTTCTGGGGCCGCGCAAGGAGCTGTGGGACCTGCTGCAGAGCGTCGAGCACTACTGCCCGGAGGCGCAGGACATTACGGCCAGTGTCAGGGATCTGCCCACCGTTCGCACCCATATTGGCCGGGCTCGGGCCTGGCTGAGGATTGCCTTGATGCAGAAGAAGCTATCGGACTACCTGCAGGCCCTCATCGAGCACAGGGATGATTCACTGTACGACTACTACGAGCCACATGCCCTGATGATGAGCGATGAGGTCTGAGTGGGGCTAATCCTCTGAAGAAACTCCTTTTAATCCATCTCTCCCTGACCTCCAGATCGTTGTGATAATGGGCATTCTAGTGGGCTTGAATGTAATCGACTGCAATCTGTGCGTCAAGGAGGAGGATTTGGACTCCCAGCAGGGCGTCATCGACTTTTCGCTGTACCTGCGTTCCAGTTCACGGAATGCTGATGACGCTCCAGAGGACAATGCTCCGCCTGCTCTTTTGGATGCCACTGGGCAGGGCAACATGATTGCGGTGCTGGACCAGAAGAACTACATTGAGGAGCTCAACAGACACCTAAAGTGGGTTGTGGCTGTTTTTTAAATGGAGCACTTGAGCTAAGTTATATCCCATCTTTTAGCGCCACTGTTGGCAATCTGCAGGCCAAGGTGGAGTCACTGACGACCACGAATGCTCTGATGAAGGAGGACTTGGCCATCGCTCGCAATAGTTTGTTGGCCCTGCAAGCTGAAAACCAGGCCATGCGACAGTCCACTCCGGCGCCGGATAACAATTCCACTGGTTCAGGGGGTTCCTCGGACAAGGACAAGGAGAAGGCTTCGGAGGAGCTGGTGGAAGAGCGTCGCAAGACCAGCGAACTGGAGAAGGAGCTCAAACTGCAGGTGTCCCTCAAGGCGGAGTCCGACATGGCCATGAAGCTGCTGGAAAAGGACATACACGAGAAGCAGGACACGATAGTCTCGCTGCGTCGCCAACTGGACGACATCAAGCAGATCAACCTGGAGATGTATCGCAAACTGCAGGTGAGTAGTCCACTCGGCATCATCAGGATGGATTTGTGTGGTATAAAAACAGGGGAATTTCTTGGATGGATTACATCTACCCAACGTGATTCCTTGTTTAACCAACAACCCCATGAAAATCATCCACACTCACAACTCATCTGCCCACATTCATTCGCTCATCTGGTCCGTAGCTTTGCTATCATTTCCCTTTCGTTTAAGCCTTTGTTTATAATTTAATCATTAGCTCCAAGTTAAATCGGTTTAAGCCTTAAAGTCAAAAAGTAATCCCGTCTGAAATTCAACCAGGAATGTGAAGATGAACTCACACAAAAGGGCGAAATGGTCTCGCGCCTGCAAACGAAAGCCTCACAAATTGGTAACATTTTACAATCGCTAGAAAAGAAATACGAATCGAAGCTCGTCGACCAGCACCACTATGGACCTGGGTCGGGATCGGGATCAGGAGCCGGAGCTGGGGGCGGATCCATTGGCGGAGACCGCTCCCCCAACACCCGGCGACAGCAGAATCTGGAGAAGTTCGAGGCGCTCACCAAGAAGCACAAACAGGACGGTCCGCCCATGAAGCGGATGCACCTCAAGATGGACGCCTTTCCGCCCTTCGATCCGAGCAAGTACCGCAAATCGCCGCGACAGCCGGATGCACCCAATCCGGAGGAGCTGCCGGAGAGCAAGGATGCCAAGACGCCCACGTCCGCCAAGTCCCTGAACGATGAGCTGGCCGAGGCGGCGGCTGAGGTGACCCAGCACTTCGGAGTGGATGCATCCCAGAGCGATTACGTCCTGTGCCGGGAGCAGACAGCCGAGGGAGATACTTAAACAGCAGCTAAACCTAGAATAAGAATCCTTGTTTGTATGGCCAGTTTCGGTTTTCACAATATAAGTTCCACGTAAATGTATAACCTTCCCTTCAAAAATCTATATTAAACATAGATTTGAATTTAGTTTTCTTTAAATGAAAATCCATTTCTTGATGGCTGAAATAAGGTTTATATCGTTACTGAATGAATTTAGTGCCTGACTGCATTTATACCTAAGGAGAAGTTCAATTTATAAATATTATTTAACATGTATAAGAAGAAATTATTGTTGAGAGTTAATTTCAAACAAATTTGCTAATCTGATTTATTGTAAGATCTTAAGATCAGTTGAATATTCCACCATGTGAAAATCGGAACAGGCCTGTATTGCTCTCAACATCCTTGAGACCTGGATAAACACTCAAAGTCCGCGTCCAGGTCCCAAACGGAACTCAAAGTGCAACTACTTAAACAACCCTATAGCTAAATAGCTCTATAGCCAGTGTGTGTACCATATAGGATGCCTTTACACCCTAGACCAGATCTCTTAAATGGATAGAATACCAGTATATGAATTGTTAAAGGTTTTGAATTACTACAGTATGCAACCTGTTAGCTAAATTATCTTCCCAAAGCCCCCGTAAACAATGATTATATACGATTATACTATAACGACGTATGTATGTATATATGTATAGTGTGATTAAGAGGCTTCAGATGTTTATTATACATATGTATGTACGTATGGATCCCCACGCAATCGCTTATATTGTAACTATACACTCAGCCTAGTCAAATACAAAAATATTGTAATTATATACTATGAATAAATATTGAGACTATATGAATCTACAAGTCCATGCAATGTATTATACGCGTTGGAGCTTCAGTCTATATTCTAATACTCATACTCTTCAAAATCGATCCCAGAGAAATAAAATTTATCCGAACCCCAAGTCTTTCATTTTCCATCCTACTAACACCTAATGACGGAACATTACGACGTTGGTACATCCGCTTATTTTCTTCGTTGGCAGGACTGCAAGGCCTCTTTAACGCACAAAACCGAGTTGATGACCAAGTTGGAGGTCCAGAAGGAGGACATGGCCAGTATCATCGATCAGCTGGAGAAGAAGTAAGATCCGCGGGGGAATGTTAGGGATTACAGATTTGGATAAATACTCATAGATTGAGTTTTAAACCACAATATATTTCGGACAATTTTCAAAATTAATTTTTGGTAATGTTAATGTTGGGACTTTTTATAAACGTGACTCAAATCCAGATATCTGATTCCAAAGACAGACCTTTGAATCTAAATATTGAAGAGGCTAACGTTTAAAATTTAGATCATTTGCGTATTATATTTTAATAAAAATTTTTGGGAAATGACTGCATAAATGATTTTAGTTTGAAAGCTCCACCCAAAAAATTCCGACTTAAAAATTGTGGTTCAATTCTCTGTGAATATACATGGTCAATCCTTATAAAACCCTATATTTCCCTCCCCAGGTGGACCCATGACAAGAGCAATCTGGGCGAGATTCTAAAGACCACGTCGCAAACGCTGACCACGCAGGTCACTGCCAGCGAAGAGCGGGCTGCCCGGGCCGAGGCCGAGTCCAGGATTGAACGGGAGTGGCGGATCTCCTTGCAGGAGAAGGAGCTGAAGCTAAAGGAAAAGATATCCAATCTGCAGGGCTGCCTCAAGGAACTGGCCGAGGAGAAGGAGAGGAACGGCAAGCTTAAGGCTGATCTGGACAAGGTCCGCACCCAATGGTCAGAGGCTCAAACCACGCTGGAGGAGCTCGGCATCCAGTTGAGCGTGAGCAAGCTGAAGGTGTCGGAGATGCAGGATCAGGAGCGTCGCCAGCGGCAGCTGCTCTCCGGCTCCGCCCAGTCACTACAGGCTATGCCGGAGGCTGTGGGAAGTCCCGGGATCTGGGCACCGGACTCCATTGCCACCCACTGCACCGCCTGCGAGCGGGAGTTCAATCTCACGCGTCGGAAACACCACTGTCGCAGCTGCGGGGAGATCTTCTGCAAGGCCTGCTCGGAGCACACGCTGCCCCTCATCAATGCCCAGGGTCAGCCGGGGAAACCAGTACGCGTGTGCGACAACTGCTATGCCGCTAAGTGATAAGGAATTGTGTGTGCTAGATATGCCTGTATGTTTGACTAGGAGTCTTAGAAGGGGAGTGTGGTCTTTGGACAGTTCTAGAAATTTGTTAGTACCTTTATGTTGAAATGTTCCATTAAATGGTGATCTTATTTTAAAGTGAAAAGTGAGATTTATAGATACAAATTAAATTATTCCTAATTTTCTTAGAACTGTCCAATAGTACCCGCTCATATGAACACTCGCATCCATGGTTGTGACTTGTAGTTGACCATTGAACTTGCGATAAATTCCCTGTCATCCCTTTGACGATATATATTACATTCATTGTGTTTTGTAATTGAATTATAATAAACCTTGTGTTAACGAACTCGAAAACTTTTAAAACAATGCCTTACTTAATCTTTGATCAAATGATTAGCTGAAAATAGGTTTAAAGTGCAATTATTTTGAAACTCCTTCGAAAAAGTATAGTTTTTACCGATGTCAATGTGAAATCAATCAAATGTATTTAAAACGTTTTAAATGTTCAAAGTACTCGGCGCCCTTTGTCGATCTTGGTGTTCGGCTGCCCAATCGGGTGTTAGGAGCCCATCAAGCTGTATATCGAGGATTTGGTTCGGTCCCCTACCCAAGGATTCCATTTGGATTAAGCCAGGTCGCCTACACTATCTTGAAAGTGATGTGGAAAAGCAGGTGGACATTATAAAAACCATAGATGGTGTGGTGGTGCTGTTGTACAACAAATCCCGTGAGAAACTGATCTTCGTACGACAGTTTAGAGGAGCGGTTTACCAGGGAATTTATTCAGCTGGTAGTTCAGCCATGGCCGTAGGAGAAGCTAATCTGGAGAAGTTTCCTCCGGAAGTAGGAGTTACTTTGGAACTTTGTGGCGGGGCCGTTGACAAGGACAAAAGCTTAAAGGAAATTGCCAAGGAGGAAGTTCTGGAAGAGTGTGGATACGAGGTGCCCACGGAATCCCTGCAGCATGTATTCGATTATAGATCGGGTATTGGAACATCTAGCAGTGCTATGACTTTATATTACTGCGAGGTGTGCGATGGTCAGAAAGTCTCGGAAGGTGGTGGTGTTAATACGGAAAACATCCAGGTGTTGGAGATGTCTGTGGAGGAGTCAAGGAAGCTGGTTCAAACAGGAGCCACAACCAATGGGGGGCCTTCCTGTTTGGTGGGATTACTATGGTTCTTTCTCTTTAAGGCTCCCAAGGTGACCACTTAGTAGTTCTTACAATTAAAAAACTTTATTAAATACATTTTCTGGAAATATAAAATTAGACTATCATATTTCATTTTTAAAGAAGGTATAGGTATTTTTTAAAATAAGAACTAAGTATTGATTCCTCTATAACGAACTTTTCAAATTCAAAAAGTATTACCATCTGCTGCCGGGCCTTAAACGTCAGAAAAGCTCCCCCGAAACAAAAGCTACCATCTGATTGTGTCTCCCCAACGCCGGTTGGAGCTTTCCCAGTCAGCTGTTGATAGTGCCACTGCCGTGTTTTTGTGCCCCACGTCCGATTATTCAGCATGGAAAACGTTTCCAAGATCTGGCTGGGACCTCTGCCCGAGGATTCTCCCTACGTGAAACCCTTCCGCCTGTACTACGTTCAGAACGGCGTGGAGAAGAACTGGGATCTGCTGAAGGTCCATGATAGCGTGGCCATCATCCTCTACAACACTTCTCGCCAGAAGCTTGTCCTGGTCCGTCAGTTCCGACCCGCTGTCTACCACGGCATCATCTCCAGCGCCCAGGGCAGCTTCGATAAGGTGGACCTCAAGGAGTTCCCGCCCGCCATCGGGGTCACCTTGGAACTGTGCGCCGGGATCGTGGACAAGTCCAAGAGCTGGGTGGAGATCGCCCGGGAGGAGGTGGTGGAGGAGTGTGGATACGATGTCCCTGTGGAGAGGATCGAGGAGGTCATGGTCTACAGGTGAGGGGGTTCAAGTTTAATAACAATATTCGAGACGTTTTGAGTTTCAGGGAGAAGTAAAATGGCTTTGACCATTCTTCTTGATATTTCTTCAGCCAGTTTTATTTTCCATAATTAAAAGAAATAAAATATCTTCACTTAAGACTTTAAAAAGCATGGTTGGTATCCTATAATGCCCTTACAAATATTATTAGGATAGACTTTGAGATTTTTCAAGTACTTAATTGATTTTTCAAAAACTTTCCTTAAATCTGGCTGTAATTTACAAAAATGTCATCAATAAAATTAAAAAACTTATAGTTTTATTATATAAAACTTAATTACATTGACCATAAACCTAATAAGATAAAACCACCTTTACAAAGATTATCAGAAATGGGAAGCTTGTAAACAATAATAATTGATAAGATAAGCTTTGTAAAACATAAAAAAAGGTTTACTATTTTTTTAAACCCAAAAACAGTTGAATAATCCCGTCAATCCCTTTCAGATCTGGCGTCGGCTCATCGGGTGCCAAGCAAACCATGTACTACTGCGAGGTGACCGACGCGGACAAGGCCACCAGTGGCGGCGGAGTCGAGGACGAGATCATCGAGGTGGTGGAGCTGTCCCTGGAGGAGGCCAAGCGGATGATCCAGCAGGGCGCCGTGAACAACAGCCCGCCCAGCTGCCTCATGGGCTTGATGTGGTTCTTCGCCAACAGGGCACCAGGTGCGAAGGCCTAGGCGGAAACGTTGTTGTTGATTCACCAAGATAAGCGGCGGCCGTGATAAGATGATAAGATGCGTCCGCATCCGCAGCGTTGCCTTAGTAACTCGTATTAGCCAACACGAAGTCAAATGCTTTCCAAACCGAGAACATTGTGAGTGCGCCTAGCGCATACGATAATACCCAATATTGAAATTCCCGTGCCTGTCGAGGCTTACCTTATGATATGTACTGTGTAATATGTAATAAACCCAGGCCAGCTGTCCGCTCATGAATTCGGTCAAGACGTCTCCCACTTCCACATCCACTTCAGCTTCCACTCCCACCGCGGCAGCCAAGTGCATAAATCGCCTATAAATCAAAATGCCGCAAGACGCTGCTGCTGCAGAAGCTCCAAACGGGTTCCGCTTTTCTCCGATCCCATCCGATCCGATCCGATGCGGTGCGATGGGACCTGGGACCAGGGACCAGGGACCAGGGACCCCATCCCAATCCCGACCCATCCGAACCGAACCGAACCGAAGCTGTGTGCCGTTTTTGGGCCCCTGTCAGGCAGCGTGTTGCTGGGATCAGGTTACTTATTTATACACGGCCAGGGATTTTAGCTTCCATGGTCGCTCCTGGTACTCCTGATCACAGAGAAAGAAATAGGGTCTTTTCATATTCACACACTTTATATATCTTACCTTATCTTTACAAACATGTTTAATATGATCTGATACTTACCAAATGCATTTCCATTTCGCCATTTCCATTTTACCATATTTAGTATAGGAATAGCTAAAATACTTATTAATAATATTACCAATAATTGCCTCTTTAAGGTAATTATTTTTTTATTTTCTTTTACGCTGTTGTGTTATTATATCCTTTACTATGCAATACATATAGTCATTATAAGCTAGAATATGAAAGGATTCCTGTAGCAAACGCCTTGTTAATCATCCAATTATTTTCCGTGTACCAGCATCTATCCATCGTCTAGCTTCGGATCCATCCTCCATTTCCATCCATCCCGGTTCAGCGGTCATGGCGAGTGGTGGCGTGGAAATTTATTTACCCCAGAGCCATGATTTGGCAATATTTCAACATTGTAATAGAATTTCTTTCAGCCTTTTCAGAGTTGACTTCCTTTTCGGCGGTGGCCCCTGCTGCTGCCCCAGATCCCCCTGCTCCAGCCTCTGCATCCAAATCCCAGATACCCTCCTGCATCCTTCGCATGTGCGTGCATTCGATTTGCCGCTGATTATCAAGGCCGGTTCTTTGTGTTGTCTGCTGTTCGCTTGCGTGTTAACCTCATGTAAATTATGGACCCGAGGCGGAGGAGCCGTCGGCAGCAGAGTCAACAAAAATGCGAGTGTTGAAATTATATTTAATTTGCATATGTTGGCGGACGACCAAGGTAGCCCAGGAGGCCCCTCAGGGACCTGGGGATGCAAATGAGTTGGGGGAGTTCCACGTGGATCAGGTGTAATGTTGACAAGAGGGATTTGTCACGTGAGCAGTGGCTCTCAAACTGTGGTCATAGTATAGCACTCATGAATGATTGAATGATTGTTGAATGGATATTTTAATTTAAAAAAACTTTCATTTACATACTAAATTTATGATAAAGGAAATTTAAAGAGAGTATTTTGATAGTAAAACGCATAAATTTGAATACTTTATACATCAGACCATTCGGTACCATTTTAATAGACATAGATCCTAATTATTTTGATGGGTTTCTTTATCTAAGGTTTCCAAAGCTATGTGAACTCATCGATTGCTTTAAATTGATTGTGAAGTCTGTGAAAAAACATGGATTGATTGCGGTTACAGTTCCCTTGGAACCTCTAATGAATGAAAGCGGTTTTCTTTTGCGTTAATTTAATGGCCGTTGCGTATTCCAGAGCGATTTCTTTTGATTTGTCTGGCGACAGCTTCGCAGCAGCGACTTATTGCTGTTGCAGTTGCAATTGCAGTTGCTTCCTCATCACACTGGAAACCCATCTGTCGCCTGTCACCTGCTCCCGTTTGAAGTGCTCGCTGCTGCTCCCCAAGGTGCAAATCGAAGTTAGTGGAGTCAACTGATTGCCTTTCCACGCAGAAAAATAAGATCATTTTAATTCATTATTAGGTGAGTGGATAAAAATCATTTTTGAAACACAAAATTGTTAATGGGGTATCAATATTTATCTTTATTTGTACTTACTCAAGTGATTCTCATATCTCCTTGAGTTTCAAATTCATCATAGTTATTTTCCGTGTGGCTTTATCTTTTGGCTCTGCTTAGTTGCGCAAGTCCAAAGTACAGAATTGCAATTATTTCATAATCACGTCCCAATTTATGTGCTGCCGGAGCAGCGGCTGCGATAGGCCAGAGATTGCCATTTCGAATCAAAGCTTCTTTCTATTCCTGCGCACCCAACTGACCTCCAGTGGCTATAGCCATAGCTCTGGCCCCATGGCTCCATAGAGCCCCTGCCTCTGAGAACCCAATCCCAATCGCAAAATGGCGTCCGCACACGAACGGGAGCGAAAAGTTCCAGCCGGAGATCAGGGGGTAATGTTGGATCTGCGGATGGGGAGGCTTCAATTCTGGGATGGGAAGACGGAAGATCAAGAAATCGCGATCATGAGCTGCTGCGCGGCTCGGTTTTCAGTGCGCATGCGAAAATTAAGTGCAGCCAGCAACAATCATAACAACAACAGCAAAATTACCTGTAAAACAGTTATGGTTTTTGTTGTTGCTGCTGCTGCTGCTGCTGTGGAGCAATAATGAAATTTTTTATCGGATTTGATTATAAGTTGCCCAGCTACATCCCGACCACCCCGCCACCCGTCGTAATCTGCCAATAAGAAGAAAAGTAAGCAAGGTAGGTGCACTGGGAAAAAGTATTTAAGTGTATAAAAAATATTATTTTAAAATGTGCTTGGGTACTAACAGAATGTGTTTCTAGGTGTTGTAAATATTATCTTAAAGGCTGTCTAAAGTGTATCTTTCAATCTCCATTTTTCACCATCTTTCAAATGATTCTTTCAAGACCAGTTTCCATGATAATACAATTATCTTAGTCTTCCAATAATATTTTCTGTTCTATACCAAAATAATTATTATTATAATTATTACTATTATGATAATCTATCTATCAATGACTTTTGATGTCCTTATAATTAAACTTCTTAAGAAAAAAGATGGTGACAATGCTCAACCTATTTTATAAAATGATTTCATATCATATAGTTTCTCAACATATCAGATAATGCAATAGGTAATACATATTGGGTATTCGTATCCAAAAAAAAGTTCTGAACGATTTATTGCAGTGTTCCCTGTTGGTAGCTGCCTAGCAGGGAATGGGATTGGGTTGGCAATCCGCGGGAGATTCGGGGAGCACTATGTAGCCGCCGCTCATTGATTCCGCCTGCCGTCCATCGGCCGTTGTCCGTCGTGATGCACTTTAATGAAATGAAATCTTATACTATCATGAGGCGCATGAACTGTAAAGCCGCAGCTGAAGCTAAAGTTGGAGCTGAATCTGAAGCCAAAACCCAAACCAAAACCAAAGACTCCGAACTGCAGACCAAGTCCGCAGCTTTGGCCACTCAAAATGTATAATTATCTGGCGGTTTTATCCGTTTGCCAATATTAAATTTCTCATCACGCCCAGAGAGAGGAAAATGCAGTTGCAGTGGCTGCTCCCGAAGCTGCTGCTTCACCTGGGTTGGTTCTTGGCTGGGTTTGCAGGTGGGAGGCAGGGGGATCCCCCTTTAGTCAGAGGAGCTAGAGGGGATGTCCCGCTTCATGGGCACGGGCGCCGTCAAACAATTAATAAAAGGCCAAATGTCTGCAATGAAATTTATGCGGCTGCCTTTGCCATCGAGTTATATATAGGCTTCGGATTTCGGACTGGGGTTTTGCTTTTCCGCTCCTGACGCGGCAGTGGCCAAAAGGAAAAGGCTTCCACTTCGACTTCGGCGGCTTTACCGTTTTGAATGCTCGGCGGACTTTCTAAAATCGATGCCACCGGCTTTGGGGTCGAGGGCTTCTTGGGGCGTTGTTCCTGCACCTTGCTCTCGGTGGATCCGATCCGGAGATATGTGCTCCGCAAGGTGCGGCATCCGACAGATTGGGCACAAGAACTGCCATAAATGTGTGTCAAGTGGCCACAGAACAACAAGCGAACATAATTATGGTTATATATAAATATTAGCCATGTTTTTTGTTAGCCCTGACAATAATCGCTTGGCCATTAACCTTTTAATATTGATCCATTTCCCAGCCTCGGGCATCATCGAGTGTCGGAAAAATTCGGCACTGTCGTTGGCTCTTTGCACGTGTTGCCATTTTAATTGCCAGCAAAGTGACAACAAATATTTTTGGCCAAATGCGTATAATTGAAATTAAGTCATAAATGGTTAAAAATGCCGACCAAGCGCGGCGCATTGGACATGGCTAGCAAATACTAATGAAGCCGGGCCAAGTCGGGCCAGATGGCGAAAAAATTTCACACTCTTTGCCTTGATTTATGACAGTCCGACATAGCACATAACATAGCACGAACAACCTCCCTGGAAGGAAACCCGTCGTCCAGTGGCTCCCAAACCGCTGCACCTGCCCAACTGATTGATTTGCGGGCCTTTTGCACTCTAAGCCAGCTTTAATTACGCGCACTTTTCGGCCTGCTCGAGTGGAGTTCTCTTTTTTCCGGTCAGTTTCTCTGTTTCCACCATGATTTCTCTTGGCCTTCTCTTAAATTTGAAATCTCTTCCACCTTCAACACTCTCTTAAGCATTTCTTAGACCCGACTTAGATATGTGCTCCGCCCCCTTTAAGCGAAAAATCAAGAAACCACAAACTGCAGACCGCGAAAAATCCACAAAGAAAGTGCCAAAATGGGGCAAAACGAATTTACTTTGCCATTGGGCCTTAATTAGTACTTTGAGTTAAACTGTCTGCGGTAAAAGTGACTCATTTACAGCCTTCTGTGTGGTCTAAAATCGGATAGTTAATTCACAAGGACTAGGACTTAATTAGCATTCATTATCTAGATATTTCACTTGCTTAACCCTTCACTCACTCACCTTTACTCACAACGATATGCCTATCAGGATGTGGTAAAAATTCAATAAAAGCCGTTTAGTTGCAGAACAAACGTTTGTCTATTTTTAAAATAATTTAAATATGTTCTTTTCGATTGGGACTTCCTATGTTCCTAATAAAAAAAGATATATCGCTAAAAAGATCTACCCGATAACGAAAATCACCCCTATGTTCTGAACCTTTTTTCATACAAGTCACGTGAGCATTTAAAGGGTTAACAAGCCCCCTGAAGAAGCGACCACACAATTAAAAATCATTTGCATATCAAACAATAAAACAAGCACTCCAACAAGAGCCGCAGCAGCCACATACATATACATCGATGACTAAGGATTGGACTGGGAAGTCGGCGAGGGAAAAGTGAAACTCGGCCTGATCCGGCTGATAAGACAGGCCAACTGGAGGGAAGGCCGCCAGCACGGACACACACAAGTAATGGCGCATTAAAAGTCAAAGTCAAAATCAACAAAGCACCGAGATGGCCTAAACAAGATCCTGATAAGGAACCAATACCAATCATGATGGGAAGATGGGATGGGATTGGGGATCGGGGATTGGGGACCCGGCAGCTGCCACCGGCGACGTCCGGCGATTCGGTGATTCGGCGATCTCGACGACAACGTTGACCGCAACAACTTTGTTGCCGCTCGAGAGTTGTTGAACTTAACGCGAAATCTTTCCGTCTGGCCCTGCGCCTGGGAAATTAACTACAGTCAAGCTTCTATATCTTAGGATCAACTGACAGAAGAAAATGTTGTGATAAATCCACCATTCATGTTTCTTTAATTTTTTTGATTTGGAATTTCTATGTTTCTAATCCAATCCTACCATAAAATGGAAATTTTTTGTATTGGATCAAATTTATCCAGATTATAAAACGGTACAGGGTAAAAATATATCAAAAGGTTCCAAGTCAAGAATAATATATGTATCTCTAAATCATTAAAAATGTATTTTAGAAAATTCAAAAATGGTAATAATATTTTTTATAAATATTAATATTCTTAAATAACTCCTAAAAATTTGTTATGGTATGATAACACTCGGTTTTTAGGCTTTGCAATGAAGATGTTGTGGTAAATCCAAAAATTTTGTTCAAAAACATTTTCAAAATGCAACTTACTGCAGTTCTACTGTCTATTGAATACCAAAAAAAGGAATATCTCCTAAACGGCAGCACATTTCGGCAGAGGCCAACTTCCACTTCCAAGTCTGGCAATGTCCGAGACTTCGTATGCATTTTGAAGGAGCTGAGTTGAGTTGAGTTGATCTGAGGTGAGCTGAGCTGAACGGACAGAGATCGTTCGTTCTGGTCGGTTCGGCTGGGTTATCTGATTTTAATTAAACGGCATCGCATAATAAATTATCTTCATTAGGGTTGCTGGGGGAATCGCTGGGATCCCGATCCCGATGCCGATGCCGAAACGAAATGAAACAGTACCGAGTTCGAGTCCGAGGTCTGACGAAATATTCGAACGCTCCACTGGCCGGGCAACCCCCTTACTTTTACGCTCCTGACCAAGAACCCCATCTAAACCCCATTCCTATATGGCCATAAATCAAAACAAACCCATCCGCCGATGCAGTGCGTGTGTTCCACTCCTAGTCGCTCCCCTTTGGCCATCGATCCGCCATGGGCTCATGTTCATTAATGAAAAACCGGACCAACTGTCAAACAGAATCTGCAAATCATTCGACGCGACGGCTGTGCGCCGTTGACAGTTGGAAAAGCGCTGCCGCCGATCCTGGGAAAAATCAACACATGCTTAGATAATAAAAAAAATAATAATAAAATAAAAAAGAACCCAAAGGAAAAAGTGAACACGATAGTGTGGCTAATTGGGATCAGACGAAGATTGAATGTGCTTTCGGTAATAGAATTTAAAATGTATTTAAAAACGTCATTAAATATTTTTAAAATAGTCTTCCAATCCTTAAAATATTTCCAAATACTTTAGAAGACAGAAATTTCGTAGAACATATATGTACATTGTACAATCTTCAATCTTTATCCCATTTATGTTTAGATTATTTTGTGTCCTATGGTATTGTTAGAAAGGGAAAATCATGTATAACTTTATTCACCCGTTCTGAAATTAAATATTAATCTAATGAAATCTTTTCTTTCAACATTTTTTATAGCAGATAACTTGTGTTTATTAAAGAGGAATACTTTGTACAAATCATGTTTTGACAACACTTCTTTGAATCGTCAAGTCGGAGTGGACTATAATGAGTGGTCAACAGGCGTTATCTTTCAGATCGGATATCTTTCCGTAGAATAGTGCTTACGGTCCGAACAAGCCGATCTAACCCCGCGATGAGAGTATCTGGGGGTATGTGGAATCAATCGAGAGAAGATTTAACTGGAAGTGGAGCACAAACCGGTTGCACATGGTCAACTGATTGACGAGTTGCGTACCTCAAATGTGCAGCTAACACGCACACAGGTGCGTGCCCCTCGTCCAGGAGGAACCTCCATCTGTGTGGGTATTTTTATTTATTTTTCTGCTTTTTTTTTATTGTATTTTCTTTTATTTCCATCATCAATAATGGCAGCCAAAGGAAGCGCATGTACATGTCCATGTAGCGCTTAATGATCTTGAAATCGAAGTTGCATTAGCATTGAATGTGCGCATGCGCATGCGCAGCAGTCGCAAAATGTTTCAATTATTTGTAGGCATTCGAGAGATAAAGCGGCAACAACAAATTATGAATAATCGAGTTCATTAATCAAGTGTTAATCTTCATGCATGGTCCGCATTACAGGCCCAAAGCAAAGAAATAATGGGAGATACTCGTACAACACCGAAAATCTAACCCAAAACAGCCTCCAGCCTCCGAGCCGAAATCTCTAATTTATTGCCTTCCTAGCATTTGGCTAATGAAGACATAAAAACCGCAATCAAATTAAATATTTTTCTTCATGGGAACAAAATGTAAGCGGACCGCATTACTCATCCAACATCTTAGTTGGACTGGAAATTGTTTTCGAACCCAATATAACCTTGTCTGGGCCACCAAGTGGAACTAAAGTGTTTGGCGCCCTTTAAACCCTTTGTCTCAATCGAATCGAAGGGAGAATTAAATAATATTCTTCTTTCTATCTAGAACTCTAATGATTTTCTGGTCTGAATTCCATTTTTGAGCTCATATTTTAATTAAGATTTTAGAATACAATTTCGTGCTACATCGAAAGGTGTGAAAATGTAATTTATGGATTAAAGATTGTAAGGGAAAAGAAAATATTTGTAATAATATTTCAAAAATTGAATAATTATTATCAATGGGAGGAAATGTTAAAAGGCGTTACTTTTAATACTTTTAAAAAACTGGTCCTATTTAAGTTTCAAAATCTTTCATACTCTTCATAATCGTTAACGAAAATGACGACTCTCATTAGTTTTTTTTTAATCCAAAACTCCACATCTTTGACCCGAATTTCGCAGCTTAAAAACCGGAATTAACTTCCAATCAAATGCAAATGCTTTGGGAACAAAAAACCGAAAGCAGGAAAATCTCGAAAATTGCAGAGCTAAAGCCGGCGGGCCACGCCCCCTTAAAGCCCAGCTTCCTCATTTCACATAAGTCAAACAAAATGCGCCCTTTGCTCGGCGACTTCGAATTCGCCTCCAGATTATGGCTCCCCTTATTAAGGCCGCATAAACCCAAATTAAATTGTCGAATTAAGGCAACATTTAACGGCGCACCACGGAACTCACAGACGTGCGGCGGCGCAAAGGGAACAAGTTATAAATTTAAATTAAAACATATACAATAAAATGTAAATCTCGCGAAATAATAAACGTCTGCGCAGCGACTCTAAATGATGTAAAGCCCGCACATTTATACTCGAAAGTCCGTCCGTCCGTGGATGTTGGCTAAATGTACGTATAATGCGTCGCGGGGATCAACATGGCCACAATTTGCTGCTCTTGTTGTTGCCACAAATTATATGGTTGGTCCAAAAACTTGCGAATTATGTACGGGGCTCGTGTACAGTGAAATATGAATTACACGCTCGGCGGCGAGGGGGGCCGAGGATCGAGGAGGAATCTTGGCCGGCAAGAAATTAAGTTAAAAATAAAACTCAAGTTGAAGACCAACTCGAAAGGTAACAAAAAAACATGCAGGCCACAACTACTGTAGGTAAACACAAACAATAACAAAAACACGCCAGCAACATCCAAAAAATTTACAAGTCACTGGCACTTACACACATTGCCTTATAGATAGGCATATGGACATGGGGCAGGGCTGCAGAGCAAGTTTGGGTTTCGAGGAGAAGAAGACCTGGAAGGAGTATAAAAAATCAAATTAAACTTCTTACGGATCCCGCTCGGGGTCTTCGAGAAAACATAAAGCTCCCAAAGTCCGAGAACCAGAGCATAGTAAACACAAAAAACCCAAAGCACACACACATGAGGCATAAAACCGAGGCGTCGTTGGTTTTAGAGATGGGTTCGTGAGGAACCCTTTACATGATATACTTATATGATACACTTCCTTTATTTTAAAAAGTATATATGTACATAGAAATTAAAATATATTCAGTATTAAAAGGACCATCTTTTTTAAACTTTTACAATAATATACATAATAGTTTGGTGTATCTTCAAAAATTATTTATCTTTTAAACTTATATCATATGCTTATCTTCAACTAACAAGTCGGCCACACCGAAGTCGGCTTAACAGGCTTACAGCTTTTAATCTTAATACAAACGTTAGTAATTATAATCTTGATAAACTATTCTGTTTTAACTTATTAAGCGTATTAAACATATTAAAATAAATTTAAATGGGTTCCTAACCGTCAGAAAGTTGTAAAAATTTCCCATGTGGTCTCCCATCATTTCAAAGGTGCCATTCACGCTGTCATCCCCATTCTGAACCTCAGCGAGGCGCATAATCCAAAGAACCCAAAGGGGCTCCAAAGAAACATTTGTGAGTCGAGCAAATAACACTTTATTTCATTCATTTAACAGGTTTCATTTATGACCGTCCAACAACACCAACGGGCAGTCCGTCAGTCAGTCAGCATCAGCCTCCGATTCCGATTCCGACTTCTTCTCCTCCGAACTCAACTCCAACTCCAACTCCCATACCATCTCCATCTCCAAGCTACAAACTCCACTTGGCGGCCCAGTGGTCAACGCGATTCAGCCCGGCTGCTGCAGCCCAAGTTGGCGATAGAGCTCGGAGTCAGTGCCAGACTAGGTAATGTTCCCACGAAACAGGTTGTGGGTCCACCTCAGCTCGGCTCGGCGGTCCATGGTCCCAAGTCCGCGGTCCGCGGTCCTGCAACGACGGAACCCGGGGCAGCGGCTCGAGCTGAAGTGTTGCGCCTTCGTGCATGGCCGAGAGCTATGGGCCACCGCCACTCTGGCTTCGGACGGGCTGGGCTCGCTTCTTTTAGTTCAATGGGTACTGCTGCCTTACATGGGTATATCTGTTAAATCAAAAAGATGTAACAGAGAACAAATTTGTACTTAAATATGTATTATCTAAGAGTTAAACCTTACAAATTAAACAAAAACTTACCTTACCAAAAATTATTAAAAATCGAATGGTATTTTTTATAAACAATTAACGTTTTTTTTCCGTCTCTAAACTTTAATTTATCTAAATTCAGCAAGATACCCCTTCCAAAGCAAAGTTATAATCTCAAATAGGTTTTTTAAATCAGTCAGTGCTAAATTAAACCACTTTTGACATGTTTTTTAAGGCTTTATACTTCAACTGAGAACTAAGAACCCAAATAAAATCTATATGATTATGTATGTTGACTTAAAAATGACTTAGCAACAAACCTTAAGAATTATTCCGCTTTCCAATCTGGTTCCCTTAAATCAAATTAGGAAGACTTATTTTAGGTCTTATAGGATTGTTTCGAATTTTTACTGTTCTTACTGTCAAATATTTTAACCTTTTAGAAATTAGTGTTATTATACGTAACTTACTAAGTTCCAAAAGATAAGGGATTTTCCATTTCTTTTTTATTAAAAAAGGTCTATTAATATTACTAAAGAAAAGTAAGAACCTCTGAAAGGGGATGTTAGGGACTGTAATTATTATTGTTATTATTGTGTAATGAGCAATCCCATTGCCTAGACCCTCTCCTCAACGTTCTTGCCAGTTTTTTATTTACAGCTATGTGCGAGTCGGGCCGAGTGAATATGGCCATGGGCAAGGCAATGCAAGCGAAGTGGAGTCAGGGCTGCCACTGCAACTTGAAGGGGCGAGGAAGCTGCAACTGCAACTGGAAGTTGGTAGCAGCACCTGGGGCTGGGTTTCGGCCAGGTCCGCTGATCCGCCGCTCGCACTTACTGCCGATGGCAGCGCCAAATCAAAATCTGTGCACAATTATGGCCTACACATCTGGCCAGTAAGCCAACCAGCCAGCCAGCCAGCCAGGTCGGAATGGAATGGTATAGTATAGTATAGTATGGATCGGGTACGGTACGATGCTCGTGCTCCTCATAAATATTTAACGAGTTTCATTTTTAGCCAGCATTGTCTGCGGCATTTGCAGCATTCGCCGCGCCATTAGAAGATGCGGACGCAGACGCCTCATGAGCTCCCAATTAGTGTAGGATTACATATTTGTAACCCGATCCTGTGGCATTGTAACCAAATTGGAACATATAAATTATGGACAAATTCGGCGGGAAGCCGAGCCGGATAAATGATGGGTATTACAGCGGGGGCTGATGGTGAATTATAAGTTAATTTAAAGCATTAAAATTGGAAATTAAATCGCAATGAATCATCATAAAAAGAAAAAACGGAGCGAACGCTGTTCGATTTAACGCCCCGGAACGAGATATTCCATCTGGCTGGCGCACATTGTTAGCAAACAAATTTCATTGTACCTGGGAAAACCTATTTGTTGTGCTTACATATCTTCAGCGCAATCCATCAAAAAGAAAGGGGCTCCGAGGAGCAGCGGGTTGTCCGCCGTCCCTCAAAATCCCTCGATTCCAAAATACCGCTGCCCATTAATTTATTGTTGTTATTACGGTGTGCTGGTAATCAACACGTTCCTTCGATGACCTTGCACTATACGACCATCGATCGTGTGATAAATCGAACGGAAATCATTAATAATCAGGCAAAATCAAAAGCGTTTCTTCGCCTAATGATTGGGATCGCCTGGGATCCCGTACCAGATACGAGTACTTATGTAAAACGCCAACAGCAATTTGAATTATGACGATTTAAATGTAGCATCGACAAGAAAGGAAAGCCCGACGAGTGGTTGAAGGCCCAACCCATAAAGAAACGTGCACTGTGGGAAAATATTTGTAAAATGCTATATTTGAACTTAAGTTTAATAATATTATAATATTATAGATCTAAAAATATATACCATAAATAATAAGTCTGAGTATTAAGACATATTGAAAAATGGGTATCTGAAAATATTAAAACAATGTTTAAATAATAAAAACATCTTTTCAATATTATCGTAACTCCATAAAAATATAATTTCTTGATAAATATACTTTGAAAAATTAAAAAATTATTAAAAATATTATTTAAATTCCATGTTAATAGTATTTTCTCTGTAGAGGCTAAATCTCTTAATATTTTCTCTGGAGAGGCCAAATCTCTGGGTTCCCACTCCCCAGAGTTCCCGGCGCACTTGACGCTCTTTATCGAGTGGTCAGCGGGGCGATGAAAGTTCAAATCAAAACGATCGCGACGCGACTCCATCTGCGGATGAGCTCCGGAGTCCGGAGTTTGGACTGATGTAACGCCGGTCTGAAGTATTTGATGGCATCTGGCGCGTCTTCGTTTGGCGTTTCGATGACAGCAAAATTGCAACTTCAGTTGCCTCCACTTGGCTGCGGATCCCGGGGCCATTGTTTATTGGTTTTCGCTTTGGCTAAATTATATGGCAGCCATATAAAAAATATCGAGAAATGCATATTTATAAGCAGCCAGGCGGAGCAGTGAGGCTCCGGCTCACGTTTTCATTTGCCATGGAACAGGGAGCAGGGAGCAGCGAACATGCGATGACAAAACGACACGAAGTCCTTTTTTTCCACTGGAGTCCCCCCTGTTGCATTGTTGTTTCTTGTATGACGGGATGCGACGCTTTTGACATGATCGGACATTTTCACAAATACAAAAAAAAGGAAATGAAAAGGGGGTTAGGGAAGGCTCCCATAAAACCAAAGCGCATCAAGTGCAGGTTCCTATCCACAGTTCCATTCCGATTCCGATTCCCATCCCGACTTCGATTCTGAGTTGTCCCTGTTTCTTATTGTTCCTACTTAATGTCTTTAATATTCATGACCAAGCGAAAGTAAGCGACTTTGTCTCGATCGTGTCCAGCAAATCGAAGTCATCGAACGCTGATCGCACAACGTGTTGTGTCTCGTATTTGAGGTTGTTTTCGGTGCATGGCAGTCCCATCGAAATGTCTCGATGCGTGTTTTTGGTATCTTTATATAGTCGGGGGCACTATCGGGGTATACCGATTTATTTCGGTATTTCAAAACATCCTGGTTTTATATGTAAGTATATCTTTAATAACTATTATAAGGATGGGATTGCTAAATTACTATTTCTATATATATGATATGATATCATATTTTAAAAAACCGACTTCCAGAAAACTTTTTATTAATTTTAAACATTATCCTATTATCTCGGAAAAACAAAGGTTTTACATCATACTGCAATAAATAGTTTATCAAGTTTAAATATTAAAGGTTTTTCTAAAGCAAGGTTATTTGAAAACGTTCTTTAGAACTAGTAAGGTAATAGGGAAATTAGAATTGGGAATTGTTTTGTAATTTTATTATCATTAATCCAAGGCTTTAAATATTGTTAATATTTGATTTGAAGAACCAAACTACAATCTATTATAGGTACATTAATTTGATATCAATAAGATCAGTTAGGATCCCAAAAAAGGAGTGCTGGCTCACATTTCGTATAGAGTAACACGTCGTCGCCCTTCCCTTTCTTCTGGCTGATTAAATCGAACGCGTAATTCAGCTTGGATGGATGTCTTAGTCCCTGTCCTGTCACTTTATCGCCCCATCCCCGCCAGAAACCCCCGGCCAAATGGAGTGTGCCCGTGCATGTTTATGAGCTTTGATGTTTGTATCTCGATGTGTGGGAGTCGGATCGGCTTGCATTGGATCAGCGATGAAACATAAAACCTTTTATGGGTAAAACTTAAGCTTGGGATCTAACAGGGCCAATAACAAGCTCTTCTTTTTTGTGTGCTTGTGTGTGGCATACAAAACAGCAGCTGAAATGCCCACTTCCGGTGCATTCGGACATGTGTGAGTGGTGCTGACCAATCGATGCAAATGCTCTGATTGTTTACGCTTCGAAAACTTTCCAAGAACGCCACTCTTTCGGACGTCCATCAGTTGGTCTCTTTGGGGCCTTCCCTCCCCCTAGCCATCCCCACTGGCATTTCCTCCGGCCCAACTGCTGTCCGGTGGCCAACAACACACCTTCTGGCGGCTGCCAGTTTGGCCAAGAGGAGGAGGGCAGTTGGCGGACGGCGGCTGGCGACCTGGCCAAGTCACGACTTCGGCAAAACATAAAAATATCGGCGGCAATAAATAATAACAACGATTTTCCAGACTATCTAGCCAGTTCGGCCGGACTCAACGAGCAGATAGGAGGAAGAGCTCTACACAGAAATAAATTGTAATATGTCGATGAGATGTTACTCGATTGAAAAATAAACTAGAAAAGGACGCTCAATAGAGCATACTTATCAGAAATATTTAAATCATTTTACAAGGACTATGTAAGTAATTATTATAACATTATATGAGGTCGAAAATATTTTAGATCCGAATTGCTGTGATATTGTTTTCATAATATAATTTAATTTTAATTGGATTTCAGCAAGGTTAGCCTGTTAGTAAAGATAATATTAGGTTTAAATTAAAATGTAATTAAATAAATTTAAAAAAATTTAATTTATAAGTTTGAAAAATAAATATAAGAAGATCGAAATATGATCCAATAAAAATGAGTTTTTATAGCAGATAAATTAATAAACACTGTCATAAAATCGAATATGCGTATTTTTTGTATACACTAATTTGTAAATGGAATAATAAGCATACAACCCCCATTTGATTTGGTTAGGAAATGATGATTATTAGTTATACTTTTTATGTGACAAATATATATAAAGGTTCGGTAATGACCATATTGAATTTTATTTAAATGGCTTGGGATCTCAAATTATATTTTTCTTTATATGTACCGCTTCACGAAAAGAGATGGCAAGCTGGGGGAAAGAGAGGCAAGCCTTGGGGGGCGGGCAGACTTCATACTACGCCTGTTGTGCCATTTGCATGGCACTCTGGATTTTTATTTATTACACACACACTGCATATGCATGGCCATACAGACACATGTTTTTGGCATTTTATTGCCGCGGCTAATTTGCCATAAAGAAAGCGCCAAAAATTATTTGTTACCAATAATTTTGTTGCCTTTCTTGTTTTTGACTTGAATTTATTTTGCATTGAAAATGTGTTTGTCAGCCAGCGTGAGAAATTCTCCAGCCTTTGTGATTTTTTTTTTTTGATATTCGAGACCGCACGCAGGGCGGCGAGGCAAAAGGGGGCGTGGCAGGCCAATAGCAGCCCACACCTGCGAATGAGGTGTGAATTATCTGAGGCCAGAGCTTAGGGAACCGATCCGATCGTATCGTGTCGCATCGGATCGTCTTAGATGTCTCGTATATTCAAATTAAAATACATTTATGCAAATAATTATGGACTGAGACCCGCTGGGCATTTTGACAGTTTTTCGTGGATTTTCAGAGTGTTGGCCATCAAACTGCCGTTAAATGGCGAGTTTATTGGGCCCAATAGGTTGGGCTGGCCCACGAGCGATAATGATAATGAGAAGCGCATTTCGAGTCGATCTTGCCAACTTGTTTGGCTTAATTCACGACCCATTTGGCCAACGCCATGGCTGACATTTGTTGCTTGTTTTCAGATTTCAACTGTCACATAAATTTGACCCCTCGACCAAAGGAAACCGACCACCGACGACCACCAAAATAATATCAATTAAATCGCTGAATGGCAGATTCTAGCATCTTTTGTGGAAATTTGAATTCCTAATGGCGTTTAGTGTCCAATAATGAGGGACATTTGTTTTATAATTTCATTAGCCGCTTGTCCGCTTGTCTCGACCCACTGCCATAACTTATTATAATTGCCTTTTGATTTTATAATGCGAATGCGAGCAAAAAGTCACTGGCGATTTGCATAAACATTTTATTGTCAAATTAATAAAAATTTTGTGAAAAGAGCTGGGACACAATGCGACGATCTCCCAGTCGATATCGGAAATCGTATCTTGAGATCTTTGGCTGACCAATGACAACGACAGCGATTTTTTATTGATGTTTATTACAGGTCCAAAAAATTGTCGCTTGTTTCGGATTTTTATTGTCTGTCGGCTGCGCTGACAAGTGCTACATGTTTTTTCGCTCGTTTCGATTTGATTTTTGGGTTTTTTGATTTGAATTTGGTATCTTAGATTTCTCCTTAGCCAAATACATATTTAATTTGATTGGAAATTATGGCAACTGTTTTCACAACCTCCATGGTATATATGTGTGTATACTTTATTTAGTCACTGTGTGAGTGGCGGAAACTTTTGGCTTAACCCTAATAACCTTGTTGCTTTTTAGTGGGACAGCAACAGCAGTTGCTAGTTGCTAGTTAAGGCAAGACAAATTGACAAATAACATAACCTCACTTAACCCGGCTTGCAACGCCTTTTTGTTGGCCAAAATACAAAATACCAGTAGCAGTCGACCCGGCCTAAAACGCGGTGTGTGGCATAGGCTATGGAAAAAAGGCAGGAAAAGCTCCTCCGAGGTGGAGCCAAGCTGCAGGCAGCTTTAATTAGATGTCTCATGGGAGTATCTTTTTTCCAACCTTCTGCCACTTCGATACAGTGGGCCAGATCGAAGACTGGATTACGTAAGACAATTTATATGGCTAATGGCAGTAAGGATTTCTTTAAAACCTTAAGAAATTATACTTAAAAATACTAGGCTCTATAACAAACATACCTTAATACTTAAAAGTTATATATTAATCCTACTTATGATGGGACTACCATTATATTACAAAATCCAGAAAAAAAAGTATTTCATATAACTTTTTGGAATAAATCTTTAACTTATTATGTAATTTCCTAAAATATTTATCATTTTATCATTTATCATATCATAACATGGAGATTTAGATTATTATTAAATGAATTTAGTTCATTTATCCAATAATGTCAGGTCAATTGTTTTTGGGTGTGTGTTTATACTAAAACTAATGAGTTCCTTCAATAAAAACTAATAGAAAAATGTAATCAATGCTTGTAGCAATTTAGCAACCATTTTTAAGTTAGCAAATCCAAAATCCAAACTCAAGTGATCCTTAATAACCCCTTTAATGTTTCCCACACCTGAACCACCCGGCGTATACGTGATATTTGTAATTACTTTCTAAAACATTTAGCTACATAAATTCCACTGCTCATTTTGGGAAAACATTTGCCATTCGCCAGGCGCTCTCCTTAAAATTGGCCATTGGAACCTGGAACTTTTTGTAACCAACAATTTCCCCGCTAACAACAACAACACGAAGCAATCCATGTAATGGCGACAATTCGCATACGCCCAGACAACCAAAAAAAAAAAAAGGAATACCAAAAAAATCCTGAAAAAGAGACAAGAAACGTAACCAAGTCAGCGAAATAAAAAGGTTAATTGAGGAAACATCAGCGGACGGGCGTGATGTGAGCATCGCCCAAGTTGAGGGACCGATTTGATTTGAGCCAGGCAACACAAGGAGGTCGCTGGGGGTCACCACATACATATATCGCATATATACTGGGGGTCCACCTTAGCCAGTGCCTACCGTACTGTGTTGAACTTCGCCTAAGAGCCTTTCGGCTCTTGTCAGCGTCTTCAGTGGCAACTTGAACCAAAGCTCGGGGCCATCTGCCCCTCGATCGGGAGGCATAAAAAGGGGGTTTTTGGGAGCTGAAGCTGAAGCTGAGCTGAACTCCTCCCTGGCGTGCCTGCCAATTGGAAAACAATACCGTTTCGCTTGTTTTGCTCAGTTCCGTTTGATTTACAATGCAACACAAAAACACAAAACAAGCCAAACGTTTGTCTATTGATTGTTGTTTGCCCGGGCTTGTTGTTGGCCACTTTGTGGTAGGTAGGTGGAGTAAGAAAAGCCAGGCCAACATGGTCGCCATCATCGCCGTGGTTGCTCCAGCTGCTGGTCGTGCACATTTACAAAATATTACTAATATTGGTTATCTTGTTAAATTTTTAAAAATACTTCTAAAGCATTTTTAAACATTTTTATTCGAACGTTTAGAATTATTTCTAATACTATAAGGTTGTCAAAAAAGTCTTGCGGTCGTGTTCAATTTATGTACAAGCATACTGAAAAAGTAACGTTTTAATATTCCGTTTTAAAAATAATAAAAGTTTTAAGATACATTCTAATAATAAAATATTGTACAACTTTAAAGCCTGTTTTAAATGGCTGCATTTATGTTTATTTAAACCCTTTTCTTAAGATATTTTAGTGGCTAGAAATCCTTAGAAAAATTCCCAATGGTTCACTTTTGTATTCCTCTATTTCCTGAAGAATCTTAATTTTTTCCCAGTGTTCTGCTGTCGTCAAGCTCGAAAATATTTGGCTCCAACCGCACGATACTCTGTTCCATCTCCATCTCCGTGGCCGTGCCCGTGGATTTGGATTTGGATGTGGATTCGGTGGGAGCAGTAGGAGTGCGGAGGGTCTGGGCCTCTCATTCGCTACTTGCTAACAACAAAAGTGTAACACAAAATCCGTGAGTCGATTTCAGCAGTACATAGGCCCCATCCCCATTTTTCTGCCATTGGACCGATCGCCTGGCCCCGGCCCCTCAATGTTTTTCGGATTTAGCTTTTCAATTTCATTTTATTTTATTTCATTTTATTTACCTCCCTGTCCGCTAGTGGAACGTGAGTTGGGCGGCGATTTACTTATTTTATGGCAAACTGCAATCGCTCTCAACTTTTTATAATCCGCAACTTGTAATTTTCGATCGGGGCAGCAAAACAGAAATATCTGCTCCGAGAGGTTCATAGAACCTGGCATTTTCACCCCTCTGAGCCGTACCGATCCTAACCCGATCCCCGGTTCTCCAAATCTCCAGATCCCATAACGGGGCCTGGGCCTCCAACGCCAATAACCAAATCATTGCTCAATCGAAAAGCGTCCACAGTACTCACGATTGTGCCACTTACGCGGTCAGTCGATAGGCGATAGACGATAAATTGCCCGATCGGGTCTCGGATGATGATAGCTATAGCTACGGCTATATAGATGGGCTGGGGCCTGGGAAGCGGAGCTGACGATCGTTTTGATTTCCAACTTAGTTCGATTAAATTTGCTGCTTTAATGAAATCATAAATTATGCCGCCATTGCACCCATTGCATGGCCCCTGGGTACAGTGGGTCCGAAAGGGATTTGAATTGGTTCTACACTCCAAGGATTGAAGAATAAATAGAATCTCTTGTAGATTTAGACCTATCTTTATCCCAGTAAATACTTAATTTTTTTTAATATTTGCGGTAGTGTCATAATGTTGTAATAAAGTGCTCTTTAGCTTCTAAATATCTCTAAATCAATGATATGGATTAGCAATCTAAGGATCATTAATTACTTTTATACTATTTTATTTGAAATAATAAATAATTAACTTTAATATAGTGGAACTTGTATAAGATTTATATTTTATGAATGTCTTATATTATGGGTCTTCAAGCAACATTATGATGCAGCGTTAGAAACCAATTTGCGGCACTTATCAAAAAGGATTCACCACTGTGCAACTTGGATTTCCTCGTATCGCAAGTCATAGTCAATTGACCAGCTGACCACCCTGGCCGCCCGCTCGGCCAAAAACCTATTTGCGGTTTAATCGAATTTACCGTCCATGCCCTGCCAAGAAACAAGAGGAGGAGATCTCGACAGGCGGGGGAACTCAGCGTGGGACATCACTTGTTGCAATTGGCCGGCAACCGTTAAAAGCCGGAAAAACTGAAGAAGCTGCACTGGGGAAAATGCAATAAATTTGTATTATTAAAGTAATATGATACCTACAATAAAACAATACCAATAGATAAGAATCCTGAGAATTTATGTCAAAATAAACCATGGTATGGTATATATTTTTATGGAGTTGAAAACATTTATTGGATGTTCCTATACGAAAAGGCACGATAATATTCTCCAAAAAATAACACACAACTTGTTTGATATACATTTTTATGGAACTGAAAACATTTATTGGATATATCTGTATAAAAGGTATAACATTCCTTAAAATGATATATATTTTTTCGAGTGCTCCATTCGGAACGAAATGGACAGATGGAGGCTGCTCCATGTAGGATCCGCGATGCGATGCCATGCGGGCTGTAGTACATTGTGGCTATTAGGGGAAACCAAATTCGGCATTTTGTGTCGCCGGCATTATGATTGCATATTTCAATTTTGGGCAACAAAAGGCAATTTTCTCTCGGACTTCGAAGGACCGCGCTGAGATTGTAGAAATGGGGAACCGAACCCCAAACCCAAACAGACCCTCACTGCACTGCACTTAACTATTTTTCCGCCTTTTCGTCATTAAATTTTAATTGTGTTTTCTGTGAACGCCCATTTCAAGTCGGACTTTAAAGTTAAACTTCACGTTAAGGCTTGAGCCTGAAGTGAAGTCGATGGTAAAGTTGAGCATTTAGTGGCCGTGGCGGGGATCGATTTCATTTACTTTCGAGTGCCTGAGTGTTAACTGTTTGGCCAAACAGCGGGCCAGAATATTTTTGTTGTTTGGTTTGTCGAGTCAACAACTGGCCTTTGTTTTTGTTTGCAATTTGTGGCTGACTTGCAGCAGTTGGAGTCTTACTTCTAATTACGAATTCCTTACGCTTCGTTCCGAGGTGCCGATGCTGGTGGTTCTATTGCCGCACTATGGGAATCGGAATGGGTGTTTCGTTCCGTTCCCGATGGCTATTTGGATTTTTAGCATTTGAGCGTTAAAATTTGTTTGCCCAGCACACGGCGGCTGTGACTGCGTGTAAATAGAAAACCAACCAACAGATACAACAAACAGACTCTGAAAGGAACACAAAGAAGCGTGAAGAAATGTTTTTAGTTACGTTTTGTTTGGCCCACACGAGCTCGTACATGGGAATTCCATCAAACGCAAAACAAATATGACTTTTATAAGCCATGAAATTATAATTTGGCTCTCGAGAGTGGTAAGTGGCAAATGGGCGAACTGCATACACCATCCTCTATTTGCCGTAGATATTAGCTCTTGGCTCTCCGTTGAGATGAGGCGTGCGAACCACGCGAGTCCACGGCAACCAACCGAATCCCCAGATGCCATGTTTTTACCCATCAATTGGTAAGGGAAGACATTTTTATATACCCATCTAAGGAATTTTCCATGCTCACTTTGGATACCATTTATCTCTTGGAACATAAGGAAGAAAAGGTCTTGAGGAATTTTTTTGGAGTTTCTATTTCTTACTTATGTTATCTTAAGGTCTTGGGAGATTTATAAAGGTATCTTAACTATTTGAATGGTAAAGTTTAAAAATTAAATATTTTTTGCAAATGTTTTAGTATTCAAAATCTAAGATGATTTATAATTTTATGCAAAGCTATTTTATTTTATTGACTTGCAATATATTTAAAAAATATTTTTTATTAAAACATCATAGCCCTATTTTTTCGAAAGCGTTTTTCCAAATCTATTTTAATATTTATTTAATTTTATTTATCCTACATGCCAGGAAGTTTTAATTTTTATTATTTTCCTACTAAATTAAGAGCATGTCTAAAATTCGTTACTGCCCGGAGTTCAACCTCCCATTTCTTCACTTCTAATTAAAATCGCCACAGAAAGTGTCAAGCCCTTGCGGCTGCAAAGCAAATAAACATTTGGGTCGCCTCTGACTCGATTCTGTTTCTGTTCCGAGGGACATGGACATGCCAGTGGGAGGGGGTCGGGGATCAGGAGGGGTCTGGAGCAGGGACAGTGTCGTTTTGGGGTCTCTAATCTGGCTTGTCATCGCCTGGCAGCTTTCTGTCTGCGTCTGCGACTTCCACGAAAATGTGCGGCCTGACTAATGAGCCGCCAAACCGCGGGAAAAATGACAAATTTTGTGCAGTTGGGCCACAGAAGCTTTGGCTTTTAGCAGCGATTTGTAGGGCCCCGTTTAATATTTAAAACAAAAGACTCAGGCAACGAACGCGACCGGCGGTAGGGGGGGCTTACAAGAAAAAACACATAAAGCACAGAGCCATGGGCACGAAACAAACGTAAACGTAAACGGAACATTTTGCCAGCTCGGTTTCATGTAACTGCCATTTTTAACACTTAAATGAGCCACAGAAACTGCTGCAGCAGAGCGGAATCGTCATCGTCTCTGGTCTTCTGGTCTTCTGGCCAAATGCAAATGAAGCCAACGGATCAGGGCCAGGCAAAATGCAATGCAAAATGCAAAGAGCTAGCAAACCGCGAAATGGCAAATCGCGAAATGCAGTTTGCAGCTGGCTCGGCAAATGTTCTGCAAACAACTTTGCCTTTAACTCCGACTAATTTAATTGATGATTTCCACTGGCAGACATCTCGATGTGCCTGTGGTCACAAAGAGGTGTCATCGCTTTCCTCGGCTCGGGGTATTTTTTTCCCCATTTTTTTTTAAACTTTTTATGTCGTGGCAGCAAGAGCATGTCAACGCCGTGTTCATTAATGTCAAGCGAACAAATCGAGTCAAATAAATTGAGGCTACGCGACGTTTAATTAGAAGCCACCAAACAACCGCCACTTCCGCATTGGGTATCCTCCAAAATAAACCAAAAAAAAGAAGGTATATAAACGAGCAGGCATCCGAGCAAAATGTATAAATCTTAAGCTGCAAACGCAATGCGATTGGCCGATAAATGCAATAAATCCTCGAACTCAGCCTCCTGGAGAACTGCTGCTGGGCCAGCAATCATGCGTTAATTTAGTTGCATGCGAAGATTAATTAATTCCCAACGTTTTTACTACCTTTACTACCTCGGTTTCCCGGCAGAAGCAGCGGGTGTTGTCAGGATTGCCGAGTTGAGAATTGCGGAATTACGGTTCGGCCGTAAACGTTGGTAGCTCCAACTCGATTTCCAGCTCCAGCTCCGGCAATTGACGTTTTATGGCCCCAGAAACGAACTTATTTCGTTTGGAGCCCATAAAAAAAACAGGCCCATTTGGCGGCTGCCCCACAACCGCAATGTCTGCCCGGTAGACAAAGTTGGTTAGTTTCGATCATAGCCAGGCTATATTTACATAGAATCTGCTGCTGTGGCTGCCACAATTTCGAAATTCCATTCCCAAGCACTGGAATTTGATGATCGGATATCCTACACACAAAGAAATCTCGTATTCGATATATTCGGGGATACATTTTAAGTAAGACATTTCTGCTTTCCCATTTTTTGAGTAATTATTTACTGGTTGATAGAGTTAGCGTATCATATGTACTTCTTAAACAAATACTTACCTATAGTGCTTAAATAAATATTTAAGATATTAAAGAAGTCAATAACTAGGCGCCATTAAACCTTTTTATAATTAAAGGTGGCATTTAGGTGCCATCCTGACTTGTAAAGAAAAATGGAACTTGAATTTTCAATCTTCTTTTATATATAACATATAAGAAACAGAAAAACTGATCTTATAATAAAAGTATTTTAGAATCAATAAAATTCTCTTACGGTAATTTGACTTAAGCTTATTTTTTGACTAGCTGACACGATTAATTTTAAAAAATCATGCCAACATATCATGCCTATAACATATAAATAAGTGTCATAAAGGCTTAAATATAAGTATGTACTCCAGATATTTAAAATTTTTAGATTATATTTTATATTCCTGGTCATTTTAGCTTTGTAATTTTCCTCCGAGTGTGTCCTAATCCACACTACGAACCCAAAGAGGACGACTTTGGCACGCAGACTCTTCGGTTGCTATCTGGAGTCGCTTTTGGCCAATTCGAACCTCTTCAAAATCGCATGTTTGCAACTGCAATCGAGCTAAATGGCGAAACGTTACCCATATGTCTATATGTCTACATGCCTATCTGTCCGTCCGTCCGTCTTTTGGCCAGTCAGCGTTTCTGGTGTTTCTGTTTTCTTGCTTTTCTTATTTTTTCAGCTTTTCTGGTGGCTGCTCCTTGCTTTTCCCGCCATTGTATTTATGGCTATTCATTTCGTGATCTACTGATTTCGCATGTGTTGGATGGGAATCCAGAACACAGCCACAGATCCCGGGATGAACTTGTAGCCCCTTTGGCCTCGTGGCCACGTACTGTGCCGAGTTGCTCGAGCAGAAGAAGATACAGATATAGATGCAGACAGACAGCCGGCCCAGAACCATATTCCCCGGGCTGCAGGAAAGCGAAATAAAATAGAAATCAATAGGGCCCCGAAAACACACATAGTAAATCTCATCAAGAATTTGTAGCAATTTCCTGTCCAATGATTTCGAAGTTCGAACCTTGGGAAGCAACCAAAAGACCTTGGCCAAAAGTCAAAACTCCGACTGAGTCATGTTGCCGCCCGAAAGTCCCCGGATTCTATATCTTCTTCTTTGGGTCGTGTGCACAGTTCATCATCGGAACATAAAAATTCACTGCGTTCGTAAAAAACACAAAACAGAAATCTCCATCTCATGCTGATGAGGAGAGCTCCAATTTCAAAACTCACACTCTGCAGCCGAAAAATCGAAAAACCAAAAATCGAAAAATAAAGCAATGCAAACAACACGTGAGAAAATCTTGAACGCGGGGTCCAAGAACTCGAACGATTTTTATTTCTTGTTCAGCGTCTAGGGCGACGCTTCATATATCGCATATGAGAAGGTATATGGCCAGAATCTCAGTCCCTCGGCTGGCTTTTTGTTTAGTTCTTTAGTTCTCTTTTTTTCTGTTTTTATTTATATTCTCATCACAACTGATTGCGCTTCGCTCGATGCGATTAGTGTTAAAAGGTATTAAAGCGGCAAATGCACAGCACACACTCACATTCGAAATTCGAATCGAGAGTGGGATTCATGGGGACAGATCCGCCGGAGGAAATGAGGGGCATGGGAGGGGGGAGGCAGCCCATATGAAAGGCAACAAAACGTTACAGTTGCCACTGTCCCACTGTGGCCCGCTTTTTTTGTCCATCGCCCATTGTCGCTCAATTTGACACTGCGTTCAGCGGCTCAGTCGCAGTCGCAGTCGCAGTCGACGTCCGCAGTAAATTTGTTGTCATTTGATATGCGAGTCATGAGGATTATTAGGTTCAGCCGGCGAAGAAGAAAATAAGCGGCCATGCGACCAGGCAATATAACGAGGAGGGCTTGAAAAGTAATATATTTTAAGGAAGATTTAAATTTTTAAAACTCCCCAAAGTTGAAACCCTTCACTCGATTTGAAATCCTAACAATTTCACACTACCATTATGCAAAAGGTTAAAGCATTTCGGTGATCACATAAGTACTTAGGTTTTCTAAGGTCAACTCAAGTTAACCCTAGGTTCCTACAGTTCAGTCTCGGAAATTTTAATTTGTAAGTGGGTTATGTTATGTAAATTAGCTAAGATAAAAGTGTGCAATTTAGTGTCCCCACTATGTTTTTTTTTATAAATCAAAAAGAAAATAATTCAAAACATTTGATAGTCGAATTCTTTGTTAATACGAAAACTATTATTATAAATTGCTTAAATTAAATTAAATAACTTTAAAAAAGGTATATGATCTCCACAGGTTTATTACAAAATACCTTAAAGTTCTTAAGTTATAGGATATACTTAGGTAATGTATCGTAGTAAAATCTGAAATGGTTTTCTATCTCCTTTTTCATAAGTTCAACAAAACTAGTCAACCCACCCTCGCCTTCGTTTAAGCCAGCTCAAAGAAGACATTTGCCTGTGTCACTCCGGAGACAGCAATCCCCTCCGGTCGGCGGAGTCGCGTTCTCGATCGCAGCCCATTCCCCCGGCCACCAAGAGCCTCATCATCATCATCATGGTCGTTGTCACCATCAACGGGCTGTCATTATTGTCGTCTTTATGGTTTTATACTTTTTTAATTTGGAGCAAACTGTCGCTGCGATCCAAGCTGATCTGAATGCCGTTGGCCAGGCTTGAATCGACTTGGCCCGTTCACTTGGAATTTTTTGTTTGGTTATTGGTTCCTTTCCATTTGGGATTTTAAATTGCTTTTAATTTGAGTTATAGAACGTTGGCTCGTTTAAGCCAGCATAAATCGGGATTTGAGTTCTTTTATGTATTTATTTTACCATACAATTTACACACTCCATTTGCCGGGCCAGAGAACTTGGGGCTCTTAGCTCTTAGCTCTTTGACTTTTCTGTGGCAGGTACGCACTTCATTAAGGCTTTGTTTGCCAAAGGTGTCGATTGGTCTCTGTTTTCTGTTCTCTTTTCCCCCACTCCCAAGGAAAAGCCATATTTGTCATCATAAATATGCTGTGGCCAAACAAAAGACTGAGGCAACAAACTTGGCCCGAGTTATGCACACACCGATTTGGAGATTGGAGATTTGAGATTGGAATTGAAAGAATCAAAACGACTGACACCTCATTTTGTACTCGGTAATTTCTCAATAAACGGCCGCGTGGGCAGATCCTAACCCAGAACCCAGCCCAGAGCCCACTCATTAAGGAGACCACCGCGGGAGACAGGCGTACATACGGCGACGTGGTTAGATTAGATCAATACAAGTGCCACCGGCCCCGCAAGTGGATCTGCATCATCCGCATCTGGACCTCTGGAGCTCTGGATCTCGGCAACTCTGGACTCCCTGGCCATGGAGACGCGGTTTGTCGATGTGTCTTCGCGATAGGCATTTAAATCTCTGCCGACCATTCGTGTTTTTCCTCCGCTTTTTTCTTATTTTTGCCTGCACCTTGAGTAATGTTTGGGTTTGTGTGTTGATTTTGCACTCGAATGTGAAACGCAACGCGGCTCAAGTGGAGCATAGCACAAAGTGCTTAAATGTTTTCGATTGTTGCCGCTGGCTGTTGGCTGTTGGCCGTTCCTCGGCGTTTTCATTCTTGTGGCCAAAAGAGCAAACAGTAGGCTCTGTCAGCCAGCAAGTCAGTCAGTTAGCCAGTCAGTCAGTCAGTCAGTCCGTCCGTCAAGCCGGCTTCTTCTTTATCATTTTGATGAAATCGGTAACCTGGGAATGCGTTGCACTTGTAATCTCCTCCTGCTTTGCATGCATCCTCCGTTGGGTGAGTGAATTATGTGGCCGGGACTCTGACGGCCAGTCGACTTCGCCATCGACTGACATGTCTGCGGAAAATGGGCCCATAATGAAGTGTATTTGCCTTGCATTTTTAATCATTACCCATGCCCGAGCCCACAACAACATCTTGCCACACTCGTTGCTGCCTGCAATTTGCAATTAAAATTCAAATTAATATAATGCACGAAGCGAGGCTTTCAAATGTTTCGCTTTTTGTGGCTTACTCGTTAAATGTGCTGCTCCAGTTTGTTTTATTCGTCGCGTACATGCCGCGACTCGAAATGTGTTTTTCAAAAATGTTTCGAAAAAAAAGCACTTACAAGCTTTGGGCCAGAACAAGTTTTCAGCTGAGCAGTGAGTAGTGGGTTTTATTTATTTATAAGCCTTATGGTAATCTTGAACTCGCCTGCGAGGCGTAGTCACTCTGAATTACCCGGTGCACTAAAAGCTGGCCAAAAGACTTGTCCAGAATGGCAGCTCAAGGTGAGAAGAAACGGAGCCGAGTAATGGAAATTTATTACATTCCGCTAAAAAGATTTGGTAAGGGATCTCAATAAATTTAGAGCGCAGAAGGTCACTTCTGAGGTGAGTTATGTTACCTTACAAAAAAATAAAAACTGGATAGTCTCAACTATTTCCATTGGTAAAATAGACTATTCAGTGGTTGGGCAACAGTTACTATTTTATTAATCAATTTCACCAATGGATTTATAGTTTCCTTTATTTTAATTTGACCTAAATGATATAAAAATGTATAAGAAAATATTTATGTTATTGCCTTATACCTTTTAAAGGCGTTTATTAGAAAGTATAAAACTTAACACAAAACACTCGTATTTGATCGGCGAATGGGCTATCCCGAATTAGCATAATCAATCACTTGCCAACCCAAAGATTACTCATTACTCCCTCGAAGGTCTTCATTTTCGCATGGCCTAAGCAAATAAATATAGTATCTCACGACACGAATCGAGTGTGGAATGTCGCTTCGATCGCCCCCGTATTAGCCCCCCTTCAATCCGCACCCGAACCGCCCCAAAAAACGCCCCCGTTTATGTTAAATTTAGCTGTTTCTTGGTTGTTTTCTGATTTTTTTCCCTGCCTTCATTTACAAAATCTGTGCGTGCGCTTTTTTGTCTCTGGCTTGTTTCAGGCCACGCAAAAGGTAAATACATTTTACATTTTATTTACCCCTTCATTTGAGGCTCATTTTTCTTCCATTTGGTGGATAAACGAAAAGAGAAACGCATTTGACACATTTTGCATTTTAAGCGTTGACAATTGCCGGCCAAGTGTTTTGCCTCCAATGTTTGTTGTGCAAACAGACGGTCGGTGGAAAACCTAAAACCAAAGTCAGATGCAAACAAAAGCCATTCCAAGGTGAGAATTTAAATCCTGGGCATATTGGCTTTCAGATGCTGGGCACGTGAGGCTTCAGTTGGCTGAGATTCATCATCACAGATGAGTTACAAAAGAGCTGGCGTTGACAAGTGGAAAGTTCGAATGCAGATTCTGATTTATGCGACATGTGCGTGTTGGCCATTTGCCTGTCCCACTGTTTAAAGAATTTGTTAATCAATTAGTCATAATTTACGGCTCAGCCATAATCAGTGGACGGAAGGCAATGAACTGGTGTACACCGGTCCTCTGCACTTGTTGCACCGTCTCCGCAGCCGAAAGATACAAAACGATCTCGGTCTGTCCGCGCGTCTGTGTGGCAAAAACACATTTGCCACAACGCTAATGATGCATTGTGGCTTGCATGTGTTGTTCCCTCTTCTTCTTCTTTTGGCCCTCTTGGGCTGCAAAAACAACTTAAGCGTTTAACACGATCTTCAATTTGCGCGGAGCAAAATATAAGAAATAAGGCAGCGAAAAAAATGAAACACCGAAAGAAAGGAGAGGAAGAAAACACAGCAAATCGCCGAGAGACCAAATGCATTGGGGACGAGACGAGCTGCTGAAAAAAGTCGTGCAGGGCAGCGCCAATTGGCATATAGCCACAGTGGACCGCTCAACAGGTGGATAAAGGTACACAAAATAATAAAGAAAGAAAAATATATCCTTAAAAATATTTTATACAATTTAATATTCAAGAAATGAGGGCATTTATTGGATATACCTAAAATTTATAATACATTTTATGGAGCAATTTTTACCCATAACCAATAAGTAAATATATGACTTTCAATTTTTTTCTTACAATAATAGTATTTTCTTTAATTAATCTTTCTTGAATTTTTTTTTTAATAAAGCTAGTTAGTTCTTAAATAAATCAATTGGTATTCACTGTATGTGTACAGCTGACGATGCACCAGCTATATAAGCAATGCCTCATGCTGTGTCGTAATCGCGAGTTCGTTGCCTAAGTCTTTCGTTTTGCCTGCCACTAAATATATCATCGATGCGCCCGCGCCCCTGCATCCCGCTCCTCTCGCCCAGATTGCGGCTTTAAAAATATGTTGAGTTAAGCTAAACGATGCAGCTCCAGCAACCGTCGCAGAAGTAGAAGCCATCGCAGGATGAGGGGCAGGAGCGGAGTGAATCGCATGTATACGCCCATCAATGCTGCCACCGCAGTGGCAGGTTGAAATGTTGCGCCAAGTCCGCGAACTGGGCACGAAAGCGAAAAGGAAACACAAGGATTTTTATGCCAGCTCGGCACCCTTTTGCAATGCTCCCTTCAATCCCCTCCAGAGTCGCCAATCCTTCCCTGGCCACCTTTTCCTCCTCGAAATCCAACTTGCAACTCCGACTGTGGCAATCGGATCGCGTACTTTGTGCTGTTCTACACGCATACAAACAACAGCAGCAGCAGCAGCAAGAGCCACAGGTAAGCAATGAAATGCAGGTGCTTATGGCCTCCGTTTGGGCCAACCTCCGCTCCTTGGAGCACTTTGTATGCCTCAGAGAGAGTCTTGTACGAAATTAACTACAAACAGCAGTACAAAATATTTTAATTAAAAATTCCTAATCGTGTGCGAAGCATTTTTTATCTGATTTCAGTTTCCCCCCAACCTTTTTGCCGAGGGTCCTCCTCCACCACAGGCAAACGGGCTAAAAATGTATTAATAAGAAAAACGCCAAAGGTTTGCGTGTGTGGAGGATAACCCCTCGTCCTCCTCTGAAACCCATCTCATCTGGAGATCTTCCCTGGCTGCTGGCCAGGTCCCAGACGTATAATAAATTGCATTTGCCTACCAGCGGAGATGCAGATATGAGCCTGGCATGGAGTCTTCTTCTCCGCTTCTTCGGCCGGCTTGGGTTTCGGTTGCATGCAACTTGCAACTGCAGCGACGACTCGGCAGATATTTTTGCATCTAGATACTTTTGGCAGTAATGTGCGAAAATTTCATTGGGTGTCGAAAAGTTAAGTAGTGCTCGCTGCCGCTGTCTTGGCCATGTGGCTGGTGTTGGTGCCTCTTTTTGAGTCGACTTTGGGCCTTCTTCTTTTCCACTCGTATACCTTTTCCTCTGTCTCTCGGGCAAATCTCAGGGTTGCCTTGGCAGATTGTCTCGCCCCAATCTTCGAGCGCTGCCGTTTACATTTAATGTGAGAACTAAACATTTGGCTTTTGAGCCTTCAATTTGTATTAAGTTGTTTGCATCCTCGCCAACGGATGTCTTGCCACTGCCAACCAAACGACCAGTCGTCAACTTGACTGGAATGGGGAAAACTATGCTGCAAATCGCTGTTTCGAGCCGGGGAAAATTGCTGCGTTTGAGCCGAACGACTGTTATCAATTTCGCCTGGCTAATTGGTTTCAAATTTATGGACCCGTAATTGATATTTATGTATGTCCTCGCTACGCGATGCGTTGTCAAACGGTCGGAGGATTGGAAGTTGGTGCAACCAGAGGCATGCCTGCGTAATTGGTCAAGGTACTTTGCTATAAATCCTCGTCTGGCATTTACTACATCGGCTTAGCGGCGATAGACCTCCATAGATTGCGTCCAGAGGCTTGAGGCTGGGGATCCGGATCCCAGCGACAATTTAACCGTCTATTCAAGTATCTGTGAAGGAACGGTTATTAAAGTGCCAGCAATGGAAGAGATTAGCCAAAGCTCTAGAAGAGTGTTTTTTTCGTTCTTTGTCTTGCATAACTTCAGAAGGGGTTTTCGAAAAATGGTGAAATATATTTGGTGCGAAAGACCAGCTAATTACACTCGGTTAGCTGGGCTCAAGGTCAATTTTGGCATCACCATCTGGACTCCGATAAGCATACCAAACAGGGGCGTAGCCAGAATTTTCAGCAGATGAAGGGGGATTACTATTCCAAAAGAGCTGACCCTTACAAGGTATCTAGCTCCATCGTTTTCTTAATTTAATGAATCAATTAAAATAAGGTAAGATATATTTTGTAGTTTTAAATTCTATATTTTCCTTAGGGATTACAAGGATTGGCAAATTTCATTCATTGATTCAAGTGGCTTAAAACTATATATATATAACTAGTGTTTTCTTATAGTTGCATCGTTAATATCATGACCCAATATGGATTTATTTTACAGATCCCTGTGGAAGTACATTTACTTTTAAATTAAAACTTAAATACATTTTTTGTTTATTTTTGAGGGATTGATGTATATTTAATTGTATTATTTTAAATATGAGATTTGTATATGTATTTCTTGTTTAAAAGGATTACAAAATTGAGTTCATTGATTGAATGGTTTCGAAATAAGATCAGATATTACTAGCGTTTTTCCCTCTACTTTTCGATGGCAAGTCAGACTTTTTATAGTCGCATCGTTAATATTATGACCCAATAGTGATTTATTTTACAGCTCCCTGTGGAGGTAACGCCTCTGGTCGTCCTAGGAGGCAACTCTGGTGAACCCGCCTCCTGGGAGAGAATTAGCATGCAGGCCCCGAAAATGAAATTCGTTTTGTTCGGATCTGTTCTCATTTTGTTCGACGGCCAGCACGAAACGAAATGAAACGAAACGATACGAAAACAAAGAACGCGCTAATTAAAAATGCTAAAAGTTTTAAGCTCTCTGCGAGCCGGGCCGAAATTCCAGCCTCCTTTTCAGCTGTCCATTTCGACTGGGAGACTGGGACTGAGTGGAGCTCCGGCTGATGGCCAGCTTCCATTCCCAATGCGATCAGAAGTGAATTTCGTTTTTCAGCCTGGTTTTTTATTTTTTTTTTTTTTTTGGGATCTTGTTGGAGTAGTAAACACCGCACGGCTGTCGATTTCTGTTCGCTGTCAGTTGGTTGTGGGGGATCAGGGGCTCCAGAGGTTCCCGGGGGGCTCCGGGGGTCTTGGGCAACCCTGCCGAGGTCCAAACCATTCATCTTTGGCCGGTTCGAAGGGCCTCGTTTTAGGTTTTCGGTTTTCGATTTTCAGTTTTCGGTTTCGGCTGGTCATTTGTTGGGTTGGCGTGTTGCTTATCCCGACGATTCTGTTTGAAAATTTCCAACGAAATGCTGGAAATGCTACGGCAAAACAGGACTCAACATGCAGAGTTTATAGGTATTTTAATTAGTTGAAATTTCTTGGTGGCTGTGGGTCTGGGTATGAGGTGAAAAGGGGAAAACAGGGGGAATCAAGGGACCACCTAGGCAACGAATGTCTTGCCTATGTAAACATAACTCTGGGCCCCAAATGAGCAGCTCGTATATCTCTTCATGCTCCCCACCAAATTGATTAAAACCTAATGAAGCTTAATAAGCCCGAAAATCCTCCATAAATGAAGCGATTACTCTAAAGCAATCTCATTTGAGGATTACGATCTTCCAATGAATAAGGTATTCAATTTTCCAGAAACCACAATAAAAATCTCACCCATGCACCGAACTAAAATTAAAACGTCGACTTAAG
Source organism: Drosophila subpulchrella (assembly GCF_014743375.2). Lineage (NCBI taxonomy): Eukaryota > Metazoa > Arthropoda > Insecta > Diptera > Drosophilidae > Drosophila > Drosophila subpulchrella. The sequence goes on from NC_050609.1 coordinate 16,042,525, forward strand.
CTGCGAACGAGAAGGGCGACATTTATCCGGACAGTGACAAGTGTCCAACCCCGCAGATGAGCAGATCCTCTTCGGCTTTTGGTTCTGATTTTGATTTTTATTTCGCTTTCGGAGGGGTTATTGTTTGTTTAATTGCGGGCAAGTTGGGCAGCAGGGCGGTGTACACTTGAAAATTGTAACAGCAAAAATGATAAATGATTCGCGCGGTTAACCCTCCACTTGCACAGCTGTTGGTTTCCACTTCCTCGATGCGATGCGATGCCAGTGCGTAACATTTGCCGCAAATCAAAGGCAAACCGCTGATGACACGGCGGCGGTGGTGGTGGTTGGGATTGGGTTTGGGATGGGGTCTGGGTGCTTAGGAGGTGGTGGTTTAGGTGGCCGGGCTGCCTTGGGTGCACTTACAGCCACGAAAATGTAATAAAAACGTGCGTCTTCACTTCATGTAAATCATGTCAGGCTGCGGCGAGTAGCGCGAAATATTTACCCGGCACGGAGAAAAATTTACATTATTTTTAACTTAACCGTAATAAAGCAATATGTTTTAGAGTGATCTACAACATTGTAACACTATATGCAAGGAAATAAATACAATAATATTATACACTTTCGGAGGCAGTCACTTATCATTTAAACATTCCATCTACTAAATTATAATAAACAAATATGTTTGAGTAAATATATATATATATTTATTATTGATTATTACTTTTTGTTTGTAAGTCTCTTGTTGCTTAAAAAATTACCCATACATTTTTAAAGGATAAACAATTTTTTCCCTAAATGAAAGTAGATACTGTAAACTTTCCAATTTTATAATTCTGAAATTTAAATTATTGAATTAAATCTAGCAGTTTCAAAAATCTCCTAAGCTTAAAATGAGCAAAGTATTATATTAAAGTATAATATATTGTATGACTCAGTTGTAAGTATATTTTCTAGACATCAAGGAATATTTCTCAGTGAAACACGATAGCTTTTAGATCATAATAACTTCCCTATAAATACAGATTTTCCCCAGTGTGATGATGCTGCAGTGCAAGTAACATAGCAGCCGCGGCACAAATGAGGAGCACGGCATGGAGACCATCCTGACCGCAGTGCGATCGCAATCGCCAAATGGAAGGCAAGGTGTCCCATTCGGAGCTGGAGATGGAGATGGAGTTGCAGTCGGTCCAGGGCGTCTCTGCATCGCTTGGGATACCTGGTATTGGGTACTGGGTGCTGGGTACTCCGACTGCGACTGGTCTACTGTCTACTGGCGGTGGTGGCGTGAACGTGCAAACATGTTGCACATGAGAGAGGCTGCCGCTAAAGTACTTGTACTTGTCATATTGTTATGGATTTATGGCAAACACGTATAGCGCTATAAAAATGACATATGCACGTGTATGGGTTAAAGTATGGGCTCGATATGAGGACTCCTTGCCTTACCTTAACCCCTCCCCTCCCTGTCATCGCAATCGCAATGGAAATCGCAATATCAGTGGTTAACAGTTGCACATCTTGGCGAAAGACATGAGCACGCGCAGCCATCTCGATTACTAGCTCGCGTCGGCGCAATCGAATCTCAACCCTCCCCGATTTCCGATCCCTATATATCTTTTCATATCTTTTTTCCATCCCCCTCCCATTGCCGCTAATTAATCGCCTTTGTTCGTGTCATAATGCGATGCGTTCGAAACATGTTTGCCTTACTGATTTTGCAATTGGATTTTGTTTTCTGCAGAGCCTAGGGGTGGATTTTTTCGGGTTAAATGAGGCGTACCTCTATTATTTTCCTCCTCGTCGAGTGAACATGTGTGAAGTTCACAAGTGCCTTGATTTTTTTCGGGTAAGGTGGTACAAATTGCCGGGTCGGGTCAGGTGGCCACATTGATGGATGGTGCGCAGTGAAAAGTCTGTTGATTACACAACCGAAAGTGGTAAGTTTTGAAAGTCCGGGGATGACATAAGGATGTGTTCTCAGCTCCTATCGATCGATCAACAGAGAAGTGCGTTTAAAATTGTTTATATATAAAATGCTTTTTGTAGATTAAATATGTAAATTATTTTGATCATCAGGACTAAGTTAAAATATTATGCATTAAGAAATATTTTAAGCGAAGGACTAAAAACTTGATCATCCATTTTTTAAATTTTATCTTAATTCTAAACATAAGTCCTCATAAAAGTGCCTAATTTTATACCCTCATGAATTTATTTCATAATAGAACAACCTTTTTGTTTTCGAAAGAATTACTAGAGCTAAATAAGCCAAGATATTATAATCCCAAGATAGTAATTGTTTACCCCAACCCTTATTCTTATCAACCATATCTATTTAATTCAATACAAGCAGACTATTTTCTTAAAGTTCAGCAACCCCTATTTTGTACAGAATTTGTTATCCGCTCAGTACTTAGCTTAATAGTGCGAAGTGCCATTTAGGCTAACATTCGCAGATCTTTAAAGCAAATATGGCAATCGTTTTTGGGAAAACTGCTGCCCCCGCTGAACCCAGTTTCAATTCCCAGTCCCTCGGCTCAAGTGTTCTCCCAAGTATCCGTAACTTCTCGCCAAATATACGGCCCATAAATCTCGTGACCCAGCACAGTGCCAATAAAAGCCTTCATAAACAACTAACCTAAGGCAATGATTCTGCAGGCTAAGGGCGGCCACTCGGCAGTAACCACTAACCAAAAACCACTAACCGCAAACCGCCACCGCTGCACCACAGTAAAAAAAATTAAATAAAAAGAAAAACGAGGAGGCGGAAAAAACACTTGAAAAATCTGTCATAAAATGTTGAGTGGTGTAAAACCAACTGGTTGAAATTGCCAACATATTTGCCTGTTTGTTTAATGAACTCGCCCAACTGGTCGACGAGGGTTTGAGGGGGTGACCCTTCTTCAAGAGGGTGGGTTCAACATTTTGATTACTCAATATGTTTGATTTTATGGATTTGTGCCACCGCTCTGGTCCACTTCTGCAGCTGTTCCATGTGACAGAAAAAATCGACAGAAAGAAAACGAAAGCTAATCCCAACAAAGAAATGCCATTAAACCCAAACAAGTGTCCAACAAACCGCCAACACAAAGTTACATTCCCCCCGAAAAAAAAAATTATGAGAGACGCGCACAAAGACACCTGTAAGACGTTGTCTGCTATTAGTTGAAATCAAAACGAAAACAATGTAAGCCACAGTGAGCAAAAATAATATCTCTGGGGAGCACAGATCTCTAGAGGCCAAAGTATACCGACCACCAACGCAAAGCTGGTCGTCGCCTTTTAGCCAATTTTGATATAACTGAAAGCGTCAATTATACGTGAAATTTATGATGCCGTGTGAAGAATAACACCAACTTGCAACATATTTGGACAACGTGGCCGTTGCCATTGCCGTTTGGCTTTGCCGTCTCGGTGGCCCGTACAATTGCCGCTCTGGGGTCTCTTGTCGCAGATATGTAAGCTGATAATGGGCATTGTAGTGCAGTTTTTATTTTTTTTTTTCCCCAAGTTTTTTTCCTTTTCTCTGGCCGAGGCAGAAAAGATGACAAAGGAGCTGCTGGGGAGGCAGCTGCCCAGCACCAGTACGCCCACCAAATAGAGGTCGGATAGACCCAAATGGCCACGGGAGAAGACTGGAGAAGACTAGAGAAGACATTTTGGGCACACACCAAGTCAATTTGTTTTATCTATTGTCGAACAAGAGTCATGTCACAACGGCACAATGAGATTTACTATGTGTTGTTGCAGCTTGTTGCAGTTGTGGCAGCTTGTTGTTGTAGTGGGCAGACCAGACAATGGAAAATCAGCAACATGATTCGATATTTAGATATGCGCCTCAAGAAATATGAGCCGCTAACAACAACAGCGGCAGCAGCAACAACAAAGATGCTGCCGCTTGTCTTGTTGGCCGCATGTAATTGCCAAGTTTGTTGCTTAAGTCTTTTGTTTTGGCTGCGCTGATAGGCCAGTTGCATTTAAATTTGATTTATACACTTTCGGCCAGCAGATAATTGGATGGAAGTCGCCGCTCTGTCTGTGGGGTTTAATAATTGGCTAGGTTTTATTTTTATGTAGACCTGGTTCCCAGCCCAAAAAAACATTTATACAGATTGTGGGAGAGTTCCTTACGATTAGGTGTTAATTGCCAGTCCCTTTTGGGGCTACTATATCTAGAGCAAATGATTGCACTCCTATAGACATAATTAAGTTGGAATCGTAAAAAAAAAAAAAACAGCAGCTCTTAGCCTCGGGCGCGCATGCGTGCAGCAGCCGAAGCGGCAGCAACTCCATTAACTGCCGATTCCGATTCAGATTCAGATTCCGGGCCCTGGGGCTATATACACGGCGTACGACCAATCAGCGGCTGGCTAAAGAGCACTGCCCGAAGAGCAAACTGGTTTTCTCCGAAGAGAAAACAGAGCAGAGAGCAGCGGTACGAGTTAAGCTCTGGGGATCTCGAATCGGATCTTGGGAACCTTATGCCCAGAGGCAATCAGTCGTTAGTCGAGGCCTGAAGCGCACGCAGCACTCAGCGGAAGTCGTTGCCACCACTTTTTCGAAGCGCTTTCGGTGGTTCAGTTCAGTTCAGTATAGTTCAGTTCGGTTCAGTTCCCAACGGGCTATATAGGGGTTCTCTTAAGACCTGTGAGACCACCACCAACATAGCTCTCTCGCGTGACTTGCTCCGCCCCGTGGATGCTGCTCGAGGGCTGGAAATGCCGCAGGATTCGGTTAACGCGTTTAGTCGAGCGCCGTGCTTCGAGCGGTGATGAGCCCCCTTTCTGCCAACGGTAAACCCAAATATGGATTATTGTGAGCCCGAACCCGAACCCGAACCCAAACCCAAACAATTGTGAAAGTGTTAAATGTGCCGCAATCGAATTAAATTGCTTGCTGATTACAACAAATGATGAAGAGCAATCAACTGAAATGCTCGGTGGAAGTAAAGCAAATCGAAAGATCGACAATCAGCCGACATTTTCTGTGTGTGTTTTCTGTGATTAATTCCTGAGCCCCACATGTGTATACAATGTGTGAGCAGAGAAAACGGAAATACCTTTCAATTAAATACAATACAATACAATACATTAATATATCAAAATACAATGCCGTAAAAAATTGTGTTTAATCAAAGGCGAAGGAAAAAGTAAAAGTGCAAACAATGTGAATATGCGAATATACGAGTGCCCCATTCCGGGGAATCGGTGGCCACAGTGTGCTCCATTGATAACGCACACAGACGGCACAGGGACACAAACATAACACGAACACAGGCTACGAAGTGGAATTGAAACATGCAAAGTGAAAGAGAGAAAGAATGAAAACAGCCAACTAGTTCATAATGCGCGGAGATAATACAAATAATAATAATGGGGGCACGGAAAGAAAATTTTAAGGGAACTAGATGAAGTTTATTGTAACTGAGATATAAGAAAAAGGTTCTTAAAAGTGATAAAATATAACAAATGTTTTTAATTGTTTAAAAAATATTTGGGTATCCTAACAATACAATTAATAGGAAGAATTTTTTAAAATCAAATAAAGATCAAACCATATTTTCGTTTTGTGCAGAGGGAGAAATGCGAGATAGTGAAATCAGTAAGGTTCTGAATGGGTGGTACGGACTTGGGAAAGCCCCCGATCAAGAGAGCGATGGAAATGCTTCATGCGATGCCTCACATTTAATACGCTTTTGGAATTATGGATTTAGCATGGTCCAAAGACTATTCAGAACTTCAACAATTATTTGATAAATCAGAGTATATCAAGAAATAGAAATAGAAATATGAAATAGCAAATACTGGCTATAGGGTATGTTATAGTTTGGAGGCCTCCAGCAGTTTATGCATCGTTTTGCAAATTGCCCAGTGAAAGTACAGAGAGTCGGGGGAAGGGAAGGTGCATAGCTGCATCATCCACTTGCAAAAGCCACTTCCGGTCATGCCCTGCAGCAGCAGCATGAGCAAAGCATCGGCAGCATCTGGGTTTCGATTCAAAGTCAACGACTTCCGTTTCATGCCAAAGCCGGGAGGAGGCCCCCAAGCAAATTACTTAATTAAATGGACAATTAACACCCGAGCAGGAGGAACCGGGGCGGGACGAGGGGCCAAAGGCCACTTAAAGGGGTAGAGGGAGATGAATGAGTAATGTGGGCAAGAGTGAAAATATCTGCAAATTAATATGCGCACAAGATGCAAATTGTTTGTGGCCAAAGACACGGCTCCATGGCTTCAGCAGCAAATGCAGCAGCAACCAGCAGTAACAGGGTTAAATTAACATAAATTGAATTGCATTTGCATTTGCTGCACGTTGCCGCTTTTTGCTGCTCTTTGCGGTCTGGCAAAAGTAAATGTTGCTGCGGTTGCTGGCGGCACTTGTTGCTGCGGTTGCTGCTTCTGTTGCTGCTGCAGCGGCGATGTTGCCACTGCAACTGCAACTGGAACTGCGTGTCAATTAGCTTAGTTGATGATGCCCAGTGAAATAGATTTCCCGGCAGCCCGTTTCAATTCCATTTCGTTCGACTATTGTTACAGCCACATCTACAAAACATCATCGCCCATTATCAAGTGGAAGTGTTTTTAAGTGTGAACAAAACAAACGAGAAAAGTACATGCTAGAAGTCCATACATATAAATAATAAATAATTGTGTGATAACAACATTAACAAATCAACAAAAAAAAAACAAAAGGGGAAGGCAGAGTGGAGAAAAATGATACAGTTTCCAGAAAAAACAAATACCAGTGCCACCCAGAACAAGTGTAGTGCATGAAAACTTAGACAAAGGCACTAAAATCTGCATACATGGGCTAATTAAGGCTGCCCCAGAGCGACGAATTTACATTTTAGTGCGGTGCCAATACAAAGTGAATCCGAAACAAACTCCATCTGGATCCAGAGATCCCCCCGCACAACCAGCAACCCCCAGAATGTACAAAATGTTTAGGAAACATTTTCGGCGAAAACCAACATCGTCGGCGGAATCAACAATAGAATCGACAGCAGACAGCCTGAGAATGCCCCAAAAGACGGCGACAAAAAGGCAGCGTCCGAGGCACCGGGAACCCAAAATCGCTGCCCTGCCATCGACGATCCGCGATTGTCGATCATTAAAGTCTGCCTGCAACTTAATTGCTTTAATTTTAATACTGTTAGTCCATAAGGTAAGCAAACCGACATGCAAAAAAGATCGAACCCCAAGCAATAATCGAAAAAAGCCCCAGATCCAAATACATGCGGGTGTAGTGTCTCGGAAGAAACAAAAAGCCCAAAAAAAAAACACTAAATAATACAAAGTTGATTCAACCCATGTGAATTGGCAATAGCTGAGGGCAAAGTTTTGATGGGGGACGTAAATAATGATGATTTGGGTTTATTTTGGAGTGATTTATCAACTCAGCATCCAAAAGAGTTTTGTTTAATGAGAGCTTTTACGCTGGAAATTTCGCAAAGCAGTAAATCAAAATTAAGGCAATATATGAACCTATAAAGGAACAAAATGGTTTTTATTTTATTAAATTTTTCATTTGAAACGGATAATATATTCCGGAAATGTTAAAGTATTTATCATATATGTTATAGTAATATCAGAAAAACCTTTGACAATATTGTATACAATACATTTTAAAGCACTTCTTAATGGTTCTAAGAGTTTTTCTTTCTCGAAAAATTAAGTTGTTAACTTGAGTTTACAGTGAATATAAATTAACTATATAGTTGATTACCATGCACAAGAGCCAGCAATTTGATACCTGCACTTAGTCAAAATATTCCCCAAGTTTCAAACATTAAACTGGTATTTAAATAAAGTCATTGGGCTTCTATAAAAAGCCTTTGACCAAGAATACCAGGCAAAGGTTTAATAGGATCGCGGTATTGAGGACCCCTCTCGAAAAGTGATCCCCCTGATAAGTGGGCCGTTCTATCTCCGAAAACCATCTCTCCGAAATGGTTCCCACATGGAAACGGTAGGCGAGAGTCGCCGGAGTTTTCGACTCTTAGACTTTTCGGGGTGTAGCCGTCATAAAGTGTTACACAAAGTGCCTAAACATGTATTGAGATGCCAGCGGAGATGCCCCGAGCGGCAATTAAACAGGCAAAGAGGCGAAAAGAGTTGGAGAAGAAGAACGGCAGCCAACAGTTCAGAAATACATAAAAATTAATCGTTGGCTGGGAAGCTATAGGGAGTTCTAGAAGAGGGGGTCTCTCGAGGGGCCTTAACAACAATTTGATTAATACGCCCGTGATCTCGAGAGCCAGACATTAGAATCTGAATCCGAGGAGCATGCGAGTCCGCAGAACAAGAAGACTATCCCGAGATGCCGACCGTGGGGCAATCAAATTGATTACACACATTTATCTACTTGGAAGAGGGGATTCGGATGGGGATTGGGAATGGGAATGGGATTGCATTGATTTAGGGTAAGCGAGGCGATAAAAGTCGCCGGCAGCAGTGGTTCAGCGGTCCAGCGGTCCCACTGCAACTATTTAGTTGTTAATGAAGTAAATAAAAGTTAAATATTTTGTAGCGGCGATTTATGGCCGACTTCCAGGGAAAAGCAGGCAAAGCAACCAGCCAGTTGCGATAATATCGCTTCGGTTCACATGGGCTCATGCCCATGTCAGTTGAAATTAACCCAGTTACTCGGCCAAGTCGGGATGCCAAAAAAAAAAGGGAGCCAGAGAAGATCTCTCTCATTTGAGCTGACATTTATTGATCATAAGCTGCGTATTAAACGGACTGCGAAATATGCATAAAGTCAGAAATATGCCCAAAATCAGAAATGAGTTGGCGAAACGAGCTCCCACGATGCAGGCCAAGTTAATGGCCCTGCCAACTGCAGGCTTAATTAAAATTTAATTTCACATTAAATCCGAATGTCGGCTTCATTAAGAGTTCCCCATTTCCCCATTCCCATCCGTGTAAAACATGTGGCGCCGCAGCACTAATTCCTTAAGCATTTCTGGTGGTTTATCTAATCGAATTGATTACGTCAAAGTTTGTCCGGAATATTAGCGGATGCACCTGCCCGAAGAAATGTGATAAATAAATAGTAAGCAGAACGAACCGGTTCTCGATCGACCAACGACCATCGACGGTTAAGAATCCAATCAGTTTGAGGTCCCAGTAGAAGCCGAGCTCGAAGACTCGTCTCAGAGATCCAAACAAAAGGAAATCTCGAGAAAACGCCAAGAGAAACCGACACACAAACTGGTCGAAAACGCGGGGCTCGGAGGGACTTGCATTTGATTGATCTATGGCATGATCAACAATGCATGTGGCTTCAAGTTTGGTTTTTTGTCGGCCTTTTATTTTTATTTTTTTGAGGCTCTACCTGCAGCACCTGCAGCTCGAAAACTGGCCAGTTCCGTTAGCCAAGATCCCAGGCTAAATTGCAATTTATTTCTAATAAACTTATCAACACTGCCAGCTACCAAAGACCATGACAATAAATTCACTGAAATATGAAACCATAAAAGCAGGAGTCCCGAGATGGCCAAGAGTTTTCATTAGCATATTTTCCGCGAAGCAGAACCCATCTAGCCGCCTGGTAATGAACCCTAAACTACAAAGTTGATGGTCAAGATGCAGCTTCCAACTCCAGATGCTACAGTAGAATTCAGCCAGCTCCTTTGGCTAAATTATGATAAGCGATTTGCCGGTGAATAGTTAAACTTTACGGGCTATTTGTCAGTGGGAGCGCTTTCGAGTGGTAGAGAAAGATCGGCGATCTAATGTGTTATTAATTTTATGGCAAATGCTCCTATCGATGGACCCCTGATTTGTGGCCACTTTGGGGGCTACGGCCACAAAGGCATTCTAAATTATACAAGCGGCTGGATACCTCGTTTTGATTAAGTGAGCCGAACCGAAACAGTTAAGCCGCTTTTGCAGGGGGGAAAATATTTCTCATTATTTTCGTGTTTCATTTGCTGCCAGATTTATCAGGCTCCTTTCATTTGCCTACCACTTTGGGTCTGGGTCTTCTGATTTTCCTCTCTTGTATCGATCTATCTATTTTGGTTTTTAATTAAAACCTCTACCGCAGCCCAATCAGAGCGCCCTAGGTGGCTTATTAGCTTTTACAACCAGCGAACGAGCTGGCATCAGATCCATAAAGTGTTGAGCATATTATTCGATTTGGAATGTAAGCTGTGGTGATGGGTATTTATGCTATAGAAAGAGGGTACTGGGATTCACTGGGGTTTTTTTTTGGGGGGGGGGCTTCGTTATGGGTCATGATTGATTTGAACGATTTGAGATCTGGGCGCTTGTCTTCGCTGGAATACGATGATGTACTGGCAGTTTCGTTAATTTTGTTCATGTTCTCCACTTCCAACACAGATATCCGCAGCTGGTAACTTCGAGCTGGAAATATTAGAAATCTCAAATACCAACAGCCATCTACTCAACGGCTATTGCTGCGGCATGCCGGCGGAACTAAGGGCCACCAAGACGATAGGTAAGTCCAAGTCCGAGTTTACTAAGCCCCAACTGCGAGATGTATGACTTTTTATGGCATTTGGCGTGTCAAAGAAAGTTAGGGCCTCGTAAAAAATTCAGTGTTGCTTTTATTTTATTGTGACCTATAAAATAGTTACAAGATACATTCTTAGCAATTTTTTTTTTTTTAATTATCTAAAATAAAGTCTTGTCTTATTACCATTAATATTACTATTATTACTAACAAAAATATTTGGCAGTTCCTTTTTACTTAAAAGTATCTTATAATATTCTAATCAAACTTTCATAAATATTAAAGCATAATGCAAAATTCCTAAGCTGCTAGATATTCTCTTTGGAATCCATCCGGGCTCTAAAGTTCTCCGATATTTCCTATCTTGCTCACCCGAAATAGACGGTCAAGGCTCTTTGCCTATCAGCAGAATTTGCACTCTGCAAATTTTTTTCGCTCGTACTAATGAATTCCCTCTTGTTTTTAACGATGCCCGACAATTATGCAATCTTTCTGCATGTCTATAGTATAAAGTGTGATAACCCGTGCTGGAACTCTAATTTCAGGCTGCTCGCCATGCACGACGGCATTCCGGCTGTGTTTGAAGGAGTACCAGACCACGGAGCAGGGTGCCAGCATATCCACGGGCTGTTCGTTCGGCAATGCCACCACCAAGATACTGGGTGGATCCAGCTTTGTGCTCAGCGATCCGGGTGTGGGAGCCATTGTGCTGCCCTTTACGTTTCGATGGACGGTAAGTGCACCAGTTCCCATTAACCATAAGCCATATACCATATATTATACCATGCTCCCATAGTAAGACGCACGCTTTTGGCACGAGCTCTCTTCTTTTTTCCCCATCGTCGTTGCTGTTGTGTGTGGGGAGGGAGCTTTCATTATTGTTTTTCGACTTTAGATAGCTCGGTTCCGCCTGGAGAGCAGCCGAGCTGAACTGAACGCTCATGGGCGATAAGGTCGAGCCGGCAACAGAAATGTGAATGAGCCGAGAGCTCGTGCCGTATTGATAAGAATATGTATTTATGAAAGAAATGGGGGAAAAAAACCCAGAGGGGCATAGTCTATGTGGGGTTCCCAAAACGGAGGAGAGATTCTCTTTACTTCCTGTGGTCAAAACTTTAAGATTCCCCAAAATCAAGGGGCGTGAAAATTCCAAGGCCAGCACCAAAAGCGGCTTACTCATTTCGAGCAACTCACCTAAAACCCTTAAGAACCGACCCATCATCATTTTCGTCAGAGGAGATTCTACCCGCGGTAGCCGAAAAAAAACAATTAAAAACTGTGTTTCATGTTTTATACTTCTTTGCCGGGCACCTCCTAAGCGGCTTTCGGTTAATTAAGTGAGCATAATGCGGGCTTATGACTGCCAAACTGGGAAGGAATAAAAAACAGACATATACTGAAAACACATGGTCCCAGAAACGTATAAAATAAACGTGGCCTGGTCCGCTCTTAACTCGGTTAAGGTAAAAATGTAACCTGACTGGGTGTAGTCGCAGAATTGAATTAAAGTTTTGCTTTTGCTCGTTTTTTATTTCGTTGTTATGTACGGGTGTTGTTCTGGCCGTTGTTTGCTGCTGTTTTGGCGGTGTTCGAAGCTAACTTGGTTAACAATTACACGCCTTGGTCAGGTCGGTGACCAAATCCAAACTAATGCGACTGCGATCGGTAAGATAGACCACTTGTACAAAATTGTCTATTCATTACTAATTAAATGGAGCTAAAATATGTGTAATATTAGATACCATATCAAAAAATTTTGAAGATAAAACATTTATGTACCCTTTCTCATTTAAAAGGTGTTTATAAAAAAAATAAAAAAATAATATGAATTTTTATTTTTATTAATTTTTTAAAGGCACAATACTTCACAATAAAATGCAATCCAGTCTTAGGTTTTGATTAATTCTCTACAACGTTTTTTATTATTTTTTTTGTGTTTATAAGAAATATATCTGATATCTTATTGCTTTAGGAATCATTTTAAATATTTCATGTTTTTTGGTAATATCTTTGTGTATTAATCATATAAACTGATTTTTAATTTGTGTAATATTTCTAAATAAAATTCAATTTATGTAAATTAATACTTTCAAAAGTATTTTTCAATAAAATAACTAAGAGGTGCTTTAAAATCCTCTCACTTTTAATTACAGTATTACACGTTCTTTAAAATGCCATTAAATTGTTAATGAAATTATGGGCTAAAGTCGTAAGAATTTTTGTAATTGAACCGCAAATTAATTTAATTATTTTTCGAGTGCAGTAGAACTTGCAGAATCGCAGTCGCCGTTGACGCCGACGTCGGCATGCGCATGCGCCGTCGTTTACATTAGGCAGGGGCGACTGTAGATGGGATGGAGGGAAGTGTGGGGCTTGTGGGGGAGCAGGCATGCGTCAGAGCCGGGTCTTGGTCTTGGGTCTTGGTCCCAGTCTTGGGTTTGGGCTTGGGGCTTGGGGCTTTCGTCTGGTGGTTGCCTGTTCTGTGACTCCACCAATGCCCCCCTCCTTGCCCCTCCCAGAAAGCAGGCAAAGTCGTGGCCTGAAGTGCGGACAACCTGTTTCGTGGGAACATTACCTTGTCGCGCTTGTCGCTCGGCCGATGGCGATGGCGATACGTTACGCTTCGCTTTGGTTTCGCTTTAATCTTGTGCCTTTGCCAGTGCTTTTTTCCCCAGTTCCTCCAGATCCCCTCGTCTCCAATTCACATGTGACTGACTCGAAAAAAAGACCCAACGAAACCCGGCAAATTCTGCATACTGCCAGCGTAATATTCGCCTGCAGACAGTCAGTCAGTTGGTCTTTTTGTGAGGCACCCTCTCAAGAAGCCTTTCACAAAACCCATGAAAATCTTCAAAAACCGAAAGACAAAAATCAAGTAAAAAGAGCTGCCGATATGGTCGCAATTGTCCCACTTTTTATTGAATGACTTCTTATGCGGCTGCTGCTGATTGAGTGAATGGCATGTTAAGACTCATAAACATGACTTAGGAAATACTTGAGGCCGGGCCTCAAGAGCACACATCATCACAAACATCATATAAGATCGGCGGGCCTTCGATGTAACTGTCAAACACCGACTTCAACGGGAGGCCCTCTTCTTCCTCACCTGAAACATTCGAAGCCCCAAACGATTTTCACTTGACAATATTTTCCAAGTTCCAAAACGGCCTGAAGATCTGGAGTGCCCGTGCGCAGCCATTGAGCGATCTCGAGTGGTATTTGTGGTGCCTGTTCCACTTTTTGCTCAAGATCAATGAATGACTGCCCAAATAAAATAGTTTTGTATGTTGTGGGCTTTCTTGATCCATTTTGCTACCCCCACAAAAAAGCATTTTTTTCGAGATGAAACACTTTTGGTAACCTAGGGCTTCCATTAATAAAAGTGCTTGGCCCGGAGACAAGGTTCTTCAAAGTTGTGTAAACATTTCGGTGGCCAATTCACTGACTCGAGAATTGTCTCGCTAAATGCTACTTGATTTGATTGATTTTGAAAAAGAGAAAATAATTTTCATAAGCAAATGAATCTACCATTTTTATTATTAATAACCCAAAACCTCCTCCCATTGGCTGGCTTATGTCTGGGTTCTCGTATTGTATGAAATCCAAAACCATCACCATTTTCAATTGATATACTTCCGCTGGCATTGCCATGTGCCATATATATCCGTATAGCCGTCAGACGGATCATGATTTTAGCTCGAGCCCGGAACAGAACCGTATATCAATGGAGATGGAAATTTGAGACAGTCAATTATGGATGGATGGATTTGCAAACTGTGTCAAGTTGTTGTCGCTGATGTTGATCCGACTGCAATTAGCCAATGTCTGCTTTGGACTGATTTAGTGTCGCGTCGCCAGGGCAATTACATGGGAATCCCCCTTCCGCTGCCCCGCCCACCTATCCAACGACTTGGCCGCCGCCTCCCACTGCTAAATGAGCATTTCCTGGCATCCAGCGGCGGCATCCAGACATCGTCGACGTTTAATTGCTTTCTGCCCAACGAGAAATCTTCTACGACTGCCCAGCTCGGAAATTACAAAAAGAAGAAACAGCAAATCTTCAATTTTTTATAGACCCATGCCAAGGCGGAGTTGAAAAAAATCAAAGGAAACTCCAGGTCGAAATTGTGTATGCTCTAGAAAATTAATAAGTGTCTGTCAGTTATTTAATATGGTTTCAATTTCACTTTTAGAACCTTCATAATAATTTTATATATTTATTTTATTTCCCACAGATCCAAATCATTTGATCTAGTTTCCAATTATTAATGTCAGAAATATCTTTATAAATTTTAAAGCCCCTTTTAAATTTAGGAACATTTTTTTAAAGACTAAATACTAAACTTTCTTTAGGAATACCTTTTCAAATTTTAAGAAATTTGGTTTATTCTTTATTAAATTAATTAGGCCTTTCAGAAAGGGTATGAAAACAAAACAAATCTAAAAATCAAAGAGAATTGTGTCTGTGTTGCTTTTTCGCATTTTGTTTTGGCCAATTGCAATGCCATGGACAGCGACATGGACATGGCCAAGCTGAAGTCTGTTTAGAAAGTCCGCTCCTCCTGCGTGAAATTAAAGTGTTTAGCTTTGCTTTGTTTGCTGTCTGATCGCTTTGTTCGTTGTTGGTTTCTTGGTTGGTTCGTTGTTGTTTGTTTGTTTGTCGGCCGCTGCGTTGTCTTCATTTGCATGGCGGGCAGCCTGAGATTAAACTGTCCATTAGAGTCAAACTTGAAAACTCCAAACTAAATGCCACCTTTTCCTCCTCTCTCCACGTTCAATTACAGAAGTCGTTTACGCTGATACTGCAGGCGTTGGATATGTACAACACATCCTATCCAGGTAAGTGCGGTGGCAATTGCAGACTTGTGCTCGTTACCACAGCCCCTTGTTGCAAGTTGCTAGTTGGTAGTTGCTAGTTGCAAGTTGCTAGTTGCACGCTGCTTGTTGCACGCTGCTCGTTATTGTTTGCCAGCCAAGCATTTGGCTTAATTAGCAAGCAGAGACGCAAAAGGTTGCACTCAGAGAAAATCAGTCACAGTAGTTACTCAACAGTCATATAAAACCATGGAATTACATGTTTTAAAGTAAGACAACTTGTCTAAGTAAAAAAATATTATTTTGTTTCTGCAAAGAATAAAGTCTTTTATAAACATATTTTTTTTTGCTATACATTTAAAGTATAAGCAAAGGTAAACGCATTTAGGGCTGTTATTTTATCCACAAGTTAAACTTAAAGTAGAATTTAAACCTTGAAAAAATTAGAATTTAATAATTACTTTCAGTTAAACATACGAATGAGAAAACAGAACTTAAACCTTTTAAAAAATATTCTCAGAAAATATTTATATTTAGTTTATCGTCTAAAAATTATTCAAAAAATTCGTTGATGCAAACTTTAAATATATTGAATAAAGTTTTTTGAGATTTTTCCTAATCTTAAGTTGTAGCCTTGATTTTCTCTCAGTGTGCCCTTAAGCGCCCGAAATGGTGCCAACAACTAACTAAATTCTCCTGCCCACATTCAATCTCCTCCCCAATGCCCCTGCCACCACTCCATTGGAACGCCAACGTTGATGCCACCAACAACGAATCCGAATTCGTATCCGAAAACCGACGACAACCACAACAATTGTCATGCCATGGTCGCGATGGTCTCTCCTCCAATCGGAATACCAACTCCAAACCCAAACCCAAACCCAACCCGAATGAAATGCAGATGCGGAGAGGTTAATTGAGGAAACATCATACTCGGGCGTGATACTGCCGTCGCCGGAGTGGAAGACGCTGGACCACATCGGGCGGAACGCGCGGATCACCTACCGTGTCCGGGTGCAATGCGCCGTTACCTACTACAACACGACCTGCACGACCTTCTGCCGGCCGCGGGACGATCAGTTCGGTCACTATGCCTGCGGATCCGAGGGTCAGAAGCTCTGCCTGAACGGCTGGCAGGGCGTCAACTGCGAGGAGGCCATCTGCAAAACGGGTTGCGACCCCGTCCACGGCAAGTGCGATCGTCCAGGGGAATGCGAGTAAGTAGCTCCATCTACTATCTGCCTACCAGTTTTTCTATATTTTTTCTTTATCCATTTTATCCATACACCTTTTGTAATTACGACCCCCCGGGCCACCCCATTTAACGATGTGATTATGACACTTTTTGCATGTGGCCAGTAAACTTTTGAGCCGGCTTAATGGCCCTGGCCGCCAAGTCGCCACTCGGTTCACCATTGACAGGCGGGCCATCCATGCCATCCAGGCCAGGCCAGGCTCACTCACTCGCACAGTTATAATAATGGCCAAGAGTGGTTTTCTTTTTGCGCGAAATCGGTGGCACAGAAATGGGTTCTATAGCTCACATGGGGCGCTTTTTACTGTCTTCGCTTTTTTCTTTATCGCCTCTTTTTTCGAGGCTAAATGTGTGAAATTGTTGGCAGCGTTTCTCTCAGGAAAATGCCAATCAGTCGATGGCGAACGCTGGGATGGGAAATATACGGGGGTTAATTATACATATTGGTGGATTTAGCTAAAGTTTTTGGTATATATATAAGATTGGATCAAAAAATGTCTACATATCTCAGATATCTTAGCTTATATTGCAGCTAAAATTATATATATTTTTTTTTTTGTTATTCCTTTAGTAAACAAAATGAAAATGTGAATAAACTGCAACTTTCATTGCACTGAGCCAATCGCTTCACTTCCCAATCAATCCGCATTCCTTATTAAATTGTTCGCACTCGGTAACTGCCCATTTGGGAGATAACCCGAGTGCTATAAAGTTGTAACCAGCCATATAATCTGCAATCAAGTGCCAGTACCAATGCGATTCCCGGCCAGAGAGCAGGCTAATCAAACGCCCGCACGATGGCCAAATGCTGATCGGGCCAGGAACTCCTCCTGGTCCTCCTTGTCCTCCCCCTCCTCCTCCTCTGGCTCCTTCTACTCCGCTTTCTTGGGTAGTACTTTCAGTCCGCCCCTTTGGAGCGGTCATGCCCAGACGATGGCTACATGGAGCGACTGGCACAGCAAGAGTTTTAGACTCAAATGTACTGGAAAAAAGTTGAGATCATATGGAAACTTATGTTATGAGATACATATATCTTAAAGTAGTATTGGCAAAAAAACGTTCATATTTATTTAATTTTTTTTAGTATCTTAAAGTATCTACAGCTATTTTTTTATAACCAACTTTTTCTTTGACCAACAAAAATTATTAACATCCTACCAAGTTCTTTATTTTACTATGTTTGTGATTAATATTTATTATACGTATTATTATACGTATTTATTTTAAATATCATTAATTTTAAAATATCTTTCTTACTTTTTTTAACTTACACTTAATTTCTCTCCGTGCACTTCCAAGACCCAAGAGCGCAGCACGAAAAAACGTTTGTGCTTCGGTTGTTCCTGTTGCAGTTGCTGTGGCAGCAGCAGCAATAGTTGTTGCAGCTGCAACAGTGGTTGTTGCCCGTTGTTAATGTAGCAGCGTAACACAGAATACGTGAGCCGGCGGAGCCATGATTGCATTTCTCGACTGCATCATGATGCTCTGTCAGGCATCCAATCCTCCAGTCCAGTCCATCCTCCATCTATCCACTATCCACCAACCACCATCCTCCTCTCGTCCTGGTTCTAAATAGCAATAATTAGTGTGGCCTAGAAAACATCAAAAGTCAGCAGATTTCCGCTCTGCCGCAACAATTATAAGCCAAGAAGAAAAATTACTTTTGCTGTTTGCACGTTGCTGGCCCATTTGTTGGCCAGAAGAACCAGAGGAGCCGATTCGCAGCCAGATAACAACAGGCTGCCGTTTTAATGAAATCATAAATTACCGACATCGAACGGCGATGTCGACTATCGCCGAGCATGACGTGATGCCCGGAGCTTGTAGAGTTAGCACCTCGCCGGGCGATAACTCGATACTCCTCGATACTTGGATACTCGGGTACTTGGATACTTGGATACTTGGATACCCGATGCCCCGGCAGGCTAACTTTGATCCCGCTGCACTTTGGCGTGTTGCGGCGATAAAATCGCAGTCTTTCTGTTTTTTTTTTGTTGCCCCAAGCTGGAGCAGAAGTGGCCATTTGTGGCCAACTGGCTGCACTGCCACTTTAGCATTTGATGCATCAAGGCCAAAGTTCAGAGTGACCCAATTCGGTGTTTGCCCAGAGCCAAATGCGTTCCCAGGCCAAATTGAAATGTAAGGAAACACCAGACTCGAAATAGCCGGATGAATAATGGGGGAATGTTTTCCCAAGATGCAGATAACCTTCAATGTTCTCTTAGTTTTTATAGCCCCAATAAAACGAGACATTCCTCACAATTACAATACATTTACCAGACGGTCATTAACTAGAACAGGTATTCTATTGAACTTTACCAGAAACAAGGGTTGCTTGAGGTTTCCCCTGCAAAGGGGAAAAGGTCTAACATCATGTAATGATCTCTTTAAAAGTAAGGCTATCCTTAAAATAACAATATTTTCAACAGATAAAGTTTGACTTAAATAGGTGTTCTATTAAGTTATTTTTAATAAAATGGGTTTCTATGGTTTACTCTTACGTATAGTAATCAGTTTCTTATTCAGTCACCCCTTCCTTAGTTAAATATGTTTCCCATCTGCAGATTATGCAGATTATCTGTATGCTATCATATATTTTCTTGCAATAAGCTCACCTTTCAGCTAGGGTCCTCTACGCCCCATTTTGTATTTGCAGTTACACTTACTCATCTTCTTTCCCAAGATGCACATCTGAACACTCCTATTTATACCCCAGCGAATGAAGATCACCTTTCGGTGAAGGTCTTCGATGCTCCATTTTGTAATCAGAGCTAAACTTATCTTTTCCCAAGCTCCCAAGAATCCTTCAACTTTGAGCTAACCTTTCGGCTAGGGTCCTCAATGCTTCATTTACCAATCAGCGAATGTAGATTTCAGACTCATCACCACCATTCGATTTAATCCACAGATGCAGACCTGGCTGGCGGGGTCCGTTGTGCAACGAGTGCATGGTCTATCCCGGTTGCAAACATGGTTCCTGCAACGGCAGCGCCTGGAAATGCGTCTGCGACACCAACTGGGGTGGCATATTGTGCGACCAAGGTGAGTTACCTCGGCAATTACCAGTGGAAAAGGGGTTTGGGGAATGGGCTCAGGCGTATCATCGATAATATCGATGCCGCTGCCTCGTATATAACCACATATTTCATAGTTTCCCTACTCCACTCTGCCCCGAACAGATTTAAATTTCTGCGGCACCCATGAACCCTGCAAACACGGCGGCACCTGCGAGAATACCGCTCCGGATAAATACCGCTGCACATGCGCCGAGGGCCTCTCGGGCGAGCAGTGCGAGATCGTGGAGCACCCCTGTGCCACCAGGCCCTGCCGCAACGGCGGCACATGCACCCTCAAGGTGAGTTCCATATCCCAGATCCCAGAGTTATGCACTCTTTCGCAGTGCCATAAAATAATTTAATACGCTCTGGATGGGGACCCCCCATTTGGCACTCATCTACGCGGCACTGGAAAAACAAGTTTTCGTTTAAAAATAATTCCAAATAGGAAAGGGTACTGGAAAATATTATTTAACAGCTTAAAAACAAAATAGAACCCCAAAATTAATTGTAAAGTTACCAGAAAAGCTAAAGACAAAAGGGGGTTGATTATAAAATTGCAATATTGATTGCTCAATGCTGAAGTGATAATTTATTAGAAACCTGTACAATACACAACAAATAAAATTCACTTTCTATGATTCCCTTATAATTAAAAAAATATTAATATATGATCCTCAATGCTAAAGATATTTTTCTAAAAAAAAGGTTAAAATGTCAATATGATATTGTTAGTATAAGATCATAACATTATTTAAGGAGTTCCTTAAAAATATTTATTTAATCCCTCAATTCCCAACATTTATCAATATCATATCTAGGCAACACATATTTATTTATATAACTTCTGAAACATTTTTTGACGAGTGTAATTGCTATCTTTTTAGCCGTCCAACCGACGAACGTCGACGCTCGGCAGGAGCAACATGGGCAGGCCGGTGAGTCGGCGCAACTCGATGCGCAGCCTGGATCACCTGCGTCCGGAGGGGCAGTCGCAGAATGGCAGCAGCTCCTCGGGACTGGGACTGGGATCCCTGGGCTCCCTGCAGCTCCAGCAGCAACTGGACCCCGACTTCACTTGCGGCTGTGCAGCCGGATGGACGGGACCGACATGCGAAATAAGTGAGTTTTGATTTAATTTTATTCCGCAGCACGCGATTAGCCACAGCTCAGCTAAAAGTGGCCAGTTGGCCAAGTTGCCGCTTGGTAGTTGCTAGTTGGTAGTTGCTAGTTGCTGATGTTGCTGGTGTGCGGCGATGTTGCCGCTCGATCATGCAATTGAACACACACGCATTTGGCTGTAGCGAAATGAAATGAAGTGAAATGAAATGAAACGTAGCACGCACAGGCTGTTATTGTTGCCGGCTTTGGCTTTGGTTTTGGCTTTATTATGATTGTTGGTGCCACGGTGGTCCGAATCCGAAGCCAAATCCGAGTTGCCCAGGCGAATTTGGTTTGCTTCGGTTTTGCATTCCAATTGGAGCACGACCGACACATTCACCAGAAACTATTTGCTGGCCATTGCAATAAGCCGTAAGCTAATTGAGTTGCCATTCCCAAAACGAATGAGTCGGCGTTGAAGGATTTACATTTTGTATGGAAAGCTCTTGCTGTTGCCAATTAAGGGCCTTCAATTGTTGGCAAGAGCTTGGGTTTATTTATGGAAATTTCAATGGTTGGATTGTAATATTTATGGCACTTGAAATTACATTTGTTTATGGAATTTGAAAGGAATCAGGAAGTTGCAAATTCATTTGCTAATATGTTTACTTATATATTTTTTGTATACATAATAAGCATTTCTATGCTTAAAAATTAAGTACTTTAATTTTCATAAATAAAATTTCATAAAAAGTTTTTTTAATTTAAACTTTAAAATAATTATGAATTTTTCAAGTAAACTATTTCTTTGGCAATAACCTAATTAATATTTTTGTATAATCATACTCGTTGTTCACCTTTAAAGAAACCCCGATTTCGTGGGAAAATATGAAACCTTTCAGCTTCCAATTATGTATTTCATAAAAGCTTAATTAAGTTAAAAGTTTCCCAAACTGCTGCTGATCGCCAATCTGACCCTATTTGCAGCTAATGGCCAGCCAAGGGTCAGAATTTTATTTTTGGGGTGCCCTTCTTATCAGACCCTCCGTAAAACAAACAAATGAGTTGCGTGCTGCTGTTGAGGAAAAAAAATTGGGAAGTGGAAGGAGAAGGAAGCGTCGTCTTCTGAAGATTTCAGGCAACCGATAAGCCAGGCACGCAGGCTCAAGCTGCTTTTTTTACCAATACTCCAATGCCCATCCAGCAGTTAGTTCAATGACTTGAGCCCGGGCTAAGAGCCACCTGCTCAAGCTTCTGCTGCTCGAGAACTCAACAGCAAAATCAACACATTCACCGAGAGAAAATGAGTTCCTAAGTCAACATTAAATAATAATTAACCAAGTGGTTGCAAACCTGGAGAAAAAAGTCGAGAAAGCAGGTGGAGTCGAAGTGCTATTAACAAGATTTAAATTTTACTTTTTATTTTACAAGTACTGGCACAATAAAATATTTGAAGAACATTTCAAGAAATTATTCTGAGTTCTAAAAAAAATTGTTTAATATAATTTCTGTTTAAAGCTACTTAAAAATGTTTAATATAACAAATTAATTATTAATTTTAAATATAAGGCACACTTAAACGCTTGACTCCTCAAAACATCTATAGCCTTTTCCTCAAGCTGATTAAATATTTTAATATTCTAGATTAGGGCTTAAACTGGTTTTTATTTTGCACGGATTTCCAGAAATTTCCCCCAGTGCTTGCACTTTATCTGTGGATGGCACTTAAACAATCTGCTTGAATTTCCCCTCATCCTTTCCAGATATCGACGAGTGCGCCGGGGGTCCCTGCGAGCATGGTGGCACATGCGTCGATCTAATCGGCGGCTTTCGCTGCGAGTGTCCGCCGGAGTGGCACGGCGATGTCTGCCAGGTGGATGTGAATGAGTGCGAGGCACCGCATTCCGCCGGAGTGGCGGCCAACGCCCTGCTGACCACCACTGCCACGGCGATCATCGGGAGCAATCTGAGCAGTAGTGCTTTACTGGCTGCCCTTACCAGTGCGGTGGCCTCCACCTCGATGGCCATTGGACCCTGCATCAATGCCCGCGAGTGCCGCAATCAGCCGGGATCCTTCGCCTGCATCTGCAAGGATGGCTGGGGCGGAGTGACCTGCGCCGAGAACCTGGACGACTGTGTGGGCCAGTGCCGGAATGGAGCCACCTGCATTGACCTGGTCAACGACTACAAGTGCGCCTGTGCAGCAGGCTACTCGGGTCGGGATTGCGAGACGGATATCGACGAGTGTGCCACATCACCCTGCCGGAATGGTGGTGAATGTGTGGACATGGTGGGCAAGTTCAACTGCATCTGTCCACTGGGCTACTCGGGTTCTCTCTGCGAGGAGGCCAAGGAGAACTGCACTCCATCGCCCTGCCTGCAAGGACACTGCCTCAACACGCCCGAGGGTTACTACTGCCACTGTCCTCCAGATCGCGCCGGAAAACACTGCGAGCAACTGCGTCCGCTCTGCTCCCAGCCGCCCTGCAACGGTGAGTAAAAATAGAATGGCCCAGACCTCCGAGAGGCCATGGGAACCGATCTCGCCCCGATGAAGACATCATTAAGCTCATCAATCGCAGATTGCCAGCTTTTTGTCGTCTTTCGAGGGATGCGAGATTCCTCGGGCACACACTGGGAAAATGAGTTTGATCGAAAAAGATATGTTTAAAGTTAAAAAGGGACTCTAAAAGTACACTTTAAAGGTCTTAACTTAGATCCTAAAAAAATTGTTTTCCTTCAAAGATTTTATAGTCCAACATACATGTTATTACATATCAACTTTCTTTAAAAAATAAAAGTTTTCATTA
The DNA here is from genome assembly GCF_014743375.2 of Drosophila subpulchrella. Taxonomy (NCBI): domain Eukaryota; kingdom Metazoa; phylum Arthropoda; class Insecta; order Diptera; family Drosophilidae; genus Drosophila; species Drosophila subpulchrella. The sequence goes on from NC_050609.1 coordinate 16,066,029, forward strand.
TTCATAAATATTTAAATTTAAAAAAAATGCAATTTTTTTATATGAATATTAATAAAAAATTTAAATAAAATACCTATCAGTCATTTATCAACTAAATGTTAAATATTTTTTTGGAACAATAGGCTCAATAAATTCTTTAATTTAAAGTGTCCTTAATTCAGGCAAGGTTAATGTTCCAATAAAATTTAATTTTATTTAAATTTATATTTGTATCTTTAAACAATATATTTATTTTTAAAATTACTGAGCCTTTTAACTAATATTTGAATATTACATTGCATCACTAGATTTAAAAAATGGCTTACCCTTAGAAATGGGTTTTCTTACAGGCCATTTTTCATATTTTGGCTAGCTAAGTTAAATTTCTCAAAGTGTAACCCTGCGTTAATAAGCCTAATCATGTCCCCCAATCCAACAGAGGGCTGCTTCGCGAATGTCAGCCTTGCGACAGCGGCGACATCGACGACGACAACAACCACATCGGCGACAACCACGAGGAGGATGACCAAGCCAAGCGGATTGCCCTGCAGCGGACACGGCAGCTGCGAGATGAGCGACGTGGGCACCTTCTGCAAATGCCATGTGGGCCACACCGGCACCTTCTGCGAGCACAGTGAGTAGTCCACATCCACGTCCACTGCCAAACTGCCCAAGACGGCTAACTCATTAACTTTCGCGCAGATCTCAACGAATGCTCGCCGAATCCTTGTCGAAATGGGGGAATTTGCCTTGACGGCGACGGCGACTTTACATGCGAGTGCATGTCGGGCTGGACAGGTGAGTCTCGGGATGGAATGGGCTGGGATGGTATGGGATATGATGAGATGAGTCGCGTTGAGATGAGCTCAGCTGAACTGAGGCGAACTGAGCCGCGTTTGAGTCGGGTGCGCTTTAAGCGGCCAGGCCGCCAAAGTGAACGTCAAAGCGTTGCAACAAGTGCAGACTGCGAAAGAAGTGAAAAGCCGCAGGCTAAATACCCTTGGGGACGGCTGGTTCGTTAGTGGGGATAGGCGAAAGTGGTCCTTAGAAAGGGAAAAGTTATAAAAGAAAATATACCCTAAAAGCTAAGCTTCAAAACAAAATTAATCAAATATTCTGAGATTTTCTAAAGTAATACCTTAAAGTATATAATTATGTAGATGACCTCACCATTTTATATTTAATACAATAATCATATATTGAAAGTATAAATAATTATTTACCCAATTTAAATAGAGTACAAAATTATTGAAAACACTTTAAATCAAAAGGTTGATATAGGGATTTCTTTATACCTATATCAACATTTTGTTTTTACAGTTTCTTTACTTTCTTTTTAACCAAGCCTAATAAACAAGAATGGTTTTAAGCCATCCCAATAAATATTTACAGCCTCACCGAGAAGTTTCTACTACTCCTTCTGTGAGGGCATAAAAACCTGCTGTAAGCCTGGCTGACTGGCGCATTATCAACGCTTGGGGGCTTTAAATGGGCGCGAGACGAGTATGAGTACGAGTACGAGTGTTGGCCACGTTAAGAGCTACGCTCTCACACACACGATCGAGTCGGTCGCATTTATTTGAACATTGAAAGTCGGCAGTCATTACGGCCTCAAATTGAAGCGAATGCGGCTGAGCCGCAAAGCTTTTAAAAAATATATATATATCTGCGCGTTAGTCGCAGTCTTCGTAGCCGGCGAATGTATATTTGCCACATGTGGCAGCCAAATCACCCAGGGGGTCCAAACTCGCGGCTAGGCCGAACCTTTGCCATGATTTATGCTTGTTTTTAACTTGCGATTTGCATATTTCACGCGTTTCGCTTTTTTGTCACAGATACAGATACAGACAGAGATAAAGAAAATGAAAATAGATTCGGCCACAGTTTAGATACAGACAGAGCCACATCGATCTATGTCGGCACACTTTTACTTTTCAATTAGTTCAAGCCAAGCCAAACGGTCATGGCAATCCTCTTTCTATGAATTACGGCTCCCACACTCCCAATAAGTTTGTTGCCTAAGTCTTTCGTTTCTTGGAAGTCTAGATTTGCTAAAAATGTTTGATTTTGTAAGAGCCGCATTGGCAATTTGAATGTGTGATCACTTCTAACAGGTTCGTCTTTTGTTTTGAGAATACTTTTTTGAAAGGAAAAATAGTGCTGGGCTTCTTTAATATTTTGTTCGAAATTAAATATATTTTTTAATTTTTCTCTGTGCAGGTAAACGCTGCTCGGAGCGGGCCACTGGCTGTTATGCCGGTCAGTGCCAGAATGGCGGAACCTGCATGCCCGGAGCGGCGGACAAGGCTCTGCAGCCGCATTGCCGCTGTGCACCCGGTTGGACGGGTCTTTTCTGCGACGAGGCCATTGACCAGTGCCGCGGACAGCCGTGCCACAATGGCGGCACCTGCGAGTCGGGAGCGGGCTGGTTCCGCTGCGTCTGCGCCCAGGGATTCTCCGGTCCGGACTGCCGCATCAATGTGAACGAGTGCTCGCCGCAGCCCTGCCAGGGAGGAGCCACCTGCATCGATGGCATTGGCGGCTACAGCTGCATCTGCCCAGCAGGACGACATGGTGTGCGATGTGAAATTTGTAAGTCCAGCTTAAACAATTAATAATAAATGATAATTTCTGGCTTAAAGTAATGTAATAAAATATATAATTTATAATATCCCTAACAATATTTTTCCAATCCCTACTTATAGTACTTTCCGATCCCAAGTCCGCTTGTATGAACGTAAGCAACACCATCTCCCCCTACACCGCCCTGAATCAAAGTCAAAACTGGTTGGACATTGCTCTAACCGGAAGAAGTGATGACGATGAGGACTGCAATGCCTGTGTTTGCGAAAATGGCACCTCTAGGTGTACGAATCTCTGGTGTGGATTGCCCAACTGCTATAAGGTGGATCCACTTTCCAAGTCCTCGAATCTCTCCGGCGTTTGCAAACAGCACGAGGTCTGTGTTCCGGCACTCAGTGAAACCTGTCTCTCGTCGCCCTGCAATGTCCGTGGAGATTGTCGAGCTCTGGAACCTTCGAGACGGGTTGCTCCACCCAGTCTGCCGGCCAAGTCCAGTTGCTGGCCCAATCAGGCGGTGGTCAACGAGAACTGCGCCCGACTCACCATTCTCTTGGCCTTGGAAAGAGTGGGCAAGGGTGCCTCGGTGGAGGGACTCTGCTCCCTGGTAAGAGTCCTCCTGGCAGCCCAGCTGGTGAAGAAGCCACCAAGCTCATCTCCCCAGGAGCAGGGCATGCTCATGGTGCTATGCGATCTCAAGACGAGCACCAATGACACCGTTGAACTGACTGTGGTAAGTGTTTGAGTAATTCTTTATAAATTTAGGTTTAAGGTCACTATTTACCCAAGAAAATTTGTTAGTCCTAGTCTTGAGGTTATTAAAACTCCAATATTCCATTAAAAATACATGTCAAAGACCTCATACTCACTATTACTATACCATCATCTTCTATAAATAAATAAGTATTACTAAAACCTAATCCCAACTCCATTTTCTCTCTCTATACTTCCAGTCCTCCAGCAAGTTAAACGATCCCCAGTTGCCGGTGGCGGTGTACCTGCTGGGCGAACTCCTGAGCTCCCGGCAGCTGAACGGCATCCAGCGTCGCAAGGAACTGGAGCTGCAGCACGCCAAGCTGGCTGCCCTGACCTCCATTGTGGAGGTCAAGTTGGAAACGGCCCGCGTGGCCGATGGATCGGGCCACAGTCTGCTGATTGGAGTGCTGTGCGGTGTCTTTATAGTCCTGGTGGGATTCTCGGTGTTCATCAGTCTGTATTGGAAGCAGCGGCTGGCCTATCGCACCAGTTCGGGCATGAACCTGACGCCCTCGCTGGATGCACTGCGTCACGAGGAGGAGAAGTCGAATAATCTGCAGAACGAAGAGAACCTAAGGAGGTATACGAATCCGCTGAAGGGCAGTACAAGTTCCCTGAGGGCGGCCACCGGAATGGAACTCAGTCTCAATCCCGCTCCTGAATTGGCTGCCTCGGCGGCAAGTAGTTCCGCCCTGCACCGATCGCAGCCGCTATTCCCGCCCTGCGATTTCGAGCGGGAACTGGACTCCAGCACGGGACTGAAGCAGGCGCACAAGCGCAGCTCACAGATTCTGCTGCACAAGACCCAGAACTCCGATATGCGAAAGAACACGGTGGGCTCGCTGGACAGTCCGCGGAAGGACTTTGGCAAGCGGTCTATCAACTGCAAGTCCCTGCCTCCCTCCTCCGGAGACGAGGGCTCCGATGTCCTTGCCACCACTGTGATGGTTTAGCCGTGATCTCACCAAGCAAGCAACCAATCAAGAAACCAACCAGCCGCCCACAGCCAGCTCAAAGTTCCAATTGCCACAGCACGGGCGCGATTTCCAAGTGCATTAGTAGCTTAAATTAAACTAGAGATAGGTTTATACTTAGGGGTTAACCCATAGCGAAGTGGTTCTGCTGATCGATCTTTATAACTTCAATTTTATATACCAAAACTCCAAGTCTTTTAAGGTACGAATTGCTAGTTAATTAAACTTTCCCAAAATTATTTGTATACCTGATCTTATCTCAAGTAGAAACCAGTTTGAATCGCATTAGAGTTTGGGAACACAAGTATAATAACACTTAAAACTTCAAGTTCTTCATAAGCATACATGAACCATTTTTATCGTGGTTTGAGTTAAGGATTGTTTGCAGAACCAGATCGTTGTGGACACCCAAAAAATACAAGTTAGCTAGTGTAATTCCTAACTCTTCTCTTCGCTAAGCAACATCCTACACAGTGTGATATTTAGTGTAACCCAGGCGCGCATTTACAATCATTAAAAGGTAAAAAGATATATAACAAATAAAAACTCCTTGGCTAGCACAAGCTGTATATAGTTCTCATTTAGGATCAGCGCGCTATATAAGATGTATAAGCTGTAAATACTGTAAATTAGCAGTTACCGTTATTGTATTTTGTCTATAGATAGCATCCTAGTATTAAACTAAGACCCAGCCGCAACGCGTTAGACTTTAAAAGTTGTTTGCAATTGTACGCAATAATTTAGATTTAGGATCGTAGTTAGGTAGTTGTATAACCGGGTAATATTCAAGCGATTTTGTATTGTATTATACCTATGAGTGTAGTAATATTTATTTATTATTTTAATTTTGATCTAGAAGCAATAAAGCAATATTAATAAAGATAGTAAAATACATAATAATATGATGGTTTTTGTAGTTATGGGAGGGGGAAGAAAAAATGTTTGCACGGTAAGTAGATATTTGTTTTAAGCTCTTTACAGCATTAAATATCGTATTAAAATATTTTAAAAATTCCCTAAAATTTCCAAGTAACAGGTTCATTATTTTTCTTAAACATTAAAACATTTTTTATAAACCCTGAAACATTCTTATGGTATAAGGCAGTTATGCTGGACTTTTTTGCCATCGACATCATTTCCTGTCATTTGGACTCGTCTGGATCGAAGAGAAATATGTTCGGCTGGGATTGCGGCGATCGCATTTGAAATATGCGCTAATTGAATGTGAAAACCAAATGCAAGTTGGGCACTACAACGGATCCGAATCAGAGGATCGCGGATCGGGACACAAATGGTGGAGCTGGCGAAACAGATCAGAAGGCCAGGAGGAAAGAAAGCGAAATCGACCAGAGAGCAATGCATTTTGCGTTGTTCGGTTTCTAATTAAAATACCAAAAAGAGCCGGTCGAAACACACTCACAAAACTAAGCTCAGCGGATGATCAAGGCCCCAAGGAGTGGATACAGATACAGATACGGATAGGTGGGGATACTGAGGAGGTGGCGGGGGTTTTTACCACAACGTGCGTAAATTTCGTCAGCGGTAAACTCGGCTCGAACAAAACGAAATGGCCGGGTTCTGGGGTGTACGAGTGTGTTGTTAATGAAGCAGAAAATGCCAGGAATTTTCGCTTGATTGTGGCTGCCTCTCCTTCTCTTATATTCGTTAATGCACAGAAAAAAATAAAGCAGGATGCCTTAGATTGTGACAGATTAGAGTCGAATTGGATTAGTTAAAAAATAGGTGTCTACCCTTTTTTGTTATAAATGTTTTTAAAGCCAGTTGAGAATTTAGGAATCAATACATTTCGCTTTTAAAATAATGATGATATTTTTGGAAAAAGTTGTTAAATTATTAGTTTAATTCTAAGAAATATATTATTTTTCTCATTTTTAAAAGACATCTGTTGGTATTTTGGGTACTTTAAGATCATAAAAAATTAGAACTGCAAAATATATTTAAATATTTATTTTTGCATTAATGGAACTTGAGTCCATTGTCTGCTACTTTTACGAGGCTATTAAAATTATTTTCTGTGTACGGCGGCTCAAGTGTTTTATTTAGTTATTGAACAGTGCTATCCAAAAGGCCTGGGACTTTGGTAGCCGCCCTTTTCGGACCGCTGCAGCCGGGCGAAATTTTAGCGGCATTTTTGGCGCTTTTTTCTGTATTATTTTTCCTGCCCAGAACCTCCGCTGATGTTTTGGTGGTTGTTGCTGTTTTTTAATTAACGCGCGATACGTTTTCAACTTTGAAGGGCCAAGGAGCGCACATGATGGGCATATAACTCATTGGAATTATGGAGGAATGGAGGGAAGTAGAAGGAGGAGCACCACCACCACCACCACCATCAGAGGAAACGGGCCAGCTAAAGTTGCCCGGCCAGAACAGAACGTACATAAACTTTATCCGTCTATAATCTAAATATGTTTCTCGGTTGCTCTTTGCGCCGTTGTCGTGGCTGTTGCAACAATTTGCAGCAAATTGAAAGCCAATTACGTTGTTTGCAGCATGCCAAGGCAGCGACGGTCGCTTCGCATCGGATCGGATTGGGTCGAGAAACAGCCATATAGCCATATAGCCTTATGGCCAGGGCCTCTTGGCCGGCAGACAGGCGAAATTGCGAGGCACACAGCACTCGTAGACGACATAAATATCAAATACAGGTCCATAAATTTGAAACCAATTAGCCAACTTAAATTGATAATAGTTCGCCGCTGCTGAGGCCAAGGGGGTATCCAGGAGCTGGGGGTACCTAGCATTTGCCTACTGGCCAAAGGAAGCTGCCACCGACGCGAAAGCGAGGATCTCTTTGGCGATCGCTAATGGCACTGCCATTTGATGACATACGTCGCTCGTGTTGAGCCGCCAATTTTCGACCGACAATTGCTGGCCATATATGTAAGGCCGCAAATGCAGCAGCAGCAGCAGCAGCAGCAGCAACTGCAACTGCAGCAAATGCAGCGTCTCATATGTCGCATGTCGTGCCTGTCGTGTCGTTCTAATCACAATTGCTGCCTCTGCCACAGCGGCTGCGCCTTTTTATGGCGCTTTTATGCAAAACAACTTAATTTCGAGGCCCGATCCGTTTGCCACAATGCAGCGCGTAAAATATGCACTCGCAGGCAGCGGCAAGAGCAGCAGGAGAAACAGCAACTGCAGCAGCAACATGGGTCGCAAAACGAAAGACTTAGACAACGAACTCGTACAAATGTTTCGTCCATTTGCCTGTGTGTCGAGCTGTTATAGAAAATTATCTGAAACTGATTTGATATATATTCAAATAGGCGCTGTGCGACACATGTTGCTGCTGTTACATGCAACATTTGCCGTATTTGTTGCACGCAGCAGCAGCATAGAGCTCCCGGAGGAGCCAAATCCACAGCCAACTGGTAGCCAGGTTAGACTTGTCGTTGTTATTTGTATGAAATGCTGCGGATAACATCGCCAGCAGTAAACGTTTAGTTTGTGTTTTAATTAAAATATTTTCATTTCCCCTGCACCGGCGACAGGCGAAGATTGCCGCTGAGAAACACGCCGCGACTGGATCAAGATCCAGGCACATCCGCGTCTTGCTGGACAAGTGGCATTTATAAGCAGCATTATAAACTAATTTAGGTGGGGAATTGATTGGCTAATAGACCTGGGAAACGTCAGAGAGAAAGTCCAAGAAAGGGATCTAAAAATAAATAGTACTGGTATTGTAAAAAGAGGTATAGATCAAATAAAATTGTGTTTTATATGTAATTAGTACTCAAGATGTTCTTCTTATTGATAATTTATTTAAATCGTTAAACCAATTTAAAATTTAAATTAAATACTCAATAAATCATGTAGTAGTTTTATAAAATAATTCCTTAAGAACTATACTTAATCATCCATCTTTTACCGCCTATAATCGTACCTTCACCGAAAAAATCCCGAATAGAAAATGAAAAATTCGATTTGAATGTCAGAACATTTGAAGTTAATCCCACTGGCAATTTAACCCTTTTAGGCGGTCATTAATTGATTTACCAAGCGCCCCAAAAGCCACCTTAAAAAGAAAGAGGAACCAAAGGTACAAAAAACCAGTGAAAAATCACCCATTTGCGGCAGAACCACGCTTTATAAATGTCAGAGGCGACATTAATGTAGCGCATTTGTCTAATTAGACAAGCGTTTTGGGCATGATGCTCCGCTCTCGCTCCACGCCAAATAAATTAATCACCTAATTGATGAGCATAAATTAGGGGCATGCAAATGAGATGGCTGAGAATCGCGGCCAATCTTGCCTTATTGATGGCCTGGCCAAATTAAATTGGGCAAATGAGCGTAGCCGGGCAATTTAGTATGTCAATGGCCGATGCTGAAGGGCCACCCACTGGGATAAAGAACAAGAAGTAGATCTCTGGCCAAATCGAAGCTTGCCAGGTGCAACGTACAACTCAATTAATAACAATTTCTCAGAACAATAAGCCAAGGCGGCGGCGGCGGCGAGCGAGGTGAGTGCAATCCTTTTTGGCCAACATTTGATTATCTCACTGCCAGAGTGGCTCCTCCTGGAGTTTGGAACTTGGAGCTTGTGGCTCTTGCTATCGGGTGCTGCCATCGGGGCGGCGCGGTGTTGCGGAATTAGCCATCGCCAAAGCCTTTGCCAAAGCCTTAGCCAAAGCCTTAGCCATAGCCACTCTGGGCCTGAACTTTGCCGGTGCACGAGGTCGTGGCCAAATTGCCAGGCCATGCTCGGCACCGGAATGTTTGTTGGCTTTTTGCTTTTTGTTTTAATTGAAAGCCGTACGAAATGGAAAATGGTAAATGGACTTTCAACTTACCAGCTTAGTAAATTACCCACACGAGAAGAAAATACAAGTATTAAATTGAGATTGATAATCCGAATAAATTATAATAAATTCTAAGCTCATTAATTTAGTAAGTAAAAAATAAATATTATTTTCTACTTCAACTATTCTAATAAGTTCTCGTGAAGGTGATCTTCATTAATTACAATACATTAATATAAATACTCAAAGACGTGATATAGGATACCTTTTTAGGTATATAATAATAAGTATTTTCGGGGACTTTAAACAAAAAAACTAATAAAAAACAAGGAAGAACGCTATAGTCGAGTACCTCGACTATGAGATACCCGTTACTCAGCTAAAGGGACCAAAGGAAAATGGAGATATGCAAGCAGCAAAGCGAGATTGAAATGCGCCACCTACCGGCGGTAGACAGATTTAAGCGTTGTGGGCGTTAGAGTGGGCGTGGCAAAGTTTTTTTTGAATCAATCGATAGGTATTGACAAGACCAATACATTTCAGTTAAAATTTTTTATCTAGCATGGAAATTGTGGGCGCCACAGGCTTGGGCGGTTTGTGGGCGTTAGAGTGGGCGTGGCATATTCGCGTGACAAATTTGCGCTGCGCTCAAGCCTACGGAATCTAAATCTGAAATCCCATTTACTTATCTTTGATATTTTCCGAGATATCCGCGTTCATATTTACGATTTTTTGAAGTTTGTGGGCGTAAAAGTGGGCGTGGCAAACTTTTTTTGGGTCAATCGATAGGTATTGATGAGAACAATACATTTCAGTTAAAATTTTTATTCTAGCATGAAAACTGCAGGAGCCACAGTTTTGGGCGGTTTGTGGGCGTTAGAGTGGGCGTGGCACTCTGCTGAAACAAACTTGCGCTGCGTAAGAAGCTCAGGAATCTGCACGCCTAATCTCAATAGCCTAGCTCTTATAGTTTCCAAGATCTCAGCGTTCATCCGGACGGACAGACAGACGGACAGACGGACATGGCTAGATCGACTCGGCTAGTGATCCTGATCAAGAATATATATACTTTATGGGGTCGGAAACGCTTCCTTCTGCCTGTTACATACTTTCCGACGAATCTGGTATACCCTTTTACTCTACGAGTAACGGGTATAAATACTAAAGAACTTTGGCCCCTTTTCCTTAAACTTTTCAGAAAATACATATGTAAAAAGACATAAAAAAATGTATAAGATTACTAGGTAAAATATACAATTCTAAGTTTTTATGATCTTTTTATAACTTTTTAAGATTTCTAGGTAAATAATTTATATAATTCTTTATTTTTATAATAGCATTTAATATTTTTTTCGGTGCACCTAGCTCAATTTAAGTATTTGTAATATAAAGATACATAGCGAAACTCGCTTAAGACATTTTCTTTATTTCTATTATTAAAAGGCCTTAAATCTAATATTAAAATCTTCCCATGATAAAATCTTGAACTTCTTTCGGTGCACCCAGCTAAGCCAGACTATTTCTAATTTTGAGACCTGAGTGCATTGCAGGGCAGTTGGAAATTTATGGCGGGCCAGGCGGTGTCGAAAATAGCGCCAGCAACTCCGCGACAGGCGAGCGATGACGACGAAGACGATGCGAGCCCGATGTTGATAGCCATAGCTTTTCGCCGGCTGGAGTTACTTTCTAATGCAGCAGTCACAGTAAGAGCGAAGATGTGGATGTGGATGCAGTTGAGGATGAGGATGCATTGCACACGAAAGTCATAAGCGCAGCCGAGGCAATTAAGTTCGAGCGACAAGTTGCGCCGCTGGAAGCCAGGAAACTCGGCTAGGATCGGGTGGGATCTGGTGGTATCGGTGGAGACTGGGAGGTGGGGTGTGCAGCTGTTACATGTTTATGGCTCGAAACGGATCGCACGTAATGGGATTTGCGCTGAGCGACAGCGATAGCCTGTGACTGCACCGCCAACTGCAACAGGCCACATACACCAAGCACCAGTCACAGCCACAGCCACAGATTCAGATCCAGGGGCTGAGCTATATGGGTAGAGCCAAAGCTTCGACTCCAGCGCCTCAATAAAGCCGATCGCATTACCAATTAGGCGTGCACACTCGGCTAAACAGCCGCCTCCTTCTGGCAAGTGGAAATTGAATTAGTTGTCGCTGCATATGCGTGACTAGCTGCTGCCCGGGGCTCCATGTTCACCTCAAGGATGCACTGAAAGAAATTGTTATTCCCATAAGATCGATCTGCAAAAAAAAATGGATTTACTATGTCAACAAAATTATTTAGTTAGTTTTGTAAAAATTACTAGAACAAAAATCTTTATAAAACAGCACGATTCTGATTTTAAATTAATTCTTCTGCATAAACCCCATCAATTAGAATTTTTTTTTTTTAATTAAGATTCTTACATACGTTTTTCTTAATTATTTTTGTTATTTTTCCTATTAATTTAATAAACATGATCCATTACAAACTCAAAAAACTTGTTCTTAAATCTTTTTAAATTAAAATAGATAAAATATGCTTAAATAAACTTCTTATGCATAAATTAAATACTTATAATAAATTCGTTTGTTTATTAGATGATACCTTATTTTTCCCTGTGCATAATCAAAAGCCCGCGAGCTAGAGAGCAGCAGTCTGGTTTGGGTTTGGGTGTCGCCGTTCGTATGTGTAAACACTTTTTACACTTTGCCACATTCCTGCGCCGCGCGCATAAATCAGGCGGTGCTCGGCTGTCAATCTGGAACTGCGCCATCGATAGCATCGGGTCCTCGTGGAGTGGAGGTGACCGGAGGAGCTTTTAGCAAGTGCCAACAGCTGGCTGGGTGTGCGCTATTCGTGGCTCCGTTTTCTGTGCCAATGCGAATTATGGCAAGTGCTTGAGGATCCTGTTTTCCAATGCTAATGCTCCTCTTCATCTTTGGTCATGTTATCCCTATCTTCATCATAGCTTATTTTTATGCAAAAAGAGACATTATATTATTAGGCATGGAATTTAAAATAAAACTGCCATCGAAAAAGTAAAATGGATTGATCATAATAAAACTAAAGGTAAACAGCCTTTAAGTATTTTCAACTAATGTTTAAAATCGACATAAAGTAAAAGTGAACCTGACAACATAGCAAACGAAACCAGCCTCAATTGGATTCCTTAATTAATCTACTGGTTCTCCACGTCTTGCCCAGGTGAAGCTGCGAGCTGCCCGAAAACCAGATGCGCTCGTTGATCAGGTGCGAATGCATGTCCCCCAGGGCGGGCACAACACGGAACTGATTCCTGAAGCAGCGATGCGTGAGCACATTGATGACGACCCACTGTCGGTGGACGGGATTATGAAAGCAAAAGGAAATGGATCGGTTTTGAGGACTTACGGCCAATTCGTGTTGACGTTGCAGTCGCCTCATGCATTCGTGCAGTTCCAGGAGCAGCTCGTAACGCTGGGCGCCATTCTCCAGCATTCGCAGGGAAAATGCCAGGGAGTCGATCACAATCAGTTTAATCTAAAGGGACAGATGAGATTTTTAGTGGAAGTTTTGTAAAAGATTAGTTTACAGAGAAAGGGGTTTCTTATAGGAGTATGAATTGTATAAGAAAGTATTATACATAATGTAAAGTTGAGACACATAGAGTAAAACTAACATCTGGATGATCTGCGAGATGCCTTTGACAACTGAAAACGGTAGCCATTAACTGAACCATATTGGGACACCTCACATGGAAGATTTTTTTCAGCATTTTGACAGCCTTAAATTCTGGTACTTTGTGTTCGTATTGCTTTTCCAGTTTCTGAGCTAGACCTTAAATTATAATTTGGTAAAATATATTGGTAAAGCAGTTAATACCATCAACTCACCTAGCAATCTGTCCGGATGAAAGTCCTGTCGGGTGTCTATGAACAAGGCACTTCCTTCCAATCCTCCAGCAGCCTTGGGAATTTGTACATTCAGACACAGTTGTAAGCTGTTGGTAATATATTATATTTAATATATAAATATTAGTTTATAACAAGAGAACTCACCACATTTGGGTCTTGCCGGTGCCCGAGTTCCCAATGAGTTCTACAATGTGACCCAAGGGTATGCCACCTCCAAAATGATTGTCCAGGGCTTTATTACTCGTCAGGATCTTATTCGGGTCCTTTTGTGATATGTCCCAGCAGGATTTACTGAATACATTTAGGTTTTCGCTGGACCCAGATGGACCTTTATCCATAGTTCTTGTTTACAGTGCCTTCGAAACTCAGTCAGCTTGTACGGATAGTATCTCTGACAATACCGACACTTAAAAAGTAGATTAATGTGCCATTATAAGTTCTTAAGCTAGCTCTGTTTTAGTAAAAACATCTTTAATGGAAGACTAAAACAAAATATAATCAAAACAATCCCGCCATATGACTTAACATGCAATGTTATGAGCTAACATGCCATGTTATGTTACTTAGCTGTCAAAATCAGCTGCTGTTAAAATGCATGGATTTAAAAGTCTGGTAACACTACGAATCATATGTGTTTTGTTTATAAGTTTATTTCCTGCGACGCGATTTTATTGGACTTTAGTCATCCAAAATGTTGAATTTAAAGCACTTGGCCAGCCACGCCTACCGCCAGTACGAGCTGGTGACCTGCATCAATATGCTGGAGCCCTGGGAAAAGAAGCTGATCAGTGAGTATTGAAGTTCCTGGGGATATCTCATTGCTAATCCGGATTATCTCATTCGACAGATGGATTCTTCCTGATCATGCTGTCCCTGGTGATCTTCTCCAGCTTCATGTATCTACCGGACTATCTGCAAACCCTGCTGCAGTTCATAACGCCACCCACTTGGCACAGTTCTCCGGAAAATTCAGCCTATGTGGCACAAAAAATGGGACGGAGCTAAGTTCCCACATATCTTATATGTACATCCGGTAGAAACCCTTGCCCACACATACTCCCTATAGAAAGACAACTATGATTTAACGTTTATGATATAATTGTGATTCACCTCGACTGGTCCAAGATCTGTAAATATTTAACCGTGCCAAGAATGAAACGTTTAACCCAATTCACCATGGTTTTTCTATATCGCAGGCAGATTACAATGGCCTCCACGATTCGCAAAGCGGATGTGTTGAAGAACAGGCCAACCAGACCTCCAAGGGAAACTAATGGATAATATTGTTTAAAAAATATAGTAGTTCCCTAAAGTTTTGGAGCTTACTCAAGAAATCCAGGATAGTTTTGGTCACACGACGAACATAGCGTTGAGTGGGCAGCTCTACGAGTGCCACTCGAATTTTAGAGACATCATCTGAGGCTTCGTCATCCCTAGAAATTAAAAGGAGAACCTATTATATATGCTTATTTACTCAAAACCTATATCATACTACTTCCATTCGATTCCTTAAAAGGATGATTATGTTATAAATGTACTTACTCATCCGCCGAGTTGTAGATAATGTTGTACTCCGGCTCTTCGCAGGAGCTCATGCACTCGCAGGACTTGCGCTCCGTCATGATCTTGTCCCGGATCCGGGTGAGGCAGATCAAACCGCGATAGTCGCAGGCAGCAAGGTTATTCTGACCAGGAGTGGCCATAAAGTGGCTGGTGCAGTTGCAATTCTCTAGCTGCAGGTGCACGGTGCTTAGAAATATATAAACGAACACCATAAATAATATTGTAAATAAGTTTTGGAATTGTTAAGCATTACCACTCCACTACGCAGCCGGAATAGCTGTAGAATTCGTAGATTCCCTGCCTTTCCGGCACATGTTCATTGCCATAGCGACATCGCCGCTGCTCCATACTCAGATCCTGGACACTCTCGTCGTTGTGCACCTCTATCACATTCAGGATCAGCTCTTTGTAGTGCCCCAATAGCACCGTTTCCCGTATCATGCCCTCGGAGAACTGGTAAGGCACATCGATGGGAGCATGGACATACAGCTGGACGTCGGCGGCGGCATGAAAATTGAGATGTCCCGGTCCCGTCATCCGGTTATTAGTGAACTGGACATGGGACACCTTGCGGGCCTGATGTGAGTTGAAGGAGTAACACAGTCCGTATTCCGTGGGTAGTGGTAGAAATTGATCGCAACAGTCGAAAAGCTCGTTTAGGTAACTACAGTTCACCAGTAACTGATGGCACTTGGACCGGAACTTCAAGGATAGGAGGATGTTATTTAAAACCATATACAACTAGCCATATATATTCCAACCCACCACATCCACAAGCAGGGTAAAGTTGGCAGGACACCGCATCTTAGAGCAATCCTCGCAGCTGCTGCAGACCCCTCGATAAAATACAATTTCGGAAATAAAGTCATCCATGTGCATATCGTGCTCCACGCCGAAATTTGAGTCACTCAGATCCCAAATCCTTTCAGCGTTGTAAATCTCACATACAGTGATAGCCGGAAAAGTAGAGTTCCAGTTCAAGCTAAACCCATAAAAATGTTATAGGCAGGTACTTCTCTAGATTTTAAGCTTACTATATCGTATCCAAGTTAAAGGAGACCGATGAGGAGAGATAGCTATGAAGCAGAGACATGGAGACACTTGCAAAGAAGGGCAGCGTATGGTAAAAGGTTACCAAGTAGAGAATCCTAATTTTAAGTAAGCTTTATAGCGGAAACCACATCATATACAACAACTTACATCTTTAATAAAAACCCGTTGAAGCGGCCAAATTGCATTGTGAACTATCCAGCTGAAAAGAGCAAACTGTTTGACCAAGTTTTTCTTTCGTGTCCTTTTCGGCGGCGAGCTTTCTATAACAATAGTTCTTGTGATATCCATCTAGCCATTGTTTCGTCTTTGGCCACATTAAATTAACTACCCTACTTTATTGGCCTGGATTTAGTTCAATGTTAGAGCCAACATGAAACAGACGCGTCTAGTGATTATTTAATGGACATCATAGAAAACATTAATCATATCAGTCTTTTCAAGGGTAGATCAGAATTTCTAGCTACAGCTGTGTAAGTACTTATAAAGTGACGCAGTTTAAATTCCAATTAAAAAGAGATTAATTGAAAGATGAATCTGATAATAGCTCTGAGAAATTATGGTTTCTATTGAGAGAGTTTTCAATCTGAAAGATATAAGGCCCGAAACTTAAGTGGGAACTAAGACGTCATTCATTACATTCATAAAACAATAACCTGTGGCCTACAGCTAAATTATTCGGAATACCCTAACTGAAATTAAACACTACGATTAACTATGAGTCAGTAATTATAAAACGATCTATTATACATATATACAAAACTATGAAATCCTTAAGAGTAACAATGGGCAAGAACAATAAAAAATAAAATAATAACAACAAAAAATAAAATAATTATAATAAAAGATTAACGTAAGTCTTTGCAGGTTATGAGTGATCCAAGGAAGCATGTCAATGACGCTGGCGAAGACTCCTGGTTGATTCTGGTTCGACCTTTCTTTTAAACTCCACGTTGGTTGTCGAATCATAAAAACTGTCTGCTTTATAATTAAATTTTAAACACCTTCCTAAATGGTAATCTCTATTACGACATACGGCTGAGAACCAGATGGGGCAAAAAGCAAAACACCACTCCAAAGCCTAGAACCTTCATAATTACTACCATTACTGATTTCTGTGATCAGTGATCTGCCATCAGATTGGGAGGTGCTATTCTTAATAGCCTGATTCAACTCCGGATGCTACTGTTTATACTATTAATGGTCCCGAGCACTATTAAGTTCTCTAACGCGCGCTCTGAACAGATTAACTTGTAATAACCGGAGATCCGATTCACGTGATCGGGAAAGCGCAAAACCAATCCAGCAATAATGATCAGTAGCCAAGCTCAATTCCATATCGGCAATACTGTGATTGTATATGGTCAATTTCATCCGGTTGGGTAATTCTAACCCTAAGTACGTAGCACTGTCACTAAAAGAGTGGATTTACTGTGGGATCTGGTTCTTGTTTATAAACAACACTATACAAGTTCTGACTCTGATGGGTTGCCTCAATAAATGCAGC
Source organism: Drosophila subpulchrella (assembly GCF_014743375.2). NCBI lineage: Eukaryota > Metazoa > Arthropoda > Insecta > Diptera > Drosophilidae > Drosophila > Drosophila subpulchrella. The sequence continues at coordinate 16,083,088 of NC_050609.1, forward strand.
AGCTAACCGCAAATTAAAGCATACCAACGAAATTACTCCTACTGCTGACTCATAGCTTTGGATAATTAAATCGGTCAAAAGGCAATATTAAAAATCAATATTAAAAATTTTTTAATGTAATGCGTAGTCTGATTGTTGCAGTTCCGCAGCTTCTGAGAAATCACGATTCTATGGAGTGATCTTTCTCTCCGAAAGATATGGGGCTTAAAGATATGTGTTAATTAAGACGTCATCCATTGAAAATATATATTAAACTTAGATGGAATTTAAATACCTATGATTCACTAGTTTATGCACCACTGCGTTTTTCAAAACAGGCATTGTATGAATGAGAAACAATTTTAAACACTAGATTTTTTTCTAATATGAAAAAGAGTGACTAATGTCTGTGTAATTTGTGCTGAAATTTTTGTATGTCGAATTGCACGTCATTTAAATATTTTTGCAGTATAAAAAGTATGACTAACATCAGAGTATCTTTGGGTGTAAATCTAAAAGTTGATACCAAGTCTTAAAATCAGGAGATGAGCAGTCTCCAAAATTTTTTGTCTGTCCGTTGTAAAAAGGACTTTAATGACATTTACTTGGTACGAATCGGATGTATACTCAGAAAAAAAATTAAGTATTTTCGGTGTCAAAACTTCACCAATCATGGAACATACAGAACTCGTGCTTTCAAGCAAGAATTTTCAGACCAATAATACTGGGTTTCAGAACCTTTCGGTCATCATTGAAGTATTAATAATTCATAAATTTGTTATATATGTACTAAAAACAAGAACGATTTAATAATAAAGTAAAAAAGTTGCAGGCATGATTTAAGGACGAATAATCCCTAAATCCACATACATATATTGGGTTTTAATTACATGCTAGCTAGATAAATAGGTTTGGAAAACTGTATATACCTAGCACTTTCAGAATAAACAGTAGGGAATTATTATATATTTAAATATAAAAAGTGCTCAATGTGAGAACTTGTTTGCACTAACGTTCTTAAATGGTAAGCATGAAATCGTTCTTCAATCAAGGCTGTCTGTACTTGATTTTAGCTCGGTGTTTTTCCCAGTGGTCTGCTCTTATATATTTAAGTAAATAAATATTATGTTAACTTTTCTTATGGACCCCGTTGGGATAATAAAACGCCATTTGATTATTGCTGCTTATATCATGTATTCAATATATTTACAAAACTAGGGAATCATTTAGAGTAACTATGGCAAGGGGTCTTAGGAATAAGGATATAAATAGGGTGTGTCTTTGAAATCAAGAGTATCAGGTGGCTCTACTGCAGGTTCTGAGTGATCCAGGGTAGCATGTCGATGACGCTGGCGAAGATTCCCGGCTGATTCTGGTTCAGGCCGCAGCGGCGTCCTCCGAAGGAGACCACGGCATACTGAACCACTCGGTAGGTGTTCTTGAATCGGTGCGTGAAGAACACGGGACCGCCAGAATCTCCCTGGCAGGTATGCTTGTTTCCAGATCCCGTGGCGCAGATGTGGTTGTCGTTCACCTCACCCTTGTTGTAGTATTGGCGGCAGTCGTCCAGATTCTTCCGGGTGACCAGGGCCTGTTGGAGCTTGGAGGAAACACTACCTTTCTCGGTTCCACCCCATCCGGCGATGAAGAAGCTTTGGTCATAGGCCAGTTCTTGGGAGCGCTGGTCGATGGGCAGGCACACGGGCTTAATGTGAGATTTTTCCTTAACAACGCGATCCAGTTTGATGATGGCCACGTCATAGCTTATCTGACCATGAACGTAGTTGGGATGCACATGTATCTTCTCTATGCCGTACTCCTCGTAAGGCGGAAGACAGACGCGATGAGTTCCGCCCAAATAGTGGCAGTCCTCCTCCGAATCCAGGTCGTGTTCGCCCAGGCGAACTGCAATTCTATAAAAGATTTACACAAATTAGTCATCAGTTGACATCCATATAAAAGAGATATTTATCACCTAAAAAATTGTTATGGTATCTAATTTGGTTCTAGTATCAAAGTTATTTCATCATCTTAGCAAATTGTTATCATTATAGAACTGATTTTGTTGAATTTCATTTAATCGCTTGTCAAAGGACTTTTACCATTAATATACGATTATGATATAGGGAACTTACAATTCGGGCTGCGAGATGATGCAGTGGGCTGCGGTAAGGATGTGGCGCTCGCTGATGAGGCTTCCGCCGCAGAGGAAAGGACGATCACCGTTGATCTTATACTTGAGCAGTGCCACCCAGGGAAAATCGCCGGGCTTGGCGGTCCTTCCCCCGCTGACCTTGGGATTGCCTTTGTTACCGCAGTTGGTCACCGAGTTCAACAGTTGCAGACCCTTTCGATCATACCGGTTCAGGTTTCCACCATCCGATCGCACAACCTTCCTCTGGGACTCCTGGTTGGATGACGATTGCGGTGCGGCTTCATTGGGGCAACAAAGATGGAAGTCCTGTAAATTAAAGTGGTTTGGTTAGAACATTTTAAATACTCTCTGCTTACTCCAAAAAGTATTATCTCTGATTTTTTAAAAAAATTGAAATATGTTTTTAATCTAATCAGGAAGTTTTTTTAAAAGAGTTATTACCAACCAACCTTAGTATTTGTGGCGCTTCTGCATTGCATCTGACTGATCTGGTTATGAATTTTCGTCGGTATATTACGACCGTAGATCCCAATGATCTTTTGCACGAAAGGACAATCCTGGTACTTAATGCACTGACCTGCAGCTCCGTTCGGATTAGTGCAGCTGCTCTCTGTAAGTCAATTGAATTGTAAACACCTTCCAGTAGTTGAATCTCTATATAATAACTTACGGCTGAGAACCAGCTGGGGCAATATGCACACGACCACTGCGAAGCCTAGAATCTCCGTAAATACCATCCTGACTGATTGTTGTAATCAGTGATCAATGTGGGAGGTGTTCCTGCTACAAGCCTAAACCTGTCTTAAGTCCGGATGCTACTGCTTTTCCTTTTAGAGATCTTGTTCCCGATCACGATCAAGTTCTCCAACGTGTGCGCTGAACAGATCAACTTGTAATGAACCGCAGGTCGTCGTGTGCCGAGCTTTTGTAGCTCGGATTCGCGTGCTCGGGGAAGCGCCAATCCAATCCAGACGGCATAAGTGATCAATAGCTGAGCGCAATCCCAGAACGGCGATACAGGTTTTGCGGCACTTCCACAACACAACACACGCTTACGGGGCTCGGAGCAGGAGATATAGTAGATTCCGATATTGGTAGTGTCGTGGGACTGTAATATTATACTATAGTATACCATATACTCGATTGGACACAATTTTGTTTACTTAATAACTTTACTACCTGGTGCCAGGTACAATATGAGATAAATGGTTTATTATGAACTAATACTTTTTATATTAAAGGATACCGTAGGATTTCTACCGAAATCTGGCTTTGCTGAAAAGGTTTTTTTTTGCGTGCCTCAAGTACAGAACCAGTGGCAATAGTCGTCGCAATAAGTACCGAACAAATTGGGCTGCGGAGAAGTGAATACGTCAAGATTTCTTTTCGTACTGATTTTATTGAGCATGGATTATATACATGATTTGGGGTTACAAGGATATTTACTTAAATCTTGTCTAGATACAAATGGACAACATGGTTTATTAACAGATTACAGGAAAATAGCCTAGATAAGCATTTACATCTACCAAGATATCAGCTATCCTTTTTATTTAGGTTAAAGTATCTATCAGCAACGAACGAACGAAAGTCGAAATCGTACAAATACTCTTAAATAATTAAGGCAATTAAATCATTTGCTCAATCAGTTATTAGTATTTATTATATCCACTACCAAATCTTTAAACTTAAGAGAGGTATACGTTCTTGGTTAGAGTAATATTATTACTTCTTTTCTTATTCCATACATATTTACGATTAATGATCATATTTATTATACTGGATCATTAAGCATTCGTTAGACAATATTATATATCCAAATATTATTAGGACAGTGGAAAATATGTTTCATCACTAGTGACACCGGACCGGTCGATTAAAAACGATACTAGAGCTTAGAGCGTGGGAAAAGCGATTAAATTCCAGGAAACCCCCTAGCAAGTCGTTCGCTCTGCTATTCGCAGCCAATCTCTCTGTTTCTCCATATCTCTACCCCTCGGAAACCCTCTCAATCACCAACTAGTCGATCTTTGATCATTTCGCGGGGACTGGCACGCGTCAATAAAGTTCAACAGGTGGGCTGAACAACCATTAGAAGCGGTACTTTTTTTCTCAATTAGTATGCTCTCCAATTCCCCGTTCACCTGGCTACGCCCATGGTACGGATCGTCGCCTGCTACCTGGTCGCTGGATCGAAACCCGTTCTTTGGATATGAATATGATGTGGAACATGGAATTTCCAGAACAGAAAATCCCAGCATCGCGGGTAAGATCTCTAAATGCGCCATGCGTGCAAAAAAAAACCCCCAAAATTTGCGGTTTGCAATAAAAATCCTGCTAAGTTTAGAGCCCACGTCACTTAGGATAGGTCGGAAACTCAGGGCCCTATAAAGTTCCATCTTTTAATAACACAGTACTTGATTATTTTATAAGTAATCTGATGGGGGGAACATAAACAATAACCGAGTCGGCTTATCTCGGCTCATTGGAGGGTCTTACAATCCGATTGAGCTCGTATATTAGCCACTTTATCGCGATTGATTAATAGCACAATGCCAACTTAGTATCCTCAAAGCTGTTTAGCCCCCTAGGCAACATACATCGTGATTAGTGCCACTTGATCACTCAAGAGTTTTCAGCGATATTACTCATACGTCACAATTACACAATAATTCTGATTGTTAATATTCATAGAAAATGTGAAATTATTAGCCGGTCTAAGCTAAGCTTAGTTTATAACCCAGCGAAAGCCATTGAATAATAACAAGATTTATTTATGATTCATAGATGGGAAATGAAAATTGTGGATAAACTTCAATAATAAAGATATTACTAAGATTTGGGTTGATTTTCCGATTGCTTTATTTCAAAACATCCAATAATATATAAAACATATATCTTTATCGTCTCTTCCTCACCATATAGGTGTTATTTTATTTAAAACGCATTTCCCAATAAAACCGCAGGTGGTAAATGAGTTTACAAATATGTGTATATTATATTTTTGGGTTGAACTAAACACTAAGATACGCCATATAAACGGAGATCAACTGAAGACTCCCCTCACAGGCCATTTGCAGCCATGGTGTCCGTGATCCACTGGACGTACTCCCCGACATTGGTATAAAGTCCGGGAAGGCTTATCTGTCCACAGGTGACCACACCCTGGCTCACGATTCCGAATTCCACCATTTTCGGGGCAAACTCGCCCAAATACTGGGCGGGAGCTTGGAGCGGACCACCGGAGTCACCTTTGCAGGAATCCTGCAGGTCGCCACCGCCCACACAAAGCTGGGTGAGGGGCACGGCCCTTCTGTAGGCCTGGGAACAGGCGGATCGCGGCTGCAGGGGCACATTCGCCTGGAGCAGCACATCCGAGGAGGAGCCATTTTCCGTGGTGCCCCAGCCAGTAACGAAGTAGGTACTAATCTGCTCCGCCTTCTGCTTCAGCTCCTCCGTGATGGGCAGGCAAATGGGTTTGATGTGCTCTGTTTGGGAGGTATTAAATTAGTAATATCCTTTGAATGGCTTTAGCTAAACAGGCTTACTCTGAAAGGGAACGCTTTTGTTCAGGCGCAGCAAGGCAATATCATTCATTATGTGACGGTTATCGTACTTCTCATGGATCAATTGCTTCTCAATGCCCACATCCACAACAGGTGGGGCACACTTCTTCTTGCGTCCCTGCTGCCGGCAGTCCTCATCCGTGGAGATGCGGTGCTCACCCAGGCGAATCTCGTAGCTAAGGGTAAGAACATAGAAGATCAGGATGAGGTTATTATTAAAGAAAAGAAATTCAAAATGTAAAATAAATATTTTGGGAGGAGCTAAAATTTAGATGAATTCACAAGAATTATTGACCGTATTTATGAATTCATATACTTACAGTTCATCCTGGAGTCCATAGACACAATGAGCAGCAGTCAGGATGTAGCCTATTGTCAAATATATGTACATACTACTATAGTAATGTTATAGGGAATATCACAGGGAAAACCTACGATCGGAGATCATGGCACCGCCGCAGAGGAACTTCGACTCTCCAAACTGATTGTAACGGAGCAGGGCCATCCAGGGTCTGGAGGAGAGCTTCACCTCGTAGCCATTGGCCACACGTTGACTCAGGAAATTGCCGCAATCGAAGCCCTCGTCCTTGAACACGTTCATCACCTTGGAATTGTGCTGAATCTGGGCGGAAGCACAGCAGAAGTGACGCTGAAAGAGAAGGTATCATCAGTACGACTTTCTGATCAACTTTTTTTATTTCATAGAAATCTTGAATTAAACGTTTCCTGAGAATTCATTTGTTTATTGTCTACTGTTAGTTGTAAAGATCAGTTGTTTATTGTGATACATATTTAATTACTTTCTTCTTTACTAAAACAAGCTCAGTAAACTGGTACTACAAGTACTAAAATCTTAATTAATTAAAAGAGTATTTATTCTAACGAATGTGTTTATGTAGAAAAAGGGGGATTTTTTGTTAGATTCGATTAATTTCAACCAGACGCACATTTCACAGATAATGTTGACATTGTACATATTTGCATGGCTATTTTTTTATTAAAACGTTTGTGATGTAAAAAAACATTTTTTTCAACTCACCACTCCATTGAACTCGCCGCAGGAGGCCTTCTGCAGATAGTTGGCGTAGTCTGGCGGTACTTTCTGTCCGGATTTCTGGGCCTGGAGGAGCCGCTCCTCGATGTTCCGGCAGGAGGAGAAGGGCATGCACTGGCCCTGATCGCCATCCGGTGTTTGGCACTCGTCGGCGTAGTCTGACCCATGTAATGTACATCAATATTAGCATTGCACTGAGGCGGTCTCCGATTCGGAGAATTCCCCTAACCTGCTCGGGCAGATTGCACGCCCATCGACGACACGAGGGCAATGCCATATAAGACTGCGAGGCTGCTGCCTATCATCATCTCGCTGGAATCGCTGATCTGGACTGATCGGAACCTGTAGTGTGACGCGCAATTCTGGGCCAACAGACGTTTCAAGCTCGACTGGGAGATAGCAAGCTGAGAAGTTGCGTTTTATACGCCCAGTCGATGAGAGAACGCCGATCGAGTTTAAATCAGAGCTTAAGCCTCTCAATATTTTCGGGCTACCTCAACTTCTCTCCTTGTGATCCGGAATTAACAATCAACCATTTGTGGGAATATCCAAATATTATCAAACATTTGTTTATACTTCCCGAGACAATAACACAAGTTGATTAAAACCGATCTAAGCTGAGATCTCTCACTCTCTTTCTCAGAAAAACTTGATCTCTCTCCTCAGAAAGCTCAGCGAACAAAGAGGCTTCTAGATCTCAAGAAAATACGGGTTATAAAGGATATAAGCAGAAAAGCGAGTATTTAACTTGTGTTTTTATTTTATTGTTTATCGCACATCATCATCATCTAGTCAGTGGTACAATGGCTAAATCGGTCCGATCGATATTTAGGGATAGGGTTTCTAGTTATTGATACATTAGCTCGACCTTGGTAACAATAAATTATAACAAAGCTGCTTAATTGCGTTAATAAATATCAGACATGGCTCAACGAAGAAAAAAAAACATAATCGTCACTCGAATATATCTACAGATATATGGGAACTAAACGATAGAAATCATAAAGTATTAACTTAGATAGTTGGGTAGTTGGTTAACAGCAGCGAATTAAGTTGTTTTACATGTGGAATCGGTTGGATGGTTGGTTGGTTGGGTTGCTCTCACCAGTTCTCGAAGCAGTTAGCTCTGCTGTCTAGCCAATTTTTCTAGGCGGTCGGTTTGCAGTAGGGGGTTCGATAATTTACATAAGTTCCTCGCTCTCTGTGTGTCAACGAAAGGAACATATAGCAATAGATAAATCAATCAATTGTCGAATTTCAGGTGGGTGATTAAGCGTGAATTTGATTTGGTAAATAAGTATAGCTTTGGAGCTCGCTTGATGCCGCCGTCAGAGTTAGTAGTAGTAGTAGACAGAGCAGATCAGTTGGGAAGCTGGGAAATGCACAGAAAATGCAGGGAGAGTTATGGCAAGCGGCGTGGGAATGGAACTGCAAAGCCAATTGGGTAGTTAAGTTACAGCAAACCATAAACATAGCACAGATTAAATACAGATAGGATAGTGGTGATAGGATAGAATAGAATACTGCGTAATTGCTTTTCAGAGGCGTAGTCATCGTCACAGTCAATGTCGTCATTTGGTATCGGTATTTTGGTATCACAAAATTAATAACATGATAATTTATACAAATATAAAAACACGGCATACATACATAATACTATGAACATTTTGAAAATACACTTAAGAATTAATCCGTTGACTCCGTCCCCATCGCACAGGTCCTAACTCTCCCACATCGCTGACCAATGGTCTAGTGGTATTATTAACAATTGTTTAAATTATTTTTTAGTCAACGATGTGGGAGATGCTCGAACCATATCTAAGATGCTGACGGACGGCGCCAACGAATTGATCAACAAACATTTAAAAGAAGTGAGCACTTGAAATCTATCTAGTCTAGAGTAATCTTGTTAGTAGTCGGTTGGTTGTTTGGTTGGTTGGTTGCTTGGTGCTGATGGTGTACGCTTGGAAGTAGTAGAGTGTGTTAGATGCAAAACAGAACGGTGCCATCAATCAGTTGAACGCTTTAATGCTTTTTATTTGATGGCGGCAATGAGCGGGCTTTCTTCGCCTAGAATAAATAGAAATAAAATTAAATTTCACTTTGTTTTCCATAGAGTTTTGTGGGCACTAATTCACGAGTCTTAATGTAGGGCATCCGGGGCCAAACCCATGAAGCCGGCATGGAGCTCTCGTAGTTGAAGTTGTACAGTTGGTTCTCCAGCCACTTGCGCTTGTCCTGCGGCTCCGGATAAGTAGATGCCAAGCCTAGGGAGCAAAATATTAGATTAGTCAAATATTCATATTCGTAAAAAAGGTTTAAAGTGGTTCTTATGTTACCTCTATCGTAGGCACATTTGGTCACGCCAACGGCAATGTTCATTGACACCTCACGGATGCTCGAAAGGGGAGGGTACAGTGATCCGCGCTCAATGTCGCTGGGCTCCACGAAGTTGGCCAGCTCCTGGGCGGCGATAAGGAACATTTCGTCGGGTATGTGGTGGGTGCCTGTGCAGATCACGCCCAAGCCCACGCCGGGGAAGATATAGGCATTGTTGCCCTGGCCTGGGTAGAAGGTCTTCTCGCCGACCTGAACAGGTGGGAACGGAGAGCCCGACGAGAAGATGACGCGAGCCTGTCATTGGAAAAAATCGCATTAAAGGGAGTTTGTAATATGGGTAGACTTAATTAACTCACATCTGTGTGCTTGTAGGCATCTTCGGCAGTGCATTCAGCCTTGCTGGTGGGATTGGACAAGGCAAACACCACGGGCCTCTCGTTGTTATCCGCCATGGTGCGCAGGATCTCGGGTGTGAAAATGCCGGCAGCGGCAGAAGCACCAATGAGCACCTGAGGGTAAGTTTGAGATTAGCCAATCATCTAAAAAAAACAGAGCATAGTAAGTACTTACACTAGGCTTGATGGTGGAGACAATCTCGGCAAGATCCGACATGGGGTTGATGTCCTTGGCATAGTGGATTTTGTGGCCATCTAGGTTGCCCACCTTGCGGCTCTTGGTCAGCAGACCGTCGATGTCCACCATGTAAATTCTGTTGTAGGCCTCCTCGAGGGGCACGCCATCTTCCACCATGGCCTTGACTGTGAGATCGGCAATACCGATGGCGGCTTCACCGGCTCCGGCGAACAGGAAGGTGTAGTCCTTGAAGGACTTGCCGGTGATACGCTTGGAGGCATAGAGTCCAGCGACGGCCACGGAGGCGGTTCCCTGGATATCGTCGTTGAAAGTGCAGTAGGTGTTGCGGTATTTGTCCAGGAACCTAAATGCATTGTGGTTGCCAAAGTCCTCGAACTGGATCAAGGTGTTCTGGCCATAACGCTGCACCACCGCCTCCATGAACTCGTCAATGAAGTCGTCGTATTCGCGTCCAACCACTCGCTTCTGACGCAGACCCACGTACAGGGGATCCTCCAGCAGATCGATGTTGTTGGTGCCCACGTCCACCAAGATGGGCAGGCACTGGTGGGGTTTGATTCCAGCCAGAGCTGTGTACAAGGCCAGCTTGCCCACGGGAATGCCCATGCCGCAGGCTCCCAAATCTCCCAGTCCCAGGATGCGCTCGCCATCCGTCACGCAAATCGCACGCACATTAGGCTCCGGCCAGTTCTTCATCACATCGAAGATGTGTCCACGATCGTTGTAGGTGATGAAGAGACCATGGGGACGCCTGTAGATCAGGCCAAAACGCTGGCAAGCCAAACCCACTGTGGGCGTATAGACGATGGGCATCAGATCCTCGATGTTCTCCGAGAGGAAACGGAAGAACAGCCGCTCATTACGATCGTACAGATCGCTCAGGTAAAGGTACTTGTTCAGCGGCTCCGTGTAGCGGTTCACGGCGATCTTGCAGAGCTGCAGCTGCTCCTCCTGGGTCTTGAAGCGAGCCGGCTGCAGTCCATGGATGCCGAGTGTCTGACGCTCCTCGAGGGTGAAGGCCAGGCCCTAGGAAAATAAATCAAGATGAGTATGTGTCATATTTATATTATTAATAAATATCATTATGATTTAGACACTATGAATTTGAAATTAATCATGATATCATATGAATGTTCTCAATTTGATATATGTATAATACAATATACAAAACTGATCTGGAATTTCAGTTGCATGCAAAATTACAATTATCTTTGAGTGATAAACAAACATTTTCCCTATAAAAGTTAAACATGTTTGGAGAATCCCCTCATAACGCGATAAATATTCAAGTTCTTGTGATAAACAAATTGATTATTGATAAATTACCACTTTATCAGGGCTAGTGCACTCCCATATTGTTAGTTTTTACACTGGAAATTATCAGTTATGTACATTTATGTTTTATAATAACTTTTTGAGACATCTTAAAACCATGTTATATCATTTTTTACGTATTTTCTTACCTTGTTAAGTCGTGGATCACGGATGTGATCAATGCCGCGCACCTGAGAGGGGCAGATGATGTCGCCCACCACCTCGTGATAATGTCGGGCGACGGGAACTGTTGCGGGTGCCACCGTAGTAATTCCTGTTGCTGAAGTACTGCATCGGCACAATTTGCCCACAGTTCCGCACAAGCTGCAAATTGCAAAAGTGCATTACGTGTGTTATTATCTATCAACAGAGCAATTGGAGCACCCCCTGGGAGCTCTTGACTTTGCGAGGGGATCGTGGATGGGCAGCGCCTCTGTCATTCTTGACATTGCCTTGGGGGCACCCACCCCCCATATACTCATATACGGAATAAGAAAAGCCATGTTCAAGGTCTACGTCAGCTGCTTTTTGTTTATCACCGCCCTGGGTACGCCAAATATAAAATGAAAAGCAAAAAAGAAGGAAACTAAGCCGCATTGTTTACAGCTGTCCCCCGGAATTCAAAAACGCCGGCGATAAGGGGGACGGATGGCCTGGCAACATCACGATAAAATCTACCCACAGTCACGATTATAACGCTAGCATCAAATATCTTTATCGGTTTTAGCTGAATAAAGAATTTTGTAAAAAGTAAGTTATAATTTTTACATTATAAAGTAAAGTCAGTATATTTCTAACGTTATCAGACATCATGGTACTATATCTGTAGTTTATCTTTATAAGTACAAAAAATATTGAAAACCTCAAAGAAAATTTATATAAGTTCTGTTGCTAAAGTTCAAGAACATTATCATTTATTTTGATTACGCAAAACTAAAGTAACTTATTTAGATTGAAGGGTGTATGATTCGAAAAAATTAGCTCTTGACCAGTTTAATCATTGAACTTGAAAATGTTATTTTGTTCCTGAAATAGAACTCAAAAAGATTAGATTATAGAGTACAACTACTAGTAATGAAGGGCTTACAAAAATAAATTATGGGCCTTGACAGTATACCATCAATTAATTAAAAACTGTTTCTGTGTACAGTGCTCAAGGAAAACCTTATATTACACCCATCTATCAAACATCTTTTACAGATTAGCCTTATGATCTTGACCTCTGCTGTTGCACGATGTGTATATTTTGCTAGTTTCCAGTTCCATTAGATGGTGCTAATTACGAGAGAGGCAAAATGCGGCGACATAGGCGTGTGACTAATTTCAGTTAGTGGTTCATTGATGGAATCATGCTCGCGGGGAATGGAAATGAGCTGGAAACGAATTTTGGTCAAGTTGGAACCGGTTAATGACGTGCGCCGAACTGGAAACCCCATGACGAGGCCCCAGAGATCCCTTCCTAGCATTTCGGACTGATAATTATCGTTTAGGTAACGCTATCGTTCGTCAATTTTTTTTTTCCAACTGTTTGAACGGCACTCACATGAGCCCCACGTCAAGTGCTAAACAATTTCGCATATCTGTATCTGAGCCAAATACACGGAATAAGTGCGTGTCGTAAATGCTTTCGAGTGATATTATTCTATATCGCTGAGTGTGTGCGCACGGGGCTACCACTAATTATTTTTCGGGTCCAAAATAAAGCCCTAAGAAGGTCGCTCTATAACTGGTGTTCGAAGGCAAAACCTGATAGAGTTCATTAAACTCTTACATTTTTTATTAAGCCAAATTCTTGCTAACGCTCTGCGTGGGAAAGAGATGCTAGATAGCCGACCAGCTGAAAGCAGAAAACATTTCTGATGAACTTGGCAACGAAAAACGCTTACAAAGCACACATTTGTTCGGTATACACACTAAATTTAGAATTTCGCCAGACCATCTTTCGAATATATGATATGTCCATGGAGGTGAAGGTGTTGAATATTCGCTACACAGGAAAAATACGATATGATAATATAATCGACTTTAGAAAGTCTATTTTATTTATTTATTTAAGAATTCCAAGAAAAAGAAAGCTTTTTAAGATCACTTTTAGAATGTGTTTTGAAGAACTTTCCAAAACATGTTTTTCCCAGTGCATGTAGCTATTGATTTTTTCAGCTGTTTGTTGTTTTGGCAGCCAAAAAACGAAGGTAAACTCGAAAACTCTTATGCAACTACAAGGGAAAAGTGAAAATTTTGAAAAACAGCTGTTTTAACGAATAAGAGGAAGTGCGCGAGCGGGAGGGAAGATGAAGGGTCAATGCCAGGCCATGTGCGAATAGCAGTGCCTCTCGCTCGCACCCAGGGAATCCCTGTGCGAATTTTTGTTTGTGTGCCAATGAAACCGAAAGCTGCGCAAGAGAAAAATGAAGAAAAAAAAGGGGGCAAAAACTAAAGAGGGGTGGATATATATGCCGACGCCTTGGCGGCGATTCGTCTGATCCGAGTGACTAGGTCACTGGGCTACCAGCTGGGGCAGTTCCTCGTCCCGAGTCGCGAAATGTTGCATAATTCCCGCCCCCAAAATCGCACACCCACACACACTCACACATCCTGTTCGCCAAAAGTCCTTGCAAAAAGAAAAAAGCTTACCTGGGTCGTGAGAACATTTTTTTTTAGTTTATAATATGTTTTTATATAAATTGTTGGCTCCTATCTCCTCCGTGTGACACTTGTCCGGGTTGCTGGGGCTAATACTTTCGGTTACGTTTGTTAACTTTGCGATGTGCCACGGTCAGCACCAACGACGATTTTCCAGGAATAAATTTGCAGCTCTACGCGCGGTTTTTAACCCTCCCCACAAATTACAAAAACAAAACTGGTGAGACCAGGCGAGGCGGAAACACCACTGAATATAGTGGGACTAAAAAACGGCAAATGCGCTGGGGAGGTACCTGGTGCGAAACTCCACTAAGCTCTAATAAAGACTCTACCCATTTTACTTTTACATACCCATTTTAATTTATGTACCTAATTAGGTCCATTAGTTTTCCAAGGCCCCGTTACAAAGGTGATTTTTTTTAAACCATACATGATTTTCTCAAAACTAATAAAACTGAAGAATCTGATGGTAAGGCGGTTTCCCAACACAATATGTCATGATCAGCAGAGAAGTACCTGATTCTGGTCAAAGCAGCCTCTAATTACTGAGGGAAAAATATACAAACTTGCAAACAAAGCACTCAGACAAAATAACGATAGCCCCATTATCTTGGATTCTGGTTTTCAGGTGGCATTTTTTAAAAATATTTTCTTTGTTGTGGCCAAACATTTTTGTGTCGTAAAAAATCTTTCCTAATTCGATGGCTGGTGTAATTCCCGCTCACCGCGAAATTTTAAAACAAACTTAAAATGGGTGTTTTTTTCTCGCATGAAAATAAGAAAAATTTCATATGACTATTTTAAATAATTTTTATTTTCCTAAGAATAAATAAATGTTTTACGGGGGATCCCTTTTCTCTATTGTATATGAGAAATTTAAAAACAAAATGAACCATCGCTTGATATATCGATAGTTGTAGGGTAAATAAATGTTTTATGGGGGATCCCCTTTCTCTATTTTATTTGAAAAATCTATAAACAAAATGAACCATCGCTTGACATATCGATAGTTTTAAGGTATTTCCGCCACTTCCAGAACTGCCCCACTCCTGCCGGCAAAAGCTGCCATCGACGGGCGGCCACACTGCAATCGAAAAAAAAACTTTGAACGGAACGCACGGACGCTCCGCTGTCGACGGAAATCGCGAAGGGCGGATGAGCTGCGCGAGTTTAATGGAATAGTTAGCAATCGAGTTGTTCGCCAGTTTCCGCTTCCGCTGCGACGCACTGCCTCCTGCAGGCTCTCAAAGGATATTCGACGCAGTTTCCGCGAGGGAAATGCAGCTCCAGTGATGAGACCGCAGAGTCACGCGTGTGAAGAGCACGAAAAGTGAGAAGAAAACCGAAATAAGCGAGAGGAGAAGCGAATAAAAACAACAAAGGCAACGGGCAACAAGAGGCATTTAAACAAAATCCGCAAAAAGTGTTAAAATCAGTAATGTGCATTTAGCAGTTTGCCAAAAACAAATTGCATTGCTTCTTTGTTTTGTTTGGTTTGCCTCGCACGGCGCCCGTGTGTTGGTGCGAGAGTGCGCCAGTGTGAGTGTGTTTGTGTGTGAGAGCAAGGACAACAAGAAACGTGTGGAAGAAGGAGGAGCAGGAGGAGAAGGAGAAGGAGAAGAGGAAAAGCAACAACTGTGGAGCTGCAGCTGGAAAAAAACACTCTCCTGCGATGGACACGTTTCGCAAATGGCTGAACAAACCCAAGGTACAGTTGTTGTTTACTCGCCTCTTTTTATTTTCGCATAAATTATAAACGATAACCCGATTAGTAGTGCCTCCTTATCACTGAAAAACAATGAAAAACAAAAGAGAGTGGAGTAGAGCGCAATTAATTAAAAGAGAGTGGTGTGGTGAGGTGAGGAGCGCAGAGGGAGAGCAACAAATGGTGTCAAAGCAACGGTGCATGTGTGTGTGTGTGTTAACTGTGCCGTTGTGACGTCAGCGTTTGGCCCTGGCTCATTATAAAGCTAGCCCCCTCTCTCTCGCACTCTCCCAGCCAGCTGGGTTTTAACCGCATTTCATTTCCGATGATTAATTCGAATTCGCTGACGTTGCAACAACTGCATCTCAGTTTTTTTTTGCACAATATACGGTGTGTGTGTGTGTGTGTGAACCGCACTCTCGATTCAAATTGGAAACACTCACAGCCACACGTACTCAAAAGTAACAACAAAAACAAATATGGCGCCAGTCCGTTCGTGTTGCAAATTACAAGCAAAAGCAGCTAAGGCTAAAGCCAACTAATTTATGTATCTGCGCCTGGTAATTTGGGATCTGTTCTGTTCCGCTCTTGGGGGGAAATCCCGCGCTATTGCCTAGTGGAAAATCACTCGAGAACACTGAGAAAACAATGTCAAAGCTCCAGCGATTGGAGGGAGTCTATTTTTAGACCACCTCATTCAAGCAATTCCAATCTACAGTCAATGTTCTTACAAGCGGATCTAAAAACCTATTTCTCACTCTTTAAAACATAATAGATATCGTAGGGCATCTATTATTACCCATTACTGGAAGAACACTCCCTAAAAATTAGATATTTTCGAGGTATGTTGTCTCAAGATAGTGCAATAAAGTTAAAGTATTTCTCACTCTTAAAAACTTAATAGATATACATAGTAGGTCATTTATTATTACCCATTACTTGAAGAACGCTCCCTAAAAATAAGATATTTTCGAGATATGTGTCTCAAGATAGTACAATAAAGTTAAAGTATGCACCTAGTATGTCTTAGATTTGAAAAAAGTTCCATCAAATCATATTTATAATATAAGGTGAGATGATACCATTAGCTTTATATTATTCCAACAAATTTTACAAAGAGTACCTTTCTTACATATCCCTTTTTAAAAGTGGTAGCTGAAAGGTCAACATCATATGAAACCTGAGTTTTAAGGAAGGTAATGGTCCCCGCTACCGAAGTTTGCCTGTGTCTCTATTTTAAGAGCCCCCTTACTTTTGGGTGTCTGGAATATATACACGGTAAATGTGAACCGCTAGACCCTAGCCTCCAAAAATAAATCGCCGATGGAGCGACTTTCGTGCCCCTCTTCCAATTTTCCTCCCGATCGGTCGTCAATCAGTCAATCCATTTGACATTTTGATTGCCGTCGCCAGATTTCTATTTATACGGAGTGTTCGGTTCAAGAGTAGGGAAAATGGAATTAGAAGCAATTTACACGCAAATCCATTAAATCAAAGGCAAACACCCTATATGGCTATGGCTATATGGATATATTGTTTGTTTGTGCGACCTCGGCTACCTGGTGGTGTGTGGAGGTCAGTGTCGAGACTTTTGTCGGATATTACGATTACGGGGGGATCCGCAGGGGGAATCGAATCAAATGGCAAACAGATGTCTGGTCCGTGGGCAGAAGGGCCTCGGATGTTTATGTTTTCCAGTGCTCAATGGCCGGGAAGAGCCCGCCGGGCACATAGACTGTATTGTTGTCAGTACTTGTATCTGTATCTGGCACTTCGATTAGATAAGATTGCGCCGAGTGGAGGAGTGAGTGGGGATTTGCCTGCGCATCACGTTCAATAGCAGGTGATCGGAGTGGCTTGGTATTTATCGATTAAAGGGTGGAAAGTATCGTTTAAATCGCAGTTTGAAGTACCTTTTGGATTTATGAGTATTGGCTTGCAGTAGTATTCCATTTACAATCCATATTCAGTGTCCTTATTTGCAAATTACTAAGTGTAACAGCGGGAAAATCAAGTTTTATGTTGCAGATTTTTATTGAAAACTAATAGCTAGTAATATTTAAGGTATATGTATATATATGATTCAACATTCAAAATTACAAAACATGCACTGTATTTTTGTTATATTACCAGAAACTATTAAATCCAATAATGAGGTTTTGTATTTCCTCAATTTGGAAATAACTCTTTGGCCATAAATAATTGAAACCAACGTTAAGACTTCACTGCTTGATTTATTACGCTCTAAATGCATTCGGAAATTCCAATTGGCTGTGCAAAAGTGATCAAAGCAAAATGGAAATACGGTTTTCTTTGGTTTACTTTCCGGATGCCGAGTAGTTAGTTGCTCTCTACTTTGCTTTGTTAATTAACACACTTCCCCGCATCGACCATGAGCCACCCACCGCCCCCCACCCACCATGGAACTCATAAATAACGGTTAGTTTTCCTTATTTTCTTGGTGGTGGAAAATGCCTTCCAAACGAAACGGAAAATCCACACAGACGTCTAAAGTTTCTGCTTTTCTTTCGTACTTTTCATTTTGTGTGAGTGTGCAACAACTCTTTCGTCTGGCATCTCAACATCACTGCTCTTCTTTTTCATTCATTGACTGCACACAATTTTTCCGCAGTTGCTTCCTGGTCTTCTCTTTTCTTTTATTTTCTTTTCTTTATTTTCTCGTCTCGTCTTTGTGATTGTGTCAACTTTCTTTCTCCTGCAAAGTGAGATTCTTTAGCCGAGGTCGCTTTTGTTGCGATTCAAAAATAAACAGAAACAGCAGGGCCACAGCGTTGCCAGATGTGTTGCAAGGCATTGCCATATCGCATTGCATAATACGAGATTGCTTTGCTTTGTGGTGTGTCAACCCTGTCCGCCGCATTCTGTTGCAGAAAAAAGTAATGAACACAATACAGAATGAGTAATTGAAGGTGATTTTATCACATAGAAGGTTTCGGTGCACTAGGAAAGCTATCAAGCAGATAACAGCATTGAAGATGAAATATTTTTATATGGCATTGCCATGTGAAGGTAAATAAGTCCTGGTTGCTTTGCTTAGTGGAGTGACAACCCTGCCCCTTGTCGTTTATTGCAGGAAAACCATTTTATAGAAAACATCGAAAGAATAATTGGTAATTTTACTATAGTTATAAATATTCTTTACAATTTAAAATATATTATAAAGACAAATAACTGAAATCTAAATGTTGAGAGTTCTCTAAGCCCTATAAAATGGTTCTGCTTAAAAAATCGATTCCCAGCCAAGTATCCCACCTTTAGAAAGGGTATAGCAGTGAATGCAATTGTTTTTGCTCCGTCTGTGCATATAAATTTTCATAAAAACGAAACCGACGACGCGGTGAAGGCAGACAAAAGGCGCGGAGAAACCGAGACAATGGAGGCTGGGAAAGAGGCGACTGCCCCGAAACCCAGATCCCAAAAAACGCGATCGGATCCGCAGTCAATGGAACTGCCAACTGGCAAACTGGGGGCCACTGAATCACTGAAAGAAGGAGGCACGCGCCACAGGCGTCTGTAATTGATTATCTCTGATATGGCGGACTCCCGAGCTGTGGGCCCAAAACCAATAGCATTACATCACTCTGCCATTTTTAATTTGCTTGCATAAATACAATATATGTAAATTCCCATCTAAACTCGTACACCACATATATAGGAAGTATTGTACAGACGATAAAGCAAACACTTTTATAATTTTTTTTTCATAGCCCGCCATTAGATACTTGAATATAAATGTTTGGCGATGAATGAATAATATATATGTACGTAACCATGTATAATGATATAAAGCAAAAATAGTGGGTGCGGGCTGAGATCGTGTCTGTTAGTGTCTGCCAGTTGCTCAGCATTATTGAGCACATGGCTCAGATTCAGATTCGTATTGGTAGTCAGATTGCGATGGGTGTTGGGTCTTCCCAGTGCTGAAACAAAGGCATTAAAAGGTTCTCTTGTTTTTCTAACAAAGACTGAGTAATTCTCGAGCTTGGTTTTTTTTGATTTCATGTTTGCCAAACGATATCTCTCATATGTCTTGCTTTGTGCGCTTGCCATAAATTCATTTGAAGTTGGCATTGAATTGTTTTACGGGCCGAATCGCCAAGAAACAAAAGTAAACCATAAAAAAGTGAAATCCATGGGTGGCTGGCAATCTCTGTTTTTTTTTTTAGTCGTTGATGGTTTGGCTTTTTGTTTCGTTTCTACAATTATTTTCGGTTGTTTCTCAAATATACTTCTCTCTCGAAGTCTCGAACTCCCCCGGTTTTTGGAGCATGTTGCAAAGGTGTGCAATTAAAATCTGTTGCGTCGTCAGCACGAAATCGGCCATTAACACAATAAACTCTGGCAATCTGACTTGTGGCTTCCAAAAAATTAAAAAAAAAATACAACAAAAATTATCCACAAAACAATTAAGCATGAGCTGGCAAAATGGAAATTACAACAATAAAAGTCGTTTAACAATTGAGCCTAAGAAAGTCATGACTGGACGATAGTAACTAGCTGAATGAACCGAGGGAAACGAGGGGAGTTTTATATACTCTTCAGCCGGCTTTATAAAACTCACTTATTTACGCTTTCTTAACTCACAACTTGTAAAAAACTCAAGAAACAAGAGCGAAGAGTAAATGCTTTTCTGACAAAAGTGAAGGAAAAGCCAGCCCTCTTGTTAATGGCAACCGATTATAATCCTCATTTCTGTTTCAATGATGCGGATACAGGGCGTTTCGCAATCCTAACCACATTATGAAACGACCTTAAAAGTAAATAATTACGATAAATACAAAGATAAACACCAAAGAAAACCTGTTCAGGGAGAGCCATTATTAACCAAAATGTTGGAAACATTGTATTTACTTGGTTTTTGTTTGATCTTGAGGCTTGTATAGCTATTCGTAAGGTTTTGTAGTTCTAAAGTGGCTTATTTTATATGATATAACAAAAGTTACAAGTTACAATCATTAATCAGTGAGGGAAATACCGCATATTGTACCTTTTCCCCAGTTTATTCTTTTAATTTGTCCCATTTAATGCAATCTCTGCCATATTTGTTAACACCATTTACCGCTTTACTGTTCTGAAACGCACTGCACAATATATTACACCGCTTGTACAAATAAAGTAACTGCCTGAAGCTCATTTTCACCATCTGTGCGCCATGAATGGACTCGATGCGTATACGACCCGTTGGACAAGACCACTACGAAGGCAGATTTAATGCAGTGCAACAATGTAGTTGTAACATGGCACTCGTTCCAGTATCTGTATAAATGTATCTGTAAATGTATCTGCGTTTGCTTGTCTGTGGTTGTGTGAGTGCCTGCCTGTTGCTCGTGCCAACAACAATAATAATAACAAACAACAACCTGTTTCTTTCGGTGCATTTAATTTGGGCCATATTGACATGTGCCGCCAGTGCCGGCGTCACCGTTAACGACTTTTGCTTCTGCTTCTGCTCGCCGCTGGCCTCAATTCGATGTTCTAGTCTGGTAAAGTAAAGTAAAGTATAAAATAAAATACAGCAAAGGCCGCCGAGGTGGGCCACAAATGTCTACTGTCGCCTGTTGACTGCCAGTCAACATTACAAAAGTCTTGATAAACAGCATTCTGATGGAAGTCAGCTGAAAGCGACTCCAATCTGCTGACAGAAAGACAGACATTTGTCATTTCCAATCACTATTTAAATTATGAATTAGCATGCTGATGACTGGAGGGCCTACAATGAAATCACAAGAGATTTTGACATGAATATTATCATAATTATCCTTAAATGTGAATCACCAGCTTTAGTTATTTAATTGCAAGGGGATCTACAAAAACTATACGGGGAGTTCTGATGAAAGTATTTAAAATATTGCCTCAGGACAGACATTTGACATTTCTAATCATCGCTTATATTAAAAAATGTAATTTTTATTACTAAAGCTTACTGGCAAATTTGTAGAGAATTCGACATAGACTGGCACATTGATATCAAAATAGTTAAGATAATAAGATAGCTATTATCAGATTAAGCGATGATTATAGCTTGAGAAATTTAATTGCTTTCAGCAGCAATCTTAGCAAACAGCATTTTAATGGAATTCAAGGGAAAATGACTCATAGATCTCAAGAAAAATTCATTTCATTTGACATTATCTATCACTTATCTTCAGGTTGATAACATTTGATTGGTTTGTTTTATATTTTTGTAACAATAATATAAGATAAGATATAAGTAAGTGCCTTATAGAATTAAATAACAAACTTTGATCTAGAGTTTTGCAACACCTCTAATATATTACAGCATCAAATTCCACACGTTTCCACTTGAGGTCATCGTTTTGTCAATCTCTTGAGCGTAATCCACTGAAACGATAGCACGTGACCTGACTTTAGGTTTCATTCTCATTCAGCTTAACCATTTTATTTGCTTTGGATTATTTAATCAACTTGTTTTGAGTATCCCATTCCCCGACCCCGCATCTAATTTCCCAGGGGGAATACTTATAACAAAACATTAGTCTATCTTTTGTCAGCTCTAGCTTGCATTTTTTCCACTGGGGGAAGTATAACAAATTAACACGAAATTAGTTGATAATACTGAGCTCATATGTCCCGGTCCCTGGCGTCTAAGTGTTCGTGCTCCAAGTGCTTTTTAGTGGGTTTTAGTGACGCATTAGGTCGATCCAGAGAATTAGAAATTAAACTGATAATAAAACGTAATCCATAGAAAAAGTTTGAGCGTCAAGTATTGAAGAAATGAGCACACGAAGCTTAGTGAAAACGTGCCGACATCAGTGATCCCACAAAAACAAATGACTAAGAAGGGAATATATTGTCATGACCCATAGAAAATTGAATTTCATAAGACCTTTTAATATTGGAGTGATAATACTAAAATAATCTAGGGGCTTAGTAGGATTATACCTCTTCAACAGTGCCTTATTATCATAATGCTGTTAATTAAACACGTTTTATAAATATTAAGATTTCCTTTGAAGAACCCACAAACTTAAACATCAATTTATTTGAATAAAAGTTACTCCGAAATAACTCCATTAAAACAACTAAACAAACACCAACCTAGTCAGAATAATCTATTTAAATTCGATTTATTTTCATTAGGAGAGTAATACCGCTGATAAGTACAATACAAGCAAAACAAAATTGGGTGCTTGTTTTTTCAGTCATGACCCAATAAGTAATATTATTATTATTACGGCAAACAGGAAATAATTATATGCGCATGATTATGGCGATTATCATGATTCCAACTAAGCTGTAAGGGTAATGTAAAACGTATATTCTCGGAGATCATATAGATTAACTCGTTATCGTAATAGCTGGGATCCGAGTTTTCCCATGACATTAATTTCCACTGCAACTTCGATAAAAACTTCGCTGAGTAATTTGCCACAGATGCTGGCATTAAATATATACTTATGATTCTCATGACACTTCATCGATCGGTATTCAGTTGTTGGAATGAAATATTGTGCGAACTTTATCGGACTATAAAACATACATATGTATCCAATTTATGTCGTCTATATCTTTGCATTAGCGATAAGATTGTGTAATATAACCAAAACGAAAATCGAATAATTTACTGCACGCTCGCGGCTTTGCTTGGTTGAGTTCCCTTTTTTTTTTTGTTTGCTACAAAGTAGCTCGGTCCGATTATTTTCTTTATTTACTCACCTTTTTGCGGAAGGCAGGGCTTGTAAATGTTGGTTAAACATTGCTTAGCAACTTAATCCGCATATTTATTCAGTAATTTCCTGTTACTGCTTTTGCTGCCGATGGGCAAGAAGTACAACAAATAATTGGAAATTACTTTACAATGTTTTTATATTGATTGTGGTCGAAGTCGTCGTCGGTGTGTTATCACAATTGACTGCTGACGGCTGTCCATTGAGCCGAGTGATTGGTGGGGCTTTGGGCAACTTATTGATCACTTTTCCCTGGCCACCGAACTGATAATTTCGTTTTACGGGTCAAACGTGGCTTAGAAACCATCTTTCTGCCCTCACCACGATCCCCTCGAGCCGCACGGTTATTGCTCAATTCACGATCCAAGGTGGACCACTTGGTTCATTGGCCATCTTGGCGGGGAGATTGTGCCAAGGCAGACTACGTGCCCGCCACTTTGCCACTCCGCCGCTCCGACCAATATGTCAATTATTCGTTACGCTTTTTGCCAGACGCGCAGACAGTTTCCCAAAATAAAAACGCTTTTCAAATGGCCAAACAAACGGCGGTCGGTCAGTCGGGGGAAAAGTAAAAGCGGTGAAATTTTCACATTCACATCGAGTCGATCTCCTCGAGGAGGAGTGAGTGCATTGGCCACCGCAGCTGTGGACTGGAAGCCACTCTCCTACTTTCGAATGGCAGCGAATGGCGGCTTCGATTGCGGATTGCATTACGCCCGCCCGCCAGACACCGCCGGCCATTGCGTCCCACTTATTACCTAATCCCAGTCCGTAGTCCCCATTCCATGCTCCGCGTTCCCGACAAAGAGCGCCCTACGGATTGGAGCGTCTAGAGCGGTCTTATCGGTCGACAACGACACTTTGTTGCCCTGCCGCACGGCTAGAAAAACTGACTGAAAGGATTGATTTTAAAAGACGATTACTATTATCAATTAGAATTATACAAATTTAATTTAAATTTAATCCATTATAAAATCCTAGGTCTAGAAGAGATAGGTAAAGTTACAGATCTGACGGTTTTTTACTAAAAGAACTCGAAGATCTAAAAATTGGCCTTAAACATTCGGTTTTAATTATAGTACTCTTTAAGATACCATTATTTTGCAACAGTCCAATACAAAGTCTTGAATTTCGGAATGTTAATTTGCTACTGAGTTTTGTAAGGAAGAGATAAACATTTATTTTTTCTGGTTTTCAGGCTCTATATCTTGAAATCATTCAGTTAATGGATGACTCGAGAAGTTATCTCCTACTCAACTTCAAACTAAAAGCATAACTAGGTCTTTTAATAGTTTCCTAGCGCATTCTACCATCTATATTCCATACTCTTTCCTAAAACAGCAAACATGTTTTCATGGATTGATAAAATCTCAAGATCTGTGATACTGAAAAAGTTTTAAAAAGGTTTATAATTACAAAACGTGGCAATACATTATATAAAGAGCCCTGATGACATGTTGGGAATAATAATTAATCTGTGTACAATTTTCTCCCAGTGCACCGCTCGGTTGCATAAGGCGGTAAAGCGAGTCTGGGCCTTAGTCTTTTCTCGCCGTGTCTGTGGCCGGCATATCAATGAGAGGAGCGGGAGATCGGATGCGCGTGTGGACGCCAACGCCCACGTACTGCACGTACGGCTGCCAGCTGGTCCGACTGGAACCCACTCCCCTCCTGAAATCCGCCGCTTGGTTACTCAATTATCGACACTTCCGAGTGCCGGACGAACGCACTTTAACCCCCGCTGGAAAGTGAAAGCGATTTGCGGTTCGGTTTATCTTCTCAGTTGTCATTGTCGGCATGGTGGGGGGTATTATCGGGAGCAGTGTCAAGATTAATAAATACCAGTAGCAAAGGTTTACCACCACGGAACGGAAAATCCCAGTACTCTCCAATGGGGGAAGGGGGAAGCCGTAGAAAAATCGGTTAGGGAATTCCATTCCACATTTCGATACGCACAGCTCCAAAAAGGTGAAAAGTAATCCCCCAAGTTTAAGGTTAATCTCATTAGTGCTACTGATGTTTCAGTAAGTTTTCTGAAGTTTATAGAAGTGCAAGAAAGTTGTGAGTCTCGCTGCATTTTAAATATTGGATGTCATTTCTCATATCTATACTATCCAATAACATTTCCTTTATATTGTTACTATTATATTTAATTATAGAGTCTTTTTGTTTAAATAATATTAGTCTTTTTTAAACCAAAAAAATAATGGACAGTTAAAAATTATAGACAATAAGCTTAAGCAACATCGCATTTAATTTGATTTTGCAGATCTTAATCAATAAATACATATAATATAACAGAAATCAACCTGTTGATCCGATAATATAAAGACAAAGCAAAAATAAAAACAAAAAGCAAAAGAGCGGTGACAAAGTGATTTAAAAAATGTGAGGCCCGAGTGGCCTCCGTTTTATCATCGATTGCGACACATTTTGGGGTCTCATGAATATGCAATGGGGTCGATGATGCGACCCCTTTCTCTGCCCGATTCCCCCTTCCCTCGCCCCCAAAATCTCTCCTCTTTCTCCGCCCTTTGGGGTCCCTCCCGCCCATCCATTATTATCCAATTTATTTAATGGCCTTTATTGGCATTCGTCTCTTGGGCGCATTTTGTCATCTCTTCCGCATTGATTTGCCTTCGCCAGCTGTTTTCCACACTCTTTTTGCCCTTTTGCTTCTGCATTTACATTGGGTAATTTCGATATGCAAATTTTCCGTTCGATTTGTTAAGAAATTGAATTCATTATGACATAATAAACAAAAAACCACTGGTTTGGCTGGATCTGATCGTATCTGATTGGATATAAAGTGTTAATTTTGTGGACATCCGAATGGTTCGTTCAACTCTTCACAGTTTACCGAAAATAAAAATCCTTAAAGCGACTTCCGGTTAATCCGTTAGCAAGGGTTATACTCGTAATTCGTATAATTTACTTGCGTACTTTGTTTGACCAGAGAGAGTTGAATGCACCCTCGATAATTCGGTTTATTTCGGTTCGGTTTATGGTGTTTTTGTGAGGGATCCGCGCATTTGCGGATTTGAATTTTTTATTTCTTGGTTTCAAATCGTTATCTTGACCATTATGTCCTTCATAAAGAGTTTCCGTTGTTCCCTTTTTGTTGACGTCTGCATATATATTTTGGAATATATATAGGCTGGCTATCGGCTGTGTTGATATTGAATCTTTATACTTACGCGAGTAGCTTTCATTTGTTTATCAAGCTCATTTATTTATATACGATTTGACCGTGACTCAGTTTTCACTCGGTCTATCTTTTTCCGTCTGGTGGATTGTTTTCATTATGCGGGGGTATAGCGAAATTCCCATTAATTCATTCGATGAGTTGATGTAATGCAATTTTAACGCATTTCGAGGGTCTCCGAAAAAGAAATTCGCTATATAAATATCACTTTACTCATACGAATAGCTGATTAACCGATTCTTGGAACTCAATCTCTGTGTTTTGCTTCGGTTGGTTTTTCCCTATATCACAGTCCAGTAAATGGGGAATACTTTATATGCGAATTATTAATATATGTATTACAGGTTTTATATAATTTTCTCACACTTCTGTACAATTGTTTTCATTGTTTTAACTGCGACGCATTTTCTGGTACTTTTCATTGCCGGTTAATAAAAGTAATAGAACGATAACTTCTCTTATCTTAACGTGTTCTGGTTTTCAAAATTCCTAGTTTTACGTCAGTTGCCTATTGGAATGCAAGTTTGTATTCAATGGACTAGCACTTTAAATATAAATATAATAAATAATAATAAATGATATTTATTCAATTACAATTCCTTCATAAATTGATTTAATTTTTGAATTTCCTAACTGTCGCATGGCAAATTCACGTGAATTCATTTTCATCTATTGACTGTGAAAAGTTAGATGGGAAATTACGAAGAATTTGCCACATTTAGCACTTGCAATTGATATTTGAAATTTCAGCCAATTAAATTAGGCGCTAAATTTGCAGTTTGAGAAGCGGGAATTGTGCAGAAATTGAATTCAATTGATCGGTAGTTCCCAGCTCAGGAGCTGTTTTTCCAGACGTATCTCAATTAACCGATGACAGCAGGTGCCGGGACCAAATTGAATCGTTAGGGAGGTCGTGACTCTTGGCCCGGGACCCACCTCATTTGCCAATTTTAGACACTGCTGTTCTCAATTGGCGAACGCGAATGCGAATGTCTAATTGAAATTAAAGCGAAGCCAGCAGCAGCAGCAGCTGTCAAAAAGTAGAAATGTAAAAGGCGTGCGAATATTCAATGTCAAGTGCGTGTTTCAGCGAGAATCCTTTGCGTCAGCAAACTCGTCCTGCCTTTGGTCCTTCGAGTGCAAAGGCCTTGGGGCCAATAGGGCCAGATATTCGCATAGATATAGATACACTGGCAGGCTGTCTGGCCTGTGTCCTTGCCGTTGGCTGCCCTCAAGGATAACTGGGCTGAACGGGGTGGGAAAAACAGCCTGTTGCGCGTGGCGAGGTCACCACTACGGACATCTGTGACGTCAGGCAGATGTCCTTATGGTCAGATGGAGAAAATCACAGCCAGCATGGCCATTTCGAGCTGAAAAGCGATTTAATTTTCGGTTTGCATAAATTGAAGTCAAAATTTGAGTACACATTTCATTTAAATTGTAAGCTTTGTGACACTGTTATTAAAAAGTTTTAATTTTTAACAAAAATTAAAATAGGAATTACTTGTTCATTAAAAACTAAAACATTTGCTTATAACAACTAAATTTATCTTATGAGTTAACCCTTTTTCCTAAGCATATAATAATAATCTAACTTAAAAAATGGGTTATCAAATTGGGTTAGTCTAATTATGGCTATTAATAAATTATTAAAATTTGTTGTTAGGACCTCTTAGATAATTTCCTAAAATATGGACAGAGCTTTGTCAAAAATATAAAATAAACTAAGTCTCAAAACTATATTAATATTCATCATTTTTTTTTTTTTTTTTTATAAAAGTACAAATACCACTTATAAAAACAATAGCAGTTTCTTTCAGTTTGCAATTAGAAAGTTGAACTCATAATATCTCATTGCTCTTAATGGAAGGCTTAAGCCGTAATTCTCGGACGTCAGTTTGAGTACTTCCTTTTATGATTTGCATTTTGAGTTCACTCTGGCGTCATTGGTTTTCTTTTCAACTGGAATTGAAAGTGGTTCTCACCCACATCAAGTCGAGCAGCAAATTTGGTTTCACCTCCATATGTGCGATACGGCTCTATATCTCTAGATGTCTGTATGACTATATATCTATATGTGTGGTGTTTCTGTTATCGCCCGTAAACAGCAACTTGCTCTTTGGTGAGGGGAGGGGTTACTCACCCTTAATTAGCTGATTGAACACAAACCAGTTGAAACAACAATTAAAATACTTGACAAAGGCAGTTTCCAGCCATTCGTTATGCAAATAACTTGGTGGATAAACACAAATGTGCTCAGATATTAACAAAGTCGGATATTAATCCAAAGGTGTGGTCTGTTTTAGGAGTAAGCAGTGTCAAAGAACCCTTGCTCGCAACGCAACAAATGCTGTTTTGCTGCATTTTGCACGCCAATCAATTCCACAAATGTTTGTTATATTTCTACCTGAGTTTAAATTTGCCAGAATATAAAGTGCAAATAAAAGTACCTAATATTTTATCACGACTGCTGCAAACACTTGCCATATTCAAGAGTCTTCGTTGTGATTGCGTTTCGCAATGAATAAATCACGAAGTATACTTTTTATGTTTTTGCAAAAATGTTTATATTTTAGCTTGGCAAGAAGTGCCATCGAAATCCTTGGAGTCTTGTACCTCCTCCAACTTCTCCCCGTTCCGCTTGGCTCGAAACCAGCTTAAAATTTTTAATTACCATTTAACTTTTGCCTTTTTGTCAGCTGGCTGTTGCCGGGGTTTTTAACTCTTTAATTACATTGTGGATTTTGTTAAATATTTTATGTATTTATGAGGCATGTAAATGGCTTTTGATAATAATTCATCATAAACTTCAAGGCTAAGTAAATGCTGCTTTTCAGTGAGAAATATGTGTGACGCGGTTTAGGGACTATGTAAATACTATACACACATTTTAAAGTGGAAATATTTTAATCATAATATTTGTTAGGGCATATGGTTGATAAGAAATAATTCTGACAACTTTTGGGGGGAGCTCCACACAATACCATTTTTAGGAAATTATAATTTATTTAAAGCATTTTCCAAATACTTTGTTTATCAATGCTTATGATAATAAAAATAATTATAAAAATGGTATTGTGTGGAGCTCCCCCCAAAAGTTGTCAGAATTATTTCTTATCAACCATATGCCTTCTTTCCTTATCCGTTCTATATGGGACCTTTTCATATATAGAACTTCCAGAACCCCCTATCGTACCCCCTGAGAACCACTCGGTTTCCAAATTGCGACGCTAATTAATGGCTACAACGACTGGCACTTACAAAAAGTGCCTGGCGTCGACAACGTTTTGGCCAGCGTCGTCATGACGGCCAACAGAATATGGGAGCGAGAAGGGGAATTCCGCGGGGAGTTGGGGTGGATTATTGGGCAGTCATTGAACTATTTACGCATGGCCTTGCTCAATTTATATAATTTATAATTCTCAATTAGATTTCTTATTCGTTTTTTTCTGCCACGGCTATGCCATTCCCCATAATGTGGCTCTGTTCTGCTGTATTTGTGCGGCTGAAATAGAAGTCACAACACACGCCAGAGTGTGAACCTCAAACATTTTTAGAGCTTTGCCCATTTAATTGTTGTGTAAACAACTGGCAAAACAAAAAACGAAAACAAACTTTACCCTTGGGCCTATGACGAAATGTAAAAAAAAGAACGAATACGATATTCTGCATCGATTCATCGAATCGCGTGGGGTGATTCATTCATAACCACTCACTTGCATTGGCTCATATGGAATCATTATTACTTTTCATATTTCATGGCGTAAGTGCACGGAGAAAAACTAGGGAAAATAACTAGTCAATTCTTCGATTTTTTATAAATATATTTATTTTATTAAACAAATCATTTTAAAAATTAAATAGAACAACTCTATTTTTATATGTATTACACAACATTATACAAATTATAGATTTGTGATATTTTCTAATTTACAAGATCTGATAGCATTTTAGAATTGGGGTCACTGAATAAGAAAGAAAAAAATCTGATATCATTCTGGAATACTTTTAAATTTTTTCAGTTCTTAGAATTTAAAATTTTATGAATATCTTTTTTTTTTATTTGATATATTTATAGACTTTTTCTCTGTGTGAAAATCTAACTGGTATCGTAATTAGTCTTTGTTGTGGCACAAATTTCCCTTGAACAATTCGCCAGCTATACTAGCCTCATATAGTATATTCGAATGTGAGTTAAAGTTTGGTGGACGCCCGCCGCCTCGAACACCTCGAATACCCAAAACCTCCGGCTCACCGACTGACTACCTCTAACTCACAGCCCAGCGATAAACCTGCCAAACTGCGCAGTTTTCAGTTTTGAGGCGGGGAGTCAATGCTTTTGACTCGGACTCGACGTGTTTACCTTTATAATAAACACATTTCGTTTCGTGCATTTGTTTCCTTTCCACCACGGCCAGCTGCTCTTGCCGCTTTCAGTATTTGAGTTTAAGCGGAGCACATATGCGAAACACTGGAACAACTAAACAACTGAACAACTCACACAAAAGCCCGGCGAAAACAAGTTCAACCGCCGATAACTTGCTTTATCGCCAGGCTTTTCGTACTCTTCCCTTCCCCCATCTTATTATATTTTTTTTTGTCTGGTAAATCTCGTGCGATTTGTTGGGGTTGGCAGCCCCGCTTAAGTAGAGCCACGTGATTTAATGGATCATTGAGATTTCAGGCACATATTGCAGCTAAGCCCACTTGTTGCATGTGGGATGGGAAAAAGCTCATCTAAGATTGCATCATCTTGATAGGTAGGCTTCCTCTTTGCTGTTTTCTTATATGAGGCATCAAATTTGTATTCGTAGTATCAGCTTACAGCACAGATTGCGAAATCGATGCTATGCGATGCGATCTTACAGCGGCGATCAAACTAATAGTACCAGAACTAAATATAAGTATTTCTTTAAGTATTTATTTAATAATTAAAACAAACTTGTATTAATGACTACTTTGCGTATGAGCGATATTATATTTCATCCATCTATATTTCTTATAATTCATGTTTGTATTAAAAGAACATGGTTTTTCCAATAATAACATCGTAACAGATTCTATTTCGGTACTATCTTTCTCACCATATAGTGTGATTTGCTATTTCGAACGTCATTGTAAGTCCCCAGTATTTACATACGTGATTTGTGGATCTGTTGTGAAATCAACGAAAATTAGTGGTGCTAATTAAGCCGGTCGTCTGTATGCCTGAATGATAGCTTCTACGTGTTTAGTGGCTCGTTGAGTCATTCTTATCGGCCATGTACTACCATATACTAATACCTCCATCACAATCCCCCAATCCCACCACCACCACCACCACCACTCACTGCAGTTGTCACACGATCCCTCAAGTTCAGCGATTGCCCATAATAATTTGTTGCACTTGGCAAGCGATAAGCTTGGGGAAACCGGGAAGGGGGCAGCTCTTATCTACGGCCAGTTACTCATACAAATTTCATCTCCATTTTATTTTTACAGGCTGATGACAAATCCCTGCTGGCCCGCTTTTTTCATGCGGATCGATCGCTCACAGCGGTGGCCAGCGAGTTGGACAGCTTCGATGGACGAGCGGAACCGGATCGGTGCACCAGACTGGTCAGCAGACTGCGCCAGAACCAGGTGGGTTCTTAGGACCAGAATATAATTTATATATATACTTATATCCCTTTCTTTCTGCAGGACAAAGTGCTGGCCATCACGAACTTGATAATGGAGGAGCTCCTCGGTGAGGATCGAGATCCTCGCGCCTTTCGCGCCAAGTTCCCCGAGGAGGTGCTCCAGGAGAATCTGGCCGGGCAGCTGTGGTTCGGTGCCGAATGCCTGGCTGCTGGCTCCTCGATCATGAACCGGGAGACGGAGAGCAAGGAGATGCGTCCACTGGCCCAGGCGGTGACCAAGAGTTTGGGCAATGTTCGAGTTCTGCTCAGGGATCAGTGTTTAAAGAACAATGTGCCCAACAGCAAGACACTGCACCTGGACCTGAACGACTCCACCACGGAGCAGCTTTATGAGAGTCTGAAGATATTTGATCGACTCTTTGCCGAGTTCGAGTTGAGCTATGTGAGTGCCATGGTGCAGGTGAAGTCCCGCCATGAGTACGAGATGCAGCAGTGGATAGGTGTGCTCTTCTCGGAGACTCTGCAGAGGGCTCTGAAAATCGGGCTGCTCGACCAGGACATGGTGGATGCCTTCGATCCCGGCCTGATGTTCTCCATTCCACGGCTGGCCATTGTTGCTGGTTTGGTGGTCTATGCCAAGGGACCGCTCAACATGGACATGCCGGGTGATCAGCTTTCGGAGATGTTCCGTCCCTTCCGCACCATCCTCATCAAGATCCGTGATCTCCTGCGCAACCTGAACAACCAGGAGCTGTATCAGCTGGAGAAGCTGCTGTGCACCAACGAGGACATCAACACTAAGGTGGGTGTGGATTGAAAGTTTGTGGAAATGGATTTTAAAATGTAATTCATTTTCTTTCTTAATACCAGGTGCCTCTCGGTTCGAGCAGCATAGAGGCGCCCAGTCCGGAGCACAGCTCCCATCCTACGACAAGCAGCAGCCAGAACCAGAATAACAACAACAGCAGCAACAACAACCACAGCAGCAGCACCACCACGACAACAACCACCGCGGTGACAACAACTACGCACAGGACTGTGGAGCGGCTGGTGGATCAGCGAAACAACAACAACAATAATAGCAACAGCAACAGTAGCACCAATCCTGCCGGAGAGGGAGCTACGCTGCGCACTCCGTCCATGTTGTCGCTGTCGCCCACCAGCACGCCCACCGCCTCGCCCGCCCCTTCGCCCACGCCCTCGCACTCGATAGCCTCTACCTCATCGGCTGCCACCAGCTCCACGAATCCGCCAGCGGACTGGAGCGATGGCGATGATGAGGACGAAGAGGACGAGGAGGAGGATGAGGATGAGGATCTAGAAAGCAGTGACGATGACACGGACGAGGAGCAGCTGCTCAAGGACATTGTGGCGGCTGACTGTGCCTCCGGTTACCTCATACCCAACACCAATCTGGGAAATTTGCTGCAGCCCCAGGAGGTTCCTCTCACGGACAACTTCGTGGCCAGCGAAGATGATGAGTACGGAACGGGGGAGCAGCAGGGCCAAGCAGAGGAGGAGGAGCCCAGCACCAGTGCTGCCATGCTGGCGGCCACCCGCACCTTGCAGCGGCTGCGCCTGCCCAGCAGCGACACCGATCCTTTTGCCGAGCCCACGACAATCAAGGCGTCCGAGGAGCAGATGCAGCAGCAACCGGCCTTGCCAAGCGGACGCCATCGGGAGAGTCACAGTCAGCGGTACCATCAGCGCCACCACCAGCACCACCACCATCATCATCACCATCACTCACATCAGCATCAGCACCGCCAGCCGCATCCGCATCGCACAACGCGCAGTGCTCGCAAACGATGCAGCCTGGAAGCGCCCGAGGCGGAGCCAATTCAGCTCGAGAGGGAGCAGAACCTGGCCAGCGGCAACACCAGTGCCGCCTCCTCGCTGTCCGACGATGTGTCGCTGGCCATGCGCAATACCACGGCACGCCTCAAGTTCAAGTAAGTAAGGGTGGTCAGAATAAGCTTGTAGAATTTATGTTTTTTAAAAGAAAATATTTAAAATGGTTTTAAAGCAGCATTTTAATTTTTTATTGTGATTGTGAATAATAAGATTATTTTTAGGACAAATTTATTATTATTTCCATAAAAATAAACATAAAATATATGGTGTTTGAATAAACGTATTTAATGTGTCATAAATGAGACATACATTGCTTCCAAGAAGCCATAAAAACCACACAATTATTATTTAAGGTTTTTAATTGTTCATAAAGTAACCATTTATGATAAGGCTAATAATTGTTCCAAAATCAAAACAAAAAGAATTTTCTTGGAAATAATCATTTAAAGCATTATAACCATTGGATTGATAGCTTATATTTTTGTTTGAAATTAGCTGTATCATATTTTAGCGGTGCCTTAAAAATGAAACACTCTTAAACTAATTATTTTTCCATCCACAGGAGCACCGAGAACCTGCTGCACCGCCTGTTTGTCTGCATCGCCGGGGTGGCCGACCAGCTGCAAACGAACTTCGCCTCCGATCTGCGCCAGATTCTGCGCAGTGTATTCCTCATGAACATGTCGTCCGCCCAGGAGGAGATCGACATACCGGAAAAGACAAAGGAGTCGGAGCTGTTCGAGTTCCGGGCCTCCGAGAACGATGTGATACAGGAGAGCGCCGGCTCCAACCAAAGCATTTACTCAGCAGAGGAGGTGAATCCCGAGCTGGACAATGTGTTCAGCGCCGGCGGTGGCAACCAGGCCACTGGCCAGCGCCATTCCGCCGGCGCCAGTATGCAGCGAAATAATACCATTGATCTGGTGGGCCAATCGAGCGACGGCAGTCCCAGTGGAGCAACGATGGCCACCAGTCGTTCGCATGTGACGCGTAGCCGGAGTCTCGGGGATCAGGAGGCAGCCAGCACGGCCACCAGCAGCAGTGCACACTTGCGTCAGCAGGAACAGCAGCAATTGCAGATCCAGCTGCAGCGGCAGCGCAACAATTCCGTGGGCAGCAATACACCCTCCAGCGCCTCCTCCACAAGCTCCAGCTCCGAGCAGAACTCCCCGGTGAGCGCCAGGAGCGGCAGTCGCCGGCGCCTGCAAAGCAACAACGAAACCCAGATGCCCTCCTCGGCCACTTCCGGCTCAGCCACGCTCTCTCCGCCGGCCTGGATTCCCGATGGCAAGGCACCGCGCTGCATGGCCTGCCAGACGCCCTTCACTGCCTTCCGCCGGCGCCACCATTGTCGCAACTGCGGCGGCGTCTTCTGCGGAGTCTGCTCGAATGCCTCCGCTCCGCTGCCGAAATACGGACTGACCAAGGCGGTGCGCGTCTGCCGGGACTGCTATGTGCGCGAGGTGCACTCGGGTGGACGCATGGGTGTCCAGGGGGTGCAGAGTGTCCAGAGCGTCCAGGCCACCGCCTCTTAGGATTGGCCCATGGCGCTAGCCGGCGCAGCTGACGACCAAAAATATGGCCGAATTGGAGGAAAAGCAAACTGTGAATCGCAATTGTTCCGCAAACATTGTTTTCTTTATTTTATACGTAATCCTAATCCCATGCCAAGGGGCCACATGACCACAGCCAGGGCTCGCGCATATAGATCATATATATCTTAAATATATATAACCATAGCTATATATTTT
Source organism: Drosophila subpulchrella (assembly GCF_014743375.2). NCBI lineage: Eukaryota > Metazoa > Arthropoda > Insecta > Diptera > Drosophilidae > Drosophila > Drosophila subpulchrella. Next base: position 16,118,578 of record NC_050609.1, read on the forward strand.
TATTTCCAAAACAATGACCAACTAAGCGTCTATCAAACGAGTGTACAATAAAGCTTCAATCTGTACTAACGCGACATTTGTTCATATCAAAAGATAGCGCCAGCTATAAGTTTGGCCTGCATTTTTTAAGAATATCACATTTTGTTTTCTGTTCTTCGTTTTGTTTCGGGGCTTAGGGGTAAGCACCTTTTAGTGTGGACAAGAATTTTCTACGCGTAAGCTTTAACCTTGCAAAATCCTTCGTCACTAGCCAGGGCCTTACTATATATTGCAGTTAAAGATATAGATAAATGTATATTTTTCTAGCGTTGAGTAACTTTGTGCGAGCGTATCAAGCTGATTAGTAGCCGTTAATTGTAGCAGAAATTTTTGCGAAACATTTTTTGTGATTTATCGTAATTTAATATGTATTAATTCCCTTATGTTAAATCGTTTCTATCTGACCTAGCTGGAATAAATAAGTACGTAGATGTATGTGGCAAGATGAAATCCTTAAATTGAATTTCAACAATAATAAAAACTTCATTACCACTAAAGATAAACATATATATATATATTTTCTGATTCAAACTTGTATAAAGAATGTAACGAACGAGAAATCTGTATATTGAGTTTAAGATATATACGCAATTTTATGCTTAAATAAAAATCAATCAAATCAACATGCCTTTTTTTTATTGGTTAAGGGGATATATGATCACAATGTATTACACTAATACGTCACACTGATACACTTTAGTTTTTCCGTTAATTTTTAATTAATTTTTTTTTGTTTGGTTTCCTTGAGGATTTCTTCGTTATCCTTTGCTTATTGATACCCCGAGGATGAAACTGTTGCAGCAAAAGTCGTCCAGGATCTTGAAGATCTCTTCGGCTCACTCCAAGTCCGTTTCAATGATGAACTTCGAGGAACGCTTTCGGGATAGTATCGACCCGGCGCAAATAAATCTGATGCTCGATCTTGACGATGGCTTCTTTGCCGACTCCTACCAGCTTGTCCAGAGTCTCAGCGACCGCAGCCCCTTTCTGGCGGCCAAGTTCAAGTTGTATGTGGACATCCTCTCCAGACTTCACGGCCACTATTGCAATGAGGTGGACCAAGGAAAGGCACTGCAGCTGAAGGTGAAAACGGCGGACGAGAAGCTAAAACTGGCCCTGAAGACCACGGCCACCTCGGAGGCGATGATGGAGAGCCTGCGCGAGTCCTTGGAGGAGTCCTGGCGAAACGAGGACGCCACCAAGAGTCGAGGGGAGGCCATGCAGATGCAACTGATGTCGCTGGTCCAAACCGATCAACCCACTTCAAACAGGACAGTGAACGATGCACCGATAACCAATGCGTGAGTTCTTTAAATCTATTTAAAAATGAAATATCTATCTAGCTTCTATTTTTTCCAGCAAGGAGGCCCACATCCAGCGCTTGGTTTTCCGGGAGCGGGACCGCCTGGCCGCCGAGCTGAAGGACTACCAGAAGCGCCTGCAAACGAATCGCCTTTACTCCGAATCGCTGGAGGGGATGCTAGACGTATCCAAGGAGATGATCAGCAAGCTAAATTCTCGGGTGAAGCAAATTGAAAGTGAGAACTTTCGACTGGAGCACAAACTTAATGTGGATCAGGATAAGTACGAGGATCGGCTGTTGCATCTTAACAAGGAGCTGGCTCATGTAGTGCAACAAAACCAGGAGCTCCAGGTGGTCGACAATACGTTGGCAGAGCTGGTGACCTCCAATGATGCACTGAAGCTGCGCAACGATCGTCTCCAGCGGGATAACTATAATTACGCGAAGTCCCTTCGCCTGCTGGAGGATGACAAGCAGAAGCTATCCATAAACCTCAAGGCGGCCGAGGGATTCAAAGATGCCCAGAGGCGAAATATCGCCGATCTTGACTTGTCCCGCCGCGCAGCTGAGCGGGATGCCAAAAAGAAGGCCGACGAATCGCTGATCATGGAGCGACGATTCCACCAGCTGTCCAAAAAGAACGCAGAGCTTAATGATCAGGCTCTGGTTAATCAGTGAGTAATAGGATAATAATTTTTGAATTTCCTAAAACCCTTCTTGTAGAAACGAGATTAAGGTTCAGGAGAAGACGATAATGGTAGCCACTGCCAAGCTGGACGAGGCCATACGCCAAAAGGACGAAATCGGTCGATCCCGGGACAAGCTGAGAGTCGAGATCAGCCGTCTGAACGACACGGTGGCTGGAGTGCGTCACGAAATCGCTACTATTCGCCACCAGATGCAGGATCTGCAGAACGACCTTCATCGGGCCAACAAGCAGCTGGACGATAAGGACGTGCAGGTACAGAAAATAGCCCGTGAAAAGAAGGAGCTGAGCGTGGAGCTCAATGACGCCTACAAGAAGATAGACGGCATCGAAGGTGGGTACTCCTAGAAGAAAACTGTTCCCATTTTAAATGTATTTTTCAGAGATACTTGCCCTGAAGTCCGAGCGATTGGAGGCCCTTCAGGTGGAAGTGCAGCAAAAGCAGGTGGACTTCGCGAACGTCAAGAAGCAAATGGAGATCATCCACTCGGAGAAGGTTATGCTGATGAAAACAATGGACATGTGCTCGAGGGACCGCTCCGTGCTACAGAACAATGCGACCAAGCTGACGCACCAGCTCAACCAGATGACCAGTGCGCTGTCCATTAACGAGAAGGAGATCTCCACTCTGGGCAACCAGATTGAGCAGCTCAACCGTACCGTCAAGCAGAAGCAGAACGAGATCCATTCCAAGGGTCGGCTCCTGACCAGCACACGGTCCGATCTCCGGGAGATGAAGATCCGGGTGGAGCAGGCTCAGCACACCATTGACACCGATGAGAAGCGCTTCAAGAGCATGGCCTGTGCCCTCGAGGAGGTCACCAAAGAAAAGAGTCTGGTGGGCCTGCAAATGGTCAGGAGGAATGATGAAGTGCGCCTGCTAAGGGAGAAACTGGAAATGATGCAGAAGGCCATCGATCGGGGAACCATGCAGTACAACCAGAGAATCGAGGACATCCGATTGCTCAAACTGGAGGTGGTCAATCTGCGATCATCGCACGAGTGCATGCAGCGTGAGGTGGGCAACAAGGCGGCCATGCGCCATGATGTGGTCCGACTGGAGCGGCAGCTCAACCGGGAGAGGCTCAGGGTAACCGCCTACTCGGAGGAGCTGGCCCGCCCCTGTCGCATCCACCGCTGGCGAGTCCTGCTCGGAAAGGATCCGCGGCGTTTCGAGTTGATACGCAAGAATCAGCATCTTCTGAAGCGTAACATTCGCATATCCGTGGAACGGGATAATAAGGCCAAGGAACTGGCGGATTTTATGCGCGTGCACGAGGAATTCAAGCGACAGATTAAGCATCTGCCCGATCCCAGTGTGCTCCAGAAGCTCTGCGCCCAGCAGCGCATAAATCGCCGCCAGACCCGTCAGATAAAGGCAATGAAAGCCGAACTTAGGATCAATGATATCGATCTGAAGGCGAGGGAACGCCTGATAGAGGGTTTCCAGGAACAGCTACGCCTGCATCATCAGAAGAATCCGGAGTCCGCTATTTGTATGGAAGATTTTAAGGTTCCCACTGCTAAGACGATGGACAATAAATACGTGGATCATGTATTCGACTTTACGTCCACCTGCGAAGATAAACCTGAATCAAATGAGGGATTTAGATTACATATAAAAGGTTCCAGGTCCACTATCGGTGGGGTATCTTTTACACTTTGAAACAATTTAAAATAAATCATTTCTATAAAATATTGCTGATATTTATATCTTTTGTATAGAAAATATTGCACCTTATACATATAATATTTACCTTTTCAGGAGGAACTTGAAATGATATTACTTAAAGTAAACTGGTGACCATCTTAAAACCAGCACCCAGAGTCCTAGGCAGTTGGGCTGGTGCCGAATAGCAATGCATCTGCTCTAGCAACTGTCGCTCCTCCAGGAGCTTCTGCTTGTGCTTCTTCTCCTCCAGAAGTTGCGTTTTGGTTAGCGCCAGATTAGCCCGCATCTCCTCCAGCTTTTCCTTCTTGGACTTCTCATCTGCCTCCTTGGCACTAAGTTCAGCCTTTAGCACCCTCAACTTGCGATCCTTGGCGGATAAATTAGCCTGTTACGGAATGGGAAATAAGATTTTACTTTATATAATAATCCACTCCAGACCCACCTTTACGCTATTGAGCTCCGCCCGGACTTTGTGGCTGGGTAACTTAAGCATGAATTCCCTCAAAGCCGCGTAAAGCTGCTGGGCCTCATTCAAGGCTCTTTCCTGCTCCAAGGCAGCCACGTTCTGCTGAAGCAACTGCCTTCGCAGGATACTGATACGCCCGAGGAGATCCATCTTTTCCGGATCCTTGCCGCTTAGGAGTCGCCAGCGGTGGACGTTCATCGGTGTGGCCATCTCGTCCTGCAAGGCACGAGCCTTGATCCTCTCCTGGTTGAGCATGCGGTGCATTTGGAGCAGTTCCTGCCGCAGATCCGCTGCACTCTCCCTGTCCGCCCGCAGGACATCTCTTTCCGTTCGCAAATTCTTTATCTCCACCCCCATCAATCGCATATCATCCTGACACTGGCTGCACTGCCTCTGGGTCTGATCGTACACGGTTTGGAGATTCTCCTGGCTGTGCTTCAGTCGCTCGTACTCCTCGTTGCGTTTGGTCAGCGCCGCACTGATAGCGTTCTTCTCGTTCATCAAGTTATCCACATCCTTGCGCAGGCGCGCCAACTTCTGTTCGTCTTCTTGGAGCGACTTGGCATGACGATCGTTTTCCTTGCGCTTGTCCAGTAGTTCCGCCTTGGTGTGCTGCTGACCCAGTTGGGCGTGCCGGATATCGTTGCGCAGAAGGCGGCGCTCCTTTTCCATGCGATCGATCTGCAACTGTAGCTTGGACATCTCGGCATCCCGGTAGCCGATCTTTGCCTTGAGTTTCTCGACGTGCGCCTGAAGGTTTACCAGGTGGTCACGAAGCTTTTGCCGCTCCTCGTCGGCCACCTGGACACTGCGTTGAAGGGTCTGGCGCTCGGCAGCAAGGACATCGTGCTGCTGCTGGAACTTGGAGCACTTTGCCTCCAGATCACTGATGGTGCGTTTCAGTTCGATCTCGTAGTTCTCCTTCAAGTGCATCTCGTCTAGGAAAGATTGGAATAATTACTATTAAATAAGGACATTAAATTCGATACCATACTTTGCAGCGCATCCAACTTGTCTATCCAGTGCTGAATCTCATCTAGTTTTTTGGTCTTCTCCTTCTTCAGTTTGTTTGCATCCTCATTCAGTTTCTTTAGCTTGGTGTCCATGGTACTGATGGTGTCCTTGAGAGCACGCACTTCGTGTTGCGCCTCTTGGTGCAGTGCATTGCTCTGCTCGAGCTGCTGGTGCTCAGCCTGCAGTTCCCGCCTCAGGGAATCCCGCTCCTTGGTCAGGTTCTCGTTGTTCTTCTCGAAGTGGTGAACCACCCGGCGCATGGACTCCAGTTCCTTGTCCTGAGTGCCCAGCTGGGTTCTGTTAATGTATATTTTTGTAGTAAATATGAAATATATTAAAATTATCCTTTACTTCAGCCTTATGTTCTGCGTTTCCACTTCTCGTTTGGATTCATCTAGTCCCGCATATTTCCGAGCAATCGTCTCCTGGGACTTGGCCAGCTTTCCATTGTCCTGACGCACCTTAATCAGTTCATCCTCTCGCACCTTTAGCAGATTAATCCGTTGGTTGAGAGCCCGTTTATTCTTATCCCTCTCCTGCACTGTGTACTCCAGATCCACTGTGATCTTGGCCAGCTTATTGTTGGTGGCATTATGCTGGGTATTCAGGTGCTCTAGGTTCGTCTTCAGGGATAGGATCTGAAGGTTCTGACGCACTTTCACTTTGGTCAAGTGCTCGTTGGCGGACTTCATCTGGGAAATTTGCTCTTGGTACCGGGATTCTTCGCTCTTCATGGTGGAAAGTTCCTTGGCCAGGGCATCGCTCTTACGTTTTAGGTTACAGGCATCGCTGGAGGTTTCCTAATAAAAGAATCATGAATTGGATAATAAATAAAGTAACAACTGGCATATTACATCTAGTAATTTGAGCAACTCCTTGTTCTTGGCCTCCAATCCTTCAATGGTGCTGTCCAATTCCGTGGCATAGGTGCGCTGCAATTGCAACCGCTTGTTGAGATCGGCAATCTCTGCGGTGAGTCGCTCCCGCTCCTTGCCATCGTCACGCTTGCTCATGGCCAGCCGTTTCTCATTGAGATGGGCCACCATTTGCTCCGATTCATCCAGTTTCTCCCGGAGGCTTAAGACCTCGTCCTGGGCGGATTGTTCTCGGATTTGGGCAGCGTCCTTTTGCTTCCAAGCTCCCTCTACCAATGTAATTTACCACTTAATAAAGTTTATAATGTGAATTAGTTTTTTTTTTAGTTACCAATGACCCCTCGGAGCTCCTCAATGGTGGCCATGTCCATTTTAGTCACCCGAGCTGCATTTTCCAAACGCACTTCAAGGCTTTCTATCTCCTTTCGCAGCTCCTGGGATCGTTCCTTCTCTATTCGCAGATCGCTTTTATAGCGACTGCCACAAATGAGCAGCCTCTGGACATTGTCCGCATTATTGGGAGTATCCTTTTGCCGCAAAGCTTTGGTGGCCTATAAATATTAATATAATAATCAGTCTTTTCAAGTTGAACGCCTCTTATATCGTCACCTCGGGTATCTTCTCGCATAACTCCTTGAAGAAATCATCATCGAAATCATCTGGCACCAGTGGCTCATCTTCTGATCCTGAAGCCTTCGACATCCTTGAGTTTTTACTTTCGCCTGCACCTTATTGAACAAACTGATAGCCTTAACCTTGTCCTGGCAACAAGTTGCCATACCGGCACAGCTGCCAAGGGCAACAAAAAAGAATTTGTTTACTGCATTTTATTTAGGTAGTATGTATAAAAAGCGTCATTGTGCTCTTAGTCGCTATGGAAACAAAGTACATGCCACTGCATGTTCATGTGAAGTCATTTATAGCTATTGGATTTAAAAATTCCCTATGGCCTTTGAGTAAACTTTGGAATCTTGGGATAATTATTAAACTACATTTTACTAAAAATAAGCAGCTGACGCATACTAGTTACTTTGAGCTTAAAATTAAAGTAATAATTTAAGAGAGACTTGTTGGCATCACAATAGCTTCGATGTTGGGACTATGGCCACTCATCCTCAAAGGGAGCATCGTTAACCGTGTGGAAACTGAGGCCAGTGCCTTCAGGCTTGTGCCAGGAGGGAAGCAGAACAGTTCGCCAGAAAGATCTACAAAGAAGTCTTATCATAAAAGAGTTTTACATTGGAAAAAATTCAACTTGCCTGCCTCGCACCAGACCCAAAAACAGTTTCCAGTTCTTTTTAGTGCCAAAGTTGTAGGGATTGATGTAAATGCGTTGCTGCTGCAGGAGCCGTTTTGTCTCCGCTTCGTTGATGTGGGCCTCCACACTCGTTTCTCCGCGAGTGATGAGTTTGGCATGCCAGATGGAAAGGCTCCCGAGGGCCAAGACCACGGCCACATTTGTGAAGGCCATAAACCACAGGGCTCGTCGTCGACCAGGCGCAGGTGCATCCGTATCCAAAAGGGGTGTCGGAAGATTGTGTATTGCAGGCGGCAGCATAAACTCATCGTATTCATGGGGATGGGTCTGCAAAACGGAATGTATTGAATGATCTGCTTGCTAGTTGTGCCATAACTGTTTTACCACCGGAATGATGTGTCCACTGAGGTTAAACTTGACTGGTTGCCCCTCCAGGGGCTCAATCTCCGTCCAGGTTTCGCCATTGTCCAGCCACAGGTATTTGTGGCCAATCTCCAAGCCAAACAGAATGAGAAACAGGCATCCCAGAGTGGTGTACGTCATGTAGAGGAAAAAGTACCGATGGTTTCCATAGCCCACACAGTTGTTGAGCCAAGCTGTACATGGAATATATTAGAATACAGTTCAGGAAAGGAAAGAAAGTGCCGATACTCACGGCAGTGGTGATCCATCTTGAGGATGCAGCGATTGCAGACGGAGCAATGATGGGTCCTTGGTGGTTTGGGGGCTATGCACTTGCCACACATGCTAACCGCTTCCACCAGCGACACACCTTCCGGTGGATGACCCGCCGGCGTGATCACAGCCATAATGTAGTGGAAAACAACATTGAGCAACAGCCAATTGCCCACAACGAGCAGGAAATAGGTGACCAACTGGCTCTTGGCCCACCAAAAGGGCAAACCAATCCAGTAGGCAATACTAACCACTGAAGTGGTCAGGGCAGCTACTCCAACCACAAAAAACTGAAAGAGGAATATAGATATTAATTATGTATATTTCAAAAATGTTTAAAAGAAGGTTACCCTACATTTCTTTGAAAATTTATGATTTTTCTAGATTTAAAGGAGATTTTAAATGGGTTTGTTGGAAGTAATTTGAAAACTTTTTAAGAATTTAAACAATTATATCAACGGGATGTTATAAAATAACTTTAGAGTTACTAATTAAAAATCAAATATAGAAATGTTTGGATCATAATGGATTAATGAATCATAATCTTTTCAGAAAAAGTAGGTTACTATGCAACTAAAAAAAATGTTATGTAGCTTAGTGTTACCGGTCCCAGGCAGTGAGTGTAGTTGTCGACGAACCAAAAAATGGGGGTCAAACAGACGTCGGAGGCGTAGGAGGAGTTCATGTGGGCGTTGAAAGTCAGGGAGTGCCAGCAATGTTTCATATAAGACCAACGAAGCCGGCATAAAGCGCTGTTAAATAAGTAAACAATAAACACAAACATTGGAATGAGTGTTCCAATTGGAAAGTGGGCAGTTCGAATCTTACAGCAACTCCTGACCAGAGTGGCCTCTCCATGTGATACGCGCCATTGTTATCTACGTGTCCTTGCCTCTTTTGTCTAACCTTTTGGTTTTATTACAGCATTTTTGGCGTTAAATAAACTTTTTTTGGCAAAACAATAAAGTTTGCACCGTTTTAGTGTGACCTTTTGTGTCAGAAATCCCTCAACCAGCTGTTGCCTATCGATTACCGACTATTTGACTATCGTTTTCTGTTCAACCAACGTTTGTTTTGCATTTTTCGGTGAAATTGTTAAATTTGTGTAAAATAACATGCGTTCACGGAGCAGGAGTCGCAGCCGGCAGAGGGAACGCCGCAGATCCGTTTCCAGGGATCGTTCCCGCTCGGAGAGAAGAACCTACCAAAAACCGCAGCCAAGACGATCAGTTTCCCGCGAGAGGGAAAGAGACAGGGAGAGGGAGCTCCACAGGGACAGGACTTCACATCGCAACTCCCGTCGTTCCAGGGAAAAGGAGGTGGTGTCTCGCCGCCACAGAGCCCGCTCCTCATCATCCAGCAGCTCCGGCAGCAGCAGTCGAAGCTCTAGTTCCTCCAGGAGCCCATCCAGAAGCCGAAAATCCCGCCCAAAATCCGTGGAACGATGGCCCAACGATCGTTTTCACGAAAACAACGACAGGCGGCAGAATCCCTTCCGGGGAAGGGCTCCCGAGGGCAGTTTCATTAATGACCCTGCAGAACCCTCGTCCAGATCGCAGCACAGAGGCCGAGGAGCCACCCAGTTCAAAGGAGATTCCAAGGCGATCAATGCCCGCCGGAACCAGAGAGTTCGCATCGCCGAGGAGGGCGTACCAGAAGTCTGGGGCAAGAGCCCATCTCGGCCAGAAAGCGACGAAGTGGAGCTGGTAAAGGGCTCCTACATGGGACCCAAGAAGAAAAAGAAGAAGGGCAAGAGCAAACACAAGAAAGCGGACAAGAAATCCAAGAAAAAGTCAAAGAAATCGAAGAAGAAAAAGAGCAAAAAGGAGTCCAGCTCCTCGGACGACTCCTCCTCCAGTTCATCTAGTAGCGAGGACAGCAGCGATGACTCCAGTAGCTCCAGTTCCAGCTCCGAAAGCGAGGATGAGTCCGAGGCGGAAGATGTTTGGCTGGAAAAGACTGCCGAGGGTGTCAAGAAACCCAAAAAGAAGAAGTCATCCACCAGCAAAAAGGATAAAAAGTCAAAAAAGAAGAAAAAGAAGCGGAAATCAGAGGCCGAGAAGTCCAAGAAGAGCTCCTCCTCCAGTGGCAGCAGGTCCAAGGCTAAGGATAGTGCCTCCCACAACGACGAGGACGTGGGTCCTTCACTGCGAACAGGTGGAAGCCTGAATCAAAAGGATTTCGGAAAGGCCCTGTTGCCCGGAGAAGGTGCCGCCATGGCTGCCTACATCGCCGAGGGCAAGAGGATTCCCCGCCGTGGTGAGATCGGCTTAACCTCCGACGAGATTGCCAACTTTGAGTCCGTTGGCTACGTGATGAGCGGCAGCAGGCATCGGCGCATGGAGGCGGTGCGTATCCGCAAGGAGAACCAGCTGTACTCCGCCGACGAAAAGCGGGCGCTTGCCATGTTCAGCAAGGAGGAGCGGCAGAAGCGCGAGAACAAGATCCTGTCGCAGTTCAAGGACATGATCCACTCAAAGCTGCAGGCCAAGGACAAGAAGTAGGCGAGCCATAAACTATATTCAGAAATGAGTGGATCTTTTGCTGCCCCAGACCCAACGAAACACCTAAACTTTATAAACTTTTAAAAGCAATCATAATAAAAAAAATTGTAAATTACATTGAAGATTTCCTGGCTTAACCAGAAAAGAAATTTGTACTTACTCACTATTTGCAAACATAGGACCGAAAATATATTCTTCTATAAATCACTGGAACATATACTTTTATAATACTAATCATCAACCTGACAGTACCGAATATTAAAGTAATTATCCAATTCTATTTAAGAAACCCTTTTTTTAAGTGTTTAAAAAACAGGCACCCTGTTTCCGGCAGAGGAATACGCCAAACACACTCGGTATTTTATCGTCTGGTCACACTGCCGCGATGCTCGAAAACGTGGGGTTGAAAAACCTTTGACTGAAGCTGCGCCAATTCCCCAATTAAACCGCAAAGTTTGCACAATTCGGCGGTTACCTCGATGTCTGCACTTATTTACCAGACCCATTAACCGAATTCCGCGCGACGGAGTGTGAAGTTTCGCGAAAAGACTCATCTGCAAGGGGGTGGTGTTGGTGCGAACGAGACGGCAGCTGGCGAAGGCCGGAGCAAAACAAACGTAACGCTAACCGGCGGCAAAGAAGAAGAAGAGCAGGAGCAGATAAGCCGAATACAATTGAAAAAAATACATTAATAAATACAAGCACACACACGGAGGCACACCCACAAACACACACTCGCTTCGTTTAATCAATTAACGGGACAACGGCCGAAGAAACCGTTACAGTTCGTTTTCAGACGTCGCGTGCGAAGATTGTGTCACCCAGGCAGCGGGATAATAATAAAAGCGAACTCCTGGATATAACCCACCCCATAGCCACCATGCCCGCCGTCGATGAGCTGCAGTCGCCGTCCAGCGAAATGGTCCTACTGACCCCCAGTTCCGGAAACCCACCCTCCAGCATAGCGGCCAATCCGGCGGCCAATCCCCCCGAGAAAACCCAAGTTCGCGAGGGATCCGCCGAATCGGACAGCAGCAGGGTTGTGATCAAAAAGCAGCTTGGCCTCCTGGAAGGCGTGGCCATCATCCTGGGCATTATCTTTGGATCCGGAATCTTCGTATCCCCGAAAGGCGTCCTCCTGGAGGTGCAGTCCGTGGGCGCTTCGCTGGTCATCTGGGTCCTCTGCGGACTGCTGTCCATGATAGGTGCCCTATGCTATGCGGAACTCGGCACTGCCATACCCAAATCCGGCGGGGATTACGCCTATATCTTCGAGGCTTACGGATCGCTGCCGGCGTTTCTCTATCTCTGGGATGCCATGATGATATTCGTGTGAGTATGACTGCTCAATTTTGTTTAAATAATGTTTTATACGTTATCGCTAAAGTTCCCTTATCTGTAGTTCACTAGAAAACATTAACAAAGCCCCAATTAGTTTCATTAATCGGTTTCAAATTGCAAAATAATCATTAAAGAAACCTGATAGCAATTAAAAAACCATTTGTTTGGTCTGTTCCCTTGTTTATATTCACGAGTTTTGGTTTTAACCAGGTTTAAAAATCTTTTTATAATTTTTAAACGTTTTCTGAATGTTGGATTTCTTTTATATAGAAATCTATATAAAGTATAGTACTACTTTTTTCCAGACTCTGAACCTTATTTTTAGATAGGGTCAAGTTCATAAACTCCTAGATTAGACTAGAAAGCAGGAATTATTTTGGATTGGTTTGGCTTTAGCTGGTTTTTCAAGGTTAAGCCATATATTATATTATATACATAGAAAGTGAATCGAGCCTTATCACATAATCTACACTCCATAAATGTATTTATTGGGGCAGTTCTGTGAGTTCTGCACTGACCGTTTTATTGCCTGCTATTTTTGGCATTTAGGATCGGCGATAAGCGCGAATATCTGCTTTTCCACTTTTGCATGCGGTGATTATCAGCAGGGAATATGTCTGAATGCAGTCTGTGTAAATTTTCCGCTGATTAGTTTGTGCTCTTATCTCTTGCAGACCCACGACCAATGCCATTATGGGACTGACCTTTGCCTCCTATGTGCTGGAACCCTTTTTCGGCGGAGCCTGCCACATTCCCAAGATAGCCCTGCAGCTGCTGGCGGCCATCACCATCTGCTTCCTCACCTACCTGAATTCATACTACATGAAGGTGACCACCAAGATGCAGAACATCATCATGTTCACCAAAATCGCTGCCCTGGTCATGATCATCCTGGTGGGCCTGGTCTGGATGCTAATGGGCAATGTGGAGAACTTCACCAGACCCTTCGATGACACAGAGACTGATCCCGGCAAGATGTCGGTGGCCTTTTATTCCGGCATCTTTTCGTATGCGGGCTGGAATTACTTGAACTTCATGACGGAGGAACTGCGGGATCCCTATCGCAATCTGCCGCGCGCCATTTACATCTCACTGCCACTGGTCACCGGCATTTATGTGCTGGCCAATGTGGCTTATCTGGCCGTGCTGTCGCCCTCCGAGATGATCGCCTCCAATGCCATCGCAGTGGTGAGAATATAGCGACCCTGTTCCTATTTGGAATCCGAACGGTTTTTGGCGGGAATTGAGATTACAGATTATAAAGCTTTAATTGACGATAGTATCACAAATCTACTTAAGCATTCGATTAGTTTTTAATTTAATGTTGCTTAAAATATCTTTTATGTTTTAGTATACCTAGGGATTAGTCTGATTTTCCTATACGTACTTTAAAATCGCTTAAATGAGATAGATTGTAGAAAAGTTAAATTATTTGATCGGAATAGCAAAAGGCATCAATCGTGTATGGGCTTAATTAAACCAGAGCGGCTTGTTGAACGATTTTAATTGATCTCCTCTCTCCACAGACCTTCGGCGATAAGATTCTCGGCGCCTTTTCATTGGTCATACCCATCATGGTGGCCATCTCCGCCTTTGGCGGCCTCTCCGTCCACATCATGACCTCCTCCCGCATTTGCTTTGTGGGCGCCCGCAATGGACATATGCCGGCGATTTTGTCGCACATCAGCGTGAAGAGCTACACCCCACTGCCGTCGCTCGTTTTTCTGGTAAGAAGCGCCCTCAATTAGCGAACAAAATGATATAATGTAATTAATCCCTAATTGATTTGACTGTGTCCCTCTCGGCAGTGCTTTCTCTCCATTGTGATGCTGGTGGTGAGCGACGTGTACGTGCTGATCACCTACGCCAGCATTGTGGAATCGTTCTTTATAATGCTGTCGGTGTCAGCGGTTCTGTACTTCCGCTACACACGTCCCTGCATGGATAGGCCAATTAAAGTGAGTTTAGCTTAGTCAGTGTTGCCAAACGAGATGTTCTGTAGCTCCGTATTTTAATAAAATATGTAATATTGTAGCTGTTCAGACTTAAATCAAATAAAATTTGAATAGATATACATTTAAAGTAGATTAAACACAAGTCTTGAATGCTATCTCTATTTGGCAACACTGAACCGAATCATACTATTTAGTATAATCTATTGTTATTGCTGTGACAGGTCGCCTTGTGGATACCCGCACTATTTGTCATCGTGTGCGCCTTTCTAGTCGTCGTGCCCATCTATGTGGCGCCCTACGAGGTCGGCATGGGGGTATTAATCACCATAATTGGCATACCCTTCTACTACGTGGGCGTCGTGTGGAAGAATAAGCCGAAATGGGTGCAGCGCACGATTGGTGAGTATATTCCCTCACATTAACCCCGATGTGTGGCATTGTCCGACATTTATATGGCTTTCCTTTGTAGACTCGCTGACCTTCACTTGCCAGAAGCTCTTCTTGTCCGCCAAAGAGGAGAAGGAGGACTAACTGCCTCCCAAATCAACCACAAACAAAAATAATCGAAAAATCACTTCGACGATCTACCAAAGTCAGGAGCAATTCGGACTTCCAAATGTCTATCTATTAAATCTCTATATATTTATGTGAACGCTTGAGGAGAAGAACTTCGACTCGTCAAACCTGAAAACTGAAAAATACCTAAAAAAGGGGAAAAACATGACCTGTACATCACAAGGACTGTAGCACGAAGTCAATACTGTTTCATATTTATACATCATGACAAACTTTTACCTAAAGTGCAAACTCATCGAATAGTAGTTTAGTTTTGATTTAGAGCTTAGCATTTATTTTGCACTGATTAAATTCTAAACCAAAGCCAGCCAACAACTGTTTGCCAAAGGTGCGATATTCAGACTGGAATTTGCCATATTTAAAAGTTTCTTACCATTTTTTGTTGCATATTGTTTAAAAATTCGGTTATTATGTATATTGTTTTCGTCCCTCATTTTACATTTTACTACCTAAGTGCATTGCAAATTGTAATAAAGATTTTTGTACGTTTCAGCGAGCTTTCTTTGCGTTTTTTAGGCGCTGCCCGCGAAAGTATGCTATAAGATGCGAGGGAAAGATAAAGTAAAACAATTGATAAGGTTGAATTGATTGAGCATTGCGTGGGGTATAAGCCCATGCTTCCGCTAATCAATTAGGGCTGATAAGTAATGGGTCTATTTTAAGCCATTCATGACGGA
Organism: Drosophila subpulchrella; assembly: GCF_014743375.2. Taxonomy (NCBI): domain Eukaryota; kingdom Metazoa; phylum Arthropoda; class Insecta; order Diptera; family Drosophilidae; genus Drosophila; species Drosophila subpulchrella. The sequence continues at coordinate 16,133,639 of NC_050609.1, forward strand.
GAACTTGCGATTATGGCCAAAAATAAATCGCCACCTGTCGTGGCCTGTGACATTTCGGACAATCGGAGGCTTGTTGGATGACGCCAACGCTATATTCGATCACTGATAGAGTATTCCGTGCGGATCCGGACCCGGGTCTAGGTGTCTTTAATTGATAAAACTGTAGCGCATATCTGGGATTCTACGCACGGTTCGCGGGTGCGCCCGTCTATGCGAAAACTGGGCGAGAGTAGTGGACTGATTTGTATGCGACATATTCGGCGTCTCGTTTAATGTCTTTTTAAGTATTTATATGCAGGTAGTACGTCTAGTTACCAGATTGCTCGTAAAATCGACCAGATTGGATTTGATGTTTTTTTATTATGGCCAAATAATTGAGTTATTGCGACTGGCCGAGCATCCCAAGTGAGGCTCCCCCGATGTTGGGTTGTAACTGCTTCATTAGTGATCTTAGATGATTGCTATTTCACTAGATGGGGCTGGGCTAAGCAACATCTCGCTTAAAGCCTGCTAATTGCCGGCACGTGAGTTCTGCCACTAAGGAAGACACCTTTCGCTCTGAATGAACTATTCCACATTTATTGTTCGATGTGGACAGTTGGTATGGAGGCGTAATCTAGCAAATATTGGAGCATTCTGTTTATTTTGCTACTGGAAAAAAGCTTCTCGTTTGCACAATCAATTGCATGGTTGATCAAATGAATCGGTCTTATAAGTTAGGAGAGGAGTTCCTCTTCTACAAACCTGCTCATGTGATAATCATGCGATTACCTCTAACAAATATTGACACCTTTTGGGCAATAATTTGAGGTCTGCACAATCGTGTTCAAATAATTAAATTAGCAACGGGAAAGCCCGCCAATCAATGAGCTGAACGGACCGAATAGAACCGGTAACTGAGATATTTGTAAAATAGATTAACTGATTTAAATTGGATTAATAAGTTATTAATTTGGTTTAGCCTTAATTAATAAAAAAATATTTCCTTGGCAACTTAAAAAGTAGCCTCAGTCAATAATTGTGCTTAAAATCAATTTTTAATAATTGGGGTTCTTAAAACTTATTTTGGTAAGGTCAATAATATTGACTCAATATTAAATAGAAAACCTAAAACATATATATTTTTGAACTTGAATGAAAATTCAAAGAGTCATCACTCGGGTTATCATGATTAATGACCGTTTTAAAAAAAGTATTTTTGATTGAGTAGTAGTAGTTGTATATTTTTATTTAAATAATTATAATTTTTGATTGATTAACTCCTTTTCCCGGACAAAGAAAAAGTGGCACCTCTATCATCACTACCTTTCAGCTGCTTTTATGACAACTGAATCCCCTTCTAAGCCTTGGCATTTGAATGTCTGGTCTGTGATATCTGGACAATTCAATTGCAAATATCCGAGTTCGTGTGACTGCTCAATACCCACCATAAAGATATAAATAGATATCAGAATGCCCTCTATGTGTATATTTACAATTCTGACATTCCCACATGTGGATCACGAACTGCCCATACATGTGTAAATGTAACGCACAAAAAAAACAACACCGATCAGATCGGAGATATGTTATAAAAATCAGAAAACGCTCCGATTCCCCGGACCGAAATTGTAAAACGTGCGAAAATCGCTCAATGAATATTCGCCTCGCCTCGGTGGCGATCGATAGCTCTGTTTTTTATTTGAGGACTCGGCTTTTAATTAGCGACTTTCGGCATGACGTTGTCGCGACTCGTTGGCTTAGTAACGCCAACTGACTTGGCCGAAAGCAAACAAATAAATCGGCAAATTGTATGCAAAACAAAATATTATCATAAATGATCGAGGGCGGCATTAGGTGCGAATTATGACGAGTGTTACCCTTTGATTATTTCGACTAACGTTGATCGACATAAAGACGCCCTTTTTGGATGGGCTTGGCGGTGCGATTGAGTTTCCGTGACGTTAAGTATACGCCGTGTGTTGTGCGTTAAGTATACGCAGGGTGGTGCAGCCTTCTGGTGGTAGAAATTTAATTTTCGCTAAGTTGACCGACTTAGTGGGGTGGCTTGCACTATGTACCGATCCTACCGGGGGCCCCCTTCCCCCCTAAGACTCCGAATTCCCATCGATCGATCGATCGTCGGCTGTTCGCGCGACCATTTTGCTGCGGTGTAAGTGAGTTCGTATCTGTGTGAGCGGTGCACGCGCTTCGGGCGGGGATTTCAGCTTTCGAATTTTCAAGTAGTTCGTTGACTGCCCGCTGAGGAAGTTGTGAAGGTGCTTCGCCAGCGAAACGTCCGCGCAGTCTAGAATCCGTCACCACATCGGAAGGTGCTATAGCCGCTCGTCAGGAGTCGAGAACTTGGAACGATCGTTAATAAGCTCACCATGAAGCTAACCGCTTTCTTCGAGGCTTTGTTTTTGCTTATCTGCTGGTCGCAAGGTAAATACATTGCTATTTCTAGGAAGTCCTGTGACTCATTCGTGTTTGTCGGGGTCCAAGTTGGGCAAAAAGATATTGTGAATCAAAACAAAAATAGCCATAAATCGATATCTTTCGCGGGAAGTACTTTTGACTAAGAATGATTGGCCAGTCATACCCCCTGGTATTCTTGAAGTCCATGGACTGAAAAAATATTAGTTTTGTTTTGAACTGACTGAAACAATCCATATAATATTATCAAATTTATCTGAATACTATATAGTTTTTGTTTTTCTAATACTGAATATATATAATTTTTTAGAATATTATATAAATACTTATAAAATATAAAGTGTAATGGTACACTTTTATAAGATTAGACAAATTCTTTGTATCAATTTCTATTAATATCAATACCATTAAGTTCGGGTCCAATATATATATTTTTCTTTGTGCAGTAACTTCCTTCGAAACGCGTGTGACTGACTGTTCGTATCTATTACGAAATGTCAATACCTGATATTGGTGGATCTTGGCATTAGCAGTCATAAGTACACACTTCACGAAACTAATTTTGACCAGTTTAATGGTGTTTATTCCACTTGAAACTGTCAATTAATACATTTTATTGGCCACCGATTGATTTAGATTTATAGCTGGACTTCACGGCAAGTTGTTAGGGTTTTCTATTTTGGTGAGGTATTAGCACAAAAGTAATCTGTTATCTATGGGGAAGCTCCATAAATATTATTTACATGCTAAATGAATATCTGTAATCTACACTTTAAGACTGTGACATATTTATTTATTTTGCTTAATACCCTGTGCTTAAGTGAATTCAATTGACAGGCTCGATTACAACGAAGCAATGCAAATAATAGGCAAAATAATATGTTTATAATATACAAAGTGGGTGACATAATACCAAATGGCCATACCTGACAAAATACTAATTTTAACTAATTTATTGCCTAAGACTTTGATAGCCGGGACTGAAATAAATAATATAATATATATTACTACAAATAAACACTTAATGAGACTAGCTCATCAATCGGCGAGGAGTGTGCTTTATCGACAACTTGTGCACAATGGAAAACCGTGTCATATGATATGTTAATTCGCAGCGAGCTCTTCAAACTGAAATTATCACCAATCACATGCAAATTAGCCTTTAAATAAGTATTTCCTTTCGCCTTGCAAAAGATTCCATGGAATTTGCTGCCAGCTTTCAATCGGGGTGGAAAATAATGAAAACTGTTTGCCCGCGCCATTATCTGGATCTCTATCAATATCAATATCTATCGATATCTAATAATTGGCCCGAACGTGCCCTTGACGATCGAACTCTCCGAGCTTTCCCTGGAAGCCTGTTTACCCATTTAGTTATTTATTTGCCCAGCCCAGCCAGCCATTGACTAAAAAAAGAAAGACACCTCAAATATTTGTGCTCGCAGCCCCCCATTTATTATGCCGTAATTCACAAGTGCTCGTATATGTCAGAGATAGCCCCGGGAAAATCGGGAGAAGGTCAGCCGCGGGGGTGAACAGCACGGGCACGTGATCACTCATCAATCGTGGACTCAAGATCGCAGATTGCGGGTGACTCTGTGACGGGGTGTCTGCAAACGGGGAAACTCTTTAATCATTTTGTCCGGTTCAGGACTAAGCGCGCATTCCGGCGGCTAATTGATGACGGTTTTATTGTGGAAAGTCAGCATGAACAGAACCAGATGGTTTTCTTTAATTGGTTAAACCAATTTGGCAAAACAAATGCTTTTAGTTCTGGTAAAACGTTTAAGATATGGAGTTACAAAAAGGTAAAATGTTAAGTTTAAAGATAGCATTAGTATAATCATCAAATGTAACTTAAAGGTAATATATGATAATAATAATAACTAGGTAAAATGTTGTAAAATGTTAGAACCCATCTCTTTCATATACATTCCAAGCTTTATTTAAATATGGGAATAATTGGGGATAACTCAGTTGTTATCCCCTGACTCTACTTTTTTTAAACAAAAATCCTAACTCACATATCCCATCCACTTTCAGCTGTCAGCAGTCATGTCTTCGGCTACTCTGAGCCCAACCAGCGTCGCTGGGCCCGTCACCATGGTCACTGTGCGGGGAAGACCCAATCGCCCATTGCCATCACCACCAGCCGGGTAAGACCATGAGCTTAAAATCCGTAAGCGGATCCATAACTAGGCCAATTTGCTCCTTTTCAGACAATGTCCGTTCACATGCCGGCGGTGGACATGATTGGCTATCACAATCTGCTGCCATATCCCCTGAAAATGCTCAACAATGGACACACGGGTAAGAGACATTACACAGAAAGAAATTAACTGATAAGAAGAATCTCTTTGCATACATGGTATTGGTATTGGTTTATGCCTTTTAAAGCTATTGCATTTAATACTTTTAGTTTCATTTTTTATATTTCAAGAAAAGAAAGCAATTGGCTGTTACATTTTCTTAGATGAACAAGCCTTGAATTAATATTTCAACCTAATTTAATAATAAAATTTGTAAATTTTACAAAGCAATTTACAAAAAATTGATCTCTAAGGTCTCAAAAATACTTTTAGATATAATATCAAAATGTTACCCAGTGAATAGCTAGTTTTCTCAGTGTAGATTTAGTGCTAATTGTTCATCTGCTTTGCAGTTTCCATCAGCATACCCAAGGTCAATGTGACTGAGGTGGGTGAGGATTTTTTGCCCTACATCCGCGGGGCCAAGCTGCCCGGTGAATTCGAGGTGGAGGGTCTGCACTTCCACTGGGGCGACAAGAACAACCGGGGCTCCGAGCACGTCATCAACGACATCCGCTACACCATGGAGATGCACATTGTGCACCGCAACAAGAAGTACGCCACCATCGGAGAGGCCCTAAATCATCCGGATGGTGCCGCCGTCCTGGGATTCTTCTTCAATGTGAGTGGTTTGTGGGCTGGTCATTCCGAATGATTTCTAAACCGATTAGTGTTGTTTCCACAGCTCGACGAGGATGAGGGTCCTGGCCTGGTCACCATTAACCGCCATTTGCATCTGATTGCCGATGCTAACCAGGAGGCCACGCTCAACGTCACCTTCTCGCTTTCGTCGCTGATTGCTGGCGTGGATGTGGACAAGTTTTACACTTACAAGGGTGGGTATACCTCTAGAAAACATTTTAGGGATCTAAAAATATGGTCTTTACAATTTTAAGACGTTTGATTCTAGTTTTTTCCGATTTAAAATACAGTTTAGTATTTCCATTAATTGAGTGCTATAACTGAGGGGCACTCCCCCTTACAATTAGTATTCAGTTAGGGTTTCAATAGTAGATTCAATTAATGCCCACTGATTAGTGACATCGAATCGATGTCTACAAGCGATGTTTATCTGTGATGTCAGTCAACTAAACGATATATATTTATCTCGCAGGTTCCCTGACCACGCCGCCCTGTTCCGAGGCCGTTACTTGGATTCTGTTCCCCGATCCCATACCGATTTCACCCAAGCAGATCTCCCGTTTCCGCCAGCTGTCGGACACGCAGGACGGAGCTTTGGTGGACAATTTCAGGACCCTGCAGCCCGTGGGCAATCGCAGGATCTTCGCCCGCACAGGACACGTGCGTCACACCTCGATTGAGGCATTGAAACACGAGGGCGATTATCTCAAGTACGACTGGTTCTACTGATCCAAAGCGATCGACTCGAACTGGCAGCCGGATGTGGAGCACTGTGCCATCCCATATTAGGATACTTCTAAGCTAAGCATTTAATAAGTTACACTAACATTTAGTCTAACCATTAACAACATATCGAAATCAGAAAAACAAAATTTTTAAATTTAAATTAAAATAAAATATTTTTAAAATATATAAAAATGTTTCTTAGATTTAATATATTAAAATATATAATATTTGCAAGAAAATGAATTTCCGACATATTAAATTTTTTTATGATGTTTAAATTTTCAAAAGTGTATAGTTCGTTTTTCCAGGTACTGTATTTTAAGCAACTATTTTTCAATTTAGTAATATAACACTTTCTACGTGATCATGTGTGATTTGCGACCATACAAGGCCAGGGAGGTGGGAATGTCCTCCACAAAGAAACTGGCTGGAAACAGAGCAAATGTCTTGTGGAGAAGATCCAGCAGAGTTCGCTCCACGGTCTCATCCACCAGTGGACGCAGTGCCTCGAACACATCCTTCCAGTTGTCGTTGAAGAACTGATTGGTACTCTTTTCCACCTCCTTGCTGTGCCCGTTGAAGAGGTTAACCATTCTGGTACGCACTTTGCCGACCTCCAACTTCACCTTCACGGAAGTGACGTTATAAAAAGTGTAGCCGCCCTTTTCAAAAAGGCGTGTCTTGGTGCTCATCAGTATGTCCAAGTCATCTGTCAGTGCAAAATAAATCCGGTTATATTCTACATACATATAATAACAATAATCTTTGCAATTACCTATTTCCATGACTATTTTTCCAGCTCCCTTCAGCGGAACCAGTAAAATGCGCCCTAACATTTTGTAATGGCCATCCATTCGCATCGTGGGCAGGTAGATCTTGGTTAGCCAACTAAAGTCTTTTTTGCTGACTCTGGATAATAGCAATTTATATAATTAAATAGTAATAAAAATTTGTACTTAAGTTAATCATGATATTTGTTTAAACTTGTTTACCGGTTATTAGACTATAAATTACAGAGCCCTAGGGCTAGGAAATACAATTTAATTAGAATATAAATTATTTTAAGCAATCTTAAATCGCTTTATAAAACTTCTAATTGACACAAGTTTAGTAGCTTTAGTGCATTATTAAATCAGGTAAATAATATGGTTGGGAATTTCTCAGAAAAGATGTTCGCCTATAGGAGCACAACGACCTCAATCGAGCAACTTTTGATCGATCTTGACAGCTTTGTACTACCGATAGCTACTCACTTGCTCTCCTTGATCACCATTTTGCCAAAGCCGCTGATCAGCATATCGGTGAGATTAGCCGAAATGGTGGCCACATCGCTGTTGTCCTGCTTGAAGACCAGCTGATCCTGCCTCATGGGGTCAATGGGACCAAAGGACTCCTCTATCTCGGGAATGCCTTTACGAAATAACCAAGTCAGTCAGTTGAGCTTCGGGTATTATATCATATTACCTTTGACCAGCTGGTTCATAAAAGCCTGTATAGAGCGTGTTGAGCACTTGGTAAACTCCGGTTCATAAATCTTGCACGACTCGATGTAGGAGGCTGCAAAGAATTTATTATTCCATTAAGTTTGTAGCACAGCCATTACAAAAGAAAGCATCACTGAATGTTGAGATTTTTTTAAAATTATCAATTTTTTATATTTAAAGGCTTTTAATGAACGACTCACGAAAAATCAAAAAACCATTCCTTCTTTCTGTGATATTTTGATTTTTTTGGGTTATCAGTTTAAATATTTTAATGACTTTTAGTCCGTTAGAGTTCTATCACTAAATCAGCGAGAGTCCCATTAAGCGGGCACAGGGAATATCTCTGCTCAGTCTTTTCCGGCACACATAGAGCGTAGAACAGCAGTAGTTGCGTTGTCAATAAAGCACAATATGTTATTGAATTCCGTGCCGACCGGTGCACTAAATAAAAGTCCTTAGTAGGACTCACGCTTTTCCGTGTAGAATTCAACGCACTGGACTCCTTGGAGGCCGGCATGAAGCAGCATCAGTAAGCCAATTAGGAGCATGGTGAAAAGCTGTCGTCACTGTCCGAATCACAGTCGCTATGAGGAGAGTTCCCTAATCGAGTTTGATACGCGCGAGCCACGAATGAGATACAACTCGAAGCGGTGCTAGCTTTTATCCGGACAATATATATAGCCGATGCCCATAACTCGGGTGCAATTGATGAATTGAATCTGGAGCCTCTGGGTAATACCAGAATCGAGATATTTTCATATACTCGCTATGCGAAATACAATTTATTCCGTATTTATTGCACGAGAGTCCGAGAAAAATAACACGCAACAAAAAATATGGAAATATGGAAAAATCCAAAGAATCAAGTCAACTACATTTTGATTGCAAAATTTCCAATTTTATAGTTGGTACTTCAAGAAATAGGTATATTTTTCAAAAATGAGAATCTGTAGAATAAATTCTGAAAACACATTGAAGTTTTTTTTAAAATTGTATTGTATGTTATATGTTTTTTTTTTCAGTGTTTTTGCTGTTGTTATGCGACTCTGAAACTGTAGCGACTTACCTTGCCACCGAACCGGTAAGTTAATTTAATATCTAGCTGGAAAATACGCTGACAACTACGGCAGCAACAATCAATGTTTGTACGAATACTCGCATCATTCTGCTCTCCTCGGATCTGGGCAATCTTAATTGCTCCAAGTGGGGTGTAATAAAAAGTTTTAGCTGCCATAATAAATACATTAAATGGAGCGACGGCAACATCTTTTTAAATGATCACAATGTTTTGTTTAGCAAATAACTAACACGATTATTAGAACTTTGGACTACTGGACTACTAGAATAAATATAAGTACAAATATTCAACTCTAATAATCGCCTCAATGATGTCAGGGCTGCAATTATAGTGTTATCGCTCTGGACACAATTCTAACGAAATTTTTGGAAGACAAACAATTGTGTGATTTTGTGACATTCAAGTAAGCAGGCTGGGGATTCGAGATTATCAAGACTGTTATTTGAACTCCGTCTATGCTTGTCAATCAGCGGATATCCGAGTGTGCTTTGTTTTTTTTGTTTAAATCACTTCTAGTGCCTTTAAATATGAGTCTGAGTCGGAATATCTCAGTTAAAATAATCATTTTCAGTGAGAGTAATGGGAATGCAATCTGAAATTGGGCAGTCATGTACTATGGAATCAAAAACCCCTTTCGATGCCAAAACCCATTTTGCAATCATCCATTTCAGACTTTTAGAGTTCAGTTTCTTTCATATATTTTTTTATATCCTAACGCTACAAGTAAAGACTTATATTTTTTGCTATAGTCACATTTAAATATGTATATGATTAAAAATGTATTTTAATATTTTGGCAAAGCATCTTTAGGTTCATGTTAAAGCGAATAAGAATCACTGAATATTTGAAATAACCATGTGGATTTGAAAATATGTTATATTTTAATCTTTACCGTACTTGTATTATCAATTACTAAGACTTAAAATATTAATTGTGATAAACACTTGTATATTTGCGCCGATAGGATTGAAGTGGTACCTGCACGAAACCAAATGTGTTTTCCACAATACATTTATGAGCCGGAAAGAATGATGTAGAATTTAAAGCGTTTTTAAAGTAATCAGTTCCATAAATATAAAACTTTCCCTTTCTTGCTCCTTACAGTTGTGTGCCTGATTGCAAGTTCTGCAATAAGAAGTCTGCCAATCGGCTGGGCATTGTGTCTGTTCCATTGGTCACCTGCTGGAGCAGAAGACCGGAAACTGTGTACTCCAATTTGCCAAGGGCTGTCCCAATGACATTTGCTCAGAGCCCAACAGGTGCAAGTGCAACCAAGGACATCACTCAGGAGTCCCTTCCTACTTTGAATGAGTCTTCTGAAAATGTGTAAATGCATCATACAGTAACAATCGCCTCACTGATTTCGGGACCTTAAATTGTCTGTTTATCATTTAAAGACATTTTGAGCAAGTCGATATCACAATTCTGGGGATTCCACCCAAGCGGGGTCTTCGAATTCGGGACTGTCAAGGGTATAGCCGACGTTTGGGTGGAAGTTCATTCAACTGACATTACCCTAATCTTAAATGTGTGAACGAGAGAATGTCGTGGCCTTGTAACTATAATTAATATTCATTTTAATTCATGAGTAGTATTGTAATTCTAGCATTTTTATATATTTTTCTGAGCATGTTTTAAATGTGTGGACATTTTTCGCACTGTTTCTAATTGTAATTCATGAGTAATATTGTAATTCTAGCATCTTTATATATTTTTCTGAGCATGTTTTAAATGTGTGGACATTTTTCGCACTGTTTCCTAATAAGCGTTAAAAGTATACAAATCTGATATGAACGACACATACTTCCTTTTTTGAATATACCTATTTTGTTAAACTCCCATTTTCTTTATTCTAAAAAATTGCTATGTCTAACTTATTAAACTGGGGAAAATTACGAATTGTATAAGCTGACATCTTTGTGTATGGGCACCCAACTAACATTACCGGGCTCTGAGACGAGTGAACAGGGACTGGAACGAGTCTAAGTAAAGCATGTTTTTTTTTCAATAAAATAAACATATATACGAAAATGTTATAACGTTACGCTTATCAATATTAACATACGAAGGCCTACAATAAATTTATCAAGCAATTATAATAGTTCCCCACATTTTCTAAATGATTTCATGGCCTTGTAACTGTAAACAATATATTAAGTTTATTATTTGCATGTTTTAAATATATGGAAACTTTTCGCACTGTTGTTTAACAAATGTTTAAAGTATAAGGATTTTATGAAAACTATACTTTTTTCGTTTTTAAGTAAACAATAAACCTTAATTTATACCATTGCTATTTTACTTATGGTAGGAAAAGAGACTTTCCCGACCTTGTTAAGTATACTCTGCATGTTCAAATTGAAATTTAATTTAAAGTCTTTAAAAAAGACTTTAAAAAAAAGACAATAATAATGAAACTAAACATGGCCGTTATATAATATATATATATATATATTTTAAACCTTTAATCTGACATTTAAGAAAGGGTATATACACTTTGCATGGTCTAAATACTTCCTTTCTTGATTATACTTAACATAACATAACAGCGTAACAGAATTACGCTCTCATTTTTCGTTATTCTATAAAAGAAAAATTATGCCAAGCTAGTTAAAGTAGGAACAAATTACACGCAAAAAAAATGATAAGCTATGAACGAAAATGAATAGATTTGTTATGCAGTATTGGGTTTTATTATATTCATAGGTTTTAATTTCATTATAACTCGTAAAATATAAACATACGAAATTGTTCTTCAATGGAGAGGTTTTTTTCCCTCTTCTTGTAAAGAAGATAAGGAAATAAGCGAATGGCAAGTCTCAGTAGCGCACTGGGTTCCAATCTCCCGGTCCTTGTCTTACATATTTAAGTTATCGCAACTACAGTGGTATACTCCTATATCTTGAACTTTCCCAAGGCATTTGAAAATTTATTATTGAATAATTGATTTAACCTTTATTAAATGTTTGTATCTCCTTATAAGGACTACTGTTTTTTGTCTTGAAGACAGTATATTTATAGGTTTGTACACCGTATTGAAGTCTGACTGTAATTCATTATACATGTATATTTGAGTGAAAAAAGTATATGCGAGCAAGAGGCCTTTGCGAATATAATTTCGCTGAGGCCCATTCAGTTTAATATTGAAATTGAGCAGAAATAGTTGAATATTTGAAGCGACCATGTGGATATGTAAGCTCGTAATATTTTATCTGCTCTGCGGATTCGTGGCGGCTCAGATCTGTAACGTCCAACGTACCGTTCTTGTTAAAGGAGTACGCACGGTACGCCGATCAACAGGGACTCCGAATTAAAAATTTATTTTAATACTTTATTTTTTGCGCCGCTAGAAAAAAATAACTTGCTGCCAGGGCTACTACAAAACAACGACCGCACAACTGAAGTGCGTTCCAAAATGCCGGGACTGTAGAAATGGCAGCTGCTCGAAACCAAATGTGTGTTCATGTCGGAAAGGCTACGTCAACCTTAACAAAGAGCCATCGAACTAGTAAGTAATATGTCTACCTAATCGATAAGGTAATACGATCCAGTAGACTTAACCGAACTCTAAAAAGGACGATAAGGAAGGCTCCCGAACGCCGCAAATGTTATTTAAAAATATAGAAGGCATTTGAAAGCCGATAAGAAATGTGTGGTTATGGGTTACTTAGAAGAAAAAATATAAACTGTGGTTGATTCAAGCAAAATCAAAAAAACATAACTTTAGACAACAAATTCTCCCATAAAAGTGTCATCCTTTGGATAACCAATTTAATTTTGGAAACTATGTTATTTATACATACATTTTGCTTACAGAAATTTTTCGTAATCCTTAAATCTTTCAGTTGTGTGCCTGAATGCAAGGGGTGTAGTAAAGGAACCTGCCAATCGCCTGGCCGCTGTCGTTGTTCCAATGGTCACCAACTGGACAACCAAACCGGAAACTGTGTGCCCATATGTGCGAAGGGTTGTGCCAATGGCAGTTGCATTTCGCCCAATAACTGCAAGTGCAACCCAGGATACACGATGGATGCCACCACCCAGAAGTGCCTGCCCACCTGTGCTGATAACTGCAAGCAGGCCAATGGCTTCTGTGCGGCGCCCAATCGATGCCAGTGCAATCCAGGTTACACTCCCAAGCCAAACTCCAAGTCGTTTGCGTGTCAACCGGTCTGCAAAAATGGCTGCAAAAATGGAGTTTGTCGCGCTCCCGATGTCTGTGAATGCAATAGATTCTACAGAAAGGATGCCGATAAAAACTGTACCCCGATCTGTGACAGCGAATGCGTACATGGAGACTGCACGGCGCCGGATGTATGTACGTGTTGGCCCGAATATACGAAAATTGGCGAGAATGTCTGCGTGGCCATTTGTCCGGCGGGGTGCAAGAACGGAGTCTGCGTGAAGCCGAATGTGTGCTCCTGCAACAAAGGATACACCATGCAGGAAGGTGTCTGCAGCCCAGTTTGCGAGAATGGATGTGAAAACGGATCCTGTGTGGCGCCCGGCGAGTGTTCCTGCAACGAGGGATATGCCAAGTCGGGGGACAAGTGTTTCCCAGTTTGCAAAGCTGGATGCAAGAATGGATCTTGTGTCTCGCCGGGAAAGTGCTCCTGCGATGAAGGATACAGCAAGGATTCGGAGATCAGTTGTGCACCAGTTTGCTCTAAAGGATGTGAGAACGGATTTTGCACTTCTCCTGAAAAGTGTTCCTGCAACACCGGATACATAATGGATAGTGAGAACAAGTGTGTCCCTGTCTGCACAGGTGGATGTGAGAACGGATTCTGTGCTTATCCTGAAAAGTGTTCCTGCAACACCGGATACATAATGGATAGTGACAACAAGTGCGTCCCTGTCTGCACAGGTGGATGTGAGAACGGATTTTGTGCGTCTCCTGAAAAGTGTTCCTGCAATACCGGATATCTTATGGATAGTGAGAACAAGTGTGTCCCTGTCTGCACAAGTGGATGTGAGAATGGATTCTGTGCTTCTCCTGAAAAGTGTACCTGCAACACCGGATACATAATGGATAGTGAGAACAAGTGTGTCCCTGTCTGCACAGGTGGATGTGAGAACGGATTCTGTGCTTCTCCTGAAAAGTGTTCCTGCAACACCGGATACATAATGGATAGTGAGAACAAGTGTGTCCCTGTCTGCACAGGTGGATGTGAGAACGGATTTTGTGCGTCTCCTGAAAAGTGTTCCTGCAATACCGGATATCTTATGGATAGTGAGAACAAGTGTGTCCCTGTCTGCACAAGTGGATGTGAGAATGGATTCTGTGCTTCTCCTGAAAAGTGTACCTGCAACACCGGATACATAATGGATAGTGAGAACAAGTGTGTCCCTGTCTGCACAGGTGGATGTGAGAACGGATTTTGTGCGTCTCCTGAAAAGTGTTCCTGCAATACCGGATATCTTATGGATAGTGAGAACAAGTGTGTCCCTGTCTGCACAAGTGGATGTGAGAATGGATTCTGTGCTTCTCCTGAAAAGTGTACCTGCAACACCGGATACATAATGGATAGTGAGAACAAGTGTGTCCCTGTCTGCACAGGTGGATGTGAGAACGGATTCTGTGCTTCTCCTGAAAAGTGTTCCTGCAACACCGGATACATAATGGATAGTGAGAACAAGTGTGTTCCTGTCTGCACAGGTGGATGTGAGAACGGATTTTGTGCTTCTCCTGAGAAGTGTTCCTGCAATACCGGATATCTTATGGATAGTGAGAACAAGTGTGTCCCTGTCTGCACAGGTGGATGTGAGAACGGATTTTGCACTTCTCCTGAAAAGTGTTCCTGCAACAATGGATACGTAATGGATAATGAGAACAAGTGTGTTCCTGTTTGCACAGATGGATGTGAAAACGGATTTTGTGCTTCTCCTGAAAAGTGTTCCTGCAACAATGGATACGTAATGGATAGTGAGAACAAGTGTGTTCCTGTCTGCACAGGTGGATGTGAGAACGGATTTTGTGCTTCTCCTGAAAAGTGTTCCTGCAACAATGGATACGTAATGGATAGTGAGAACAAGTGTGTCCCTGTCTGCACAGGCGGATGTGAGAACGGCTTCTGTGCATCTCCTGAAAAGTGTTCCTGCAATACCGGATATCTTATGGATAGTGAGAACAAGTGTGTTCCTGTCTGCACAGGTGGATGTGAGAACGGATTTTGCACTTCTCCTGAAAAGTGTTCCTGCAACAATGGATACGTAATGGATAGTGAGAACAAGTGTGTCCCTGTCTGCACAGGTGGATGTGAGAACGGATTTTGTGCTTCTCCTGAAAAGTGTTCCTGCAATACCGGATATCTTATGGGTAGTGAGAACAAGTGTGTCCCTGTCTGCACAGGTGGATGTGAGAACGGATTTTGTGCTTCTCCTGAAAAGTGTTCCTGCAACAATGGATACGTAATGGATAGTGAGAACAAGTGCGTCCCTGTTTGCACAGGTGGATGTGAGAATGGATTCTGTGCTTCTCCTGAAAAGTGTACCTGCAACACCGGATACATAATGGATAGTGAGAACAAGTGCGTCCCTGTCTGCACAGGTGGATGTGAGAACGGATTTTGTGCTTCTCCTGAAAAGTGTTCCTGCAACAATGGATACGTAATGGATAGTGAGAACAAGTGCGTCCCTGTCTGCACAGGTGGATGTGAGAACGGATTTTGTGCTTCTCCTGAAAAGTGTTCCTGCAACAATGGATACGTAATGGATAGTGAGAACAAGTGCGTCCCTGTTTGCACAGGTGGATGTGAGAATGGATACTGTGCTTCTCCTGAAAAGTGTTCCTGCAATAGCGGATACCTAATGGATAGTCAGGAAAAGTGTGTCCCAGTTTGCACAGGTGGATGTGAGAACGGCTTCTGTGCATCTCCTGAAAAGTGTTCCTGCAATACCGGATATCTTATGGATAGTGAGAACAAGTGTGTTCCTGTTTGCACAGGTGGATGTGAGAACGGATTTTGCACTTCTCCTGAAAAGTGTTCCTGCAACAATGGATACGTAATGGATAGTGAGAACAAGTGTGTCCCTGTCTGCACAGGTGGATGTGAGAACGGATTCTGTGCTTCTCCTGAAAAGTGTTCCTGCAACAATGGATACGTAATGGATAGTGAGAACAAGTGTGTTCCTGTCTGCACAGGCGGATGTGAGAATGGATACTGTGCTTCTCCTGAAAAGTGTTCCTGCTATGAAGGATTCAGCAAGGAAACTGAAAACAGCTGCGCTCCAGTTTGCAAAAATGAATGTTGGAACGGATTTTGCATTTCTCCAGGAGTATGCAAGTGCGATGAGGGCTTTATCTTTTCCGAAGAATCGGATACATGCCTGCCTGAAAAAAAATTGTCAACAGTCTTAGATTGCGATCAGACTTGCCGGAACGGAACCTGTCTGGAAGGAATATGCACGTGTGAGGATAATTACAAACTGCACCAAGACAGGCATGATAATCAAAGTCTTTTCTGCCTCCCGATCTGCGACCCCGAGTGCATCAACGGATACTGTGAATCCCCAGGGAAGTGTGCATGTTTTGATAATGAAAGTCTACTAGATGGTTATCGTTGCCAATCTGTGAAGTCTTTCGATGACAAGCTGTCATCCAAGCCCAATGGAAATACAATAAGACATTTAAAATCACTTTTTATTACTATTGCTTTGGTAGCTCTCTTTTTGGCGGTGATGATCGCAATGCTAATGATGCATATCTTCAAGAAACGCTCCTATTACGTGGGCAAAAACGGTATGCTAGAATTTATATAAAGTTGTTTCATAACTTGATGTTTTTGTTTTTATAGAACAACAACTTGGCGTCTACTTCTCTCCAAAAAGAGCGGACATAATTCGAGCCTGATCTTCATTTACAATCCAGCAATGTACTCATTACTTTATAAAGGTTTTATAAGAATATATAAATGCAAATCAGTTTTTGATTTTATTTGTTTTAAGCAATTTTACAACTGTGCGGTAATTTCTGATGGCATTATGTGGGTGAGCATTAGTTGACATCCCTCAACTGTTTTTTTTTCCAACTGCTTCCTTTGGACCATATAGTTGCTGAGGTGTTGGAATGTCCTCAACGAAAAAGTTGGCTGGAATTAGGTGGAAAACCGTGGACATTACGTCATAGAGGATATTTTCGACCGTCTCAACGATAAGTGGTTTTAGGGCTTCGTAGAAATCGCGCCAGTTCTCGTTAAAGAATCTATTGGTACTGCGCTCGACCTCCTTGCTGCGTCCATTAAAAAGGTTGTCCAGGTAGGATTGCACTTTTGTCAGATTAAGTTGAACGCGTACCAAAGTCACATTGTCGAAGGTGAAGCCGCCCTTTTCATACAGACGTGTTTTGGTGAGAAGCAAAATGTCAAGATCATCTGCGGGAATGAGAACGTGTAGGTATCATATCATTATTTAAATTTCAAAGTTATATTACCGATTTCAATGAATATTTTGCCAGAGCCACTAAGCGGAATAAGTAATATTCGTCCAGCCATTTCATACTTGCCATCCAGTCTCATTTTCGGCAGAAATATTTTGGTCTGCCAGCTAAAGTCTTTCTTGCTGACACTGTATAAAAAATTCAGGATAACTACTTAGATAATCAAAGACAAAAAAACTAAAAACATAACCATAAAGCTCTCTTAAAAATTAACTAACTTTGCAAAAAAGCAAAAAACACAAACAAACCAGCACAGTTTATAGTTCAAAATAACTTAAAGTCTTACGTCCATTAAAGTTGTAAAACATATTTCATCATTAACAAACTGCTCAGTTTAATATTTTAAGAATTAACACTTATTATCTTTATTAAATTTAAATGGTAAAGGTGCTTTTTACTTTGTATAATTTTAATAAATTTTGTACTAACCGACTCTCCTTGACCTTTGTATTGGCGAAACCCTTGACCACCAGCTCAGTCAGATTGGCTCTGATGGTGGCCACTTCGTTGTTATCCTGCTTGAAGACTATATCCCTCACTCGCATGGGATCAAAGGGGCCGAAGCGCTTGACCACCTCTGGGATTCCAATGTTCAGCTGATCGAGAAGCTTCTGGATGCTGTTCGTAGAGCACTTGGTGAAGCCGGGCTCGTAAATCCGACAAGATGGCAGGAAGGCAGCTGGGGATTTGTTTTGGGTTCACATTTGGCAGATTTGGGACTGCAGGGATATACACTCACGCTTCTCGGTGTAGTAGGCAACAGCTGAAACCAAGGCAATCTCGTTCAGGCACAAGATTGCAATTAATCCACCCCAAATGACAAACGATCTGCGGCCATGGCGCGTGCTGTTCATGCTGCCGTACTAGCAAGAGTCTAATAATTAAGTAGTAAGGTATCTAAGTGTCCAAGTAGCTTGTATCTGTATCTGCCACTGTGACAGCCGCTGCTCAGTCACATCAAACGGTGTCACGCTGTGGAACCGACTAGCCGGCGGCTGGCTGTGGACCGGCGTTTTATTCTCAACTGCCAAGATCCGAGATTCAAGAGCCGAGATTCAAAATCCGACATCCGAGCTCTCAAATATGGTAACGACTTACAGCAACTTAATGATGCCGGGGCCAAATGCGACTCATTTTGCTTAATTTAATAATATTTTTTTTCATGTATTTCCTGACTTAATAGCGATTATACAAATCATTCTGTTTGTAGATGTAGAGATAAAAAGTCTACCAAAAATATGGTTTGGTTGGTATGGATATTTTAACGAAGTGTTTTTATATCGAATTCTCGAGTTGAAAATAATTAAAAGTTATTTATAAATATACTCAGTTGAATATATGATGAATTAGATGGTATATTAAAATATTAAAATAATGGTTTAATAACAAGTAGGATTCCTTTTTTCACCATACGTATTTATTAGTTTATGCGGCATAATCGAAAACTCTTTTCCAAACTTATTATTGTTAGCATACTATTTAATATTAATATGAATAAAGATCACAAGAACATCTAAAAAATAACATTTTAAGCACAGGTAAGGTCACTTCTGTCTATGTTTTAATGGAAGTCTTTGATCAAGTAGGTGGCTGGCACATAGATAAACGTCTTCTTGAATCGATCCAGAAGCACTCCGCTAACAGTTTGCTCCACGGCGGGACGCAGAACCTCGTAGAAATCGCGCCAGTTTTCGTTGAAGAGAGTGTGGGCGGTGTCCTCCAGATCCTTGTTGCCACCAAACAGATTTTCCAGCTTGATGCGGAATTGCTTGATCTCGCGGAACGAGACCTTAACATTTTGCACATCCGCGAAAACGGCCTCCGCAGTGGTCAGTGGTTTGACGGCCATTTCCAGATATATCAGAGCATTTTCTGGATTAAACCGATTTCAAGATAATAATTCCTATTAAAAATTAATGATTTCTTACCAGCTTCGAAATAACCATTGCCATGACCATTGAGATTAAGGGCCACCACATGTCCTTTGACTTTGTACTCGAAATTGAAACGTAGCTTGGGAACGGTGATCAAAGCCTTGGCCACGTAGTGACTTTGATCCCAGCTGAAGAGTTTCATAAGTAAAACCCTAAAGTGCTTTTAATATTTTTTATTTTCCCTCACCTGGCTTCCTTAACAACAGCTTGGCCAGCACCTGCCACATAGACATCTTTCAGATCGGCATTTATGGCTATTGCCCTGTTGGCATCCTGCGCGAACTTAACTCTCTTAATGTAAAGGGGATCGAAGGACCCCACGGCATTGTTGCCAGGAATTCCATCCTTCCACTGACGGAAGAAAGTCTGGAAATTGCTGGTCAGACAGGCATTTAAACTGGGATCACCCACAATGCATGGAGTTAGGAAGTCGGCTGAAAGTAATATATTAAAATTAATATTATATATAAAACTTCGACTAATTATTTTTTAAGTGGAAATTTTTAAAAAAACTTTCTCCCCTAGTTTCTGCCATTTAAATTATATAACTTTTGAATTCAGAATTTTTTCTTACGTTTCTCGGCCAGATATTTAGCCCCTTCGGCTGCTGCCAGAAGGACTGAGAAAAGGCTTAGGAAGTTGGATACTTTTATAAGCATATCGTTGATTTTATTTCCAAATTTGATGACTAGAACTGTTTGCTTCGAATTCACTGGTTAAAATGACGATTCTCTCCGGTCTCCGGTAATTTTATTCGAAACGAACTGCTTAAATGTACAACTTTTAAAATCATTTCTTTGTTTTGCTGTTTTATATATATTTAGTTTATTTATTCCTGCTCTGTTTTCGGTACAATTAGTAAGTAAACGAGTTTGTCAGCATTAGACCTGTTGTGGTCATACAGGGTGCCTAGATCGTTCGAATCATCTGATACGAAACCCTAACCCGAAAATGCATTAAACTTGACTTATATTACTTAGCCTTTGCCTCGGCGCCGACTCCATTTCCAGTTGTAAGAAGCTAAAGTCCCATACAGCTGTCTTTGTATTCATACAAATATCTAGATACTTATCTACATATTCTAGCCGGCGATTGTCTCACTTTCGCTGGAGTTGAACTGGTTCTACGAGACCATTAAAAATTCTCAGATCACTGTGACGATTGCCAACCGAATGCTGACGGATTTATGAGGTTCTATAGATCTCCTTTGAGAAAATTTATTAAAATAAATCATAGACAGTACCTCTGCAAAGTACTTTTGCATAGATCCATACTTAAGTGAGGAAAAGAAGCCAAACGAATGTACGTATTTATCTGCATGCAACCATGACCAAGGTCTGCGGTTCTTGGGTTAACGAACTCGTGGTTTTGTGTCTACTTGATATAAATGACTACACGGAAAATAAATGAATTATTTATAAAGCTAGATTTGGTAATCTTAAATTTACATTTTTTCTTCATACTCAAACAAAATGTCATAGACACATAATTAATTATTTATTAATTTTACAATTGCTTTGAATTTTTTTTTGCTTATGTGTATACCTTTGTCCGAATTTTGTTTAAGTGTACTACAATTCGATTATAGCTGTATAAACTTAATAAAATCAAAAATCCCCCTTAAGTGTTCGAATAAATTAAATAATCTAATGTAGGTGGACAATTGAAGTTGTTTTGGTTGTGTTTTGGGCTTTGTGTTAATTATATTGGGAGATTTCCTATTTTGTTTTTTATTAAAACCTTACTCTACTGGTTGTATTGGGAAAAGAGACAACATTATAAATAGATTTGTTTTTGTTTTTTTTTAAATCTTTTTGATAAATATTAAAAAACTTATCAAGTATCTTATATCTTACTAAATAAACTCATAATAAATCTCAAGAAAACTAGCAAGAAACCATCGCCTATTTTTGGCACGTCTTTGACGTAATAACAGCAACCAGTTTTCTTAGCCAAAGCATTGACTAGGTCAGTATACCAGCATTTAAGTTTTTTATTGCTTTCTTTTCCTTACCCCAAGTGTGAATTTTGACAGGGCAGGAGAAATGGCCAAGTCCCCTGTCAAATTGCTTGTTGTGGTTGCAGATTGTTATTGGTTATTGCATTTAGCTGCAAACAAGGTGTCTGACCAGGTAAATGCAATCGATTAGCAGCTGAGGGGGAATTGTCTTGCATAATTGGAATGCCTAACAAGTGCAGCACTTCCGCACCTTTCAAGACTGGCATTTTGTTCTTTTCTGGATTGTGCTTTCAGTGATGCTGAAGGTACTTCTTATTCTAAATAATATATTAAGAAAGTTATTTATTAAAAAATATTTTCAATATTTCTGAAATAAAATGATTATATAAATAATAATGATAAAAGGATTATAATATAGGGGATTAAGAGTTTATCATAGGTTTTTTAAATTTTCTTGTAAAGACAACTTAAAATATTTATGATAAGTTAAGCTGATTTGAAACTGTTTAGTTTTATGTAATATAGGATTTTAAAGAATACTTGATCTTTGGAGATTCAATTCATATACCACAATTTAAAGTACCTATATAAAGTATGAATGAACAGTAGTACCTAGCTCTCATCACTGGTGGTTCTCTGATCTCATTGCGTATGCGTGAATGGTGGGATCTGGAAGCATAAATTGCTGGCCAAGAATTCGAGTAGACGACTTTAACAACCTGATTGGAAATTACCTGTAGAGGTGAGTGAGTGGGTATATCGTTCATGTACTGTACTCACGCCCAGCTGGCTGCCGACCGCTTTCGATTTCTATGCTGCATTCCAAGCCAAGTCGAATCGGTTCTCGGATCGGATCGTTACGGATTGGAATGAGAGTTCGGGTCTCGGTTTCGTTTTCAGATCGCAGCTGATCGCCAGATCCAGAGACTTCGGCTCGACTTCAGCTCGAAGCTTTATTTTCTGCCATGGTTTTCTGTCCCCCCTCTTAGCCCGTTTTTGCAAAATGTTGGTTGTGGTATAAAAAGCGTTGCACGCCCTGATTATACCCGTTACTCGTAGAGTAAAAGGGTATACTAGATTCGTCGGAAAGTATGTAACAGGCAGAAGGAAGCGTTTCCGACCCCATAAAGTATATATATTCTTGATCAGGATCACTAGCCGAGTCGATCTAGCCATGTCCGTCTGTCCGTCTGTCCGTCTGTCCGTCTGTCCGTCTGTCCGTCTGTCCGTCTGTCCGTCTGTCCGGATGAACGCTGAGATCTCGGAAACTATGAGAGCTAGGCTATTGAGATTTGGCGAGCAGATTCCTGAGCTTCTTACGCAGCGCAAGTTTGTTTCAGTAGACTGCCACGCCCACTCTAACGCCCACAAACCGCCCAAAACTGTGGCTCCTACAGTTTTGATGTTAGATAAAAAATTTTAACTGAAATGTATTAGTCTTGTCCATACCTATCGATTGACCCAAAAAAAAATTTTTCTACGCCCACTCTAACGCCCACAAACCTCCCAAGAAAAAAAGCTATGACGTCAGAGCCAGACAGTGCGAAATGTTTTTACGCGTGTATGTGTGTGTATGTAAATAGTTGCCGGCCGAACTTAGCGGCAAAGAGAAAAGCACTGCCGGCGCTCAGAGAGAGCAAAGTGCGCGGCTAACTTATTCTATTGAACAATGAATTTGTCACGCCTACCCTAACGCACACAACGCTTAAATCTGTCTTCCGCCGGTAGGTGGCGCATTTAAATCTCGCTTTGCTGCTTGCATATCTCCATTTCCCTTTGGTCGCTTAAGCTGAGTAACGGGTATCTGATAGTCGAGGTACTCGACTATAGCGTTCTCCCTTGTTTTCTTTTGAGTTTGTCGTTTCGATTCGCAGAGTCTCGAGTGCAAGTGCAGAGCGTATTTTCCATTTTGGCAGTGCATTACCCATTGAGAGATTGGTGAAAACGGTTCGACATTGATTGTTTGGTTCTAAACGTTGGCAGAATGATGAAATTGGTAAGATGCAGCAAGGTCGTTTAAAAAGTGTGTGACATCGCAAAAGACTCGAAATTCATATTCATATACAAAAAGATGCTTTGAGAATTTGCGCAGTGAATATTTAGAATGCAATTTAGCCAACCGGTTTGATCAGATCAGCAGTGTCTATGATAAAAAGTAACTTAATTGCTGGTTTATTAGTCAGCCATGTCCTTGAGTGAATGTTAGCGCAGTGATAATCAGAGCAACTAATTAAGGTACTTAACCCAAAGTTAAGTTCAGTGGTAATTGCAGCTTTTACAACTTGCTGTTTAAGATATGCAAATGATTTGGGTCTTTGTTCAAAGCCTTTGTTTATTGTTTTGCAGTCTTTGAGCTCGGTGCTTTTGCTGCTGGCGGCCCACTGTGCGTATGCGCAACATCAGGACTACACCACTCCGGTGCCCATTCTCAAGCAGATCGACAAGCACAACGACGATGGGTCCTATACATATGGCTACGAGGCGGCGGACAAGAGCTTCAAGATCGAAACCAAGTATGCCAATGGGGAGGTCTATGGAAAGTACGGCTATGTGGATGACCAGGGGAAAGTCAGGGAGATCGAGTATGGGGCCAGCAAACGAGGCTTTGAACCCGCTGGCAGCCACATCAATGTGCCACCTCCAACGCTGACCAACAGTAATCCCTACCCCTTGGGTCCCAACGAACTGGATGATGGGCAGTATCGCGAGGATCCGGCGGTGTACTACAAGGATCAGAAGTTCAATCGTCCCCTCTCGCCGGCCAGTAAATTCAGTTTGAACGACTTTGGACGTGGCCAACAGCAGCAGGCCTATGCCCCGCCACCTCAGCAGCCCGCCCCTCAAAGGCCCTACTATAATCCCACACCCCAGTACTATAATCCCCCTGCCCCGCAGCCCCGTTACTATCAGCCTCCGGCCCAGAACTACTACAATCCCCAGCAGCAACAACCTTACAGAGGTTTGCCCGAGCAACATCATCCTTCTCTGAGGAACCTCAACCTATACACGGGCTCCTATAGCATCGACTATACGGGAAGGAAGTAGGAAGGACCTTTGGATGGGGGGATCACCTTAGAGTTGGGCCACAGAGTCAGCGACTGAAGTGTCCGAGGACAATGTCAACTTGTTACTGCCAAAAAAATCAGTCACTCCGCACACCCCACATATATCTATTAATGTACACTGTTTATATATGTTCTTGTATGTGTGTAATAAATCGAGTTTCGAGACCTGAAGAGTTTACAGAGAAAACTAGAGTTGTATAACATTGGTATTGGGTCTATTAAAAATTATATTGTCCAGATAATATATGAAGCTTAATGGGTTTAATAAAGTGATTAATGTTAATAATAAAAAGGCAATCATCAATCTTTTTCTTTTGCCGTTCCTGCTCCCCAATTATTCTCAGTGCTCAGAAGAATTTCAAATATCTGTTTTGGCATTCAATTTGGCCAACTACCAGGTTCCGCTTCAATTAAGCCGCCCCGCAACTGAAATTGTAGCTAAATCAAGCCGAAATAATGGCAAAGGCCCAGCAAGTGGCCAATAATCGTTAGGCCATTACGTCAACACAGAATGATCGAGCAAAACCAAAAAAAAAACTGTAGCCGATTCAGATAGAAAACCAAAGTGGATTTGCCGTTGACTGGAATTTGGTGCACTTATGCAATGTGCTGGCCCAAACCACTTTCAAATGCACTGCCACCAACGACCGACCGACCAGTTGGCCATAAGCTATTATAGCCTATAAGCATGGTCTATGGTCTATGGTCTATGTACTGGGTGCTGGGTGCTGGAACCACTGCCTTTGTCTTTTGGGTGTGTGGACTGCGAGTACTGCGAGGCAGTGGTTACAGGCTTGTGGGATAATTGGAAGTCACCCGCCGAACAAAAGGCAGACAGAGAGGTTAAGTCACTGAGGTACTTATCTGTTCGTTAGCTTTAATGGGCTTTTAATTATGTAATTTAATTGAATATAGATCAGATTTACTATAGGTTTTTTGATTTAATTAAATATTGTGATTGACAGTTTCTTGAAAATGCAAGCAAGGAAATCATGACGATTATCATATATTATTAGCAATTTTATTCCTTTTCAAGGACCACTTAAAATAGACTAATGTAAATAAAAGTCTTTAAGTTTTTTTTTACAAGTCTTCTGATATTTTCTTTCCACTGTGCTAGTTGGCCAAGTCAAAAATGTAAAACGTTTTGCCAGCAGCACCAACGAAGAATCAAGTCCAGACTGCACCTCTTATAAAGCAGTGCACAAACACACATTGCAAGTTTGGAATTATTTGTATATTTTCAGCATTTATATAATTTTGCAGAGCAAAACTGCGAAACTGGTCTGCTACTGCTGCTTGGGCGTTGGCATGACTCAAGAATTTCCTGAAAAATTGTCTGCTTTGTTATGGCTGAATTGTGAACAGCTGCTGCACTTACTACATTTACTACATTTTCAGCGGCAGCTGAGGAGGCAAAACACCCGTAAGCATGGGATTGTTATGGTTGCCATTCAAAAATGCGTTGGCGTGCCATAAGTCGAGTCCTTTCCGATTCTGCAATTCCTTCTGCACTTCCTTGCAATTGAACTGAATACCTTTATAGCTTTGTAGCAATGTAAAAAGATCCCTTTTTGAGCTGAAAAATAAATATGGGGTGGAGAAAACTGAGGAAGAAATTAAATTTCAACAATTTAAACAAGAATTACTTAAATTATGACCTTTAAAAAAATATTTAAGCTAAAAACTGGAAAAAAAATAATATTTTGAAATAAAAATGGAAAGTGGGCAGCCGATTAAAAACTATATTTTAAATGCAATTTCGTAATCTAATAATAAATAGGAAAGTATAATTACTTATTAAGAAAGTAGGAATTTGTAAGAGTATTTCAAATTCGATTGGTATTTTGAGATCTTTTCGCGAACTCTTTTGACCTTGATCATGCCAGTGCGTCTACGCATGCGCGCAAGTTCAGGTGCACGCCCATTCGCCCCCCAGTCCGCTTCCCACGAGTAAAAACTAGTCTTTAATGTGATATATTCAGGGGAAAAAGACGGACACGCAAAATAACAATCGCACGCACTTGAAGACTGGAAATCGCCCTGCGTCATGGGCGGCACTTGAAGGAGGTATAAAATAACAGAAAGGGGATCTCGGGAGCAGGGGACAATTGTTGACGGTTTCCTGGTCTGGTATGTGGTGCAGGGGCTAACCAGTTTTGAACCTAACTGAACTGAACTATCACCATCCCGCTGCTGGTTGCATTTCTGGCTTGTCCATGCGGTTTTTCAGCACTAACCGAGTGCTACTCGTGGTGTGTCATTAATTCCAACGGAATTACTACGGCAAGGCCATTTCGAGTGGTTGCAAAAAAAAAATAAAAAACAGGCGAAGGCGTGGAGTGCAGCTAACACTCTCAAAAGTGACACGTTGCCTGGTTCTGATTCCGTCATAAAGTAACATTCTCCGACATGAAGCATACGCACTGTTGAACCAGAGACAAAAACATGGCCATAAATTCTTGAAATATTTCACAGCCGGCTAGCTTGCAAGTATTTTGGGGATTAATGGTTTTTTAAATGATTTATGAATAGTGCTGTAAGCTTTACTTTACTTGTCTTTCTAGTCTTAAAGCTAATTTAAAAAGTATGGCTTCTAGTTTAATCTTTCGTTTTAAATTGGGGTGTGCTAGAAATCACAGAAGTTCATGTCAAGGGACCTCCCAACTGTTCCCCCAAGGAGGATTGGCATTTTCTGGCCGAATCCGCAACACTTCACTTCACTTTGTTGGCTTGTTCATTCATTAGCCAAACGGCCTGCCAACTAAGCTTCATTTTTTACAATTTATGGGCCTCACAGTTTTGATTAATTGTTCGTAGATGTGGATGGCCACATCTCAATGGACCTGGGATAGTTGCCATGGCGTTTGGAAGGTCGGGGTTAGAGTAAGAGTACCCGCCCCGATTTTGAAAGTGATTTGTTAAATTTGTTAAATTTATTATTAAATTGTTGCCTGGTTTTTAATGATATCAAGTGGGTGATATAATGCGTATTACAGTTGCTGAGACAACCGATACTGACTTTTTGGTAGAAGCTGAGTGAAAGGAAAATTTAAACTGTTTTTGGTTAATTTATTGAACATTTTAAACAGAGCTGTTTTAAACTATTTTGAAGATTTTTTTTTGGGCTAGTTAACCTTTCTTATTTCTAGATAGATCCCTATAAAAAGCTATAAAACTGGTTTATATGATAAAATTAATTATTGAAAATAAGAAATGTCTACTACTAATTTATTGTACTACTTTCCTTTAATTAAAAAAAATTTTTAATAATAATATAATTAATTCAAGCAATAAATTGGGATTATTAAAACCTTAATTAATTTATATTTTATAATTACATTATTTCCATTTTATATGGCTATTCTTGGCCATTCCTGTACTAATGGCCAAGAAAAGCTCGCCGAAGCACAGAGAGAACTCCCGTGGAGTCTCTGTCTCAATCTCAAGCTCGGTCAAGCTCTGCAGCCTCTCTCTCCACATGTCTCTATTTCTTTTTCTCCAGAGAAACACTGCGCTGCTCTCCGTCCTTTCGTTGGTGAAGTTTTGTGGTGCTGTGGCCGTTGGAGTGGTTCGGTGGTTCAGTGGTGCTGCGGGTTGGGGGATGCGGAGTCTTTGGTCCGTTATGGGAGAGGTAAAAAGATTTTCCGCGATCGGTATATAAAGCGAAATACAACAACCTGGGCGGCTCAGTTGCCGTCGGTCCCTAGTTAATAATACTCCACGCGATCTCCACCGAAGTCGGTCCGAAGATTTGGCCGATTTGCCCGAGATAGTCACCCGGTTCATTAGGGGATTTGGAATTGGATTCGGAATCGAAATTGAAAGTGCTTTGTTGTCTTCGACACTCGACACTCGATATTCGACTTCAGCTGGGTGTTGCCAGCGAAGGCCTTTTGCGATTGCATTCAGGGTTTAATCGATTCGAAATAGCTGGCCCCACAAAAGCCAATCAGCGGATACAATTCAACAACATGAAAGTGGTATGTGAGTGGGTGGATATATAGATGTCGGTCGGTGGGTGGTTAGGTTGGATTTGGATGGTAAATACCAAAGGTCGTTCGACAATCTAAATGCGTGGCTGTTTTAAAAAGGGGGTGTATTACTTCAGGATGCCTAGATCTATGAAATAGGAGAGGAGGAGGAGGTACTGGATCTTACGTCATCGTCATTGCGGCGACTGTTGTGCAAATATCGCATAATTTGCTATGCAAATCGAGCCAACCGTTAATTTGCTCCCAGCCCCGATCGCAATTGTTCAGCTTGGCTACAAGCGACATTTTCCAGCTCTTTGTGCCCGAGATCCAGTCCCCCCAATACCATTAGCCACTCCACTTGGCACCCAATTTGGTAACTGGATTTTGACATAATTTATGAACGACGCAGCTTCTTGAGAAAAAAGTGTATAGAAAAAAATAAAATAGTTGCAGGAACTTCAGTCAGCACTCGTTGCACTAACAAGCTCGCTTCAGCCGCATAGTTTTCGCGAAAATATCAAAGGCAAACTTTGGTTCAGTTCACACGCGGCAGTCAGCTTTTTGGTCAGTTTCTGGCTGGTTTTCGGTGCACTGGGTCCCCCGAGCATGTCGTGGCCTGGATGTATCTCCATCGGTACCTGTATCTGTATCTGTATCTGTGCCTGTATCTAACTACCTGTCCGTCCACCTGTCCGCGCCAAGGCTGCGGCACATGGAGCCTAGATAGTGAAAGGTTTTGGCATGCGGAATGGTCGAAACGGAATGGCCAGAAAAAGTCATAGTCCGAAATGCCAAAAAGGAGTAAAAGCCAAATAAACCAGATACCGATTCTGGCCATCTAAGCTTGTTTGGCCTGTTGTCAGACTAGATGATACCTCCCTCCACTAAACAATGATTCTAGTTAGCTTTTGCTCTAGAGGATTCGGTCTGTGAAAGCCTAACATTCTTATTCTAACTTGGTTTTACAGGAAAAAGGGGAAAACCCTCTCCGAAAGTGATGATAGTCAAGTCAAGTAAATAAAGCAAACAAATATTTCAATTCTTAAAATTTTCCACTTGCTTAAACTTGCGATTTGTTTTAAAAGGTCATGGAGACCCAGAATAAACTCGTAAAATAATGAGCGTTGGACGAAACTTAAGCAGGTGTCATATGGATACGGCCATAATAGAAAAACGTGTTGATGGGTTATAATATTTATTATTAAAAATTTAATATTACGAAATATATATATACAAACATGGATAGTCACAGGTTTATGTTATAAAATCCACCTTTGCTTCCTCTTTGATTCAGTGATTTTCCCGCAAATTTCTTTGGCATTTGCATGCCGCGAATGCATCTGGTCGCTGCCGTAGTTGCAGTTGCATACTTGCAACACATTTCGGCAAGTGTGGGAACTTTTTCCCAGCTTCCCATACATAATTTGTGTATGCCTGCCTCTTTTGGGTTTTTCTCTCCCCGAATTTGCTGCCGGATTACCCAATTGCAGCTGCGATGTGTGCGCTGTGTGGGAGTCACGGGGCTGGCCAACGATAATTGGCATTACCCGGCATCTTCGTTCCCGGTAGCATTTCTCCACGCCATACCATACCATACCATTCCATACCACGCTGGGCATTCATTTTATCCCATCCAGGTCCATCGAGCTGGGCTGCCATATCGCGTGACACTGGGATTGGGTTTTCAGCTGGGCTCGGCCTTTATGCAACCTGCACTTCGGAAAATAACACCTTGAAGTACTCAAATTTTTAGGATTTTTTAATCAGAAACGAAGATAAAATAACTGTGTGAAAGTGATTTCTGTTTAATTAAGATTTAAATCAGCCTGATTGTCATTAAAATAGAGGGTCATTCACTCAATAAAATGTATGTTTGTCTAAAATACGATCCTTTCACTTCTAGTCAAAATTGACAAGTACTTATATAATAATCTCATCATTTTTATAAAATCTTAATTTCTTATAAAGTCCTTTTGGGGGTATATATAGAAAAATGTATAAATTTGTTTTGTTTAATATTTCCTAAATTTGTTTATATATTAAGATATTATTTAAGTCTTTTTTGCTATGAAAGTTAAACAATTAATTTGATATATTTTTTTTAGATATAAGTATTTTTTTTGAGTGTATGTAACTGAATCCGGGGTATCGGTTCCTGCTTGGCATTGAGGGTGTCATTGGCCGGCGGAAAAGTGAAAGGCAGCCTGACTTAAGATTTTTGTAGACAACGTCGCCGTCTGGCATTCTTGGCACCACTCAGACACCGATGCACTGTCAAGGTGTTCCACTGGCCAGAGGGAAGATGGAAATCCAACCTTTCTGATGGACAGGGTGCAATTAGCGAACCGGTTGCCATTTCACTAGGCAGATTTATTCCCATTTACATCCTATCAGCACACATATAATTGACTTATAATTGGTATATCTTACAGATGCAACGCGTGTTACTTGTCGGCTGCCTCATAGTGGGAGTGGGCATGGTGAGGTCACAGGACTATCAGGATTACCAGGAGAACACACCAAGGCAGGCTCCCCTTCGCCTGCGAGCAAGTGCGGCACCTGCCCGTGCGGAAGCTCCTCGGGCCGATCCAGTGGCCATCCTCAAGCAGATCAACAAGTGGGTACCAATATTTTAAGACCAAAATATAATGTTTGTAATGTTATAAAATATAATATTATCTTATAATAATGTCAGATCATTTACAAAAAAATGAATAATCAAATGAATATTGTTCTCTCCTTCTTTTAGGCACAATGAAGATGGCTCCTACACTTATGGCTACGAGGGTGCCGATGGTTCCTTCAAAATCGAGACCAAGTTGGCCACCGGTGAAGTCAAGGGCAAGTACGGATATGTGGACGAAACCGGAAAGGTGAGGGTGGTGGAGTACGGAGCCAACAAGTACGGATTCCAACCCTCCGGAGAGGGCATCACAGTGGCACCACCCACGCTGGTCGACGAAACAGCCAAGGAGGAACCAGATTACCCAGATGAGCCGGTGCCCCAGCGTCCTCAGAAACCTTATGTAAGTTGGGAGATAATTTTTAAAATTAATTAATATGATATAACTAACATTTTCTTAGCGTGTTCAGCGTCCCCAGCCACGCCCACAGCCACGCCCGCAGCCCCAGCCGCAGCCGCAGTATGTGCAATATGAGGAGGAGGAGGAGCCACAACGTCGGGTGCAGTATGCACCACAGCCTCAGCCGCAGCATCAACCGATCCCGCAGCCCCAGCAGCATCACCAGCCATCGGTGGGTCCTGCACCACCTAGACTCCAGGTTCCCGGCGCCCAGCGCACCACTGATGTGCTATATTCCCCACTCCAGCGTCCAGCTCGCCCTGAACCAGACTACTCCCAATCCCAGAGCTTCGGCGAGGGACCCTCTAATGTGCGGATCTCCCGGCCCGTTTACGCCCTGCCCCCCGCCTCGCCGGCTCCGAGCAGTGCCCGTGCTCAGGGATTCCTGGCACCCGCCTCCGGAGGACGTCCACTGCTGGAACCCGTGGGCTTTGGCCAGGCCCAGCAGCCCATCGCTCGTCCTGTCCAGCAGCAGCCGAGCTACCAGCCACAGCCGCAACCACAATCCCGCAGTGGTGGAGGTGGCTCCGGATTGCTGGATCAGTTAGCCAGGGACTACGCATTGCCCCAGGGAAATGCCCAGCCGCTGCACGACATCACCTTCGGCTACTACTGATTTTAAGCCTAAGAGGTGGTTACCCAGAAGTCCCCATCCTCCTGATTAACCCAGAGATTCCTTGCTTTTAGGTCCTAATCGCACAGGTGTGCCCTGTCCCTGAGATTTTTTAAGCGATAATAAAAATTCCCTATTAATAAATTAACTGATTCTTAAACGAGATTTAATTACTAGAATTATTTATTAAAAAAATATTTTACAATGGGATTTACCTAAGCTTGGAGACTAGATAAATTTGTAATTTTTATAGCCTACTTTTCGGATCAAAACGTAAATAAACTTAAAAGTGGTGAAATATATTTATAGGTTCTATAAACGTTATATTATTGTAATATTATTATTGTAATAATATCAGTTTACACTATTTTACTTTTAAAACTAATTGGAATTTTGCAATAATCTGGAAATTCTCTATATAGTTAGTTTTTAAATACTTAAATTCTTAACATATTTTCATTTTCAGTCTACAATCCTTTTTACATGAGCCTTACATGGCTCTTTCCACCTCATAAAGCCTACCTTTAGGCATCGAATAAATAAAATTTGAATAATTCTCCCAACTAGATAGTAAAAGAATAAGTTTGTATTCAACGATTTATTTAATTTAAATACTTAAACATAAGATGGTAAAGTTCAACCACTGCGAACTGCAGTTCTTCTGAGGCCCCCAACACGGGGTTCTTCGGATCGGAAATGTTTATAGAATGAGAGGGAGTGACAGCAGATAGATTCGGAATAGGCAGGAACGGTTTGACTAACTCTAGGATACGTGGAGATGGACGGTGCTGTAAACGATTGGGGCATGGTCCACAGCTTCCTCATCGTAATCATCCTCTACTGATGGTAGACTGCAAAGAGATCGGTGAGAGGTGAGAAAAGGGTTCCCGATTCTAAGTGTGTGTGGTGCTACAGCGCAGGAAAGTGGGAGTGCGAGAAGATATAGTGGTTGGTGATTGGTGGTGCTGGGGATCGTTTTTCATAGCATGCTGTGCTTAAGTTTTCGGATGCAATTTCTGGGGCTTGCTTTATTGCCAGCCTTTTCTGGGAAGCTCAATAAATTATTAATTACGATTAAAGATTGCGATAACGACATAACATAAATAAGTTATAGGTAAATGCTGGACATGACTTAGAGGACTATAAGCTAAGGACTACAGGCGATCTCCCGTTAGACCTCCAGCAGGCGGTTGAACATCAGTGGATCCTGTATCTCGTAGTCCTGCGGCCGGAAGACGCGCTTCCCGTTTTTGCCTCGTGGCGCCACCTGGCGGCGCACCTTGTAACCACCGCTGTGTCCTTGGTGGTAAGATGATGGTGGTGCACTGTACACATACTTGGACTTCTGCACCACTGGCGGTAGATACTGGAAGTGCGGTGACTGCTTGTGAACCTGCTTTTCGATGGAGTAAACGGGTCCACTTCCGTGGCTATTACCCTTCCTCTTGGCCACCTCCAAGGCGGCTATAATGGGCGTCAGATCCTTGAGGGCATTACTCTTCGAGGCATGATAGTTCTCCACCCTGTAGTCGCCGGCACCTGGCGGCGGTGGTGGTGGTGGAGGTGGTGCAGCTGCTCCAGGTGGTGGATAATCATAGCCCTCATTTGGATGCTTCTGAATGTAGAGCTCCTCGGCGGAAGGTCTCTTGGCCATTTGGTGGTAAACATCCGCTGGATTCTTAGAGGCCGGATTATAAGCAGCAGTTATGGATTCCGTGTGCGAAAGGGACTCCAAGGTGCCCAGGTTATTGGGTAGAGGTAAACCATAGCTATTATATATCTCTGCCTGTTCCAAACCCGTTCCCGTGGGTGCACCTGTATCCAAAGCTACCGTTTTCGAGGCCGTATACTCCGTTTTTCCATTGGGCAGCATGCTGAGAATCTCCTGGAGCTGCAGAGCCGCCTTTTTAGCCTCCTCATCCGACAACTTTGCGTGGCGTCCATAGATGTTAAAGTCATTGCTATTTGCGCTTGTTGCTGCCATTTTGTGGATGTTGTTTTGAGTGGGTGGGTGGTGTATGTGGTTGTTTGTTGTGATGTAGTGGTTGTTGTTGTCGAAGTGTGTATGCAATGAGTGAGATTTCATTAGATTTACCAAATTAAATATTTGCGTTTCAATGTTTGGGTATTTACACTTGGTCTGGTCTGTTTATGTAAGAGTTTTGTGAGGTGCACAGGGAAAATGTATTTTCCAGTTTCAATGAATAATATTAACTTAATAAAAATACTTTCCAGAAATGTAGAACTTTTTAACAATAATTATCAATGTTTAGAAAATACATTTTCCTCTGTTTAGTGTGCTTTTTGTGTTAGATGACTTTAGTTTAATTTTCGTATGCAAAATGATTGGTTTACTTTACACATTTTGTACATTCTTCAGCTGCCTTCAGGATGATTTTCATGATGATCACAGATGAATTCCGTTTTTAGTTTGGGTTAGCTGAATGAGGAGAGTCGACGGACCGCGTTTCATCGAAGGCCTTTCGCTAGACTCTTTAATGGGCCACTGACTAAATATGCGCACTTTTATCAAGTATGCGACATGTGGCCACTGCAAATGGCGCCATTAATATCTGTACAGTTCGCTTAGGCTCTACTCGTTGTTAATGGATACATAGGTATGACGTGATAATTTATTAAAACATGTTCAGATGCCTCTATGTACAATGAATCGATTAATGTTCGCTTGCGTAATGGGTGTTAAAAAATCGAATAAACTTAGTCTAGGAAATGTGTCATTGGAACAAGTTATAAAGGGGCCTACCCATACGTTAATGGTCAGATGGGGAGAGATTTCGACTGGTAGTGTTGATTTTTACAGTATTTACAATGTCTCTCTGGGATTTGTGCCTCGTCTTCACGAGTTATGAGCAACTGATGATGGGGGCTTTCACTTTCTTCTCGTTGTTTGCTACGTGCGGAAATGAGATGATGGCAAAAAAGGGCGGTGGGTTGTAGTGGGCGGGGCGGGACAGCTGGGTATGCAAATGAAGCTGAGTGATTTGCGATCGCAAGATGATTTGACAAGCCAACGCCTGTCATTGTCATCTTGAGGATACTCTCATGGAAACTTTTTAATACATATTTACATTTTCTCTAAGCATTGACGGTTGACATATTTGAAGTGGAATAGAATGATTTTTAACCTAAGCATTTATAAACTTTT
Source organism: Drosophila subpulchrella (assembly GCF_014743375.2). Classification (NCBI taxonomy): domain Eukaryota; kingdom Metazoa; phylum Arthropoda; class Insecta; order Diptera; family Drosophilidae; genus Drosophila; species Drosophila subpulchrella. The sequence continues at coordinate 16,168,528 of NC_050609.1, forward strand.
TAAGTTTAAACGATATTTTATACAATAACCTTTTTCAAACCAATAACTGCGTAATATTGGTTTGCTTTAAGATTTGAATACTATAGAAATGACATTTGCAACTTATTATTTTTGAAATATTTTAAATTCGCCAAAAACATTTATAATTAAATTTAAATATTTGCCAAATTGTGGAAAAGAATAGAGGGTTTGTAATGGCTATTATATTTACATATTCTTATAAGTAGAAGGTACAACAGAAATCTTTGAAGACTTAAAATGTTTAACATTTGAAATCTAAATAATGTTTGTCAGCTGAGTCAAGAGTTCTTTTTACGATTTTGAGTCGCCAAAGATATCCAGTTCTTTTCTTATCATAACATATTTACATATTTATAAATCTGTTGAATATATTACATATATTAAAGCTTACAAAATATTTTGAATAACCCTTAACCCATGTTAGTATAGCAGAGTATGTACAGTGGAGGTTATTTACATATGACCAAGCCCCATGAGTTCTTTTTTCAAGACCCGATAACTACGCACCATCTTGTCCATAGGCCGATGGCAGGTAGTTGCTGGGCGGCGACTCGAAGGCCGCCGGGTGGCTGACGCTGAAGGGCGCTCCGCCGCTGTAGCTGGCCCCGCCCACCGGCGGGAGGTACTGGTGGGTGGCGCTGCTGTAGGACGGCGGCTTCGAGGGGGGTCCATAGCTGGCATGGCCGGTGGGTATCTCGTACGTGGTGATCGCTGCAACGAGACAAATGCGGAGACATTCGGTAAATATGGATCGCAGTTGCAGACGGAGAGGCCGACGGAACAAGTTGCTGGCGAAAACGAAAGTTGCCGGCCAGGTTCATTGCACGCAGCATGCTCCGATTTGGCCATTGGTTTTGCGGCTAAATCGGAGCTGCTGGCCGGGAGTTGCCTCTTCCGTTTTGGCCAGGTGCGGTCGTGTTGGTTATTAGGTGGCTTAATTGTCATGCATCTAGTTCAGCAAGTGGATTACGTAAGCGTAAGACAATATGTTTTGATTTCACGGCCCAATGCACAATGGCATATGCATTGAGATAAAAATAAGTCGCGCGACCTAGTCCAATTTCTTTGAATATGAATGTTTAATGCACCACAAGGAGAGTGTATAGACTTATAAGAAAATGTTTAAAAGTAATATAAAAGGTATCTTTAAAATGTTAAATGGTTTCTTTTATTAAAATTTGCAACCATTTATCTTCGAAGGGAAATTAGATATGTATCTTTGAATTTTTAATTAGAGCAACTGCATTATTTAAACATGATCTAGATTTGTTTATGGGTTATATACATTTGCATAATTTTTAGATTTAATGGGTTAATACCTTGAACCTAGCTGTTGATTGAATATGGATTAAGATTTAAATAGGTACCACTGATATCTTTTTCTGTATCTATTTGTATATTTAAAAACACCAAAAAAGGTCAAGATATTATATCAAAATATTGGATTAATATTTCCTTCCAATTGAAAGTGTTTTGAAAACTAATTAGTAGATATTTTAATTAAAAATCAATTAATGTGTATTTTTTCTAATCCTTTTTTTCCAATCGCTTAACCATGATATTTTCTCTGAGTGTACTTACTCTCGTGGTGCAGGACGGGCCCAGGAGCGGAGACTGTCTTGTGACCGCTGCTGCCGCCGGAGGAGGCGCCCGACAAGGAGGTCAGCTTGGCGAACAGACCGCCGCCGCCGGAGTTGTGACTAGTGGCATAGGTGTGCGAGTTGATGTGCGCCGAGTTGATGATGGACTTGCCCACGTCGGTGACCTTGTCCCCACCGGCGGCCACCAGATTGCCGCCCGCACTCAACGCATAGCCGCTGCCCTTGATCAGCTGACCCTTGAGTGCGGTGACCCCGCCGGTGATGGCCTTGACCGCCTGAAAGATGGTGTTCAGCACGGACTTCTTGAACGACCAGGGGTCATAGTCCACCGAGTTGCCCTGGAAATGGAGGAGAGATTAGCTGGTTTCAAGAGAAGTAAAATTGATTAACTTTTTCTGACCAAATTAGTTTGATCTTTGGTTTTTTAAAAGAGAAGTTAACTATTATTCGCAACAAATTGGTATTGAAAATTGTATTTTTATATTTTAAAATAATGTAGATAACAATTACTCTGATAGTCAAATATTTAACATTTTTAGTTAACCATTGATTTTAATTCGAAAGTAATTTCTGCACAATCAGGTCGTAAAAATGCGGCTCTCAACTTACATGGACAACTATCTCGTGGGACTTGTAGCTGTCCCCGCCCCCGCTGCTTCCGCCGGAACTGCCGGAGGCGATGGAGGCGGAGGCCTGGCCAATTCCGGACAGCAGGCCGGACTTCAGATGCGCCACATAGTCGAAGCTGCCGGATCGCTTATGCACCTGGGATTCCTTCACACTCTCACCCGGTTCGTTGTCCAGGTCTGTGTCCTCCAGTGAGAGTGATTTATCGGTGGCAGGGTGGGCGTGGCACATCAGGGGCATGGCGGCCACCAGCAGTAGACTCAGTCTGAAGACCTATTTGGAAATACAGACATTTAATAAATTGTCTTACTAGAGCACCTATTCAAAAAACATGCAAAAATGAATCACCTAATACCAGCAAATGACAGTAAATTGCGCAATACTTTTATGAATCTATTCGAATTTTACGTGACAGCCCCAACAATGGCCATAGACAACGAGGAAAATTCAATTGCCGAAATGTGTCGCTGCGGTGGTTGCACCACCATTGCTTTTTTCTTGCTGGTTGCCACATCTGTGCACTCATTTGTCAACTGTCACACACACACGCACTCCATGTGCAATCATAATCTGCCACTTACCGCCGATACAAATGCCACTCGTAATCCTCGCTCTGCATATATGCAAACCCACCGAAACCCCCATCCTTACCCCCATATTACTTGGTTTACAGTTGAGCGATCTTAGACTAATTGGAGGGGGTGGATTGGGGGGTATGGTCATAGCCAATTTGGCCAAGAGGGGGTTAAGTCACTGTTTTGACTCACGGCGTTCGCAGAGGTTTCATGCTCCATCAAACTGTCAATATGCTAATTGATATTTAGGCTAGTGCTTTAAGGAACCTGTTTAATTTGGGGCCACTATTACAGCATAATTGAAATTTATGGGAAAATGCATTAGAGCTAAAAGTAGCTCTCACAACTAATCATTTTTTACATTTATTTAAAATACTGAATCACTTATTACCAAGAAAAATATATACTTTTATAAAAATGTTACAGCTCATAAAAAAATTGGAATACGGAAAGTACCATCAAATAATAATTCCATTTTCTTTGTTATCCTTTGATATAATTTTCTTCACAAACGTGGTTTTTATACCTAACACCACAAAATCTTATTAAATCTATTATGTCTTTAAAATTCCTCCACGATTTTGTTTAACACCATAAATGTTCGTGATCTACAGCCATTTCCTCCTATTAAACAATCTTGAATAGTTTAAATTGAGTTACATTTCTGAGAAATGATAGGAAACATTTGGTGGCCTTACTTCGGTACATTGATTTGTGCAATCCACTTACTCCGAAGTAAAGTTAAATCAAATTGGGGTCGTCGATTCGGTTGTGGAGTGATCAATAAGCGTTATTGATATTTTTGACAAATGCGTTTTAAATTAGTTTTGTATTTGGGTTAAAGTGGAACCGCCTCGAAAAATATTAATTAAATTGGCAGCCTTTCTCCCCGCGATGGCGCAACCTCAATTATGACTGGCCAAATATGCTGTGATTTCTTATACAATGCATAAATTGCCTTAGCCCTGGGCCCAAACAATCGATCCATTGCAATCTGCATACAAATGCACTAATTAATCATAATAAATATTGTTCTTCGATTTGGTATTGCATAAGCATAAATATATGAGACACAATGGCAGAGAATAATAAAAATAATTGAAAGCTAATTGCCGCTATTAATATTTATGGTTCAACTGAGTAATTAACGGAATGCAATTCGAGTGCGAAATTCGCTTGAATTCGTTGGCATATTGAACTATTGGCCAATATTGGCCAAACCTCTTCTCTTTGATTGGTTTTTCGATGTTTTCTTTTTTTGTTTTGTGTTTACTCATTGTTATGGCCAATATTTTGTCTGGTCTGAGAGTGAAAGTGTTGTATTTGCCGGCTTTGTGGCTCTCACACAGAGTGTCGCTCTCTTTTTCCGTGTTCACAAACAATTAGCATATTTAATATTATTTAATGAACAGTGAGCAGAAGGCCTACATTGTGTTATGTATTTTTTAAAGAAATATATATATTAATAGCTCAACTTTGAGTGGTAATTTAATTGCGGTAGGTTCAGTTTACGGACGCGTTTAATGTATCTACGTGTGCTTCGTCTTCGTTTTCCGTTTGGCTAGCTACATTCGGCTTAGCCTTATTCAAATTTCTTAACGATTTTCGAAAGCAACCCGCTGACGAGTAGAAGCCAGCAGGTCTGACATAATAATTATGCACGACATCTACCTTCACACTCGGTCAAATGGTCAGCGCTTCTTGCGAGTCATGACATAAGGTTCCGAGTGAATGAAGGTCTTCGGAAAGATGGCCAGCTTTTCGAGTGCACTGAAGCATCGATTGGGATTTTTGGGTTATCCATGGGGTTGCGTAACGAAAGCATCTCTATAAGTCACGCAGCTCTGCTGGGGAGCTTAGCTAATAAATTCAGCGATGTGTGGCCAACATAAAACGGGTTTCGCTGCAGAATGCCTTGCACTTGAACTTGTTTGCCAAAGAAATTGCATAAACGAGATATGATTTTATGGGTGGGGGGAGTATCTGTGTCTCCATTAAAAGTATCTCAATTAGTCCAGTATTCGAATCAACTTTCACTGCGGTATCCTTTGACTTACCTTCATTTCGTTTGGCTGTGCTTTTTCGTGGGATTAGCTTAAATTGGGCCTTGGATTAGCTGGGCGGCTAATCAAGTTCAAAATTCACTTTTACCGATGACGTCCTCGGGTGGGTTTTTGTTTTTTTGTAATTTGTTTAACGCTGCCTCCTCTTCACACCAACTTTCTTCACTTGGCCAATCTTAACTTGCAATTGGCACTTGGCCGCCGCACTTTTTCGACTTCGATTTCGAACCGTTTCGCTTCACGTTTGTTTTGTCATCGGCATTCGTCTCAGCGGTTTGGAGCGCACACAAAAATTTCACTCTCGACTTTCTTTCACCGATTCGAGTCTCCCAATCTGGGTATTGTATCTGCTGCCACTTTGTATCTCGGCAACGTCTGCGCTCGAACTGTGCTCGAAAATCGCCGCGTGCGGCTTATTTAAAGAAATCACCGAAGAGCCGAGGCGCCACTGCATTTAAGCGGTTTTGGGGGTCTTTTTGGCACGCTCTTAGTCAAGGGGTTAAGAGTACTGCCCTCTCTTTCCCGCTCTTTTTGTGTTACAATTTATTTTATATTTTTTTCGGCATTTTCATGACAGCCTCTTGGCCATAAACGAGTGTCTGGGGTTCAATGCGTTTCGAGTGGCATCGGCAGCGGCATCGACTTTGGGCAACATGTGGCAATCTGAAAACTGCAATGCGGCTCATTAAGTTCGGTGGCTCAAACGTGTTCGACTGCTGAAAAAACAGCACCGTTGACTTCGTTTTCTGACATGGCCCAATCAAAAGACTGAGGCAACGAACTTGAAATGGAGTGATCGCTAAGAGGATCGCTAATGTAAAAGCCGCAGTCGAAAGAAGTCTAGCAAGGACACGATTTGGCCTGGGTATTATTCTATGATCTTAAGTGTTAGATTGCTTAATAGAATATGATCTTTTAGATCTCCGTTATGATTACTTATATGTTATAACATATAAGCCGTTCTAATAAGAGAAAGCACTAGTTGCATTCTTTTGTAAAATGTTGTTTACAAAAACTATCAAGTAAGCTAGTGTTGATTATATAATAGCTTTTTGTGTCAAATAAAAATCAATATAAACATTTCATAAAAATACGAAATAACATTTGTTAGGACCCTCTTTGAAGTTTAAGATTTTATCACTTCATCAAAAGTTAAACATTCTTTTAGTAAATTTATTTGTTTTCATTACATTCTTTATAAAAAAATTGATTTTTTTAAATGTTCATTTGAGAAAAACCTACAAGAAAAAGATTATATTTTCTAAAATGGGTTGCAATATTCATCAATAGGCAAGTTGGTCAACAAAGTTTATATGATTTAAACAGTTTTGTTATGAATAAGCATGTATATTATTTGTTCTCAACCTGAAGTTAACTTGATCCCTTCTGGCTAAATTAAGAGCTACAACCTTGAACCCAGGCCTACTAATAAAAGCCTTCAACCGCAGACTCCAAAGCCGAGACCCAAAATAGCAACACAATGCGAACTTGAGGGCAAGCCATTATCTAATGTTGCGACAAATGGGTCCATGTCAACTTTTAGGCCCTCCTCTCGTCGAGAGTTCACTGTCACTATGTCAGAAGCGATTCATTTGTAAGCGCGCCAAACAATTAAGGCTAACAATGGCGGGGCGAACAATGGGTTGGTAAATTGGTAAGACAGTTGGAACTGCCTGTCGCCCAATTCCCTGATGACAAGTCCTATGTAGGCAAATCCGTGGTTCGCAACATATCCCACCTCTCGCTGGACTGCGGTTATCTAACCAAAAGTGAAATGGGCCCAGGCCAGACCGACCAACTGCAACTGCCAACTGAAGTTGCAACTGCAAATCGCAACTGCAACTTCATAAATGCAAAACGCGAAATGAACATGAAGAAAACTTGGCCCAAACATAATACTTAAGCACTCGTAGTTAACAAACTGTAAATTTGTTAAACAGCAAAAGGAAAACAAGACGGGGCAAGGCAAACAGCGGCAAAATAATAAAAATGAAAATAAGAAGAAAATCCCCGACTCATGTAATAGCCAGCGAATATATACTAATGGGACAAGATAATTGCGATTGGGGGCGGTGCTGGCGTAAAAGGTTTTGTGTGGAAATACCCTATGGAAAAGGTTTTCAAAAATATTGACCAGAACAATTTGTAAATTAGAAAAACCATTAAGATAACACATGGCTAAATTTTAGAGCTCTATAATAGAGGAACAAATTTAAAAACATAAGGTATAATTAATGGTCTCGTGAATATTTTGGCAATGTATTTGGTCACATTTTAGTAACTACTGACTAATTAGACATTACAATATTTTTTAACTTTTAAAAAGAAGTAATTTGCTAGTTATTATATGCTGCAAAATCTTAAAAACCTCTGAAGGCTATTTGCAATTCGTGGAAATTCCACCATTCACATTTCCCCTCTCGCAATTGTTTTCTTAATATTGTTTATATATTTTGCCCACTGTTTATTGGGTTGTCAACTTAAAGAGTGGAGCTGGGAGCTATAAATGTTTCTTCGCCGGGGATAATTTGCGGTTAAGTTAAATTTCCGCCGAACCGACAATGTGGCCATTCAGTTCAAGTTGAATGCACAGAAAGTGAATCCAATTCAACAGGCCAACATAACTCATGGCCCGCACCCAATATATTGCGTATACGCCACCGCAGCGATAAAAAAGAAAATCTATCGATCGGCAACCGGTCAAATTTAAACAGGAAGGAAGTAGCTCATTGAAATTAACGTACAATTTATATCGGCAAATGACAGATGAGAGAAGCGATGAGATAATACGGGAATGCAATAAGTCATCAATTAAAATATATTCATTACTGTCGCGGGAATTCGTGTCCTGAGTCCTCTCATAAATAAATTCATAAAGTGCTTGGCTTCGGAGTGCCACTTCCTGCCATTATGGCGTTCGGGTTTTTGTCTATCTTTTTATATCATCATCCAGCCAAAGTCCGAGTCCAAAAAACACACATGTGCTTTTAATTTTTCACTCACTTTTCATGGGTTTTCCTCGGCTGTTTTTTTTTTTTGTTAATTGACGTGGGGCAATTGGCAGAGCGGGCAGGCAAAAATAAACAAGCGCAATGGGAAAATGTGTTGGGAAAAGTTTTCAGAGTGTAACGTGGAGTGCGATAACAGGCCGCTGCGCATTGGGAAATGCTAGAAAATACCCGAACATCGAACGCCGAACTCCGAACGGCAAAGCCACCAAAGAGTCCACTCCACTTCCTCGACTTCCTGCTGCAGTTGCTCGTTAGTTGCGCAATGAACTTCAACTTCAAATTCGCCAGAGTTTCGCTGTGCCGGCGACAAAAATACATATCTGAAATCCATATCGGAAATGAACTCGTTTTCGGCATTTACTTTGGTCGATTTCTATTATATTTTATTTTTGTGTATGCCTATTTGAGAGGCAACTGCACGGCATTATTCAATTTGGGGTATTGTATGGACCGATATGGATATGGAACGCCAGCCAGCTGGCCAGGAAAAAAGTGAAAGCCTGTTGCCTGGCTCTTGGGACCAATATATTTGCCTAGCACTCCAGCAAGGGGCATCTCCATTTTTCATACCACTCCCGACTAGCCGAAAAATAAAGTAAAATAAAATAACGCAGCTGAGATTACGGCTGTGATGCAATCGATTCGGCCGACAAATTGAGCAACAGCTGCTGCCGCGATCTCGTAGTCCTGGCTGCCTGTTTGCCAGTTTGCCTGCTTCGAATGTTTATTTTCGAGGCGAACGCACAAGAAATGCGATTCGTGTAGTGCTGTCATGGCTGAAATTGCATTTTGCAAAGTGGTGCGTCCACATTTTTCTCAGGTGCCGTGCCGCTTTAATTGTGCCCCGTTTGAAAATATTTTATTGAATGTGCAATGCAATTTCATTATTTATTCAGTCGGATAGTCGGACATTCGGACACACGCCGCGATTCCAGCTTGGACACACATGCATGAGCAAGCTGTCATTAAGCCAACATTATTTCCCAATTTTCACATTAACTTGACCCGGGAGTTTTGGCCGCTTGACTTGCCCTGACTTTTGGGCCATCCTCGCTCGATTGGCCAATCGGCCAGCTAAATCACCAAGGTGCCCCATCGGAATGAAGCTGTTTCCCGGGCGATTAATAACTATTAGGTTAATTGGATCAAGTCGTTGGGAAAATGGCAGCCCATTAACCATAACTCTGCGCACACGCCGTTTTTCTTTTGGCACCTCTAAGTAACTAATGTTTAACTTTATAGCCGGCTAATGTAAGAAAAACTGAGGCAGACACGCAACATTGGATAATTACCTAGAATACTTAAAATCATTAAAAGAGGAATCATTTAAAGTAATTCACTTTAATTTCACATATATTTTGCGAAGCACAATTAACAGGTTTTTGCTCAGACCTACAACGTATTCCACATAATAACTATTGCAATACATTGTGAAAAGTCTTGACCTTTTCCAATAAATCACTTACATTAACTATACAGGTTTTATCGATAATCGAATGACTCAATGCTTACCAATCAGATGTAATTCCTAGCGGCTTAGTTGAAAATATTCAGTCAATTAATCTAAGATATGCTTAGTAGAACTTTAGCTCACAAAATCTAGCTTGGAGTAAAGAGGTGCAAATTACCAGATAAAATAGCTTTTACTATAATCTACTAAATCACTTAATTTACAAGTAAGATCTGTATTCGTACTACATTTTTTTGGGGCCTACAAATATGCACCAACATTTACTTAAGCCCCAAAGTATGCAATAAGTTTATTCAAAATATTGCGCAATAATATAATATTGAAAAGTAATCCGATAGTTGAACAATGAACCTAAATGATTTCTTGGAAGCAAATGGGGGACATATGTATTTTATAGAACTGATATTCATTGACCACAAAAAAGATAAATATTTTCGTGATGAACAGTTAAGATTGCAAACACGTATGTATAACTACTTACAAGATACTTTCCCCCTTATTAATGTATTCTTATTACGTTCTCGTATTTATTTATTAATAAAAGAAATTCTCATGAATCAATGATAAAGCTGACGCTTCTGAGAAGCCGCTTTATATCAGTCATCTGCTAGAATTGGCCAAGAGTCAACATATTATCAAGATAAGTTCAAGGTTTTCTGGGAGAACGACATCAACTTTTGTGACCATAAACCACTTAACAAAAAATATCCATTCATTGCATTGAAGAACGACTGCGTCAGATGCCGGTTACATGGCAAATATTTGCAGTGTGCGATTGCAAGCTGCGGTTTTTTGTACGGGGTTCTCGGAAATACCAATTGAGTCACCGTCTTTCCCAACGGCTTAGCACGCTTCAAGGCGGAGACTCGGTGGCTCATTAAAGCGATTTCGATGTGTGACTCCCATGACGCGTGCGCCGACGGAACTGACGTGCTCCGGCACCCGTTCGGAATAGCAAATGTATTAGATGGACTAATAGTAGTGGTGCCGAGAGCAGGTGGCCTCATAGAGCTTTAATGGTGAGCTTTGGGCCCCGCTTCACTTTTACTTTCAGCGGCAACAGGTGCTAGCCGGCCAAGGCCCGACTTAGCCGACCGAGGAAAGCCCTACAAGTGATGGGTTTACCCCTAAAAGAGAAGGTAGTGGTGATGCATTTGGTAAAATAAATTCGGGTTTTTTTTGTTTGGGAAAATTATTTCAAATATAACCATATGAGGTATAAGACATATTAAACTTGAATCACAGTCAGAACGTTTTTTGTAAAGTAAACCCTCTTCTTTTTAATATTTGTATGTTCCCAAAATACAATGCCGATATAAAATTTAATTTGTTAGAAACTAAACGAAAAATCCATTTTTACGAGACCCTATGAAACTGTTAAAACGAAAAGCAAATACTAATTTTAGAAATTAAAAGTCTAAGAGAGATAGTACAGTTCAACTTTCCTAGAGCGAAAGAATTTCATTACCAATTTAATGATCACAAATTGTCAATGTGGTGTTCAAAAACTAATGTACAGATAGGAAGATGTTAAAAGATGGTCGATTAGGAGGAATCTTGTGTATATTTTATATATATATATAATAAAATCTTTTTATTCAAACAATTCAAACAAATAGTTTACTAAGTGCACTATCAAATGTCTGACTTTCGCAGCGGCACAAGCACTGATAGCGCTGTTTTAGAAAGCTGTAAGCTAAGCATCAAAAACATTATTGTGTGGTTGCTCAATCTACTTTAATACTTAATATTAAAACAGTAAAATGAAAATGCTATCAGTCTGCCGGAAGTATAAAATTCCTACTTTAAAAGTTTAACATATTACTTGACTTACATAGTTAATAACGAAATACGATTTGCTTGTGAAATGTCAAAAGTAACAAAATTATATTTGTTTTTCTAATGAAAAATACTTTAATACTTAATATTAAAAGAGTGTCGGAAATATAAAAATTCCTACTTTAAAATTTAAAAAACATTATTTCGACTTAATTGATAACATAATACGATTTGCTTGTTAAATGTCAAAAATATCATAACAAAATTATATTTGCTTTTTTAATGCAAAAAAAAAATGTTTATACACATGCAAGTTAATCAAATTTTTATAAAAGTATTTTTTTCTTAGAAATCTTGGGCGCAAACAATATTGCTTACAAATTTTCATTTCTTTTTTAAGCACAACATTTAAAAAAATTCTTACTGTTGCATTGTTGTAGTAATTTTACCATTACCATTCCCAGAGTTTTAAAAACCATCTACAAAAATTTTTTTATAAAATTTAAAAAACGGCCGATACATAAGTGATGACTTATATCCAAGATCCAATTTTATTTTAATATTTTTGTAACATATTTTAAATCATATTTCAGTTTATAAAGCATCGTTTTTCTGCAAGTGTAAAATGATTCAGCCTGTTAAATTTATCGCTAATATTTCCATGTATTCAGTTGATAATAGTGACTTTCAGACAAGATCCAATCTAATTTCATATTTATCTAACATTTTTTACTTCCTAAGTTAGTTTCGTGAGCTAAGCTTTTCTGCCAGTGTAGTATGATTCAGGCTCCTAAAGTTTTTCGTGAAGCAGGGGCAATTAGTAGCGCAGCGCATAAGGTGATAAAGTCCGCTGCCTCTTCTCCAGCCGTCCCGCTCCCCCGATCGACGTCTCTCTCGCTCCATCCCGTCCCGCTCCCTGCCTGCCGTCTCGCTCTCTCGCGGCGCCCTCTCCCGCTCGCACTCTCGCAAGCTTCGCTTAAACCTGCACTTGTCAATTGTTTGGGGAGCTGGCAGAGTCGGTCTCTTGGGGCCCCTGGGTTCCGCTTTTCAGTTGCCTTCCAGACGAGCGCTCTCGCTGTCGTGTGTTCTCGATCGCGAGAAATCGAAACAGAAGTCGCATTCAGATAATACCACTGGATCTCCCCGATATATGGAGATATGGTGAAACTCTGCGATCCAATCGGAAAATCCCAGCGCGCGTCTCTATACGACTTAAGATCAGTGGCCGATCCACAGATGGTTTGAGGTCCATAAAAGCGCAGGCCTCTCGCGTTTTTCGTGTCACTCAAAGCCGGTCCTCAGAGCCGAAAAGTTCAAGAACAAGACTTGGGACCAACCAACTTGGATAAGCAAAAACATCCAAGATTATAAACCGAATTAAAATCAAAATCAGGGGCTTTCATCGGCACCCCATCCGAAAACGGTTCCACTAAAGCGGCGAGAGCGAAACTAAAGTGAAAAGCAAACCGACTAATTGAAGTGTCTGTCTGTGTCTCGCAAACGTGCTAAGGAAACAAACAAAACGGAATAGGCAACATATCACAAAGAGCCACCGCACAAAATATTTATAAATAAATACCCACCGACGACAACTACGGCAACAGTAACATCAGCTACCAATATAAAAGCCTGGCATTAACATTTAGTCGTGCCAGTTTGTTTATTCTTTATATACGCAAAGCCCATAAAAAACACAGATCAACAACAATATATCAACAACAACAACGGCGGTATAAAATACAAAGTTGTAGCAATAAGAAAATTGGTATTAGCCTCCACTGATCCGTCAATCTCCTGCTGTATTTTTATCCCCGACGCAGACGGTCACCGTCCATAGAACATTTCTAACTAAATACCCACCTGATTAACCTCAAGATGATGATGATGACGCCTATGTGGTTAACGCTGCTCAAAGTCCTCGTGATATTTCTTGCCTTATTTACCTCGGTGAGCAATCCTTTCCAAATTTCATAACAGTCGAACCTTTATAACTTTAACTTTTCAATAATATTTTCGTAACATTTTAATTTCAAAATTTTTTGGAACCTGCCTTTTATAAGAATGGAAGTTTTTAATTTTTATGCTTGGATTAATATGGTATAAGGTTTTAGTGTCCTTAAGTAAAAAAAAAAAAGTTGATTTTTTAATGTTACCCTAAGTTTAGATAACTTGATTTTTGTCTGGGACAGGTGGTTGTTCCAGTTATGAAAGTTCGACTGTATTTCTGTTGTTTTTGTGTTATCTTAATGTCTGCTTAACATAACTCTCATCGCATTGCAATATACTTCGGGCTATGGGCTATGGGCTATTACCTAATAAATCTCATCTTCGTTATAAGTTACTTTAGATTTTCCGTAGATGCTATAGCATTTCCATAAGCCGAAGGGCATTTTCAAGTTTATATTTAGTCAGAGGCTGGAAACCTGTTGGCATTGCCAACTAGAAGTTATGTGCAATTTTCATTCTCTATATATTATAAATGCATATCATAGGCATTGCAATAATATTAATTGACATCAATAATGCCAGACATTCTGCACACGACTTTTAAGGTAATTAACTGCCGACAAAAGGGATGATCATCGCTGTGAGAAAATCAATTAAATTGAAATAATGACATAGAATGTTAGGAAACACGTTTTGAAAAGCGCCTCTAACTTTCTCTTCCAGGTTTTCCGTGAATTCCTCACCGAACCGGTTCCAAAGATCGCTTTAAGTTCTGGCTAAGTTCCAATGGGTTCATGGAAAACCTAAATCTGTGATGGAAATATTATCTAATGTTTGTTTGACTCAGTTGCCTCAATCAAAAACGCCGATGAACGCGTTTAAAAAAAGGTTGATTGCTAACTGCTTGACAAGCTTGGGAAAAACATTTTAGAGAAATAGTGACAGCTATCAGGTAATAAGGTTCATGTGGGGTGGAACCTAAGATCGGGTTTTTTAGCGGCCGGTTCTAATTTCGTTTTGGGGTAAAATCTTTCTATAAATTTAGAGACCTAATCTCTGGGGAACGAAGAATAATAAAATGCTTTTATGGAAGTGTGCCGTACGCGAGATTAGAGACCATTACCGAGGTTTTGTTATACAACAGCTTATTTCTTTTTAACTACTTTTCTTTGTGTGCGTTGATAAAGTTGAAGACTTGTCAAGTTTTTTTTTTAAAGGCTTTATATTGTCGAAGCATTTAGAAATAATATTGCTGTTAAATTTGAATTGAGATCCGCTTGTACATTTCATTGTTCTATTATTATTATAATTTCGTTCTGACATTCTCGCTTTCTTCTGCTGATAACCAAATCGTATGCAATACGCCCTTCAAAGAATTAGATTTGAGGTTAAAAAGTAAATTTTTGGGGAACAATCCGGATCCGCGGGAATTGTAAATTGAGATTTGGGAGATTGTATCTTATGGTTCAGGTCCTAACTCAACGCGACTAGGGAACCGTTGGCGAGCGAAAAACTGCGCTTGCCCGGAAAACAGCTGTTCAAACTTTTCAAATACGCAAATGTAGTGCCGACTATAAAGAGAGAGGCAAAATTAAACGACCAACACCGACCCACGAATTTATACTACGTTGTCTTGGCAATGTTGATGAACCGCAAACAAAACTCTCACCTGTATCTTTCAGATAGTTTATATCAATATCGAAATAATGAAGCGTCAAGAGGCCGAGTTGAAGGCAGCGAAAGCAGAGGCAGACTATAAGGCCCTTTTTGATTGCACGATGAAATCGGAGTCCGGAAGGTCAGGATGTTACCATTTGCAGGTGTGAGAACAGAGTCCCAGGGTGTCCCAAAAAAACCAGACCAGATCCAGTAGTCTTCGTATCCCAATACCAATTACCCAAAAACCCAAAATCCATTTGTGTCTGTGTGGTCAAAATTTCTGAACCGAGACTAAAGTCTTGTCTTTTTATTTCGCCATTTTCGCTACAGTACGAGGCCAAGGATTATGATGGTATCATCAAAGAACTATTTAAATTTACCACTGATGAAGGAGTTGTACTTTTTAATGTAAGTGTACTTGCACTTGGCTTAAGCATAGATCTTTGAAAATTCGCCTTTGACAGCCAAAAAGCATGGGGAGTTTTAAAATTCAATTTACCAAAAGGGTTTTTTCAAATTGGAATCCTAATTAATATTAAACTTTATTATAATCTGGTTGTAGATTTGGATTAAAATATTTTTTCATTGAGAGCTAAATTAAAGGCGATTCACAGCTTCAAAGGCGAATTAGCGCTGCTTTCCCTTATATCTATATCATCCATCCAATGCATCCCCATTTCATTGCTCATTCGATATATTGTTGGCTTGTTGGTTTGTGTTGTCTTTGTGCTTTTTTTATGCCAATCGGTTAAAGAGTAACACAAGCGAATTTTACCCGTACAGACAACGACCGCGGACAGTGCATCCTTCATGCCCATACCCACCCAGCGGGGCGGTACGTCCCAGGGTCTGAACCGCAATCAGAAACACAATCAGAATCAGTCCCCGATCCCCGATCCGAACCGCCATTACCATCAGTATCACAGCCTGAGCCAGTCAGATCAAGATCAATACTTCAAAGTGCAGCGCTCCCCGGACGGCAAGCTGAATCTGGTCTTTAACGATACGTTCGTCTCTTTGCAGAATGTGAGTGCCGAGGTGCAGTCGGACCAGCCCCAGCATCTCCAGCGACACCCATCGGACAGTAAGTACCTCTCTATACACATCAGTTACATTCGATACTGTACTAACATGATATATACAACTAACAACTAAATCGATCCCATACTCACTGGCCAACTGCCTTTGGCGCTTGCCTAATTTTAGCCTTTATCTTCCCCGATTCCCCCCTAGCCACCCATCGGCCGCCCCTGACACCACCTCAGCCCCTGAACAATACACTGAGCCCTTGCCGAAATAATAGCAGCGATCAGTTGAAGACCTTTTGCACGGAAGTGGACGACTATCCCAATCTGTCAAAGTTCAAAGCCAAGCTGGAGCAAACGTACGCCAAGTTCTTCATGACCAATATCCAGCCCACGGATGTGAGCTCTCGCGTGGGTGGTGACCCCGCCGATATGTACCTCTGCAAGAGCAACAGCAGGGTTATTTTTCCGAAGTTGGGCCAAAAGACGGACAACACCTGGGAGTTGATCGTCAATGATGAGGAACACAAGCAGGGCATACTGATCGAGGAGTGCCTGTAAGTTCAATTTTCAAAATTAACTAATTTATTTTAATGCTTGCGGTTATTTTTTTTACTAAGATCCCTAGTTCATGTAAAATTTATTAAGTAAGAAAGGATGTCTTGCCAAATCAAATAAGTAAATTTTATAAGAATTTTAATGACAGATGTAAGGGTTATTGATAAATAACCTCAAGCATAAATTGTAAATTTATCAAGAACTTCACATAATCCGGATCTATTTTTCCAGGGGAGCTGATAAACCCTGTGATTTTGCCAGCAACTTTCCGAACCATTATCAAGCGACCTGCAAGCAGCACTATATACAGCAGACCATGGTCAGTATTCAGGGTGACGACGTGGGTCAGGCGCCCTTTAGGTTTCCCTCCTGCTGCAAGTGCGCCCTGAAAATCGTGTGAATCTGCAGACTGGGGGTTCTCCAGTCGAATGTTGCGTAAATGTGATTTTGAGGTAAGCCCACAATTTATTTGTACATTGAATTTGAAAAGGGGGACAAGAACTGAAAACGACTAACTGGATCCTTGGGACTCGCAACGCTTCACTTGACCAACTTGCGCAGGGTCCAGCCGACGGCGTAGAATCCCACCAGTTTCAGGGCCATGCCCTTGCCTTCGGCCTTCACCAGGCACTTGAACTTGTTCTCAAAATTTCCAACAGCGCGTTCCATCGTTGATATCAGCAAACAATTGTTGGCTCAACAAAATATGTTAAAATGTTTATTTTTTGAAGAGAACTTTTTCAACGAATTCAAATTATATTCAAGAGCGTTTGCTGTGATCGGGACAGACTGATTTTTAAGACTAAGACTTCAAGACAAACGATTCTCAACTGCATTTGCCACTAGCACCTTGACAACTAGATCTCTAAAATTTTTAATTATTTTTATCTCTTCTCTTTGCAGCCTCAAGTTGCACCCATCACATAGAATGGCAGGCCAAACTATCCAGGGGTCGTTGAATTATTTTATAATCTGTACTTTTGTAGTTCTCCCACGCGCACACAAAATACATTTGTAATTTGCTCTCGAGTGCAGAATCCACACATAGACTAATGTGCATATTAATTAAGAGTTTTAAATCGAGTCACTGTAAACATATTCGTGTCATACATTCGTTTTTGGCTTCCTCGTCTAATGTCTAAGCTAGAAATGCATGCAATTAATTAGTCCTAGAATATAAAAATACCAACAAAAAAATAAAAAAAATATCCATAAAATGTATGTTAAAAGAAAGATAATGTATAATAAATGTATGCAAGTACATGACAGCAAAGTAAAGTTCTTTGAACCCATCGGCGAGTACCTGGTGGACAATTTATTTGCTTATTAACCATAATTCGGTTCGCCCCACAGCGCAAACCAATTACACCCTAGTGAGTGTAAACACATTCCCAGGGGTGGCTTTTCTTTTACCTTTCATCGGCATAAGGATAACATGCACCGACTGCTTTGGCTTTGCTTTCGGTTTTGGAGTTCCAGAGTTGGCAGCGGGGCGTATGCGCGATGTGTCTTGGCACATGTAGAAATCAATACTATTTATCGATTCCAAAGACACAATAAACTATGTCAAAGTTACGGGCGAACAATGCGAATGCTTGTGGATTCCCTTTCGGATTCCTTGTGGGCGGGCAAAGTGCCACCATTTAATTACTATTATTAGGTATCCATCCCGTTTGGGCAAAAACCAGTGTCGTGTCCTGGCCGATTGGGCACTGCCCAGGGTCATCAATCATGCACTTCCCCAATAGCCCCAACACCCGAGTCCATATCAATTAGCAACTATCCATATATCCTCCCCAGCGGATTACATATATATATGCATTGAGAGTTTGGGGTGCCCTTTGAAATGTACTTTTCCTCATTACGCCACTGGCTTTGGTCCGCGGATCGTGGTCACTTGACGTCCCTTCGTGTTCTGTTCTGATTCACTGTGAAAAGAGATAGAACTTGGTAACCGAAGAAGGAATACCTCGGTCATAAGGGGTATTTGTCATGGAGTAAGTGCAGAGCTTGTGCCTAACCAAGGATTACGCATTTTCTGTGACTCAAGGGGCTCTTAGATATGGCGGCTAAATCATTTAAAGAAAGGTTTTTTATAATATTAGTCATATTCCACGACAAAGGTGCTTAAAATAAATAAATTTAACACATAATCACAGTCGAAATTTTCAACATCTGTCTTTTAAGTGTTCCCACATTTATTGTTTTATTTACCCTTTCCCTATAAAAGTCAATAAATGACTACTATTTTAATGTTACATATTAAATCTTAGGAATTATTACTATTAAAAGAAAGATACTACAAAGATAGTTGCTCTAATGAATGCGCTTCCTTGAATATTATTTTATAGTAGTGTAGTTCTGATTGCTATACCATTTTGTAGAACCAATATACCCGAACCTCGAGAGATACGATGGAACAAACAACAATATGGACAACATGCAGGACAGTCAGACAGTGTCGGCGTTTTTCGGTGGGAACGGAAGGGAATTGGGCGAGTGGGTCGCTGTCGCTGTCGCTGCTATGGGGCTCGTAATTGCCGCAGCACATTTGCATGGCCGAAGGAGTTAATGGGGGTTGCCTGATTTGTTTGTTGGTAGTATTATTGCTATTGCCAGCTATGCCAGCCGTATTGTTGTTATTCGGTTGCTGGCGCAGGTGTATATCGGTGCCGTATAAATACGTTCTGTTGACGACGCCCGGGCTCCAATACGCCGGTAGTCGCTGCTTCAGACCAGTCGCAACGGACCCGCTGCACTGGCTCCACTTCGAGTCGATTTTTCCAGAGTTCTCCAGCTTTCGTTTGGGCCTCACATAATGCCAAATTATGCAATTGCCTGCTGTTGGCAGTGGAAGTGAGAATACAAAATTAAAACATTCCGTGTAATGAGCAAGCGATAAACTGTTTAGCTGTTCCCACTGGGTCCCGAACTGTTCCCTGCGTCAGTCAGCAACATGTGGGCGCTGTGACGTGCATTCGGATGAGGCTTATTCCCCTGTTTATACACCAGCTCATTGATATGCCCTGCAGGGCCTAGGAAAATCACCAGTACTTTGTGTTAAACTAGCAGAAAAATCACCGGAATATGCATTAATCTTCGGAACTGCACTGGATTGACTGATTTAGTGATTGACTCATGCGATGACAATGGAGGATCGCAACCGCATCTGGACCACCGGCAACATCAATCATGGCTTCTTCGGGGACAATCTGCAGCAGCAGCAACTGCCACTTCAGAGATTGCAGACACCGGGTGAGTTAAAACCAGAGTTTTCTTATTAACAATATATTCTGTGGATTTGTGTGAACTCAATTCTGTTAAACTCACTTTAATTAAAAAGTTTCGAAAAAAGACAAAGGAAAAAAAGTATAGTGTTTTCTTAGGATTTTTAATTGTAGTGCCTAATTTATGAAATGAATTTTATGCACGAGAGTTACAATACATTTGCAATTCAAAGGAACTTTAATTTTCTGGCCAGATTGCAATATAAATATTAATGTAATTGACCAATTTCCTAAATTGACAATTGTTCAAACATAATTAAAATGCTTTTCTCCTTTGTCAATTAAAATAAGAAATAAATCTGGGAACTCAAGCATAAGGCAAGCTTTTCCTTCCATTTTTTAATTACACCTAAGTTAGTCATAATTGCAAAACCTTCAATATTTTCTGCAATTAAATTTCCAATGACAATAGTTTACGCGTACATATAAATGTTTAAAAGAGGCCTTTCTTAAGGTTATCAACCCAAGAACCCGAGAACCCAAATTAGCAAAATGTGCCTTGCCATAGTTTAATATAGCTATATAATTTGTCCCAGAAAATCTGTTTTAGGTTACACATGTAAGCTAAAAATTTAAAAGGGCTAAGTAAGTTGTTCTTTATTGCGATATAAGTTAAATGCATTCGTAATTGAATGAGTCATGTACACGTACTTATTGGATGTTCATATAAATATCTGATATAATAAGGCAGTTTGTGGTACTTGAATCCGTCCAGTAAGCAATTTAATTGGCTAACCGCAAAAACTTAAAGATCCGTATGAGAAAATTATTGGACAGATTTGCAAAGTGTGACGTGGTTTTTGAATCTACCGGAACAAGCCATCGTAAAACGATCCGAAACTTTTATTTCTTAAGGTGATCAGCCAGTTCAAGGCCCATTTAGGAGTTCCAACCATGGCGTATTCCTTATGTTGTCCATCGTCCTGGGGTCGAAGAGTGCTATTGTCCTCGCCATCCGTTTCATTTCCGGAGTATCCAATGCTGTTATCGTCCTCTTCTGCTGGTACCACAGCATTTTCATTATCATTTTCTGGAAGCGATGAATCGACAGCTCTTCTTGACTGCCGTATCCCATTTGCCCTCACTGCAACCCTTTGGCTTTTTGGTCTACCGGATCTAGCCAACTCTCTAAACACCACAATGCGATCGTGCATGATGAAACCAACCATCATTAGAGCCACTACCATGAACACCAAGCAGTCGAGAATGCTCGATATCATTTTATAAGGTCTAGCGATCTTGGTCTCGAATCTCGCCGCCTCCTCGAAGATCTCGATTGTATTGTATACATCGTCGGCCATCCCAAAAAGATTGGTCTCGATTTCAGATGTATTGAAGATCAGTACGGATAAAAAGCGAAACATTTTTTTAAATTTTTATTTTCTAGTTTTTGAATTTTGTAACATCTGACAAAGAACTGAAAGCTGTCAATTTAAAATGGTAATAAAAGTAAAAGGAATCCGACATCATAGTCGGGAAAATGGTTTTTATTTTACAGATTTATAGATAATTTTTAGTTTTAACAAAACTGCTTTGAAGATTATACTGAACATCGAATGGTATTAGAGAAGTGAATTACTACCATTAGATGTTTGACCAACAGGGTTCTTACTGTGCTTATTTCGCATGCAAATTTGAGATCACGTAGTGCGGCTTAATGGGCTTTGATTTTTTAAAATGGGTTAAACTGCTGCCGGACACGCGAAATGTTTTGGGGCCATTGAACCGGACGTTGTCACCAGTTCCTAACGCCCGTTGTCTGTGGCTATGTAAATATATGGCCATGCAGTTCCGCATTCGCAGGACGTTTCCAGTGACAGGTGTATGCATTAGCCAGGCGATTAGGGACACCCAGCGGAATGGAATGGGCTCACCTGTCCAATGACGACATGGACAGGGGCGGCAAATTGCGCCAGATCAAGATAAGATGGTATACACGAACGACGACGAACTGCTGTGGGGGTGGATGGTGTTGGGGGGACAAACAAAATTGACAACATTTGACTAATTAGTGTTAATAAAACGTGTCTCTCTGCCTATAAAACTTCGATTGAAATCCATTTCTCAAATCTAATTGCACCTGGGCGAAAACCAATTAGTACTCAGTCTTTGCCGTTGTAATCAAAGATGGTTAAAAACCAACTACAGGTAACCTCAGCCTTCTTTCGGCACCGATTCGGGCCAATGGCAGTGGCAATGGCAATGGAAACGCCACTGCCAATGGAAATGGAAATGGACATGGACCGAGTTCTGCCACGGAGAGTGCAAATGGGAAACAGCTGCCCTATGAGCCCATATCGCCCAATCTAATTGGCATTCAATCCAAGTGAGTGAACTACCATTAACTTTTCTTTTGTCTTATATTCTAATGATCTGTTCTCTCAGGTTTCGTAGAAGTTATTACCACAAAGTGGTTCTAGGTGGACTCCTGGCTCTAGTAATCATTCTGCTGATAGCAATCATAGTCGTAAGCCTAGGCCGTGAGTACTCGAAGCCCCTTCTATACGTAAAAGACTTACAATTAGTATGTAAATTCAGATTCTTAGCATACGATTTAAAGCTATATTTGGTTGTTAAAAAAAGAGTCATGTAAAAAATATATTTTCTTATAAGCTGTTGAATAAGTGAATTGATATAATAAATACTTACCTTTTCTCCAATTTTCAGTTAAGAAATCCAGCTCTATTTGCCGGAGCAAGGAGTGCATCCGCACAGCGGCCAGCCTCATCTATGCGATGGACGAGCAGACTGATCCCTGTGAGGACTTCTACCAATTCACCTGCGGCAGGTGGGCCAACGAACATCCGCGTCCGGATTCGGTGACCTCGAACGATTGGTTCCGGGAGCGTCAGGCGCACATAATGCGCGTGGTGCGGGAGTTCCTCCGCTCGAATATCACCAAATCCGAGCCAGAAGCTGTGGGCAAGGCCAAGACGATGTATAAAGCATGTATGGATACGAAGCTACTGGACTCGAGGGATTTGGAGCCACTAGTTGGTTACCTACTCCGCTTCGGATTGCCCGTCCTGCCATCCGCCTTGAATCTCACCCTGGGAAGTGGTTCCAAATATGCCACGGAGGCGGCCAATATCAGCTACAACTGGCTGCAGTCCATTGTGGCCATCAAACAACACCTCAGCATGGATCTCATCATAGGGTTCGATGTCTTTCCGGATCCATTTAATCGAACCATCAATCGTATTGCCCTGGGAACTCCAGAGACTGACTCTGCATTTCCCTTGTGAGTGGTCTGTAAATTAAATATATTAATTTAAATTTTAAACAATATCATCTTTAGCAACAACGATGACTCCCACAAGTTGCTTCGTAAGATCCATAGGAAGACCATTTTCATGCAAAATAGCGATGACGAGGATGACAGTGAGGAGGATAGTGAAAGCGAGGAGGAGGAGGCAGCCAAGCAAACCAGCACAGGAATGACGGCCTATCTTCATTATGTTCGTAAGGTCATCGAAAAGTATCTGCTCTATGTGGATCCTAATGTAAACCAGGAGGAGGCCACCCTGGGCATCACCGAGCTCGTCAAACAGGGCGTTAAAGTAGCCAGGAAGGTGCATCAGGTGGGTATGAGATATACCATTACATATTACTTAAAATATCTCTAATAATCTCAACGCCAGTTAAAAGAGGAGGCTGAGAACATGACAAAGCCCTCGAAAAACCCGGCTGATGACATTATCTACATATCCCTGATGGATCTGCAAAATCAAACCGACAAAAATATAGCCCCAAAGACACTGCCCATTTGGGTTCGCTATATGGAACTGATCCTAAAGGGAACCCGTCATGCGGGGAATGTTAAAATGACCCGGAATTTGACCATTATAACCAGTCAAGCGGACATCATGTACTTGCAGCACTTGGTGGAGTATCTGGAGGAGACCCCAGCCTCCCATATCGAATCCTATCTGTTTCTTAGTACCATCGAAGAGCTGGTCCTACACACATCCAGCTCGATGAGGTTGCTCCACTCGGAATACATGAGGGTGGCTATTGGAACGGAGGGAAGCACCCCGAGATCCCTCTACTGCGCCAATGGAGTCAACAGTTTGTTTGGGATGGCAGTTAGTTACGTCCTGGCGGATGAGGAATTCACCAGAGATAAGCTACCAAAAGTAGAGCGGATGCTAAGCGATATAAGACGCTCATTCGATCGCTTAGTTAAGTCCACCTCTTGGATGGATGCGGCCACCAAGAGAAAAACCATCCAAAAGTCAGCTGAGATGAAGAGCTTCATTGGTTTTCCCTCCTGGCTACGAAATGCCACCGTATTAAATGAGTATTACGAGGGGGCGGAGGTGAATGTCAGCACCCACCTGGAGAACCTCATGGACTTTGTCCACTGGCAGATGATGGACAAACTGAACGAAATGGATAAGCCGGAGCCCATTGGATGGGCAACATCGCCTTCGAATGTGAATGCATTTCACACCTTTCAATCGAATGCAATCAGTAAGTGCACTTTGAGAAAAATCTTAGTGAAAGTTTAGGAAGTTGAGAAATATAAGATGTATCAACTAAATATTTTTCAATAGTATTTAGGAAAAGCATTCAAATGGTTACGATTCTTAGTTTAATATTTTTTAATAAGCCACGGTAGTATTAATTATTTTTAAAAACCCTTTAACGATCTCCCACTTCTTGTGGATTTTTTTTTAATATTGACTGAAATTTAAAACTCTGATTGGTAATTTGGTTAGTTACTTAACTTTAGTGAGATTTTTATGGGAATTGACAACATTTACGAGTGGAATCCCTAATCCCGCCACTATCTTCTTTTGCAGCTGTGCCCATTGCCATATTGCAATACCCGTTTTACGACCTTGGTCTAGAGTAAGTCCGTCCAGGAATACCGCACTGAATACTGAGTACCACCGAGCACTGAGCACACAGATAGCCGGGCAAACAGAGTCACAGGCACGTTCCCGCACCCGCATCCATGCACCTTGCACTAATCCCTTCCCGGAATGGCCCTAACCCGTATGTTGGTCTCTGTCGTCGGCAGGGCGCTCAATTATGGCTCGATTGGTACCATCCTGGGCCACGAACTCACCCACGGCTTCGACGACAGCGGGAGGCGGTTCGACCGGGCAGGAAACATGGTAGAGTGGTGGTCCAACAAGACCATCGAGGAGTATGTCAATCGCACCGAGTGCTTTGTGGAGCAGTATAGCCGCTATCACCTGGCGGACATTGATGAATATGTGAGTAGTGCGAAAATGTGGTGCTTGGTATAAATTCACTGGAAATATTGATACATTCCATAAATACATTTGTTCCATGGAAGTTTGGGGAAATAGTTAAACTTTAGATTTCTAGGACTTACTCACAGTTTTTTCTCGTTTTAGCGACATAGAACTGTTTGGGAAAAATATTTTTGTGGATATAACTCGATTTCTATAAATGAATTCCTAAAACTGTGTATATATTTACCTTATTTTCTTAAAGATCGATGGCGAACTGACGCTGGGCGAGAACATCGCGGACAACGGAGGAATGCGTGAGGCCTTCTACGCATACCGTCTCTATACGAAGGAAGTGGGCCGCGAGAAGTCCAAGTTGCCCGGATTGGAGCACTATTCCCACGAGCAGCTCTTCTTCATATCGTTTGGAAATCTGTGGTGCGAGACTTACACGCCGGCTGCATCGCGGTACGCCCTCAGTGATTCCCATTGCCCGGGACAGATGCGATTACGAGGAGTTCTCTCGAACTCGGAGGAATTCGCAAAGACCTTCAAGTGCGCCAGAGGAACTGCCATGAATCCCAACCAGCCCAAGTGCAGGATTTGGTAAAGGAGATGTGCTCAAGAAACCAGCTATTGAAAACAGGAACAGTCAAGTGATTTTTCTACCCATTTGTACTTAAGTTAGCCATAGAATTAGATCAATTATACAGGTGTCTTTTGCACGGCTATAGATGGCGGTGCAATAAATATTAATGGTAATCCCTTCTCGATCGAAACCCTCCGAGCTCTCAGCTCAAATATAGGCTACGTTTCAAGTGTAACAGCTAAGATATTAAAATTAACATTGCATAATTCTGGGCTTTATTTAAACTTACTTTGTACGATCAAAACATTTGCATGTGAATATTGTATATACTTTTGATTGATTACCTTTAATATACATTCAGTAAAATTACATTGAGTTGCTACTTAGAATACAGGTAAAACACTCGTACTTTCACTCACTTACACATATACACTCGTCAGACACAGGTGTCTGTGGGAGATTCGATCTTTGGTTGTTTTTCTGTTCTGATGTTTTTGCACTCAGAACTCGGTGCACTTTCCATTCGAATTAATTTCACCTGAGCTCCCCGCTTTCCGGACAGGGTATTCACTACCTGCATTGGCAGCTACCGCAACGCTATCGTCTCGGCACATGAAAATGGGTTCTATTTCAGGAGGTGAAAAATTATAGAAAAAAGGAGAAACAGAAGATAAGTATAAACGTATAATATAAGACTTACAAATGTTATAAAAAGTGACGACTAATATCGAACTAATAATTAATTATATCGAACTAATTATTTTTTAGTCACTCTGGTAACCCCTATAAGAAATATTCCTTGAAAAGTTTTCCCACTTACCGCTCGCATAGAACTCGCTCGTGGCTTTCGACGGGTGCTGATGTACGTGGTGGACGTGTTCATACGATTTAGGTGGAGTGCTGTGCCCGTTCCTATATTTCCACCGGTGTTGCGTGAAAACAAAAATGTGAAAGTATTAGAAAAGGTTGTCAAAGTCGGGATCAATTAACGGGAAAAATGCTGTCGGTGCAGGTCATGCTTAAGAGTGTCTGCGTGCTTCTATGTTCGCATGCAAGGCTATAAGATAAACGGAACAAACTACTAGATACTAGTTTCCAGATCGAGAGCAACAGGCCTCCTTCTACACACTCAGAGATCGAAAATCGTAACATTACGGATATACTAAGTGAAAAGGGGTAGCACCTAATGCGTATCTTAGGTTTCCTGACTAGGGCTTCGCCGACTTGGCGATGGTACTTGTTGGGCATCTCACCGGTAGCTTCGTAGCTGCGTTCGCCGCCGCCGCTCCGCAAGTAGCGGGTTAAGCAGCAGCAGCGACGCAGGCCCGGCACGCGGTGCATTATCTGCAGGAATCCGCCCCTGAAGCGGGCGTTCATGTAGCAGTAGATGATCGGGTTGTAGCAGCTGTGCGACATGGCCAGCCAGTGGAACGCGAACCACACGTACGGCAGGGGCACCCAGTGGGCGAACTCCTCGTCGTTCAGCAGAAGCTAGGGGAATAAATTATTGGGTTTCAGTATAAGCAGTATATAAAAAATTCAAAAAAAAAAAAAGAACACAGAACAATTTCTTAAAAAAAGCTTTCATCAATTTTAAATTTAAAAAAAAAACATTTGTATCAAATCAGGATTGCAATATGTTTAAAAATTGTTTAACATGTTCTTACCCCGTCTAGAAATGATACATAATTCTTAAAATACAAACATTTTAAATGTATAAAGTTTCGCTACGGTATATTACATGCTAGCGATTTCTAATTTATTCTTATTCTTGTTGCTTCAGTTTATATATTTATTTTTAAGCTATCACTAACATTGAGACATTCTAAATATACAGAACCCACCTGTAAGATATTAAAGGGCAGCCAGCAGCAGGTAAACACAACCACAACCGTCAGCATCATCTTAATCATCTGCAAGAAGAGGGGAAGAAGGCTTGATTAGGGACACCAAAGTCTAAAATCTATTTATAGGACTGCGGTCATGCACCTTGGGTCACATCCCTTAGCCTTCAGTTTCAGTTTACGACCTTGACCGCCCTCGCATGTGGCAAAATTTCTTCGTATCGCAGACAGTCGAGCCGTAAAATTTCCCACCATAAAACTGGGCCAACCAGTTCACGTTTATTTATATCAGGAGGCAATGACTCGATTTAATGGTCTCTTCAAACTAATTTTTATTAGGGCATCTTTAAGTCTGAGGATGCAGAATAAAATCTGGTCGAGTGTTAGCTATATATGGGCCTACTTTTGGGCTGCGCAGTAAATGTTAAACATTTCCCCTTTCTTAATAAAAACATCGGAAAGTTTACTTTCCTTTTCTTACACGCGACTTGCCTGTAAAATTTTCTCATCGCACTTTTTGGAAATATATTTTTCAGTTGACATTTGACACGTAAAGGTTAAGCGGAAAATCCATAGGTTAAGGTTTACTTACTTCTCCAGCCTTACCTATATTATTTAACTAAGTGATTCACAGGGCTTAACCATCACAAGGGCTATAATAAGTTGGCCAATTCAGGTGAGTTTGGATTGCTTTTCTGCCAGAAGATACAATCGACCTGGCACAGAATGGCGAATATGATGGCATAGTTTACTTTAACGATGAGCTCGGTGGCCACGTCTCTTCAACGTGACCAGCTGAAAAAATAACTAGATATAAGGGTTAACGGCCTGAAACAAAGCCTCGATTAAGATGTTAAGCTCAGCTTACACAGTTAAAGTCTTACACTCAGAAAATATTTTTTAATAGATTAAAAGAGAAATAAATTTTGGAAATAAAAAAAACTTAATTAGATCATTTCAAAAGCTAAAAAAAAAAACTTCGGCTAAATTGTGTAAGCTTTTTGATTTTAAAAGAGATTTTGTCAAGTGTAGAAGAATGGATATCACCATCAAAGTCTATTTAGCAGCCAGCCAGATGAAAACTGGCTGCCCATCATGCCAAGGAGCAGTAATCTTCCAATAAACGAAACATATGCGAAATCAGAATTGAATTCTGAAACAAGCAGACGAGCAAGGGTATAAATTGAATCATATTTGCATGCAAATATTATGGCATAATCGCGGGGAAGTGCGGCTGTAAATGAAATCTTGCTCAATGGCGGGATATTACAAACAGATTCAATCGCTGTTTGGCTGTGAATCTCTGTCAGTCAACTATTTTCCGAAGTCAGCTGGGTGCATCTGGCGACAGTTCTCCGCTCGGCAAGATGGTAATTGCTTTTTATGAACTCGCCAAATCGTTTTATTGGTGGCCTTTGTTGCCGGTTGGTTCTCCCATTTCAGCTGCATTTTCCCGTTCCAGTTGCCGGTTTCTGGGCAAAGTTAACGAGTGCTCAACGAGGCCATTTGATTCGTTTTAATGCCTCGTTAGTTGGCCGTCCAGCCGGGGAGTGTTAAGAGTGTCAACATTAAGTATACGCCGCGTTGTGCGAGCGGCAACACGAGGAGCAAACAGAGAGAAGGCAAGCATGCTTGTAATGAATGTTTATACAAATATGTGAATGCTTTTTTATATTTTTTTCCCCCTGACGTCTGGACATGCGTCTCCGCCATCGGTGACCTTTGGCCCGAGCATTTGTCCGCCGGCTGATGAGCTTTGCCCCCACTTTCCCTACCCCCACACAGGAGAAAAATAAAGCAAATTCGATATTTATGTGGGGAAATAAATCTTTATATACATTTATGGGCCTCTAAATTTTAATACATTTTTCGTGAGACAGCTAAAATACTGAGTGGGATAAAAGTGGGATTTGACATAAAGATAAGTTGAAAATAACAACGATTAAAATTTTTAAATCGAAAATAATTTAATATCTTAAAATAATTTATTATATTTTTTTGGTGATGGTAAAATTATAACATTTTGGTAAAGGCATAAGTTAGATATCTAAATGTATTTGAGAAACAATGCCTGTAAATATCACTAAAACCAAAGTATTTTAAATAACTTCTGTGCTTTCTTAATACTTAAAATGAATTTAGTATGTTTCCTTGACTTATCCATATTTTTTCCAGTGCATTTGGTGTTTGTGGGTGGAAACTGCAACATCATCTGGCGTTCGGAGGAGTCTTGGCTTGGTGCCTGGCCAACTGAAGTGTCGACTTGCTTACCATATGTCATATGTGCCGGCCGGGCTAAAGTTTCTTTGCCCGCGGCTCTAGTTTCATCTTTATTTTGGCAGTTTGTTTTGGCCACCTCGGCTGTGGCTGTGACAGTTTCACGACTTAATTGCCGGCTCGGAGGCTGCCGGCATTAGCTACAATCACCTGGCACTTGGCTTTTTCGGTGATTTGTTTTGGTTTTGAACCGGTTAGCGGTTACGGCCGAATCCGCCCATCAAAGCCATAGCCGCGTCTGGGCTTACATAAAAAATGAGCTCATGCTCGCGGCTCAGTACATCGGTGTTGTAATTCATCAAAACGATTTCGGACCCACACCCACAAAATCCAAAGGGGAGACGGCTTCAGGAACTGGGCCATCAAAGTCTTAGGCTGACAAATGAGCTTGGATCCGCTGAGTCGAAAGTGAGGGCCCCATTTTGATTGAAATAGAAAGGCTGTGTAATGAGGTGCAAAGCGTTCTCCATTCCAATCCCTTTCTCCCAAGTAATTCACTAATTAAATTTCCCAACACGTCCGTTTCGGGCCAAATGGTTCCTAGTTCAAGGACCAGCTCCTTTAGTTTGTTTAATTAATGTGGGTGCCGTCTGGCCAGTTGATTGCTTTTTAAATGCAGGGAGTTGGTTTTAAAGGCGGCATTATCGACACTAGGAAGCCTATATAGCACCTTACAATAAATAATAATTATCACTTATAAGGTTTCCTAAAATTAATTATGTAGGAACTCATCTTTAATATAGGTACAACATATTTATTAAATAACTCTCTTTAAAATGCGTGTTTACTTTGCGTTTCCCTGGATTTAATTTATTTCTTTTATATATTACAGTTTTTTCCCCAGAAATAAAAAGATCACTTAAAGTAACACACAAAAAGAGGCGAGGTAATCGCATTAACAGGTTTGATTGCAGTTTTTGGGCGAGTCTTTAACTTTTATTATTTTGCGTTTTTTCCAACTACTTAACTTAATGCCATTGAAAGCGAATGGTGAGTAAGCAAACACAGTTCGCAGAAAATTGAAAGCAACATTTCATTCACAAAACGGCACACTGAAAGTCTCTCCTTTTTGCGTGGGAGTTGGAAACTGGTTTGCCCTATAAATAGTAACTGGGAACCAGATCAATCAGAGGGCCAAAACTCCCCTTTTTCGCAGCTTACAACCATTTATCAATCCATTTCACTAATCGATTAGCTCGTGCCCCAAGCTTTCTTCTCCAATTCCCGGTAATAACAACTGACCCCTGGGCACCCGCATGTCTTGGCCTGTGGTAATTGAACCCGGTTTTAATTGCCAAACAATTGCGAAAGTGCATGAAAAAAAGAGAGAAGCAAACCTGGTAATATTTTTGGTAATTTAAAAGCCACAGCCCAAAACTCAGTTAGGGTGGGCAACCACTGTTATCCATGAAATGGCCAAAAATCAAGCGGTCATTAAACAATTCGCTCGGCGGACAGCCAAACTAATCAGCAACTAATTTACACAGGAATTTATGGCAAAAGATTGTGGTCTTTAAAGGTATGGAATTACTTTTGAATTTAATTTTACAGCATTTTGTTTAGAGTTTAAGGCTAATTTTAGAAGCTTAAGAAACAGATAACAACTTAATAAAAAAGTGGCATTGCAAAAATAATATTTTTACATTTTTGTAGATCTTTCCAAAATTAAAGCTCTATTATTTTGGTTTCCTTGGATGATAAACAGAAATATTGCAAGCGAAATAACTAAATGGCTAACACAAAATATCATAAAAGTCCAAAAGTCATAAAAATAATCAAATAAAATGAGAAGAGCCAAACACGAAAAGGGAGGAGTGTAAATGGACTTTTTGTTCGCTACAATTATATGCTATGAGGTTTATGGTCCTGAGAACAAAGCGTCAGAGGACAACCAGTTTCTAGGGAAGTTTTCTTTCAGGAAAATGAGTGGAACATTTCCCCGAGCTTTTGAGTAAGCCATATTGGGCGATAAAAGCGAATAAACTTAAAGCCAAGAATGTTTTGGCGGGCTTTGACGGATATTCCACTTTGTGGTCTTCAAGTTGTGCACGTGAGCCGACATTTACTTTTACGACCTACATACATTATAATTAACCCAAACGCCTTCCTTGAGTAGAGGGGCGTGGCAGGAAGCGGGTGACTAAGAAATACGCACAATTAATGAAAGCACCCAGAGTGTCATAAACCTTTCAGAGTTGTCAATTAAACGCGGAAACCGAAAGTGCGACCCTTAAACCCTCCCAATTGCTGTCTTCCTTTTGCGTTGACCTCGCAAAAATGTGGCGACTGGGATTTTTTGTGGGCGGGACACTGGCTGTCGGAAAAAACACTCACCAAAAAAATGGAAAACAAGACGCCCACCGAGTGAAAAGTAAAGGTCATAAAATTGTTCCGCTTATGCCACAGCATATTTATACTTTCTGTGAACAAGAGGGGTGATCAGGGGTCGTTGGTTATGATAAAAGAATTTACTCCTTGGTGTCCGCGTCACGAATCCCTCCATGTTCTCCTTGCCATTTCCCAGCAAATTGAATTTTAAACAATTTCTCTCCCCCATAAATTGTGTTTGCTCCCCTCGGAACATATACATTTTTTGCTGACATTCATTTAGAGTATTTCGCCAGCTTATTCATTCATATTATTCTGACTTTTATTTTTCAGGGACTGCTTTTTTTTAAGTTATTAAGACTAGGATTATCATTAAAATAAAGTGCACTTAAGAGAGATGTAAGTATAGGTAATGGCTTAGGGTTAAAGGTTCTTTAGTTATATACATTTTCTAAATAACTTAAGCTTTAAATGTCAACCAGTTCTGTTTGAAATTGGGGCTTAAGTTCTTTCATGAAGGTGACACAAAAGTGCACTTTAGCTCACACTTCAACATCAATTTCACCCACATCTAAACCCATTTATTTATATGGATTATTCCGAGTTCATATGAGTTATATGCAAATTGTTGAACCAGATGAAAATCCTGAACTTTTAAAGGGCAGTTGACAATTGCAGGTGAATTAAACAAGAGAGTGAATAGAGATTTTCAGAAGGGTAGTGCAACACTGGCAACAATGTTGTGGGCTTAGAAACTTTTCACATTTCCCAACTGCAAGTGGGCGTTGTTGGTTTAGTGGGCGGGATCTAACTTCGTTTTATTCAATGGCATTTTCACCCACCTTCAGTCAACAGGCTTTTTTGCCCGGAAAATTTCACACATGGAAAACCCTGTTTACGGGCGCTTTGTGCATCGGCTTGTTTCTATTTTGGCCAATTGGACAGGCGGCCAACACGTTCGAATTTTTACGAGCCAACTAGGAATATCTGGACATGCCAAGAACCACACGAACACAGACGGGTGTATCAATGATATTGCTTTTTCAATTTACGACCCCCAGAATTGGCAAGGTCAGACAAAAGTAATTAGGCATATTGAAGTACCTTTATAAAGGATCCAATGATTCAAATTGAATTGTCCTTACTACTATGTAATTTTTAAATGGAGATAAAATTTATAAGCACCAAGTTATCGAATCTCTGTATAAATTCACATGGTAAGAGTCAAGAAATTATGCATATCCATGTTTGAATAGAAAACCTTTACTGGAAAAAACTTCAGGATAGCTTCGCAAATAAATAAATAGAAAAAGTGAGGGGCTCGACTGGATTCCAGCGAAGTGAGCCGCAGGGCCAAGCTTTGTATGACGGATTGCCATTGATTGCGCGAACAAAAACTATAGTCAAACCTATAGCCATGGCTAAAAACAACGGCAGCAGTTCGGTTTTGGCCCAGACAGGCGGAAGCGAAGCATATGCCAGTAAAATATGAGGCTGGGAACAAAGGCAGCGGCACACTCCGAATTTAACTGAAACCGAAATAGACAACAGCAGCTGGTTAACCCATTTTGGGTCATTTGTCAGGTTACGATTTCTTTCAATTTAATGGGACCCTGTCATGAAAGAATTATAATATGGATAAATGTTGTATTGGATATTATTTAAAAAAATAATGGAGGTATTTCTCTTGAAAATAAAATATAAGGATATATATTTACAATTTTAAAAATAACTTAGGAAATGTAAAGTTTACTTTTGAAGGTTTTATTTTCCAACGGTCTATTCGAAAATTATAATTATTTATTTTCCATTCTGTTATTCCAATTTTAACAGATGGGAAAACTTTTTTGTTTATAAATTTTCGTCTTAATTATACATTTTTTATAAAAAACTGTGCTGATATGGGTTAAAGGTAACAGCAGCCGAAACAGCAACAATTGCGACGAAGTGAAAGTGCCAAAGTTGGGCGAAAATAAGAAAAAGAAGCTCGGTTGACAATGACAATGCCGATGCTGTCTATGTACTTAAAGCATTAAAACATTGTAGCAAAATAAAACGAAAACAAGTAAACAAAAATAAACAGAGTAAATTGAGATTGTAGTGCTTCAAAAGCAGTTGGTAATGACAGAGAAAAAGCGGAGCAACAGTTTGTCATTAACGAACCGAAGGGGAGAGATCATATCTCCGCCTCTAAATAGAAGTTGCGATTAAGATAAAGACCAACTTTCAGTAACTTTGCAACTAGAGGCATTAAAACAGTTTTAAAGTTTTTCCACAGAAAGTTTAGATGAATACTTGGCCAAGAAGCGATTCAAATTAATTAAAAGGACCCAAATTGCTGAACCTTTTCCACTGTTTTCAACCACAAGTATGCACAAGAATATTTCGAATTAAAGGCTAAAGAAGCTATGCGAAGAAATTATAAGAAATTACTTTTAAATTAGTTGCTTTAAAGCACTAATTGGTTAGACTTTCTATTTTATCAGACTAATTGGGTTAGCGAAAATGGGGGCAAAAATGAGGTTGGCGCGAAAGACTAAAGGATAAAAGCTTTTCCCGTTGATTACCAAGTACCATTCAGAATAAAAATACCATTGAGATTTTTTTCGTAATTTTGTCACCGTTGTTTTTTTTATTTGTGCATAAAGTACTTAAGCCTAGTATAATTAAAATATATATTTATATGTATGGGGCATGTCAAGCCCCGCTAAATCATCTTCTGCTACAAATCATCATCATCATCTTTCGCTCTTCCGGGCGCCAAGGGAGGTTCCCATCCAAGGAACCCGCCCTCGTCGCCTATTAGCTAATAGAATTTTCCAGGCAGGGCTGAAGGTTAGACTCTAATTCAGTTGAAAATTCAGGTGAAAATGTACAGATGCGAAGGATGGACAGATGAAAAAGTCAGGGATGAGTGGAAATCGGAAAGATGGAAACGTATTATGTACAAAAGTCGCGGGCGAAAGCGCCGCCCCCTTTAAAGAGCAAAGGAGTTATGTAAGTCTGAGATAGTTCAGGGTCGAAGATCGTGAGTGTTTTCGGGTAGTTGTTATGTGATGTGGATGATGTGGTTCTCGAGTGAGAGTTTTTGGGGGCGTGTCAACGACAGGACTAGTCAGCAGCTTGGGCCGAGTTCGAAGTTCGCAATTTTGAGTTCTCGATGGGTTGAGGATCGCCCTTCTTAGTAGGGACCGGACTTTCCGGGGGGTCCGTAGTTGCTGGACGGGGCCGAGATGGAGCCGCTGTCGCCGCCACCGAAGCCAGAATCACCGCCAGTAGTGTAGCCACCTCCAGTGTTGGTCTGGGTGAAGCCACCAGATGAGCTGGAGATACCTCCGCCAATGCCTCCGCCAATGCCTCCTCCAATGCCTCCACCAATGCCTCCTCCAATTCCTCCGCCAATGCCTCCGCCGCTGGAATCCTTCTGGGTCTTGTACTTGATGAAGTACACCTCCGGTTTCGAGGGCTGCGTGGGTGCGGGCGTGGGGATGACAATGTCCTGCTGATCCTCGGGCTTCTTCACCAGCACATAGACCAGGGTCTTCTCCTCGTTCTGGGGCTGCAGCGGGATGACCGGAGCCTGGTACGAGGGTGGCGACGGGGCCTTGATGAAGATGATCTTGTAGTGCTTCTGGGACTGGCCAACGGGCAGGTTAGGGCGCTGGCGCACCTCCTCCTGCTCTGGTGGTGGCACATGCACATAGATGTGCTTCTGCACCAGGGTGGTGCCACCGCCGCCGCCGCCGCCTCCGAAGCCTCCAATGCTGCCACCTGTGGATATATAAAAAATAACTTCCTGAAGAGGAAACTTAGCTGAGTGACGCACCTCCTCCGAAGCCGCCGCCTCCGGAGCCGCCTCCGAATCCACCGCCGCCGAATCCACCGCCTCCTCCGCCACCGCTGCTGAAGCCACCACCGCCGCCGCTTCCACCGCCGAAACCGCCGCCGCCGCCGAATCCTCCACTGGAACCACCTCCGAATCCGCCGCTGGAGCCACCGCCGAATCCTCCGCTGGAGCCACCTCCGAATCCTCCGCCACCACCGCCGTGGGAGCCACCGCCGGAGCCACCGCCGCCACCAGGACGGTTGTAGTTGTAGCCCGCTTCAGGACGAGCGGCGGCCAGCGCCAGACAGGACATTAGGATGAAGGCTTTCATGGCTGCGCAATCACGGGTCAACGGTGCGTATGGGTAATGGATTCTAGGTGCGGTTTTGACACGGTTCACAAAGCACTCACTTTAGCACTTGGCACTATCTCACAGTAATCCTCGGTCTGTGGTTTGCGTAGTTTATATATTTTTTAAGGGGGGGAAACAGAAACAGAACGGGGATTCAGTTAGACGGTTTAATTTGACTTCGACTCTGGGAGCCTTTAAGGTGCCTCACGTTGCTAAATCCTCGGATTGCACTAGGCTGCTGTTTATTAGACCAAATCAAATGCTTCACTGACGAACCACTGCAGCCGCATCACCAATTTATACAGAAATCCAGCCAGATGCACGGCACCACTACTGTTACATAGATGCCATGTTGTATCTGCGAGAGGGTCTCCGTTTCGGCTTGGGTCTTCGGTTTTTCGGCTTTGGTGATGGTGATGATGATGCGACTTTGCTTTCTGGGCACTGCGCATGCGTGGCGAGCAGGCCAATAATGAGCCGCTGTCTTGGCCATCTGTCTGTGTCTCTATCTGCAAAAGTATCTGTATCTTTGTCTGTCTCTGTATCTGCATCTGCATCTGTATCTGTGGGGTTAACGTTGAAGTCTGTTTGTGTGGGATGGCAGCAAGTGAAACTGAAATTACCGCACAATCAACTTATTACAGCACCGCCGATTTCCCGCTGTCGGATGTGCTGGAGAGCTCTCTCTCTCTGGGCCGCTCTTTCTGGCCAGTTCAGGCATTTTGGCCAAGTGAAGTCGAGACCCAAAACCCAGTGTCGTGCACTTTCGCTCTCAACGCTGCTGGGTTGATGTTTCTGAAGTTGAAACCGATCCCGCACTTGAGCGTCAGCTGGCCTGCCGAGCGGAGGCTTTCCTTGGGGTAAAAATTTGATTTGCTTAATTTTCTGCACATTTCTTCTCTCAACGAAAGTGAAAATCGAAAGAAAACTGAGGATAGTTTGGTACTCTCCACGCCAAACAATGGCAATTTCGTATAATTTGAGGTCTGTCTTTGGATCTCTGGTCTGGCATTGTGTTTTCGGTTTGTTTTCTGGGAGAGGGGCCCATTTCCCTACCCCTCCCATATGACAAATGCGAATACGTGCCTTGATGTATTGTGATTGCAAGTTGCCATATAGTGGCTAGGTAAGTAAGTGTGCCACTGTGCGAGGCCTACGATCCGGAGATTCTCCGTACCGATAAAGATAAAACTGGGTTGGTCGTGTCTGGTGTGAGAAAGTAATTGCCAGGCGGGATCGTATTTACAGCCAGACATCCTTGGCGTTCGAGACGTGGCCCATAAATCACAAATAATGTTAGCTCTTCGGGGGATTTGTTTTTGAAACTATAATGGGAATGGTTCGTAATGTGGGGTTGTAGCTTGAGGATTGCATTTTTCACACCCCATAAAATATTTTCAAACGTATTTCGTTGAGTAACAATAAATAACAGTGGCCTACCGAAAGAATAAAAATGTTTATAAAAATATTTAAAATTTCATATGTCATTCTGCTTACGAATCAATCATCGTTTTTTCCAGCTGCCATTCAGGTTACAAATAAATCACCGTTTTCCATTACCTTGATTACTTTATTACCCCTATTACCCAGTTCGGGCTTAAAGAATTGATGTGTTGCGTAATACAATTTGATGTCATTGTAAGCAAAATAAATATCGCGTTAAAAGCCAGACTTTTTTATTGCTATTACTGTACGTAATATTATCAGCACGGACTCATTTCACTCAACTTTTCGTATTCAGACGGTTAATTGTGTTAACTTTAATGAAATGAACTTAACGTTCAATGAACCGAATACAAAGCAGCGAAAGGTGACAGAGATACAAAAATCGAGCCAACAATTATTCAATTAGATGCCGATTTTCAGGTCAGCAATTGCATTGTATTCTGCACACCGTGATTCGATGCGATTTTAAATTTTTATTGTGTCGGCTTTATCAGAAGGAAAGTTCAGAAAAACAGGGAAGTAAAAATAACGTACAAATTTATAATCAAAATAAATTAAATAATAAGAGCTTCGTGGGGAGCTACTTGGAGCGTTATAAGATCCATAGGGGGTAGAGCTATAAACCTCTCGTGTAGCAACAAATATTTAGAAAAATACAGTAGCCGACGTGAACATTTCATTAACCGTTTAACGGTCCAAACACCTACCACAACAAAAATCCAATAAGCGTATTTCACTTTCTGACATTTCACATCTTGGTTTGACATCGATTTCGAGCCCACTCGATTACTCATATTTCTCAGCAAATGGCATGAGCATTTCTCCAATCCTGGCAATTAAATTCGAGTGCTTATGAATCATGGCAATTCATAAGCGACACTTGACAAACGACTTGGGGGATTTGGGTGTAGGTAATTACCACCTGGTGGGGGGTGGGGAAAACTTCGCAACTCCGCCTTTTGATGCGGAGATGTGTGGATGGATTTTTCCTCAAACCTGCCGATGATCGTGCTCTTAGGAATAATAATAATAAAAATTAAAACGCAACTGCAGTCAGCTGTCAGCCGAGCAGTGTGTTTCCTATTGCGATTTCACCTTGAATCGCTCTCGGTGGTTGCGTAACCGCAAGCCAGCTTCGGGCCAAATTGAGTTGGCCAAGTCGGCAAGGAGCAACAGTTGCCATATGCAAACACTGTCTTGGCTAACGAGCGTCGAGCGATTTTTCGTGTATTGACAAACTTGCGGCTGCAGTAAATTGCTCGGTCTGGGAAGCGAAATCGAATCGAAAGAGCCAAAAGAGCCGAATTAAACCGAAATAAAAGCCTGGCCAACAGCTCCCTCCGCCAAGGAGCAATCAGTGGCTGCTCAATCGGCAACTCCGCTGCCTCTGAATGTCACTAGATGGATGGGAATGCAAATCGGCGATGGAATCCAAGTTCGAGTTCACATTCGAGACCGCAAAAAGCGGTCGCCTTGAAAAGCTCAAGACTTGTAGAAATCACATTGGAAAAACACTCGAAAAAATTGGTCTTTCTGGAGAAATAATTGTTCAAATCTGGAGTGTAACACCTCTATGAACTCGTAAAAAGAGTCTCTATTACATGGCATTAAAACCTGAAAATAAAAAATTTGAAGCCATTTCTGCAAAAATTTGTGAGGATACCCCTTACTAAAAAATTATGATTTTTCCAAAAAAAATATTCTTTGAAAAAGTTCCGCTGCTCAAGTTAAAACAAAATATAAAATGTTTTAAAATAGATTTTCCAAATGCAGGTCCTCATTTATCTGATAAAAATATATGTTTTTGCTAAAATAATGGCAATAATCGCCAGTATATCAAATAAATATTAGACCTCGTGATATGTTTAAATTCAAGCGTAAAAAATATATTTAAATATAATTTTTTTTAAGAATCATTTAAAAGAGGGGATTTTAAAGTTTAAGCATATGTTTTTCTTTCCCCACTTAAACGGTTTTCATTCAACTTCCGAATGCCGCTGGGAAAAAAACGCCAAAGCGCGCCGATCGCCAAAAAGAAACCGCAGCTGACGATAAATCTCACGCTCAACAATGCGGCTAAAAAGCTAAAAATAAGCGGCAACAGAGGCTGCCAAACAGTCAATGGGGGGCACATTGCCTTGGGGACGATAAAAAGCATTTAACTTTAAATTGGAGTAAAGGCAACTGGGTGAAATTCAATGTATTGATGTTGTACTGTGGGAGGTAGGTACTTTAAAAGTGTTGCAAAATTAATTCAATAAAATGTTTAAGCCAACTGAGGCTGTTATTTATAGTAATTTATAGAGAGACTTCTTAATTAAAGTAAATAAAACAAGGAAGGACCCGAATTTTAGCTAAAGGGACCAAAAGGAAATGGAGATATGCAAGCTTATCATTTTGTAAAGTGGTTAAAAAAGATTATAGAAAGTATAACATATTTAAGTCGAGAAACCCGTTAAAATAAATCACCAAACTTGGCATATGCTTGTAACTGATTTAAAATAACAATTAAAGTCTTACTATATGAGTTGCCTTAACCATAAATTATTTAATCAATAAACTCTTCTGAAAGCCTAACTAACATTGGTGGATACTATAAACAGTCGTGTATAACTAATTGAAAATTTGTGGCCTTTAAAAGTAACTCACGACAGCTGTGTGATCACAATGTGCCAGGGTATCATAACATATCTGCATTTCCAATGACTTGAACTTTATTCACAACACTCAAGCCTCACTGGGTGGTATGTAAATAAACGGAGAGTTACATAAAGGCTGCCAAGATGCAATATTTTCAGGTTGACACTGAAAGATAAAGCTCACGCAATGGTTAAAAATATGGGAGCATCCCTGGGAAGTGGGAGGTTTTTATGTTTTGGGGGCCGGTTGGCGGCGGATGATGGGTAGGAAGTCGCTTGGAGACGACGACAGTTGTTGCTTCCTGCATCCATTGTCGCTGGTTTTCACCGGCGGCATCCTCATCTCTGGCTCCCCCTGGTCACCGCCTCCTCCTCCTCCTCCTCCTCGGCTTTCCATCTGCATCGCCAGTCTGCCCAGCAACACTTCCTGCTTGTTAGGCAAACGGCAGCGTGCAAATTTTTTATTGTTGAATGCGATTTCTGTGTTTAAGCTCTCTGCGTTTTCTTCGTTTTTTGCAGTAAAAAGACTGAACGGTTTCGCCGTTTTTACATTTGACATTTTTGGTGTTGCTTCAGTTGGTGCAGTGTGGATATTGCATATTGCAGCTTGCATGTTGCATGTTGCTGCTGTGTCTGTTGCCGCCGGCGCGTCAATTGCATCTTCCATCTGTCCGCGATGGTTTCGTATCGCAGTATCGTCGCATCGATTCGAGATCTTCAGACTTATTATTTATTGTATGTTCGTCTGTCCAACGGCTCAAGATGTTCGATTCAATTGAAAATGTTGCTACTCGCGAACTCTTCTGCCGCCGCAAAAGTTGCTCCTCGCTCACTTTTAAATGCTAATTAGTGTCAACGACTTTTTGCTGCAGTTTTGCGTTTCTATTTTTTATATTTTTTCGGTATTTTGTTTTTCGTTTAACGGTTGACCATTTGGCAATTCAAACAGCGCGGCAAATTGTCTAAGGTCGCCGGCAAATGAAAATGTTAATGTCCGATAGCGAATGGGCCATTCAGAGTGGTTAGCAGTACTCGGGCTTAATTCAAATGGTTGTCATTAACCTTCATTTGCAGGCGGCAATTAAAAGTTGTGGGGTTTTGTGTGCCTGAACAAACTTTTTCCATTGCACCTAAATTGGATTTGGATTTTCCGGATGACAGATTTCCTTACGAAATTGGGAAAAGAATTGGTTACATTTCTAGGGTAGTCCCCTAAATAAATAAAACTTTTCAGGGGTACTTAAGGTCCTACAAAAAATGTTTATTTTACTTAAATTGGTAACATTTATTCCGTTTTTAAACTAACGAAATAAGCTGTTATAAACTCATGAACTCAATACTTTTATCTGCCAGTTAATAAGTAAGTATCTGAAGCAAACATTTATTTATGTTAATGACATTTAAGGTATGAATTTTTAAAGAGCTAATGGTTTAAGGTAGAGCATGCCCTTGTAATCAGTTCTGTGTTCAGTGAATAAATATTTCACTAGTTGAACGGAATCCAATTCGTTTTCTTTTTTCCACCTTTTCTGCACTCGACGAAACCGCACTTCCTTCGTTGCAGGAAAAATGTTTGCAAAGTTTTTTCATCAATTCTTTTCCACATTTCTCTCTACAAACCACCCTCATCCCTTACAAATGCTGACTGGCAGTTTTTTACCCCATTTTAGAACCCACAAGGAGCTGTTAATTTAATTGCAGCACGTACAAACGAACATATATGTATGTTCTGTTCTTTGAAATACTTTCACATGTGCGAACCGCAGTTTCTTGTGGCTTGCTAGTTGAAATTTGCATGACTTTCAACCACGCATGGTATGCGCCACATTTATATACATTTCTTTTTAATTTGCAGCTGCCTTTTAATGGACGCAATTTTAGTTGAATACCCCTCTGTTCCAATTTGCTCGGCAGTGTCATTCTACCGCCTTTCGGTGCCTTTTCATCTATGCAACCGACAAATGGAAAAGTCGTGTCGGTAGCAGGGCATTAATCACCCACCGCCACCTTTCACACATGCCACATTTCTCGCACCGTTTTCTGGCACTTCACCTATTTCACGCAGTTGAAAGTTGAACTTCTTTGAAGTATGCAAACCGAAAAACTTTGGCTGCGCTTTTGGCACCGCGGAAGAGTAACTGCCGAGTTCAAAGTTACTTTCAACTCCACGTTGAGTTAGCGCTGCAACAACGGAAACTAGTTACCAAGTAACCAGGCTACTACCTTCCAACTTAATTCCCAAATAAAAATCAAATTCACACCTAAAACTCTGGAGAAATGTGGGTCGCTGTGCGCTCAAATTAAGCGAATTACGCTTGCAGGCGCAGATTTAGATGCAGATGCTCATGCATAAATTCGAATGGGTCCATAAAACGGAGCGCACAACGTGGCGTATGCGTAATTTTACAAATGAAGTGCAATTCGAACGCCTCGAAACTGGAAGCTGAACAGCCAGCAAAAGCGAAAACGTGTGAAAAAGAAACTCTCGACTTTGATTGTGCACCACCAGTCGTCTGCTCTTTATGCATATCGTTAAAGTTTACCTAATGAAATAATTAAAGGCAACAGCGGTGCACGGGGAAAAAGAAAGTATATTCCGGAGATTACCTTATCAGATAATATAAAAAATCCCTTTCAAATTAAATTTAGCCTAAGAAAAAATTTAAGCTTAACAAAAAGAAAGTTTACTTAGCAAAGCTTTGTTTGATGATCCATTTAACAACTAACTAGTATAAAATGCTTAGTAAAATCTTTAAGAAATTTTAAAAA
Organism: Drosophila subpulchrella; assembly: GCF_014743375.2. Lineage (NCBI taxonomy): Eukaryota > Metazoa > Arthropoda > Insecta > Diptera > Drosophilidae > Drosophila > Drosophila subpulchrella. The sequence goes on from NC_050609.1 coordinate 16,211,426, forward strand.
ATATTGCTTAATTTCTTAATATCTCAGTATTATTTCCCGTGCACAACAAAACATTAAATCCAAAACTTGGATGATTTCCAACTTGATCAAGGATGTGTTCTTTTTGCCATAAAAATCGCTGAGAAAACTACATTGTATGCCAATAAGGGCATGCCGCTCACTTGGATTTGCATGTGCCAAACTTTTATTGCATTCGGATTGCAATTGATTCCCTTGCAGAGCCAAGTGGAATTTCAAATATCTCAAGCTCCCACCCAAAAGCCGAATTCGCTGAAATGGAGGTGAAATCTGGGGGATTGGAACTGTGTTTATAATGCCAATTGCGGTATAATTTATGTTTGCGGTGGGAAACCGCGGGGGTTAAGTTGTGTGGGATCGCGGTCATTGAGGTTTGTTTGTTTGTTTGTTTTTGCTGTGGGTGGAGTTTTCGGGGCGGAGACAGTTGGGCAAATGCATATTTAATGGAAATATCGTTGTCTGTCATATTAAAAGGTTTTCCCCCAAATCAGCGGAAACCGCTTTGTGTTTTCCCTTCGTTTCGTTTTTGCATTTCCTGGGAGCAATTTTTCATCATTACGAATAATATCTGTGTATCTATCTATGGGCAGCAGCTGCACGTGCCCCAAAGACCCGCAAACCCGGAGAGAAGAAAATCCGACGAGAAAGGGAAAAACGTGCGAGTTTCGTTTTGTCCATTGATCCAACAATGGTGTACAAAAGAGGCATTCGCATTTGCATATCTGTCGAAATATTCGTAACTCATTAAAGACATCCATCCATCCTCGATACGTGGCCAGTTCCTCTGGCCGAACTTTGTGTAATTTGGCGAGAAGATAATGCAAATGGTCATTAAGCCCAGAGTCGGATTCGCAACTTTATTGGCCAGCTTATGCAATTTGCCAAGACTCGGGTCTTGTGGCTAGAAGAAACCACAATTATTTAAATTGCACTGTCGAAGACGTAAAGATGCGTGAAGTGTCTGGGATTCCTTTTACTTTTCTGGCGGCAGATACGTTGCATCTCCGTATCTTTGTATCTTTGTATCTTTCCATTGTTGCGTGCAGCAATGGAGTTTCCTTAACTCTTTGTTGCAATCCTCTCTAGACTTGAAGCTTCTTTCTGCTCTTAAGAAGTATCTGAAGCTGTGGGAATATTCAACAAACCTTGAAATCATTTCAAGGATCCTTTTCAGTTAAGTTTGGAACAACTTTCGGTAAAATGTAATTGAAGTTGACAGCAGCGGAGCAAAGTTTAACCTCCTCCACTTGCCACAAACAAAAGTCAAAACAAGAAATCATATTTTGCGTAAACGGGTTTCAGATTTCACACTTTAACCCGAAAAATAAACCAGAAACCTGGGGTCACAATATTGATTGAGCGTAAGGCCGGCGGGAAAAACACTTTGTGCCAAGGGAAATACGAAATGGCCAAAATAAACACGGCCAGAGGCTGAAAACTTGTTAAAATCAATTAAGGGCATGAAACGAAAAGTGAAAGAACGGCCGACAAATGACAGTCAAAGCGAGGAGAGTGGTCCATGAGACCATCAGTCGGTTGGTTACGCAACACAGCTCCAGGATGCAATGGCAATCGAGTTATGAAAGATGAGAGGAGACCTCTGCCGTCGATTGGAGTGGCGCGATAATCAAGGCGATTTATGGCGACTGCAAAACGCGTGGCAAAGGCGCCTAAAAGGATGTCCCGTTCGGACCGGCTCTTCCAGCACCCCCAACTCCAAAAATCCGTGACCATACATATCTGCATGGGAATCCTCATCGCGGCACCACCAGTACCACCCCCAACCCCAATCCTCCGTAACCGATTGGGTAAGCGCAAATTGAACCCAAAGATAAATGACCAGTCCACAAAGAGATTGAGATTCCCATCGGAACTGGCCGGCTAACTTTCGCTTTTAGACATTGGCAGCCGAAGATGAAGATGAAGACGCTGCCGATTGAAGTATTTTTTAACATCACTTGCAGTCACTCGTAATTAATCTAAAAGTGGCTCTTAAATGGAAGTGCATCGTTGGGTCATTTATGTATGTGCTGTACAAGAGTTTTTCCTCATTGGATTGTACTTCAAAAGCAGATTAAAGGCTAAACTTATGAAAAAAGAATAATGTGCTCTTTATTATCCATTATCTGTTCAATTAAAGAGCATTATTATTAATAACTCATTGAAAATTAATTCATTAAATGCTGCAATCAGCGGCTTTCTTTGTGGTGTTTTATTCGCAATAAGCAGGACAGTACTCTACTTTTATAAAAGCTATTCAGATTTAAAGAGTTATACACAAAATGGAATAAATTTAATGATTACTAACTTCCCTGAACTTTAAAATACCTAGAAATATTTTATACCAATTCAATAATTCTAATTAGCCATAGTATTTAAATTAATTGCTTATTTCTTTAATTAAGCTTGGGTATTAAGAAACTTTCTAAATCAAGCTTATTTTAATTTAATCAATTACTTTTGTAAGGTGTATAATATTTAATGTGGTAAATTCTTAACAAAATATTTATATTTAGCTTCGAGTATTAATAGGGTATTCAGGACTCGCTGTGGTTTATCTACTACATTTTCGGTTTGTATTCATGCAAAGTAGCCGGCGTTGCTTGTTTTGCAGTTGCTCGACACTCGAGTGGTTGTTGCCGCCGGTGTTGTCATCATTTCCATTTCGGTTGTTAAGACAAACCGAAACCGCTTCAATTGGCAGTGCAAATATTAATGAGCGAACGTGTCCGAGATGTTGACGATGCCGAGTGTCGATGCCGTTGCCCGTGGGTATAGGGGCGTTCACGAATTCGTATGCAATGTGGTGATAATTGTCCCTTGCCAAAATGACTTCATCGTACATGCGGAAAAGATAATCGATGGCCCGAAACAGGCTGATAGGGTGAAAGAGTGAAAGGGATCACTTAGTGCGTAACCGAAGAAAAGCCGCCCAAAAAGCGACCGACTATTCTGTGGCAAGGCCAAACACACAAGTCCAAATAAAGGCAATTTAAACACCTCTTAAGCGATAAGTCCCAAGGCACTTGCTACCTGGCAACTCACGCAAATGCGTGATTTTAGCACTTTAAATAAAAAACGGAGGTTAATATTTAAAGTATACTTAGAAAAATATATTATAACAAAAATGTTTATACAGGAATATAAGCGCATTTCAAATCTGTTTAATATAAAACAAGTCTAACTAATCAAATGAATATTTATAAAAATAAAATGGGAATTATGCAATAAATGTAAGTATTATTAATATAGTAATTAAGATTTTTTAAAGTAAAAAAAAAGTTCTTTATAAGCAGGAGAAATGTATCTTTAATATAAAAAAATTGAGTTTAATTTGGTATATTGATAAGTTTATATATAAAATATATAATTTTAAATGTAGCTTGCATTATAATGTTGTTTTTTCCTGTGCAGGGATGAGTCTTCTTTACCAAGCCCAGCTTACGGCAACGGATGCTGGGCATTACTTTGTGTGCCCAATTTGTGAAAAATACATAAACATTTGGCAAGTTTCTTGCGCGTTTTGAGATATGTATCTCGCATCTGCTGCCCCGCCCCTTAATCATCGCCAGATGCAGCGCCTCACGCACTTGACACGCGGCTCGATTAGGGGCTTATGAAAATTGCGCGAGACACGAAAAGGTCACTGGTGGAACTGGTTTCCATCCGGAGGCTGGTGATCCGCAATTCGCGAATTCGGATTTTCCAGCAGTTGCGAATGGAACCGCCAGTGGTCGCATTCACGAGCTGGCCGCTTTTAACCTTGCAGACCTTGCCACAGTTGCAGATTGCAAGTTGTAAGTCTGCCAGTTGGCAATCCGCAAAAAGCCGCAAAAGTGTCTGGCCAAGGCGAAGGAGGCGAACCCACCGGAGCTCCAACATTTAACCTTTCGAATGGGAAAACGTGTCAGGAAATGCTCTGGCATAACCACAGACCCAAGGCTTCGATTCGAGGCACATTCGACGATACAAGATACTTGCACTTTTTCTTCTTTCCCTCTTTTTTGGTTAAATTTGGCCACGATTTCGCCCTCTAGGAAGAGACAGCTAGAAACGTGGGCAGAAATCGACCAGGAAAAATGGTTAATACATTTAATACTTGTAATTTCTAATGTTAATACCCATCAAATAAATGCCAAGTCGGCTGGGTTACATTTAATTGCTAATCCTCGTCAGATGTTAAGCAGTTTTGAATTTAATCTGATATTTGTAACAGATTAAGATCTGGTATGCAACTAATTTTTCGTTGCTATTGCCATTTAACTTGAGTGGAATTTAAGCCAGCAATTTGTCTTCCTCAACCAGGCATTTAAATATTTGTAGGATTTAAAAAGTTTTGCATTTTTTTTTGAAGAAAATAATCGATAGAAAATACCTAGATATTTGGCCATTCAGTGCATTATAATTACATTTCGCGTATCTCAAAGATACATCCATGTAGTAATGCTTTCCACTGAGTTGTGCAACCGCATAACTGGATGGTTGTCGCAAAAGTTATACCCATGTGCGCTAAATGCTCACATTATTAAGGCCGTTGGGCACTACCCACTAATTGGCATCCGCACGAGTGCCTCAGATACATTAATGCATATCCATCTGCAAGTGTATCTGCATCTACAATGCGTGCCCCTGGGTGAATTGGTGTGGCTCCTGTTCGCCTTCAATCATTGCCTCCATCCACTCATTACTGCAATGGCTCACGTTTTAATTAAGCTGCTGGAGGCGACGCGATATTGGCCAAAAGCATCTGCAAATGTATCTCACGGATATACATGGTCGTGTCGTGGTCCGTTGGTGGTTGTCGGCTATCTGGCACTTAGTATCTGTATCTACGGCTTATATGCAGAACCGTTGTTTGTTTTTCGGGCAAAACGAATTCAAAGAGAAAGTGCTTCACTTTCGCAAGCTTCTTTCGCACATTTTCACATTTCATTGGCGGGTGGCCCAAAAAAAAGTAAAATAAGGAAAACATTTTCCCAGACAATTTTAACCTCTTTCTTTCCTTTTAATAGTTTCTGTTAACATCCTCCATTACATCGAAATTCAATTCCGTTTCAGAGCTCGAGTTGCGGTTTTAATTTGCAAAACTGCCAAATTGGTATAGTTGCCGAATTGTTGCGGATACACGAAAGGCTTTGAAGTGTCTTGGTTAAACTAGAATTTTAATAGCGGTTAATTAAGGATTTGTTATATTTTAATAAAGAACTTTTAAAGTTTTATTTAATCCAAATTTTGATTGTTATTTTAAAATCCTTGTTCATACGTTATGAAAAATGATATATAGATGGTTTATTGATTTTCAACAAGATATAACTAATTTAAATGGAAGAAAAACCTTAAGTATGGAAAGAAATTCACCTCCCAGTGGCCTACTACATCATAAATCATAATCATTAAAGCACATGCAGAAGCCCGGCAACCGACGACCCGAAGTTGTATTGACTTCGTCGTTTAACCCAACATTGTATCTAACCGGGGAAGCCCTTAGCACGCGACATTTCCGTACCTGGCAGACAATGGGACAATTGTGGCAACAGTCGCACAGACGACACCTTAATAGCTCCATAAAGCGGGGCGACAATACCCATAAAGGCAGCCACGCACTCACTCCGGCCAAGACAATTGCTTTGGGAGCTAAAGAAAAGGTCGCAGATGCTGCGTTATGAGCCCGGTCCGAAGCATGATAGACCCATATTATATCCGCCATGAGAACCACTAGCAAACGCTGCCAAATACTTCTACGCAAAGATGGGACCAAGGGAGTTAAGCTCATGGTTTTATTTGCAGGCGGAACAAAAAAGATATTTACAGTGGCGCTGTTTATTTGAAAATGGCGTGACAACAGTCCAGCTCAAAGGAATCGCAAAAAGGCGCACAACCACGGGATATGCACTGAAATCTCTTTACAAGTCTTTTCATAAACACATTTAAGAACATTCTAAAAATAAGAATCATTTTGAAAATGATTATTAACATAAGCTTACAAAACATTACAGATCTTTTGCAACGATTTTCATTTAACCAATAAAAATCTCTAGATTGTATTGAAATAAAATACCATCTCTTAGTTTTTCTCTTTTTCATAAAGAAAGAAAGGAAGAAAAAATGTTGAAAACATTTTAAGATATACATTTCGCTCTAGAATTCTTTTTTTAATTTTCATCCTTGTCTAACTCCCTATTTTTCTTAGTGTAGCTGCATTGCCGCTGGTCTGTAGTTCACTTTGGCTTTTGGACGCTGGATGCGCTGGTAACTTTTCTGCAGAGCACGACGCTCTGACTTCCACTTAAGGCCACAAATCATTTTGCGCCAGTTGGCATGGATGCGATGGAATGGGATGGGATGGGAATCAAGCTGGTAATGGAGCTGGAAAGAGGTGGATATATCCAAGGGATTCAGATATAAAGTTGTTGGGAACTGAACCCACAGTCTTGCGCCTCCAGGGATCCAGATAGGGATTGAACCACATGTGTGTGTGCCTTACGACACTTGGCAAGTTGAAGATTTATGCCGCAATTACCGCAAGTGTAAACTAATTACGGGTTTAAAGTGCCAACTCAAAGATAATGGCAGTCGACAACAAAAGTAACAACGAAATAACAACAAAACGAAGGTAAGTTAACGTTAACCCGCTGTTGCCGTCACTTTCGGTTTGTAGTGGCTACTGGTCATTAAGAGCTGACCATTAACACTGGGCTTATCAATTTGAATTATTTCGGTGCGGGATTTCCTAAAGTGCTTCGATGGGTGAAATAGGGAAGCGTTGGGCTTAAAATATAGCCAGCATCACCTTCCCTATTTTGTACGAGATCCGCTTTAATCTAAATTGTTCGTGTCTGCCATTTCTCAAGTCCGACACCAGCTACCTGTTGGTGGCTTATTTGATTGCTGCACTGAGGAAAATTTCTAATAACACTTATTCTTTTTAAGAATTCTCATTAAAAAGTTATGTACATTTTTACCAACCTAAAATAACCTGTTAAAATCTCTGCGTTTTAAAGATTTGAATATTATTTGGATATACACAAAAAATAAAGATTTTGGAAGATCTTACATATTTCGTTGTGTTTGTGGCCCTTTAAAGTCATATTAAATATGGATTAGCTCAAATTTGTACTAGAAATCGTTAAAACATTGAATGGCTTAAGCAAATAATTGAGAGAAATGTTTAATATAGTAAATTAGAAATTGTCTTGCTTTTTTATTGTGCACTTGATACTATCGCCCTGCCTGCAAATGAAAACTCGGACTGAAATTAAAGGAGGGGTAAATCTCCCATCGAGGGTGTGGTGTGCCTGCGGATAAATAAAAGCCCGGCAGCCTTTGTCGATTCGCCGGCGATGTTCACGTTTTAATTACAAGCAGCTCAGCTGGATGGCAGATACACGGATACGAATACACCCAAAACGGGGTTAATGTGCCGCGAATTGCTCTTTTCGGCTCCCTGGGCTGGTCCATCATGATGATCTTTGGAATGACACGCCAGCAGGTGAACTTTTCACTTTAACAGTGGTATTTTTAATACGCCACTTGTTGCACGAAATTATGAAAGGCTCTATATCCCATTACATTCATTGAAAGAGCAGTAAATTAACAAAGGCTGGATTAAATGAGAAGGTTTCTAAACCACATTAAATTATTATGTAATTACGCAGCCAGCTTTGAACTTTGACTTGAATTGTTCACCATGCTTGGTCAGCTACAAATTTGCATTAGCCAAATGCTTTTGACAAGCTTGCTTGTTAGCCGTCCAACTCGCCCATTCATTTGCAGCCAAGCCGTACAAGGCGTATACGCAATGTGACAAAGTAGCAGCTGCAATTTGATGCGGTCATATAGTTCGAACATTAATGAGCAGCAGCATTGCTGTGCTCCATGACTTTGAGATGAGAACATCTCTGGGTAGTGCGTATCTGCACTGGGGGAAAATCTTTCTAAGGAAATATAACTTGCTATGGTCATTTATAGAACATATGCATTATATGATGTCTTCTTATTTATATCAATTAGTTACTAAAAACACAATAATTAAGTTCTTTAAAGGATTTAATATTTCTTTATTCATATTTAAATTTGTATAGTTTTTGTTAAGTGCACGCAAATGAACAACAGCCCCCTGCTGAGTTCAAGCGGGGCATCTTCATTAGGGGCACTCGCCTTCGTTTCTGATCAGTTTTAGTGCGTCACTGACACAGATTGCGGGCAGAGGCAGTCGACATTCATAAAGAGTTGCATGCAAGTCCGAACCTTTCACTTTTGTAGAATAAACTTGTTCGGACGCCAAACAAACAAACAAACCGAGCCGACAAACAAGCACAAACCGACAGGCAGACAGTCAGGTGAGGGGAAAAGCAGGGGAGGACAATATGTTTTCTCATGCAACAGCAGATGCAACCACAAATACTGGACAGCTGTCTTGCAACTGCAACTAGTATCTCCCCCCTCTCCTAACCACAAGCTCCTCCTTTTTGGCCAGAAAGTTTAGCCGGGGGATTCCCCCTAGTCCTAAATATAAACCCCTTTTGTAACGGTGTGAAATGGTACTAATACTGTTCGATTTATCGAATCGAAATTTATTTACATACATGCACGTCGCATCACCTTGTCCATTAGAGTCTCTGTTTAATTTACGGACATTAATTGGCTAATTTATGGTCCCCAGCACCGCAAAACTCCTGGCCGTTGCGCCACAATAAACACCACATTTAGTTTTATTGATTTAAGCTAAAATTACCCAAAAACGAACGGCCGAAATGGCAGGCTGATAAATTTTATAGTCGAGGGCAAACAGTCCAGATGAGTTGCCCATAAAGTCGAATCTTAATGTTAATGTCTTTGTACGTGTTTGTTCCATAATTAATGGACTGCTCGCTCATTATGCAAGAGCCTTAACGATTCGTCCACAAGACTCGGAACAAATAGTTGCTCTTGCATAAATAATGAAGAATTAAGAATGTCAATATTTGGTCAGGGTTCAGCAAATATTATTTGTAAGAGCCATGAATCGTCCTGGGTAAGTCCTTTTGACATAATCATTTTTGGTAGTTTTAGGATAATTATTTATTCAGCAAACTGCAATTAAATGCACATTCTTTGAATGAAAGACAGTTTGACTACGACGGACTTGAATTGGAATCTTAAATGATTTTAGTCGAAGCTCCTTCTTTAATGCACTCCTGTGGAATAATAATAATAAATAATAGATAATATGTTGGATATCTTTAAAACATCCCACTGCTCATATGTTCTCTTTTAACAAATTGCCGAAATTAAACTTAAATCTGCTGGAAAGTTTACTTTTCAACTCCTTTACTGCCATTTGCAGACGCACAGATAGACCAAAATAAATTGGGCGTAAATAAATCAATGACATGGAAGGGCTGGGGCTGAGGAGTTTCCAGCCAGAGGTCACAAAGGCAACCGGAATTGCAGCTGGCTGAGATCCGAGAGGCGAGATAAACAAATCGCATGAAGAAGGGGAGACTAATTGCAGCCTGTTGCCGGAGTTGTTGCCTCTGCAGCTGCTGCCTCTGTGGGTTTTATCTTTTAATTTGCCACAAAACGCACAAAGTGCACTCAACACCCCAATCTGCCGCGTGGGTGTGCATCTATCTACCAGTGTTTGTTAGCCAGCAGATGAAGACCACGACGAACCGAACTTGCTGCCCAGGCCTGGGAATCCTCTCACTTTTTTCACATGCACTCCCCATTGTATCCATGCAGCCAAGTATCCGAGTATCCAAGTATCCATGGGATGTGCCTTACCATCGCATCAGACTGACGATGATGAAGATCCCAGCTGCCTGGCCGACTGCCTGCCCGCTGCTTGCTGGATATGACACAGATTACGTAACGCGAAATTAACATTTTAACACAATTCAACAGAGAGAGAAGACGATGACGCGGCGGCTGCAACGTCTGCCGCTGTCTCAGTTGGAGAAATAAAAAAGAAATTTAAGCTTTAATCTTAAAGCCCGCAGTTGGGGATACTCTGTCTGAGGAATTGTTCCTATGGTTCAAGATATATTGATATGATATGGTAAAAACCCCTTATTGGATCTTCAGAATTAATAAAAGCTAGTGACAATCTTTTACCCACAGCAATATTTCTGGATACTTCACTGGTAAAACTATCTTACAATAAAAGTATCTATAGATACATATATGTTTTAAAAAAATACTTTAATTATATTCTCTTTGCTTTTAAGAAATATATATTTTTTTAGAGGACATCCTTAATATTTCGTTAAAGCTCCAGAAAAATATAAATACCCCTTAAGGGCATAAGAAAGCTGAAAGGAAGAAAGAGTAGTACCTCTAAAAAATGCAAAAACATTTGGAAATTCTGCTCCACAACCTAGCCATATATACTACTACTTATTTTTTTAGGATAAAGAGGGGATATATTTGTACTCCAAAGCTCTAGAAAAATTCAAGTACCCCCTCGTAAAGTGTAAAAATGCAAAAGAGTAAAAGTGGAAATGGGAACCCGTTGCGGATTGGACTGCTGTCGCCCCTCCTGTTTTTGGGGACCTGCCCATTTGGCCGGCGATGGCTCATCAGTCTTGGCTTTTTCCCCCACGAGGCGGCCAACAGAAGGGGCTCACATATCGGGAGGACGACGGCGATGATGATAATGATTATGACGACGACGATGGCCAATGCATGAGCATTTCGGCACGGAGAGTTACGCCTCTTGCAGTCAATTATGCAATTAACGTTTTGCCAGCAAACAAGAAGCAAATGCGCCAAATGAGCCGCGTTTCCTACACATTACTACCACACATTAGTCGTCGAGGCTTTGACAAAACAGACTCGAATGCAGATGGCAGATGCAAATGCTGTCAATCGATAGGTGGTTGTGCAAAAAAAATACAATATTGCAAAAAAAAAAGAAACCAAAAGAAGAAATAGCTGACAAAGTAGTGATACTCGTACTCAATCCAAAGTTACAATCGCCCGGAGCTAGCCGGCTGACAACTGTGAAGTGTCATCGCCCCAAGTGAGCAATAATATTATTCCCCCTCCGATTTCGACTGATTGTTTTGCCTGCGGTGTGTTTCCCAGCAATTAGATGATGGGCTGTGATTTGCAACTCGTGCAAACGAATTTAGGAAACACTTGACAAATATTGACAAAGTGCAATGGCAAAAGGGAATGCCATCCACAAATGAAAAATTAAATGAAAAATGCTGAAGCAGAATAATGATCATTGGGTTATTTTAGTTTTTTCTCTGACAACTTAAGACCTCTATTTAGCCTTCCTGTTGCCCACTCAAGCAATTAAACTCTACCAAGATTACCCAATAAATTTGTAATTTTCAATCGACTTTTGACAACGGGCGACAATTACGATTTCGAGGAAGCTGCGACACAGTTGAACGAGCTCCCATGGGGAGATCGAGTAATTTTGCTAATCATTTCAACTGGCAATTGGTAAAAATGCTCAAAGAAAGATGCCAAGACACAAGGAAGAAATTGTCAACGATGGACGATGGACAAAGATGGCAGCCTGAGCGAAGGGAGCAGTCATGAGAAAATGAGAAATCCAAGTCAGCAAAATTGTTGCCGGGTTAAGTAACCAAATAACTATTGGTAGCCACTTTTTGGAAAAACTGTGTACATCGAAGGATGGTCAGGGAGCTTGGCCATTTGGACTGGGGAGGGGGAGCCACTGCATCGCAAAAGTGAATGGCAGATGAAGCTGCATCGCCTTGGGCTCGAATTGGGTAACATTGCACAGCGGTGGGCGAAACTGTCAGCAATTGTTTTAATTTCATTTTTGGCCTGGGCTTCTTTTTCCTTTTTTTAGATGAAGGAGTCTGTCTGATCTCTTCGGGATTTGACAGTCATTGGGTTAACGCCGGCGCTCTTTGTCTGCATTCTCCCGCAAATATGGCAATTATAATTACTGGTCAATCTGGGTCCACAAATATGGGTCCCGTAATTAGTGAGGCGTAAGTTCAAAGGCGGTTCGATTTAAGAGGTCTAAAGAAATGTATTTATATATTTTATGGCCAAACAGGTAATATTGGCAGCCAGTAATTAAATATTAAAATACCAAATATGTTTTTAGGAAGATTTTCTAGAATGTAAAATGAACCTTACAATACATTTAGGATAATCCTAGTTTGAGTATAAAATTACTAACTTAATTCTAGGTAAGAAGGTTACTTAATTCACTAAGAACTCTCTATTTCAAAATGGAAAATTAGATGTTTTTTTTTAAGAACCACGTTTAATCCAAAATGTAAGGGTCAAGAAACCTTTTTCCATCTGTACTTTGTGGCCAGGAAAGGTCGTTGCCGGCTCCCATGTTCACACTCTTGGCTAACTGGCTTTCGGCTCTCCTCTTCTTCCGTTCAGCTGCACAATTGGCCATCGACTTAGGGGGCTCGTTTGACAACTAACGTGATTACGTGGTCCTCAGACTCCATTCAGCCCACCCCCACCCTCAGTGCAATTGATTTCCTGGAAGACCACAAGACTTTGGTTAGGATGGCATCTTCAGACGGCGACTTGTACGCAGACGCAATGGCAATCGCATGGCATCGCCAGGCGGCAGAGGCCTCCAGCTGGCAAGTGGATAAGTTCGGGGACCCCTGTACCAAGTACGGACCACATGCACCGCATAAATCTTTTCTCATTTACTTTTGCCGAAACTCGGCTCGTGCAAGTTTATTGTAAATAGTGGCTGTGCCTTGCGCCGTGTGATTATGTGAGCATTACATGCCATTTGCCACGCTGCCACAGCCCAAAATCCCAGTCTTTAAAAATAAACGAAGAGGAATTATATTTTATTATAAATACCCTGACTAATTAAGGACAGTAAGGAATTTGAAGAGATTTTCTTACAACAAAAAGAAAGTCAAACCATCAAGATTGATACATGTACTATACAGCATAATACGACCATAATCAAATAATACAATTCACAAACAGCTATCTTTGAAAGCTCACAGGATAAACATTATATGCTAAAGTATAACATTTTCCTTTATTATTACTTATCAACTAAAATACCATTTTTCATAGCCCTAGGCTTTTGAGAGGTAATAATACCCTTTGTTAGGGTATAAAATCAACAGTGAGGAGCAGGAAGCCAGCCTTGCCACGCTTGCTCCCCATTGACCCCAGATTTTTCTCCTCCTATCCGAGGCTTGAAAAAAGGGGAAAAAATGCAAAATCAATTTGAAGATTGCTGCTTCGACAGCTGTCGTCATCGTGGCTGTCGTTTCGCCAGACTGCGAACTGCTGATGGCTCAGTTTGAGTCTTGGTTTGGCTTTAGGTTTCAGTTCACTTGGGCTGGAGCAGCCAACAAGTGGGGGCTTGTCATTGACTGCAGATCGAGGCAGTGGCAAGGTGCTGCGATTGGGGTTAAACTTTAGAGTCAACAAAAGGCAAACAGGAGATGGCTAAGCTTATGCAAGAGGAATTTTGCCAATGAAGATTACAGTTATTTGCTTAAATATAAATTCCAAATGTACACAAACACACTAATTGGCAAATATTCAGTAATAACAATATTCAAGTGAATAGTGGATATTTGCATTTTACACTTAAAGCCTAATCAATCATTTCAACGTGTCATTAAACGCATTCTGATATAACAAGGCCACATTTACTGAAAGGAAAATGGAAACACATTTTAGCATATTGAAGGCTTATAGAACGTTTACGCACTTTAAGGGTCAACAGTAGAAGTCAACTATGGCAATGTTTAATTTAAAAATAATAACAATCGAAAACTATAGTGTCTTTTTAACCTTTAAAGTAGTAATATGCTTTGTTATTATTGGTAATGGCACAATTTAATTAAATTAAATTGGTTAGATTTATTTATGGACTTCTCATTGGAGTACTTTTTACGGAACTTTCAATTGCGCAGAAATTGACCATATGTAATGCCCACTTTATATATTCAAACTAAGCCCCTTAGCCATGGCCACTCTCACAGGCGATTTGACTAATGGAAGGATGCACTGAAACCCAAATTAGTTTTTGCGGTGGCCCAGATACGGATACTCAGAGATTTACATTTAAATGGACTCACCTTGCGTTTGGAGCGGGCCATCCGCTGGTCGCGGGTGGTCTCCGCCTCCCCCGGAGGCCGCTTTCCCCAGACGCGGATGGCGATGCGGGTGTAGGTGAAGACCAGGACTCCCAGCGGGACGACGAACTGCAGCGCGAACAGGGAGAGGGTGTAGTAGTACTCCTGCGTCCGCGATGGCCATATCTCGCGGCAGATGTATCTGATGGATGCACGCGCACAAAGGACGTCACATGGAAGTAGCAGAGGGGGGAAGGGGGCCGGGGCAGTGCATTAGTTTCAAGTGGACAGTTGTGGCGGGCTCTGAAATAAACTGTCACAAAAGGACACCCGCACATACGCTCTTGTAATCTCGGCTGAGTGCACAATTTCATTTTTATGCTAAGCCTTTCAGTTTCCTGCCAACAAAATCCGTGTAGGACGCTCACGCTCCCCCAAAAACTTATTTTATTTTCCTCGTTGCGACAGAGTTTCAGTTGCACGCAGTTCAAGTTTTATGAATTTTCATATTTTCTTTTGATAATAAAAAAATAAATAAACTAAAAGAAAAGTTGCCTCGAGTATACAAAATATTTTATGTAAAATATAAAATGATAAAAATAAACTAAGCCTTCTAAAAATAATTTCCATTTCCTAAGGAAATTGCTTATCTACAATTGTTCATAATTGTTTCAGTTGTTTACTAAGTTAAGTATTAAGTATTTATTTTTAATCCAGATCACAGAGCCTTTCATCTACAATATTCCTGCTCATTTTCACTCTTTGCCTTCTTCTTCCTTTTCAATTAAACATGACTGTCAGCATTTCAAAACGTGCCCGGCATATTTTAGTTGTGGGAAAAAAGCCTGCATTTGAGTCTGATATTTGCATTTACATTATCCTCGCCAACTCGCTGATTGTCCTTTGGAGCGAAAATTACAACTGCTGTTGGCCGCATCGTTCCCTGATTTGTGTGCAACATATTTAATTTACGCACCACTTGAGAACGTGCCCCGGTCTGCAGGAATGCCAGTACCCTGTACCACTTCTCCACTCAGAAATTGGATCCTTAAGTTAGAATTCTGTAGAATGCCAGCAGTTAGGCCTAGTGCCCGGCACATCCGTCTTCGCAGGGAGGCAGTTCCATGGAGTCGTTTAATACTAAGTAGCTACTCATGAAGCCGCCCACACATGAGGCACAAACATAATACAAAAAAAGCACTCAAAAAATTGTAAGCAAAGAATTTAATATTTTTTTTACTTAAATCAGGAATAGAAAAGACTAAAAAACGTAAATGAACTGAAAGGAGAAATATAATCTTGTAAAAATCATTTAGATGTTCCCTTAAAATAAAAAACCTTTTAAAATATTTTAATATAAAGAAAAATCAAATTCTATTTAAAGAGATATGTTTTTCCCCGTGAGTATAAATATCACTCGATTATACTCCGTCACATGTTGTTACTCTTGATTTCTGATTGCTGTTTGAGGAGGTCGGTACTTACTTCTCACATTTCTCGTGCCACGGCGACATGGGCATGTCGAGGCCCGAGACGAGGGGTATGGGAAAGGCCGTGGCAAGTGCAATAAACCAAACGCCGCTGATGATGAGGGTGGCATAGCTGAAAAAGAGTTAAGGGGGCATGTTTGAGTGGGTTGTAAGTACATTTGATTCGCTGTTTAATTTTTAAAATCTGTGTTATTTTTAGACATTTGTTATCCGCTTGCGTTTGGCTTTTGCAGAGTGCTCTCATAAATTGTTAAATTTAATTCTGCCCCCACGTGGCGTATGAGTGATGCTGGGATTTTCACGGAGCATAATAAGAGGGCATTGAGCTGCCGTATGGTTTGTTTGGACCTAATTACCGCTCTGCAGTAGCTGCGTGCGCGTAAATTACAATCATGGTGAATAATTATCAGTCATATTTACGTTTGTTCCCGCAAATATTTGCAGAAGCCACGAAGGATGACTTTCGCCGTCCAGAAACACACTCAAACGCAGTCACGCACACGCAAGCCCTGACGTCAATATTCAACAGTGAGAAAAAATCAATAGGAATTGTTATGCTAAACCATAAAATAATAGTTAATAATAAAAATAATAAAAGTTAAAAATTAAAATATAGAAATATATTATTTAGAAACCAAAGTATCTTAAATAAAAAATATATTTTTTTGGCAGATGCATTACATCTCCTCCCCGAAACCAACTAAAAGTCGACGAAGCGTGAAATACTCACGCCTGCTCTTGAACTCAGCGGGAGATGAGATGGATGTCAGTAGAGTGAGATTTTCAGGGGGAACAGCTGTATCCAGTTACCAAACAAATTGACGTTTGCAGTGCGTCTGACCAATGGTTGTTTGCCGGCCTGTCGCTTTGGATTTTCAGCAAACGCTGCGTCAGGCTCTCGTATTACTATTTAAACTAATTAACACAAGGCGACGTGCTCACCAAAGGCCTGCCGAAAGCCCAATCCCTTGGGAAAGTCACTTAGGTCAAGTGGTCAAAGTGGACACCAGTGTAAATACCCCAGTGGCCACTTGACGGTGTCTAGGCACGCCAACGAGTGTGCCAACTTGGCACTTGGTTAACGCACTTGGAAAGTGTACTTAAACATTGGCAAGAGAGTTAGTAGGAAGGCTATATTGTAGAACACAACGCATGAGTGGCTCTTCTGTTTCAGGAAAATGTACGAAAATTTTTGAAAGTCTTTAAAGTTTAAACAGATTTTACATTCAGTTAGGAGCTTGATTAGCACACACATGTTTTGTTTTTTCCGTATTAAATGATAACTTTTAATTTTAATCCTCTTTAAATTTATTATGCCATCCCAGTTTTGTAATAATACTCATTACCTTGCATTACCAAAAAAATTTAATTGAATTTACTACATAAAATTATCCCATAAAAAGGGGTGAATTTTGTAGTATAAAGAAGTATCCTATTTAAAGCCTTAAATACTGTAAAAAAAAATTACCATTTTAAAGTGTGAGTATTTATAGAAATAAACTTAAAATACTGTAGAGAGAAAATGTGCGGAAATTGAACAAAAACACTATAAAACGAATCAACAAAATATATATAAAAGAATCCGTACCCCGAAGGAAAAAACATAACTTCTTTGATACATATTCGCAATTCCATTAAGCCAAGTAAATAAAAATAAAATGGATCATTTATAAAATTTAACTGACGAGCTGAAGGCCCACAAATGCAATTGTTCATTTGTAATAACTAGCTTGTAATTAGTCTTTAAATATATAAATAAAATTAACAATTAGGTATATGGTATGTAGCATTTCAATAAAATTTCCCTGTTGACTTACCGCTTTGTAATGCGGGGCCGCAGTGGCCACATGATGGCTATGTAGCGGTCGATGCTGATGGCCACCAAGGTATAGGCGGTGACCAGGACAGAAACCGCCTGCGAGTAGTTCACAAAGTGGCAGAGGACGATGCCAAAGGGCCAGTAGTTCAGGATGAACAGCGAGATGAAGGACGAGGGCACGCAGAAGAAGGACATCAGGATGTCGCCCAGGGCCAAGCTGGCTATAAAGTAATTGGTGACTGTGCGCATGCGTGGCGTGGACTGAACTATATAGCAAACGGTTCCATTGCCGATCAGGGCGAAGATAAAGATGGGAATGTAAAGCATATAAACAAGGCTCTTAAAGTAGACACTGGACCACAGGTCCTCCGACTGGATGTCATCGCCGTCGCAGCTAAAGTTCATCATCACGGTGATATTAAAGGTCTCATACTGCACGCTACTAAGGGTCGTGGTTGATCCATATCCATAGACTGCCTCCTCATCGCCCCTCTGCAGTGCATCTGTGACATTGTAGAGCAGCGAAGCGGAGTCTGGCAGGAGCAGGGATCCCTCCTGGTAGTCCTCCTCCTCATTCCTCAAAAGTGGCTGCTGGGGAGCTATGTAATACATCCTGTCGTTAAGCCAGCCCAACCGACTACTGCTCTTAAAATCCATGCTATTGTGGAGCTCCATTCAAGTGCGTCAATGGGAAAACCTTAAACTCTTAAGACTTGAGAACTTTTCTCAACATTCTTGGCCAATATCCAGGCTCTTCAAACTTTACCGCTGCCTGCAATTATCTGTAAGTAAGAGTTGTGGCCATAATTAGCTGGGTTCCTTAATTATGTGCTGCACTACATTGCGGCTACTTGATAATTCGTCTTAAGCATTTAAACAATAAACGTTGCATAGTTTCGGGCGGCTGTCAGTATAAGAGTTGGGAGTGGGCTATATCAGCTTATAAATACCCCCAAGCTGGAAATATGAAACCCTCTCTTAAGTGGAAACAACAAAAAGCTCAAAAACAAGCTCAAAATAATTAGCAGAAGTGAAACTTCAAATGCAACAGGTAAACACTAAGGCCCAATTAAAAACAGCTAACTAACATTTTCTAGTTCATATTTTTCCCATTAAGCCCCCTTTCTATGAATACGATATTAAAAGCAAACATTAGATTTATTTACATTTACGTCAGCTATCAGTTCTAACAAAGTTGTAAAGGCAATTGAAAATCAGCAATCAAATATCAACTTGACATATGTGGGGGGTTAAAGTAATTTAAACGTGGGTCTGTCGAAACGTTGACATGTACTTTATTAAGTCAGCTTCACTTCGTTTTAATATCTTGCTGAATGAACTCTGACATCTCTCACCACCCACTCATCCACCCACAGGCAAGGACAGGATAAGGTTATCAAGTGGGTAAATTATTTATTTCAGCACCATAATGAGGTTGGGACTTTCGCAAGTGTCTGAGTCGTGTGTGGAATCTCTCTCTGTTTTTGTTTATCCCTGCAAATTCCTCGATGCGGGAGACTTCTTCAGAAATTCCCCTTTAGGACGGATTGAAATTGTTTGCTTATTGGCATTTCAGGCTGTTTCCGTAGTTGTTTCCGAGTAAAGGTTGAGGAATTTATTCATTAATGTTATTCAAATAATTTTGTGTTCTGAAATTTTCGATAATCCGGCCATGAAAGTAAATTACGCATCACTTCAAGTGTCATTTGATAACGTAGAGTGCAAAATGAGGTTGCTAATAATGCAAAATATGCGATTATACGAATTCTTTGATAATAGCCTGTCCAAAGTTCAAATTTAAAGATATTTTCTTTTGCTGACAGAAGTGAAGGTTTTCCCTCAATACTATATACCTTCCTCACACAAAAATCACAGCTTCTAAAACATGGTTTAACATGTCGCTGGCAATCAAAAATATATTCATCGATATGCAGCCCTTGATTAATGAACAACTCATCAATTTTGTATTAACAAGAAATGGGAAAATGAGAAAATGTGCGGCGAATGCCAAAACACAGAAAATAATTACACACTAGAAGGGCACTCGTTCATTATTCCGAAGGATACACCTAATAAAGTGAAATAAAAATGGCAACAAATCCAAATTAAAATAGACTTCACAGATCGCTGGCAACTCGAAGGGAAAGGAAAGCCTAGTACATGAAAATAATGACGGTAATAAAATAAAATGCAAAGTATTGACAAAAAATCACGTACAAGAATGGAAAACACACTGTGAATATGTGCGCCATTGTGGATGTAATAACATCTCAAGTTTTCCTGGGAAAAGGCAGCAAATCAGATTATTCAGGCTTAGTTGGCGCCTAAATTTGTTTAACGGGCTTTTAGGCTCGAAGCAAAAAGTAACAGCCAATAACAATGATTTTCGCCAGACACAAAAAGAACAGGTAGGCGACCGCCAAAATGTATTTCATAAATTAAATTTTCTGCCAAGGACAAACAAAGAAAAAAGGCAAACAATAAGATTTTAAATGAAGCTGCGAATTGTTGAAAGGATTTTATGGGCTCAGCGGGCAGTCCTGGCTCCCAAAAATAGAATGGAATTATATTTCATGGTAAGGCAAATAATTATCTTAACTCAATAGCGGGCTATAAATCTTCTTTAAAATGGATTTAAAATGGCGTAATATCCTTGACTTCTGGTCGTGCTTATCTTGTCTTGTCGACATCCCATTAAATGCTAAATATTACAAGATATATTTGAGGTCAAAATCTATCTTAATTGCTAAACAACAAAGCACTTACAGATATTATCTTTTTTTTATATATAAAACATTAAATTCAATCAAATCCACTAAAGTCAGCCAATCAGTTGATAAAGTGCCATCAGATTTGGTAGTCTAAAAAAAAACAATCAGATTATCTTCAATTTACGTGAACCACCTAGTCAGCGAAAGAAATGCCCCTCGTTCTAATCTACAGCAGATAAGTCGACCACCATGGAACCCATAAAAGAGCCATCTAAAGAACTGGACAACCAACAGTTGTGGGTTCTACTGCAATATGAAGACATTCCTGATTTTGGCAATCTTTGCTCTAGCCGGTAAGGACAGCTAACTATCTTTAAAGGATTTTAAGTCTTAAATAAAATGTAATATTTTTCAACAGCTTCGGCTTATGCTCTGGAGGAATCCGAGCGCGTCAATGGCGAGAACGGCTGGTACGTTCCCCAGCTGGACGGCTCCCTCGAGTGGGTGGACAAGGATGTGGCTGAGGAGTGGATGGATTCCCAGGAGAAGCTTGAGGGCCGCGGCCTGACCACCGTTCCCGTGAACTTCTACCTGTTCACCTCCTCCAACCCCTCCAGCAGCAAGCACATCTATGCCACCAAGAAGTCCATTGATGCCTCCAACTTCAATGCTGCCCACCCCACCCGCATTGTGATCCACGGCTGGACCCAGAGCTACCTGAACAGCATGAACTCGGACATCCGCAAGGCCTTCCTCTCCCACGGAGACTACAACGTGATCATCGTCGACTGGGCCCGTGCCCGTTCCGTGGACTACGCCACCTCGGTGATGGCTGTCGCCGCCACCGGAAAGAAGGTTGCCGCCATGATCAACTTCCTGAAGGACAACTACGGACTGAACCTGGGTGACCTCTATGTGATTGGCCACAGCCTGGGAGCCCATGTGGCTGGATATGCCGGCAAGAACACCGATGGCCAGGTGCACACCATTGTGGGTCTGGACCCCGCCCTGCCCCTCTTCAGCTACAACAAGCCCAACAAGCGTCTGAATGCCGACGATGCCTGGTATGTGGAGTCCATCCAGACCAACGGTGGTACCCTGGGATTCCTGAAGCCCATCGGCAAGGGAGCTTTCTACCCCAACGGAGGACAGACCCAGCCCGGATGCCCCCTGGATGTGACCGGAGCCTGCTCCCACGGTCGCTCCACCACCTACTATGCTGAGGCAGTGGCCCAGGATAACTTCGGAAGCATTAAGTGCGGAGACTACGAGTCTGCCGTCGCCAAGGAGTGCGGAAGCACCTACAGCAGCGTTCGCATGGGAGCCGATACCAACGCCTATATGGTCGATGGTGACTTCTATGTGCCCGTGAACAGCAAGGCCCCCTTCGGCATGATTAACTGAACGCTTCACAATAAATACCAATGCTATATACCATATCTGACAAGTCTTTGAATTTAATTATTATACAAAATTCACTCTCCTTTGTTAAATGCTTTCATAGGACATGCCATGTTGTCAGTCACTGGGCTAATTGACATTTTGATGCCCGACTTGTGGTTTATATATCTTTATCAAAAACTCTGTTGCTTGGCCAGTAAATTGTATAAAATCTTAATCATGGGCACCACTTAAACTAATATTATGCTGTTAAGGATCTTCTTGCTACTTGATGCCAAAGTGACGAGTTCTGCAACTAAATATTTACCATACCAGACCAGAAAATCATATCTGATGAAAAAGCCAAAGGCAGAGCCATCTTTTGCTTTTGGCCATGTTTACTTTTGTTGGTCGTTCACATTCTAGCTTACTCAGTACCTACAATGAAATAAATACATTGGAGACTAAACTTAAGTTGAGAGTGGTGGCGGCATTGTTCTTAATGAAATGACAAATTGTGATGCGAATATATTAAAATGTAAATATTTAATTTTTCCATAATATACAGATATACCAAACCTGTTAGGAATTAAGGAACTTATTTGCTACTTCAAAATTCTCTCGGTGCAACCTCCAACATAAACGGCAATATCCTTAGCAATGTCGTCAGAAGCATTTTGCCACTTTGTGTGGCATGTTTGTAATTATAATTAATGAGCAGCCAGCAAGCGCAATTTTGCCCTAGGCAAAGTCAACTATGTATACTGTATTGTATTTGAAGGAACCACCCACCAAGTATTTAAATACGAGCTGCTTTCTCAACGGGTGGTCTGTGGGTCCCAATTAGCTGTGAGTATGCCAAGTATTTGGCTACGAGTATGTGCAGCTGGTGGGTTGAAGATTGAAGACTGCCGCCTCTACTTTAGATTGACGTTAATCATCCGATAGCATATTTTGGGAGCGAGCTCTTGATGCACAAAATACTGATAAGGGGATTGCTTGACCTTTAGCCCGCCCCCACGAAAAAGTTATAGAGCTTTATTTGCCCTCTATCCTTGTTTATGGGCTGTCAAGTTTATTATTTCTTGAGGCTCCTGTGTAAAATTGAAATTTATTGTACCCGTTCTATTTACCCATATGAGGGCAGTGATTTTTTGTGGCCCAAACTCCTCTTAAAGCGGTGGAAAATGTGGTTTGGCTTTCTGGCAACTCATGATGACATAATCCCCTGGAATTCGAGTAAGGGCTGGGATAGGTTTGTATATATGCCTTGTGTGCGAATTGGCCTGCTGTTTTCATTTAATTTGGTTAATCAAACGCTCAAAACTATTTATCAGGATGGTTAGCACGTGCCACTCGATATGCGACACTTTTCAAAATGCTATTAATTCAACATGTTCACTGAATCTGTCACCGAGTTGGGGTCCTGGTCCTCTGCCACCGATATTTTGGTCCTGTGTCCACAAAGGCAACCCCACGTAAACATATTAAATTTTAAAAGTCGTGGGTGGTCTGCGGTTTCTGTTCGCGTTCATATTTGCGTTATTAATTTAATTAGTTTCTCAGTAAGATAGCATAACCTCGAATGAGGCTCATTTCACAAAAGTGCCTGAAAGTATGCAAAAAAAAATAAAATAAAAAAAAATTTACTTCCGTTTAAGTATCTGCATTAAAATGATCATTTCCTGTTAAAAAAAAAACTGGACAAAATGATATTTGCTTGATTGTTTCCTATTTATTTACCCTCACTAAATACCTTCTGTGAGTACTTATACCTTTGATTACAAACCACCAACTGACCGAGATAACGAATGTCGAGCAAAACAAGAACGCACTGAAGTGTTAAATTAAATACCCATTTAATGATACCTACAATTAAGTCCACTTAGCCCGACTTACAGAAGATTAAGTTCGTTGAGGGCACCTCCTGCTGTAATCGACAGCTGATAGTGGATGGATTCGTTGCCATTCAAGACTCGTGCTCCCCTAGATTGGAACTCACATTGACCGACCATATACATGAATTTCCATAGTCATTAACTCGCAAACCTCGAAGAATCAGTTTGCAAATCGACCACGAATGGCGCAATTGAAAAGCCAATCAGTTGATAAAAGTGCCATCTGATTCGGAATTCCTGCAAAAAAAAACACTTGCAATACGGCAAACAATCAGATTAATTTGAATGTACCCAAACCACCCAGTCAGCTCAAGTAATGCCACCCAATTTAATCTTTCGCCGATAACTTGGCCCACTAGGGACGTATAAAAACCCCGGGCTTCGGAATCAGCAACCATCAGTTGTGGGCTCTACTACATTATGAAGACATTCCTGATTTTGGCACTCTTTGCTGTAGCCGGTAAGTTTTAATAACCAATCTTGGAGAAGGAAAATTCCTGAAGAATTCGCTTGCTTTCAGCTTCGGCGCTTCCCTTGGAGGAATCGGAGCGCATCCACGGGGAGAATGGATGGTACATTCCCCAGGAGGATGGCTCCTCCGTGTGGGTAAACATGGATGTTGCCGAGCAGTGGATGGAGGCCCAGGAGCTGCTGGAGGGCCGTGGCTTGACCACCGTTCCCGTTAAGTTCTACCTGTACACCTCTTCGAACCCCACCAAGGGCACGAAGATCACCACCACCACCAAGTCCATCGACGCCTCCAACTTCAATGCTGCCCACCCCACTCGCTTTGTGATCCACGGATGGACGCAGAGCTACACGGCCAGCATGAACAAGGACATCCGCAGTGCCTGGCTCTCCAGGGGAGACTACAACGTGATCATTGTCGACTGGGCCCGTGCCCGTTCCGTGGACTACGCCACCTCCGTCATGGCTGTCGGTTCCACCGGCAAAAAGGTGGCCAACATGATCAACTTCCTGAAGGACAACTACGGACTGAACCTGAATGACGTCTATGTGATTGGCCACAGCCTGGGCGCCCATGTGGCTGGATATGCCGGCAAGAACACCGATGGCCAGGTGCACACCATTGTGGGTCTGGACCCCGCCCTGCCCCTCTTCAGCTACAACAAGCCCAACAAGCGTCTGAATTCGGAGGATGCCTGGTATGTGGAGTCCATCCAGACCAACGGAGGTAACCTCGGATTCCTGAAGCCCATCGGCAAGGGAGCCTTCTACCCCAACGGAGGAAAGAGCCAACCCGGATGCGGACTGGACTTGACTGGTGCCTGCTCCCACGGACGCTCCACCACCTACTATGCTGAGGCAGTGGCCCAGGATAACTTCGGAACCATCAAGTGCGGAGACTACGAGTCTGCAGTTTCCAAGGAGTGCGGCAGCACCTACAGCAGCGTTCGCATGGGAGCCGATACCAACGCCTATATGGTCGACGGTGACTTCTATGTGCCCGTGAACAGCAAGGCCCCCTTCGGCATGATTAACTAGAAGTTAAAAAATAAATTAAGGTCCCAGAAAGTATCGTGGGTTGGTTTTTTGTGGAATATGATGCGTAATCAATCTCTTAGTTTTACAATGTAATATAATAGAGAGATTATATGAGACATATATTTTGGACTATATAATATACAGAGAATATAAAATCCATACCTAATATTTTAATCATACATTTTCTTAATAGTTATTAGAGAAGAAGGGTATATTCGATTCGATATGTAACAGGCAAAAGCGTTTTCGACCCGACTCAAACTAGCCATTTTTAAAGATTTTGTAAATGTGGTTTTGTTCTGTTTATCAATACATATTAACCTATCTGCAAAATGTTCAAGTCGGACCATTCATTAGGAACCACATGACCAAATATCTCCATCTCCCTAGCGCTCCCTTTAGCTGAGTAACGGGTATCTGATAGTTGAGGCACTCGACTATAGCGTTCTTCCTTGTTTTTATTCTTGATCCATGATTCATATTTAACCATGAGCAAATCTGTTTGATTGAACAAAAAAAAGAATAAATCTGGCCCATGCTTAGGAACGGGTGTCAGAATTAACCTTGGTATTCCTTCAATGAACTTCCTTATCGGATTTAGACGATCATAAAACATAGCATTGTTCAACCAGCTGTTTAAGTTTATTGACATTTATGGCTGCACTTGACCATTTCGGATTTCCTTGGCAGTTAGTCACAGCGTAACAACGATTTTACTGAAGAAAGAAAAAATAATAATTGGCAAGCAATACAAATTTTCCAGTTGTAAAAAGATAATCCCTTATACTACTTTACAAAAAATAACTGTCAGACTTCAAACCGGACTTTCATGTATCTAATATGCCCTACTACTTCCGATCGAGTTCAGAGTCTTGACCCTGAACGTTATCATTGCGTTGATGCAAGTTCTAAAGCTTAACTGGATTAACTTCCGCTCTTATCAGCTGGAGAAAACCATACGCTATCAAAGTACCTACCATGTATTTGTTCTAATCTTTTGTATCGACCCTATCTTAGTGTTCAGAAGCTGTCAAAGCTCTAGAGTGTTTACTGATATTAAATGGTGATTACAGTGATTATAACCGTCCTATAAAAGGCAGGGAACAAGTGCTCTCTTCAGCACAATTGTTGTGAGGCCCCCCAACATGAAGGTGTTTTTTGTTCTAGCTACTTTGCTGGCAGCAGGTAAGTTTTTCTATAGATCGTGTTTTTAAAGATATATATTATTACAATCCTTATAGTGTCCGCCCTGCCCATTGAGGAGCGCGTCAATGGCGAGAATGGCTGGTTCATTCCCAAGATTGATGGAAGCTTTGAGTGGATGGAGATGAAGGATGCCGAGGAGCTGTTGGCCAATGGAGCCCAGATGGAGGGACGAATCAGCACCAACGCAGTGAACTTCTACCTGTACACCAAGTCCAACCCCACCGATGGCAAGGAGATCAAGGCCAGTGCAGGATCTGTGGACGCCTCCCACTTCAACAAGGACCATGGCACCCGCTTTGTGATCCACGGCTGGACCCAGAGGTACACCGACGACATGAACACCCGCATCACCAAGGCCTGGTTGTCCAAGGGCGACTACAACGTGATCGTCGTGGACTGGGCCCGTGCCCGTTCCGTGGAGTACGCCTCCTCCGTCCTGGCTGTTCCTGGAGCAGGAGCCAAGGTTGGTGAGATGATCAAGTACCTGCACGAACACCATGGACTGGACTACGACAGCCTGGAGGTGATTGGCCACAGCCTGGGAGCCCATGTTGCCGGATACGCTGGAAAGACCGTTGGAGACCAGAACGTCCACACCATTGTGGGTCTGGATCCCGCCCTGCCCCTCTTCAGCTACGACAAGCCCAGCAAGCGTCTGTCCACCGACGATGCCCACTACGTGGAGTCCATTCAGACCAACGGCGGCAAGCTGGGATTCCTGAAGCCCATCGGCAAGGGAGCCTTCTATCCGAACGGAGGAAAAACCCAGCCCGGCTGCGGACTGGACGTTACCGGATCCTGCTCCCATGGACGCTCCGTGCTCTACTACGCCGAGGCCGTCACCGAGGACAACTTCGGAAGCATTAAGTGCGGAGATTACGAGGACGCCGTCGCCAAGAAATGCGGTAGCACCTACAGCAGCGTCCGCATGGGAGCCATTACCAATGCCTACATGGTCGATGGTGACTACTACGTCCCCGTGAACAGTGAGGCTCCCTTCGGCAAGATTGAATAGGGTCCATCCATCCTAATCATTATCTAAATAAAATACCCAAATGAATACTCCAAAAAATACAGTCTTACTTTACTTGCTAAGATTTGTTTGATTAAATTTCTAACAGGTACATATATCAGGCATATTAATTAAATGTATATTAAATTAAATAATTTTGTTAAATGAACCTATGTTTAATTAAAAAACTCAAGTTCATTTTAAGAGTGTCGATGATTCGGTTTTGTAGTACATTTTTTTTAACCTCTAAATTATACTCAGCAGCACCCAATTATTTCGACAAAGTACTTATAGCTGAAGTGCACAGGGATTTTCGAACCACTTAACAGCTAGTGATTAAATATAAAAAAGATTACAAATATTTTTAGCACTATTTTTGAGGTTTCTCTTTGTCACTTGGAAACTATTCATACGCATAATATATATTGGGAACTACAAATATTATCATTTATAACCAATATAATTTTTATAAGTGATAATATTATCATAAAATAACTCTATCCTGATCTCAAGTGTTCCAGCTATTGATAACTTACAGACTATAAAAACGCTGGTAAAATGGTTTAGCTCACTAGATTCTGTGGAGATATCAATATGAGACTGTTCGTAGCACTAGTGGTCTCATTTGCAGCAGGTGAGTTTTATAAAGTATCTAAGAAGAATAGTTTTGTAATTCCAACATATCTTTGCTTGTAGTAAGTGCTCTCCCCATCGAGAATCCCGTCAACGGCGAGAATGGATGGTTTGTGCCCCAAGAAGATGGTAGCTTTGAGTGGATGAACATAGAAGACGCTGAGGAACTCTTAGAGAGAAGTGAGCCCTCTGAAAGTCGTTCCAATGTCGTCTCCTTCTACCTGTTCACCAAACATAACCCAACCGAGGGCAAAGAGATTAGGGCCGATGCGTCCTCAATTGAAGACTCTCATTTCGATAAGAACCATGGCACTCGTTTTGTGATCCATGGATGGAAAGGACGTTACACCGATAGCATGAATGTCAAGATCACAAAGGCCTGGCTTTCAAAGGGGTACTATAACGTGATCGTTGTTAACTGGGATCGCTCCCAGTCGGTGGACTATGTTTCTTCAGTGAGAGCTGTTCCTGGAGCTGGAACCAAAGTGGGAGAGATGATAGAATACCTTTACCAACATCACGACATGTCCCTGGAGAGTCTGGAGGTTATTGGACACAGCTTGGGTGCCCATGTTGCTGGCTATGCCGGAAAGCATGTGGGGGACAAAAGGGTCCACACAATAGTTGGTCTAGATCCCGCCATGCCTCTATTTAGCTACGATAAGCCCGACAAGCGTCTGTCCACCGAGGATGCCTTCTATGTGGAGTCCATCCAGACCAATGGGGGAGAAAAGGGCTTTCTTAAGCCCATTGGCAAGGGCACCTTCTACCCGAATGGAGGGAGGAAACAACCAGGATGTGGTACTGACATTGGAGGAACCTGCTCCCACGAGCGATCCGTGACCTACTATGTGGAGGCTGTTACCGAGGATAACTTCGGTACCATCAAGTGCAACGATTACCAGGATGCGTTGGCCAATGAGTGTGGAAGATCCCATAGTGGAGTTCGAATGGGAGCAGTAACCAATGCCTACATGGTCGATGGCGACTACTATGTACCAGTTAACAGTCAGACTCCCTTCGGCAATATCGAATAGAGTCCTGTCATAAAATATATTCCATAACTTACAAAAGCACTAAAAAATACTTTAAGATAACATTCCACTTTTAAGTCTTAAGTTAAAACCCTACCATACTTTACCTTAACTAGATAGATATGTTTTGTACAATTTCTTATGATCAATTGCATTAGTACATCGTCATTATTAGTTGCCTCACTATTTAATCTTATAATTATTCTTCGTTTTAAGAGTGTCGATGATTTGTTTTTGTAGTCGACTTTGGTTTTAGAACGCACTTATAGCTGAAGTGCATTGGCATTTTCAATCCATTCAAAGTATAAGTGGTGTAGACTTATTTTAACATTGTTATTTGCCCTCCTTAAATAGTTATATATTTGCGAACCCTTTAATTTTTCATTATATATGAATATTACAATGATTATATTACTTTGTATATCTTGGATCTTTGGATATCACATTTCAAATACTTATCAAATAAGTACACAATTAGTATTTTCATTTCCATATATATACAATTATAATAAAATGATATCATTACCATATGTATCAACCATACCATATCTATCAAGTGATATTTCCTTCTTGATCTGAAGTGCACTGCAATTGATAAGTTAAATGAGATTTTTTTTTAATTATCAATTCCTATCTTACAAATTGTTTAAGTCAGACCATTCATTAAAAAGTTACATTTAACCGCCGCTATGTGGCTCGATGATTTTATTGTATTTTGTTAAAATCAGGCCACCGATAATGTTGTGTAGCGAAAATAAATGTTTTTTAATGATTTATATTTGACGATGAGCAAATCCGTTTGATAAGCCAAAAAAAATAAATATGGCCCACGCTCGAATATTGATGTCATTAAAAAAGGTTCACATGCTTAAATCCATTTGGTGGATTACATTGAAAGCCAATGTTATTTATAATGAGTATTACTATTATCAAATAATACCGATCTCAAGTGTGCTAGCTATTGATAAGTTACAGCGTATAAAAGGGCTGGTAAAATTGATTCAACTCACTAGATTCTAAGGAGATATCAATATGCAAGTGCTCATAGCTCTATCGATCCTTTTTGCATCAGGTGAATTTTAAAACAATCCAGAAGAAAATATGTGCTTACATAATATATCCTTGTTTTAAGTAAGTGCTCTTCCTATCGAGGAGCTTGTGAATGGTGAGAATGGATGGTTTGTGCCCCAAGAAGATGGTAGTTTTGAATGGATGACCATTAAGGACGCCGAGGAGCTTTTAGAGAGCAGTGCTCCCGTCGAAGGTCGTTCCAACGAAGTCTCCTTCTACCTGTATACCCAACAGAATCCCACTGAAGGTCAGCAGATTACTGCAGATGCTTCCACAATTGAAGATTCTCATTTCAATAAGGATCATGGCACTCGATTTGTGATCCATGGATGGAAGGGACGTTACACCGATAGCATGAATGTAGATATTACCAATGCCTGGCTATCGAGGGGCGATTACAACGTAATTGTGGTCAACTGGGATCGCTCTCTCTCTGTGGACTATGCCATGTCCGTACGGGCTGTGCCTGGAGCTGGAACCAAAGTAGGCGAGATGATCGAGTACCTGCACGAACATCACGGCATGTCACTTGAAACTCTTAAGGTAATCGGTCACAGTTTAGGTGCCCATGTGGCTGGTTATGCTGGCAAGCAAGTTGGTAAAAAGAGGGTTCACACAATTGTGGGTCTGGACCCTGCCTTGCCCCTTTTTAGTTACGATACTCCGGAAAAGCGTCTTTCCAGCGAAGACGCCTTCTACGTGGAGTCCATCCAGACCAATGGCGGTGTTAAGGGATTCGTGAAGCCCATTGGGAAGGCAACCTTCTACGTGAGTGGAGGAAAGAAGCAACCAGGATGTGGAGTAGACCTTGCCGGAACCTGTTCCCATGCACGATCTGTGCTCTACTACGCCGAGGCCGTTACCAAGGATAGTTTCGGAACCATCCAGTGCCAGGATTATCAGGCTGCCTTGGATAATAAATGTGGCAGCACCTTCAGCAGCGTTCGCGTGGCAGAGGATAGGAATGCCAACACTGTGGAGGGCTACTTCTACGTGCCGGTAAACAGAGAGGCTCCATTCGGTAATACCGAATAAGTAAATATCAACAAAATATCAATAAAATGAGCTTCCAAAAAACAAGCGGTCTATTTGTGTCGGTTTATCTGCATCATGATAAAAGTCTCAGGGGGTTCTAATCACTGTCACAGAGCCAAGTGTTTGGTCGTACGTCAGTGGATAAGGACAAGAAAACCCATCCTCATTAAAATGCTAGTCGCCATTCATGACGAGTCTTCTGCAGCAGTCAAGGTCACGTCGTCTTTAGATAATATGCATTTTGAATCAATTCGATTAATAGGAGGTAATAACTGTGCGACTTCTTTATTGTTACAATAACTTATATGTATACTAAGATATACTTGTTGATTTCAATATATGAAGTTCCAAAAGTACATTAAATATCAATGTAATATTGAAACACCTGATTAATAGTGACATGAAAGATTTTATTGATACACAAGTCATTTATTTCAAAAGCTAATCGCAAAGAGCTTAAGCGATTAATGTTGTGTTCATATTGGTCACCAGCTGTATTGTTATGACAGCGAATTTATTGATTACAGTTGACAGGTATTTGAACTCTTAATTTTGAAGCTCACTTTTAATAATAATCAAATTTTGATGAGGCCATTTTAGGTATAGATTACAGTATAGATTTAAATCTTTTTTAAATACCCAGAGTAATTTTATGACAAAAATACCTTTTTAATTTTGGCGAGTTGATAGTCTATCTAGGCACATGCAGATGATAATAGCGCTGATTGAATAATACGTCAGCTACTGCTGAAATTGTTGCCTATCAGAAACGTGAAACACTTCAAAGGGCCACGAGGCGCGAAAGAAATCAATTCAATCAAATTAAATTCAAGATGGACATTCTGCTTAGACCAGATTGCCGAAACACACGAAACCCGCATCCACAACCTTATCGAGGCTAACGAATGGTCCGAGTGGCCAATTCAGTGGCCTATCTCAAGTGGCAACCTTAAATATGTCTACGATTTGATCGGACGATGGGACCCACCATCCATATAAAGAACCCCCACGCCACCCACAGTAGTTAGTTGAAGTTGACTTTGCAGCAATCATGAAACTGTTCTTGGCTCTGGCCTTCTGTGTCCTGGCGGGTAAGGTCCATAATGGTAAAATCTCAGACCATTTATAACTGAGCTCTGCTTGTATACTTTCAGCTAATGCCGTTGAAGTTCGTGAGAACGGTGAGAACGGATGGTATGTGCCCCAGGCCGATGGAAGCATGGAGTGGATGGACCGCGAGTTCGCCGAGGCCTACTTGGAGACCAAGAACCGTATGGAGGGTCGCAGCCTCCTGAACCCTGTTACTTTCTACCTGTACACCAACAACAACCGCGATTCTCCCCAGGAGATCAAGGCTACTTCGGCATCGATCTCAGGCTCCCACTTTAATCCTGACCACCCCACCCGCTTCACCATCCACGGTTGGTCCTCCAGCAAGGATGACTTCATCAACTATGGAGTCCGCGATGCCTGGTTCACCCACGGTGATATGAACATGATTGCCGTCGACTGGTCCCGTGCTCGTTCCTACGACTACGCCTCCTCTGTGCTGGCTGTTCCCGGAGTGGGTGAGCAGGTGGCCAACCTGATCAACTTCATGCGCACCAACCACGGCCTGAACCTGGACAACACCATGGTGATTGGCCACAGCTTGGGCGCCCATGTCTCTGGTTATGCCGGCAAGAACGTGAAGAACGGCCAGGTGCACACCATCATTGGTCTGGACCCCGCCCTGCCCCTCTTCAGTTACGATTCCCCCAACAAGCGTCTCAGCTCCACCGATGCCTACTATGTTGAGTCCATCCAGACGGACGGAGGTACCCTGGGATTCCTGAAGCCCATCGGCAAGGGAGCTTTCTACCCCAACGGAGGAAAGAGCCAGCCCGGATGCGGTATTGATCTGACCGGAGCCTGTGCCCACAGCCGATCGGTGATCTACTACGCCGAGTCCGTGACGGAGAACAACTTCCCCACCATGCGTTGCGGTGACTACGAGGAGGCTGTTTCCAAGTCCTGTGGTAGCTCCTACAGCACCGTCCGCATGGGAGCCACCACCAACGCCTACATGGTGTCCGGAGATTACTACGTTCCCGTCCGTAGCGATGCTCCCTACGGCATGGGCAACTAAGTCCAATCTTTAGTCAAATAAATTGAATGAAAGCTCTGTGAGCGAAAGCAATCCCTATTGAGCTTTATTCTACTGATACTCGGGGTTACTATCGTGGATCGCAAGTTTGGGCTATGGCTGTATGACACCTACCTTATAATTATATAGCTTTATTTTTATTGGGTACATAAAGCTTTTAAATGGCTTTCAGGAGTCAAGGATGACATATCAATTTCTTACTGAATTTCCAACACCGAATTTATTGAGGTTTTTCAAATAGTTACTTCTCAAATTGTAACAATTGTTGTTAACAGCAGTTGTTTTTATTTAAATAATTAATTCATTAGATTATCTTACATTCACTTATCTCTTATCTATTAAAACTGTAAAACCCAAAGTTTTGTTAAGTTTCCTAGAATTCTGTTAAGTGCTTATAACGTCACTTTTTTCCGGGGGATTTGAATCGCACTGATTAGAAGGGATCTAATCACTTCGCTGTTGTTGCGCAGATTTTAACTTCCAATATGCAGACGGAAGGTATAAATAGTAGTACCAAGTGTAGCCATTAGACCATTCAAAAAAATTTCTTCAACGATGAGATTGTGCTTCCTTGTGCTGAGCTGCGTGATAGCAGGTAAAGACTTAGCACTTTTTGTAAAAAAAATTCCGTAACTATACATAAATCGTTTACAGCCAGCGCCTGGCCCGTTGACCAAGTTTCGGTTCGAGTTCATGGCGTCAACGGATGGTTTGTCCCTCAAATGGAGGGCGGCCTAAGATGGATTGGCAAAACGGAGGGAGAGCGCAAGTTAGAATATTACGAGGCTCAGGAGGCATTGGAAGGTCGTTGGTCCACCAACACGGTCAAGTTCTACCTCTACACACTGCAGAATCCCGACACTGGACTGGAGATTAAGGCCACTAAGGATTCTATCGATGCCTCATTTTTTAATCCCGAAAATCCAACTATGTGAGTGTTTTTAATAGTATATATTTATACATACTATACTAACTAATGTTTCTGCAGAATTACAATTCACGGCTGGAACTCAAACTACAAAGATGGTGTAAACACCAGGATAGCCGACGCCTGGTTCCAGTACGGTGACCACAACATGATTGCCGTGGACTGGTCCCGTGGACGTTCCTTGGATTATGCCACCTCAGTAGCCGCATGCCCAGGAGCTGGCAAGAAAATCGCAGCACTTGTGGATTTTCTGGTTCAAGAATACGGCATCCGTCTGGACACTCTGGAAGTAGTTGGCTTCAGTTTGGGTGCCCATGTGGCTGGACAAACGGCCAAGCAAGTGTCCACCGGAAAGGTGGGCAAGGTAGTGGGCTTGGACCCGGCCTCTCCCTTCATCAGTTACTCCAACTCTGAAAAACGACTGCACAGCGATGATGCCGTGTATGTGGAGTCCATCCAGACCAACGGCGCCCTCTTGGGCTTCTCCGAGCCAATCGGTAAGGCTGCCTTCTACATGAACGGAGGTAGGACCCAGCCAGGTTGTGGAATCGATCTAACCGGCAGTTGCTCGCACACTCGAGCAGTGCTGTACTACGTAGAGGCACTGCTGTGGAACAACTTCCCCTCGAGGAAGTGCGAGACCTACCAGGATGCCAATAAGAACGCCTGTGGCGATCAATACAGTTCTATCTTGATGGGTGCTATAATAAACACATTAGTGGCTGAGGGTATCTTCTATGTTCCGGTAAACAAAGAATCTCCGTACGGAGTTGGAGAAATAAACAATGACGGTGGAACCACAGTGTCTCCTGTAACTACCACTGTGGTCCCAACAACAACTAAGAAACCAGAAGAGCCATCTACTACAGCCGAAGAAACAGAAACGACAACCGAGGAGCCCGAAGAATCTTCTTCAACTAGCAAAAAACCTGAAGAAGCCTCCACTACTACCGAGGAACCAGAAGAGTCGACCGTTGCTCCAGTGGAGTCCACAACCGAAGAGCCCGAGGAGGACTCTACGACATCCAAAAAACCTGAAGATCCCACTACAACCGAGGAACCGGATGAGACGACTTCTGCTCCAGAGGAATCGACAACCGAGGAACCCATAGAGGACTCTACAACAACCAAAAAACCTGAAGATCCCACATCAACCGACGAACCAGAAGAGTCGTCTGCTGCTCCAGAAGAATCGACAACCGAAGAGCTCGAGGAGGACTCTACAACAACCAAGAAATCTGAAGATCCCACTACGACTGACGAGCCAGAAGAGTCGACCGCTGCTCCAGAGGAGTCCACAACCGAAAAGCCCGAGGAGGACTCTACAACAACCAAGAAACCTGAAGATCCCACTACGACCGACGAGCCAGAAGAATCGACCGCTGCTCCAGAGGAGTCCACAACCGAAGAGCCCGAGGAGGACTCTACAACAACCAATACACCTAAAGATCCCACTACAACCGAGGAACCGGAAGAGACGACTGCTGCTCCTGAGGAATTCACAACCGAAGAGCCCGAGGAGGACTCTACGACATCCAAAAAACCTGAAGATCCCACTACAACCGAGGAACCGGATGAGACGACTTCTGCTCCAGAGGAATCGACAACCGAGGAACCCATAGAGGACTCTACCACAACCAAAAAACCTGAAGATCCCACATCAACCGACGAACCAGAAGAGTCGACTGCTGCTTCAGAGGAATCGACAACCGAAGAGCTCGAGGAGGACTCTACAACAACCAAGAAACCTCAAGATCCCACTACGACCGACGAGCCAGAAGAGTCGACCGCTGCTCCAGAGGAGTCCACAACAGAAGAGCCCGAGGAGGACTCTACAACAACCAAGAAACCTGAAGATCCCACTACAACCGAAGAACCGGAAGAGACGACTGCTGCTCCTGAGGAATCCACAACCGAAGAGCCCGAGGAGGACTCTACAACAACCAAAAAACCTGAAGATCCCACTACGACCGAGGAGCCGGAAGAGACGACTGCTGCTCCAGAGGAATCCACAACCGAAGAGCCCGAGGAGGACTCTACAACAACCAAAAAACCTGAAGATCCCACTACGACCGACGAGCCAGAAGAATCGACCGCTGCTCCAGAGGAATCGACAACCGAAGAGCCCGAGGAGGACTCTACAACAACCAAAAAACCTGAAGATCCCACTACAACCGAGGAACCGGAAGAGACGACTGCTGCTCCTGAGGAATCCACAACCGAAGAGCCCGAGGAGGACTCTACAACAACCAAAAAACCTAAAGATCCCACTACAACCGACGAACCAGAAGAGTCGACCGCTGCTCCAGAGGAGTCCACAACCGAAGAGCCCGAGGAGGATTCTACAACAACCAAGAAACCTGAAGATTCCACTACAACCGAGGAGCCGGAAGAGACGACTGCTGCTCCAGAGGAAACGACAACCGAAGAACCCATTGAGGACTCTACAACAACCAAGAAACCTGAAGATCCCACTACAAC
The DNA here is from genome assembly GCF_014743375.2 of Drosophila subpulchrella. NCBI lineage: Eukaryota > Metazoa > Arthropoda > Insecta > Diptera > Drosophilidae > Drosophila > Drosophila subpulchrella. Next base: position 16,247,845 of record NC_050609.1, read on the forward strand.
CGAAGATCCGGAAGAGACGACTGCTGCTCCTGAGGAATCCACAACCGAAGAGCCCGAGGAGGACTCTACAACAACCAAAAAACCTGAAGATCCCACTACGACCGAGGAGCCGGAAGAGACGACTGCTGCTCCAGAGGAATCCACAACCGAAGAGCCCGAGGAGGACTCTACAACAACCAAAAAACCTGAAGATCCCACTACGACCGACGAGCCAGAAGAATCGACCGCTGCTCCAGAGGAGTCCACAACCGAAGAGCCCGAGGAGGATTCTACAACAACCAAGAAACCTGAAGATTCCACTACGACCGAGGAGCCGGAAGAGACGACTGCTGCTCCAGAGGAATCCACAACCGAAGAGCCCGAGGAGGACTCTACAACAACCAAAAAACCTGAAGATCCCACTACAACCGACGAACCAGAAGAGTCGACCGCTGCTCCAGAGGAGTCCACAACCGAAGAGCCCGAGGAGGATTCTACAACAACCAAGAAACCTGAAGATCCCACTACAACCGAGGAGCCGGAAGAGACGACTGCTGCTCCAGAGGAAACGACAACCGAAGAACCCATAGAGGACTCTACAACAACCAAAACACCTGAAGATCCCACTACGACCGACGAGCCAGAGGAATCGACCGCTGCTCCAGAGGAATCGACAACCGAAGAGCCCGAGGAGGACTCTACAACAACCAATAAACCTGATGATCCCACTACAACCGAGGAACCGGAAGAGACGACGACTCCTGAGGAATCCACAACCGAAGAGCCCGAGGAGGACTCTACAACAACCAAAAAACCTGAAGATCCCACTACAACCGAGGAACCGGAAGAGACGACGACTCCTGAGGAATCCACAACCGAAGAGCCCGAGGAGGACTCTACAACAACCAAAAAACCTGAAGATCCCACTACAACCGAGGAACCGGAAGAGACGACTGCTGCTCCTGAGGAATCCACAACCGAAGAGCCCGAGGAGGACTCTACAACAACCAATAAACCTGAAGATCCCACTTCAACCGAGGAGCCGGAGGAGACGACTGCTGCTCCAGAGGAAACGACAACCGAAGAACCCATAGAGGACTCTACAACAACCAATAAACCTGAAGATCCCACTACAACCGAGGAGCCGGAGGAGACGACTGCTGCTCCAGAGGAAACGACAACCGAAGAACCCATAGAGGACTCTACAACAACCAAAAAACCTGAAGATCCCACTACAACCGTGGAGCCGGAAGAGACGACTGCTGCTCCAGAGGAAACAACAACCGAAGAGCCCGAGGAGGACTCTACAACAACCAAAAAACCTGAAGATCCCACTACAACCGAGGAACCGGAAGAGACGACTGCTGCTCCAGAGGAAACGACAACCGAAGAGCCCGAGGAGGACTCTACAACAACCAAAAAACCAGAGGAGCCCACTACAACCGAGGATCCAGAAGAGACTACTACAGATGCTCCAGAAGGTTCGACAACCGAAGCACCCGAGCTCCCCACAACAACGAAAAAACCCGAGGAGGCTACAACAACAACCGTAGCACCAGATGTGTCGACTACCACAGATCCAGTAGACGAAGAATCGACGACCGAAGAGCCTGAGGAGGAATCCACAACTGGCGCTCCAGTGGTTCCTACGACAACCCGTAGACCCAATGAGCTTCCTTCCACACCTCCAGAAGTTTCTTCAACAACTTCTTTGCCCATCGAGCGCCCTTCAACAACTGAGGGGCCCCCCGAAGTTCCCACCACATCCGTGGCTCCGGAAATTCCACCAACTAACCCACCCAAGGATGACAATGTGCCCCCTCCGGGCACAAAGAACATTTTCATCTTTAACGTCTTTTTGGTGAACGTAAAAATCGAAAATCACTAAATTCCCGTCCATCTGCGGACGAAAATAATGGCAATAAAATCAAATCAATATTGCATACCATTAAAAGCTTAACACAAATAAAATGAGAGTTGTTTCTCCTATATTTAATCAAGGGGAATTGACCTAACTTCTGGAATGATTCACATTGAATAGTAACAGCGATCCCAAATTCCATGGTATTTTTCAAGTTAATCAGTTCGACCAGTTGATAATTGTTGAGACAGAGAACGTGCTGGCAAGTACACAAGTTCGCTTATCGCATTAACGCCAGTCACTGCTGCTTTCGATGGAGGCAATAAAAAACTTTCCGAAAAGTCCCAGCTACCAAATGCCTACTTCCCAATTACGGTGAATTATTAACTTGAAATGTATCGTATGAGGTTATTTATTATTCATGCGAATTCAATCGTCTATATATAGGTTATATTCCAGGCGTTAAAGTGTCTGCCCTGATGAAAGATACCCACTGTATTTCTCGGGTTCCGAGTCATTGTTTTTTTTTGTAGGGTTTTGTTTTCGGATTTTCTGATTTTCGTCTTATCGGGTGTAGAAAACATATTGCTAGATTGTAAATTTCTGTTCTGTCTGCTCACAGACTTTATCTATATCAACAAGGCATTCTCTTTGGGGCACATTAAAGTAGTTACCAGCGGGACATTTAAGATTTTCGACATCACCTTGAATGCATTGCCTGTATCCAGCGCAGTCCTGGGGGTCTTCTTCGCGAGCTCCTTCTTCACAAATTTCAATATTCGTGACACAAATACCCCTTCTATCCACCAAACAGGACTTTGTTGAGGGATCGAAGTATGAGCCTTTGGGACATAGTTCCTGCACTAGTTGTCCGAATTTGCATATAAGATACCCTGCGCAGTTATTTGGATCTAGTTTCAGCTGTCCTTCGAAGCATTTCTCAAGTGGATCAGCACACACTCCATTCTTGTAGGTACTGCAGGTTTGCTCTGGTAAGAACATCGGCGGAGCAGAATCGTCAAGTAGAACATCTTCCGGGTAATAGTCCTCCCCAGACTTCACGCAAACTTTATGCTCATCAGCAAGGCAACCTCTTTCGGCCACATTAAAGTATTTTCCATTGGGACATTTAAGATTTACGACCACGCCTTGAGTGCATTGTCTGTATCCAGCGCAATTGTTGGGGTCCTCTTCCCGAACTCCATCGACACAAAACTTGATATTAGTGATACACGTAGCCCTAATATCCACCGAACATATTTTCAATTTGGGATCAAAATAGAACCCACTGGGACAATTTTCCGCCTTCAGTTCTCCATCTGAGCAATTAAGGTATCCTGCACAGTTGTTGGGATCCATTTTAAGCCTTCCTTCTGTGCATTTTGCAAATGGGTCATAGGGAGTGGTAGTCTCCAGAGCGGATATAGTAGTTGGGGAATCAGTAACATTAATCTTCGCATATTGATCCTGATCTTCCTTCTGTAACTTGGCACATACTTTATTCACGTCAATAAGGCAATCTCCTTGTGTTATATTAAAGTATCTGCCCTGGTCACACTTGACTTGTTTAATTTCACCCCGAATGCATTGTCTGTATCCAGCACAATCATCGGGATCTTCTTCGATAGAATATTCAATACAAATTGTACTATCAGGGACAATTGTACTTGTATTTCCTATTGAATTGCTGATCTCATTGGAAGTGGATGACTGCAAAGCAGAATCAGTAGTTTGCCAACCGGAAACAGTACTCTCTGTATATTGATATTCAAGCAAATCAGCAAGACTACTCTCCGTACTTGAAGGCCAATCGGATGTAGTACTATACTGAGTGAAGTCTGCATTACTTCTTTCCGCATATTCAGGACTGCTGATCTCATTCGAAGTGGATGACTGCAAAGCAGAATTAGTACTTTGCCAATCGGAAACAGTATTCTCTGTATATTGATATTCAAGTAAATCAGCAAGACTACTATCCGATATTTGGGGCCAATCGGATGTGGTACTTTCCGTATATTGAAGCAAATTGGCAATAGAAATTTCTGCATTATTTGCTTTCGCGTATTGAGGACCCTCTGTATAACCAGGCAAGTCGGTTGAAGTTCTTTCGTCATGTTCAGGACCCTCTGTATAGCCAGGCAAGTCGGTTGCAGTACTCTCCGTATATCGAAGCAAATTGGCAATTGTAGTTTCCGTTCTTTGATCAGGAGTAGTGCTATCAGTATGCTGCTCGATGTTAGCAGTGGTACTTTCCGTATATTGAGGTTGTACCTCCTCCATGTCGAAACTCAAGTCAACTACAAGACTTTCCGCATATCGAATCAAATTGGCCATAGTGGTTTCCGTAGATTGATCGGAAGTAGTACTTTCGGTTTGTCGTTCGAAGTCAGCAATAGTACTTTTCGAATATAAAGGTTCTACTTCGCTAATGTCAAGTTCGTCAATTGACTTTACACAAACCCCTACCAAATCAAAGAGGCATTCTCCCTGAGTCTCGTTGAAATAACTTCCAAAAGAACACTTGAGATTTTCGGTTTTGCCCTGAATGCATTGAGTGTATCCAGCACAATTCTGGGGATCTTCTTCCCGAACTCCTTCATTACAATGTTTGATCTTAGTGACACAAACACCCTCACTGTCCACTAAACAGGTTTCCAACTTTGGATCGTAGAAGGATCCACTAGAACACTGCTCCTCCACGAACTCTCCATCTATGCACTTAAGATATCCTGCACAGTTATTGGGATCCAAAGTTAGCTGCCCTTCAGTGCACTTCGCTGGAGGCTTAACACACACTCCATTTAAATCAACGGTGCAGACTTTATAAGTGGGTTCAAAGTAACTGCCACTGGGACAACTTTCAGTTTCAAGTTTTCCATTCTGACAGTTGAGATAACCAGCGCAGTTACTGGGGTCCACCTGCACTTCACCTTCATTGCACTCACTTGATGGAGATGAACAGACACCATTCTCATCCAGCTGGCAGAGTTTGAAAATGGGTTCGAAGTAGCTACCACTGGGGCACTTTTCCTTCACAAGGACTCCACCGATGCAATTCAGATATCCTGCACAATCGTCCGAGTCCGCTTGTAGTTCTCCCTCCACACATATTTCCCGCTGAGATGTGCAGGACCCTCTGTGATCCATACGGCAACTTTTTGATATTCCATTAAAGTTACTTCCATCAGGGCACCTTTCCCTCACCAGGTTTCCATGAAGGCATTTAAAATATGTCACACAATCCTTAGAATCCTCAAAAAGATCTCCATTGAAACATTTTCTTCGAGAGGTAGGGCAGACACCAAACTCGTCCACCACGCATATCTCATTATTTTTTTCAAAATAACTCCCATTGGGACAATTAAAGTGCACAGTTTCATCATCGAGACACTGAAAATAGCTGGCACAATCGTCGGCATCAACAGCAACAAATCCCTCTGTACATTTTACAGAATCCTTAATGACAGAGCTTATAGATGGATGTATCAGACATACAAATGCCAACATACAATAACCTAAGCCAGGAAAAAATCCATTAGTTTTCTTGAGAATCTATTTTTGGGGCGTGTTCTCACCTTTGTAAATCATCCGAACTTGTTGCAACTTCATTTTCTTATATTTTTGCAATGAGACCCCCTTAACGCAATTTCAGCTTTTATATTGCAGCTCCATTAGCTCTATTGTCCCTCTTGATAAGATAGAGTTATGACCTTATCACAAAGAACTTACATATGTTCCGTCATAAGTGGCAAATAGAAAATGTGTAAGGAAAACCTCTCGAGTGACTCAGCAACTAAATTATTGTTAGAAGGTAAATACTAGTAAGCAAACAATAACGTATACATAATATCTCAAACAACTCAAGGGACAGCTGAAAAGGGTTTAGCTTAGGACAATCCAAAATAAAAGTATTTTTATTACAAAGTGAAAACGGAAATATTCACAACAATGACAAGACCCCGACTTTGTAACCCATGGTTGAGTTCACACTTTGTGTCCACTGATTTGCATATTTTCATCAGTTAGTTTCTCCACTTGTTCGAGTTGTGGTTTCCCGGGGATAACAACTAAGGATTTAGCATACGAAAATAGCCCAGGAGTTGTTGCTTTTTGTGCAAAGGTCAAAGGGATCTGACGAGCCAAAAATACATCAAACACATTTCGGTAGCCCAAGGTGTTATTATTCACCTAAAAACAAGCAGCCCTTAAGCCAAATAATCTATCTTTCACTAGCACTCGCTAATTTATCAAAATACAGGTTGTTATTCAGCGAATTCACCCATTTTCCGTCTATTTTTCCTGACAACTCGGTGGTAAACATTTGAAAAATTCGTTCGTTGCGGTTGAGTTTTTCGGTATGCCAAACTAGAAGCACGCACCCAATTGAAAGCCAATAAATATTCCCTTTGTTGTTTTAAAGCAAATCGTTCCCTGACTAACCTTTTTTGGACCGACATTTTCTAGTGTTTTTAGTGGTTCGTTTCCCAAATGACTTATAAGGTACACAAAAAATACGCTTCCAACCAACTAATGACACCAGCCGTCGGTTGGACAACCAATAAAAAATGTCAACAATTGTGGCAGCTCTGGGATTTTAACACCACTCTTCCCTACTTTTACTTTTTGCAAAAAAAGAAAAAGAACATTCCTATGAAAGTAAATTAAAATGTCATTAGCCTTTCTAAAACAAGGAATATTTTTATAGTATTTAAAGTTACTTCTGAAAACCATTTTTGTAGAACCAATAAAATAATGATTTAAATCATTTTATTTTTTCAGCAGGGATTTTCTCTTTGTGCATTTTCGCATTTAATAAGAACAAAGGCTGTTTGTGAATCCATTTCTTCGGCTCAGTTGTCTTACATAATGAGTTCTACATTTCTATAGAATGCCTGTCCCCCACAACAGCTGCAATAATTCACAAGGCAATGTCAAAGGCCAATGCATTCTTCTGGGAACCTATTCATAATCTAGAAATTAAAATAGGGGCCACTAAAAGGCTGACGTCGCTTTCCATTTCACTACACTTTGCAACGCAAAACTCACATAAAATGCTAAATTTGTAGAATTCATTTCTGATTACATTTTATTATCCTTTGGTATGGCACGACATGCGTGGACCAAGGTATTTTTTCCGGGTGAAAAGTGTGGAAGAGCGATTTCCCCAAAGCAAATTGGACTTTCCACATGCATAAACTCTTCACCTCACTATAATATACAATTCGTCGAATCCATTTGAACGCCATAAAATTCTCGCGAAAAATGTGAAGAATATTTGTATCATTTTAGCAGGTTCTGGAGCATTGAACCTTATCCTAATAAATAAATATCTTCAGTGCGACAGCATGCATAAATAATTCACAAAGGATCTGATTCGCCCACTTATTGCTTGCTCTTAAAATGTAAAAATCTGACTGTATTTATTTCAATTTTATTTGCATATAATTTGCCCTAAATCTCAACTTGCTTTTGAAGGAATGCCGTAGGATTCGTGAAAACGAAAAGGCAGTAAAACAATTTGAGTCAGTCTGTACACAAATCGCTGAATGACTTGAAACTTTTGGGCACATAAACAAAACTCTAAGAGCAAACTTGATGGAAAGGAATTTTTAATATTCGGATCTGGGCTTGCATCAATCTCAGTCTCAGTGCATCGTGCAGTTTGTTTATGGGATTATTCCAAAAGTCGTTTGAGATGAGCTCACAAACTTAATATCGCCCGCCGCCTTTGCAGAATACAATTTTATAAACACCCACTGGTTTTTTTTTGTGGCTGCAGTCAGTCAACTGTTCGAAAGTTTCGGCCCGGTGCTTTTGTGTGTACTTTTAGTGTAAACAAATTCAATTTGTTGCTGTCATATCGTTGCTCTGGTTATCTTACTAAACATGTTTGCAAAATTCTTGGCAGCCTTTTAAGTGCTTTGAAGAACAAAACACAAGTCCTAGTAAACAAAAAGGCACAGCAAAAACGTCACCGAAAAGATACAAAATACTCAGCTTGAGCGGATTTATTCTAGTTGCCCATTTAATTTTGCTCACTACGCTGTTTTTAAAGTCTGCTTACATATTCTACTACTCAACCTGGTCTAAACTAGAAACAATTGAATGCTTTTGTTATCGGTAAAATTTTAATTAGGAATACAATTTATGTTAGGCAAAAAATTGGACATATCAGCAAAAACAACTTGCAATTTAAGCTTTGATTTGCTCAAATCAAAATGAAAAATAAATAATACTTCCAAAAATTGACTGCCTCTGTGGCAGTATTTGCAAACAAATGCTAATTGATCAATGCAAGCCGTAAAGTAGAGAAACATGTATTTTTCCAAAAAAAATCCAATCAAAAATAAACCAAATTAAGTTCCTCTTGAAATATACATTTGTTCAGTTCAGATATGGAATTTAGTACTTCATTTTGTGTTCTCGCCATGTTGAACATGAACCTTTAGAAAGCAAATGTCGTTTGATACCGAGATATCAAAAAAAGAACCAATATTTAACAACTAATTGTTTATTTTAGAGCTTTTGCAACATGTATAGTTTGCCACAAGCTAGTTTATTTACGAAATAAAGTGACATGGAAATGAAAATAAAATGGTGATGTAAGTGCACTTTAAGCTTACAAAATATTTTGGTTAATTAAAAAGATTTACTTAAGTTAGCATCATATTTCCTAAATGTTCCTTGCAAATTCTTAAACAATAATGTATAGTCAAATATTTTTTTGGCACCTTAAATTCACTTTATTCCCTTTAATTTCGTCGGTACACACTGTCAGGTAAAAATCTTGTTGATTGGTATGCAAAAATTCATTTTCCTGGCATAAAACTGGAAAATGAAAAAAGACTGAAATGGAGGCGTGAAAAGTGGGGGAGGTCACTGGTAAATTCGTGTCCAAAAATCTCTGTCAAAAATCCAAGCGTGCAGGCAAAAATGAAGAGAAAATGGATGTCTCACATTGAATTTTTGATTATTTATTGTGCTGCTGAAAATGATGGAGAAATGCCGCCAGTTGAGTATATTAGTGCTCGCTGAGTTAATATTGATTTTGGCAGCTGCCTCCGATCAACCAGGATATATGCAAATTCCACAAGTCGGTAAGTGTACTTTGAATCAATAAGCCAAAATTCGCATCATGTAGACAAGGCAAACAGATAACAGAATTTCAAGGGAGGCAATAAATCTGCTAAGCACCAGGCAACACGCGTCGACATTAAAACGACACATAAACCGAGCCAAGAGTGTCGAGCCAAAAAAGTGACAAAAAAAATCTGGCTCAAAGTAAGCTACCAGCTTAAATCGAGAGCAGGACAATTAAAGCTGAAATTCCCAAAGGAATTCCCAAAAAATGGAGACAAATTGATGATAACGTAGGGTTTAACCTTTAAAACAGCCGGAATGCATGGGCGAAATTTCTATACAAGGACTTAGCCTTTAAAGCCGCGTCATTTTGGCAAAATGCTGCATAATTTACAATTAACCCAGCCACACATTGTTGTCCACGAAAGTAAAATGGATGGGAAACTTAGGGGCTAAGACCGGCTAAAGTCCGTTACATGCAATATTTACAACGACAGCAGCGACAATGTGGCAAATGCTTTATATTTTTTATGTCCAGCTAAACTTCAGCTCATGCAGCACAAGAAACTGCTGATTGATGATATTTCCGGCAAGGACCCGGGATAATGTAATACAAAATGGGAATTTATAAAGAAATTGTATAGCCTTTAATTTATAAACAGCATGTAAGCAATGAGTTTTCTTAAGCTTAGACAGATTAAATGAGGGAAAGCTCAAAAATAATAACCACAAAGTGGGTTTTATTTCTGGGAAATTGCACTTATCTTGGAGGAAATACACTAATTTATTTTTAATAAGACTATATAACAACTATTTTTAGAAAAGGAAAAACGACTAAAATAGCTTTTAAGATTTTGTCAAGGCCTACATTTTAAAAGCTCAAAAATATTAACCACAAAGTGGGTTTTATTTATGGGAAATTCAACTTATCTTGGAGGAAATACACTCATTTAATTTTAATAAGATTAAATACAACTATTTTTAGATAAGGAAAAACGACTGAAATAGCTTTTAAGATTTTGTCAAGGCTTAAATAAAATATTTTGAACTTTAATTTAAGACTTTTTCAACGTTTAAATGCAATATTAAAATCTAAAATTTAATAATCTTGCGGAATAAATCTATAAAGTTGCACTTAAAAAGTGTGCACAAGCACATGTGCGATGAATATTTAAAAAATTTGTTTAACTTTTTGACGTGAATTGACACTGTGAAATGGGTCGCAAAATGGGTTGAATTGACAGGCTCTTGTTCGTAGCGGCTGTTTAATCTAATTTGACACATATGGCAGGCACACCAAAGTCTCGAAACTTTTATTGACTGAACCAGGTGAGTTTGCCTGCAAATCGTCCCTGATTTCTGGTCATGTGGCCGGAGTTAATCCCACCCAGAACCGAGCGACCGAGCAGATGTGTGAAACTCAGCCAAATGCTAACAAGCGGAAACAACAGAAGCCGGCGGAGAGGACAAGCTGATTAGCAGGTAAACAAAGCTCATTACAACTCACCTGGTGCAGTGCAGCGGGCTGGAGGGGAGCTGCCCGGGATGGTCAGTCTATGCGGACAATGTCAATGTCAATGCCAGTTTAAATGGCCCAAAACAATGGCCCACACTTTCACTTGCACTCACTCACTTTCGCGAATTGCGTATACGCACCGTTGGGCGCCTGGTAATAGTCGCAGTTTATTAATTGTTTATTGTTTACCGATTGTTTTTTCACTGTTTATAGCCACTCAGCGCAATAAACTGAATGACTGTTTGTAAATGGGTTTGTAAGACCGATTTCGGAATTCGCAAATGATTGGAAAAAAGTACAAGGAGCACACGCCCATTAACGATGCGACTCGCGCGAGCACAAAAAGCGAACTGAATGTGCCGCCGCACTTTTCATCCGACTTTTCTGGCGGACTGACTGATGATCAGCCGGCCACGAAACTCGGGCATTCGGGCCACCCAACATCGGGCTCCTTTTCCTTTTTCCGGCTTTTCCACCCACATGTTGCCACATCGCTTTGCGCAGGCACCGGAATCCAAAACACAACCAACTGTTCGATTTGGCGGGAAATCTTGGCAACATGTTGCTGTGGCCACAATCCTCCCTTCCTGCTTACTCACTTACCATTTTGGCCATTACTATTACGACTATTGGCCAAGCAGAGCAATGAGGAAAGCCATCAACAGCCTATCGCAGAAATTAACAAATCGTAACGCAATTATGCAGGCTGTAAATACGCCAAGGTCACGTCTTCACTCATGGTCAATTATCATTTCAGCCGGCTTTTTAGCCAACATTAAACCACTCAAACGAGGAATTCATTGCTGTTTTTCTGATTCACATGTTGATAGAGTGGGCCATTTGTTGTGCATTAAAGAAAGTATGAATTAGGCATATAAGAAAAAGAGTTTCAGATAGCAATTGCATTTTAATGAAGTGGAGAGTACCTCATACTAAGGTTGAATAGGAAATAAGAACTGAAAATACTTTTTTAAAGGGACTAATAAAGTGTTTAAGGATTAGGTAGCTATGATATTATGATATTTGGTTAGGCATTAAAAAAGAGTCAACGAGAAAGAGTAAAAATATCGATATATGTAGTAATTTTTTAGAATAAATGATTAACAATTTTAAAAAAATTGATTAAAAAGACTTTTTTCTTTTTTTTTTAATTCGATTTTTATTATCTACACGACTTTATTAAAACAAATGTAACAAGTTTTACAAACGAACAAACAACGATATGTGCATGTGAGGGGAGCCATTGCATGTGGCACGTGTGCATGTGTGAATTGGGAACAGGGGATTGGGCTGAGGTGCATCCAATGGACATTCGACTATGACAAAGTGTGAAATTGGCTAGGGCATCAGTGCCTTCTCTTCGCCCGGGTGTCACTTCACTTCAGCTTCTTGAGGAAGAAGCGGTTGGGAGGACCGTAGCTGGCGGCGGGCACGTGGGATGGGATGGGGGCTAGGCGCTGCTCGGGCTGCTGCTGCTCCTCCACTACGATGGGGGCCATCGAGGGCTCCTCGCGGGCCAGGTTGGCGGAAGCGGTGGCGGGGGGCAGGTACTGGTTGGAAGGAGCGGACAAGGTGGTCTGGATCTCCTCCCCGGTGTAGGCAGCGGCGGTGGGTGGGCCATAGACAGCAGCGGGAACGGCTGGCTGCTCCACCTCCGGTTCGGGAGCCAAAGTGGTGGGTGGCAGGACATCGGCGACCTCGGCCAGAGGAGCAAAGTCCTCGGCGGTGGCCTGGCGGGGCTCCATCTCAGCTGGCGGGGGTCCATAGACGGGGGCCTCCTCCTTCTTGGTCTTGTACTTGATGAAGTACACCTCCGGCTTCGAGGGCTTGGTGGGCGGTGCCGTCGGGATCACGATGTCCTGCTCCTGCTCCGGCTTCTTGTGCAGCACATAGATCAGGGTCTTCTCCTCGTTCTGGGGTGGTGGTGGCACCACTGGCTGGCGGATGGCCGGGGCAGATGGCGCCTTGATGAACACGATCTTGTAGTGCTTCTGCTTGGGTCCCTGCTGGTGGTGGACACGCGTCTGGATGGCATCCTCCTCCTCGAAGTCTTTGGGCGGCACATGGACGTAGATGTGCTTGTGCACCTTGGTCTCCTGGGGGCCGTTGTTGTAGCCACTGGCATGCTGGACTCCGGACAGGCGGTGGGCCATGTTGTAGCTGTCATCGTAGGCATTTAGGGGCTGAGCGGCGGCGGCGGCAGTGGGAGCCACTTGCTCGATGGCCTCCAATTGCATTTGGGGTGGCAGGTAGGTCTGCGGGGGGGCAGCGAAGTTGGCGAATGACTGCTCCTGGGGCAGCGATTGGTAGATCTGAGGGGCCACGGGGTGAACTGGTGGGGAAAGGAGAAGAATTTGATTAATTATTGGTTTTAAATGGATCAATTTTTAAGGAAAATCATTTTAAGATGCAGTATCTTTGCAAACAATATTTATAAAAAAATGTGTTGTGTAAAAACCTTTTTTATAAATGTATAATTGCAAAATAATGATTACTCTAAGGCTAAATTTAATATAATCTTGATCAAATTGTAATAAGCAAATTATAAAAAAATTATAATTAAAGTCAATGAATACAATCAAATGCTATGATATTTAATTGCAGTTCCAAAAAAAAGATGATCAATTATTATATTTTGAGCACCAAGAATTTTTAGTAAATCCAAATTACTTTGTAATCTTCGACTTATCATAAAGATATAATTTTTTGCGTTTGAACTAGAACTTTTTCAAATTTAGAATGCAATTCCTTATAGATAATGTTGTTTTATCCCTCGGCACTCACCATTTAGTGGCAAAGCCCGCTGGCTCTGCTGCTGGGGTAATCCGTGGTAGGCGTAGGGGGATGGAGGCTCAGGACGACCCAGAGTGGTGGCCACCAGGGAGGCCACGCACACAACGAACAGCGACGAGACACGCATATTGCTCCTGGTAATCGAAATTCCTTGGCTGCTAAATAAACCCGTAATCCTTTGGCTCGATGGGATGCTTCGCTGGAGAAGCACGATGCTCGACTGATGCTGACTTGGTTGCCGCTGGCCGAATTTATATGATTCGATGTCCGAAGCTGAGTGCTCAAGATCTCATTACAAAAGGTAAACGAAAAATGAATTTAATTAAGCATCAAAAGAGACGCGAAGAGCGACGGATGAACTTGGCCAAAAGCAACGAAGAGGCAAGATATAGATACCAATGCAGAGAGGAGCCTGCGACACGTGTCTTTTGGGTTCACAAGCGAGAAATTAGAGGCTGAAAATTCAGTCTTCCAGCAGGGGGCAACCCCACAGTCCAAAATCAACGCCCTGGGCCTCCAATCATCCATATAGTTTGTGTAACACTCTCATACGAGTATCTCATGTCTTGTATCTTGTATCTCATATCTCTCATCCATAAGATGCAGCAGCCGCAACCTTCGCCGAAGTGCGCCAAGTGTTATTTTCACAATTGGAGCGCACTTAAATCGCTGGCTCGAAATCGAAAGTGACCCACGATTACACACTCGACCGAGTCCCATTGATGAAGTTCATTCATGTGACGCCTCGAGGAACTTGTTTGTCCAGTTTGGGCTTCCTCGCCAGCCGGGTCAAGTGATTCCCCGGGCATCCGGCATAAAGTTAATCCATATTTTCACAGGATTAGCTTAAAACCTACAAAACGGACAATGAAAATAAGGAAAACACAGCTATTGTTAGAATACAGAATTTTAAACCCAATCTTAAATAATACTTTACTCCGCATTGACATACAAAAACGAATATTCCTTAACTTTAAAGATATTAATATCATATTAAAAGATATAACACATTAGTACATCCCTTTGCCTTAAAAACAGTGTATTGTCATTTCTAACAACCATTGCATTAGTACATAAGCCAATATTATTTTAAGTTTCCTTTTATAAACACTCCCTCACTCACAAAAATGTATTTCAAAAAAGATCCCAGTCATGGTCCATAATGCACTTTACTAAGGCTTACAGCCCATTCTTAGCCCTGACATATTCATTGTTAAACTAAAAATTCACCCAGTCATCAGACCAAAAATAACACAATAAAGAAGGGCTTTTCAAGGCCAGTTCATAATTTCCCCCATCTGTCAACGGCGGACACTTTCAACACCTACGACAACAATTACGAAACAATCGTAACAAAATCAAAATCAAAATCAATTTTCAAATTGAAGCCAAACATTAAGCGTTGAAAACGAAATCGAAACAATAAGTAATAAAACAAAACGGCAGCTACCCAAATAAAGAGAATAGCGAGCGGCGTTTAATTGGATTTGGTGCACAAAACACGGCTATGGATCGAAAGTAAAGAGACCCAGCTGAATCGAAACACTTGTCCACTTGCTGTCCACACACAGAAATCATTAATCGTAATTGCAGACGACGCATCTCAACGCAGCCAGCTGGAGAAATGTCGAGTGCCTGTACCGACATATGTTACTTATGGGTATTGCTTTGGGTACACCTATAAGGTGGTACAAGAAGCTGGGGGGCGTACGTAATGGCAACAAGGTTTCGGGGCTTTACGTCACCGATCGAATCGATTGGAAATTGGTGCACTTGGCCACCGATGAAGAAGCCCATAGAGTCAGCCTCTGACATGGGCATGAAGGGCTCGTCTCCTTAAAAAACATTGCAGGGAGGCGAAGATTAATGGAACTTACACAATATTAATTTTAATGAACTATATCACACATTTTAAAACTAGGTAATAATGCGAAAAACTGACAATTAAAATATATTTTATAATAAAATGCAAGAACCGTTTAGAAAAATCAGTCACTTGACCAAAAACCTGGATATAGGGATCGATTTCTGATGTCCTTATTATAAACTTAGTCAAATATTTTAAGTCATTTTAAGTATCCTGAAAAATAATGAGTGTCCCAGGAAACTAAGATAATGGCCTTTTTTTTTAAATGCTAATAACACATTTTGGAGATATTTTTCCCATTAAATTAACATATTTAATGAAAAATAATATGAAAACAATGTACTTTATGAGAAACAATTTTTTCGACCACAAGAATAAATATTTTTCCATCCCTGGCAAAGAGAAAGAGTGAGAAAGACCCAAAGGAGCTGCCGCAGATTGTGTCATCGATTGTGTTCGAAACTTGGTGAAAACCAGGTCAACAGTGCAGTAGCACATCCACATCCATGAGTTATTGATTTGCCCCGATATCCGATCTCCTGCCCTTCTCCTCTTGGCATTGGCTTTGTCTTCTTTTTCTTTTTTTTTTGGGTGCCCTTCGCATCGGTTCCATTGACATTGCCGGGGAGTTTCGACCCTCCTCGGGGGGGAATTTCCATCGGAGCAGCTTAAAAATAGACGGAGCGAGCGGGGATGCGCCTCTTGACTTGCCACTTGTTGCACTCAAGTGCCACGAACAGCAAAAGCCATAGAAGAAGCACAACGGCCAACACGAAGGGGCAGAAGCTTTGGGGCTTTGTCATTGAGATGTGGGCCCACAAGTCGATTAGTTGGCCAATGGCGGTGGAGAGGCGCATTCCAGCGCCGGAGAATGCGTAGGTCATATGACTTTAAAATCGGAGCAAAAGAAGCTGCAAACCTTGTGGTTTAAGTGGACATAGTGATACGGATACCTGTCCTAGAAGTGGACATATTAATATTAAGATAATAAAGTGGCCACAAATTCACTTTCTATAATTATGTAATAACTTAATTTGTAATTTCCTGAATATTTTAAATATATCTGCTTATACATTTACATCAATTAACAACAAAACGAATTCAAATATATACATATTTTTGTAACTTGTAATTTCCTGAGTATTTTAAATATATGTGTTTATCCGTTTACATCAATTAACACCCAAACGAATTCAAATATACACATTACACGCTCTCTTTTCTCACCCCAAACCTGAAATTAACCAGCAGTTAGCAGTAATTTTGACTTCCACATAAAATGATTTACTGATTTCCGAGAAATGCTCTCGACTACCAAAATTAAATAATTTTTATTACACTCCAAAGTAAAAGTATTTTTACTTTTACCACAACACAACACCGAAAATAAAAAGGCAATGCAAACATAAAATGCAAATCATGCTCCAAAAAGCTTATAACAACAAAAGATCGCAAGTATATGTTATATATTTTTAACTGGGTCTTCCAGCCCACACTCTGTAAATTATGACAAATGGGGAATAAATGTGCTCCTATTTTCTCCCCGTTCCCCTCGCTTTTAATACGTTGACAAATCGTTCGGCTAAGAGACTTAATAGCTAGCCCCTGAGGAGCATAATGATGATGATTACAGCGATCGGCATCCGTCGATTATCTCGTTAATTAGAGGGGGCTGAGAAGAAAAGCGATTTTGCACCGCTTGCCATTCCGCCCCATCAAGGTCATTCGATTTTAGCACAATTATCGAGGTAGGCCCTTATCCCAGCCCATCATCATCGCCTCCGGTTTTATGTAACTCACTTACAGCCGGTGGAAAGTAATTAAAATTGGAGCAAGTCAAGTACTTTTTTTATTAACGAGGGTGTTTTGATGGTTGCCGTGACTGGGTTCCTAAGGCAATGTTAATGAGGCTAATACCAGACTTGGTCGCTGAAATAAAGGTAATAAAGTGGTTTTCAGGATGAGTTAAATATTTCTCTAGTCTGCGTATATATATAGAATTAAGTGCTGCGGATTAGTCATCAAAGTGGCTGGTAAAATACAATTTAATTAGACATTTTATGGACTTAGGAATTCCTGAAATGGTTTTCTTAAGTGGGAAAACCTCCATAATTATAAAGGATTTTACAGGACTTTTTCTCTTTATTTATAAAGATAAACCAAGGATAACAGCGTTTTTGAGTGGGTCTTTTTAGGTAAAGCCTAACCGAATTGAAGACCACTTGCCATGGAACAATTGTATGCAACATGTGGTCAAATGTTGACATTGAATTATAATGCCCATTGAGACGCAAAGCAATCAAAGGTCTATATATAGAGTCACACACACGCTTATTAACGGCCAAAAGTAGAGTGTAAGTAGTGGAAAAAATAACATGGTTGACGAACAATGGCAAGGGGAAAATATTTTGTCACTGACAGCGGTCAAATGACTTGGAAGTAAAGGGTTTTCTTTTCGGGGGATCTGCAACAGCTAACAGCTGTAAGCCAAGTTGATTACTTTTACCGCGGAGTATCTGAAAAATACGCAAACATATACGGATAGTATCTGAAGATCTGCCGGTGCTTATGGTTTCATTGAATTAAGTGCCCGACTAAATGCTGTGAGCCGCAATTTGTATCCAGCGTTTTGTTTATTTACGCTGTCATCCCCTTTTGTTTGGCTCTAGTTTACCCAGCCCCCAGCCTCCAGTTCAATTAGTTAACCATTTGCAGGCCACTAACAAATTCGCTTGTCAGGCCGACCAAAGTCTTTCCATTTGCCTTTTCATTTGGCTCTTTAGTGGGCCATCATCTCTGTTTGCAGCCCAACTGGCAATTAAAAATGTATTTACCAGCACTTTGCCATTGTGGAGCACTTATCGCACGACTTGCACTTGACCAGTTCCGATTTGAAGAGGCTTAAAGCCAGTCGAAGGACTAGCCCCTAAATGGCCGTTACTAAATGGTGTGTCGCCTTAAAAGCCCACTTGTCGCATACTTGATGTGCGATCATAGTCGCCCGCTGGCGCCATCTACATGTCATTTAACCTGATAGCTTATCACTCGTGTCTTTCTTCTTCTTTCGCCTTGAACAAGTTCAGGCGATGATGGAAAACGTCAGACTAGGAAAAAAGCTCGCAGAAGCCAAACAATATTAAACGCAAACAAAGAGTCAATGAAGTAGGTTACTGAAGTCTAGGGTTTCAACTTTTCAATACCCAACAAATTTTTTGCGATTCAAACCATCGGGAAACCTTTGAACAGCCAGAACTAATTTTTTCCCAATCTAATTAAGAAAACAAAATAAAATAAGACTATCTTATGAGGTGTTTTCTTATCAAATGAATTTACTATATTTATAAATTGGCAATTAATCTTTATTTACACAATACTTTAATATTTTACTTTTACGTTAAATAATGGTTTTAGATCTCAGTTTCTTTAAAAAAAAATGTCCATAGTTTAATAAAAAAAGATAGTCTGGGCTTGAAAGCTTCTATAAACTCATATCCCCAGTTAAAACTCCCTGTTTAGGGTATTTAAAAAATTAAAAGACAAAAGCATTCGGCTAACGACTGAAGCACAATCGAGCACTCATTTCAGTTGCTCACGAGAAGATCGCCGGTGAGGTATCCGAAACCCACTTACGCTCTCGTTAACCACATATACGATATATCTCAGGGCAATGCAAACGCCAGAAAATAACGACAGTCAGGTAAATGGTAAATGAGGCTTATCTAGCCGAGATTACAAATCGTATCTCATTATTTTCGTCCACTCATTTAGCTTATTTTGGTGCAGCAGAATTTAAGAACACTGCCTCAGGAATTAGTTAGGAGCCATGCTGATCATGTAGAAGTATTGGATCTAAGCCACAACTGCCTGAAGGATCTGTCGTGGCTAGCGGAATTTGACCAACTACGTCATTTGGTCCTGGACAACAATCGAATGCATGAGGCTCATCTTAGGACATTGTCACGCCCACTGCCGCAGTTGGAGATACTGATGCTCAATAAAAATGAGGTGGGTTCATAGGCACCACTCCTAATCCCCAGTTCAATCAACCAAATATTGTAATTTCTTATCAAATGACTATACTCGATTCCAGTTCAATGACCTACCCACGACAATGCGACTGATCAGAAGGTTCTTTCCCAACCTTCAGTATTTGAGCCTCCATGGCAATCCTATCTGCCCGGATGGCTTGGAACTGCAGCCCTTCTCCAGTTACCTGCGCTACGACTACGCGTACTACAGGTAGGGCCTGTTACAATATTGAATCTTCTATACTTAGCTGTCCACCTGTTTCAGCAACTACATTGCACAGTCGCTAAGCAAACTGAAATTTCTGGATCACGGACTGGTTCAACGCGCCTACCAGTACGAAAGTTTCCCGCTCAAAAATTATGCTGGAAAACCACTAATACAAACAACTAGTTTCTGAGGCGGTGACCCCATTAAGTTGAAAACATGTTTTTACCAATTCCAAATAAGATTATAAAGTCTTGTTATAAGTATATATATATATAGCGCTGGGATATTAAATAAAATTAAACTAAATTTAATTATTTTACTTAAAATTCATTTGTTTTTCTTCGAATTTAGTTCATTTTTTTTACCAATTTGTAAAGGTATGGCTGTAAAAAAGAACTATGGATTAAAAAACATATTTTGTAAAATTTTATAATACTGATATTTTCAATATTATTAAGGTTTATTTAAACATTTAAAGCTACAACAACGGAACCCCTTTTATGATATAAGACAAGCTCAAAAATGTATTACAAAATGTATACATAGCCAGGACACAAACCAATTACCAAAAGCTCAAATATGTCAATTTACAAAACGAAGCAATGCACAAAATGAATTTTGCGATAAAGCACCCACCAAAAGGATGTCTAAACTAAACGATGACTAAGTTTAATCACTGTTTAATACGCTACAAAGAGAAATGCAAAAATATATTTAAGATATATATAAACAGATCTATATTTAGAACTTTAGAATTGATTAAAATATATTTTAAAAATTAATTTTAAATTTAGTAATATTCCAAATTGATGGACGATTTCTACAAATGGCAGGGTGCATATAGAAATGTTTGTTTGTCTGCCGGCCGGCATAAAGCAGAGATAATTCAGAGGACCGACCACAACAAAGCAAAAAAGGTGATGAACGACAGTGCAAAAACACATCGCTGATAGCCAGTTATCGGGGTCTATATAAACGGACATCTGGCAGCTTTTCAAATTCAGTTTCGCGACGACTACCAGACAGCCGGTCTCTATTCCAGTTCTTAAAAGTGCATATACATTGTTCAATATGGCCGATCCCAACGCCAAGCCCAAGTACACAAAAGTGAGTATAAATATTGTGTTGCCAGCTGCATATTAAATATACCTAAACCAAATGCAGATAAGATGCACTTAATATATTGCAAAAGGAAAACTTTACCCAATATTAACTTGCCACTTAAATCTCAGCCCACTTTAAACTTGTTTGTGTCGCAATTTACAAATATTCTTGATTTGATTTTTCGTCTCTTGGCTGCTGGCCTCCTTATACATAGGAATATACTTTTTGTTTGTTCTTAGATACAGGGTGTTCAAGCTGTTATCACCACAAGAACAGATTTAGCCCAAGTAAAGCCATAATAATTAAGAGGTCTTATAGCTGATAAGGTATATGTTTATAGGGCACCAACATGATCTTGCCATTTTCCTGATATGGATGAGACTTTGAATCTTATAGTTTGATGATATTTTTCAGTGACAAAATTGTAAGTTTTTTTAAAAGCTCGGCAGCCGTAGTACTATAAGTAAAAATAATATTATTAATCTTTTTTAACAATCTCAAAAATAATGGTATTTGTATTTTTAATAACCCATAATTCTATACGTTTTCGGCTTTATAAGAAGTGACTCCTTTTGATATACACTAATTTAAATGGCATTATAATCTTTAACTAACTCACGTAGTTTTCGATTAACTAATTTAGCTGACTACTTTATCTTGAAAGTTTAAGAACTTAATACTTACAGGCTCTTATTTTCCAACGACCCATAATTATTTAAAATGACACCCGATAGTCCTAAACGACTTTAGTTAGCTGTCAACTGTTTTGTTTTGTTCATAAACTCGACAATTTGGTATCGTGACTAGAATTCCGCTTGACATTGCTTACACTGTCGCGTGTCTACGTAAAATTGAAATGGGCCAATCTACAGGGCTGATAACTTGTTTGAGCGGATAAGTAATCGCAGACAAACTGGGCTAATAATAATGCACAAATTGCACAAATTGCCGGCACACCAGGGAATTCGTTTGGGAAAGTGGATGAGATTTGATCATAGCTATGCACACTGCGAACCCAATTGTTGTCAGGTGGGGGAGGAATCTGGGGTTCAGGTTACTGGCTATTAAATCACAATCTATTAATCCGGTGACTTATTTATAGCTCTTCATCAACAATGAGTTCGTTGATTCGGTGTCGGGAAAGACCTTTGCCACTTTCAACCCGGCTACGAACAAGGAGATAATCAAAGTCTCCGAGGGAGATAAGGTAAGTGCAGTCTTCTAGAGAGAAATGGGAAAGTGGAAAAATAATGATATGGGATCGTATATTATAATATTGATAGGCTGACATCGACCGGGCTGTGATTGCAGCCAAGAAGGCCTTTCATCGCGACTCGGAATGGCGCAAGTTGAGTCCCCTGCAGCGCACTACTCTGATGAACAAGTGGGTTTGACCCCATATCATTACTAGAACAAATCTAATATTAATCCCCTGCAGACTCTGTGCCTTGATGGATCGTGACAAGGCATTCCTGGCCAGCTTGGAGTCCCAGGACAATGGCAAACCCTATGCCGAGGCCCTCTTCGATGTGACCTACTCGGTGTTGACCCTGCAGTATTATGCCGGCTGGACGGACAAGTTCTTTGGCGACACCATTCCCGCTGGAGGCTTCACCTCGATGACCCGCAAGGAACCCATTGGCGTGGTGGGCCAAATCATTCCCTGGAACTACCCCCTGCTGATGCTGGCCTGGAAATGGGGTCCCGCCTTGGCCGTTGGATGCACCATCATCATGAAGCCCGCGGAGCAGACTCCTCTGACTGCCCTCCACATGGCTGCTTTGGCCAAGGAGGCGGGTTTCCCGGCTGGAGTGATCAATGTGGTGAACGGATTTGGACCCACTGCTGGAGCTGCCATCAGTGAGCATCCAGATATTGCCAAGGTGGCTTTTACCGGCTCCGTGGACATTGGAAGGATTGTGATGCAGGCTGCCGCGAAGTCGAACTTGAAGAGGGTCTCCCTGGAGTTGGGCGGCAAGAGTCCCGTGGTGGTCTTTGATGATGCAGACAGTAAGTGGTATCTCTTCTGGGAATTTAAACTGAAATTTAATTTTTATCCTATTAGTTGACTTTGCGGTGGAGACCACCCATGAGGCCCTGTTCTCCAATCATGGCCAGAGTTGCTGTGCCGGCAGTAGGACCTATGTCCACGAGAAGATCTACGATGTGTTCGTGGCCAAGGCAGCTGCCAAGGCCAAGGCCCGCAAGGTGGGCAATCCCTTCGAGGCGGATGTGCAGCAGGGTCCCCAGATCGACCAGGAGATGCTGACCAAGGTGTTGGGCTACATCGAGAGTGGCCAGAAGGAGGGAGCCAAGTTGCAGGCTGGTGGCAAGAGGATCGGCAATGTGGGTTTCTTCGTGGAACCCACTGTCTTCTCGGACGTTAAGGACACCATGCGCATTGCCCAGGAGGAGATCTTCGGGCCCGTGCAGTCGATCTTCAAGTTCAGCACCCTGGAGGAGATCATCGATCGGGCCAACAATGTGCAATATGGCCTGGCCGCCGGTGTTATTACCAATGACATCAACAAGGCCCTGAAGTTCGCCAATAATGTGGATGCTGGTTCCGTGTGGATCAACTGCTATGATGCCGTCCTGCCCTCCACTCCCTTCGGTGGCTACAAGCACTCGGGAATTGGCAGGGAACTGGGAAAGGACGGTCTGGACAACTACCTGGAAACCAAGACCATCACCATGAAGCTGCTTTAAGCGGGAACTTGAAGAGTTTCTTACTTCGTATACACAATATTTGTATTTTATTCGCACTTGTTTTCGCACTTGTCAATGGTTAGACTATTGCATTTTTAAAATAAAACATTTGGATTAAAGTCATCATGGGTTAAAATCTAGGGGATCGATTGGAAAATGTGGCTTAACTAGGTATACGATTTTAAAAATTCAAACTGTTTTGTTTTAACAATATTTCAGCCTAAGAGTATGCAATATATTGACCACATTTATATTTCGATTCTATTACATCTCCCATAAAGTCACATTTACGGATAAGATATCGAGGCACGAGTTCCCTAAGCTAAGACAGTGAACAATATCAATTAAATATCGATTGATTAAGGACTTTCGACTGGAGAGTCTCCAAAACTTATACTATAATCCAGTTAGTTGATATAATATTACTTAGGCACCATCTACTAAACACTAACACATCGTATAAAAATAAACCTGAGATTGCTGATCCTTGGGCCAGCCGTGGGATTAGGCCAAGTTAGTGGGCGGAACCTGGGACTGGCCCTGCACCTCCAAAAGTGGCACTGCAAGATCGCTCAAACGCGACCTGGCACTCTGATAGTCGTCCTCCGATCTGGGACGCATCTGCGTCTGGTGCTGCGGACTGCTCTGCTGCACCACCTCCGTGTAAACTGGTTGTATTTGGACTTGTGGAGACCCATACCGATCGTTATCGAACATCTCATCGACGTCCACCAGCTGGAAATCCACGGCGAAGATAAATCGCAGTACCATGACCAGCAGAGCGATGATCCACAGCACCATTCCAATGATGTAGCTAGAGCGGAATAGCTCCAGATACGTATCGTGGGACACATTGTGGTCATGGACGATGGGACGCAGAAGGGCGATGGCATTGCCACAACTGATGGCAGTGGGATCTGTGAGGTTCCCCCTCAATTGGCCACACAATCGCTTAAGATAACCATTGGTCAGGATCGTATAGACCAAGCTACCCAAACTCATCACCGAGAAAATGATTATCGAAGGCACTACAATGCGCCAGGGTTTCGGCAGAACTCTGAAAAGGGTAATATTATTATTGAAATAACTAATTTAAAGCCCATGTACTCACGAGCTCTTTTTGCTGCCTGTCTGGAAGATTAGACACATGGCTGTCCAGATGATGGCCACTATCTCTGATATGAGGGGAAATGCATAGACAAACTGAGCTCCAATGCCTTGTTTCCAAATAGTGGAATAAATATCAATGGTCACTTTATGAAAAAGAAATCAGTTAAATAGAGAATCAGAGAAATATATTAAAGTATAACCCCTTACTTGTGCTCAGGAAGTGACGATCTGCCTCAGCATTGAAGGTGATCTTTGGCGGCGGAGTCGTAGTGCTCGTGACCAACTCCTCCTTTTTTTCTGCCATGAGACGCTCCAACTTAGGTCGGTTCTCAATGGAATCAAAGATATGCGGTATCTTATACCCTGGCTTTGTGGTTTCTGTAAGCAAAAGTATTATTTAGTTTCAAGGAATATGTCAATATAAAAGATATCTTACGGCTCTCGCTTTGCAGCGAATCGGACTGGACATCCTGCACGGAGTACTTTCGGCCATAGGCATTCTGCGTGGCTTCGATAAAGTCCTTATGAAGGATCTGTTTGCAATGATCGCACAATTGATCCATATTGCGTTCCCGGAAAATGAGTTTGTCACTAACGATTCCCATTCCCTCGTTCAGATCCCCCGATATCATGTGCAGCGAGATACTCCATAGAATGGAAAACACTGCCACGAGGACCATCAGACATATTACGGTGTCTAAGTTGAAAGAAAGAATAAGGTTATATAGAAATTAACTACATTTAACTAGTTCGGTAATTTAAAAACCTTCAAATATGACACGCATACTAAAAATCAATTTTTCACAACTTTTAATTGCAAAAAATGGACACAAAATTAAAAGCCTTCCGATTTTGAAATGTTTTACATTAGTTTTGAATGATGAAAATGACACAGTTTCCCATTTCGTTTATTAAAATTGTTAATTATTCCTGAAAACTTTTGTGATCTTGACCAATACAATAATACTTTGAACCCCTGGCATATATTAGCATTACACACATGTTGCTCTATCAAACGAACCGCTGACAAATTGGAATGTAAAATTAATGGCCCGCAAATAGACATCGCTGTATTTAGACATTCAACTATTTATGGATCTGCCAGGAGCCATAGATCAAGTAAACGCACTGTTGCAAACTATGGACTACGAAATTATGAGAACGGAAACCACAAGTGCTTGAAGGTTAAGCAGTCGATAATTTATTGCTTTCTAGTTATGTTTGGGGCTGGGTTTGATGAGTTAGTTTGTTTTGTGTAAGAATCGGTTAACTGTGAACTGGTCTCTATATATTAACGTTTCTGTGTGAGTTTATATCAGAGGTATGATATCATGCCAAATGTTATAGAGCTCGGTTAACGAGTCGGGGCGAAACATTTTCAGATGACGTCGATACCGTGACTGCCTCCCAATAAAATTCATTTCAATTGATGCAAATATTCCCGCATATTGTTCGAAATAAAGAGAAAACAGTCCGCTGGCAGAGTCAACAAACAGATTCGTGGATAAATATACGACTATGCTCGGTGTACATAATAAAAGTCCCAGAGCGGAACATGTCAAAACGGGGGAAATGTTATATTACCATTCCATTTTATGGTCCATAATGGACAGCTGAATTTTACAAGTTCGCCCATCTATACGCAGAGTGAGAGAATAGATCACGAGCTGGTACCGCAGATTTCATGCCCCAAGTGCTTTGAACGCATTAAGCGGAATGTTTTTCTGCTTTTTGGCCGGCCACCGACTCATTTATACATATATATCAGAAGCGATTTACTGCGCGTTGCATGATCCGCCGCAAAGTGGCACCAATGAAATGACATCACTCCCATCTCGAATCCCCTTTCGGCTCTCATCTCTGGAACTTGGGTAAACAATATTCAGCAGTCGTTAGCAGCCAACCGCTTTTGGCCAGGTTTCGTTACTGAATATGGCCCAAAAGAGGCGAAGCTTCACAATGAAAACTATAAATAAATATTACTAATCGGCTGGTGGATAGACAGATGTAAACTACAGCAACATGGGTCCACAGAATATATAGTTGCCATTCTTAATTTGCTATTTTATTAAGATAATAACAACTTAACGATTAGTGTCTTTCAATAATCCTTTAGGAAGTTCACAGTTAACAATTTCCCCATCCCAGTGATTAAGTGCTTGTTTATATTTGCGACGGCTCCCGGAAGCCTGGCACTTTGGCCAATTTGTTAATGCCATTAACAGGAACCACATGGCGTATACGTACTATGAACTACGCCCACTCAAACAAACTTTCCTCCACTTATCGACAGATGAAAACTGCATCAAATGGAATATATTTATATACATTTCAACCATGATGATCGGTAGAAACAGCAAGGGAGGTGTGAAAGTGTTTGTAAACAGTTAATATTAGCACATTCGACTAAAGGCTTTAGGCCAATTTAGCACCTTTAATGAATTGATTGACGCTATAAAAACGGTTTAAGTTTGGAACGTTTAGCTGGGAGTTTAAAATGGTCGCAAACTAAGCTTATAATTTAATATGGTTAATAGAAAAATATTTCGAATATTGTACTTCTGTTAAACATAAAAAAACCCAAAGAAATGTAAAAATATATCATCTACACAGAGAAAATTATCTAGGAACATTGATCTTGAATTGAGAACATTGTTCTTGAATTGAGAACATTCGTTCTTAAAAACCGTGCAAGTACATTGTGGTATCAATATAATAACGAAATGGTGAGAAGAGAAAATTTGAATTGAGTTTACTTAACAACTTTTTGACAGGTATACATTAAGGACTGAACTAATAGTTTATTAGTACACATAATGTACTTAAATACCGCCAATTCAACTTGATTCGAGCAAAATAAAAAATGTCGTTCAATTTTTAAGAACATTTTCAACTCAGATAAGAACGTCAGAATTTTCTCTGTGTAAGGAAATGTAGAGTATGGCTCTACTTTCACGCATTTCAAAATAATTAATTGGGTGGGTCCCTGTCTCTGCAAATTTTCAAAACATTGGAATACGTATAGTCAAACGGTTTATTGATGCTGAAAGACGCGCCCCCAAAGATCAGTCTCCATGACTGATGGACAAAACCGTGAAATGGTTTTAATTGACTTGAACATTTTCTGTCAATAGCTGCAGACAGTTCACCTCAAATTTAACCAATTGCCTCTCGCAGTTTGACATTCGAAATTCTAAATGCTTTTAATGGAATTTGTTTTGTTTTTAATTTGTTGTTTTCCTTCCTCCGCCCTCTCAAGGCCGTCCCAAAAATACATTTTAGGTACCAAGGTCTGCCCTTAGTAATACGTAAAAAACATAAACATATATAACAATATATAATAACGTACTATTTAGATTGCGAATATCGCTGGTGGTTAGCTTCCCCTCTTTGTATTTCTTAATCAGCTCCATTTTGGCATGTTATTTTTATCGTTGTTCAGAATTTCTCCGGATTACTATGTTTCCTTTTTTCTATTAAACAACTTTATCGCACATATTTTGTTCACAATTATTGTTTTTCTTATCGAAAAAATGGCTATTGATTGTTTTTTTCTTCACATTTGCTAAGTTTCATGTGGCTAGCTAATGAAAATAAGGAAAACAATATAAAATTTCTGCCATGCGCTTCCGGTTTTTATAGGGTTTTTCCTAAAACTTTTTTGATAAAATTTTTAGAAACTGATAGGAATTTTTGCGATAGAAATAAATTTTATTTGACATTAGCGCATACGTATTTTGAAAACATTCTTATTGAGCACATGTTTTTATCGTTTTCACTTCACATTTGTATAGCTTTTGGGATTTTTATGGACCATATAGGGAATATTTCATTAGCAAACCGACGGATCTACACACAGAAATTTATTAGGAAAGTAATAAACAATTGCTATAATAAATATAGCTGCTGCTTTTGGGCAAACCTAATGAAGCGTGGAGACTTTTTGATTTTCGCCTCGATTCTGTTCACTTGAGCGATCGGAATAATTGAGATTAATTGATTTGAAATTGCCGAAAGTGTGTGGGTGTACATGGGTGTTTAAATATGGATGGTAGACGGGGAAATTTAGCAAATGAGTTTGAAACACTTTGGCTATCAATTTACATTTGACGCGCACAACTGTTGTTCGGGTTTTCAATTTCCATTTCTATTTTCCCGGCCCTTTACGTATACGTAACGAACCGAAATTAACACCTTTTTGTGCTCGTTCTCGAATATACATTCTAATTAACCCATGGCTCAAAATCGTTGGAAGTGTGTGTTTCGGTTTGGGAAAGGTGACATCCGTTTGGGCTGACGGGTTCAAGGTCATAAATTGTGGGGAGGGGGCAACTTTTTCGATTCGACATTTATGTTTGTTATTTACACTCTTTCAATATCACCGATTTGCATAAAAAGCGATGGATATGTTAATTGCCGAACCCGAAATTAAACCACGCGACGCTCGGCACGCATCCAAAAGATATGAATAAAACCGAATGGGTCCAAATTTTCTGCGTACTACTCGTTCGTGGACCGTCCGTCGTTCGTGACTGGTGTTTAGACACTGAGGCGACTATATGCCAACCCATAATTCTCCAGCCGATTTTGTCTTTCTCTCGCTCTCATTCGCTCTATAGAGAGCTATATAGCTCTAGACCACCTTGTTTTATTTATTTTTTGTTTGGGGGCTCCTAAGAGCGAGCTTCTTCGGGTTTGTTTTGATTTCAAAAATTTGCAACTGGTTGCCCAGGTATGTTTTTGTTTGTGCCTCTGTTTTGATCTGGTTCTTTCGTATTGTTGACTGTTTTTCTCGTTTTTCCACAACAATTTTTTTAGAAATAGATAGAGGTGTGGCTGGGTGATTATAAGGTGCGTGGGATGGGAAATCATTGTTTTATTTTTATTTTTTGTTTGCTGCGACATGGGTTTTTAAAATATAATTAAAACGTAGTAGTACCGGAATTGGGAATGGGATTAATTAAAGAATAGATTTTACGCACTCAATATAATAATTAACATAAAATTATAATTTCAAATCGAAGTCGTAGATAGTCATGTCAATATATAAATACATTTTTGCCCCACTCCTTAATATTTTTCAGGTTCCATACTCCCTTAAATTCTACCCGTTCTTTAACGAATTCCATATTCCTTTCATGTTTATTTATATTCCATTCATTAACAAACAAAAGAACCGCCCGATTTATGTTTTCCATTATTGCGTATCCTCAGTTAGAGGCGAACATTAATCTGATATTCAAAGACCGAAAAAAATCCTGTTCTATTTCCATGCCATTGTTTCGGCTTTTGGGCAGTTGCCATGGCCGCAATTATCGGCGATGACCTTGGAAGAACACGCCGCTTTTCACGTCCAAGGTGAACTTAATTAGCGGCCAAAAGGCCTTCGAAGGACTCGTCGATGTGGGTATGTTTAAAATCGCGTGCCTGACAGGCATCTAGTTTTTTCTGGTTTCTCAAGCCGAAAGTGAAACTCCATCTAACAATAACGCTCGTCACTTGGGAGCTATTGATGTCTCGAGGGTGTTATTGAAAAGCTTCTAAATAATTTCTCTTGGGCGCATTAAAATACTATAGTTACAACTTTTGTAGGGAAATTCTCAGGTAACCTAATAACTTCAATATACCTATATCTGTAAATGATAAGATTACTCTATGAATATCGCCTATCTAATCTTGTCTTGAGCAAATTTACAAAACCATAAATAAAACGCCATATAAATCTTGGCTAATCGTAATTAGACAATTACCGCCCAAGAATCTTATTTATAGACCATGTGTTTCACCCAATAAAAACAACAATAACTATTTCTGGTGGTTTGTATGCTTGTGGCAGACGATAAACATGTCCAGCCCTAACGAATTCCATTGAATCCATTTCCACATTTCCACACATGTCATAATAAGGTCTCCGTCACCTATAGATAAACACCAAATCATTCCTTGCTCCAATGTTGAAACTGGCGATGACGTCGCCCTCTTATGCAAAAATACCCAGTATATAAGATAATGCCACATACATGAATTTATTACACACAAGGTCCAGGTGAGTTATGATGGGTTATCAATCATGTTCGAAAGAAAAGGCTGTTAGACAATAATGAAAATAAAGTTGCAACTTGATAGTGTATTACAAAAATATTTTAAAATATATTTATTAATTTTATTTACGATCTATCTGGTTTATCTCAGGTGGTTCATCGCATTTTTGGATAGTACCACTTACGTTCACAGCGCACCACTTCGCTCCTGGCTTCCCGGGTTAGCATCTGCAGGCTGTCGCCAATCCGTCGAATCCGCTGCGGACGACTCCCCATCTCTGATCCCACTTGGCACTTGGCACCCGCATCTAATTACGTCTTTTGTTTACAACAGACAAACAATTAGCAAAATTGTTAAACAAAAACCTATCACTTGAGTGCGCATTTTCGGGCTTAAGTTGCTTTGGTTTTGGAACTTGGCAGTGGAGCTTGGTACATATACGACCCGAAAGTAGAGCTACGACTGGAGACGTTCAGACGACACGACCGCTCGACGAGAACTGTGCGCACGCCAAGCGGCTGTAGGCCATTAGGGGTATTTGCCGCTGCTGCGGGGAAAATTCAAATTGTATGGCGTCACTTCGTAGTGGTGGTTACAGCACCACTATTCAAACAGCATAGAGCGTTACTAGATCCCCAGCAGAGGTGACTAAGCACCAACGTCTTTGGGTAGGTAAAAGGAGTACCAAAACAGAAATTATCAAAAATTATTATAACCAAATGAACAACCTGGGATTTTAAACTTACAAAGTTATAAATTAGGTACTTTTAATTTAAAATACATTTCTATTTTTAAACACTTCGTATTATAAGCAAAAAAGTTGATGAAAAAGTACTCATTATATGGATACACAAGTAAATGCCGTATATCATTAATATTTTGTACTGCAATCGATTCAAATAGTAATATCAGGTAAGTTACAAATTACAAAATCATAAAACCTAATTAAATTTTTTAACTACAAATAGTACCTAACTTTTAGACCATGTACCTAGTAAAAGTCCCTAGACCTCTGCCATCACTGATCCCTGGCAGCCAGCCGACCTGCCTGTCTGTCTGACCATTTCTGGGGGTGGGCGGAGGTCGAATCACCCCTAAAAAGAGAAACCGCCGAAAACAGGAGTCAAGGCAATGACCACTCACGGCCCGGCCTACAAGTCTGGGCCACCTGGGAGGCGCGGAATGAGTGTCAGTAGAGCGGTTGCGTGCCCAGTTAATTACTACTAAATGTTGACAACATCTGGCCCACGGGAAAGAGAACTTCTCCCTCACAGCAGGATCTCAACTCTTTGAAATTCACGTTATTTATTATACGAAAAATACTCGATTGTTTCTCAAATAAATTAATAAATTAATATACATATTAAATCGTAGTTGTAAATTTAGGTTGTATATAATCCGTTACTTGGTGTTAGTTACAAATTTCACATAGCACTAATTTGCTTTTCGATTTATTGGTTTTTGTTTGTTTTTTTTTTTTTATACAAAATGGTTTACTCGCTTAAGGTTAATTGTGTTAATTAGACTACAGATTTCATAAAACATTTGTGCAACAAAAAGGCATTGCAATCAACTTTCAGTTGCCCGTTTTACATAAATACAAAATTAACATATCTTGGTGTAAATATATATAAATATAAATCTATCAATTTGATCAATTCGTTGAAACAATTCGCAGTGAAATACAAATGAAGAACATCCTTATGCTGATTAATAAATCATCTTGTAACAATTTCATTTTTACACACAAATAAAAGGCGATTGTTTGAACAATTTTAGTTACTCTGTTGTTTTGTTTTCCTTTCTAAGACTCACACTCCTAGTGACGATTGCCATCGACAGTTGATAGGGGATTGGTTAGTAGAGAATGGCTTATAACTAGGCTACCTATACAAATAGGTCGATTACATAATACTAGTAGTTGACGTGTTGCTTTAAATGGGCAGAGCAAGTTCCTATGTTCGAATTTTGATTATTCTTGCATTTTGTGCGGGACACTTAAAACGATTTTCGAATTCTTTGAATTTGCTTCTCGTTGCCAAGCGTAAAATGTGACATAAAAATGTAAAAAATAATATCTATAATATTGAATAACAGATTGCTTTGGATAAAAAGCGCAGCACAGTAAATGCGAGAAAAGCAATTGTTCAGCTAGCTGATAATCCTCAATTTGCACTCGAATGCTTAAAGCTCATTAACTAAATAATCTTACATTACATCGAATTAATTAACATAATTGAGTGCATAGATAACATAATTTCAAATTAGTGAGTTTGATTGGACGCAAAATACAGCCGCATCGCAGACGAGCGGATTCATCAATAAATACGTAAAAAGAAATCATTGTAACTAGGTAAAATTCGCAATGCATTACAACACAGTGTTAACTTGAAAGTGAAAAATGGAAGGGAAATCGTTAGAGAGTAGCGTTCGATTAGCAGAGCAGCAGAAAATAAATAGTTAAATACACTGACAGACTAAGCTGAAAACTGAAATAAATTACAATAACTAATGTAGGAGGAAACGTGTTTCGCAATACTATTCGTTTGCCTTAGAACTCTCTGCATCTTTTCGGGCCTGGCTTGGCCCTCGGCCCGATTGGTGGGGAGGGGAATGGGTGCAGATGGTGCCGGGAATCGCAGGAAAGGGACAAGAATTATTTGAAGCGTCGCTGCGGCAAGGTTGGACTCTCGGGCGGCGTGTCTCCGCCGGCTCCTCCGCCGCCTCCGACGACGATCTGCTGCAGCGAGTGCTTCTTGGTCACGCTCTTGAAAGGAGCTCCCAGTTTTCGGTGGCCACGCGGCGAGGCAGAGGCCATTCCGGTGGCTGCCTCCATGGCTGCGGTGGATCCAGCTGAGGCCGATGGTGCTATTCCAATTATGGGGCCAGAGTCAATCGAAGCTTGAACCCAACCTATAAATAAAATTTCAGTTTTAATAATTGTTTACTGATTCCCCAAATCCAGCTGCTCACCTTTCACGGAGGCACGATTGTGATCGAGCAAAGCCGAAGCCAGAGGTGCTGCCGAACTGCTGGCATTGGATTCCCGTAGAGTGCCCAATGTGGACAGCGGCATGGGATTAAAGATGCGGCTGGCGAAGTCCTCAAAGGTGGTACTCTCCTTGTATCGCGAAGACACGCTATCCAACGACCTGTTGCGCTCCTCGTAGCTGCGTGTGAGAATAGAAAACTCATAAGTATCTAAAGAAAACATATATATTTCAGTTCAACTTACAATTGTTGGTAGAGCGGCAAGGCGGCGCGCTTCGTCCGACTGGCATTGATGGCAGTGGCGCGGATCAGGGTGGCCAAGCAGGCGCCGCTTACCACGCTCTCATTGGCCAATGGTCCAAACCATGGCACCTCCGGCTTCCGGTTGACAGTCACCCGGAACAAACCATTCTTCAGCGGATAAACCACAATCAGCACATCGCAAAACTCGGTGGGCAGAATGTCCCGTCTGTAATCCCGATGGTGCTCACTCCACACAATGTGGACCTCGTCGTTGCCAAGATGGCGCGTCTTCAGTAGCATGGCCTCCGAGGAGTCCGACGGCATTCTGGTGGCCACATGGTAGACCACCTCAAGAAAGGGTGTGGCGTAATACGGAGCCGTTGCCCCGCATCCTTGACGGGGTAATCCACCCAGGAAACCATTGTGCGTCTCCAGATCGATCTCCCAACCCAAAGCGGAAACGAACATCTCGTAGGTGCTGCTTCCACTCGTATTCCTCAGGATGCTTCCTTTATCTTCCTGGCCGGCGGCCACATAAATCACCGCCATCTTATGGGTTTCTCGGCATTTCTGAAGATCCACGTTCCGCAACTCCCGCATGAGTTTCTCGCTCCGCTGGAGCAAGTGCGTCCGGGACCGTCGCTCCCAACCAGCCAGACCCAAATGTGAGAAGAGCAGTCGGCAATACTGGAACGGCATCTCAGTGCGGGTGGGCAGAGAATCAAAGGAAGGCGTAGCGGAGTGTAGGGACCTCTGATCCGGCTGTTGCAGCGATGAATTTGAGCTGGCGTGACGCAAAGCCGGGGATGGAGCCAGCGCCGAGTGTGTTACGAATTCCTGCTCCAGGAGGCGTTGATTCAGGATCACCGAAATGGCCTGCGCCTCCTGATTTCCACTCAGGGGACTGCTGCTTGGAGCATTCAACTGGCTTACAGTGGGGGGCACACACTCTGGACTGGTATGACCAATATAGGCCAACATATCGTCCAGTTGATCCAGATCCGGGGCCATATCCTTGGCCAGCGGCAAAACTCCCGCCGGACGGTGACGCAGAGTGTGTCGCGGTGCCTGCAGCTCATGCGCCACCATGGAAGAGACCATGGAATCCAACGGTTGGGTGTGGTGAATCTTTGGTGTGGTTTTCGCAGGAGGCTCTTCCGCTTTCCGCGGTTCCGAATACAATATGGAGGCATCCCAACAGGCTTTGCCATTGAGATCCCGCATTAGGACTCTAACTTGCTTCTCGGCTGTGACCAAACCAGCCGTGATTCCTCCACCAGGGAGTTTCAGAGTGGGCAGCTCAATGAAACTGGCCACCAGACCGGAGTTTAGCATGAACAGCTGCATGTTCTGGGCATTTACAGCAGATGGAAGTTCCACGGAGTCGCGACGCGACTCCACCTGACCACCATAGGCAGCATTACCAATGTCGTCCTGCTCCTCAACCATGGAACTCAAGCGAGATGCTCCGATCCCCATGGGAAAATGACCCACGTGGGTGACCAGATGCATGGACACCGCCTTGGCACACAACTTGATGGCCGTGATGCATTTCTGAATGGTCTCGGATGTTTGATAGGTAGCTTCCGGAAGGCGTCCATCTCCTTGGAGATCGTCGTGGGTAATGTGCATATCAAAATCATCGTCGGCGGTCAGTTTTACCCTCTCATGGCGTGGAGCTCCCGAGGCAACCTGCAGGAGTACCCTGAGCACCTGGAGCACTAGAGTATCACCTTGTTCGTTGAAGGGCGTCAGCATAATTGGGGCAGGAATAGCCATGCAGAATTCACCCAAGCACAGCATCAGCGATGTAAGAACCACCTTGTCCGAATCCTTGGGCTTGGTTACGTTCTGGATTTCCAAAGCCTTGCAAATGGCTGTGATGATTAGCTGGGGAACCCTTTCAATGGCGGACAGTTGGCGTCCACGTTCGGCGCACAACTTTAACGAATCCACTGCAACCATGGCGATGGTGTGATGCTTAAACTGTAGCGCCTGGAGCAGTACTTGAAGCACCTCCTTGATGCGCGGATTGTAGACTTGCGTCTCCTTGGGATGCACATCTTTGTGATGGGGCACTGCCTGCTGAAAGAGGTTTCCCCTTCCGGACGTCGAGGAGACCGGCAAGGGTTGAGAAAGACGCATAAGCAGCCACTGACCCAGTTGTGAGAGGGCAATGCATCGCGCCTTGGCCGAAGGTTCCCGCCTGGCGCATCTGAGCACAATGTTTAGGATGTGATCCTGCAAATCCGGACACTCCATAAGCTCAAACTTCTGTGGCGAGGGCTGCAGAACAGGGCGTGGCAGCAAGGAGGATGGGTAGCAGAGCAGCGATCCCAGGAGAGCCGCCACTTCGGCTCTTGGCGTGCTCCTTGAAACCTCCAATGAAGTCAGCAATATAGCACTCGCATGAACCAAGTCCAGCAGCAGCAAAGTGTGTCCTGGCAAAAGCAAGCTCAGCAACCTGGGTCCTTCCAAGTGTTTGAGAATTGCATAAATCAAGTCCCGATCCTCACCAGTCAGCAGCTGATGAAGAGCATGATAAAACAATGGCAGCTGCTGCATGCCCACAGCTCCATGAATCGCGAGCGAACAGAGCAATTGAAGGGCCCATAGTTTGCCATTCTTGAAGGATCGATCTAGCGAAAGAGATCCATAACACCAGGGCGCCACTATTCCAATGGGTGGCACCAAAGTCGGCATCGGTGGAGTGCTCTGATTATCCGAGGATATCCCTTGGTTCTGCTTGATCTTGATGAGATTTTGCGTCATCTCCAGCAAATGCATAAACACCTGGGCGTGCAGATCCGCTTTTGGTATGCGATTAACGTCTCCCAAGGCACCAAGCATGCGCTTCCACATGATGGAGGTGGAATCTGGATGCCAACCCTCCGCTGAGCCTCCTAAGATAATGCACCGACGTCCGGAAACACTCCCAGAGTTGCTGCCACTCCCGTAGCTCCCAGAATTGGCATCGTCCAAGCTGGCATCTATCTGCAGCTGGGCATCTTTGATGGATCCACCTTCAATTCCGCTGCTGGCTGTGGGTGAGGGACTTCTGGAACCCGCTCCACTTATGTTGTCACCTTCCTGGTAGCTGTCCGTCTCCTCTGCATCACCCTTCCTAGCCAGTGAGTCCAGAGACATGGCTCTCCTCAGATCCTGTGGGTTAGAGCAATTCTCTCCCGCCTGTGGTGGTTGGAGCACCTTTTGTTTGGGAGTGGCAGCCCGACGGCGTCGTATTCTAGAGCTCCTGGCCGCTGAAGCTAGGCTGCCCTCACTGTAGCTCCTACTTAGCATGGGAGTCAAGGGAACTGGTCGTGTGCCATTGCCTCCTTGGGATTGCGTGTGCTGGTGGTGAGGTCGTGGATGATTTGCAAGTGGCATCTGCGACGAGGTCTCCTCCGAGCGACTGCTACCCGATTCCGCTAGGGATTCCCGCTGTCTGCTTTGGCTAATGGCAGCAGAAGCAGCACTGCCTCCATTGGCAGCGCTGCCCGATCCCGCTGCCTGCCAGACGCTGCCGATGCGACGACGTTTCTCCGCCCGACTCTCCGCCACTCGATCCAGGGGAAGATCCAGCAAGTTAATGCAGTAGGTGTATCGCGAAAAGACACGAGTCAGTGTTTGAATGGTCTTGTTCCACTCAACGATGAGCTCCTCGCGGTGCGTCAAGGATTGCAGGACATTCAGGAATTTCTCCCACAACTGCACGTTGACGGGCACCTTTGTGTGCGCTCGTATCCATGTGACAATCAGAGTCTGGAATATAGCCGACCCTAGGATTCCGCCCAGAGTGGCACTCTTAGGGGTGCCACTTGGCAATGTATGGTGGTTCTGGTGCAGCACCACTGAGGTGACCTGCAGCAACACCATCAGCAGTTGCTCCCAGGTGCGCGAATCCATCTCCGTGTTCATCACCATGGTGCGGTACACATTCAGCACCTTCTTGCAGAGCTCCGTCTGCTCTTCTAGTGGAGTGGAGCGATAAGTTCGCGAGCGGGTGGGGAAGCAGATGTTCAGGTTGGCGGTGTTCACCAGGAATACATTCGCCGCATTGGTCACAAACACCTGGGAAAATAGCATAGATCAGTAAGGGAAAATCAAGCTCAAGGTTCGGTAATTTACTTGTAATACATTTTGCCGCCCAGCTCTGACCGCCAATTGATCCTTGGAGCCCGCAATGGCTCCCACATACGAGGGCGTGCGTAGGCGCTGACTCCTAGGAGTTCCACCCGCCGTCGGCGGAGGCGGCGGATCGTCATTGGGCTCCAGCAGGAACGGCGGAGGAGTCTCGCCCGTCATCCAATCGCGGTACACAGCGATGGCCGTGCGAATTGCTTCTATTTGCGGCTTAGAGGTGAAGTTCAGCAGAAATGCCTGACGATACACCTCGTGTACAAAGTTGATATTCTCTCGACTGACGTAGAACACATCACGCACGATGCGTCCCTGCTGATAGCCCTGCAGACGCACATGGTCCACGTCCTCGATGTGCAGAGTGCAATCCAAGCGATGGCTCAACAAACGCTCGTGGGTGAAACGTGATACCCAGGTGATCAGGACCACCACACACGAGGCCATCACCTCCTCCTTCTTGTTTATCGATCGCATGACGGGCAGATCCAGGCGGGGATTGTAAATGGAGCAGCTCGTATCGAAATTGGGCGAAAAGACGGGCAGGAATACGTCCATAAAGCGCTGCAGCAGGAAGGCAAATGCCCGGTGATCCTTCTGGGCGCGATTATCACGCCATCGCAAACAGGCCGCCGTTTGTACCATGCTGTTTAGCAGAACCTCCAGGCCATCCCGGGGATCCGGTGGCGCTGACTTTTCGCTGGATGAAGGAGGCAGTAGGGCCACTACCTCTGAACTCTGCACGGGATGCGAGAATGCATTGTCGTGGAAAACGGAGGCCATGCCCCCATCCGCCTTCATGTTCGGATGGGTAAGAAAGTCCGAGGCACTGAACTCCGTATCCGGTCCGGTGACGCCTTTCTGGGGCACAATTAGGCCGGGGATGAGATCCGCGTACATGGCGTGCACATAGCCTGGGGCATTCTCGCCCAACGTCTGGTACCACAGCAGGAAGTATCTGAAAGTGAATACAGTTAGTAAATGCAGTTTTTAAAATGAATCTTAGGGATTCACTAACCTGACACCTTCCCGTCTCAGCTTGGGCGAGTTGCCCAGATGCAAAAGCTTGGCCATGATGCGACTCAGGGAGTGACATTGCCACCGACGGGCCAACAACTCCGGCAGAAGGCACAGGATCTTCTCCAGCAGCCATAGTGAGCCGTCTAGTTCCTCGCGATGCGCCTTGTGAACTGTTTTAATAAAGTTAAATAAAATTTGTATCAGTGAAGGTAATACTATGTGCAATATGATATTCCTGCTTGATCTAGGGATGCATTCCAAATGTCTGGACAAGCACAAGATGCAGAGAGACAGAGATGTGCATGTGGTGCATTTCTGAGAGATTTCGGAGATTTCAAGCGAAAGTAGAGACGTGGGACGTGGACGCATGAGGTTATGGTAAACTGAGTTCAGAAGCAAAGTCGCAGGAAGGAGGCGGGTGCAATTCAATGGTCAATTCAAGATGTCAATAAGGAACCACATAAACTTACCAATGTGAAACGGAAGTTCTGCCAGTTAGGGGATTTACAAAAATAGAGAGAGAAAGGGGGTATAATAGAAATAGATCAGGAGTTTAATTTAGATAATCTCGTTTATTTTCAAATAACTATCTCTACGAAAACGGGACAAAGCATAAAGATTAACGAAAACCAAACAAGGCAAAAGATTTAATGTCGTCGCTGTTGGTTTTTTTAATTGGTGGCATTTAAGTCTCAAAAGATACGAGCAAATTAACCAAAAATTAAATGGGTCAAAAAACACAGGTATTTGAGTCAACGAAGCTTAAATACTCTTCCTTTACTTTGAAACTACCATTTACGTTGTGAAAAAAATTAAAACAAAACACCACAGTGATTTTTAGTTCATTTTAAGTTTCATTTAGAGAACATACAACCTTTTCGAGTGACAAACAAAATAGCAAAGAAAACTTTAACAATACCTTATCAGGGGTGTACAAACCCCTGCTTTCGGTTCAAAATAAATATTCATATCTGGGTTAAACTCATTATTTTTACCTTTTTGCTTCAGATTCGCCTCGGCTTGAATAAAGGTGTCGTACAGAATAAAGTAGACATGGCTGTAGTTGGTCTCGAACAGTGATTTCGACTCTTCCAGCTCCACATTATCTGAAAAATATAAAAGAAAATAGGTCAACAATTGAGATAATGAATTGCATATTGGGTAAATATTATCTATCAATATTAGTGCATTCCTACACTGAAAATAATGAGGAATAAAACAGAACCCAGTCATAATGAAAAATCCAATCATAAACAAAAATACACGATATTCTTTTGTAATAAGGTAAAAGGGGTTTCTGTGACACCTCAATTACATCGGAATATCATAGATAAGAGACTAATTAAACGGAAATATTACCAAAATGTAGGCATAGTTATTGCTCTGTGAATCAGTGATAAGAAAATGGCGCCAGGGGGCAACAGCCAAGATAGTGACGCAACATCGAGTCGAGCACCTGTGCATGTCACCATTGATAAGGCTGCAAATCCAATCCAGGCAGCCGATGTCTGCCAACCTATCTATATCTTCATATATAGAAAACGCACGCATGACGATATCCAATAACAACAAACGAAACTGGCGGCCAAAAAGCTATTAAAAGTCGAGTTACGAAAAAAACACGTTATGATGGGTGCTCAGCGATTTGTGATGAATCAGTGGGGTTGGGGGACGGGTTATTGGGGAAGGGGTCCAGGGGTGGGGTTCACTGCCGTTGCCGGCTTGCTGTCATCAGCAAAACACACTGCAAAACAGAAGAAAGCTAAACAAAGAGATGAAGCAGAGTAAGAAACCTTTGAAACCGGTTCCAGCAGAAGGCCAAAGCGAAGATGTCTATCATTGCACAGAGAACAAAGCCACGCAATTTTCTATATCATTTTAAGAGATCTTAAGTTCTATTATTATAGTTCCCTACTTTTTAAGAACACAAATATCAAAGATTTTTTCATTATAAATTAGTATTTATTTATCATATTACAACACAGAGAAAATTCTGACGTTCTTATCTGAGTTGAAAATGTTCTTAAAAATAAAATGACATTTTGAAGTTAAATACATTTT
The DNA here is from genome assembly GCF_014743375.2 of Drosophila subpulchrella. NCBI lineage: Eukaryota > Metazoa > Arthropoda > Insecta > Diptera > Drosophilidae > Drosophila > Drosophila subpulchrella. The sequence goes on from NC_050609.1 coordinate 16,288,594, forward strand.
TATTTTGCTCGAATCAAGTTGAATTGGTGGTACTTACATTGTATATCTCAAAAAATAAACTATTAGTCCAGTCAGTTGTGTACGCTTATCAAAAATTTGATAAATAAACTCTTTAATATTGAGAACATTGATACCAAAATGTACTTACACGGATTTTAAGAACGAATGTTCTCAATTCAAGAACAATGTACTTGAATTATTCTCTCTGTGAAGGGATTTTTATTATGTACTTCTACATCTAGCTAAGAAAATATTTAAAATATTTATCTTGAAAATGGAAAACTTTTTCTTAGAGTGCCTTTGCTGATGAACTGGTTGAAAAACAACAATTGGGAACGCAGCCATTGGGAAGAATGTCTAATGCGTGTAATTTGCCAAGGGACAATGGCAGCGGAGAGCAGCAACAACCATAAGAAATAACAACAATAGTGCACCGGAGGGTGTCAAGTCAGGTGTATTCGGAATTTTTTATATCGAGGGGCACCTGTTGGAAATCGTTCGCCGAAGTGACACAAAAAGAAAGCCACTGAAAAGAGGTGGCGAAGGTGGGGAGATGGCTCATATCGGCGGCTCGTACTCGAAACCCGTACTTGCTGTTCATTGGAGGCTAATACAGGTCAAATTCTCTAAAGCGAACTATAAAATTTTACTCACAAATTCGTATTATAAAGGAAACAAGTTAAAACTAAGAAAATATAATTGTAGATAAACAAAATAAGTTGATAAAGTAATGTAACAAGCTATTTGATTCTATTATAATTGGCATATTAGGATCATAACAATGAAATAATTCAATCCTTATCGATTGCCTCATAAAATGTAGGAAACGTAAGAAGTCTGGAAATGTGTATTATTTGCAAATAATCAAGTCATAAAATGATTACTTATGAGCAAACATGGAACTTTTAATTCTTTTTACTCAGACTTTATAAATAAGTGAATAACTTCTGTAGGAACTGACTCATTAAGAAAATATTAAACTGTGTCTACTCATCCTTTGTAAAATAATAAGTTTATCAATAAAAAAGAAAACAAATTAAATGTTATTTTTAAATACGCAAGCAAAAAAGAATGAGTAAGAGATTGGGTTTAAAATTGGGTAAAATGATTTATTTTAAAGTTCGTCTTAGGGAAGTGGGCCTGTGGCTCTACTTGTTTGCTTCTTTATCACTTAACGTGTTTCACACATTTTCGCTTGCCACATAGCGGAGCATGTGTAGAGGTTTTTCTCTAATCTTTTTTCCGCTTTTGCATAAATTAATGTTTTTACTGGAGGAATTGGGACCCATGTGGGGTACAATCGTATGTGTGGAGGTTCTTTTGCGCCCAACAGGAAATGGCCAACATTGTGGATCCACTTTTTGTTGCTGTTATGCGAACTGTGGGCAGAACGTCATTGAGAGCGAGCCACCGTGGAACAAAAATGGTGCGAACGACGCCCACCAGACCAAAAAAATGTGTATGTATAAAAAACAGCCAACCAGTTTCATTGTTATTGCTATGAATGCAAATACATTATGAAATAATTAACGGCCAACAGAACCGCCAACGCGGGACCTTGGCTTCAAGGGGCAAAATAAATGTAAGTGTTCAGAAAAGAGCAGTTTATAAAATAACTTATTTTGGGTGGAAAAGGGTTTTGGAATTTCAAGAAGAATTAACAGAAAAAAATTATATATTCTGACATAACAATGTATCTGCAAACATATTTTTCTTAAATTATATTCAACAATATTGGTTTGTTTTTATTTCAGAATATTTCAGAGTTTTTCAAGATGATTACATTTAATATATTTCTAATATATGTCTACCCTTGGAGAGGGTACTATGATTTCAGGCAGAAGTTTGCAACGCAGTGAAGGAGACGTTTCCGACCCCAGAAAGTATAGATATTCTTGATCAGCATCACTAGACGAGTAGATCTAGCCATGACCGTTTGTCCGTCCGTTTCTACGCAAACTAGTATTCTCAGTTTTAAAATTATAACTTGGGTGTTTTTTAACATACAACCTCCTACGCTTGTAAATGACTTTTTTTAAATTAGTTTTGAGTTTCGAAATTAATTTTATTAGTATCGGACGACTATATCATATAGCTGCCATAAGAACGATCGGAAAATTGGTGGAAAAATAATATGAAACAAATTATAGCTTTGGTTTTTTTTACTTAGTATCTTATACCATTGGGAATATAATTTTTTGTATTTTTAAGAATTTCGAATTAACTTTAATAAATATAACTGCAAGGGTATACAAAGTTCGGCTTGCCGAAGTTAACTTCCTTTCTTGTTCTTGAATTATATTCAAAAATATTATATATGCTTTTATTATAGAATATTTCAGAATTTTTTCAAGATAATTACATTTAAAATATTTATATTTCTCCAAAATCCTTAAGATAACTTAAGAACCCTATTATTTTTCTTATAAAAGTATGTTTTGAATAGAGTACTGGGTTTCCCCGAACTCTTTCCTAGGAAAACTCCAAAACTAGATTGTAAAAAGTTGGGATTTTTTCTGGGGATATAATATGGGGGCTATCCCGTTGAACTCACCCAATATCATGCGTAGGTGCCGCAATCTGGAGGCTGAATCCTTCTTGCAGTCCTGCAATTTGGCCGTGGATTTCTTCACGTCGGCATGCGATTTTTTTGTAAACATTTTGCACCTTGTGTTCTCTGCCCCGCACACCAACACACATCACACACACAGGCACACACACACACACAGGCACAAGTGCAGGCGGTATACACTTTCTATTCGCTGATTTTTTCTGATTTTTTTCTTTCCACCGATGATTTGTATTTTCTCTGCCTGATTTTGTGCCTTAGATTTTCTCTGGCTCTTTGCAGCTATTTATTTATACGCGCACGCCAGCGGAAAAAAAAGCACTTTTTGTCCAGCGGAGCGCCCCGGAGAAATTATTTAGCAATGGCAAAAACAACACGCCCGCTCTTTCGCCCGCTGACGTCGCTCGTCGAGTGGAGGGGCGGTGCGGGGGGGTGGCGCTGGGTTCGCTCGCTTTTCGCTGCTGTTTTCCGCACTTTCCCGACCCTATTGCATCGCGATTTATTCACGGGCACACTCGGCAACGCGCTTTTGCACTTGCAATCCAACGGCTGGCGATTTACAGCGCATTTTTCCAGCTTTCAGCGTTTATGTTTTCTTTTCCATTTGCGTCGCGTCTCCAGTTCCGTTCAGGTTCCGTTCACCACTGTGGTTCCGGTTCGCGGCAGTGCTGACTGGTTCGCAGTGGACGGTTGGAACCGGTTCGCGGTGAGCAATGAACCGTTTATGCGTCACCTGTTCGAAAAATTCAAAATTTTTGAAAATAACTTATTGATCATTAAAAAACTAGAAGGAAGATTTTATTTAAGTGTTTTAAGGTGAATTGAATTGGTGAGCAATGAACCATATGACCATGAATTTTTAAAAATCTTAATCCATTAAAAAAGATTTTAAAAACTTTTTTGTCTAAAATTTTTGTATTCTTATAAGAAACAGTCTTATCAGGCCTATTAATAGAGTTTTTAGGTTTATCCTCAAACAACGTATTTAAAAGAAAAGGTTGTTGAAATTACTAAAATTAAATTAACACACTTCTATTCCTAATTTTATTCTCTATCAAATCATAAAAATTATTGGTAACAAGGTTTTATTATTCGAAAAAATATGTAGTAATAGTTAAAGATACATCAAAAGATATGTATTCTTACCTGCTTGGAATCTTATCAAAGAAAATTTTCAACAAGTGGTAAGGGTCCTTTAAAAACCGCAGTTGATATTCTTCAGATGTTTGGGAGGCCATAAGTTACCATTAGGCCTGATTCATTTAACAAATGTATTATTTAATCGGTGATAAGGAGGCCTAGTAATTAATCGGTGACTTAACCCGGGCTACTTTCACTGCTCGAGTTCATCCCCCATTCAGTGAAATGCGGTTCCTTCGAAGGCAAACACGTCGTTTTCGCTCCACCTGGCAGCACTTTCTCCCCCGCCGATTCCGTCGTTGGAAATTCCATACCAAATTGGTCCTGTTTTGCGTCTCCTTCACCGTGTTTTTCAATATGTTATACGGACTGTATCTCGGTTGCTTTTCCTTCAGGCGCAAAAAGTTTGTCTTTTCCAAAGGAGTTACCCTTTACAGTTTTATTGCGGCCTCGACTTTTGGAGTTTACTACATCTGGAATATTTATAAAGAAGTTTCCACGGGTCAGATCAGCAGAAGGCATACCATAGGCATATATTGCTATATGAACGTCTTTGTTTGCCTGTTTAACTATGTGATACAGTGGGAGAAAACACTACAGATAATCCGATTCCAGAATAGTGTACCTTTGTTTAAGGTCCTGGATTCGCTAGACATATCGGTGGGGATTGTGTGGCGGGCATTTATGTACAGCGCACTCAAGATCCTTATTTGCCCACTAATCGGGTATATAACCTTGATTCTATACCAAATACGGGTCCAACCGAACCATAAGTGGACGAGTTTGGCAACCGCAAGGACCATGTTGCCCCTTATACTATCGAACCAGATAAACAACTGCTTTTTTGGAGGCCTGGTAATTGCAAATATAATAATAGCCGCTGTCAATAATAGGATACACGGCATAGTCAAGGAGGTCAATATGCTGCAGTCACCTGGTCAGATGAATCTACAGAAACCCTATTATCGGATGCGTCGTTTCTGTGAATTGGCCGATAATTTAGATGAATTTGCTGAGAAATATGGGGTCACTGCGGGCTGCTCGAAGAATTACCTACGATTTACAGACTGGTCCATGGTTCTTTCGCTGCTAGTGAACCTTATCGGCATCACCTTGGGATTCTACAATCAGTACTTGGCCATTGCGGATTTCTACATCAATGAGGAGCCCTTCGATCTTTTTCTGGCCCTAATTCTACTGGTATTCCTAGCTGTTCCCTTCTTGGAACTCGTCATGGTGGCTAGGATTAGCAATCAAACGCTTCAGGAGGTATAGTTTGTTCTTAGATTTAAAAATTTGTTTAATTCTCTATGATTATATAGGAATTATTTTTACAGACCAGAAGAACTGGTGACCTCTTGCAACAATTTGATCTCCAGCATGCCGATGCTCGATTCAAGCAAGTGGTTAATGCTTTTTGGCTACAGGTGGTCACCATTGACTGGAAACTAGAGCCCCTGGGTCTCTTGGAACTCAATACCTCGTTGGTCAATACGGTTTTCTCGGCCGTCACTGGTTTCCTTTTGATTCTCATTCAAAGTGATTTGACGCTAAGGTTTTCTTTAAAATAGAATTGTAAAATTTAATATTGAATCAATTTTAAAACATAATATTTAACCCAAATAAATATTTACACATTACTCAATTAGAAAAATGTATTAAACATTATTTACTTCTTATAATTTGTACTTATTTGCAATCGTCTCTAATTTCGAATAAGTTTTTGAGCCAAAATCCGTTAAAAATTTCAAACTGCCAGTGTGACCTATTGATATCGTTTAAACCAATCTGGCAACGCCGTGGTAAAATTTATCGATAGACCGATGCCTATACCTCTCATCGATAACGATATCTGTATTGAAAGTGAAAAGTGGAAGGAATAGATTTCCAAATTCAACCACTGGTACTCAAATTAAATTAGCTAAGCTCGTTTAAATACGACATATTTAGCGGCCAGCAGACTAAGCAAACAACAAACATGTGCGGCGGTTTCACCTGCTCGAAGAACGCGCTAATTGCGCTCAACATTTTGTATGTGGTAAGGCAAAAACAACGTTATAAAAACAACAACAAATGGGAAAAACGCAAAGGCAGCAACAACAAACACGGAAGAGGAACAATGAATAAACGGCAGCAACAACAACGACAAAGGGAATTATTAATTAAATTGGCTGATTATTGCGGGCCATAAATATGTATTGATTTTCCTGTGGCAGGTGCAACACTCTGCATATGTGTGTATACGGATTTGTTGTTGCTGCTCTCGAGACGAGAATCCTTGAGTCCTTTTTCATTTGCCTCCTTGCTTTCTTTCCCTCTTTCTCTGTTTCTCTGTGTGTGTGTGGCAATGTGGCGACCCCCAGATGATTGGATTCCTGCTGATTGGAGTGGGCGTGTACGCGCGTGCCGCCTCCATCGTGACCAACCTGCCGATTGTGGGCGGGATCCTGGCCTGCGGCGTCATCCTCATCTGCATATCCATGCTGGGACTGGCGGGAGCCGTCAAGCACCACCAAGTGATGCTCTTCTTCGTATCCTTTTGCCACAAAGCCTATAAATTCGCAAACACTTGACGGATGCAGCTGGTTGGATGGACACAGATGTGTCCAGGATGATAGGATACCAGCAGCAGAACGCTAGGAAAACACAGATCTCTAGAGATGCAATTGGAGGCATCTTACCAAGTTGTACTAGGGATTACTAGTTTCTCTTTTGAGCTACAATTATCTTAATCACAGATCTCCAGAGTTTCAATTAGATGCATCTAACCAAGTTGTACTTAGGATTTCTAGTTTATCTTTTAAGCTAAACTTATCCTAATCAAAGATCTCTATAGATTCAATTGGAGGCATCTTACCAAGTTGTACTAGGGACTACTAGTTTCTCTTTTGAGCTATCTCTAGATATTCAATTAGATGCATCTAACCAAGTTGTACTTAGGATGACTAGCTTATCTTTTGAACTACACTTATCCTAATCAAAGATCTCTAGAACTAAAGATTCGATACCACACAAAGAGAATCTACAAGTATTGCGAGGCATTTATTCAAGTATTTAAAAGTTCCAAAAATGTATATGAATTTCGAACTTCTAAAGAGCTTAAAAATCTTAATTTCTGAGAAATTAACTATTTAATAATGTAAATTCTTTTTTGATGCGTTGGTGTGGTATTTATTTTCAACTGTGATATTTTATTATTGTTTAGTTTTAATAGCCCCAGTGTATTCCTAGAATTTTCATTTTAATTATTCCATTAGTTGAAAACTTTATTTCTCGCCAACTTTTTTGAACTTTGAGTTTGATAACAATTTTGTTAGGAATCAGAGAGGAATCAAAACGGGTTTCAAACCCACAAGGAATAAGAAAATTCCAAGCTAAAAACTTACTTAAAACAACCCTTCATCAGTTATATATTTGTATTTGTAGGGCAGTACCTTAAAAGCCCTGTATCTTTCAGCAATATCTAGCACTGCTATTTTTCCAACCGCCACTGTGGGCAGCCACGAAGGTCGTGGCATGTGGAACAATTAGCGTACTTAGGCAAGTACCCACTTCCGAAGAGAAAGCGGGCCCGTAATGACTGAAATTATGAGTGGGCTGTAGCTGTAGCTGCTGCTGCTGCCTACCCTGTTGTGTTTTCATGACGTCAGCTGGGGGCTATCGCTACGTGACCCCCAGTGGAATTGAGGAGAACCAAACGTATTATGTTTCGAAAGCACTGCCCCGGTTCAGCCTTAACCTTTAGACTCTGCCCGCCGCAGTACATGATCATTCTGTTCATGCTGTTCCTGATCCAGTTCTCCATTGCCAGTTCCTGTTTGGCCGTCAATTCCGAGCAGCAGCAGCAGTTCGCCGAGCAGGGATGGATGACAGTGCCCACGGATATGCGCAAGCAAGTGCAGGACAGCCTGAAATGCTGCGGATTCAACGCCACTGGACCGAGCACAACCTCCGTGGTGCCGCCGCCGGATGAGCCCTCGTGCGAGCTGATCAACCAGCAGTGCTGTGCCCACTCCACCGAGGCGGACTGTCGTTGCGAACCCTGCGGACCCCTGCTGGAGGACAAGATCGACTACGCCTTCAAGCTGTGCGGTGGCCTGGGCATCTTCTTCAGCTTCACTGAGGTGAGGTTTCATTCCATTGAGCACTTAATGGTGAAAGTAACCCAATGATCAAACTAATCCCCACATGCTGCCTTTAGTTTGTTGGCGTCTGGCTAACAGTTCGCTATCGCAATCAAAAGGATCCGCGCGGCTTGCCCAGCGCCTTTCTCTAAATTACACGCTAGGCGAGAACAAGATAAACATTTCCCAGATACAGAAACATCCAAAAGTTATTTAGTGCATGTATCTCTGCTCTGTCTCTGCTAAATGTTTTGGTGTTGCGATGGAGGATTTCATGAGCTCTTGGGGCCCACATACCATATATATACAAGCATCCTTTATATTTATACCATCTACAGATACATATATACACATATATATTTAATCACATTGCCGCAGAACTATGTACGTAATGTGTTAGGTCGTAATTGATATACAACTTTAGACATATATACATATTATAGAGAGATATATATAGAAGAGGAGAGAGCTACGCGTTTAACCCCTTTAAGAACCCGAAAGCAAGCAATCAGCAAAGAAACATATTTCCTTTTACTCTCAACACACTTCCTTTAAAACTTCCCCCAAAAAAAAAACATTGTACTTACACTTGACTGCCTGCTCTTTGACTAAGCATAAATCCAACAAGTGGCCAAGGGTGAGACATCTTCTAAAGTTATTGCCGCTTGAGTTTCTTATTATTTTTAAATTTTTCAATCCAAGCTGAACCCTGTTTAATTGACTGTTTTCACCACAGGTCTTGGCCGTATTTCTGGCGCGTCGCTACCGCAATCAACACGACCCCTGCTATCTGCCCGCCCGCGCCGTTTTTCCACACGATTATCTATATTGAACGGACTGAAAACTGAAAAGGGCTGAAAACCACATCATGGAAGTGAAACATTTTAGTCAAAGGGACGAAGGCTGAATTCTTAATTTTACAATCGCGTTTCCTAGCGAGAATCGAATGCAAACTCGAACAAGAGATTACGCTCCGGAGGAGGAGAAAGCATAGGAGAAGTAATTATTGTGCTCAACACTGCTGCTTCATAAGAAAAACATTATTTTACCATTCAATCTGCTTTAATTGCACAAAGTTATTTAACTATAAAACCTCCATTGAGATTATGTTTAGATGTAATATTGTAATTTAAGTTCATCTCCTCGAAACACCTTAGTTAGCTCTTAATGCCTTTCTTTGCAACTCGCAACAATCATGAACGACTCGACGTGACTCGACTTTAAACTACTGTACCACTACGAGACAAACATTTCAACAACCTGATCTTACTGTAGAACTACAACCAAGTCAACAATTGTAACTAGCAACGTAATAAGTATACATCAACCTATATACAAAACGTAATTGCATTATTGCCCTCAAGGCGTATAAACAATACTCTAAATGTTAGTTGTGTGTTAAACTTTAAACTAGCGAGAAAAAGCCCACAAAATAACAAAAAAAAAGAAAAGGGTAACCCTCTAAGCATACATGTCAACAATTATACAAGTCTATATGGATAAGAGAACTGCTTCTTTGAATTTTTCACTCCTTTTCCGCACTTGCTCGACTTTCTCTGCAGCTTTTCCTTCTTGACTTTCACCCCGCAAAAAGCCACCAAGAACAAAAACAAACACATCACACCCAACACGCTTCTTCCTCTAAGCACACATCACACTCACAAGGAAATAGTTTTCCCTGCCGTTTCCTTTCCAGTTTCTTTTCGAGCGACAAATAAACCATTAGATAATATTCTCTGTATTCTGTGCTGTGATTGAAGTAAATATGATCTTTAAACAACAAAGGAAAAAAGCGCAATCAAGTTTTGAGTTTCATTTCCCGCATTTCCCCAAACCCAATTAATGAGCGACACTCCCCCGCGGGAATTTGAGGTTTGTGATATCATTAGCCAAGAGTCTCGGCTTACCGCAGTCATCCTTGCGGGCCGGAAAAGGTGGCAGACGGTGGAATAACGATGGAGTGGTACCAGGAGGATATTGATTTTTTATGTTATGGTGTTAAATTTTTACTTTTGTAATAATAATAAATATTGGAGATATGATTTTTTGTATAATTTTAAGCTTCCTTATATCGAATATTTTACATATATTATATTTTTAATTTGGTTATAAGATTTTAAAATTATAATTCCTTTCCTTTTTAAGTGATATGTCAAAATTTTTGTTTGTTATTTTGATCCTGTTTTCTGTGAATTATAGATATATTTAAAAATAACCTTGTTTTATATTTTATATGCATATATTTTTAAGAATTTTATTATACTTGTTTTAAATGGTTTATAACCACAGTGCCCATCGTGCCCCAACGCCATAATCATCATTAGCGCGAAAGAAGATTAACGCCAGCGCTTAGTTTGACGCCTCCCCTGGGCAGGAGAAAGGGGTGGGCCCCAATGAGTGAGGTGGCCACAAAACGCGTCAACAGCACCCCAAAAGTGGCTCAAATGAGAATCTCGCTCACTCAAAGCTGCGACGAATTGGGCCAAGTTCAACGCACTGCGATGCAGAAAATTCTGTTCTCCAAAAGAGCGAGGAAAAGTGGGGCGGCCAAAGAGAGCAGGGCGGTTACGTAACGAAATGGGGGCGGGAATCCAGGGGCAACGTTTCCGCTTTTGCGTGGCGGAATGTGGGCGTGGTGGTATCCTGGCTGGCGGTTATCCTGCCCAAGCCGCAGGTTCCTCCCCCTCAGGAAGACATCCTTGTCTCCATTTTCTCGGTAGGCCTTGTTGACACTCGCAGCGGAAATGGTCAACAACAGATGCGCCTTCGTCACATTTTCCTGCTTGCAAGGCAAAATGGAAATGGAAAATTCCTCCAAAGTGTCGTGTCAACATCAGTATTTATTTGTCAAATAGATCAACGAAATGAGCATATATGTAGGTGCTTGTGGAATATATCCTTAAGGGGCCATTGAATAAATAACAATGCACACTAAAAATAAAGTATCGATTTAACAAGTAAATGTGCAATTGTCTGGTGAGTGAGTTCAAAAAGCTGGGATTTAAAAAAAAAACCTAAGTTGTTTAAGGATACATTATTTCCAAAGATTGGCTTTATAAATGATATATTATTTGTTAATTTTTTCTACTTGCTATAAAATGTTAAAGAGTTGATAGTTGTATACCATTTTTCTGGGTTTTTAAAGAAGATATAAGTTGTTTAAGGATACATTATTTCCAAGGATTGGCTTTATAAAAGATATATTATTTTTTCTACTTGCTATAAAATGTTAAAGAGTTGATTATTGTATACCATTTTTCCGTTCGCCAAGCCCCTTGATTAAATTAAATGTTATTGATCTTTTTTTTTGTAGTGTGCTTTCCACTGACACGCGTCTGATATTAAAATTCCTAATGGTTCGGTCCCTCCTTTATCCCTAAATCCACCATATGCTGAGTTCTCAACTGTTGATCCCACGTTGCGTATGAGCAATGTCTTGCCGATTGCGTGCCCCATGAGATATAAAGACGTTGCGATTCCCGGCATAAAGTAATGATTATTATTATTATGCAGCGAAATGGAAATTTCAGACCATGGCCATGAAGATTTCTTTCTTGTCACTTGAGTAAGCGAACGTTTTGGAGAGCCTTCGATGCGGAGCTCCGAACAGTTTAGTCACCGTTTTACTGCCTCCACCGACGACTCTTTCTCTTCACTGAAAAAAAGGGGAGGGTCTGTTCCACCCAGCGTAATTCGTAATTCGAATTTACTGCCCATGTCGGTGTCGTGTCATGTTGGACTTATTATCTCCGTCTGGGCCGCAGTCAAGCATGGCGATGTTTTGGGGCATGAGTGTTTGTATGTGAAAGCTTGGAAATTAAGCAATAGAGAACAGGGGAAATTTATTTGAATGCCAATGTCAAGTTAAAGTCAAGCCGCCTATTGATTACAATTAATTAAAAGAACTGGTCGGATGTGATCTCATCTGAAGGGAAAATTTACAGAAATTCATTGGCTTGTTTATAGTGTTTTTTATTTCTTTGGAGGCAGTGAATTTCTTGGCATTGAAAAAGAATTGTTTGTAAAAATTCAATCATAAACAAATAGTATTTTTAGTTTATAGTGTTTTTTATTTCTTTAAAAATATTTGTAAAAATCCATTCATAAACAAATACTATTTTTGGTAAACAACATTTGTTTTGGCTGAAAAGAGAATAGTACAGCCTAATTTTCATTGATATATTCCCTTTGCTTATACATTCCTAATAGATTTAACCTATCTTTCAACTATCTGAATTCATTCAAATTTATTCAAGACTTCCACTTGAAGCAGCACTTCCATTACGAAAAATCCCTTACATTCTTATGCTCAATAAAATCCTCAATCCGCTTGAATGGGAAACGCTTTACGACCCTCATAAAACGGAATAAAATGAATAAACAAATACCAACCTGGTTTTTGCTTGCCCAACATCACGGCTATGAGGTGGTATACATGGCGTATGCGCAACGTCCACCCCCTCACTACAAATATTAAGTATACGACAGCGTGCCCTGGTGCAGACTCACCTTGTTTTGTATTCAATTTTGCAACACCTTTAAGGTTCCTAAGTGCACATTAAAAAATAATTAAATTCAGCTTTAATGGTCAGCTCATGTCCTGCACAGACCCCGTAATTAAGAGATGGCCCAGGGAGGCTCGTGTAGAATGGTCTGCGCAGCAGCTGTTGCATAGAAAGTCGAAACTCATTCTCCAGTTCTTCGGTTTGAGTGAGATTTTAGTGAAAACTGTAAACAGTTTTTATTGGCTTTGCTTGCTTAGCTCTCTGGCTATATAATTAAATAACCCCTGGACAGTGGCAACGATTTGGTAGACGAGTGATACTGCGAAGCGCTCCTTTGAGTGAAAAGCGAGAGAGTGAGCGAATTTCGACCGAGTAGAGTCGAACCATTTCAGTGCGCTACGTGGGACTCCCCTTCAGTCAGTTGGTTTTGAAACCTCGCGCAGCTCTGGTCGTCGCTCTCCTGTTTCTATCGTACCCCCGTGTTTTTTGTATCGAAAATAACTGAGAGAGAGTGTGGAGAAAGGGGAAGAAAGCGTTCCTGTTTGCTTCACGTGCCTGCAGATAAACAAAGCAATTCAGCAATCGAAATACCCAAGTATATCGCAACAAAGCAACGTGGAATAATAGTGCTTCGATTTTACTTATTTGGTGCATATCAGGCGAATTAAGGCTAACACCTAGAAAACTTTACGTAAGTCGATGGGGCAAAAGAAAAATGCAAGAATACTAAAGTAAAAATCCCAACTATGGTGTCTGATACGAAAAACTTTCTCTGTTAAAGCTGTCTGTGTAGAAAATCAATAGCTCAATTCTTGGTTTTATCCTGTCGCAGGATACACACACATGCGAATATTGCACTGTCTTGAACCATCTGCCTGCATAGAAAAGAGGGTTCTTGAAATAATTAAAAAAGTTCTCGGGAGAAGAGGGAACGAAATAATTGTATCAACCCTCTCCATTTCTACCCCTATTCCATTATATCCCTCCTATTCCATCTGCATCATTCGTTGGCTTGTTGTTCATTGGAACGGTTCAGCAAACGCTTTCAAGGCTATACCCACTTTAATGGGTCAACAGGCTGTGTAGATAGTTAAATGGATTATCTTGGCTGTCAGCGGAGGAGGGGTGATTAATCAAGATGGGGGGTAGACTTTTAAACGTAAGTTCCTTACCTATCTTTGTCATATCCTGTTAATAATTGTTTTCCCAAGACTCTAAGTAAGTGCCATAAAATAATCCTCTGATTATGCCAACCCCCAGAGAATTCCCTAGAAGTATGCAACAGTTCCTTCTGTTTTTCTTAATCCCAATTTCAAATTCAAGGCATAGCCAGCAGCCGAGTAAACATTGCTGGAAAACAAGCATAAACAAAGTGGGCAAATTGAGGACTCCGCAGTTGTCCTTCCCTGCGGCGCTTTTGAGTTCGCACTGCCTGGTCCAGCTAATTGTGGCTGGCCTTGAACTTTAGCCCAGCTAAAAAACAACCCACACCGAAAGATACTTTTGTGCCAAGTGCGGCATAACTTTCTGAGAGGCAGGCCTGCCATGTTGGCCGAACGTGTCCAAACTTGGGGGCAAAATAATGCGAAAAGTGCCAGCGGATAAGCCCCAAAAAATAAAAAGCTTAAACATTTAGCTGGTCCGTCGGGGTCTGCAAACATTTCAAGGACTCCGAGGACTCCAATGATTGCCACAAACATCAGCACAACTTGCAGCACCCCACGAACCAAAGCATTGATGTTGGCACGTGACGTTTGCCTGACGTTTTTTAATTAAAAGCTGTCAAAATGCTTTGTGCGCGCTTTTCACTTTTCACTGTACACATAAAGAAATAAGAGATTAAAATTATAAATTATGCATGTTGGAAAGGATACAAATCTGTGATCAAGGGATATTTGTCCTTTGAAATACAGGTATATATTTTTCTACAGAAAGAGAAATATTCAATTACCATGTTCTTGAATTGAGAACATTCGTTCTTAAAAACCGTGTAAATACATTTTGGTATCAATGTTCTCAATATTAGAACAAAATGGTGAGAAGAGAAAAGTTAAATGATGTTTATTTAACAACTTTTTAATAAGTATTCACTAATGACTGAACTAATAGTTTAGTTATTGAGATATACAATGTAAATACCGCCAATTCAACTTGATTCAAGAACAACAAAAACATTTCTAAGTTCAAAAATTTCGTTCTATTTTTAAGAACATCTTTAACTCAGATGAGAACGTCAGAACTCTGTCTGTGTATGTTTGTACTAAAAGTTTTAATAGATTTCTTTAGGTGTACCTCTTTTTCAATGGTATTTCCCCCTTCACCAGCCTAAGGCAAAGCTTGTTTAGGCCTCCCAATGTGGTACGCATTTAAATGGGCTTAGCATTGCCCTTTGGAAAGATGCTGCCACTTGGCACATAGGCATTATGAGCTCTTAAAATTCCATTTGCGTTTTAATTTCTCACTCTTCCTCTTCCACTTTTTTGTTTGCAGGTTCCCACCGCAAGATGTCGCTGCTGGTCGCCGGAAACAGTACCTCCCTTTCCGAGGAGGAACTCGACGAGTAAGTACCCGTAACTTTGCTGGCTGAAATTAACAGCGCGGCCTCAACTTGGGCTGACTTAATTCAAAGTTTTTGTTCTACTCGCCTGCAAGTTTCGGTCTGGGAGAGCACCAACAATGCCGGGGCTGTAAATACAAACTTTGGTGACAAAACTTCTCAACTGACTAACAATATGCCAACAATTGTTGGTAGGTAGAAAGTTGGTAATGCGGGTGTTAAAGCAATTTGGGCGCACAAGGTGTTTTGGATTACCCATTTGATTGCAGGCTGGATCAAATATATATAGCATGCTTTTGGGAGCAACTTTAATTATGGGTAACTTTGAAAAAAAGGGTATATTGAGCACGATAACTATACAAGTTTTGAGTTAATTTGATTATATACATTTTGATTGCTTAGTCCACCCAATTTTAAATGCTCACATTTATGTATGCATCATAGATAAATGGCCTTGCCAAAGAGTATAATTGCTAAAAGTGATTAAGTGAAAGCAAAACTGTAGACAAGTTTAAATTTCTGTTTTGAGTTTAAAAATTGTAATAAATTAGGTCCACACAAGCAGAAAGCATTATATGAAGCTCAAAAGGCAATAAAGTGCATTTATTTGTCATATTTTATAATCCCACAGCTTTCTATATTTTACATTCTATTTCATTTCACTATGAAAGCCATTGGTAACTGAAAAATGAACTTTTAATAAATGGGGCTTCCAGTCCTATGATTTGCATCCCTTGCCAAAATAGATATCCTCCTTTTTCCCCGGATGACACAAATCATTGCTAATTGGTTTAAGCATAATCGCATAATGTCAACCACGCACAAATTGCCTTTAATTACTGGCTCATCCAGCTATCGCATGAATTATGTCAGCCACAACTGCGACCTATAAATAGGTTATATCTAGCCCCGTGTTTGGCACAGTTTTTGGGTTGAGCAGCGCGAAAATAACCAGGCGTGGGCGTTCCATTATCTGTTACAGGCCCTGTGCGACCTTGGCTTTGGAGTGGGTGTTGCTGCCCTGTCGGCATGGCCCATACGCACAGTAGTCGCAAGTTCAAAGCCGGCAAAACAATAAAGAGGCAATTATCGATTCGGGCTGGCCCTCTGGCATATGCCAGCCAGTCGAATGGCCATATTGCCAAAGCGCCCACATTTCAAATTGCAAATTGGGTGGGTGGTTCGGTGCCAGTGGTGCGTGAGTAATGCAATTTGGGATGGGTTGAGATGACAATGACTTGGCCCCACTGAACTGTCCCTGACTTTTGCTTTCTTCGCCCCCGATTTCTCATCTCTTTTCGTTGGGCTGAGTATTTCCATAATAAACCTTCTGCATTGTCCGCAGATTCATTTGCATTTCTCGTGTCTCCTTGTTGGACTTGCCATGACGTTCTATCTGACTTTCACCTGCACTCACCCTTTGTAATTACACAATCAAGTCTTATCTGAGACCTGCAGAAAGGCTTAATAGCTTTGTCCGGGTAAATGCAATTTCATTTCCCCCACGAGCAAAGGCTAAAATGTGTGAGCAGCTGAATGGGCCCAAGAACCTTATGGGATTTCCATTTAAAGCTCTCTGATTAATGGTTTGCCATGTGACGTGACTAATGCAAAACTCTTTCAAAGCTGAAAAAGCTTTCATGCGTCTCAAAGAATGTTCCCCCGCAATGGAATCGATTTTGGAAATATGAACTTTCACTGGGAAAAATTAAGAAAGTATTTAATCTTAAGTATTTGGAAAATTTTAAAAATATATAATGAATTTTTCGAATATTTTTCACTCTAAAAATATTAAACCTTTTCTTCTGGTGCATTTTATTCTTAATGAGTACTGGTACACCCATAAATAGATCAAGTGCTTGAGCCCACAAAGGAAAAGACTAGATTCATTTGTTGCTGCCTCTGACAGCCAAGTTTACTGAGGGTAGCCAAGTGGAATGACCCAAGGAAAAGACTTGAAATGGCCATGTCTCTGTACTCATCTCAAATTACAAAGAGTTCCTCGAGAAGGCCCTCATCAGATGATATGACAAAAACAAACATGATTTTCGGTATTGAACCACTTTTATAGGTTTTTGTTTGGGTTAATGAGTTCTCTTTCTATTACTGGCTATTCAAACAAATATCAAAGCAACTCTCGCATAGTTTTCGCTTACATAAAACAGCGATTTTTGTTTGGCTTTGCAGCTGGCCGAGTCAATCAATGAATGGTTACGGGGAATTGGCCAAGTTAATTACGAGTTTGGCCAATAAGTGAATTCCACCGCTACCGCGCTGTGTTCACTGTTCGAGTGCGACCTCAAAAATAAAATTGTGAGCCCCATCACGTACATTTCTATTTTACTCTGTCTGTCTCTGTTTTTTTGTCTCTCCCTGTCTCTCTCTCTCTCGCCACTTTACTGAGCCAACACAGCCGAGCCCCCTTTTTGACTTCTTTTGACTAAGCTTTCTTTTTGCCTCTGTTTTTGCTCTTTTCATTACCCATTAACTTAACAAGCGGG
Organism: Drosophila subpulchrella; assembly: GCF_014743375.2. Classification (NCBI taxonomy): domain Eukaryota; kingdom Metazoa; phylum Arthropoda; class Insecta; order Diptera; family Drosophilidae; genus Drosophila; species Drosophila subpulchrella. The sequence goes on from NC_050609.1 coordinate 16,305,990, forward strand.
TAAGTTAGACTCGGAAGGTCTAAATTATATATTCTTCTATCATAACATGATAAAACAAGGAAGAACGCTATAGTCGAGTACCTCGACTATCAGATACCCGTTACTCAGCTAAAGGGACCAAAGGAAAATGGAGATATGCAAGCAGCAAATGCGCCACCTACCGGCGGTAGACAGATTTAAGCGTTGTGGACGTTAGAGTGGGCGTGGGAAAGTTTTTTTTTAATCAATCGATAGGTATTGACGAGACCAATACATTTCAGTTAAAATTTTTTATCTAGCACGAAAATTGTGGGCACCACAGGCTTGGGCGGTTTGTAGGCGTTAGAGTGGGCGTGGCAAACTTTTTTTTAAACCAATCGATAGGTATTCAAGAGACCAATACATTTCAGTTAAAATTTTTTATCTAGCATAAAAATTGTGGGCGCCACAGATTTGGGCGGCTTGTGGGCGTTAGAGTGGGCGTGGCATATTCGCGTAACAAACTTGCGCTGCGCTCAAGCCTACCGAATCTAAATCTGAAATCCCGTTTCTTTATCTTTAATATTTTCCGAGATATCTGCGTTCATATTTACGATTTTTTGAAGTTTGTGGGCGGCTTGTGGGCGTTTAAGTGGGCGTGGCAAACTTTTTTTTAGGTCAATCGGTAGGTATTGATTAGAAGGATACATTTCAGTTAAAATTTTTGTTCTAGCATCAAAACTGTAGAAGCCACAGTTTTGGGCGGTTTGTGGGCGTTAGAGTGGGCGTGGCACTCTTCTGAAACAAACTTGCGCTGCGCAGGAATCTCAGGAATCTGCGTGCCTAATCCTAGTATTGTAGCTCTTATAGTTTCCGAGATCTCAGCGTTCATACGGACAGACGGACAGACGGACAGACGGACAGACGGACAGACGGACATGGCTAGATCGACTCGGCTAGTGATCCTGATCAAGAATATATATACTTTATGGGGTCGGAAACGCTTCCTTCTGCCTGTTACATACTTTCCGACGAATCTAGTATACCCTTTTACTCTACGAGTAACGGGTATAAATATTAGTGAAAGAAGTTTAGCAATCCAAATTTTTAAAAATACTGTTTAAATATTAAAAACGAGGTAAAAGTATGCTACAAATATTTAACTTGCGTTCTAAGGAAACCTCAATTAAAGGTTCTTAAAGTTTATATATTTATTTAAGAACATGCGTTATTATGATACATACTCGTCAAGAAATATCGGGTACCTCTTTGTCTGAGTCGAACCCGTATTTATTTACCTTTCAGTTTGTTTAAGTTTCCTTTTTTCTTTCGGTTTCTGTTTGCATGCCTGAGTGTTGACTGGGTGTACCTGTTATAATGGTAGTATGGCTCGTTGCAGTGGCCACATTCTTAGCCAAGTTGAAATAAGACTTGTTATGGACTTACTTTAATAGTATACACATTCGCAGGCAAATGTTTAAGCCTGCGATAACGGGTGTTCAAATTAGATAATTTTATACAATTGTTATCAACATCTTTTGTTGCTTAATTAAAATAAATGCCCAATTAGGTTTATTATCATCTCATTTGCAAATATCAGAGGTGGAAGAATGTGAAACGAAATTCGTGGCTAATAACCAGTTTAAAATATACAAGACCAAAATTACCGAAATCAATTTGCATGTTTTCGGAGCTAATATAATGAACCGGCTGCTTGATCACCACCGAGCACCCTGTTTGTAAAGCCAATAAAATGGCAAAATTGCAAAAAATTGGATTACGCAAATCCGTTATGCTCCGCTAGAATTTCGCCCCAGGCGGCAGGCAATTGCACTTGATTAGTGCTGCATAAGTCGGTTTGAACTGATAACAATCGGTAGTATGTAACTCTATAGAAGTGACCTTGCCCCCAGAAACTAGCACGTTTTCATTACAATATATAAGATGTGCAATATATAAATATTACAATCCAATTGCGCAGCATAACTGACGATGAGCTTCCGAAATCATAGAAAAGGTGCAGCTATCTTTTAGTACTTAACAGAGGCGGCAACAACAGCTCGATAACAGACCTCTGTAAACCTCCTTATATAAGACCCGGCGAAACCCAAGCAATTTTTTCAGTTTCCCTCGAAGCGTTGACGTGTATATACGAATCTCGGTTTTTGTTTGTTTCGGTTCGTTGGTTTCGTTTGCCATTAGTTGTGAGTCTTAAAGGACATTAAGAAGGTGACATCATGCCGCCCACTATCACAGACAGTCAGACGCACGATTTCAAAGCCCACTACGATTGCGCCCACAGGACCTCGCTGCAGGACGATGAGACAGATGATGCCCATGTGAAGAAGATTACGCGGTAAGGACGCTAAAACCGGTTTTCGTCCTGCAGCTGCTTCTCAAGGGATCAGGGGTTGTTGTTCTAGAAATTTCTGTTTAGTAAAAACGAATGTTGTTTTTAATGTTTTTAATTTTCTATTATAAGATTATAAAGGTAACCCTTATATTTTTAGCAAAAATAGGCTCAGTTTTATTTTGAGTATACTTTTCATTTGATCCGGTTTTTCTTTCATATTTATTCATATTTAATAGTGAGTTTTGCTTAATCAGCCGTACATAATAATCGTATGTTTGTCGGTGGCATAACAAAATATTGTATACCTATTTCCCTTATCAATCAAGGTCAAGACTATACCGGGGTTTTTTTTTATTTGCCTATGCTCACATCATAGCATTTTGCTTTTTGTTTTGCTTCCACTTCTAACATGTTTTTTTCAATTTGCCATTTGACGCACTTGATAAAGACTATAGAAAGTACTATAGAAATTTAGGCCCCCTGGGAGGTCTCTGTAGACAATATTGATTAGAAAGGCCAAACTAACAGCTGAAATTTAAAGCCGGTAAACAAAATACGCTGTGTGCTTACTCATGATTGTGCTACAAAATAAATATAAACCATGATATTAAAGAAACTGAGTTAGTTAAAGAATTTTTCCAGTAAATCTTTTTAATTTCAATTTAAGTAAGAATGACTGAGAATGAAAAATGAATAATAACATATAAGTACGCACAAGATACAGTGAAGGGAATTCCGGCAATGACGAATTTTGTCCTGCCCAATTATTGATTAAACTTTTTTGGGGGCTTGTTCGTGCAGCTATATTTCTGGGAAATTCTTAGATAACCTTATCTTTCAACAGAAAGCGACAATTTTTAAGTGGGCTATACTGTGTACACTTGTCAGCTGAAAGTAATTAACTCAATCGTTTTCTTGAACCGAACGTGGGCGTAAATTAATGGGAACCGCAGCTGGTGTTTAGCATAAAGTCGACCAGTTTTTTAATTAAATGGGATTTTTTTTTATTACAGGTACTCCGATGGCACCGTCAAATTGCGCAACTCAAACATTGAGCTCATGGACCAGGACATCCTATATCATCTGGCGTTGGGCAGCGAGAGCCACGACCTGCAGGAGATGTTTGGCGATGTTAAGGTGAGTGGCTTAAACACCGGTCTTTTAAATTATTCATTATCTGAACTCGTCAAGTGGTTGAGACTAGACCCAGGCCTTGACCAGGCCTGATTGTTATCAAATCAAGTGGAGCAATTAAGTTAATTATACGCCTAGTCAGTCTGATTTATAAACTTAACGAACTCTGATAACAACACTGCAAAGATCTGTACTTGTAAAGTAACGACATTTTTAGATTTCATTATCAACCTATAATCTGAAATATGAGGCAGGGTATTCCCCTTGATTAGCAAGCTTATGTAATGATTTGTGAATTCTTCGACAGTTTGCCTGCATGGGTGGAACACCCAAGCGCATGGAGAACTTTGCCCACTTCATCATGAACGAGATTGGATACAAGTTGCCAGCTGGCACCCAACTGCAGGACATCAGTGCCTATTCGTACCGCTACTCGATGTACAAAGTTGGACCCGTTCTGTGTGTCAGTCACGGCATGGGAACGCCCTCGGTCAGCATCCTGATGCACGAGATGATCAAGCTTATGTACCACGCCAAGTGCAAGGACCCCGTCTTCATCAGAATAGGCACCTGTGGAGGAATAGGTGTCGACGGTGGTACCGTCATCATCACCGAGGACGCCCTCGATGGTCAGCTGCGAAATTCCCATGAATTTGTAAGTATTAAGTATTACGACCACAAAGGTCCAAAGTTTTTCAAATACAGCGATCAATATATGGATATTACACGAATTATAAATAAGATAGAACGCTACAGTCGAGTGCCTGGACCATCAGATACCCGTTCCTCAGCCAAACCATATTAAAATAAATTCCATGGCATATCTTTCGGCGCAGCTTCTAAAGGGTTGCGCCACCTAGGGTATGGTAGAGGTATTACTAACCATGTAAGCCAATTTTTAAATATTAGCTAGGATATCATACATTTTTAAATAATATTCCAATTGTTATGGTTTTTGGAATATATAAAGGTACTGATCAATAAAATAAGACATGTCCTAGGGCGTTTTATGGGCTCTAATGTCAAAAAATCTTATAAACCTTAACAAGTTCTAAAAATGTATTTCCTATTTTACAGACCATTCTGGGCGAGACCATCCATCGCCCTGCCAAGCTGGACAAGAAGCTGGCCCGCGAGCTAAAGTCCCTGTCCAGCGCCGACGATCCATACGATACCATTATTGGCAAGACGCTGTGCACCAACGACTTTTACGAGGGTCAGGGTCGCTTGGACGGGGCTTTCTGCGAGTTCAGCGAGAACGACAAGATGGCCTACCTGGAGAAGCTGCGCGAGAACGGGGTGGTCAATATCGAAATGGAGAGTACCATTTTCGCGGCTCTGACCCACCATGCCGGGATCAAGGCAGCGGTGGTTTGTGTGGCCCTGCTGAACCGCCTGAATGGGGATCAGGTCAACGCCCCCAAGGAGGTCATGCACGAGTGGCAGCAGGTGGGTGACCCAAAATAAGTCCTTCTATTTAAGAATACCTACTTAAAGATATATTTTTTCCTGCCACAGCGCCCTCAGATCCTCGTGTCGCGCTATATTCGCAAGGTGCTTACACATAATGGGCAGCTAAAGAACCTCTTTGGGCACCAGGGATCCATCAAGTCGCCCCGACGCTTCAAGCTCGTCCAGCAAGAGTCTCAGGCCCACGAGTAATCAGTGGGTCACATCGCCAGGTTCATTTAATTATTACTTCTTACTATATGTACGTTCCAGTATACAATGGTGTTACAACATTCCCTAGTTTAGCTCTGATTAAGTTCCTAGCTTTATTTCTGTGTATATCGCCCTCAACCTCGTTAGATAATTTAAACCCGATCATATTGTACGTAAATTCATTGAACTGCTAAACGCCGACATATGTTACCACAAATCTTATATATATGTATACCCATAATATTTAAAAACGGTATCACTGAATGTGATGTTCAAAGGTTATCAGAAATAAACGCTTTTGAGATCACAAAAGAAAAAACGAATATAGAAATAAAATAAATTGTTAATTGTTATGTTGCATATTTTAAATGGGGCTACTCAATAAGAAAAGGTTCAACAATAATAAACACTCTTAAAATAACTATTTATTGCTACATTTCTGTTTAATAACTTATTCTCCTATATTGTATTGGAATTCCTAAAGATTTGTTAAATGTACACGTTGATTAGTGTTGCTACCGTAAACTCGACTCAAAAGCAAAACCAACAGCACATAATCTTTCTCTGTCTAGTTATATCCAAATTAATTAAAACAATATGAAGAAGAATACAAATGCTGAAGATGACATCAACATATTATTACGGATAGCACATGAAAAATATACAAGTTATATTGTAAAAACGAAATTTATGAAAAATATTTCAACGGTATATTAAAAACAAATTGTAATTAAATTATACAAACAACCTATTGAGATGTTTATCTTTTTGGGAGAAGATTTACCGGAGTGGGTTTTTATAAGTCTACCAATTTTACGTTGTATAGTGTTAAAGGTCGTTGTGGAAAATGTTTGAACAGCTTGTGAAATACTCTCCGTATACTGTAACGACGTCATAATATTTCTGGATCTGTGAACCGTCTGTCTGTATCAGATCGCTGGAACGTTTGGGATCGATCCGGAATGATCATCCCTGCCCAGTTCCATTTTCAACACGATCGTCACAATAGTGTGCCAGCACTCAAAGCGAACGGACACACCTCCTTAGTCGTACGTTGGCACTACACACGAAAAAAAGATATTTCTTATGTTCTGTTCAAATATGAAGACTACAAATATTTCTTATTTTTAAACATAGTAAGATTTATATCATATATTCGAGAAAACTTAAAATAAGATTTTATTTGAATAGATATATATAGATTGCCAATTTTCTGGCAACATACAGACGCGGTGTCGGCAACAAACAAAATCATTAGATAGCTTGAAGTCCAGCCAGAGTATATACAAATTTTGTTGTCTTCAAATTTTGAACGTTTTTTAAAAGAAATTACCAAGGAAAGTTTTCAAAATGTCGAATAGGTGAGTATAAGCGGATCACAACATTTATAAAATATTGCATTTATATGTAATAACAGCATGGTTAGATTGGCCAATCCCCATTTGGATACCATGGCATCGGATTTTTTGTACCACTTGGATATTAATGTGGCGAATACCCAAGATACTAGTGATATTCAGCAGAGATTCGGCGATGTCAGGGTGAGAAAATGATAAGTAAGTCAGTTGTATTCGTCTGATTGGGGACTTTTTCAGGTGGTCTGCACGGGTGGAACTGCATCTCGAATGCGGCAGTTGGCTCTTTACATGCGAAAGGTATTGGGAGTGTCAGACCCGAGTGATCCGGTGGATTTGTGCGAGCGTGGGAGTCGCTATGCCATGTACAAGGTGGGTCCGGTACTATGCGTAAGTCACGGGGTTGGATCCTCCACCTTTAGCGTTGTGCTTCACGAGCTGCTCAAGCTGGTCAAGTACGCCTGCTGCCAGGATCCCATCTTTCTGCGCATCGGCACCTGCGGAGGACTGGGAGTGCCACCTGGCACAGTGGTGGTCACCAAGGATGCATTTAATGGTCTGCTGCGCAACGAACATGAGATCGTAGGTAACAAATTAACAAATTTTGAGGACTACATATAAATCACTTCTGTTTTATCAGGCTATTCTTGGAAAACGTGTGGTACGACCAGCTCAGTTTTCTGAAGACGTGATCAAAAATATAATGGAATATGGTGCCGATCCTCATGACGGTTTTCAGACCATAAGTGCCAACACAATGGGAACAGACTGCTTTTACGAGGGTAAGTGATGCTGTGTTCTCAAGCCAGTGATGCCCAATGAGAAGGTTTTTGACCCAGGTCAGGGCCGCACGGACGGAGCTATATGCGAATACACTGAGAAGGACAAGATGGACTTCCTGCAGAAGTGTCATGATCTTGGAATCCGAAACATCGAGATGGAGGCTAGCATGTTTGCCTCAGTAACCAAAAAAGTGGGAGTCAAGGCCGGGGATGTTTGTGTGACCGTGGTGAATCGCCTTGAAGGAGATCAGGTAATGGAAATTCCAAAAATATATTTACCATCCTATATATACCATTTCTCTACAGGTTACCGTCACCATGGATCAGAAGCACGAATTCGAACAAAGACCCTTCCTGGTGGTTGGCCGTTATATTAAGAAAATACTCTCCCAGAATCTTTAAAAATAAATAGTCGCTTGATTTAAAAAAAGATCGGGTAAAATGTTAGGATAGGTAGTGAAATGCTAGATGTTCATTGGAGACCGCTCAGCAACTTTTAATAAGGAAAATCGGTTTTAAATAAAAGAATGATTTTTGTTTTGATTGTGGTTTATTGAGTGTATCTTTATTCTCTACAACAGAAATGGTCAAGCCATAGATTGCGCAGGTAAGCTGTCGGCTAAGCCGGCAGCGGGGCAGTTGTTACTTATAAATAAGCCGCTTATAAGCGGCTCATATACAAGGGTGGTCAAAAGTATTTTCACAAAACAAAAGTTAAATATACTCATAATTTGAACTTACATCTTGTTAACTTTGGCATCAATGGAAAGGTAATTAAAATGCCGTTTAAATGATACAATACATTTCTTAACCCATTCAGTACTTATTGAAAAGAACGAACAAAAATAATAGTAACTGCAAAAAGAATTTTTCAAAAATCATTTTGCTTATATTTTTTATGATTTTTTGAAAAAGTTTAAAAACGTGAATTTGAGCCATATTTTTCTCTTTTTTATACAAATTTTTTTCGACATTGTCACCTTAAAAAAATCATAAAAAATAAGGAATGGAAAATGAAATAAACTAGATTTATCTAAATAATATTAATATTTTCAGTGTAATTTATACTCCTTATATAACGGGAACTTTCAGAATAAAAAGTTAGGAATTGTTAGATTTTTAATCCAAAATATGACCATTGTGAGAACTTTTTCAGCACGAACGTTCTTAAATGGTAAGCATAAAATCGTTCTTAAATCAAGGCTGTTTGTACTTCATTTTGGCACGGTTTTTTTCTAAGTGTAGGACTTCGCTCAATGATAAAACGGCTGTGTTTCTCTTTCTTACAGCGCAGTACACTGCTTATCCACCTTTATAACGAAAAATGGTTATACATTTGTTTCAATAAATAAAGTGCACAAACGAAAAAAACTGTAAAGTCTTTCTGACTTCCACTTTTTTTAAATGATATGACTATCTAAGGTCATCAGGTTTTGGAAAGGTCAGTAGTACATTGTGCTCGAATTGAAAAAATTCGTTCTTAAAAACCGTATAAGTAGAAATGTTCTTACTTTGATCTGAATGACCTTGATTGAAGAACAAAATGATAGGAACTAACAAAGTGAAATGAGTTGATTTCGTTCCATTTTCAAGTTGATTTTTGACTTAATTTAAAAACATATTTGTATCAAATGGTATAAAAATAAGTTTTTTGTTCTGTTTTCCAGAACGTTTTGGTATCAATATAATAACATTTTGTGATTTATTTTATTTAAATTTGCGATCAAAAGTAGAACATTTTAAACTTATTTTAAAAGAAAAAATTATTTAAATTGAATACCCTTCCTATTAAAACGCAAAAATAAGTTTATTTAGTTTATAACAGTTTCATATTTTTATTAAACTGGTGAAAGCTTTTTTTGATTTCTTCAGTACTCTTGAGTGATTACTTGATTACACTGTACATTATATACCAGATAGCTGCAACGACGTCGACCCAGTTGCATTGACGATCGCAAAAATATTGTACAGCTAAGTTTTTGCCCTGCACTCGGAGTGAAAAGATCGCGCGCCTTTTCAGTAAAGAGGTACAACATAACAAAGAAAAATATAAAAGTGTATTTTGTACTATAGATGGCTGCATATACACGACACACCCCAGTGGCGGATCCAGAACTTGGTTCTGAGACATATAAGTAAAATTTGTTAAGGAGAAATCAAAAATGTTTGAATAAAATACATATTACGTACATAGTCGAGTGGGGGGATCTTCCCCCCATTCATTCAGATAACTAAAAAGCACATATTTGCAATATATGGGTATATTCTTATTCATTTTTTTCTACAGACTAAAAATAAGATTTTACAAAGATGTGGTTAAACCTAACAAATCTTTCTAGGCCAATCATAGGAATGCTTAGAATTAAATCTCGCAAAAAATTTTGTTTAAGTTAATACTATCAGACTTCAATTCTTGCTTTAAATAAAGTACCAAGGAATCAGCTCAAAATGTCGAAAATGTAAGTACAAGCCGCTGTAAAGTTAAAAAACTATTTTAATAAAATATATTCAGTATTCCAAAATTGGCCAATCCCAATTTGGATACGATGCCATCGGACTTTTTGTACCACTTGGATATTAATGTGGCAAATACCCAGGATACTAGTGATATTCAGCAGAGATTTGGCGACGTGAGGGTGAGAAAATGATAATTAAATCAATTGTATTCGTCTGATTGGGGACTTTTTCAGGTGGTCTGCACGGGTGGAACTGCATCTCGAATGCGGGAGCTGGCTTTATACATGCGAAAGGTATTGGGAGTGTCAGACCCGAGTGATCCGGTGGATTTGTGCGAGCGTGGGAGACGCTATGCCATGTACAAGGTGGGTCCGGTACTATGCGTAAGTCACGGGGTTGGATCCTCCACCTTTAGCGTTGTGCTTCACGAGCTGCTCAAGCTGGTCAAGTACGCCTGCTGCCAGGATCCCATCTTTCTGCGCATCGGCACCTGCGGAGGACTGGGAGTGCCACCTGGCACAGTGGTGGTCACCAAGGATGCATTTAATGGTCTGCTGCGCAACGAACATGAGATCGTTGGTAATAAACTAACAAATTTTGAAGACTACATATAAATCCCTTCTGTTTTATCAGGCTATTCTTGGAAAACGTGTGGTACGACCAGCTCAGTTTTCTGAAGACGTGATCAAAAAGATAATGGAATATGGTGCCGATCCTCATGACGGTTTTCAGACCATAAGTGCCAACACAATGGGGACAGATTGCTTTTACGAGGGTAAGTGATACTGTGTTCTCAAACCAGAGATGCCCAATGAGAAGGCTTTTGACCCAGGTCAGGGCCGCACCGACGGAGCTATATGCGAGTACACTGAGAAGGACAAGATGGACTTCCTGCAGAAGTGCCATGATCTGGGAATTCGAAACATCGAGATGGAGGCTAGCATGTTTGCCTCAGTAACCAAAAAAGTGGGAGTCAAGGCCGGGGATGTTTGTGTGACCCTGGTGAATCGCCTTGAAGGGGATCAGGTAAGGGAAAATGTAAATATTGTGGCAGGCTAAAACCCTTTTCTCCCCAGGTCACTATCACAATGGACCAGAAGCACGAATTCGAGCAGCGGCCCTTCCTGGTGGTTGGCCGCTATGTTAAGAAATTACTGCAGCAGTGACTCTGCCATCATTTATTTGTACTTATACACACATTTACAGTCATAATAAAGCCCTGGCTGCATTTACCTTGTGCTATTCCAGCTAACCAGGGATGACCTTTAAATCTCCTGGATTAGCAGCTTATTGTTAGTGTTGATGTTGTCCTGGGGCAAACGCAAAATTGACTCTTGTGGGGTTGGCGGAAGTGGGGGCTTCTCGGGAGCTCCGCCCTTGGGAGCCTGGAACTTATTGCCCAAGGCCTCGGCGGCTGAAACTAGTTTGCTTTTAACCATGCGATTTGGTTTAATTAACTCGGCTAGATCGTAATCCTTAGGGGCTGGAGCACTTGCAGTTTTAGCCAGCTGTTTCTTGGACTCGGAAGTCTTCAGTTTGGGCGGATCTAGCTCCTCAATCATCAAACGTGTGGCACTGGCAGGAGCCACCTCGCCCAGCAGAGAAGTTAGCTTCTCCACGGACTTCTTGGCAGTCACATTATCTGGCTCCAGTTCTAGTATTTTTTTGTACACTGACAGGGACTAAGAGAGGGTAACTCTTTTAGTTTATATTTAAAAGGGAAATGTTAGGTACAAGTATCACCTCAAGTTGTTTTCCATTGGCATCAAGAGCATCTGCCAGGCGAAGATGGGCCTTGACATTTTTTGGGTCCAGCTGCAAACAAGCCTGACAATCAGATATGGCTGAAAAGTACTTCTTTAATTTGATATCTGTCAGGAAGGAGATAATAATTGATTTATTATTTCGGGTTTTAATAATATGATTAACCACTTACGTGATACAGCGCGATTGTTATAAGCATGTACTGCGTTTTCAGGATCATAAAGAATTGCACAGTTGTATTCTTCAATGGCATTATCAAATTCCTTGGCTTTGAAGCACTCATTTCCTTTTAGACGGTGTCTTTAGGAAAAAAGTATATTTAAGCGATATGATAAGAAACACTTTAATAACTACCTCTCTGCGAATTGTTCCCTCTCCAGTTGGCTTAGGTTCTTCAACTGTGTTTGAAGACGTTCATACAGGGAGGCCTTTTCGTTTTTCAACTCATCCTCGGTATCCAATTTCCGGTGACTAGAAACCATCTGCTCGGCCAGCTCCTTGCTGCGTTCCTCATCCAGATCCATGCGCAGGATTTCCTCATCGGGATCGTACTTATCCCATTTACGGTAATCCGTTGATTTAATCCTATTATCTTTGATCGTAGCCTTGGTCGACGAGGGTGCCTTTGCCGCAGGCTTTGAGGTCTCAGTTTTCTGTTTTTCCAAATCGATTTTGGAAAGTTTGCGTACCGAGGGAAGATCCAACTTCTGTTTAGATTTCTTCAGCTCGTTTAAAGCACTGTCCTTCGATTTAACAGCCTCAGTCCAATCCTTAAATTGTCTCATAAAGTCAATGCCTATTTCAAAGAGAGATTAAAAAAACCTACCAGGATGGGTTTGAGTTCATTTTTGTCCAAGACATTACTGTGCTTAATCTGTTCCTCGTAGCGAAATAATCTACTATCTGGTTTCAGTTCTTTAAGCTTCTCCTCCGAACATCGCAACAAATCAGGGTAAAATCCTTCTTGGCCCGACCGCAGGATTTGCACAATCTTCTCCATTTCCCGACCATTTGTACACTTTTCCACGTAGGCAAAGTCCAAATGGTGCAAGGGTATATTATATTTCTCCAATAAAGATTTCTTATTGTCGTTTTCCATTATTTCGGCTTTGCTCTATGAAATAAATATATAACAACTGCTTGAGGTTTTCTAATTTTTCTTGTGTATATCGATCAAGCAAAAAAATGCCGGCCTGCTAGGCAACAAAAGTATGAATTTTTTACAGGTCGTTGATATGAGAGGGAATTTATGAAAGAAAAACCTTGGTATGGCCCTCAAAATTATGATAAGATTAAAAAAGTCGTTTTGGTCTTTATATAGTTGATTATGACTCAAAAAAAATATGTGCATTTGTGCAACGATATGGCAAACGAAATCACATTTCGAAACTGCGTTGTTTCTAAACTGGTCTTTTCTTTGTTACTTATTCTTATTTCTTATTGACTTGGCATCAACACCGACAAAAACCCTACCTAAAATAACAAAAACGTTTCCTTTTTCTGTATCGTATTTCCTTATTTCACTCCTAGTTTTATAATACATAATCCACACGGTGGCGCTAGCCCGCCAAATAAATCTTGCCCCGAATTATTTGGAATGGAATGAAATTTAATTACAAAAGAAAAGAAATAATACACAACCCAATAGTTTCCCTTTCTACCACCCACCCCTCAAAAAACCACCCTAGAACAACAAAAAGTGTACCCGCAGCAGAAAAGTGTGTTTTAGCAGCAGGCATCGTATCAAGGTTCTATGGTGTAATGGTTAGCACTCTGGACTTTGAATCCAGCGATCCGAGTTCAAATCTCGGTAGAACCTGCATCTCAAATTCTTTTTTGTTTTTTTTTTATATGTTTTATAATAAGAAACCATTTTTATAATAACTTATTTCATAAAAACATAATCTTTTCAAATTATCTCAGCCAAAATCATGGTTTTCGTCCATTTTGTTGTGCTAGAGGTTGATATTTTGTTTTGCGTCAGCCTGACAACGCGGTTCTATGGTGTAATGGTTAGCACTCTGGACTTTGAATCCAGCGATCCGAGTTCAAATCTCGGTAGAACCTACAATTTTTTTTTTTTTAATTTTTTACCTAATTTAAAAATATGTTTAAGCAAATAAAACTAACAACTTAATGGCGATTCAAAATAAATAATACACTTTTTATGGAAAATAACATTTGTTTATTTGGTCAGTTCTAGTTTTTTTTAAGTCCATTTTGTTTAATTTGAAGGCCACAAATAATATTGTATATTTGGCGCTTAGCTTCAATTAGCAAATCATCATTCAAGACGGCCAACTCTTTTGTTACAAACTTACTGAAGTCTTCAGCCGCTTTTAGTTTTTCCAAAGGGGGCGATGCCAATGGCTTGATCGCTTCCTCTTGGTCCAATATCTCAATAGACACTTGGCAGTGCCTCGGATCAGATTCAACCATGGAAAATTCTATGCTGGATTCGGGAGAGCTGGGCCGAGTACTACCGTCGAATTGATTGACAACAGAGTCGTTCGAGTTCGAGGGATTGGTAGATATTACCGGTTCTGGCTCAATACTAACGTCTACTTGTTTGACGACAGGGTCGGTAGAGTTCGGGGGATTGCTACAGGTCTCGGGTTCTGTTTCTTTTGGTTCCATTTCCTTAAACCACTCTGAGTCTTCTTCGGAACTACTGCTTTCAGAAGAATTTTGAAGCTTTTTAAAATCTATAGGACTCAGGATCCGAGATATTTTGGAATAATGAATCCACTCGGATTTGTCTCCCACAGTATGTTGATGAGTTCTGCAATGGTTCCCGATAAATTATAGAAATTCAATTGGATTTGATGGCTATTACCTGAAGGAGCGCGTAAGTGATTCCACTTTGGACTTTATATCGTTTGGTGATATATCAATACCAAGCTCCTGAAGCTCACGATGCATATCCTTGTAAACATCCATTTTTGTCCTATCGCTTTGTAAATCAGCTGCAAACTTTGCCCAGACATCAACGAATCGGCTTTCGTCCTCCGACCGCCAAACTCTTCGAGACTTGACTCGGACGTTGCTGGTGTTACTGAATCTTCGCCTTACCCTCTTGGGCTTAGGGTTTTCCTCGTCGCTAAAAAGGTGCACCGAACTTTCGTCCAGAAAAACACTGTTAAATTTTCCTTCTATAAGAAAGTGAATATCATTATGAGAACTTAATATTGAAAAGATTTAAAAGTTTTCGAACCATATTCGCTCTGGGTTTGTGAGCCTTCGTCCATATAAACAGAGGAACGAGTGGTGCCTTAAAAAATAGTACAAGATCTTGGTTAGTTGGAGTGATATAAAGGGATTGCGAAACTTCTTACGAGAGGTTTTTGGTGGCTGCGTATAGTCCTTCCATTCCGTATCCTTGGTCTCTTTGTTAGTACCGGCTACTATGAGTGCCATCGTGTCAAAGTGTTTCCAGATAGTAGATTGGTCTTCGTTGTCCGAGTACAACAAGCTGAAATCTTGGAATTAATCAAGCCGATTCTCAATTTGACATAACTATACTGACGAGTAATATTTTCGCTTTAATGTCTCCATTTTCGACTTGATTCCTTGAGCGTTGATTTCTAAGCCAACTTCCCGATAGTACAGTTCCAGCTCCGAGTAGATGTAAGTCAGTTTCCTGCCGGTTGCAAAAAGATGCAAGTTGTGCAACCAGATATCGATGAATCTGTCCTCCTCGGATGGCGTCCACTTCCGCCTGGAGAGCACTAGATGGAAATATGTAGTTTAAGTACAGTTCAGATAGTAAAACATCCGTAAAACACATGTTGTCCCAAGATCAAAAATGGTCTTATATCTATCCAGACTCTTGGTTATTGGTCTGATGTAAGTATTACTGTTAATTAAATGTAGTTTTATAAATTTAATAAGTGTTTACTTACTTTTAATGGAAAATTGTAGGTTTGTTTACGATTTAAAATTATTTTTTTGATAGTAAGACCGTGCTTTGATAGGCAAAAAACCCATGAAAACATTGCATAGGGTTGCCATCAAGTTTAAAAATTATCTAAATGCCCCCAAATATGTATTTTTAGTGGTCTTAAGAATTTGTTGTAACTGAAATAATAAAACGAACAAATTAGCTTTTAAAAAAGTTCAACGAGGAATATATAGCACATTTTTTAAGGTCCCAGTTCAGTATGACCGCAGTAGGCAATCCTGAAAATACAATATGGCTGTCAAACTAGGGACACATCAACTGTGGCATTCAAATTCTTCTACCGCCAAATTCAAAACTCTGCTGGAAAACAATACCCAAATAAAAAAGATAGTTTTGAATAAAATTACGTAAATACATTTTTATTTAAATGTTAAGTGTAAGCTTTAAAACTTATTTACATGGTTGTGCAGCAGCGATACAAGAAATTCCGTGTGGGGCTTTACAAAATACATAATAGGTACTCGTTTATTAATAAATATATTTGTGTGTATGTGTGTGTACCACCTTGCTCAAGCAAACATTTTAAACCATGCATTAAGGACACTCAGTTTCAATATTCTAAGCCCGAAGCTTAACCTCCTTCCGTTTACTTCCCATGGCCATTAAACATCTTGATTGGATCGACTACAAAATAGATTTTTGGTTCTCTTAGTGCTAGATTGATACACTTAGGATCTAAGGTGCGAACATAAAGTACCTGACAATCATACGTATGGGTAATACAGATTTTACACAAGCAGCATTAGATATTTTGTGGCAGATATATTGTATTGGGTTTTAAAACTGATGCCTAAAGTGATGAATGAGAGTTATTCGATCTATGTATTTTCCGGTCTCTTTCTATTTTTTAATAGGAACGTTGCAGAGCAAGCCAAGAAGCAGAAGAAGCGCGACTTACAAATAAATAAATATACAATTGCAAAAAGTAATCGGTTACCTAAATTATGCTGGCTAACTTACACGTTTATATCACTTTTCGCAAATAATTCGTTTCATTAAAAATAATTTGAGGCCCTTGCACGAATACAAATAAGGGTAACTAAATCGCGTTTTTTGGTTGAAATCAATTTGAATTCTCTGTCCCCCATTCCCAATGTGGATCATCTAGAAGATGTTGATCTGGAACTCGCTGACGATGCCCTCGAGGAAGTTCTTGAGGCTGTGGTAAGAGTGGCTGCGCCAGTAGATATTATTGTTGACCTGCTCCAGGGCCAAATCGATGGCCGATTCCACGGCCTTCAGTCCCAATTTGCGGCAGGTGGCGGCCAAGTCCAGGAGTTGGTGCTTGTGGTAGTCCTTGTTCATGTAGATGGTCAGCGACTTGATCATCTCGGACAGAGTGGAGAAGCCATCGCCATAGCTGTTGGGTAACATCCCTTAGTTCATGTATTCATAATATCATTATTTAAAACTTACTATTCGGCAATCTCCTTAATGTTGCTCTGCAGGAAGTCAAAGGCTATCTCATGACCAATGGCATTGGAGGCCACTGCCCGGAAGGCCAAGGCTCCATCTTGTTTCAGTATGCCTGATGTGGGATTGATGGTCATGTTGAGGTACCTATGAGATGGTTTGGCATACATTAATCCTCTATCTTTGGAATTTGGTTAGTTAAGAACTCACTTGGACAGCAGCCAGGGTTTGGTGGTGCAGCCCAGCGAGGTCAGTATCTCCTCCTTTTCCGAAGCACTCGTGGTGGACTTGTACTGCTTGTAGGCGAAGTACCATTCCGGTGAAGAGCCCTCCGTCAGAGATGTGCAGTAAATGACAGACTTGAGATTTGGCTTTATGCTAGGGGTTAAAAAATAAAATTTAACAGGAGTTTGTTTATATTTCTTTGGTATACAAAACTTACGGATTCTTTTTGGCATCGCGCATCCACTCGCGGAACTTCATCTGGGCCACTTGGGTGCAGCGATCGTAGTTAAATTTGCAGGCAAAGTAGGCCACCAAAGCGCGGTGTTTCAGTTGCAAATGGGACTCATTGTCCGGCTCATTCAGACCATAATGATCGAAGGCGGGACGTACAATGAACTTCATGAAGGCCTGTTAAAAAGAAAAATAAAATAGGTAACTCTAAGAGGTACAAGTCTTTATAATATCCTACCCTGAAGGTCTCGTAGGCAGGCTCCCTCTTGAGGTTGTAAATGAGATAGTTGAGACCAGGTTTGGCGGCACTCCAAAGCAACTCATCATCCACAGAAGTGAACAGCTCCATAAGGAAGGTTAATCTGTAAGCATCCATGGTGATTAAGACGTTTTTCATATAATATGTTAACATTTTATGAACTCACGGTATATCATAGGTGAGGTACTCCGCCTGCGACAGATGCAGTGCATCATCCAGCAACTGGGCTCTTGTGATCCTGGGCAGAGTGCTAAAGTTCTTCTTGAGCGCCAGCCAGGAGGTCATATCGTAGTTGACTCGATAGTAGCCCTGACGGTTGAGATTCAGATAGATCACGTTATCGCTGTTGCTGTTGTGCTTGAAGACATTGCCCACGATGAGCTCTCCCTCATCTTGGCTCCTCATCCAATGGGATGGTATATTGTCACCCTTGCGCAGCTCATCGGTTTCGAAGGTGATGGGTATGAACCAGCTGCTCTGGTCCGCTGGATTCTTTGAGGGCAGCAGGTAGCGCTGCTGGGTCAGGATGAGATCAGCACCACGTCGCTCCACATTGACCACCGGATAACCTGGCTGGGTGATCCACGAGTCCATGATCTGCTTTACAGTCAAATCCTTGGGCAAAGTGCCCTGCTCTTGACCATGGTGGGTGAGTATGGCCCACAGCTCATCGCGGTCCATATTCCCGTAGGCGAACTTCTTGAGCAGATCCCGAGTGGCCGCGCGGAAGGCCACGTCGCCCACAATCGAATTGAGCATGCGCAGCAGGATGGTGCCCTTGGAGTAGCTAATTGGATCGAAGATGCGCCTCACATCGTTGGTGGAGCGCACATCGAAGGATATGGCATGCGAGGTGTTATCGGCATCGTGCTCCATCGACTCCTTGAACTCCAGCGTGGTCAGAGTGTCCATGATCTGAAACTCTGGGTGGGAGTGCTCCAAGGCCTTATAGCTCATATAGCAGGCGAATCCCTCCTTCAGCCAGAGATCATCCCACCACTTTGGGGTCACCAGGTTGCCAAACCACTGATGGGCCAGTTCGTGGGCAATAATCTGGGCCACATATTGCATGTGCTCGGAGGAGGAGGCCAGCTCCTGGTCCTCGGGCACCAGAAGAGCTGAGTCCCGGAAGGTAATCAGTCCCCAGTTCTCCATGGCAGCGAATCCAAAGTCTGGCACCGACACCAGATCGATCTTGGGCAGCTTATTCTTCACGCCGAAGAAATCCTCGTAATAGGGCAGGAACTTTCGTACCATCTTATAGGCATAGTTGGTCATATCTATAAACTGGGGTCTCGTCCAGATCTCCACTCGGGGCGTCATTTCGCTGTCCAGAGCGGCAAATCGGGAATCCACCATATTGGACACAATAAAAGCCACCAAATATGTGGGCATCTTGGGTGTGACCAAAAAGTCATCCCTCACATAACCCCGGCGATAGCGACTAGTGTGGGATTTAGGCATGTTGGACAGGGCCATCTTGTACTGGAGGCTCCGGACAATGCTGACTGAAAAGTTGGCCTTCATATCGGGACGATCGAAGCAGGGAAAGGCGCGACGGGCATCGATGGGCGAGAACTGGGTGCTGATCATCCATCTTAAAAAAAGGGGGGAATTGTAAGTAGGGTTTCTATAACTTAGGGTTATTAACTTACTCTTCTTTAGTGGTGTCCGGATTGATGTAGCTGGTCTTGTAGACGCCCTGCAGAGTGTCCGTCACCTGGCTGATGAAATCCAGACTGAGCTGCAGTTTCAACTGGGTTTCCCCTGAATAAGCCTTATCCAAACTGACCACAAAGGTGGCATTATCCTCTCCATAGTCACTATCAAACTCCAGCTCTTGCTCCTCATTGCCCGTTTTAGTTGGCAGGGCACGGATCACCCGGACATTGGAGATACTGACATTATGCACATCCAGAACAATGGGCTCCCAGCTGGTCACCTTGGACACATCCCTCTCTATCTCGATGGTCAGGCTGCCATTACTGATAGATGTCTCCACACTGGGCTCAATCAGCAGGCTGCAAGAAGAGGGGTACCATTTAGAAGGTATCATATATAGTAGGTGTAGTAAGTATCATAAAAATAGATCGGGAAATGGCAGAGCAAACATCCGTTTGCAGGTGAAATGCGATGCAAATGCAAAAGGCTGCCAAAAATGTCAGGTCGGCCCCATCAAAAGTGCCAATCAATCAATCAATCGCCAAGAGGGCAAATTAGTGGGGACCGCATCCGAACATGTGTTTGGCACCCATTCGGGGGCAATGCAATCCAATCCAATCTGCCTCGAACTTCGGACGTCGCCATTAGTCCGGGATGGCGGCAAATGAAATGCATGCCATCATGACCCGCATCAGCAATCAAATCAAAGCAAACAAGAAGCGGAATAGTTTCTCAGATAAGTATAATGAATTAATAATGCTCTATGGTTAGTCAAGATAATTGTTAATCAATTTGCATCTTTAAAAAACAGCTGGAAGGTTGTACTGCATTTTATGGTCGTGAAAAGAGTCATACAAAAATTAAATATATTTGGGCCCAGAGCTTCGAACACTCTTCTAATAATAATTTTTTAGCACATAAATAAATTCTTTATAGACACATGAGTTAAAGACTTGTGGCATTTAAATTAAGCGATTTGGAACATAATATTTTTATGATGATAGTTTACTATTATCTATAGAAAATAGTCTTTAAAGTTTTTAACGGGCCATTAACTATCAATCAATATAAACTCATTTTATCTAACCATTTGTATCCCTCATAACTATTTAATTTCAGTAATATCTTAAGTAGTTGACTAACCCTTGGGCTTAGAGTATTCCTAATAGATTGAATATCAATTCCCCCGGCTCTTTCTCTCACACGAATGCCAAGAATGCCGCAGACCCGCTGGCAGATGCCGCCAGTTGTGGCCCCATCCCCAATCCTCCATCCTCCAATCTCCAATTCCCGATCCTCCGATCCCCAACCCCTGGCCAATCTGGAATCCCCTGGGTGCGGGCTTTGCGCCTAGTTGCAATTAATTGCGGCGATTGCGATTGGCTTACAGTGCGTGTGTGTGCTGGGGGGCAACCAGGAAGCGCGCTTTGAGATAGTATCTCCCAGATACAGATACCGGTCAACTCTGTTTGCTTTGATCGCCAGCTGCAAAATCACTTGCCATCGATCCGCTCGAGTGGCGAAACTGTGTTGCACTTGCCGCCATCTATCCATCAAGAATCGACTTCTGGATTCCCCTGAACTTTTTTTTTGAGGCTGCGTGCGGTGCTCAAATTAATGCCCAGCTTGGGCTTTCTGTGTCAATTATATTAATGCATGCGCATCTTCATTGGGCAAGGAATATCTTTCTATCTAACCATCTATTTGGCGCATTATGTCATGCCGACTGTCGGCGTGCGTTAATTCTTTCTTCAGATCTGTGCCGCATCTTTTGTGTGAAGTGAAGTATGACCGATGGTTGGAGGATGGTATGGTATAGGTATAGCCGACTGGCTCCCGACTGGCCATCTCCTGCGGTGGCCTAAACAACTTGTTAGCCCGCTTTCAAGTGGCTGGCTGTCCACTTTGTTACACGGCGACTACTGAACTGCAACGGCTCAATCCTTGACCCACTTTTGGGCCATAGAAATAGAAAAGTAAACGTGTACTTGCGACCCCAGAAAAGTGACGTCAATGGGGTTGACTTGGGGCGGATGCCAGTGGAGAAGTTTTCCAAGGATAAAGATAAAGATAAGGGAAAACTCGGCGGCTGTGTAGCGGTATTTATGAGATGGGATTGGAAAAAGTTGGCCCTATTAGCATGTATTTCCATTTTATTATTACTCCTTTAAAAGCACTACAGTTAAGGGCTTCTTTAAACGACCAAGTAAGTGACTCTCAGACGAAATTGAATACAATTCTAATAAAATATTCCATAGAAACTGTAAGTCAGATACAATATCTATTGATTTTAAAGATTTTTTCATATATCTAAAAATGTATATAAATATTGAGTTAGGAAATACACTATTATCTTGACTTTAGACTGTTAGAAAATAATTATAATTGTGATTTAATAGTGTCTAGTGAAACTAATTGCTTTAGTTAATACAATACAGAACATGATTTAAATGCATAATGGAGTTACATTATCAGCAGACCCTTTTTGAAATGTTGTGATGGCTTTTTCAAATCGTTTGACAGCTGTATCCCAATTATCTTGTTAAACGATTAAGTTATCATTCTAAAACCTCTGACGGGCTTTTCTTTTAACTTGTCAAAACACATCTTGATAGAAGCGTTTTAGTCTAACAAATTGGTCTAGATTTCCATCAAGTGTCAGCGGGACAAGAATTAGAACTAGATCGATTGCGGCATTTTGCAGTGACAGCAAAAAAAGAAAAGAGTCGGAAATGCTGGAAAATCTGAGTGAGCAATTTAAGTGCCAGTTGCATTGCATCTTTGTGGAAATTGAAATGCGAGCATGCAAAGCAATTTAAACGGAATTAAGGGGGCTTCAGCGCGTGTTTCGCTTAAGTTTTCATTAAGAGCAATTGGTATCCTAAGTGGTAAAGTAGTAAAGTAGTAAAGTGGTAAAGTGCTGGGCTTACCTATAGTGAAGTGGCCGCCATCCTTCGTAGAGTTTGATGGGACGATTTGTGGGCTTGGTGGCGTTGTCCTTAACAACCTCGACAGGTGGCTCCACCACCGGAATGTCACCCACTTTGGGATCCACCGGCTTTATTTCGGGCACACCACTTGTGGTGGGCGGGGCCAAGGTTGTGTTAGTCGTTGTGGTTGTTGTTGAAGTGGACGTGGGCGAAGGCGTCGGAGTGGGCGTGGCCGTATCCAAGGGCGCCGGAGAATTCAAGCTCACCCATCCCGCCGTTTGGATGGGAGTCGCATTTACCTCTGTGTGATCGACGGCGGTGATGCAACTGAAAAGACAAGGATACAAATCAAATTTGGGTTTGTTTTATGCAAAGTGCTCGGGTCACACCCAATTCTCATTTATGTATACTCTCTGACCCTTCCACACCTCAAAATACTCCAAAGGAAACGCATAAACTGCTTTCACTTTCCAAAATGAGGTCATGTCGCCTTCGACTGCCAATTAACACGCTTGCCAAAACGTTTAGCAGAAATGCAAAACGGAACCGCGAACCACAAAACACAAATACCCGACCAAAGTTAATAGGTAAACCACTCCCAAATACATATATTTGATTTGGATCGGGTTCACTATTACTCACCTGGGAGTCGGCTCTTTGGGCGGAAATCCCTGCCTCGTCACAAAATAGGTAATCACTATGGTGAAAAGTAGGGCCAGAACTGTGATGAAGGCAGCGACGATCAGGCAGGCCTTGGAAACATATACCCCCGAAGGAGCTCCGTTGAAAACATATTTTTGGCCATTTTTGGTCTTGAGCTGACCTCCTGGAAAATAAAAATATGTAAACTGTATTGTGTTATTGTGTTTTTAACGGAAATAATCAGATCATAATGCAGGGCTTGCAGAATAATATAATATAATCTATATTCTGAAAAGTATCTTAGAAAAATTGCAAGGTTTGAAAAGTCATAAATCACGATATTTTATTTTGTTTCCCGAGATATATATTTCCCCCAAAGAACAAGAGAAAGAACCAACTCTATAAGCTGTCTGAAATTATAACACCCCCATATACATATATCTATAATTTTACAGCTGAGCCATAAAGTTTATGCTTTGTCCAATTAATTGATTGTTTTCACTGCATTCAATATTTGTTTATAGGTCTTTGCATCGAATTATTGTTTCGAAATGCCTGGGATGCCAATGCATTATGTACATACATTCCTTCCATGTAAACAATTGATGGCAACATCAAACTGATTTATAGCATAATTTAGACAACAGTCGAGTGCTTCGAGCTGCAGAAAGATAGCGGGCCATTTAGCCAAGTGTCGAGAACGACATGTGGAAAACCTATACCCCGGGATTCTCCATCTCCCCGCTGATTTTCTGGCCTAAACCGATCGTTAAACTCGCTCTTTATGGCGAAAAATGAACTCGAGTGAAAATTAATGTTCAGCTCATTTGAAAGGGCAAAACAGACTGTTAAACAAACCAAGAAGTACCAAAGTAGTTGGGCCTGGGCCAAAATGCATGTTAACAGTGGGTCATAAAAGTTGACAGACAGACAGATTATGAATTTAAAAAAAATTGGCACCTGAGGCGAATTTATTATTTTCTAAAGTATAGCTTAAGATAAGGTAAGGTCGGCATAAAAAATTGTATTTTTAATATTGATAATATAAATTCCAGAAAATAAGTAAACAAAATTTTTAATCTTAGTACATGCTATATAAATAAAAAACAAGCTACGTAAGAATGGCATCATTTTATTCGAGAGAAAAATGTATTCTTCCTGGTATTCTTATCTGAAAACCTTGCGATAAACATAAATGCCAGATCATCAGATAAGAAAAGCACCCTGATCGCGATAAGCTAAAATTCGTACCCTCACGAGGCACTACGGAAGTAGATAACTAAAGCTCTTCAAGACCTTATCAGATGATATTTCTATGTGGAGTGCTCGAACTTTCTGCACTCACTGTTTTCCCCTTTCCACGAACGGGAGCAGAAATAGAAGCACGTGCTGGGAATTTTCAATTACCCGATTACCATTTCTCGCTGGCCTTCACCGAAGGAGGCCTCAAAACTCTTTTATGATGTGTGCGCATGGCACTTTTATAGGAAAGGCATCGGTATGTCAGTGAGCCATCGCTATCTGGTTTTAATTAAATTTCACTAAGAGGCCAACCATGTTTCGTGGAAAGGTTGCGGTAACTTTCTAACATATACTTTCCGATTTTCCACCATTTCCACCTGTTGCAATGCATCTGCAGTTCATCTCAAGGGGCCAACATCTGCGCCAAGAAATGCTCCCCATTACGGACCGGCATCCTCCTCCTTCTTTGATCTTCGACCACGGTGGTGCAATGGAATTTATGTGGTGCAGCCGAAAATAAAAAAAATCCAACTGCACCACCTGCAGCTGCGTTCTGATTAGACGGGGCACACGCATCTCGTGCTCGACTGATAAATCAGTTGTCAAGAACTATAACTCAGTGATAGCAACGCCCTGAAAGCTTTTTCCCAGTCTTTCGTTTTCTGTGCATTTATTTATTACATGTTTGTTTGGATGTGCTCCACCGAGTGGGAGGTGAAAAAAATCTCATTTTGATGAACACATGATGAACCTCAATTTCCGCTTATAGAGGGTGCACCGTGTGAGTTGCTTCATTAGCAGCGGGGAACCAACAGATCCATGTCATAGACATATGTACATCCCCACCTCCAAAATAATTCCCATCCCAAATGTCAGTTTAATATTCATAAGTCGAAGTTTAAGTAGCGTCAAGCGATAATAAAACATTCAAATTAAGTTGGGCCGCCACTTTTTGTTAAATGAAGTGAAATTGTGTGGGCGCAAGCGTGAGGCGCCTTCAAAAATGGGGAACGCCCACGGGCGGGATTTGGGCCAGTTCGACTTTAATGTGGGAATGCCGAACTCGTAAAACCTAACGAATATGGTTAATGAAAATGCTAATTCGGTTTGATTAAAAGTTGGGATCATCTGGAACGATCTTAATACAAAATGTTCCTTGTATGTTGGGAACCAATATAAACACTATTAAACCTTACCCTATAAAGTCTTTAACACTCTGATTTTCTTGATATCGATTTACCTACATTTCTCTTTGTTTTTCTAGTTATGTATTTGTACTTAATTACATTTACTTTTTAGGATAAAAAAAAACAGTAATAGATCAAATCAGAAAAAAATAATAGATAGATAAGAATACTAATTGTTTTTTAAGAACACTATAAAAGGGAATATATATATAATTATAAACAATGTAAATCCAAAATTGAACCATGAATTAAAGAGTATTTTAACTTTAAAAGTATTTAGAACATTTAAGTCATTTAAGATCAGATTTCTTATAATTTTGAAACATACCCAAAAATCTGTCCTTTGATATGTAATCGAAATGGAAACGTTTTCTTATATTTTTCGTGTCGTCGAATCTAAAATTACGCAACTTGGCAACGAATCCCTGGAGAGGACCTCCAGAAACCGCCGCAGCAGATCCTGCCGATGACGAAGGACCTGGTGGTGATGATAATGGAGCCGAAGCAGATGCAGATGCGTTTTTGGATGTGGTGGCTGCGGCGGCCGAGGTCGGAGTGCCGGCTGGTGATGTTGATGTGGTGGTGGGCGCGTATATTGCAGATGCCATTAAGGGTATTTGCAGTTTGGGATTGGTATAGGATATGATGGCTGCATTAGACGAGAAGGAGTAGAAGAAAAAACAGAGAGCAAGCTGAATTTCAAGCCAAATGAATTTGAAAGCAAGGTGAAATGGTTGGAAATGATGATCATACAATATTATTATTAGCGTGTGATGAGCGTGTCCAATGTGAATGCGAAATGATTTAGAAAAAAAAAAGAACATGAAAATGCGGGGTAGGAAATTAAAAGCAAAAATAAATACGTGGTACATATGTGCGGGTGAAATCGAATTGCTGGCAATCTAATTAAACGGCATTTAATCAAATTGACGCCACTGCCGATGAGGGGGGAAAAATGGGTATTGGGATTGGGATTGGGCAATGAGAATGCGTTCAGTGGCACGTGTCGCTGCTGGGGGCTGGTCCTATTTTTCATGTAAACCCCCCTGAATTTACCCATTTGATTTTCTTTCGCTTTGTTATTTACCAGCGATGCGTGAGCGTAAATTACACAGAGGCGATTTGCCGATTGCCGGCGCCAAATGTTTGAAATATCGCTAAAAATACACAAACCGAAGCAAACGCACATTTGCAGCATGTTCATGCAGTTCTGTGAGTGTGTGTCGGCACCTCGGTGTTATTCAACTTTGGCAGATCGGCTGCTGCTATAATTAGCCATAAGGAAATTTTAATTCCCAAATGATTTTTGCACATTTATAGAAATAACAAGACAAGAACAATGCCAGTCAAAAGTGCTTCCGAGTAGTCTATGTGTTGATACCCTCCAGGTGGCCACAGGAGTGGTTCAATAAATATCCGCATTGTAAATCACGACTGATAAATGGGTTGTATGCGGTAGTGTCGAAGAAAAACATTTTTTTAATGCATACGAAGTCTCTAAAGATTTGCAATTTTAAATAGAATTTTTGGTAAAATTTTTCATCTAAAATTAATACAAATTTCTTTGACACCCCGCATCACAAAAATCCTAACATGTAAATCCCGCAAAGTGCCAATATCGTCGAACAGACCCCATTTATAATATTCTGTTAGCACTTTCTGGTCTTGAACATCAAAGTCTGGTGCCTTAATATTGCCGACTGCCCAGCCAAAAACCGCCACATGAATCATCGACTGAGTTGATCACTCAAACGAAACCGAAAGCCCAGCCAACACCTCTCTTGTTCTCTGGAACCCCAGACCCTTTCCCATCGAGTAGTTTTATTATACTGGTTCTGGTTTGGCTTGGGTTGCTTTTGCTTTTTCGCTGCGTTGTTCAACGAAATCGAAAATGAACCTAACTCATAAAACTTAAATGCGGCAACTGTTTGCATTTCGCACACACACACCAGATCGTTTTACTCGACATTACTTTTATTTTGTGGGCTTGAGTTACAGAGTCGGGGGTACTACTCCATATCTTAATGACTCAATCATGCGTTAAATGCCAAAACATCACCAACACTTTCGTACACATGTAAACGCTAACCAGAGTTCAATAGCAGCAATAACAAAAATTTGATTACCCGACTTTGAACTTGGGGAAGTGATTGGGCAAAATAGAAGTACGTACATGTAGTATTCTCTTAAGACATACAATTAAACTATCGCTTGGGGGACTGCATATCAAGTGTTTACTATTTTTTATCAGACCAGCTATTTTTATTAATTACTTAATGTTGGCAATTATGTTTTTCTAATGTTTCGAGGAGAAACATTTTTAAAGGGAATATACATCATAATGGAATTGTTTTATTTTGTATTTTTCCAATGGGATACCCAAATTTTATACTTTATTAGTCCTGATGGAATTGATAGTTATTTTTACTATTCAAATATATAATTTTAAAAAGTCCCAGGGGGACTGCTGTGTTTCGATTAATGGCAATAAATGCCAACTGTCGTAGACTCGTACAACAAAAGTTACGTTGTGAAAGACCCAAAAAGCGATGCATAAATTCTTATCGCTACGCTGACATTTAATTGGAAAGAAATGGCCGCATTTACGTCATCAAACTACTGTGACTGTGACTTTCTTCTTCTATCAAGGGCCCAAACACAATGCTACGGACCTGGTATCTTATCGGGTTCATCGAAATCACAGGCAGTCAAATAACAAACGTTTCTTTTTTTCCTACGGCCTGTTATTTTCGTTAATTGTATATGTTGGGTAGGTTAGTCCCCCTCTTCGAACCTTCATGCAGTGCAATTCAATTGGATACGTTCGCTGTCTGTGTCATATTTAATGATAACCCATTTCCCCAAAAGGGGAACGAGGTATGTGGGTTATGTAAACAACTTCTGGTCATGCTTACAAGTGAATTTCTTTCAGCGGACTCCAGACAAAGATGACCGAACTGCGATAGCCCAGTACTGAGGAATCCCTTTTCACGCTCTTTTTCAAGAGGGTCCGAAACTGGGTTAAGCCATTTTTTAATGCTCGCCATGTGTCAGGGATCTGTTGGCAGCTTTTTTGCATTTCCTTTTCTTTAATTGACCTAGTTCCTCTACAAGGAAGTCCCCTCCTGACATTTTCAGCTTTAATTACCGCCTGAAAGGAGGAGTCTGCATATCTCTGCAGAAAAATCAAAACACATGGCTTGCGGCAGGAAAAATGTTATATAGGTCAGAACAACATATGTGAAGTATAAGATTGAAGCTGACACCCCGAGACGTATTTTTACAAGACCGCAAAGATATTATGTCACATACAAAGTCGCGATAGACTTTAATTGGCCACCACTTAAGTTGCAAAAAAAAAAAAGAAAACATTGTATGAGGGTTTTTTTCGACTCTTTATTTTATACTTTCCGCTCGTATTTTTTATTGTTTTGCAGAGGCAGCCAAAATGTCTGGCTCTAACAATAACAAATGTTAACCCTCTCGCCGCGCATTGTCAATTGCTGAATGTTTACAAAGGCGAGAAGAGGGCGAAAAACTGATCCAATCGGCCCCGAGTTTAGTGAACTCCATGGAACAGAACGTGTCGAGGAACTCCAATGGAGCTCCATTGCTATTGCTTTTATTTTTCCCCATTTCTCCCCATTTTGCATGCCTCTAATGAACCATTCAGCCAATGATTAAAGGGAGTGGTGGTGGGCCCCCGGGAAAAATTCTGCGGAAACGTCAGCATAACTCATGGAACTCCAATTGCCAATGTTGCATGCGCAGAGGTAATAAACAATTCATTTCTTGTCGCATCCACAAAAAACTCTCATCTAAGAAAGCCCACAATGCCCAATGTTTATTCGACTTCTATCTTTGTGGGCATTAGCTTTGACGCCTCGACAAAATGTTGTTTACTTCTGGACGAGCTTGACCTAATGCGTTTGCTTTGATTTCAGCCGCTGCAGCTTGATTTCGTTGAATTGCAGAGAGTTTTCTGTTTTTTATCGGGAAAGGAAAGCAAACACATGAAAGTGAAACATGACATTAACATAACCCGCCTGAAAGCCCGATTTTTGTGTTTTTTAATATTCAATATTTTCCAGTTGCAAAAGGGAGCTGCTAATGAAGTTGTGCCAGACAGTGAAGTTAATTATGCGGCGACTGGAAGCCAAGTTCCAGATGTGTTGGTCCCCCTTTGGGTCACATTTCCGGTGCAGAGCATAAAAAAACCAAAAACCAGTCGCACTATTTGCAGTTACCCAACGGTAGCCAAATGGGGATGGGGAAAGAATTACCTCCCGACATAATTATAATTGTGTAGCCCTCCCCCTTGATGAAAAAAGCCATCCAACACATTGTATCAACATGCGAGTTGGGTATCTCAACAGAACTTGCCACCTCTGCACCTCGAAAAGGCACCGGAATCTCAAGATCTCTGGATGATGGTAGGGGTACGACAACATTGGGCATCCAAATAACTCCTCTGCGACAAACAAGCCTTGAGACTTAAATGCTTTTCTTCGACTCCGGCAGAGTGTTGGGCTTTTGTTTGTGATTTATCATCAACTGCCGTTGACACCCTTACCGCAAGTGGGCGTGGCAGCAGAGCATTCGCCACGCCACTTCATGCCCCACGAATCGTGCAACTCGAAATGCAATTCGTTTCAGTAAGCCAATTACCATAAGATTACCATTATGCCCAAGCCAAGCGAACGATTTTGCAGGCCCAGATCAAGTGGCTGTGGAATATGAAGAAAATACTGAGATATGGATAGGTTTTTTAAGGGTGAGGAACCCTAAAAAAATTACATATACATTTAAAATTTTTTTAAAGAGTTTTGAAGATATTAAATTAGAGTAAATAAAAATTCAAAATTGGTTTAAAATTGTTAGATTTAATCTTTGGTTATATTCCTGAATTCCCTAAAATAGTTGGGAGGTATTTATGCTGCTCCGAACATAGTTAAAACAGTTTCTACTGTATTTAAGCGAAGTATAGCATTATTATTTCAAATATTTATAAAGACTAAAATTTGCATTGCATTATTTTAGAAATTTTAAATTGTTTTCAAGCTTTACATTTCAATTTTAAGACATTTCTCAATTCTTTAAAGTATGAAAACTCCTTTTGCTGCTCCCAATATAGTTTTAAAATTCAAAGCACAAATCTTAAAAAATCAATAAAATCGCAAATGTCGATCAAATTTCAAATCACACACGCTGGCCAAAGTTTACCCATCAGGTTATCAACTTTACACCTGGGTCTATAAAGCCGGGCCCAACCTTCCCGAGCTGAAAAATGACAAATTAAGGCACTCAGAAGCGACACCAAAATTCGACACTTGCCATGCAGTTTTCGAGTGCGGCTAATTTGTAAATTAAATTAGCGCTCATTCTCATTTTTCCTATGGCGAAATGACGCCATCCGGCAACAAAGCAGCCGTCAGTATTTTTCAGATACTCATAAACCTCGCACAACCCAATTTTAATTAGCCGGTAAAAAGCACGAGATACGAAAACTGAGAAGCCAGAAAGCCACTCATGCAGCCTGTGGGTGAAGCTCTCTATAAAAACATTTTGCATGTCCAACAGACCCCATGAAATGCCATAAAAAACTGGACGATATAAAACCACGCAGGCCAAAACGAATGGATTTCTACCTGGGCAGAATACTTGAGGGTGAATAAACTTCAATGTTGCCAAAAACGAACTACAAAAGCACTTCTCTATTCAAGTTTGTCAGGGAAAGAGTCAAAAATGTTGTTAAGGGGTCTCTAAAGAAGCCCCTTTCCAGAAACTCCACTGTTTTCATTACTCAAAAAAATTCTGTGTTTTAATTATTGACGACACGTAACTAAAAAACACTTGTAGCAAAAAACGGCTAATTTTGTACATTTTTCTTTATTGATAAGTAAAAACGTTGCGTTTTTTCTTTATGTAGTTTTGATTGTTTCATGGCATGCAACAATTTTGATGAGTTTCTGATTTGACGACTAAATTGGCTGGCATTTTTGTAATAAATCGTTTAAGCGTTTTACAATTGGTGCCATTTTTGCAAGTCAACTGAAATTCATTCATTCGTTTAGAGCGTACAAAAAAAAGTGGGAGTACAATGCTGATATTTATGAATGAGTTTACTTAAGTTCAATGGAAAATATTAGTGGCCTTCAGTGCCTAAGTTATTTGACTGTGGTTATGGGAATTGTAATATTTTATTTATTGGCAATTGTTTACTTTGTACGG
The DNA here is from genome assembly GCF_014743375.2 of Drosophila subpulchrella. NCBI lineage: Eukaryota > Metazoa > Arthropoda > Insecta > Diptera > Drosophilidae > Drosophila > Drosophila subpulchrella. The sequence continues at coordinate 16,337,438 of NC_050609.1, forward strand.
AACAAGTTTCCCCATTTACATGCAGGTTACATTTGAAGTGTTATCGAAATTGAATATCTAAGGCGGCCCCACCTTCTATGGCTTTCCATATCAAATCATTAAATAAATTGCCACGTAATTTCGTAATGCCCATAAACCATCATTTCGTATAATTAAATATTCTTTCTTTTTTCTCACTCGGCTTCAGCTGCCCTTGATGGGAATTAAACTGTCACCGTATACAACCAATCATTTGATCGTTACACATGCCTGTGCATATACATACATATATCATGCCTAAATGAAATAATATTTACTTTCGTTCAGGAAATATTCGCCTTTCAAATTATGGACTCACATTGTGAACTTGACGTTTTGTTTTGTTTTTTAGCGTGTGCTTTTTATGAGGCTCATTTAATCGGTAGCTATTTGGCTGGGGTCCAAATTATTTTGCTCTCGTTTTCATTTTGCTGGCACTGACATTGTCACGCCTTTTTTAGTGAAAGTATTTTCGAAACATTTTATTTATAATTGCCTGTCAAAATTATATGTGAGTGTGCCTAAAGTTCTACTAATATAGCTAAACATTAGCTGGGGATCTAAGGAAATAATGACCAATATGAGTAAGGTTTCCAAGGAAAAAAAGATTTGTTAGTGGCGTGTACTCAGTTCTTTAGATCTCTTAGGTGTGGGCTTATCTAGGCCCTCAGATCCACTATATCCACTCGCAATTGTGGCATTGGATGCTGTTTGATTTATCGTTGTTATTTATTCGCTGCCGCGAGTGGGGCAGCTAATTTGAGTTTAATGAAGCCCGCAACACCTCAGAACACACTATATATATCTGCGTGAAGAAAACCCCTATATAATATCTGCCCGAGGGCTTGTCAGTGTCCAATCGGCAAAACGGCCTACGCCACCACAGCCCAAGGTCCGTTTTCATTATAAAAATTGATTAATTGCCAAGGGGAGTTTTTTTTACATTTCCGTTAATTCTGTTTTTATTTTGCCAATTTAGTGCTGGCCTACGACGGATGGCAATTACCAGAATTTGGAGTAATCCAATTATGAGTTGTGTGGGTGGCAAAGTTTACTCAGATCTGTCGCGCAGATAGTACCCATAAATCTGCTCTTAACTTCACCCACTGCTATTGTATCTGCACTCGACCATACACAATGGCAGATAAGAATCTGTTCCGCATTATGACAAACGTTCGCCGAGAGTCCCCAGTCTTATATGCAGCTCAGGTGCCAGAGGCCCCACAATTTATCTAACTATTAAACGCCAATCTACGGGGCTTCAAATACGTGCCGGCTTTTTTGCAAGAGGCACAGGCTACAGACTACTGATGGATAGCATCTTTCGCCTTCAACGCCGTTTACTTTGATGCATTTCCAATCCACAGTCCGAAATGTCGGTGGCTAAGTCACGAGCTGCCCCCGGTCTTTTGTGCTTTTCTGCTCCATACCTCCCATACCATTTTTGACTAATTTCGTTCGAAAACCTAAAAGAAAAACCACAATTTTGCATGCCAAGACCGAGCTTGAAATCTACACCGAAAATCACTTAGCCCCATTTAACTCGACTGACCATTAAAATAAATTATTTAATTTTATTATTGCCGATAAAGCTGCAAAATAATGTGGCTGAAAATGCTTAAGATTTGACAGGCAGTTAGTCTTAGGCAAGATAAAATCGACGAAAAAATGACTAAGGTTGTTCTTAGTCAGAGAATTGGCAGCGGTTTACTCGAAAGATGACAGCTTCCTTTCTGGAAACTATTTAGCCATATAAGGCAGCCTTAAGTTTGATGACTTCTTGACTTTCTCATGCTTAAAATTGGCAACATTGCTCACTGAAAAATGTCAACATGGCTGCGCATGCGCAAAAACCCGCCTGCTGACTAATAAAATTTGCATATCCATATGAGCAATTGCATAGTTTTCATTAACTCGGAACGAAATGAAACGCCTTAGATGAAATGTGTCAACAGCAATTGGCGCTACTGCAAATTGATTTCAATTGTATCCACAAGAGCGCCACGAGCTGACGTCATTTCCATGATTGTGGTGCCGCCGGTTGTTGGTCAAGTCGGTAATCGTTCAGGGCCAAAACCGGCAAAATGCACTGCGAAAATTTAAGACCTGTATAAAGGTAACAGTTTCATAAAAAATGTTTAATCTAGTTAGGTACCAAGTTTCAGATCAATCTATTTTAAAGAACAGTCTTCACTGAGTTTAAATGGCAGCACATTATCTTTAAAATAGTTCTTCAGGGAAAAGTATCAGCAACCCATAAATATTAAACATCTATAGATTAATTTATTGATTTTTTCCCGTGTTTAAAAACCGGCAAGGCGCCAATGCAAATAAACTTGGTGGCCTGTGAAGAATTCGGTTGCAGTTGGGCGAGGACAAAGCCAAAAACAATTTAAATGCAAATCACGCGCTCTTCTTATTGCAACCGATCAATTGGCCAGCGATTGTGGCCTGAACTTGGACCACAAATGGAAGTGGGGAATATATTTTCCACATCGGCAATGAAAACTGACATTTCAGGGAAATGCGGACAGTAGGTGAAAATAGATAGATGAAAGCAATTTGTTTATATTGACTGTTCATGAATTGTGTCACTCATAAGACTTGACGGCCCTTGGACAATTGATCGCAAGAGTAAATCATATCGAATAACCCATTCGACTCTGACATTGAGCAACTTGAGATGCATTTTCCATGTCGTGTAATTGAACACCTTAAACGATTCGAAAAAAATTAAATTCCTAAGCAAAGTTGTCTGACGGCAATAAAAACTTGCTTTTGGCTCACTTTACAGCTGTTTAGTGGAGGTGTTAAGCGTAACGCCTTGATTTCGGCTTCTTCGCGGGTTTTATGCAAATTTTGATAGCTTATCAAGTATCATTATGTAAATAGTCGTATGCTTGGTCAAGTTTAAGAGCGATCAAATGGGAACACTTATAAGTGAAATGGTTAGTGAAACAAGTCGCTTTATAAACACCCTAGATATAAAGCAATGGAAAACTTATAGTTCAGATTGCAACTTTATGAAACACGAAGAAGGAACTATCAAACTTTAATTTTGATCTTAACCCTAAGTTAACCAGCTGTAAAAGTACCAATACCCCAATTTCAGGGTATTTGCAGCCGATGTCCGCAAGTGTTGCTCGTAAATTTTAAGCAGTGGCATTTGTCATGCTGCCGTCATCGTTGGGCTTTTATTTAAGTTCTTACAGACATGTGAATATAAAATTTATAGTTTGGGGCCCGCGCAGGGTCACAGGGTCATTGTAAAGGCAAACCAACCATGACTAATTTAGTGTTTGATTTACAAAATAATTTCGATTGTTTACAGCACGTTTTCAATGTCATAAATACTGACACTAAACATAGTTTAATTATAATTTAATGGCGCACTCGGATGTCTTCATTAAACCATATGCGCAGCTGTGAAGTGTGTTTATGTTCCCTATTCGAGAGCAAATAAATATAAATTTCGACTGCCATCGGAAATTCCTGTGAATTCTATAAACAAAAAAAAAAGATAATCTGGCTGGAGATGAGATGGGGAGGCGGAGTAGAGCGACTTTGGGCAGATAAAGCGAAAGAGAAACCGCATCAGACGATGCTAAGGCCACGGCCAGAAGATATATGAGATTTTATGCTGGCCCAAAGAATTCCTGGAATCAAACTGAATGGCTTTCGACTTCGACATACACAAGACTGCCAATTTATTATCGTTTTATTTCGTTTGCAATCCTTAAAAAAAGCTGGCTCTGCGGATGACATCATAAACTTGCCCCGAAAACAATTTTTAACCGCGAAAGAGAAGACGTGACCGCATTGCACTTTTGACGCCACACACTTGAAGACGCCGCTCAAGGAACCTTTCGGAAACCGATAATTTATGACAGTTTTTGCCTTCTCCCAAATGAATATTAATTGAAATCCCCCAGCATCCGTCTGTCAGATAGTTTTGCCATTTGTGGAACACTCAGTTGTCAGCGGGTTGACTACTTTACGGTGTGTTTTTCAATATATATCTATATGGATAGGGTTTTTGCATACGTACTCGTTCGTAGAATCTAAGATGTGAGGCGTGGCCAATTTGGCGAGTGATTTACATTCTTTAATCCTCTTATGTAAATAAAACAAAGCAAAAATAGAATGCGACATTGGCAGTTGTGGCGTCATAAGATATAGAGTCAGCGACCGATTTTATTGATCTGGTGATCTGGGGGCCCTACGATGATCTGTGGGCAAACCGGCTTTTAAGCTCCATCTCAGACTTAATTGGGCGTCACAAAGTGGATGGCCCTCCCATCCACGCTGTAAGCCAGTTTCCCCACCACCCAGACCATCGTTATTATGTGCTGGTTATGAAGACGTTTGTAAAGCATGTAATTATATGGTTGATCTTTTAATTTACCTGGACTTTCCACACCCATTATGGCGTCAGAATCCTCTGCAGCAGGTATTTAAAAGAATTCGGTGATTCGGGTTAGTGGTGTGCTGTGACTCAGTCAGGTAACGTAATTGTCTATTTCTATTAGCCAAAGTGTTTGCCAAAATATAAAAACAATATTGCAAATCTAGATGTATTGCCTCAGTGCTCTGACTAATGGTGAGTGAAGTGTCTGTTTGAATAATTTGCATTTGCATTTGCATTCGCCTTTGCATTGCTAATAAATTGCAGATTTCGGTGTCACTGTGCAGAGAGATCTCTTTGAGATTTCGTTGAATTCGAATTCAAAGTCAAATACTTTGCTCAAACATCTGTCGGCATTTTGCTGAATGAATTTTTGCATTGTGCGAAATATATTTTTAGGTATTTGTAGGTGAGCTGATCGCATGAAAACCACAAAATAAATAGGAAAATACGAGTATTTATTGTCGAAAACAGTCATGATGTAAGTGTCTATATATCCGTATATATCCCATATGCACTGCGCGATGACTTTGAATAATTAGCCGATGAAATAAGCATTTCCCAGTAATTAAAATTACTCGGAATTTGAATAAATTATGAAAAATTTAAGAAACGAAAGAAAGCAGTTTACGGATTCTATTTTTAATTTTATTTGAAATGTATATCAAATGAACGACTAAGAATATAGGGGCCTCGTGTAAGGTTTAAAATAATTTGTATGTTGGTTGAAACACTTTAAAAATTGTTTACCTTTGCAGGCTGTTTTACCATAAAAAAACACCATTCTTTAAAAATGAACTTTAAGCAAGAATAAATATCAAATACATAAATTTAAATGTATCAAGCACAAGCTGTTTTACCAAAAAGTAAATAAATAAATTATTCTCAAATTTCATTAAAGAAACATAAGCAATAATGAAGATTAAGAACCATTTTTTCCGTACAAGGGATTTCATTTAAAATTCAAGCTTTTCAACTCCCAAAGAAAAATAAAGAAACTTGCCCAATAAATTACAGAAAAGAAGAGGAAAATGCAATAAATCTCCAGGCAATCAACAGCATTCCGAATTCAAAATTGAATATCATGAAAAAAGAATTGCATCAAAGAAGGGCATTCGCGGGATACACTCGTAATATCGCATGGCACCTACTTGAGCCTAGGGATTCATGGTCTTGATGGCAACTCACCTTCCCTGACGTAACCGCCCTCCATGGTGCCAAAAGTGTACACCTCGCTCCGGTTCCCTCTGCCCCTGCCTTGGAACACTTTTTGGCCGCGAAATCCGGGGGTTCGAGGGGATTCGATTATGACCCGATCGGTCTGGCCAATGCACTCGACACCTCAACCAAACTCGAGATACTCCGTATCCAGAATTTGTGGCAATGCGTGCGCTGTTCGTTCCGCGTTCCTCGGTCTTCGATTCTTATTTATTTTTATGCCAAGTGCTCTGTTGTCTGGCTATTTATTAGAATTTATCTGGCGATTGCTATTGCTATTGCAGCACCAGCAACCAACGAGCTGGCCTTAAAGATCTATGGCGTGCAAGTGGCCGGGCATTGTGTGGATCGCGGAACTCCTCAATGGATGGTTGCAATAAACAAACAGTCTCGTCCCACTGTCCCAGCACCAGTTGCAGTCCCCAAAGCAATCTATCTGCCAGTTGTATCTGTGTACTAGCTGAAACTCCAGCTCCAGAGAAGTGATTTCGCCAGAATTTGCATGGGTCTTCGCCTTTTTGGGTTTGGCCTCCTCTTAATACTTCCCGTTGGCTGATGTTGTCTTCTTGGACCTGAAAATGGGTTGGGGGATAGACACAAAGATAAGTAAATGTTCTTCATCAAATTGACCAAAGATAAGTGTTGACCCTCCCTAGAGTTCAGAGTCAGTAAATCACATCGCATAATTGCAATCAATGGGGCGTGGAATCGAAACCTTTGACTTGACCCCATCAGCGATTAATTTACCTTGACATTCGCTGGGAAAATATTTCATTTTTAAATACTAAATTTTTCTCTAAAAATAGCCAACAAAATCATTCCGTCTTGGAACATTTAGCTCCTTCATTTCCGTTTCGCTTTTCGCTCAATTACCCTTCCCCTCGGATTTTTCACGCATCTGCATGGTTTGCGCCCACAGATTCGCGGATTTACGATTCAGTTTATTTGTTGTTTGCTTTAAAAAAATCTTTCGGCACATAAAATATTGACAGCACGGGTACACCGAACAAAATTCCTCCGAAATATGATATGATATATGTTTAATCAATTTGATAATGAAGTTAACTCAAATTATTCAAGAAGAAAAAACTCTTAAAAATCCAATTTCTTCACACACCGGATGTATAAAGACCACAAAATTATTCACTAGCTTCCATTTTTATCTGTGCACAAATCATGATGTCACTTTGTCAATGCTTGGTTCGCAAATTGAAAACGAATTTATAATGCAAACAGGAGTAGCCAAGAAATAAATAAAACCAGAAGAAATCAAAATTTGTTTATTGAAAGCTTGATTGCAACCGCCGGTTTTTTATTTGCATTGGCGATGTGTTTTCACAATGACTAAGCGGCAAGTTCAATGTCAAAAAACGAACCGAAATCAAAAAGCAGAGACCCCAAATGAATGCCGAATATAGGGGGAATCGGAATCGAAACATTACTTGTTTTAGTTTAGCTTAATCAAAAAGAAAATAAGACTGCAAAAAAGCGAAGCAGACAAAGTCGAACAACCGCACCCGATAAAAGACTGAAATGAACTGCAGAGGAACCTCGTTCGGAACCCAGAAAAAACAATCAAAATACTTCACCAAACACAGAAACGAAAGATATTAAGTAATAAAAAAAGATAGAGAGTGGGACAGACAATTGTCACGACGAAGGGCCATCGAGAGAAATGGTCGTCAATGGATTCATACTTGACATTCGATTGGGCGCCAAGAACATAGGAACCGAAAGACCATTCTGCTGCCAAAAAAAGCGAGCTCGTAAACTTTCAATTTTTGGACCGACTCGCTATGCGGCGACGATCAATTTTATCGGCGGAACGAATTTTAATTGAAGACGCAGACCGTAGACCGCAGTGGGAAAACTGGAGAAAAGACCCTGAGTGATTACACGAGTACTGTCTGTGCGTCTCTCTAACAAGTCGCATAATTAAACTGGCGTTTGATTAATAATCATTGAACCCGGGATGACCCGCACTTCCCATTCCCATCCCGAAACTTTTGTGGTTTGTTGTAACAATTAGCGGCAACATTATGCACTTTAAATCGACATTTATTGGGTTAAATCTGTGTGAATACAGCCTTCGACGACCCTCACAATGTAAATTAGAAATTCGAAATTGGTTCAATTGATGTTCAATAATTTTATGGCTTAACGAGTGTAAATATTGAACGCAAAGGACACTTGGTGTTCTTAATTCCCTACGGGTGTCATCAATCAAGAAATGGAAGGGAAAAGAGTGTCGAGTTAATTGCCATCGCACAAGTTGGTAATTATGTAATTGTCATGGTCGACATGGTGCCCTTGTCTTGGGTTATTCTCGGGTTATACCCCTACCACTCATCGTGTGACAACGACATGGGGTTACAAGTGTGGCATTGACCGAGGGTTAAAAATGCCACAGTCAAATCTGCACAAATTTAGAAACAAAATTGCTTACTTCACACTTTTTAAGAAGCTCTTCTTCTAATGACTTAATGGTTTCCCAGAATTCGGATGCGACTCATCGTCACAAACATTCGTATTCAGACAACCGAAATATAAATTTTGCGGCTTCTGTCAATTGTTTCCATGGCAGGTTAACAAACGCGAATTAGCAATGCAAATTATTACCCATGTCAGGCCTGAGCACTTAATAATCTATCTATCTTTATGGCACACGAAATAACCATTCTGTCAGTATTATTATTACAGAGCGTTACAAACGCCCACAAATGCTGCACTTGCCGAGTGCAATATTACGTATACGTAAACGCTGATGACTGATCATTAGGTTCGGAGAGCTTTGGGTAGAATAAAAACAAAAAAAAAAAACCAATTAAGTGAGACCACAAGCCAAACAATACAGAAAACCCAAGGGGATATGGCGAATTAATAGCACCAGTTTTTGTTGGCCTTTTATTCAGTTTGGTTTTGTTTGGTTGGTCCCACGACGTCATCGTTGTCACTTTTCGTTTTTTGGTGTTTTGAGAATAATATAAATAAGCAATTTACCCACAGCTCAGAGAATTTATTTTCGGCTCTCCTTTGTCAGGCGAATATATCATGGATTCTATTGAAAGTAAATAACGAAACTGGGTCAGCGCCAGCATCCCGCGACGAGGGCGTCAAAAATACTTCAGCACGCTGATCAATCATATTTTGTGAGCGAAAAATAAAAAAAACAGAACTACAAAGTGAGGACCTGATAGCGCCAATACTGGGCGCCACTTCGCTAATAAGCCATCACGGCGCACGTGGCGTATGCTTAACATGAGCCATCGCTTTACGAGCATCCATAAAAATCTAATTACATCAGTTAAAGTTCAACGCTCTCTCTATCATCTAAAAGTTCTACAAAAAATCAACTAAATAGTTGATGAATATAGACCAACCAAAAATTTTTAAAAAGTTATATTCGTAGATCAACTAAAAGAATTTAAAATTTTACAATTTAGATTTCTATGGAAAATGCACTTCCTATTTCTATCAATATATATTTCGTTTGAATTAACTAGAAAATATAAAATATTTGCAAGATTGTGAATTAATTTTTTAAATTTCTCGTATTGCATTTTTAAAAGAAATTTTTAATCTTACCATTTCTGGGTAAAAAATATTTAATTGGAATTCCATGTTTTTAGAAAATATTTACATCCCAATGTACTCTAAAATTTAATGCAAAATTTAAAACTAATTGAAAATTAATTAATTAAAAAAAACTAACTGAAGCAAATTTATAATGAATATTTAACTATTTAAACAAGGAATATTCTAGGGTACATCGAAACCAGATTACTTGTACTTATTAAGCATTCTTAGTTGCCCAACCGATACTATGCGGTATGGCATTTTAATTGATCAAACATTTGCACATCTTTGGTCATTGAAATAAGCCAATAAACATTTTTAGCACTTTGCTAAACCTGGCGGAGGTGTTATCTTCCCCACATGCTGGCCTCAGAATGTGGATTCTAAATGAGTGCCCGTTTATTTGTTCAGAATTATGTGTTTGATTCCCCCAATTTTAGTTTTCCTCGATGTTTTCCGCTTTTACGTTTATTTTGGTTGTCTATTTTTATAGGTGATCTGGTGAGTGGCCACTGGCCGAGCAACCTGCCATTGGCACTATCGAAGGAGCCGTAAATCATCCAAATTTGTTTCCATATCTATTTTATTTCACTTGTGCTGTAGTCTTATTTTTCGCTTTTATCGGCACACCGTTGGGGCGAATGAAGCGTGCGCTCCAATTTCGTGTTCATTCACTCAAAAGTTGGGTGACATTCATCGTGGTCACTTGTGCGGCGGTCACCAGGGGGCGGTAGTGGGTTAATGTTTCGGAGCGGACATTATACGCTATTCTTTTGTGGCTCTATTTTTGGACACAAGTGACGCAAGCCGGACAGCGGGCCTAGTATTGTTTCAAGGTTACTGGGGCTTTCGGTCTTTAAGTCTACTCTATAGTGATACTGCAATCGAATTGCCTTTGAAATTGAATGGCACACGGAAAAAGTAAGACAGCTTTGTATTGGATATTACAAATAGTACTTGTATTAGTTATCTTACTATGTGCCTAAAAAATATGTACTAATTTATTTTGAACTACAAAAATATTTTTACCTATTACCCATTATTCGATAATAGGAAATAAATATTTATACTTCAAATTTACATTCATTGTCACTTAATTAGCTTACTCTGAGATCATTTTTGCTATCTTTTCACTATCTCCACTAAAAACAATTACAACAGATTACAAAAATATTTAATTTACGTGATAAACTTAAGAGCACACAATCTAATAAATTACGATGTCCCCCTATAGATAAGGCCTCGCTCCAAAGTTGATGTCATGGCAGTGAAAGTAAAACCTTACCTCTTCTTTCTCCACTTTCCCATTATTATGCCATATAAAAGACGGCGAATTCTGGCCGGCTATCTTGAGGCGGAAAACTCTGGCTTTACCATCTGCATTGCGTGACCAAGCAGTGGTAAAAAAGAAAAAAAAACACACCCACAATTGCAGCGCAACCTCCCACCCAGAAACCTTCTGTCATAATTCCGTAGCACGCATAAAAATTTAACGCCATTGCATGATGGTTGTTGAGCTTTTGACCCCTTAGGACAGTTGATGTATATGGTATATGTATGAGTATATGATGGAAGATAGGCCGTAACGCGGTGCACTTTTCGGGGAAGTCCCCCAAAAGAGTTCCCCCTCTTCTGTTTGGCGTGTCAAATTAGTTACGCCCTGGGTGCTGCAGGTGGTTGTTGCTATTTTCGTCTGTCCGCTGACTAAGTCAAATGAAAATGTCAAATGTTTCTGACAGCCCGAGTTGTCAGCTTTTCGGTGGTAATGAGAAAACCGCCGCCTCACCCATGATTATGTGAATACTTTTGTTACTCTAGCTCAATGCTGATTTTTCAAAATTATATTTGTTGGCTAATGAAGTTAGGAGCCTAATTTAAAGAACATAAGAAGACTTTTAACATTGTTTAAAATGTGTTTTAAAAATGTTGAAAATATTCAAAGTAAATGTTTTTCGCACTACAAATTTCATAGTAATGACTATTTTTATGATTTTGCTTAGATTAGTTATTACCACTGTTTTAAAATTATATATACATTCTACAATTAAAGTAAATTTACTAATTTTAAAACCAGTTTCTCATTCTCAAAACTTATTTTTTGGAAAAACAAAACCATGAATGGCAACTTTTCCAGTTGATGTTTAGTGCCCATGTATACATTTGTAGCTCTGGCCCTTTCCATTCAGAGCCCCATTCATCTTCATTCAGTTGGCTACCCTCTCATTTGCATTTGATCTTTTGTTTTGTCATCTGTCAAATGCACTTGCTGACGTCACCGGACCATTAATATTCATAACGCTAAAGTCAAAGGGAATTAGGCAAAAAGTCTATCAGGCCTACTGCCTTATCAATCATTTAAGGTGAATGAGTGAATGAATGAATGAAATTCTCATTCCTATGTTTAGTATTCCATTTTGGGCTCTGAAAAACTTTGCAATCGAATAAATATACACAGAAAAAATTCTGACGTTCTCATCTTTCGTTCTTTTAATTTGCTCAAATCAAGTTGAACTGGCGGTATTTATGTACATTGTATATCTCAACAAATAAACTTTTAGTTCAGTCCTTAGTTTATACTTAAAAGTTTGTTAAGTAAACTCAATTTAACTTTTCTCTTCTCACCATTTCGTTCTAATATTAAGAACATTAATACCAAAATGCACTTACACGGTTTTTAAGAACAAATGTTCTCAATTCAAGAACAGTGTTCTTGGGTATTTCTCTCTGTGCACATATATTTATACAGAGAGAGCTGATCTGAACACGTATAGCTTAATGGCAAACAAATGCTTCTGTTTTCGGGTTCTTCAAACCGACGACAAGCATTTCACCGATATTCTGCGACCTTGAAGGTGGCAACAAAAATTTAAAATTTTTATGCGTTTTCTACAGGCAGCTGCTTTTATTGTTGTTGCGTGTTTGTTTGACATTGCATATATAGTAGACTCGTGAGTGAATAATTTTTGAATAAAGGCCAGAAAGAGAGCGACAGTGATGTTGCCACACCCACTGCCACCCACCGCCCCCAGAAAATGAGGTAGGCGAAAGAATTTCTCCCCACACTTTGCACTTGAAATAGTTTTCAGTTTTCCTTTCGGCTTTTCAGCTTTTCTCCTCTCTCTATTTTTGTTGTGCTCTCGCTTTTCCATTTTAATGAGCATAGAAATTGGTGGTGCCTCGTTTAATTGTTGTTATTTTCATAGCAACAGCGCCACAATTATCATTTGTTCTTATCAAATGACTCATGAAACTAGCAACAATATTCCGAGGGGCCTGAACCTAGACGAAAAATAAACACTACGCGAGAATTGTGCAATAAAAGGCGTATCAACCAACGCAAGAAAGCATTACATATTGCGTTAAAAAGGGCAGAGCGATGTTGAACTGGGAATTATTTATTACATTTTCCATATGTCAGAAGTAGAAATGCACAAAATATAGTGAAAATATGATATGCTGATAAGTGGAGAGGCTAAAAAATTGCTTTCCAAATAAAAAACCATATTTTGACAACCAAACAAAGTTTGTGGACTTGCATTTTGATTATTTCTTTAAAAAATACAATATTAAAACTTGGTATGTTGATAATTAAGTGCAAAATGCTTTTTCAAAGGAAGTCAATATCATTTTCCAAGCTAAAAACATACTTTGAATATCAAAAACATTTTTTTTATACGAGCTTTGATTACTTCTTGTAAAAAAAAAAAGTATGAAAAAATTGTATATTGATAAAAAAAACAGAATGCTTTTTCAAAGGGGTCAAAAGTGCTTCCCAAACAAAAAACAACATTTTGACAACCAAAAATATTTCTTTCTTTCTTTTTGGTTATTACTTGTGAGAAAATAAAGGAAAACAAAAACCATTTAACATAGACTTGCCCATCCTCCCCTTTTCACTTCCCTGAAGTCCCAACAAGGTGCGAAACCACAAAAAGGTAAGCCGAATCCATCAAAGGGGAAAACCAAATGAAAACCGACGGGAAACCACAAAATGCTGCAATCAACTAAAACTCCATGGGTGGTATAAATACATGGGTGAAAATATGGCCTGAAATTGGAGTGGAAAGAGGTTAGACGCCCTATATGTACCTCATCATAGGGCAAATGCAATTTTGCAAATAGCCCCGTTTGAAATGCAGCCATAGAAGAGCGGGAAAAATTTAACTTAACAAAAATAAATGGGAAGCACGCGCCAAAGGGGGAAATAATGTGAAATCAATGCCGAAAATGGCGAGAACCCAAAAATTTCGAAGGGTGGGTTCTTCGAGGGTTAAAATATTCCAAATAGGGAACTTGATCTTTTTTTTCGCCGTACTACCTGAGTGCGAAACCGAATCTGCAGCCGTCTATGAGCTCATACCCAAATGTAAATCAAATAGCCAGATAAGGGAACCCCACGACTCAGACATTACAATGGGCCGGATACAACGAGCCCCTTTTATATAAATTCATTCTTTTTTTTATTTTTGGCGCACTCGCCTTTGTAACTATCTTATCGCAGGACTTTTATCTAATTTAAGCCTCACATATGCTCATGCTGGCTGAAATCTGATTGAAAGGCCGACAAAATCGCTCTAGTGTTAAATTAAAAGTGGTCTTGTCTCAATAAAACTGAAAAAACCACCCGTCAGCAGTGCGATCTGGTCTCTGAGTGCCCACTGTACTTGATTGCCGCCTGATTGGGCACCATTGAAACTTAATTAATGCGAAAATGTGCAGTAAAAAAGCGGCGCGAAATTAACAAAGGCAAATTTATTGAGTGGGCTGGGTGTAAATATGCTTTATAGAAACATTCTGGCAGGAGCTTTAACCGTCGTATGTGGGCGACCCACTTGCCCAAAGGCCTATAATTTCCTTTTCTGATGCACAGTAAGAAAGGTTTGGTATCAAATCAACAACAAATCCTAACAAATAGATACCATTTGAAAAAAGGAGAAAAACATATACCAATTGACATAATTTAGTTTTTAACCGAAGAACCTGCCTATAGTTTTGGATATCATAACAATGATACTTATGAAAATCAACTACACAAACATTTTTTTTCTTGTCGATTTCCTTTAAATACAATGCTTTGATAACTATGAAAATTAAGTATTTTGCAATAAAGAGGCAATATTTAAAAGGGAACGGAAACGTTTTCTAGTTTACAGAAATATGCCCAATTTTAATATTATCATTTTAGGATAGTATTAAAAAGTGTTCGGAATATATATCTCTTTGACATTGTTTTTGATTGTACAAAATCATAATAAATGTCAAGGCAATACATTATTAACATGTGTGATTATTCACAAGAAACAAGTATAAATGGCATTTGGCATTTTTCATTACTTTCTGTGAACAAGATAATAAAAATCACAACATTTTCAATGTGCAATATCATAAAAAATAAATTTTTATGAAAGATCATAAGAAAAATTTCATATTATTCACATGAAACAGTGTGAGAATATTTTGTAGAATTTTCCCTATTGACTGCATAGTAGAAATAGAAATTTCTGTGTAGAATTGGACCCACGCCGAATGGCCAAACAAGTGGTGCTCGATGGAAGCCGAAATGGCTCTCGTGCCCAGTGGTGGTGCAGGTCTGGACACCCACACTACTTGGAGCACCACCGAAACCATCTAAAACCACCAAAGAGCCACCCACGTGCCGCTTTCAAGCGCCGGCTGAGAGAGCCACTTGTTCGGCGTTGCATGGAAATTGAAAGCACGACGAGAGCGGTTGCAACATGCGGAAAAGCGGAAAATGTGCCGGCGAAGCCAGTGAGAGAATTTTCCCAGCTGTTCGGGGGGGTGGGCTCCACCCCCTTTTCATTCGGGAGGTGAAAAGTTCAAACCCTGCAGCTGGCTGCGTCCTTGGGAAATTCAGCTGCTGGGGAGCACTCGGAACCGGCATTGCATTCGGCCGAAGGACACGTTTTCCCAGCAAAATCAATAGTTGCCCGGGTCATTTCGGGATCCCCATATCATATCCCCTGCCATCCCAAATCAAAAATCAATTCAAACGATTGCCAAACTCACCTCGTTTGATTTCCACTTGTCTGGCCCAACAGATTTGGGGTATCTATTTTTTTGTGTTGTGATTATTTTTCAAGCTGTTTTCCAAAATGAAACAAGAAATTTGAATATTAATTTTTTCCCGATTCCCTGGGTTTTACGAAACTTTTTGAGCGACAGCTACACTTTGATTGTTGATAGCGTGCATTTGTAAGTGCGTGTGTGGTGTTTCGATTTTGATTAGAGCGAGGGGTAAGGAAAAAACGAATGCAAATCGATGGAAACGGCCTGGGTTTTGTTTAGCTTTTGTTGTTTGGCCGCCAGGGGCAATGTCGCGCATTTATTTTTGTTACATATTTTAAATTTAGCTTTGCCGGTCTTTTGTTTAGCCGTTTTGCCTATGAAAGAAAATGAGTTTATAACAGCAGAGCGTGTGTTTTTTTTTCTGTCTGCCTAACTAGTTTCCAGCCTACACTGAAATTGTGTTCTAAATGGCAAACAAAACGCCCACACGAAATTCCGCCCACTCAGTCGAGGCAACAAAAGCAAAAAAACACACACGCACTCGCAGAGATAACGAAAAAAAGGTAACGAAACTAGCGTACTTAATCAAATAGCGTTAAAGCAATCGCTTTTGGCCAAAAACAAAACTCGCGAGCGTTCCGCACTTTTGTTAATATTTTTATTTCGGTGGACCCGCGCTCGCGATCCGAAACAACGAGTCGTTCAAATGCAACTGCCCACCAATGGTTGAATCCATTCGAATATACCCGCCAACCACGACCATATGGGATGTTCCATAGCAACCCGGCCACGAACAAGTTGTGCGATGTTCGATCGACCATTCTTGTTTCACAACCATTGCGGTTTTTATTAATTAATATTAAAATATTACTTGTTTAAAATACAGTACATTTAAAGATTTTAATCTTTATTGGAATAAGAAATTATTTTTTTAAATGACGTAAAAGAGTTGATAGCAATGTAAGCGAATGAAACTCTTCCAAGTAAAAAGTAAAGAATTTTTTTCAAATATTGTAGAAAGTTGTTTAAATTACCTACATATATTTATAAAATAAGCCTGTTTTAATAAATATTTCACATCAAAAATAAAGAAAACCAAAATGTTGATAAATATCATAAATCTTATTTAGCTAAGTTTGAAAAATAAGTCTTGAGAACATTTTAGGGATATTTTGTATAACTTCAATGAAATGCTAATAAATCTCAAGGGATTATCCATGTATTGATGACTCAAAAAGATTGTCCGAATTGTACGCACATCATCTAAACAAGTGTTTCCTCCCATATTTCAACCAATAGTGACACAGTCGCAGAATATTAATGAATTTCAATCCAAAACCTAAGTCTGACTCACACCCCCAAATGTTAAATTTATAATATCGGAAATAGCCAGCAGGTGATGAAAAGCTACAACCCAAGGCAATTTTTCAGGCGACAAAATCCATGTCCTGCTTCTGTTCAACCACTTAAGCGGTTCATCAATAACATGACTGCACTGCCCTCAACTGGCTAATAAATAATTCAGAATAGTTCGGAAAACCAATAAAAAGCGGGTCACAAACGAGTTCATATCCTGGCCTTAATTCGAGCAAAGGTTTCTAGGAGCAGACCGAAAAAGCGCCATAACTCACTTGAAAAAAGCCAATTAATTAAGAAACAACAAGGAAGAACGCTATAGTCGAGTACCTCGACTATCAGATACCCGTTACTCAGCTAAAGGGACCAAAGGTAAATGGAGATATGCAAGCAGCAAAGCGAGATTTAAATGCGCCACCTACCGGCGGAAGACAGATTTAAGCATTGTGGGCGTTAGGGTAGGCGTGGCAAATTTTTTTTTGGATCAATCGATAGGTATTGACGAGACCAATACATTTCAGTTAAAATTTTTTATCGAGCATAAAAATTTTGAGCGCCACAGGCTTGGGCGGTTTGTGGGCGGTAGAGTGGGCGTGGCATATTCGCATAACAAACCTGCGCTGCGTACAAAGCTACGGAATCTAAATCTGAAATCCCAATACTCTATCTTTGATAGTTTCCGAGATATCCGCGTTCATATTTACGATTTTTTGAAGTTTGTGGGCGGTTTGTGGGCGTTAAAGTGGGCGTGGCAAACTTTTTTTTGGGTCAATCGATAGGTATTGATAAGAACAATTCATTTCAGTTTAAATTTTTACTTTAGCATCAAAACTGTAGAAGCCACAGTTTTGGGCGGTTTGTGGGCGTTAGAGTGGGCGTGGCACTCTACTGAAACAAACTTGCGCTGCGTAAGAAGCTCAGGAATCTGCTCGCCAAATCTCAATAGCCTAGCTCTCATAGTTTCCAAGATCTCAGCGTTCATCCGGACAGACAGACGGACAGACGGACAGACGGACAGACGGACAGACGGACAGACGGACAGACGGACAGACGGACATGGCTAGATCGACTCGGCTAGTGATCCTGATCAAGAATATATATACTTTATGGGGTCGGAAACGCTTCCTTCTGCCTGTTACATACTTTCCGACGAATCTAGTATACCCTTTTACTCTACGAGTAACGGGTATAAAAATTATGAAATGAAGAGCGAATATGGCTGAAACGGAAAAGCAGGCTTTCCGCCTTTGAAATGTCCTTGCAGCAATGGCAATCCTTCGGCGACCCAAATACTGGCCTTTCTGTATGGGCCACGGAAATGCAAATTCTCTGAGTCCCGGACTTCTGTGCTCCACTTAACCGCGCCGCGTGGGAGTTGTCCCTATTGATTTAATTCCAGCCATCCAGTGACGCAATTCTCGCGGAGTTGAACGCTCGACCGACAAATAATCCAGAGGCATATGACCCAAGGGGTTGTTTTTTTGGCAGTCGGCAATAAAGGAATTTTTTTTTTCGGTAGTCGGAGGCGCCACAATGACTGCGCATAGTTTTATGTGTTTGCTAGAGGTTTTCTATGAGTTTCCACGTTGTCATTGTGGGTTTTCTGTTCATGTATCTGTATCTGTATCTGTTTATAAGCCCACTGCAGCTGGATGTCATGACCTAGACAATTTTCGGTCTGCATAGATTTCGATCTCCGGGTAAGGTCAATGCGGCGTATACTTAACATCTAATGAGATAACCCCTCATTAGCATACAATAAGTAATAAGGGTTTGTGGTATAAGAAAGTTAATTTATCATATCTATAAATAGGCAACCCAAAACGAAATGACCGTGACAGTGAATGACTCAACTTCAATTACTGAAAAAAAACTGACCTGGAGAGCCGAAATTTGGCCAGCTGGCTAATATTAGTCAACAGCTTGGCAAGTAAGCAAACAAAGCGCAGTTTGTTGTCAAACAAAAAGAAAACCGCACTCTAGTTTATTAGCTTTTTGGCTTTGGGACACGAAACGGAAAATGGAAAATGGATTTGCAAGGCCTTGGAGGGGATGTTAATTTGCCAGAATTTTTCTGGACAACATTGAATCACTTCCAGCGGTTAGATTAAATATTTATGTCATCCACACATTTAGAGATATTCGCCAGCAAATATCGTTCATCAACGCCAACTGAGTCAACAATGAGGTAACGCTCCCTACTCCCGACTTTGTCTATATCTCGGAACATGGAAAATCGCTTGTGTTAACAAGTGCGCTGTGCACTTGGAGCTGTCCTCAGCCCACTGTCCACAAAGATAGCACAATACATTCATTGTCCCACCGTTTTGACCCACTGATCGTGTTACGGGGCATTTAATCAGCATTACACCCAGATGAGGAGCACTTGCACCACTCCACTTGGCAGTGGGAACGCATGGAGTACTTCCTCGATTCCGCCACACAAACATTGCCAATTGTGTCTACCAATTGCCACTTTGAACCGAAAGAAAGTGGCAGAAATATCTATATCTCCTATGAAGAGCAAACCACTCACCACCAAGTGGGTGTCTTCAGCATCAACTTATTGTTGCGAATTGAATTCCTCAATTAATTTCGATTGCTTTTCTAGGAAATCACTTGAGGGGGCGAGCATATATATTTTGTCACCCGAAAGATTGCTAATTTTTATAGGTCGTTAGGCTTAAAATATTAATAGCCTGTGATGAACGAAATTTGAATGGGGGAAATAAATTTGGAACTGTTTTTTGATAAATTTGTTTTTGCACAGAAAAAAAATCGGAATATTATGTGAGGGAAAATATCAAAACAAATAAGGAACCCAAAATGATTATTTTGAATCGTTTATATTTAAGACAGTACATTTTAAAACCAAAAAAATTTTAACTCAATGACCTCATAACTTGTTCAGTAAAGTCACAAATCAGTTTAATATATCTTTATATTTATAATTCTTTTTCTAATTGTTTTCCCAAAGCTAAACAATTTATTTTGATATTTTCAAAAGAACCGCCAACATTTTCAAAACCCAAAAACTAGATGGCAACATTGGCTTTGATTAAGCAGCCCTTGCCAAATGCCGTCTAGTATTTCTTTTTGGTATTTTCACACCCGCCGCCTACGGTCCTACTAGGATGCAACACAAATCCACGAGATAAATAAATCCAAAATAACTATTTATTGGCAGTTATTTACAAATTAAAGCCACGATGGACAGCAGCAATGACTTGTCGGACGAGCTGATACGCCGCTTCAGCGTTGGCGGGTCTCTGGGTGAGTGGGAAATCCAGAATTCCCAATTGGGACGCACCTGTTGTGGCTCCGACTTTTAATTGTAAACAATTTCGCAGAGGAGGTGATTGCCAGCGAAATCTTCGAGGAGAGCATCGATGTGGAGACGGAGGCGGAACCGGACGACATAATCATCGTGCACATGGACATCCGCGAGCCGCTCAGCATGCTGAAGTGAGTCTAGTCAGGAAGCCCCCATATATCCCATACAAATAACCCTCATTTTTCCCTAAACAGATCACTTGTTGAGCAAAAAATAGGGGTGTGTCTGAATTACTACACCTTTTGGCTGCAGGATGCACAGGAGGTAAGTAGAATTACTGAAGATCCTAATAGTTACTCAACCTCTATTCCTTCCCCAGCTGGAATCCCACAAAAACCTCGTGGATCAGTGCGTCAAAGGCGAGGGTCTCGTCCAGATCAACGTGCAGATCCAAACCATACGGAAACGCATCAATATAGCCGATGTCCTCAAGCCCACGGAGGCCGCTTTGGCTGCCCTGGCCGAGGAGGTGGTGGCCCAACTCTCTCCTCCCGAAACAGCCAGCCAGAAGAGCTCCTCCAGCGATAGTCCCATCAAAACCCCCGTCAAACGGAAGCTTAAGGAAGACTCCGAGGAGGAATCCGTTGAATCCAGTAAGGATGTTAAGCCCGTCTTAAACTGGGTCCTCGACAGCAAGTTCAAGCGGGAACAGGCACGCCTAAAGATCCCCGAGGCGGCCATCGAATGGACGCAAGCCCACGTGACGCACTGGCTCGAGTGGGCCATCAAGCAGTTCGAGCTACGTGGCATCAACATGAGCGACTGGCAGATCAACGGCCAGGAACTCTGCGCCATGACGCACGAAGAGTTCAGCCAGAAGTTGCCCCGTGATCCGGGCAATGTCTTTTGGACGCACCTGCAGCTGCTCAAGGAATGCAACTTTGTGTCCGTGGTGCACAAGCAGGCGGAGGAGCTGCGGAAGCCCAAGCAACCCAGGATCATGTCAGCCACTGCCATATCGACCACGGCATCGGGTCCGGTGTCTCTGGAACAGCGGATTATGCGGAAATCCTACCAGGCAGTCAAGGGTTCCGAGTGTGAGTAGATGAGAAATCCAACCAAGACTTGGAACTAAAAATATTTCTTGCCCCTACAGCCGTTGAAAGTTCCCCCACATCCATGAGTCCCACAAATTACACCACCATCGGTTCCGGCAACAATGGACAAGTGCAGCTGTGGCAGTTCCTACTCGAAATACTCACCGACTGCGAGCACACGGACATCATCGAATGGGTGGGCACCGACGGAGAGTTCAAGCTCAGCGATCCGGATCGCGTGGCCCGCCTTTGGGGCGAGAAGAAAAACAAACCCGCCATGAACTACGAGAAGCTTTCGAGGGCTCTCCGCTACTACTACGATGGAGATATGATCTCCAAGGTGTCCGGCAAGCGATTCGCCTACAAATTTGACTGCGACCTAAAGCTGTTGATTGGCTACGATGCCAAGGAGCTGTCGCGGCTGGTCAACGAGCGGAAGGTAGTGCCCGAGCCCGTGGTCCCCCTGGAAACGGTCAAAGAAGACACATGACATGGCGAGCTGAAGCTCAAGGAGGAACCCGACATACTCTGGAAGTACGAGGAGCCTTAGCGTTGGCTGACTTGGTCGGATGACGGCGCCTGGTTAATAATACAAATTGTTACACACTTAACACATTTTACACTCTTAAGGCACACGATTTTATTATCCATTTCGTATTCACTAAGCTTTATAATCTCTGTCTACGTAAGCTATAGCTATAAGTATCGCTTCTCTACAGTTAAACAACTTAATTATTATCTGAATAGTATCTCTATAGTGTGTATATTGAATATTGTTCGTTACATGATTGTTGCGATTTTTGTAAAATCCATAAAACTAAATTCATTTCCACGCGATTTCCATTTGCATTTGCTCCTTCTCCACGGCATCGTTGTGTGTTGATGGTTTTGTTTGTGATTTTACGTGACTAGTTTGCTTGCTTAACAGATCTAACTAAGCTATAAACGTGGGCATTTAGCGGCTCCGGCTAAATGGCCTCCCAGTTGGCTTGTCGATGGAGTTAAAGACGATGATATTGATGATGATGGCCTGGCGGAATGTGCACGCAAATGCTTTCCTTTCCCCCAGCTGAACTGGCACTAAATTCGAACGCCTAGCGCCGCCAGCCGGGATAATACTTCTTTTACATTAAGTTGTGAGTCTGAGTTTTGATTCTTGTTTTGTGATGCCGTTACAGCTCCGTGGTGATCTCGTCCTGCGGTCGAAAGCCCAGCTTGTAGAACTCGTCCTCCAGCCACAGCGAGCTGGCGTTGAGATCAGAGATGAGATTGCCGCTCTTCAGAGTGTTGAAGCTGCTGCCGAAGGGATCCGAAGCCCGCGGCTCCTCGAACTCGTGCAGGCTGATCAGCGAGCCAAAGAGATGCAGCTTCTGCTGCGCCGAGGCACTGCTATTCCGATCGCCGGCCATCAGTTCGCCCACTCCCTGGGGCGTCGCCGTAGGCGTCACCTGTTGCCGGAAGATGCTGGGCTGCTGCAGTTGCTTCTTCTTGGCCGGAGCAGCGTAGAGCACCTCGTGGTGACCGGCATGGTGCCCGTGCGAGGCCTGGAAGAAGTCGATGAGCTGGCCCACCTGTGGCTTGTAGCGCTCCAGGGCCTGCTCCGACCAGGCATACAACCTAGACCAATCCGGCGGCGGGGCGGGAATCAGCTCGATGGGCCTGTTCAGCAGGATCAGCAGCTTGGCCAGATCCCGAACGATGGGCCTGTACGAGTTGGCGGCCGCCACCTCACCCGACAAATAGAGCTTTCTAATCTGCCGCCTCGTGTCGTTCAACATGGCCAGGAAGTACTCCGCATTCGGACGCATCTCGTTCAGCTGCCTCATGAAGTCCGCCCGATCCATGGTGTTCTCGTTGATGAGCTTCTGTTTGATGGACTTCCGCCGACGCTTCCTCTTGACCAGCATCACGGCCACCGCCAGCAGGGATAGGCAGACCAGGAAGCCACCGAGTAGACCCGCCAGAGCGGCCATCAGTGGCCCCGAATAGCCGGTGGGCACACACACTTTGCCCATGAACTCCGTGTGGGCGGACCACTGAACCAAGTAGCCGGCGGGGCACGTGTCGACGCACTGCCTCGTGTCCGTCACCAGGTACGTGGGGCACTTGATGCAGCCCGCCTTGTTGCAGCGTTGGCAGGGAGAACCTGCTGGGCAGCCTGCGGATGAAAAAGAAGAAAACGGAACTGGGTTAGTCACTCTGTGGGTCATTATGGCTCCCCCAATTAGCGCTGATCAGCATAATTGTCCCCTCATTTGCATAGAGGCACACAAGTCGCAGCTCTCCCACAGACAATTGTCCACGTTAATGCCCGCGAATTAAATCATTCCCAGACTTTTGGGGAGGGTGACTCCCAAAATACACTAAGCAAACACTTATATGATTTGGAGAAAAATATATTGTATGTTTTCAAAATTTAACATGTTTTTTTGTTCCCAGAATTGGGTTTTGATTACACAGATCTATTGGTATCCTCAGATTTTCATTAGCCCACGGTTTCCGTATTCGGATGCTTCTTGTTATATTTGGGTTCTGTTTTAAAACCTATCCCATTTAGGATTACTAAGAAAATGACTTTTTATATATAGCATTACTGTATCAATATTATGCAGCTACTAGTTAAGACGACTCTAAATAGAAAGCAAATATAACTATATATTTCTGGCTGCAAGTACCACTTCATTGGAACAATTCACATACACCCTATTTCAATCCCATTAAACTGCAATTTATGCAAGTAAATACGAAGACGATCTCTTGAGAACCCCGAGCAATTGAACCCTAACTATGATGTCAAGTGCTGTCCGCTCTAAACACATGACATATATCTCAAACATCTTTGTTTACCAGGCATCTTCGCTATGTGTCTGAGGCCTTTGTGTTGCTTGTTTCCCTACGAATGGATTTCAAGGTAACGTCAACAAACAGTGTTTGACTTTTGGCTGCCCAAACCCAAACAACATTAGCATATCGCCACCCCCTGTCCGCCTTGAAAAGTGTCGGGCAAACAGGGGAGATGGAGATACATATTCTAGGAAGACGACGACAAAACTGGGAAAGTTCAACATGGTACAGGCTTTTGCCGGCGGTTAAAACTTTGTCAAGATCAAAAGCTTATAAAGCCGCCGCCAGTGGTTGTCAACAGAAGAAGACGACGACGACTGAGGACTGAGGACTGAAGACGACGCACCGCGACTCCCAAACAGGCCAGAAGTTGGTCTTATCTGAAGGAGGAGCCCTCCACTACCTGCCCCATTTATCTTGGGCCAGCACTTTTTGATTCTGGACTGCCAGGGAAAACAATAACATCGCACCACGTACGCATCCAGTCCATTGCAATGCACTTGGCGTCTGGCTCTGTTCAGGTGGCTCAGCATCGTCATCATCAGTGGCATTAACTTGTTTATGCGCTAATCAGACACACACAGCCCCCAGGCGGGAGTTGGCACTGGGAACTGGGATCTGGGATCTGGGCTCGGGGATCTTGGATATAGGATCTTGCATCTGAAGAGTCGCGACCATGGCAATGGCATTAGTTTGGCATTGGCTTGGCATTGGCCAATTCCCAGTCAGAGGCGGATAATCAGATGTAATTCGTAATTGATATTGCTCAGTGGTCAGTTCGTTTCTCGTTCTGCCTTTTGGTATCCCCGCACTGGGGATCTCTGGGGACCGGGCGTGCAGTTGATCAATGATAATTGGTTATTAAATGGAAGATTGCCTTTATTCCGCCTGTCAATGCTGTCTTCCAATTCCCATTCCGACTCCATGGGCGTGTGCATCTTCTTCAGGTGATCATGTAAATGGCCTGGAATTGCAGACTGCTGTGATCTCGTAGCGATATAAATAATGATATCGATTGTGGCCGGGATATACAGACTATATATGGCCAGAACAATTTGTCCATGGCTAAGAGATCAGATCAAAGACAGAGTGGAAGATGGGGCAATTTGCTGCATATCATTGGAAAATCTCAATCTATTCGATTTTATTCAGTTAAACAAACTACCATCCCAAATTATTCCATGATTAAACAATCGTATGGTAATCAAGTTTTATAATTTTAGGCCAGCCCATCTTCAGCCACGCCCAATCTTAAATTTCTCCTCACCTGCTGCCAAATGATCGACTAAATAAGTGGCTGTAGGCATAAGGCAGACATAAAACCCTGATGACTACAACTATATTTACGTCCATCAGCATCATGATCATCAGTTTTTGAGACTTGGACTCTGGGAAAGGCAAAGAATTAACAGCCTCAAAAGCATTGTTTAAACTTTCTTCGCATGAGTCAGAGAATCTGCGGACTGGTTCTCCGATTTTAAGCTCTTAGCACATGACGTGCCAAGTATCTAGGCGTGTCAGTCCCCACAGATATATAGATGTGTACAGCCACCAAACAGGGAGAAAAAACATATAATCGACAAATTACTTTCACTCAAAACAAACAGCAACGACGGACGGCAGCCAGCTAGGGTCATAAAAAGCGAAATAAAATGTTTATCGGACAATCACCATCATATGAAACACGCATAAAGTAAATTCATTAGATCACTTTATAACGCGTATATCTAGATAATTGAGTGCCCCATAAGGGGGGGACGGCGATTCTCCGACTCTATAAAGCCCCACAAAGGCTCAAGGTCGTTCCAAATCAGAAGGTTCCGCCGACAGAGCTGACAAAATGTGGAGCTGTCGCTCGATTTGCTGATCGTCGATCGTAAATTGTAATTTGCTGCCAGCATAGACAATGCCTGGTCACTGTCATGGATTTTGTACTTGAGTACCCATGGAATAGGAGGGTATATTCTATTCGGAAAAATATAGGTTTCAGGAAAAAAAATCTATGTAACTTGAAAACTAAGAAAAATGTACAAGCTTGTAGAGAGATTATCATCATATTTACTCTATAATATTATATTTTATATCAGTTTAGTACAACCCAGGTATCTGATAGTTCGAACACTCAAATCCAGGCTCTTATTTATGTATATACATATATTTTTTTTAGGAAAAGGCAAGGCAAGCACTTGGCTCTTGTCTGTCAATTAGGCATTTGACATTTGCATAAATGTTTATGCAAAAAGCGACAATCAGAACGAAGCCAAAATAAACAAACAAAGCTTCTATGCAATGCGCAAAGTAAATAAATATTACGAAAAACAAATGGCATACTTTATGAGGCACTTCCTGCCACCCAGTCCTCCCCCCTTTCCAAGCAAATCAGCATCCATAGTTTTTGAAAAAAAAAACCTTTGAGCTGGCCAAATTAGCTTTTTGCCATCAGCAGTAATTCAATTTCTTTTATGTGAAGAAAGTCTTTTCAGCTACACAAAAAAGTACCCCAAAAAACCGAGGAAACAGGGCCAAGTCAAGCTGCGCATGAGCAAACGGCGTTTATTAAAATAACGGTACTTAAGTACGCCCTAAGCAAACTGCTCTCAACTCCGGTCCCCAAACATGCAACTTCCAAAAAACCCAAAAAATATAAGGGGCAAGCATAACCCAAAAAAAAAACCAAATAAATTGAGAATGGGCGGACCTGGGACGACGGGAATCAGCAACAAAATCGACAGAAAAAAGACCTTTAATCAGCATTTTTGGGAGACAACAGAAAAAGGGAAATAATATGAGGGCACAGCTTTTTTGAAAGAACAGTTTGTGATCTTCAACGGAAATGATATGCCATATAAGCAAATAATATAGAAATGAAACATATTTTTTTCTGAATTGAAATTAACATACATTTCTGAAGAATACTTGCTTATAAATATTATAAAAATTGTAAGTTCAGAAAATCTACAAGCTGATATATGAACTGATTGTTCAACTTTAGCCTTAGACTCTTTTTTTTGATCCGACTTGCCTTGCCTTTGATTTGTTTTGGCTGGAATATCATGACCAAACTCTACACACCCAAAGTTAGGGAGTTCATGAACTCCAAAGATTGCTGCTACCCATAAATATACAACTCCCAGAAAGCGATCCACTGCTCTAAGGAGCGCCGATCTGTCCCGCCCTTCCAACTCACTCCATTCGCTTCAATTGCGTTTTTAATTGCCAATACATTTCAAACACGTCAAATGACAATTTATTATGAATTATTGTTTGTTGTATATTTATTGTTATTTTGCCTGCCTCAGAGTTATAGGATTGAAATTGTCTCTTTTCCTTAGATTTTGTTTCGCTGTTTTGTGATAAATTGCCAGACGAAAATACAATACTTTTTGCATTTGTTGGTCTCAAACATCCGTTCGATTTTTGTCATGATTGTCACGATTTACTTGCTGGACAAGACAGTCTTTGGCTGGGATTCAGACTGAGACTTTGAATCAGACTCAGTTTTATACAGCCAGACGATAGCAATGAATTTTGAAATGGATATTTGGTTTTTCTTTATTTTGCCTTGGATTGGTCGCCAAGTAATTAATATTCAAACGAAGTGTGCTCACTATTACGTGTTAAAAATGATTTATAAATAATTTATAAAAGAATAATTCCCGAAAATTAGTTATTATTACGGGGTTTTCTTTCATATTTATTTATCCCTTGGTAATAAATATAAAAATTCAATAAGACGGTATTTCAGTATGTGCCTTGTGGTCCTAACTCAAAGTCCGTTACCATTAGCTTTTAAAATACCATTCTTTGAATTCTCTCCCCAACAATTCTACCAATCCATTGATCAAGAATCGGAAACGAAAGATTTCGGACCGGCTAATTGCACGCGACATGAACACGAATTGAATTTATGGCCAGAGCATTCGGCATGTGGCCAAATTAACACCTCAAGAGTCGGCAAGGTTTCCTTTTCGATGACTGGTGACAGATATCGGGAAAAAATGATTTTTTTAAAGCTGCATTTTTGCAGCTTTTTTTGGACCGAACGGGCGAGTTGCTGCCAATTGGCAACATGTTTCTAGCCATAAAAATCAAATTTACAACTGCAGCTGTCGGACTGTAACCGTAACCACATGGAAGTGCGGTTAATTTACTGCCCAGTGATCATGCGTTGCAGTTTAGCCCACTTGGAGTTGAGGCGAGTTGGTTTGCTCTCTAATTGCCGGCGCAGCGCGAATAACTTGACATAAATGCATGT
Organism: Drosophila subpulchrella; assembly: GCF_014743375.2. NCBI lineage: Eukaryota > Metazoa > Arthropoda > Insecta > Diptera > Drosophilidae > Drosophila > Drosophila subpulchrella. The sequence continues at coordinate 16,365,508 of NC_050609.1, forward strand.
TGAGTTTAATTGTTTCATGTAGACGCAAGTTCCTTGGGGTAACCATATCGTAGGATCCAGTCCCGGGCCCACACACAGCGGAAAATCTCGAGGGGATTGGGGGATGGAGGGTTCAGGGTACGGGAACAATTCCAGTAACACACAACTAGGTTCGAAATTCTTATGGAGAAAATTGTCTCAGCAAATGTCACAAATTAAATTGGCTTGCAAGTCACAAAGGCGCAATCGGCCCACTGATATTTGCATAATTTCTAGATACACATTTGCATAATAAAAAGATATAGTACCGATAGGCAGACAAGTAAATAAATAAATTAGTAAATGCAAATGGGGGAAGCGGTGGAAAACCACTATAATAATAAGCGATAATAACAACTTTGACTTGACTTTGGCATTGGACTTGATTGGGAATTCTACATCGAAATTCAATCAACTGGATAGGGAGGAAATGGGGCGGGGTCTATAACAAGAAAAGTTACAGCCTCTATAGGAAACGCTTTGCGTAGGTAATCCTCCACTCAATCAGCTCAGATATCTTGCAAAGATTGTGCATGCTGTCTCTCAAAAGTTACTGAGCTATACAAAATGTAGTGACCAGATCTTAATAACTTTTTAATTACTTTCCTAGCAATCTAAAAAATTGTATACTTCCTATCCGAAATCATCACTTCAAAGTGAGTTCTACAATCATATTACCAATACCAATTACCAATAATGAAATAAGAATAATAACAAAGGCTTTTGTATTAAATCGGCTTACTTATATTTATCTTAAAAGCACCCCTTTTAAAACAAAAACTTCAATCACTCTTGGAAACTTTCAGATATTTCTGCATCATTAGTAAAATAGGCCCAAAGCGACCTTAATTCGTTTTATATCTTTTGCCGTGAGGTACTTTATTATAATGGGTACTTTGTTCATTAGAGAAAAATCATTAAAGCAGCCTTTCGGAACCATTTAGTTTCTTGTCTAAAGTTCATTAAATTTTGGTACCTAAGCAGGCCGTCTTCTAAAATCAAAATGATAAACAAGTTGATTAGCGATCAGAAAGTAAAATAATGAACAAGTCATTTTAATTTAATGATATCCAAAAAGTATGTATAACCTGCTCTGGAAATATGCGAGTCCCATTGAATTACCACATAATTTTCTTTTTGTCAGCCCGCATCAGTTTCCCCATTCCTGGGCCCATCTGACCATACATAAATCTAATTTTGCAATATGCCAAGAAATCCGATAGCCACGCACACTCACTCACTCACAAATCGTAAGCCAGGTCCAAAGCAGCGAGTTAGCCCGTCTAAGCCAATTAGCCAACGAGTGACTCCATGCTGATTAGCATGACGAAATGTCGTAGCATTTGGTAAGTAGGCAAAAAAAAAACACAAGAAATATCAAATAAAACATGCCCCATGGTGGGTGAATGGGCCAAGAGAGCCAAATCCATGGAGCAATGCCGAAACAGACAAAAGCCAAAAGTTCAAATGGTTCAAAGAGCCGGCCAGCCAGTCGGTTTACATCAAATAGAGCCATTGATGGAGCCAGGATACCCCGAAAGGGGAGTTGCTTAGCGTTAGCGGCTCTGTGAAAACAAATACCTGCACTGCACAACTAAACAAAAAAAAACGAAAATAAATAAAAAATGCGACAAAATCTGCTCAAAAGTTAAACACACGCCACGCAAAAGTCCAACTGGTTAGAGCCACTCTGCACCACTCTACACCACCGAGTGGACTTGCGCAATCCCGCGACGCATGCGCAGCCACCGAACCCCTTCCAAAACCCCTTCTTTACCCCTTCCTTTTCAAACGGTTGCACTTTTCGGCCTGCAAATTGGCCAGCTAAACGCTGACTGCCTCTATGGCCGATAATTTTATTTTATTTCTCTCTTTTCATTCCGGTTTCTGTGTGTTTATCAATTAATTTGAATTTATTCAGAGGCGTTTAATGTTTTTCATGATATTTCTTGTTGAAATCAAATCTAATGAAGTTGACAGCCCGTTGGCTGTTCGGTAGCTTCTCTTGCGCAGTTGGTGGGGAAAGTATTATTGCCCGATAATGTCAGCGGGCCTTTCAATTAGCCAAAAAAAAAAATGGATATATATAATTGCAGTCCAGTGGTGAAATGAAAGCTGGCTGAATTCAATTGCTAACCCCTTCGGGGCAATTTACATTCTTGTGTGTGAAATATAATTAGTTATTTGTATGCTTCCTTCTCCTCTGCCGATGAAGAAGTGCTGATAAAAGGTTGATTTATGCACCAGACATTTCCTCCACACACAGTTTAGGCTTACAAGACAGCACACAAAAACCTTTGTTTGAGCTCAAAACCTGGTTCAATCAATTATGATGGTTATCCTTTCTTTGCTTTGGCCATAGAAATTGTTTGACAAACGGTAGCTGGAGATTTTCTTTCACCAAAAATGAGAGTAACAACTTCGACAGCAACGGCTTCCGTAATTTTTTTTTTGTGAAAAAAAAGCAGAAAACCCTGGGCCGACAAGAGATCCACAAATGAGCAGAGTCATCGGACAGGGGGACTCAGGGGAGACCTCTGAAAATACAAAGCCAACAGCAGAAACATGTTGGCACGAAGTCCAAACTTATCCAAGGTAGCCCAGACATGTCGCCTGACTTTCTTTTTAAGGTCGGCTCATTAAAAAATGTTTTACGTTTCTTTCTTTTCGGGACTCACTGACTGACTGACAGGCGAAATAATTAAATTTCTGAGCGAATGATAAGGAGAGCGTGTTACAAAATGTGTAACAAATGCGTAGAAAGTAACATTATTTTTTGGTCCCTTATGCATATTCAAGAGTGGACTTTGCACGCCCGATAAGGTGTCAATAATAATGCGGCAGCCGACAGCTTCCACATGTCACACACATCATAGCCAACCAAACCAGCCAAGAGTACTTGACCGAATTCCGCACAGACAAGACGAGAAACAAACAGACATTCGGTCAGTCCCACAAAAAGTGGAAGCAGCTAAAAAAATATCTTTAAAGAGCCAGACAAAACACAAAACACATAAAGTGAATGAGAACCTGTAACTCGCAGCAGCAGCATAATTATGCCCAGCGGAGAACCACATGAGAATTCTACGCCCCTCCTCTATACAGAGATCTTGGGTTAAGAGTGCTGTAAAGACTGCAATTTGAAATCAAACAAAGTCGTAATCGGACATGGCACATTACTTTTACAGAATTTTGAATGCCCATAATGTAAAATTTTAACTGTCAATAGGTCACTAGTTTGTTTAGGTTTTAAGAATACATTTAAGTTAAGATAGTTAAAAAACAATTCTTCTTAATTATACATTTAAGTTAAGATAGTTAAAAAACAATTCTTCTTAATTATACATTTAAGTTAAGATAATTAAAACCCCATTCTTAGTAATCCTATTTAGTTCAAAACATTAAAATTTCCAAAGTTTTAAATTCGTGTATTGAAAACTATAGCCTTTGACATGATTATTACTAAATTTTATATGAAAAAAAGAAAAAGCTTTGTAATTTAAAGTCTAGTTCTCAAATCAATAGACTCCTATTTAAATTCCTCAAACATCCATTGAGCTCAATTCGAGCTTATAAAAAATCTAGTTCAACAAGAGCATCTCCATAAAGCTCCAGAAAATACCACTTCAATTGACTTGATGGCCTAAAGTCATATTGCTCATTTGAAGACTTGCCCAAATACACTTAAGAACCCATCCACTGAGATTTGTTTGCCCCGATTTTGGAGTCGGGAAAAGCTTAGCCCTTTTCCCGCTGCACCATTACATGAATTCCCAACTGCAGAGCCCGCATGAGCAGATGGAAAATAAATATTTTCACACATGGCAGCTCGGCGGCAACAGAAATATTTCGCTGTCATGGTTAAAGCAAAGACACAAGAAATATATATAGGTGTATCTACATATATGTTGATCATAATCTGCCGGCGAACACGACGACGTCACAATGTCGCCACCATTTTTGGGGAGGGAGGTCCGAGATCCCAGATCCGAGGATCGTGCTCCAAGGAGGGGAAAAATATGGCAAAAATCGTGCAAATAAAGGAAAATAAAGCAGGCGCACATGGGGCATACATATGTGGAAAGCTCGGAAAATGCTTCCTTGAAAGGTGTGTGTGTGTGTGTGTATGTTTGAACAATTAATTTTGCTTTTTCGACTCGCATCTCGGGGAGTTGGGGACTCTTTTCCAGATGAAAAATCCTCGTGGAGCTCAGAATGCGGGCAGCTCCATTGGCATTAAAAGATGCCAAGCAATGTCAGCTCGTATTTATGGCTCCCAGCAACAATCGGAGCATCTCATCGGCCATGTCCCAGATGATCATCGCCATCACGATTATGATGATGACCATTTTGGCTGCGAAGTTCTATCGGGAAAGTCGAAGGCTGGCTGCCTGGATGGCCTGGCTGCAATGCGGATTTCCAAGGAAAGCCAATTTGATGACGCCAATAAAATGCGCTCACCGGCAATTGATTGTTGTCGACGCGACCACAGACATGCGCTTCTAATGGCTCGAAAGCCCGCTCGGATTCGGATTTGGACTCGAAGTGGATCGCATCGCATCGGGTCTCATCCGATCGGGCCTGGCCAACTCGGATCGGGCCACCGCCAAGAAACCGCAGCTGCCTTTAGAGCCACACAGCGACAATGCGGCAACAACTCCAATAATACAGCTGACAACTCCAGTGCCACTTGAGCCTTCAAAACTTGCAGCTTGAAGTGCATTTCGAGAAAAACACAATGAAAAAGAGCTCAAGAATGCTGTCAGGCCAAAGGGCGTTTCAACTAAAAGTTATCCTATACATTTCAAGAACTTCCTAAGCTCAGAACTAAAGAACAGACTTTCAGAAAAATCAGATCATGTTAAAGATGACAATGATCTATGATCTATGATCAAATTATTTTAAAACCCGGTAAAAACCCGGTTAAAGGAATACTATGGATTAACAACATTTTTCGTATGTCTCTTCGATTTGTCATAAATTTTTTATGCTTGCCAGGCCCTCTCTATAGATTTTTATAATGTGCTACTCTCATCTTCTAATACTTTTCCATAAGCCCTAAAATACTTGTATATAGAAAGCATATGCCCATCATACCCTACCCCAATTTTAATATTTTCCAGGGTATAACACATCACACAAAAATATGGTCCACAGAGGCTTGAAAGCTCTTCAGAGCATTGAATATGAAAAATACTTGAGAGATGCATCAACATTTTCTGTTCCCATTTGGCAGTTTGAGCTCAAGGTAATGTACGATTCGGTTTTGTAATTATGAAAAATGAATCTAGGCCTCCTGACCCACGATCCCCGACTGAACTTCAATACAATTCCTTCAAAAGCCAAACTTTCACCAAAAAGATACAGGAAAAAGAGAGTATATGAAACAAACTTTCCAACTTTGACTAATTAATGATTCCCCGAAAATGCGTAGCAAATTTAGGTGTCAGAATTTGTTTCAGCCGAGAAAATTGTTGTTCATGTTGCTGCTGTGCTGTTGCTGTTGCTGCTGTGACTGCAACATGTCGTCGAACATTTGAGTGCAGTAGGTCACTCAGTCAGCCGTTTGGCTTGGGCGTGTCTTGTCTATATTGTTAATGCCATTAAACCGTGGCCCGTAGACTAGAAATTTTGTTTAAATTGAAACGCCCACGCGCCGCGGAAAAGCCACAACAACACTTGTCAAACAAGAGAGCGCAACGCAAATGTTTGAACACATGTCTATGTAAATGCAACCCACAGCAATTGCACTTTGAACGCTGCTTTTAATTACCCAAAACAAAAAGCAACTCGGTAATGCTGAAATAAAGAACCAAAGGCCCACTGGGTCTCTGAAGTTGGTTCATGGGTACGGAAAGCCAAGAAATCGAGCTTTCGAAGTGAACGGTGCCCAGCAACAAGTCCATATAAGTGCACCATGGGCCATGTAAATGCTGCACTTTTGGTCAAAAAACGCCCAGAGACAGTGGGATTATTTCCATAAAATGGGCTGATATTGCAAAATCGATTAGGTGGTTTCAAAAAAATTGTCTTAAATACATTTTCAAGATTTTTATATTAAAGGATCTTGATTAAAAATATTACCTAATGACACCATTTTCTAAATCCTTTTAAGATTAACTTTAGTTGAACATGCGTCGATAAGCCAGGATCTATATAGTTCTATCGATCATTTAAACTTCAAGATTAGAAGTAGTTCTTCTAACGTAAATCTTTTCCTATAAAAATTTAGTTTTACTTTTCAAAATGTTTAACCAAGATTTTATGACAGGTCCTTAAACACCTTTTTTTTCAGAAAATAAAACTTTTTGAAAAATATCGTAATTATCTTGGGGTGTGATCATGATATCGTCACCCCAATTATAAGCAATTTATAGACGACAGCCGAAAACCATAACCATTAATCAAAAAACATAATCTAGCTTTTGCCCCTTCACGATTTGCCCACTGTTAACTAGAAGGTATTTCCGCTCCCCCCCTAAATTCTCAACAAAAACCCACAACAAGTGGCACATGCGCAGCAGCCAAGCGGAAATGACCGCAAATTGTGGCAATAATTGCGATCGCACGTCGACGCTGCAGTTTATCCGAAAAACAAAAATTACTAAATTCAATCCAAGTTGGTTTTCTCTTTTATTAATTCGCTGCTTTTTTGGTTTCTCTATCTATCTGCGTTGGCGCCGTAGTTGAAAATAAAAAGTTGCTTAAATCAACAAAAATTAGCAGAGGGCTGTGTGCAGTGGCGGAGAATGAAAGGGGATTTTAGGGGGGGCTAGGAAATTGCCGCTGTCAAAATAATCCGTGGAGGTGGGCTTGCAGCGGACCAGCGCAAGTGTCATTCAATGACATTTTTATGATGGACATAATAATACATTTTCATAAAATGTAACATTTTCATTTTACCATGATTATGAAATTTCCGCCGGCAAATTGTTTGTCAGGGGAGGGGGCAAATCATCTTAAAGGGGGGGAGGGAGGAGGAAACCACTCTCAGAAAAAAACCCGCATTTGGCCAAAAAGCAAATGCACTCGAGCCTCCACTTCGACTTTGGCTTTTTGGTCTGGCCCAAACGCATTGACATGGCTGACACATGTTTCGGTTTTGGTTTTCGCTTGAGCAACTTAATTTGAATACGCTTTTGGCACTTGGCTAATGAATAATTTTTTCAGTTTTTCCCGCTTTTCCTTCTGGCTATAAGTGTATGCAACCACGATCTGTCCATGAATATGGTTGTTGAGTTTACCTGCAAGGGAAAAGAAAGAGAAACATTAGTTTTCATGAAGGAAGCTAGATTGAAGAGCAAAGGTCATCGCTGAAAAATTTAAAACAATTCTCGTTCGGCGACAATTTGCCATTGCTGACACCCACATCGAGTTATCTCTGGCTAATTGATTGAGTTCAACAAGTTGAAGAAATAATAAAAATCAATTTAAAAGTTTCATTTTGGGGTCAAGCGCGCCGCTGACTTGCCGCTTGTGATGGCAAAATCAGCTGAAAAACCACATATTGCGAAAAAAATTGTTGAAAAATTAAGTTTACAGTTTTGCAGTTGCATGTTGTTTGTGTTGCTGTTGTCATTAACACGCCAATTTAAAGCTATTCATTCACAAATTGTTTGTAGTTTTGATTTGGCAACTCATTCGGCGCCCGATCGGTATTGAAACGTGCCCCGAAATGTTCAATCAAAAACACATTACGTCAATTTTTGATTTCCAATCCATCGATTGTAGAAAGAAATCGAAGCGTTCGCTTTAAATTGCGCAATGAACCGCCAAACATTCGTAAACATTGCGTGACATAATAATTTTTAATAATATACATTTTTTTGTCTCTGTGCCAAGCGAACTTGAACTTGGGTTCAACTGGCACATCATAGCATGAAATCATGCGTAAATAAATTGTGTTAAAGTGTTCATAAATGATCAATAAAAAACCTAGATGAGCTACTTCCCAAAAAATGATTCAGTCAGGGTCTAAAGAAATAATGGTATATATTAGTTTTATAATAGAAATTCTAGGAATCTTGGGCAGGTTTTATTTGACTACTCTTTGTCATCAAATATTTAATGATGATGATTCAACGGGCTTGCCTGTTTTAAATTCAATTTAAACTAAATGTATAGTCCCACTCAGGGGTTCTTTTTATTGTTTAATTATTTCCCCGACACCTTTTCCACTATTTTTCTTCTCCTATACACTTAAAATTCCACTTGTTACGCTGGACATGTAAAAAGTATTCAACACTCTCGAAATGGAAACTTCCAAAAGTCATAAAAATGAAGAAATACAACAAAATTTTAGAGGTTCAATGCTCTTTATCACATCGTGAACGACCTTTCTCAGGCTTCTGAGTTCAAGTAGTTATATGTATGTGAAGATCGAATGACAAAATGAGTGTTCTAGAAAAAGATTTCATCATCAATGTTTTTAATATTATTATTTCTATATTAAAAAGTCATCAAAAATGTAGGTCAATGCCTGTAATTATATGTATTCCTACTTATCTGGTCTAGTTCCAAACATAGATAATCCCATTGATCTATAAATTGTATTACTTAGCTCTATGATTACACCTATCTCACTGAATATCAATAAAAGATAATGCTTAATGCCTACCCCCAATGATCTGTAAACTTATTTAAATTCAGGTCAATGCCTGACTTTCATCAACAATTGATAAGCAAAGTATATCAAGCAAAACTAACTACCTTATTCGCAGAACTGTTGGAAGAGTAGGTAATAGTCTGTATGGATTCTTTGAAGTTCGGTGCATTTTATGACTCCTCTACTGCCTATTTGCCTGACCCCCTTTTTTTCAAGCGAGACTGAGAAGTGAATGATAAGCTGTGGTGCATATTAGCATTGGCAAAGCTCTATCCATTAGTCACGATTCTGTTGATTATATAACATCGGCTGGAACCCGTCCGGGGCCCCCAAGCCATAGCATTTGCAATCGGAAAGCGGTGTTCTACGTAATAAGCAGCTTGACTACCCAGTGAATGCAAAACACCCAGATTGGCTAATTGCAAATCAGAAACAACACACCTCCCGCACATATGATATCATCATCACCGCTTTGGCATTGCATTTGCATTCTTATTTCCAGATATCGCCTCTCTCTCAAGTGTTAAGCCAACCGAAATTGATTTATTATCCGCTCAATGAGACTCTTTTATTACTATATTCGAAACGGAGGTTATAAATTTTGAGCCCAGAAGAGAAACCATTTTTCAGTAATTTTTGTTTATGGCCAAAATATTACAAAACTGGCCAAAATTTATGGAGGAAACGCTAAGAATTCCGCCTGGCGTCTGCCGTTCAATGTCAGGCGGCGTTTGTTTAAACTGAATTTTCAGATACCACAGATATATATATATATATCTGTATCTGTTAATCTGCCTTTGCTCATCCACCACATAAATTGAGCAAGTTTTTCGGCCGTGTAAATTGGTTCTGTAAGTGGCGGCCATTCACTGCGAAAAATAAATGGAAAATGTGGAAAAATGAAAACATTTTGCGCCGCCAAGTGCTAGAGTTTCTCCCCCTTCATTCGATTCTACGGATTCCATGGCCTTTAATTAAGAGGCTCGCGAACATTTAACGGTTCTTTGGTTAGGCAAATGCGAGCAAATGCATAAATTGTGGGGTATTTATAAGATACAAGTCGAGATCCGTCGATTAGCTATCCTCGCTTTTGCATTTCAGTTGCATTTGCACTTGCCGAATACAGTTGGCGAAATTAAAACGTTTCCCATGCGAAAAGAATAAATATGAAAACTAGTTTTGGGATCCCAGCAGCTTATGTGGAGAAATCTGCGAAACCAGATTCTCAGAGCTGTTCAACGGATTGGCATAATCTGAGCTAATTCTGGAATGAATGTCTCCGGTCTAAGTCATTAACGCTATATTAATGCAATCATTAATCAAAGGAAAAGAATCCCGCTTTAGAGTGACAAAACGATTATGCAAATAAGAGCTGTTCCCATTTGGCAACTTTAATGGGAGATTTCTTAAAAGGTTAATGATATTCATGGTTCCTCAATGATATTATAAATCAACTTATATGGGAAATAAGAGATACGATAGCATGTTTCTGGGTTTTAAATATAGATAGATAGATAGGTTAATATTCAAAAATACGTGTTATTTATAAGATTTAAGGACTTTATAAGTATAATAATATAATAATATAATTTTATACCATTAAAATAATTTAAAAAACATATATCCTAACTTATATCACTGACTGTATTTTTTGCAATGTGTTTCTCTTTCAGCTGGCTTGCAATTTTCGATTTTGCCTGGGAAAACGTTTTGCTGGCCAAGATTGGGGCACCAACCAGGTCCAAAGAGCCTCCCCTCTCCGCTTTTGGCCAACATTCCCTACCAATTTCCCGTAGTGGCCAATTGCAAAGTTCTGCTGGCGGCAGAGACCTGTCTTCAAATTTATGCACATTTTTTGTATTGGCATTTGTTTTAGTTGGTGGCTCGTGAAAATTCCGTTTCTGATAATTAAACACATTTTGTGCTCCCTGCAGTTGCATTCTTTCTGGGGCTTTGTTATTGTTTTCGTACCGTTCGGTCGATGTGCCACAAACATTTCAAAACTTAATTGAATTAAATTGTTGATTGAGGCGATGAAAATGAATTTTCATTTGGGGCCAGCAGCACTCAAACAGTCAGCTAGTTGGATAGACAGACGAACGGTTCTCCAAGTGGATTTTCACGTTCTGATCTTGTTGGTTCAATGAGTTTGCATTGTGTCAATCAGGGTTTGGTCGAAACAGAAGCGGAAATCGCCAAGAAAAGCCGGCTGCAAATGAAATGCCATCGACTTGGCCAAAGGCACGTATTTAGTTAAGTAGAAGTACCATGGAAGGCAAAGCCCAAATGGAAACTTCCGCCTCAAAAGAGCCGAGAAGAAGGAAGCTGAGTGTTAAGCTCGAGGAAGAGGCAATTTCTGGCCAAAACCAAGCCCTTTTAACTACCTGCTAAGCATTATCATTTAGTTAATATCTTCTCTTAGCCTTAACTCTGGTTTTGGCCTGCGCCGCTGGCCGAAGATTAAGTCGCGTTTGCCCAACTTAGAAACAAATTCACGAAAAATCCACAAAAAAGAATAACAACAGAAAACTTCTTCTTTGGCCAAGAACCAGTTTATGTGGCCAAAACAAGTTTGGGTTCGTTATTTTTTTTCTGTTTTTTTTTTGCCAAAAGTTGAGGCTATTAAAGCGCCGCCGCCAAGTTTGCAGCTGTCCAAGAGGCCATATGAAGCCATAAAGAAAATTTACCCAAAGCCAAAAATTTCTTTATAATGAAATTTTGTAGGCTTCCCAGAGGCGATTGGTGGGCATGGCCACACTTTCAAAATTAGTCGTCAGTTCATGTTAAATTAATTTTCACAGAAATGCTGCATCGAGCAACTGTTTGCTGTCGTTGGCTGCATCTGCCACTGTGACTGCAACTGCATGTGGCAGATACAGTTGTGGTCAAGATGGGAATACTAGAACATATAAAAAATCTTAAAAAAAGAATTAAGAAATTGGGATAAGGGAAGATACGTTTTCACAATACTATCACTCAATTAATCTCATTTTAATGTAATATTTAAATGATAATAATAAACGATTCTCTAAGTATATAGTTATCAACGAATTAAATTAACCTTAAAGATTTTATAAATTTATCTAGGACCTATTTAAAATCAACTTTTAGAAAATAATATTTTCATAATATTGAATGAATCTTGATTCCCTATGAGCATATGATAGTTCCTTATTTTTCCACTAACTGACTAGAGTTATTTTAGAAACTCATGGCAACCTACAGCATATCCGAATATAAATTCATAAAAAATTGTTTAACCGAAAACTCTTTTTCTCTAGGTTCCCAGAAATTCTTTAAATAGTTCACAGCGTATCATAGGGCTATAGCTTTAAACATTAGGAATAAGAGATTTCCACCCCTGTTTTTTTAAACAGTTACCTAGAATATATTAGAAGTATAGAATATTTACATATTTTTGTGACCACCTCTGTGGATAGTAAGTGCTGACTCTTGAACCGAGCAAGTACCGCAAGCTGCAGCCGATCAGGAAAAGGCGATAAAGCCCACGAAGACGGGGACTTGTGCCTCCTGCAGAACAATGCTCCGTGGCTGTTCTGTTGCCACAAGAGGCAAGAGCCGAGAGGCAAGTTGAAAGATGGAAGAGACGACCCGAGATCAATGACACCATGATGAGCATTTGGGTGGATGTGGATGCTGTGCCTCCTTTGGGCACTGCAGCTTCTGCCGGCTGTCATTCTGCGGCACGGAAGAAAGTTTCCACAGTTCCACAGATCGTGAGTGACTAACAGACGGACTGACTAACAGACTAACAGACCGACTTGCTGACTAACTGACAAACCAACCGACTTAGAACACAAACTGTTTGTGTGCCTTCAAGATGCCAGGAGTTGTCTTCTGTCTTCTGTCTTCCGACTGCCAGTTTGCCGAGTCGTGACACCGAACAAATGTCAGCACTTGCGGGCGTGCGGCTTTGACTTTGAGCCAAGCCCAAAGCCGAAAGCCAAGCTCCAACTCAACCAATCAATTATCTTGGCCTAGCCGCGAAATTTGATATGGCTATGATGGGTTTCCATCCCGCTAATGTGCGTTCTCTCCTCCGGGCGGCAATGACACACGAGGCTCAAAGACAGCCGCCTTTCGAAGCGATACGGGAGATACGAAAGTGTAACTGTAAACACTGGACTACAAAACAAAGCCCCAGATGCCCTAACCTTGGTCGCCTTAACCTCTGTCTTGGCCATTCATTGATCGGCAATCGACACGCCCACAAACTGGTCACAAAACCGCACATGGTCAAGCGTCCGAGATGCGAGATACAAGATATAGTCAAGTCTCACGGCGCCCGCTATATTTAGATCAAAACATTAAGATACAACGGGCCACAGTGCGTCTCGAAAATATTGAATTTCAATAGTCATTAGCTAAAGCTGTTATAAGCTTGTTAATGGTAATTATTGAAAGACAGATTAATTGGTAAACTGGGTTAATTGGTAAGGTGTCGCTTTGAAGATTAGTTTTACAGTTTCTAGTTTTTGTTCAAATTATAATAAGGAAAGAAAAAATGGATTTTCTATTTTATACTTTATTTAGAAAAATAAACCTATTATATTTTTCCACTGTTTTCAGTTTTAATAGATAAAAAAAAATATTCCAATATCTATACTTAATGCTATAGACATTTTAAAAACCACTGTGAAGCACATATAAAATTTCAATCGTTTGTGGCTGACCATGGTGAGACAATCGAGTGTCAACGATCGCAAAGACAATAAAAAGACAGAAAAGACATTCCAAGCCTACAAAACATGAGTGAACTGAAGTGGTTTCCCTTCCTTCCCACTTTATGATATTGGGAGCTTCTCGTTTTGTTAGAGTGGCGCACGAACGATCGATCATCAATCACCGCAATGTGGCCCAAAATCTGTTTTGGCCATGTCTCTTTGAAGCACTTCGGTCGGCAAAGTTAAATGTGGGCCTTGGCTATTGCAATTATTTCAAAGTATAGAGCGGTGCGGATGAGGGTTCATTAGGGAAAAAAGTCTTTGACCTGCAAATAATAATATCTTCATTTTTTGGCAGGAACCGAGAGTTTATTATTAAGCGTAAATTTAGATCAGATCTGACAGAAGTGTTGAGAGATTTATGATTGCCGAAGGCCTCTTCAGATCTGTGACAGATATCTCGGGAATGGGAATGGGAATGGGAATGGAGAGATCTCGCGATCGCGGGATCGAAAGAGTTCTGGCCAATGGAACATGAAATTCACATTCACTTCACCGATCTCTGGGCAAAACAATTTTAATGGTCGATCGAGCGTGTCGAACTGTTTGTTGACATGGACAACTGGCCCGCTGGCTGGGTATCTCATGGATACCCATGTATCTTGTATCTATAGCTTTCATATTGGTTTCTTTTCATGTTCTCGCCTCCTTCGCTGTCTATTTCTGTGGCTAATTAACTTGTTGCCCGAATGTGAACGCATTTCTCTCTCGGTCCTAACACTTTTGTTTCTTGTTAAATAAATTGAGGGTGGGTAAGGAAAACGAGCGGCACGCTTATAAATTCATTTTCATGGGACATCAAACGTCAAATTGTTCCGTGGTGAAAGTTCAGAACGGTCTTGTGATATCTGGAGAGTTCAGGGAACTCTTGCCATAAATTTGCTTTAATTATCCACCCATTTAACTTGGACTCTATTTTTAAGGGGGGACTGGTTCATTAGCTAAAAGTTTTCGTGAATAAATTATGCGATATATTTCATAAGTTATGAAAATTGTGAAATAGACAGCTGGCGAAAAACAAAAGAAATTGATCATTTCGTGTAGTCATCCAAGAAGTGCGGTTCGTTCACCTGTAACTCAGTCGATGATGATTATCGTATGCGAACAAAGAGCCAGAGAAGCCCCCGAGGGGTAGGTGGGGAATTTCGGGAGGTTCTGGAGTGTGGGGAGGTACCATATACCGAATGTACCGTTAGAAACGTGATAAGCCATTCGGCCACTAACGGTACATGTGGAAATATGTGCATAAATTGGTCGAAATTATGACAAAACACGGCGAGAAGTGTGGAACAATGTACATACACTGGTGGAAAAAATAATAGAAACGGCTTACTCGCTTTCTTATTTTTTTTTATTTCATAAAAAACAAAGTTGATATATTTCATATATATTTTTTTTAAACAAATACTTATGTATGTTTTTTACTAAGGAACAAAAAGGTTATTGGTATGAAGCCCAGAACTTTCGTACTTACTTTGCTATTTAATAAGAAGTGCAGAAGTGAAAATCGTTTCTATTATTTTTTCCACCAGTGTATCAAGTGGATAAGTTCTTGATCCCCATCAATATCAATCGATGGCACTCGAAACTGAACGTCTTTGAATACGATCTTGAGCCTGATAAGCCACTCGATGGAGCTATGGAAAGTTTTCATTTGCATATCAATGATAGAACACAGATACAGATACATGTTGCATTTGGAAATTTCCGAATTGAATGATGAAAACTCATTTTATACAGGCATATCTTAAATATTACTTCATTTTAATTGAACAGATGCACCAAGAACCATTAGTTTAAATCAAAATATATGGAATTTTAATGATCTTACAAATTGAACAATGAAGAGATAACGGAAAAGATTTAGAAAATATTTAAAGATGCTTTGATTATTGGATAAAATAAATGCCTATTCTGTAGTAGCTTTACTTGTCATTGACTTATAAAGATTGTATTATAATTTATAAATAAAAGAACAAATACTTATTCATAAGATAGCAGAACTGGTTCTGAAAATACTCAAAGACGCATTGATTATTTTTTGAAATATTACAACACTTTAATTGAGCACATGCGACAAGGACCATTAGTTGTCATCAACACATGAGGAATTTTTATGAATTCACGACCGTAACAATGAAAACCCACTTCAGGCAAGCATATATGTTAAATGTAACTACATTTTAATGAAGCGCATTGGTTACTTTTCTGTCCGCCAGTTTTCAAGCATGTAAACGCGGCTATAAAATGACCATTTTATGACTCAACCACGGGACACCCCCGACCTCGTTGGTGTAACTAAAAAGTCGTTTAAATAACTAATTTTAAATCCGTCGCGAAGAGAGCGGCGAAAAGAAAATCCCAAAATAATTCGAACAGCATTTGTCGCCATGTCGCCGATGATGAAATTTTCATTGGCGCCAAACTGATATTTTTGGGGGCTTACAATTGAAAGAAAAGTTTTTAATAGCCCAAAATATTTGGGTTATATTCGAATGTGAATGTTCGAAGGCATTTAAATGCTGATCATAATATTGCGACCACTGCGGAGAGATTACCTTGTAAGCGGCTTAGAGAAGATCCCCACAATGAAAACAGCGAGCTCGTTGCCACAGATCTCCGTCAGTCCAGACCAATATCAACAATGGCGCTATCGGCCGATAAGATATGGCCCTGCACAACTCACGACCCAACTGGGTGGCAAACTGGGCGGGAACCCCCCACACCCCCCAGGGGGTGGGGCTGCATGCCATAAATTGGCATAAATTAGCCAGTCGTCGTCGAATTAGTCGAAGCAAGGTAAGCGGGCCTCACAGCACTAGCAATGCAAATTTCTGCTGCACCGGAAAAATAGTATCCATAAATATTCATATCTTCATTGAAAAATAAAAGATTTTAAATTTTACTAAGCATTGGGATAAGAAAAATATATTTTTAGCCATTAATATAAATTTCTTTATTGAAAAAATCGTAATATTATAGTTCTTATTATTTTTCCAGTGATCTAAATAATAAATGTAAATATTTCCCAAGAACAGGTGTAAAGTGCCAGAGTAATAAATAAATTACTTTGATAAGTTGAATAAATGAATACCTTATAATATGCCTGTTTACTTTATAGTTATAAAATATTATTCTATGTCTACTATATACTGTTAGGAATCTGAATTTAATTTTTGCTGTGTACAAAAATGTTTAAAAATATTTGTAATACCTAAAAATATTAGTTTTAAGTATTTTAAAATACTTACTAATCTTGTGTAATAGATTATTTCCTATAAAAACTAATTTTTTTAAGTTTTCTGCTTAAGTTTTCATAATTTTTCCAGCTTTGTGCAGTTTTGGTCGCGCCTTTTGGCGAGATTTGCGTAACTGAATGAGTTAGGAACTGACTGACTGACTGATGGATGTGCCCCCAGCTCATTCCGATTTAATTTTATGCACTTGGCTGTCTGCAATAATTGACTGTTTATTGGCAACAGCCCGTCGATGTCGGCTCTCGGCTTTTTGATCATTTATCGGATCACTCGGCTTATAACTCGCACTGCCTGCCTATTCTGTCATATGGCACTTCGATCTTGAATCCCTGAGGGTGTGTTGCCGTGACAAATTGCTCAGTGCGGAAGCAATTTCTGTTAAACATTTCAGCTGCGAAATTGGTAATTTTTCCCCTTGTATTTTTATAGCCAATAATTGTGGCTTTGACTTTGATTTCCGTGTGGGTGCCATGGCAGGCGAAAAAAAGCAGCAGAAAACTGCAGAAAAGTTTAGAGATGGCTGGCGCCTCGGGTGGAGGTCAAAGCGATGTTAAACGATTGGGAAATTGCTAAAATAAATGCAGAAAATATTTTAACGTTTAATGGGTACAGTATGGGAGGGTGGAGCAGGGTCTTTTTCTATTAAAAGCCTTCGGGTGATTATAAATTACTATACATTTTTAATATAAATCATGTATTGCTAGGAAAAAACCTAATCGATGACAAATTCAGAAGATATTTGTACACTCCTTTGGGAACCACCATAAAGCAATGTCACTGCTTGTACATTTAACCATATCTTGAGGTTGTACCATTAATTTATGGATCTTCTTCAGCATGTGCATACAAAGGCCAAAAAAAGAAAGCCAAATTTCTAGGTCATTGTATAAGAAGCCAAAAAGGAAAAGGCCAAAAACAAACAAACAAACATGCCAGCGAGCAGCAGACAAAAAGCAATGTGTTCCCCTGGAACAAAAGTTATTTATGCAACTTGAATGTTGCGGTTGCACGCCGAAGTTCAAATGTCAAGTGAAAGAAAAGGAGAGGTATCCATAAATATATGTGGGAAGAAAGGGAGACAGAGCCAGAACATACATAAGTCAAAACTTGAAATAAAACATCTGTGCAACTGCTGGAGACCCAGAGATTTCTATTTCAATTAGACGAACTGTTGCATGTGGGACGTCAGAACCAAACCATAATGAATACACAATAATGTTGTTAATTTTCAGTTTAGTTGGTCGTTTTTTTTATTTTGTGGCTGCACATGCCTTGCATCTGCATGTGCATGTGCATCTGAATCTGAATCTGAATCTACATCTGCCCGCATCTTGCAGCTGCGTTCTCGTCAAGTTTCCAAATGAACTTCAACTGCTGCGCCGAGATTCAAATTTAATGACTTCGCTTTTCAATTTACGAGATGTTTATGGCAAACAGCCAGCCAGCTATCAGCGAGCCAAATAAACCAACAGCGACACAATCAAATTACACTCGAAAGCCCAACAAAGGCACACCCAAAAAAATAAGATTGGAATATCAAACGTTTAACTGGAAAAGGTTTTCCACATGCTAATAATATTCTGGGATATAGATATTGGGAAAAAATTTGCATATGGAACTATAATATCTTGTCAAAAATATCAAAAAGTAAATAAAAATTAGTATTCATAAACTATCATCCAATATCATTGCATACTATACCATTTATAGTATACCATTGTAACCTACTTAGTTCCCAAAAACTTAATTATATCAAGATCCTATGAATATCTTATACCTTATACTTAGCAAGCTTTAAATATTCAAGCATCCTAATTTTAGATATTCCAAAAAAAAACAAAAATAAATAAAAAGAAATATAATTACCTACCTACTATACCATTCATACTTAGTATCCCAATAACCTACTTAATTCCTGAAAAATACATTAATATAAAAATCCTCTCAATTTATTATACCTAAAGCATACCAAGCCTTTAATATTAAAATATCCTAATTCTAAATATCCCAAATATCGAAACATTGATCCTATCATCGTAATATTATAAAAATCGTATACCTTTTGGACACCAATCTTTAAACATCAGAATGAATATGTATTAAGCCCTACATTTTGTTTCCGTGCACTCGACAAAATCTTATTAGCATTAAGAGCGACACGTTCGAGCTGCAAGAGATCGGCGCCGGATCGAAACGCCTACGTCACGAGTATATATCGCCTCCACCACTGCCTTATTTTGCCGGAATTCTGTAGGGAAAGAGACAGACTGAGCGCAAGCGAAAGAGACGCGGCTAGATCACAATTGATTTCTGAGATTTTGTTGCGTTTATGGCATATTTTATGGCACTTTTGGGTTTCTTTTGAATCTCTGTTGTCTTCCACTCATTGGGTAACATTCACTTTTTGTTTGGCACTTTCTTTCTAATCGAAAGTTGGTATTTAGCTGCGTGAATATGTGTGGGAGGAGTTTTTTTTTTTCTATCTTTATTTTTTTAATGGGGAGGGAAATGCGTTGGCCGCCAGTTTCGGTTACTTTTCAAATTAAAAACCAGCGAGGGAGAAAAGCGCAGAAAGAAAAACATTTCCAAGACACCTGTTTACGGTGTGTTGTCTTTTGTTTGCCAATGCAATTTTCAGGGGGGAGCCGGGTTAAATTGTTAAATTCAACGTAGGTGGTTCGTTTGTGGCCCCAAAAATTGTTGCACTTTGCTTCGGTTTTGTGTTTTGTTAGTTGTTTTCTTAGTTGTTGTCTTGTCTCTCGACTTGTCCCGTGGCCAAAACAGCAAACAATGCTTGGTTGTAGATAAAAATCTACCAAATTTGCCTACCTATATAGAAAGTCATGGTGGCTGTGTATGCACTGCAGCGAAAAGTTTATAGATTGGGGTAAACAAATCGAAAAGAATATGTACTCCAGCCCCAGAGGCTTGCACAATTTATCCATTATCCGTACATATAGACATATAACCGTTTGTTCTTTTTTTGAATGTAAAATTAAAAACAAATAAATAGCAACAACAAACGGTTGGTAAAATAAACAATGGGAAAATGGAAAAAAAATCAGTGAGGGGGAGGAGGAGAGGCGTAGGTTCAACACAACAGGTTCGGGCCATAAAATGGGAAGAAACCGTTTCATTTTCCTGACTTTTCGCAAAAGGTGTAAACACGAGGCCCCTGAGGTGGGAGGTACACACAGTGCAGCATGGATGGAGGCCAGACACTTGCGCACACTAAACGATTGGGTTTTCAGGTGTTAAAAACTGAAAAACTACCTGTGCGATGCACAGACTCCGAGATTCCCAGTCCGATTTCGGAGCATGAAATCGCCGGCCGTGCTGGAAAATGCCATGAAATGGGCTTTCGTCAAATTAGCGTGGCAGCGTTAACCGATGGACGAGATGGATATGGATATGGATGGACCGATGCTGAGGGCGAAATGCATCTAACAGATGCATCTGTGCACCTTCTCTGTGGGATATTTCGCACTTTGTTCCCTCACATTCTACGTTTCTGTTCTCCGCTCTGTTCTGCTCTATTCTCTGTTCTCTAGGGTCGTTTGCCCTGGGATTTGCTACCTGCTGATGCTGCCTTGATTTATATATTTTTACTGCAAAACTGCATTCGGTTTTTATCTGTATCTGCATTTGCATGACACAAAACCTGGCCGGAGCCCTGTTATCTAACTCGAAGAATGCCCGTTCCCTGACTTTGGCACTTGATCTACACATATACCGCTCAAGATGAAGCCGACTGCCGAGCACTGAATGCTGGGGAGACTCCGCTCCGGCTGAGGCCTCATAAATTCTCTCGTCGTTTAGTTTTTACGATTGTCGGCTGGCTTTGTTTGACCGAGGTGCATACAGATATGGTCAAGATAATAGCAATAGAGTTTTGAATGGGAAAAGTCCCTTGAATCAAGGCAATTTTCACAAGGTTTTACGCTATTAACATAGTTTTTATCTTTAATAATTTTTTAAATCTTATTTTATGAGTTTCTTTGTGAAAAGAGCCTTAAATCAAGGGAACTTTCTGAAGGTTTTACAGTATTAACATTTTTTTACCTTTGATAATTGGTTTTAAATCTTAATTTAAATATTTATCTTAGAACCTATTTAAAAATCAAAAGGATTTTGCTATAAAAAAAGAATATTGTAAATTTTAAGCTGAACATTGAATTAAATTAAAATTAATTTTACAAAATTGTTCAATCGTTTTTTTTTAAGTTAAGTATAAATGGTTTTTTGCAGTTGTTAGACTACTTTTCAGTGCTGTTATCTTGACCCCCACTGTAGACACTCGCACACACAGCCAGCAACACGAACTCACAGATACAGGCCGCTTGTATCTTTCGACGTTGGCCTATCTAAATACATGCTGAAGAGTTGAAGTGCCAGGGACCCCAAGCAGAAACGAAGAAACGGCAGCGACAACAGCCTCCTGCCAAGATCTCTGCGCCTGCGTACTGTACTCGGGAACTTGGGAACTTGGAAACTCGGGGAACTTGGCACTCCGACCAAGACCAAGACCAAAACCAAGCCAAAACCAAAACCAAGACCAAGAAAAGAGCCGAGGCTACCAAAAACTGGTACCTGGGCCAAAGTTTGCGTGCTTCGCTGAAATTTTTAACGCTGGACCCGGCACCCGAAAAAAAACTCACAGAACTTTCAGGTAAGGTCCCCTTTAGGCATTTAATATTTTTGGCCCATGTCCAGGAATTGGAATGAATGAGAGATCGGAATGGGAACAAAACTCAATATTAATGCTGCATCAAAATTTATTCACGAGGGCGTGCAACTATTTTAACGGTCTTTAGGTTTAGTTTTCTTCTTTCAGTTCTCTCGGGAATCCAGGAAATGCCTGAAATCGGCCTATTAAACGGAAAGTGGACTGTGAAATTGTAATGGGTTTTTAGCTCTAGAAATTCGATACTTCCCTAGCATGGTGGTCACCCACAGATTCTTCTTGCCCCTATCTAAATCTGATCTAAATCTAGCTTAGGGTTTATGGAAAAATCCAGTCCAAAATCCAACCAGCATATCGGCCCACGAAAGTGTTTTGCCTTTAATTATGACACATTTAAGAAAGCCCAAAATGTAAGTTTAACCAAGTCTCGAAATTGCTGTCGAGTCATAAGTTGAGGGCCACAGAAAAAAAAAACTCCAAAAGAAAAGGCCGACCGAGGGAGATAGGGATAGGAGAAAGGAGTGAGAGACTTGACGAAAGTACTTTCATTTTCACGCTCATAAAATGGGACTACCATAAAACTTAAAAACGTTGTCGTAAAAACTTAAAAATCAGAAACGTACCCAGAGTGGGCCAAGTTAAGCGGCTTAAATGACATTTAAATCAGTCAAAATGAGGGGGGAAGCAAACACAGAATTCAGACGGCCAAAAGACACTCGAGACTGGAGATCCCTTTCACTGGGCTCTCAAGCTAAAGACAGGACAGGAAGTTCGCACTTTGGCAAAGATCGAAGAACCCCAAAATGGGGAATGAAAATTAAAACTATAAAGAAGCCCCGGGGAGAGCCATTCCAGCACACGTCTTTGTATATCTCCCCGTGATTACGCTTTAATCTCGTTATAATGAGGCAGGAAAATTGCTTGGCGGATGTGCCGAGCGTGCCCGAAACGGGAATGGGATCGGAGTAGGGATTGCAATTGGGACGGGTATCTTATGGGTATCGCTATGGGGTTCGAGCCTGCAACCTGGATGGAGCTGCGGTTGACATCCTGGTTGCCAGCTGGGCAGCACTCATTTTCTCTCTGGGATTGTATTACCAGGGAAAAAAGGGAAGAAACCCGGGGAGGACCGACTTAAACCAGAGCAGACACAATGCAAAAGGGAGAGACAACTGGCAGACAGCATATACACTTGTTCGAGTAATCTGTTCCCCACTTGTATTTCTTTATTCCCTTTTTTTTGTGAAATATGATGCCGCCGAGGCGCAGGTCGTAAACAAACCAGAGACACGATCGGTAGGAAGAAAAGGGTCCCAGGAAAGAGTTGCGAGATAAGGTTAGATAAGCGCCGGTACACATATGAAGACTTGTATACCTGAACCGACCAAGTGAACACTTCCTTCTTCCCGCAGTGGAGCACTCACACACTCTTTTTTGGGGTTCTCTTCGGGCTTCTTGATAAGGCGAGCATGAATGGAGGTGATATACTTATAATTTCTGGGAAGAATTGGTATGATAACCCCACTTATTCCATTAGGTTGGTTAGATGATATAGGGGCAACTCATTTGGAGACAGTTTTTAGTAATACGCAGTAAGAAATTTAAAAATGTAAAGCAAACTGATAAACCTAAGAGGTCATTTTGAGAAACATTTTTGGAACAGGAATAATAAACCTCTGGTAAATAAATAAAGTCTTTTTGGGTTCGTATAAAGTATACCATATTTATAAACATCTAAATTAAACAAATAATCAAATTGTAAACAAAATCCAAAAATAACAAAGATATTTTTGTGAACTGCAAAAGTAACCAAACCATTATAATAGCATTGAGAAGGAATATGGGTACCAGTTTTAATTTTTGCAACGTAATAGTGTCCTACTATAATGTTTTTATGCTTTGTAATGATAATTACGATTCACAGGAACTCGGAAAAAGTATAGATGCTTCTTTGATGTTTTAATATTACTTTTCATTTTAATATTATAATAGTAGAACCAATATTTAACTTTTATTTTAGCCCTCGGCTTATGAAACCCACCTGAGCCTGGAAGAACCACCGATGACTCCGACTTGAAGCCTCCGTTTAGACCGCTGCTGCTGCTGGTGGGCTTCTCCAGCCCCACGTCCAGGGTGGTGGACCCATCCAGGTCGACGAGGGTGTTGCCAGGATGTGTGTGTACCGCGCTGCGATACTCCTTCGCGAAGGGCGTGGCAGCCTGTGCCGCCCCCACGGATAGCACTAGGAGCAGCCAGGACATGGCGGATCCTCTGGATTTTCTGGCCCCTTCGCCCGACCACATTGCACCACAGTCACTCACGTCACATAGACGAAACCAGTCGATGGGAACTATTATTATTATTATTATTTAGACGACGCGTGACACTTTCAATTAACACCGCTCAGCGGTTGCCGCCGAATGCGCAAAAAATGTGTGACTTTTGATCATTAAATTAGTTAGAGTCGTCGGCCGACTTGACTTTGATGGGGCACTTGACGACGTTTGCTCTCTTTTCGCACTTGTTTCTCCTTTTTTCCGCCAGTTAGGGAAATTATGTGTGTCAGCAATTAGTGGCAACGAGACGATCGTCCAAGTCACTAAAGTGTGTCAGACGTTTTTGGCACTGCAAAGATAAGGGACATAAACAGTGGGATTAGTTCGGTGCGAATCAGAAGTTCACATATGCATGCAAATCACTTTTTCAAGAGTTCTCGAGGGGCAGCTGGAAAGCCATAAAACTGATTGGGGAAAGCTTGACAAGTATTTATAGCATCTGCATTGGGGACTAGGGAGTTAGGGGTTTAATTGCTAAGGGAATTTTATCAAGTTCAAGGGGAATTTATATGGTAAATATTTAAGTATTAAAGTAAAATAGAGAGGAAGTATTAAGAAGATTTTGCTCTGTGATTTCTAATTTATAACCTTTTTTTGATATTTAAACAAGTAATATTTGTAATATCGTAATAAAAAAGTTAAGATCTCAAATGATTTTTATCTTAAATCAACCACTGTAACTCTGTTTTTGGGGTTACAGGCCTAACACACATGTGCCTTTACTGATATCTAAACGAAAAATATTATACAATAAAATACTTAGGATACCATAATAAAAAAAAAACTTTACATCTCAAATGTTTTTTATCTTTAATCAACCACTGTAACTCTGTTTTTGGGGTTACAAGCTTAACACACATGTGCATTCGTCACTATTGTGTTTACTGCCCTTTCATTACTATTCCCCACTCGCATTTATAACGGCATCGCGACAACACACATTGCCAACAGCTGTTATTCGTGGTTGTTAAGTTGATAATTGGTAAGTAAGCGACATTTCTATCAATCAAAAGCGAAAATCCGCGTTCATTTCCATAACAGTTTTCCCATAATCTGCTGCGCATGCGCAAGGATTCAATGCAAACGAGCCCACGAGAAATACCGCGGTGGGAATTAGGGAATCAAAAGAAATCCCACAATAAACCCCTCGAAAGCCTCCGCCCACGCCTCTGAATGAGCGAGAGGGACGGGGCGAGGGGTAGGGAGTTCCTGTGTGCGAGCAAGAGGGCAATATGCACCCTTAGCGCCGCTCATAAATGTCAATGGATATGAAAAGGCTGTTTTTGTTTTTTTCCCCGTTGTTTTTGGTTGGAAAACAGAATGAAATAACATGTGGGTTTCGGATTATTAAACTTCGTATGACAGGAGAGACCTACACACGGAAAAAATACAAAAACCCATGTTCTAAAGTATTTATAAATCAGTTTTGCAATTGGATAAAATGTGATCTTTTTCGAAAACCTAGAATTTTTCACTTTATTTTAAACTTTCTTTGCTACAAACATTTTAAACTTTAAAATCACGCTTTAAACTAATCACTGTTAGAAAATCCTTTAAAAAAGCAGTGATTAAACTTCATTATCCACCTTTTTATGATAATTTTTTTGTAAGCACCTTTCTGGATCTTATTTTTCTGTGTATCCAGAAGATATTTTTTAATTGAGCTTAAAAAAAAAATAAAAAAACAATGAAAAACAGCCAAAAATTTGCATATGTCAGTGTAACAAAAACCGAAATTGATGGATGGCAAAAAGACTGCGACTCAAAATCACACACTTGCGGGCCAAAGCCAAATAAGCTCTAAACGAAACGAGTTTTAACAAAATATTTTTGCATTGCACAAACAGAAAGCCGTCAAGAAACAAACACAAGCACACAAAGCCATTCAATTAAAATCCGAACGGAAAATAACAAACAAAAGTCGGTGCAATTTTGTGTCTCTGCGTGTTGTTGCTTGTTTTGGTCGACAAACAAAATCGAAATTGGCTGAAATCGAAGGGATGCTCCATATTTATACCTTTTTTTACACCACTTGTTGGTCTTTGTTTATTGTTATTATTCTTTATTGGCACTTTCGGGAGCTGCGCGAACTAACGGTGCTTGCGAATCGGAGGCGGATGAAAACATAACCGTAATCGTTCGTTTTCCTTTGTTGTTTTGAGCACTATCATTGATATTTTTTCGCAAAACACATATTGATATTATATATTATCCACAAACGATTTCGAATTCGACTTCTCGCGCGCGCTATTTAGAAAGGAAGCGCCGGCAACCGATCGTTCCGCTTCGAATTTTGAATTTGAAATGCCAAAGATTTCAGAGTTGCTTCAGTTTATAAAGGTGTCAAGGTGACCAAAGCGGAGAAGACTATTAATCTCGTACTAACTAGAGCTACGCATTTTATTTAAGCTAATTTTTCTGATTAACTTTTTCAGCTGAAATTGAAGTATGAAAATTAATTTAAAGTGCAATATCAAATTTAAAAAATAAACTTTCCTTATTATAAATTGGATAAATTATCGGTTTGAATATTTGCTTATTAGATCACTGATCCACAAATTTGTCATCACTAGTTTGGTTGACAACACCGCTAGCCAACTGATTGGGTGAGCAACTCCACTAAACCCAACCAGGGGTGCAAACAAACTTCCCCTCAAAAAGGGCGGGGCTTATTTGAAGCATCCGGCTGTCACCCCTAAGGGACTTTTCACCCGGAAGTAAAACTAGGGGTTGCTTTTAAAACATTTCAGCCAATCAAAAATGAGTTTCAGGTGTTTTGAAAGGAGGGGGGTCCTTTTTTTTATTATTATTAAGCAGCATTTTGTGCGCCCCGCTGCTGCCGTTAATTTTTTGATGTACCGCGTAATTTGCTTTGTTTTTTTTTCGCCCCACACTTCCTCTGTCGACGTCGACGTCAGGATAAGCGTTGCTTGACCAGCGGAAGTGGCTATATTATAACCGACACTTCAGTCGCTCGCCGATAACCCAAGTGATTAGTTTGTCCAGCTCCGCGGCAAATCCAAAT
Source organism: Drosophila subpulchrella (assembly GCF_014743375.2). Lineage (NCBI taxonomy): Eukaryota > Metazoa > Arthropoda > Insecta > Diptera > Drosophilidae > Drosophila > Drosophila subpulchrella. The sequence continues at coordinate 16,392,178 of NC_050609.1, forward strand.
CCCAATCCGAATTCCAATCCTTAGCCAAAATGCAGCGGCAGAAAGTGGAGATTGGGTCACCCGATGGGTCACCAGCCATATCGAGCACTACGAGTTTAGTATCCATACCGCAACGTCCTTCGTCGCCGCGCCAGTTTTTCGAACGACTGTACGGGCACCTGGAAACGCGCAGCTCGGAAAATGGGGAAAACGACATCGATGTCGGCACCCACGCCCACAAGCCGCCCCCTTGTGAAACGCCTTATCACAGCGACGGCGGCAGTGTCTCCTCGCCGGACATTTCCATCAGCGACGAACGCACCTCGCTCGCCAGCTTTCCCGCCTACGATTTCTATGGCCAGTCCAAGGATTATCCCCAGCATCCGCATCCCGCACAGCAGCAGCACCACCACCATCACCATCTCCATCAGCAGGTGCAGCACAAGCTCAGCTATGTTAGTCCACCTCCGGCCATCAATTCCGGCGTAACTGCGAGTCCCGTCCTGCCGCATGGATTTCCACCTGGCTTCCCAAGTGATCCGCACTTCAGCGCCGGGTTTACTGCATTTCGTAAGTACATTTCATTGGGATTGAAAAATTACCTTGTGTTTTTGTCAAATTTTGAACCGCTAGGAAACACATTCTTATGAACGGAAAATACTATACTATATTGAACCATTTTCAAAATAGTTTTAAAAATTGAAAAGTCTATTCTACTTTAAAATGTTCAGTTCATATAGTTCTTCAAATTGTAACATTCGATTGAAATGTACATATAAGAAACATTTATGTGGATGTTCATTGATAATATTTTTTGTACTCCAACGCATTTCTATTTCAAAGATTTTAATATATGTAAGTATGTATATAAACCCAAAAAAATGGTATTTTGCCAAGTGTTTTATACCAAGTGTTTTTAAATAGTGTCTGATATACTGACTGAATGCTACATTTTGAAAACCTATACTCAATCGAATTTAATAACTCTGTATTGAACTTTAAATATAAAACCGAGTATTACAAAAGATACAATGATCTATAAAACGCCTTCGTTGATTGTGACATTAACACACCACACTCATTTTTGCTTTCAGAACTCTTACATATTTATTGTGAGGTTTTCCAGTTCTTAGACACTAAGTACATCAGTAAATTTGAGCTACTACGAATTTGGTCCTAACTAGATAATTAGATAATGGGGAGAAGACATTTGTACTACTTGGAGGGCGGTGTCTTTGGCTTCCCCTGCTTGGCTGCTTTCTCCGCAGCTGCTTTCTCCTCCCGCTGGCGCGCCATCTGGCGCAGCTCCAGGCTGAGGAACATCTTCAGGTTCGGGTCGGTGATCTTGCTCAGCACAATCTCGCGGGCCTCCTCATCGTTGTCGCCCAGGAGCTTGGCCAGAGTCTGGGCGTAGTCCAGCCAAACGCAGTTGGCACATCCAGACATGCAGCAAGTGGTGGGCTCGGGAGGTATCTGTAAAATAAAATTGCTTAATTTAGAAATCTCAACTAGATATAGGGGTTTTATAAAAGATGAAAGATAATGATAGTACTAGTCTACTGATGATTTATTTATGGGTTATTCATATTTTTTTGTTAAATCCTTATCAGTGGTCCTTAAATTCGTGATTTGAGGTCTATAATAAGCACTTTATAAACCGAAACATCGAATAATTTAAAGAAAACTAAGTACCTTAGTATTTTTATAATGCTTAGTATTTTATTCTTATGGGAGATGGTATTCATTAGACATCGGATTATGTGTGTAATCACTTGAAAACTGTTTTCCCGCGTACCTACAATTTTTTTTATAAAACAGTAATTGGATCATAAGAGTTATTTGTAATCAATCAGGTATCCTGGAAATTGAATATTGGTTTCATAAAAGATGAAAGATGAAGATAGTACTAGTCTACTGATGATTTATGGGTTATTCATAATTTATTGTTAAATCCTTTTCAGTGGTCCTTTAATTCGTGATGTCAGGTATATAATAAGCACTTTATAAACCGAAATATCGAATAATATAAACAAACTTAGTACCTTTGTATTTTATTAATGCTTAGTATTTTATCCTAATGGGAGATGGTATTCATTAGACATCGGATTATGTGTGAAATCACTTGAAAACTGTTTTTCCGCGTACCTACACTTTTTTTTTATAAAACCATAATTGGACCATGAAAATTATTTGCAATCAATCAGGTATCCTGGAAATTGAATAATAGCTTAGTATTGGGCCATAAAATTACCTCAATATTCCTGAGTCTCTTTCTTCCCTTGGTGTTTTTGTCTTTGGCCTTGGCGGTTGTCTCCTGGGTCGAGGTTGTGCTATCGGAGGCTGTGTCCTTTGTGGCATCCTTACTAGTGGCATTGGGGTCCTGGGAGCTGCTGCCCGCCAATTGGCGAGCCAAGGAGGCCCATCGCTCGCCGCCGCGCCTCAGGAGCAGACATCGCGGACAGCTAAAGCCCAGGGGAGCCAACATTTCCCAGCCGATCCCCAAAAGAGTTCGAAAGTTACGACTGAAAAGGCCCAGAGGAAGTGATGAACATTTCACACGCCTGCGCAGGTGCAGCCCCAGATGAACTTAGTTCCGCAGGAACTGCAAAAAGTCGGATACAGAAAAAAGCTGATTAAGTGCAAGTGCTATATTGAATATCCCCATATCCCCGCCGCCAGGATTGTGTAAAATCAGTCGGGAAAAAATAAGGAAAACAAAGGTGGTTGGGGGAACTCAAGCAATGCCACACAATGAGCTGCTGCCTGACCCCCAAAATGGTATGAAATTAGCCAAGGAAAAAAAGCTGATTGCCAAGAAAAAATTAAAACGCATTGAGCCGTGAAAGTTTTCGTTTACTTGCGGCTTTTTCGTTTGCGGCCGATGAGGTTGCCAGGTGTGTAAGTAAGGTGAGGAAAGGAAAAAATTGAAATTTGTTGGCTAATGAAAATGATCGCAGGCTAGGGGTGAATAACTGAATTGGTGAAGCAATCGAAAGGTCCTTAAATAAAATAAATTTATTTCTTGAAGGATTCACTTATTTTTTTCAATGGTCAAGGCTTAGGCGAATCAAATCTTTTCAGTCATTGGTAATCTTAAAATTTAAAAATAACTATTTATTTTATTATTTCTCGGCGATTTTATAGAACCTCAATTTATTTACTTATGCGAAATTTACACAAAAATAACTGGATAAAAAACTAAAAATCAGTAATTTACAAAACAAGTGAGAGATTGTTAAGTAATAAAAATTCACAGACTATGTTTTGAAATACAAATAAATAATAACTTTCAAGAAACTAAGTAAAAGCTTGTAAAAATAATATAATAAATTTAAAAACACAACTTTAAAAAAAATACCCACTAAAAAATACTTACAAACTAAACTTTGGCAAATCTAAAAAAATCTTAAGCACCTGAAAAGTTAACATTGTAATTGAGCTTGACAGGAAACCTAAAAAAGCAAACATAAACAGAAAAAGAGGGTTTAACGAGAAGCAGATAGAGGGAGACCAAACTGCCCAAAGGACACTTGGCTATCGAGTTTCACACGTGATTTAAAAAATGTGCAGGAAGAAAGGGGGCAAGAAAGGATCAGGATCAGGGAAGAGGCTTTTAAGCCCGTTTCGAGTTATTCAGGCAAGGGGTAATCAAGCAAAAACTAGAGATTACAACGTCCCATTCCGTTCCAGGAAAAAACCCTCCGCCCCCAACCACCTAACAACTTGTCAGCTTCGCCTTGTTACATCAATTAGACTCTAAACCGCACCATTGACAATGGAGTGGGTGACAAGTGGGTGTAAATGGGTGGGCAGGTGGGTGGTTTTACAGGGGGTAGTGGGGCATAATGTGCGCCTGGCTGAGCTTCATCGCCGGCGACACTGCGAATGCAAACAAACAAACGGCAGAACGGAAAATTCGAATGCGAGGATGGTGCTGAGAATACCGACGAGGATGATGATGATGATGGCCAGCCAGCCAGCTGCTGGCATTGTTGAAACTTTCCCGGATCAGCATAGATTGCCGAAATAAAAAAATATTAAAAAAAAGGAATACTTCAGCCGGGAACCGCGTGGAAAATGCACTTCTAATGTGCACCACAAACGCGAACCACGATTCCCAAAAGGTGGGGGCGAAAAAAATGGACGAAGGTCTACAGATATCAGAGTGGTTAATTATTTGTTTAACTGCCCAACACGCAAGCCCATTTCGGAATCGTTTAGTCCCGCTCATAACTTGATGGTTTGTTAATGTAAGATTAATTTCGCTCTAACATCTCTATTGTATTTGAAATGAATAGAGGGAGAATAGTGCTTCGTGGTTGGGTGGGATTGGAATGGGTGGGCTGTGAACAAAGTACATTATATACTATCCAAGGAATGTCTCTATTATTCTACTATGAATGGGTAATCAGGTGATACTCCTGTTCTATTTATGAACTCTAGCCATTGTATTAGATTTTAAGATACCCATACTTATCCTTAAAGATATAAAACATACACGACTGTGGGAATTCCATTTCCTAAAATCCTAATTGATTATAACTTTTCTCCCAATTTCAGTGGCTCGAAGGCGTCGCAAGGAGGGAAGACAACGCCGCCAGAGGACGACTTTCAGTACGGAACAGACCCTTCGTCTGGAGGTGGAGTTCCACCGGAACGAGTACATCTCCAGGAGCCGTCGCTTCGAGCTGGCCGAAACGCTTCGCCTGACCGAAACGCAAATTAAGATCTGGTTCCAGAATCGAAGGGCCAAGGACAAGCGCATAGAGAAGGCCCAGATCGATCAGCACTACAGGTAGGTCTACATATCCACTTCCATTTTAGTTTAAATCGCAGAAATACCTTCTTGTAAAAATAGTTTTACTTTTTGATGTTATAAAATAGTGGGGTCTAAGAGGTTCTTAAGTCTAGAGTCCTAGAATAAAGTCATTAACAAAGCATTTTGATTTTTTTAATCACTTAATATTCAATATATAGAACAGAAATTATTAAAAATGGACTTAAGTAACCTTTTGATGAATAGCTCGTTAAGAGGATTTTACTTGATATGTATATACCACTTTTCGAAACGGAAGTAGTTTAAGGACATGTCACAAATTTAATTGATGGCCAACATAAAATTAACACGAAATTAATTTTACGACATTTATGCGCACACGGGCCCAATTAGACGATGTCCTTTTGGAGGGGTATTCTATAAATAGAGGGGTTGTCCCCTCGCCAGGAATTGTCCTCCAAATAATTTCGTTTATTTTGATGTAATCAATTTTTCAGAAACTTTGTCGTGGCCAATGGTTTTATGAGCTCTATAATGGGTCAAGCGACCACGACCATGCCCCCAGGAGGCGTGGCAGGGGGCGTGGGCCTCGGTTACTATGCGGCGGCAGCGACGCCGACAGCGCTGCCCAAGGATAGCACGCAGGATGCTAGTTTCATCGACATCGATGACCAGTACGAACAACAGCAACAACAGCGCCGCCGGGAAACAACAACGCTTGTCAATACTTGCTAATAGCCACTAATATCCACTAATCTAATTGATTAATTTAATTGAGCTTTAAACTGTTTAGATTAAGTTGGTAATAAATACAAATGTAACAAGAACGCTTTGGTCGAGTGCCTCGACTATCAGATACCCGGTAGTCAGCTGAAGGGTTGTGAGGAGAATGGAGATATACAAGCAACGGTTTGTGGGCGTTACAGTGGGCGTGGCACTTAAGTGAAATAAGCTGATGCTGTGCAAGAATCTCTAGAATCTGCATGCTTTATAACCACTTTCTAGTTTATCTTATAGTTTTCGAGATCTATGCGTTTATACGAAGGGACAGGGAGGACGACATGTTTAGTTTGACTGGGCTAGTGATCCTGATCAAGTACATATACTCTATAGGGTCGCAAACGCGTACTTCTACCTGTTACATACTCTCCAACGAACTCAATATACAATATACCCTTTTACCCTGCGAGTTAAACGTAACGGGCATAAAAACAAAGTGGCCTCCAAGGTGGCCCCGCAATCACTCACCTCACTGTTGTTATGTATTTATCATTTCTAGGACAGGACTGGATTATTTTGTTTATATAAGCGAGAAGACAACAACGAACCAAGAACCAAACAGCAAAAGTTATAGCAAAACTAACAAACAATAATGCAGCCCTGGTGGGCGGACAGCTGTTGCTGCTGTTAATATCGATGAAGCTATCGATAAGCATGTTAGCCTAACAGCCCGCCTTTTTTAAACATTCAAATTAAAGTATTGAGGTTATGTGTATAATTTTAAACTCAAAGAAATAATGTTTCATTTTAAGGTTACTTAAAGGGTAAGCAAAGGTTAGATAGCATATAAAATAAAATCATATTATTTCTTTGAAAGTGTATAGTATGGCGAAATTTCCTTAAAAAGCTATCCCCCAGTGGTTCCGGCCAAGTAGATGTCCATGGCATTCTTGTTCAAGTGGACGATCTGACGTCTTTTTGGAATAGGCTGAATATGAGGTAAACGTGAGCCATTCACGGCGTTGAGACTAAGATTGGAGTTGGGATCGTCGACATCGGAGAAGGATGAGTCCCCCGAAGAACTCGCTGTGATCAGCTGCCTTTTTGCTCGTTTGTTCGCCGCCGCTGCGCTAGTAGTGGGCCCTTCGTCGTCCGAGGAGATCGTAGGACTTGGTTCTTCTTCATCGGAGATCCTCGGATTGGGTCCCTCCTCCTCCGAGGGCGTGGAGGTGGACATTCCGTTAGGAGGCCCGAATGTCGTCTCACTCGACTGACTACTAGTCAATGTCGAAATACTCGCTTCCTGCTTCCTCTCCTCAAGATGTCTTTTCGCATTGTTGTTCTTCAAGTTGTACAGCCTTATTAGATCCCTGTAGCAGGACAGGCAGAGTGGTTGCGACCGCAGTTCAGAGTTTATATGTTGGCCAAACTTTATCAGACGCGGATTTTTTATTATTCGGAACGGGGTCCTCAGTCTATGATTTCCCAGGCCGCACATGCGGCGTTCCACCTGCGGCGGAGATTCGGACATCTGCAGATACAATAATCATAAAAACGTATATTCTAAAGGTATGTAAATTAATACTTTCTTACTGTATTTCTGATTTGCTTTTTTTTTGGAAAGCAAAGCGCACATTTGACAGCTATCGGCTATCGATACATTTTTATTTGCAAGTGCTCAATGTTTCGATATATATTTAGCAGAGGGGCTACGGGCTACGAATGGTAATGGTATAGCTATTATTAAACTTAATAGCTTCGAAAATTTGGTACTTTTCCCACGATTTTCTTAAGACTTTCGAACGAAAAAGATTTCAATGTAAACATTCATGAATACCTCAATTAATCTATCGATTGCCCAAAACACTCGATAGCGCATTCTAACAGTACGGTATATACATCGATAGGTCCGCGATTGCAGTCCACCTCTAGCAGCTGAATAACAATAATCGATTGACTTTGCAAATTCTACCACCTAGCTTCGTTTTGTTAATTTGGAATTTGGTTAAAACGCGACTGAAAAGATGGCTGGCGTGCTTTGCAAGGTTGAGGATGTTCAGCCCGAGGATAACAAGGATGTGATTGTGATACCGGACAGGGAGGATGATGTAAGTACCTGGCAGAATGGCCAGCCCACTTGCATGTACATGCATGTGTATCTGTGCACGTGTGTGGGTCGGCGAGTGACGCATTTGGATGCGTGTTCTCCTGTGTACATACCACCCACTTAATCAACCAGCCCGCTCCCCTTCCCCCCGCCCGACAGGACATATGTGAGCTGGAGCACCTGCGTAAGCTCTTCATCGGCGGCCTGGCACCCTACACCTCCGAGGAGGGCCTGAAGCAGTTCTACGGCCAGTGGGGTAAGGTGGTCGATGTCGTCGTGATGCGCGACGCGGCCACCAAAAGGTCACGCGGCTTCGGCTTCATTACGTACACAAAGTCCATCATGGTGGACAGGGCCCAGGAGAACCGGCCGCACGTCATCGACGGCAAGTGAGTACAGCGCGAGGGTGATCATTTTGAGTCCCAACTGATCCGATCTGGAACCCCCTTTCCAGAACTGTGGAGGCCAAGCGGGCTCTGCCACGTCCTGAACGCGAAACCCGGGAGACCAACATATCCGTCAAGAAGCTATTCGTCGGCGGCCTAAAAGACAACCACGATGAGGATTGCCTGCGGGAGTACTTTGTCCAGTTCGGACGCGTTGTCTCCGTTAAATTACTCACTGACAAAACCACAGGCAAGCGTCGAGGCTTTGCCTTCATCGAGTTTGACGACTATGATGCCGTCGACAAGGCCATCCGTAAGTATGGAGATAGTCTAGCGGAGAGTCTCGTATGAAAACAATACGAATTAAAGTGCCGTTCACTATTAACCTTTCTGGATCTTGCAGTTCAAAAGCAGCATTCGATTAAGTACGTGCACGTAGACGTGAAGAAGTCGATCTACAACCTAGAAAAGAAGGACAAACAGCAGCCGGGAGCCATGGCGAACGGCAGCAAGCCGCCGCTCAATCAGCAGCAACAACAACAGCAGCTGCAACAGCCTCCACCACCACAGCAGCAGCAGCCGCATAACGGCAACATGCCGGTGCCTGGCTACCGTCCACCTGTGCCACCGCCACAGGTGATGCCTCCTTACCACCAGCAACCACCCCCACCCCCGATGAACGCCCCACCACCAAACTACAACTACTGGGGACCTCCGCCGCCACCTATGCAGTCCTACTACCAACAGCCTCCTCCGCCGCAAATGAACGGCTGGGGTCCCTATCCGCCTGTTCAAAATGGCTGGAACGCTCCCCCTCCTCCGCCACCCGGTGCCCAGCAATGGCATCCAGGCCAATGGGGCTGTCCACCACCGGTGCAGCAACAGGTACCTCCGGTTGGGGCAGTGCCCCCGCCCATGGGTCATAATGGTCCGCCACCTTCGGCTCCTGGTAACTGGAACATGCCGCCCAATGCACCGCCACCAGTACCTGGGGCACCACCACCGCAGGGTCCGCCACCCCACCAACAGCCCCCACCCCCGCCAAACTTCGGCAGCGGCTACCAGCAAAACTACGGAGGCGGACCGACAAAGCACAATAGCATGAATGCGAACCGCATGAATCCCTACGCGGCAGCGCCGCCCAACAACTACCGTAGGTGGAGTCCAGCACAAGTAATCTGCGTTGACTAATCACGATCTTTTATAGATAATCCCCAACCGCCAGCATATCCCCCATACAATGCTGGTGCCCCGCCGCCCAACGGAAACGTTCCGCCACCCACTGGCGCCAAGGCGGTGGGCGTTTCCAACGGCTCGGTGGCCACCGGAGGCAGTGCCAACAGCAAGTATCGCCGCTAGAAGGGGTGAGTAGATGGTGCAATCGCAACCCGTCCCCGCCATTAGTCGTTCGTTTTAAATGTGGCCTATGCATAAGAGTTGCCCCCAAATACGTCTTGCCACCCATATACTGTGTACTACCTACTACCCGCCACAGATGCACTACGTCTCAATTACCGAAGTTCATGTATGATTACTAATGTGTAACATTTTCTTTGATTTAGATGCTCTTTGGGCGGCTAAAGCCCAAGAATCAAGATACTGTTAAATAGGCTCGTTGATAAGCTAGGCCACAATCGCTTAGAGTTACTAACAGGAAACTTAACGCATTGTCTCTCTATCATAGGACAACTAACTACGGTTTTACTCTACTCTTAAGCTATACCATTGATAACTCTACGATCGATCTAAGCTATGCCACAGACTATGTATAAATATTTTCTACACCGTATTTGGGAGGAGCAAGCTCTTCTCCCGCTTCGATTTACTTTAGACATATTTTTGTAACCCCCGGGAAATCGTAAAAAATACCCAAATACGATACAGCAAGAAGCTCTCTACTCGAATCCAACTTTCTATCTCTCTATCTGTAAAACGAAGCGAGCGACCGTGCGACGCGCGTCGGTTTGAATCGAAGGTGGAAGGACAATTGCAAGCAATAAATCAATTAATAATTAGATACAAATTACGCAACTGTAGCCTGAGCTTATTGGCCCAAAACGAATAGCTTAATCGTAGATACCTATGTATTACTAAACCATTCAAATAAGATATACGTCCAAAAACAAGAAAAACGCAAAATGCGAATTAATATGAAACCGAAGCTTAATCGGATCAGAAATCAAATCAAACGCCGAGCTGGCGGGCGTGGCACGGGTGCGTGGCCTTAACTATCGATGTACACAAGAGTTGATATCAAAACTATTGTCAATTTTTATAAGGAGCGAAACGGATACTTATATACTGTAACGATGTTAAAGGTTTCTCTTTCTGGCCTCCCACGATGTCTTTTTTTTTGTTTTGCTTTCCCCACATATGACAAACTTGAGAAAGTGTAAATATGCTGCTAAAGAATGCTAAGAAACTCTATGTATTTGTTTTCGAGCCATGACACGAACTCTAAGTTAAGTTTATACCTTCAGATTATCTAGATGTACGACTCATTCTACTCTCTCTCCTAAATATAAGCGGTAGCGCACGCCAAAGGCTTTGAATTGATCTATGAATTAAATGCAATGAATTATGTATTGAAATAAGGGGAGGCTCTGTCCACCATTTGCCAGTTTCATTTAGAGCTCCTCTGCTACATTTACGAGATACAACACTAATCACTTAACCGAACTATATGAAAATACATATTTATTTTAAATAAATAAAATATAAAAACAACACTATGTATTTGTTTTAGCTGCCCTGCCGATATGTAAGTCTCTCCTTCTCCTTGGGCGCAGTCTAAGTAGCGATAAACTAAATTATATACCTCAAGGTTTAGTTAACATTATGCAATTCTAGGTACGAACACTTTCGATCTAATTTTAAACATATCTCTACTCGTATATACCAAGCATACTAGGCCGTAAAACGCTTGGGTCAAGCTTTATTCATAAGGTAAGTTAGTGACGGAGATCCCGGTGTATTTCGGTTCTCATCATAGGATACACTAGAGTTTCTATAAGTGCGCTTAAGTTCCTGCTTTATATGTAGCATGTCACCAAACACATTTATTTAGCTTTTCTAAAGCAAACACCATATTTCTTTTCCAAAATATCTGAGCTCCGCTGGAGAGACCCAGGTTAGAAGACCCGAATTGGCTGTGAACTGAGGGTAAGGTAAGTGAAAGGACCATTTTCATTTTATTTTTATTTGTTTAGTATTAAAAATAAAAACAAAGTTACTGAAATCGAAAAATTATGTGTTTTTATTACGAACCAACATGTTGGGAGCGCCAAAACATTGGTAACGCTCAAGTTAATAAATCGCTATAGCGATAGGGACTACAAGAATTGGAGTTGAATTGACTCTATACATATAAATATATAGTGATATATAACTAAGATCATTATTAATATAAATACTGCATATAAATGTTTGCTTTTGCGAATTCAAACAACATTTTTGAATAGCTTCGAACTGACTTCAACATGCCTAAAACTTTCGTATAAAAACAAAATAAAATGCTCCATTTAGTTGCATCAGCGAAGAAATTATTTGATTCTCTTAAAGAAAATGGGAATGAAAATATAGGAGTTTTTATTCAATACCTGGACCATCTTTTAACACCTCTTTCATTTCGTTTCAAAAAGTCTGCCAATGAGTTGGCATAGTTTTCAAACCGTTTGATACAGATCCATAAATTAACCTCAATTTGGGAGTTTCGGATTCTGCATCTGCGCGATAAATTCGCGTTGACCTTTTGAACCCTGCAAGCAAGATTTTTGCGGGTTCTTCAATTATTTTCAATGAGAAAAATACCGGCGAGGTAGTATTGCCCCTCAAGATGTAAAAACCACCCTATAAGGGTGAGTTACAAGACTGGCGACCTTTATATTCCCGGTGGGGGTACAGTAACGTAACGTTTTTTCCCAAAGTAAATTTGATCGTAGCTTTGCCAAATCAAGGCGTACAACTATAAGACCGACTGTTTTGAGCAGATTGCTAAGTATGCTAACGATCCTCATCACTTTTAGGAACATTTATTTTTTGGCCAATTTTCGCATTTTTTGTAAGGGGGACATCATCTTTTTTTGCGAAAATTTGCAAAAGTTGAAATTTTTCAGGTTTTAATGCCAATGGATTGGAATTTAAACAATGGGCTCAACGACGTATGACATTCCTTATTCCGACTTATATTTTTGTTTTGGCAGCCAAAAAACTGAATATTTAGGTCGAAAAAAGGGATCCGATTTTCGTCAAAAAAAAGAAATTCACATTTTTGTCGTTTTTTCCATCGTAGCTTTGCCAAAACTAGGCGTACAACTATAAGACCGACTGTTTTGAGCAGATTGCTAAGTATGCTAACAATCCTCATCACTTTTAGGAAAATTTATTTTTTGACCAATTTTTGCATTTTTTGTAAGGGTCACATCACCTTTTTTGCGAAAATTTGCAAAAATTAAAATTTTCAGGTTTTAATTTATTATTTCTCTTCTCATAATTTTGTTCTGATACTAAGAACATTGAACTCGTGCTTATGTGGTTTTTAAGAGCGAATGTTCTCAATTCAAGAACAATGTGCTTCTTTTAGCTGTGAACGATTTGATTTTAATTGATTTTACTGCCCTTGGGCATATCCCCATAAAAATACCATAAATACAGAGTTCCCGTGTTCCCAACCTGCAACCCTGAAACGATTTTAGCCAATCAAGTGGGCCTTGACAAACTGTCATGACATTTGAAAGCACTTGTCAATATATTCCGAAGGCACTTGGGAAACATATGCCCTTTAACGATGGCGAAGAAAACTTATTACAAGATGCCCGAGCGCAACTTGGATCTACCTGCCGATCTGGCGTTCGTGAACAATCTGCTCAAGGACCTGGGATTGGAGGCGGAACCGTCGGCACGTGGAGTTATCCTGGACCTGGCCAACAGTGAGTTGGCAATTTTGCAAAGATTGAAAGGCAAAGAGTTTGTTAGTGATTTTTTCTTAGCTTTGGCTAGGGACAAACTGGTGGAGGCCCAACGCTTTGCCACGATGGCCAAGCGGTCCAACTTGAGTATCGAGGATCTGAAGATGGCGGAACCGGAGCGGAACGTCCCGCTGGAAAGGAACCCGAAGGCGAGTACCTAGAGGAGTACCTGGCGCAGCCGGAGGAGCCCTAAGGCGAGCCCGCAGGCGCCGAAGCTCCTGGCCAAGGAGGCCAGCCAGGAGCCGGGTTCGAGCAAGAGACCAATGCAGCCCACCTGGCGCGATGATCAGATGGGCAAGAAGGCCGATCTGAGGACCAAGGGCGCTGATCAGGCCAAACCGAAGCCGAATATCCGAGCAACGCCATCAAAACCGGTGGTGCCTCCTGTCACACCAACTACTTATGGAGTTGGTCCTCCGCAACGCACTCGCTCATCCGCTAAAAAGCCACGTATCACAGCAAGTTCATCAAGGCTCGTGGCAACTCCTGTTACTCGAACCACCTCCGCTGCTGGTCCTTCAGATCGCACTCCCTCGTCCGCTAAGAAGCCACGTATCAATGCAAAGTCATCCAAACCCGTGGCTCCTTTAGTCAGAGTGACCGGAGGTTCCACGGGTTCGGACGACTTTGCATTCACACGTGGCTTTCTAGCGGTCGAGGGAGTGCGTTGTGGAGGATCGGCAGCAGAGGTGGTTGGAGTGACAGGAGGTGCCACGGGCTTGGATGAACTTGCTGTGATACGTGGCTTTCTAGCGGACGAGGGAGTGCGTTGTGGAGGACCAGCTCCGGAAGTGGTTGGAGTGACAGGAGGTTCCACGGGTTTGGATGACTTGGCATTAAAACCTGACAAATTTTAATTTTTGCAAATATTCGCAAAAATAGATGATGTGACCCTGCCACGCCCACAAACCGCCAAAAACCGTGGCTCCTGCAGTTTTGATGCTAGAACTGTATTTTTATACCCTTGCAGAGGGTATATTGATTTCAGTCAGAAGTTTGCAACGCAGTGAAGGAGACGTTTCCGACCCCATAAAGTATATATATTCTTGATCAGCATGACTAGACGTGTCGATCTAGCCATGTCCGTCTGTCCGTCTGTCCGTCTGTCCGTCTGTCCGTCTGTCCGTCTGTCCGTCTGTCCGTCCGTTTCTACGCAAACTAGTCTCTCAGTTTTAAAGCTATCCGGCTGAAACTTTCCCAAAAGTCTTATATCTTTTGCAGGTAGTATATAAGTCGGAACCAGCCGGATCGGACAACTATATCTTATAGCTCCCATAGGAATAATCGGACAAAAAAATGAAAAAAAATTATATCTTTGGTGTTTCTTAGCATATAAACTCCTAAGCTTGGAAATAACAATTTTTAAATAATTTTGAATTTTGAATTAAATTTTATCGAAATCGGACGACTATATCATATAGCTGCCATAGGAACGATCGGAAAATTTGTGGAAAAATAATATGAAAAAAATTATATCTTCGGTGTTTTTCAACATATAACCTCCAACGCTTGGAAATAACATTTTTTAATTAGTTCTGAATTTCGAATTAAATTTTATCAAAATCGGACGACTATGTCATATAGCTGCCATAGGAACGATCGCAAAATTGGTAGGAAAATAATATGAAACAAATTATAGCTTCGGTGTTTTTTAACATATAACCTCCTACGCTTGGAAAAAACATTTTTTAATTAGTTCTGAGTTTCGAATTTAATTTTATCAAAATCGGACGACTATATCATATAGCTGCCATAGGAACGATCGGAAAATTGGTAGGAAAATAATATGAAACAAATTATAGCTTCGGTGTTTTTTGACATATTATCTTATACTATTGGGAATATCATTTTTTGTGTTTTTAAATTTAATAATTATAGCTGCAAGGGTATATAAGCTTCGGCTTGCCGAAGCTAACTTCCTTTCTTGTTCTTATCAATACCTATCGATTAACACAAAAAAAAGTTAGCCACGCCCACAATCTTTGAAAAATCGTAAATATGAACGCGGATATCTCGGAAACTATCAAAGACTGAGAATTGGGATCTCAGATTTAGATTCCGTAGCCTTGTACGCAGCGCAAGTTTGTTACGCGAATATGACACGCCCACTCTAAAACCCACAAACCGCCCAAGCCTGTGGCGCCCACAATTTTTATGCTAAATACAAAATTTTTGTGTATGTTGGCATAAGTCGCTCAGCTTGGTATTTAAAAAGAGCTTCTCACAAATGATTTAATCTTTAAAAATTTCAATATCTCTATTCAGAGTGTTTTTTCTTTGGGCATTTATGTATTTTTTATTGGGTTTACAAATATAGTTCGTTCGTTCGAGATAAATGCGATAATTAAAAACTCAATTTCTTCGCGATTCTGGAATTAGACTGTACTTTTCACATTAAAAATCGTGTTATTTTTACAACTGGAATTAATTACCATCTAGTTTAAATACTTTACATTCATTGCCACAATCGTAAACATCTCGACAGTTTTGGAAATAACAGGATTGGCGTTTTTATTATAATTTTTATTAAATTTATTCGTGTAATTACTTTGCTCTAAATTAAGTTTTGTTTTTGTTTCATACTCAACCTCGCCAACAATGCGTGCGGGTAAATACGTTTTGTGTGTGTTTTTTTTTTGTATGTTGTATGCTTGTGAGTGTTGGGAGATGCTAGAATTACATATTATGTATTACGTTGTATATAAGAAGTATGTGCTGGCGCACAGAAATGATTACAACTCGTCGGATTGTTAGCTTGTCTCTGCTGAAATCTGAATTAAACATTGGTGTCGCTTGTTCCGAAGGCGTCCAAATGCTGGCTGGCCTAGTAGGCCTGCGACAGGATGACGTTGCCCTTCCGCTGCGGATCCTGCACCGTGTCCTCCTTCTTGCCGATCAGGGACTTGTGTATGTGCGGAATGACACCGCCGCCGGCAATGGTTGCCTTGATCAGGCTGTCCAGCTCCTCGTCTCCGCGAATGGCGAGCTGTAAGTGGCGCGGCGTGATACGTTTCACCTTCAGATCCTTCGAGGCGTTGCCTGCCAACTCAAGAACCTGAAATGGGCACAGAATATCACAGAAATTAGTTATTGAAATGTTATAAAAATAGGGCTACATTTATTGTTCGTTTTAAGAAAACGAGTATTTAAGATTTTCCTAATTTGATAATCTAAACTAATAAAATAAAATAGTAAATTTTTAAAATATGGGTATTTACCATTTTCTTTTTTTGATAATCTAAACGTATATAATAAAATAAAATAGCAAAAAACAAATCCGTATGTTTTCTTTACTCATCAGAAAGCAACAACCTTAAACTCTGTATAACTCAAATTGGGCAGTAAGTATATTGCATTAAAAATTGTATAATGGCGGGAAAAAATTCTAAATCTAAATTCATTCTAAAATCATTTCTACAAACAAATTATTTGAATACGAAAAACTACAAAATAAAACTTTAATAAAAACAAAGCAAATATTCAAACTGGGCTTTCTCAAAAATATTTCCTATAAATGTGGTGAATTTTCATCATTATTCTTTATTTAAAAATGGCAATACGAACACCAAATTTCCCGTTGTAGCGGGGAAAAATGCCGTTACAACTAGGATTTGAGAAATGAGAGAAAATATTTTAAGTTAAAGCAAACAAACAATTAAAACTTATTATTACAAGGGAAATTGAAAACAAAATAACTGTACACAAAGGTGCTGTGACTATTTCCTAAATTTCCCCTAAAAGTGACAATAAGAAACGGAAATTTTCCATTGCAGCGGGAAAAGTACCGCTACAACTCTCCAATTCGGAAAAGCGGGAAAGTGGGAAAGCGCACTCACCTCGGCGGTCAGGTATTCCAATATGGCAGCGGAGTAGACGGCTGCGGTGGCTCCGACGCGTCCGTGGGATGTGGTGCGACTCTTGAGATGCCGATGGATGCGGCCCACGGGGAACTGTGTGTGTGATTGTGCAGAAAGCAGATTAATAAGCGGGTTGTTTATGTTTTAAGCCCCCTTCCAACCCATTCCCCCTCCGCACCAACAGCAGAGAACACAGTCACCCTGTTTATAAATACGTGGTGGAATATGCTCGTTGGCGAGGTGAGTACCGAAAAGGCGCCAAAACGGAGGTACAGACGACCCGTTGGAAACTCACCTGGAGACCCGCGCGCGCCGATCGCGATACCGCCTTCGCCTTGGCCTTTCCTGAATCCTTGCCTGCTTTGCCGCCAGCCTGCGAAAAGAACACAAAGCCATCGTTTAGCACGAAAAAACCGAAGAAACACAAGCTGCGGGGAAACACAAAATGGTGGCACCGCTGCAATTTGTGAGGTTACGGCCGATCGCCCCCAGCAGCACAATAACAAATCCCGCCGTTTTTATTTTTTTTGGCAGTTATCTTTTCCGGGGGCTTCTTGGTGATACGTGCTGGCGCTGGTGTCCAAAATGCATGGCCATCCATTGCGGCATCAATATTTAATTCGCGGGGGGCACGCGCATTGCGAAAAGCGAGCTGCGCTGCCGCTCAAAATTAGACGAGCCGCAAATTACCATTTCAGTTTAATCGATTTTTTGCTGCTGCCTGTGCTAACTGCGCTTGCGAAATGCTCTGGGCACTGCGATTGCTTCTGCCGCGATGGGAATGATTGTTTGATTTTTGATTGCAACACGGAACCGGAGCGTGCGGATGTTTCTGCGGAATTGTTCTTCGACACTTGAAATTTTTTCGTGAAAAAAGACGCCGTCAGCGTAGTGTGACCGCGCACTGGATACTCTAATTTTGGACACCGTTTTCAAATGGCGCCAGCTTGCAGGGTTGCCAGGTGGCCTAAGCCATCGGGAACTATCGGCAGAGCGAGCGGAATATATATTTAAAATATATAAATTTAATTTAATAAACTGAAATGTAACGTATTTCCATTTATTTTTAAGGATTCTTAAAACTGCTATGTTTTTAAAGTCTAATAATAATTTTGTATTGTTTTGTGTGGAGTTTTATATGTAATAATATATTTTAGAATAATGTATGGCATAAATATAGGCTGTAAGGGCACTTTTTCCCATGCTTTGACCTTAGTTTCACAAAACAATTACTTTTTTTTAGAGTGGTCCTATATTATCCCTGATGACTGCTGACAACCCTGCAGGACGCTTGTCAAAACGCCGAGTGGCAACCCTGGCGCCCGGCATCGAGCGGAATTTGCGAATTTTGTACTTAGCCACGATTTAACATTTAACCACGCTCCAGCCCAGAAAATGCCGCGTGTAGCCAAGCCGAAAGCCGCTGCGCCGGCCAAAAAGGCGGTGCCGGCCAAGAAGGCCAAGAGCAAGTTGTACGCCATGCCGGAGAAGGTGGAGGAGGGCACGATCTTCAACGATTTGGCCAAGGGCCAGTGGCGCATTGGACCCTCGATTGGAGTGGGAGGATTCGGCGAGATCTATGCCGCCTGCAAGGTCGGCCAGAAGGACTACGATGCGGTGGTAAAATGCGTAAGTGGCAGTCCCAGTTTTCCTTCCTGGAGATTCCTTTATAAACCCATGTTTTCCAGGAGCCCCATGGCAATGGTCCGCTCTTCGTGGAGATGCACTTCTATCTGCGCAACGCCAAGCAGGACGACATCAAAAAGTTTAAGCAGAAGCACGGCATCAAATCTTTGGGCATGCCCTACATCCTGGCCAACGGCTCCGTGGAGGTCAATGGCGAAAAGCATCGATTCATAGTCATGCCGCGCTATGGCACCGATATCTCCAAGTTCCTGGAGCAGAACGGCAAGCGACTGCCCGAGGGCACCGTCTACCGGCTGGCCATCCAGATGCTGGACGTCTATCAGTACATGCACGGCACTGGCTACATACATGCCGATCTCAAGGCGGCCAACATACTGCTGGGCCTGGGAAAAGGGGGCGCTGCGCAGGCCTACCTGGTGGATTTCGGCCTGGCCTCACACTTCGTCACAGGGGACTTCAAGCCGGATCCCAAAAAAATGCACAATGGCACCATTGAGTACACATCCAGGGATGCCCACTTGGGTGTGGCCACCAGACGATCTGATCTGGAGATTCTCGGCTACAATCTTATTGAGTGGCTGGGCGTGGAGCTGCCCTGGGTCACGCAGAAGCTACTTACGGTGCCCCTCAAAGTTCAAAAGGCCAAGGAAGCCTTTATGGACAACGTGGGAGAGAGCCTGAAGACGCTGTTCCCCAAAGGAGTGCCCGCTGCTATTGGGGATTTTATGAAATACGTCTCGAAGTTAACGCACATCCAGGAGCCGGATTACGACAAGTGTCGCAATATGTTCTCCAGTGCTCTCAAACAGTTGAAAGTTGCAAACAGCGGGGATCTAGACTTCAAGCTGAAGCCACAAACCAGCAGCAACAATAACCACAGTCCACCGGGGACGAGCAAGGCAGCAGCAGCCAAGAGGGCGATGAAGATTGAGACTCCTGCAGAGAACTCATCCCTAGAGGAGGAAATCTCCGCCAGCGAAGAAGAGGAGGAAGTGAAGGCTCCTCGCAAGAAGGCAGCTAAAAAGGTTTCACCGGCAGCCAAAAAGGCTTCACCGGCAGCTAAAAACGTAAAAATTTCGCCCCTAAAGCGAGCTGCTCCTGCCGCGGCCGCCGAAAGTACACCACCCAGCCAGAAGCGCGTCAAGACTGAGCCCAAGTCCATTCCCAGAGACACACCCAAGGCCAGCCCCAGGCTAAGGGGAACGCCGAAGGCCAGTCCCAAGCCACAGACGCCCACTCCAGCAAGGCTTAAGACTCCCAGTGCCAGTGCCAAGATCAATTTCAGTCCATCTATTTCCCTGCGAGGTCGCCCCGGTGGCAAAACCGTGGTCAACGACGATCTGACTCCACAGCCGCGCTCTAACAAGACCTACGAGTTCAACTTCGAGCTGGACGTGAGCATGGACGCTAATGTGATTGTAAATGTCAAGCGCAAGAAGAAGGCGGACAAGGAAAAGACGGTATCGGTTGAGTCAAGGACGCCCTCATCGCGCAGCCTGGCCTCCAGTTTGAAGGAGGAGGGCGGCTCCCCCGTGACCCGTGTGAATCTGCGCAAGGTGAATGGTCACGACGATGAAGGCGATTCCTCTTCCTCTGGTCGCAGTCCGCGCACACCGGCCGTCACCGTGCGAAAGTACCAGCGATAGGTCGGCAGCATTTGTTTATTATATTTTTACATTACTAACTCATTGAATAAAACGCTCATTATTATTTCTCAACGTTTTCTTACATATTGAGTTTTATTCAGTAGCTATGCTAGTTCTTAACTTAGCTGTTTATACATTTACGCATATTCGTTCCGATTTTTGCAGTGTAAAATGTATAAAATAAATGCCAATCGGGAAAAACAGAAGTACATATGTAAAGAAAAGTTTAATAAAATATCCCTATTTAATGTTATCTTTCTCTCACTTTGACTTACACTTTCTACTTAATGATATGGAGTGGTGTTCTCAATTACTGCTTTGATCTGCGCTTGCTGCTGCTGCTTTCGTGGTGCTTAGTGGAACTGCTTTTGGAGCTCGACTTGGAGCTGCTGCGCCGTGAGGAGGAGGTGCCGCTGCCACTGCTGCTGTGCTTCTCCAGGCTGCCGATGGCACTAAGTGAAGGCGCCACCGAGGACTTGGACGTTCGCTCCTCCTTGTGCGACTTGGACG
The DNA here is from genome assembly GCF_014743375.2 of Drosophila subpulchrella. NCBI lineage: Eukaryota > Metazoa > Arthropoda > Insecta > Diptera > Drosophilidae > Drosophila > Drosophila subpulchrella. Next base: position 16,412,774 of record NC_050609.1, read on the forward strand.
AGGACGAAGAGGAGGACTTGTGACCGTGCTTGCTGCTGCTACTGCTGCTGGCATTGGTGGAGCTGCTGGGCTCCGGCCTGTAGAAGGGTGACGAGGAGTTGGACGAGTTGGAGGAGCGCGACGAGGCCGCCGAGGACTTGGTCTTGCTGGTCAGCGGCATGGGCTCGTCCGCAATGAAGACGGTGGGCGTCACTGGCGCCGCTGAGGATGTGGCCCTGCCACTGCTGGTCGTCGGCTTGTTGCTGCACGTGTCGCACTGCCAGTTCTGCTCCTGGTCCTCGGCCGCCTCCTCCTTGGTAATGGGAGGCTTGTGGCACTCCTGGTGGTACATGGCGCCGCACTTGGAGCACTCAATTAGCCGGTTGGTGGCCCTAATGACCATTTCGCCGCATACACAGCAATTGAGGTCGCCAAAGTCGCCGGTGTCTCCGGTATTAACTATTCCCACGGCACTCAGACCATCATCTGAGTCCGCAATGGTGTCCACCGAATCAGAGGGCTCTTTGTCCGGCGAGCTTGTCAAATTGATGATCTCGTCCGTGTTCAAGGGTTGCTGGGGGGGCGTGGCCGCCCGGCCCGGGAAGTTGGCCTCATCCTCCATCATCCGCGGGCTCATGTTGTTGGTCAAACTCTTCTCGGGGCCAAAACGCGATTTCAATGCCTCGTCGAAAAGCAAACGCAGTTCTGCCGCCGAAGTGGGATTGCTGGAGTGCAGCAACTTGATGGCCTTCTTCAGCACGGGATCGACTTCTTGGGCAGCTGCAGCTGCGGCGGCTATGTTGGCGGCCATCTCGAAATTGGTTAAATATAGTAAATGGCTAAGTAAAATAAATGCAGTTTTTTGCAAGCGCAACAGCTGTTTGCTGGAACAGTGTGTCCACATCGCCGGCTTAATTGGCTGCCATTCACCTGTCAACGTGGCTTAAGATAAGGCGGGAAAAGTTCAAATTCAAATTTTTCAATCCATAAATATGCATGAAATTGCAAATGTAGTTATAATAACTTTGTAAGATGGCTGGGAAAATACACTCTTGCAGCTAAAATATTGCCAAGTATTTTATATAGGCTCTTAAGCGTAACCTATGTGATAGGTTAATGGTTTTTCTAGGGATGTAATATGTGTGTTGTATTAAAAAAAGTAAAATATAAACCCGTGAGATATATACAAAGCAGAATGAATTGCTTTTAAAGTAAATTAATAAACCAAAAGCGCAACAACTGCTTGGCCAGTGTTACCACACCGCATCGTGCTCTTCTTCTTGCCAGCCGCTGCCATTCGCTTGTAAACGTGAAATAACAGCTCCGTTTGGTAGTGTTTTCGCCAGGTAATTAGCCGCAAAATAAAAATAAAAAGTATATTTAGTGTAATCATAGACGACTGTTATTATTGCACATTGTTTACCCTCGGCATAATTCGGTTCGTGCAACTGCGTCGTTATTGACTGTTTATTTGTTGTTCTGCGCGAGGGGGAGGAGAAGAAGAAGCCTACCTGCGAAGTGCCGTTGAAAAATCGAAGCAGAGAGCCAATTGGCACAGCAATAACAACTTGGCTCGCTCTCTCAAAATAAACAGTTAACTTGTGATAAGGGAATCAAATTGCTTTGTGTGCGCTAAAAAATGTGATAATCTTCGAGGAGCATTAGTAATAATCAGTTATAAACAAACAGCGGACGCTTGTCGGTGATTTTGACTCATTTTGTGTAAACTTTTCAGAGCCTGCAGGTGACCACAAAATGCGTTGCAGTTTGCAAAAGGACTGCGCAGCTCCCACGCAGGAAAAATTTCACCAGGTGGGTGGAAGTTTTCCAGCTTGTGAAATTAATTTTAGACCATGAATTTTACGTTTTTTTTTATTTTCCCGCAGATGCGTTGCCAATTCTGGATTTGCTTAATTTTACTGCTTTTCTGCTGCGGTGAGAGTTTCGCTGCTGACGCAGTTGATCAGCTGGTAAGTGGGCGGTGCGTGGGCGGTTTTTGTGGGTGGTAAGTGGGTGGAAAGTGGGTGGCCCTTGAGCGGTGGGCGAAACTTTCAAGGTTGTTTGCTGCCACTGCGCACTTGTTGCCATTTGGCCCAGACCCCGTTTTTGGCCTTCCAGTTGCAAGTCTTCCACTCGCTTATCACTTTCCAGTCTTTGTTGCCTGACATTTCAAACGGCTAAGAAGTCAATCAGTCCCATAAAAGTGCGATAACGGAACAAACCATCGTTAAATAAAGAAATCATTTCTCCAGACTTTCTTTGTATGCCTTAAATAGGAATAAACACATTTGTGGGTGCTTCATATAATTAGATTGCAATTAGTGTCTTAAAAAATGCGCAAAAGCGTACAATTCCATGAAAAGTATAATATACATAAGTAATTTTCATATGCTAGGATACATACACAAAATTGCATAAGCTAACATTTGTATTTTATTCAAAAGTGTTAAGATACTAGTAAAAAAAATAATATATTATTTATAAAATATATCATATGATATAAATACAGAATAATAATCATTATAGACTTTTTTATGCAAATACACTTGTTAATATTTTTAGAAAATTGTTTTCTATATATTTTGAATTTTTAAAAATGTTTATCTCGTCAAAATTTTAAAACGTTAATATTATAATTACTAATAAACTTTCATAATTGTTCCAAAATTAAACAATTTTTTTTTCAGAACCTTCACTCCAATGTTTGTAATATTTTCAAAACCTTTAAAATAAATCAAAATAAATATGAAAAAATGTAAAGCCTTAAGTTTATAATTTTCTTACATATTTTTCCCTGTAGAAATTTTCCACGCAGGAATGCAAGATCAAAGAGCCCATCTATGGCAGCACCTTCGACTTCAGTGGCCTTCACTCGGACTTGGCTCACGTGGTGGAAAGCGTGAGCAATGGCGGCGACAAATTCGAGTTCAATATCTGCGGTAATCTCTCAAGAACCTGCAACGGCGAAAGTAATGTTGCAGCCTGCCTTAAGAAACAGGGAAAGGAGTACATAATAGGTGGGTTGGGAAAACAGTGAAACCCTTACATATCTCACTCTGAAATACACTTTTCTCTTAGGTCGCCAACACGAGTTGTTCTACAACAATGGCAAAATGTATCTGGAGTACAAGGGCGGAGCAAAGTGTGATAATGGCACTGCCAGCAATCCCAACTACCAGCTCCATGTGCAGCTCACCTGCGACTATACTCTGGATGCCCAGCCCATGCACATAACGCCTTATGTAAGGATTGAAATACTCTGTTCTAATAACTACTTAATGATTTTATTATATAATATACCTCTTAATTTCTTCTAGGCCAACAATGCCTGTTCTTTTTACATCTCCTACGAGACCCCACTGGCCTGCCTCTCCATTCCCGATGCCCTGCAGTCCAACAGTTGCAGTGTGCGGGACACCAAATCGAATGGAACCTTCGATCTGATGCCCCTGAGTGATAGTAACTACCGAACAAGCAATCGCCAGGATGCCTTCTTTTTGATCAACGTTTGTAAACCGGTGCTCTACGGGGAGAACAGCATGTGTCCACCCGGCAGCAGCATTTGTCTGTATAATCCCAAGGCCAGCAACTCAAAAGAAAGGTGGGTATTCATTTAACTAGTATAATTCGAATTATATCAGTCAAATGGATTCCCATAGATTTATCAATTTCGGCAATGTGCAATCGCGCCCAGTGGTGGAGAAGGGGCAGCTGCTGCTCCGACATGAGTCACCAACGCCCTGTGCCAAGAACTCCAGCGCCAACTACACCAGCGTGATATACTTCAGCTGTGACAAGTTCATAAGGGTGAGTAATTTGGGCTTTTGAGGCTTATTAGTTTGGTGGGATGCCAAGCACGAACTAGTTCAGTCATCAATAATTCCCCATTACTTCCTTTTCAGAATGCCCATCCCGAGTTCGCGGGTCTGGGCGCCGATTCCTGCACCTACCAGTTCAACTTTGTGACGCCCTTGGCCTGTAATGATCTCGAACCCTGCACGGCCTTCACTGCCACAAATGAGCTGTGAGTGGGTCCACATCATTTATACTGTATGCTGTAATGATTCCCCTTTGAACTCCCTGCTCTGATCCCTCTCCACAGGCTGGATCTCAGTTCGCTTAGCAAGAAGCCAGCCCGCACTCTGGTTAAGGATGGCAGGAACTATACAATTGCAGTGTGCGCCCAAGCTGGGACGCCCTGCCAGGAGAATGGCGGTAAGTCGACCATTTGCGCACTCAAATATTAATATAGATTTTAAGTGCCGATGCAAAACTTACTGGCCATAAAAGAGTCGTAATTAAAACGGGGCTTCACGCGCAAAAGTTTAGGGAAGCCCCGTGACCACCGGCTGAAGCTTTAAAACCCTTGCGACTCGAGGACTCTTGTTGTGCCGGGTTTAATGATTTTTTATTGCTCTTCCGCTCGAGTGGCCCTCATGGCCCTCATGGCCATAATCGTCTTGGTAACCGGAGAGGAATGCTGGAAAAAATGGGTAGGGCCCGGTCAAGTGTTGACCATTTCATCCGGTTTCCATTAAAGCGCACACGAGTGGCTATTTGTAGGTCCCCCTACATATGTCCATGTATGCAAACTCGCCCGCACTTGTGTGTTGGCAGTTGTAAAGGCCGGGGCACGATGATAATGATTTAGATCTGTGATGTGCTCCGTCATATATTTACATAATTTACGAGTTCGCCTGTGCGTTGGTCAGACCATTAGCCCACCCCATTCTCCCTTTGGCTCCACGTGAAAATTCAATTTACATTTTTTGACGTCAATGACAAGGTAAACGTTTGCGATGACCTTGTGATGCTCTTCTATTTTTCATGTAATTTTTGGATTAGTCCTTGAACAAAATATTTATAATAACTGGTTTAGAATTTTATTATTATTATTAAAGGTATATCAATTAAAAACAGAGAGGGTTATTTAGTAGATATAATAACATTTATAGATCTTTTTTCTTAAAATAATTTAAATATTTAAAAATCTTTTATAAGGTCTGTTTCAGTCTGAGATCCTTGATTATCTTATTATTTATTTTAAAATATTATAATACATACCTTGACTTTCCTGATCTATGTACTTATCTTTTGATAGCATTAACATGCTCTATTTTCCTGGATGATATCAAATTATTCAGAATCCTTTTTAACATACATCACTTATCATTTCAATTTATATATAACTTAATATGGGTGTTTAAATGTGTCGAGTCCATATATTTACCACTTTTTTCATTTATTGTGCTACAGATATAGTTCATATATTTATTCAGCGAAATGGTAAAAGCTCAGCATATGGTTTGTCCTGCCGCCCGTGCAGTGCATAATCTTATGCTATATAGCATATAATGCCAACATATCCGCAGCTTTGATATTTTTCTATTTATTTGCCTTGTATGCGCTGCGTCAACATGGGGGACGGTTCGCCATGGCAAATAACAACTTTTCCTGATGCGGGCTGTTGGCAAGTGAAACGTGTCTCGTATTTGGTAGCTGGTAAATGGTATCTGCTAACTGGTATCCATGGAGCAGCAGCTCACGCAGCGCTGGGATGTGTATCTGGGTGTTCGCTCTGGCTGTCCTGGGTGTCCTGGTTGTCCTGGGTGTCCTGCATTCGTAGTTGACTGCAGACGCATATCCGTTGGCGCGTCCTTTTCGGTTGGCTGGCTCCCTCGCTCGCGAACAAAACGCGGCCCACACAGAGAGATGTGCTATATGGATGGCATGGCATGGGGAGATATCATGGCCCACTGCCGGGCCTAAACAAATAAATAAGTGTGTGCTCCCCTTTGCCAAACTGATGTCCAGGCCAAGAGGCAGAGACCTACATGAAATTTTCATTTGTTAGGCAAATAGCAGACACAGCACACACATGCGCGAAAGTGGGGCGCAGGACATGCTAGCGCTTTTGTAAACAAGCTGGCGCTTATTTGCACTGAGAGAAAAGTTTCTATCTGATTTTAAATAGGGAGCGTTTTATATTATAGTTCCTTACAGATTTTTTAAAAACTTTTTTGGCTTGGTCACAATTGAGTTTGATTGCAAAAATAATTCATTCTTTATTAGTTATGGACATATGTATGTTTCTTGTAATCAGAGGTAGTTGATATAGACATTATATCAACCTTTTTTTGAAACTATTGGTAAAAAAAAAATACTTTTTTAGGTCTTAAAAGACTTAAGGAATTTAGAAATTTTTTTTAATTGCTTAGTAATGATATACAATTTAGCAACATAACTAAAAGAGTTAAAATACTATAATTACTGTTGAAAATGTTTGAAAATAAAGATTTTTTGAACTTATGGTATAGTTTTTAAGGGATTTTAAATGTTTTATTTCATCAATTTTTTAGCAATGATATTAAAAAAAGCATTGTTACTTATGAATTAGAATTCAATAATTACAATAAAGTGTTGAAAAACAAATTCTCATATGGAAACAGATGTTTTTAGCACAGAACTGGTATACCATTTTTTCCAGTGTATACATACTGCGTTGCAAGTTCGCTGTTTGGCGCCCAGCTGACACTGGCAGACGGCATATGCCGCCACCCCACCTCCACCCCCTCCCCCGACTGCATCTGCAACTCATCCCCCGGATGGGGCATTAAAATCTCCTGGTTTGCATAGCTGAATTCAATATTTGAAGGCATTTGGCAGGGGCATTTGGCCCTGGCCCATTCAGCCTGCAATTGAGTTATGGCCACGCCCCCATGCGCTACCAAATACGCCCTAAAACCCCCCATACATATATAAAATCCCGCCCACCAACTGCTGCTGTTAATTGCTTATGCAGCATGCGTTTCCCTGTCATTTTGTGTAATTTTCATTTACGTTTTCGTTCTGCATTTTATATTTATTTATGGTGGGCCCGGCAAATTGCATTTTTGAGGACAGCTGCGGGGGATTTTTTGGTCATACGTATTGCACCATATGATATGATCAGGCGCAGGCTTCATTTAATTGCACCTTGTCAAAATAATTGCAAAAGCGAATTTAGTTCGGTTTGCTGTTTATGAAGAGCCTTATTCCAGGCTTAATAAAGTGGGGTTTAGACAGTTCATTACTGATATGAAAATGTTGATAAAACATTTGAAAAAAGGTCTCCTAGAGGATAGAATTGTTTATAAGCAACAAAAGCTTATAAGAGTATTGTTTAAAATTATATCAAAACTTAAAGGTTTCTTTGAAGTATTGTATTTCAAATTTACTTTCTATTTCAGATTGGTTTTCTTTTCTGTTGTTGCTGGGTTAATAAAACTTGCGTTAGCTTGCATAAGATAAGCTTGCCATATTTCGTAGAAATCTGGAGAGTATCAAATTCCAATGGCACAGCACTTTTGTGCTTGTTGTTTTTCCTGAGCTGCTGCTGCTTTGTTTATAATTTCAATTTGCTGTTTTTATTGTTTTCGTATTTTACTCCTTTTTATGTTGGGGGCTTCCAGCTGCCCAGTTTTCCTTGGTTATTTGTGTTGGCGCTGCTGCTGTTGCTGGTGGGCAGATTCAATTTGGCCCGGAGTGGACAAAAACCGAACCCACTATGCCACCATACCATCCCGCCTCCTCCAGCCGTAACTAACACTTGCCGGCAGCTGTTTGGCCTGGATGCGCCATCCAAAGTGGCATCAGGCAGCTACTAAATCGTTTTATATTTGTTTTTCCCGCTTCTGCCGGGTTTTTGCTGCCCCTCCAGCTGCTGGTCAATGTTTTTAGGGTTTACTTGGGCCCTTTTGCCTTTGCCTTTGCCCTTGCCTGTGTTTTCTGATGTTTTCTTATTGAAATTCAATTTGGCCCCCCGCTTTTCTTAACCATTTGTGCAGGGCTGGCTGCCCACGCTTTTTCAGGCCCGGAAATATTTTGCGGCATACCGTTGTTGCCACTTGCCTTATCAATGCCACAAAGTCAGCTCCTTATATTTAACCCTTCTCAGAAATGGGCGGAATTTGAACAATGTTTTGTTTCATGACCGCAATGCGAGCCCCAAGGCTGCTTTGAACCGAGATTGCATTGGGATTCAATTTACGGGGTGGCATTCGGTGTTTTGTGACCAGGTCAATCTCGTTGGATAATCTTGACAAGGAAATGATTTTCACCCAAGGTGTATGTACAAGAATACCGGATGCATAACACAGCTGCGGTCGAAATAATAGCTCACAGGTGTCTATAAATACATACCATGTCCCAAAAGCAAGCTCTTTAAATTGTTGTATTAGTTGGAAGGGGAAACTGATATTAGAGGTTGAATACATCTTAAAATGTAACTTAGCAAATCAAAACACTGTTATTAAAATGCAATGATAAGAAAGGAGTCTATAAATATATACCATGTTCCAAAAACAAGCCTTTAAATTAGCTGGAAATTGAAACTGATGATAGTGACTTACTACATCTTTAAGCATATATGATATGATATCATATTATTATTAAAATTTAATGACAAGAAATGTCTTTTAAGTGGAGTTCTCTAGGCATAGATTCTTAGATTCAAGTGGAAAGATTCAAATATTTAGATTATGAGTTTTATATATATTTAATATTATACAAATCTTTAACTTTAACTTGTTGTTTGGTTATTTAACTGTGAGCTTAGCTGTATAAAAATATCCTTAGAGGACGTCTTCTGTTCTTTCGAGTTTGTGGTCTCCTAAATTCAATTGCATGCTTCCACAGGACATCAGAAAGTCCTGTTTCTGACCATACATGCTTACACTTGGCCATACAGACGTACATGGATGGTCACGCAGACCCACAATGTCATTTATCAATTTAGTTGACAGTCGATTTCTTTTTCGATTTGCCAAAAGCCACCTCAATTGGTCTTTTTGCTCATCGTTTTTTGTTATTTCCTCGTTGTTGGATTGTTGGTCATGGCTCTTGATCCTGCATGTGTGTGAGGTTGTGTGTGCCTGGATATTTGTCCGATGTCTGCAATAAAGTATAAAAATGTTTGGAAGGAGCAGGAGTGCCGGGCAGTCGGTTGGGGGCTCTGAAATTACCATACTCTAGTCAAATCACAATCACAATGCTGTCTGCTCTAGGGCGCTCAATCAAAATCCGGCAAATGTGAGTGACATTGCTCAAAATTGTTGGTTTGCAAGTGAAATGGAAGATTGAAAACGGGAAGAGCCAAAAACGACAACTGCAGGGCAAGGAGCAGATATTCTGTTTATTTCCATAAAATTGAGTTGTCAGGACGCTCTTAGCTTTCCAAACAACTTAATGTTATTTTTGGGCAATTAAATCTTAAATTCGGTAAAGGACATCCTTTTTTGAATCGATTTAAATTTGCTGCCACTTATGCATGGGGGGCCGTGTCCATTCTGTTTCGATGCCACTCAGGAACAGTGGTTATTCCTGGCAGGAGGCGGTACTAAAAGCATTCCGATTGCTTGAACATTGGGCTTGGGCCCTGGGCGAAAAAAATCCGCCTTGCAAGTTGACAAACAACGAGAACAATTAATTTCGCCTTTGATGTTCAGTCACTTCTGCTGCCGCTTCGTGTTATCCCTATTCCTGTTCTCGGCGAGTAACGTTTCATTTGCAGGACGTGAAAGTCCTGGGCTCAAAAGTGCACTGTGAAAAAAAAGAGTGTAGTTATTTTTAGCTCTTTTATAGCTATATTACCAGCATTATAATCCCCAAAAAAATAATCATCTAATAATTTTATATTTAAGTTACGTAAACATAGGCAAAACCCAGGTTTTGGTTAATATTTCTTTACTGAAAACGCGAATTCTTTAGACATGGGTGTAATAATGGGTATTTTATTGAAAGCAAAAATTTAATATTTATAAGCATAGTTAGGATTATTAAAAGGGGAACTTAAAAAGACCTACAAAATTGGTTGAGTGTGGTCAGGGAATGGCTAAGGTTTTTCTGGCCAGGATTTGCCGGCCATGTTCGTGTTTTGTTTGCCTTTGAGATGGTCCCTGTTTTTCTTTCTGACTTTTTGGCACTTGCCGCCCGGCCGTGGCCGTGGAGCACTCAATTGATCCTGCCCGCATCCCGTTCACTTGCAGGCGCCTGTTACGAGCAGAATTCCACGACCATCAGCCTGGGCAACTCCAACTCGCAGCTGCGATTCAATCAGACCGGCTCCCTGTATTTGCTATACGAGGATGGTGCCGAGTGCTCCACAGATTCGGGCATCAGGCGCTGGTCAACGAAAATCGAGTTTGTCTGCGCGAACAATGCCACCAAGGACAATGGGGCCAACAGTGCTGGTGCTGCCGGTGGTGGCGACTCTTTCAAAATAATCGAGGACTCCAATTGTCAGCTGTTGATCCAATATCAGACGCCGCTTGCCTGCCGGGAGCCGATTAAATGCAAGGCCAGCGTCTATGTGGACCACACAACGGATGGACTGGGCAGTAGTGGCGATGAGCTGATCGACCTAACGCCATTGATTAGCGCCAGCGACAACTACGAGGCCAAAGTGGAGCTTCCAGCCAGCCTGGAGCACCTGGTGCCCAAGACGACCAAGGTGAGCCCTTGTATTCTCTGATTTCCCCACAGGCAAAGTACCCAAACCCCAATCCCCAATGCCATACCAAACCAGGCCGTAATTTGCTGGCTTTTGTCTTTGCCACTCAACTCAACCCGGACTCGGTCCGGTTCTCGTTTCGCCCTCTTATTTCTTCGCAGTTCTTTTTGAATGTGTGCCGTCCATTAGTGCCCAAATACCAATTAGGCTGTGCCGGCGGATCTGCTGCCTGCATGGCCAAAGTGACGGCCACCGGCGCCCCCGAGGAGGAGCGTGTAAGTACCCCCGAAAATCCATATCCATGCATACATTTACAGCTGGGGGCAAGATGTTAGGAGTGCGCTTAAATTGTAGGACCCAATATGTGACCTTTTTTCAAATACTAACTATAAATATTAACATTTAATGATACAGATTATTATAGGTGCTAATATCAATATGATATTATATAATTTCTGAAAAAGGTCCTTAAAATGTTAATTAATTAAATGTTGTAACCACTTGATTTACATTATTTAACGTGCTCAATGAAATAAATAGATTTCTTTAGACTTTAACCTTAAATTGAAAACGAAATCTTCTACTTTAAAAGCGAATAACCCATATATAACCTATCAGTAATCTAAAAACATGTATATTTTTTGTTATAAAAATTTCCTAAGACTAAGTTTGGATATAAAAACATATTCATTTTCTGTGGATAAGGCATCCTAAGAGCTAAAGTTCTGAGCGTAGTTGTGCATATGCCTTTCAAAAAAGCCCCCTAAAGGGCGGGTGTGTTGGTCACGTGAAAGAAAGCCGCTTATGTGCTTAAAACTCTTTGCATGCACATAACCTATGAGTGGACGTCCGGGGGATCACTCGTAATTTACGTCTCTTTTCCCCTCATTTCCTTCTTTCCACCTCATAAACGCCTCAATATGGTTGTGGCCTTTTGGTCAAATGCCCAAAATTGTGGCGCCATTCATGCATTAAATATGCAGCAATCTAATTGCTAAGCTTAGCTTCGCCCACTAACCCAACAGTGGAGAAAAAACCCCAAGTATCCCATACCAGAATTCTGGGGAACCCAAGGGACTGACCAGTGGATTTGCTTGCTTCATTAAGAGGAACCTCGAACTGGGGAACTGGGAACTGGGGACTGGGGACTCGCATTCGGACTCACACTGTCTGCCGTTGACAGCGGCCAAAAGTTGTTTAATGCCAAAAATCTCCTCGCTGAGCATGTGGCCACTGGGCCAGTCCAAAACTCTGTGGGGTTTTTGGTGCCTATATACTTAAGCCCACAAAAGTATGCAATGAAATTTGCTTGAAACGAGATTTCTGCCAGGACCACAAAACGGTCGAAAAAAAAACCCCGTTGCTGCTATCCCTAAAATCTTTGCAAATGAATGGGATAATTGGAGGGGATTTTCTGGGATTCAATAACTCATACATTCTTCCATAAAATCATTACACACATGTATGGAAAAAAATGGGTCTATTATAGATTTAATCTGGGGTGTTCTACTAATTCCCCTTGGGCTTGGGTGTGATACAAGCATTATTACATATAATCATGATATACTTATGGTGTTCCCTTTGAAGTTAGAGTTTACTAGGGAGAATATCAATCTTCTACCACCATTCATCATATAGAGAAACCCAAAAATTATAATATTTTCACAGCGAATTCAATTCAGTTTTTGCTTGCGTGCCTCCTCGATGATGTGTCCTTCGTGGCTTTTAGCAGCTGAAGTTTCGGCTTAGTGCCAGGTCGTCTTCCGTCTTTGTTGTGAAAGTTGGATGAATTATAGGGCTCCCCGCTAAGCTGCCCCGCCAACCGCACTCGCCCCACTTCAATCAGCACAATAATTGCATGCGACAATGGATGCATGCCAAGGGGGAGGCAATCGCTCTTCCCAGTGCATTTTCCGTATGCCAGGCCCGAAATGTCGACCTCGCACCATCGAAAGACCCCGTTCTGCGACCCCTCGCTCTGGCACCTTCCGGCTCCAACTTTTATCACAAGCTGCACAAATTTCCCGGGAGCAAAAACATTGTTCAAGCTGCTAAAAAATAAGCACGTACGCGTTGGAAATGGCAATGTGCCGGAGTTGGGAGCGGAAAGTAGGGATAGAAGGCAGTTAAGTTGCTGTGAAGGCAGGGGTGGACTTATAGGGGGTTCTTGGGGGTCCTAAATGCCCTCTCCATGGGGATAATCAACATGTTTTAATTACTCGAGACCACGAAGTATAACTGGGGTTAAAGTTCTTGTATATTATTTGAATTTTCTAAAGAAGTGCTTTTCTTTTATTATATATTTCTGTTAAGATACTGAATTATAAAGGTCTTTACCATGTACGTCTTATTAAAATGTGGTAAAGCAATAAAAATTGATAGTTTTTAAGATAGCAATAAATCTATTACTACATATATGGATTAAGTATAACTCGAATCATTTTTGGTGAACTCAAACAGTATCTCTAGATCCTACAGTTAAAGAGCTGTATTTTGATATAAACATTTTTTAAAATCCCTTTTAAGTGTTATTTCTGGACCCGCCTCTGGACCTAATGGCAGCAGGGGGTCGGAGTTTTGTGGCTGGCAGCACGCGAGTGAAATATGTGAACATAACGTAAGGTCAGTCAACGTAACGTCGCGCTACGTAACGAAACGGAACGGAAGGAAATGGCAAAATGCGGCTGGTGGGTGGTGGTGGGCGGAGGGTGGTGGGGGTAAAATATCTGTAAAAACAGCTTTTAGCGGCCAGCAGCATCCATGTGTACATGTGAGTGAGGGGGTGGGTGAGGGGGCATAGGGGGTGTGCCTACCGGCGACGTGCTCTGTAAAGCATTTCCGCTAGCGGGGTTTTGGTTCGAGGGGATGTTGGGTTGGGGGTTGGGCTCTCTATATGGCTCCAAGTGGGTGGCGGCTTAAAGTGCCATCGGCTTTGTTTTCATGCCGCTGGCCTAGAAATAACGCAGTCATGGCAAATATATTTTTATAAAAATTCTATTGCTTTATTTTTGTAGCCTTCGCTAACTGTAGCCATGAATCACAGAAAGAAATAACTGTAATAATGGTATGTTGGTTGTAAATTTTTAAAAATATTCATATGTTTAAAGTAATCACAGGCAGTAAATGTAATACTTATATGTTATTCCTTGAACCATAAACTATACCTTTTGAAATAACTTAAATCCTATTGAAATATATAGTCTTGAAACTCATGCGTTAGTTTCTACGATCATATTCAAGACTAAAGGTCAAAGCAGCTTGTAAATATTTAATACTATCATTACTAATAATGTTTCCCCACCTACAATCAAAAGGTATATATTTTTAATATCTTTTTTCCTGTGTATCTCCTCTTTTCCCATTCCTGTTTACAATTTGCGCCACGTTTTGCATTTTGAAAATGCTTCGTTTTCAGAGCATTTCGTGTGCGGAAACGGAAATGTGCTGCTCGTAGCTGCTGACGCGCACTTGAGCGGACCCCAAACCTCCCATACTCCCCACCCTTTTTGGTGTCCTTGCCTCACCTCTTCTTCTTGTTCTGCCAGCCCCCTGGCCACGCCCACTCATTGGCAGTTGTCGAACGTTGTCGCCTGCATTGGCATCTTGGCAACCCATCCCAAAACCCCCGCTCAGCCTTTATCGCATGCACATATTTTAATGTGCTGCCATTGCATATCGCCAGGCTAACAGCTACAATGGAAAGAAGCATTGCTGCGTCCCAAGGGTATTCCATTAACCCACTGAGCACAAAGGTCACTAAATTGCCGATAGGTAATGGCATGGAAAAGAGATCATAAAGTATTTTGATGTTGCCTTGAGGCAAGTTGAACAGTATTACCTGAGGGATTTGTTACCTATCGATAAACACCTAATATCACATTCATTTGTAGAGTTACAGTACGTTATTTAACTTAAATATGATGAATAATATATTTTAGGCATATATTACATTTAAAATTAAAATTAATTTGAGTGATAGATTTTAGAATCTTAAATACATAACTTGTGATACATTTATACTAAATCAGAAAATCCTTATTACTTAAAAATATCTCCTTCTATAATTCTAAAAAAAAAATGTTGAAGACATTTAGATACCATTTTCTATTTTTCGAAGTTAATAGTTTATAATATTTAGCTTTAGCTGCACGCGATGTTTAAAATTCCTTCACAGAGCTTAAGGCTAAATTAGAATGCAAAAAAAACTTGTCTTTAGGGGGTTAAGGCATTGGCACTCCAGACATTTGTCGCCTGGTGCGCTTGACTTAAAGGAAGCCCGGATCAGCGACACGTTTGATTTTTGCTGGGAATTTCGCTTTGGATTGCTGCGAGTTGGAGTCAATTCATTGGCATGCAGGGACTCCATTGTCAACTCGAAGGGGGCGTTTGACTTGTGCCAGTGCAAATTTGGCATGGGGCATGTGACTGGCATGGCAATTGGCCCCCATTCTTACTCCCACTTTCCAATCCCTGGGACATTACCCCCTCCAAACTGGCGGTGGGTGCATCTCCATTTGCATTTGCATTTGCACTTCCGACAATAACCGCAAAATCGTCAAAATGGCTGCCGTTGGGGGTCTTCGCCCCATCAAATCGGATTAATAATGAAATAGATCAAATTGTTGTGCAAACAGCTGAATGCCTTGCCAGCAGCAGTTCCACAATACGGAGGATAACTCGTCCTGCCCTGTCGTCCTTGTGCTCCTGCCGCCATTGTCCTTATTGTTATCCCAGTTATTGTACTGTCCCTCAATGTCATGCCTCTCCGCCCATTGTTGTTTCTCTAGATTCCTGTGAGTTTCGCTCTCGACCCGGCTATAATGTCAATGCGACCACAGGCCCGATGACCCGCCCACTGGCCCCCATTCCAAAGGTCCTGCGGGAGTCCTTGTCCGCTGGCATTTTGCTAGCGAATCGCTGAACTTGCGGAAATCTTTATTGCTTTTCAACTTGAGCAGGACCTTGTCTTTTTCCTTCGGCAGGAAAACTGTATATGTTCAACTCCTTAATCTTACAAATATCATTTATGAAATGATTTCTATGCTTCAAATAACCGTTTTATTTTAATTATTTTTACAAACCACTTTTAATTTATAACTTTCACAACTTGCATTTAATACATATGAAATACCTTTTCATGAAAAAACCAAGTAATTTCACAGTCTTAATATATGATGAATGGTTTTATATCTTTAAGGGAGTGTCTTTATATTACGTAATCATAGTTATGCCGAGTTTTGACTTATCCCCACCACCCACGTAATCAATTTTTCGAACAAAAAATTTATATCATTCACCCCCTACGTGATTACGAAATATATAGTCAGTCCCTTAACAAAAATAAGTGACATTTTTTTATATTTATGAATCTTTACTACCATATAATCCTAATAACTAAAATAATTGCCCAACAAGGTATAAGTATTATCCTTTTTGCTCAGGGAAACTATTTTTCACAATTAAATTAAGATAGGAAATTGTTTTTCAAGACAAATTAGATTTCCGCTAAAAGAATTCCTGTACCAAAATCCTTTTGAGATTGGAACACAATGCCTTTAATCCCATTCCTTATCATTTCTCCCCGTTTTCCTCGTGACCACTCTTACATCGAATCTAAGCAAGAAAAGAATACCATTCCCCCACACTACGAAGTATAACTTAAGGGATAAGATGCCCCACCTTTAGGGTACCGCCACTAATTAGAACCAGCTACCTAAATAAATGTCGTGTCCTGAAATCCTTTTGAGATTCCGAAACAGTTCTTTTAATCTTCCACCGCTTTCCCGCTTCCCAGCAGCGCATTAAAGTTTTCGATTTGTTTCCCTGGCCGGGCCAAAGATTTTCCAACAATCAAGTCAAGACTTTCTTCTTGTTTTCCTGTCCCTTGTTGTGAGCTTGGCCTTGTGTCCTTTTGTGTGTGTTTGGCTTCTTGTTTTTTTTTTTTCGTTGTGCAACTCATTTATTTGTATCTGCAAACAATTAAGTTACTTTCTGTCTGGCCGGCCAGTCGTCGCTGGCATTTCCTTTCCTTTTTTTCTTTTTTTTTTGTATTTTCTCTGTTATCCCTGAGAGGAAAGTTTTGCGAAACTTAAAAAAAATAATCACAAATATCCAGGCGCACGCACACTGGCAAACGGAAACATACTGAGAAGTTACTCGCTTGTTCAAATGCGATAAGAAAGTTTTTCAATAAATTTTGCACAGCCAGAGCTACTGGGAAAACTTACTGCCGAGCAGCAGCGTTGTGCTGTGCTGTGTTTTAAGTCGGTAAGCTGGCGCCGACAAAGTCCCCTATTTCCCCTGTTGTTGTTTTCCCTTAGAACCCAACACCCCCACTTACCCATTTCCATGCTAATGAGGCCGCCTGGCTGAAGGTCAGGTCAGAATGGTGTGTGCCCATCCCATCCCATACCATCCCAGCCCATCCCAACCCTATCTCAATCTCGTTGTGTATTTGCTGATGGCGCATTAGCTGCGATTTTGATTTTCAAATGGATTTTCAAAGGGGACACAGGGACAGAGGGGGTAGAAGGAAGGAAGGAACTGGCACGGACTGGTCAGTGAAACGGCCAGCAATAAATAATAGAGCAAACTGCTAAAACATCGCCTGAGCTGCATACGAAATGAGATCGGAGCCGGCAGCCTGGTACTGGCACTGGCCATGGAACTGGAACTCCTGCTCCTCCTAATACGTTTAAGATGAGACGACAACATGTGCAACGCTTGCCGCCATCGACCTTGTTGACCCGGGCATAAATCTTGTGCCACTCGAACGCCAATGCACTTGCTCTTCACCGCCTCTGCCCCCCCCCCCCCTCCTCCTTTTAAGGGGTCCCCCTTTCCAAGTACTGGTATCCCTGCTTTTTGCGCATTAAGCTCACGTCGTTGGCCGGCTAGTTGGATAGCTGGCAGCGTTTAAGCTGCCTGATTGCCAATAGCAGCAGTTAGCGTGCTCCATCGATGGGGGCAGCAACAGCTGCACAGGCGACAAGCTGGTCGGGGTCTCAAAAATTCTATAGTCTCTTTAAATATTCAAAAATAAATATTTATAAGTAAATAAAAAATATAGTAATATTTTTAAGTTGCAAAATAACATCAGAGGGTAGTGGTATTTCTCCTATTTTTTGTATAACTTTGTTGATTTTTAACCAAACTCTTTTATTTTTAATAGCGTACTCTTACAAATTATTTTCTAATTTCGGTTTTCAATTTAAGATTTTTATGTCGAGCGGTTTTTACTTTGTAATGATCTTCCTAAAATTGAAGCTACACTTTTATAGAACTTTATAGCTAGATAGGTCTTAAACTTACATAATTTCAAATATAGTCCTGTAAGTTAGTTTTGCGTAAAACAAAAGTTAGGGTGAAGTTAAAATATATCCTCTAGAGCAATATCTATCCATTCCTAGGAAGTTAGTATAGCTCTTGTTGGTCGGGTGTCCAGTGCCATTGAACCATCCATTAAATTGTCGTTTGTGCTGACTCGGACCAGCATGTCCTGGCGACCCCTTTGCCATGCCAGTTATCATGGCATCGATGTGCCGGCCACTCCACTTCGAATTCGACTGATGCGAGGTTGGTTGGCCTGGACAACGATGACAACGATAGCAACAAGCTGCAACAGCCAGCAGGAGGATCCTGGCGACACAGGAACGTGTGCGTGGCTCAGACAGGGATTTCGAGTTATTTGCCGCAATCTCAGACATAAAGTTAAACATTTCGCTTTCGCCGAGGTTGATTTAATCCTCTGTCGTCACCTCTTTTTCCCCTTTTTCCACAGAGCATGGGCTTTCCCCTGGTGTCACTGACGCAAAGGAATCGCACCTACGCCGAACTGCTGTACTTGAAGGGAGACCCCTGCCCCACGGACAACACCACGGAGCTTTCCACGCGCATCCTTTTCAGCTGTAATATGCGTGCTGGTCGTGTAAGTACACTGCTAAAAATCTTTCTAAAATATTTTAACCTGCCTTGCCAAATAATATATAAAAAACATAAAAAACTGCAACAAATCTTTAAATATCCTTCAGAAGGAAGTGTAACATTTTTGTTTAGTATCTCTTGGGCTGACTAAAGCGCGCTTAAAATTATTACTTTTTTTATTTTTAAAAATTGATATTCTATCTTAATTTAGGGTCATCCTGTGCTGCGTTTTATTGATGACTGTACCTACTATTTTTACTGGAAGACTAAATTTGTTTGCCTTAACTGAAAGGCTATTTTCCATTTCAATCGGATACCTTTCACTACCAAATTATAGGGATTCTTAATATGATTTTCATGATTAAAGTTTATAGACATCTTAAAAATATAGCAACCAAAGGGAAAATCATTCTTTATGTGTAGCTCTGTAAGAAAATCGACGTTTTCAGGACCTTCTTTCTGCGGAAAGCATTGAGTGGCTGGGTTGCAGAAAACATACATACATATATGCGATTATTTCATGGCCACTGGACCCAGATCTGCTGCAAATTGCCTGCATGCTCCTAATAGTTGCTCGACCCTTTGCTCCTCCATTTGCAGGGCCAACCGGTGCTGCGTTCGATTGAGGACTGTGCCTACGCATTCGAGTGGGAGACCAATGTCTTTTGCCCGCCGCACGAGTGCACCTTCAGTGAGGACACCTGCGACCTGGTGCACGACGAGCTGAATCGTAGCTTCAATTTCAAGAGGGCGCCGTTCACCAAGGATGGCAAGATTGAGGTGAGGGCCTTCAGAGACCGAGTGGATGTCTGACCAGGAGACTAAATTGCATTTTTCCGTTACCTTTCAGATCGACTACAATGGCACGAAGATGGCGGTAAACACTTGCGGGGCGCATCGCAAGGCGATGACGGACTATTCGCAGGCGCTGGTCAACATATTCTTCACACACGAGTCGCCTAATTGCGGGCGAGAAGGTGAGTGTGTGCAGTCCCGTCCAGTCCGGCTAATTCGATTTGCATATTCCCGGGGATCAAGGACCAAGGGGAGCGGGAGCAAAGTCCGCGTTGTCGCTAGAAGCTAGTCGCTTGTCGCTTCCGTTTCCGGTTCCGTTTCCCCTTCCGCTGGCGCAACACGCGCGCCATTTTGTTTGCCCTTCTTATCTGGCTTTCCGCTCGCCTCTAAAAGCCAGGTTCTTTTTTTTGGTTTACCCATTACTCGTAGAGCAAGTGGGTATAATAGATTAGTCGGAAAGTATGCCCCCTCTAATGTCCACAAACGCCCATAACGCCCATAGTCCAAAATTTTATAAAAGTATAAATAGGATTTTGTTCTGCTTATCAAAACCCATCTACATGCCAAAAATTGTTTAGATCGGTCCATTCATTAAAAAGTTATAAGCAAATGAAGTGTGCCATCTCGGAAACAGCCGATTTTCTGCATGCATATCTCCATCCCCTTCGCACTACCTTTCGCTGATTAACGGGTATCCAATAGTCGAGGCCGTTGACTACAGCGTTCTTTCTCGTTTTTGGAATGCTTCCGGGTGTTTTGTGTGAAAACGAAGGAATCGCATTAGATTTGGCATACAGCCCAATGCACTTTCCTCGCCGGCACTTCTTGTGAAAATCCTCGCGGCATTTTATCGCGTCATTTTTGTCGCTGGCGCTCGTATTTTTTTCCAAGAGGCGCCGTTCTTGCAACTGCGACATTTTCGGGTATTTTTATACCCGTTACTCGTAGAGTAAAAGGGTATACTAGATTCGTCGGAAAGTATGTAACAGGCAGAAGGAAGCGTTTCCGACCCCATAAAGTATATATATTCTTGATCAGGATCACTAGCCGAGTCGATCTAGCCATGTCCGTCTGTCCGTCTGTCCGTCTGTCCGTATGAACGCTGAGATCTTGGAAACTATAAGAGCTACAATACTGGGATTAGGCATGCAGATTCCTGAGATTCCTGCGCAGCGCAAGTTTGTTTCAAAAGAGTGCCACGCCCACTCTAACGCCCACAAACCGCCCAAAACTGTGGCTCCTACAGTTTTGATGCTAGAACAAAAATTTTAACTGAAATGTATTGTTCTCATCAATACCTACCGACTGACCTAAAAAAAAGTTTGCCACGCCCACTTTAACGCCCACAAACCGCCCACAAACTTCAAAAAATCGTAAATATGAACGCGGATATCTCGGAAAATATCAAAGATAGAGAAACGAGTTTTCAGATTTAGATTCCGTAGGCTTGAGCGCAGCGCAAGTTTATTACGCGAATATGCCACGCCCACTCCAACGCCCACAAACCGCCCAAGTCTGTGCCGCCCACAATTTTCATGGTAGATAAAAAATTTAAACTGAAATGTATTGGTCTCGTCAATACCTATCGATTGATTTAAAAAAAAGTTTGCCACGCCCACTCTAACGCCCACAAACCGCCCAAGCCTGTGGCGCCCACAATTTTCGTGCTAGATAAAAAATTTTAACTTAAATGTATTGGTCTCGTCAACACCTATCGATTGATTTAAAAAAAACTTTGCCACGCCCACTCTAATGCCCACAACGCTTAAATCTGTCTACCGCCGGTAGGTGGCGCATTTGCTGCTTGCATATCTCCATTTTCCTTTGGTCCCTTTAGCTGAGTAACGGGTATCTGATAGTCGAGGTACTCGACTATAGCGTTCTTCCTTGTTTTTTTTGGTTTTTTATCATTTTAGCAGTTTGCTTTTTAACTAAGATTCCTTTTTGTCCGTCCCGGCTGCAAGCAAAGTGCCTGAAATTATACAATAAAAAGAATTATACAAAAAATATCAAGGAAACGAAAAAACTGTCTACGAGATAATGCGGTAAAATAATCTTGCTGCACTTGGGAAAATCTCTCTTTTTCTCTGGAGCCTTTCCTGTTTTTCTATACATTTATACGTTCGTTTTTTTCTCGGCTGATGTGATACTACTGCATGAATTTTTAATGCATGCAGAGCAGACAAACTGGGTGGGTAGGTGTTTTTTTGAGGGGGGCTTAAGAGGCTAAGAGGCATCCAGAGATTTCCCCCGAGCCACCGGGGTTAGCTGCCTTATATTCGCACAATCATTTTTATTCAAACCATTGCATGGCACTTAAAACTTTGCCATTAAAACCAAAAAGTTTTTATTTTGACAAATAAAACTGACGACGATTTAATTATGACACATCTCCATTGTCTTCAGCCCTGGCCGTAAAATGGAATTATTTTAAAACTCTGTGTGCGGCACACAAACTGTTTCGCCATTGTGGGACGACAATGCGCAATCTGCAAACGATCAGACAATTTTAATATGCCCAGTGACAGGCGTTAGCAGATACCAGAAATGTGTGTGGGTGGATGGAAGACTGAATGAATGGATGGATGGAGCAGGAGCTGGGGACCTTGGCTTGCCCAAATCCCAACGAGTTGTAGATTTTGTGTGGCTTTGCGACCGAAGCTAGAGGCTTTGATTCCCCCACTCCACAGAGGGAAAAATACTCATTTGACCGACAACAGTAGCAGCCTGACCCTGCAGGATTCCAGGACAACCAGCTGGGGCTGTAGCTGTGTTGTCGTCTGTGGTGATAATTATTTTTGGCTTTTATGCGATAACTTTGCGGCGTCCAGGCCCAATCCACTTTGTCCCAGAACCCCCTTGTGTTGTATCATTTGAAATTTTGATAAGGATGCCAGGGTTACTGTGTGTGCGGGGAGAGAGCCTTTGTCTGGCCCATTAAAATGGAAAGCCTGGCTTTCAGGGCTGTTCTGTCTCTGCTCATCTACTGCCTTTGGTACGCTTTTATTAGGGTTAAGATTGTTTTGAATTGGGGCTTCATTTGAACTAATTAAAGTGGTCTCGAAACTAATGCCCCATTATGTTAACACTCCTTCGCAGGAACGATGAACGTCCAGATCCGCCTGATATGCAGCAACCAGACGGAGAGCAGCAGCACCATCTCCAGCGTAAGTACAAAGTATTGTATATATCCTTTTACCTGAATCAGTAAACAACCCATCTGGTGCTTATTCTTGGCTCCTCCACCGGGGATTACAAAGGGTTGTGCAGCAGCACGCCTTTCAGCGACCTGCCAAATGCGCATCAAAGGAACACAGCGGGAATGGCAACTGTAGGGAATTTTGCATGCTTTTTATTCTAATACCCTAAGAGAGGATAGATGAGCTATGTTAAAAAGTTAAAAAACTACTCAACCTTTCGTAATTTAAGAGGTTGATTTGAAAACATTTATAATTGTACCTAAAAGTATGCTTTAAAATGGGAGTGTTGCCTTTTACAGTGGATCCCTTAACTTTAAAATTTATAGGAAATGTTGCATACTTTTAGACACCTTTATAAGTGATTTCACAATTCAAGGGTAGATTTTTCAAGTAAATCCTATTTTCTAAGTTGGGTATTTACCCTTTATTGCAAGGGTATGCAAATGCTGGCTACCTGAAGTTATTTCCCCTACCCTTTATATTCTCCGGTTGTTTTGTGAATGCGAACAAGAAATCTTGGCAGTCGGTGGGTCCGTTCTCAAAGTCTCGCCACAAGGCACAGATCCTGGGCTTCAAAGCGAAAATGTAGGAAATATGTGTGCGGAAAAGGGCAACAAGGGACCAACTGACGCAGCAGGGCCACCACCTTGGAAAGGGGCGGTGACTTAGGCGGTGGGTGGTTTTGGAGAAAGGATCTCTGGGTTTTGGAGTGCGGCAGGTGTCCTTTGTTATGCTTACCACTTGGCAATCGGCTTTGCCTGTGCATCTTTCTCATTTTCAGCCCTTTTCAACCGTGGCCGTGTCCTTTGTCTTTTCATATTTTCTGTTCTGTTTTTGCGGTTTGCTTTGCATTTCTTGCTTCTTGTCTAATAACTTCACCTGGTCTTTAGCTGCTGGCTTGGAGCTTTTGTTTCCCGGGTTCATTCGAGTCGCCCCAGGTCTTTGTTGTCATCAAGAGCGGGATGCAGGTGCTGGCCTGACCCCATTTCGGATCAGATGGAGAGATATGCATGCATTGTGTTCGCATTGTGACCCCTTCATGTATTGGCCTGGTGACCTCTGGACTTTTGGCAGAGCAGTGCAGTATTAACCAGGGATTGTGAGTGGGCCATGCCATGCCAGCAGGCTGTGGTAGTAAATTGAATTACAAGCCAGCCTTTTATACTGCAACTACCTGCCGAGTGCCCTTGTGTGTGGGTATTAATATAATTAAGTTGCATTCGCCTGCAGCACTTTGACTAATGACCAAGGTTCCGACTTTGTTGTGGCTTCTCTGGAAGGCCAGCATCATTAGCATGCATGCCCGACTCCCTCTCTTTAAGCTAATTAATAATTGTTTGTTTTGCTTGGGCGACAATTAACCGCAGGTTGCTAAAATATACTCCCTCAGTCCTCCCCATTTTGCCAAGCACAATGCATCGTAATTAGTGAGTGGATTGCATTAGCTGTTCCAGCCAGGAAAAACGTTTCGCAATTAGTGCTTTAGGTTGGAAAGCATCGAAAAACGCCGAAAACACTCGATGTCCCATCATCAAACCGCATTTGTAGTCGATTACGCAAAAATTACGCCCGAGGAAACGCTGTTTGATTGAAAATATTTGCCGGTCCATTTTGTATGTTTTACTCGATCCAGACAGCACTCGACTCGACTCGATTTTGCATTTGTGGCACCAGGCAATTGACCCAAATTTAAACCGGCTGCAAGCTGTTTGCCACCTCCGACAAACGTTTCCAAATGCCATCGCCACTGGGGAGTTGGGATGTCATAGATGCGGGTTGCGGCCTCTGACACCCCTCTGTCCACAAAATGAACCCCACATCCCGAAACTCCCGCACCCACTTGGCAAATGCCAACACCCATCCACCCTTAACCAACAATCAAATCGAGGCACTGGCTCCGATTTTGGGTGGCCACTTGTGTGAGTGTGCATATGTGTATAAACTATCCCATGATGTTAATTGCTTGACACGCTTCCTGGGATCTTTAATATTTTCAATTCCTTGTTCCACACAGCTAATACAACTGACTAATGTAGCCAACTCAACAGGTTAAGCCGAACAAGATGTTCTGGGCAGCCTGGCAGCCAAGTTGAAATGGGGAAAAGAAAGCTTTTCGCTGGAACAACCCATCACGCTTTAATCCTTGAACTGCAAAGCGGAAAGTAGCACTCGGTTGTGCACTTTAAAAAATATTCTACATCTTACAAAAGAAATGGTTTACTTTATGTGGGGAAGATAAATAGAACTTTGTAAAAGATTACTTTATTTCTAGGTCACTTAAGAATTTATATTATTTATTTACTGTAATGTAGGGGTGCCTGAGAAATCATTAGCACTTTTAAATTACTTAAAAATGCTAGGTGTCTAAAAGTATGCAATAAATACATATTTTTATCAGAGTTCATTGCACTTCTGTTGCATACTTTTAGATACCTGAAACATGAACTAGGATTTATCTAGAAAATGTTGACTAGTTTTATTCCCACTTAAATACCCATTTTTCCCAGTGCACGTGTGCATTTATAGCATACTATATATATAAACACAGCGAAGGACAACTTTTGGGTGGCAACAAAAAGGAGCTGTGTACACGGTTCCTGGTACTGGCAGTGGCTACAGCCAGCGACGCTGTTGGAAAATTAGCGATTCAATGAAATGGGATTTTAAATGGCTGCAAACTTTTTAATGCGTTGCCCCCCTTTCGTCCTTGGGTCCCGGGACCCACCCAGTCCAGCCCCTCCACCTCGCGGACATGTTCGTGTCTGGTGCGGCGCCTCCGCGTGACGGGAAAGTTTGTGCCACATCGCCATCTCGCCAGCCAGCGAGCGTTTTTGCCCCGCCACTTGCAGTTGCCAGTTGCCAGTTGCAGTTGCGCCGCAAAAGTTTTTAAATTATGCGCACATTTGCTGTTTCATTTTGCAGTCGCTGGTCGCGCCGGAAATGGTCTTTGGGTGAAAGTGTTACACACAGCAAGGGTTTCTCTTTGCCCCTTCTTTTCCCTTTATTTTTTGTTGTTGTTAGTAGCCAGGCGGCAGGATGCCGGAAACAAGCTGCAAGCAGTTGTTGCGCCACGAATTTGCCGCTGTCCCTGGGTCCACTCCACTCGTATTTTACTCGGAATTTATGCCCCCCGTCTCCATATCAATTTATTTATTTATTTTTGCTCGCAGCCCTTAATGAAGAAAGTTTCTAATTACACGAATCCGCTTTCTTGCAGGACCAGCAATGCAATTTGCTTTATGTGCAGCGAACGCCGAGCATCTGTGAGTTCCTCTCCCTAGGCGCGGCCCAGCAGGATGGTAGCCCCAGCACGGGCACCTCGTCCTCCACATCCACATCCAGCACCACCACCACCACCAGCACCACTACTCAGGCATCGCCAGCGGGTAAGCCAACCAAGGCGGCCACGTCGACAACGACAACAACAGCTGCGCCCGATCCGGCGGCTACTCCCATCGGGCCAACGGCCTCCGTGGGCAGTAAGTGCAGCTGGCCCGTATGATCCCCCTTTGAATCCATCGCTTATCCGCCCCGTTATTCCTTCATCCTTTCAGCCATCCTGGCCGCCATCCTGTCGGTGACCTTCTGTGTGACGTGCCTGGGCCTGTTTGCCTTTTCCCCGGCGCGGAGGCAGCGCGTCCGCCGCCTCTTCCGGCGCAGCAACTCCGCGGTGCGATACTCCCGGGTAAGTGGCCCTTTAATTAAGAAGCTCCTTGTCATTTTGTGTTCAAGGGAAGAGACTTGTACTTTAAATTTCTTAAATTGTAGAAGTACTTTTTTAAGAAAGGTTAATTATCCCGACAAAACATGGTTCTTGTAAAGTTAAGCTAGCTAAAAAAATATTTCCCATTTAATCTAGTTGATTTTTTTAAACCAAAAACATTTTTCAGGGAATTTATTAAATAGTTTTTTTCTTTGTGATCTAAAAAGCTCCTTGTTTTATATCTTTTGCCTTCTAATTAAGGCCTCTTTCATAATTTTATGTATCATTATCTCCCAAACAGGTTCAGTCCAACGAGGAGGCCAACCTGCTGTTGGAGCCCAATGGCGAGTTCACCGAGAGCGATGATGACATGCTGCTTTAGGTGGGCCCAAGCCAAACCAAGTCGTCGTCGGACGCCTTCTTAGCCATTAGCATGGGGCTGGGGCACAAGGTGGTGGAACGAGCGAAGCGGGGGTAGCTAGTTAAAGACACGTAAGATCCCAAAGTGAGTAACATGGAACACCAAAGACATAACTGAAAACTGGAACTGATTGTGAGCTAAACAAAAACAAAACAAAAGAAAACAAGTAAGGATAAGATGGGGGCGAACTGCTGATATAAAATTGTACAATACGCGTAGGCTACAACGACGACTTACCGAAAACCAATTAACGGAACCATATATATACACATTATATATTTTATATACCCTTCGTATGTAAAGGAAAATCCCAAAACCAAAACCAAAACCCAACCCGTACCTATAGCTATAGATAAATGCGGCCTGCATTCGCCAGAGAATTGCAAAGGACAATTGCTTAAATCATATGTTCGCTGAATGCTAGATATATAACCTATATGGCGCAGCAGCTTTTTTCCTTCCATTAACCA
This sequence comes from Drosophila subpulchrella, assembly GCF_014743375.2. Taxonomy (NCBI): domain Eukaryota; kingdom Metazoa; phylum Arthropoda; class Insecta; order Diptera; family Drosophilidae; genus Drosophila; species Drosophila subpulchrella. Next base: position 16,439,754 of record NC_050609.1, read on the forward strand.
AGTGATTTCATTTTAAGCACTTTCAAGTGCAATTTATATAATATTCCTTTGAAACGATTTGTATTTTATTCTAAGGCAATTTGTACTTACTCTTTTTATTTGTGTCTTGTGTTGTTTTAGTTGATTAAGGCGAGCCTCATTAAAAAGGGCTAAATGTACAATTTTAAATGTATACATATATAATAAAATCTTTAAAAAATATATAAAACATTTCTTTTACTGACTTACCTCTGAATATTTTAGCCCATAAATAAATAAGAACTTCAATGGGTTACATTTTTAAAATATATTTTATTTGCGTTGTATGTGTTTTCCATATACAATTAGATTTAATTTACTCATTTGCATTACAGAGTAGATGAGTGTGTCTGCATTAATTTGTAGGTACCTTAGGTATTACATATCAGAGACAATCTATAGCTTAGACGATATACACATACTTTAGCTTAATTACATTTACGTATCATAGACGATATTCTGTTTTCGTGTGAATGAAGGGCTATCCTAATTGTTTGGTAGATGACGTGATAATGGGTATGTACTCGGTATGTACTTATTTATATAGCGTCATTTAAATGGGCGTGAGATTACAATTGATATTCGTGATAGTTGTTTGTTTGTGAGTAGGAAATCTGGTGCGATACGTTTTCGAGAAAGTACAGAAATTCTTGTCCAGCTTATGTACAGAGAGGGGTGTTTTATGTGTATGTATCGATTATTATGGATCCTTAGGCTCTACATATCTAGCATACATACATACATACAAAGAAGGCAATTTTTATTCCATTTCGGCTGCTTTTGTTATGTTAGTTCACAATTACAGAGTCTATGCTACTATTTGGATACGTCATATGTGTATTGCAAGTGGTTTACTTAGTGGTAGGCTGCGTTCTAACAAATAATAATTAGGTATTTCGAAATAAAGCTCGATTTGTTCAAAACTCAGATTCCTCCGTTCGCTTGAGATTCTGTTCAAAAGTAAAACATCGTAAATAAAAGTGGTCATTTCAAAAAGGTATTTGAGCTATTCTCAGATTTGCATGCGGCAGCTTAGAATAAACCTAATGTACAAATAATTACTAAATAAATGAGTTTTGTATGTCTACAAGAGTCTGCACAGGGATTTTAGGCTAAGCTTACATATAACACTTAAAACAGAGTGATGTGGTAAAACTAGCTTGTCTCTCCCTCTTTCGTTCCTTCCTCAAACTAATATATATTTTGTTTTTCATTTTTCTTCAACAAAGGCCACATGAAATATTGGAAATTTGAAATTTTCATTAACTTTTCCCGGAGCTCCTACAAGCGCAAGATAATTAAACCTAGGAAGGGGCGGCTAGGACGACGACTTGACCAAAAACACAAGGAAATCGATAATATTCTCTAGACTTTTTACATTCAGCTGGGTGCTTCTACCGTCTCACCATCTCAGTGGCAGTGGTTCGGGGAGGCTTCTCCTCTCAACGGAACAATAGCTCATCGTCGGGATCGAACTGGAATAGCTCCGCCTTCTCCCAGTCCTATACGTCGCTCTGTTTGGCATTCGTGTTGATGATGAAGGCGCCGTTGATGTGGCCATTCACATGCGACTTGCCATTGGGTGTGTACAGATTCGTCAGTCCGTTCTTGCCGTTGGCAATCATGATGGCCGGATGCGGGGTGACCCCGTTTAGCTGCGCCACCAGTGGATTCTTGGTGGCCTCCGCCGGCGGCGTGGTCAGCGGTGGCGTCACCGGCGACGGTTTGATCAGCTCCAGCTTGTCGTCCGTGGAGCCCTTCAGTGCCGTCTTGATCAACGCTCCATTGCCAATGTTTCCCACGGGCCGGCGATGGGGCAGGGCAAATCGCAGCTTATCCCAGAACCATGGATCGCCCCACTTCAGATAGGTGTTCATCTTGAGGTAGGCCTTCAGCTCCTCGTCCAGCTTCTCCACATCACCAATGTCCGAATAGATGATCACTATGATGCGGGAACGTCCCTCGTTCAATGCCGATCTATGAGCTGCCCTGAATTCCAGACGTGCCCACTCCGATTTGATGAAATTCTGGCTGAGCACAATGATGGTACGCCTCGAATCCGCCACCGAGCGCATGATGTTCTCTGGGATGTGTCCACCGACCAGCCAGTCGCGTTCGTGGACGCAGAGCTGGAACTTCTGGGGACCATGCTCCAGTTGCGGCACCAAATAGTCCTCGATGAAGCTCTGATCCTTGTGCGAGTACGAGATGAAGGCATCGAACTTTTTGTCCTTGTCCAGCTCCTCCTCGGTGACGAGCCACAGGAGCATGTTGTGGGCATATAGCCAAATCTTGATCTCCGTCTGGTATTTGTAGTACAGAGCAGCCGTGAAACCGGCCAGCAGGCCAGTCAAAGCAATCACCACAGCCAGGGCAATATAGACGCCCTTCTCTCCGGGACAAATATCATTCGTCGACAATTCCACCATCCTTGTGGGTATCTCGGCATCCATGCACATCATTTCATTGCGATCTCCGATCCTCTCGAAATTGTCCTGGGTAAAGAGCAGCAGTGGTTTGGCATCGCAGTCGCACATCCAAGGATTTCCAGACAGCTTCATCGAGCGCCATTTCATGGTGCGATTCAGGAAGCCCAAGACGCTGGCATTCAGACTCTGCAGATGATTCCAGCTCACATCCAGATGCGTGAGATTCGTCGGCAGTTGCTCCACATCCAGTTGCGTGAGATTATTTCCAGCCAGATGCAGACTTGTCACACTCGCATAGCCGGGTGTCTTGGCAGATGGCAGTCGGAGCAAAGTGTTATTCTCCAAATGCAGCTCCATGATGTGAAGGTTGTGGTGCAGCTCAGGTAGACGGGGAACATGGGTCAGGTTGCCATTATTGCTCTTTATCACCAGTGCGTTGTCGTAGGTTCGCACCATGCACTCACAGCCCAGTGGACACTTTCTCTCCTGCGGATCATTGGTATTGTCCAGAGGACAGAGCAGCAGCTTTGGATCCAACAGGCGCACTGGAGTGTCCTTCAAATTGTTCGGCTTGCTGCAGTTTAGTCGGTCTGCCTGAAGGGTCCAATTCTTGGCATATTGCGGCCTATGCACGCCCTTGATCAGCTGAACAAACCAGATCAAAGTGCAGGTGCAATCCAGCGGATTATCATTAAGATCTATATGAACCGGATTCCCAGCCTGGGTTCCAGACTCCTTCAGCAGCGAGATATTCCGTATCTTGTTGTGCGACAGGTTGACGTACAATCCATTAGTGGATATGAATTGCAGATCCACATAACGCAGCGAGCTAATGTTGTTGTAACTCAAGTCCAGCTCCCTTAAGTTAGTCAGCACTGTGGTCCAGTCACTGTAGACGAATATGATGGAGTTGTTGCGTAGATTTAGGGTCTCCAGTTTGGTCATAGAATTAAACGGCGAGCTGAGCTGTTTTTGATTGTTTGCGCCCCACAGAGGTTGTAGCAGGTCGATATCGTTGTGATCCAAATATAGGTGACGCATTTCTGAAGTGCTAGCAAAAGCGGCAGAGTGGATGGTTCTCAGTCGATTTTTGCTCAGTGTCAGGGTCACCAGCTTGCGCAGCCTGCTGAATAAGTCACTGTAATGGGAGAAAAATAGATATAATTAGTAATGAAAAGAAATCGTGTATATATATACAATTTGAAAGTAAACTTAAAGGGAAATCTGTCTAATAACGACTGTGTGAGCCGCAGAAGTGTGCATTTTTAACAATTAATTTTTTTCAATCAAATTGTAGCACTAAGAAACCGTTTATACCGTTAATACTTAAAAAAATAGTTGTATTTACCTGCTAATATCAGTGAGAAAATTATTTTCCAGACGCAAATCCTCCAGATTTATGGTATTTTTAAACAGAGAATCCGGCAAATGTGTCAGCTTATTGTTGCTCAAATCCAAGCTCAGGAGGTTGACCTGATGTTCCAGCAAATTGGCAGATAGTGTGCTAAGCAGGTTATCCTCCAGCGAGATGTTGGTGATCTGTGTGGAATGCTCGAAGAGATCGCCGGGCAACGTCTCCAGATCAGCTCTCAGCCGTAGGATCTTCAGTTCCGGCTGGTTGGCAAACAGTCGCGAGGGCAGAGTGTCAAGTTTCACACGGTTATTCATTAGGCGCACCTCGACCAGGTGTTTGTTGTGCTCGAAAAGACCCTCCGGCAGGGAACGGAAGACATTGGCGCTCAGATTGATATCCGTGAGATTCGTGAGATAGGCAAAGACATCGTGCGGCAGCTGCTCGATTCCATTACCATGGATATCTATGCCCACCACCGAGGTGGCACCTTCGAAATCGTGCTTGGTGAGATTGCGCAGCTCATTGCTCCACAAATTCAGGTGCTTCAGCTTGGGCATCTTGCTAAAAATGCCGCGCGGCATTTGCCGCAGCTTATTGCCACCAAATTCGATGAACTCGAGGTTCTCCATGCCATCAAACATATGCGAAGGCATTTCTTCAATGTTTGCACACAGTTCCAGGTGACTTAGATTCCTCATATTAGTCAGAAGATTGGCTGGAACATGGGTCAGACGACGGGTGGTAAACCGGAAACGCTTGAGACTGTGCAAATGATCCAAATGCTGCCTTGTGATGTTCATCCCCAGGTTATCGCTCTCGAAGATCAGCGTTTTCGGCGACACAATGCCTAGGTAATCCAGAATACTGGCCACTGGCGCATGACCAGGCAACATACACCTCCTCATCTGCACCCTATCCACTTCTCCAATCCTCACTTTCCCCGGCAACTGCTTGTAGTCATTGCTGTCCGTCTGATTGCACATGATCTGCACATACTCATTTGGCTGGATGGTCAGTCTGAAGGTGGGATTCTCCGAGTACGCTGGACAGATGATCTCGTATTCCGACATGATGGGTGAGCATTGGCATGATCCCTTGATGCTTATCTCGTTGCAAGTGTCCCTGCCAAAGATTGCCTCACTTCCTGGGCAGTGGAACAGTTGCAGGATCACCAGGAGCACCGACAGCTCAAAAGCCGTCCTTAGTCGACTCATGGTGGCCAACTTCTATGGTCCTTTTGTGTTTTTATATAACTGAAAGTAAGCAAAATAAGTGGGTTTATTAGAAATGTATCATTTTAAATATATCACAAAGACAGCTTAAATAAATTTATTCCAAACTTATAAACATAGACATATTTGCATCTAATATCTATATGATTTATATATCTTTAATGACGTTTTTTCTCTATAAGACTTTAATATCTTTTATCACGTTTTATCTTTTCAAGGAAATGAAACAGAACAAAGTTAATATTTCTTATGATTTAGGATTATGTAACTATTACCTCTTGTTAAATAAAGTTACGATTTCTTTCTGGGTCTTTAGCACATTTTGTTCTCAGTGCACGCTCCGTAACTAATAGCAGTGGAGGTTGAAGAAAACTTTATCGCATTTGTCATTATCATAATGACAGGCTGTACACCGAATGTTCGAAATGTAATGAAAAGGCTGCGACTTGGAGGCGGTAAGAACATTTTTGTAATTATATGAAAGTGAAATAAGGCAGGATACGTAAACATTTGCCGTTCCTTGATGGAGTATAAGCTGGGCGAAATGTGCTCACTGGGGGCGTAAAGTCCCTTGAATGCGGCTTAATCAGGGACAGTTAATTAAGCGCGAGTCAGAATTTTTGACAGCGCCGCGTTCAAAATATTTCATTAGCAGGGCACGCATATGCCGAAAAATGAATTTAATTTAAATGAGGAGCGTGGAAAATGCCGAGGACTGCTGGGTAACAAAAAGGACACATACAGGCGACACCTAGTCGTGCATAAATATGGCACAAGCACACACATCCTTCTGGCTCCTCGCTTCCTGGGCCATGTTGCATTTCATGGTTGGCTCACCTCGAAACCACGCCCAACCACTGTTCCTCCTTTCGTCCTGGCATACCCTGTAATCCCTGCAACAAAACCCCCCCACCCCCACTCCTGTGTGTGTGTGGTGTAATTACGGTCAGGGAGTGTATAAAATTTTGTAAAACGCTTTCCTTCGTCCTTTTGCCCCCTTGGACAGTGGGGCACTTTACGGTCTTTGTGCATTTAATGAATTTGTTATGCGCTCGAGTGCTGCATAATACGAGATTTTGTGCCAAAAGCAAAGCTCTCCTCCAGAACTTGAGCTCGGCAGCTATCCAGCCATCTAGCCATCCAGCTCCTTGAAGAGTCTTCCTCTCAATCTGATGGTGACAATTTAATTGTGCCCATTACGTACAATTTGAAAGGAATTCAATTAAAAGTTTTTGGCCTTCTAGCTGTCGCTCCCGAAAATTGGCAACTTTAGGCCATATTGCATTTACTGTCAACTGTCCTTTTGCCTAAAAATAAATCAAAAAAAAAAGAAGTCTTTTTCCCTAGCCTCCTTCAGAAAACAGACGCTTTTGAATGAAATTTTGATAAGGCAATTTAATTATGCGCGCTGTAATTTGATTTTCAAATTGGTGACTTTTCCTCATTAATTAGGACCGAACAATGATGAAATTTTGCCGAGTTTGCCGCTGGCTGGCAAGATTATATTGATTTTCAGCCCCCTTAAAATCCTTAGTTGCGCTTGTTAAATCACAAAATTTGATCAAAATTTTTGGCCAAGCGAAAAATATGCATTTGTGTTTTCTGGACACTTTAAAGATTTTTCAAGATGCGTAACGTGAGACAGGTTATTTGTTTTGCAAAGTGTTTGTCTATCGAAATATTGCCAATGCTTATGCTAATAGTTATTGCAAATTGAAGGCATTGTGTGTGCTAAGTGTTTGCCGGCCATCAGATTGCAGATATCGACTTGAGTTTGCAGTATGGCCCCTTAAGCTATTAGATGGCAAAATAGACACGCTTTGTTTGGGCCGAAAACCAGTAGAAACCAAAGTCGACACCTTGTTTTTTGGGCACCTGCACTGGCAGCACAGTGGCCATTTTCAATTTCCCATTAAACTTTAAGCACTCTTGCACCCAATGAGTGGACCTAAACGAAACTACCTTCGCCCGCACTGTTTTGCCTTTTAAATTTCCTCGCTCTGGCCAAGTTTGCTTTTCTTGTTGCTGCTGCTGGTTTTCTTGGCAAGATTTTAAACATTTATATTCACTTAGGAAAATTACTTTTCGCTTTTATGCCACGCTGGCCGTGTAAATATCCTGCAACGAGCTGGAACTTGGGATCCTCGGGAACCGAAACCTGGAACCTCCTTCAATCCGCATTGATATCCCGGGCGCGTTTTGTTTATGCAATCTAATCTGGGCGAATTGTGCCCCGTTTGTTGACATCTCGCCTGGAGCGGAACCGTTTCCACCCAACTCCTCCAAGTGGAACAGGCAACATTTACTCAGGGCAATCAAGCCAGAAGTGTTGCCTTTGCCTTGGTTAACTTTTTAGAAACGCCCTGCCAATTAATTGAATCCTGCCATGGCACCCAATTTAATCCCGCTAGGCAATTAAAAATAATTGCTCATTTCACACGCACACACACATGTTTGGAAATTATGAACCTACATATATGTACACTGAAAGAAAGAACTTAGTGAATTCTAAGATTTCATATTTTATTTAAATAATGGTTTACTTATTGCTGATTTTATTCATTTTAAATATGGAATTATTCATGTGAACAATTATGAGTATGTTAAAGATTTTCAATTTATGGTGAAATTCATTTTAATTAGCGACATAAAATGCTCAAACCAAATATGACTTACGCCGTATGAAAAATTTTCCACATTAATACAAATACTTTTATACTAAATCCTTGAATCTATAAAATATAACACTTTAGTTTATTTATTTTATATATATTTATACTATCCCATTTTTTCCAGTGTACAAATACCTGAGCAAGCGTTACGCTCGATTTAAAATTTTGTCTTGTTTAATTAGACGCTCCGTGTCGTTAATAAAGGTTAACGAAGTTTTGCCAGAGCGCAGATTTTTCACACATTTTCACATACAGCTCACAGGATACTGGGGAAAGCAGGGAAAACCTCAATACCAGCACGTAGCACCCATACGCATATAGACACACACATATACCTCCGTACACCCCATGGAGATTCACAGACATTCCAGTCGAGTGCGCATTTTTGCACTCACATGCTCACTTCCGGTATGTAACGGTACTAAATTCATTAGGCACACTAAATTACAACCGCAGGCATGGCATGATGAGGTTGTGTGGGTTTAGGGAGCTCCTCCCGGCTCCTGGCTCCTTGCTTTTCCACCTTGGATTTTTATTGCTCACCCAAGGAGCACACACAATGTAAGCCTTCCTCCAAAGGAAAACCCCAACGAAACCCAACCACCCAACCACCCAACCACCGACTGATGTTTAATAGTCCTACCGCCCGCAGTGTGCTCTTGGAAAATTGGCTTTCCCGGATGCCTGCACCGCCACCCATTTAATGGTTAAGTTTTCTTAATGCTCGACTGTCGGGATTACGGCAAATGCCAAAGTGTTTAAATGGCGTTGACATATTGTTCGCCCTTTAAATTAATTTTTGCAATATCAGGAGAGGAAATACGAGTAGAACAACACACACACACACACACATTGCGTTCGTTCATCAATCAACATGACTAATTACTACAATTTCTGCCAAGCGGCAACAGCAGCAGCCTCTAGAAAACTCCTAAAGAGAACGAAGGACGGGAAAAAAAACCAGAACAAGTTGTTTAACAATTTCTTATTAAAAACTTACAAATGCTTCAGAAAAGTTCTTACACGCATGTGAAGTACAGTTGTAGTGAGGGGAAAAAGCCCCGCCCCCCACACTCTTTCGACCATTTTCCATTTCCCAGCATTTCCTAGGAAACGGAAAGTCTGGCCAAGTGCGGTTTTTGTATCCCACTGCACTGGCAATGTTTCATTTTCCCCCCTTTCCAATACGTATGTGTGTGCAGTACTACTTGGTTGTTTGCCAAAGGATTTCAATTCCCCCAAAAACTTTTGCAAGTCTTTTGGCCCCATGTTTCTGGTTTTACAGGCATCGCCTCCAACACTTTGGTGAACAGGCAGCCGAGACATGTTTATATAGCCAGCCAGATGGGCCAATGTATTGCCAAACCGAAGCTTTAAGTAAACATCTGTGTACTCCACTCCATCTCAAGATGTTTTTCGGGGGCGGCATGCGAAGAGTCTCTAAGCTGTTCTTAATATCGCAGAATTGGAAACTGTTCAATATGTGATTGGCAATGTGTTTGCCCCAACACAATTGAATGGAGGGACTTACTGTAGTAAATATTAAAAACTAGGGAAATAATATTTAAAAAATAAATTCCAAATTCTGTAAAACAACCAAAAATCTTAAATTCGGGGTCACCAAACTCAATCAAATCTTTCTTTTCCTTTTCCACATTTTAATAAAAATAATGTTTATTTTGAAGAAAAATATATAAACACATGAAAAACACATATCAAAGAAAAAGCCTGGAAGGCCAGCAGACCTATAGAAAGAATCGGGGTCACCAAACTCAAACAAATCACTTAAAACATAATTTTTTTAGGATAAATATACAATGACTTCTGGGAAACCTCTCATAAATAACATCTTGCAATTAATACTTATTGCCTTGTGCCTAATGAAAACGCAGTGATAAATGTAGAACATCTTCCTGGAATTACTTCCAAGTTGAAAGCTCCAGCTAATTATGCACAAACATCGCAAGGTTAAGACATCCTTTCGGATGAATACATTAAGTCCGCTTTCATTATTTATGGCTTACACTTTCTGCAGAATTTTCGCCAAAGCGCATCAAAATTCCAGAGGCAGACGAAGTAGAAGAGGATGGACTTAAGATATATAACTCGAAAGTACTCGAGCCGCAGTGAATTGAAAATAACTCGAAGCTGCTTACGCTGTAACGCCTTTTGCGTTAAGTGCAAACCGCCGAAGGCAGGGCGAGTTTTTTTCGCCCAAGATGAGACGAGATGAGTAGATGAGTGCAAGAAATGCTGGCATTTAAATTTAAAATTTCTATTAGTAAATGCATCTGGAGAGTAGGGCTCAAGTTTTCAGAGGCGAACAAAAAACGAACTTCAAAGTCAGCGACAAATCCATAAGATACTCGTTCACTCATTACTCTTGCCAGCTGCACGGCTCACTGAAAGTTCAAGTTACGGCAGACAGAAGACAGAAGACGGCTAAGCAGATGAAAGAAAAGGGGTTAAGACCTGATTTGCGCATTCCTCCCCCCAAATCTGCCCCCAACACACATACCATATATATGTATTCGCAAAGGGCCTCCTCTCCAGATCTCGTTGAAAGCCAGCTCATTGTCTGCGAAATAGAAAGGCAGCAGGGCGATGATGCAGTTTTTTTTTTTTCCATTTTCCTCCAAAGTGAGGAGAAGTCGCCAAGTGAAAGGCTTTGTAATGTCATTTGTCTGTTAATCATGTTGTCGTCCCAAGTTTTGCGCAAAGTTTTTAGCATAATGCGCTCGTGCCCGAGACAAATGCAAAAACTTGTTGAGCCCATGGAAAATTGCGGAGGTGGAGGGCAGGTTGAGCAGTTTGAGGAGCTGGAAAGCAGCTCTCGAGGCAAAAGAACCAGCAAGCATGCGTGACGCATTCAAGTTTAATAGGCCCCATTGTTGTTGGCCAGGTCGATGAGGATACGATGATGATGATGATGATGATGTTTTTGCTTCACAGCCAGTTGTTTGCCAGCCACGGAAAATGCAGAAGCGCCAGTGGTCGATTGTTTACTCTCGTGGCCCAAGCCCCGATCTCATCCACAGCCCAGCCCCAAAGTCATTCAAATGGATACACTGCGGCTGACTGCTCCTCCTCCAATCCATCGCTCCTCCACCCCACTGGCTCCTTGGCTCACTTAGCCCACATCCTGTCAGCCCAGGTTGATGTGGCTAGCCGTGTTTAGATTCGGTGGATGGGCAAACATTTAACGTAAATTGATTTCCACTCGCCAGGCGATGACGCACTGCACACAAGCTCAAGAGCGTACACACAAAATTAAATATGCTAAATGGATATCTTATCCAAATAAGAATTTTATTTTGAGATTTTTAAACACCTCGATTTTAGGAGAAAGCAAACATTATTTACTGACTTTAAACATTTTCTTTTTAAAATGTATGAAAGTAAAAAAAAAAGGAAGGAAAACGCAAAAATGAAGTGGAATAGTTTAAAAACTTCATTCATTTTTTAATAAATATCTTAATAAGTTTATAATAATTAATTGATTGTTTAAATTTCTGTATATTTTTTTAAAACATCTACATGTATATGATTTTTTCAGTTATCATATAACTATGAATATAAAATGAATCTTAAAATACATACAAATCTTTAAGAACGTGTTTACTATTTTATTTAGTTATTATTTTAGTTATTATCATTATTGGAAATTTATGAGAAGCAATCTTGTATATCAAAACTAAAATATGGAAATAATTTGAACTTTAAAATAGATGCATATTCTTTTTTTCTGTGTGGGAGGCCAGAGGTGGTACCCATCTTTGCCAGCTCCACGCCTTCTGCCCCGCTTCATTATCCCAGCACCATCAATCTCCCGGGCCAAGTCCACTCTTCCACTTGCAACTTGTCATTTCCTTAAGCTCCGGCAGAGTTGCTCAACTGGAGCGCTTCTCCTCGGGGCGGCTAAGTAAATTTATCTGCAACTTCCACACACGCACAGTCCATCACATAAATAAACAACTGGATGGGTGGACGGGGTCTGTTACTCATACCACTCAGCCACCTCCTGGTTCAGTTTGCTTTACTGTTCTGGGGGACTGCCGGCAGAATAGGAATAAAATAATAGACACCCAGTCGGCATTCAATTTGGCCTGCCTCAACTCCTTGAGCCGCTGGCATCGTAAATGAAAATGTCGCCCATTGCACGCTCGACCGGCGTTCGTTTAAACAGCATTTTATGGGGCAGCAATGCTATGGGTATTCGCGAATGTACGGGTATGTACCCAAGTGGCTGGCCCTCATATTGTAAATAATACAGCATAATGCTGCCTGGCCCAAACCAGCCCAACCCATTTAAGACCATCCTCGGCCATAGCCAACCCACCGACAATCCGCCAAGTGTGGCCAAGTAGCCAAGTGGCCAAGTCCGATTGCCAGGGGACGCACGCGTACACTTCAATTACGAAGCGATGGAGGAGTCCCCAGGTTCTCTGGGCTGTCTTCCATCTTCTGGGGACAGGTTCCTAACCAAACCGAACCGAACCAACTATTTAATTTTTCGTTCCGCTGCATTCAAACTTTGGCTTTCGCTTTGTCTCCATCGCGCTGTCTCGCTGGGCATTTTTATGCTTTCCTGATTTCTGTTTATTCTGCCTGTCGTCTCCATTTACTTGCCGGCCCTCATAATTTGCAGCTTAATTCGCCAGCCAAACTCCCTGCCCAGCTCCCCTTTTTTGAAATGTGAGTCACGTTTAAAGTTCCACAGAACTAGGGGCCTTAAATGGCATGCCTGCCTTGATTATATCCCCTTCATTGGCCGATGATGCCATATATAGCGCTAATTGTGCGCATTTTGCACTTGTTATAAATAAACGCATACGACCCCGCTGCTTTGTTGGCCATTTAAGCTCTGGTTATTGCTTCCATTTTGGTCGTGGTGTTTTCTTCTTCGGTTGAGTTTCAATATAGGGGGCCATCAATTTTTGGCAACAGACGGAAAACCCATAGTTGCATCGATAATTAAGTCACTTTAGCCAGTTTCGTTGGCGCCATTCGCACTTAGCTCGGCGACGGAAAACTTTAACACTTTTCTCGGGGAAATGGATGGAAGATTTTCCAACTAGAAGTGAGTGCAAAAATAAAGTGGATGGAAAGGTATTTTATCTAGTTTCGTATGTTGGATAAATTTATTAACATTTTAAAGTATTTGTCGAAGTTTGTTAGACGGTTGTTGGTGAATATATCAAGTTTAATTTCATTGACGGGGAAATAGATGGAAGGTTTTCCAAATAGAAGTGATTGTGATTGATTAATTGGAGGAAGACTTATTATATAACTAACTATAACGTAACTTGATACTTCTGGAAAAGTTGTCGGTAATTTAATTAAATTATTTAAAAAAAAACAGTAACACCTTAAATTCCTATTTAAATAAAGAGCTATTTATTTTCAGACCCCTAATTGATTGAAAATATTGTATGCATAAGCAAATTGACAATTTTTAAAATAGTTTTTTTTGCCACATATTTTTCTGTATATTTTCAGGTGTAAAATCATGTTTTTAGTTTGCATAAGTAACACAATTTTTGGTTCAACTAAAAAATGGTAGACAAACGCAAAACATATTTCCGCGTTACACTTCCGAATTTTCAGTCCCAAAAAAAAAACGAAACTCATTCCATGTGAATAGAGTTATCTGTGACAGGCTTAATCCCAATGCAATATTTATTTGTAAGAGCACAATTTTGTGTGTATATTTGCACTGATTGCTTTATGCAACGAGTTGCACACACAGGACACACAGGACGAAGGACGAAAGGACGAAAGGACGACGGGCAGACAAACCGTCACCACATCCGATGAATGTCCGACTTGGTTTTGCAGCGGCCAGAAAAAAGTATTGATTGTCCTTCATTGTCGGCTCTCGAAACCATACGATTTTGGCGTTTTTTTTGGCCCCATTCAGATTTTGGTTATTTATTGTTATATGGTCTAGATTTTTTATTTTTTCCCCCCAGGGATAGGCATTAAATATGTATAAATATTGATAGATTTGGGCTGCCGCTTTGATTAACATTTAAAATGGACATGTGTGCTGATGTATTGCATAAGTGCGTTTATAGAGTTATAAACATTTATCAGAAATGCTGAGAGGCATCCCTGCTTAACATAAATTTCACCAATAGCCGCAAAAGAGCCGGATGAGCCCTGAGGACAATGGCCACCGCAGAGGCGATAAATAAAGATTAAAATCTCTGAAACGGTCACAAAAGTGCCTGGCACTTCATTTCAATTTATGTACATAAGTATTTATTATATTTATATGCCGATGACGATGCCGATGCCCTCGGGCAAGCACACACACATGCGTATTGCGGTGATAAATCAAAAATCACTGCCTACTTTTTGGGGGACGCAGTTTTCCAGGATCCTGTCAGAATGGAGTCCTGTTTGCATTGTTGCCGCACAATAAATGCAATTTCATGTTTCAATTGCAGGGCGAAAAAAAAAGGGAGAATTAAAGTCAGCAGTTATTCGCCTGATGGTAGTTATAGCAACAACAACAACGGAAACAGCCAAATGAAAATCAAAATGGCGACGACCAAAGTGAAATCATTACGTATACGCAGCGTTGTATTAAAATTCACAGCGTGCCTTGTGATTTTTATGCACGCGCGTTCACTTTGCTCCTTCGCCCCGCATTTTTATGGCCATTAAATCAAAGTGCAAATAAAAGAAAGTAAATAAAAAATTTCGTTACAGCCTTAATAGGTGGCGCCGGGTGGGAGTTGCGTGGCCTTTTGGTTTCAAATGAAAAGCTGAAATCTTGTCATAAAAATGCGCGAATTCGCAAAGTGCACTTTATGCGCAACGTTTGTGACCAACACTCGAACTTAATGAACGTTCCACCGGGGGAAAACGAGTCAGAGTCAGTGGAAAGTGCATAAAGAACATAAGTAAATAAAATTTTCTGATGGAAGACTGTGCAAGGTTGAAGGTTGAAAGGGTGCCAATGTGGAATTTCCCTCAATTCTCTCTGAATTAAGGGAAAGTTCGGCTTTTTTTATCTCGAATCACAGGTTAATCTACCAAATTAAAGCAATTAATTATGATGAATACCGAGTGGTAATTTCCTTTTAATTAGACTTTAATATTTGCAAACGGCAGCTGCCATAAGCACACAAATATTTAGCATAATTGTTGGCTGGGAATTTTAGCCGGAATGACGTGAAAAACCGACCGAAAAATAATTTGATGGTAATTCACATGAAAATTTGTACATTTACATATTTATGCATATATAGAAAACATTTCAGTTGCAGGACGAACATCATCAGGAGCAGCCAGCCAGGCCGCTTGGCTGCATTAATTGGTTTTTCGTTAAAATTTATATTTTCTGGCTAAGAAGGGCGGCGTGGAATGGGTTTATTTTATTTTTTGGCCGAGCAGGGGAGGTGTTGAAACTATGTATTTCGTATGCAAATGCAAATTTAATGAGCTTTAACTCGATGCGAGGCATGTGCGGGTGTTAATTTTATGTGTGGATGTGTGCTTGTGTGCGATTATAATGCTGGGAAAAATATTTTGTTAATTTTTAATTTTAATTGCAGTCGCTTGTTTGGAACTTTATTTTATTTATTTATTTGCACTGGCGCTGAAGCTGAAGCTGGTCCTGAATTTTGCATAATTATGTACTGGCCGGCCTGTCAACATGGCAACATTTTCGAAATGGAAATAAACATTTTATTATTTATTTGTCAAATACAGAGTCGTCGAGTTTGTTTCGCTCGGATTGCAGCATTTTGACGGCTGTGTGTTTTTTCGTTTCGTTTGTGCTTTTTTGGTGGGCGTGTGTGACAGCGCATCAATTAAACTAATTGTGCATTTAAATTGGCAAATTATTGCCCGATCCTTAATCATAAATTATTTATGCAATCAATTTGCATAAAGTCAAATAAGCCGTCGCTGCATTGTGCTGTTTGTCCTTTGGCTGCATTCGGTGGGGCGAATGGCGAATTGGCAATGCAATTTAAATTTTGTATGGCCATAGCCACTTTGCTTATTCTTCAGCTGGCCTTTGGTTTTTGGATCGGCCAGCATTTTTATTTTAATTTGCGGTCAGCCGGTGCTTTTTCCCGTTGAAAACCAATTAAGTGAGCTCTAAAGCTGGCCTTTCTAGCAGCGCGTCGAATTGAAAACCATGTGCGAAATTTAAACATTTTTCACCATTTTTCACTCTTGCCATTTTAGGTTGTCAGTGCTCGGCTTTTTCGCAGAGTTCCCCTGGTCAGTTTGGTTTTTTTCATGCCCTCTGCTAACTTTGTGCAAATTTAATTAAATTCTTCAGCTCTTTTTGAGCCGCAGGGATGCACCCTTAACGCATAATTTGCCTGCCATTTCGAAGAACTACTGTGTTGCATGTGGTAAAAAAAATGGTGGAGCTGCAGCTAAGCTCAAAAAATGGAATTCGAGCAAGCATATATTGCTAGAGTGTTGCATGCTGCTAGGGGCAAAGTGTCTTCTTTATGTTTTTTCGGGTGACAATTGGGGGTTGTGGGTGTGAATTGCTTTTAGAGATGAGCTCGTGAGCAGTTATGTGAGTAAATAATATAATATAATATAATATATAATATTTTATATATAACACTGGGTTAGGTTAGGGGTTTTAAATCGCCCACCTAAAAGTATGCTGCAATATTTTTTCTCCACTTAATTTTTTCATTGCCTACTTTTAGACACCTTTATAAGTTATTACACAACCTAGTGATAGAAAAAAAACCACTTTTCATGTGTAATTGCCTGAAAAGATTTTTCTTACATATCTAAGCCGCTTTTCACGCACCCACATCTAGCAGAAAAACAGAAGTATATTAATAGTTGCCGCCGCGTAAAGCTTTCCAGACATTTTTTGTTCACTCCGCCCCGTTTGTTTTAGACGCCCATAAAAGTGCCGCTGCAAATGTTTAAAAAGTGTTTTTCCTTATGCAACACCAGCGACAAAGTGTTTGTGGCGTATACGTACTTTTTTTATGCTCCTCCTGTTGACATTTAAAAAAAAATGGCTGTCACAATGCATTTTCGCATTTTGCATTTCGCAAAAAAGCGAGAAAAGTGGTGGCAATAAAAAAGTAACAACAAGTGCTAAGAATGGTGTGTGTGTGTGTGGGCGTGTGTTTGTTGTGCGGCTGACAGTGAGTGAGAAAAGTTATGAACTCTTTGGCAAAAGTGTTGAAAATTTAGAAGTGCTTCGTGCTCTTTTTTGAGTGCTTTTCTAGTTTTATTCGTTGGCGCTGCACATTTGTGAAAATAATTGCGGTTTTCATTTCTGTAATGTTTTTTTTTTGCGCTTTGTCTACCCGTATTTATTTAATGCAATTTATTTATATTTGTAGTACGCTTTATGCTCAATTAAACAGAAAACCACAAAAAAAAAGAAAAAATATATATTAAATGTAAACTGAGCTTCAATTGAATGTTGTAATATTTAATGATATACAAATAAATGGATGCCAAAGGTTTTTTTTTCTATTTTCCGTTTATGCTAGCCCCGGATATAAATTATACAATTTTTAATGAATATTTATGAGGAGAGCGTAAGAAGAGAAGTAATAATATTTATTTTCACTTACCTTGCTGAGAAGTGTCCTTGTTGTTGGAGAAGGAAAATCCTTATCCTGGCGTATCCTGGCGTCCACTACAGATGCAGCTGCACTGGTTTGAACATTTTTAATGTATTTTTAAGTGATTTACTGCAACAGAAAGCGTGAAAAATATGCAAATTAGTTGAGGTGGCCAGGATGAGTGGGTAGGGCATCTTATTAGCATTCCAAGTGACTGGTGCCCCTTGCAAGGGCCATTTCTTCAGAGACTTTTCAACTTTTTAGCCAGCTAGACGAGTGTGTGAGTGTGCTGCTGGCTGTGTCATTATGACACTAATTATGTCATACATATGCAAAAGTGGCAAACAAGCCGTGTCCATGTGAAGTGTGTGTGGGGTGTGGGGTGTTGGGTGTATGGTGTGCACATGACACGTGCGTGTGTGTAAGCCACTTAAATATCAACGCATACGTAATGCCTATTCATGAGCGATGCGATGCGATGTCGCCGCCCCCGCCACAGCCGCTTGGGGGCGTGGCTGGATGTGTATGCTTAATTTAATTAAGCCGGCTGTTACTTAGAATTTGCAATGCAAGCCATAACCGCAAACAATTTGCAAGTCAAGAGCGTATAATGCAGACAAGAGGCGGCCAAAGGATTACGTTGCATTGAGTGTTGCAACTTGACATGAATCACTTGGAAATGGCATAGAACCCCTACCCAAAAAGAATATTCAAATTTTTCAGAACAATATTATTCAATTTTACATCCCAACCAGACCAATTGAATTGAAATGGTAAAAGATTTCTGTTTGGTTACAAAACAGTTGCACAGAGAAAATAATTAAGAACTAAGCCCGGATTGCAAATAAATAACAAATTTCACAAATTTCACCCCGAAAAGATCCCAGCTGCCGGGGTCGCAATGGGAAAGGTCGTGTCCTGTAATTCGGTTATTTCCTGCCTTTCTGCCATGTGCATAGCCCAAAAATGAAAGGGAAAGGGTGAAATAAACTTGGCAAATCTACATATTTGAATATATTTCTGGGACTCGGCCATAAATAAGGAAACATCTTTTGTATTTCTTTGTTTATTTTGTATGCATGGCCAAGCTCCTGCTCACTAAATTCATCAGCTCATCTCTCTGGCTGTCTGTCTGTATGTCCTGTCGCTTTCGTGTGTGTCTGTTATTTTGTTATTTTATTTTGAGGTCCAAAATTTTCTAATTGCTCGCCGCATACAAATTGCCAGTTATCTAAACTGACAACTTCTCAAGAATTTCTAATTCAATTGCCTTTTTGTGTGGCAGTGAGGGTAAATAAGGAATACGAAATATGTATGCTGTATTTTCTCAAATATTTATTTGACTTTCCATGCTATTCGGACTTATCTTTTGATTTGTTCAACATTTCACATGGCATGTTTAGCACAGATTATCGAAACATTTTGCTCACCACCTTGGCACACGAAGCATTGAATATCTTATGGATCGACAGCTGTAGCAATTGATTGAGAGGATGCACAGATAGAAATATATGTACTTAAATTCTTTAGAGTATTATAAAAAAAAATTGTTTTAAATGGTATTCATTGTTGCTATTTTCGAAAACATTTAACTAGTATTGGTGCCTAAATATATAATTTTAAATTGTTTAATACACTCTTGCATACTTTTAAGCATTTTAAGAAGAGATTTAAAACCCTATGTGAATGGTTTAGGTAAAGTGTAGTGATATGTGAACTGAAAATGCAATCATCTTACTTTGTAGAGAACATCTTTTGTTTTTGTGCAGTGATACCTTTAAAAGGCCTTATCTTTGCGATGAGTTCCTTAAATTGCTGCGATAAACGCAAGCACTCGGCTATCTACTATCCGCATGTATCGCGTTTATGGCAGATATATATATCTGCTAATTTGCATAGGCTGAAAACCGCAATCCCTGACTGTTGCCACATAATGCTCCTGCATTCGTATTCATCCAAGCATGCGGTAACATGCATTCAGACCCGACCCACACTCCCCCCTTTCGGCTGTCTGTCCGTCCGCCTGTCTGGCTGTCTGTCAGCTCTGTCTGGCTGCATTTTCATATTGAAAATCACTGAAGTGGCAGACCAGTTTCCCTTCCACCTCCACCGTTTTGTGTGGCAATTTCGGTTCTCCTACTTTACGAATGAAAGATTATAAAAAAAAAGAGCCGAGCTCAGTGCATTTTAATTTTAATAGACATAGTATGGGTAGCTTTAGCATAATGAGCCCTGCTTAGGGCAGCCAGCTCTCAATGGATGTTAATAAAAGTGAGGATGGCAGCATTTTTATTGCCCCACCATGCCAGCTTCTTTTTGTTAAATAATGAAATGTGCAAATGTGTTGCCACGTTGCTAGGTTGCCAGGCAAACAACCATAACCATATGCAGCATGCGGCATGTATCTTGTATCTTGTATCTTGTGTGTGGATGCACGCGCCCTCCATTTTTACATAATTATACAGCAGCATGTGTGTTGGCTTTGTTTTTTGTTTAGTTGCTAATTTATTTGTGTATGCATTTGGGTCTTTCATTCATGCAACTCCGAACGTCTCTCTTTTCAGCATTTTCCTTCCTTTGTTCGCCACATTTAGAATGTAGAATGGCTGTGCATTTGTAATTACTTCAATTGCAAACTCCCCGTGTGTGTGGTGTATGTATCTTTTACAACACACATGTTTCATGGGCATAATTCGCGCTTGGCTGGCTTTTTTAGCCAAGAGAAAAAGCCTTTTAAATGTGGCCGAAACGATTCATTGCCCTGCTTCTTCGGTTTCCACAGCACTTTCTAAGCTTCCTCCGCCTGCTTTTCCCATTTTCTAACCAACTTCGGTTAGCTGAAGTTCTTTCTACTGTTGCGGCTGTTGCTTTTTACCGTTCTCTGTGGCGGCTTCGATTTCCCATTATGCTAAAGGTATGCACCTCCTCTATAGGAAGAGAAAAAGAAAACTAGTTCCAGTGGCTCCCTCGCTTTTGGTTTTCTTTTCTAATCACGTTTGCCAACCGCAGCAGGCGCATTGAACCAGGAAAGTAGATTTATGCATTGTTCTCGCTGACGTTCTAGGTGTTTTTGTGTGTTGTGGCTTCTGCTGTTGTGCGGCGTGTTAATTACCTTCTTTTTCCACTTCTTCATCGGCTCGAAAGTCGATATTGCCACGTTGTTTGTGGGCCAGGAAGCAAGTCGCACGCATTAACCACAACAAAGTTCTCTGGGAAGTTGCCCCCATAGAATATTTGCTTCATTTTCCACACGCATAAATCATCTTTTATTAGCATTATAACACGATGAGCTGTGTGGAGTTTCGAGTTTCACAAGCCAAAATAAAAAAAAGAATCTGACTTCAAGCCGTAGGAATTTTATTCTTTATGCTTTGCATGTTAAACTTTAATTGAAATATATGGCTGACCTCAAAAAACTGGAGCCCCGAATTCGCTTGGCCATTTCTCATGGCACGCAAAGGATCGTGTATATATATAGTATTTATACGAGTACATCACTTTCGGGTGTATTACTCTTGACCTTTGGCCAAATAAACTTATTCCTACAAAGGAAACGAAAGCCTTGAAAAAACAGTGTTTTCTCTTAACCTACTTCCAAAAAAAAAAAAAAAAAAAAATTACTGAACTGGGAAAAAAAAACGTATCTGAAGGATACAAAAAATCTTTTCACTTTTGTTGCTCCCCTCTTCGTGTTCCGCTTCGTTCCGGTCTTTCTTTTTTTTTTGTAATCAACAAAGTTCAACGTTGGCATATAAATATTTGCATGGCCGGGACCAGAAAGGAAGTTCAAACAAGAAGAAGAGTGAGCACTTATTATTATATACGAGCAACAACAATGACAACAAGAACAAGAACAACATTAACAACAACATCAACAAGACGGGCAGCTGACGCGTAAATGTGCAAAAGCTTTAAATTAAAAGTGGCGGAGGGTTGGGAATTGGATGCAGGGAAACTTGGATGTTCGCCCGGTCCACTACTGTGGGTTGTTGTGTCAGCTGTCGTTGTCTGGACTTCATTTTATGCGCTGACAATTTCTCATTATTAAAATTACAGCACCCAGGCAACAGGAGGAAAAGGAAACTGCAAGAAGAACAAGGAAACTTTGGAACTTAAATGCCCAAACTGTTTATACCCTTATTATCAGATTTTTAAAATGAACTCCTAAGAGAATTCTAAAGTCCCAGTCAAATTGTTAAAATCTTGCATCCTAATGAATTCATTTATTCTAAGATTACAAAGTTCTTCAGAGAAAACACAAGATAAATATTCTCACTCATTGAGTATATCAAATTGGATATCTATGGTTTGATAAGAGAGGAAAAACTTGGATAGGAAAAAAAGGATAAAATAGAATTGATTATGTTATAAGAGGATAAAATATTATAGAATATAATAAGATTGGATATGAATAAGGTGCATTGAACATATTGTTATGAAAAATAGTATCATAGAAAAGGGCATTACATATTCTAATATAAGTTAGGATACAAAAGGAGAGATAGTATCATTGTTTAAGACAAAGGGAATCTTAATAACGAAAAATAATGTTACGAACATCTACTCAAAACTTCAACACCCTTTTAAAGGATGTGAAAAGCGAAGGAACAAAACGAGTAAACAAATTATCTGCAGTTGTGTGAATGTGAAAATAATCACTCCCCGTTGCTGCTTTATTTCCCTTGCAGTTCTTTCAGCTCCTGCAGAAATCATCATCCAATACTGCAGATCAAATGGAATATATTCCCTTTCGATCCGCTGAGGTGTGCTTATTAGCACTTCTGGCGGACAGATCCTTGGCTTTCAATATTCACCATTCAGTTGCAATTCAGTATGCATTCAGTTCGTCTGTCAGCTCCGCGTCATTTCGCTGGCATATTTGTGTTGGCTACATAAATCAGCGGTCGTATGTCATTAACTTGCGATAAATCTGTCATAAACAATGCAACACATAAATTGCCGTCGGTTGGTAAGTGAGGGGAGGTGGTAATGGGTTCCATCACAGAAAGGAGGCGTGGCAGTCATCATCGGGCCAAACAATGTCGAAAATGCAAATCAGGAGAAGAGGAGAGCACCCTCGACGTCTGAGTGAGTGGGTGGTGCTCGGAGGGTAGTTTTTGGTGGGTGGTTTTGGACCCCAAAGGGGTCGGAACTTTAGGCCGCTGTCGCGGAAGCGGCACAACGGGCGACATTATGATGTTGACGAAACAAAGGCTCGTTTGTTGGCCTCTGTTTGTGCGTTAGCGGTCGATATGCGTTTGCCTGTTAATTCTGTTGATATTAAAGCGATTTTGGAATTTATGGGCCAAAGCCTCTTGTTCAACATCACGAAAATTTAAAATCACACAGTTCAAATTTGTTATAGAAACGCTTCTCTTCGTGACTTTAATAACTTCATTTTTATAGTTACACCATTCTGCTCTGTACTTAAATTCACCAAAATAAACACACTGGCCATTGCACTTAACAAATTGCAACGCAGTTAAAATTACAAACTGCAAAGTATTTGGCAACAGCAAATGCAATTTCGTAACAAAAGTCTTTTTCACCCAACCAAGAAGAAGTAGGGTCTGAATAGGGGCCATAAACATGCAAGGGCCATCGCACAGTGGCGTAGGCAAGGGGGCTTTTTAAATTGCCTAGTTGTGGTATTGATATTTAAATTTTAATCAGAGATCTACAACTTTTTCAGTATAATTCAATGGTGGTGGCACCGCATTTTCATACTACCGACATTTTGACACCATAGTTGTATTTTTTTTCTAGGCCCCTTTTCTGCCTAGTCTACGCCCCTGCTTTCAAGCGGCGATACAAATCTGAGCAATGACGTGGGCCAAAATGCTTCAATTACAGTGAAGTTGTGCTGGGTGTAAAACTTTGCGGTTTGTTGCTGTTGTTTTCGTTATTTGCTGCTGGCCGTCGGTCGCTGCATTGACATGTAAATGACCTTTAATTGATGGGCTCGTGTGGCTTGATTGAGTGCCTGCGGGGCGTTGAACGGGGGGTTAAAGGGCAGAGGGTAGATGGTAGATGGTAAGGAGTCCAAAGAACTCGCACATGGTAATTTGCATTTTGAAAATGCCGCAACTTTTGTAAGTTTATGTGGTGGCCTTTTCGCCATCGCCTTCGAGCCGGGCCGCCTCCTGACCAACTGTCCCTAGTCCTTAGTCCTTTTGCCTGTTTGGTTGTCTGTCAGTCTGGCTGGCTGGTAAAATATTTATGTTGCTTCCACCCAACTGATTGCGGCGAAAAAGCGCAGCTCGGCGAAATGAGAATTTATCGCAAACACATAAAAAACGGCTACCCGAAACCCTGCACATATATGTGTGTTAATGGCTTTTTCGTGTCGGTGTATTTGGGTGTATGGCGTGGGGAAATGGTCTTCCGTCCCTGTCGCACGCCTGCACTTCCGCCGGAAGTTTGCATGTTCCTATATCATTCGCAAGAATCTGAAGCGCGCTTAAAAAAGCTGAAAGGCAAACGCAGTCACAGCCGCGCTGTTCTCACTCACTCTCTCTGTCTTTTTTTGCCCCCAAAAGGTTACCTCCATTATAGCTCTTTATTTATGATCCAGGTTAACACACATACAGGGCAATGACCATGTATGTGTGTTAGCTGCTAACGGTAATTGCTGTGTCCGCCATCACTTGGCCCGCTGGCCCTCAAAGTCGATAACATGTCATTTGAGCGCCGCTAATGTCTTCATTTATTTTTAGCACGCCGCGCCTCGTCTCCGTCCATTTTAGCCTGGCCCAAACGAGCTGTTTGTTTAGATAAAAGTTTGCTTTCGGCTTTCGACCCTCCGAAACACCCCATCCTCATCCGCCAAAGCTCCTTTTTCCTCCGTGTGTGCCGGCCATAATTGGACACGAGTTCGGGGCTTGTTTACACATGCATTTTATAGACGCTTTTAACGTGCCAATTTTGTGGGGCTCTCGCTGCGTTTTAACCGATTTCGGGGTTAATGTGCGAGCAGAAATCGCCCGAGTGGAGCTGCCTCAGTTTGGTTTGGTCAATTTCCCCGAAACCCCAAGGCGCAACTTCATTAGGTGGAGGTGAGGAATGCGATGGATAAGTATGTACACTGAAGAAAAAATAGTCGCTAAAGGTGTTAGGAAAACCATAAAACCAACTGAAAAAAAATACAAATTTAAAATGTTATCTATATATATAAAAAAATAAATTTGCCTTTATAATTTTTAAAATGCCTTACTTCTAAAGCTAGATCATCCAAACTTTTTTCTAATATTCTAAAATGGTAAAAGTTATTTTCCAAGAACTGATTTCGCCATTCGCATTTTATAAAGTGTAAAATACAAGTTTTAAAACATAAAAATTCAATTAAGCCTTAAGCCATGCATCAAAAATCCTATCATCAGTTTAGTTCGTGTAAGATAAGACCTCATTCTAGATTATAATCAACAGAAATTAATATTTTTGTATGGTGTCCTAACAGCATTATGGGACATGCATGGCATACAGAACATAACAAAAACGGGACGAAAGCTGTGAGTTCCAACTACGGATTTTTCCCAACCACGGACAATTGTCACGCACACACGAAATTGTCCTTGGGAAAGTGGGCAAAATGGAGGCTCACGCAATGTCCACGTCCGCAGTGGTCCGTCGTTTTTGGCCAGCATAATGAAGAATGGCTTCTGAACGTTTTAATGCCACATAAGTCCTTTGGCCACGCCAAAAACGGTCTTTTGACGGACGCAACTCAAACTTGGCTAATTTCTCAATCAACGAATGGCGCTCTAATTGCGCATTAGAGTGAAAGAAGAGGAAAGAGGGAGCTTGAGTTGGAAGCCATTTTAGGAGTAATCAAAAATCCCCATCAAAGTTATGCGAGTTTTCCAAGTTCTGCTGGATGTATGTATATATATATAAATATATTTCTTTTTCCTTAGTAAACCAACCGCTTATGCAGGAATCCATAAAAAGTAACTCAACTCGCATGCAAATAAAGGATTGTGTGGGGGCGGGCTTTTCCGGGCATGAGGAAAAGCGGAAAACGGATGGGCGAAAAGATGCGCCACCCGAAAAAATAAAAAACTCACCAGGCAGTCACTTAACCCCTTTCCTTAACCTCCCTTTTTCCTCACTCAACTCGGCAAGCCGCAGTAATGACAGTTCAAAAGGGCAACAAAGTACTAAAAATAGTGGAAATTACCGCAGGATATTCAAACTTCCACATTGCGGGGAGTTAAGGAAAGCGGAAAAACACATATATGTCTGCGAGGGTGGAGTGTGTGGGTGTACATGTGTGTGTGTGCTGCACGTTGCATGCCATGGAAGTTGCGCCATTATAAACCTCGACTCGAAAGTAAAAGAAAGTAAAGAGAAAAGTGCTTGCTGTATTGGCCAACAGTTCCTGGGGATCTGCAGACAGGACTCGGGCACTGCTCCCTCGCCAGTGTTTCCTTTTTTTTTTTGGCCTTTGGCATGTGGCAGCGATAAGAATCGAATCCTTTTTGCATTGCATGTTAACACATGCAAATTGAAATGTCTAAATCATGCACTCACACACTCACAGAAAACGGTGAAAACGCGGGTGGCAATGAACGCGAAAAACACGGTCGAAGAATTCCGAGGTGGTGGATATGCAGAAATATCTTAAATTGCATTTTAATTGCTACCCCAAAGCTTTGCCAGCACTTGAGTGGCTAAAGGAGTGCCCGATAACAATCGAGTCTAATATATTTTGACGGACCACCAACAACCAAGCAACGAACCATACGAACAGAGGTGGGTAGAAGAATTTTAAGAGGGGGTTTTTCAAGGAGGTATGTATAAGGGGAACAGTTGATTACATTTTGATTTCGCATGTGGAGAAAGTACAAAGCGGGCTTTAAAATACAGTACTTTTATGGGGTAGCCATCTTCTTTCATCAGTCCATAAGATATATCAATTTTATTATATTAAAACAAACTTTATTTTTAAAATTTTTAAATTTGTATTATAGAAATCACAATATTAAATTTTCCAAATTTTAAGCACTACAGTTAATCCCCTCAAAGAAAAACCCTACACCCGCCACTGACCACCGAGGCAATTGCTTAGGCAACATTTAGTGGCTTTTGCGGCTTACCAAAGCCGAGCCCTGTAAAACGGCTCGCGAATGAAATGAAATACTTGCGGTATTGGCCACACTAAAACCTTGTATTGACCCCACACCACCCAGCACTTTGCACAAAGCAACCAAGCATTCACCACCATCACTCCCCCGATGCAGGCATATAATTAATTATTGTCGCAACATCATTAATCAGGCTACGCCAGGACATCGTTTGTATCCCCTCCCCCCGTCTCTGTCTTTTGCCGATTGTCTGTCCCTGTCACTCGCCGTACTCGGTCCTTGGTCCTTGTTTATTTATCTGTTGACGTCGCTGTGTGTAAGTGTCTGTGGCAGATTATGGTCACACTGCGAGTAAACCTCAAACAAGCACTTAAACGCATAGAGTGGGCCAAAAGCGGGCCACAGCGAGTTAACCAACTGACTGATGACTGTCGTCATGTGCGTGCGACCTTCACCCACTGGGAACTACCACCCCACCACCCCCCCCCCCCACCCCTTTTTTTCGAGGGTGGGGTGTTGGAAAATGAAAAATGATGATTTTAATATGCAAGTCTGAATAGAAGCAGAAGTAAAAGTATTAAGCAAGTGACAAGCACAGTGAGTAAAAGTGTCAAACTGGCTAATGCCTTCAGGCATTTAGATTTAATGCAAGGATTAACCAGTTAAGCGGCATTATACCCGTACCGTCTGATATGGCACATTAATTTATTTACAGGCACATTAAGCACTGTCTGCCGGTTAATTAAAATTATTAAAATTGCATGTGGCTCTTGAAACGCCCGCATGCTATGTGGTCATTATGAAAATTAATTGGTTGAAACCCAATTGAAAGCATTTGATAATAAATACTGAAAATATGCAAAAAGGAATTGTCCACATTATCGTGGATGTCGTTCTTGTTAATATTATTATTATTATTATCATTATTATTATTATTATGGGGCGAGCAGAACTCCAGTCCACTCCATTAACAAAATGACAATGGTGATTCTGCTGTTGATGATGATGTTGACAATGCCTCTGGTTTCTGCTGCTGATGCTGCGGCTGTTTAACTCTGCACTTTGGCATTAAGTATTTAATTGCCGGCTGCATTTACCAATAATTTTACACAAAGGACTACGCGACACGGCCGATTAATTAAGAAGAATATGCATAGTCACAGACAAAAGGATGCCGGCGCACGCAAATATATAAAAATTAATGAAATGTTGTGTTTATACAAATGATAAAATATTTATTAATTCGTTGCCGCGACACATGTCAACACCTGTTTCGAAAAAAGAGGGGCGGCTGTTCGTGGCGATGGGGCGTGGTCCTTTTGGCCGCTTTGGGCGTTTCTGTAATTGTTTCTCAACAGGCTGTCGCAGGACATGTACGTGACACGTGCGACAGGGAAATGGGGCAATCCATGACCAGGAGGTGGCAAGAAAAATCAATTTCCCTGTTGACCAAAGCCAGGCATAAATATTTCATAAAATCAAAAATAAGGCAGGACCGCAGAGAGAGAGATGGGGAACCAAAGCGTAGAGAATGAAAGACAAACAATTTGCCGCACTGGGATATAAAAATACAAAAAAAAAAAGAACGGAACAAGGACCTCGAAGATCCTGCATCCCGGGTCCTGCAAAAGTTATTATTAAAAGTATGAGACCTGGGATAAAATGGGGTGAACGGGTGAGCGCAGAGAGCGGGTGCGAAAAGCAATTGAAAATCAGCGCAAAGTCAAACGAAATAAAAACCCATAAAATCGGATTTCCAATATCGACAAACAGATAGATGGACAAGTCGGGCTGTGCACACACTTGATACGCAGGAAGGTCTGCCGCAGACAGGACGCAGGACCTTCCTCCTTTTGCATTTCCCTCGGAATTGCATTTCATTTCGAGTTGTTTATCGATGGCAACGCAGTGGCGACGCCTTCAGAAGGTCCTTTTCCCCTCCACCGGAATATGGACCGTAAATCATTGGGAATTGCTCGGGTTGGCACGGCAGACCAAACCCACGATATTCTCGAGTAATTTATGTGCGTGTGGGCGGTGGAACCCCCATACCATAAGTGTAATAATAATAATGGCTTAATGATTATGTTTGTCATAAGCGGCCCTGGCAGCCACGAAGCCGGATTACGTTTTATGAAGTGCCGCAGGTCAGGCTTTCGGGATCCCAGGATTTGTCAACACCCCTTTCAATCTGGCATGCCAGTCTCTCATAAACAATAAATTTATGTGATCCCGAGCATTTGCCATCCCACCCTCTTCGCACCATTTCAGGATCAATAATTTCTAGGGGTATGGGTTCAATCTCAGGCCGTTGCCTGATTTTACCCTGTTTATTTGCGTGCGGAAATGAACACATGAGGGCATACAAATAGCAAACATAGAAACGCAATTACGCCCACTTCCTTCTTTTGCGAGGCTTAACGCACTGTGTGTGCCGTGCCTCGATTCCTCGATCGACAAATCATCGGCCAAGAGAGGGAAAAGCCCATAAAAGAAATGTCATAATACATATTACAAATATAATAAAGTGCCCGAGGAGGACCCAGCACACGCATCGCTGCCAGCGTAAACAATTGTTTGCCGATGATGGAAGCTCCATATCCTCCTCCTGAAACAGCTTAGCAACGCAACTGACAATCACAACAGCTTAGAGGGCCAACTGCCACAGCCAGACGTTGCCACGAGTGCGGCTAAAACGATGCTTAAATATATATAAGAGGGTGGGAGCGAAAAAAATTGCGAAATGCCAGCTCCCGCTGATGAGGTCTCCTGCGACAACGCGGCGTATGTGCGATGCGTATACGTAATTTGTTATCATCGCCACCGCCGGCTGCCAGATTCAGGATAATAATTCCTGCCTGTCGTCTGTTTAATATTTTTCGCGCCTAATGAAAAATACTGGGCGTCTGCCTCGGGGGGGTCTATGAACTGCTAAACCTCCATTCCCTCAGGGCCTTGTATCATTTGTCAGGACCACACATACACATCTGATTATGCGACATTTCCTTTTTTATTAAGGCTGCCTCCTCTTATTTTTTTTTTTTGCTAATGCGTTGCCAGGATCTGCTGCTTTTAGCAGTTGGCTGGGCGCTGATAGCAGATAAGCATTTGATGAGCTTTAATACCAAATTGGAAAAAGGGAACACGCACTTATATAAGCCGCTTAAAATAATGCCAAGCAATTAGCGTGTCTATCTGCTTAAATAACAAATCGCTTAAACTTAACATGTTTGTCCATTTTGTGGTTTTTCATAAGCCATGAAAGTTGGCAGCAAAAATATTGTAAAATTTATGAATACAAATGAAAGTTTTATTTGCATCAGCCGTTCTAGGAACGAGCAACTCCAGTGAATTGCATTTCAGCGGTTTTACCAACTTTTGTTGCGCAACGCGCGAGGCAAAGTTATGCGTAAATAAAGGATATAAAATTCACATGCGACTCCGTCGAAATAAAAGCAGAAAAGTTTGAATCAAAAAAGAAAATACACAAATTACAAACGAAAGAAGTGAGAACACATACAAGCCGCTGTGAAATAAATATTCCCCAAAAACTTTGACACGCAGCCATGAATAAAATGTATTTGTTTTTAATACCCATCAGGCACATAGAACGATATTTGATATAGTCGAAAAAGGGGTTCGGGGCAGTTCAAACTGATAGTCAGAGAATCAGAGTTGTACATGGCAGCAGGCACTTCTTATCTGCCTTTACTCGGTTTAAATGAATATCAAAGAATGTTTCACATTTTTCATACAGCATGCCAGTTTGCATTGAAGATAAAATCCATTTAAAATGACTAGTGAAGTCTGGGTTATAACAAACACAAATTCCTTTTAAGTCTAAGCAGACTCTAAGAAATATTTATTTAACAAGGTTAGAGAGCAAGGAAGTAGTATTAAGAAACCAAAAACGTTTCAGTTGAGTAAGATTGAAATAGCATATTGCATAAAATCAAAGCCAAAATCACTTTTAAAGCTGAACATGGGCAAGAAAAAAGCAAAGGAAATGCTCAACACATATACAAATGCTGAAAAAGTAATTTTTCTTGTTTACACAACATGCAATTTATTTTAGTTTTCCTCCAAGGCCCAAAGCAATTTTCTTTTAAGGAAAATAAAACAAACTAAAATTAAATTATCCCAGCCTAGAAACCTATTTACATGAACGAATGGAATGGATTCAAAAATTAATTCTAAATTATGTTGACATTTTAATTGAAAATTCCTTTTGAAATGCAAATAGAAAATCCAAAGAGAAACCAAATTCAATTGCGTACCCAAAAAGGAAATCCCCTTTTGCTCTCACCCTCTAAAAAATCTAAGTCATGTGAGCTGTTGCTTGGGCATGGCGTGTGTTTTTGAATAAATATCAAGTCAAGCTTGAAATTGAGCTGGCAAAACGAGGGAGGGGCACATACAAAAAAGAGGCTGGAGAAATGTGTTGTATGTAACGTAATAAGGCAGAATTAATAATTTAAAATATAAATTGCCACAAGAGCACATGAGATATTTTAACCACAAGCAATTTAAATATTAAATGAGAATGAGAAATGTTGGGGCAGTTGCATAGCCACCAGCAGCCGCAGAGCTCGGAACTCGGAACTGGAAACCCGAGACCTTGGGACGTATGGTATGTAACATCCTTCGATGTTTGCCGTAGCCATTTCCGCATCCTCATCCTTATCCGCATCCACATCCACATCCTTAAACCCATCCAATGTGTGCGAGCACGTCAAGTCAAATAAATTTAATAACGCATACACATACGGCATAAAAACAAACCGTATGAAGTTACGCATACGCCACGTGGTGCGGCTGGCAACCAAAACAGTGGGTATATGGTGGCCCTGTTGCCTGGCAGGAGGTCGGTCCTTGGTCCGGGGTCCTTCTTGCCCTCGGATTTCTATAAGGATGCGCATCAGCGAACCGCAGTGGAGCGGCGTTTGATAACAATGCAAATTAACGCGGCGTATGCGCAATGTTTGTTTGCCATAGCCTTCTGCTCACCGCATTTTTACCTTGCATACAAGGTATATTATACCTTAGCATATCATTTCGCGCTGGTTTCGGGTTTGGTTTGGTTTTCGGTCCGAGTGAACACGCTTTACACTTTAAAGCACTCCTGAAAATTGCCCATAAATACATACAGCCACACACATGCCAGCGGTATATGTATATAGTATATCTATCTGGTTTGCATCGATTTTTACTGCCTCTTTCAGAGCCCATTTTTGGAACGGCATTTTTACGATATTTTTACATAACAGCTGGCACACACACATGGTACGCCACATATCATTTCGCCTGCGATGATAAGCAAATTATGCTCCAAAGACAAGAAAAGCAATTTGGGAAAATATCAGCGCATCCATTAACTTCTGATAACTAGCCCCAAAATGCGTTTGAACAAATCGCTTTCTAAATGCCTGCACAAGCCAAACTCGAGAAACATTTTTGCTAATGATTCATTGGGTGGAACTTTAGCTTACGCATATATTTAAAATAAATAGCAAGATCAATCTTGCAAATGGCTCATAAAACATAAATAAATTTTTATTTGTTTTCAGTTTTGAGATAATGCAATCTAAACTGGTTCTAAACTTTGTGTAAGGTTTGAAATAAAAGAATTTCTTACATATTAGAAATATATGTACCAAAAACGTCAAGAATCTTTTTCTTAGCTTTCTGTTTTATGCTAATGAACTGGCACCCTCAATTATCTTCAGCCCATGGATTATTAATTAAAGAAGTGCCACTCCAAATGAACAATCTGCTGCGAAAGCCGAGGCCCAACTAAAACCAGAGGAGCCAGGCACTCATGAGGGTACTCGTTTATTAACTGCCATCCACAGCCACACTCGAATTCGCTGGGTTTTTGCGGCTTGCCAGATCATTAATTTTTGGAGAGTGTCAAATGCGAGATTGCGCGCATTGTATTACATCAAAGGCTCGGGTGGATATCGACTTATAAGCCCCCTCATCCTCATCCATCCCGTTCTAACCATTCCCGCTTTTGGCCCCTGTGAATTGGAAAGCCATCAATTATGGCCCCAAAGTCAATTCAATGTAATCCAGCCAGATGGCGCATCTTAATCGTCGTTATTCCTTCTCGTCGTCGTCTCAATTGCTAAATCATGGAGGCGAACTTCAGTTTGCCAGCTGGATTGCTGGATTGCTTAGTTATGCATGCACAATATGTGCTATATGTACATGTGTGTGTCATCATGAATATGCGAATGCGAATGTGAATGCGATAGCGAGTTGCGCCAATCAACTGTGGGCTCGAATTCAAGCTGTATCTGAAGCTGAAGCTGAATGTGAAGCTGTGAATCCAGCAGATACGCGAGTGAATCGCCGGCAATTGTCTGTGCAATTTGGTGCACAACAAGCGCAAACAATTGTGGGAAAGGTTATTCAAAAGTCATGCGACTACCGCCGCCTGGGAAAATGTAACGAAAAGCCAAAAACGTCGAAACCAACCAACAAGCCAAAAGCCACGCTTTCACGGACAGAAGAGCTAACAAATTTATTAGCGAGTTTTTGCCATTTTGGTGTCACATCCTTTCACTTTGCCAGTTGAACCCCTGACTTTTCCCCTTCTTTACCCCTTCTCTCCCCCTTCTTTTCCCCGGTTTTCAGTGCCATAATCAATAATTAAACTCACCTGCAGACTGATCAAGATAGACAAACTGTTTGTTTTTTGGATAATAGGTTGGGCGGGTGACCATACAAAAATATCAAACCATGTCAAATGGGTTTTTATGCGCAAACACTCGCCACGCAAGTGCACATAAGGATACAGATAAAGCTTCAGATGCGGCATGCAGATTGAGATACAGATACAATCTGTAAGCCATTCGTGTGTGCGGCCAGATGTGGTGCAAATATTTCATTCATGACGCTTGTAAATCTTCTTTTGATTGCACTTAATACTTGTCACACAGCACGGTGAAAAAAGATTCATAGCAAAGGCATTTCACTCTGCGCACACAGAAAATACCCAGAAGCTGGAGCCCGGGATCCACCACAAAAGAAGGAAAAAAAGCCAGCAAGCAAACTAACAAGAAAAACTGCCAACGGTAGGAAGAAAATCATAATAATCCAACATGTTTGCATTCAAATTGAGAATTTCTCATATGCTCCACCTGAATGGGAACACGTATATGCCTTTGAATGTGTGCGTTTGTCTCTCCCCGCGTTTGTGTGCGTGTGTGTGCACTGGGAAAAATTTCTAAAAATTCTAGTCAAAGTTTTAATTTGATATAATAGAATATTTAAAATCTTTAGAGAATTAGGCTTAGATTTTTTCTATATCTAACTGTTCTATAGATTGATCTCCCACTTGAAAAATAGGGATTCCTTTATAGAACTACAGAGATTATCCTATGGAGTTTTTCAAGATATAATTTCAAATATCCTGTCTTACATTCATATTTAAGTAATATTTTTGCAGATTTAAAATACAATTGTTTTCTCTGCATGTGAGTGAGTATTTCTATCTCTGCTGGGAAATCTCATTTCATTTGTGCACCGTGCAAACAGCCTTCTCACAGACGATGGTACCCACATACATCTAGACTGTCGGATTCGCCTTTCAGCTCTGCCAGTTAAAAATCATGTTTTTCAATGCGAAAGATTTTGGCTATCAGCAAAACACGGCCGCAGGATACTCGCTCGTATACATACGTACATATAAACGGATCTGGATCCTTGTTGCCCAGAATGAGAGACACCTTTTACCGCAATTTATCGTTCTGGTGAATCTTAAATCCCCTTTATCACACTCGCACATGCAAAGAGTCGAGGGAATGTGTTTGCCAGGCATTCAAGGTATTATCCTTGGCGGCCTCGCGTTGTAAAACAAGAATTATGCTTTTTTATTGAAAGTGAAAGAGCCAGAGAAGGGGAAAAAAACAAACAAGTCAAGGTGCGCGAAATATGCACACCATATAGATTTTTATCTCGGAATTTATATTTGCCTCCCGTGAAAAGCAGGATATATGGGGTGTATTGAAAAGTGCCACAGAGTGACTGGGCACAAAAGAACCGGGGAATCCGAGGGTCAGAGTTGGTTCTCCATTATCTTGGTTATCGGGAGAAAATCTTGAAAACTTATTACCAGATACTTGAAGGGTCTCTCGCAGCTAATAAAAGCCAACTTCTCGTTCTCTGTCAGCTGCCTGCCAACTTATTCGCTTGTCCTTCTGTGCCAAGTGCCAAAAAGCATAAAAAATGGTGAAAAAAACTCAACGGGAAAGTCCTCTCTCCATTCCCACCGCCTTCTGAAGAATATTCAAAGTGTCCTGTTAACGGTTTTCAAGGGAAACTTTTCAAATCTACAAATTGGTTTCGCCTCTAACCGCAAGAAAAAGATTCTCGAGCCTTTTTGACTTGCTCTGACAAATCTCTGCCCCCCTTTTTCCCCCCTCGAAAAACGCACATACGCACCCGAGCAAATTTAACGCCGGGGCCAAAGGCGAAGTGAAGTCAAGTCAACTGCGGCAAAAGAAAAGTACGGAGAAAGTGAAGCAGAGAATGAAATTGGGAAAGGGCCCAGGCAAAATCAAGCATAACACAGGCAAAACGTGGGGCTAACAACGCTAATACCCCAGGAAAATCCCGGCGTAGAGCGGGGCAAACTTTCCAGATCCTTCGACTTTATACCCCTGCCATTCCTCTTCCATTTTTTTTACCCACTCCACAATCATCCATTGTCGACCCTTTGCGACAAACAAATCCAGCCAGCAACTTTTGCGAAAAACTTTATGCATTTCACTGCTGATGATGAAAACAAGGACTATACAAGTAAAAAAAAGTGAAGAGAGCCAAGATGGGGGAAAAACAAACGTAATTCCCGCATTTTCTTGATTTTAAATTTTCCGAACAGGACCAGCAGGACAAGAAAACTCAGGAAAAAAAAACCGAAAAGCGAAACGGTTTGCTCCGAGGAGCCAGGACACATGTCCATCCCATCCGCCGGCGGCTGATGCAGGGGAACTCGGATGCGGATGGCGATGGAGCGATAACTTTTTGATGTTTTATGGCTGTCAAGTTGTTCTGTCGCCATGTCAAAATTTTATTATAAATTCCCCCGCATCTTGGGGCAGTGGTACCACCGCCGCATTTGCTTAGCTCACGCCAGCGTCATTGATTTGCATAAAAACGTTAACAAATATTTTCCATTTTATTATGGAGCAGAGAGGAACCCCAAAAAAAATGATAACAAAGCGCGGGCCAAGCATCAAAAACCCCGAGACAGCGGTGAAATTCAATATGTTTTGTCTTCGTTTTTTTGTTTCCCAGCGATAAAAGGGATGCAGATGAGGCTGCTGTCTCAGAAATGCTGCCTCGAATAGGGAGTATCCTTTAGGGATATACCTTTTACACCATTTTAAATCAATAAGTGTGAAAAGCCAAATAAATGATTTTTATAATATATTACATTTAGAAAAGTTGCTAAAAATATTCTAAATTTTCAGTAAGTCAGAAAATAATATAAAATTATTTTGAAACAATATACAAATTTTCAGAAGCTTCAATCTATATTTAAAATATGCTGAATAGTTTTAATTCACTTTAGTGCTTAACAAAACTTTTAGCTTTTAGCTTCTTAAAACATTTTGGTTTAGAATAAAACAAACCAGAAAACTACCTTTCTTGAATCTGAATATTTAAAAATGGCTATTATTTTATGCATTCAAGCAACTGCTCTGTGAAGCAAATATTTAACCTTAGTAAAATCTAAAACTATCGATTGTAAGAAGGGCAAACAAACGACCTAGTGCCTTTGGGAGATTTAACAGAAAATTAAAAAGTTATTCTTTTGAATAGAAAAGAGTTGCCCCTTAAATGCGAAACACCAACAGCAAGTTTCGAGGACCCGGGGCCACATCAAGGGTATTCATACATCAAAAACTGTAGCTGCCTTTGGGGCGCAAACAGGACAAACAAGTCCCTTTCGCTTTTATTGTTGTTGCTGGGCGGCTGCCGCTTGGTAAATATTAAAAATACATGTAAAATTCAATTTCTTGGCCTGGGTATATGAATGCCATGGCTATGGGTATGGGTATGTGCTTATGTTTGTTGACTCGCGGCTGCTTGTCGCAAATAAAATCTACATGAAAAGCATGAGAGGGGTCCCGAGTCCCCGAGTCCTGCGTCCTGCGTCCTTTACCCAGCTCTCCTTTGACACTTTTGCTCCGGCAAGCTCAATATAAATAAATAAAATTCTTTGCGGCTGTTTTGCGGTATAGCCGGCTGGCACCCAAAACCGCTGCTGGCAAATTAATTGAAAATGCTTTTGCTTTAAATAAATTTGGCCTCTTAAAATACAAAAAAAAATTTAAGGAAATA
The DNA here is from genome assembly GCF_014743375.2 of Drosophila subpulchrella. Classification (NCBI taxonomy): domain Eukaryota; kingdom Metazoa; phylum Arthropoda; class Insecta; order Diptera; family Drosophilidae; genus Drosophila; species Drosophila subpulchrella. The sequence continues at coordinate 16,476,470 of NC_050609.1, forward strand.
CAATTTCAATTATACGAAGAAGTCATTCTAAAGCAGCAAAGTAAAAGGCGCAATAATAAGACACAATATCAATGACTGTATTTGATTGAATCAAATGTGTGCCGTTGTGTGCTGCAATTAAGGCGATCTAAGGATAAATAAGCCCGAAAAGAAAAGGGCCAGTCTGGTCTGGGCCAAATCTTGTTGCCCCTGGGAAAATCGGCTCTCATGCATTCCTGTCACGATTTTCGATTTGCTTTGCTTTTGAAGATGTCGTCTCGTCTTTATATATATAGTATCGTACATATACATGTACTTATTTACAATCAACTGGGCTAAATTGGGGCTAAAAACTTTTTAAAATGCCATACATCTTCGGCTCGACGCGATGCGGCGCAATTCGATTTTGTTGTGGAAAAATCCTGGGAAACAAACGCTTAATTTAATTTATTTTGCGCAATTTTCCAATGTTGTTGTGCTGGCTCAGCACGAACGGCTGCTCATTAATTTTGTTTTATTTCATTTTATTGGCACATCAATCGACAAAAGGGGCGCGTTCGAGAATCCCAATTTGAGCAGAGCTCCGGCGGCTGAAAGTCAGCAATTTTTTGGACGGGGGGGCTATTTAGTGTTAAATTTTATGCAATTCACGTTTCACGTTTTCCATGTTTCCCGCTCGAATGGATCTGGACCTCCGAAGTCCCCAATCCTCCCACCCATTGCTCATTATCGTTGTCATCATCTGGGAAAATCTTTTCATTTTCTGGAGGCCGTAGCCCTCCTGCTCCTTCGTCCGGGATGATAATTGAAATTGAACAATTCTAATCGATATTCTGGTGAGGCGTGAAATTTCAGTGTTGCCTCTGCATCTTCATGAAAATCCCCTTAACTTGGCTTATCTGCTTTGCCAGCCACAGCAGCAACATAACAGCACAAAAGAAATGAATGTCAGAGGAAGTTTTTAGCTCGACTTAACTCAAATGCCCTGCAAACACTCGAATGTAGTGCTCGGGGCGTTCTGAATGTTAATTCGCAACATCCATATGAAGAGCCCAGGGGGATTTGGATGAGGGAATTTAAATGAAACTTAAAAAGCTTTTTAAATATTCATATATATTTATGCCTTCATCCTGGGGCCCCAAAGCCTTTCAACTATCATGGCCCCAGGATGACAGGGCGATTTAGTGTGGGAAAGTTTTTCTTTACCGTTCATAGCGATGCTTGAGCTCTCATAAACAGAGTGATTGCAGACAATTGAAAAGCGATAAACAAAGCAGCTTCCAACCGTTTGAATGGGCAGGAAACGACCCATCTTTAAAAGGAATCCTTAAATACTCACTCAAAGGCAGCAGAAAAGAACTTGAAGCTTTTTCCCAGAGTTTTTGGCTTACCTGCAAATAAAGAGAAGAATATAATAAGTATACTGGATTGGAGCAAACTCGGTTGATGGATGGTGTGGATGCATTTGCTGGGGACAGCTCAAATTGCTATATTTCCCCACAGGCCCCACATAATTGATCAATATTTAGCATGGCAGCGCGTCAGTGTCGACAGGCAAAGTGGCAGACATGCAAACAGGTCATCAGGGTGACTTGGGGCGGCTGACACGGATAAGACCGATTGGGGATAGGCCAAGACCCCGAAAGGACCTTTGGAAATCCAGCGAACCCAATACCATCCCACGACTTTAAGAGTCCTCTGACTGAGTAAACTATTTCGCATAATTGGCTGGCGCTTATAATTGCTTTTTTGACAAAATGTACATCCCAATGTTTGTGTGTGTTTAGAACTCAAACAGCGATATCGTCATTATCTTTTAATTAATTTTCTCGACCAAATGATGAAAGTTTTCTTCACTGCTTCATTTTCTTTTTGCCGGGCAGCTTTTTTTCTGTCCTGTTTTCATGACAAACACACTGCCAAAGGACAGCAATAAGCAGTGCTTTATTTATCTTGTGTCTGCTTTTAGTTTTGGCCTCTGACAGTTTTCATGAAAACAGAATTTTCCTTTTCATTCAGCCGCTTGGCACAATAATTACAAAACGAAACGAGACGGCAGACACGCTGCTGCCAGCGCGATGATGTCGACATGAAAAGTCTTATTTGTCAAATGGCTCAGAGCCCAAAATTGGACTCTCGACTGTTTGCTGGTGGCGGTGGCGGCCCATAAAGAAGAAATCCCATCCTCTTTGGGCTTAAGCGGCTTAGGTGGAAAGGAAATCTCAGATGAAAGGCACTGCTGGGCCAGATTCCCACGCTAGGTTCCCTCGCCTTCTCGATTAACATAATCGAGGTGGATCCATCAGTGATTTGGTCAGCCACAAAATCGCATTAGCCCAAGTATGCCTCTTATTCTCCATCTCCCACTTTAGCGCGCTAACTAAATTATTGGAAAATGCATTCCTCGGCCGTTTTTCACGGTGCATGCGCAGCCGCATCAAAGGTGTTGCCCCACCGCGGCAATCACGAAGAATCCAACCGAAGACGACCCCGTTATGTGTGAGTAAGCCACAGACATTTCCTACTAGCATATGTATAAGTCTGGCTCCAAGTACAGTGCGTTTCAGGCTTGTAAGACCTTTAAAAGTTCTGACTATAGGTATTTGTATCATACAAATTGTATGTACTGTTGCAAGGCGGTACAATGGATTTTTAAGATAGTTGCTGTATCTCTTAAACTTACTTTTTGGTATGTTTACTTAAATTTAAGAATTCCGTATTTCGTGAATATTCATCTAATTTCTAAATATTAGTCTTTCAAAAATGTTGTTTACTAAATATTTCAATATGCATACAAATTCAAGATGTACAATGGTTATTTAAAAAATGCTTATCCAAAAGTATTCTAAAAGTTGTACACTTATATTTTTGTTGATATTGGAGATTAAATAAAATAAACAACCCTTGCTTTTTTTCCAACTCAACTTATATATTTGTATAAACTTTCTGCAAACATTATTTAAGCTTTCCCCGATATTATTACCTCATCATTAGCTCACATTATTTGTGTTTTCTCTACTTCATGTTTATAAAGCCCGCCTTAACAATGCGTGACGCACTGTATGCCGTCGTGTAACATATTTTCGAGTTTCAATTCGGGTTCTTGGCTTTTTAGCTCCGCTTATTTATTTCTGATGCGGCGGCGACTCTTAGACTTGCCTGTCAGTTTTAATAACTCGCCTGGTGCGAGGCAGATAGCCGTACCATCATCATCATGGGCGGGAGCCATAGAAGTTACGATTTTAAGCTGCAGGTTCATTAAACTTTCGGTGCTTTGCCATGCTGACTGGGCCATAAATTAGGCATACACATGTGCACACTAGCAGAGAATATATATATATATCGATAGTGTTCTCTGCCCCACCAGGTTTATTTTATGGCCCATTAAAAAGTATGACCATGGTTATGACTCCGGTCAGCAGTCCTCAGACACTTGTGATATAATCTACGCTGTGCCTGGTCGTTCATAATTAATGCGCATTGTCCTAATAATAACAGCAATTAATGTGGACTAGAATGTTAAATTCGGCAACAGAAATCAATATTAAATGAGGCCTCAAAGGTCTTTGTCTGCCCACGCGATTCGATTAAAAATTTAGCACACCCTAACAAAACTGTTCCAGAACCAGATTTGTAGAGAGAGTGGGAAAGACTTCAACGAAAATCAAAATCAATTTTATGTTTATGACAATCTGCCTTTTACGACCTCTTGTGTGGATCCACACAGCGGGCAACTTGAAACATGCAAGACTTTGGGTTCTGCCCGATGGACGATTATCTTTGAGTGCCATCTAAAGGTGGCCTGGATTTCTATATGTACGGGTGGTATTCACAAATGAAAGAAGGAAAAAAGAATGTCATATGTTGATTTTAATGGCGTCAATCTGTGCAAACAGTCGGACATTTCGCTTCTGTCTGTCCGATTTGTCTGCCCCGTCTCTGTTTGCATTTATAATTTGTTTGTATGCTTGTGTATTGATTTACATGTTCCCTGGCCATCAGTCTTGTTCCGATTTCGCTGGATGAAGTGAATTGTTTATAGAGCCTGCATAAAAATTGCAGACCCACCGGTACAGGCCACATACCATACCATACGATATCCCTCTCTGTCTGGTCTGTCCGGAACATGTAGGCGAGTATTGACACATTTGAGTCCGCGACTGATTGCTATATAATTCCGACTGTCCCCACCAATTGCAGTTCGGATGTGCGTGGTGGCGGCCGTCTCATTAGGAATGCAAATGTTAGTCCTTGTCCGCCCTTAATGTGCTATTAAATTTTCAACCGATATGCCATTGATGTAAATTCGAGGGGCTGGCTCCTGACATTTTCGGTTATTGGGGATCATGTCACAGGGGCTCGAATACATTTTCCCAGGCCCTCTCTCTCGACGGATATCAATCATTAACGAGTGGGAGTTGTTCGAGTTGGAAGTCCCTTTAATTGCTAGCCTCCATGTGTTGAGTTCTGACCCTTGGGAGAGTGCTATCTTGACATCTTGACCATCTAAGTATATTTCTTTTGACTTATCAGCGGCTTTAATCTTGAGGGTTCTTCGGATGTCAAGGGTGCTCGGCGAGGCATGATGGTTGCACTTTGATAAATACGCTTTTCCTGTTCTTAATGTTGCGTGGGCCTTATCATTGAATGCCCATCAATAGAGGTACGAAAAGCGTAGGCTTTTCCTTCTTCACCAACCATTATCTTTCACTTTACGTTCGTATCTCATTCTTAAAGTCAAATCAAGCGGTCACCATTCACCATTTGAGGTATTTTTAATATCTGGCCCAAATTGTTGCCGGCTTACTGTTCTATTCAATGCGGCCCCGCTTTTCTAAGCATTAAAATTAGCTTAAATTTTAATTATAGCCAAGTGCCCATTAGGGCTCGCTGGCCCACTAATGAAGTTCAAATATTCTTTCCATTTTTTCGCCTTTTTGGGCCAAACTCCAGATCAAAACCTGAGCGAGAACATTTTATGCTAATGACAAATGCTTTTATCTTGGCCAGAACAAAGCGGGGCAAAAGGGAGAGGAGAAGGAGGATGAAAAACGGAAAATTATAAGCAGAAATTGTTGGCAACCTGCTGCTGTTGCTTTTCCAGCTTTCCCCCCCTGCTAGATGCCAGGAGTTTTCCACCCCACGCTGACCCTAATCATTGTGCCGGACTGACCCGCCAAGTTGGTGAAAAGCTGCAGCTCGGGGACCGTGAAAATTACACGTTTTTTCGCCGTTACCCCCCCCTCTGAGGTTACAAATATTACATGCCAGGTGGGTGTTTTTGGGTGACTAAATTTATGCATTTTTTCTATGCGGCTTTAATTAAATTTCTCTTTTTCTTGTATGCTTTTTTTTTTGTTAGGAATTTTTTTTTCCGTGGCCGCTAATTTCCACGTTTAGGCGCGTCTAATGTTTCCCCTGCTGAGGTCGTGTTTCTATATACAAATGAGAAAATATGCGGCTGTCAGGTGGGGAGTGAGGCCTAATTGGCCCAGCCAGAGGTTTATTATATCAACATTTGCTCTGGCTCATTCTCTTCTCATGTCTCATTCTGGCGCCAGCTGTTTGATTATGGAAATCGATTAGCCAAGTCTGTACAAATGAACTAGAGCACAGGCCACGGATCAGAAAATATGTCGCGACCGAAAACTTCATAAAGGGAAACTCCAAATACACGCAGGTAGGGTCAAAAAAGGAAAAAATAAGGTAAAATAGGGAAAAAGGTACGAGGACAAACAATAGAGAGATAACCCATAGATAGAGAGACAGTGGAAAATTAATGAGATTTTTCGTTTGTGCAGCTGATGAAGGCATTAGGGTGAAAGCAAGTGCAACGACTTCATTTCACTCCACAGAATGTCGCAGTGGGGAACTTAGGGTTCTTCCACCTTTCACTACTTTATGGTCAGCTGAAGCAATAAAATGGGAATTAATTAATTGAATTCAACGCAATAAAACCCTCAGACTGGCCAGACAAGTCTATCTCGTTTCAATCCAATGCTGATTGGAGAGTAAAAAGAACACACAGAAGAAAAGAGGGTATTATCAATCAAAGTTTACGACTATGGGTTAATACCAAGTGATCTTAATTATTACATTTACCTAGCATGGATCAACTTTATAATCAATGGAAAAGGTTTCTATAAAAGCTATATAAGATACAAGTTATATAACTGAAGATTAAAGGTAATTTATAGTGTTCTATATAATACAGGGAATATATTATAACATTTTATCCTCAGAACCTAAAAGATCATATGATAGTACCCATATATTATAATATCTTATTTTCAGAAATATACATATATATTTTTATAAGATCCTTAAGTCTTTGATCTTAAGTATGGTTTATTTCTGTGTACTTCTCTCCCATTTACGTCACCAATCTGGTTTGACTTTGGGTTTAACCGCCCGCTGATCGGAGATATATAGTATAGACATAGAGAGTAAGACATTTGGGAGATCAATCCGATCGTAGCGCTCTCCGCTCTCGGAAGCTGACTCATCCCGTACCGCCGAGCGGATCGCAAGTCATAGAAACGCTGAAAGCCAACATGCTAATTATAAACACAAGCCGCCAATAGCGAAGAGTGAGAAGGCAAAATGGCTAAAAAACACTTGGCAGATGTAAAAACCAAACCGGAGTCAGCTTTAAATATTGTTTTTCTGCCTTTTCGCTTATCAACGCGGTGGACAAACGCCCTCAAAAAAAAACAACGAAAAAAAAACGAATACACAACAATGAATCTCAAATGAGTACGACTGTCTCTTTGTCAGACAGTGCAAAAATATTTATAACAAACGGGTATGTATGACAATTCATTTTGGGCAACTTTTACCGCCTGCAGTTGGTTTTGGCCATAACAATAACGGAGCCACAATTACAGCTACTTTCTAACGTGGCCAAGACCAAAGACCCAAGCGGAGCATCTTGAACGTTTCCAGTTTTGCCGTTTTCAACTTGAATTTTAGTTTGCTTTTTTTATTTTTGGCAGAAGTTAAGTAGACTGTTAAATGACTTCCGCAGTTTTACCTTCACAAACGGAGACTCACATTTTTTTGTTTGCCGCCATTGTTGTAGCTGCTCTGAAACCTTCTTGCCTTTGATCTGGGCCAAAGAGGAAAAATCTTAACCCAAATTCAGACTACAATTATTCGGAAAGCCAAAGGCGATGCTGAAGAAGCTCTGAAGCAGGGTGCTCCCAATCGGAAAAATGCAGTTCAATATTTATAATCGAAGTATATGTATATACTTTACTATCGTTTAAGCCATTTAATTCTTGGGATTAGGGAGCACCGTTTCCGACTGATAAGCGTAGAACTTCTGATAATCTCGAGGTCTTTTTTTTAGCAACCAAAAAATAAAAAAAACAGAAGACGTATTTAATCTTAGGTCAATGGGTAATTTTAATGTTTCTTTCTTCAGATTAAACAGAAAATCCCAACATCAAAAGATAATCCCCTTTGTTATTGGTCCATTTCCTCAAATTTGTAGAGAGCGTTAATTGCGTTTTGTTATTTACCAACCACAGAACGTAATCTTTTAAACACTTTTCGTATTCACACTTCAGATTATACTCGAACACCCCAGATTATAGGGTGATTTATAGATGATAAGGTTCTTATCAGTTGTTATTGTATTTCGCTAAAAAAAAGCATGGTGTTTAGAAATCAAAACATTTTTAAATAAAGCTGAGGGATAAAATCCAAAAAAAACAGTTAAACATTTTACCACTAGTTCTTCAAGTTATGGGGGAAACTTGGGAGTTGCTTGCAAAAAAGACTTCTCGTATTTGGACCCAATGGAAAATATTTATTCAAAACCCATTGAATTTGGGTTATTGAACCCTTAATCCCCCAAAGAAATTTTAAGCTCTTATACATAATATTGCAATTCATTTCGCTTTGTTCAGCATCCTCAATCGATAACTTCTGCATAAATTTACGTAACTTGAGAAAAACCCATCAATAAAATTGGCCCTAGTAAAGCCCTTATCTCGGATGTAATATCCAGCTAAGAGGGAACTTTGTTTGTTCTCAATCGAAAGGTTCTATAAATAATCGGCTAAATCACGTTCGTTTAATTGCACAAATCCGAACTGCATTGCCCAGAAATTCCCACCTTCTTTGCAAATAAAAGTACCCGCATTGAAAACCTGTTGAACGAAGCTCCCTTGGCGAGTAAATAAACTTTTGTTGTGTCTGCTTTTTTCGAATCCAAACTGGTTTTTGGCCAAAAATTTGGAATGGTAATGTATGCTGGACTTGAAGCTTTTAGTGCGGGCCAAGTGCGTGTGGCTTTGTTTTCTTTTTTTATGCTTTTTCTCTTTTTGTTTTGGGCCAAAACGCAAAATACGTCCCAAGGCCGAAGAGCACTTGCAGTTGCCACTGTAGCTCTGCGGCATTTTCCACATTTCCCAGGAAAGTGACAAGACAAACCACGGAAATCGTGAACAACAAGTGACACACACAAGCACTGGGGAAAATGGCAAAACGGTTGCAATAGCTGTAACAGTTATTTTTCACTTATTTGCACAGAAAGAAATGTACATATATTATTATTATATTATATTTGTACGCATGTTACTTTATCATATTATTAACATAATATTATATCATTCGTTAATGATATTGCACAATGAAATGTTAAGTAATACTAAAATTCTGAGTTCATTAAGGACTGTTCTTTAAGGACCTTTTCTATATATTCAGCTTATTAGATGTTTTCTTTGCTATAATTGATTAAAAGTGAAGTGTTTGATCATATCATCATATTTATGTATAATATATATCATTCCATTAACATTAAATTAGCTTATACATAGGACTACGGAATAATACTAAAATTCGGAGTTCATATAGGACTGCTGTTTAAAGAAATGTATTTATTCAGCTTTATGGAGGTTTCTTTGGGAATAATAGAATTTAATTGAAATGTTTGATCATATCAATTTGATACCTCTTATAAGTATGTGGTCCCAAGTGACATTTAAAACCAACCAACTGTCTGATGAGCATTCAATTATATATTTTTTTCCGTGCAATTATTGGCGAATTGGACTGATCGGCGAGTGGGAAAGAGACGGCAGGGCTAAGCGCGCGCCAAGCGAAGCTTAGCACAAAGCTCTATGAGAGATAACGAGTCAGAGCGGGATGGCGCGGTTCAAAGTGTAATAACTGGACAACAAGGCGTAAAAACTTACCGTTTCAGTACGTGTTTTATGAAATGTGAGGTTAGCCGCTCCGATCTCTTGGGCAAATATTAATATTTATTCGGCTTTTGTTTAGCTGGCACGAGCAATCACGCACTTGCACTGTTGTTTGGCTTTTCTGTTCGCGCTTGTTCGCACTTTTGAGCCGCGATTTTACTCGTTTTTTTTTTTGTTGGTTAAATTAAATGCTCGCTACACTTTCACACATTTGCATTTAATTGCGCCTTGTGTGTGTGTCTTCTGTTTTTTTTTAGCTGCGTTGCCTGGCGTTGCTCCCAACTTGGCTAATTCGCATCGGTTGCCAAAGCGCTGGCCACAAAACGAGACAAACAAAAGCGGCCCACAGCTCACGAACGCGCGACTCTGGCTTGGGAAAATCAAAGGTCCAACTGCTGCGAGCGCGACAAGCGTGTGTTCACGTCGGCGGTTCGGAGAAAACTGAGCTGACTGGCGGAGAGAGTCGAGAATCGAGAGCCCAAGCCGCTGGCATGTGCGCTCACTAAGGGGGAAAGGAAGAGGGAGCGGATGAGTCGCCGGCAGAGATACCCTGTACTCAGCTCAGGGGTTCAACAAATATTAAAAAATATTTCCTAAAAAAAAATTATTACATATCCCAAAAAAGTCCAATCCAACATGACTCGAGTTGGCTTAAACCTCTTTAAAAAAAATATAATTGTAACGATATATTTAAACTTTGACTAGAAAACATTACATATCTATTTCCAATAACTGGAAACAATTTTATAGTTTATATTTCTTATATGTTATATTTTTATTATTTATATTTTTTAGTTTAGTATTAACACTGGGTATTTCATAAATATTTAAAAATATTTTCTAAAAAATATAATTTTTAAATATAAAAAAAGTCCAATCCAACATGACTCGAGTTGGCTTAAACCTCTTTTAAAAAAATATAATTGTAAAGATATATTTAAGCTTTGATTAGAAAACATTACATATTTATTTCCAATAACTGGAAACAATTTTATAGTTTATAATTTTTATATTTTATATTCTTATTATTTATATTTGTTTGTTTAATATTAACAATGGGTATATGATATTTAATTTTTTTTTCATTTTAAAATTGAGCATTGGGATTTACAAAATTACTTAAAAATAAAATTTAAGATCCGATTAACTTCCATTGAAATACTGTTTGGAAACATTTTTTATTAAAACAATCTTGGTCCAACTTGTTCTAAAATTTGTGTTCGCAACAACTAGAGCAATGATTCCGCTTATAATTTGGGGATAGATTATACATTAAGCCGCACTCGCCGATAAGACGAAGAATGTCCAGTCCGAAGAAAAACAACGATAACCTTGATTCGGGGCTGGTGGCTCAGGCTTTTCAAGGTTCTGATAACAATTCTTATTTATCACAAAAGTCATAGACGAAGTAAAACCAAAAAAAAAACTTAGTTTAAAAAAGTTGAAAAGAGCAATTTTAATACAAATATATTTACTTATGTATGTGAATAAAATTGGGTTTTTAAAGTTGGTTTTAATATTTATTAAAAATTATCTTTTGTGCCAAAGATCACACCAAATCGGGTATATCTTCTTACCCTAAAAATACCGTTCATAAATAGAGAGTAAAAAGATGCGGGGGAGAGCAAATGAGAGCCACACGAATTGTCTTCGTGTCTGTGGTCGTTGCACTATACCAAAAATCGCATGGGATAAAAGTCATGCGAGAGAGAAAATAACTAAAATACAGGTACTCCGTATAAGAGTATAAGAGAAAGTGGACAAGGGAGACAGAGAGAAAGAGAGTACAAATTTTCATTTGTTTTCATTTTTTGGGGGGAAAAGCCGGTTGCCAGTTAGTTAGTTCTCTGTTCTTGTTAGCCAAGTTTAACCGGTTAACTTTGGAGTTTAAACATCTCAGGCAGCAGACGTAATAACAGTGATTATGGATTTATTAGTTGATTAGTCGCAGCTCCATTCCCCCTCTTCCCCCCTCTCTAAATTGTAAATGTAATTGCCAGCACGTAGGAGACTTGTTGTTGCTGTTGGCAATTAAAACCACACTTATAAATCGCCCCTCTCGCTCTGTTGCATGCGACTCAAATGAAGTGGAAGTGAGTTCCGCTAATGCGAGACAAGGATGGGAAATAGCTCCCGGGGGAGCAGCATGTGAAGTGCGAAAGGGATGGGGAAACGGAAACGGAAATCATATCCCTTTGTAACTGTTTTCTATTATTAAGCATGGCGGTTGGAAATGAAGGATATGCATCATCTTCAAATTTATGCTAAGCATTTGAAATATTTTTTGTTTCTGTTTTCATTTAATAATCTTTTAGGGATTTCTTAACATGCAATTATTCATAATAAAATTCAGAAATACATGAATAATTCCAAGAATTATATACGTTATATTTATTATACGTATAACTATATACCTAAAAATCGGTTTGTTTTAAAAACTATGTTTTTGAAAAATTAGTATAGTTAATAATCAATGAGAATGAAAATATTTTGGTTAATAAAAAAAAAAGTTTTGCAATTTTTTAAATAACAAATTTAATAATTTGAACATAAACTTGTCCTATCTTAAACAAAATATATTTCTTAAGTGGATTTTGAACCCATACTAGGGTATTGAAAAAGCTGACCATAATATTTGGCAAAACAGTTTCATTATCTAGTGCTTGAAAGTCAAAATAAATACAAATTCAAATAATCATAATTACACATTTGCAACACTGCCCGCCTGTTTCATTTGGGATTCCAAGGATTTGCTGTAAGTATCTAAGATATTACCTAAGTATGCGCATGTAATTCTGACCGAATTGAAATTCCAGCAATTTCCTATTCAATGCACCCACATGGGAAAACACAAGCGAACACACCACATTCACATTCACATTCACCCACTCGTGAGTTGAGCCACCGAGAGATTTATACCTCATTTGCCTTGTTTTATGGTTGCTGCAAAATTTCACTTTGAATTGTGCCGAAAATTTAATTTGATTTCATTTTCATCAGGGAGACATAAATAGTGCAACAAATGAATTTTGTACGTGCCGCAAATGCCGGAGGAACCGAAAGGAGGCCCACATGTGTGTTCCACCAGGCTCAGATTTGTGACCATTTGTGCGTGGTTGGCCACGACACGCAGAGTCATAAATTTCGAGATTCTCAATAAACTAATGGCAATTGGTGTCCGTATCCGAGGGATACATTCGACCATTCTGTATCTGAATCTCTCTCTTCACACACACGTACGAAATTATTTTTCCCCGACTGCGTTATTAGTTTTTCCTTTCACTCCAGCGCACCATCTCAGCCATCCTTGTGACACTTTTATCACACACGTTCGACTCATCAAAAAGTTAACGACGATAATGACAAACATTTCAAAAGCAAACACTCCGAGGCATGCAACCCCGAGAACCAGATCCATTTTTCCCCACTGCGAGATAAATATCTAGCATATAATGCCCGGCGTTGTTGTTGGGCAAACACCTTAATTAACTTTTTTTCATGAACATCTTGGCTCGGAACCGGATTCCTCCTTTCATCCTATATCCCCCCTCCCCTCCGATTCGGGCAACTTGGCTTATTTATTAGGGTTATTTGCTCTACGAGTGGCGGTCTATGTGTGTACGTTTGTGAGCCGTCCTTTCACATGGGTAACTACCTGCTCATTTTCACCTGAGTACGTGTTAATTTTGTATATTTATCTTTCTGTTTCGGTTCCCTGAGCTCCGCTGCCAAATAGAAAGATTGTATAAATTTCATCGTAAGGGGCAGAAGGGCAGTACGAATTCCAATTAACAGTTGGAATCTAGCTTCTTTGGCCCAAAACCAAATGATAAAACAAAGACATAACCCAAAAGGAAAACAAAAACAGCAGCAAACAGAAAACAGCATCAGCGATGGAATTGTATCTGACACGTTCAACTTTGACGTTGACTTTGGCTTTTCCTTACTCCCAAGTTTTTCCCCGCTCCCTTGACAACGTGGGAAATGCAAATGGCAAGCGGAGAAGTTACCAAGTTTTGGACAAACACTCGTGCACATGCCGGGAGGAACAAACAAAGGCTTGGAAATAAACCCATAGGGGAAAAACACTGACAGAAATGTGAATAACCAGTTAGAATAATCATTCATAACTGAGCATAAATGGGCAGTTTAGAATAATATACTTTATCCCGGATACCTGTTGAAGTGAGGAATTTTTAATGGATGGGCTCAAAATATAATCGAACTTGAGATATAAAAGAACTTAAGAACTAAAAGAAATTAGATTAGTTCTTTAAACACATTTAAAGGGTTCAAATTTATATATCAATTTTAATTATACCCATTTCAATATTACTGAATATTTTGAAATGTTACATTTATACTTAAGTATTATAAGAGTTTAGATTGGTAATTGATGATCATTTATAGGGTATGAAAAAATGTATTATAAATACTACATTAAATAATACTACTTTAAGCATTTTTAAATATTTTCATGGGTTCCAAAATATTTAATATATAAGGTGATAATAATATCCATAAAACCATTACAATATTTAAATCAAGACCTACCCTCTCCATTTAATATATCCTAATAAGTCATTAATTTTTCGCAGTGAATATTTAGTTTTCACTTGTATCCGCATTGTCTGCTCTACGTTAAACTCCCTTTGTATTTTCCTTGGCCCTTGTACACCCACTCGGAGCCCCTTTCCCTTGCTTTCTCCCATTTCGGCGTTATTGTTATTTCATATTTTGCTTCTTTGTTTATCCCATCGCCGTCAGCTTCCTTCGATATTTGATATGATTTTGTGTGAGTTGCGTTCGGTTCGCCGGCTACCGTTGGCCCCCGTCTCAAGATTGTTTTTGTTTTCCCAAAAAGGCGTTGAAATATGCATATGAGCCGCCTTGCCGCCTTGCCGCGTCTCAAGTGGCAGCGATGCATTTGCTGCAGCGGCACATGCGCAACATATGTGAATGTTGCACTTTGCAGTTGCAGTTTCAGTTGCACTCTGCAATCGCAGCTTGGCCGGAAGTTTGCGCATCTCTGAGCCGCTTCAACAGATTCCAGATGCCATTTCCAGATTCCGCGTACTGCCGGTTACTTAAGCAAATGTAAAAATAAATTTGCCCCAGCCAGATGCAAATTATGGTATCAAATGAAGCGTGTGGCAAAAGAGGCAGGAACTTGAGATCCGCAAAACTAGTTTGGTGTCATCGATGGCTTGCCCACTATACAGAAAGAAAAACCCTTTGGTCAAATTTGCCAATATTATAGTCAAGTTAACCATTGAAATAGTTACATCCAATATTACCTACTATTATTTCATTTATTTATTTTAATCCTAGATTATCTTTTCATTAAAGTACTAGTAACATTGTGTTAACAGTAGGTCGCGTTCAATAAAATACTTAAAATTAATGATCTCAAGTAATAGGTATTCCAAGTAGTGTTAAAATTTTTACCATTTCACTTATAACATTTTGTTGTGTGTAGTTATTATGTACATAGGTGCCAGGGCTAGTTTTAAATGTTCCAAACTGGTTTGGGTGTTATCAGCACATAAACATCCTGTCGCGTGTCTTTAATACTTGAAGTGATTTCATAAATTTCCCAACTGCTAATTGCTGCTTCCGCTGGTGGCAAAGATCAAGGCGCATTTTATAAACATTTATAGACAGCCAGCCAAAGGAATTGTAATTTATACGTAAATTTATTAATTCAAATTGTATGGCACGGCTCATTTGGGAAGAGTTGGCGTCGAATGTTGCCTGAAAATAAACAGAAACTTGAAGGGATCGGATGGTGTGTGATATATCCCCAGAAGCGAAGTTGACTCCCCAAATCCACGTTGACATAATTTGCCCCACATGTGTGCGCAACACGCAGCGGCAACAGACTGTGGCATACGTTTCAGCGGTTGCCAGGGCAAAACGCTCCTTTTTCGGATAAATTTAAAAATAAAAATCCGTTTTGAACACGTGCGATGAGGATGATTTTTACATCGGAGGGGAAAATTTTCAGACTGCTGCAACTCCAGACGACTTCCACTTTGACTGACAATTAATTTCAATTGCGCATTCGCGTTAATCGCCCTACAAAAATGAAAAAAAGAAGAGGAAACTTACTTGACTTTTCACTCCCTCTCAGTATATATTTTTAAACATTTTTTCTAGAGGAGATTAAAAATATAAGTGACAGCCCAGCGTAGACGGGGGATTTCCCCGAAAGGAAAATGTCAAGTTCAAGAGTCATTACAGCTGCTGGATGGAGTAGAACAATATGTAGGAAGACTAGATCTGGGGGCCCTGCAGCTGGGTGGAGTGGATTATTTTTGACGTTTATGAAGGCTCTAATTGATTTAAGGGGGCGAAACGCATTATGGAAAACTCAGTAGGTTTTTTGATGGCCGTTGGTAGCTTATCAGCGGTGCGTCGGCTCAAATTGATTTAAAACCACTGGCCGCGTTGAAATCACGTGCATTGTAGTCCCGAAAAAGGTGGTGACCCAGACAGGGAATACGAAGGATCCTCTGCGAAGGATATATGCAGCTGTATGTTTGCCCGTTCTTTTTTGTTTGCACTTTTCTACCTCTCACGTCCACGGCCTCACACGTTCCGCGGTAAAGTCACGTATTTTCCAGGTAATTTACGTTGGCGAAACTGTTGCCACCAATATTTCTGGCCATGTTGGCCGTTGATTTTAGCCGCGTCTTCATCGGGGCGATGCTGATGCACTGGAAAAAATTGAGTACTTCACTCAAGAAGGAATACCTACGACCAGAATTTTATAGATTCCTTAAAAAATAGTTTTATATAAAGTAAATTTACGTAGGGAGCGAAATTTTATTTTAATATTTAAAAATATATGTTTGCAAATTGAATTAGAAATTTCGTTTTGAATACTAAAGTTCAATACAAAAACGTAAAAATGATTACAAAACATAATAAATTTATTGGTTTTGTTTGAAAAAATTAAAATAAAGGTTGAATATATTAGATGGAACGTTACTCATAATTACTTAATATATAATTTATCATTAAGAAAAAGAACATCTCATTAAAATCGATTTAAAATTTCTTTAAAATATCTATTATGGTTAAATTTAGGATCACATATTTAAAATTTAATTAAATCCTTATTTAATTTATAACTATAATAGACTTGAATACAAAATCTTTGGATATACTACGTTATTTTTAACAGTGTGCTGTTGTTGTTTAACCCATTCCACCCCCATGCCCATCCCCTTTTCCATTCCCACTCCCTGTCCATGTGCATGAAATGCGTTTTTTGGCCTTTGTACGTGAGCGGTGTCCTTTCGCCCCGTCCGCTTATTGTTTTCCCTGTTTTCCTCGTCTGCTCCTTTCTGCCCCTGCCACGCCCACCAGTTATCCTGGCCGAGTGCAGCGAAATGTGCATAACGTGACCGGGTTTCTTAGTTGGCTTTTAGCTCGACTTGGACGAGTTCGAAGTGCACAGGACACAGGAAGCGTTGCACTCGCTGCCGCCGCTACTGCTGCTATTTCACTTGAAAACTTTTCGACAACTTTCGGACAGTTGCCAAGGATACTCCCGCGTCCTTTCGCCGCGAATCCTGCCGAGTTGTTTGTTTGCAGAGCAGTATCTCCAACTGCTGCGGTTGTTTGCGGTAAATTAAGTTGCTGCCATTGAAACTGCACTTGAGTTAATCGTTTAATTGGTTCATGTTCGTTGGCGGATGGCCCGCGGGGCAAGGTAGCTAACCGCTGAAATTGATGGACCAACTTTCGGCGAGAGATCAGCCGAACAAAGATCAAGCCAATGGCTGTTTGAGGTCCCTGCAAATCCTAGCTCATTTGGTAAGTCATTTTATTTAATGGGAACCCTTCTTGGGGTTAAAATAAATCATACTTTTATGTGGCTGTAAGATTTAATATAAGAACCTGAATTATTTTACTTAACAAAATCTATAGTAGCAGCAATGTTATCTTGAATCTTAGGTACTTAAAAAATATATTTTTATATGCTTGCAGGAAAAGTAGAATATAATAAACCTCATTAAAATGTATTTAAGGAGAACAAAATAATTAAAAACATATTTTTGTATAAAAACATATTTTAAACATTTTTTAGGGACGGAAAAAATTGAATTATTAATTCATGTATCATTATTTTATATTTATATCTACTTAAAAAAAATATGATTTAACATTTTAAGAGTTTATATACTTATAAAGATTATACATGAATGCAATATAATATCCCTCTTGTGCTAGGAACATTATTTATTTTCATTGTCCTCTGGGCCATTTACCAATAAAAGTCTAAAATTCAAATTTATACCGCTGAGGCATTTTACGAGATCCGTGGAAACAAAAAGCGAAATAAATAAATTAATATTTTATTTGAGTGGCGGCGATGGAGTACATAAGCACTCGATCTGGTCGTCCAGCGAGGGTCTGGGCCAACACTGTTTTATGGCCAGGACTTGTTACGAGTTGTTGGCCCTGTTTTATGATGGGTTGTTAATTTTTAAATGCATTTCGCCCTGCCATCTCGTTGGTATGGAGGTATGGGTATGATATGGTATTTATGTGCGATCTGCGCCTGGGTTGGCGGTGCTCAAGTGGAAGCTGTTGATTTTATTTTCAGGGAGAGTGCAACACGCGGTTCTCGAATCAATATTATATGGTAAGGGGCAGAAAAAAGGGTGGGCATGTACTTGCCATAAAATCTCATGAAATATTTAAACAATCAAACTGCGAGTGAGGCAGCCTGGATGGTGTGGTTATGGGTGGTTAAAGTTAGCGAGTCTCCACTCTTGCACCTGCCAACCGATGCTCCGTTTTTAGCCTGCTAGGTAAGCTTATTTAGCAGTTTCCGTTTCCGCTTTTCAGCTGGCACATCCTGTGCTCCCTTCGAGTCGTCTTGTGCAAGTTTAATGCATTTAACGCTTACATTTCAGCCCTCGAAATTGGCAGAAACGGAGCGAAGTTTGCACGCCCATCTGTCGATTGTCTTGTCGGAGTTTTCGTGCCCTTTTTTATCGTTTTTTTTTTTTGCCTTTGTCTGGAGTTGCACTGGCGCTCCAATTGTTCGGTGGAATTTCTCAGAAATTGTTGCCAAACAAACGAATTAAATTTCCAGCAGACGGCAACGGCAACGGCAACCCACTTGAACTATTTATATCCTTGCTGTTTCGGTAACCTTTTTTTTTCTTATTTTGGTTTTTTGTGGACAGCGGAGAACAAATCCCAGCGCTCATTGAGGTCAGATCGTATTGCGTTTTTCCCTGTTTTTCCTTATTTTTGTGGTGACATTAGTGCAGGACACCCACTGTGCGTGTGTGTATTCGGTTGTGTGTGGTTGCCAAAAAAATAAATGGTTACAGTTATTGCTTTACTGCCATTTACCACCGCATGCTGAGCTCCGCCCGAGTTGTTTATATCTCAGGGATAGCGATGGGGATAGGGATAGGGATATAAGATAGTTCTGCACCAGATACCGATAGATCGGATGGCATCTGGATGGCTTCGGCTACGTCCTTTCCTCCATTTGGTTAATTGCAAGCTTTGGCTAGTTTTTAATCTCCTAATGGCCCCATGGCTATCCTTTTGTCGGTGGAGCTTCAATCGATTTGCCAATTATTTCAATGATTCTAAACCGTTTGGTTTCTCTTGGTTTGGCTTCCACTTCCACAAGTTCTTTCTTCAGTTTTCAGGCCACAACTAAAGCTATAGCTATAGGAATGGCTGTGGCTGTCCGGAAAATTGCTGGATAAAGGCAGCCATGCAAAATACTGGCCGTAACGGAAAGGAAAAGGGGGCACAACGGACGATGCCAGGCGGAAGCGGAAATAATATTCCCCAGCTCAAGCAGCGGAAATGATTTATTAAAAAACGGACCGGCAGTCAACTGAGGAATCATAATAATCGCAACAATAACAAAAAAAAGTGGTCGATGGAAGGAAAAAATGTCAGGGATAAAACTTGCGTTTGTCACACAATAAATCGCAACAGAAATCAAAGTTAAACGAAAATCCCAAGAAAAATGTTTTTTATAACCGAATTTTTAGTACACTTTATATAAAAGAATATATTATGTTTTATTGTTTTTATTTTTGTAACGAATTTCAAATTTAAGCACAATTTAAAAATTAAAATACATTTTTAAAACATTTAAGTCATAATCAGATTTCTTACACACTGTGAACAACATAAACTACTACTTATAAATATGTATTGGGCCATTGTACATTTTTTCAATTAATTTTTTAGATTCTATATGTTTATTTTTCTGTAGAAAGCAATAAAATTTAACATCTTAAATTTTTTCATTGTTTCTCAATCAAGTGTATTTAATCCCTAGGATACAAAATAAAGTATATACCCTGTTTATCAGGATTCAGCATCCAATACAATTGCAGGACAATTACAATGGGGGGAAATGAGGATTCAGTGCTTAGTGACACAGAAATTGTGATTCTGCTGCTGACAGTTTTCAGAATAAAAGATACAAATGGAGCGCAGCGAGCGTAAAAAGTGGAAACGTTTGCAAATGTATCTCGGGCTGCTTAAGCGGGGGAATCTTTAAGTCGGATTAAACTACACTCACAAACATCCGATTTGATCGTTGCCAGAACCCCAAGCACTTGAAACATAATCAACAAGAGCTGCACATGAAGTGGATTTTCCAATTATATTTTATCACTTATGCCGTCTCTGCAGGAATTAATTTGGGATTAATGCCACTATCTGAAGAATAGGGGCAGGGGCCATTTCCTGGGCGCGCACACGTGCCCCAAAGTATCTTTCGGTTTCCAGACTCACCCTCGGATACGAAACACATGTCAATTAGCAGGAAACACATCTCAATCTCTCCATCATTAATTACAGCTCGATGGGCTGACTTCGTTTTTGTATAATCTTCAGTGATTTTGTTTGGCCATCAAATAAACAAGCGAATGCAAGTGCCACAAAGGCTGATGTGCATTGCTTGGATAAACAACATTTTGTGGCTACACAGCAAATTGAATTTGGCTAAAGCTCTTATCACTTATCACTTGGATGAGCCAAAGGCGGAGGAGCTGCATCCGCCCGAGTGCACAAGTTGCAAAACTAATTAGCAGCAAAGTCAGTCAAGAAAATGTAGTCAGCCACCGCTGCTTCCACCAAAATGGCCCGAAGGATGAGCCAAGTTGGGGGGAAAAGTGGTACATGAGCAGCTGCACACACTAGCTAATAAATTCAACTATAATCCGGCATTGTTGCACTAAGTACTTTTCATATTTACAGAAGATATAAGCTAGGTAGTGGGTATCCTGTGTGTGTGTCCCGCATTTGCATTCACATTTATGCAGCCGACAGGCCTCAGATGCCTGAAACTGAAACTAAAACTGGCTGGCGGATTCAGACTGAGACTCATACTCATATTCAGATCCAGCCACAGACAGGAACCCCAGAACTCAGAGCCCAGAACACTGTCTTCTGTCTTCTGAGTTGGCAAATGGGTCAAAAAAGGAGGACGGCTCGGTGCGGGAGGCCTCTCCAGGCGACGTTAACCGCATGTGAAAACTTAACTTCCGGTGACATAAACACTGGCGAGGAGCTGGCTTAAAGTGCACCCGGAACGAGCAACGAAAGTAAGTGTAGCCTCAAAGCCAGATGAAATATTCAAATGAACAACCAGCTGAGCTGAGCGGTGAGCATCACATATCTTGCATAGTTGGGGTTAAAATATTAGATCATAGAGAAAAATGTTTCATACAGTTAAAAAAAAGTGGAAGAGAAATTGTACAATTAAAATGTTGAAAAGAAAAAACGTTTATTAAACGAAATTAATTACAGAAATGTTTTTATTAATATTAATGCAATGATAGTTTTAATGGGTATTTATTTTTTTAACTATTCCGAAACGAAATGCTACACACTATTTGCTATATAAGAATTGTTTGGTTATTACCAGTGATTTGCGATTGAATTTAGCAGCACATTAATAATTTATTAACAGATTTTAATGGGAACGCAATATGATCAAATATTAATGACTTTATGACATTTTTTGCAATATGAATTTGACCACGTTGAGCAATTAATGTTGTTAATTAAAGTTTGTTTGCTGAATAGTTCGCGCAGGCAAGATTAATATAATAAATTGATTTAATTATGTTTTGCTCAGCAATCTTAGGCGACATTATTTTGACCACAATTGTGTAAGGATAAGCAGCGACACACAAGCAATTTGACTGACGTAAAAGTGAATGTGTCTAAGCAGAAGTTGCAGCGCGTGTTTCTGGGCTAACGTGTGTGTGTGTATGGGTTTGAGCCACACTTGGCCACGTTTGCTGCCAGACAAAAGGATAACGACAAAAATGTTGACAACAATGCGGGCAGACAGTGCTGTGGTTGGGCAGGGATACCCAGGATACCCAGGATACCTCTAGGAAACCCCCTTCGCCTGTCAGGTTGTCGACCCGATTGTTGTCACTGCGGACTGAACTTTTGAACTATTTCCGCCGGCTGCAGTTACCAGTTACCAGGTTACCAGAAACCAGTTACCAGCACACACGTCTGCACGCACTGGGCCAAAATTAATTGCATACATGGCCCGCACACTCTTGATTTCCCTCACTGATTTATACCTGAGTCCCCCATGCCCGTAACTTTTGGCCAACGTCAGCGGAGAAATGAAGTGCCCAACTTACCGAAGACGATCGCTTCCTGTTTCCGCAAGCGAAAGTTATTCTAGCCCTATTCGCTCATGACTTTCAGCCAAAGTTTGCGGGAAAGTGAAAAGTTTCGCAAAGAGAGAGGACCGGAGACCAAATCAATGATTAGCAAAGGCAGCAGCCTTGGTATCTAAACTTTATGGCTAAGGCAGCTAGTTATAAAGTCATTGCGTTGTCTGGGGCAAATTTTCACCCCCAAAAACTACCGAAAGAGCCGAAAATGTCCCACTTAAAGGCGCCGTGAAGCCTGCTACAGATCCTTTGATGGCGATAAGGAGGGTAAAAAGAGGCAGACAGCAGCCAAAGCCGCTTAAGGACCTTCAGAGGGTCCTGTCTCGGCCCAAGCCTCATTGCATGCCACGCCTATTTGCCCCCAAAGGGTCTCCTTTTCTGTGTTCCGTCTTACCGCAATCAAAATTGTTACTTTCTAAGCCAATATGTTTTATGATGTATGAAATTTGATGTTGCGATAACATTTTACACGCCTGGCTGCCCTTTATTTTTTCCCATCTTAAAGGCCAAGTGCTGCTTTTGGCCAACTTTTAAAGAGGCCCGCACTGAATGGCCAACCCCTTGCGGCTGTCTATGGTTTCTTTTATTTTTGTTATAGGGGCTCTTCTTTTTTATACGGGCTGCCGCAATCAACGGCAAAGTTCAATGGGCCAAAACGGATGCCAAACTGCAACTAAATTCGGCTTTTACCAGTGAAATATTGTCAATTTCACAGCCATGCATGTGCGTGTGTGAGTGTGTGTGTGTGAGCCGAAAGCTTTTCGTTGGTGGCAAGGCTAAAAAGTGCAGCTCTTCGGTGTTGATTTTTATCCCCGCACTAGACCAAGCGATTTATGCCCTGAAAGAGAACCAGCCAGGTGCTAGTGCCATGCCAGCCGAAACTTGTTCAAGATTTAGTGAACTTAGCACTCCCTCATTTAAGGGTATTATGGATTTAGTTCCCAGTTGTAAAAGACGTCTTGCATTTCACATTTCTCTTTCACAACTTAAAATATTTTAAAAATGAATGTTTTCACCAAAAATGTATTTATTTATTTAAAACATCATCTCAAAAGCTTTCTTCGATTCACAACAATTTTGGTTTTTCTTTTTTTCTATTCTATAAAAAAATTATAGAACCCTTTCCCTAAAAAAATGTACAGGTTTTCCAAACCATACTTTAACGTTTTCTCTTTCATAAAATATTTTTAGTTTTAAATACCAATGTAATTGAGGGTATGCTTAAAAAATGTTGTTAATATATATATATATTATAATTCCATGAGCATTAAAATATTAATTTTTAAATTCCGGAAAATTTCCAGAAGTATGTCTGACATCAATCATTACTTAAAAAACAAATTTTTCGTTAAAATATTTTTTAAGACAACTAATTTGCAATTTGTTTTAACCGATTTTAAAATTTGAAAATTTATTTATCCATAAGAAAATGTTGTGGGTTTTTATTTTTAGGCTTTTTAGAAGAGCATTTATTTTTCGACTTGCTTTTCTCTTCAGGGCCTGCCAATTGAAATGTGTCACCATTTTGTAGCTTTATGCATGCATCGCTCGCTCCGCCGGGCTCCATAAAAAACAGCGCTTATCATTCGCTCTTCTGCCGGCCATTTTGCGAAGCGTTTTAGCTTAAGCGCCCATTCTTTTCGCCAAAGTCTCTTAGCCCGCCCACTCTGGCGGCCATTTTTGTTAGCTTAAAATATTCTTTTTATGCGCTCACGATTTTAATGCGCTTTGGCCATTTTTATGAAGCTGTGGTATAGCACTACACATAGCACGTTGCCTGTCATTTTGTTTGAAATTCATGAAGCGCAGCGCGGTTGTGTAAGCGAAAGACTTAAGCTGCCATTGGCCAGCGGATTGTGGGTTTTTTTTTTGGTAGGTTGCTGTATGCAAATGCAATTGCCAGACTATTTAATTATGTATTTAATACGGCAATTTGCATAATTAAGCAGTGCACTTGAGCAGCAGCACTTTCGGGGGGAACTTTCAAAGTACCATAGTACCGAAACCATCTTTGCTGAATGCCTTAATGCTTGAAAATGAGATGAGTTAACCATTTAATGCCTCGATGCGACAGGGCCAAAAGGACGTGCTCTCGTGTCTGCTGTCAGCCATTGTTTATTTATGTTGAGCAAACGCGACTGCGAGTGTGCGTTGCGTGTGAAATTGTCACGTCAACGGCAAACCAGAGAAAGTCAAAAGTGGAGGCTGCCACCTGCCGTTTGCTTTGACAAGAAATCAAATTAACAGCCCGCAACGTCTTGGTGTCGTCTCCTTAGATGCTGCCACATGCCACACATTCCGTCCCTCCAAGCAGGCATTACTCATACGCCCCATATGCCATAGCTAGATGGCTCTCAAGTGGCTCTTTGTGTGGGGGGCTTTTGGCCCAAACCATTGACCTGAAACCCCAGGGTCTGGCCAAAGTGGCACTACACCACTGCCAGGCTAAAATGCCTAGCACTCTCGACCCTCCCGAATTCAAATGCATTTTAAAGAGATAAAGAGAAAAGCTAGCCTCTGCATGCATTCATTCCTCAAAAAGCTTTCCACTGCCCGGTGTGAATGTTTTGGATTTTGTTTTGGCCTGACCAAATGGGCGAAATTGTTAACTTTACATTTAAGCAGATTACAAAACATCAAGGGAGGCCATCCCGGCTCCGTTGATCCTGTTCATGTCAGGAGCTGCAATGCCTGTCAGCCTTGTGTCAATCATTTGCCACTGCGGCAGCCTGTAACTGGCTTTAGTGCGAAGATAATTGTTTTTTGCCGTCCTGTGTGTGCTGGCTCTGTGTTCTGCCGAGGCTTTAAATTATTTTGTTTCGCTTTTGTGCAGCTCTTGTCCCAACCAAAAAAAAATTGCTTCAAACGTGACAGTGGCTTAATGGATGTCGGGTTTTGCTCTCAATTGAATGTGACATCATCAGTCCAGCTGCCATTTCCCATCCTCTGCATTCTAAGCCACCCACATATCACCACCCACCCTAAAAAGGCCGCGAAAACTGCTAATTGCCACCGCCTATTTGAGGCCAAAGCTAATTTCGATTAGGCAAAGCCGCAGACAGCATCAGATATATCTATTTGGTTTTCGGTTTTGTACATTCAATTGCCGCTGCGGTTGACCGGTAAAAAATCAAATGAATTCTAAAAAATAAAACCAATGGGTTGCGAGGGGAAGAGTCAATCAAATTAGTCAAAGTCAATGAGGTTTTAACAACAGGGAAAGATTTGACTCATTTTGGGGCTAGCCCACACTAAAAATCCCCAGCTGTTTAGTATTTCTGAGGTTTAACATTTATTTTGCGGTTAAGTGGATTTATAATAAGGAAAGTTATCTTACAAGACTAAAATCTTGATATCTTTCTGCATCATATTTTTTTTTATCATTATCTTTATTAAAAAAGGATATTATTTTTAAAACATAGCACTTGCATTGACCTAAAACACTTCCTTTTTCAAGGATCTCATCAACTAAATATTCGCACACACACAATTTCCAATTTGAATACAATTATATACGTATTCATTCCACCTGTCATTGCCTTGGAAATTCGAGCCGAAATTGCAGTAGTCACTTTTTGAATAAATAATTCATGAGAAATATATTACCGAATTGTTTCATTTGTTGGCAGCAGAAAGACAGCTTGCAGTTGGCAGCCTCATCGGTGGCAATGAGTGAAAGCATCGTTGATTAATTTAATTACGTGGCTCTGAGGCCAGGCGCCGGCTAACCGCTTCAGTGATCCAATTGAAAAATATTTTATATTTTAATTGAATTGCATTAAAATTCAATGTGCAATTTAATTATCCTGGGCAGAGGGCTGTCGACGACTGGCTTCCAGGCATGCCAATTGATTTGGCAGCGGTGGCATGCCACATATCGTCGGCATTGACAACATTGTTGCTGTGCTGCTACCGCTATTTCTATGGATCCGTGTGCGCATCATTTGATAATTAGTAGCACTGCACCACCGCCACCGATTTTACCTCCGCTGACCAGTAATTGCATATCACTGTTTGGCCACATCAAATGAGGCGGAAATAATGAGTCTAACGATGCGTTTTTCGCTCGTTTAATTTGTTTCCATTCTTTTTTCGAGCTACCATCTACGTCACTCTTCGTCAGTTGGGTACATGAAATGCTCATTAGAATTAGTACGGGTATATCATACACTGAACCAAATAGATTAGTTATAATATGTTTGAGAGGGATACAATCTAATCTGCATTTTTGCTGTTCCTTTTTTTTACATAGGGATGCAGTCTAAGCTTTTACAATTGTGTTGTTCGGATAATGTTTCTAAGTTGGTACTGATAACAAAAATAAAATATACTAAAGAATACAATTCACAATTTAGTACGCCTATAAGAGCTAGCGAAAAATTAAATTTTTCTATATTTCTGCGAAGTTCTGAAATCAATTACTAAACCCAAAAAAATGTAATCCTGAAATTTGGTATGGTTAATTTTTCTAAATTCTGAAAATTGGTCACAAATATTGTCTACCTCCTAAGTAACCAATTTATAAATAAAGTAAAAGTATAAAATTACCACCAAGTCCATGGCATATTTTTTGAATGCAGCTTCCCCACTCAGTTCCTTTAAAAAAACATCCGGTTGACCCCATTCAATCCTTTTTTTCCAGTGCATATCTCCTTTATGTAGAGTAAAATAGGAAAAAGTATAGGAAGAAGCCCGTGTGGAAGTGCAAACTTATGTGCATTTTTGTGTAGCAATAACCGCTACCGTAAATTCCATTTGTGCGGCATGCAAGTCCGCCCCCAAGTAGGCGTGGCAAGCCGGAATTTGTGACTATTGAATGCCTGTGAATATTGGCTGGTGCAATGGCACATGCTGTGCCGGCTGCCACTTATCACCCAGATTCCCAGGAAAAGTATTGCCCCCAAAAAACTACAAACAACTCTATTAAAATTTTAAAGGACAAAACCCAGTTTTGTTTTAAGCCATTAAACTATATATTATTTATATTGCAAGTTTATCCGCACAAGGAGGCCCGAAAAGAAGTTTTATTGGCCACACAATAAGCGGAGCACTTACCACCCGTCGGTTTTTGACTCGTCGACAGCTCGAAGCCTTTGAAGGCCAAATCGTATTGTCCTTAATTGCTTTTTAAAGGTCTGGAAACTGTCTATCTGTTGGATATATACACACAGGTTGCACAGGTGGGAATCGGTGGGCGGATGCCCATGCAACATTTGTTTCAAGCAATTTACTTCAACATAATCATATTAAATTTTCTCCACCTACCCGTTTAGCCAGCAGGTCCTTCGGTGTGTCCTCCTGTGTGTGTCTGTTTTTGTGGGGGGGCGTGCACATCGTTTTTGTCTAGCACTTGCCACCTGGACTACAGGACTCCAGGACTCTGGGACTCCAGGACTCGGCCTGTGTATCTGGAAAATTATACTTAAAAGCTGGGAGCGTCCTCCCAGAACACACACACACATGCGTCGTCTGACTTCGTGAGCTGCTGGCTGACACCAATAGAGTCCCTGGTACACACAGTTGCAGAGCGTCCTTTTTATAGCTGCTCTGCGGCAGGACCTCCTCTGACTCTGGTGTGTGTTTATTTCTTTTTTCCCCTTTTTTTTTGCATTTGCCCTGCCCAGGTCGTTGGCTTTTTGCCTCACATGAGGGGGCGTTTTCATTTCCTTGCCGGCGGCGGTGGCAGCACAACACATGCAACATCCCGGTTTCCTCGGGCCTTACTGCAATTATAATTTCCTTCTAATTTCATTTGTAATAAAGTAAAAGGCCTTTGCCACGGCTTGAGTCATGCGGTGATTATGCAAATTCCCTGAAATCCATTCGCCACACCCAAAACATTTCCACAACTCATGGTACTCTGTGTGTGTGGTAGATCATATCCCTCGAACACTCGGCCATGGAGGTTTTCTGGTTGCTTCTCTTGGGTAAGTTGCTGGAATATACCCAACCAGAACCCATCTAAACCCAGCTTTTAGTATCGTATTTAGGCGGAGTGCAGGGCGAGGGGAACTGTACTTTGTGCTCGGCTTGGATCGATCGTGCGGTATGTGGCTATAACAATCGATGTTACACCAGCTTCAAAAGCTCCTGCGAAATGGAAATGTTGAATTGTAAACTTCCGGATGTATACAGTAAGTACAGTGAAAAGTCCCCTAAGTGGATATTATAAGAATTCCTTTTATATCTTTACAGGATTTACAGAGACTCCCTTCTATGGCCATTGCTTTAGACCCAATGTAGCTAAATGCAAGGCCTATGTTTTATTAGAACAACTGAATAAAATAGACAGTTCCGTGGAAATGTTCGCTTAATTAGTAAATTATTAAAATTTCACAAATGTATTGAAAATATAAGAGTATACTTTATAGATTCATTATTATTCCCACTGATTATGGCTGGAAAATGGCACGGAATATTATTAAAAAACAATTTTCTTAACCCCCAATCCACTTAAACCTCTCTTAACAGCCTTAATAGTTGGCCAGTGAATGCGATATTTTACTTATATCAGGCAATTTAACTTCAAAAGGACTGGCAGTTCCTTTGTGGGCGATGGGAGGCTGAGAGTTCGTGGTTACCCAACAGTGCAGAACGGCCATTAATATGAATGGGTATTTTTTTATTTTTTGCAACCTTTGCTTTTACAAACAAACAGCAACAGTAGCAACATAAAGAAGAATTGCATCAAGCATATAAATGGATAAACATTTATTGCAGTTTATTGAAAAATTGGCGGTTATCGTACACAGAAGCGGAGCGAAAGGGAACCAGAACGGGAAAATTTGCACGACCGTTAAGCGTTTTAATTTCACACAAGAGACGCAAAGTTAAATGCGCTACATTCAATTGGTGGGGCAATATTGGTACTAAAATACGATTATGTTAAAGTGAAAGTGGGAAATGGGAATGCTTTTTGAAATAAGAGGATTTAAAAGCAGAGAAACATAATATTTGCAGGCAGTTCTTATACTATAAAAA
Organism: Drosophila subpulchrella; assembly: GCF_014743375.2. NCBI lineage: Eukaryota > Metazoa > Arthropoda > Insecta > Diptera > Drosophilidae > Drosophila > Drosophila subpulchrella. The sequence continues at coordinate 16,505,343 of NC_050609.1, forward strand.
TAGTTATATTAGAAAAACAAGTTCTATATTTAATGAACTATTAGATATGAATCTTATAATAATAAATCCTACACCATATTACCTTCCCTCGTGACATTCCTAATCTTAATTATCTTATAATAATAAATCCTACACCGTATTACTTTCCCTCGTGACATCCCAAAGTAATGTGTACCTTTGCTTGAACAACTATAATTATAATTTAGCCACTCGAGAGGTTATTAAAACGATCCTGCGTGTGGGTATCCGAAGGGTGCCCCATTATCTCATAGCCACTCCACTTATGCACATTCACATATTTATTCAACCATTTATATTTGTGTTGCGTGCCTGCACTTTATGGCCACGCAGACACTTGCCGCGGCACACGGGCTGCAGTAAATTAAGTCGTTAATATCTTGTTTATCATGGCCTCCACTGCTGTTGGCCGACCGGCCATTGGTCATTGGCCAACGGACCGCTGGCCATATGTTGACCCAGGTCGTGACTATGCTCCAGTTAATTACATGATTTATACCCATAAATATATGCATTGAGCTTGATTTATGAAATTAATTACTACGGGAGTTTCACCGGCCACGTACGGCGATGGGGTAAAAATGTTGTTGCATAACCCATAGGCGCGGGCCAAGTGCTAATCACTTTATCACTTTGTGCAACAAATACAAATTCAGCCAACGCGCTCACGCACACACATAAAGATAATTTAATTTTATTGAGCCAGGCACGAACGAGCAGCTACACTGATAAAAAATCGTGGTATGTCGAGGGATTTCATATTCCAATAAAATATCTTTTACTTTGTTTTTTATTCATTGATGCTTGGATTTGGATTTTAAAGTGAAATTTATTTTAAGGACATAAAATATTTAAAGAAAATCAAATATTTCATTATCCTGTAATGAAATATTTCCTTTGATAGATATTCCATTTGGAAATACTTATAATTCGATGTTTTTACATTAATATGCCTATATTATTGTCTAATTTTCCTGTGTGGCATATATATATTATAAATTAATACCTATGAAGAGCTGGCCGACCATTTTCCCCAGCCCAAACTCACCAACCAACTACCAACTAATTATAACTGTTTTACTAGCAGTTCGCGCGGGAAACTCCTGCAGGATCTCCGTTCTCCTTTCGCTTCGCTTGTTTCATTTACACTCGCTGCCTGAATTACTTTATTAGTCTAATTAAATGCGCCACTTGTACGCAAAATGGCACGAGGCTGCTTAAACGCCGAGCAAACAATTAATGAAATTAGCAAAAGTGTTTTTTCTGGGCTGGGAAAATTCCTTGCTTTAATTTAATTAATTAATTGCTTCGCGTAGGGTTCGATAAAGGGAACCTAATAATCCGGGACCAGCTGCATCTGCATCTGCTGATTTAACATGACACATGGCGAGAACTAACAGAAACACCTGCGAATCCGCATCCGCATCCACAAAGTACCGCCACACCCGATGCGACGACATCGGCGATTATGGTTCTGAAACGGAAACAGGAAACGGGTAGCGGGAACCGCTGAATTCGCGACCCACATGCTGCGGCCCAGAAAGATATATATAGCCCCGGGATTATGTCTGCACTGTGGAATCGCAAAGTGTCACGATGCCACATACACTGCAGAACCGCTGGCTAAACGTAAGCCAGAAACGAAACTCACTATCGCACACACAAGTAATTCCCTTTATTCTTCCCTGGCAGCCGTAAGTTTTTAAATATTTACACATATGCGAAAGTCCCCTCTGTGTATCTGTATGTGGTATTTGCAAGAAAGCCAGTGTGGAAAAATTGGTCACAGGTTGATCGAATACGATTTGCTCTGGCCTTAAATTTTTGGAATCTCTTGGATTTTAAATCAGGACTTACAAATCCTTACTTAAAGTATAAACTTGTGAGCAAAACTTAATTATTTGGATTTTTTCAAGTTACGATTTTAAAATTTTGTGGGGTACGTTAATTATATATCTAATAAAAATGTTCCAGCAGTGATGATATGTTTACAATTTCATTTAAATTTAAGATTTTTATAAATTGAATTCTTTAAGATACTTGGTATAACTATTATTAATAAACAGCAGTGATGACATTATTTATTTATTACTTCATTTTCCACCATATTTCGGACCCAGTTAGGTTCATATAAACCCATCTTTAAATTTTGAAAACAATCTGCAAGTTAAGCTATCAATGTTAACTAATTTTTACGGCTCCTACAGACCGAGTCCTTTTTTCCTATCCTAGTCCAGATTTTCTGAAATCCCCTGAAAACGGGTTCAATTGTTTTTAAAGCCCAGCTAGGTGCCCCCAACTTGTCAGGACCACATCCGATTCCTAGGCCCCCCTGTTCGTTTTAATAATCAAGTCAGGTACCTTCATCAGAACATAAATTCGCACTTATGAGGCGAAAGTAGAAAAGTTTGGTAAGCCCAACACTATCTGCAATCGACAAACACACACTTTCTGGGGCGAAAGGCAAAGAATGGTGCGGCGGCAGTCATGAAATATTTTTGAGAAAACAATTTTGCAGCAAACAGCTCTCTGGCACTGGAAAAACTCGACAATGCTTCCAACTATGTAACTTGGTTAATCCTATTGATTTTGATTTGCATACAAATTAGAATCTGCACAGCCACACTGGAGAATGTGGGCTTGGGATGGGAAAGTTGGGTAGCTGGGGAAGTCAAGGGCTCTCCAGGCAGTTGGTTAGCAATCTGCCAAAGGATTTCAAACTAAAAACTCTGCACAGGCTGGCTGGCTGGTGGGCTGGTTGGAGGTGGCAAAAAAAGTGTTTAACATGTGTATAACCATATCCAAGCTAAGCTTCTTATGCCCCGGCATTAAATTTCAATTTAAGCTGGACTCTTGAAGGGATCGGGGGAACTGGGAACTGGGGGAACTCCTCCATATCCTGACAGAGGATGGGGGATTTTGCCATGGTGCTTGGAAAGCGACGAAGTGCGAATGCTTTGTAAAACAATTAGCATCTTGCGTAATTGTTACCAGAGCAGGGCAAAAGCTAAAGCGGAGTATGGGGATTCATGTGGCATAGGGTTCTGAAACATTTTAATGGAACATAAACTGAGCTTATGAAGGTGGTAGCCCTCCTCTGGGGTATTTGCTTTTACTTTTGTTTGTGCCACCCCTCAATATTCAGTGTTGTTTTAGCTTTGGGATATTTCTTCTTCTGAGAATTTGACTTTTTTCAACAAATGTAATTACTGAATATGTATTTTTAATATATATGTAGGTAGTTAATATATATTTTTAATAAACTAAAATGTAATCTATTTTAATAAATATTGTTGTTTGCCTCTTGTCGATTTAATAAACAGTCAACAAGTGGTTGTTTATTTCAATCTAATAAATTAAATTAAAATTTTTATATATTTTAAAGACGCCTTCTTAAATTTAATGTAAATTACTTCAAATAGCCTGAGCGGATTTTGAAGTTACTACTTAAAATCATTGCCATGGCTGACAATATTTGAGCGTGGGTGCGAACCAGAAATGGGAAAAAGAAATATAATGCAGTGCAAATACTTTTTAAGACCCCGTGTTTCGCGCGAGTATTTTAATATCCTTTAATATTTCATTACGGCCCGACATCTGCATGAGCAAACAGCATATGGCATGTACGGTGGGCATATGGAGGGCTGCCTGGGACTCTGCGGCAAGGAATTTCAATTAAGATTAATTCGCGCATGCATAGCCGGTCTGAGTCTTCGTCTGGGTCTGGGGCACCTTGAGATGGGCGACGCAGGATGGGGCTCCTGACGAAATGCCAGGTGAAATCGGGGGTGCCAGCCCGCGTTTTTGGCACCTCCCGTGGCAGTCGCGGTTTCTTTTCCCACTCGGTTGCACTTTGGGCCACGCCTGAGCGCCGATGCGTTATGAAGAACGGCTGAAATGGGCGCTGGGAGTAGGAAATAAGGAGTAGGGAGGGTTAAAAAGCTTGAGCGGCACCAAATTGTGCCACTTAACGGGTAGCAGCAAAAGCCAAAAGTAAAAAAGTATACAAAGAATGGGGGGAAAATAAAAAATATCAAGCCAAGCCGCAGCAGCACGGCAAAGAACAACAGCAACAAATTAAAATAAACTTTAATCAGGGTGGGCAAACAAGGAGGAAAAAAGTGAGTGCCAAAGTAAATGCCGGCAGCGCACTAAGTGCTCCGTTTCATCATCATCATCGTGATGATGTCCTGGCTGGATCCTGGTTCAGGATGATGGTTCCTCCTCAGTTGCAAGCCCAAGTTGTCATCGCTAACTGCTACTGGCTGCATCACCATTGATAACTGGAGTGCTCGACGGGCAGTAAATATTTTTATTCAAGTTAATAACGTTGCTCTAGTTGGCAACTTTGGTTTGCCGTTCGCTATTTCCTTTCTGTGTTTTTGCTTATGCAGTAGAAGCCGGAGCATCCAGAGCCTGTTTACGGGCCAAGTCCTTTACGCCGGCGTCTATTTACCAGCACTGCAGTTGTTTACTGAGGTTTCCATCATCCGTTCCCTATCTGCGCTCCTCTGTTTGTTCATTAGCCGCCCTGGTCCAAAAGCAACAGCAACGGCAACAGCAGCATCTGCAACACCAGCAACATCTACAACAGCAGTTGAAAGGACCGGCGGATACATTTTTACCCGTCGCTTGTTTTATGCGGTTTCAAATAAATTGCCAGCGAGCATCATTTCCGCTTCCCTTGCCGCCAAAAACACCCGCCCAACCCCATGATTAAGCAGCCACATTTTTGCTCACTCATCAGAGCGCTCTATGAGCACTCACAAAAATATACCCCTAGTTCATTAAAATCAGACTAAAAACTGGTACGAAATACAAAGAATATTTTATTACAAGGTGCATTCAATATTGTGAATAGAGTTCATTAAGGCAAAACTTTTATGGAAATAAAATCCCATCTTCACGAAGTTGCTAAATATATTATTTCCACAGGAAATTAAAGAATCTAATAATTAATAATAAATACGGAGCCTAATAAAAATAGTTTTCAATTTTAATATACAAAGTTAGTCTTGACGCCTGTAAAAGTTTATACACTGCTACAATAGACTATTTGATTTTAAGTATATATAAGGTATCATCAAAATTCCTTCAAAAATAAATTTAATTTTTTAGAAAATATCTTAAGGTTTATTATTAAAAAATTAAAGTCCCAAAATGGTTCCTAAAAATGTTGGCAATAAATTTTAAATTTTAAAAATTCTGAAATGAGTATAATAGGCAATAAAGTTTACAAAATCCTCAAAACACCCATGAAAGTATTTTAAAATAAATTAAATAAAAGTTTGTAATATATCAATAATACTTTTCTCAATGTAATGATAACTATTTATTATTTTTAAATAAATCAAACTTTTTTTGCAGTGTGCAGTTGCTCTTTGGTGTGTCGGACATCCTGGGCACCTCACATTCTTGCACCGCATTCCTGCAGGATACAGCTCAGCCCTTCACTTTTGAACAGTAGTTACTATTTATGGGCAACACTTTGCCGGCTTTAAGGGTAACGACTGCGACTCAAGCCGGGACTGGAAAGGCAATTAAATGATTATTTGTGCTTTTACTTCTTGTCCGTGATTTAATGACGTTGTGGAAATATGTTTGCTGTCTGCCGTGAATCCACGGGCGCGATGTAATGAACAAAAAACAATTAGGCAGAGTTTCCTGGTCTAGAACCGCAATTAATATTCATTTGAATGGCTTTTTATGTGTTCTCCTTGAATGGCCCACCTTCATATATCATAATTAGCCGAGGGTCAGCGGTTCAGAGGGTTCAGCATATGGCGGGCTGCTAATAAAAAAATAAGTCTGCAAAAAGGAAACAAATTTGCATACAATTTGAGGCTACCTTTTTTTTCTTCTCTCCCTAACAATGTTCCTTATCAAACCTTTCTTTGCATAAATTTCCACTTTTTTTGTGATTTGGGTTGGAAGACCCAGAGTCCTTGGCTTGATTAATGTCTGGACAGGATTGGCTGAGTGCCCAACCAGGCATAAAGTGCTGACTTCGAGTGCAGTTCGTTGTCGGGCTTATTGACACATTCTTGTAATGACAATTATTTAATTGAAAACGCACACACAGATAGAGACAGAAAATTAGTTTGACAAACTTTGAGATTTGATGATGCGACTGAATGAAAACTTGAGATGACTTGTCGACTACAAAAGGGCAAGGAGGTCGCATTTTCAATTTGGGCAAGTGAAATTTGCACACTCAGGGGGAGACATTGATAAGGTTATTGTCGCCCCTTGGATGGAATAATACAGGTAGCCAAGCCAGAGTAAATAAACGCACACAGACACACGTCGAGCAAACAAAGCCAAAGTAATTTGCACTTGTCCTCAACGAATCGGGGATCCCCCCATCGTCCTTTGGACCCTAAAAGCCTCCTTGTGTGTGCGTAATTTTCAGGTGTTTCCTGCGCACCTCTGCCGCCTTCTGCTTTGCATAATTATTATTATGATTGCTTAAGTTTTGGTAATTTGGTCATGCACAAATGCAATTTCGTTGAAACTCGAGACGCAATTTGCGCCATTAGTTCTCATGCGGCACAGACAACCACATCTGACTTCAATCAATTTGCATCGCAAATAAGTGATTTTATAACTAATGAGAAAATGCCGAGCGACGTTTAACAGCAGGTGCATATCGGCATATCAGCATATTTCCTCAAATGCATGCTGTGCTCAGTGCGGATAATGTCTCAAATATCATTAATTTTATTCTAAGATAAATACAAACAGTTTTGCAATTTAATCAAACATCTCAGATTATTTGGCCAATTTAGGCAGATTTATTTGTATTTATACAGTTGCTAAGTATTTCCTCCAGCTTAAATCGTTGTATTTACGTATTATTAAATATTAGTTGCCAAACAGTGGAGGCAATCATGAACTAAATAACTTGTGATCAAATTAACAGAATGATTTTATAAGCATTTTTAAAATTTATATGTTTCGAAGATTGATTATTAAAATGGGAAATAATAAAATACAAAGTATTTTTTAAAAACTCTATAAATAAAAACTCTGTTATACATTTTTCTACTTATGTAGGGCATACAAATAAATCTCAGATTTAAATTGGTTGCCAAAGCTAGTTGATTTATTTATACTTTCAAGCTGTATCCCTAAGCTTTAATCTTTTTATTTCTATTTAAATATGGGTGGCTAAACTGTTCTCTTGTTCGCTGAAAAACCTCTCGATATGAAGAGGAAAGTGGGAGAGGACTTGGCTGTCCTGCCAAAATCCTTGGACGGCAGATACCCGCGGGGTGGACCAAAAACAGAACCAAAACCAAGACCCACCTGCTGGGCGCCATATCCTAATGGCCGCAATGTGCGCGACCATTAGTGAAACATATGGCCAACCGTTGCGAGACGGACCTTCTCCTTTTGGGCCAAAAACTTTTTCGCTTGCCTAAACGTAACTTAATTTTTTGGCTTTTCCAGCGACAGGGCAAGGGCTGCCACTGCGACTGCGGGTCAAAACCCAGCTTGTTACCTGACTCGATGCGGCTCTATGGGGTAATTGGTCCCCGGAGTGCTGTAGCTACTTAGAGACATTGTGTGGTCCTGGCCCTGCTCCTAGCCTGCCATCTAGGCATATTTATGGCACAGGAGTGGCGATAAAAAACGCTAACCGTTTCGGCTTAGAGCGATTTTTGTGCCGCCTTCGGAATTAGCAACTGCACTAAATTCTCCCCTGGAAATTACAAGCTAAAGTTTTGTGTAATCGGGGGCCACAAATAAATGGCCACCTTAAAGTTTCCCCCTCATAGCACTTAAAGAGGCAAACCTAAGATTTCCACTCAAGTGAAACTCCATGATCGCTCAGGTGTGGCTATGTGTGGGCCAACTCAATTTAACGCCCAGAAGGCAGCAAAGTAGCAGCACAAATAAAGACACACAGCATTCCAGGGATTGCTAGCTCATAAATACTTAAGTAAGCGAAATGAAAGGCAAAACCCAAGACAGCCAAACCGAACTGAAGCGAACCCAACCCGGAACCCCGCCCGGAAAAAGGACACGGGCAGGAAATGGCACCGAGAAGCCCAAAGGTGTCCTCCGGGTTAACAAAAGGTTCAAGCGAATTTTATGCGTTTGTCAATAAAAACAGGAATACACACACACAGTACCTACACACACATCAGAGTTCCCGGGAAGGTGACCCAAAAATGGGTAACCAAACCGGGCTAAGTGTAGGCATATTGACCTTCGTCACTGGCAGGCCAAGCTCCTCAGCTTTTGGCCATTTCCCAGCGGGCAGCAGCCACAAGTCGAGAGCAAATAATGCGGAGTCCGGGCTGGAATGGCTATTTACCCGGGTTTCGGGTCCCCGGATCCCCAGTTCCCCGGCAACGTGTGATGGAGATAGAGACCGTGATTTCGCGGGCCCTTCACGTGCGACGATTGCTTTGCAATTAGCGCCATTTCAGCAGTTTCCTCACTCGTCGTTAATTACCCAACGCTTCTGCATTTGAAGGCTGTCCGCCGCTGGACCACGCCCATCGACGACAGTTTTGTGACCCATTTCAGTCCCCTGTTCTCCGGATCACGGCTCAGAGCTCGCGCCTAATGGCTAAAAAGGCCCTCATAAATTTGGCACATGCCGAACAACGGGGCGCATACGTAACGTCTAATCGTATGTAAGAAAGCAGGCTCCAATTAGTCGTGTCGCTTTCAAGTGCCCTCCACACTCATCCTTGTCCTCGTTTTTGCAGAGTGAGTGTGTATTCAGAAAAACGGAGCGTGTAAAAGGGATTTCATTTTAAAATTTCCCATATAATACTATTCTTCAATTTAGCATATAATATTTAATATGTCATGAACTTTTTTTTCTTGAAATTTTGTTTGTTAAAGTGGCTTGTTCTTTCATTTAAAATAAGTCGGATTTAATTTTCTAAAAAAACATTTTGAGATTTTAGTGTTAAGTTATTTAATTCAGAAAACAATTTAAAATGTAAACATAATTTATTGATTTTATGCTAAATAAATTACCACTTTGGTTTTTAAAGTATTTCTAAATGGTGTCTCAAAGTATGCAAAGAAATAATAATGTTAGCTTACGAAAACACGCTTTTTGTTGCATACTTTTAGACACCTTTATGGTTGATTTAAAACGTGTGATTTATGAGGCCCCCTCGATATTTTAGTGAAAAATTTAAATTCATTTTGGTTACAATTTTCTCCCAGTGTCCTTGTGATTGTGCGGAGAGTTCTCTGCCTAACGAGCTGAGATGTGGGTGGAACCCCAACAATGGCTCCAAATGCGGCTGCACAATGGCCCTGTGAAATGGCCGCGGGCTCTGCCACTTGGCAAGTGTCAACACGTGGGGCGAAAATAGAATGGCAGCTTAAAAAACGAAACAAAAACCAGAATGTGAATTTCTGCGACATTTTGAAACGGAGAACAAACGCAAATTATGGAAAACAAAAGGAAATCCCACATAAACATTTGTTGACACAAAATGCAAACAGAAATAATGCCGAGCCCTTGAGCGATAAATACGCAAATCCCAAACGCCGCGGGATATTTCAGAATATTAAGTTTCGGCAAAATGTGCGTGTGGGCAAGCCAGCTTAGCTTTCAACAACTGCGAAACTAATTCGGCATTTAATATTTTATGTACTGGTACCCAAAGACACGCAAAGGCCGCTGAATTATGTGAGTTATGCGCCACACACATTCCTTGGCCCTAATGTTTTAATTGGCCCGAAATGGAGAAGTTGGCTTATGGCAGAGGCGTTGACTTGGGCCGCTATTTACGACAACTAAAGTCTGTCATGCCATAACTACTATGCCAAACGCCAGGTAATGACTTCATTTCGCCACTCCCCGTAGAAAAGGGAACCGGGAACCATCTGGACTTCCAGCCAGAGAGAAATTGCATTGCGCAATGCACTCCCCGAATGGCATTCAACAAAAGTGTGAATTATAAACACGCAGACCTCGCCGCGGGGCAGCAGCTCCTAATAAGCAGGCAGCATTCAGCGGTCAGTGGGTGGAAAAAAACACGATAATAATCGCAAAAACGAGCAAAAAAATATGCTAAAAAATTGTTCAATTAATATGAGCTGCCTTTGAGGGAAAAACATGGTAAAAAACGAGCAGAAAAAAAGGGACCAACAGCATGTAAAACGTTACTAACGCGCATAATTTTCACACAAACAAACTAACCCACACACACACAGGCACACATTGTTAATGCCATGTAATTAAGCGCATGCTAAAAAGTATGCAACAATATTGTCCCGGCTGTCAGGGGCGTCGTCGAAGGGGCACTTAATGGCATTATATAGGGCATTACATCCTTTTAGAACTCATGGGTTCCTCCACCACTGACTGCAGTAAGTCCACCGACCACCAACCGCCGACCAATCAATAATCGTGCTGCGAGGCGTGGCACGTTACTTTAATTGGAGCCATGTCAAAAACAGCCAGGCAGAGTGTGGAAAAAATCAAATTTATTTTGAAGCCAAGCGTACAAGTGCTGTTGGCGCATGTGCCAGATCAATCAATCCACTTCAATATTACGCATTCGTCGGATGTCGGTAACTGCCCGTGCCACAAGAAGGTAGTCTCAGGGATCTGAGCCAAATTATTTACAGGGGGAAAAAGGTACGATCTGAAATTTAACAAAATTTAATAAAGAAGAATGAAAACATCCCTAATCAATGTCAAACCTTTTAAGAGAATAACACTCGTAAGTACAAATGAGGGACCTAAGATTCCTTTTTAGACTTAACTCAATTTTGTTAAATTTATTGGATAGCTTATAAAGGTATCTAAAAGTATGCAATAATAAATGCTTAATCGAAATGGACGATGGATGCATTTTAATAGTCAACGTTCTTCTTTTTACTGCATACTTTTCGACACCTTTATAAGTTGTTTGAGAAACCTAGTAATTTATATATATATTTTTATTTATGCCACTATATAATACATTTGTATTATCTTAGAAATTTCTTTACTTTTAACTTTGAAGAGAAGGTTTTTTAATGATTTCTAAACACTTTTCTTTGCGTGTAGTAACTCATATGTGTGTTTATGAACTTGTCCAGTTCTCGGCGGTGGCGGTCCATTGTTTTCTGTCATTCTGTGGTAATTTATGCAAATATGCCCAGGGCTTCATATCAAGCTGGATACGTATACATAGTAATAGTACAGTCAAGCATACTGGGCAAACCCACGCACGCACACACACACACGCCACGAAGATGTAAACTATTTAGCAAATATTTGCATAAACACGGCTCTGTGTGTGTGTGTGGGTGTACTTTGGCATAATGAAAGGCACAGTAAATATTAGCACACTAACAAAAGTGAGCCGCTGATGGCGGGAAAGAGTTGAGTTATTCTGCAATCACAATAAACATTGTGAAAAAATGTATATAATTTTGATGGCCTCGTGTGAGTGTGCGGTTGCACGTACCGCCATCTGTATTCTTTATAAGGCTCATGCTCATGCCCATGTCAAGTCCAATAAATTTAATAACGCATGCTAAAACCGTAAACAGACGCGCACACGCCAAAAGAAAAATAAGAGCGGAAAAGCTGGGTGGCGGGAAAATGGTTAAAGTACAAGTTAAATAGGGTGCAGCATGCGATGAGCGGGATGAGGGGAAGGGCGCGGCGACGGCGCTGGCAAAACATAAACATTTTCCATTCAACTTAAAATTGTTTACAAAATAATGTGAAAATGGCTGCCAAGCATGTGTTGCCTGTCGTTCCCCCCGGTTTTCCACCCCCTTTGTGAGTGCGTATGTGTGTTTATGTCAAAACGGCGATAAATGTTGCTAAACAGGAGCTGGAATATCAAAAACAGCAGCGGTGTTTGTGTGCAAGGGAATCCGTGCCAAAGCTTTGGATGCTGGTCCTGCACTTGCAGAAAATTCACAACAGAACTTCAAAATATTATGTATATTAGCCAACAATTTATAAAATGAATAATATGAGAAGTGGTTGTGCCACAGAAATTTTTTAGACTGCCTGGAAGTATGCAGTGAAAAATGTAACAACACATACGACATTGAAAATATTTTGTTGCATACTTTTGAACACATTTATAGCTTGCAAAAAATCTAAAAAAATATGGGTAGTAAGACCCAACAATTTGTAAAAGGAATAATGTCAGAAGTGGTTGTGCCCCAGAAATCTTTATTAAGGTGCCTGATAGTATGCAATGAAAAATGTAAAAAAATTGATTGAATTAAAAATATTTTGTTGCATACTTTTAAACACATTTATAAAAGAATTGAAATTTCAATTGATTTATGTGGTATATTTATCAATCAACTAACTTTTTGAAACATATTTGGAAAATGTGAATATTTTATCTTTATTCATATACTATTTTCTACATTCATTAATGACAAGTTTGTAAAATCTAAGTACTATCTTTTTCCCAGTGTTACTTCTAGCTGCAGCCATTGCCCGCTGTCGGCTTCCGCCATAAGTTCAATGCTTTTTAAATACCGAAAAAAACAATCATTGGCAGAGCAGCCCCTGCATTATGCCACGTTACGCATACGCCACGTTGCCTGCTGCACAAAATGTAAGCCGTGGAACACGAAAATAGAACGGGTCGCCATATCGCGTGGCGCTGGGGAGTTTTATGGCCTGTTAAAGGCAACATTTTTATACATTTCACGCGCTCACATAAATAACGATTATGCTGCATAGCCAGCGGAGCCGAAGGTTTATGACTTTTCCCCTAAGAAGCAGATTGGCTGGCCCTCGACTTGCCTAAATGGCTTCATTTTGCGGGGAAAAATGTCAATTGACAGCTGCTGAAAATAGACGAGTCTAATTTATGTGCCCGAATTCGCGAACGGGAAAAGCGGAATGAAAATTGCTAAGGAAAAGGAAAAGTTTCACATGTGTGTGCTAGAAGCTGTGCTCCATTTTGCGCAAAGTTTCCGGTAAATTAAGCCAAAGTGTTGTGGTCCACAGCCAAGTCAGCAGCAAAGTTTGGCTCGAATTGCTACCAAAATTCGAAGACAAAACAGACTCTCTAGCTTGGGTTCTGGTTCAGCTTTTGCTTGGTGCCTCAAATTGTCGCTGGCAGCTGTGGTCGTGTTGCAAAATTGGCAGCCAGGCTTCGTCAGCGGAAATGCAGACACGCACTCGAGAAGGTCGGTGCTGCAAATGTGTTGTCGTTCCTGCTGCAATCAACACCCCGAGTGCCACCCACACATACTTCGCATGCACCCCCCCCTGAGTAAAACCTCAAAGTTGCAATATAGTGAAAAGTCAATTGCATTTTGATGTCGACAGCAGGAGGAGAAGAAGCTCAGGCAGAAGCCACAATGCATTTGCAGGGCAAGTTGTGCCGTATAATGAAACAATATTCAATTATTTATCAAAATAATGGTTTCAAGCTGAGAGAGGGCCCTGGCTGGCAATCAGGACCGGAGGTGGCAAACACTCTAACCAAATTAAGCCTTTGAAGTGTCCTGCCAACCACATCATACTACACATTATTATACAACTAAAACATAATCGAAATGCAAATAAGCGTGAAATAATGCATATAACATTTGTGTCTAATTTCCCGCTCATGCATACGGCCAAAACTCTATGGCACCATATCAAATCAGGCATTTTCCGGCTATATTAGAGGACAAATGTTTATAATTAGCATCGATTAAGGTGTCAATAATTCGTTTTATGAAATATTCCAAATTGCACAGCAGGTGAGCGTCAAATTAGTTAGTTATGTATGTGTTTTCCAGATGAATGCCTTGCAAATTGAAATTTAATTACATCAAATCAATTTCGAAATGGAAATTAGCAGTTTCAGTTGCCTGTGGTGGCACTAATGAATCAGGCAATTGAGTTTCATCGAAATTAAGTAGCCATAAATTTGGGCAGCCCCGTTTAAAACTTAAATAGCAGTTCCATTTCGCATTGCAGTCAAGTGAATTAACTGCAGAAAGTACTCGAGCAGGTGTCGTGTCAACACCTTGTCAAACTTTCCCTTCGAGTGTGCCAATTTGCTAGCAGGTGGCGAAAAGAACTTGGCCAACTTACTTCTATTTCAATGCATGTCAACTGGGGGTGTCAGTTGCCCCTTTTTGGCCACGATGCGCATAAATGAAAAACGTGCTATGTGCTATGGAGTTAACTGTTTCACTTTACCTTTATACCATTTTTTCCCTTTTTGTTGAGCCAACTTCTCTGTGCAAATCATGATTGACATGCGAATTGCCAGGGAAAATAAGAAAACTCAGTGTTCTGACTGTGCAACTAACTGTGTTTGCATTTCGAGTCCTCTTTTCTCCACTCTCTCATTACTTTCCAAAACGAGAACTAAGTTGACTTTAATTAACCAAACAGCCAAGTGAATAAAGTTGATAAAAGTTTCCTTAATTGATTTTGCCAAGCAACCGTCGTCATTATTTCATAAACACATTTTAAAACACAATTTATCAGAGACAAGAGTTGGTATCATTAAGCATTGTAAGTTAGTTTCCAGAACTGATACAAGTAATTTGAGTTGGCCATTCATAACGAGATTCCCACTACTTTGCCCAGAATTCAATTAAGAACTTTTCGTGTCTGACGCAGGCGGCCAACGCAACTACTCAACTTCCAGCTTGTTCGTCATTCTGTTGCTATTGGCCAGAAACCTCTTGTCGGCCTTCTATTCATAACGTAACTTTCTTCAAGACTTTCCTGGTCGAAATTGGTGGCCCCTCAAATTTACACTACACTGAAGACTTTCTTTGTTAAGTCATGATGCATCTTATGATCTTAGAATTTTTAAAATTAATATTAGTGTCTGGATTTTTTTAAAGGTCCTATGAAATTTGACTTACTGACTAGATTTATTTTAAAAGTAGATGAAAATGCTCTAAGCCTTGACAACATTTTTAAAAATTTACTTATTAAATCAAGATATTCTTGCTATGACTTCTAAAAATATAGCCAGTTGGTTTGTTAAAATTAAAGATAGTGTTTCCAGTACTATATTGCTTCATTAAAATAATATAAAGAACAATATTATTAATTTTATTTTGATTAACAAGACTTTATTTATAATTAAATATTTATTAGATATTTTCATTTCTTGTATTTCTCTATTGTAATTTCGTAATATTTAATCTGATTTCAAGTTTAATTTTTTCTGTGTACTCCCTTTGTGCAACAAAATGAATAATTTAGCTAGTTTAAGCCCAAAACTTTTGACAGCGGTCAAGAAATTTCCATTCCAAAATTTATTGGGTAATTTTATGATGACAAATTAATTGTACGCTCTGCGAGTTAACTGAATGCTCGGCTGGGATTGCATTATTAAGTGACTTGGGAATAGAAGTTCATTTATTATGCCAGTTCCATGGAGTGGGATGTGGATGTGGATGGGGATGTACTCCAGTCGTTTGTGTCGCCGGTCGTTATCTCCTGAGTGCTCCTCCCGATTCCGATTGCGATTCCAATAGCGATTCCACTCCACAAGTTCTCGACTTGGCTTGTCATTTTTGCATTCGCACAGCAGTTTGAATTATTGGCAGAATAAAAACGGCGACGGCCAAGTGCGTGACGTTCAGCTGCACTCCGTGTTTTTGATGCTGTGCGTCAGCATTCGAGTGCACCAGGGGTTTTTTGAACCCACTTCGAACTCCCCCATTCCCATCCCCATGCCTTTTCCGGCTGGCTTTTCCGAGCGAATTGCCGTCCATTCAATCAGCATTTCAAGGATTTGAAGTGACAATCATAATGCAGTCGTTGCATTGGGAATTTGCTTTGTATCTGACAGTTGGAGCGACGAAGTGAAACGGTGGTAGTGAAGCTGCGCCCCAAAGTAGGCAACATTTTGAGTGGTAAGAAGGAAGAAGGCCACGTAAGCATTACGTAAGCGGTTGGAGATTTCCGCTCTGTGGCAGGTAATTGACTTACAACACTTGGCACTGTTTAACTGACGTGCTTGACTAAGGGGCCCAGAAGGATAGCCCAAAGCGGGCTGACTTTTGTCTTTAAAGACCTTAAGAGCCTGCTGCACAGAACCGGAACTATGCTAAATGTTGCTCAAGAATTATAAACTACACAAGGAGATATTTTGCACTAATCCACACGAAGCTTTCACCTAGCAATCTCCACTTTCCGCACACGACTAACCCCGGTGGTTCTCTGTTGCTTTTCGCTTCAACAGGCGAAAGTTTATGGCCAAAAGCCGCAACCCACATATACCGCCACCCACAAAACACCGCCCCGCCCCCTAACCTTTGACATGCCGCAAAAGTGACCTGAGAGCAGGAATTGCACGTAGCCAAAACTTGCTCGTACTTGCTCATAGTCGAATTTCAGTTTTCTTTTTGTTCCAACTTGGAGGTTTTTCTCCATATATTTCTTCCTCCCTCTTTGTGCATTTTTGTGCTAAGTTCTCTCTATTATTTGCTCCGACCACATTTTTCTAGTTTTTGCACGTTTCTACTTTATTACCGGCCATTCTGCACTACAACCTACAGCCCCAACCCCCTGGGTTTTCGTCTTTATGGCCTGGCCGACAGAAAAAGTGGCTCCCACTAAACAACAAAAGCCGTCAGACAGACAAACTGCGGTCAAGATGGTCGAGATGGCCAAGATATGGGCCTGCATCTCCCTTAAACCTTCGCTTTGTGCCGGCCAATTTCTAATTTCGAACATTTACAACAATATAATGTAATGTTTGTTTCCCACCGCACGAAATGCCGATACTACATAGATAACTTAACAACTTAATGGCAAGCCGCAAGTAAAGAAACTTTTCAGCAATCCAGAGGGGACGGAGGGGATTCGGATTGAGATTGCCATTTGGGCTTGCTCTGGGCAAACAAAAGGGATATCACAAAAACCAAAAAGTGAACGACAACACTCCTGCCGAACATAAATCAATTGGCAGCCAGCACTCCAAAAAAAGGGACTTAACTCACAAGAACTAAAGAATAGGTACTTTAATTCAATAAAATTTATCTTTATTATGTTCAACTTAATTTTTGTAAAGGAAAGTTATTTTTGCTAGTGAACTTACTGGTCCTATGTTAAAAATGGCAACTTAAACATATTTACTTTTTATAAATATATAACCTATAAATGATCCTATAGGGTGACTTTTTAATATAAATACTGCCAGTCAAAAATCAACCAATTGTCAAAAGGCCTCAAATATCCAAATCATTTTTATATATCTACATAAAACATTATAATAATCTCTTATGCAATATAATAATAATATTAACATTTAATAGTTGTATGAGCAATAAGTATTAGGTCCTTTTACATTCTTTTTTTTTCCCGAACCAATATAAAATCTTTAGCTCTAACTTTTTTAATAAAAAAAGTATTGATAAAGTTTTGTTCAAATGCCAACTTCTTTTGTTCAAGTGGCAATCGCATTCCGGCCTTTTTAGGACCGTCTTTGTACCGAGAGTGTAGTACATGCCTCGGCACAACCCAGGCCAGAGAATCAGAGCGATTACTTATGTCAGCACAAAAACACAAAGCAGGACAATGGATCTGGTGCAAGTGGCTCGAAGGATTGGGCTGAGCAGAGCCTGTGGGCGGTGGTGTGCCATTAGCAGCAGCCTCCCAGCCACCCAAGAGGTCAACAAAAGGGGGCACGACTGCTTTCTCCTTTCTCCTCGAGAATCTAGAGCCCGCACCTGCAACTGCATCTGCAGCCGCACTCAGTCAAACAAAAGCCGGGCGGGATGCAAAAGCATTTCGAGGTAAACATGTTGGCAAAGTGTTACAAGTGTTGCAAATCTCTTTGGCCGCCCTGGCCTGCGGTTGGCCTTAAAAGCCGATGGCCCAAGTGTAAGTCCTTGGCTTAGACGGGGCGATCGGAAAAGTAGTTTGCCTGACACACTGTCGGGGATTATAAACAGTTTGACTTTTGGCCGACCCTCTCATCCCTCTAAGCCCCTTCGAAATGAGCAAATCACAACAATGTTGCTGGGTCAAACGGGATACCCAGGGCCATTGCATATTTATAGTGAGTATAACTTTCTGGTGTCGTGATTTATGAACGTTTCAACTTTTCCACCTTATCAGCAAAAGTTTCAGACAACCCCGAGAACGCAGTCTGGCCATATGGCATATGGCTGCGTAGGTGAGGACTTTTAATATGCACACAGACCCGCGGAACCCCCAGAACCCCCAGAACCCATGAAAACCCCCAGAAACTCCAGACCCCCTCGTCATCGTCCTGGAAAAGCCAAGGGCAAACTGCGGGCTGGCGGCGTCTAAACTTTGGCGCACAACAAAATTTCGCAAAGCATTTTATCACGTTACGCTTTCAACTGGCTATAAAAATGCATTCACATTCTGCTTGGCTGGGTCTGACATGCGCCATTTTGCCGCCACCCCGTGGAAAATCGCAACCCAGGCCCCCTGGAAAAAAATACGCCCCAAATACCATACCATTCCATAGCGATCCTAAAGCGACGAGGGGTCTATAAAAATTATGCCCCTAAATCGCGCAACGTTGATGTTGATAGTGTTGTAGACGAGTTGATTGGGGCCGTATTTACCCTACTCAACTGCTGACAGGGCCACGCTAAGTAAACCTTTTTGATTTTACTACGAAAATCGATTGCAAAATTTATAGGGAAGCCATTTTTGGTATTTGCTTTATGGTGACTGTTTTATCGTGTTTACGGGAATTAAGCGGGCTTATTATTTGTGACGTAGAGGGATTTTAAAAAACTTATAGACTTCGTTTTTCCGAGATATAAAAGAGCAGAATCTGTTATCACTAGTTTTAGTTAATTAAAAATATTACTATAAAATGTTCTAATTAATACAAAGAAATAATAAATGGTATTTTTTTTGTTGCTTTAATTGACCATAAGACTTTGCTTTTTAAAGATTTTAAATAAATAAAATTTGTTTCTTAGATAAATATGAAATATGTAAAACCTGACTTTCTTCTTTTCAGTTAATAAAATCTTTCATAAAAATGCAACAAAGACGCATTTTGTGTTGCCTTAATTGACCATAATTTGAATAATAAATTTACTTTGTGCAATCTTTCCCCCATATTGCGTTCAATCAGTATGCATATGAAATAATTCACAGTTGAGTAGCCGTATCCAGGTAGAACAAATCATATTTAATTAAAAAATGCCACCGTTCATTGTTAATTGAACTCACTTAACAGGGGGTCCGCACCGGTCAATAAACGAGAGACTTCAGCGTCCATTCCTGGATTTAATTGATTTAAAACTCTGATCTGCAGCAGACACGTCCATTGGCCATAAAAGTGAAAGCGCAAACACAATTATGTATAAATATTGAACAACAATAAATAAAATATCAAATTAACACCGAAACACAGAGGAGAATGCTGAAAAGAGGGGAGTGACAGGTGCAGGGCAGTTTGAATGGCTGCAGCAGGCTAACCTGGCCGCAAATTGTTGTTAAACAAATGTTTTCGGGTGCAAAAACGACGGCAGAAGCCAAATAAATTGCAATATTCATGACAATTGTAAACACATTCACACACATTTAAATGCAAATAGGAATACAATGTGAAAGTTTGCATTTCCTTTGTGTGCATACAAATTATATTTTGTCAATTGAAAGCTACGAGTGCAAGAATATGTGTGTGCGTGCGTGTGCATACGATATTTAATTTCTGCTCTTTCGTAATTTTCCCAGTTTCCCATTACATTCAATTATGCGATAATTAAATATTCAGGCCCTCAGGTCGGATATTTCAATATTTTAAAATAATTTCCAGCCAAGCAGCCCGAAATCGCTTGTTATTAGTTTGCCGTTTGAATTTTTCATTGTGCTCCGCAAAGCACAAGCCTTATTTGTGATTAATAAGCCATTATTTCCATTCGGCCACACTTGTGCTCCATGGAAATAGTCGCACACAAAGCTTTCGAGGGAAATTACCAAGACAACAAATAGTTGTTGACAACACATATTTTAGTGGGCTGTCGCAAACAAGTCAGTCCTTGCCACAGGAATACAGGAACACAGCAATTCCTGCGCTTTATTTACGCCCCATCGAAGCGGGCGACATAAATTGGCCTCTGCAAGGTGCAAATTGCCAACAATAAATTGTAATTAATGATTTATGGAAAGGTTGTCACTTTGGTTACCGCCGCATAGTGACTATTTTAGTGCTCAGTGCAGTAAGGACTTGGAAGTGGGGTAGTAGATATGAAAGCACAAGCCGCAGGGTATTTTCGTTTCGATACCGGGAGTTATGGGTCTGTGAAAGACAAATGTGCTTTGTAAGGCATAAATATTTCAATTAGAGTACGTGATTTTCATGTTTCTTGTGCAGATTGATGTGGGTCGTCCTGGTTGATCATTTTAGATGTCAGTTTAGACAAGGCACTTGGAATTTTACTACAATCTATTTGTTATATTAAATGAAGGTGCTACGGAAATTTGAAGTGACTTAAAATCCATTTTAAAGTCCGGAAGTATGACATTACTTATTCATTGCATACTTCTAGACACCTTGCTAATTTAATTAAATATCTTAGTGATTTGAAATCAACGCCCAAAAGTATGCAACAATATATTTTAAGCCTAAAAGTTGGTCCTCATATATTCATTGCATACTTATAGACACTTTATTAAGTCATTTGTGATTTTTATAGCCCTTCCTTTTTTTAGTTCTTATAAGAACATAAAGTATTTGCAAGAAATCCATATACTTTCTCACTTTCTTCAAGTAAACTAGAAAACTTCCAGGTTTCTATAAAGTAATAACTATAAATTCTACCCCAAATTACGTCTAAAACGTATCGTTCTCCAAGTGAAAACAAGGAAAACTTTCTCAGCTTCATGGTTTTTCTCCGAGTGCGTCCCCAACACAATATCCATTAGCCAGCAGATTAATGTATATCCTTCGACCTCCTGTTCGCAGTTCGCCCCAGTTGCCAGTTAAGGTGTATTATCAGCCAATTTCCCCAGCGCAGCATCCCTGTCCCAATCCCTATCGCCAGAACCTAAGTACTTGGCGCTTATCCTAGCTCCGTTCGCGTAATGTGCTCGTTTCCATGCAGCCAGCTCGCTTTGCCTGGCAACTTTTTGCCCCTGACTCCTTATTGTTTTTCCGCTCTTATCGGGAAAAGCTGTGCAGGAGCCAAATATAAACCCAACCCTATAAGCCAACCGGATAACCCAACCCCCATAACCAACCCGCAGCCGGAGTGTAAATATGTTGGCTTGCAAGCCTTTTGCATTTTAATTAAGGCGCCAGCCATGAGTGTTTGCTTATTTAATTGCACAATCGGAAAAACTTCGACGATGATGGAGGTTTTTTTAATATTTTTTTCTGATATGCCTGGGTGTTTGCCTTAACACGACAAGTTTAAATTATTAACGAGGGGATGGGCTATGGGAGCCAACAAGAAATTCAATTTCGTTAAGGCAAACAAGCCAAAGAAGTACGAATTTTTGGCTGCATCTCTAGAAAGGAGAGATGATGGCAGCAAATTGCAGGCTGCATTTTATATGTCCCGAAATTACAGCCTCCGATGGGAGTGTGTGTGTGTGCGAGTGTGCAAACATAAAAAATATATCAGGAAAAGGAGGAGGGAAATTGGGATGAGGATCCTGGCAGCCCGGCATCCTGGCAGCCCGGCATCCCGGAATCCTGGCAGAAGAAAGACCGACAGTGCTGTCGTTCCCGTTGTCGCTGGCATCACTTTACGTCATTTATCACAATCATGACATGGCAGGATGACAGGCTGCAGGCCAGCAGCTTGAATTGGTCCTGGCGCCGGAAGAGGACAGGATGCGGATGCACTGGCCACGGCCGTTCTGGAAAAGCTCGAGGTTCTGTTCGCGCACATCCATGTACGCACACCTATATATTTTAATATAATTTGAAACTTTTTCGCATCGCCCTGTTTGGCCAGCAATCAGAGAGTCGGGCGAAGATAATTAAGAATGTTTCTCTTTGGCAGTGAATTAAATTCTGGCCTTCCTGAAAATCAAACGTTGCGTATGCGTAATTTATGGCAGCCCAGGAGAGTCTGTACTGCCTGCAGAATCACCGTAACGTTTCTATTCATTTCATATCATTAGTTCATCAGTCTATTCTATTCTAGTAATGATGCCATTAGCATCGCATCTGTCCGGTGAAATGCACAATGAATATGCTATTGATTTCAGCAGGGGGGGAGCATGTTATTTCGGTTAGTTTCCTTGGCAGGATACTATTAATATGCAGATTGATGATGTGCTGACTTTGGCCAGCAAAGGCAATATTTCCTCATAACATTTATGCCATTCCCTGGCCCATTCCCATGGCTCTAACGAACTGCAACCGAACCGAAAGAGCTCCCAGGACATGCGGGAGCTTAAAATAAAACCGAAGAGCCAGGGCACCGCACAAATAAAAAACCAAGCTAATGGATATGCAAACAACTGGCAAAAGGGACCGGACAGGACGCACAGTGCCTGCAAATAGCAACGAACCGTAATGCATCTAAATAAACATAAAAACACAGAAACAAACGAAACGAAATACACAGGGCCCAAAAACCTACGGAAATGCGAAGGGGATTTTGTAGTGGGTTTTTTTTTTTGTCAGGGGTTTGGTATTCGGGGTCTCGGTGCTTCGTTGTCTTTGTGTTTTATGCATATGCGCAATTTTTAATATTTATATTTCATTCTATTCCGAAATTGCAACATTCGTACCGGGGCAGTAACAACAATAACCGAAATAACAATGGCAGAGGAGCAGGCTTTATAATTGCTGGTTATACAACCACAAATGTTGTTGCCACATTTGCTGACTGAGTGTTTGCTGCCCTGGCCTGGCCTGTTCGTACATGACACCAATTTATATTACTGTAGTCGGCAGTCGGTAGTCGGTTGTCTGTAGCATAGTGACCCCGAAAACCCCACCCAACTATGGGTATTAATAACCGACGAATGCTGTTGAAAGTTCCCCTGTGGCAGGGGCATTACCATTTGTTGTTAGCCCCCGTGTTGCATTTATTTCAATTTATTGTACCCATTTGTGTCATATTTACAAGGGTGTGCTATACCACACTAAGTCCCAAGGAGCAGGATGCTTTATTGAAGTCCAAATTACACGAATTGCAGGCCACAACTGCAGTCAAAAGGGCCCGAAAAATTCAGTTAGCCTGACAGTTTAATGAAAAAACTTTTGCCATTACTTAGAGTGTCCTAAATGCAAATGATGACGACTTGCATATTAATTTGGATTTTATCTGCCCACGGCCACTGACCATAAATCTTCATTTAAGCTGGCCAAGAAGGAGAAAATTTTCAGTTTGTTAAGAAATTTACTTGTTGCCTTGCTTAAAGTCTAGGCTACGCAGTCATCACCATTTTATTCAGATGCTTTTCTCCTCTGAGTGAGAAACTCCTTTTGCATTATGCAAATTTTTCAGTTCCACCTGCTGGCTTTGCCAATTTGCCGCCCTGTTGCAGGATATTTTGATTCTGATTTTCACACACAATCGATGTGGAGCCTCTCCTTAAATCGGAACTTAATTAAAGTTGCAGGTTCGAGAAGGCAGTTCCTGCAGGCTCAGCTCAGCAACATTGGAGATATATGGGCACCGTTGTCCTTTTCCGCCCAGCCGAGCACTCCTTTGTACAATTTCAGTCATTAAATGCTGCCTGCCAGCCCTTGGACCTCAAGTGTTGCCCCAGCTTACACGCCCCCATGTTGTCTATACAAATTTCGAGTCCCAGCCCAGCCCCCCCTTGAAAGAAATCACCCGCACCCATGCCCCTGTGCGATGGCTTTGCAGAGCTTTTTAATTTTAATGAGATCTCACTGGCTGACTACGTGCCTGAGTTGGTTGTAGGATGTTGGATGTTGGATGTTGGTGTTGCCCGGCCAGCAGCTGCCACGCCCTGCCACTAATTGAGGCGGGAAAAAATATTTTGCGCTAACTTGGCCCAGGGCCTCGCCAAACGCCCACCTCCTCCAGTTTCTAATTACAAAAATATGCATATTTAAGGCGTTTGCCAAAGATTGAAAGTGAAGGGACAATGAAAAGAGTGCTTAACAATGTCTGTCAACTCTCGGTCTAAAATGGTGTTGGCAAGTGTCATTGCTCAGCTAACAAGTCTGTTACTTGGTTGATGGGAGCCTTATGAACTCGCCAAGTTTAGAAATGAGCAATTGTTTTTTTCTTAAATTTGAAATAAGCAAAAACGATTTAAGTTAATATAGTTAATAGTTATAAATCTTTTACGTTCCTTTCATATAAGGCAGGATAATAAACAAAACAAATCAAGGGGAATAGGAAATTCAGCTCATTGGCGTGTGCGCTTTAATAAGAGTGCTTTAAAATTTGAGAAATTTCATATTTTCTCCTGAATTTAATATGTATCAATGAAGGAATTAAATCAGTTAAAGTAGTTTAACCTAAAGGAGTAAAATATTATACAGTTTGGTTAAGAGTAATTCAATACCTTTATTAATGTACATACTCGCATGTTTTAATAGTTTCTTTTATGGCAGGCGGAATATTAAAGATCAAATGAAAACCGATAGGAAATCAAAATCATTGGCATAAGTCAAACAAATAAAAGGTTTTGTTAACTGAACAATTTCCAACATTTTAAAAAAATATAATAAATGCTGAAACTGGTTTATTTGCGAAATAGTTGCATTGAAAGCTTCCGGATATAATTGCTGAAAAAATACAAATATGTTGAATTCATAAAATGTTACATAAAAAGAGGTTGCCCAAACATAATGTTCGACGAAAATGACTTTAAAATTCCCATTTAATCACCGATACTTGAATAGAGCAAGTGGCTGGCGAATTGGTTTCAATCTTTTATACATTTGTAGTACACGATGTCTGAGGAGTTGGCTAATTTGATTCCCCCCCTTGCAGTTGGCCAATACCAAATGGCGACCACGCAGGATGGCAGAATGGTCGGGGGAATGCGGTGGATGTCTGGGCCATAGAATAAACCGCAAAATAGATTGATACATTACGTGTCCTGGTTGAATGGACATCGGGTTAGACCAGGTGTGCAGTGTGTGTTTTTCCACATCCCCACAGCCAATGCATATACCCTCTGATGGAAACTGATTGATTTGTTGCATTCGCTTGCCAATTCGAGTTTCAACAAATTGGGTTTTTGCATTTCAATCAGGCAAAAAGGTCTGGGCCAGCTGTGTGTGCTTGGCTTTGCAATCTGGAATCTGGCCAATGTTGTTTCAATTTAGTCAAATTAATTTTTAAGTTATGTGGCCAAGAGGGGTTACAGTCTAAGATTCTCCGGTTTCTTGGGCTCCTTTGGCTGCATTTTAATTATGTGCGCAGCTTGACCCACAAAGAAAGTACAAATTAGTGGAAAATAAAACGACTGGGGGAATAATAGAAGGGGAAAACACACAAAGCGCTAAAGCGAAATTCATGTCAGCGGAAATGTTTTGCTCCAATGACAATAACAACGGCCAAAAGCGGCCGGAGATGGTGGCCAAGAGGGGAAAAGGGGGAAAGGGGCAGGAGGGTTAGAGGAAATATAGAGGGGGGGGGTTGCCAGTGACAATGGCGTTGCGTTTCCGTTTCCGCTGCTGATGCGCCGGCAGCGGCAAATGGCGCAAATGAAAAACTACTTTTTGCCGGCCAGCTAGCCAGCCAGCATCCTCTTCCAGGATGGGATTTTCCCCAGCTCCTCGTAGCACTTGCCACTTGTTTGTGTTGTTTTTAGCCAGCAGATCTTGTGACAATGGCGCCTGCCAGCAGCGTTGACATTCCGCGCTGACAACAATGCGCTTTTCTAAAAATTCCATTCCACCAAAGGTAGCAAAATGCTGAAAAAGCAGAAACGCGAGAACCTGCTGGAGTGGCAACATCAATGACCCAAGGCGACTGGCTGCCTTTCTCTATAAGGCTTACACTGGATATAAAGGGATGTACAGATGAGCAGCTGGCAGATCCACTTTTCTTTCGGGATTCCCCCTACCATCCTGACGGATTTGCAATTACAGTGTTGATATTGTAATTAGTGATTCATTCATGGTCATGACTGTACGCTATTTTTTGTGCCAACCATGAAGCATGATTTATGGCTGCGCATTCCCCATCAGGAGAAGGAACGAAAGGCTGGCCCAGGATGACACGTGCTTTGGGTCCTGGCATGCTATGTCCTTTTTATGATAGTTCTGGAATGCAGGACGTGCCTGAGCCGCCGCAGCTGCGTTTGCATAAATGGTTCCAGAAGCCACGGAAAAAAAAGACAGCCAGCGAGTGGGATGACAAAAATTCAATTTGGATTTTATGTAGAGCCACCACTTGGTCCGTTTCTGGGAAGAGCGGCTCACAGAAATGCAACGTGGATGTGGAATCATAAACATGGCCAAAGCTGAGCCTCTGCAACTCCGAAACTCAGTTACTCCTACAAGTTATGACGGTTTTTTGCCAAAGAGGCAATTTCAGGCATTAAGTAAGCGTTTTTCTGCACAAGGCCCAAGGGGCAGGCAACCGAAAAAAAAAATTGCCAAGTCAAATTTAAAATACCAGAGCCATATAGATGGATATAAATGCCAGCATATGCAGACTGCAGGGTGCTGGGTGCTGGGGAGAACCCCTTTGGGCACCCACCCCTGGACAACCAAACACAGGATGCGCAACGGCACTGCCAGGATAACGTTCGCAGGAAGCAAAAGCCAGGATATGATAAGCGCTTGACAAAAAGAGCAATGCAGCAAACAGAGCAGGAAGCTCCGTGCCACAGGAATGGGAAAAATCCGGGGGGCCAGAAAGACATAAAGTCGAGTTTTGGGCAAAAGTATTTTTATGACCTCTGCTTGTTAGGCTTTATTGGTGCGCAAAAGCAATTAAAGAAGACATAAGGGCAAAAGAGCAAAAGGGGCAACCCCAAAAATGAAAAAAAGGAGCCTGCGTAGGCACAATTCGAGTACGGAGTGCACACTGTACAGTGAGGCAAAAAGTGATACATGGCCAGGAAAATGATCCCATGACAGCCAGGAAAGCCGGAAACAAAGCAAACGGCTGAACAAAAAGTCCTCTTCATTTTTCCACTTTCTCGAAAACAATTGCTGCACTTTAAGTCGGCTTAATTGTTTAATTTGTTGAAAAATGTTGCTATAAATATTTAAGAAACTGTAAATGAATAAAAAAATACAACAAAAATTGTAATCATATTATAGTATTTGCTAGCTTTTGAAAAAAAAATCCTACAAAATGGTCTTATCAGCAGCTTCTCTTATGTATTTGATTGAAAATATGTAGGCTTAAGCTCTCATACAAACGTATCAATTTCCAGCTTAAATAAAAGTGTATTTAAAATCGAAGAAAATTGGCAATAATCGAATCATGAAAGCATATCTAAAAAGGCCTAGTTTCTTAAGAGAGCTTTCAGTCATCCTTAAAATATAGATACTTATTTCAAATCAAAAAACACTCAAAGTGTTAAAAGCCTACTACTTTAAAATTCACTGAATAATTCAGTTTAAAGGAAACACTGCTTTCATGTATAATTTAATTCCCATAGCACATGCAACTACCTCGATTTTCTGCTTAAACTTTTATTTAAAATGAAAGGAAATCAGCAAAAAGTCTTGTTTCCAAAAGAAATATCCTTCATCCTCAAATAAGACTACTTAATAAAATCAATTTTAAGCCAAAAAACATGGTAAGTGTTAAAAGCCTTCTTTTGGCCTAATTTTAATCAAGTGTAGACCACTTTAAAATTCCCCTCAATTATTCAGCTTTAAGGAAACACTGTTTCCATGTACAATTTAATTCACATAATGCACATACAACTACATCAACTACCTTGATTTTCCGTTTAAATTTTAAGCCAAAAGCGCCGGCAAAAAGCGCTGTAAACTTTTGTTGCCAAAGACAACAAAATAATATCGATTATTAGCACCTACCAGACCAACGCGACTGTCAGCTCCAGCTTTCCAAACCCCCCCTCCTAGCCACCGCCCCTGGAAAGTTTGCACAAAAACGGCAACAGCAGCAAAAGCTGGCAAAACGGAGGATGTGCGGAAAGCCAAAAACGGCAGGCAGCCAACCAGCTAAGCAGTCAGGCAGACAGACAAAAGCAAACAAACAAAGCTCCCTTGGAAACGTAGGTGGGCGGCAATGGGAAAAGGGGGCGTGGCAACAGCGAATTTCGTTAGCCCAATTAAAGCAATTTTGCCGGCTTCACTATCGGTAAACTCGTCGGCAATGGGGGTGGTGGCGGCAAAAAACATAAACCTTTCTTCTTCCAACACACATTTGGCATTTCATTAACAAGTATTTCTGGCAATAGGGCTCATTAGCTATGCCAATCTAGATGGTAAGTAACTGCGATGATGACCATGTCAATTTGGGGGATTAGTGACGCCATGGAAATTGTAAGCGGCTTAAGTTCTGAGCAGGGAGTTTTTCGAAGATAGCGCTTTGAGGTGCAAAAAGATAGCAGCTCCCTTTTTAGATTTATGTCCCGCTTTTTCCACAAAGAGTAACCCAAGTCTTATGCATGTTCGATTGCAGAATTTATTGTTTACACGCAATCAGCTGTGTAATGAAAAACACGTCACACAATCAGCGAGCAATGAAAACGAAGGTAACCAACTAACCAAGTAGAGCCATAAATTTGCGGGGGCTTCGTTATGATTTATGCGACTTCAGGGCAAAAAGACAAATGGCTAAGTAATTGAATTACGAGCCGTTCGTTGCCAGCAAATAAAAGGATGACAATTTCTGCTGACTAAGCCTGGGCACTTATGCAAATTAGCTGCTGCTTGCTGATAAGGAAAACGGCATGCTGGAAAAACAACATTGATGGCAAAATCAATGTGCAATGGGTAGAGTTGAAAGGCTGGAAGGTGGCCAAAAGTCAAGACCCGGCTAACGACAATGACATCGGGAATCGAGAGGGCAAGAAGCGGGCAGCTTCCACCGGAAACGGAAGTGGAAATGGA
This sequence comes from Drosophila subpulchrella, assembly GCF_014743375.2. NCBI lineage: Eukaryota > Metazoa > Arthropoda > Insecta > Diptera > Drosophilidae > Drosophila > Drosophila subpulchrella. The sequence continues at coordinate 16,534,265 of NC_050609.1, forward strand.
AAGTGGAAAGAATGGAGTCATGAGCATTATTTGTGCGGAATTACCTTTAACGAGGTGACTAGCTGGCTGGTCCTGTTGCATTACCATTACCGCAATAAACTGCAACTCAAACCCAGCATCTTGGGCATTCTCGAGAACGCCAAGTTGCCTGCAAAATTGCACTTGACTCGAATGCCAATTACATGGGGCTGCAGATGTCAGCAGGAGGAGGCGGCATGCCAGGATGACTGGATGGTTGGATGGCTGACTCCTTGGGATGTCTGGCTGGTTGGATGGCTGACTGGCATGGCGATAAGGAGCAGGGTGACACAGCAGATGGCCCACGACCGAATGGAATTGCCACAAAGTGGATTAAATATGAATAAAAGATATTTGAGTAAATTGCATTACGCCGGCGTACTCGAGAGTTAGGCTGTATTAACCCACTGCATTAACCCGCCAGAAGAATTGTGTTGACGTTTTTGATTTCTGCACAGTCAAGCTGTGCCAAAGCTTTTGCGGCTTATAACCAGATATACATATATATATATATCTCCTCTATCTCTTTATGACGAAAAGTTAATATTTAATCTGTTCAACATTCAGCGCGGCAAGAGTGACAAAAGTTTTAATTAAGAGAGCTTTTTATATCAGCACACAAGCTGAAAATATAAAATTTCAGTTTCACTTTTAATTAAATTCTTTGTTTAACTAAAATGAACCAAAAAACGGCGGGAGAAAAAACGAGAGAAAAATCCCATTTGGATGGAAGCGTAACCGCAAACCCGCACATAAAGGCTAAGTGCGAATGCACATGTGTGTGTAAGAGTGGGCGGGAGTCGCTTGTAATTAAATTCCCTGGCCGCGATATTTGTTTCTGCAGAGGCAGGGCCACGCCCCCACCTCCTTTTTGGCCCAAACGCCCCGCCATTCTGTCACGGCAAACACAGAATGTCCGGGCAGCGGGCCATTGCCATTGCCACTTCCTTTCAGCGCGGCCAGTGCAACAGGATATGCCAGGATACGCCAGGATACGCCGGGGTAATTCGATTACGTTGTGGCCGACCCGGACATATGTATGTTATGGCCAAGTTCTATACGCGTGGCGAATCCGCGCTAGAATTTTACTAGAGCATTTATGCGATTTGCACAAAAAAAAATTAAATTATGTATGCAAACAGAGCTTCACATGGCAGAGCTCTGAAGGACCTTTCTAATTTAATTTAGGTTTTACACATAAACACACTCTGTTTACTTTTTATTAGAGCTTTTATACGATTTGTACACCTAGAAAATAAATTAATTATATTATTAAGAATGAAAATCATGGCATTGTTTGTACTTGGACTATATCATTTGTTGCCGGTATGACTATTTTAATTTTTAGAAATAGTTTTTTAGTGCTAAGAATAAAAGTTTAGATTGAATTTTGTTCAATATAAAATGTATTTATTAAATTTATAAATAATAATATTTTAATAATTATTTTGATATGTAAAACTAAAAATTTTTTGATGATTTTATTTTTTACAAATTTAATATAATGCTAGGTACTAAGATTAGTACTAACATTGTTTGAAACATGGTTCGTAATATATTAATTATGATTTAAAAAATATAAAAATCCCATATAGGAACACCATATTTATATATATTATCATATATGGAGACTATTTATTTGTTGAATTCAAAGGGCTCTAAAAGAAGCTATCTACAACACTGCCAATTTAATCCCATTTGACTCTAGCCTTTCCCCCCGATTCGAGTAATTAATCATTGCGGTGAACTTTGTGCTTAATCAGCTGTCGTAATGCATTTTCAGTGTTTGCTTGGGTTCAATCAAATCGAACTTGTCAATATTAATCAGCAAGCATCGTTAGCTATTGGCCAAACGTCGGGCTTAATTAGCAGGAAAAGTTTTGGGTTTGAGTGCGATGACTGATGCAGTCAGGTATTAGGTAAACACCGCTTATGTTTTCAGAGCGGCCAGTTAAACGTGAGTAACTCTTTCATTACATTCATTACCAACTTCTGCAGCAGCAATCCCAGCAGTCTCATCAAACCTACCGAAAAAATATGGGAAATGGGGAAAATGTAAAATACAAAGGCAAAATAAACTTTGGCAAGAGCGGCAAACTCTAAATAAGTTGGCAACAGTTAAAGCACGATCCAGACATGGCACTTGTATATTTCTGGGCTATATATTTCTGTGGCCACTATCGAGTGCCGCAGACATGAAATTTTCACAAAGTAGCAAACTTTATGCCGACGCCGCCGCCGCACATTTTAGCCAGTCACACATACCCGCAAACTCGCAATCGAGTTTTGGCCTGGTCGACGGGAAAAATAAAAAAATAACCAAGAAAAATAGGGAAAAAGGCAGCAGAGCAGCAGCAACTAACTGGAACTTTTTTGTCCGTTTCTTCCATTTTTATTTTTTTTTGTTACGCTGCCTGTGTATTTCTATATTTATGGAACTTTTTCAATTTGGAACTAAAGTTTGCTTTTTTCGGGTAAATTTTTATTCATAACAAAGCAAAGCGTGACCGTGGTAAAGAACCAACAAATTTAATGGCAAGGCAAACGCGATGCGTTGAGGCAATTGCAGAAATGGTTTTTCGCGGCCAGTGATATATTTTCGTTATTAAAAACTAATTTACATCGTGTAAATGGTCGGAACTTTGCCTGATTTATGGGCACTCGTAAAAAACTAAATGCGCCAAAAATGTGATGCACATTTTTCCGCAGACAACAATGCCCAGGGGATCGCTTTTACAGCCAGCATCCGCAGTTTGCACTCGCCGCACGCCGAAACTTAATTGATTTTGCGGCCAGCATGGCGTATGCGTAATTTAATAATTTTTAAGGGCGTATGGCAAATTGAAATACTATTTTTAATGAGTACGTCACAGGGAGAAGCTGTGAAAGAAATAGTTCCTGCCGGGGGAAAGATACTTCAAGTGCGATAAATTAAAATTTATGGGTGAGCTCATTACGCCGCAATCACATCTCATTGTCCTGACACAAGGACATTAAGCCGCTGTCCAGCGGAGGACGCGTCACAATAGGCCGGTTTTTCACCTCTTTTTTTTCTGTATTAATTCCCTGTGCATTTAAATGCTCTTAAAACCAGCCGTGTCCCGTTCGACCAGACTGAGCTTAATGCAATGGAAACAAGCCGTTTAATTGATGGAAATTTAAATGAATTTACAATATTATACGATTGGTAGGCTACATTCGGTAAGGCCTAAAGCTGTTTAAACATGTAATGCTTAATTCATAGGCCGGTAAATATAGTAATCGCTGCTATAATGTTTATTAGCCAGCTATTAGGTCCAAAAACACTTGTCGCAGTTCAGAATCCTTTCACCCACTCTCACCCATTTGCATGAGTGTGCCTGCTGTCAGCTGCCAGGACAACGAGTGAGGGGCGTAATTAGGAGGTCCTTGTGTGCGTTGAATGCCTATCGATTGTCCGACTCCAGCTGCAACTCCAACTCCATAATGACCCAAGAATGATCGCCATCAGTGGGTGATTCGGTGTGCGAATGTGAATGCGTGTCCTTTGTGGCAGTTAGTGCACCATTTAAGCGCCACTTCTCTTAACCGTCTATATAGCCATACAGCCTTATAGATAATGCCTGGGAAATGTTTGTGCGGCTGCCCCAATTAAGCCGATTTGCAGCTTGATTTTGAATTAAGTTTGCATCACACAGCAAAAGCCTATTAAAATCAGCCTCCGCCTCAGTCTCGACTCAACTATCCACTTCAGGAAGGCACTTCTTAAGTGAGCCTGCCGGCGAAGGTGGCTGGCATATCTCGCATCCTTAGACAAACTCATCGAGGCGAAAGCGTAACATTAAAAGCAATTTTCCATTGCGAAAATCCTTGTTTAAATGGCAAGTGTGTGTGAGAGTGTGAGTTCCTGTGAAGATGAAAGAGGATACGGCTTGAATTTCTGCTCCCTCGCATTTATATGTTAATGTTAATGGGCATACGAATTTGAATGCGAATGCGAAAAAGCTTTGTGTGTAATAGAATCCCATCCTTTTTTGCAAGTATTAAAATTACAGATTTGAACCTTTTTTGGTGTAGCCTTCCATTTGCATTGTTAAAAACAGGACTCCTTGCGCCTGGTTAGAGCCTTAATTTGATGCTTTTCCCCTTTGAGCAGACCTGCAGAGCTTCATTAGACGGCTAAGCAACTAAGCAACTTAGCCCCCCTTACATTATTTATTTTCAATTCCACTAGAGACACGATTGCCGGCAGCCAAAAACAACGCGCACGGTGCGTATGCGTGATGTGTGTGCATTTCCAGGCTCTGTCTGCATTTGAAATGCAAAATAGTTCTGTATGCGGGGCCGCAAAAATGGTGGCTACGCTGCCTCATTTGCATGCATGATGTTCGCGCCTTGATGAGGCCTGCAGGGCATCTGCCCGCTGTCATCCGAGGGGCACCGATGATAAAAGCATTTTGGCCGAATTTAAATAATTAATGGCCAGGTGAAATTTTGCGTTCAAATAGGCATTAAAATTTAAACAGCCAGGCCACCGCCATTTCCACTGAAAAACCAAATAAAATCAGGAAGCGGAAAATTCAAGCTGTGGTTAATTTGCACAGACAGCGAAGGAAACCTCACTTCAAGTCAAGGATTTTTTGCCTTTGTCCCGCCGTTGCGCTCGCAACGTTTTTACAAATGTTTTAATAATTACCGCACTTAAATTTAAACACTCTGGCTCCCCCAAGTTGGCCACTTCCAGCTGCTTTGCTTACCAGCCAACCGCCGCCCAGGAGCAAATTGTACAAAGTAGCATTTTGGGGTTAACTTCAAGTTAACAGCATTAACAACAACAATGGCCCGGGAGCAGGGTGAATATATACAACAAATATACAAACAAACAGGAGCGAAGGCAAAAGGGCTTTAAAAGTTTCTTAATGTGCAAAACTTTGTTGGGCTTTGCACTAAAAGGAGAGAACAGAAGAACAAAAAAACAGAAGAGCCAGCAACGCGTAAGCAATAATTGCAATTTTATTTTATTTCCCTTTAAAAACGGCTGGGGGATTGGATCCCATTAGGAAACTTTAAAAACAGAGACAAAGACTTTGGTCCAAGTCAAGTTTGTGTCCCAAAAAAGAGGCCAAGACCTATTCAGGCAGTTTGACAAACAGCTGCGTTTGCCATGCGTTAGCCTGTGAGCCATATTTTCTGCCAGACGCCAAATAAAAATCCCCAAACTTATGCTGCCTGAGCGGCAGACGTTGACATTGCTCCTGATCCTGGAGCAGAATCCTTGGAAAGTCGGCAGTCTGGAGTGGAAGCATCTCATGCATGGCCCTGGGAATTAACAGCACATAGAGCTGCTCTCCTCTAGTCTCTTTTCCCTAGTCTTGGCCCCCCTCTTGAAGACCCACTCCCATTCCCATCCCCAGACATGTGTGTGCAGCCATTGCCATATTGCATGCAAACGATGCTCTGGAGACTCGGAGACGTTGATAAGTTTGCATATAAATTGTGACACATGCTACAAGCCCCGAAACGCTGGGATATATATGGTCGGGACATATTTTAGAACCGACTCGAAGGCGCGGCGTTATTTATGTTCTTGCTGAACTATTAGCTGAGATTTTCATTAAAATATCTAAATATCCGGTAGGGAGGCGAGGCTGAGTTTCTTTCCCAAACATATTAGAAAAGTTTTCGACCATTGGGCCAGGGAGTTGAGTTGAGTTCATATTGGGCCACTACTACGGCACTACGTTGCGTATGAGTAATGCATGCCGAAACAAAAATGTCAAAGGTCTGAACTTTGCCACACATTCACAGCCCAGACCGACATCCCCGGACAGAGACAAACAGCCACGCCCCCCACACCCAGGACCTCTGCCAGTCTGGGCCGTCCATCTGCTCCTTCTTACACTGATAAAATAGAAGTAGATTCGAATCATTGTGACGCTAAGAAATTATTTACTTTGATTTTTATTCACTGCTTTTGAAAGTATTAAATATTTACATAGAAAATTTATAGAAGGGATTTTAATCATTATAGTTTGATGTATAAAAAGAATCACATTTTCTAGATCTTTTTAATATTTTTCAAAAATTATAAGTTTAAGTTTTGAAAAATATCTTAAAAATATGATAACGATGGTATTATTATTTTAGGCTCAAGAGGAGATACTGCCAATCTTATAAAGTATGTATACATGTTTTCTTCTTGCAATTAAAATGTGTTGTATTAAGTTTAATGTTTTATTTATATTTTTAAAAATATAGAGTGTAACTTAGACTATTCCATTTGTATCAGTGCATTTCTTCCACTCCTTGTCCTGCTGCTGTGACATGCCCTAAAGCCCTCCCAAGTGTCTGCTGTGTCGCATTGAATTTATTGGAATTTTCGTTTTGCTTTGAGCCAGTCTAGGACGTCGTCCTCGTCGTCGTTGGCCTGTTGTCCTGGCCTCTTATTTTTTGGCCGTCTCCTTCCCGCCTCTGCTGTGTGTGTGGATGAGTCTGCAGAATATTTCCGTTGTCTTTCCTCGGCTGTCCCCTCCTCCGCCGAACAATTCCGTTAATGTTTCGCCGGCTTGTGGCTGACAGCGGTCAGCGAGCGGTTGGCTTCGCCGGTCAGAAGGGAAGCCCCAAGTTCAGCAAACCTAAATATTAGATGAGCTTCGCTTTTCTATTACGTCCGGGGGCAGGTCAGCGGGGCTGTTGAGTAATTTTCAGGCCATAAGCTTCATGTTTTATTTATTCTTGGATTGTGTGCAGCTCAATTGGTTGATTGGCAGCGAAAGCAACGAGAAATCGCTGCCATTCGAATGGGAATTGAGTATTAAATCCGGTCTGATCTCGAGTGCTGCAAGCACAAAAAAATTAAATGCCTAAGTATTTTCACAGTGGCTAAAAAGTGGACATTGAGTATAAGCTCTATGTTTGAATAATCCCTATACTTAAAGCGAAATATTTAAAAATGCTAGAAAACATAAATTTTGTATTACAAATTTTAACTCGTATGAGAAAGTGAAAAACTATATGTAAGTTTATAAGTAATACAAGTTGTGCATTTACTTCAAGTTTAAAATTACTTAAAAATAGCGCCTAAACGTATAAATAACTACATTATACCTCTGCCTTCAAATATACTGTCGCCTACTTTTAGACATATTTATAAATTATTTAAAAACCCCCTGACCTTTCTTGATCATATTTTATTTATGATGATGTACATTTTTATAAAATACAATTTCCCACCTGATTTAAATTAACCCAATGATATTTATGAATAATTCTCTCAGCCTGACAGCCCTGGGCTATTCCCCATTCACAGCTATCAACTTGGAACCCCAAACTTTTTGTTTGCGTTATTGTTTTAATGGCCAAATAAATAAATATCGATTATACCTACCTGTTCAGGTGAGCAAGTGTAAGCAACGATTTTGGCCGCTTTCAACAGAAAATGGCCCCCATGGCGCTGAGCTGTCAGCTAGCGTGTTTAAAAAGTTTGCCCTACCGTTTCGACCGGGCCAACTCCCCGGGCTGATCTGAAGCAGAATCGAAGCTGGAAAAGGCTGGGCGGGGTTTTTAGCCATGATAAGACTAATGCTGGCCGCTTGGCTAATTGAAAAAGTTGCATTTACCGTGCGCAGCCAGTGGAAAACGAGAAATTGTTGCTGTCATGGAAAACCAAAAAAATATCTAGGACAAAAAAATGGTTATTACCATGGGTCCTGGGAACGGGAACGCAATTGTGGTCAAGTTTTGCGAGAGGCATTTGCATAATAAGCCTTGTGTATGGAACTGTGACTGCGACTCTGACTGCTCCTTGTTATGGTTATTGTTACGGAGTCACTGGCCAGCGGGGCATGAAATTGTTGTCTGCCCCTCAGGTTGGGCTTAAAAATTAGAAGAGCCTGCCGCAGAGTATGGGTATATTGACCCAGGACCTGAACCCGAGTCCGAGTCCAAGCCAAAGCGGAAAGCATAAATTCTCGGACGATATGAGAACAGCCAGCAAGCATCCGCACATAAATAAATCATAAATATTAAATGAAAATGAAAAATGGGCCAAAGGAGCTGCAGGAAGCGCACAGAACCTGTCAGCAAGTGCCTTTCCCTGGCCATGGGTTATAATGCAGGAGGAGCCAACAATGCACCGGCGATCGCATGATTAGCGGCAGTCCAGGTTCAGAGCCACCAGCCAAAGCCAGTCCATGACTCACCAGAGACCAGAGACCGGAGGAGACCCAGACAAACCCAACCAGACCAGAAAGCAAAGCATGTGCTGTGGCCTCCGGCAACGCATGATATTCTCACAATGCAGAAAATTACTAAATTCGATATGCAATTTATAAAGTCGGAGGAGCTCCGTATCCACTTCCCCGAACCCTAAACCCCAAACCCCCGCATAACCGGGCGCCTGGGCTCCAGTCTCCTCTGTCTGGCTTTTTTGGCATCGCTGCCGAAAACGATTTGGTAAGTACTGTTTGTTGATACCCGGCCAAGGCTTAAGTGTACCCAGAAGCAAGAGCAACAAAATCCTGGCAAAAATACTTTGCTTTAATGCGCTTTGCCTGGACTAGAGACTACAGGCTACAGACTGCAGACTAGGGAGAATTCTAGGGGGGATTGGGATTGGGATTGGCTACAGAGATCATAGTGGGATGCTGCCTGCTGGTTGCTTGTTATTTGAAGACGTTTAAGCTGCAACTGAGGCAAAGAACTGAGAACTATATTCATTTTCAATTTCGCTTCAGGTTTTTTTTTTGGTTTGAGCAGCAACTTATAAACTTGCCCAGGCCAAAAAGAAGACCCCTTTCCATTTCCAAGTTCCTGCAGCAGTTGCTTTCCTGATTGCATCTAATGCAGTCTAGGATTTCCCAAAATAAGGGGCTGCTATGTATTTGATTACTAGCAATCAGAGACCAGAAAATAATAAAATAAATAAATAGGAAACTCAAATATGTATTTATTCCACTTTTGTTAAATCAAAAGAATTAAGGTTAAATTTTATAATGAAAAAGATAATTTGTACTAACAAATTGGAATCTTCGAAGAACCACTGTGCAATGTTAAACATTTAAATTGAATAGTCGTTTAAAATAATTTTTTAAAGTTTATTTCTCCGACTTTTATAAGTACTAACAATAATTACTAGAAACTTTCAAAGACAGAAACCGTATAATCAATTATTTAAAATAGTATTAAGGGACTATAAAATATTTTTAGCTTAAGCTTAAACTAAATCTTTCCAAACAATTCCTTCTTATACAAAAAGATTAATTAAATCTTTCATCAAAACTTCCTATTGTTGTTTCTCCCCCAAACTTTAATTTTTATTTTCATGCAAATTATGCACACGCAAATCTCCACAAAGTTCCCTGACTACCCGCGAACCATTAATGTTTTAAAACAACTGCCACGCAACTCAAAATCCAGCAGACAGGGGACAAGATGATTTAAAAAGCGTTAACATATTTTCAGGCGCATATTTGGCCGGCGGAACAGGGCGGGTCAGAACCGAGAGCCCAGAACCGCAGACGCACGCAGTTGGTTGGAATAATCATTAATCATTTTATAACATGGCAGCAAAGTTTCCACGCCAGGTCGGGTCATACTCGTAGTGGCAGTCGTAGTCATAAGGCATTAACTTGCCGGGCACTTCCACGGGTTCGCCGTGTGATATTATCAAGTTGATTCCACTTTTTAGCGGGTTCCGGGGGGAGGATCCAACGCTGGGCAACCGCGACAAATTTGAAAAATGGCTCAAACTTTTAATGCCCCCTACACTCGCATGACATACGAGCTGAAATAAATATTTTTTCCCCTGGCACGTTACAAATGTTTTGAGTCAGATGAAAAGTTTGCTTCATTGTGAGCAAATTTAAGAGCTCCTCGAAATGGCCATGTTCCATGGGCAATGGAAACTTTCCTTCTCACCAGAGCAGTTTGAAATTGTTATTTCAAATTTAAATAGCTCGGCACGAGTGTGCCATGCCTGCTGAATTACTCGACAATTTTATGAGTCCATGCATAAAATCCGTATGACGCTACCGCGAGCCCCCCTCAAAAACCCGTAAACCACGTCACTCCACATCCTCCAGACTTCATCAGCTGTTGCCGGCAGTGTCCGTCTTCTCCGGAGAAAGCAGTGGGAGAAAGTCGGGGGGGGGGGGAGAAATGGTGAAATGCGGAGAGACGGTTTGAGCCGAGTGCCAAGTGTCTGGCAAGTGTAAATCGGCTTTGTCGTCGCTTGTTGTGTATACAATGTAAACACAAACTGAATAATACTGGTAGTCCAGAACTGGGAAAATTCTCTGTGTTTCTCTGGGAATCTCTCAGCATCTGTTGGTATAAGAGAACTTCCCATATCAGCGACGCATGCGCAAATCCCAGAGATTTCTCAGCTTCTCCAGAGCGGATGTTTTGTTTATTGTCAGCGAATTAATGCAAAATCTGCTTGTGGTTGACTCTGCTTTTATGGGGCATTTAAAAATGAATAATAAATTAAAATTACAGAAAATATTGGGAGCTTACTAGCAGCTTAAATTGTTAATTGTTGTCAAGAAAAATCATAGGCTGTGTTCTTTTTAATACAATGAATCAATAAAATAAACATGTTCAACTTACTCTATAACCATTATAAATACTATTATATATCATTTCAAAATTCTTAAACAATAGATAAATTTTTTTTAACTATTTTTTTTAAATTTTCCGTTCTAAAAAAAATGTTTTGAACACACGATAGTTTAATTTCCTTTTAAAATCACCCTGAACCCCCACGAAAAAGTTTCCTCTTTGCTCTTAATGAGGCAACTGAAGTAATTTTCCCAGGATTTCGAAGGACAATCTGCTGTAGTTTTCCAGATCTAAATTTCACTTGGTCCGCTGAGAAGAAACAAAAACTTGGGGGACTCGAACTTTTTGGCCAAACATCAAATTCACGCCGATTTTTGTCATTAGGGCAACAGAAAACTTTGAGAGCAAGCACTCGAGGCAACCGGCTACCAGTTCCATTTCCCTCTTGGCCAGCTTGCAACCACCCACTATCCACCACCCACTCTTTAGGCCAAAAGCAGACCAACTGTCATTCGGGCTGGGGGAAGGCCCCCTTTTAATGGTCAAAAGTTTTATGTTTATTGTTTATGCGTTGAAGCAAAAATTTTCATGAACTTTTCATTGTTCCGGTTTGCTGGCAGAAAACTTTTAGCATACAATGCACTTTAATTTGGCTGCCCCCAGCAGCAGTTACACTTCTCCTCTGCACTCGAAGCCCCCGAAAGATGGGTTGAAATCCTGGCCAAAGGAACCGCCGTGGAAACAATGGGAAGGCAAATGTTGCAGCAAAAGTTTATGCGCCAGGAACTTGGCCAAAATGACAGTGAGGGCCGGCCAAGAAAATCGGCTGTCGGGCGTTTCATTTGCGCGTAATATGCGCAGGCCAACTTTGTTTTATTGGCCCGCGAATGGAAATAAAAAAGTTCTAATGTATCCCTCAAATGTAGTTTGAGCATTTGAGCAACTGGCCAACTGCAAGGCAGTCCGGTTCAGTTAATTTTTTCCATTCAAAGGCGAAACAATGAGATGTCCTGGCCAGTGGTTCCAGGGCCTTTCTTTTTTTCCCCGTCGTCATCTTGTTAACATTTATTCTCGCCTGCTTTTTTATTATTTTTTCTTCTTTTTTTTGTGCCTTCCCTTGGGCACCTGCCTTGTGGACTTACAATGTAAAAGTTACTCCAACTTGTGTTCTCTGCTCGGCATTTTTTAGCTCTGCGAAGCAAAAGTTTGGCCACTTAAAGCAGTTTGTCAGTCCGTTTGGAGCATTAACTTGGCCATCCTGCGGAGCTTGCATTTTGGCTGGAAAAGTCCTCCTGCACAAGGAACAGACAGTTTACTTTCAAATTTTTCAATCATCACATTATACAGTGTGACAACAAAGTTCCTGAGTATGCTTGCCACACACTTTGCATTCTGCTCAAATCCAGCTTTCTAAGCATATTTGGTAGAGGAATATATACATGGAACAGACCATTTGATGACATAATAAATTGCTCTAGCTGCTGCACATATGGTGAATACGAATGAAAGCATTTCTCTGGCTCTCTCTTGCTTTCGCCTCTGAAATTGTTTATTTGCGATTTGAAATATTTTTCACTGCCCCGGCAAAAGTGAAGTGTAAATATGCCCCAAAGAGCTGCCATCGCTTTTCTCCTTGTTTTTGCCTTTTGGTCCTGTTTTTTTGTTGCCATGTGTCACTCACACTCGGTGCAAAATGCCGCCCGCAGGCCGATTGGCAAGTGAATAAACAATAAGGAAAGTATTTTCAAATAAAGTAAATATGTCTCCGAAATAGCTTTGCTGCAACTGAAACTGAACACAAATCGAATTCCTTGCAGCGAAGGTTGCCGCTTAGCACTCGCAAAAATAGAAGGCCATAAAATTGAAAACGAAAACAATATTTACGACTTTGAGCTTATAAAGTGCACTCCTGAAAATGTCTCAATAAAAGAACACATTTTTTAATGCAAATATACATAAGGATATGACAAGTTATAAAAAACTGTTACTTATAACATACGTTTTTCTATGAAGAAACAACTTCTCCTACCGTACTAATAAAAATTAAATTAAATTGGTTTCGGAATACAAAAACATCACAATGATATTCATCGCTTTTAAAAATGAGTCCAAAAAAACACAAACACTTTTTTAAGTAAGATTTTTCATTTATTAAGTCATCATTTTGGAACCAATAAGTTACATTTTAAACAGATTTTATTCGGTAGGCAACAACAGTTATCTATAAAAAGCAGAACAGGTATCAATATACGAAGGTATTCATTTTATAGATAGTAAACTAATATAATACCAATTACTGGCCTTAAAATTGTTTGTTTCATAGATAAAATATGGCTCCAAAAAATTTTTCATTGGATTATTTTTAAGAAAATTCAAAAATAGTAATGGGACTGCAAGTTCTTTTTAATCTTTTGATTTCTTTCAGTGTCCGAATTGAAGGTTCCAAGTCACGCCAAAGCCCCCAGAAAAAAGTGGCCACATTCTAGTCAAAAATTGTGCTCGCCCCGTGGACACATGGGACCGGCTTGGAGGAGGACGAAATTGTGACACAAAGTTATGACAATGATGAAATGGGAACGACGTCGGCATCGCCGTCGCCCGTTGATGATGATGATGAGCCGCAGCGGCAACTGAAGCAGAAGGAGTCCTGTCATGGACACGGATGCCAGCTGCCACCGGTGGGAGAGTAAGACATTTTCCGCTTTTCCGCCCGAGGACCAACTTACCATCCCACCCATCCGCCCACACTTTTCGTACTCCGCCCGCCGCAGGAATACAATTTCATTTGATGTGCATGTGTGTGATGAAAATTTCGCACATTTACATAAAAGAGATGCTGGCAAAGAAGGTCCTGCAGGAACTGTCATGTGACCAAGGTAAATGCCCTAACCTGCATGGGATACACAACCAAGTCACTAATGAAGCCCAGATCTAGAAAAGAGTCCCAAATGAGGCTTCATTTTCGGTGCAATCGTGTTAAGTTCATCAGAACTTGGATTACGTAGTCATTTTCAGGACATTTGCCGACTTTCACCAACTTGACTTGAAATTTGCATGCCAAATACCTAAGAACGATGCCAAGTCGTTCAGTCGTTCGTATGTGACATTGCATGTTGAATTCTCCACCCAAAAAAAAAAAAAGAAAAATAAAAGAAAGCTCGAGAAAGCGAAAGCAACAAAACTTTACGAGTACCAAATACACTTAAAAAGTAATAAAATATTTTATTACGGCACACAAAACTACTGCTGCACACATGGCAACGGCAGACGAGAGAAAGAAATTGCTCCGGAAATATGCAAACACATTACTGGCAAGTGGAACTTGTGAGACTTTCGACTACTCCCAATCGGAGGAGGAAGCTCGATTTAAATAAACCAGAGCTCGAGAAATTAAATATTCATTAGCTGTGAGGAGCCAAGGAGCCAAGGAGCCAAGGAGCCATCACGCCCCCCGTTCGATGTCACGGATTTTGATTAAGCATCCGTAATGCGGCATCTTTAATGGGCCATCAGGACGCGTCTGAGGACTGAGGACATCCACTAAGGACACGAGCCACTAATCAATAATGCGCTCTTTACGTCACGAAGCTAATTCTGCGATTCAGCCAGTTAACCGCAGGGCCAGGACGACTTTGAGTCCTGTCTGTCGGTTCTATTTGCGCTGTGCGTGTCATCCAGCGAGTGGCAATCGAGGCAAGGACCCCGGCATGAAGGATAAAGGACGAAGGGCCCGCAGGAGCAGCGAACAGCAGCCACCCGCTGTTGGCGCAGTTCATCAATCAAATCACTGGCTGTTAGTCAAGCAGTCATGTGATTTGATTGATTTGCGCTAAAAATCCCTAGTCAAACAAACGCCACAGCCAGGACTCGCAGCTCCAGGACTCGGCATTAATAATGCGGCTCGAAATGAGGAGCAGTAAACTGGGTGACAAAAAGGGGTAACAATGTTGCAACCGCAGAAGTTGCATCACTTGGCAAAAACGCAGAACGGAAACGGAAATGGAATCAATAACACACACACACACACAGCTGACAGCCGCTTAAGCGCTAAAAATACAAAGCATTCATTTGTCACTCCAGCTGCTTATAAATAATTTACACAAGACATTGTCTTTCTGGGCCCTTTTTAGCATCTTGGCCAATTCTAACAACTGCTCCCCGGGCACATAAAAAATTGTTACGTCAATGAAATTGCCCAATTTTATGTTCAATCAATAAATGGCAGCAACGGCAGTACGTGTTGGCCGCCTCAATTTATTTGGTATTCATGCAACATTAACATGGATTTTTATTAGTATCATGTTTTTGAGAAGGGTTGCCGACCTGCGACCTGCGACCTGCGACCTGCCCAACTAATAAAACTCCCCGGCACTTGCCGTGAAATATATAGCCAGAGTTGGAGAGTTCCAACCCTTTTTTTTCGGGTGGCAGGATAAACATTCCGGGGCCGAAAGGGCTTAGCAATGGCCAGGAAAATTGTGTTATGCCTACGGCATCGAATTGGATCGCATCGCATCGCAGACAGGTGATGGAAAATGGCTCTAGTCGATTGCAAGGTTGCCCTTTGGCAGTCGCAGTACGTGACTCCTGCCGGCTGGCATTTGCCTTTGAATTTTCCAATCCCCAAACCCAAACCCAATCCGGTTCCCATTACCATACCATATACCTCCAACTCCGGCTGTCTTAGATGTGCGTGGCTGGGCAAACGAGACTCAATACCCGGCTTTGATTGACACTTTGAATTTAAAGCGTTGAATTAGCCCAGGGATCCTCGAGGCAGCGGCTTTCGTGGGAGCCGTCAGGTGTGGCCAGGGGAATGGGAACCGGAATCAGAGCCAGATCCTTAACTTGAACCTGGCTAAAGTTGCCCGGGCGACACTAAGCCGATTCCTTTCCTTTGACTGGAGCCGCAGCAGCATCCGTAACCGTCTTACATTAATTCATTAAGCAGTCCCGCAACTGGGAGCCAAGCATCCATGTAAGAGCCAAGAGCTACAGTATATATTGGGTGTACAAACCACTTATAAATAAATACTAATGATATGAAAAAATCAAGATGATTCATCAGACCCATAACTTTAGATTCCAAAATCTGATTTCCAAATGACATACCCCTGAAGTATTTCAGTTTTGATGTTCTTTTGCCCATACTTACTTATATAACTTATAAACATCGCATTTCAGAGTGGATTACATTTTTAAGTAACTGATTAATGGGAAAGAAATCGCTTTAAAAATATTAATCAAGCAATTTAAATAAAATGAATTGAATGAAGTAAATTTAAATTGACATTTTTATCATGGGAGTAAAGTACATAATTGGTTAGTCTGCTGGCTATTTAATAATAATCGATATATTAAATATTGTATAATTACTTAAATACAAATTAATACAAACTTAGACACATTTTAAATATATTTTAGATTTTTTACCTGTTGGATTAGATTACCTTAGTCAAAATATTGTATATAGTATCTTCTTTGTGCCGTTATAATTCCTCATGACAAAATTTAGATGATTTAATAAAACTGCGAAATAATAAATATATAAAAATAAACAAATCAATAAGATACAATAAATTTTTTTTTACCCATAAGTGCTTTTAAGCAATACCCACTGTACCCTTAGCTGACGCCCCAAAGTAGGCAACACGAAAACTGCTGCGGAGTCGCAACAACCAACAAGTGTCTGAACTTTCGCCGAGAGCTTTCACTTCCTTTCACCCCGCCCCTGGCCCTCTTCCCCCTTTCACCACCACCCCTACACCAGCTACTAGCTTAGCAATGCTGACGACCCTTGGCCAGCGCAGAATGTCTCACGTTTCAGCCACTTTTCGACCATAATTACAGCCAAGAGCAATTTGAAAAACACTTGATGCTGGCAATTAAAAAGTTGAACAACATTTTTCTCCAGCAAACGGGGTCCACCTCACTTAGCCGCTGCTCCGGGCTGCAAGTGTAATTAATTAGTTTTCAATTTCACTCTGCTAAATATGCATAATTTATGTGCCGGTGAAAGGGGGGCGGAGGGGAGAGAAAGTAGAAATGGGGCGTTCGAGAAAGGCACGTCATGGTCATAATAAAATTTACTAGCCATTACTGCTCTCTTTCTCCCCTTTCAAGTGGCAATTCCTTGGCGTTTTCCCATTGCCAGCTTTTCCTTCGTATCTGCCACTTTTCCTTCGGCTGGCAATTTGTGTGGACCAATTACTTTGTTTGTTTGCCATTCGCCGTGCGACAATTGCAAAGGACAACTGCGACTTTTGCCACTGCAGTGGTGGTAGTGCTGCGTTTCCTCTATTTCCGTTGCAAACATTTCCGTTTCGCATTGCAGCAAATTTATTGTTTCCTTGCGGTTTGCTGGAGAGAGAGTGTGTGTGTGTGTGTGTGTCGGTGGGTGTCCTTTTTCGAGCACTCTCCTTTAAGGACACTCTGTGCAAGCTGCTTGAGCACCTTCAAAGGGGCATCTCTGGGCGCTGGGAAACAAGGACTCGAGCTCAATCAAACAGCAAAATGGCGGCAAAAAGCGGAAGTCCCCACAGTCCCCCACCCACACACGCACAAACCGTTGTCGACGGCTCTTCCGGCCGGAAATACGCATTTAGTTGCATGTGAAATTGCTACATTTTTGTCAACAGGCAAATTTATATTTATTTCTACGCGTTTTCTTATTTACGCAAGCAGGCGGCACGGAGACTTGGCGATGAAAAATTGAAATGTCGTTTCTAATAAATCATTTTGGGCCAAAAGGCGCGCAACGGCAGCAACTTGTTTGTTTCGTTCCCCGCCGTCGCCAACTGTTTGTGCTTATTTCCGTTTCCGCTGGCCCTGCTCCAGTTTTTTTTTTTTGTATTTTTCGTACTTGGCCTTTGGTGGCCCCAGCTTACCTTACCTTACCTTAGCTCACCGGATATTTTCAGCACCGTCATTGCAGCCGACATAATTAATTACCTGGGCGCGCCAGGATTTCCCAGCGGCCTCCCGAGGCGGCGTTGGAAAACAGGAAGCGGCCTGTCCTTTCCCCGAGATTCGCAGACAGGCTGCCAGCAACAACTCGCAACAGTTATAATTGGATCGCTTTAATTATATGAATTTATGCGGGTGGGCAGACACTTATTGTTTGGCCCCAGGATAATCCACACACACACAGAGACAGCTGGCCAAGAAAGTCTCCTTTTCGGCTTTTCTATCAAATAAGAATGCATACATAATGTCGTTCCATATGCACAGCTGACCTCAAATGGAATAGTAAATGAATTCATTGTGCCAGCTGACAGACTCTGCAGTTAATAATCCCCCCAGAAAAATACCTGCATTTATCGCTGGAAGCTCAGTTTAAATCTCAATCGACTCACAAGATGGATGGCAGTTTTATCGTAAATTTGCTGCTAGTGGGAACAACACTTTTCAATTAGGAGGTGCCACCAAAGCTGAAACGGCCATTATAGCAGTGCAATTCAATTAGACGCCGCTGGATGGGAATGGGTTTGGGTTCCTGGGGTTTTGGGAAGGGGAATCAGGACAAAGGATCTCGTGTGCCTGAGTCCACGGAGAATGGGAGTCTTGCCAGCACATTTGACAGCATGAAATTGAGTGAGCTGCAGTTCCTAGACACACAATGCCTCCTCCGAGTCCCCATCCCCATTCCCATCCCCATTCCCATCCCCATCCACGTAACGTCTCATTTTGGGCCTCTCCATCCAATCGAAGGGCAGGCCGATCTAGAGCACGATTTGTGTGCCGGAATATACCGGAGTATATATGGTAGTAGTACGGATAGTACGGATAGTACGGGTCGTGCAACACCCTTCGCATGAGTTATCATTTCAGGCACATTGATTTATGCAGTCGCCGGGAAAGCAACCTGCATGGCTGCTGCTGAGATAAGAATTAATTGGCAAGTGCACTGTGCAAATAAATTGCATAGCCATCCGGGTGTGGGTTTCGGTGTGGGTTTGGGATCTCCTCTGGTTTGGGTTCGGCTCCTCGGCTCTGCCAGTGCGAATGCAAACACACATAAAGCTGGTCCCCGGATTGCTGCCGCTTTTAATGCAAATGTGACAAATGTTTTACGGCTGGCTGCGTATGCAATGCATTGACTCTGGGCAAACACCTGTAAATGGATTGAAGCCGCAGCAGGTGGCGCAGGAGCGGAGGCCCCTGGCCGCGGGGAATAGATCCATTTCATACCACATTTCACTCTGGAATATGAAAGCATAAATCTCTGCCTTGTCACCGATTAGCCTTGGCACAAAAAAGAGCAGCCAGTCGGTTCACCAACTCGGTAATTGTCATTCAGAAAATGTTTCCACTTGAGGTGCATTTTGCTGGCTTAAAATAAGAGAACTTAGAAAATTAGTTATATTCCAGAGGGTATAAGAAACGTTGTAGCAAGGAAGCCAATTTAAATGAACGGTTTTCTTAATTTTAAATATTTTTCGTTTCGGAGAAGAGAAATATGTATATTGATTGATAAAGAAAATAAGAGTACCTACAATTACAAACAAATATTAACCATATCAATTTATGAGAAATTTTTAAGCCATCTCGAGGTCTATAAAAAACATTCAACGATTGTGGAAAATTTATAATACCATTGAACAAATACAAATATTAGCTACCTTATTTAAAAAATGTAAAAAAGTTCTACAACACATATAATAATATATTAAAACATATATTGATAATGGAAATACAATTACTAACAACTAAATAAAACCTATTAAAACCCTTACAACAATTTGGAATTATTTAAAATTACATCAATAAATAAATTTAAATTACCTACAATTGAACAAGTAATTGTATACCTACATTATTTAGTGAAAATGAATTTAAAAATACTCTACTTTAAATAGTTACAAAGACAGTTCAGATATATTTAATTAAACTTTTCCTTCCAGAAATTGTAGTATTTTTTCCTTTAGATCCCATTGAGTCCGCTCCTGCCTTGCGTCCCCGTATATCAGTGGCAACTGCAATTGCAACGGACCCTCAGTCGCTCTTTGTTTGCAGCCTGTGTAGGCTTTAAGCGTTGCTGGCCTTGGTGCCACATTCGCATTCGTGGCAGCACTTGCAATTGCATTTTTGCCCATATTTGGGATTTGCATTGCCACATTAACCCTTGTGCGCCCTGTGTCCTTCTGTCCGTGTGTGTGGGCTCGGTTAAATTTGCAGCAAGGAGAGAACATAAATTGAAGGGCAGCCGAACAACATTTGCAGACGATCAATATTATTGCGCCTGCGGTGGGGCAATCAACGAAATGGAGAGTCCCTCATGAGGCGAGTGGAAGTGGTGGTAAGTCGGGGGCGTCATGGGTCCCCGGAGAATCGTTTGGGCTGTCTATTAGCCACATCGATGATGCTGGCGGTCTATTGATTTCCCAGCTGATTGGGGCCCAGCCGTAAACTCTTTATTTATTGCATGGGTACTTATGGGGCAGGTCTCCAAAGGATATTATCAGCTGCTTTTCAGTTGCCAATCGGTTAATTACCTTTCCCCTGGCTGCGTCAGCAGGATGCGAGTCCTTGGTCTCCTTGGGTAAGCAATAAATTAGAAGTCGCTTTCATTGATTTCTGCTGAGAGCAGCAAGTAAACATTTAATTAAATTGAAGTCAGCCCGGCCACCCCAACCGCTAAACACTTTTATATCAGCGGCAATTAAAATTGCGTATACGTGATGTTGTCTGCCATCGCCCAGGGGCATTGATTAATGGCCAAAGGAAAAGCGGGAAAGCGCTTAAAAAGGGAATAAAACTGGAAAAGAAATATGCAAAGATGAAGATTTATTAAAGCCGGGCCAGAAGAGTGGGAGGGTCATGATCCTATCCCGGCAGTTAACAGTTGACAGTAATTTCCTGCATCTGGACGCGCTCAAAGCGAAATGCAATTTCCGACTTGCCTCCATCTTTTTTATGCAGCGCCCAGGTGCATGTGTCATTATTCTTATGCCGTGAACCTGGGCGAATGCTTTATGGCCAGGACAAAAGGCTTAAGCCTGTAAACGGGGCTGAGAGCCGGTTAGCAGACCAGCTGCTAGCATAAAAAATAAACACCCCTCATAGGGGAATGACAAAGTAAAAGGGCACATCAAAGGGATGCTGACCTCCAGACCTCCAGTTTTCCACATTTCCAGTTTTCCCACTTTTCCACCAGCCAGCAGACAGACGGAGGAAAAGAGAGAGTAATGGCCAAGGATAATGCGTTGGCTTTGCGGGAGTGTGGGAACTAAAAGGATTTGCCCCATGTGCCACACACTCTGCAGCTCATCGTCATTTAATATGCTCAAATGAGCAATAATTGCAGTGAACAGCAATGCCAGCAGATGAGGTATTATTTGCAATTCACTAATCCCCAAAGAGGAGTGGAACAATGGAGTGTTCTAAATTTATAATACCGCAAAACAATGCAATGCCAGTCGAGGAGCATTAACTCAACCCAAAAATATTAGCAAATGTTTTCGGGATTATTGACATTTAAATAGGTTTATTTTCGGAAAAATACTTGCATTTTATTGTTTGATTTGATTTAAATAGAATTTGTCAACATTATTTTTAAATATTTGTCAAGTTCATTAGAAATTTTTGTCAACTGTAAGTCGTTTATTTTTGATATTTCTAAACATAACGAAATGAATAGAAAGAAAAATTGTCTATGAAACTTAAAGCATTTATAAAAAAAGTTTGTTGTTGGGGGAAATATTTTATTTCATACAAAAACTCACAGCTCAATGTTTTATTTTATTTTAATACTTAATTTATATTTAATTTATTTGTTTTCTAACCTTTTTAAAATAATATTTAAAGGATCCCATACTTTTGAACATTTTCAAAACCATTTTACTAAAACTGAACATGTATGATATGAAAAATGTAAGGTATGAAAAATTCTAAAAGAGGTAACATACATTTCATTTTAGTATCATAAAATACAAGTTTATTATTAGTAGCCAACTTAATTTCGCAAATAGAATCTATTTAACCATTTTTGACTTTCTTTTTTCCGAATTGATTGTGTTATCAGCCTGTTGTCGCCCTTATCAGTGCCGTAGACAAGTCCATCAGTCAAAAACACGCACATTGGTAATAAATAGATACTTTTTACTTTATTTACAGATAGAACTAGTGAGTCAAATGGCGCAGTATGTATACCCCATAAGTTAAATAAGATTCGAGTCTGATGGTGAAGAGGATAGTCGACAATTATTGAAATATCATGTACATGTGGTGTTCCGCCGGATCGGATCAGTAGAAGGCCTCGCACAGCAGCTGGCGGCGCCATGTTGCCCAATCCGCACAGCCGACCACCTCTGAACTGGCCACGAATCCCTTGCCCCCGGCGCAGTTGAGCAGCAGAGGTGTGGCCTTTGACCCGGGGCACAGGTAGAATTGATTGGGGTCCGGAGAGGCCCAGGGCGACGGCACGGTGCCCGTGTTCCTGTCACAGCCAGCTGACAACTCGGTGGCCACCTGCTCCTCCGAGGGCCGGCAGGCCGGCCACTGGCCATAGGGCACACATCCCAGATAGCCGAGACCGCTGAAAAATCCCCGACCCGGCGGACACTCCAGCTGCAGCGGTTGTCCATCGGAGCACACGTAGAATATGTTGGGGTCCGGATCTCCCCACATGTCCGTGGCATGTCTGCATGTTGCATTCGTGGTTCTGTTTTCGGTGGAGGCGGATGTTCCGCCCATCATCGGGAGCAGGAGCAGGGCAGCCAGCATCCTGGGTGAAATTTCGCATTTATTTTTCATAAATAATTTCATCACGAACAGGCAACGGAGCATTTATTATTATGACACACCAACTACGCTCTCCTGATTTTTACTTATTTTACAATTCGCTAGTAAATTCAGTTATTTTTGCGCGATTCTCATCATTTGGTCATAAGCTGGGTTCGTTAATAAATTTATGTGTTTTACTGCCACTGCTCTTCCTGCTGAAAAACTCGACTGATTGATGTCGTCGCCATTGTCTTTCGTTTTTATACCCATGCTCATTGCATGACTCTCCATGTTCCCATCGCCAACCTTATCGCAGCTATTTTTACAGTCATTTTTCATCGGGTTTTTCGGGCATTTTTATTTTGGACTAAAGTGACGTCGCATTGCTCTTCGTTCTTAGCAGCATTTTGTTGATTAGATAGATGGACTGGTTTAAGTCTTTAAAAATTTCCTACTCTCCTCGTTTCGATTCGACAATCGATTGCGAGAATTTCCCTTGCTAACCTGTCTCAATGAATCATTAGAATGGACTACCGAAAAAGTACAAGCACACATGGGCCTTATCTAAGCGATAGCACAGACATTAATTGCCTTTCAAATGGAGCCAAATTTGAAATTATTGCTGCAGAAATCAGTTGAAAATTTAATTACGCTCTGCTGCTGAGATAATAGTCATTGGAGTGTGGAATATGGAGTGAACGAGGTCCGGGTTCAGGTTAAGATTCACTTGCAAGCCCAGCTGCTGTCAAAAAGTTCTAATTGATTTGGCTTAGAGCGCCCAAATGGAGGAGCTCAGCTGCCGCCGGGAAAGAAGTCACTTTGCGGCCAAGCCCATAACCTCTGCGAAAAAGGAAAAACTTCTACTTCCACTGGTTTTTCTCGCCGAGTCACGTTGTCAATCCAACTTCCTTTCCAGTCTTTCTCCACTCCACTTTTTGCACTCTATTTACGCGGGCCCCAAGTTTAAATAGGCAAACTTCGTGGAGCTCTCACAAAGTTGACAATATAATCGACATAAATTCCAATAGGCTTGCTATCGATGTTGGCTTCTTCTGCCGGCAGGGAATTCAATTAAAAGTTTCCCAAACGTGAGCACCAGGTGACACTGAGAGCTGAAAAACATTGGCACCCCCAAATCAGAGTTACTTCGGTTGGTTCGATTCCAGGAACTGCTCATCAAGCACTTGAGACGTGATATCTGTTGAAAGTCAGAGCAGCAAATTAAGCCAAGAATTCGCCATTATCTGCATAAGAACAAAAACATCCGATAAGCAATGTGGGCAAGACCAGAAGCCAGTACTACGTTCATCATCGGAGGTGTCAACAAGCCAGTGGCATTGGCAATGATATGGTAGTGCTTTCGAGAGTCCCGATAAGTTGCCCGATCGGATAGAATGTTATAAAAGCCCGGGCGCCGGTCTTCTGGTCTTCAGTCTGTCTTTAAATTTTGAACCGAAAAGAAGCTACCAAAGGATACAACATGCTGAAAGGTAAACATCTTAAAAATTAATTAAAACGATAGTGCCTTCGGTTATGAAGTGGATAAAGTGAAATGTGTGCGTGACAAAGGATACATTGTATATCCTAAAATTTGCTTGGCAAACAACAGCTTCTCCAATAACATTGTTGTGATTAAAACGTATATCATTGATTATGGCCTTATGACACTTGCTTATATTTTGATCAAGTGAATGAATTAATTTGTCATAAGGCTAATAATAATCATAAGGCTATTAATGATCGTTACTTATCCTAATCTATAAATTAAAATTGAATATTAGTTAGCATGGTTAAGCTTTCAAAATAATAATATGATATTGCTTGGAACTTAGAATTCATTGTCTTTAAGATTCCTATCATTCGTGGAATACAGGAAGTGTCTTATCCTTATTTACAGTGCTTTTAAGACAATTATGAGTTCATTAAAAACTAAATTAAATATAGAAATGGATTTAATAAAATTAAGGTAAACATAAAATAGAAAAAATGGTATGAATTATAACAATTAAATTATATATATTGTATAAAATACAAGTTTTCTATAAAATTAAAAATATTTTGTAAGCTTTTAACATTAATGACTAATTTATTAATATTTTCCTGACTTACCTGTAGCCCTTGTGATTTTCTTTGGCCTCCTGGCTCTGTGCAACGCCGCTTCCCTGGGAGCCAGAGACACCAGCAATGCCACCGAGGTTTGCCAATCGGAGGACGAGCTGTGGGGCGGCGAGGACATTCGCAAGTTCTACTTCTGCCTGGACGGAGCTGTGATCACCGATGAGTGCGACTCGGGCTCCTACTTCGTGAACAACGCCACCATCTGCGGCTGCCTGCCCTCCAGCCTGATGAATCCCTCCTGCGTGAACCTGGACACCAAGGTGCCCGACTGCACCGCGTCCAGCAAGTTGCAGCCCCAGGCCTGCGATGACGTGGCCAGCTTCTACCTCTGCACCAGCGAGGGAGCCAAGGAGGTGCCCTGTCCCGATGGCAAGGCCTTCGTCAACCAGGACGGCTACCTCGGATGCTTCGACTGGTCCGAGTGGCGCTCGTTGCGCAACTGCGTCGACGGCTGATGATGTCCATATGTCCGGCATTTTAATTATAGTTCTTCATCGCGATTAAATGTGTCCGAATTGAAATGTTATTAACTTTAAATTGATTGGAAAATAATTGATATATGAGGCGGCGTTGGAGTGGTGCGGCTGAGAGATATGATAAGCAACATTAAACTGCTGCGACATTTCCGGGGGCCACTCACAAAAATCGATGTGCCATAAATCTTGACTTTTTTCTGTGCTCCCTCCCTCTGGTAAACATTCTCAAGAAAGAATTCCAATCGCATGTGTGAGATTGGGATTGTGTTTCCTGGCTGCAACACCGCAAAACAATTGTCGCCGCAAACTTTTGCGCAAAACAAACAGCAGAGTGAGGGGACAAATTACAGGGGCCAGCGAAAAGGAGCAGGGACCAACTGCAGGACATGCTCCTGGTTTGCTCAACACATGTACGGGGAGGTCCTTCCCTGGTGGCAGGTCCTGCTCGCCGGGCTAAAAATGAGTTTAAAGTTCGATGCTGAACCGCATTAATCTTGTGTGTGTGTTTGTGTGTGAGGAGTGGTGCAACATGAAACCAGAAGTTGCCAATGATTGCATCAGATGCCCCAAAGGGCGTGGAGTTACGTGGAAAAAGGGATCTACTGGGCATCCGAGAGATCCATCCACCAGTGCTGCCTGCTTTTTTTTTTGAAGGAGCAGTGTTTCCACGGCTCTTTGATCATTCGCAGCGATTGCACATCCGACTAGGTAATAAATGTCTGAGTGGGCAGGCAGCGAGGGCCAAGTGTCAGTGACACGGAACTCCAGTTTGCAGTCGGGAGTCGGGAGTCCTGAGTCCACAGTACCTCCATCCTGCTGCTCAGCCACCCCAAATGAGTTAGTCAGGAAATTGCATTATTTGTCTTTGGCCGTTGCGGGCAAAAACCGTACAATGCCGGGGAGCCAAAGGAGGAGCCTCTGTGCATGCGGACAATACTGCGCCATCCCCATCCTGGCTCCCATGAGGCACTAACTAGTGTGGCAACTACCCCTCCACACTTTCCACTGCTCGTTTTGCTGCCTCGCCAGCCACTTTAAAATGGCGTGGCTATCTCCGGGCTTTCGGCCTTCCCGTCACACATGCGAGTTTTCAAACGCTCCAAAGTCACAGCAATCTTTCTGCTCCATTTCCGCCCACTCCTGCAGCTGTTGCTGCCACTGTGCCACCATGCCACTGGATTCTAGATTCTAGATGCCTGCCCCTTCTGCTGCCTCCTTGTTGTTGCATTTTAATTGCATGGATGCCTGGGCCGTTCGGACCATTAATCCTGCACAAGTTTTGTGCAAAAATTGCGAAAAGGGATTTTTAAAGTCACAACTGTCGTATGTTATCAGCACACCCTGGGAGACTGGCTCCGGCGATAGAACGGATGCACTCGGGGAAAATCATGGGACTACCTCATTAAATAAAATTCAAGTTGAATAATTACATATATAAAATGGCTTGTTTTTAAAATCAGAATTCAAGAACTAATTACGGGAAAATTGAACATGAAATTGAGACCAAAATCTGACCCTCGCGTAGAAAAAGAATTTAAATGTAGATTATTAGAGAATTTTACCACAAATTCATAGACGTATCCCACATCTAAATCGGAAAACAATTGCCCAAGTTATGAAAGTTCGAAGTGCAGTTTTGGGTTCCCATTCTGAAAGCCATAGGAATTACGGAAAAATCGAACATGAAAATGGGTTTAAAATCTGACCCTTGCCCAGAAAAAGAATTGTAATGTAGATTATTAAAGAATTTTACCACAAATTCATAGAGGTATCCCACATCTTTATCGGAAAACAATTGTCCAAGTTATGAAATTCCGAAGTGCAGTTTTGGGTTCCCATTCTGAAAGCTATTGGAAGTACGGAAAAATCTAACATGAAAATGGGTTAAAAATCTGACCCTCGCGTAGAAAAATAATTTAAATGTAGATTATTAAAGAATTTCCTCACAAATTCATTGAGGTATCTCACATCTAAATCGGAAAACAATTGTCCAAGTTATGAAAGCTCGAAGTGCAGTTTTGGGTTCCCATTCTGAAAGCCATAGGAATTACGGAAAAATCGAACATGAAAATGGGTTAAAAATCTGACCCTTGCCTAGAAAAAGAATTTTAAGGTAGATTGTTAGAGAATTTCACCACAAATTCATAGAGGTATCCCACATCAAAATCGGAGAACCATTGCCCAAGTTATGAAATTTCGAAGCGGAGTTGTGGGTTCCCATTCTGAAAGCCATTGGAATTACGGAAAAATCGAACATGAAAGTGAGTAAAAAATCTGACCCTCGCCTAGAAAAATAATTTTAATGTAGATTACTAGAGAATTTCACTACAAACTCATAGAGGTATCCCACATCTAAATCGGAAAACCATTGCCTAAGTTATGAAATTTCGAAGTGCAGTTTTGGGTTCCCATTCTGAAAGCCATTCTATAAAATGGAATAATTGTTTCAATTTAAATCTTTATTTACTTACACGGTGTTATATTTTTTAAGTTTTCATTAAACTCAACCACATTTTATTTTTCTGCGTGCTGGAAGGGTGCTGAGAAATAGGAGGCTTTCCGGAGTTTTCGAGCTGAGGAACCTGGGCCTGTAGTTAAGTCTGGAGTCCGGTGCCGCAGCGGTGCTTGGATTTAATTGAGTTTACAATTGTTTTGCGGCTGTTGTGCTGCGCTCTTCAAGTTTAGCCAGTGGCCTCAAGTGCCGGCAGCCTGCGAACTCTGACCCCGGGCTGACGTGTTGTTACTTTAATTAAGTTTGGTGCGCTGGCCCGCATAAATAAAGTGGACAACAGGGCGCATACGCAATGCGCAAGTTGGCATTACTTTGACTTTTTGCTCATTTTAGTGTCCTTTCAGTAAACATTGTGCAGGGCATTTTCCATCGAATGGGCATAATTGGCATTTTAGAGTCGCAGGCCTGCGTGGTGACAGTTTTGAGGGGGAAGGGGGTTTGCCAGCCCCCAATTTGCAACCCCTTCTGCGGCTTCCGTTGAATGATTTTTCAGTGCGCGCATTTTCGCGCTTGAATTGTTGGCCTAGCGAGGAGAGAGGGGGAAAACTCCCATTTTCGGGCTGGAAAAGTTGGCTTAAACTTTTCCACTTGAATGGCAGCGGAAGGTTTTATGCGCCTCGCTACCATTTTCCTGGGTCCTGGTTCCTGGGTCCTGGTGACTTGTGCCACATTGTGTTGCTCCTGCTGCAGCGGCGCATGAAAGTATGCAGCATAAAATTTGTGCTCGGCAACAAATAAATATTTGACCCCAACTCCCTGTTCCCCTCTTTTTTCGCCACTGTTACAGGGTGCAAAGCATTCCCCTTTTTTCGCCGCCGTTGAATTTATATTTGCACTTAACAACCGAGGCAACAACAAGGAACAACGACAACTACAACGACAACGACTACAATGCAACCGCAACTCCAAGTTGCAACCAGCAACCTCCCTGCCCCACAAAACCACCACTTTTGGGGGGGGAAAAGTTTGTGTGGCTTATTTTTCGGTTACAAATCAAATCCAAAATCGCATTAAAATTGCATGCAGCGGAAAAATTGTGCAGCCAACAACACTCGCAGGGCGAGGGGATGTGAAAGGAGCCCAAATAACCGCGTAACCAGAAGCCCTGCCACAATAAGGACCTGCCAAAGGACCTGCGAGGATGTCAGTGGGAATGGAGGGGCTTTTCCAGGGTGCCGCCCAAGTGGTTCTTGTTGTGCAAGACGATTGTTGCCGTTGCCATTCCAATTGAATTTTTGCGAGACGAAATCACTTCAACGCCTTCGATTTCAATTTCCGCCACATTTCAAATTTGTATTCGGTTATTGCATTTTGCCCGATTCCCCCGATTCGTAATCGTTGTTTTTGGGGGGGGCTGGGCTTCCCCTTTTCGAAGGCAAGTTCGAATTTGTTCACAGCCAGAGTTGTTTTGGAGATATAGATCTGAAAATTGGTTTCGCACAGATCGTAATTGCATTTTGGGCGACTGAACAAAAATCAAATATCGTTTCTGGGACATGGCCTACTTATTGTAACTCTTTTTCTTTAAATTATTTTTGTATTTGTGCCATTAAATCATGAGAAACTCTTCAAGGGTAAACTCATCTTTAGTCTCACTTCTTGCTTTGCCAACTTTTGGTTTTCAATTTCTAATTACTCTGTTTTTTCTGCTTTCTTTCTGTATTTTCTTCTGGCTTTGCATTCTAGATGCCAGATTGCTTTTCAGCTAGACAAGCTTTGATACCGCATTCCATTTTTCGCATCTCCTTGGGTGTGATTCGATTGCTTTGCGATTGGACACGCACATGGAGAGGCTTTCCCCTTTTCCCTTTCCTTGGGCTGCTTTCTCCTGTGCGGCTGCCGCATCTGGTTACGCAAGGCAGTGCCTTCTGATGTGGTAACCACCTACAGCATTGCATAGCATAGCATAGCAGGCCGCAAGTTAACCCATTAATGAGTAATGCTGGCAAAACTTAGGAGGTTAGTAAGCCTATAATTATGTCATCTAAAATATGTTTTTGCATTAATAATAATTTGATACGTAGCGATAATTCAAAAGGAATTAAAATCTGGTTAACGATTTTTAATTTTCGTTGATCACAACCAATTTATAAAATTTTATTAGCTAATATCATAGTCAATACAAGTCTTTTTTATATATAAAACACCCATCTAAATTCAAAGAGTCCATCCAGATCCTAAGCCTGTAGAGCTACAGGTTCAAAATTTTTACCTAATATTCTTAGAATAGTGCAGTTATACGCTAAGAAGTAATTCTCTTCTAAGGGGTCTAATTTCTTTAAAAACATTTTTTTAAGATCCAAGCATTTATTTGTATATACTGTACTACACAACAGTATTTTGTGACTTAATATACTAAAAGGTAAGTATTGGTAGGTACTTTAAATTATTTTTACTTATAGGAAGGCTGTTTAGAGAAGAGATTCAATGGGTTAAACAATAGGAGTGCCCACAGCCTGATCTAGGACTTGAGGCCTGCCTCTCCCATTACGGCGGCTTTCCGTGCATTTGTTGCCACTGCTGATGTTGCTTTTGGTGTTGCTGCTGGTGATGTGGCTGCTGGTCCTGGCCGTGGTCCTGGTACCACACCTATCCGTACTCCCACTCCCATCCCTACTCCTGTTCCTAGTCCTGTTGTTTGCTGTCACTCGAGGACGACGTCGTCTGGCTGACTGACTGAATGGCTGACTGGATGGGCGGCGGCCTGTCGTTGTAATGGTGAGGCATCAATATCTCATTTGTATAACATATCGCAGTCAATATGAGACACGTGTATAAGTATCTAGTTTGCTCTGTGGTGGTTTTGGCCAGGCCAAGTCGGGCTGCCTTTTGCAGGGGGTGTGTCGTTTGGGGTCCGTTGCATGTCATTGTAATGGTATCATGCTGTAACAGATTTCTGTTTACCTTGATTTACATATGCAAAAGGGGGGATTGGATGGGTGTTTAGGTTGGGGTAGGTAGGTTTCTGTGCCACACAAGCCGCAGCAGAGCAAACAAACGACACTGCTGCTCACTCCAACGTCGTGGCACGTAAATAGAAAAGAAAACACTTAAGCATGCACTTAGTCTTTGCGCCTTTCACTTCGTGTCGATGGCGATGTCGATGGCTGTGTCGCTTTGGATCAGGATATATATATATATATAAATGGTTGGAGCATGGGGCTTGGGTGTGAATAAGCACATGTGTGGGTGCCAGGATGTGGGGCGTGTGTGTTGGCTGTGTTGTGTGCTACCAACTGCGATTTATGCAAATTTGTTTGGCTGCTGCTGCCTGAGCCAAGCCCGCCTGTCGACTTTTTGTTAACAGTTTCTGTTCCTCCTTTGCTGTCCTGTGCGAGCTGTCCTTTGTGCTTTTGCTGTGCTTTTCCCCTGCTGCGCTGTGCGCTGTCCTTCCCTTCTTACCCACTAAGCAAATAAAGTTATTTGCATGCGCAAGTAAATCGATTTGTGTATATCAAATTGTGGGGCTTCAAACAAAAAAACAACAAAGAAAAGAACTCAAAGCTGAAAGCCAAACAAAAACGAACAAAAACAAAGATTACCGCTTTGCCACAGCTGCGTTACGAAAAAAAAATAATGCGAAGTAAAATCTGGATCACATGCAGCATTTGCTATTGATTGAATGCCACATACCGCACTCACTTTCGCTCTAAATTCAAATACAATTAATTAAATTCTGTTGGCCGCTTTAACACCGCTTGATACCCAAATTTAATTGGAGCACAAAACAAATTTCGGCAATTACATTACGGGTGGGCCTGGAAATAATACCCGAAACTGCCGCAAAGCAGGCTACACAGTTTGTTTGTCCATTTGAGAGCTTTCCGCTGCAGCTAATTAAAAATTATTAAAACTAGCGAGCGAAGTTAAGTCCGTGGAGCTCAGCGAGGGCCATGGCCATGGGAAATTGCCGTCATGTCAATTTACCAAATTGCGCAAACAAACAGAGGGCAAAAGGGGGGGTTTTTGGACATGGCCACTCCACACGCACATTTCGTAATTGTTGCACGTATGGCGCCCCCTCCGAAAACAAGGCCAAATCCCCGCCAGCCAGCATCAGCATGCGAGGATGAGGTGGTTCCCCAAAGCGGCTTATGTCCTGGCCCCATCCTCTCCAGCATCAGGCCACGTCCACGCCCACGCATAAATTAACCAGCACTCAACCGGGAAAAATCGGAAAGCGCTTTTTAATTATATTTTCGACAATTTGTTTCAATACATGCGCCGCACTCTGTTTTATTTGCGCGGCTTTGTGGGCGGATCCTGCGGCTCGGTCCACTGCCAGTCCTTCCACTTCACGCACCGCCGCTCCCGGTCGTAGAACAGCTCGTTGGCGGGGCAGCGGCGCAGCTGGGCGGGCTGCTCTGCCTGCTGTCTGCCGCCACACTGCCAGTAGGCGGTGGGGTCGAAGAAGTGGCGGTAGCTCTGGTCCAGCTCCTCCGGACTCCGACAGCCGGGCTCTCCGTTGTACTCCTTAGTGGACATGGCTAAAGAAAAATGAAGAGCAGAATTGGAAAGGTTTCAGATTTATGGTGATTTTAAAATAATACAAAAATATATTAAGCCATATAGTAAGTACCCAACACCTTGAATAAAGAACGGAAGAGCATCTTAATGATTTTTAGAATATTGCCCAGAAACTAAAAGTATTTCTTAAATGTTAGTATATTCTTTAGACTTAACTAATCTCCAAAGCCTTTAAAATGTTCTCAGAATGTATACCATTATTTTGGGATTGAGATTTAAGATGGTAAATTATTTTTTTTTTAATATTAAATTTTTCCTTATTATTAAACGTTGTTATGGTGGACAAAAAGCAAAACCTTGAAACAAAATCATTAAAAAATATCAAGTTTCAATGCTACATTTTTTATTAAAAGTAAGACCGTATTTATACTACTCTAAGAT
This sequence comes from Drosophila subpulchrella, assembly GCF_014743375.2. Lineage (NCBI taxonomy): Eukaryota > Metazoa > Arthropoda > Insecta > Diptera > Drosophilidae > Drosophila > Drosophila subpulchrella. The sequence continues at coordinate 16,566,560 of NC_050609.1, forward strand.
AGACAACTCATTTCTAAAAATTACATCTTATTCGAAAGTGCATGAATATCTTCTCTAAATATTCTGCTCTGACTTGCAGCAAAAATTTATTGTTCTAAAAAATTCCACAAGATATCTTACGCTTTAATATCTTACAAACTAGTCATCAGCCGACATTACAGCAACACATATTTATCTGCTTATCTTTTGAAGCTAGTTACTAACACAGGTATTTGTCATAATAATTTGCATTTCAGACAATCAGAAAAAATAACTACTTGTTAATAGAAAATCCCTTTGTTGGTTCTGCCTTCCCTTGTAACAAGCTGTGGGTCTAGTAATATATATGAATATGTAAATATTTTTTTATCAAAGTTTAAAATACTTTTCCCTTGCAAAAGAAAGTGTAATATATAATTTAGTATCATAAATTATTTATTTAGTAACCATTTTAAATGTTATATATCCAACTTCAGGCAGCGATTTCGGGTTGACTGGGAGGCTGGACAGTGGGTGACCAGGTCCACAGGGGCCAGGCAACACAGGCCTTGGCAGAGCCCAAGTAGGCAGTGGCCACCGGACACTGACCCAGGGTAGCAGGAACCCCCTGGGCGGAGCAGATCCAGTAGGAGCTCTTCAGGTAGAAGTGGGGATAGAAGATCACCTCCACTTCCTCCGCCGTCTGGCAGCCAGGTTGACCCGTGGGCTTGGCCACAGCGGCTCCTTGGCAGAAGGATGAGCAGCCAAGGATCAGGAAAACAGCGAGCAGGGAAAGGAACTTCATCTTGAGCAGGGAGATGCCTTCGTTGGACTGACCTATGCTAATCCGGGCAGCGCTTTTTATACCCCAAATCTTATCGAGCGGAACTGAGCTGCGATGCTGTGGTCGCGATAAGCTCATCTGGCATTTTATGGCGCTGTTTGTTTGCCCAATTGTTGTTTCTTCCGCTCGAGCGGGCGAGCTGTCCAGGTGGGCTTACATCCACCTCATCCGCCTGTACATCCATGTCCCCATCCAGCCAAGCTGCTTGCATATTCATGACATCAACGGCAGCTGTAAATTATTTCGAGAGATAGCCGGCCAGGCCGCAAACAAGCGGAGGAGCCACGTTGTTGGCCTGGCCGAAAACGCTGGATACGCTGGCTAATTAATTCAAAACACTGCCTCAAAGGCATTTTTGGGGCTGGGCCAACAAATTTCACCTGGCTGGTAGGGGAGAGGGGGAGTGCCTTAAGCCACATTAGGTCCTGGCGCACTTGAGTAATTGCACTGCACAGCGAAGTGCAGCTCGGAGTTGGGGGTTCCCCGGAAAAAGGCCTCCTTCTTGGCCTTCTTGCCCTTTGTTGCTCAGTTTTGCGGATTGGGCTTTTGTTAGTTTTGGGCCATAAATTAAATCGGGTTATTAATGTCTGCCATTAAATGAAGCTACCGGGAGGAAAGACACTTGGCTGCATGGCTTCCACCTTGTGTCCTCGTGCCAGTATCCCCATCCCTTAGCATGTCCTCGAAGTGATTTATGCTAATTCGTGTGGCATTTGTAGCATTTCCCGAGTATTTTGAGATTTTCCAACGACAAGGCCATTTATTTTGCAGGTACTAGACTTTAGCCCTGATTTAAATTTTAAACGCATTTTTTCCAGAGAGGGGATCCCCTCACTCCCCCCACTTTAAAAACATACTTGCAGCGCGGATTAAACGGAATGGAAAACAAAGAGGCGGCTCAATGCAATTAAATATATTGCGTATACGTCACGTATGCTAAAATTTCATTTCACAATTTTTACCTCGGCACCCTTTTTGGGTTCTCTGTGCTTGGCTGGCGGAAAATTCTTTTACATGCAAATATTTTGCTGGTTCTCACACGCACGTCGCTAGCGAAAAAAAAGCGAGTAATAAAAATTCAATTGAATCGTATTTTTTTGCCGCTTATTGATGTGCTCGCCGGCCTGACAAAGCGTTTGACTGACAACTGTGAAATGAAATAAAAAGCTTGCTGCAAATGCACGGGCGAGCGCATCAAAAATAGTGCAACTTATTGGCCGAGAGAGTGGGAAGAGGTGGCCATAGGTTGACTGGGAGCACAGGACTCCCAGACCCCTGGTAAAACGGGTTCTCACCCATTGATTTATGACAAATACCCACCAAAAGGGGGCGTGGCCCGTCATTCAGGGGCGCTTAACTGCCGTCAGAAGCCGCACGTTAACAATTTCAGCTGTAATTGCAACAGGCCATCGGTGGATCATCACACGGGACTGCCATAAAAATACTCATACACACAGAGAGAAATATTCAAAAACATTGTTCTTGAATTGAGAACATTCGTTCTTAAAAGCCTTGTAAGCACATTTTAAGTTTAATGCCCTTAATGTCAGAACAAAATGGGGAGAAGGTAGAATGAAAATAGATAACTTTCTTATAAGTATACACTAGAGTAATAGTTTAGCTATCAATTCAACTTGATTTAGGAAAATTTTAAAAATTTTCAACTTATAAAATGTCGTTATATTTTTAAGAACTTTTTCAACTCAGCTGAGAACGTCAATATTCTCTCTGGGTACCCACTATATCTGGCCTCTCAGCCATCCGGGGGGCACTGAGCGAAAAGAGTGCAGGTCATAAATATGATTCACACCGCATTCGCACTGAGATATGGGTGTATTATCTCTCTCTTCGCTGATCTTGCTCTTGACATTGCCCCAGATAAGATCGCACGGGGGGCTGGGGGACCTGGAGATAAACTGCTTCAAATAAATATTTGGCACCGAGTTGAAACAAGCCACCTAATTGACTCATTCACGACGCTTCCTCTATTAGCTTTGGATGCACTACAAAAATTTTTACTAGAAAATATGCTTATCTTTAGAATTCTAAATACAGAAGGTTGATAATCTTTAGGCTTTTCTTTGAACATAGTATAAGGAAATAATATATTTATATATTTATATTCAAATATATATATCTATAAGAATCGCAGGCATTAAAAAAATAGTTGTGTAAAGTTGTACATTGCCCCTAAAATAATATACAATTTACTTTTAGTTTTCGTTTACAAATGTATTACACTTTTAGACTTAAATTTTATTTATATTGCTTTTATTCAAATCATGAACACATTGCCTATTCATATTAGCTTATATACATATTTTTTTCACAAAATAAATACCCTAATTCGCATAATTTAGGTTAAAGTACGTGTCAAAAGCCCGAATGTTTACAAATTTTCAATTTAAAGCCTTAACGGCTTACTGCATTTTTGGTCACAGATATTGTTATACAAATTGTTCAACATAGAAAACTAATAAATTAGCATGTATTTAATATTCGAAGCATACCTATTAGTTTTTTTTATTCCAAATGCAAATGCTTATTAGCCTACATACGTGTGAATTTACTTTAATTTGGTTGTTTAGATTGCTTGTTTGGCCAACACAAATATATTTTAATGAGAAAAAAAGTAAAATAGATAAAGAACATTTTGCATATTTTGTAAACTATTCATACATCCAAGAAATTAGCCATAGTTTGGATACAATTTAAGAATACAACAATTATGGAATTTATGGGCTATTAAAATGCAAATCTTTATTACCGAAAATGTATTTATGATGATGGCTTTTTAGCTGGCTTTTAAATCAAATTAAGAACAGAAATTTATTTTGTCGTATATACGTTATAGAAGTAATGTGTTTCCCATTAAAAACGGTAACCTTTGAGCCAAGAAACCAAAACCAAATAGGCCAATTTAGCAGGGTTCCCAGCCGGGAGGACGACTTGGCGGCTCCGGACATGGCTGCCAGACCCAGGCGATCCAGGGCACGCAGGCGTTGAGGTCCTGGTCGAATCCCGTGTTGGGCTGGCACTTCTTGAGCCCGGCCTGCTGACCGATGACTGAGCAGAGCCAGTACTTGGTGGGGTCCAGACAATGGCGCTGGGCGACGCCCACCTCCGCCTGGTGGAGACATCCCGGCTGGGTGGAATCGTTGCACTGCGACAGGATGCCGGACGGAAGCAGGAGCAGCACGAGGCAGCAGGCGAGTGGCCAGATCAAAGCTAATCGGATATAGTCAGCTTTAGTCCTGGGAAAGTGGCAACGTACGGAATGAACTCACCTTGCAGTCGCATGGTTTGTGCAGTTTGTGGGTGCTTCTTCATCTGGTACTGCTGCTTTTTATACCACACACACTCGATCCCCTCAAGTGGCCCTTCTTATCAATCGCTGGTGATTGATTCGAGTTCGATGCGCCGGTCGAGGTCGATACATATTTACCCATTTCACCAGTCGATACAACCCACTTGGTCTAAAGCTGATGGAGGGAATTCCTGGGGTGAGGGTGACAATGCCAAGACAAAAGACATGTGTCCGAAACGAGATTTAGCAGGAAACTCCAATGCAATTGGCAGTGCAAAGTAACAAGAAAATGGGGCAAGTAAAAGGCGGAAAGGCAACAAAGCAGCAGCTTCATTCTTCTTCTTCACTGGCCAATTTCGCAGGACATGCCAAATGCATTTCCGGCTAACACCACACACAGACATGCCTTCATTCGCTGGAATAACGCAAGTCACTGCCATTGGTTTCTGTCCAAAGTTGTTTGTTTTTTTTTGTTACACATTGACAAGGGCTTAGAAAATAAATAATGGAATAGTTTTATGGGTGCACGACTACATAAATAACTTTTGCAAAATGCAAGAAACTTTACTTGGCTCCATTTTAAAATTTAAATATCCCGCCACATAACACAGTGCTGCCCATCAACAACAGCAAGGGGACTATAAAAAGACAGGCAGCACTGGCACGGCCCATTTGTATATTCTGGCAACGCCGTTTCACATTTACATTTGACAGCCTGGCAGCATGAAATAAATACAAACATTTGGCGGGATTACGGAAAAAAGCCGTGGTCATAGTTGCGTACGATAGGCAAATATGTAGTTGAACTCAAACCAACTTACAAGTTCCAAAAAGTATTGTCTAAAACGCCCTTTTTTCCACTAATTAACTTTTTGCACTTACGTTTGATCCCACTTACGAAAAATTTAAAGTTCTTTAATGAAAGGTCCAGGGGTGCTTCCTTTTATTTGCAATTTTTGAATGTGATTTATTGGCAATTGGGAAATTGGGTTCATGTAGCACTCTACAATAAACTAATTGTTTTGCTTATCAAAAAAGTTTTGGAAAGGTACTACTATTGTACATCAATAAAAGTTATCAATTTACTGGGTAAAGGAAACAAAAATTTTCGTTGGTAAAAATATTAATAAATACAGTTACTTTGAGCCATTTAGTCGAATTTGCGTTTTATGAATATAAATTACATTTTAATATTTAATAAACTAGACAACAAAAATCGATCACCACGGCCACTGCCATCGACTTGACCAACACTTGTCGATTTGGGACACCTAAAAATTTTTCACCAGTACCAACAAGTGAAATGTCAAAAAGCCGTCGGCAGTCATACGTTTGGTTCAACTTGCTACTCAATAAAAATATTTGACCGCAAAAAAGCACCCAGCCGGTGACATCCGAATTAGTGACAGGACAAACAGAAAATCAATATCTAAATTTGTTCTATTAGTTTATCTCTTAAATCTACTGGTTGAATCAAAGAATCAATTTTTCAATTTAATTTCAAAAACTTTCTGCAGACCTTTGCTTTGAATGGGCATTGAAGAAATGGTCTTCTATGTTTAAGTCTAGATACTTTGGAATTTATTAAATTGTGGTATCTTGATGTGCTACCTTGTTTTTCATTCACCAGTGGATTTTTGCACAGTGGCTAGTAGACTTCTGGGTCCTAGGTGACCACCAAATTTTGCCTGTCGGATTGTAGGCAACCTCTTTAAATAAGAAAATTTACTGCACGACTGCAGGACTAAGACATTTAAAGAAAATGCTTATATATAAAAAATGTTGTATTATTGTTAACATCAAACATTCGCTTTTACGGCCATATGTGGTTCAGGCAGGACAATATCCTGGGACAGTTTCCAAATAAAATACTACTAAACATGTACAAAGTACAAGTTAACTTTCATATATACTTTTGACAGTCTGGCAGTATGATTAGCTCAAACACAATTATTTGGCGGGGTTACGGCAAAAAGACGTGGTCATAGTTGCGTACGATAGGCAATATGTAGTTGAACTCAGCCCAATATACAAGTTCCAAAAGGTATTGTCAAAAACGCCCTTTTTTCCACTAATTCACTTTTTGCACTTACGTTTGATCCAACTTACGAAAAATTTTAAGTTCTTTGATGAAACGACCAGAGGGTGCCTTCTTTTATTTGCATTTTTTGAATGTGATTTATTGGCAATTGGGAAATTGGGTTCATGTAGCACTCTTCAATAAACTAATTGTGCTTATCAAAAAAGGTATTACTATTGTACATCAATAAAAGTTAAATTTTTGTTGGTAAAAATATTAATAAATCCAGTTACTTTAAACCATTTAGTCGAATTTGTGTTTTATGAATATAAATTATATTTTAATATTTAACTAGACAACAAAAATCGATCACCACGGCCAATGCCATCGACTTGACCAACACTTGTCAAAAAGCCGTCGGGTGTCATAGGATTGGCTCAACTTGCTGCTCAACAAAATTATTTGACCGCAAAAAGCACCCAGCCGGTGACATCCCAGTTAGTGACAGGAAAAACAGAAAATTAAAATCTAAATTTACTGGTTGAATCAAAGAATCAATTTTATAATGTAATTTCAAAAACTTTCTGCAGTCCTTTGATTTGAATGTACTTTGAATAAATGTATTTTCTATTTATGGCCAGAGACCTTGGAATTTATTAAATTGTGGTAACTTTATATGCTACCTAGTTTTGCATTCACCAGTGGATTTTTGCAGTGGCTAGTGGACTTCTGGGTCCTCAGTGACCACCAAATTTCGCCTGTCGGATTGTAGGCATCCTCTTTAAATGAAGAAAATTACTGCACGACTGCAGGACTAAGACATTTAAAGAAAATGCTTAAAAAGAAAAAATGTATTATTGTTAATATCAAACATTCGCTTTTACGGCCATATGTTGTTCAGGCAGGACAATCTCCTGGGACAGTTTCCAAATAAAATACTTCTAAACATGTCCAAACTACAAGTTAACTTTCACATTTACTTTTGACAGTCTGGCAGTACGATTAGCTAAAACACAACTATTTGGTGGGGTTACGGCAAAAAGACGTGGTCATAGTTGCGTACGATAGGCCATATACAAGTTCCAAGTTCCAGTATACAAGTTCCAAAAAGTATTGTCAAAAACGCTCTTTTTTCCACTAATTCACTTTTTGCACTTACGTCTACAAAGTACAAATTAACTTATATATATATGTAAGAAAGAACGCCCCAAAAAGCATTTAAGCGCAGGGTTAAAGTGTAACACAAATAAACTAAGTAAACATGAACTTGTCTCTAGTTGTATTACTATTAAATAAGATTAACTATGCATCTAAACCAAAAATAAAATAAAAATAGGACTATAAATTGAATTGAGAAAAACTGAAGAGGTGCTGTGTTAAAAGGACAGCATATGAAAATTGCCGGAAAATGAAACAATATTGTATTATTATTATACATTCGAAAACAAGGCCATATAAAATTCAATCTGGATGTTTTCCAAATAGAATTTAAAAATAATGCAAGCTAACACGGTGATATGTTTTAAAAAGGACAATTTATGAAAAAAGCCACAAAATTATTTTGTATTATTCCTCCCTATTTTATTTAGGGAGGACAGTTCCTCGACCTTCTCCGAGTAAAATAAAAAAGACAAGAGATGATGTGGGATGTTTTAAATAGGACAGCATTCGAAAAATGCCGAAAAAGTCTGATAGTGTGACCAGCCGGCGGTGCGCCCAAAATCCCAGCCCCTCCCGGACACTCTGCCGAGCTGTGGTATTCCGCGCAGAGACGGGCACACACTTATCCCAATCAGAAATTAGAAATAAATTAAGTAATTTGTGCGGAATAAAACTGAGCGTGCGGCCGATGCGATAACCGCGAGCCCCGTCACCCCCTACCCGCCGCCACCACGCCGTGATGCAGGCAACCAGCGCAGTGGCCGGAGAACTCGGAAAACTTGGCGAACACAGCTCCCACGGCAGGAACAACAACAGTGCCAGCAGAGCCCCTCGAAAGTCGGTGTAGTGAAGGAATTAAATCTAATTATACGGGGAGAACAGGCAAAGGGCAAGCCCACGAGCACTTGGGTTAATTGGTGGTTGGCTGAGGAGCACCACTAGCACCGCTGGCACCTAGTGGCCACATTCACATGGGCTGAGTGGTGGTCTGGATTGGACTGGCGAAGGGAAGGTGCAGCAGCAGCAGGAGCAGCAGCCGCACCAGCAATGGCCAACCAACTGGACGCCAGTGCGAAGGACGACCTGAAGACGCAGTTCGTCACCCGCGAGGGCACCTACCGCCTGCTTACCCTCTCGGAGTACTCCCGGCCCAATCGGGTCGGCTACAGCAGCAACCAGAGCTCGCCCCAGGTGCGCGTCTCCATGGTGACCCTGCCCAGTCCGGCGCAGGGCAAGCTGGGCTCGGAAACGGCAGGGTCACCTGTGGGAGGAGGAGGAGCAGCTGCAGCAGCAGGTACCACCACCACCACCACAACGAATGGCAGCTCGCCAGGAGCCTCGCCCACGGGCGGTGCAGCGGGCTCGGGACCGGCTGGAGCAGCCAACACAGCAATATCCAATGGAGGCGCCGGCGGCGACAGCAACTACAGCCACAGCAACCACAACAGCAACAGTGCTGCGAACAGCACGGTGGACGCCCGCCTGGGCGGAGGCATCTCCATGCACTCCATGATGAACGGCGGCGTCGTGGACCAGAACGGAGTGGCCACCAACCAGGTCCTGGGAGGCGACCGCATCTGCTTCAACTTCGGACGAGATCTCTACGTCTACTCCTTTCGGGGAGCCAAGAAGGTGAGGCCAAGATGGCAGAGATGGTTTCATATCAGTAGCCCATCGCAAAGCACGTGAGATGGAGGAGCAGCGAGCTTATCACACCAGAGATAGGGGCTGCCGGCAATGGCAATTGCATTCCAGGCGGATTGCACCGGCAATTGGCAGCGGCTTGAATACCTTGCCATTTGCATGCAGTGTCCCCCCAGCGGGCTTAATTTGTTCCACTTCGAGCGCTTGATGATCAATTCGCTTGTTTGGCGTTTTTATGAATGTTTATTGCGCTCGAAGGCAGTCGGTTGTGAGAGCTTCGAGCTCATCCCGGCGAGAAGATTGCCCTACCTTTTATTTGGAACCGTCTTAATCAGCAGGAGTGTGCCATTGTTCGGTTATAAACTTGAAGCACCTGTTTATTAGCCAAAACCTAGTCCATTTTGTACTCATTGTGACCAGAGAAAGAGTAATCCAAGTTCGACTTTGCCCACCAACTGCATCGCCCATCGCCCATCTTGTGTTTGCCTTGTTTCCCCTGCCCAGCAGCTGTTTCTAATTCTTTGGCATTCTGTTCAGCAACAGCTTGCGATTCTCCTTCTGTATTTATTTTAGCTGGCTTCTGTGTTGCCATAGTTATCTGCTGGCGAAAACTTGGCAAACGCCTGCTCTTGGCCGTAGTCGAAGCTTTTCCTACCTGATTCCGCCAACAAGCTGCTAATTTCCATGCCGCTTCCAGAATGTGTTAATTTCCGAGATTATTTCATCCCACTGGGGGTAATCTTCCATTCTAATCTCAGCTCAAGCGGAAATGTTCCGGTTTCCACTTTTGTTTTCATTGGTCTGTTCTGGTTATCGCAGTTTTGTTGAACTTCAAATGTAGTAAACCTAATTCCGAAAAAAGATTGGCTTACAATGGTCTTACTTTTAAGAACGCACTTGTTTGGCAATCATGAATTGCTAATTTTATTTCTCATTGAAAATTTTTCATTTTTAATTTTAGGTATAAATGATGAAATAATCTAAATTTGATTGTACAAGGATGATGATTCATGTAACAATTTTGACTCATATTCCCCTGTTGGCAATTTAGAGGGATAAATAACCCAACCCATTCATTTGTTTATAAAAACTCTGAAGCAGAACTGGAAATTAGATTCCATTAGCTTCTTGTTACAGAGAACTGGTAGTTTATTGTGCCTATACCTTATATTACCAGTACCACAGGATACGTGACATCTAGAGAATTCCACTAGTTATATGAATATTCCTTTTGTTCAATACATATTGCATCTAAATCTCCGAATGCCTAGTTTTCAACCATGTTCCAACAATATCATATCATAACTAGCTAACCTGCGTGTTAAACCAAATCTTTTAAAGGGTTTCCACTAGCCAACCTCTCCACTTTTAGTTTAAAATAGACAACGTAGTGCAATCAAGAACGACCAAGATAAACAGAAACAGATGATAGTGACGCTTGTTGACTTACTTTCAGGGCACGGAGATGAGCAAGCCGATCGATAAGAAGTTCTACAAGGGCACGAATCCCAGCTGCCACGACTTCAACGCGAGCTCGGCCACGCCCACGGGAGCGCCCCTGCTGGTGGGCTTCACCACGGGCCAGATCCAGTTGGTCTCCCCGCAGGTTGGTCCTCGCGAAGTGAGGAAGCTCTTCAACGAGGAGGTGAGTTATCCCACTGACACTTTACAATTTCAAACCAACTAATGGTATTGCCTTTATTTTAGCGACTAATCGACAAGACCAAAGTGACCTGCCTGAAGTGGCTGCCCAACTCACCGCACCTGTTCCTCGCCGCCCACGCCTCAGGTCACCTGTACCTGTACAACGAGGAACTGCCCTGCGCCGCCACGGCGCCCAGCTATCAGCCCTTCAAGCTGGGCGACGGCTACACGATACTCACCAGCAAGTCCAAGACCACAAGGAACCCGCTCTTCAAGTGGGTCTTCAGCACCGACAACTGCTGCATCAACGAGTTCTGCTTCTCGCCCTGCGGCTCCCACTTGGCGGTGGTTTCCCAGGACGGTTTCCTGCGCGTCTTTCACTACGACACCATGGACCTGCTGGGCATCGCTCGTTCCTACTTTGGCGGCTTCCTGTGCGTCTGCTGGTCGCCCGACGGCAAGTACATTGTGGTGGGCGGCGAGGATGACCTGGTGACCGTGTGGTCGCTGCAGGAGCGGCGAGTGGTGGCCCGCGGACAGGGCCATCGGTCCTGGGTCTCTGTGGTGGCCTTCGACCCGTACACCACCTCGTACACCAACTGGGATGGCGGGGACTTTAGCGACGATGAGAATCAAATGAACGAGTACTCCAATTCACGAGAGGCGCGCTTCTCCGGAGACTCCACGGCCAATGGTGGTTTCGAGGGCTTCGACCGGAATTCCACGCCCGTGCATGCTGCCCGCAATCGACCGCACTCGGCCTCCTTTCGCTCGGATGCCTCTTCGGCGGAGAAGCTGATGAGCTATCGACTGGGCTCCGTCAGTCAGGACACGCAGGTCTGCCTGTGGGACATCACGGAGGATGTGCTGCGTCATCCGCTGGCGCTGAGGCAGCGGGCGAACAGCGAAAGGGGCTATCTCAACGGTGGCGTCGATGAAGATGCGGAAGCAGAGGACGGCATCAAGGTGATCCGACCAGTGGCCATGTCTGGCCAGGCGGGCGGACAACAGGCGGAGTCGGGCAGCTGTAGTCCCACCCGGGAGGCGGCGGGCGGTGCAGCGGGAAACGGTGCCGGCGAGCACAGCAATAGCAGCTCTAGCAAGTTCTCAACCGCCAACTGCACGATATCCTCACAATCTTCGCCCGACGACTGCGACACCGAGGCAGCCACTCCCGCCTCCACGACCTCGAATGCAGGCGCAGGAGCGGGCGTGGCAGGAGCGGGCGTGGCAGGAGCGGGAGCGGCGACCTCGACAACGAAGCAGAACAACCGCAATCACGGCACGGGCAACTCAATCAAATTTCCCAACTGCATAAGCGCCACCAAGTCGGACAGCATCGATGGTGGCGGCGGAGGCGGAAGCGGTAGTGCGCAGAGGCCATCGCAGACTACCACGGGATACAACAGCAAGACTTCCAACAGCTCGAACAAGTCCTCCAACTCGGGCAGCGGCTTCAGCGCCTTCAACAGCCTCACGCAGCGGCTCTCGAACTTCAGCTTCCTGAGCAACTCGGACAAGAAGGCCGCCGGCTATGAGGGAAGCCACTCGACGGCCCATCGCCAGCACCGCAAGGCGATGAGCATGCTGAAGAGCTACAACCAGCATAACCACAGTGGCGGCCACAACAACCACAGCCAGAGCAACCACAGCAGCTCGTCCAACTTTGGCCACTCGAGCACACTGGACTCGACGGCGGCCGGGGCCATCGGGAGCAGCTCGACGGCGCACAGCTTTGGATCGCTGAAGCTGAGCCGGTCGTCGCACCACTCCTCGCTGGCCACGGCCGCCCATGCGTCGGGATCTGGAGCGGGAGCGGGCTCTGGCTCGGGGGTGAGCAGCTTCGATCCCATGCAACTCATCGGAACGCCCGCCTGTCCGCGCTTCGACGAGTGCCCGCTGCTGGAGCCGCTGGTCTGCAAGAAGATTGCCCACGAGCGGCTGACGGCGCTGATCTTTCGCGAGGACTGCTTCCTGACGGCGTGCCAGGATGGATTCATATACACCTGGGCGCGGCCTGGTCATGCCACGGTGAGTTAAACGACCGTGAGAATTCAAGAACACTTTAATATATATAGAATCGATTTTCATGAATATGTACTACATGTATCCTCTTCCACAGCATGCCACTCAGCACTTGTCTCCTGGACAGACAGCGGCGCCCGGCGGGACGGTAATTTAGTTCAATAAAGTGGACTTGGTCAACTATCAGCGTAATCTTGTCAAGCAGCAGGAGCAGCAGCAGCAGAAGCAGTCGGTGATCTAGGTTAAAGCTAGGCGATTGATTTCGATAATTTATTGATAGGAGCAAGAGTTTTAAAGGTTTTTATGTTGCGTATTTTGTATTCCAAATGTAGCCTAAATGAGTTTATGAACCACACACAGACACACACCGTACACCCGTAATATATATATTATATACGATATATAGCTATGTACAACATAACTACGATCTATACGCAGCATCAGGCAACAGAACAAACAAACGTATATGTTTAATCTAAATTATTAGTTGTAAATGTATTATTTTTTTAGTACGTGGAATTTGTTGAAAACAAAGCAAAGCATGTTTATAACTATTTACTAAGTGCTAGCCTACACTACACACGATAAATAAAGCAAAAGAACGAAGAAGCGAACTGCATTAGCGAACTAAAATAAACAGAATCAAATAGATGGATCAGATGAGAGGAGCAGAGGACGTTTTTCACATTGTGCTATGTACTGAGTTGCAGTCGAGGCCCCAAACTAACCAACGACGAACTATCTAACTATGTAAACTCACGAACTAACCTAAAGTAGGAACTGTTATCATTACTATTACTACGGATTCGTATGCCTTTTATTTTTTGATGCAAGCCGAGTGCAACGTTTTAGCATGCAGACGCAAACGCAGAAGACAACCGAACAAATTAGACTAAATGCAGACAGGAACCGGAAGTCAGAAATCGGAAATTTGAAATCTGAAACCCGAACCACAACCACAGAAAACATTTCATACAGCCAGACACACTCTTACACATATATTTTATAACGAACCAGGAGAAACTAGCGGCGATTTGCGAAGTTAGCCAATAAGTTAACAATGAGCCGAGCAAGCAAAACCAACCAAGAACACGTTACAGTAAAAGAGACTAAAATTTCAATAAAATTATATAAAAAATTAATTCACATAGCTGGTATTTATTTATAAAATGTGTGTTGTTTCTAACAAAAATATGCTTCTCTTGCGCGAATCTCGTTTGATCGCCAACCACAAACTACTGAGGGATTTTACATGCTGGAAATGACTTGGCCTCGGCTCCGGAAACTCTCAACATTCGAACGGGTATCCTGACCCCGATTTTACTCAAGGAGTCTGCAAATTAACCTATCAAGCCTGGTGATTTAGAAGGCTTTAGGCACCAGTGGAACCTCCGCCTCCGGCAGATACAGGTGCTTGGAGAGCAGGAAGGCGAACAGCGCTTGACCCGCAACTACCATGAACAAGAAGTAGAGCTTCCGCTTCTTCCCGCCGCTGTAGTCGAATTGCTGGGGATTGCCATAGGGATCGTAGTTGATGGCGCCACTGGGTGCAGCCGGTGAGTTGTCCTGCAGCAACTTGGTCCGCAGCGTGCGGAGCTGGAAATAACAGGGAAGTTACTAGACACTCTATACTCCCTCCTTGCCAAACTCACCAGAAAGAAGCCGAAGGAAAAGCTGGTGTACGCCAGCGCAATATAATATCCGGATTTGAAGAACAGCGTGCTGACCATCAGACAGACCACTATGTTAACGTACTTATAGCCAGTGAAGGCCAGCAGATCGAGGGTCTTCAGGCTCGTCTTCACATTCATCACGTACAGGGCTATGGAGTAGATGACCAGTTCGAAAATGCTGTAGGCCATGGCGCTGGAGGCCTGGATGCCGAGCTGCTCCGGCGAGAAACGCTTCTGCATGCCCAGCAGGAGGCCCGCTACGATTACGTATGTGATGTAGCCCATGGTGGGCAGATAGAGATCCGGGGCATTGACGTCGTAGCGCGGCTGTACTGGGTGCTCCTGGTCGTACCGCAGGGACCAGTCCTGCAGGGAAAACATGATTTAAATAGGAGTAACTATACCAGATTCACCACCCACCTTGTGGATATAGGGGAAGAAGAGCAGTCGCAGCTTTCTGCCCACGTAGGCGTTGTCCACGGCGAAGTAGTACTTGAGCTTGGCCACCGGCACCCACCTCTCAAACTGGTTCTCCATTATCTGCTTGCCCTGATCCGCCAGCCGCTGGCCGTACTGCATGGCCATGTCCTGGACAATGGGCTGCTGGAACATGGCGAACTGTGGGTACTGTCCCGGAGGCAGGGGTCCGGCCCCAGGCTGAGGTGCTCCCATTCCGTAGGTGGGCGGGGCAGTTGCAGACGCCTGTTGCGGGGGCTGTGGTGCACCGTAGCCGAATCCCGGTTGCTGTTGCGGTGGCTGCTGGATGTGCTGCGACGGCTGGCCGAGACTGGGGTCGAAGCCGTAGCTGTTGACGGGCGCCGGAGCAGGTGCACCATACAAATTGGGATCCAACATTGCCGGGCCGGCGGGCGGGGCCATGAAGGTGGCGCCACCGCCCATCATCGGAGCCGAGGGACCCATGGCGCTGACGTCGCTGACGCGCTTCGGTGGCCTTGGGCGACCGGCAGCTGTGGCTATTTCGGGACAGAGCAACACGGTGGGTTAGTGGCGGAGGATCTGTGCGAGACAATTGGGAAAGCGGGGGAACACAGGCAATCAAGCTACACACGCAGCACGGAACGGAAACGCAGGGCGGGCACAGAAACTGGGGGGCAGGATGCAGTGGAAGCCAGGAGCGGCGCACAGAACGGGGAAACGTGTAACGTAAACAGTGACAGCACTCCGGTTGACCACCGACTCCCGATTCCGGTCGACGGGCGAGGGTCGGAGCCTCCGGAGTGGCTGCACCGGACATCCTCCGGGTATACTTGCTTGCGTAGCCTGATCCTTACAGTTCTCCCACTTACGGTTCCGCATACCCGCGTTCGGATTATAGTTCATCTTCTGGTCTTCTGGCCTGGCTCAATAGATTGTACACCACAACAACGGTTTTAACACATCACCACAGTCCAAATTAGGGATGTGAAAAGTGTATCAAAAAATGTTACATCGATATACGGTTTGACAAAATAAATATTTTTAAATCGACATTATCGATATCGATACTATTTGTTAATAAAAGTATAAATATTCTTCATAATAATAAAAACTGGATATTACTTAACTGTTGAATTGCCGACAACTCATCAGAAAATTTAAGCAATTGTTGTATTTTCAAACCGCCGTTAGAAAATTTCACCGATGTACAAACATCTTATATTTCATTTTCCATTATAAGTTAATGCCTTAAATTAATAATAGGGCGAGAAAAACCAATAATATAATTTCTAAGCTAAATGGCTTTAAATGAAAAAAGGCGACCACTAAAGTTGTCTGTAAAAAGAACAAGAAAGAATTATTTTTCGAAAAAGCACTTCAAACATAATACTATCGATAACGGACAGTGTGTGACCTATCGTTAGTGTTCCACCCGCAGGCGAACAGCTGTTTCTCGCGACAGGCAAATGGCATCCCCGTTATCGATTGACGATAGGCCACGACCAAGTGGCAGCCCTAAATTCGATTGGCGGCAATACAAATTCCTTCATAAAAATTCAACCACCTGATATTAAATTGATTTGAAAATTTGTTTTATTCATTTAATCAAGCCGTTTACATGTGTCTCGGGCACTTGCACCCTGCATCAACGGCGCAGGCTTTCGGATAACTTCCACGCTTTGTGTAACGGACAGATGTAATTCAATGGAAAACAACGCATTTATTAAACGGCGTTCCTTGACGCTCAGCACGCGTCTCCTGCAGAAAAGGCACAGTGGTGAGTGTTTTGCACGCCCAGGAGCACCCATTGTACCGGGAATACCCATTAAACCCCCTTCTCCCCACAGCTTCGCCCCAGAGCTGCGGGCGTCCAGGAAGCGGACACGATGTGAGCGTCTCCTTGGGCTCCCCTGGCTCGCCCAACGCCTCTACAATCGGGGGAATCTCATCCGACGTGGAGAGCACTCCGCCGCACAAGCACAAGCCCAGCCTGGACGACAGTGTTGACTTCTCGCCCCGCCTGGACATCAGCCTCTCGCCCAACTGCCTCTTCTCGCAGACACTGGCCACCGAAAGCCCCGAGGTGGGATGGCGCTGGAACCGCAGTAGCAGCAATGCCACCACGGACAGTGGCTTTGACTCCGCCGAAATAGGCAGCTTAAGCCAAAGGGAACGGCGCCGGCAGATTGCCTTTAAGGGCGTTGAGGATCGTCGCATCCAGCTGGACAATGAGCAGTGGCGGGCGCAGCAGATGCGGGCCAATGTTCTCCTCAAGGAGCGCTGCGCCAGGCTCAACAGACAACTGGATCAGATAGCCGTGTCGGAGCCAGTTATCCCCCCGCAAACCCCTAAGATTCTGCCACCTGTAGCTGCCCGCACAAGATCGGCCTGCAAGAAGGCTTCGCCAGAGCCAGTGCTTCCTCCCCCGGCTGCCGCCGATCCCATGGCCGACTTCCTCAACGATTCGGAGACGGATCTGTTTCTGCTCGAGGCCTCCCAGCAACTGGAGTCTAAAATCGAACCCCTAAAGCCACCCAAACCCAGCACCACCACACCCACCAGCCATCAGAACGCGAAGCGACCCTCCTTCCTTAACGACTCGGAGACGGATCTCTTCCTGCTCGAGGCCTCCCAGCAACTGGAGTCCCAAATAGAACCCCAGAAGCCACCCAAACCCAGCACCAGCACTACACCCACCAGCCATCACAACGCGAAGCGACCCTCCTTCTACATGAAGTTTCTGGAAGACGAAAGCGAGGGCGACGAGGACTGGCTGAGCGCTCTAGAAGAGGCCGTGCAGCAGGCCACGATGCCCAAGAAGCCGCGCACCTCTCTGCAGCGCTACAAGTCAATGCCCACCACTGGAGGTTCCTCCAGCGGAGTGTCCACCCTGACCAATGTGGTGGCCGGCAAGGGTTCAACCGCCTGCACAAGTTCCTCTTCCGCTTCTGGGTCTGAATTAAAGAATACTCCAAGGATAAAACGTCATGCCAGCTCACATGCCCTGTCCCCAGCCACTTCCCATGGTGAGTACATGTGCACTTGCAATCCCAAACCAATGTAAGCTCATCATTTTGCTTCCGCAGCGCGCGGCAAACTCTTCGGCAGCCGGAAATGAAACCCGATAAGGTAGCCCGCCCTCTGAACATCAGCTTCCCCTCTGCGAATACCAATTGTGATGAGCAAAGTTAGATTTAAGCATTGTCGTTTTGTTCCGCTTGCGTTGGCCCTTTCCTTGACCATTCTGTATACGAGTACGCTAATTGATTCATGCAGCTCCTACGCGTCGTTGTAAATGTAAATTTAAGGCTAATTAAAAGTTAATTGTAATTTAAAGCAGGTGCCTCAATTGTCGCGTCGAATGCTTGTGCGCTTGTTTCGGCGCATGCGACTCGCCATATGGTCGGCATTATCAGGCCGGGGATGCGCCGCCCACCTGCACAGGTGGCAGGGACGCACAGGTGGATGCGACTGGCCACCGACAACGACAGCCAGTGAATTGTCGGCCCCCGGTTGAGCTTTCATTCACCGATACGAGACTCGTTGAGTGCGACAGCCTTTTAAATTAATTGAAATGTAGGCGAAGGATTTCTGTTTTGATATTCTCGTAGCGCTTAAATAGGTCAGCTCGAATTTATCATGGCTTTAAGTTGATTGGGAAGCAGCTTACTTACTCAACAAAATTAGTATTTAACCACAGGCGGTTTTAGAGTATCCCCAGAATTATTATCATATTCATATATCGACTATAGCTTTCCTTCTTGTTCTTCTTTCAAGGTTGTTAACCGAAATACTTCAATCATTTAAATGTAAGCCAAGTATTGTTATTTTAAAATTACTTTAAATTGTTATTTTAATTTTTTGCATTTTTGACAACTAAGTTTACTTCGTATTCATAAGAAATATATATAACAGGCCTTAATGAAATAATGTTAAAAAATGTTTTCCATATTTTTCAAATAAACGATTACAGCTTATCATTGAAAATAAGTATGCTATTTAGTCATAGAAATTTTAGAAATCGTTTTAAAGTACTTCTTACTCTGTTCAGTGTTCAAGAATTAAATTATTTTAGGGGTTTTTCTGCATCCTAAACCAATTAAGCTGATATTAGCCCTCAGTACATTTAAGGCAAGGTCATAAAATCAAGTTTTAAAATGTAATGAGGCGCCTGAAAGGGGATTTCCCTGGAAAGCAAAATTTATGGCGAATGAAATCAAAATATGAGAATTCCCATCTCGCACTTAAACGTGGTTGAAACAATCAAGCTGGCATAAAAGCCGGCGAAAGTTACCCCGGCCGTCTTCTCTTTACACTTGGCCTGCAGTTTAAAGGCTTGGGCTCTGTGTGCTGGGTGCTTGGGGCTTTATGAACCTATTTGGGCTAAGGTCAAAGTTGAAGCCCTTTCGCAGCCATTACGCGTAAGAGGCAATTGCGTTGATGTTTATGAATAGTCCTCAGTAGTCCCTCGCGTTCTGCACTGGAGCATGTGACTCTGCCTCCGGTCGAGTCGCGCCGAAAGTCGGCGAAAGTCAAGTATGCTGCCATATGTTCTCGGAGCGCAGCATAAACCAATGGCAAAGCAGTGGCTAAAATTTAGCACAGGGCGGGCGGGGTTGTGGGTGGCTAATGGCAGCGGGCGGCCGAATTGGTGACGTCTGCGGGCCTCTAAGACCGCTGCAGAAGCCAAGCCAGCCGGGCTGGAAAGCCGGAGTCAGGGGGAAAGCCAAAGAAAAACTTAGCTAACGCAGCTGAGCGATGGCAGGCGCACAGGGGCGTAGAAGGAGTTTCACAGGGGGCTTACGATCTCTTAAAAAATTAATTTGTAAACTATCTTAAGTTCTTATAAACCCCACATATGTATGGTTTATTTTTAACGATGTATTTTTTTGTAAAATGTTCAGGTACTTTTGTTGCTCCCTCAGAAAAGTTGTAGCTTAGACGGATAGCTTAAAAAATATAAACGGCTTAGCTAATACTTTAAGAACTTATGAAATAGTTTTACACTTACTATATTTTTATAGCTTAAAATATATATATTTTTATAAATTCTGCCTAAGGTGAATAAGCATTATCCTTGAAGTATTACTTAAAAATATATATACAAATTTTTGGAAATATGTTTTTTTTATCAAAATCTCAAAGGTTAGTTGGGGTCACCTTAAAAGTAAGGATTGTATAAGCTGTGTCTAAGAAGGACGTGCTTAAAACTGATAATTTTTTTGAGACTGGATCTACAAGGTTTCAGTTTTTCAGAACCAAACAGAGTTGTATTACAGGAATACAAGTTCTTAATAATGTAAGGCCTTATAACCCTGCAAACATATATTTTACAAGACACCCCCTTGCTGAAGTCCTGCTAGCGCCCCTGCGAGAGCGAGCGGGACGGCAGTAGGTCCGCTTAGGGGTGCGTCGAGTGGGTGGCGGGTGGTTTTCCTCCGCTTTTCCGAGCTTTCGAGCGAGCTTCTCCGCCGGAGCTTTCGCCTCCGCTCTGGCGCCTGGCGGGGCGGGCATTCATAATGGCGTCCGTCGATACCGCTGGCGAACAGTTCTCAGCGCGCAGCGCCCCAGTGAAGTTCGTAGCAGCGCACAAAGACCTCAGCCTGAGATCATAGGAAAAACAACTCCAAGCGGAAGGAAAGCACAACAAGCTCTGGAGCAGGGCCACCGATACACAACAAGGAAAACAAATCGCCACCACAACAAAAGGACATTTTGCCAGCCGAGCAACTTGGTCCTGATTCCCCGATTCGCTTGGCCAACTTTTGGAATTGAAACGCAGGGTGTGCAGCGAAGCGTGGCCTTTAATTTCGACACTCCATCAGCCCAGCGAAGCAGCAGGAAAACCCCACCACCCCCAAAAAGGACTTGTTTTTAAGGGCTGCCAGAGTTGCCCCATCGTCGCCAGGAGCCCAAAGGAGCCAGAACCCCTTTCAAAACTGAATTCCATGGCAGCAGCCGCATGGAGCTGGCTGTTGGCCCCATTCC
The DNA here is from genome assembly GCF_014743375.2 of Drosophila subpulchrella. Taxonomy (NCBI): domain Eukaryota; kingdom Metazoa; phylum Arthropoda; class Insecta; order Diptera; family Drosophilidae; genus Drosophila; species Drosophila subpulchrella. Next base: position 16,587,262 of record NC_050609.1, read on the forward strand.
TGCTCCTCCACTTGGCCAGTGCCGGAGCGGGCGGAGGAGGAGCAGCAGGATCGGGACACGGACTGACTGGCCCCGCCGTCTTCACCAGCTCCTTTCTGGTGCGCTTCCGGCGCGGAGTGGACAACGGGTTCGCCCATGAAGTGGCCGACAAGTACGGCTTCGACAACCTAGGCCCGGTAAGTGGTTTGTGCGAAAAATCAATTATTGTATTGCCGACGGTCGGGTTGTTTGGGCCAGGTTTGCTGGCCTGGCTTTCAGGTTGACATGCTGCACTTGTCGGGCGAGTGTCAGGCCTTAATTGCGTTGGCTCGAGGGGTTTTTCCAGTATCTCAGTGTGCGTGGGTGCCCAGGAGCGTGATGGGAATGCCAAAGGCAGCTTTTGGCCAGCAGGCAACCGCCAAAGTTTTCGCCTCTGGCATTGGCCAACTTCCGTCGGCAGGCCAAGTTGCTTCCCTTGCATACCGCCAGGCGTAAATTTGCGCATTGCATGCTAAAAAGCCATTGCATTCGAGCCAAGGTCAAAGTGGCGAAAACATACTTTCCCACACACGGGGGTAAATAACACCATAATAGGTCAGTCATTTTACTCAGAAATTTCTGCTGTCTGTGGCACTATGACCTGTCGCATTCCACAGAAAAATAAATCAAAATACCTGCATAGAATGGAATTTTCACTTTGCTGTTCTCGAGATTTCCACAGGTTTTTAAAGATTTTTTGCATGTTGGCAGTTTTTGCATTCTAAATTTATTATATGATTTTATTTCTAAATGATATCGAAATATTTTTTTAATATTAGGAACATAAAGGGCAAAAACAAAACATTTTCTTTTTTGTTTAAATTTTTATATATTATTTAATGTTCTTGAAGGTATGATATGGAGTTAGTAATGTCATTAATATTTATATATTACCACCTTCGGCATTTTCAGTAATTCAAAAAGTTATTATAAATTGTTTTTTAGGTATGGGCAATGTCTTACAATCTCATATATCATTATAAAGTTTTTTTATATATCTACAACTTATAAATAATAGATACACTTTAAAAATGCTCTTGAAATTACGTTTATACAATGTTATAAAACATATCGATGCCAACATATTTCCATATAATTCCAAGTGAAACGTCAGCAGAGACTTTCCTTCTTGTCAGAGAAGGGATTCTGCAATCCTGACAGCATTGCGATTTCCACAGAGACCCTCTTATGTGTTTGGCATCCGTCACAATAATGCATAACCATCGCCCAATTCTGTCAGCACTTGACAGCTATGACGCGCACTTGTTGCACGCTCCACGGATTAGGTCAATAACTCACTCGGGGATTTCGGGATTAATGCGAATTCAAGAGCTGGAACGGACGCAATTAATTAGGGTCATCAATAAGAACTAGAGTGCTTTCGATGGGGTCAGAAATAGGGGGGAACCTATAAAGCAGGCGCTAAATCCAATTAACTCTCCTATTCCTTGGTAATCCGATAGCCAGTCGGCACCTGCGGCCCCAGCTTTCTGTACCCTCGCTCCCAATGGAGATGTCCTTGTTATCCACTGGCTTTATTGCGACATCGATGCTGTTTGCAATGGCGCAATCTCATCTGCCAGTGCCCCCATCCTGAACCAACCCGATAGCTGATTGCATGCCACAGTTGCCATGGACACTGCTCTCGGATTGCACAAGCGTACATACGAGAGTCCTGGCAAAAAGGACTAATTGCGTCGGAATGTTTTTCTTTGGGAAAAAGAAATGGAACGACTAATTCCTGTACCCAGAATCAATGGACGTTGACTCTTGACTCTCGCATTTTAAAAGTCCTTAAAGGGGAAATGGCTTTCCTGTCCACTTATTTATGTCAAAAGTCCTGCGTAATTATTTATTGATTTTGTAATACCCACTCAAATCCCAAAGTACCCCCATCAAATGGGGATTTTCCTGGTTGGGAGTTCTTAAAAATAGACCCTCCCCCGATTTAATTACAAATTACGAATGCCTGTTTGGCATTTTCCCCTCGGACTTCGAACTCGTTTTTAGATAATTGCCAAAAATCCCATGTTCCGTGTGGGTGTGGTCCTTGTAATAAAACTGCGCCACATGTAGAAGTAACCAAAAAACACAAAAAAATCTGTTGCTCCTACGTCAAACGCTATCGCCGAATACAAATCAAAATGTATCTCAGTCCCAGGGCAAACTCGCTTTTGCTTCCATCCCCATCCATATTGCGTATACGCCGCGTCCTCTTATCTGCGGGGCTTTGACGATGACTGCGTTTAGATTTTATTGCCTTTGATGTTACGACCTTATCGGCAGTAAAACGTTAGATTCAGTCAGCTATTGCCGTGCAAATCTAAATAAATCTCGATCCCGCGTTTGAATGTAATTGCTGGCCGACAAATTCAACAAAAGAAGAAAGAAAGCAATGGAAAGCAAGGGAAAGCAAAGAAAGCGAAAGTCAATTTCTTGCTCAAGTAAATACATATGCTTCCTTACAGCCCACGCAGGATTTGAGCCCACACACTTGGCGGAGTTTGATATGAGCAGCTCTGCAATTTTATGCCCAGTGGTTGGCCTAGAATAATTTGCCAAGTTGCCTCGTTGTCTTTGCGATGATTAAAAGTTTACCCGTCGACCAGGCCGAAAGCCTTTGAGCAGGCACAGTGTGTTGGCTCTGGCACACTAACTTTAAAAGCCAACAAACACACCTGTCAGTGAGAGACTATATACATATAAATGTACCCCTCTCAACCCTCATCTACCATCCTTTTGAGCCGCTTGTCGTCGTGGTCGGGCCGGGGGCCAAATCCTTGCATAAAGCGTTAAGTCAGGACTCCTTTTGACGTGGCCAACGGCAACAGGCGTTAGTTGTCAGCACACCCCCCCTGTTTATGGTGTTACTGTTTGAAAAGCCCTCTTAAGTCCCAAGAACAGCAGCAACAATAGTGATTGCAGGAGCAACAGCAGATTGTTACAAGATGTTTACGGACATACGGGAAAGTACATACAAAGTGGTGGGGGTTTTTTAATATTGCGACATAGTTTATAGATAGTATTAAGAGAAGAAAAGGATTCTTAAAGGTATTAAAAAGCATTAAATAAATATTTAACAATAAAACCAATGCATGCTTCTGTCTTTCGAGGGTAATACAGATATTTAAATAATACTTTCCATAGCAACAACATTTATGTGATCTTATTTATTATTTATATTTCTTATTTTTATAAAATAAATTTAACTGAAATCATAAAATAAGTATTTACTGTTTTCTGTTAAATAGAATATTTATTAAAATATTTAATATTAGCATGTTCTGTCACAATTTGTATACCAATTTGACTTTTTTAAATGAATCAAAAGGGTTTTTTATTAACCAACACAATCTTATAACACGAAAATATCTTTCATGTTCTATCTTTTGAGGTTTTTTATGGCATACGTTTTTTTTTCTTCCCTGTTATGAATCCTAAAGTAGAAGCAGTTTTTTGTTAATAAGAATCTTTCCTTCAGATGTCCTTATTCCGTGGAGCTCATTTCAAGTTTCTCGAAAGTATTTGCTTCCCCCAAACGTGTCCTACATCTGTCGGGAGTCCGTGAAATGTCAGCGCTCATCTGCTATGCATAGTTTCATATTGCTAAGCCATAGTTTCCTCATAAATTATGCAAGAGTGTTGTGACCTTATTAAGATGCCAGCAACTACCAGTAGTTGGCCTGCATATTTCCAACTTACCAGGGAACCTCTTCTGTTTGCAACAAAAACCAAACCATACTTTGTTGTTCTCAGCAAAAAGCGAGTAGATCTGCGAAGACAAATGTACCAATGACTTTGCGGTCTGACATTGGCACATTCGTCTCCGTTTGCTTATCGCTGGCTGTTTTCCTTTCATTTATTATGCGAAATGAAAAACGAGTTTACAAATTCGGTGGCCGCTCTTGCCCAGCTGGTTGGAAATTAAAGGCACGGACATGGGCATTCGTAACCCCGGGCCAGCATATGTTGGCAAATACAAGACAAACAAAGGAGGAGCTCGCTGGACAAACAGAGAGGCAGCCGGATGGAGTTCAAGATGCCTGGGAAAAGGTTCGGCCCAAAAACCACAGGCACATATACGCTACACACACCCCACCCACTTGCACACACAATGCCTTATCACGTATACGCAGTGTGGTGGGCCAGGTCCAGGCGCATTATTTATTTATTTTTAGCCCTGGAATACAGCTCGATGGTCCTTTTCAGGACAAAGGCTGGCTATTGTAAGAGCCGCCAGATGACAACAATTTCTCACAGATGGAAGTTTACAACTATCAATGCAGAAATTGGCTCTGAATAGTTTTTCCCACTGGCAATTCCACAGTATTTATAGTTAAAGTACTAAAAATAGAGCAATTTTTAAGAACATTGACTTGCATATGAGTTTCTTGCACTATTCGAAATTTATGCTGCTGTTTATGACGCACACTTGCTGTGGTTTATGGCCAGCACTCTAAAAATGGCTGTGTTGCCTTGAAATAAACGAAGCAAATGGCTGAAAACCAGCATGATTTATTTCCCCTTAAAGGGATTTAAATAAGCTGAGATTCCGAGAATAAACTATTTTTATAACCAAGTTACTTCGGAATCTCAGTGAGATACCAAGCACAAATCAAGGCTTCTTTGTTAGATTTTCATGCAATTTTGATCAATCTAAAAGGTTGACATTGGTTTAATAAAATTACCAAAGTTACCTAAATGGGCCACTTTTCACTTTTCGCCAGTGAAAATGTGACAACGGAAGCCGAACATCTGGCAAATATTTGCCAGCTTTTTGGTTTAAATTTGGGGGTATTGTGTTACGCAACTTAGTCCCCTGATATATGTATAATTTGATAAATGTGTTTTAAACTATGAATATCATATCATATCATAGAAGGGACGGGATTTCATTAGGCACTAATGCTAATTAGAAAGTTTCTGGGGTCGCACAGAAAGTGTGACCCAACTTTAACTAGTTTAGCTGGGTGGCTGTTTAACTTTTCTCGATGTTTTGCAGGGATATATTTATTTATTTGATGGGTGGTGGACTGAAAGGGAGGCTCTCTATAAATAGACAAGCTGTAAACAAGCTGCCGGCTCACTGGGATCAGCTGCTATAATGGAACCAATGGACCGTGCTCTTTGGGCCCTCACAGGTGTCTCCATTGGACAGGTGTCGCTAATGCACACAGCTCCTCCTTCCTCCTTCGTCCTTCGTCCTTGGTCCGCCCGTCAGTGGCTAAACATTTTAATAAATCAACACTTGAGCATTAAGTTTTGTCAAATATTTTCGGCCTCAACAAAGGAAAATACTTCGAGTGCCACAACGATGGAGATATAAAGAAAAACCGAGGCAGGCACAAAGCTCAAACGTGCCGCTTGCTCTTTATAAATAATTAAAAAACTTTTCAGCCCCTCAGGCCAAAAATGTCTGCAGTTGATAAACGAGTGTGTGAATAGCACACAATACATAATTACTCTCTCTTTGTTTTCCCATTTTTTTGCGTGTGCACTCCTGCTAATGTCAAAGGTCAGTGTGGTAAAAGTTTTGTGTTTGCCATGCGGGCAAATTTCATTTCGAAACAAATTAGATGAAAATCTTGAAATTTAATTAGCCAACTGCCAGCTGGCGTGGCTGCAAGAGAATGTCAGGCCGTAAAATGTGTCGAGTCGCCAGTGTTTGCTTTGAGAAATCGCTCATACGCAGTGTCTGCCCAGCGAAGGCATGTCAATGTCAACAGTTCCCCCCCCAGATAATTGTACGGTGTGTGTGCCCTGCTCCGAATGTGAAAGCGCCTTAAAGGCTTACCACCATTCCACTGCTGGCCTTACTTCTGACCCAGTTTGTAGAAAACTGATAATTAATTTGAGTTTCACTTGCAGCTTAAATATTATTCGGTAGCTTAAATCAATTTGTGCACCTCAAGACAGGGAACAAATCAAATGCCACAAGCACAGGCACATGCCGAAAGCCTCAATCACAGCTTATTAGTCGAGTTGGCGGCACAGCTGTTTGTCTTTGCCGCATCCTGTTGAATTATTCACGAGTCCTTGCGCCAGGACACTCATTTGCATTTCTCCAATTTGCCACCTGCCATCGAGGTCCTCTAATTTTGGGGCTGTGCAAATTTGCATGCCATTTATTGACGACTGGATTTGCGCGAATCGCCAAGCTGTCAATCCAAACACTCTTATTTGCATTGTTTTGGCCCAGACGAGACAGACGTATTTTTGCGTATTTTTGTGATTTTTTCAATTGAATCAAAGTGCCATTCCTGACAGAAGGAAGGGGAGGTGCGGATTTTCTCTATACCATCACGTTTAAATGCCATCAGTTCCATTTCAGCAATCTGCACCAGTGATTTTCGCTTGTAGCGATAATTTATGCAAACACAATAGTGCACTGACTTGCTCCCCTATTATTGATTGATTGATTAATTGGAGTGGGAAAGAGGAGGACAGCCATTTTTCCTAATTAGCCACGTTGCACTGCGAACACATTTATCACATTGTAACCCGACTGCCCTGCTATCTATATTATATTATGTGTTATGTGTACGCCAGTAGTTATTGACGGCTAGTGCCACTAGAAAAATTGGCCAGCTTCTGATAAAGTGACTGTGCCTGTTCTTGATAAACGGCTGCTACTGCTGACGTCGGTTAACTAAACCGGGCTAAAAAGCATTGACTAACTGGGCGCACAAATTGATGAATGGTTTTTCCTCGGATACAAATAAAATGTGACGATTGCGTATTGTCCTTTATCTGAGATGTATTTATTATACTGTTCGCATAATCTCTTGCCCACTTTGGGCGGAAACGGAAGTCGAACTAAGTGGGATTGATTTTCTTTTACTTTTAGTCTACTTTAGGGATGCCTCTGACATCACAGGGGAGTTAAATAAGAGTGCCTAAAAGTATGGAGTGAATAAATCCTCTGGTCTTCCAAAATATATTGCTGCATACTTTTAGACTCCTTTATAGGTGATTTATTATTATTATTGAATTATTATTCATTTATTAAAATTTCCTAATGATAAACCCAAAATATATTACTTTCTTCTAAGGAAAAACAAAATTGAAATTAAATTTTTAATAAAACCTTTCCTCCACAAAATCAATACATCTTCCTGTATTTTTAGATTGAATATGCTAATAAATGCAAATAAAATATTACCAACGTGGGTTGTGCCAGTGGCTTTGCCAAAATACTACGCATTTTCGCCCCCAAGGAAGCGTTTAACACGAAACTCTTCTGTCCGACACACAGAAAATTATTCTGGCATCGAAACTAAATATTTTATCAGCTCTTCCGAGGGAATTTAAAGGCAATTCTGTTTGCTCAACTTGTTGAATGCCCTGCCATGGTGCAGCTGACCGAACCAGAATTCGATTAAGGTAAACAAAGGGGGCTGTATTAACAAGTTAAAGTCCTTATTGTGTGCTCACACTGAGCCCCAAGGCACACAAACGGTCCGCCCATTGTTGTATGCTATTTTTGCAGGCACTGTGAAATATCTGCTGCACATAAATACATGGCCATGTACATGGGATGGCCATATATATATAGGGGGAGGCTGTCATGTACAGCGCATCTGCTGATATTTCAGCTTTTCCAGCGAGTTTTTCATTCACCTTTCATGAATTCTCACGCGCGGGGCGAGTGAAAATCCATAAATTTCTGATTCTGACGGGAGAGGAGAGATGACGTGTCACTGGGGCAGGCGACTTGTGGCCATGATCCGGTGACAATAGCGCCCACGCCAAAAGGATACCGCTCTTAGTGATGTAACTACACAGCTGTTGTCCTTTTGGTAAGAGGAAAAAAATAGAAAGTTTGAAGCAACAAGTGTCGACGAACGGCTTCTTGTTAATAAATTTGCGATTTAAATGCGGCAGCCGACTAATTATAGACACCAATTTGGCAGGCTGAAGAGTGAGCAATGGCCAAAACGCACACATGTGCGAGCTTTTTCGTGTGGGTGGTGTCGAGCTTAAGAAACCTACACACACACACACTGAAACAAAGGGGGTGGCCAACAGCTGCCACACTTGCCACGAAGCCCCGTTATCACCCCGTGTGTGCGACACAATATATTTATAATGGCGAGCCGGGCAAACAGACACAATGGCAGCTATATTGCCACATTAGACCTCCTGCTTTTCGCACCTCCCACATAAATCCCCATCTAAATTTTTGTCTTTACTCTTACTTTTACTTTCACTTGGCATATACCATATGCTCAGCTCATGAAGAGAAATCCGCAAATTATGCGGGGACATCTAAAAATATGCAAGCAATTTAGCCACATGTGGTCGACCGGCCAACAGATTAGTTAATTCCCATTGTTCATGTGTGTGGGCCCACTGTGCGTATACGCAATGCCATCGTTATCTATCCATTCTATACATTTTTTTCGTGGCAACATACTTAGGAAGTCCATTAAACTGGCTGGGCTGCGATAGGCCAACCAAGCCAGCTGGCCAGCTGTTGCAGTACCCATCGAGTAATTTACAAACAAATTAACAGGGCATAAAAATAGACGAACTCCCCTGCGTTCGCATTGTCGAACTGTCTGTGGAGTACTGTGATTGACAGCAGTCAACGGATTGATGGCCCTCCAGTTGCGCGCCCTTCCGATGTTTTGTTTCCCTGCTTACTTATGCGCGGCACTTGGCGCCTAAGTAAACCGGGGGTGTCCTGTTTCCACCCCTACACCCCCAGATTTCTTGGGAAGGGTGTTGTCCTTTATTGACTGCCGGTCGGCGGTGGTGACGGCTGACGTGGCTGGCTGGGAATTCATCAATTTGTGACATAAAGTCTGGAAATGTAAGTCGAATTCCGGGAATATTTATGAAAGATGTACACAGCGATATCGGGGTTTAAGGTTCGGGAGTTGGTTTCACAAATCAACAAACAAGAAACCGAAAGTCAACATAAATGTTAATTAATTTAAGAAAAAGGGAAGACTTAGCTAAAACCCACAATATAATGCCAAGCTGAATTTTCTCTGTCTTGCAAATAATAATATATATAATTTGTTTTTTAAAAATTTTCTATTAGTTTCTACACAGTACAGTATTTAAAAGTATACATTTGAATTTTTCAATTTATAAATTTCTGGTGGCGAAATCAGTTTTAAGCAAATACCTTTACTATAGTTGGAATATTAAGGAAAAATTTGGTAGATGTATCTTTAATAGTTTAGGATCTGCACTGACTCCTTAAAATAAAACGATATATAGAACATCAATTCTTTGCATGTTAAGATCTAAAGTTAAAGTACAAGGTTAAATCAAGAGGTAATTGTAGCATTTTATTTTCTGTGTCTTGCCTTCGGGGCTTCTTATTTCGCTTGTTAATTTTATTGGATATTTATTAGACACTTCTGTCGTTTTCTTAGAATTACGCATTTTCGTCTGATCAAAGAAATTTCTGCCGTTCCCGCAACCCTTACCGATAAGAATTAAACCCCCATTCCTTTGCGGCCAAAGTGTTGAGGCCAAATTGGAAGTTTGCAGACAGCGGTCAGAAAAGCCATAAACGCCGAAACAGGCGTAAAAGAGTGAAAACATTCCACTGCTTCAATTTGCGGCCCAAGTATTCTTATTCATATTTAATGCTGCTGCGAAAGGGGGGAGGAATCCTTAAAACCACCGCGTGGGAGGGTTTTGCATAAGCTCACGTTGATGAAAATCCGACGGGTTGCAAGAACCTTTGTTTAGTGAAAGTCTTCAGTCGGGTTTAAGCAATTACCCACGTGTGCGTAGAACTCCTGCCAGGATCCAGCAGCCAGGAAGCCTTTCAAGTCACCATCCTTATAATTTTGCGGCTTGCTTGGTTAATGAGCCACGTTTTAAAAATAGATTCGCAGTCGGCGGGCTGTTTTTGCTGGCAAATTGATGGGCATTGTCATCGCCATTACCATTCCCCATCTATGCTGTTTTATTGATGCGCATTTGCGCGAATTATGAATTGATAGCAAAGGCACTCAACGCCGCACAGCTGCTAATTAATCACGATGTAAGCCTGAATTATGCAGGACTCCAGGCGCCCGTCCAAAAGGGCAAAGTTAAACGACGCCAAACAGCTGGCCAAACGCAATTTGAGTTTCCAATAGCTAAGAGATGAGCAACATGTTGCAGCCGGATCAAAAAACATACACTGAGGAAATAAAATCAAAGAGCAATAGATATAGTTACATAAAACATCCTATTTTATTGAAACAGCGGGGCTTTTTAATCACTTCCTAAGGTGTCTAAAAGTATGCAGTAAGAAAGCATTCTTCAAAATATTTAAGTTCCAATATTTTGTTGCATACTTAAAGTGATTTTTAAAAATTAGTATGTTTGCAATGTCATAAAAATCTCTAGGGTTTTGAAAGCTCTTACGAAAGTGCCTAAAAGTATGCAACAAAAACTGCATTCATAGGATTTTGTTGTTGCATACTTTTAGACACCCTTAGAAATTGTTATAAAATATGCAGAATATTTTTTTGATATTTTTTTAGAGAGTCTGAGTCTGTAATCTTGATTCAAGACTATTTTGCCTACGTGTAGACCAAAAATAGTAAAACATTCCCAAGGGCAGCCTGCCATTGGCCAAGTGAAAGTGGGTTTGGCCCGAGGGCCCGGCACGTATCGTGTGGAAACTCGAGATCCCTTTCACTGAAATTGCAGTGGGGAAAAACGGAAAATTACTGGCCCAGTCCTGGGGGCCCAGCTATTCTGGCACTCAATTTACCAAAGCCAATTAATGATGATGATGTTGGAGTTGCTGCTGCTGCTGCTGCTGCTGCCTCAGTGGCTCCTGCTGCAGATGATGATTATGACTGGCAATTTAGAGGGCGCAATTATGGGCACACACACACACACACCAAACACAACACCCCATCGGAATGTGTGTGAGAAATAGCTTGGGCCAAACTCAATTAGAGCGCAATTACGGGTCACGCTTCTAGGCGCAAAACAAGCACAGAATTAATGTGTTTCCCCCACTTAAAATGCCACGGGGTCTAATGAAATGTTGCCTTGCATTCTGGAATCTTTACAGCTGGTCGGCGCCGATGGACAGGAGTATCACTTCAAGCACAGGACCCTTCCCCACGCCCGGTCCAGGCGCAGTCTGACGCACACACGGGCCCTCAAGAGCCACCCGGCGGTAAGTAGGTGGAAATGCAGAAGACTCCCACCAAGGCCAAAAGGGAAAACGCGCCACTTGGCTCACTTACTGCTAGTTCAGGCGAAAACAAGGTAGAAACGTGCCCAATGCAATGGAATGAATGCAGACAGGGAAATAAATGTTTATTGGGTATCTGGAATTTTGCTCATAATATTAATTTCATACTCTTGAATCACATCCTTTACATTTTCCGAAAATGTGTACCTGGTATTCTTGCTAAAAATAATATTATTATTTATTTTTTTAAAGGACTAAATAATTTATATTCTTATAATATAAAGTAGAAGTTGCTAATCTATATTTCTTTCTAAAACAAAACAAGGCTACTAGAGCGTTGGAAAAGATCCAATGTTTACAAAGCAATCTTAAAAACACCATTTAGAATAAATACACCACTTATAAGCTTTTTGCTTAGTAACAAAATAGATACCTCTAGGCCCTGTGTAAGTAGGTCGACAGGTAACAATGTGCCTGCTTTTTCGCACGAGTGTCAAATGTCAGAGTTCACTGCGAGCTCCCAAAATAGTTTGCACCGGACATTGTTCGCCGTCATAGGGACATTGATTGCATGGCGATAGGATGCAAGTCCGTTTGTCCACCGGAGTGGAACGTGCCATTAGGCCATTGTCGATAATCAGCGTGCCAAATGCATTGCACAAACAAATGTGCAGCCATCCACAGGACACAATATGAAAATTGGCATGCAAACTGGGTCGTTTCGTTTCTGTTCACAGCTGTTTGCACAGCTTTGGATTGGAAAACACACACGCATAGCAATGACCCGCATGTTGAGGGACTTACATGGGTTTTTGCTCCCAGGTTCTGTGATAGATAGCGCATATAAGCCTAACCCACTTGCGGTTGCCACGCCGACCTTAACACTAATGGGTTCTCTCTCAATCCACAGGTTCACACGGCCGTGCAACAGCCGGGATTCAAGAGGGTTAAGCGCGGTCTGCGGCCAGCGGTTCCCGCCATTCACGGAATGAAGTTCGACCTAAAAATGGGCGAGGCCAATCGGATTGAGGAGGAGCCCACCGACCCCTACTTCCCCATGCAATGGTATCTCAAGAACACGGGTCAGAATGGCGGAAAAGTACGATTGGATCTGAATGTTCAGGCTGCCTGGGCCCAGGGAATCACCGGAAAGAATGTGACAACGGCCATCATGGATGATGGTGGGTATTTTCGGAAGCGAAAAATGTATAAATCCAATCTCCAGTTTTATTAACTTTCCACTTTATTATTACATTTGCTGCCCAGGCGTGGACTACATGCATCCGGATCTGAAATTTAATTATGTGAGTATGAAACCCTTCCAGTCCGGAGAATAATATTTGCGAGCTTTTAATTAAATTTCGGCTTACATATCAGTTGCAAATGTGGCTTTATTCCTTGGATTGAGGTTCTATATATACAATCCAATTTAGCTGCTGTTGAAACCCCTAGTGTGCAGCAAAGTTGTCGGGAAATTGAAGCGAAAAGCTTAAACTTTTCCTGACATTAAAACTTTCCACCATCATTATTGTCAAAGTGCTTATCTGCCATGCATATTTAAACAGCTCTCGGTGAAAGGTCTGGGTCCAGAAAAGGCCAAATATAAATGTTACGGAATAAAGTGAATAATATTACCCCAAAAGCTACAACAAAAAGTACTTACCTGGGTACATACAAATACGTACCCGTAATTTATCTGGTTATATGTATCTACTCATTTCCAGAACGCCGAGGCCAGTTATGACTTCAGCAGCAACGATCCCTTTCCATATCCCCGATACACCGACGACTGGTTCAACAGGTAAGTGAAAAAGCCAATCAATTTCTGGGAAAATGTCCTTGATGGTCGTTATAGAATTTACAACATGATTTGTTTATGTCATATGATTTAAATGGAATTTGCAAGTTGATGACTAAAGCTGCCTTTCTCTGTGGCAAGGCAAACTTTTGCTAATTGAAAGACAGTTGCTGGAATTAAGTGCTACTTTCTGTTGGGACCACAAAGTTCCAGGGCTCCATTCATTTAGCCCTTTAGTTTGCTGCTGTGTGTGCTAGCTTATAATGCGCACTGCTTAATGGATAGAGAGGACTTTTTATTAAGCTGCTTACCTGCAGGATTCCCTGTAAATGTTTTTACCCCCATATCTACTGTATCTTGCAGTCATGGAACTCGTTGTGCCGGCGAAGTGGCTGCTGCCAGAGATAATGGAATTTGCGGCGTTGGCGTTGCTTATGACAGCAAAATCGCAGGTAAGTGGCTTTGGCGGGATACTCTGCATAAATATATGCCACGTCTTCGAGGTCCCGACCTCGAAAGTTTTTTGGCTGATAAATCGCATTACGCATACGCCGCGTAAACCATTGTAAATCAATTGACAGCTCTACAGCTCTGTGTGCTATTAAATGGAAAGTTCATGGGCCATATTTCCTCATTGTAAATTGAATTCCGAAAAACATAAATGGGGCTGTTTTTTTGCCCTGGGAATGGGACCGCAACAAGTGTGGCCGCGTTATCTGTCATTTTTTATCGCCCACCGGGGAGAAATCATGTGAAAAATCGGGAAAATTTCGAAGCCGGGAAATGCAGTGGAATTTTTACGATTGCCGTAAAGCGCCAAGTGAAAGTGACTGGTGGTGGGGTGGTTCGGCGGGGCTGGGTCGTATAAATATTGATTTATAATTTCCGCCATTAGATTTAATGCATACTTATCGCTCGCTCCGCAGGCATTCGCATGCTGGACCAGCCCTACATGACGGACCTAATCGAGGCCAACTCCATGGGCCACGAGCCGCACAAAATCCACATCTACAGCGCCTCCTGGGGTCCCACCGATGATGGCAAGACGGTGGACGGTCCCCGGAATGCCACCATGCGAGCGATAGTCCAGGGCGTGAATGAGGTATGATCCAGGGGTCCAAATGTACAATCCCCGGAATTAATGGCTAATCTTTCACACCACCCGCAGGGTCGAAATGGCCTCGGGAACATCTATGTTTGGGCCTCCGGCGACGGCGGCGAGGAGGACGACTGCAACTGCGACGGCTACGCCGCCTCCATGTGGACCATTTCCATTAACAGCGCCATCAACGACGGCCAGAACGCCCACTACGACGAGAGCTGCAGCTCCACGCTGGCCTCCACGTTCAGCAACGGAGCCAAGGACCCCAACACGGGCGTTGCCACCACGGACCTCTATGGCAAGTGCACGACCACCCACTCGGGCACCAGTGCGGCGGCACCCGAAGCAGCGGGCGTCTTCGCCCTGGCCCTGGAGGCCAAGTGAGTAATCCCCCCGGCCTAAATCCCTTCAGATTGATACACTCGAAAAATAGTCCGAAAATATCTCTAATTTGGGTAAAAAAAATTCCATGAAGACCTTAGTATTGGTCGTATCTGAAGATATAGAACAGATCAGCCTTCTGCTTAAAAAAGTTTTACAGAAACTCAAGAGAACTCAAGTGGCTTCATAGGCCATGATTGGATTATCTAAGGTTTTCTAATAATAAAGTTCAGACCAAACATTTTCAGTTTGGCCTTTTCACACTTGTTTATAAATTTTAAACTCCATATACAGAAATCATGATTACAAAATCCCAAAAATGCCTTACTTATTTTTCGAGTGTGCCCCTTTTGTCATTTTATGAATTTATGCTAATCCCGCTTTAACCCACACAACCCTCACAGCCCGCAGCTGACTTGGCGCGACATCCAGCATCTGACGGTGCTGACATCGAAGCGCAACTCTCTGTTCGATGCCAAGAACCGCTTCCACTGGACAATGAACGGCGTGGGCCTAGAGTTCAATCACCTCTTTGGATTCGGCGTGCTGGATGCCGGCGCCATGGTCACACTATCTAAGCAGTGGCATGCAGTGCCACCACGTTACCACTGCGAGGCGGGCGAGCTCACCCAGCCACAGTGAGTACAGCACGGAATACTTCCTGGCCTAAACCAACTTAACCTTTTCTGTACATTATCCCAGGGCCATCGTCATGGGTCGCTCGCTCTTCTGGGAGATCAAAACCGATGCCTGCAAGGGCACTGACACGGAAGTGAACTACTTGGAACATGTACAGGCGGTGATCTCGGCGAATGCCTCACGACGGGGCGATCTGGAGCTTTTCCTTACATCTCCCATGGGCACCAAGTGAGTAAAAATATAGCCATAATGTGGAAAACTGTTTTTTTAATTATTCTAAAATCCTGATCTTAAGTACTGTCCTAAAAACATTTTTTGTTAATCTTCAAAAAAGACCTTTCCCAAAAAAAAAAATTTTGCAACTGTTTTAAAAAATGTAGAAAATAGTAGAGTCCAATTTTTAATTATACAAGTAAAATTCTATAAGAATATTAAATATTAAAAAAAAAATGTTAATATTTCTCATTGAGTAGTATTAGGATTACATTTATTAAGGCCGGTAAAGATTCCTTTCAAGATGTTTCTCCATTACAAATAATCTTATTCCATTTCCTTCACTTCTTTTTGTGCATTATTCTTGTTGTTCTGACAAATTCAACAAATATCCATTATCCCACAGATCCATGATCCTGTCGAGGCGGGCCAACGATGATGACCACCGCGACGGCTTCACCAAGTGGCCCTTCATGACCACCCACTCGTGGGGCGAGTATCCGCAGGGCACCTGGAAACTGGAGGTAGTACACATATGGGGTTCTATATTTAGTCACGTTAACCAAAACGATTCCGCCCACAGGCACGTTTCAACTCCCCGCAAACCCGACATGGCTATCTGCTGGAATGGTCCCTGGTCCTCCACGGCACCAAGGAGGCGCCCTACCGCACCCTGCACCCCTCCTCGCCGCACTCCAAGCTGGCCATTGTGAAGAAGGCGCACGAGGACAAGAAGATGAAGTAGGGCGGGTCGCGCCGGGGGTCAGAGGTCAGGTCCAGATAAACATCCGCGTAGCGACGTCCATTAGGCAGCTTGGCGTTTCATCATCGAGTTTAGCGTGAGGTTCAATAAAAGTGCTGGCTGTGTTTTATTTTGGAATAGGATTGATTGAGATTAAACTCTATTGATTTCGATTGCGTTTTTCCTTTATGCCATTTCAAATATTTGTTTTGGATCTGTCGAACTGAAAGTTAATTTAAGCAAGTGATGTTGTTTATCAGTTTGTGTAATTAGTTTTTAATTTGATGAGCTAAGCTAATCGTTTCATTCGCCGTTTAAATCATTTCTGGAAATTGCAAAGCGCACATTTACCACATTAGAAAAGGACTCGTAAGTCCTGCACTCGACACCACGATCCGTTCAGTGTCCTAGCAAACTCTGTAGTGAATATCAAAGAAAACCACAAACTAAGAACAAAGAAAACAGGTATAGCAGGTAGAGCCGGTATTCGAAAGGTGCGAGATAGGTGCGGGAGATAGAGATATAATGGAGGAAACCAACTAGAACAAAGAAACCCAGGATAAACCCTATGTAAATGTGTAATATCTATATGTATACATACCCTATCTTTAACTGCGTCCTTTGCCGTTAGACTCTTAAATCTATCTAGTATAAAATACAAACAACTAAACAAAGTATTTACACGTATTTTAAAGCTACGTCCTTTGTTCTCCATACTATATATATATACACACGAGAATATACCTACATGCATATAATATGTACTTAAAGGAAACTTAGCAAAAACATAAAATGTTAATCCCATAAATGCGGAACAAGTTTGTCGCTTCACTTTGGTTGCAAGCCGAATTCTGCTTTTATTTCGAGACGACTCGTACGTGTGAAATGCATTTACATACATAGTTTTCCTTTCAGTTTCTTTCGGGGGCCAAAAAAATCCACAACATAGTAACATTAATGGTGTGAAACCAACGTAGAACGGAGCGAGTGTTATGTAAAAACATAAACAAATGTTAAAGTACAAGTGCGGAACCTTGAATGGTGAGCAGCGAGTTTAGCACGTAACGTCAGATACAGATACAGATTGTTTTACCTAGTCTAATAACTGAGATACAGCGCATTGTTAAAGTTTATCGATAATGTGCGAGAGGAGTGAACAAAAATTATATATATGCAGAAGTACATACATGTGTAATTATTAATCAAAAACCACACGAGGAGATGGCGGCGAAATCTGTTGTGGCATAACCATTATATACATACACCGAATATTTAACTATATATGCATAAATGTATGATACGTATATAGATATACATATGTACCACAAAATAAACGCAAGGAGTATCTTATGTGGCCGTTAAGTTGAACTTTGATGTTGTAGATACAAAGCAGTAGCACACAATAGAGGCAGCACACCACTTAGAACTATACTCGTATAAGGAAGTGTGAATGCTAGATGCCCAGTGCATCGAACACCGATTGATGATTGCATATTTAATTATTTCCCATAGCGCTCAATATTCTGTCTTTTGGTGCGGTTTTGTCATTTCCATGTAATTGAACAGAAAGAGAATTTAATTTTGTAAATAAAAGTTAAGAAAAAACGGATTAAAGCGTTTGATTTTTGGGATAGTAACAACCTATTTGAAATCTTATCCATTAAAACTTACAGAAATAGAAACTATTCGGCAAATGTTTCGAAAGAGGTTATTCAAGTATTTAAAAAATATTTATACTTTTGAGATACAATTTAGAACGTCGGTCAATGAATTTATTTCAATTGTTTAGACTAGTTTCTAAATTATATTTAAAATTGTTTTTCTTAGTGTAGTGGCGTCAGCCCAAAAGCTTTTGCTTCTGCTTTTCTACACTCAGTGTTTGTGTACAGGAAACTCTACAAAAAGTTACCAAAAAGCTTTTAAAATCCTGGTTCTTGGAAAAATCAACAAGCTCTCCTTATAAAGCTTTCTCCCACAAAGGATATACTTTGGAGCTTTGTCCCACTGGACCCTGCTGGGAATTAAATGACCACACTTTATATATATTTCCTTAATATTATGAACATCAATTAATTATGGAACACTATTTTGGCCATGTCCCGTACACGCTTTCAAAATATAATTAATGAAAGCCAATTAATATGCCAGAATGAGCATGTGATAGCTGCAGGATGTGGGGTAAAGGGATTACTGTCCTGCTGAGGTCCACTTTATACGAAAATCACATTGAATATGTCGCAATATTTCGAAATTATTTCGCAGCTATTTCCATTTCGTATCTATTTGCGGGTGATTTATAGATTTTTTTCCCACATAACATATATTCTAATAATGGTCGGGCCAAATTCGTACTTTTGTGTGAAAAAGGGCAACAGTTTTAATTGTTGACTCAACTAATTGCGCGATATCCGCCTAGGAGTCCTTGGTCCTTGGCGGGCGTGTCCTGCGAGCTTTTTGTGTAGCTCCATTTCTGTTTGTAGCCGGAAATATTTATTAACTAGAAATTGCATGGCACAAAGGCAACAAGCAGGCCGCAGGAAGGAAGGAAGTGGGCAAACATGTGACGCACCCCCAGGAGCAAATATAACTTACACATATACACACCGAGTGACTCCATGGCGTATACGCAACGCACAGCGTGTCGGCTACGTGTTGTTTTTAGGCCTTCATAAATCATCCGGCTGCGGGCATATGATAAATTGTCATACTAATTGTTTTTAGCGTCCAAGACATGCCGCGTAGAAACGTGGCCACAAGAAAAGGCAGCTCATGGACTTGCACGTTTATGTTTCTTTAAAGTATATATTTCAGCCTGTCAAATATCGCCTATCATTTGGCTTTACAGTATTGCAATTCTGTAAATGGAGTCTTCCCCGAGAAATCCCCTTCATTTGAACTTGTAGCCCCTAAACTGGGTAACCATCAATCATAATTAGCTGACGATATCATGTGCCTATCGATGGATTTGGTTACAATGTTAGAAAAAAATGTAACCGCCAAGCTATTTGGTTACAAAAATGTTACGTTTTTACATGGTAACAAGATTTTGATTTATGACACATTAATAGTGACAGCTGGCCCGCTTTTGGGTCAGTTGGGCGTTGGTGTTGGGGTCGTCTTCTTATAGACAGCCTCCAACCAAAGAGAGCAACAGGTTTTGGCCTCTTCTCTTGGCCACTTTCTTTCGGAGCGAGGCTTTTGGCCCTAGAGAAACGAGACAAAGTGTTTGACACTTTAATGAACTGCCCGGGGTCGCGTGTGTGAGCAGTTCATTAATATTAATGCCCCGGGTGCTCTGTTTTCTTTCTTGGCCAACTTGCCATCTTGCGAGTTTCGCAGACCTTAGACCAATTCGCTCTGGGCCAGACACAAATGTCAATTGCCGTCGACCATTAGCTAATATTTGGTAATTGCTCTATAATTGGGCACCCTGTCTTCGATAGTTCTGTAATTTGGTCGCCCCTAATTGTGCGTAATAACGGTCCGCTGACCTTTGCCCACCCAGATACTCAGCTACTCATTAACTCAGATACAGAGCGATACGATACGATTTGTTCTGTTTAATGCTGTCATGATTTGTGTTTTTGGCGCCCCACAAAATGGCCCTGATTATCTGACGGTAATTATTGTTGCCGCCCCTGGGGAGTTGCTGTTGATGTCATGATTTATTGCCCTCTGCCTCGTGGCACACGTGCCCTAAAAAATTTTAATTAACAAAAGCAACACCCTCTTCTGGATCCCCACCCAATTGCCAATCACTGCGATTGGTCCTATAAATAAATCTTATCATCCTAGCGACTTTTGACGTTGTTGCCAAATTGTTACTGTCATTGTTTGGCCTTAGTTCTGTTTGTCTTCTGTGCAAAGATAAACAGTAAACAATGGGGGACCAGGCCCATCACCAGAACAACCAACTTGGGAACTTGGAACTGGAGTCCCGGCAACCCAGTCGAACTGATACCTTCTCTTCTGGCCTAAGGACAGTTTATTTACTTATGGACACGCAGCTTTTTGCGGGTGTCACTGTCAATAGGCTGATAGGTTTTCGCTGCCCCAACTCCTCCATAAGAAAACTTTCTCCTGAAGCACCTTTTCTAACTAACCTCCCCAGAAACCCATGCCTGGCAACAAATTAAATGAATTCGTCGGTGCCAATGGCCAAAATGATTAAATTAGGAGAGCGTTTTGCACGAGTCCCCCTCGAGGCCGTTTTCAGGATTTCATTTGGCCTTTAACAAATTATGCATATTTATAAATGTAAATGCCGGCCACTGGCCATTCGGAGCTCCACAGTTTCACAGTTTCAGGACGAGGATGAGGATGATGAGCAGCCGTCGGCAGCTGTAGTCATCCCTGATGTATGACTCCTCATTATGCGCATAAATGGGTATTGTTTGGGCCTGGCCGAGAAGCCTGTTGCTCCTGGCCATTGGACAGGCCTGTCTGATGGAATGTTCTGGTGATTTAGGCCTATAAATCTGAACGGCACAATGCTCTGCACTGAGAGGAATTAGATTACCCACGCAAGAAAGCTCATTAGAACAATTTTATTCAGGACGCTCCAAAGTGAATAATATTTAATTCATTTATGAATAATTTTCTATAAAATCCCTTTAAGCTGTGATTATTAAAGTCTTAATTATGTGATGACACAGCCTATAATTATTATCACATTAATGTATTTTCCTGGCCATGATAATATATTTTGACCTGCAAGCATTATCAGTTAACATCAGAATACCTGAATATCAATATTCCTCTTAGCCTTATTGATTTTTCTGTGTACATCTTAACTGGTTTATGATGAATTCAATTGGTAGCCATAGCTCGGTCGTTCCTCAGACCGCCTTATCAATTAGAGCACATCGTCAGCATTGTACGCACATCTATAAACACTCTGGAGATTTATGTGAAACAATCAGAACAATTAACTGGCCCAGAAACTGCTCAGTCGCAGGAAGTTAGCCGTTTTGGCATGTGTATCTGCATCTCTGTGTGTCTATTTATTGTTAAATATTGTTTATGCAATGTCTGCGTCTGGCTGTGTGTGTGCCATTCATACCTAATTGAAGGCATTTGTTGTTTGGCCAGAACCAGGAAACCCATTTCTGGGGTAAACAGAGCAACAGAGGCAATGTGTGAAGATTACGGACGGACATTTCTTGGCCAGTTGGGGGGATATTATTGGGAATATATTATACAGCTAAATCCACAAAAACACTCCACTGTTGCTGTCGATACTCCAGCGATGACTGACGATATTGATGGACTCGACTCGATGATGAGGTTCGAAAAGCGAGCTTTGAACCGGGTTCATAACCTGCCGCAAAAAATGCAAATCGCAATCTCTCTGCTAATTAATTAATTATGCATATTTTGCACACTTTTTCCCCCCCTTTTTTGTGTGTGGCTGAAAAGCGGCTTTGATGTTCGCCCGCCCAAACACGAGTAGTTCCGCAGATTTATGTAAGACAAGCAACGCCCTAAGGTTGCATGGTCCACAAAAACAGGTTCATTGCCGTATTCCCGTAACTCGAGACGGGGTTTTGTGTCAACGCTTAAAAGCGCATTTATCTCTGATTAACTGTTGCCAATGTTGTTGCAGCATCCGAAGATGAAACGGAAACCGAGGCGATCTCGATACCGATAGCCAAGTTAAGTCGACTCAAAACCGTTCGCATATTGCAAGCCCATCATTTGTCATAATTACAATTTCCCATTTGGCGGGGTTGTATAAATATCATCGAAATGCAGACGACAAGTGTCAGTTGGCGAGCTTAAAGAGTGGTAAACAGATCCTCAGCACTAGACATCGAATATTCCTGCCAAAGATGCGTGGATTACTGGTGAGTTGCAAAGTCTTGGAAAAAATAAAAGGTGTTAATTTAATAATTGTTAATTTAATAATAAAAGAAATGTGAAAGAAATACGAATCGAGGAATAAATGATTATATTTAAAGTGTTTGTTAGTCTAAACATTATAGTATATCTTATTTAACGATATAGGGAAAGCATTTGGAATATGATCTTTTTATAATTTTCGGTGTATTATATTGACATTTAATATTTCTTCTTAATATTTCAAAATCAATTTATATTTACATAGCAAGTGTTACTATGTTTATGCTATGAATTTCATGCATTCTCCAATACATGAAATTAGAATAGCCCCTGTTTATGCAACACAGACAAATTCATGAAATGATATTAGTAAAACTGTCAAATTTTTTGAATTTGATATAGAGCTTTATAGAGTAGTAGGCTGTGAAGTAGGCTGTGCCTCAACATTTCGTGCATTGGGACTGAATTCATAGTCAACTTTCGTGTGTTATCGAATTCATGAAAAGGTGTTTATACACACACGAATTTGCCCATTTCATGAATTGATTTCATGAAATAGGCATAGCATAAACACAGTATGTGTTGCTCTGTACCTTCCTTTTCCTATATTGCTTAGGAAATACTTTTGTTTATGTATTTTTTTAAGATCATAGTAAAGCTAAAAATACGTAATACGAATATTAAAAGCGGTATACAAAGTATTAGAAGGTTATTATATTTTATATATATGATACGGAAACTTTTATTTTATGCTAATCAAACTTTCTTTTACCACTTCCAGTTACTTTGCTTCATTGTCGCCGTTTCTTCGGCCAAGTTGGGTTATAATTACCAAGCTGCAGCCGGGGATCGTCGTTTTGCCGGTCTCATTGATGCGGAGGCCACTGGATTCAGTTCCACGCAGCACCAGCAGCAGCAGCAGCAGTTGCAGGTGCAGCAGGAGTCGCAACAACACATTCCCGCTGCAGCGGATGAGTTCAGCAAGGAGTTCTACACATATGCCGCTCCGGAGGATGAGTTTGCCGATCGGGAGGCCACCGAGCACATTGCCAGAATGCTGAAGAGGAACCTGCGAGTCCTGTTCATCAAGTCGCCGGAACACCAGGGTCTCACCAACGCTGCCCTCCAGTTGGCCAAGCAGGCCAGTGAGCAGAGGACGGCCATCTATGTGCTCAGCAAGCAGGCGGATGTGGGCCAGCTGGCCCAACGCCTGGCCACCGAGAACCAGGCCCAGAATCACAAGCCCGAGGTGCACTTCGTCAAGTACCGCACTCCCGAGGACGCCGTGCGGGCCCAGCAGCTCATCCAGCAGCAGTTCGACTCCCTGGGCGGCAGCTCCCGCAGCTCCGACGAGGGCGTGGCACCGGTCCTGGACTTCAGCTCGGCACCAGCTGCAATCAATGTCCAGGATCAGAACGAGGCTCAAAATCAGGTTCAGGCTGTCACGCCGCTCACTAAATACTTGCCAGCGGCCTTGTTACGCAGCAAATAGTTGGTTATCTATTGTATTAAAATCCCTAACGTAAGTACTAGTTTTATACACCTAGAAATACAAAGAATATTACAGAAAACCTTTTTGCTTAATACTTTTCTTACTTGTTTGGATATTGAAAATCAGAACTTATGGGCATAAGCTTGAAATCGTTAAGATGGGAGAGATATCTGACTTAAATTTTAAATATAGTATATATAACTTCCATAACCCTAACCATCATCTGCCACCAAACAAGGTTCGAGTTATGGAGACTTTGAGTTTTAAATAACATTTTATTAACAATAATACTCCCTATTTCCAATAAAGCTAGCTTCACTTAAAGAGACATCAAGAGACATATTTTCCCTTAGCTTTACTTCCTTATTTATAAAGTTTTTAAAGGGGGTATTAAACATTATAATGATTTGCCATTAACCGAAAGCAATGAACATTTACTTCAATAGCATTTATAGCCTCAATAAGAGCTTCGGAATCACCAGAGATTGTTAGTGAATAACACGACTTAACGAGCTGAATTAATCGCAGTTATGATTCACTGAAGTTTGCCCTTTTCGCGCTGCTAAATTGAGAGGGAAAAAGAAAGTGGAATGTCATCGACAGACTCTTAACCACGAACAGTGACAGCCTTAACGTGAAACTTTAAAGGCGATTATCGTGCAAGTACAATATGCAGCAAAAGGCAGGAACCAGCTGTTTCCCTCCCAGCCACTTCCTGGCCACTCAAGAGCCCCTGCTCACCCCCATCCCCCCGAGGATTGTAGCCAGAGGCCAGAGGGTTCCGGATCCTGTCATGTGCCGCACTTTGCCTTGCCCTCCTTTCCTTTGCGAGGACGACAAGGAGACGCTCGGCTCGACTCTGATTCCTATCTCGCATGCTTCTGTCATATTTCATATTTTAAGTGTCCCCGGGCAGATGGCAACCAGCCCCCACAACCATGAATAATTTAATAATATAATAATAATTTCGAGTATTGAAAACAATTTACAGTTTCCCAGGCCTAATGGGCCCCAGGGTCAAGGCTTGATAAAAAATATAAAATATGTACTGTCGTTAAGGCTAATTAGGATGTCAGGTAAAAAGCTGGGCGTGCCAGACTTGAATTTTAAATGCCTTCGTCTATTTATAGCCAAGAAAATTCCCTATTCCCCGTGCCTTCAGGCTTTCTTTTAAGCCACATGACATCCTCGGGTTTCCTTCTCCGTTTATTTAGACGGATTCAATAACAATTGCCGTGGGTCTCGGTAATTTCCAAGAAACGCGATATAAAAGCTCACAAAAAGGAGCGGATGGCTCGTGGGAGTAAAATAAAATGTAAGATACAGGGATATACTCGTAAAATGAAGTGCCGACAAAATGTCTGCCGTTTAAATGGTTCAACGTCTATATTGTCTATATCGGATTATGGCGTAATTCCTATTCAATTAATACAAATGACTGCTGCTGCAGCAGGATGGTCAGCTAGCTCAACGGTTATAACTTTGCTAAAGGAAGCAAGGGCAATGGAAATTCTCGTTCTGCTTTTGCAATTTAATTAAACAAACAGTTGGTGCTGCTGCGGTTTAGACCATGGTCCATTGGGGAAATGTAATTTGCAGGGACCGCAATCGAATGCTGCAAAAATTGCCAAGTGCCGACGTGTTGCCGACAGCTCTAATCCTTTGTGAAAAATTGTTATCGTTTTGGGGGCGGCGATGGCATTCAGAGGGGATCTAAATTTAATTGTCCCCGGGTTTAAGGGGTTTGAGGGGACTGAGGGCTTGCCTTTTTGCGCCTGCCGGTGTTGCATATCGATTATTTTTAATTGCTCTTTGACATATCCCCAGCCCGCCCTCGGGGACATCTAAACATGTAATTAGTCGGCCATGTGGGTGGGGGGTTTTAAAGCGCCCCGAGGGTGAAAAATCCATTCGAAGAGTGCCGTTTAAGCCGCATTAAGGCCAACAAAGGACACGGGGCACAAAGGACAACCGGCAGCCGTGCGTGCCAAGCAGTTGGCGTGTCCTGGCGGCTCTTCCTCCCGACTGTCAGTCGCTGCTTATATCGTTAATGTGCCGAAAGCCGAAGGCCCAGCCAGTGAAAGCGCAAAAAAGTGTGAAATGAAAACCGAATCGAAGTGAAAGGGAAAAGCGGCGAAGGAGAAGGAAACCAGAAATCGGCAGGTCGCCACATCATTCATTTTGGCCGGTGGAAAAGTAATGAAAAACTCCCATAAAACCGGAAGTGCTCGTAAAGCGGCCATAAGTTGCGGGAAAGGTAAAAATAGTGTTGCCTGCTTTTGGGCGGCGTGAATGATTTTATGACGTGGCATACGTGAAGTCCTGCAGCTGCCAGAGTGTGTGTGCGTGGTTTCCATGTGTGTGTGTGTCACATCGCAGCCAATTAATCCGGCTGAAAGAAAAGACAGGACGAAGGCGTCCAAAAGAAGCGTGGCCAAAAGCCGCAGCTGAGCTCCAATGCCGATGTTTGCAAAGAAGAGGAATCAAAAACAATCGACACGTTAAAAAATGTAACAAGCCAATTTTTAAATTAAAAATATAAAAAAAAAAAAATTTTTTAATATTTATTAAAAATTTTAAAATTTTTATAAGATTAATGACCTGTGTTTTAAATAATAAGTTCCTCTGATACAAGCTTTAAAGAATATTTAAAACTAGTTGATAATTTCTTGGTGTATGAAGGAAATTACTTGAAAATTGTAACCCCTTGTCAAACCTGCTTAAAAGTATGCATTGAAAAATTCGTCAAAATAAATATACTTTATTTTTGAACTAAAACAACATATTGTGGCATACTTTTAGACACCTTTATAATAAAATTTAAATTTATAATTTATTTGGCTTGTTTGAAGTTAACTTTAACCACTTTTAACCACAATGTACAAGCTTAGCTTTAAGTTCACTGTGTATCTTCTGAGAGAAGAGGACAAGTCTAGTCAATGCCTCACTGCTGGCCAGGCATCCTGGCAGAAACAGGAGCCTGCTGTGCCTATCATTATCCCTTTTGTTTTCGGGCAGCAAATTGCCTGTGAAGTGGGATGGGGATTTCCATTTCTATGCCCGGCCATTTGCTACCTGATTGCTTACATGACAGTCAACCTCGAGACAATTAGCTTTTCCCGGGAATCGGTTCGTTAATGCCTTAATTTGAAAACACAGCAGCTGCACTCATGGAACATTCACAAGTGAGTTGGCAGCCGGGGATCACAATCGCCAGCGAATTATCGATGACAATAGATAGAGTTTGGCCGGCGCAAGTCAATCATAAATCGCACCCCGCTGGGCGAGTGGGCTTTGGGTTTGGGTTTACACTGGGTTTGGGCCACAGAGTGTGGCATTATGCCGTTTGGTTTGGCCTAATTTGCTTGCCAACCACTTGACTGCCGGCAATCGACAAGTCCCGAAACTCAATTGAACCGCAATTTCCAAATCGCACCCTAATATACGTTATAAAAGGGGGGTCCTTGGCTTCTTAGACAAGCCGCAATGCAAATGGGAGTGCCCCCGGGGGGTGGTGGCTGGTTGAAAGGGGAGTGGCCCGCCCCCTGCCACCGCCCACAAGGCCGTTCTCAGCCGCAGACAGCGCCCAACCGAAAGGCAGCACAAAACGGAAATGAAACTTATTAAAAGATTTGGATCTAATCGATTTTCGTCCTTTCACGCCGAAATGAACTTTGCCGTTCAGCTCGGTTCGGCTCGCTTTTCGCTTTTAGCTCTTGACTCTCAGCTTTCAGCCATTAAAGTGGAAACTACATATAAACTATGGCCCCCAGACCTCCCCCCCCCCCCCCCTTTGTGTTGACCAGCCATAAATTTAATTGAAAACCAAACTGTCTGTCTGTGACAGAGTATCTGCAACTGCACATGTGCACACGAGCATGGGTACGAGTATCTGTGTTTACTCAGCCAGGGCGCTGGTATTCGAGGTTGTACTCGTGTGCTAGTGACTTTTACTAAATTTGATTTGGCAGTCCTGCTCAAATTTAACTGCAACTGCGGAAAGGACGTGCCAGGAGCAGGACAGGACAGGAGCAGGAGCAGGAGCAGGAGCAGAGCCAAAGGAGCACCTCGGCACACGCGAGACAAATGCGATTTAAAGTAATTTGAATACCGAATGGATTGTGTGCACTTATCGACACACATTCACGTTCGCATTCGTTTTGCCAGGCACTTTTAACATCGACATTTGCACACACAGGGGGAAAATGATGAGATATTCATATGTGCGGCGTACACAAATGATATTTTGAGTAGCAGTATAAAAATATTCCTAACAATAAAAAAGGAGAAATAAGTGAGAAATGAGTTGATAATATCAGAATGATATTTTAAGTAGTAGGTAAAATATATTCTTAACAATAAAAAAGGAGTTGAGAAATAAGTGAGAGATGAGTTGATAATATCAAAATGATATTTAAGTTTCATTTTCAAATCGGAAGTCTGGATTAAAACAATATACTCAAGATTATAGATAAACTTCAGAAGTAACCGTATAAATATTTATCAAATTAATAAAATTTTAGTTATGATACATGTACATTTTTTAATCTATAATTCAAAATTTATTTATAAATTGTAAATCTGATCACCTAATAGTTTAAGTGCTTAATATATATATATTTCTTGTTTTAAAAAAGATATGTTTTGGTACTTATTTTTTTTAAACGATGTAAAAATGTATTTAAAACTTGTAGGGAAGATCAGTTTCAGGGTCTGAAAAATATGTTTTTCTTGTATAAGTACCACCTTTTCTCCGTGTAACGAAACTATCCCGAGAAGCTGCAAGTTTGGCCAACCGGCAGGGTTAAACAGCCACGCCAGGCGAAGCCAAGCGCAGAGCATCAATTGTCTATCTGACCATGGCGAACTTGGGGCCAAATGGTTGGGGCATTGAGGGCCAAACTCGACGGAATCTGCCCTGGATCCCCTATCATCCCCCATCACCCCTCATCGGCACCATCGATGTAACGCTGCGTTATTGAAATCGCCCAAGCAGCAAAAGTGTTTGAGTGCACTCAAGCGAGCACCTGCACTCACATTCGCATTCGCATTTACACCCACACATTCGAGGAGCACGTGCTAGCGCAACTCAACCGTTAGGCAGTTATAACCGTGGCAATTGCATTTTTATTTGCATTAGCATACCTATCCGGGCAGTTAATTAACACGCACAGTGCCGCAAAAAGTCTGCGCATTTGCATTTAACAAAACAACGGCTAAAAGGCTGATAGTTGAAAATCAAGAGCCGGCCATTGAATGGTAAATTAAGTGCCAATCAGGCCGGAAACACTTCGTGGTGCTCTGCACCATGTTGCATTAATTTTTAACCGATTTTATTGACTTGTTTCGCCCCCCTGTGTGTCCTTTTTTATGGCAGTCACACTCAGTTCGCTCTTGATTTCGACCGAAACGAATCTGATATCGTGTATACAATTAAGGATAAATGCAGCTATATCCAATCATTTCTTGCTGACATCGACAGAGTTTTACTTTCTGCAAAAATTCAGCAGTGGTATAATCTGGCTGACTTTGCTTTAATTGATTTCGTTACTCTGGTTTATTAATTTAAGAAAGAAGGTCAATTTTGCTAGATTGCTTTTCAATATTTTTGCATTTTATATGGCTACGTGATGCAGGAGAATATTGCTTTGGCATGTAAAATCCATTTAGCAAAGCCTTTGCACACAGGCCCCGCAATTAACAGGCATTACGTATACGCCCCGTGTGACAGAAGTGTGATTGAATCGATTCATGCATTCAATGACTAGACAAGCGGCTGCCTCTTATAGATAGTGGGGGATACAATTTGCATATATACCATATAAACTGTGTGCACCATAGATGTGGGTAAATGTCGGTCGTGTGTGGCGTTAAGATTCCCGCTTAGTCGCATTAACGTCATTCAAGATGCGCGTCTAAGCCATGCACGATTGCATACGCTGCTCACACTTGAGCGGCGAATTGTTGCTGATTTTGGCTTCAGATCCGGGTCCTGTTCCTTTCAGAAATGGTATGTGTATATATATATATGGATATATACAATACCCGGGCGATGTCGCCGTCATTTGGCCGTGTTGAACACGTTTTCAACACATGTTCCGCACTTGGAGGTTGAACTGGAGGTTGTGGCGCATTCGGAATGGGCGCCTGCATCCTGCAGCGGAAGTCAGTTTGTAAAGCTCGAGCTGGCAGGACCAGACAAAACCAGCAGCCAACCTTTCAATCCACTCTCTCTTTCTCGACTCTGCTGTACATTTGTTTTGTGTTCCGAGCCCCAGTGGCAGCTTTTATTTTTTCCCATCCATCCCCGTTTTGCTGTGCAACTTGTGCTTTGTTCGATTTCAATTACTACAAATGATTTCGCCATGTGTTCGTATGCTCTTTCGGTTTCTCTGGCTCGCTGGCTCCTCGGGGGCTTTGAATCCCCATCCTTCATAGTTTCAAAGCCATATCCTGGAGATCCTATCCCCCCCCCCAACCCTCGAAAGCACTTGATTTTCATTGACTTTGCACCTCTGCGTTTTTCCGTTGCCTTTTTCAACTGCTTCAACTTGCTTGAACAGCTACCAATTTGGGTTGCACGGCCAGCAGCAGCTTAATAAATTACCTGGAAGCAACTTGTTTACTTTTATGTTGAAAATCACAAACTTTGTCCCTTTGGCCATTAAGGTAAATTGTGTGTGTGTGAGTGTGTGTGTGTGGGGGTTTTTCGGTATCAAAAGTTCCCTTAGCCCGCTGGCCTCGGCTTTTTAATTATGTATCACTGTGGCACACACACACAACGAGTGTCCTTTGCAGGACCTGGGACCAGGACACAGCCCACACGATGTCAAAGTGGCCTGTCAACAGCCGTTGACCACTCGCCCGAGCAATCGAGCGGCCATCGGTGCAAACTTTTGATGAGGGTTGTCATCATCAGCGTCAAACAAATGAAAACATATGTAGCGGCAACGGCAGAGCAGCCTCATCATCATCAGCATCATCATCATCGCTGGCAGCAGTGACCAGCGTCTATATTAATATCAAATGAACTGTGAGCACAACGAATGTGGGTCGTGCGAGACAAAACTTCATTGTGACAGTTGATACACATCCGTATACCCATCGCCCATCGCCCACCACCCACCAGCCATGGCAACGACAATGAAAGTTAATAAGATTTTACAAGAATGAACCCATCATCGGAATGGTCACAGAATCAACAAGCTAATGTCGAACCAAGCATCACGACTTAATTTATGTGGCCAGCTTCTGCGAAACTTTTGTGCAGATGGCAGGGCTTATAAATAATACTTTAAGCCCTATGACACTGACTTGGCTTTTGACTAACTGACTGGATTTATTTTAAAAAGTCGTGGTAACAGCTCAACAGCGTTTTGCGAATTTGTGCGTTATATCATATTAAGTTTGACTGATATTAGAAAAATAGTTTAGTTACGTTATCAAAAACCAAAGCAGTGCTATAAGGCCTTAAGAGATTTAATATAGATTGCCCATTGCTTGTTTTACTAACTGTCTGTACTTTCATACCCGTTCCTCGTAGAGTAAAAGGTGTACTAGAATATAGGGCATTTAAAAAAGAGTTCAAAGGTATATGGCATTCCTTATTCTAACATTGGGTTGCTGATAGTCGAGGTACTCATATATAGCGTCCTTATTTTTTAAAAGTCGTGACAACAGCTCAACAATAAGTTACACTTTTATATATTAAATCCCTTTTATATTGCTATACAATTTTTAAATAAGTAGAGTTGGATAGCCAAAAATCATGCCAATGTCATAAGACCATAAGAGATTTTACTTAGATTGATTTCCCCTTGTCAACTGCTTTTAATCAATAAATTGATTTGAGAACTAATGTGGACTGTCTGTTCCAACCTTGTCCATTCCCTTTCCCCAGTGATTCATTGTCACGCACGGGCAAATAATAACCCGCTAAATAATAAAGCTCCCGGACAAACAAAGAGCTCGAAATGGGCTGCATTCGAATGTCTGAATCGAGTCCCCATCGAGTTCAATTGCGGAATGTGTTAAACGACTCCCTGTCGCTCCTTTTCCCAGTGTGTAAAAATAATTGCGGCTGGCTGCTCAATTTGCAGTAGCTGTTGGGCGGTACAGTACACATTCAGTACAACCACCACCACCACCTGCACCACTTTTCCCTCTGGGGAGTGATGTCCGTGTCCTGCCGTTTGTTTAGTGCACATAAATAAAGCAAACACTCGGACAACTCGCATCGAGTTCACGCATACTGGCAGTCGGGATCTGGTCCTTTGGTCCTTGGTCCTCGGTCCTTTGGTCCTTCTGGTGTGATATAATCAAAGACTATCGCATTGCGCACTCGACATTTGCAGGCCCAGCCATCGCAGCCGACCATCAATCAGGGGCGAGTCCAGAGGGGTTTCAAGGGGTTAAAGTACCTCTTTTAGCCATATGGTGTCTTAAAAATGGTTGAATCTAAGCAAATGACATTCAAACATGATTATTTAAAAAAAAAGCTTAAACAAATCGATTTAGTAGATATAACCATTAGTAATTATACCAATTTCTAAAATTCAATCACAAACATTTTAGATAAAAATCGAACAAAACCATAAGCCACAAAAACCTGGAAACACATTTTTTTTCCATTTCCAAAAAAATGCAAAAAGTCGGGTATTTTAAAGATCCCATCATTCCATCTTTCAAGTGATGTTATCAAAAGGAATTTGTCTACAATCCCGTTTTTTTTTAAATTCTAGCTATGATTTTTAACCCAAAAAAGTAGTATTTTATGTAACATATCAAGAATAAAGGTTAACCCTTTTAAACACCACATATTGTTAGCTTGTTGTTAAATTCAAAATTAATAGACAATCATTTTTAGAAAATGCATTTTGCGATTACAAAAATGTATTTTGTATGTATATCTTCGTCAAAAATCAACCAAAAAATCAATTTTCTGGAAACAAGCGAAAAATGTAACAATTTTAAAGATATTTGTAAGGCCAAGCTGAAAAGCTTGAATGTAAAACCCCCAGGAAAATACGTTCCTGTCAGAAAGCCAGGTACGAAAGCCCCCCGACCAGGAGCCTTCATGTGCCAGGAGTGGGAGCCCCTGGCCTTTCACGTCCATCGAGCCGGACTCATTCAACTGGTGTGCAATGGCCGGCACCCCTGACACCCTTTTCTCCCATTTCCCGGTGTAATGCACCTTGGCCATAAAACCAAACCCTGCAGCCGTGTAACTTCATTAGCCCTCGGCTGATACGCAGCGGGTAAATTGCTCGTGAAGTTGCCGGACAACCATCGACCATCGACCATCGACCGGGTGATATCTTGGAGTCCGGATCTTCGACTCAATTACCGGG
This sequence comes from Drosophila subpulchrella, assembly GCF_014743375.2. Taxonomy (NCBI): domain Eukaryota; kingdom Metazoa; phylum Arthropoda; class Insecta; order Diptera; family Drosophilidae; genus Drosophila; species Drosophila subpulchrella. Next base: position 16,620,002 of record NC_050609.1, read on the forward strand.
CAGTGCCGAGCAGGTTGTTGATTTTGTCAGCTGCAGTTGACTTCCCAGGCCAAAACAAAGCCCATTTATGCATATATGAATTTATTCAAATCAGGGCACGGGCAGAAGGACCTCTCCAGCAGAGGTAGAGGTATTTGTTGTGGCGCTGGCGGCGCTCAACTATTTTACATTTAGAGCAGCCCCAAAGTTGTTGGGCATTCCGGCGAAAACCCAAAACCGGAGCCGATGTGTAAGCCACGTTAGCAGCCGGAATAACCAGGAGCCAGGAGCCGGAGAGCCTGGCCCAAATCGTGTTTGTATGTGAGCCAGCCGGCGCTTTGTTCACATGTTTTCACTTTGTGCTTAATTTGCATTTAAATGGTTTTTGCACTTAGGCTATTTCCCGTGTAAATGAGCTTTGTTGTTCAGCTAGCGAAATGGCGAAAAGGCAACGAACAAAAAACGTAGTAGAGGCCGAGCTTTTACTTGCATTTTGGCCAGGACACGCGTGTTTTGCCAACCCGAAAAGTGGAAACCCCGTGGAAAGGCATTCGACGGTCGAAAGTTCCTGTGGCTGAGTGCCCGAAATTGCCTGGGGCATTACAATGTTTTTTTTACAACGGCAAATTTCTTATGACCTCAGGAAAAACCTTAGTTTCTAGTTTCGCGTTTTGAAATTTGTAAACTTCCATTTTGTTATTCAAACAATCAGAGATTTCCTAAGCGGTAACTTGTTGTGTGTGTGTTCTATCATTCTTCACTTGGTTGCACATGCAATTCAAAACTTTTTGTTACTAAAATTTATTTGCAGTTGTGTTTTAATTGCACGAACAGCTGAAATTACGCTTTCGTCAAAACGGGCGTGGAATTTGCATAAACAAATAGGACCAACAAAAATTCCATTTTCCATATTACCCATGCAAACTGCAGAATGAAAACCCATATTTGTTTTGCTCGAGTGCGATATCATCGCTTTTGCTTATAGAGGGGTACTAACCGTAGTCCTGGGGGCATTGGCAAATGGCCAGAAGTTAACGTAATTGAAGGTCAGCGAAATAATTTCGCAAATTAGCGGCTCCCACGCTTTTTATGACTTAATACCTTAGACTGGATATGTCAGCAGATATATCCCCGCCGAGCAAACAAGTCGCCGACCCATGGCCCTGTTCCCATTTAGCGCAATGTCAACTTTTGTGCTGTGTTGTGGTCACTAATGATGACAGGCTGGCAGGCAGTCAAAGCCCAAGTCCAAACACACACAGTGAAAATATACAGAAAGTGGTGATGGCCAGGACCTCCATTTCCCGTGTCCTGTCTGCAGTCCTTGCTTCTCGCAGCGACAATGATGTGGCCCAGGCAGCGCAAAAAAACAAACACAAACTGATTTGATTGTTTGTAATTAAAAGTGGACGGAAGTGGGGAAAATTAAACGGCCATGCGCAGGATATGCGGCCAGGATATGCCGGCGGAGCCTGATCCTCGCTGCCGGGCATTAAACTTTATGGCCATGTGCCATCACGGTGCTCCTTCTCACACCGTCGTTAATTTAAAAAGTAGAAACCCCGTAAAAGGACGAGCCACACGTGCCTAAAAGATCCTGCTGCAAGGAGATTCCATGGACATCTTAAATGGTTAATTAGCTTAACTAATTTCGTGTTCATTCCTTGCATCAAAACTTAAATGCCACTCGCAACGTCCGGAGGCAATGACAGGTTCTTGAAGTCGGAATCGGAACGGCCCAGGATAGCTGTCAACATGGATATTAGTGGGAATGAGTAATGTGCTGTCAGGGCCAAAAGGGCGGAAGGAGTTGGCCAAGAAGGCAGGGCCTCAATCCGTTCCGGGGCGAAAACGGTCTACGAAATGTGTTTCTATATAGGTGACCTAGAAACTATATTATTTAATTGGGACAAGCAAATTTAAATATTTAGGAAGGGTGAGAAAATGTATATATTAACCAGATTGGGCATTTATATGGAATTTTAGCAATAAAACAAAACTATCATACTATGACATCATTTTATTTTCAGTGTTACATGGTTTTGCTCGTTTTAAAAAGGTAAATTAAATTAAAAATTTTAATTTTTTGTATGCCTTACAGTAAACATTTTATTTTCAAAATAGAATTATGATAATATTTTATTATTAAGAGATGTTTATAATGGGTATACATTTTATACCAGGATTCTATAGGGCTAAGGAAATCCTAATATTAACTAGCTAAGGAACTTATATGTAAGTTAATAAATATATGGCATCAGCTAATTTTCAATGATACAATACTTCGCTAGTTTTCCTTCAGTGAATGAGTATATTTTTTTTAATACCTTTAAAAATATATAACATTTTTAAAGTACTAATAATATTTTTATAAACATTTACAAGTACATGTTTTTATACCATTCAACTTACCAAAGGACTTAACATAAATTAGTTACTTTTATTGGTAATTCATTTGATGAAACCACTTAGTAAATGAAGTACAAATACTCGTTTAAAAGAGGGTATTCAACAATACTATATTTTCATAAAGCAATGAAAGGCAATCGGCCTAATTAATTAAGTACAGGGGAAGCAACCGACGAATCAGTTTCTAAATGTCACCTCACGGCAAACTAGCAATACCTCTTTAATTGACTGTTTATGTTATAACTCGATAATGGAAACCATAACACAAATTGTTTTTTCAGAAACCAATTACGGACAATTGCTGGGGTAATTAAAAAAAACAAGGCCAGTGGACGGACGTGTCCGTCGGCCGAATGGCCAACTGGCTGAAATGGCTAAAATGGCTGGATGGCCCGCGGCTGGGCCACACTTAATGCATTTAAAGCGGCTGCTTTGGCCGTTTCGCAAAACAAAGTGGAAGGAATGGTCCTGCGAATGGCAGCCTGTTGATTCCGGCAGGACTCGTGTTCGCAGGACTCGCAGTCGGCAGGACATGGGAACTGTTGCCGTGGCGCAACAACTGGCCGGATAATTGAGCGCAGGAAAAGCTTCTCGGAGCTTTTGCTCTCTCGGCTCGTGAAAGTGGAAGGCTGGAAGGACTCGACTCGCAGGACTCCCACCCACCGCAAGGGGGGCCGCAGGTGTGGGAGTATCCCTTCCAGGCTGCCAGTGCGTGTCGCCTGCCACTTCAGTCTAGGATAAACGCTTGCGACGAGCACAACAAGTGCGCGCATGCAAAAAGCCACGGAGCCCAGAGGTTTTCAAAAGCTAAAACCCAAAGCCGAAGCCAGTGTCCAAAAAGAAACCCCTCTGTGTAGTGCAGTGTAGTGTAAGCGAGAGTGAAAGTGAAAGTGCATCCTTCGCAGCAACAGTGGGAGTGAGAGGCTGGGCAGGACACCTGCCGGCGAGGTCCTTGCTCTGCGAATGCGCGCGATCCGCAGGAGTTCCCTTATATCAATTAGCTGCGCGCGTTCAATCAAACATGTAACTCCCTCTCCCTGATTTCGGAAAACCTGCGATCGATATTTGCCTAGGCTTAGGATTTCGGTGGTGGTGGTGCCAAAAAAGAGTAGAACCCCCCAGATTTATACCCCCCAAACGAGCCACCGATAAATTGTATGCCATTTATTTTTGTGAAGATAATCAGATCGCTCAAGTGCTATCGAGTGCCCATTTTGGATTTTAATCTAAGGCTTATCCAGGCTAAAAAACCCCATCTGCCCATCTGCAGCTGGACCCAATCAATACGGAAATATGAATAGGTTTTGGATAATCGCATTACTTTTAGGATTACAGCAAACAAAGCCAATAAGTAAGTACTTTGCCAGTGAATTTCATGTTTGCTTTGCCCAATTGTGGTGGCTTTCTTGATTGCCTTTTTGATTATTAGTTCGGGGTGCACTAAAATAGAACTCATATTGGGAAAATTAAACAAAGAGAACATACAAAATAAGGGCTACGGTAATCAACATTATTAAAAAGACTTTCTTCAGGTTTATAAAAAGTAATCAACCATTTTTTTTAAGTCCTTAAAACTGTCACAATGTAAAAAAACATGTTTAATAATCAAGGCAAAATGTTTTATAATGCAGTTTAATGGATAATACTAATATCTTTAAAATGTAAAACTCAAAAATCGGAATGCTTTTAAATACTGTAGAACTTCACTAACCACCTGCCTTCAAAAAAGTTTGAGTTACAGAGACTTCGACTTATGGAATACATTTTATGAGTATTTAAGTCTTTTATAGGCAATGAAGTTGGGCAAATAGAGACATCGAGTTAGATACCAAAATTTTAAGTGTATAATAAAACTTAAACTTTTTGTTTTTGATGTGCCAAAAAAGCTTTTTTCCTTAATAGTCCCAATTCACAAAAGGAAATTTTATTTTTAGCCAGAAAAACAGGCAGATCAATAAAGAGTTTTTGGCTGGTGTGAGTTGTTTGAGTACACCAACCAAAATGTTATATAAATTCTGGCATTTAACTCTTTTGTGCATATGCAAATCAGCTGAAAGGAAGTCGCCGTCTGGCTAATTGCAAATGCTGGGCAGTGGGAGTGGTCAGGGTTCGAGTACACCTGCTTGGCCCTTCCAAAAAAAGCCGAAAGTCACGCACTGGACGCTTCGCTCAGCACCTGCCACCTTTGGCTGCTGGCTTTTCCATAAGACTCATGAATAATTCATTGGGCACGCTTCGATTATTTACTTCATAAACATTCCACCATGTTTCGGTTTGGTCCTTTAAAGAGGGGGTTTTCTGAACTGGAGTGGGCCATGTCCAGCAGTTTACAGGTTGCGCATGCTTTTAATTTTAATAAATTGTAAATTGCTGGCTTATCAGCCGCTCGTCGCACAACTTGCAACATGCAAGGCTTGTTGACGTGCCCAATGAATTGCAAATGTCACTGCTAATGGGAATTGGCTTTATCGGGCTGATTTGATTAACGAGCCAATGAGCACGGGGGGCCAAATGATGCCACAAAATGAAATTTCATTACAGCTTCATTTTGGGGCGGTTCACGAAAGTTAATCAAAAACCCCAATGAGCAGCTCGTAAAATGCCAAGTCTCCCCGGCTATATCTATTACACGTTGTCAGTGGCAACGTAATTGCTGAAAAATTAATACGCCAAAGTATATAAAAAAAGGAGCCGGAGCCCCCGCTGATCATCCCGTCGTAAAGCACGTTTTTGCAATTTACCCCGGCCGCATTAAGGACTTCACCCCCGCAAAAGGAGCGTCATATAAAATGTGCCGATGGCACAGTGAAATCAATTTCAAGTCATTAAACGAAATGAATCTTTATGGCGGAGCTACTGGCTCCTCCCGCAGAGATTAGCAGTTGGTTGTGGAGTGTGCTCAAGGATCCTGTTGGGTCCTTAACAAGTTAAACACGTTGGCTGCTCGGGAAGAGTGTAATGGAAACTGCCCTCAGACACTTGATGCGATTATTATTGATTTTCTGTGTGTGTGTGATTGAATTATTTATGTGGGCGGTGGTTTGATGGTGGTTAGATTTAATGGCGGAGCCAAGTGGAGTTCATTAGGAGCCCTTTCGCTTGATGGCCTAATTGAGTTGCCAACTGGCTGTCGAGCACTTATTTACAGAAGCAACAAAAGGCGCACGTGACGGGCATACTACTCAAAAAGGCTTAATCCCGCCGACAGTGTTTGTCCAGCCCTTGACGATGGATTTAATTTTGAAATTAAAGCAAAACATAAATCAATTTGCCTAACTAAACAGTAGAGTGGGTGGGTGGCGGGCCAACCCTAGGGACTAACATTTGAATAAATATTGTGGCAGGCCACTTGAGCGACAGGGCCGAACGAAGAGCCGAGCAACAGCCGCAGGTCCTGGCTGGCCTTCGCGTCGTATATTTAATGTGGCCACATGTCCATACAAATGTAATAATTGCAAGCCCCGTCGGCAACTGCGGCTGCAACCTCAATGGCAGGGCTCCTCCTGCCCTCCGGTCAGGCCAACTGAAGATGCAAATGTGGGGGGGAACAACCAGAAGGACGACTGCCAGGACGAGGATGAGGATGAGGAGGGGGATGTGTACACACATCACGCCGACGACAGGCGAGGACAGACGAGGAGATGGACGCCCGTTGCCTGCAGCAGACTAACTGACTGCGTGGCTGTTCCTGGCTGCCAGGATGCCTGCTGCCAGGATGCCAGGATGCCTGTCTGCCATATGACATGTGAGGACTTTGACAAAGCAAGCTGCCCCCTCCTCCCTCCTTCCTCCGGGGCTACCAACTACTACAACCGACTTGTGCAAAGACGCTTTTGGCATATCTAATGAAAGTTTCTGGCATTGCACTTTAATGGACTCACTGAAAATATAGTCATCACATAAAAGAGGAAAAAACCCCATAAAGGAAACCAAAAGTTGGCCTACCAATCGAAATAAATATAGTAAACGGTCTATAAATTGTTGCTCTGCCGGCGGGCAAAGTTTCGAGCCGCCTGCTGTCGAAGTTAACTTGAGTGGCAGAAATCAGATTAAGCCAAATATTATACATGGCAGGCCGTAATGTATGCCCCCCACAATTTGCAGGTGCGAGAAACAGAACGGAAGAGCAGCAGACTTGAACAATTTTGCACAAATTTGGCGCAAAGACAATCAAAAAGTTATAAAACAAGCTTCGGCGAAACAAAAGCAAGGCTCGAGAGTTCCCCATGAGTCGAATGGCCTAAGGATGCTGCGATGCTGGTATCCTGGATAGGTGTCTCTGAGGCGTGTGTGTATCGGGCTGTAAAAACTTTTTAGGGCCCAAGTTTTGCCTACCATCCCATTGTATTTGGGCCTCCATCCCAACATTGCGCATACGCCGCGTGGTCTTATTATCAGCCGCATCAGCGGCGCCGTAAAGTAAATGCAAAGTGTGCAAAGTCTATAAACGAGCGTCAAACTTAAAAGCCCCAAGGTGGCGTCGCCTTGCCAAGGACGACAAGGACTTAAGCTTGTTTTTGGCCCGCCTGGAGGAGCACAAATACAGACACTTACACAGACAGGCGGAGAAAGTCGTGGGAGAAAGTACTGAAAGAGAGAGCCAGGTTTATCGACTCCTCTGCTGGCCTATCAAAAAGTTGCTCACACGACAAATTGTCACAGAGACAGAGCCAGCGGAGTTTTATATTCCAGCGTTTTCTATTATTTGTATTATTTATGGTGCTCCTGGCCATGTCGTTAAACGGGGGCCCATTAAGAGGCCTCCAATAAATACGGCCGTGTGTGTGGGTGACAGATGCCAGCTGCTCCGGAAAAAAAACAAACCAGAACGGATCACAGCAAGCAAATAAAAAAAGGAAAGCTTCCGCAAAACAATTATGCCTAAGTGTAGGATCTAAAATATTTATGAAGCCCCAGCTTTTGCACTTACACTCCTCAAAGAGCAAAGCAAAGTCTATTGTCAGCTATTTTTGGCTGTAAAGTCATTGGGGAAAAACGTCAAAGCGGCTCAAGAGACTTGGAAAAACTATTAAGATGTCAGCAAATAATTACGCATGAAAGCAGTTGCATAAATCTGGTCGCCTCTTATTGCCAAATCCGCCACTAAAAAGGAACTGAGCTGGAAACTGCGAAGCCATCGAGGCGTTGCCTTCCGAGAATGGCCATAATGCGACACTTGGAGTGAAGGGGATGGGATGGAGGCGGGGATGGAAGGAAAGGCAGGCACTTTATCAAAAGGGATTTGCCAACTGGCCGGGGAAAAAACGCTGGGGCAGGGAGGATATAGCGCCTGCATTTGCCTTCCACTTGGTCCGGGGCTCTGACAGTTTTGTAATAACAATGACCGCAAAAAAAAGCGGAATCGATTTGCCATTTTTCACCAAATTTATGAGTTTATAAGGGGAAAAGCTTCGTTTTTCCTTGTCGAATGTTTCCCATTAAACCCAAACTGATGAAAAATATATTGTATTTATCCTCCTTGAACTTGATTCTTAATGAGCCCTAATAATAGGAATAAATCTCTGGAAACCCTAATCAATTTCTAGAAAATCCATAAAATCGAAATATAAATTGAGGAAGTAAAAGTCAATTCAGTGACAAAAGATCAGGATTCAAATTTGAAAACCCAGCGAAGCGTTAATTATTCAGGCCCACATGCCAGGAGCCACCGCATTCATCATTATCCGCAGTTTGATTTTGGCCACAAAGTTTTTGCCCACAAAACTTTTGACAAAGGTCGAGAGCAGTTAAAAGCAAGACCAAAGAAGTCAAATGCTGCCGGCAGTTCCTGCAAAATAAATGAATGATCCTGGTTCCCTGTTTCTTGGCTGCCGAGGTTTTAAGGGATTTGAGCGGAAGGCAACCGGATTCAAAGGACCTACCAAAGTGATGGCGCATAAATTTCCAGGACCCAAAATCCGAAAGAGCTTAGCCGTGTGGTCAAGCCAAACAAATGACAGCAAAACGCATAAATTGAACCTGTGTCCCGGTGCCAGGCCATTGAAATCACAGAAGTACAGTCGAAAGTTCAATCTGTAGTCATTAGGCATCGGGTTATGGCCCCCCAGGAAAATCACACAAGGCTCCTTGGTTTTCTGGGCTCAGCCATAACAATTTAATCACTGCCGAAAAACAGCCAGGACAATTTTAAGGCAGCCTTGTATTTTATTTTATTGCCGCGACAGACAGGCGTTGGCAAGCCGCATGGTGCACATCAAACCGATTCGCCGCCAGTAGGCAAAATTAATTAAAAAAGCCAGTGTCTCTCGAATTTTTCGCTATCTGAAATCCTCTGCTATCTGGCATACCCCGCTTCAACTAAATAAAAGCATGTCTAGGCACTAAAAAGTTTATTATTGTAAGCCCGAGTGAAAAAGAACTCGCATTAAATGGCCAAAAAAAGGGAATAACTCGACGGAAGAAGAGTGGAGCAGGCTGAATGGAAAATTAAACAGAGCCGGAAATGTCACACATACTCGTACAAGCCGCACCCACGAAGAGGAGACATGGGCGGTTGGGGTTTTGGTGAAAGGGGGTTGTCGGGGAGCAAGAACAAACAAACAATAACGACGGCAAATGCCTGGAAAAAGGGATAGCAAAATGTGGGAGTGGCAAATGTGTGAGCAAGGGGCGGGCGTAAAGGAAGTAAACTACACATTTTTATTATGCAAAGGGGGCGCAAATGAAAGGCAAATGTTTTGTTTTTCCAAGCCTCCAACCCCCACCCTTGTAATTTTATTTTAGTGCAGTTGTGTCTGTGTGTTCACTTGAAAGTATTGTTAACGGAACGCATAAAGCGGGCCAACAAGGACTCTGTGTGTGTGTGTGTGCTTGTGTGCGTTTTGGCGGGAAAAAGGGATCAGGGATCCTTGCACGAGTGGGACGACCCAAAAGTAGGCAATAAAACACTAGCTAAAATCTAGGCACGCGCTCAAACGCATGACAAACAATATGGAAAAGCAAGAAAAGCGAGTAGAGTGTGTGGAAAAACTCAAGTGTTGGCTAGGTCGAACCTTCTCATTTTTATGAACACCAGAAATGAGACAAATAAAGTGTGATTACTGCAAATTGAGTGAGAGCGCGGCCCAAACAGAATGTGACAAAGTGCGAATGCTCGGTTAGCAATTTGTAGTAGTAATTTTCCCAGCCGGAAGTGAAACGTAAATCAAGGCAAACCCCTAATCGTCTAAAGCTGCTATCTAAATAGCCGACGAGCCTGTAAAGAGATTTTCAAATTATCCGCCGCTTAAAACTAAAGTGCTCATGTATCTCTATCTGCTTTTCGATATCTACGGCTTCCCCAGCAAAGCAAATGCAACGCAGCCCCGAGCAAGCCAGTCCATGTGGATTGTTTTCTCTTCTCTCCTCCGACAGCAGCTGCTTAATTAATTTCACCGACTTTCACCCCATGTACTGGCAATGTTTTCATGGCCTCTTAGTGTGTGGGCGAATGGGAAATGACACTGTGCCACAGAAGTAAGAACTTGGAAAGTTTATTTCAGATTTTTTTAAGTTTACAGAGCCCTATTATAAAGTTTTATTCGTTTTAGATGTAACTTATGCCTCAAAAACTGCTAGGGTTTTAAATCTTTAATAAAGGTGTCTAAAAGAATGCAACAATTTTTTTTATTAATTCCAAAAAATTAAGTTTTCTTTTTAAAAAGCAGAATTTCATACCATCCGGGAAATATTTTTATTTTCAGAAATTACAAGTGTTTTAAAAACTTTTAAAAAAAGGATGCAACAATATTTTTTATCAGTTCCATATAATTAAAAAAGAGTATTTTTCAAAGCATACTTTTAGGTTAGTATTGGATTACTATTATTCTCAAATTTCAACGTACCCATGATATATTATCATTTTCATTACTAGTGTTTTAAATTAGTTTAAAATAGTGTGTAAGGTATGAAACAATATATTTCGTTTATTAATAAGATACAACAGTAATTATTTTTTTAGACACCTTTGTACGATAAACTTATAGTAATATTCATAAGTTTGGATTTATTTTTAATATCTTCAACATCATCCTAAGCAACATGCCCTATGTATCTTCAAATTGCGTAAATAAATAAGAATACATACATGCATTTCTCATATTTTCTTCTGAGGTGCTAGACATTCATAGCTCAGTGTAACACAATCGACCATTTTAGCCCGTGTTGACTGTAACGATATTGCTTACCTCGACAGTATTTAATGCCATGCAGTTAATATGCGGCAGGTGACTCAGCGCTCTAGCTCCTAATGAGCCCCTCTGTTGATGAAGCCACGGATGAATAAAGCATTCCAAGCGTTAAATTGAATTAATAATGTTAATGGTAGGTGCTCATGAATGTGCGCTCTTGTGCCTGCTTGACTTCTCACCGGGCGCACATGTCGTATGCGTAATGAGTGGGCGTCTTACGCACCTTATTAATAGCCGCATTTGCGATGTTTAAGCGCATATGAAACGAATTAAAGCCCCAGCACTTTTCGCTCTAGAAAAGCCATTTAAATGCAGCACAAAGCTGGGAAGCTAAATCCCAGAATAAAACGTTCCGGCTGAGGATAAGCTGCTTATTATTCAACAAGCTGCTCGGTTCGCCACTCGCTAAAAATGGCAATCACGCCGTGGCTCAATAATTGTGTATTATATAAGAGACGAGAGAGCAAAGCGCAAAGCCAAATACGCGTCAATTGGCAGCCACATGCGCACTCAAGTAAACACAATCCTTAAGGAATTACCAGCTGAATAATGGCAGCCCTGGGCAACAAGGGGATGCTCGGTAATAATGGTGTTTGGAGGGGGAAAATGAAAGTGCAGGCAGGACCAAAAATTAAATATAAATAAATAACTTTGAAATGCGTGCAAATTAACAGAAGGACTGCAAATGATATTGTTGCCAAACGAAACAATTTTCCCTTCCACCTTTACAGGCCCGAAAGCAAGTCCAAAACCACTCAAAATATATGCAGCGTTGACTCGAGAAAAGGCGTTTTGGGGATAACTTGGCCAAAACCAAAAAAAAAGATGGGTAAAAGGAAAATAAAGGACAGGAAAAAAAGAAAAAAACGCACACATACACGCTGGCACTTCTGTCTTTGTAATTGCGGGCCCAACACTAATGCCTCCTTGGGGCTGGCCAAAATGAAAATGCGTAAATTATTGATTACAATCGCCAGAAATCATGCAGTCCAAACAAAAGGACCCTCTCCATATATATACATAGATTTTATGATGCCCAGAGCTGATTGTTACGCCTTTTGTGCGTATAGAAATTTGCTTTTTTCTTCTGGCTAAGCGTTTGGCCGAGAAAAGCCGAGAAAATGGGCCAGACTCTCCGATTTTCCAGTCCAAGATGGGGGAAATTGCGGAAAGGTTGGGAAAACCGGACGCATAATGAAGGCACTTTGTGAGCCCGACTTGGGCGTTGATTTTTTAATGGTGCCCCAGGCCAGCGGCAGGAATTGGAATTCGTATTCGTATTCGTATTCCGATTCGGATTGGGATTAAGATCCGGGGATGGAGGTGGGTATGCAAACAAAGGCCGGCTGGCATTGATTGTGCAAGGACTTTTGTGCGACGCGCATTGTTTCAACAAGTCCTGGTGGTCCAAGGTTGTTGACGAGGGTTTTGCTGTCGCCGCGGGCTCAGCTCCTTATTAGCAGCCCGCAAATATGCTGCGCCATATAGGGTCCCGGACATTCAACTAATGCGCATTTTCAGCCAGGCCATACTACACCATAGCATACCATTCCATACCATGGCATATCACATGTCCTCTTGGCCACAGACATTAGCCAAACAAATAGACGGGCCGACAGCAGGTGCGGCCCAGTGTCAACAAAAAAATGGGACCCAAAATGAAGTTAACAAAAAAAAAGAGAAGGGAACGAGAAAAAATGTCAAACTGTGGGTCAAGCATAAATGTCAATATCATCAGAAGGCTCGAAAAACGCCGCAGGCTCAATGCCGTCATCCGAGGTCCTGGGCTCGTGTCACTGGGCTAATGCCTGTGTAGATTAGAGATTAGCCAACTTCAAAAGGCCCTGCCCCAGACCCATAGGATATTCTTTGGCCGAATTACGAATACCGAACATAATTGTGACGCAGGCTCAACCTGATGTGATGGCGGTCAGCAGCACGTGGCCCAAATGCCCATTAATTGTCCAGGTGGGCGTGGTTACTGCCCCTAAGTTGTTCACTTCCACCTGCGGTTTTCAAACATTTGTTATATATTTTTGGGATTGTTGGGAATTGTTTTCAATTTTCCAAAAACCATACAACAGCTGTGCCTGTCACTTCTCCCAGGTCGTCACACCGAAAAAATAAATAAATAATTCCACTCATTTAATTGTTTTCGGCGACTAGAATGGCGTTGGGTTCGAAATTGAATCGGACTTGGTTATAAACAAATCGGGATATTCCCCCTGCAAAATGTCAAATGCAGTCGGGAATTTCACCGGCCTTTTCTGCAGCTGTCATGAATGATTTAAATCATGTTTGCCAAACCGATTGTGGAATGTTTTTGTGGAATATGAATAAATGTAGCGCCCGGAAATGAGCAATACACCCGCTCCCTCGATTAAAATTGCATTTCCAACCCCAAAATATTTAAATTAGGAATACCAATTTTTGTTACGCATTAGCCAGTTGCAAAATGATTGAAACTCAAATTGTTGGCCCTTGTAATTTGGCTTTGCCTCGTTTTTCCTGTTGCGGTTGTTGCTGTTGTTGGTGCTGGCCGGCACATTAATAATAAATAATTCCCCTTAAAAGTAATTTAAGCATTTTTATGTGTTTGCCAACGCCGCCGCCGCAGTAGAAGTCTCGGTCGCCGGCGTTTGCTTTTCATTTCTTTAATGGTCTGCATCTTTACGAGGCAGGTCCAGGTCGCGCTCGCTGGAGCGGCAACTGTTTGTTGGCCATCCTCACACTCTTTCAGGGCCCCAAAGACCACCCACACCAAGACGGAGAACGGTGGGGCTTAATGGTGATATATCCTGTTAGGTAACTATTAAATATCATCTAACAACTTGGCCTAAAGTTAGATCTTAACTCTCGTCAGTTTGTATTCCAACAAAAATTGTTAGGCATTAAATGATTTTAAGTTCTGAACCTAATAGTCTTTTAAATCTGAATTCTCCAAAAGTTATCTCTTTTAAAAGATATGAATTCATTCAGTATGATTTCATTTTGGGATTTATAGCTCTTCAAAAATTATTATAAATGGATAATGAATAAATGGATTCATATATTAGTACTTATTGATTTGAAATTCAGCCCAGATATTAACATTATGAAATAAAAGTTTCGTGATCCCGACTTCATATAATAGTATAAGAATTATCTTTAAATGGCTTTCTATTATTGTTTAACTGATAATAATTTCATTGAACTTTTTAAAAAAATGTTCGAGACAAGGTTTGGTGACTCTAGTCCGTTATTATTTAAAGACAAACCATTTCTTAATATAAGATTGTAGATCGTTGTTATAAACTATGAACAAAAGATACAAGTCTGCTAACTTTTTGGCTTACAACTATCTAAAAGTTAAGGAAGTTTTTTATATATGGTATATGGTTTGAAATATTTATTTTAAATATATTTAATTTAAATAATTTTTAAACAGTTTTCCCTTGTTTTGCACCACCGTGCGAGGCTCGTGGCGCATGTCTAACACTCGTTATGAGATTCATGGCCTACATGTGTTCGCTCCACGGCCTTGTAAATAGGAAATGTGGGCGGGGTACAGTGTGGCATAGTGTGTACAGTGGGGCATGGTGGCACGGCCTGGTATGTACTTTACGTGCCGGGCAGCCCTGTGGGCGTAGCTGGGCAGGACCTTAGATGCCCATGTTGTTGTAGTTGCGGCTGTAGTTGTGCAGCCGCCAGCGACAGAGGCGGTGTGAGGTGTCCTTGAAGCCACTTTCTTATACATATAAACGGATTCTGTTCGCTTTTTTTACCCCCCATCTTGCTGGCTGGCTGGCTGGACGGGATTTTTCATTTTCGTAGTCGCTGCCAGGGCCACCCAAAGATAAAATTTTCAACCAGGAAGTTGGCTTCCTGTGGCGCTCTGGTTGTGATTCTGGTTCTGGGTTCTGAGTTCTGGGTTCTGGCCCTGGCCGGTCCGCAATTTCTTTCATATTTTGTTTTGGCCATTACATTGGCTACTTTTGTCGGTCATGGTGCATGGGGGCTTGTATAAGCACGGGCCCGTGTTTTTATATGATGGCTATGGTTGGCTATTTTCATTTTCATTTTCATTTTATTTTTCTTTTGATTTTGATTCCATTCATGGCGGCATTCGGCTGTGATTTAATTTCAGAAATGTGACTAAAATGTGGGAGTGAAAATTACGGAATAAAATAAAAGAAGGGCAATTCAATTTGGAATCACCCGCTTTAAAGCTATTAAAGCCATGTTCAGCTGGGACTGCCTTTGATGATGGCCTGCCAAGGGCGAACAATTTGTCTTCCAAGGGAGTTGGGGGCTTGGACCATTCGAAAGTCTCTGCTTTCCACGGTGGATAACTTCCCACATATAGCTGCTATAGGGGATATGGAATTACAAGCTCAAGGACCCAGAAGAGGCCACAATCGACCATTTCTCTGCCGTCCTCCAATGTTGCGTGCCATCCCGAGTTATTTGAATTTCACGCGCGCATACGCTGGCAGGGATAAACTGGATTTATATCCGCTAATGCCTGTGATTTGTTCTATAAAATTACTTTATGCCTCGAACATGCCGGCGGACCTTGCCTGCCTTTTATTTCGGCCTTTTGTTTCTCCACCGAGCCTTTTTGCCGAGCCAAAAGGGACGAAGGACACCGAATAAAGCCAGTGCTTACAGTTTTCTGAACGAACGCCTCGGCAGCATAACGACTTATGGCCTTATCCCTTATCCTTTTCGTAGTCCTAGTCCTCGCCAGAGTGGGTAAATGCCGGCTGTTTGCCGTTTTATTGTTTGGCTTATGTCGGCGATAGTGTGAGTGTGTTTTGGCCAGCAAAATGTTAGCTTTGTGCGGTCAACTTTAAAAACACTGTGGACTTTTCCTGCCAGTCACGACCGACTGCGTTGGCCGACTTCGTTTGTGTGTGCTCCCAATCAAGCGTGCATTTAAATTGGATGGCCACGATGGCCACAAATCAATTAGAAAATGGCAACTTCACGGCGATAAGTCAGGGGACGTTGAAAATTATTGACAGTCACGCCCTGGCTTCAAATCCCCTTCAACGGACCGGGGCGGACAAACAGCCGTAATGAGGACAGGAAATCAGTTTCGAAAAGTATTGGTTGTGGGACTGGGCGATGGACAGGCAGGATGTCTTGGCAGCTGCCTGTGTCTAATGAACTCCATGGAATGTGAATGTGAATGCCCCGGGCATTGTCTGCCACTCTGCCATAATGACTCCCAGCCATCGGGACAACGGGGAGCCCAACTGACAGCTGGACGGGCCAAGACAGCTGACCCCCAGTCGATATTATGAATGTCTTTGGAGCGGGCTACACTCCGAGTAAAAGTCGCCCTATCAGCAATGGGTTTCTTTGAAATCAACAGGAAAGCCAGCTTGAAATTAAGGGTTAACTTAAAAGAGAAGTTCGTAAATAATTTAGGAAGCTTAATTTCTTTGGAAATGCTTTGTTTTATAGACTTTTTAAAAGGGGTGGTTGTACAAGAATGTAAAGGTTCTGATTTCTTCCTCTAGGAAAATGAAAATTTTAAAGTGAAACATATGGTTATTATTTATTTATTCGCTCTAATATTTTTAGCATTCTTTTAAATGTTTAATCAATGAAGTCAACAGAAAAAACCGCTTGAACTGCAAAGAGAAAAGTTCATAAATATATAATTAATTCGAAAAGACTTCACCAATATTTTTGGAAATGAGTTTTCAAAAAGTTTGAGAGTTTTTTAATAGAATTTTTGTGTTACTCGGATCTTATTATACCCTTGCAGAGGGTATATTGATTTCAGTCAGAAGTTTGCAACGCAGTGAAGGAGACGTTTCCGACCCCATAAAGTATATATATTCTTGATCAGCATGACTAGACGAGTCGATCTAGCCATGTCCGTCTGTCCGTCTGTCCGTCTGTCCGTCTGTCCGTCTGTCCGTCTGTCCGTCCGTTTCTACGCAAACTAGTCTCTCAGTTTTAAAGCTTTCGGGCTGAAACTTTCCCAAAAGTCTTATATCTTTTGCAGGTAGTATATAAGTCGGAACCAGCCGGATCGGACAACTATATCTTATAGCTCCCATAGGAATAATCGGACAAAAAAATGAAAAAAAATTATATCTTTGGTGTTTTTTAGCATATAAACTCCTAAGCTTGGAAATAACAATTTTTAAATAATTTTGAATTTTGAATTAAATTTTATCGAAATCGGACGACTATATCATATAGCTGCCATAGGAACGATCGGAAAATTGGTAGGAAAATAATATGAAACAAATTATAGCTTCGGTGTTTTTTGACATATTATCTTATACTATTTTAATAATTATAGCTGCAAGGGTATATAAGCTTCGGCTTGCCGAAGCTAACTTCCTTTCTTGTTTTTTTGAAAAGATTAAGCATCAATCAAAATGATTCATTATTCACGGCGAATACCCTACGAACATTTTATCATCATATTAATTGAAGCACCACCATTTAAGAATATATTTATTTCCGGGCACATATTCCATTTAATAGCTCCCGCGCAAATATTGATGTGGCAATCAGAGGAAAACGTGACCGATATGTATCGCTTTTGTTGCCTCGTTTTATTGTTTGACTTTATTTTAATTAGCGGAAAACAGCGACCGCCGACTATTTAATTATTGCGGCCTGTCCAGGGGAACCATGGTCAATCAATCATCTGTCCAGTTGAGGCTCTTAAATTATCCAACGGCAAACAATTATTGACTTTAATAGTTGGCCATTAATCATGGCCAGAGCCACACTATCCGAATGAATCGGAAAGTGCTCAAACTCCTTGGCAGTGGTCAGTGGTCCTGTGGTCAGCAGTTTAAGTTGAGTTCATATCCTGGAGAGGGAGGTAAACATTTATTATGCTTTTGGTTTTGTGGTTTGCTGTGTGTATTCTTGAACACCTGCTCCCTGTGCAAGTTTGTCTAATCAAGGTGGGGAATGGGAATATCGAAATGAATATGGAAACCAATCAAGTTGCCGACCATGAGTCTTTCCGCAGCACTTGAAGTTTATCTACTGCCGAATTGAGTTTTGTGGCGATAAATATCAATTTCCTTCTAGCCCTAATCTAGTTGTTAAAGTCAAATTCGAAGGCAGAGCCACTTTTTTTGGCTTGTCTTTTTCACAGAGCGTTGATTAATGTTGATTGATTGATTATTTGCGTTTTTCTGACATGATGCACGCTTTATTGTCGCTCAGCTCGTGGAAAATCATCAATTTCCGCTTGTAAAAAAGAACACAGCGCGAACAAAGAAATGCTGTTCGCTTATTTTTTTAACCCACCAACCAGCCAACCAACCAACCATCCATCCAGTGAGTGGTGGAAATGTTAAGCCTCCTGCCAACTCGTCTCGCAGCTTGTTGCACAACCCAAAGGATCTGTGGCGCCCCTCGTTTTTTACCCCACCCATTTTTTGTTGCCAAAGTTAGTAATGAATTTTTTTTCAGACAGTCAACGAAGCATAATTGCGGTGGCTGAGCATCTTGTCAGCGGTCGTGCAGTTCAAATTCGTTATTCCCGCCTTGGATATAGTACAAAGATATATTGGCCAGCTGCCAGGGCTGAAAAATGACGACATAAATGCCGAGAAAAAAAATTATAAAGCCCTCAGCTACTGGAAAGTCAAGCCATCGGTGTCTGATGACTGACAGTGGCTCCTGTTTTTTTTATCGGTGGGCTCCGGGGCCTTTGGACTCTGGCATCATCTCCTCCTGTTGCGGCTGCGGTTTGGCTTTCGGTTTTCAGGGCCTGTTTCTGGGTCTGGGCCAGGATGTCTTGGCCAGCCGGCCGGGCCATGATTGAATTTTCGCAAATTTCGGCTCGTTAGCGTGCGGCACGAACACGTACGTCATGCTGGGGGCTACGATATACCACGATTCCACGATGTTTACGCCATGTACTGCAACAAGTTGCCAACTGTTTCGGGCCTCCGACCACCGATCCATATATACCTACGATCCATATACCCATATATACACAGTCGTACACTTGACACGCTTCATTTCATTGGGTTTTGTTCTTTTCGTTCTGCGTTATCCGATTATTTCCATATTTTTCGCGCTGTCAGACACGTTTTTTACTTACTCAGTCGTTGACATTTTGCGTGACTGACGATGGACGCGTGGTGTGAATAAATGAAAATGAAAATGGAAGCAAAATTGGCGCCATTGGATAGGGCCTCAAAAGGAAAAAACAACAAACGAAATGGGGGCAATGTGTTTGCCCTCGGCCACTTTGTGTCTTAATTATGATTGCGAGTGGCGAAAGAGCGCAGGCCTTATTCAAAATTAATATATCGATTTTTGAAGAAGTAATCAGCAAAGTCAATTGGGAAATGCTAGAAAAAATATGCTGATTTTCAATGCCATTCATGGGACTGTGACTCTTTCCTGTCTCATTTTAACATATGCAAAGTTTTTTCTCATAACATTTGAAATGCCCACAAAATCAGCCAAAAAAGGACTTCATTTAACGTGCTTGTTATTTGGCCAGGACACACACACTAAATGTCATCAACTGCCGGGCAGAGCAGACATGCCCACATTACGTATACGCAGCGGTGGTCAGCCACGTGTGTGAACTGCGAACAAATATAAATTTTCAATTTTTTTTAAAGCTCAATTCAGTGCCAGCAGCAGCACCTTGGTAACATAGTACGTGCTGGCTGGGAAAGTGTCGTTTAAATGCCACCCAAATACCCATTTCCCCCGGCCATCCTGTCCATCCCGTTCAGCCATTTCCCTCGTGTGAAAAATGGAAAATGGTGACTCCTCCATAAAAGAGGGCTGCAAATATTTGACACCCCGGCTGCAGGACGCACTTACTCCCCCATGCAGGCGCAAAAATTTCTCATGTGCACTTGGGCAAACAAATTAAGATTTATTGAGCCAGGTCGAAGGACGGTGTTCCGTAATCTGCCAGTTTACTGGCGTATCTTTCACCCAAAGGGGCAGCCGCAGTTTCGAAATATTCCTTAAATTGCCTGCATAGCTGGGTTCCTACCGATTTCTTTTCATTTGACCAAGCCTTTTAATGGTTTTTCAATTAAACCACAATTGGGCGAACTTTTCATTCTAGAGGGATCCTTTGTTTTCCGCTTCTTACCCGTACTTATATGTGTTTTTATCTGTTTTTTACCCCCTTTCAGCTGGACAATCGGATGTGGAGGTGCAATTAGTGGTGCCCCGGTATGTGGAACGCGGATCGAGTGCCACCTTCAAGTGCCGGCACAATGTCCAGCCGGAAATACTGTTCAAGGTAAGTGACTGGCGATTGGATTAACTCCGTGTCATGCATGCGCATATAAATTATGGAAAGCGCATTAAGAACTTTAAATTGAAAAATAAAAATTGCTCAACCATGGGTACAAGGCACAAAGAAACTTTGTTTCGCCTTGTGCCATATATTTTGTGGGCAGAAAGTTTCCGGCACTGTGACAAAAAGCAACCAGGACGTCGAGACGTATCCTGCGGCCAGGATGGAGGAGGATAGAGCAGAACTTTCGTGCCACAACTTTGTGGCAGTCAAAGGCATCCCGGTTCCACTGCGAAAAAGTTGCACTCAAAGTGCCATTCCGCTCCATTGAATCCGTAGTTGCAGGGTGGGCCATAAACCTTTTACCGCTTCCGTCTCAATATCGACTCAGACCCAGACTCGCGGCAATTAATTTCACTTCAGTTTACTTAATTCCATCACGAAACGTCAACAGACACGCACTTGCGTACGCCAAAATCATGGCCAAGCCTTCTTCGGGCCAACTTAAGTTTATGGCCAATGCGGAAAACTTGACCTGAACGGGTGAGGGAATTTTCTGCTTTCAATTTAGTTGTGAACTTTTGCGGTGGAAGCACTATTCTCACCGATGCCAATTCAAGGTCAACATTTTGCTTGCTCTAAGTACCATAAAAAAGCGTACAAATTTTATGGCCCAAAAAGAGGTCAGGCCAACATTAGCCTTATATTGATTATTTTTTTTCCCTGGAAACAGGATGAATTTAGAACACAACCGAATTGACGTTGACATTAAGGTGGAGTGGGGTCTTGAGGTGGAGTGGCATATCCATTGTTATGCCGAGAGCCGCACTCGAAAACACTGAAGTACACAGAATTCCATGTCGTGTTTCCGGATCGTGACCCGCGGCAACTTTAAGCCGCCATTGTGGTGTCTCATTTGCATGGAAATTTGGAAATTCGGGGATCCGCCAAGTGTCAACTAACAAATTTAATGCGCCAAAGGGAAGTGTGTGCTTTGGGGCGGGAAACATGCACAATTAGCCAACCGACCAGCGGCCAAATAGCCAAACATACCACTCAAATGTAGACATTTATTTATTTGGCCAGTCGGTCGAGTTCTGTGGGCAGTGCTGGGCAATAGCTAATTAGTATAATTAACTATATAAGCGAGTGCGCTCGCCGCCATCCGCCATTCGCCATTCGAATTGTTGCACGAAGCGTGGCAAATTGTGTGGAAGTGGCACTAAAAAGGCAATTAAAACGCAAATGCTAACAGTGACGGACGGTTAGGCATCCTTTACACATGTAGGACATAATATTTGCACAAAAAAAAAATATTTCTATATATATACCCTCTTAAATTAACTCATTACGGAGTGAGTACAGTCTGCCATCGGGGCAGCTCATTAATGAGCTTTTGATTTACCACTTTTCAGCCTTTCGTGTATTATTTGTGTTAGTTTCGCGGTACGGGAAGTCCTATATGCGGGTCCTAATAAGCCCAAATATAAACAAAACCCTAAAGTCAAAAGAATGAAAGTCAGGCGCAGGCAGACACGCCAAAGCAAACACATCATCAGCGGGAAAGGTAAATATTGGGAGGCCGAGGACCTTTGTTTTTCATTACTTTCGGATCCATTGGCCATATGCCAGCGATATGGCGATTGGCAGTTGCATGTCAAGGCGAGGGAAAATGTTTGGAACGACCACAAGTGGTTGATAAAACTCGATGCGTGTCTGGCGGTCCTAGAGAGCGCTAATGGCCGGCCATTCCAGATCCCTAACCAGAACCCGACCCACAAAGTTTGTGTTTGTATTCCCGTTTGTGTTTGCCCTCTCATTGTGACCCCTTCAGTGGTTCAGTGGTTTGGTGGCTGAGTGCTTGTGTGGCCTTTATTGATTGACCCGCACGGCGCTAAACACACACGGACTTGAGTAATGGCAACATTTGCGGCACAAATTACGCATACGCCTCGCCTGCCGCGGACACATTCAATAAGCACATTAATATTATTAAGTTGCGTGCAATCAATGCAATTTGTCCCGAGCGTGTCAATCGAGCTATCAGCAGACGCCTGGGAGTCAGACACACGTGGAGTCACCTGAGACCATCTGACCCGCGGGTTCATGGGAGTGCATTGGCCAATGGTGCTCCCTAGACACCTTTTTGAATAGATTTTTAAAGAAACTGAACACATAAATCCATTTGAGAATTTTTAACAGACTATAACAGACATTACCTCGGAAATCAATTATAAGGTGTCTAAAAGTATGCTACAATATATTTGAAATCCACTGAATGCTTTCAGGCACTTTTATAAATAATACATACTTTAAACATAATTTAAAGAGAACTCTATCAAGCTTAACTCTATCTTTACACTTTATAAAAATGTAATTTATTAGTAAAACATTTTTCTGAAATAATGTACTTCCTGATGAATGTTGGTCCCTTATCAGACAAGTGAAAAACATTACATGTAGCTTATTAACAACATTTTTTAATCAGGTATTGGGCTTCAGCAATGATTAAGGACAAAGTCCTGTCGCCACAAGAAAAATAAATTACTTTTCAGCCTTAATCCGGCGCTCAAATACCCCGCTGAAATATGATTAAAGCAAGCACATAAATGCGGGGCGTTAAAAAATATGCATAATAAATAAATGCTGGGCGTAATTAAAAATGGTCGACATGAGCCGCACATCCGGCCAGAAAAGCGTTGTCAGCCCAGCTAGTTTTAAGTTGAATGTGGAAAACTTGCGCATGAAAATTAATTTCCATTTTCATTATTCATATTTGTCGTTGTCGTAAGCCCCACGAACCACGCCCCCATGGCTCACGCCCCCCTAAAAAAAAAACCGAGTAACAGTAGCAGTAACTTTTTGTGTCCCAGTGCAAGTTGCGTTTGTAGATTTTGTTTTTAATTGCAGGGGTGACATGCGCCAACACCCCATTTATTCTGGCACACCCCTCCAGAATCTGCCATTTCTGCCATTCCAATAAAAACGTTTTATTATTTACAGTTTACAGTTTAACGCGCTAGCAACAACATCATTCAGTTAGTGCAACTTGTTGCCAAGTTAAATTGCTCTGCCGTTGGCAGGGAATTGGAATTAAAATACGGATTGGGGTTGTTTTTTTAGCTGTACTGCTGGTTACGTAACGAATAACGAACGAAGTTGCGCAATACCATTTAAAGCATTTATTAATATATGCCGCTGCAGCATTAAATGATCCGGGGATCCTGTCAGAGCTGACACATTCAATCACTGTCAGAAACAGAAATCGGCAATCCGAATGGCATTCTTTTAATATTGATAAATGTTCTCTGTTCTTTTGCAGGTGACATGGCTGAAGGTTGACAAGGGCAAGTTCTTTGAATTCATAAACGGAAGGAATCCGCCATTCCGCAACTCGACCATCGAGGGGGCCGAAATCGATGTAAGTAGGCCAACTGATGCGAGTACTGGCCACTTATATACTCCATCACCATTACGGCTGTCAGTCCACTACAACTGCACCTTAATCGTACCCTGATTTAGCATGTCCTGTGAACTGCAGATAATTTGTGGACATTGCCAATCAATTGATTTGCTAATGAGCTTTCTATGTACGCTGTCAGTAATTCCCTTTCTTTTTTGGCACCCTTTAATCAACAGTGGGACAACTCGAATGAGCAGCAGGTGACCCTCAAGGATGTCCAGTTCGATCTGTCCGGGCAGTTCTACTGCGAGGTCTCCACGGATACGCCCATTTTCACCAAGGCCAGCGCCGACGAGCTGATGAGCGTGTTCTGTGCGTAATAATACCAAACATGATAATGCCAACAGCCAGCTTAATTACACCTATATGTATCTGTGCCCATTTGCAGTGCCCCAGACGGGTCCGCCCACCATAAGGTTTCGCAAAAGGACGCCCTTCGCGGTGGGCGAGAAATTGTTCGCCCTGTGCAACACCACCCGCGGTCGCCCCGCCCCACACATCACGTGGCTAATCAATGGGAAAAAGGTGCGTATGCGTGATATTTGAGGCGGCAATTCAGCCAAATTCGATTGCGCAATTCCCCGTAATCGGAACCAAATTGCAATGGATTATTTACTGCGGACCGGAATGTCTGAATGCCTGACTATGTGCGAAAAATGCCGAC
This sequence comes from Drosophila subpulchrella, assembly GCF_014743375.2. NCBI lineage: Eukaryota > Metazoa > Arthropoda > Insecta > Diptera > Drosophilidae > Drosophila > Drosophila subpulchrella. The sequence continues at coordinate 16,643,953 of NC_050609.1, forward strand.
GGGCAGCTGGTTAATCACTAGGATAATGCACTGGAAATGACTGCCTGGGGATGGGGATAGCCACACATCACACAGAAAGCATTAAGATTAACATCAGTTTAAGCCATTTTATAATTATGGCCTACATGGGCCGGGCCAGGGTTCGGGATGGCTTTCATTTTAATTGCAAAAGCCAACGGCCAGCTGCTGTCGGCGGCGAGAGGAAATGAAATTTAAATAAATTCATTATGGCTGGCCGGGGCCAGTCTAAAATGAAATTTATTCATAAACGCGCCCGCTGGCAATGCAACATGGGTACGGAGTGTATGTGGCCAGATGTGGGACTGGCCCTTTGGGTCCCGATCCATATTTTATTTAAGCCGGACGCGGGCACTCGGGTCCAGGTGTGTGGCTCTGGAAGGGGCTGTGACATTGAAGTGACTTTTGTAATTGTTTTGCTGACCTGGCATACCACCACTCATTCCACCTTCTGACTCATTGTCCTTTCGGGGGCTCCTTTGTGCCCCTGTTTCCCCATCGACAGGTGGAGGACAAGTACGTGCGCACCCACCACGCCTACTCGTTCAATGGGAAGCACCAGCGCCGCACGCAGCAGCAGCAGCAGACGCAGCTGAGTCAGCAGCAGCTGCAGCAGCAGTACTACCAGCAGCAGTACTTCAACCAGTACCACCAGCAGTACCATGTCCCCGTGGGCCAGTACATCGACCGATACGACAAAAGCCTACGCTGGCCGGCAGGAGCACGAGCGGGTAAGTGGTGGCCATTGTCTTGGCCACGGAGGAGATTCACTGGGGGAAATAATAGCTTCTTAAAGAAACAACATCTTGATATTTAGAAGTGGAAACAATTTATTGACAAGTCTTATTTTAGTACCAAATGAATTTATTTATGATAGGGAAATCACTACGGTTTTGAAATCACTTTAAAATATTATATAAGGTGTCTAAAAGTATGCAGTGCATGACGCATAGTCGTCTTTCTGAATGAATTCATTGTATTTGTTAGTGCAATATATATTGTTGCATACTTTTAGACACCTACAATTACATTTAAAAATGGTTGCAAGCCCCTAGTGATTTCTGTAGCACCCCGGAATATATAAACGTCAAAGCAATATATTAGCTGATCCCAACTTGTCTCAAACAATTAATCCATAATCAAAGAGAAATTCAAAATAAATACAACAATTTTAAGTGAAATGGTAATGCACTTTATTAAGATTAATAAGAAGACAATAGTTAAAGGAAGGATATATGAAAGCCCATCAAGAACCATAAGCAAAGGTAGCTGAACCGAATATTACTTGTACCTCGTTTCACATTTAGTAGAGCTTTTTAGTTAGTTTTTTAAAATAGCATACTAATTAATTTCAAGAAATATGAGCTGGTACACTAGAATTTTACCTTTTAGCTTATACTTCCTTTTCAAAATTTCTCCCTGTGTGTCTGCACTTGACAAGACAACAAGCTGTGAAGCACCACTGGCTAATGCGACATTTCGGTGCTGTTTGCGTTCCAAACGAGGAACTGCCAATGCGGCGTTTGCGTTAATTAGTTTGACCGCTGACCTCCTGGGCTCCTTGTTCTCTTCGACTTTCCTTTGCAATGCTCAATTCCCAGCTTACCATTTTACCGCTTTCCCCACTTTTCCCGTCACTGCAGATGAGTTCCCGCACTTTTTGTCGCACCACCACGAGGGGCACGGTCACCATGGCAGCCTCTACAACAATCCCTTTGGCTCGCTGGCCAACTACCACGATGTGGGCGAGTTCCACGAGGTGCACCAGCGCAACTACGACAGCAACAACAAGAAGATGATGGAGATCAAGAAGCAGCAGCAGATGGAGATGAAGAAGCACAGGTGAGTAGTCGCAGGGACATTTATCAAGAGCAAGTACCCTGTGACCCGTATTTATGGGCCATACAAATTAAAAGGCAGCAACTTTCAGTTACCAGCTTAGAACGGTGGCTATAAGTAGCCAAGGGAACATACCTCTGGCGGTCATGAAAACTTTTACCCACCACAAACTTTTCATATTCTTATCAATTTCCCAGTTTGCGTGTGTGGCGTGTTTATTAAAGTTTCCTTATCTATGGTCTAAAAGGATTTTCCCTGGCTAAAGCCAACGGCTGTTGGCACATTGTTAGAGTTTCTTTGCCTTTTGTTGTATAACGCATAAATAAATTTTGTGGCTCCTTGTGGCTGAAAATACCCGCATGTACCCCCCCAGGAAACCCACCTTGTAACCTTGCCAGCTTTTCGAAATCTTTACGTGGCGCGATTGGATGTGAAACGTAAATGAATGCAATAAATAATTTACGTTCACCTGTGATATTAAAAATCAAGCAGAGAAACTTTTCCAATATAACAACTTTTGGCCACGTAACTTTGTAGGAGTGTGTAGGGACGTGGTTGGGTAGTTCTGTGTGTACTGTATATGATCTGGGCATCGAATAGAAAGGGGGCGTGGCCAGGCAGTGGGCGGGGGCAAGGTGTCAGCTTAATGAAAGCCACGAGTCGCTTGGCGCTTCCACGAAGTGGCTGGCTCTTTGAAGTCCGCATTGCACATACGCCACGTGGCCCGTCTTGGGGGGCAGTAAGTGGTGGGTGGTGGTGGGTCAAAGGTCGGGAGTTGGGGCTATTTGAAATAGAAATGGTCCTGCGAGCAAACAAAGCACTGGAGTACCATGTTCATGGCCTGACAGCTGGACAGCCATTGTGCACCTGAGCTCTACCCTCAACTCTCAACCCTTTCCCTGCAACTGGCCAAGTGGGTTGACAGATTACGAGGCAGTCCGGAAAAAAATTCAAAATAGGACCAGCTCAAATGTCACGGCCCCTGGTAATTGGCAAATGAATTTGCCATTTAAAGGCGGTTACTTGCCGCTTGGCTTTCACATTAGCATAAGCCGAAAAGTTTCGAATTCAGCCTCCGTAGAATCCCGAGTTTATGGCCGTTAAAAGTTAGCGGCGCGCATGTGTGTGCGAAATAAACCCACTTGGTTAATTTGCCATAAAGTAAAAACCATAATTTACACTCGTGCCATTTCCTCGCCGGGTAATCAGCGAATGCTAATTGCATTTGCCGCGGGTAAGAAGCCAGCCCGAATGCACGAGCAGTGCGGAAAACTATTTTATAAATAATTTCCCACAATTCAGAGTGCTGTAAGTAGAAGGTGGTCCTGGCAGTCCTGCAGAGGATGTGAGGTGCTGGGGGAGGAACTAATTTCGCTGAGAGCCCAATGGCAATATGAAATAATTTATATTCAAAGCGCACGAGGCGCTAACGCTCAGCATAAGCTTCACTCCTGGCAGGCAAAAAAGAGATTGGCGTAGTCCTTGAGCAAGGAGAATATGCTATCCTTTATCAAGGAGCCGCTCACTTCAAATTATGTTGTAAAAGTTTATGTAAAAGCGTTTGTTTTAAAAAAATTTACTACATCTTTACCCAAAAGTATGCAATAAAGCTTAAAATCATTTAAAAAGCAGTTTGAATTGAAATTTTTCTTAGCAAACTTTTCGACACTTAGTATGGTTTTATCTGGACTTAAAATAACTTGCTTGAGTTACTTTCAGAACTAATAAGCTTAAATAAATAAAGGTAGGAAGGAACTAATAGAACCCATTCATATCACGAGTACATTTCACAGAACAGAAATCCTTCACGCTCTATAAGCCCACCCGAATACCCTTTCTACCCTATGATAGCCGGCTAGAACCGTAAATTACATCAAATTGTAAACGATTTTTTTCCACCCACTATACTTGGCTTAACCAGCCTTAACCATCCTTACAGACACCTGTAGACGGCTTCAGTTATGGGTTTATGTGGGCGTGATTTTGGCCCCCCGACCATTACTAAAACTGTGAAGCCCCTTCTGCCGTAAAACCATGTGATAAGCGTTGCATATTTATGCAGCCGCCTGGCGTAAACTGGTGGAAAGTTGAATGTTCCCGGGGCGAAAGGGGTGATCTCTGAAAAGTGCACATGCAACAGCAGGGAAAACAAAGGCAGGACAAGGCCGAGCGGTGCTACAATAACCAGTAACAGGCAGCGTTTATGTGCATGCCAATGTGCATAAATTCCTTGGGTTCTCCACCGTTTGTGTTTATGTTTGTGTGGGCTGCTTGGCTGGCCAGGCGTGGAATAAACTGCGCTGTTTATTAAGTTTGTGCATCGTGGGGTGGCATGCTATGCTATATGCCACGCGGCGGTGTGGCGAAAATATTCATGTTTTTGTATGCAAATGCAATGCTAATGTCACCGCCCAATGCCCCCCTGCATAACCCCCAATGAACCCAGAACCCCCAACCCAGTGACCTTGCAAGATTTATGGCTCTCATAAAATATTGAGTGGGGTCATTCGAATGTGTGACTATCTCAGTACCCAGTAGACTGTGACATCTGCCCTGCAAAGTAATTAACCGCTTAACGTGATTAGTGAATAGCCTGCCGACAGACAGACTGATAGGAAAGACAGAAAAGTGCCACTCGAAAGCCGGAACATCAGAATGCTTTCATATGGCCATGGTATATCAGGTATTGTTTGCCTTTCACGGTTTTGTTTCATTGTTTTCTCTGGGGCTCAGCTTGAAGACCCTTTAAGATTGCAACATGAAAAGAACAAAACCGAATGGCAGGCAACGAGCTACAACGGCAGACGTTGCACGGCTGAAAAGGCCATAACACGTAGCTCTGAATGAACACTTGTCGAGGGAATGGCCAACAAAGCAGGGAACCCTGCTTTGGGAAACCGAAGTTAGTTCACCCTTTTTTCATTAAAAAATGCATGTCTTCTCACGAAATTAAACCTTGTGTTTTGAGATCACTTAAAAATGTGTCTTAAGGTATGCAACAATTTATTTTGTATGCGATAGACCAATAAACCTTTTAATCCTTTTAGACTCCCTTGCATATTATATTTTATAATGGTGTCTCAAAGTATGCAACAATGTATTTTAAAGCCCAAAGTACGAAAAACACATTGTAATAAATTATCTTCTCTTTAAATAGCACACTTTTAGGTATACTTATTAATAACAATAAACCCTCAGAGTTTTCTTTGCCATCGCCTAAAAAATTCTAAATTGAAAAATATAGAATGGATTTCTTAGGCCTAACATTTGACTTCATCAGTGCAATTAGTTCAACTGGAAAATAAAAGTAACTTTCAATTATATTACATATGACAAAGAGCAAGGATTTTCCTGCATTATAAAAAGCTGGCTGGTACGAGAAGGGTGTTGCGTGTTGTTCATAAGAAGGATGGCCCAGCAAGGACATGGGAACAGGAATGGGAATGGTGGGCTTTATGCAGTCAAAAAGTAGTTTACACGTTGTTGCACAATTTATGTTTGTGCAACACGTAAGGCCTTTTGTGGCAGGCTCACGCCAGAAGAGAACAGAGTCGAAACTAAATGTTGGCCAGGTCTGAAGGTCCTTGTCTGCGTCTAGCTTCAACCTGGCTTTTATTCCGGCAGTTTACTTGCCCTTTGCACACTTCCTTTGTGCCAGAAGCCAGAAGCTCCGAACGCAACACACACACGATATATCCGAAAAGCAATCCAAAACGCCAACGAGCAGGCGGCTTAAATCGGCCACTGGAAACACCTCTTTAATAGGAGGTTTTCTTTTCTTGCGACTCCTTGGTGCTCACTTGCCACTTGGCTGCAAATGGAATTGCTATTAAAACTAAATTTTTAAATTATTTTTGAGGTATGTCGGTGCGAGTGCTAAGGCCACCGCGAAGGACTTGCGGAAAACAGAAAACAAAGCACTTTTTGGTTTTCTAATTTTCTAGCTTCTTGGTTTTTCCTGGCTTACTAGCTGGAATTTCATGATGGTCAACAAAGGAGTGCGCCCCCCCCGAATGCAGCTAGTAATTTTCATTTAATTCTCAGTGTGGCTTTCTTGTGCAGGAGAAAATTGCCACCGTCTTGACCCTCAGAAAGGGAGGCCATTAAATGTCGCGACTGAAACCCAGAAATTGGCTCTATGTGGCGGTAATTAGCTCTGCCCCAACTTGGCCCTGATCGCGTGTGTGGCAGTAATCCTTTTTGGGCGGGTCAACGGTGGTGCCATAAACCGGGGTCAGAGGGCACACGGTCACTTCCATTTACGGCCACTCTTAAGCCCGTCCAATGCCAATGCGCTTTTAGTTTTAATTGCAGGCCAACTACTGACCGATAGCAACCACAAGGCGCTGAAATCATGGCCTCCATTAATCCCGACAGCAACAACCACACACGTATTGAGTATACATTAAATTAAGTTTGTATTTTATAAAGTAGCACTTAGAGGATGTGGTGGGTCGGCTCGCCTACTTGACCTTGCTCACAGGCAGGTAGGTGGAACTGGGGGCAGCAGCTGCAGGTGGGATATATCCTGCCGAAGGAGCCTCCAGCTCGGCGGCTACACTTCCGGCGGAAGCCCTGCGCTCATCAATCAGTTGCACCTGCTGCTGCTGCTGCTGCTGCTGATGTTGCACTTGCTGCAACTTGGTGGCAAAGTCCAGGACAGGTGCCACACCTCCATTATGAGAGGTGGAGGAGCCGCCCAGACGCTCGTACTCCTGCTGAATGGTCCTCTGGGCATTGAGGGCATCCTCCTGGGTGCGGTACTTGACGAAGTGCACCTCCGGTTTGCTGGCACTCACATGGTTCAGGTTCTGCAGCTGGTTGGCCAGGCTGGAGAGGTCACCCTGCTTGGTCAGGACATAGATGGCGGTCTGCTGCTCGGCAGCCTGCTTGGCCAGGGCCAGGGCGGCGTTCTCCAGACCCTTGTTCTCCGGAGCCCTGATGAACACCACGCGCAGGTTCTTCTTGAGGGACTGGGCCAGGTCACTGATGCTCCTGTTGTCCTCGAAATCCGCTTCGGGAGCGGAGTAGGTGAAGAACTCCTTGTTGAACTCGGTGTTCACGGGGGTATAGTTGGTGGAATACGATCCTCCAGACAGGGAGCCTCCTGAGAGAGAGCCTCCAGAGATGGAGCCCCCAGAGATGGAGCCCCCAGAGATAGAGCCTCCCGAAATAGATCCCCCCGAAATAGAACCTCCAGACACAGAACCACCATGACCTGCTCCATAGTTGTAGCCACCCACATCAGCGCGAGCCACAGCCAAGACAGCCAAAATCTGAGAAACAACATACCAAATTGAAACCAACTGTTAAAACAAATAACACCCATTAAACTTACGATATATCCACGCATATTGATGGCTGCTCTCCTAACCAATTTTCGATGAAATCTGTTTGCCCCGGGAGGTGTAAGCTGCTAATGATGCAGCCCATCTGGCAGAGGGGCGTTTTTATAGCTCGAAAGCCCCGAGCGAGTCCAATCTAAGATGCAGATTTCCGAGTTGAGATGAGACAGCGGGTGTAGCCCATGCCATTGATCCAAAATCCAAAATCGAATACAATATCCATAGCCAATACCCGTTGCAGGTGACGCAAAAGGCTGAAAAACTGTATCCGCCAGCATTAGTTTGCATAAATTCGAAAACGGTTTGCCAATTTCGGCTGCCAACGAAATGCAAAAACAAACTGGAATAGTTTGGCCTACCAAACCATCAAATTATGGCCATTTAAGTGGAGCAATGCCAGCCGGTTTGCATAGCTGGTTGTATTTAATTAATTGCAAATACTACACATGTATAAGGGGGAGAAGAGAAAAACAAATCAATTACAATATCCACAAAATTCTGGGAATGATTGGCCAAATTCAAAATTAATTAATACAGTCAATATATCATTCCGGCAATTGGCAGCCCCCGGAGGCAGTGGAGATTGGCTATGAAAGATCGTCACAAATCAGTCGCTAATCAAATGGCTACTCGCCGACTGTCCACGGTATCTGGTTTATGGTCATAATTACGAGTTTCGTAAATAAGCCAGAAACAACACACAAAAAACCTATTTATGCAAATTAACCCCATGTCGCTTGTGGCATTTTTGTGTGGTTTTCGGTTTCATTTTATTGTGTTTTTTTCCCCGTTTCCATTTGCATATTATCAGGCATTTATGATGGCTTTCATTGTGGAATTTGATATGCTTGATTCATTCATCGATTGCCCAATTGAACTACAAACCCGAGAATTTCGATGTATACTTTTCGGCCTGTCAGCAATGTCTGTCAAACTGTTCGGCCGGTAATGAACTTAGCCCTGCGGAACTGGCTTTGCCATCGCTTTCCATCGAAATGCAATCAAGTTAATTACGGAAATATGCATTTTTCAAGCCAAACATGAACATGCAACTCCGTGATTGACGATAAATGCCCAATTAAGCCAATTACGAGCGGTTGGCCCATGGCAGGGCAGTCAATCGCGTGCAACATGTGTGGCAAGGCCCTGGGGCAGCCAGCTACAATTACTTTTGTAATAATTTCATTTTAGCTAAATTCATCAAATTGTTTTTCCTAATTGAGTGGGTTAAATTATGATACTGCTACCATAATGAACAATTTTCCGTTTGATTTGATCTCTAATTAGTTGGCTAACCCAGGTGGAAATGTTTCTTTTGGCAGGAGAACACGCATGCAATTAATATAAATAGTTCCAGGGGCACTTAATGAAGTTTTCGCATTCGCATTTGCATAGCAATGCCAAACAACTGTCTCTGTTTGGCATTTTGGCCCTGTTTTTGCTGGTACGAAGGAATCCCAGGGTTTCCATCCACATGGAGTGGGAACCGAAATAAGAACGGGAATGGGAAGGGGCGGTGGTGCCACTTTATAGTGCATAAATTATTCAATGAACCGCATGCCAGGACGAGTCAGCGACGACAAAAGAAGCTCTGCTGTCAGTTATAATTTCACACGCGTAACAGTTGCCGTTGTCAGTCGAGTTGAGTGGAGTTGGTGGTGGTAGAAAGGTTGCCAACGGTGCCAGTGGAGTTTCCTGTCGGCTTACACTACAAAAACTCAAACGCTTACTTGAAAAAATATAAAACAGTTGTTGAGAAAAAGTTTAAATATGTTCCACACTTTCAAATTGTAAGAAAAACCAAAATCTTCAGATAAAATCTTCATCTAATATAAGCAAAATTAACATCCTACTTAAAATCAAGAAGACATCTAGAACAAAATCTTCTAATATCTGTATTTTCAAGAGTATTTTGTTCACTTTTTCAACATTTAAAATATATAATTTTATTGAGTTTTATCTGTAAGAATGTTTACCTGATCAGAAAATGACTGTAATAAATTTGGCCAATCCTAATATACATTTATAGTACACTAGATAATTTAGTCATTTAAATTACTGTGTCTTCAGTCTTCTTGATTTTTATTTAAAGAATTTTTTTTTGACAGTGTCTACATTTTTATCATTATTTGTTTGCCATTGTGGAAACTACAAAAATTTCCCTCAGTGCACAGTTTGTTGGCTAACCCAGTTTCAAACACATTTTTTCGCAGCGCTCTTTTGTGCGCGCGCGCATTTGAGCCGTAAGTTAGACACTTGTTAGGTCGACATGGACTTGGCATCGCTGCCGATGACGAAACACTTTACACCCCTGAATAGTTAATACAAATTAGCTGGCCCCGGGCAATTACTTGGCAACAAAATTTGCATGCGTTTCGCCATGTAATTTTCGGGGAACGAATCGCTGGAGCTTTCGGCCCACGGGCCAGGATTTGATTTCGGCCAAGAGCCCCGTCCTCGGCATTGCAAAGTTAACCTAGCCAAAAGTTTTGCTGGTAATCTGTTTGGTTTCTTTGCCATTTGTAGTTCTTTGTTGCTGTTGTTGTTGTTGTTGTTACTAAGTTGCGGTTCACCCAAGTTCCGGTTTCCGATCTCAAGACCTCTTTTTGTGCATGGCGGCATAAGAAATTCATGGTTTTGCACGTAGCCCTGGCGCCCACTTAAGTTGCTTTGCTTGTTCCCAGCTAAGTGGGTTGATGGCCAGCCGAATGCTCTCGTTTGGATTGGAAATCCCGATGCTTTGGGCCCTTCAGTGTTGCCGGTTATTCAGGGGGATGAATAATATGGTTCTGGGGAGAGGGAACCAAAAACAGCTAGATTAAAAGAGCTTAAAAGGTTTCTGATTATAACTATAAAGTTTGGCCATTCCTGAGATAGACGGATAATGAAGTGAAGTGACTTGAAAATAACTTTTAAACAAACCTATGTACTTTATAGAAATTATGAGTATCTATTTTTGGTACCATTTTAATTTTATTATAAAATTAAATATATCACGCTATCAAAATATACAGGAATCCCAGAAACATATTTATACAAAGTTAAAAGTATAAATAGCGACTAAGGAACTGCTGATATATAGTAAACCAATAGTGCGACTGTGAGATATCCTAAACAACAAAGTTAAAACTTAAACTGTATTTGACAGAAAGTTAGGACCCCGACAGCACAGCACTATTACCATCTCTGTTCTGGACTCCTGTGTCCATCATAAATTGCTAATGGGTTTTGTTGCGTTGGCGTAGACGCCTTCAACGCGTTTGTAAACGAAATTAGGCATCGGTTTTTGTGGCCCAGAGACACATAAATATTCCAGGGCCCAGGAACAGAACGAAACTACATGACTTATCAATTAATTAGGCACATTTCTCAAATTATCGCCTTGGGTCGGGCCCGAAGAACCACGAAGGAGGTTTTGCATGTCAGCCAAGAGTTAAGATATTGCGAAACCGAATCCTTGGTTCCCATCGAGGAGGGTAAAGCGGAATTTAAAGTGTCATGCCAGACAGCAGTTTCATAACTTGCACACACTATTCCGAGGACAGGGATGAGAACTAGAACTTGGAACACCGGGGCCCGCATTTCCGTCTGATTTGAATTGCTCGGCAAGTTTGTTATGTTTTGAACTTGAGCTTCCTGTGTTGTCCTAGCTGTTTTGCCCTGAAAATTCTCTGCCATCTTCGTCCTTCGTTTTCGCAACCGGTGGCAGTGTTTCCTGCGAAAAGTGCGTTGCATAAGGAATTTTATTAAGACAACTGCAGGGGAAGTAGTGCAAGTAGCTTCGCAGTAACAACAGCTCCGTTGATGATGCCCCAGCTCCAACTGCCAGCTGTCATCATCCCATTGGTCCCAACCATCCAGGAAGATCTGGAGCAGGAGATGGAGCTGTCGAAGGCTTATGAGGATGCTGTGCATTTGCTCTGGGTTTTGGCCCGCATTTGTTTGCTCTGCTGGCTTAACTGGCTTACTACCAATGCTCTTGGCTGTCGATGTTGTTTAAGTTTCGCCCAGAAAAGCCACTCCTAGCCAATTGTTTGTGCTAGTTTCTCGGGAAAGCATAACTCAAAAACCAGGAAAATAGGTAACATTTCCGAGATATTCATTAGACCCAAAGAGGCTACACATTTGATGGTTGCAAATCAAATTTGCAGCCATAAAGAAAATTACTTTTCTTTTTTTTTTTTTTTTTTTGGTTCCGTATATAAAGCGTATTCAGAAGTTGTCTTGCAGACCCACATTTTGCATGACATTTGCCCATTTTCCCTAAAGTTGCCAAGTGCTATGGTTGCACAGAGGAAAAGGAAGTCTGGGTATTCTGCAGAGCACACACATACCATTCTAAGGAAGATTGAAAGAGAAGCAAACACTCGCCATAGAAAAGCAACTTTTTGCTGACACCTTGCTTTATCTGTACGAGTGCCTGCGGCATCCTTCGTATCCTTAGGATCCCTCCCATCCTGCGTCTCAGCCAGTGCACTTTAAGCCAAATAATATTTAAATATAATTCTGCTAAAATTCCATGGCATTTACTTTGCAATTTGCATAAGCAGGCAGCAAGGACGAGAGCTATGCAAATGGAATAATTGCTTAAATGAGACGGAAGTGAGCGCTTTTAACTCGAATTTCAAGATACAGATTTCGATACAATATACAATGTATATGTGGGCCATAAACTAACACAGCTGACAATTGGTTTGCCAGCATTAAACTTTATGGCCTCGACATTATTTGCTCAAGAGAATCTGCGGGTGTGCGGGGGTATTATTGTGTGTGCTGGCAATACCAAAGGTAATTTCGCTGTCATTTTGAATTTGTAATAAAGCAACATGTCGCCGTACACGAACAAACGAACAAACCCCGGTGTAATTACAGGGGACTGAGGATCTGGAGGCCCCGAAGCCAAAGCCGCACAACCGCTTATCCACAGAGCCGGGCTCATTTGTATGCCGTTCAGGCTTCTTATCAAATATGAAGCAAAGTCGTAAAAGCTAATTAGACTCACAATGTGCGATACGGCTGAATAATGCAAACTAATCAGGCCGTAATGCAGGCGAACCATTAGAAAGCCTTGCCAATCAGCAGAGAACTCTTACTCGAAAGGCTCAATAAACTCTGAATTTTTGTGGAATTCTTGGCGAGCCTCTTTCGCAAACCTCATAGCCATTCAGTTATCAATTACTCAGGGGTTTTGGGTCTTGGGTTTTGGGTGAAAATGAAGATAGCAATCCCCTTGGTAACCAAAAAGCGGTATTGTATGGGAATCAGATGTGCGTGCCCGGCATGTGGAAGCTACCCCACTCTCACTTTCCCAGGCTTTTATTTTGCTTTTCACGTTGGCACACATCAATCATAAAATGCAAATATTTACGATTTTATTTGTGTGCAAATTGCCGGTCGCAGGCACATTAAACCCAGTCACTCAGACTCCCCACTTTTTATATTGCAGGAACAGCAACCGCAAGTACCGGCGCCACATAAACGAGAACGCCCTGGGCATCATCCGCAGCACTTTGAACAGCGGTGGCTTCGGTCCGCAGGCCCCCAACATGAACAAGGAGCTGGGCATTCCGTCGAACGCAGGACCCATGAACCAGCTGGCAGCGGGATACCAGCGACCCCTCTCGCATCCCGGCGGCGGAAGCGGAGTGGCTGCAGCCGCCGCGGCCGTGACAGCCGCCCAGCAGGAGAAGGGCATGTTCAGCATCAGCCAGCTGAACATCGAGCTCACCGAGGAGCACGTGGGCACCAACAGCCGCATGGAGATCACCTGCCTGTCCACCATTCCCGCCACCGTGGGCCAGGGCGAGCAGTACGCCGACTACAAGACCTACTCGGTGAAAGGTGAGTGGAAATTGTTGTGGGGGGCTCACTGGAATATAATACATTTAACTTGAGAACTACTTATAGAAACCCGAAATTTAGATTAAATATTTTCAATACTTTAAAATAAGTAATGATATATACATACTTTTAGTACTCCCTAGAGTTAAAGTTATTATGAAGGGGTTTTAGAAAAATATCTATACATATATTGATTCTTTTTAATCAAAAAGCCTACGATACTAATAGTGCACTCGAAAATATTCATGAATATTATATTTTATATATTTAAGAATTTTAATTGCATAGACTTTGGGATTTAAATGAGTACTAGGCTATATTTTACGTCCCAAAGTTCAGTATTTTACCCAGTAAGTTGCGAAATATGGTCAGAAAATAGAACGGCATACCTCGTTGAACTCGTAATTGAATTTCCAATCGATTGGCATTCCAACCTGGAAATTTTTATTTTCGGCCATTTTTCGCAAAAAAACAAGATGTAACCCCTTATAAAAAATGAAAAAATTTAAAAAAAAAAAAAATTTTAAGAAAGTGTTAGGGATTGATTGCATAGGTTGTCAGTATTTCAAATCAGTTATTCTTTTTGCAGTGCGTCCCTTTTTGGCGAAGTTTCGAACAAAAATAACATAGAAATATTAATATTTTGGACAACTTTTAAAATATCGCAATTTTTGAAATAAAATAGGTAGTATTTTTGTAATAACTTGGGAACAAATGATCAGAATGTAGAATGTTATACCTCGTTGAGTTCGTTATTAAGTTCCCAATCGATTGGCATTCCAAACTGAAAATGTTTATTTTTGCCCATTTTCCGCAAAAAAAAGTGATGTAACACCTTACAAAAAATAAAAAAATTGGGCAAAAAAAAATTTTTCGAAAATTGATGGGGATTGATAGCCTAGGTTGTAAGTTATTCAAAACAGTCATTCTTTCTCTGGTGGGACTATTTTTGGCCAAGTTACAAAAAAATACACCCAGGGAATCTATATTTTGTGCAAAAATCATGGTGGTAATTTTTCGATAAAAATCCTGTAGTATTTTAGGTACGAAATGGGAAAAAATGGTCTGAATATGGATTGCCATACCTTGTTGAACTCGTTATTAAATTCTCTACCGATGGACATATAATCCTAAAACATTTCATTTTTGGCCATATTTCGCAAAAAATCGTGATGTAAGAAAAATACGAAAATTAGTCAAAAAAATAATTTCCCGGATAGTAATGGGGATAACTAGCTTAGGTTGTTAGCTGCTTTAAAAAATCGGTCTTTTAGGTGTGGGGGTTTGTTTGTCCAAATTACGTTGGGAAACCCGCAAAAAAGAAATGGTATTTAAAAAAGGGTCAAAACAAGAATTGCATTCCTCTAAACAATTTTTAATGATATCGGATGTATATTACAATTTTAATAATTATGTGTTTCGTAAACATTTTTTTCTCCCAAACACGGTGCCCTTGTGTGATTTGCATAAATCTGCAGAATACATTGTGTGTATTTCTGCGGATATTTGCTTTATTTATTTTATGTCGTGTAATGCTATGCAAGGCAAATATTTGTTTCGGTACACACACATCCGCCTGAAATTACGAGCAGTGAGCTCATCAAAATGTCCTCCGCGCCACGAAATTATGAAATGGAAGATGGAATCACGGATGAATTTTCACAAAATAAATTAGTATGATAATGTGCAGGGGCATTGTTATTTACCGTCGGCAGTCGTTGGGAAGGCAAAAACCAACGAGGAATTTTAAACAAAAGCCAATGCTTCGGCTTTGTCTCAAACTGGCAGATTAGATTTTTCGTCCTTGGATTTCGGATTTGTTTGTTTGCCTAACTGGTGTCGTACGCCAAAAGGGGGGCGTCATATGTTTGCCGTTTTGTCTACGTTTAATTTTCATTTACTCCACCTCTTATTTTTGGTAACTGGCAGTGGAGCAGGCCAAACAAAGGTTAATTTATATATTTTCCGGCTTTGTTTGCCTACGAGCCGGTTGTTAACACTAACGTCCCAGCCAAGTCGTTGAGCCCCGTGTTGTAAATTGTCCTGAGTTGTACGAAATAATTTACACATTACCAGGCCCATGACTCACGATGGTCGTTGGCCAACTTTCCCGCCTGGTCTTTCCTGGTCTTGTCTTTCGACCTCCTTGCCCGCCGAGTGGCTGCCAACTGTCACTTGAACCAAGGGGCGTATGCGTGTTATTTATGTTGCGTGAAGTGCGTCATTTGTTTGGGCCACTGCCACTTGGCCGCCGAGAATGCTTCACTCTGTAATTGTTTCTTATGCCGCCCTGAGGGGCTGCCAACAGTTTGCTTATGCGAAAAGTTTTAAGAAAGGACCTCTTCTCGGGACTCTTTTTCGGCCCGATCATGACGACCTTTTCAGCGGTTTCGTGCCTCGTTCTCGGCGGTTAACCATTTTTGGCTAGATAACTTGTGGGACTTATCATTGTTCTGATTTATTCATTTTATGGAACAAACTTTGCCCCTTAAATTTATATACTTCCTTGACCTCGATTAATGTCTGTTATTAATTTTAGATTTAAATAATACTCTATTTGGTCAACTAATTTTGTATGTTCTGATGACCATATATCGATTATAATTATATAGACATTTAGGACCTAATAAATTGGTCAAGGTTGGAACTGTGTTCTTAACATAACATTGATATGTGTATCTAGAAGCATCTATATTTCTCTATAATATATAATCTATAATATTAAATAGGGACGGGAATTCATGCGAGATACATACTTCAATTCATGGATTTAAGGATGGTCTTAACCATCCTTGATATCATTCTTTAACCATGTATGCTTCTGGCCATTTCCGTGTCCATCTGATAAAAGAAAGCACATCAAAATCGATTTTATTTTTGTGGTATTAAGTTTAAGGGTAAATAGGTATATTTTATTTGCTTTCAATAAACTAAAAATGACCTTGGTGAATTGTTCCAAAGTTTCTGTTTATCTCACCAGCAAGGTTTCTTTCCCTTTCAACTAATCCCAGCATTGTTAATCGAATTCTAAACCTCTTTGTGTCCTTTTTCGGCTTCTTGCAGTTGAGGTCGAGCGCCAAGTGGCCTCCTCCACGTCGACGGCCCCGCCGAGCATCGGGATGGCGGCGCTGGGCAATGGAAATGGACACGGCAACGAGACCTCCGCAGGACGAAGGACCAACGGCCAGGTGGTGACGCACCTGTGGTCGCTGGCGCAGCTCCTGCTTCTCGTCCTGCTGCCCCTCGGCTACTAGAGGATGCATTATGAAGGATGCAGAAGGCAGAAATCAGGATGCTGGAGAGGAGAAGACCACCGACATACTCGCACAGAAGGCATAGTTAAAGCCAAGCCAAGGGCAACCACATCATCATCCCAAATCCCATCAAGGACAAAGGCAGCAAAAGAAGCAGCAGCATCATCGAAAAAAAACCAAGTTGGAATTTTTGTAAATTGTACACCGCATTTTTAATCTGTTTCCCCAGCATGAGGCTCAATCGAGCAGCTAAATTAGTGCAGCTCAAAAAAAAAAAAAGAAAGGGCCACAAAGACAATGGACTAAGAGAACATTTTTAGCATTCGTGCTCGCCCTGGTCGGCCAATTTAAATAGTTTACTTGTAAATAACTGCAGATGACCGAGGGTGGATTTTTCCCTACTTTTTTTGTATGGCCGCAAAGCCAAAGAGAAATGTTTGTAATTAAGTTGCAGTCGGTTGGGAAATTGTAAGAATGCTTTCAGTCCAGTCGGCCAGCGGCCATTTTTTTACAGTCCAATCCAAGGAGAATTTTGTATAGCTAATTGAACATAAGTTTTCGGGAGAGGCGACTGCAACTCTGACAACAAGGAAATTAAACCAAAGTTTTTGCGCCCTCTCAAGGTCAAGGGCGTGGTGGTGCTCCCCGCCCACTCAGTTCCCTTCATTTTGGCCTTGTCATGGAAAAACCCGGAGAAACTCATATCCCAAATAGCCAGAGTTGATTGGGGGCTAACATTTTTAGGCGTTTCAAAGCAGTCGCTACGAAGCTTGTACCTAAAATGCATGAACTTAGTGCAGTAGCAGAGAAAAACGTAAAACGAAAATCGAATAACAGAACACTCAAAGGAAACATATTTTTTACGGTATTGTAGCGCTTGGGCTAGTCAGAAATCGAGGATAGGATAGGGATGTGGCTAACTGAGGGTAGGCTAAGATTAGGGCAATTGAATTTAGGAGCCGGCAGCAGCAAGCTAAATACGAGTACCGTACCCCCCGGAAACCGAGAACCCCCCGGAAATAAAACGTTTAAATGTAAAATAATTAGACAGTTAAACCAAGAAGCTTACAGAAACAATCAGTGTTAAAAACATTTTGAGAAAACAACCAAAACAAAAGAAAAGGAAGGCGGAACCCAAAGGAAAAGGCGTCGAAAAGGGCGCAATCTGCGGCGCGTGGTGACCCCGAAAATGGGAAAGGGTCACCAGTCTCAGCCCCAGAGGGCTGGAACCATCTTAATGGGTAACCCACTCCGCTACACATTACGACGCTTATTTGTTTATTCTCATTTGGAACCCTTAATTTTCGTTTCGTTGTGTGTAAATGGTTATCGTTGCAATGGATCGTTTAGTGTGTAGTTAGGAAAATATTTGTTTCGGTTGAAATTTAATTTTTTGGCGGCCTAGTCGCAGTGCTTAACAGTACTTAAGTACGGATGCATTTCGTGTGTATTTAGGAGGTTTATTTCAAGCGCGCTTTAAGTGTCTATGGCTAAAGAACCATTTTAAACACGTAGCATAACAATGTAACTATGTAAAGCAAGATGATAGCAACCACGGACAACCCGGCAAAGTAAATATATGTAAAGCAATTAGTGGACTAGTCTATACTCTTTAAAAAAACCCAAAAAATATATAAAAATGAGCGTCTGTATTGTGTGTGTAATTAGGCTTCTATTTTTGACTTCTACTCGACGGCGAAATGCAAAACCAAACATAAATTTAGTAATACAACTAAGCCTGCTGCGTTCTCCTACAGTTTGAACAAGCGAAATCAGTTAGAGCAAAAGATTAACAATTAACGAACAACAATTACAACTGCAAATTGCAAATTGCAAGATCTTGCCACAGTTGTTTCAACAATTTTCCAAGGGTTGTCCTCATTGTGAGAACATAAAAGTAGTTTCTTGGCCAGTGAAAAGTTTTCTGGCCAATGAGTACAGCAACCGGATAATGCTTGAACGAACTACAACAATTTTTTATAAACGAAATATACTTAATTATGATAACGGTGACATCACGTATAAATAATTGAAAACAAAGTTCATATTATGTATGAAAATATGGCTAAAATGTCTTATGCAGGTATTGACGTCTTCCTATGCTACGCTGTCTATTATTAACAGAAAAACAAATTGATTACATTTATAAATTATACATTACGAATAGGTGTGCATGCAAATTTACTGATTGCATACACTAAGAACTAAATAAAAAAAAGAGAAAATAAAAAACAAAAGAGAACAAAATATTAACACTTATACACAACAAATGAAAATGCTTTAAATTTAGTGGATAATTTATATCTGTTTTGATTAAAATCTGTAGACTATATAGTTTTAGTATGATATGATTATGGTATGCTAATTTCAGCCATTATTCAATTCCAGATAATTTGATTTAAGTGAACTTTTTCGGGAGCTATTTCCCAGTTATATTGTTATGGGTTTGTAAATCACTCGTACTAGTAAATGTTTCCCACCAATCTATGAACAAGTGCAAACACTCCCACACATCACACTCGCCTACACATCCGCAGTTTCCCCCGAAAATAAATGTCATACACTCTCCTCTTCTCTATTTGTCTGTATAAATATGCAAACTGCGTGTTGTCTACAATTCAGTCGTCTGTTGTCTCAGCATATATATATAGCATATAGCATGAATGAGCATAATTGGCCAAGGACCTGAGGTTACTATATCCAACAGTCGTGTCGCCAATTATGAGCCATGCACCCTCTATCGAGCATATAAATGTGTATCTATATGTAAAAACTCTTTATGATGGATGGTATTTATATAGATCAAATAAGAGTACATTAAGTGTGGCAGCAATTCGCAAAACATATCATAAATGTTGTAACATTTTCGGATCCCCAAGAGTCGGAAGCCAATTAACATTTTTCATGCCTAGCATATGGTGCCCTATAATTATAATTGTTTGTTGAGGCCTCTCCAACCAACATAAATGGGTATTGACTTGGGTGCTCAACAATCTGGCATTCGTATTCATGTTGGAGGAAAAACGACATTATAATGGAAATGGGAGCGCATGATATACACAAAATATGCACACAAAACACAAACATTATATTTGAATGTTGTATTTTTATAAGTCGAAAGTATTACGACGATGTCGGATTTTTGAACAAAAGATAAACATTTTGTTTGGAAATCTGCTGCGCGGCTACCTTTATCATTTCACTCACATCTAAATCTTCCAATCACACATATCATTGCGTATTGAACAAAAAACATGAAATTATACAAACAAAATATATATTGAAATTATGTATACAACAGACATAGGAGAAACAGATCCGTAAAAGGTGTATAAAAGATATATTTATAGAGAAACGGCATGTTTATTAGTTTTAAACACTTACACCACAAAAAGCTTTAACTTTTTGTTCCCATTGTTTATCGAACATTAAAATAATCGCATGCACATACACATGGATTTGTGTGTAAAAATATTTGATATTGAATTCAATATAATTTGAATTTCCCCTGATTTGTATTGTATAAAATGTTTTAAGATCTAAGAAATTGTCTAGATAAATAGCATTATTGAGGCTACTATTGATAAATGAATATCGGAGAAAACCCAGACAAATTGAACTCGATAAACGTAAATAAATAAATTTATTTATAGATACAGACATACCAAGCGAGCGATACAATTGTAAAAATTGCAACCTATGCAAGTCAAATGCAAAACAAAAATAATAAAAATGTGTGGAATATGTGTATTATTATTATACTAAGCCACGAATATTTATATGTACACTGAGCGGCAGCAGGAGAGAGTTAAGTGTAAAATTTAAAGTGTAAATTAACAAACGAAGAACAAGAACAACAATTACGATTACAACTCAACCCAAATTATGGCGCCTACTGCTTGGCCAATCTACTACACTGAAAAAAGGGATATACAGCATATTAAATATACATACAGAAATACGAATATTTGTGGTAAAGAGAACGAACTAAAAAATAAATGTTGAAAACAAAAGGCCAAAAGCGTTTCACTCAAGGACCAGTTAAGAAGCACACGCCCCCTTAAAATTGGTCGAATAAACAAAGGACCCAAAAAACAAAATGGTAAATGTAGAAAAACACAGCAAAGTGGTAGCTACAGAAAATAGGGGGGAAATGGGGGGTTATAGGCCAAAAGATGGGCTTTTTTGGGGGGACTAGAGACAGGATTTTGCGGCCTCTTCGCCCACAAGTGCGTTAAACAAACTTGCGAAACTTTTCGTTTGACGAATATCCTTTTAATCCTTTTAAATGTGCAGGGAAATTGAGGGAGCACAAACAAAGGACACATAAGGTCAGAAGTCTCAACGAAATTACTAAAGGGAGGGGCCGGCGATGGGTGCAAATGGCCTGCAATAATCAACGAAAGGATAAACTACGGAGTAAATGGCGAGTCAAGGGTATCCTTACGGCCCTAAAGCCCATCCGAAACCGACGAACAAAGCCCAAGACACAATGGCCGAGTATTTTCCTTTTTTTTCCAGACTTTCTCTTATCCTTTCGCCTACTTTCTCCCAGGACACCACAAAGGTGCAAGCAGGCCAGGTTGCCTCATTACGAAATCAAAGCCCTGTACACATTGGCATCGGAGGGGATGTGTTTGGTGTTCTGGTGACAGATGCGAGCTATCGATTCCGAATTTGTGTGTGACAGACAGACAGGACGTCAGGACATCAGGACACAGGATGGCCAGGGGGAAACGACAACATTGCATGGAAATGAGCAATTAACGCCTGGCCATCGTTAGGCCGGACCAATCTGGCTATCGGCGAATCAACAGATTTTCCGGGCGGCCATCAAAGGGGTTTTCCGACTCTGTCTTGATTAAGGTATAAATATTAAATTAGCAGGAGTTCAGATACTGTTTTTACTCGTGCCACTGCTGCTGCCACTGCCTTTGCCTTGCTTGGGCCGCTAATGAGGCATGGAGTCAGGCAGGATGTGGTAGGTTAAGAGGCTCGTTCGCTGCTTAATTATACATGGCAGCGCCCAAAAGTCGACTAATTAATATGCGGCAGTCGAGCAGGCCGGTTAATGAGCCAAAGCTCGCAGCATGTGTGCCAAGTTGGGTGTTTGCGTTGGCAGCCAGGGGAAATAGAGCTGATGCCGAGCAAATAACTCAATTTTCATAGAGTGCACAACTCTCTGGCTACACCCATAAACACTTTTTTGCAACAAATCCTCAACTATTCCGCAGCAAGCCGCAGCAGCAGAGGCAGCGACAGGCGCAGTAAAACTTTTTGACAGCGACAACATGGCGTACAACTGCCATCTGCAAGTGCACTTGGGTGTGGTAACCCCACCTTCACCGCCTCCACCAATTTTGAGTCCCCCTGCTCATTGCCACCTGCATGGTCTTTGGGCCAAATTAACGAAAGCGACCAACTTTGTTGCCCTCGCTTTGGGCCAAAAAACAATGGGGTCCTCCTCTTCGGCGGCTGAAACTGTCTCAAGCACATTTCAATTTGCGCTTACCGAAGCGAAACAAAGTTGCCTGCATGCGGACAAATGTCAAAATATTTAGTTGTACAGCCAAACTTTCAACTTTCTCCCTCCAGAAATTGAAAAGAAATATTGGTTAACCCGTGGGACCGAAAGCAAATGCCCCGATTCTGCCAGCATGGCCAAAAAGTTTTCGCGCTGCGAATTATTTTCGAATAAAATGGTGGGTGTGTGTGCTGCTGCATTGTGCATTGTTTGCCTGCGAATTTCGGTGAGTGTTGCTATGTTTGCTGGGCCACCGCAGCTGTCAGCTGGCGAGATTGAAAGCGGCGAGGTATTTGCGAATGTTTCCATAAAAACAGCGGTTTTTATTTGCTTTTCCACAAGGCCCTAGCCAGAAATGGGTTTAGTCTGTAATGGGTTTTGAGTATTTGAATTAAAATAAGCAAGCATAAAGGCAGACTACAAAATGTCTGGTTGTAATTCAACGCAACTTCTTTAGATCCCTGAACATATGACTTAAATTATTTAACTAATCAAATTGCATTACCTTAAGAAGGAAGTTTTACATTATGCTTAATTTTCATATTTCTTAGTCCTCTTATTTTTAATTTAATTTTTTTTAATTTCTAAATTAAGGCAATGAGATTATTTTTCATTTTAGGTATAATCATTTGTATTTCTTTAAAGAAAATTAAATATAAATAATATCAACTTAATAATACAAATTTAAAAAACTAAAAATACTTCGCCAAAGTTTCTTATTGCAGCTTATAAAAACGGCAGCCTAAAAGTGTGCTAAGTTTTTTCAATGCTCAACCAGCTGACAGCAGGGCGTATACGTATGCGCGAGTTCTTAACCACTTTCGAAGCCTTGAACTTGTGACTTGGAGCTATCGCTAACGAATTTATATACTCTAACTAAGTGGTGCAACTATTTGAGTCGGTTATTCAGAGCACTCAACATTAAAAAGTAAAATACTTCAAATGTAGTGGGATTAATGTCCCGCGCTAAGCCAACACAAATGTAATATATAAATGCCTGCACTTTATAATTCCCCCTTTGTGGTTTCTTTTTGAAGGGTGTCTACCCATCGTCCTTTAGCCAAAGTCAAAGCCTTTCAGCTTTGTGGAAAAAAAGCTGATATCTCTGGGCGTCAAAAGGGAGCTTTGCACGGGCGACACTTGAGAGTGCCGTGAATGTCGTTTTAATAATTTATTTTGTGCGCACAGCGGGCTGCTCATTAACACAGAAACACACATAGGTGTGTGTGTGTGTTGGTGTTGGCCCACACACACTCACACCCACTCACGCACAGGACACGCACTTGGCAGGATCCTCGACGTCGATTCGGTCGGCTGACTGCTGCATATCACCTTAATTACAGGCAGCAGTCTGGGCGCAGTCAGACGGCAAATGGCAGACAAGCTAACAGCGTTTATGGTGGCCCAAATTGCCAGGACCCCGGATCCTTTGCCCCCCGAATCTCTGGCATATTGTCGCTGTCGTTACGCTTTAGCGATTCGCCACTGTACCAAACGCACACCCAGAGCAACGGATTCAGTTTGCACTCGACTGCTGATAAGCGTGCGATTCCTGCAGGGCCAAAAGACAGAAAGACAGACGCACACATCCTCATGGCCATGAATACATGCACCGTTGAGTTGCGTTTATATCGGGGCTTATGTTACGTCTAAGTGAAATTTAAGGACTCCACTCAACAACGTACCAAATCCCCACTATAGTTCGGTTTCGGGCCATGTGTGCGCTAGCGATTCGCATGATGAGTTTGCCTTCCACGGAAGCAGGAAGCCATCAAGGAGCACACACCTGCTCACGCCCCGCAGAAAGGGTACACAATCATACTCAATGAGTGTCGTCAGCTGGCAGGACACACAGATCAGGAATAAAGGCAGCTTCCACCTGCAACAGGACGTTGCCACTTACACAAACCACAGGCGCCAGAGGGCGGGTCTCGAAATAATAACCACCAGTGAGGGGAAGCCCGAAGGTTGGTGTACCTGTATAGAGGCCTTGGTTTTTGGTACAATTTGCTGGGATTTTAACCAGACAGTTTAAATTTCTATCTTCTGCATCTAGGGAATGTAATAGGATATCACAGAAATCACTAGGGCTTAAAAGTCACTTAAGAAGTGTCTAAAAGTATGCAACAATATATTTTAAGACTGGAAATCAAATGGATTTAATATAAAAGCCGAGGTCATTTTTTCACAACACACTTTTGGGCACATTTTTTAACTATTTCTATAAAATTCATTATGATATCGAAAAATTTCGTAGGTTAGATATATATTAGGACATTTTCCAGCGGAAAACTGATGATATCTTAATTAATACCAACTTTTACACTTATCTTATCTAGTTTTTATTGTCGGGTGTACTATTCCTGGTACCGGCGCCTAGTTTTCCCATCACTGAAAGACACCCATATTAGGCTGGTTCACAATGAGAGGACTTTCCATAGAACCAGGTCCAGACCGGGCCATTGTGCAACCACTTCATTTCGATTCTAATAACTCCAATTACAAATGGCGGATGGGATAAAACCATTGTGCATATGCCAGGGATCGGGGACTCGGGAAAGTGGGGATTCCATGAGTGTGGAAAACGGGTGCGGTTTGGTTTCACTTGCCATACGGCAATATGAGTGGGCGGTAAGTGGGTGGCTCAACTTGTTGCTGGACTTTATGACATGCCAGCCGCTTTATCCAGGCTATTATTTCAGGGATTTTATGTGAGAGGACAACGCACGAATGCGCAGGCAGTGGCCGGGATTTCAATGGTGAAAACGAGTAAGAGAACCCCACAGAACGGAAAGGTTCGGTTCCGCAGCGTGGAAATTGCCGAATCCTGCAATTAGGCTGCAAATGAGTTTTCCAGTTCACATTGGGAATTTGTCAGCAAAACAAATTTTTATTTCTCTACATGGATACTTAAAAGCTAGTTAATTTGCAAGTGAAATGGGAGTGGAAAGGATCTTCTTTTCCGATGAGATTGGCTAGGAAACGTTACCGTAGGACTTTCACTAGAGGACACTTTACTTAAGGCGGAAGCGACGCAGAGTGGGTGGCAGGTAATCCTGGTTAGAGATGACATTGGCGGGCAGGTACTCCGAGCTGGGAGCAGCGGGAGCAGCAGGAGCAGCTGGAGCCGAGCTGGCGGGGATTGAAGCAGCTGGCTGAGCGGGGGATGAGGCGAAGTTCAGGACTGGAGCACTACCCTCGTTGGAGATGCGGGACACTCCGGGCAGCTGGTTATACTGGTTCTGGATGGCCAGCTGGGCATTGGCCGCATCCTCGGGAGTCCTGTACTTGACGAAGTGCACCTCGGGCTTGTTGGTGGAGCTGGACTTCAGGGCATTGAGCTGCTTTGCCAAGTTGGACACATCGGATTGCTTGGTCAGCACATAGATGGCGGTCTGCTGCTGGGCGGATTGCTTGGCCAGCTGGAGGGCAGCCTGCTCGAAGCCCTGGTTTTCGGGAGCACGGATGAACACAACGCGGAGGTTCTTCTTCAGGGAGTTGGCGATCTGCTGGTTGCTGACACCCTCATCGTACTGCTCTTCGGGGGCGGCATAGCTGTAGAACTCCTTCTGGAACTCCTCTACCAAGGGTGCAATCTGTGGAGCCACAGGGGCCTGGATGGGCGACAAGTGGGGGGCTTCAATGGGCTGGGAAAGCACAGCCTCGCCACTCTGGACAGGCTGGAGCAGCTGCTGCTGGGGAAGTTCCCCAATCACCTGACCTGATCCAGGCAAAAAGGACAGACCCTCATCGGCATGGGCCACCGGCTGGTAGTTATAGCCTAGTTTATCAGCACTGCAACTGGCGGCCAAAAGACAAAAGACCTATATGGTATAGAAAACATGAGTGTTTTTCTGTTAAGATCCAATCCCCTAGGGACTTACGATAAAAGCGCGCATTTTGATGACTGGGAGCTACTTTCAATTGGAGCTGACAGGGGGAACTAATGTTGGATGGGGCTTGATCTGGCTTTTATAGTTGACCACAGATCATCTGCATTCACCCCTCCCACGAAAAAGCCCCTGTGTTTCTTCGACCAACTAAGAGAGAGATCCACTGTTTAGGAACGACCTTGCTGTTGATTTGATTTCGATGCTTTTCGATCGTCATTAAAATGCCCCGTCGTTTAAATATGCAAGCGTGTTCCCAGACCCATAGGCCTATCGCCGATCCACGATCGCTTGTCTTCGCTTTTGATTTAAATGCACTCTGCCATGGTTATAAATATGCATGGGTTGTATCAGGGACCGCGATTGCGAATGGATGCCACATTATCTAATTGATTTGTGTTTGCTGCGACAGGCCATAAAAAATCCCATCTGGATGGATGCTGCTGCGGCAGCCACTGTGTTGAAATGCTCGGAAAGTAAACGGCTACTGGCTTTGGCGATAATATCTGGCGGTCGGCCAGTTGGTGCTCCGCTTTTCGGTTTTCAGTTCGCCAGCCAGCTTAAGCCGGTAATTATAATTTTCATAATTTTCCACAAGCTCGCGCTTTTCACTGGGCTCGGGGTCGAAAACGTCAATCTCATTCGACGGTTCAGTTAATGAAGTTCTTTAACTAATTTAAACTTTTTCGGTATCGTTTGATGGCCAAGCCGAAATAAGAATTTAAATTGTGGAATAGCAGCTGTGTGGGTCGATGGGTTGCCAACAAATTATATCAGAAAGAAATTCTTAATTACAATTTTCCTTGGAAATTATTTTAGCTAGTCTGGAAATGGATCCCGAAATACAAGATGACAAAGAAATTTTCTATTAAAGTTATAACTTTTTTAAGGAGATTTAATATTAAAATACAATTATTTTTCCTTTCCTTTAAGTAATAATCTTGTTATAAACAGGTCATAATCTTAAACGATGGGGATGAAATTGTATTTTTTTAATCATAGCGAAAGCAACATCGGATAATACTTATGATCTTTTTAAAAAGTTAAGAGCCCTTTTTTTTAACGTAAAATATATTATTTTCTGTTGAGTTCTAATAATTTTTTATAGAGGATATAACTTAAAAATATTTTATTATTATTAACTTAATTTACTTTCATAATCGCTATTATTTTAGTAATATTAATAACTTCAATAAGTGCTTAAACAACACCCTTAAGAGAATCTGCTGAAGGCTGTGGACTCTCCTTGGCCGTATTTCCTGGGATTAGCCATGCAGATGACTCCAGCATTTGGCCACTCATGCTGGCTATTAGCCGTCCCGGCTGCATAGCAAAACTCTTACCAAAGTTGGTTGGGCCAAGAACAACAAACACAGGAAGAGCAGAGGCAGCAGCGCCAAAACTGCGCCTAATTTCGAAATGGCAGGCCAAACAAGCCAAGAGCCCCGAAAACGAAGAAAAGATTGGGAAACACGCAAACTTGGCAGCTGCTACAGCTGCTGGATGGAATCCGAGACTTGGACCTTGGACACACCTGTCCCGAAATTGCAGCAAGTCATGAGCTGCCTCCGGCCAGGATTCAGGATTAAAGCGCCTGGTTCCGAGATACCGCGAAATAAAAAACGAAGGTTTTTCGGGGGAATGGAATGTTGGAGCGGCAGCTTTGACGTGACTGGCAAAGTTTTTTGGCAGGCACCGCTAACGAGCGAAGCGGAGCTCGTCCTCCGCAGGATCCCAGGATCTCATGTTGCTCAAAAATGCTTAAACTAAAACTTGCTCAACAGATTTGCACTGGTGTAGGGGGTGGCCTTTTTACAACTGCACTTCGCCGTGTCATATGGCACTGGGTGTAGTGTAAGTGTGTGTTTGACCTTTGACACTAAAACAATTTGCAAAGCGAAATGATGTCAGCCCCAGTGTCCGTGTCCGTGTCCGTGTCCTGTCTATTCCGCACTCCCCCGCCCTGGCATAGTGGCGTAATTTAGTTGAAACATTCTTAAAGTACCGCCTGTCGTGAAATTCTCAGTTCTGGTGGGTTAGGGCTTGGGGGTTTCTAAGGGAGGGAGTGACAAACTCCCAGCGCAGCTCATTAAAAAGTTTTCCAGCGACATCCTCGTCGGCGACATTTGCTTAAGAAAACATTCGCTGGGCCTTCCCTGGTGGTTGGAGTCGGTTACCAACACCTTAATGATTATCCACGAGATACTTTGAAGATAATCCACAAAGTGTGTGCGGGGGACCCTGGGGGAATCTCAGAAGTAAAATGTTACGCTCTTAGGCTGAGTAATTAATTATTCATAATAGCAAAGCTATAGATAAACTGCCACCTTCTTTGCCATAACAACTAAATGTTTTTTAATTGAAATTTAAATTAAATTTGTTTACAAGAATTCGGCTTTCGTTGCGTTGAGTTATTTATGAGCAGCTCACTCTATAAATTACTGTGCAACAGAAATCAAAAAAAGTGTCTTTCATTAATTATTAATTTCATAGCAGCATTAACCGAACTAATTATTTTAAAATAGCCTTGCTATCAACACTGGCAATTTATTATTGTTGTGATTTAACTGCTGCTATCGATTGCTTTAGTCAACAGGGAAAAGCTTTTATTATTGCCATTAAAAATTCCAGACTTACGGATACAATTGACTTACATTTAACAATTTTTAATATTCCACGACTGTGAAATCAAGCTACTGAAAATATAATCAACAACAATTAAAATGAAACTGCAGGTTCATAAATGAAAAGTTTTCACAAACTGGTGAATATATTTATTGATTAAATATATAGGAACAGCTCAATTGATTTTACCTACTTAATTTAATTAACTTTTAAACAATCTTTGGCTCTAGCCTATAGTAATTAAGTTAACTAACGACGTTTTCCGGGTGGAAGATATTCCCGAAATAGGGCTTGTAGCTTGGCTGTTTCCAATTCACTGGCCTGCTCATGAGTCTCGTAATCTTTACTATCTTTGGGACGTATCTTGAAGATCACTGGAGTCTCAGTTGTTTGAGCTTTTAGCTGAATAACAGTGGCTTTTTCTATGGCATGATTGATAGTATTGCCCGGTAATCTATCGTAATCACTTCTCAAAGCACTCAGAGCTCTGGTTACATCTGCTGGAGTTCTGTATTTCACAAAGTGCACTGAGGGTTTTTCAGTGGACTGCTGTTGAATCAAAGCCTGCTGTTTGGCCAGAGCATCTGCATCCGCCTGCCGGTGGAGCACAAATATATCCAGTGGATTGTTAACCGCCAGTTGTTTCGCAGTCAGGGAAAATAGATTAGTCTCAGGTGTCTTTATGAACACCACCTGTTGCGGTGGGGAGAGCACCTGGGCCAGTTGCCTGGCCGATTGCCATGGAGTCTGATCCTGATCCTCCTCTGGAGGAGCGTCATAGGTAAAGTACTCAGTGGCCAATTTTCCTCCATTAATCACTTCATTTTCAGCTGGCAGATAAACATCTCCCAAGCCATAACTTGTTCCAAATAAGAACCCAAGTAACTGCAAGAAAATCACTAAGTTAACCTAAGTTTAACCTCAAGTTAAGTTAAGCTAACTTACCAACAAGGAGTACATGGCTCCGAAACTCCGCACCGGCACCGGATTTTTTGCCATTTTTACCCCTCGACGAGCTGCTCGGTTATAATCCAGTCCCAGCAACAAAACCATCCTTATATACGACACAAACAAATAGATGTCCGAAAGTAAGCTGACTTCTCGGCTGCGTCGTCTCTCGTTATGATTATATTTTATTTTATTTCGTTTTTTTGCATTTGATATTTTTTCTTCTCTTTAAAAGATTTCTGCAAACGTTTGCTCTGGTTTTGTGCTGCTCCGATTATCCATGTTAATGTCGTTCAATTTTGAAATGCAAATTTTATCAGAGGGTTTGCAAGAGCCCAACAGACCCCAAAACAAAAGGCAAATTCCGTACGAAAACAGAAGTATGGTTGTGCGTTTGACCCGTTGTGCCTGGCTTTAACTTGAATTTAATTCGCATAAAATTTACAAATGAGCTCCCAATTTGAATTAGTTATAAAATATTTTCATATGTGCTCGCCAATGGGGCCCCATGTCCCATTGTTGTCGCCTGTCATAGTCGAAGCCATT
Source organism: Drosophila subpulchrella (assembly GCF_014743375.2). Taxonomy (NCBI): domain Eukaryota; kingdom Metazoa; phylum Arthropoda; class Insecta; order Diptera; family Drosophilidae; genus Drosophila; species Drosophila subpulchrella. The sequence continues at coordinate 16,673,783 of NC_050609.1, forward strand.
TGTTTTGACTACCACATAGCAATATTTAAAACCCTGAGGCTTACACCTCCGCAGCTCCACTTTCACTCGGCCTGGTATTTTTACGGCCGACGTTTTATGGCTACCGATTTGTTAATTTACACGTCATTTTGATGGTTTTTTATTTTGCGGGTCTCTCTTCAGCTTATTTTTTCTAAGCCTATAGGCCTAAAATCTCTGATAAGCAGCTTACCGAAATTAACAACTCCAGCTGAAGAAAAAATACACACAGGTGGCAATATTCATTGATAGATCTTGGGCTTTATTTGCAGCTATAACTAGTTACCCCTAGGGGCAGTCTTATGGTAATCTAATTTAATGTCTTAATTAAGAAGTTAGAGCATCAGTCGTTTTCCTGGGTTCGGAGAGGGAAAAACCATGCGACTTCCTGACCTATGGCGCTCATTGGCTCGGAAATCAAAACGCCTTGATCTGGCAGAGCGATAGTCAGCCTGGGCATTGTTATAACTATCTGAAAGATCTTGTTGAGCTTCAGGAACAGGTGGAAGATCTATATGTCCTATAGCAGAGGCTCCAGCTGAGGCTCCTGCGGCATTGTAGCCCTGGGAAATGGAGGAGTAACTAGGCAAGGGTGGCAGATAACCCGATTGTGGTTGGTAAGTTGATTGTTGGACAGACTGTGGGTAACCCTCTTGGGATGCCGGATACTCCCCAGGCTGAGGATCCTCCCCGTACTGCGGCTGCTGCTTGGGGTAATAACCCAAAGATGAGGCCTTCGAAGCCTGTGGAATCGCAGATCCTCCGCCATATTGGGCCTGAATATATTGTTGGGCCTGAGCAGCCTCCTCCTCCGTTCTATATTTCACAAAATGAACCTGTGGCTTGTGTTTCCTTTGGCTTTTCAGGGCACTTATTTCACTGGCCAGTTCATTGACATCCGTTTGTTTGTTCAAAACATAAATAGCCGTCTTATCCTCCGTAGTTTGCTTGGCCAGGGCACTCAGGGCACCCACCACAGCCTTGTTTTCCGGGGCCTTGATAAACACCACCTGTAGGTTCTTCTGACCAAGAGATGCTAGCTTGGATTCCACCAAGTTTGCCTCCTCCGTGGAATCATAGGGAGCCTCAAAGGCATAGAAATGCTTGTGGAAATCAGCATTCTCCTGGTAGTGATTTCCCGCTTGGTTGGGATACCTTTCCTCAGCCAAAGCAGCTTCATTTCCATAGCTATTCACTGGTGATCCATAACTATTCTGTTGGTACTGGTAACCCAGCTCCGCTGAACAGCCAGCCAAAAAAGTGAGAAACTAGGACAGATTTTATTAGCTTTAAACCTGGCTAAATTCCAGACCTAATCTCACCAATATTCCCAGCATGATATAACCACAGCGAAGAGCAAAAAACATTTGTCAGACAATCCCGAGCAGACAAAGCGTTTTATAATATTTTTTGCCCTCCAAAGTGGTTTGCTAAAGATCGCCAATTTGGGATAACCTCCTAGCTTATAAGGTAAGGTTCAATGTCGTCTCCAGCAAAAGTGTTACAAAATTCGCATGATTCCCCCGAAGAGATTACAAAACTCTTTTATATTAACAATATTTTATTTTGGAGACATCTCGAAATTCGAAAGATTTACAAACTAGGCAACATGGGTGTTGTAGGAATCGTTGATGGGGGTCACATGGGTCAGTCTGAGTTTTGGGTAACCTATTGGCGGAACCGCAGGACCGAAGCGGGCAGGTAGGAGCTACCAGGAGCCGAGGGGGGAGCCACCTGGTGGACAGCCGGCTGCGAGGCGAAGTTCAGGACGGGAGCAACTCCTCCATTCTGGATGGTGGAGGATCCGCCCAGCTGATCGTACTGCGACTGGATGGCCTGCTGGGCATTCACTGCATCCTGGTTGGTCCTGTACTTCACAAAGTGAACCTCGGGCTTGTTGTTGTTGTTGTTGCGGATGGCATTCAACTTGTTGCTGAGATCCCCGATGTCAGCCTGCTTGTTCAGGACATAGATGGCGGTCTCCTGCTGACCAGCCTGCTTGGCCAGAGCCACTGCAGCGTTCTCCAGGCCAGTGTTCTCGGGTCCCTTGATGAAGATCACGCGGAGAGCCCTGTTCAAGGAGCCGGAAACCTGCTCGGAGCCAGCTGGTTCGTTGAAGTCACCTTCGTCGGCGGTGTAGGTGAAGAACTCCTTCTGGAGCTCAGCCTGGGGAGCCACATAGCTGCTGGCTACGGGAGCAGAAGGAGCAGGTTCGGGGGCAGCAGCAGGGACATAGGTCTCGGCAGGGGCATCCTGGCTAGCAGCCACCGCAGGAGCGGCGTAACTGGAACCCGAAGGAGCAAAGGATGTGGCAATGGGAGCCGAGGCTGCAGGCTGGTAGTTGTAGCCACTCCTGGCACTCACGGCAGCAACAAGGCAAAGGGCCTAAAAAGGATTTAAAAGAAGGATTAGTTTTAGTTACTCATATTAAAGATCCTTGATCTTGAGTTTCTAAAGTAGTATACTTACAATAAGGACGCGCATCTTGTTGATTTTTGGTGTGTAGGTGGATAACTCCGCTTGGTTAGCTGAATCGAAGGCAAGTATGTTAAACTCCAAGACGCCCACGACTTTTATGCGAAATCACTGCAGTTTGCAACTCTTTTCTTTTAGTTTTTTTTTACCATCATTTGGTTTTTTAATTGGTTGTCTTGATTGTCTTTGATTTTGCACCTCATTTCGAGCATCGCTCCCTCATCAGCCGATCTTCAGTTTGACCAATTCCCTTTCGCTTTTTGTCGCCGACTTTTGGCCCCTGTTATCTATTAACTTGGCTATAATCCATTGCTGTTTTTCGTTTTTTCTACTTAATCATCGGGTAAGCATAATTTTGTATGATTTTTCTAAACAAACGTCGACGACTTTTCTGCTTATGCTAATCATTCGTATAGTGGGTGCTCTTGAAAAGAGCTGTCGTTGACCACTTTGGCTCTTTGTTATTGGCCATTCATCCGGCCACGCTGTTATCACTCATACATTATGTATTTCGTATGCCGTCTTGGTTCCGTCTTGCAGTTGCCATAAATTTGAGCGCTAATAGTTTGTCTAACCTTTTACTTCACGCAGATTAACATTTTAATTATGATAAAAAATTTTCGTCGATTGTTTTGGCGCTGAGATGGTAACATTTCCCCCCAAAACATGTAAATTTTTATTGATTTCCACTTGTATTCCATTTTGGCGCCAACGCTTTGGAATTTTTATGGCCACTCGGGGCATGCCATAAACGCCGAGCTGGGCAATTTCTCACCCGATGGGTTTGGAGTGAGTGGATCCATCAAAAATCTTTGGCCCAGTTCCCACAGCCAGGGCAGATATAGTCGAGATTAGGGTAAAAAAGGAATTGTATTTGAGCGGTTCGTTCGACAAATCAATAGATAACACAACAAGTCAACAAAAGGAGCAGCTAGGAGCCACATGGCACATCCTACTTGCGGAAACGCAGGCGACGCAGCACCGAGGAGGGCAGGTAGGAGTTCTCGGGGATCTGGGCCTGAGCCTGACGCACTGGACCCGCGGAGGCGAAGTTCAGGGCATTGGCCACGCCACCATCATGAGCCTGAGAGGATCCTCCCAGCTGGTCGTACTGCGACTGGATGGCGCGCTGGGCGTTGGCAGCATCCTCGGGAGTCCTGTACTTGACGAAGTGCACCTCGGGCTTGTTGTTGGCATTGCTGCGGATGGCGTTCAGCTTCTGGGCAAGATCTCCGATGTCGGCCTGCTTGTTCAGGACATAGATGGCGGTCTCCTGCTGGGCAGCCTGCTTGGCCAGAGCCAGGGCGGCGTTCTCCAGGCCACGGTTCTCGGGTCCCTTGATGAAGACCACACGGAGTCCCTTGTTCACGGAGCTGGCAACGCGTTCCAGGGCTTGGGGCTCATCGAAGTCCTCCTCGTTGGCGGTGTAGGTGAAGAACTCCTTCTCAAGCTCGCCAGAGGGAGCGGGGGCGTTGTAGGAGACGGGGGCGCTCAGACCAGCAGATCCCAGGGAGGAACCCAGACCAGATCCCAGGGAGGAACCCAGACCAGATCCCAGGGAGGATCCCAGACCAGATCCAAGGGAGGATCCCAGGTCGCCGCCCAGACCGCTGTCCAGGCTGCCGAAGTTGCTGCCGCCGCCCAGGCCGCCCAAGGAGCCACTGCCTCCTCCCAGGCTCAGGGAGCCACTGCCGCCACCCAGGCTGTGGGAACCGCCTCCCAAGGAGCCAGATCCGCCGCCCAGGCTCAGGGAGCCGCTGCCAGGAGCAAAGGACAATCCCGAGGAGGAGTGGCCCACTGGCTTGTAGTTGTAGCCCAGCTTGTCGGCGGAGGCGATGGCCACGAGGCACAGGACGATGAAGGCGCGCATCTCTGGGCTTGAGGTTCTAGTTGGAGCTCTGAAGTCGAAGTCGGAAGTCAGAATGATGTCGAGCTGAGCCGCCGGGCCATTTATATGGCCAGGTCGATGAGGCCGGGGCGTCAATCAGAACAGCCAGATGTCAGCGTGCTGGAGATCGCGATAAGGTTCGCATTGTCAGCGGGGCCTAACCTGTTTCTCAGTTTTTCTGTAGTTCAGTGTTTCTGTTTCTGTTTCTGTTTTTCCACTTGGCGGCTTTTAAAATTGGTTTTTAGTCTTTGGCCAGAAGCTGCGGCGTTGGCGGCGGCGTTGATTAAAATTTGATGAACTTGCAGCTACGGACAAACAAAATTTTTATGCAAATCAGGGCGACAAAGGGCTGGAGCTCCAAATTGCCCGACTATGCAGTAGCCATATTCTTTTGTTCGCCCATTTTGTTATGCAAATCGAGGCTGGGGTTTGATTGAAAGTAAGCCTCCCTGGCCCTCCGCTTTTCGGGCTAATTTCCCAGCTTAATAATTTTAAATTGCTCGAGCCATTGTCAACTGATTTCAGATGTCCAATGCCCGATGTCCCCATGCAATTTGTCAAGTTTAGAGTGCCATCTCAATTCCGAACCGCGAAGTGCGTGGGTATTGTGGGCAGCCAAGTAGCCAAGATAGCCGATAAGCTATATGTTATACACGAGACTATACAGATTATCATAAAACATCGGAAGGGCAGAGAAAACATCTTAGGTTTCCGCTCATTTGCAATTTTCACAAACAGCTCTGACGCACGGACTCATAATTCAAAGCATGGCGAACCCGTTTTGCGAATACCAAAGCTCTGAAATATATTTCGAGCCTAGGAATGTTAAGCCCAGAAGATCCGCTAGTCAAATTCACAATTTACATTAACAAACAAATTTATTTCGTCTTAATATCTCAACAATAACAGAGGAATTCCTAGAAGGAACTTAGAACTTAGAACCTCAGGCGGCGTAGAATGTTGGCGGGCAGGTAGGAGCTTCCTGGAGTGGCAGGGGGCACATACGAGGAGATGGGGGCGGTGGCCTCCGGGAGGAACTGGGCGGGCGCCTGGTTGCTGGCAGCGTGGGCGAGAGCGGGCTGGGAAGCGAAGTTCAGGGTGGAGGCCACGCCGCCATCTTGAGCTTGAGAGGATCCTCCCAGCTGGTCGTACTGACCTTGGATGGCGCGCTGGGCGTTAGCCGCATCCTCGGGAGTCCTGTATTTCACAAAGTGAACCTCTGGCTTGTTGTTGTTGTTGTTGCGGATGGAGTTCAGCTTGTTGGCCAAGTCACCAATGTCGGCCTGCTTGTTCAGGACATAGATGGCGGTCTCCTGCTGGGCAGCCTGCTTGGCCAGAGCCAGGGCGGCATTCTCTAGTCCCTTGTTCTCGGGTCCCTTAATGAAGACCACGCGAAGACCCTTGTTCACGGCATTGGACACCTGATCGGAGGCAGCGGGATCGTAGAAGTCACCCTCATCGGCGGTGTAGGTGAAGAACTCCTTCTCCAGTTGGGCCTGAGGAGCAGCGTAGTTGGGGGCAGCCACCGACTGGGATCCCTCCAGGGAGTCAGCAATGGAGAAGGGTCCCGCGGCAAAGGATGAAGGACCGGCGGCAAAGGATGAGGGACCGGCGGCAAAGGATCCACTGGGTCCAGCCGAGAAGGCAGGTGCATCACTGCTGGCCGCTCCCGAGGGCTGGAAGCTCAATCCCGAGGAGGAGTGGGCCACCGGCTGGTAGTTGTAGCCCAGTTTGTCGGCTCTGGCCAAAACGGCGAGGCACAGGCAAAGGACCACGGAGAACTGACGCATGTTGAGTGGGTGAGGTGGTTGCGGAATTTGATGCTGGTATCAGATGATTCTTTGGCTTTTATGCAGATGATAGCCGCAGCAATGCAAAGCGCTCTGCATAAAGCGTTCTAATTACAGTCCAAAAGCCACCCAGATCAGGCAGAACCACCCCAAGCCCGCGAAGAGCTAAATTATGCAAGCCAAGCGGGCGGCTGCTGCACCGTGTGAGGTCAACTTTGCGGCTCGAAAGGAAGAGGCAGGTATTTTGAGCCATATATGAGTCGGCGCCATAAAACTCATATTAAATTCAATATGCTGCCTTAATCAATAATTCGCGTATTCTTCTACGCCGCCTTTTTGGCCAGTGTTGTGTGGACCAACCTTGCCAATTTGGAATTTTCATGTAGCTGTATCGTTTGAAATCAATAAAAATCTGGCTATAAAAAAGAGCTGCGAAGCATCGTAAACCCCATTTGGGGCAATTTTGGTTAGGTGCCTTGTTACGCTTCTCATGGATATGGTTGTGGATCGGAATGCGAATCGGAAATCTGGATGGGTTGGTGAGAAGTGTCGCCCAAATCGGTCGGAGAGCGAACAAAACGTTTGACAGGCCGTTTCACATGCAAATGAGGCGCGCCTAGTCGAATTTTCTGCTGCCAAAAATAAATATTTTAACGATTCGCCAAATTATTATTGCCTTATTCAGCGGCTTTGTCTTGTTTTTTAACGTTCGCTGCTTTATGCAAATGTTGCGGGTGGAGGCGACCTTCCATCCGCCGGAAGTTGAAGACCAGCCTCATCGCTAAATATAGCCGCCATCTTTTTCTGCTTACTATATCATATTGATTGCCTAGGCCGATCGCTAATTAACAACTGCACTGCTTCGCCTTGTCAGCGCCGAATCAGATAATTCGATAATTGGTCTCTTAATAAATTACTTGGCGCCATCAGATTTGGCAATCCGAATCAGACAATCCGAACCCCCTTAAAAACTGGCCAATTCTGGCTAGCTGCTAATTTGCATGCCGCCTTACGCAGAGTCGAGAAACTGCCAAATAATATTTGCAACCTCAGCAGCAGCGTGACGAATCATAAAAATATATAAATATAAAGAAACCGCATTTTAATCTCTTATTTATGCATTTTTAAGTCAAATTTGAACTCTTCATAATTCATATGGCCGCATAGTGCAGCCGAAGAACTGAATCTTGCACCTATAAAAGCCAAGATGTCGGCGAGATAAGTCAGTAACCAATCATCGTTGCAATCCAAACAATCACCATGCGATCCTTCCTCGTCCTTTGCCTCGTGGCCATCGCCTCCGCCGACAAACTGGGCTACAACTACCAGCCGGTGGCCCACTCCTCCTCGGGATTGAGCTTCCAGCCCTCGGGAGCGGCCAGCAGTGATGCGCCTGTCTTCTCGGCGGGACCCAGTGGATCCTTTGCCGCGGGTCCCTCATCCTTTGCTGCGGGTCCCTCATCCTTTGCCGCCGGTCCCTCATCCTTTGCCGCCGGTCCCTCATCCTTTGCTGACTCCCTGGAGGGATCCCAGTCGGTGGCTGCCCCCAACTACGCTGCTCCTCAGGCCCAACTGGAGAAGGAGTTCTTCACCTACACCGCCGACGAAGGTGACTTCTACGATCCCGCTGCCTCTGATCAGGTGTCCAATGCCGTGAACAAGGGTCTCCGCGTGGTCTTCATCAAGGGACCCGAGAACAAGGGACTGGAGAACGCCGCCCTGGCTCTGGCCAAGCAGGCCGCCCAGCAGGAGACCGCCATCTATGTCCTGAACAAGCAGGCCGACATTGGTGACTTGGCCAACAAGCTGAACTCCATCCGCAACAACAACAACAACAAGCCAGAGGTTCACTTTGTGAAATACAGGACTCCCGAGGATGCGGCCAACGCCCAGCGCGCCATCCAGGGTCAGTACGACCAGCTGGGAGGATCTTCCCAGGCCCAGGATGGCGGCGTGGCCTCCACCCTGAACTTCGCGTCGCAGCCAGCTCCCCGGGAAAGTGTTTCCGCCAGTGCTCCTGGAGCCAGCTACCTGCCCGCCAACATTTTCCGTCGCTTCCGTCTCTAAGCGAAAAGAGATAATTGTTTGATTTGTTGCCTAGTTATCATGTTGCTTTATTCTATAAATAAATCGAAAACTTAAAAGTAATCCGAACTGATTGTATTTTTCATCATCTCCTCCTCATCGAATCTGAGTTCTGTTCTGCAGATTAATTAATTTGATTGATATTTATTTCTTGTTCCGCGGAGTCACAGAAATCACATTGGCTGGTATCCGGTTGGAACTTGTATACAATTTGTATATACTTATATTTAAGTATATCTTTATTCAAACCGAATTTAAGCCCAAGGGATTTCTGGAAGAAGTATAAACTACAAGAAATGAAAATATGATTTAAGAGTTAATAAAAAATTTTATGCTTCATCTCATAAGAGCTAACAATTTACTTTATTTTTTAATGTAAATTATTTTGTTGTTTATTTTAAAACAAGAATAAGATTGCCTATATTAATGAATATTCTAAATTTCTGTAGTACTTATGTGCCATTGCACAAAAAATAAATATTTTTAAAAATATGATTTTGTTTTCTTACTCTTAAAATTCAAATATTTGCAAGTATACTCATTAAAGGTGTTTTCACATCGGACAGATAGGAAAGAGTATTAAAATATGCTTGACGTCATCTTTAAAAACTATGAATATTAATATATAGATTGAAAAACCTTCAGTTCATCCGCAAAGCTTAGATGACTTAGCATTCTGGTTTTCTATTACTTTGTTATGGCAAAGACTTATATTATAAATATATTATAAAGATATTCACGTTCTGTGTCAAAAAAGGATATATTCTCATTTAAATATATTCATCTCTCAAATTGCTATTCCCATTTTTATATTTTTGACACCTCCATAAGGAGACAATTTGTATACTGACGCAACCCGACGCTTCTGACGCTTATATAGGGAATCTTCGTGGAATTCCCAGGCTATTTTGAACAGGTTCCTCCAAAGTTCAAAGCAATCTTCCGACATTCTTTCTGGCTTTGAACCCCTAACTAAAAAGTTGCTTGAAATTCTAGACCCACTTTCGATGGCGTTAGCGAAAAAGCGACAAACAGAGAACGCCGAGAAATCATAAACTATCAATGGAATCAGCATACGACTATGCATAGATTAAGCTTTTATCGATTCGTAGGCGGAACTCCAAGAATGCATCACATTGTGTTCGACTTTAACGACCGCCAGAACATTTATAGACGGGCTCTTACTTTTTTTCGAAAACGGGTTTAATAGTTTTGCAGCCTTTTCCCCAAATCGAATTCCGGGGCAGTTTTTAGCCCGGCCAAGAATAGATCGCGGCGCCATGAACCGGTTGAGAATTTGGCTTTTGCAATTGGGCAGAAAGTCTGGGGTCGAGAATGTTAGGATAGTTTTGCATAATCATTTCATAAGCGCACCGCTTTGCATAAAAAACTAGTTGAGTTATGGAGCAACCCGACGGGAATGGTGTCGGTTATTGTTCTAAGTCGGTTCTAACTACGCCGAAATGGGTATAAAAGCCGCTGGCCTCAGTCTCAGGATTCAGTCTTGGCCTTTGCCTGTTCAGCACACCCAGCCTAAAAAACAGAAATCATCTTAACCATGCGTTTCCTGATCGCCTTCTGCCTGATTGGCGCCGCCTGTGCCCAGTACAACTATGGAGCGGGATTCTCTGGAGCCGCCTCCGATAATGTTCCCAGCTACGCCGGTGGCAACAGCGGTTTCGGTGGTGGTGACTCCTACGATGGAGCGGCCAGCAGCCCGGACTACTCGGTGTCCAGCGAGCTGAACAAGGAGTACTACACCTTCGAGGCCGACGAGAGCCAGTTCGAAGATCCTCTGGCCGCCCAGAAGATCGCCGGCTCCGTGAACAAGGGTCTCCGCGTGGTGTTCATCAAGGGACCCGAGAACCGTGGCCTGGAGAACGCTGCCCTGGCCCTGGCCAAGCAGGCTGCCGAGCAGAGGACCGCCATCTATGTCCTGAACAAGCAGACCGACATTGGAGATCTGGCCAACAAGTTCAACGCCGCCCGCCAGAATGCCAATCAGCGCCCGGAGGTGCACTTCGTCAAGTACAGGACTCCCGAGGATGCGGCCAATGCCCAGAAGGCCATCCAGTCTCAGTACGACAACCTCGGAGGATCCAGCCAGTCCTTCAACGGCGGAGTGGCCAATGCCATCAACTTCGCCTCCCAAGGAGCTGCCCCCGCCCGCCATGGCAACAACTACTCACCTCCTGCCGCCGCCACGAGCAACTCCTACCTGCCCGCCAACATCCTGCGTCGTCTGCGCATCCGTTAAGGACCAAAAATGAAACTGACAGTTGTTAAATGTGTTCTAGAAATGTAATAAAATAAAAACGAAAACGAAAATCGATATAAACCAATACATTTTGTTTTTTAATACAAACGCGAGTTCTTCAGGAAAGGGGCAAATGTTCCAGTGGATATAAAATTATCGTTTCAGATCCGAAATTTTGCTAAATAATTGTTAATTTTAAAATACTTTCACTAATACATCAAAACATTTTAAGTTTTAAGAAAATTAAGATCTGTTAAACCTATTCCCCTAAGTGAAAACTGACATAGGGAATTCATGTTTCTATATGAGATCAGTGATCAGGGAGATCTCAGTTCACATATGTGATTAATGCCAGGCTCTATTTTGAGTATCTTAGATCTAGATAATCTTCTATGTTTCTGGCTTTGTCAGCGGCTATTGCATTTTTATGCCCATGTTGTTTGTTTTTTTTATCGCTTTTCCTTATAATAACATTTATGCAAAGTTGAATTGCTCTGCGAGCCCGAACAAAAGCCGATCGCTGCCTACTTTGTAGGCGGAAAAAACATTTAGCAGCATTTCAGCGCTTTGTCTTCGAGAAGCTGCGCCGCCAGCTTCGAAGTTGGGTTAGTATAAATATTAACCGCCGCCGTGGTCAAAGGCAGAAGCAATTTGTGCTCCGAACCAAGAGAACCAACCAGCAAACCAAACTTAAGATGCGCGCCTTCATCGTAAGTGGTTAAAGCCAGGATTTTCTGGGATGTTAGAACTAATGGATAATCCTCGATTCCTGTAGGTCATGTGCCTGGTGGCAGTCGCCTGCGCCGATAAGCTCGGCTACAACTACCAGCCCGTGGGCCACTCCAGCTCCGGACTGTCCTTTGCTCCAGGAAGTGGCAGCATTGGAGGAGGATCTATTGGAGGAGGATCCCTTGGAGGCGGTTCCCTTGGAGGTGGATCCATTGGAGGAGGTTCCATTGGAGGAGGATCCCTAGGAGGAGGCTTGATTGGAGGCGGTTCCATCGGTGGTGGCTCCCTCGGAGGTGGCCTCGACTCCGGTCTTGGTGGCTTGAGCGGTCTTGGTGGCCTGGGCGGTGGTGACGCCCTGAGCGCCCCTGTCTCCTACAACGCCCCCGCTCCCTCTGGCGAACTCGAGAAGGAGTTCTTCTCCTACACCGCCAACGAGCAGGACTTCGATGAGCCCCAGGAACTGGAACGCGTTGCCAACTCCGTGAACAAGGGACTCCGTGTGGTCTTCATCAAGGGACCCGAGAACCGTGGCCTGGAGAACGCCGCCCTGGCTCTGGCCAAGCAAGCTGCCCAGCAGGAGACCGCCATCTACGTCCTGAACAAGCAGGCCGACATCGGTGATCTTGCCCAGAAGCTGAACGCCATCAAGAGCAACTCCAACAACAAGCCCGAGGTGCACTTCGTCAAGTACAGGACTCCCGAGGATGCTGCCAACGCCCAGCATGCCATCCAGTCGCAGTACGACCAGCTGGGAGGATCCTCTCAGGCCCACAACGGTGGAGTGGCCTCCGCCCTGAACTTCGCCTCCGCTGGTCCCGTCCAGAAGGCTCAGGCCCAGATCCCTGAGAACTCCTACCTGCCCACTTCGGTCTTCCGTCGTCGTTTGTAAACACTTCCTAACGACTTCGTGATGAAGCCGTAGCCTTCCTTGTTAAAACTTATTGTTGAAATCTATTGATAAATAATATAAAAATTGAAAACCAAGCTATTCTTGCATATTCTTTTTGTGGTTCTTGACAAATGTGTGTGAGTAATCAAATAGAGCTTTAGATCTAGGGTGTATCATAAGCTTTGCACCTCACGAATCATAATATGCCTTCAAATTTATCATTAGTAACATTATACATTTATTTTAGGACCTAGTGGTTAGACATTAACACACATTTGTCTTAAGATTTTATGGTTTCTGTTTCTTTTAAATACTATTTTATCAAACTACCGTTTATAAGACCTATTTACATTAAACAAAATGTATAATTCATTAAGGAAATTAAATGCATTACGCTTGGCGTGCATCATAATACAATACTTTTTATCCTAGGGGATATTTAAGTATTCCTAAAGCCCACTTGACCTGATGACCTTGACGTTAAGTATTTTTTATAACAATTATTTTTGTTTTATCATATGTCCTTGGATAGAACAAAAATATTTGTTATTAAAAATACTTAACTTAACTAACATATATATTAGAAAAAATGTTGACAAAAAAAATTTAAGTTCTTCCGCATATTTTTAATATAGGCTAGGTTTATTAAAACAAAAGATGCAAAATATTACCTAATGACGTATGGTGTCCACCGCTTTTAAAATAAGTTTCCTTATAAATAAATAACATATGCAAAAAAAACCGAATCAATGACCTGGGGGCGGCATTTCAAACACCTCATTAGACGGATTGCTAAATTTAGCGCTTGCATCAGGCCCATAAATCAGAACTAAACAGATGTGTCGACAACGATTATGACGACTAAACGATTGTCGTTGGGGTCGGAAAACCCAAGTGCAGCTGTCCTACATAAAACAAGCTCCTAGCCTTGCCGAAGAATTTGTGAAAAATATTTTATTTATTTAATATAATGCCTAATTATGACCCATCTGCATGCTAAACTCATTCCGATGTGCTCGCGACGTATTAGTTTTATAATTTCATATGAATTCTTGTAAAATATTGGACGAAACTCGAAATATTTGAATAACCCACAGCGTCGGTGTCTCACTGCCCATTCAAACGCAACGAAAAAATTCCACACCGAACATTAAAAAAACCGAGGAAGCAAAAACCTTTGTAGGCGGCAAAACACACTGGCTTCAAAGAGATCTCCGTGCATCGCAGACGCCGCAGCGGCGGTATCTTTTTGTCTTTATCAGCCTCCAAGATGGATTTGTATAAATAATAAAGATCGCTCCTAGCCAGAGACACAAGCAAATCGTACTCCAAAAGCAAAAGAACCAGCTAAAATCAGCTCAAGATGCGCGCCTTTATCGTAAGTAGAGCGGGTGAAAGGATTCCAAGGATTATACAAAAGGATAACACCTATATTATGCTCTATAACAGGTCATGTGTTTGGTGGCAGTCGCCTGCGCCGATAAGTTGGGATACAACTACCAGCCGGTGGGTCACTCCAACTCGGGACTATCCTTTGCTCCAGGAAGTGGCAGCATTGGAGGAGGTTCCCTTGGAGGAGGTTCCCTTGGAGGAGGCTCCCTTGGAGGAGGATCCATTGGAGGAGGTTCCATTGGAGGAGGTTCCCTTGGAGGAGGCTCCCTTGGAGGAGGCTCCCTTGGAGGTGGTTCCCTTGGAGGTGGTTCCATTGGCGGAGGACTCGATTCCGGTCTTGGTGGCTTGAGTGGTCTTGGTGGCCTGGGAGGTGGTGATGCTCTAGGCGCCCCTGTCTCCTACAACGCCCCCGCTCCGTCTGGCGAGCTCGAGAAGGAGTTCTTCTCCTACACCGCCAACGAGCAGGACTTCGATGAGCCCCAGGAACTGGAGCGTGTGGCTGGATCCGTGAACAAGGGTCTCCGTGTGGTCTTCATCAAGGGACCCGAGAACAAGGGACTGGAGGATGCCGCCCTGGCTCTGGCCAAGCAGGCTGCCCAGCAGGAGACCGCCATCTATGTCCTGAACAAGCAGGCCGACATCGGAGATCTTGCCCAGAAGCTGAACGCCATCAAGAGCAACTCCAACAACAAGCCCGAGGTGCACTTCGTCAAGTACAGGACTCCCGAGGATGCTGCCAACGCCCAGCGCGCCATCCAGGGTCAGTACGACCAGCTGGGAGGATCCTCTCAGGCTCATGATGGTGGCGTGGCCCCCGCCCTGAACTTCGCCTCCGCCGGTCCCGTCCAGCGGGCCCAGGCTCAGATCCCCGAGAACTCCTACCTGCCCACCTCGGTCTTCCGTCGCCTGCGCTTCTAGAAAGGCTCCCCCCTTGGACTTTTAACACTTAAGCTATAAATATGGACTGAAGAACTCCATCTTCTTGTTACACGTTGTTGACTAATGCATAATTACACCAATAAATTTGAAATTTAAAAACGAAAATCCCAAACAAAGGTCTTCTTTATACCATAAAGTGTTTTATAGAGTGGCATTTTTATTGCTCCTTGGCCATAGAAGCTAATGGTGCATTAAATCCGCCTTGCTCGGCTAGTTTAAATATAAACAGTGCCCTTCAGACTATAAATACCGAGGTATCGAATAGACGACATCAAGATAAGGAAGGTAGATCAAAGCAGGTTTCCTTTATGAGTTTCACCAAGCATTTCAGATTCCGTCTAACTTTCCATACAAATCGCTGGACTAATTTTCTGACATAGTCTCCAAGTCGCATGCCGCCGAATTAATCGTCTACAAGATTAGACCCACCCACTAGGCATTAATATCGGGGCAACCATTAATATCCGACTCCCGACTCGAACTCAGGAACTGGTTCCCCGGCGACGACAGCTCAAGGTCGCTGAGATGACAGCCACTGTTAGGTGACCTGGTTTCCAAAGTCCGTGAGTGCGTGTGTCACGTACAATTAGAAAGGAATCTCAAGTGCAAGACCCACATATGAAGGCAATGAAGATTTATGCCCAATCGAAACCTGATTAGCCATAAAAACGAAATCTAACCATTAATTTTATTAAGCTGACGATCACTTTTTTGTTGAAATCATTAACAAATAAGCGGTTCTGTATACATATTCAGGCAAATATAACAAAACAATCGGTTGGGGTTTTGTTTTTGGTGCATATATTATAAGCCAATTATGGGTGAATCACGATGGTTCGGAAAACGACTGGACTCGCACTCTCGAAATCGGAATCGCATCTCAAAAGTCGGCACGACTGAAGCTACCTTTTGCCCAAAACAATGTGTTAAATGTGTTAAGAGCGAAATTATGTTAGCAGATTAACAGCATTCCGAAAACCCGATGGCCAATAGCCACTGGCCATTCACGATTCAGAGCTCACGACGATTGGTGAGCGGAGATCGATGATGAGGAGCCCCGAACCCCGACCACTTAGACGGCTCAATTGACTAGATTTTCTAGTCTAATTTTAAACGCCGCCGCGTTGGCGGTATAAAAGGTAGATAATGAATGCCATATTATTCATTCCCCTAGAACACTTTGTGGGCGATAGGTCTATAATATGCGTGCTCTTATTATTCTAAGCATTGTGGCGGCGGCCAGTGCCGGAAGTTTGTCCGGATATAATTACGGACAGGGAGCAACGACCAGTATTGGCGGAGGTGGTGGATCTTTAAGTCCTGCACTTTCGGGACCCGTGAGCTACAATGCCGTTCCCCAGGCTGGAGCCACCAAGGAGTTCTACAGCTTCTATGCCAATGACGCCGACTTCGAGGATCGCGAGGGCCTGCAAAGGGCTTTGGCCACCATCAAGAAGAATGTCCGTGTGATCTTCATCAAGTCCCCAGAGAACCGGGGCTACGAGAATGCCGTTCTGGCCCTGGCTAAACAGGCTGCCCAGCAACAGACCGCCATCTATGTGCTCCACAAACAAACCGATATTAACGAGTTGGCCCAGAAATTCAATGCCGTGCGCCAGAATGCCAACAAGAAGCCCGAGGTGCACTTCGTCAAGTATAGGACTCCAGAGGATGCGGCCAATGCCCAGAAGGCCATTCAATCGCAGTACGATCAGCTGGGCGGATCCAGCCAGTCCATCAACGGAGGAGTGGCCAATGCCATCAACTTTGCATCCCAAGGAGCTGCTCCTGCGAGAAGCGCCCCACAACAGGCTCCCCAGAGCAACTACTTGCCCGCCTCCATCCTCAACCGCCTTCGTCACTAGTCAGTCCCCTTGTTATACCTTGTTGTCGAATAAAAATTATTTAGTTTGTTTACGTGAAACACTATGTCGTTTTGTTCCTAGTTAAACCATCCCAAATTTTAGTTCTGCACTGCAATAAGTAAATATTGAACAAACTTCATAACAGATCAATAACAAAAACACGTTCAATGTTTCGTAGGGATAATATTTTACCTATAAGTTTTGAGTTGAGATCTCCACACTTAAAATATTTCCTATTATCGTAAAAAATTTTAAATGTTGTACCCAAAAAAATATATGTCATATGATAGATATAAGAAGAGAACATTAATACATTTTAATATATGTACTTGTATGATATGATATAAATAAACTATACTCTTTTAATCTAAAAGTAACGTGTATATAAGGAACAGCCATGGGAACCCCAGTATGTATGCAACATATTTTCTTAAATCTAAAACAAAGGCATTGGAATGTTTAGAAACTTCAGTTAGTGAATGTAAAGAAACCAAGTTAAGTTTTAAACAAATAAGTACGTCGACTGTCTTCAGCTCAATTTTCAAACTGTAATTCCTAGAATGCATTAAACGGTTTTGAGTTTTGATATATTAAAATGCCAAAGATTTTTTTCTTCTTCTTGTTGTTTTCGCTTTCAAAGTTTGAAAGAAAAATATTTCGCGGGAATAAATCTCAACTTGCCAAGTTGCTTCGCCCATTAAAAAGGGCGAGCAAAGTTTTTGGTTGTTAAAAAAACGCACTACCAAGTAGTAAATTGGTTTAAAATTTAAGAATTGAATTTATTTAAGCATTAGTCAACAATAACTAGGATTTAAAATCAGTCGAAGATCGCTGGCGTATTTTCGATTCGCTGAGGAACAAAAAGGAGCGACTTAGACGCGACGGAAGACCGAAGAGGGCAGGTAGGAGTTGTCGGGGTTCTGGGCGGCGGCCTGACGCACTGGGCCGGCGGAGGCGAAGTTCAGGACGGGGGCGACACCGCCGTTGTGGGCCTGGCTGGAGCCTCCCAGCTGGTCGTACTGACCCTGGATGGCGCGCTGGGCGTTGGCGGCGTCCTCGGGAGTCCTGTACTTGACGAAGTGCACCTCGGGCTTGTTGTTGTTGTTGCTGCGGATAGCGTTCAGCTTGTTGGCCAGATCTCCAATGTCGGCCTGCTTGTTCAGGACATAGATGGCGGTCTCCTGCTGGGCAGCCTGCTTGGCCAGAGCCAGGGCGGCGTTCTCCAGTCCCTTGTTCTCGGGTCCCTTGATGAAGACCACGCGGAGGGCCTTGTTCAGGGCGGAGGAGACCTTCTCCAGCTGCTGGGGCTCATCGAAGTCCTGCTCGTTGGCGGTGAAGGTGAAGAACTCCTTCTCCAGCTCGGCGACGGGGGCAGGGGCGTTGTAGGAGACGGGGGCGCTGAGGGCTTCACCACCACCGATGCTGCCAATGCTGCCACCACCAATGCTGCCCAGACCAGCGCCGCTGGCAATGCTGCCTCCCAGGGAGCCACCTCCCAGAGAGCCTCCATAGCTTCCGCCTCCAATGCTTCCTCCTCCAATGCTGCCAATGGAGCCTCCTCCAATGCTGCCAATGGAGCCTCCTCCAATGCTGCCAATGGATCCACCTCCAATGGATCCTCCTCCAATGCTGCCACTGCCAGGAGCAAAGGACAGTCCGGAGCTGGAGTGACCCACGGGCTGGTAGTTGTAGCCGAGCTTATCGGCGCAGGCGACTGCCACCAAGCACATAACCTGTATACAGATAAACAACCATTATAATCCTTGCTTTCGTATCCTTTGGAGAGTCACTCTTCATCGTCCACCGATCTTTGCCATACTTACAATAAAAGCACGCATTTTGAATTTAGTTCTTTGACTTTGACCACTCGGCTGTGTCTGACGTTTGCAACACCGAAAGGTCCAATATTTATACGAAAACCAACGATTGGTGTCACTAGACTGCGCTCAAGTTCAGTTCAGACTTACCACTCTTGTTTTTGTTGGCTTGGAGCATTTTTTGGTAACTTCTTCGGCAGCTTTTGTCTCTTGAAATGCTATCCACCTTCGAAGAGACGTCGCTGGTGCGATAAAACAATGGCCAAGTCGCCGTGAACAAAGCGCATCGATATCTTGCCGCCCTATTCTTGCAAATGCTCGTCGTCGTCTTTATGCAAATATATTCCCCCCTAACTCGTAGTACCATCGATCCGAAAAATATATGCGGGCAGAAGACCTAGACCCATCAGCGTTGTAATCCAAAAGAGCAGGCCAGAAAGCTGAAAACTCGTTTGGCAAAAGCCACTATAAATGGTCATGCTTTCAGTAAATGAAATGATTTTCTTCATATTTTTTATATGCTAAAACATTTGGCGGAGAGCAGCGGAAACGAGTTCGAAAACGACTCGGTTTTTCTACACTTTTTAGTTGGTCCAGCCGCATATTTCTAGCTGGGAATTCCCAGCGATTATTGCGTCCCCCTTTGGTATTTGGAATGTATGGCACATGTATGGTATTTGGATATAGGGTTTGGGCTTGGGTATGGGTTTGGCCATTCGATATGAGGCGTTGGGCGCAACAATAGCTCCAAAACGGATAGAAATCAATTTTCGCCAGCCTTTTTTGCGCATCCATTCATTCATATCCATACATCCATCTATTAGTCCGGCCATCCATCTGTCCGGTGCTCTTCGCCCGACCATTTAACCTGTGGCAAAAGCACGGATTTGCTAAATAGAAGCCATAAAGTTAACAACCGTTGCGACCTTGAGGTTTTTTTCTCCTTTTTTTTACTGTTGACCAGCACCCGAAGCTACTCGGAATTCGGCGGTAATCAGCTGGCGCCAGGCGTCCATTTAATCTGATCAGCGATTATCACGTTTTTCATCATGGTTTATTGATATCATAAAAATTATTGTTTTTTTCTCGATATTTTGGCAAAGGTTGGTGGCAGAGGGGTGCCTCAAAACTGATTTGATTTGCATAATTAAAGAGCAGCATCAGAGAAATACCCAAGATCCATATTTAAGATAGCCGAATCGATTTGCAAATCAATAGTGGCGAATCGCGATTATGACTAAGATAATGATTGATATCACGGTTAACTATAGCGATGAGTAACTGAGGAAATCCGCTTAGGCGCCCAACCATGATATCACTTTATAAGTGTGTTCTATATCTGATGGTGATATGTGGTACATGGGTGCCCTACTGCCCGGAACCCCCAGAATCTAATCAAAATTCACACTCGAGGCAATAACCTAAAGTCAAAAACAATTTGTCTTGGCTTTGTGTGCGGCGGCGGCCCCACCTTTTGCCCACTGCCAACTGTTGCGGATCGTGGATTGGTCAGTCTTGGCCAAGTTAATCTCGCTGGTGGCAATGTCATATGCAAACTAAACAAATGTAAACATAATAAAACAAACCAGCTACAATTTCAAGGTCTCGGGCGCCACACGCACATAAAAGATGGACGCAGCAGCGACATAAAAAGTGGTCGAAATGTGGGGAAGAGTTTCCAGCTCGGCATCGAAGATAATAGCGGTCGGTCCCAAAGACGTTGGCGTATCAATAAATAAATAAAATCCGGCCCAGCCGAAGCGAAGAAAAAACCAAATCAAACTCCGGGAGGGAATTTCTAACATCGCTTTATGCAAATGGCCTTTCGGGTCAATCGATCTATTTACAAAATCTGTCGTTGTTTATTATTTTTTTCATTATTTTGTATCTCTCTCTCTTTATAGAAAGCCTATATTATTTTATTGCCATTGTTCGACACGAATACAATTGTGCTTTTAATTTATTCGAATATCGCCTGGCCGGGTGTCAAAACCGGGCGGTGCCTTTCAGGTGCAAAAATCCAATCGAATCTGTCGCCTCGCCATAAATTGGAGCATTAGTAATTTCCTTAAATCTTATGCTGTATCTACTCAAAAAGCCCAGTTAAACGAGTTTGTTTGCTTCTTGCCTTTCTTTTGCAGAAATGTTTGCAGCTGCCGGCTTTTGAGAACTCTTTTACGAGCGTAAAGCTTTTTGTTTTATTCTATTATTTTCTTGATTCGATTTTTGTTTTTGTTTCGAAATTGTTTCCGCATACCTGGCGAATATGTTCTAACCAAAAAAGCTGACTGCTAGCCGCAAAACCATTTCGGTCTGCAAAAAAAATTAAAAGACATATGCAAATATATTAAATTTGATATGCAAATAGCCTATATCAATTATTGCGAGCGCAAAAACCCGAACCAAAGCGAACCGAACTGAAACTAAACTAAAGCTTATGCTAAAAAAGTGCGTTATTTTTTTAAAAACCCAGCCGAGAGTGCTGAAAGGAATAAATCAAATCAAATTTTGCCGAGCTGGCCAATTTGTTTAGCAAATTGTGTTAGCGATAAAAACATTTTGTATTGACAATCAAACGGCAACGACGACAGATGCTGATTATTATTTTGTTTTTATATATATATATGGGGTTTTTTGCGCAACCAGCTAAGTGGTCGAGATTATTTATTAAAAAGATGAGCATAAAAGAGATTTCTGTTTATGCGCGTTAATCAGCCGAAAAAGCCCCGGCAAATTGACACCACGAAGTCAGAAAATAGTAAAAGCCAGAAGGAAAAATCCTGATATATCTACAGAGTTATGGCAAAAAGCAAGGAAAATAAATTCTCAGCTTATTGTGTGATCCTTGGCGCCCGCAAGTAGGCAATAAATTATTTTCGAGGCCTCCTTAGTGCGCATCGTAGGCTAAAAACACGAATTTCCCCGCTGTACATATAGTATAGTGTGCACAATGTCGTCGCCGCTTGAGCTCTCCATTTTATTTTAATTGCAGGCCTGCCTTTTCGCCTAATGCCGGCTTAATGTCCCAGTTTTCAGGATACTCTGGCACTCTTTACGACCAACAGCACGGTCCCAGTGCAAATTGTCGTTTAATTTATTAAGCAGCGACTATGCCGGCTTTTAATATGAATATGTGTGTGAGCAAAACACTAATTACAGATCCGCCAAGCCCCGGTCCTACAAAAACATGTATATATAGTAATTAGAAAATAAGAACACATAGGCGTAAATATTGCGCCAGTTCGCGTCTCGTTGGGTTGACATAAATTTGGGCCAACGCTGCGTATACGTAATGAAAGCCCCAGCCTACGGAATGGATCTGAATCTGATTTCTGGGGAAAATCAAGTATAAAGCAAGGCCAGCAGCGATCCAAAACTGGTTGACCCAACTATCACCTGGCTGACCTGGTCTTTCCCAATCCATTTTAATAATCCCCCCTAGCTCTTTCCCCTCCCCTCGAAATTAATCGGCAACTTGAACTTGAAGATGTCGCCATGCCCATTTGCATTTCTAATGAAAACGTCACCAGAACTCGACTCTCCGGTGGTCTCGGAGATTTTGAAGCTTTTGTCTTTGCCTCGAGCGTAGAATTAACATATTTACATAATACCCACTAGGTGCACCCCGTTGAGTGGCCGTTGTTGTGTGAAATATGCTCAGACTCGGGCTTAGTTGAGGCAAATATTTTCAGGAAGGCTTAATGTTTTCTTGTCATTTTCTAAGTACATTTTCGGGCAAGTGTCTAATGTTTCCAACGAGTGCTTGCCTGTTAACAACAATTTAGATCTTTAGCTTGCTGTTGTTAAGTATTTTTGTAAGTAATTCCATCAGCTCGTTGGGAATTTGATTTTATGGCATGCTTTACTTTAACGAACAGCGGAGTGCGTATACTTGATATGCTTTAAGAATGGCTGTTGCCAGGGGCTCTCCATATTGGGTATTCCTGCTGGAACCGCCCTGTTTATGCGCTGCACATGACAATGAGTGGGAATCGTGGGCCCATGCCGGGATATCGCCCATTGGCCGCACTTGTCACGTCCGAGTCAATGGGCATGGTCTCGAGAAATTGCAGGGGGGTTAGGGGGTCAGGGGTCAGAGGTTACGAGACCCGGGGAGCGCGTTAAGTGATGCCGTGTTGTTCCGTTAAAAGTGACTTTAGCACGTGTGCCGTCCACGTCAGATCAGCATCAGAATCAGCATCGGAATCAGCTTACTCGTACGCACCCAGCCAACTTCTCGAAAGAAGTAGCAAACGATCTAATAACAATTCCTGGAACGTTCCTTCGCTTTGTATGTACTCGCCGGCCCTTCAAGACGATGGTTTGCTTGGTTTAATCAATCAGCAAACTAGTTGCACGTGCTCCTAGGATTCGATGAAACATCCTTAAAAGGGCCTCCAACCTAGCCAGCTTATGAACTTGGTCAGGCTTATTATTGGAAATTTCATAAATTATAAGCCCAGGTTATCATGTTTGACAAACATTGCGTTGGCCTTCGTTTGGTGCGTACGTGAGCAGGTGACAGATCTATCAGACCCGCTG
The DNA here is from genome assembly GCF_014743375.2 of Drosophila subpulchrella. Lineage (NCBI taxonomy): Eukaryota > Metazoa > Arthropoda > Insecta > Diptera > Drosophilidae > Drosophila > Drosophila subpulchrella. Next base: position 16,696,469 of record NC_050609.1, read on the forward strand.
ACATGCATACACCATGGATATGGATGGGAATTGGTATAGGGATAAGGATAGGTATGCCCCATCAATAAGCCCGGAAAAAGGTAGCAGTTGTTTTGGCTTCCACCGCGCGTCACGTTTCAAATTTATTACACACAGAAATTCTTCAATTTGGCCAACGCCTGTCAATTTCACTGGTGTTGCGGGGTTGTTTTTTTTTTCCCCAGGACCAAGGCGGAACTATTTAATTATCCCTCCTATATCGACGACCAGGGGATTTTGACCAGAAATCAACTCTGTTTTCGTTCCATTCGCTGGTTCCAAAATGATTTCCAGCTGGGCCTTATCTGGCCAGCATTAAGCCGTCTTGGGCAAACAACCGCCGAATGTCACTTGGCAGTCTGATTGCGAAACAAATAAAAGTGCCAGGATGGCAAGGATGATGGGAAGGTGTCGTATTTTGGGTTTAGAATTCGGGGATTGGGGGTTTGGGGATTCCGGTTTGGCCAACAGCAGGCCGTGACTGACGCTTATCAATATTTGCACAGTAACGAGGCGAGAATTTTTTTCGGAGAGGCTTACTGAAAGGCAAATAAGAAATTTCAAAGTAATCAAAAACTCATTGTTCTGCCATCTCGCTCTAGGTCCACTCCAGCTGTCCCACTCTCTCCTTCTGTTTTCATCTCTGTCGATTTTCGGGATGGCAACTATATTTTTATGGCCATGCTTTGGTTATTGCAAATTGCAAAAGCAAAACGCCTTCGCACACATTGCCACTTAGCCCGGCATTCAATTGCCGTTAAGCGACCCAGCAGCACAACACTGAGAGAAAAATCAGGAACCTATTTAAAGCACAAAGAAAGGAACAGTTTCACTTTAGATAAGGTTTTACCCCCTTTTTTTATTTTATGTATTTTTTACAGCCTGCTTTTAGGTGCCCTTTTAATTGGTTTGAACCCTCTAACGATTTCTGTTTCAATTAGACTTTGCTGTAATTTTTCTCAATTTGGAAATTAAGTTGTGATTTTAATACCAAAAGATGTACCTACAAATACTAAGAAAATGTGTTAAATTTTTACAGCATACTTTTAGGTGTCCTTATATATGGTATGAAACCTCTAGCGAATTCTTTGGAACCCTGCTGATTGGTTAAGAGGCTTTTGAATACTTTTTCTTAGTTTTTAAAAATATTTCTTGATATTATTTTGTTTTTCCCGGTGCAACCACAGTAACAACGGCGGTGGCAACAATAATAACAACAATGAGCAGGCTCCTAAACACGCCCCACGATTTCGCCACGGCTCGCAAAGTTTTTAAAGAAATTTTTGTGCGGCAAGACGTTTTTATGTTTATAGTGTCCGCCCCACCATTGACACTTGTTATGAGCGGAGAGTGTGGCCTCCTGGATGGCATTCTGTGTTTTGTATTCCGTATTCTGTATTCTGTATTTTGTATTTTGTTCGCGCACTGTTCGCTCGCTTTGTTCGCCTTTATATTTATTTATATGAAAAGTTTGGCTAGCAATTTGCGAGTACATAAAAGAAATTTGTTTTACGCTCTGCTATTTTGTAAAATTGCCACTTAAGCTTAAAGCGGTTGGAGTGGATTCGAGCTCTGCCCATCCTACGTGACTCTAACGGTGGCGCGAGTTTAATAAGCAGTTAAAAAAAGTGTTGCCTGCTTGTAGGCGCTTCCGCTTGTCAACCGCCAGATAAACGCACCGAAATTTATTACCAACTCCCCGGAATCACAGGAATTGCAGCTGTGATTGTAGCAAAATGAATGTCATTTGGCTTTGATGGGTCTCTTCTGGTGGCGGACCCGATAAGCAAAGTCTACCCGAGATTGGCACATGGTAATGACTTTATTAATGCGCAGACAGGCGACGACCATCTAGAGCATTCCAGACATAAACATGATTAATGTCGCAGTTGCTGTACTACTGGGCACCTCGGGGAGAAATAATGACACATTGCTATTGCTGGCTGCGATTCAGACAACAATTCACTTCACTTTAACGGTCTATGTGTGGTTTTCGCCCGCTCCTTCGGCAAATATAAATTTATTGATCCAAGCAATTATCGTTAATTGGGTAAATAAACAATATTTCAACGTTCCAATGAAAGGGCACTCGGGCGAGTGGATGTCATTGTCCTGTGGCCAGTGTCCTGCGTCCTGAGTCCTGTGGCCTTCCAGGCAAAAAAGGGCGGAAACGAAAAACAAAAACACGGAAGGTATCATTAAGTTCAGTCTGACGTGAAATTCAAGTCCCCAGTGGCTTAAAGTTGCGCAGCAAAAGTGAAAAAGCCAACTACGAGCTTGGTGTAAGAGGCACTAAATCAAAACTGCAAGTGGAGACTGCACAGTGGGGCCTGCCAGCTGAAGGACTCGAAATGTCCCGTCTCCACTGCTCCTTCTCCACAGCTCCACTCCAGTTTCACAGACACATTGATGTATTTTATGTGCGTGCCGGGCCGAACAAGACAAACTGAGACGTGAAGAGAAATTACAACTACAAGCCGGCGTAATTTATATGCAGACATGACCAGCACATTGTGAGACACAGCAGCAGAAGGACTCGCCTTTGCCAAAGGACTCGCCTGGCAGGACTATATAGTACAGAGTACGGAGCAGCCGGAAAATCGAAGCAAAGTGCTCTCAAAAATATTGTAGCGAAAATGCCACACAGCAAAAAAAAAAGATATACCGCCCGACTTAAAACATCAACACAAATTTGCATGCCTCTGCGAGTTCGTGAATATTCACGAATTCGCCTCCACTTCGGCAGTGCATAAATGCCATATTGATATTTGATCGATACACAATGGTCGTAAACATAAAAAGTAGCATTGTGATGTTAATAAAAATTTGTCAATTCAAACTTGTTTTAATTTATACCCGAAACACTGAGCAGGGATTAAAAACACACGCCATTTGTTATGGAAAAATAATATGCCAAATAATTTGATGATTTTTAATTATTTCTTTAAGCATCTTTATTTGGAATTATAAATATTTATTATTTTTTAAAATAATTTTGGGAACTATATTTTATAAGTGATAGTAGACTTTCCTAAGTCTTTAACAGGATCTTAAAATAGTCGCTGATGTACTACCAAAGATGATTAACATACCTGGACAAATTAAATAATTTTTGATTGCTCATTATTTATAATATCATTTTTATAAGGAATTACCAATTTTTAAAAAAAGTTTTTGAGCTGTTTCAAGTATTATATATATCATTTGTTGTAGATTTTAAAGGACATAGGCAGTTTATATGTTAAAAGAAACATATATTTTTTAAAATATTACCCTTTTCTTAGTATTTTTTATACAAAGTACTAAGAATTATTTTTTTTCAGTGCACTGCCACAACGAATCTGAGTCCGAATGCGAATCCCTATGCGGGTTCGAGCACGGATACGTGGATGTGGCATGAGAACTGGAGCCGGGGAGTATGAATGCCACTTGCTCCTCTTAATGCAATGCAAAACTTTGCGGTTGCTCAATTTAAAAAGTAAACAAAAAAGCTACGGCATGAATTTTTATGATATGCAAATGACGGCCCCTGTTGACCACACCCACTGTGGAATATATTCACTCTTGAAAATGAACACATATATATTTTATATATGTGCGTGGAGCATAAAAGTCAGAAATGCCGGGGGAACAACAACAATTAAATGTTGATTAGACACCGAGTGAGTGACCGCAATGGAATTGGACTGACCACGCCCCTTCGACTGTCAGTTTGCAGTATTTGGGCCAATATTTCATTTGCCCTCTGCACATCATCAATTTGCGATGACAGTTGGCCCGCCCAAAGGACCTGTATATCGTACATCGGGTGTATATATCCTTCTTCTGTGGGCTCTAGAGCAAATAAATGAAATCAGGAGTCGCTGCTCAAAGGAGGTCCTGCGCTTTACACCCGCACAATTCACACTCCTTACTTTTGCGGTGCATAAAATAAAGACGCTGCGCGGCACATAAAGATTTCCACCGCCCGGCAATTCAATTGTTTCACCCACCCAATTCACCCTCACAATTCGCTCGATAAAATTTACAATGTGCGTATTTACGGTGCGAAAATGCTGGCACATTCGGATATGTATGGTATGGATTGAATTTACAATTCAGAGTGGGTCATTTAAGGCAGGATGCCTGCAGCATTTTGGTATCGGGTGTCCTTGCGTAACATGGTAACACCCGACGAAAAGGGGAAAACCTCCCCTTTCTGGACAGCTCCTAATTGCCAGAATTTATGAAATGCAATTTTTGAGAACACCCCAAAATGTGCTAAGTCAGCTCGTATGGTGTTGCGAATATTTTGCGGTGCCCTGTGTGTACCTGGCACATATCCTCCCGCAGGACACGTCAGCAGCAGCAGCTGCAGTCCTGCAATTTTAAATAATTAAATGCCATGCTGCCCGGGTGCGAGACCCCTTGAAATATCTGGCCTTGTGTGCGGGTAATCCCCATTCTCCACCCACTCCTCAAACAAGGGAAACAAATGAATCTCATTTCCGACAAATTTGAGCTAAAAGATTTGCCAGCCAAATTGCTTAACTTAAGTCCGCTGACAACTTATTTGTTGGCGTTGTCGCATTTGCTGGTTTACGGCAAAGCCGCAACTAATTACAACAAAATTGTCATTAGTTTCAACTTGTCGGCGGCCGCAGGACGGACAAAGTTTTTGTTCATGTTTTGCCACTTAGTCGTTCTTGGTTTTGCCGTCTTTTTCCCCTTCCCTTCCCTCCGCCATTGCCATTTCCATCGCCATTTTGCAGTCGAAATTTTTTTTTGCGCGCTTCCGTTTCCGTTCGCCATTGCCATATTCCCGTTCCATCTTCGCCATTTTGGAACACTGCCAGCGAAAGGCATGCACTTGACTTTTATTGGGCAGAGGCGCTGAAAGGGGGCCTTCTGAAGAGGGGCTGCCTTTATAGAGTCATTCCGGCTGCATCCTGTCGCTTGGGCCGTCCTGCAACAGTTGGCATTGACCACATTAGCCCGTCTGTCGAGCTCTTAAGTGCAACAAGTTGTCCATTTCACCTGCCATAACGAGGAAATTAATTAACAAATTTGAATGTCTTGTTTTGTCAGCCAGCTATCTCCAGGCGGCAATATATATTTGACAACTTCAATTACCACAACCAGCGCTCGAGGGTAAATAAAATACATAAAAATATACATATATAAACTGCTTTCAAGCTGCCGCATTTTTGCCAAAGGGTTTTGCTGCAAAAATATTGAACGATTTTTCACTTTGGCTCTTTTATCTGTCTGCAACAGCTGCTGCAACGGAAATTCATCGCTTAAATTCGATTTTAAAACACTCGCTTTAATATTCAAGCGTACTTGCTGCTCGCTCACTCGATCAAGATGATTTATTTTGCGAGGCAGAAATTCCCCAACTAAAGTGCACTTAAAGGCAGAAATGGGTGCGCTTTATCAGCCAGCAGAGCCCGCACAGCTAAAAACCCAAATAGTTTTAGGAAGACAACGACGTTGCTTCTCATGCAAAATCAAAAGCAAAGTTTTTATGGGGGGAGGGGGGGGGCGGACGAGGTCTTTTCTGGGTTTTTCGGTTTAGAGAATATGGTCTTTTTGCGCCTGCATAGGCGACATTTGGAAACTTTTATTTGAAGAGTGCACGCGTGTGAGCTTAAGACACTTTCAGCGCAATCCATCATTAGGTTGGAGGTTGGCGGAGCCGCAGGAGGCGATGATGGAACAGCAGCTGCCGTTCCACCCCAGATCCTGAGACCTTCGTCCTCCCTGCTCCATCCTGCAGCGACAATATTTTTCAATTTTCCGCAGCAATCGAGCGTTGATAACAAACTAATGTTGAGTGCAGCTAAGTTGCAGCTTCTGCTGCGGCTGAAACAGACAGCAAACTCAGCTGAAAGCCGCCGAGTTGCCGAGTTACCGAGCTGACTGGTCTGACTAGTCTGATGAGAAATGAAAGCAGCGGGCTATCGGACCTCCATCGCGGGTTCATTTTTCTGGCGCTGAGTACAAGGACTCTGAATACCAGGATGGCTTCTCCGAAGTAATGGCAATCAGCGAATTTCCATTTCCCACTGCTTTCTAGGCTACACAAAGAGGAAAAGTTAGGATTTTTTAGTTTAAACAAAGATGGAAGTGGTTATAATCAAGCAATTATCTGAATCTTATTCCAGGTTGAAAAGGATTTACATTTAAAATATGTTGTATATAATTGATTTATAATATCATCCTGAATATCTTGAAGATTTAATTTGGTATAACATTTTTTAACCAGCAATCAAACAGAACCGAATTTCCATTGACTCTCTTTAGTCTACACATAGAGAAAAGAAGATTTCTTAGTTAAAATACATATGAAAGTTACTAGTATCAAACAGTTATATCTTATTTTATGTTTAAAATTAATTTAATATACAAAATTATGAATGAAGAATTCGTAGACTGTATTATGAAGCAGAAATTTTTATTCCGAAGATGCAGAAGTACTTTTGCAATATTTCTAGGACTACCTTGATTATTAACATCCCTATGTTATAACTGCCATATAAACAACAAAACCCGTTTAATCTTTAACTTTTTGCGCATCTTTCACATCATTAACTTTATTTCCGAAGCAGTAATGAATTATTCGATTAAACTCAGTTGCAAAATAGTCCGCATAACTGAATGCTTAAAAGCGCACAATAATTGCATTGGCCCATCAGGGAAGTAAGTGCATTTCACATGCAGCCAGTACATGTGTTCGATTCACACTCGGTTAATGTTATTTTAATTAAAATGGAATTTAAAAATATGTATGTATATCTCTGTCCAGCGATACATATAGGCTTTATTCACTCGATTTAAAAACAGGATGGGCATTAACCGACGGAAAACAATGGGCCTGAAATGGTCCATCTGACCACAAGCTCATCATCGTCGTCGGCGGCGGAGGAGGAGGGGTATATTGGCAGGAAAGGCGGTGGACAAGCCGCGGAATTGCGTTTGCCGGCACATGTAGTTGTTACTGTTGCCCAGGACACCGTGTTTATTAATGAGCTGGTGCAGCGGTCCATCTGCCACATGCAGCCGAGTCGTCATCCTCTTTGGCCGCTCCAACGCCTCCATCAAGCCACGTCCTTATCCGTCCGTATTTAAATCAGTGGCCCGGGATAATCACAATCAAAATGTATGCAAATTGAGAATGGTTGGGGGGAGTGGGATTGCGATTGGGATTGCCCGGCCCGCTTGAAACCATCCAATTTAACAGATTTTTCCCCGCCTGCATGTCGTTGATGAAGTGCCAGGATGGCAAGGATCCTTCCTGCGACTATCTTATCCATGTGCGCGGCATGTATGGAAATTAATTAACGGCAGTTGAGCTGGATGGAAAATTAATTGAGGCAACTTAATGGGTGGCATTGGCAATAAAATACCTATGGGATAAGGGGTGCAGTTGAAATCGAAGAAGGCGGCAACTTCTGGGGAATAAATTATGCTAAACCATGGTCACTAGCCATCACCTTCTTTCCGGAACAGCACCTCATTATCACGGGGCTCTGGTGTTTGGGGTTCCCTTGCCAACTGCACAAACACGGATAAACTTTTGCGGGCGCCAAGAGCTAGGGGATCCGTTGTTATTGCTGCCTTTCTGTTTGCCTTTCGACTGCACTTTAAGCACCGAAGTTCGTTAATGCGCGTACGTGAGCGCCGTTCAGATTCCCCGGAAAACGGGCCCATCAACTGCCACACCATCTTCTTCCTACACTGATAAAATAATGAACAAGAAAATCAAACCGATCTGATGAAAATCTTTATTATATGTGTCTTATCATCCCTACATTGCCCTAACCACTTTATTATGTTCGAAAAGAGCATTTACCAAAAACATTACATTTTTCAATATCAACATAACATGACCCAGTGATAAAAATTATACTTTATAGATCTGATATATTTATATTACATTGTTATATATTTTTTTTAACAATATTAATGATTGCAGTATTTTTACCATGGTAATTTCAAATTGATCTTAATTTTTGTTCTGTGTTCCTTACAAAGTTCCCGGGCAGGTAAAGCAAACAAACAAACCTGGGTGTCTGTTTCCATTTGCCTTCCTCCGAGGCAAATGTCGGAAATCTTGTAATAGAAAATGCAGCACAACCACACGATTCAAATTTCACACACAGCTCATTATTAATGTGCGAACTTCGATGTGCCCCGTTCAGTCAACTTACGTAACATTCGGGTATTGTTGCTCCAGCTAATGATGGCAAAGAAAATAAGAAGAGAAAAGCTCCTCGAGGGCAGCATTAATAAATTCCGCACGTACTGAGCCCTCCATATAAATCTGTTTCAAGCATATCCTTGAAAATTGCAATTGCAAAGCAGCCGTTGCCGCAGTGGTGCGAAAAAGAGGAACAACGGAACAGGACAGGCAAAAAGTAAAAAAAAAGTTGGGGGAGATGGTAAGGCCTGAGGGTCTTGGTGGTTTTTATGTAAAGCGGGGGTGGTGGAGTGGAGTTAGCTAAAGCCAGCACAAATACCCACATTCCAGGCTGCCAAGAAACAAAAAGCGAACTTTGCATAGGCTTCCAGGCGACGACGAGGATGTCGACGAAGACGAAGAGGGGCTACCCCCCAAAAAACGAGTGTCGAATGTCCCTTTGGGGACCTGCCCCACGCAAACAACTTTTATAAGGCTTAGGCTTCCCCTGGATAAGGTGGCATCAGCAGCAGCGGATAAAATGGCCCTCGCAGGGGCAATGTTTTCGTGCTCGCAACTGCAACAGTTTGTGGCCCCCTTCCAGCGCCTGCGCATTTCCCAGCCTTTCCCATTTCCCGCTTTTCCGAACAGCAACAGGCTGAACGGAGCAACAACAAGTTCCTATTGCCGAGGGGGCGGCGCAATCAAAATTGCAATGCGGGCCATGCATTTTTATGGGCCAGACAAAGCCCATCAACCCATCAACCCATCAGATCATCAACCCATCTGCAAGCTATCCACTCATTGTCCCTCCTCCAAAGGCCCTTTCCTGGGATTCCCGACCGGAGAGTAACTCACTGCTGGATCAACTTGACACACTCGGACAAAAAAGCATAACAACGTGGGTTTTATGTAACCACCTCACCTTTTTTGTTACCTTGAGGTAATTTGATGTATTCCGGTATTTAAAATTATCCCACACGGTTGCATTCACATAAACCCTAAAAGGTTTGTGGGGTATTTTATTTTAAAAATGTAAAAACTCTTCCAGTTTATGATTTTTCTGTTTACCTTTTTGCTTTTCCTTATAAAATACTTTAAGAATGTTTTGATTCTGATATATTTAATAGGTCAATATAAAATCATGGAAAAAGTCTTTTTTTCGAACTAGTTAAAATCCAAATTTAGGTGTAATATTAAAATGAACAAAATAAGTGACGTCGATATCCAAACTGTAGAATTTTTATTAAAAATCATTTTGAAAAGTGTTATAATAATATAATATCTATTTCTATCTTATTCAATAATTATTCAATTTTATTTATTTATTTAACAAAATTAAATCTAGTATACAATACTAAACCTAATGGATTTTTTAATGAGTGCTAGCTACTGGGGCCTTCCACTAAGTTAATTCAATATATCATTTAAATTTTAAGAAATTCACAATATAAGTATCTGAATTTAGGTTTCCCTTTGATTGATATTCACAGAATCCCTAGGAGCTTAACTTTGAATAAAATATGAAAGCCATTTACAATGCTCAAGGAATTGCTATGGCATCTAAAAACGATTTATGTTTTGTAAGATTAGAAGCCTAAAAGAGCTTTTTGGATTGCGAAACATTTTAATCGATGGTCCGATTTAAAATGTATTTTTTCTGTGTGCAACTCTGGGGGCTTAAGGATTATATTATCGCTCTCTGTGGATATTTTATTGTCCGTCGGAGGCTGCATTCTCACCGATTGCTGCTGATAAAGTGCTTGATAAATGAATCAGGCAACTTAAGAGCTGGGCGCTAAGCAAACGCAACTAAACTTTCGAATGAAATGGGATATTATGCAGCGGCACAGACTGTCCTTCTCCGGCGTCTTCTTGGTCTTCTTGGCTCCAAGGCAGGAGCTGCTCCTCCGGATTGGCTGGCCCGGAATCCCAGACCCGCTTGCCAGATGCTGTGCTTATTTAAAATTTATGAAAACGCATCATCTGCACAGCACGTTCCATTATTTGCCAGATAACTCAGCTACGGGCGGCGGCAAATAGCTTGCCGAGCACGCGTCCAAGGACCCAGGACCAAAAAGCAAGGACCTCCCTCTTCGCACCTGCCCAGACGAGCTTACCTGGTGTATGTAGCATATGTGCGGGGCTGTATAAACAAACAGTGGACATTTTTCAAGAGGTTTCGACGACCATCTTTGCAGGATTTATGTGTGTAATGTGAAAAATTTCCAGCAGCAAACGCTGCTGTAAATTTATGTGGCACCCAGTCGGCAGAGTGTGTGTGTCCAGGGATATTTGTGTTTAACCAAGCATAATCCTATTAAATGTGACAGGGGACGACAATTGGCTGGATTTTTGGCCAGGACAGCGATGTGGATGCTGCTACCTACTACTGCATTGCCGGACCACTGGAGTGTATTAAAATATGACAAACTGTTTTTGTTTTCCGTCCCTCAACAACAACGTGGGTGCTTGGGTTATTTGGTTGTTTGTGGCTGCCACCGCCCACGAAGATGAGATTTTGATTAATGCGCATTGCTGGCGGGGCTGCTGCTATGATGTTGCATCTGCATTAGTGGATTCCGAGCTGCACTTGAAGGCTGGAAGGCTGGCCAGTGAAATGCAAATGCAAATGGATGCATCCTGGCCAGGAGAGCGTGAAAAAGGCTGCGGGCGGTCAAGGGCGCCGCATTCATTTGTCTTCTTCAGGCGCAACAGCAGCAGAAACAGCAGCAGCAGCAACATTGCACATGCACTTGCAACATGCAACATCTACGTCAGCCGGGCTTAATTCAATTGGTGGGCATGAAATATTTAAGATGCTGACGCAAGTGCATACCGATATAAGTATCCATCTCATATGCTGCGCACTCTAAATCGTATTATGCACACTGCAGCAAACAGGGAAACGTGAGATCCCCAACGATTCCGGTGGAAAGTTCTGCGTACTGAGCGAACTCTAACGATTTTCACATTAGCAACTGCCTCCGCCCCCCGTTCCACAGCCACGCCCATCGGACAGCTGTCTATCTATTTGACTGCCTCAACAGTCGGAGCGTCGGAAGACGTTTGTTGTACATCCGCGTCCTAGTTGCAGAACCATATAGTCCCATATCTCCGCCGTATCTTCCATCACGGCGTGGCAGCTCCTTCCGCTCCGTCACAGAGGAACATGTACGTACGATGTCCCGAGTTCAATGGAGAGTTGTGTGCCGCATAAATAAATATAAGGCCTTCCCTTAAAAGCCCAGGGCTTTAACCATATTTCAACATTTTTTACCAAATGCAATCAAAATGTCAATTACCTATGTACACTCTGAAAAATTTGAGAACGAACAAAGAAGAAAAAATCAAGAAATTATTCTAAAATCAAAAATAGTAGGAGAACGGATTTGAATATATTATATCTTTAAGAAATTCATGTTTAAGGGGAAAACCCGAATCGAAATGTAAATTGCCTATAAAACCAAATAATTTATCACCCCGTTTTTCAAGAAGAAATTATTCTGAAACCATAAGTAAATGGGAGAATGATTGAAGATCAACATATCTTAAAAATATACATCTTTAAGCGAAAGATCCTATTTCATTCACTTTTGTTCCTATCTTTAAACCTGTGGTCAGCAAAAGCACCTTAGTAATCCCGCGGGATAGGAAATTTATCTGCCGCTGCTCTGCAAACGTTCTGCCAGCGATCTTTTATCCTTTAAAAATCATTCTCAAATTCTTAAGGGATTTTTTCCCAGTGCACTGGCTGTAGAAGCAACTTACCTGACGTGCATATTTATAAACTAAGCAGGCATTCCAGCAGCATTTTCACAGGACTTTAAGCCGCACAAAAATAGCAGCCACTGGTTCTGTTTATAGATATGGATTATTTGCAGCAAAGCCAGTTGACGTAATTACGCGCCCTCGGCGAAAATGATGACAGAAAAATCCCCCATTCAGATGCCATAAAGCAAAATCCCTCGCCCACACACAATAGGGCTCAAATGGCGAAAAAAAAAATATAAACCCTCTTGGCGAATTAAATTAACACAAATTTGGTTGTTGTTTTCTTTTTAAATAAAAATGCATACATTTTGTTTATTTTCATTCGTTTTGCGTTCAGCGGTTTGCTTTCCTTTTTCATAAAAAGTCAAATTTACACACTAGATATCATATAGGTATTACATAAAATTGCTTGTAAATATTTTTACATTTGTATAAAAGTGGAAACTGAAATCGCAATCGCCATAGGACATTTGTCATAGTTGTGCTTATGCCTTGTGTTACAAACTACGGATTACAACTGGACGCTCTTACACACTGCTAACTATTATTATTTATGATAATTTTAATTATTTTTTCTCATCGCTTTTTTCGCTCGTTTCGAATTTAGTTTATGGTTAGCTTTTGCTTAGGGCTAAAAACTAAAAAGAATAGCCCCAAAAAACGCGGGCAGTCGGGAATGCTTAAAGTTTATAGATGGTTCGTAAAGGATCTCATCGTGAATACTTCCGCCGGCTGCGATGGCTCCTACTTTTTGTGCTAGAACATAAAACGTAAATTTAATTTGCGGAAAATAAGCAAGGCCCATTGGAAATGATCCAAAAAAAATGGAGGGAGAAAAACCAGATGCTGTGTATGCAAATGATAGTTAAATGCAAACAAAGTGAAATTATTTAATTCAATTAAATAAGATTTTTGTTATTTTTTTCTTTCTCTCTCTGGAGCTACTTTCGTATTAATTCAATTCTGATGGGCGATTTGTGTGTTGTTGTCGTTTCTTTGTGGTTGCTGCACAACATTAAATTTACAATTTACCAATAAATTCTTGCAATCTCTCATTGCGCGGTTCGATTCGATTTGTTTTTAATTTGCAATGAAAATATTTTGTTTTAATGCATGTACACTCTCATGATTAGTAACAAATGGGTTGCTGTAAAATGCAGGGGACACGTTATTTGCACAATTAATTAAAATTATCAATACATAAGCGAATATCGTAATATCGTACATACATAATATACATATGTATACAATTAGTGGTAGATTGTTATGTATAGAATATATATAAAATGATGACAGCGAGCCCTCTACACGCTGATATGTCTGTGTGGATGGTTTTGAGTCGGTGTTTTTTTTGTGCGGGAGGTTGTGCGTGTAATCAGGATTCGCTTGGATCACATATACTCATAGCCAACCCATACCCACCACACGGCGTATACGCAACTTCAACACTTTGGCCCATTTCCTTCCAGCTGCTAACCGGAAATCCCCTCTCCCTCCATCATCTACTTCTTTTTGCCCTTCCGCTTGTTCTTGTTGCGGTTATTGTTGCTGCTGCTGCGGTTGTTCTGCTTGCTGGATTCCGGCCTGGGAATTCCGCTCGTCACAATGTTGGACACGGTCCGCGTGGTGGTCACCACACTGGTGCTCGGCTCGTTGTCCTCGGAGCTCACAGCCTCTGTGGTCGTGGTGGTGGTCGTTATGGTCTCGCCCTGCTGACGGTCGAAGACCTGACGTTCCGATTCGCCTGCGCTTAGAAGCCGATTGAACAGTTCCTCTCCAGATTCACCCACCTTCTTTTTCTTCTGCTTCTTGACCACCTCGGTGACGGTGACCACGGAGGCACTGTCGCTGGGGGCGGGCAAAGTGTAGGTCCTTTGGGTCTCTACCACTGTATCGCCTTCGGCGCTGAGCAAATCCTCCACAGACTTGCGCAGCTGCTTTGAGATCTCGGCCAGGGCGCGTTGCTCGGCCTGCAGCTGGGCCAAGGTATCAGAGCCACAGGCAGGTGCCTCCTCCAGCTTGGTGTCCTCCTTGGGCTCCTTCTCCTCCTCCTCCTCCTCGTCAGTCGCCTCCCTGATGGTTGTATAGGTCTGCGACTTTTGTAGTTTGCTACCAGTGGCTAGGGTATTGAGATTCTCGATCACGTGGGCGCCTTGCACATAGGTGACGTTCAGCTGCTCTTGGGCATTGTCCTCATCTTCGGATTCATCGCTATCCTCGTCGGAGGAGTCACTGCTCTCCTCCTCTTCCTCGTCGTCTTCCTCCTCATCATCGTCCGACAATTGGCCCGCCAGTTTGGCAATGATTGTGTTGCGGTTGCTATCCTTAATCAGCTCCTCGAGCAGCTGCTGATTGCCGTTCTTGGCATCATCCTGGTCATTAGCAGCTGGTCGACCAAAGTCAACCACATCGTCGATGGCATCGCCGTAGGCGCTCTCCTCATCGTCCCGCGCGTCGCCATAGGCACTGCCATCCTCCTCATCCTCATCCTCGTGCTCATCCTCCTCGAGGCTCTTTTGCAAATTCAATTTGACGCGCTCGTTCTCCAGCAGCTCCTCGAGCACGGTTTTCATTTTAGCATTTAATGACAGCTCAGACCTGCCACCGCCGGCGGCTCCTGGCAGGACGAAAGTTTCGCTACGAAGGACGGCCATGGCGCCCTGCTCGAAATCCTCGTCCTCGTCGAAGGGCAGGCCACCGCTCACATGGATGGTGCGGGCACTCCCATCGCCTCCAATCACGGGATTCAAGACCTCCACAATGGTGGTCTCCTTGGCCAGGGTCTGGTGCAGCGACAGGGGAGTGGGCTTGATGCGCACCTTGCCGGATGCCACGCTTTCAATGGACGAGGGGCCATAGGGATCGGAGTCGTGGCGCAGGAACAGCTTCTCATTGTTGGCCTGCACGGTGACTATGGAGGCGGTGTCCTCCTCCTCCTCCTCCTCCTCATCCTCATAGTCGTCTTCATCATCATCTTCCTCATCCTCGTCCTCATCCTCCTCGTCCTGGAAGTCATCTGCCTGCAGTTCCAGCGGCGGTTGCGTGTCATCTAGCCTGACCTCGTCCTCCGCTTCGGGCACCTGCAGCTCCAAGGATATGATGCGCTCCTTGCAGGTCTCCACCTAAGTGTAGATGAGGCGGATACGTTGTGCATTCGGTTTGCCAGCACACTAACTACTAATGGAAGCAAGGCCAAGAAAGCAGAGCAGGCACAGCCACCACAACCAGAGAGCCAGATGAGTGTCTCTAAAGCTAATTTATACAGCCAGGTGGAAAGGCAACAGCTTGACGGGTGAATTGGAGGTGTGATATACAGAAAGTAAAAGCTACAAACTATATACATACGGTTGGCATAGTTAACATTAGTAATTATGGGTGGTGGTTAGTGGGTGGGTGGTTCAAAGGACGTGCAAAACTCTGAAAGTTCCAGTTGATCTGATCACGAGCTGGGCGAATTTTGAGAAGCTAGCACGCACAGGGGCAGCCTAGGCGTATACGTGATATGAGGCAAATGGACAAACGGCTGAAAAGGAAAATTGCCTGCATTTTCATCTAGTCCTGAGGGGGCAGGGGGGTTTTTTCGGAACGGGGCTTATACAGGACCACGATAAGCCGAAACTAAACTGCAGCTGACAGGCAATCCGAGAACAGAGCCTGCTCCTGCGACATCCTGCGGCGAATTCAATGCAACGGGGTCAAAGTTGCCTTCTCTCTTGTGGCGCTGCCCTAGAGCCAAGTTTTTTGTGCACTCGAATTACCAGAACGAAACCACAGATTCGGCTTCAAAATCAGATACGGCTAAAGCATCGCTTGCAGTCTGCAGAGATGTGATGCAGTTCGCAGTTGCAGCTGCATCTGCAGTTTTCCCCCAGCCAGAAGGTCTTCTATCTTGCTGTTTCTGATGGCACTCTTCCTTCCATCCGTTTTGCAAATTGAAAAAACAAAATAGCAAATACCCAAAAACCGGGCCAAAACACGTGCCCCCAGAATAACAATAGAGCATAAAATGCTTTGCGTGTTTGCCTGCCTTGTTTGTTTGTTTTTATATGCATTCTTTTTATAAGTATATATTTTGAAACTCATTAAATACCCCTGCCCATGCCAAACAAACAAAAAACTTTTGCTTTAATTTTAATGGACTGGGCCATAAAAAAGCCGAGCGTCATTATAATGCGTTTGCATACTAAAAATTGTATCCAGAATCAAGCCCCAAATGACGGTCGACTGAGTCGTTATTGCTTTATAGACACGTGACAACAACAAACCCTAAAAAGACAGACAATGAAACTCTTTGAGGGTTCGACCCCTAATAAAAAACCGCGACACTCAAATGGCAAACAGTAACTGGAAATCATTTTTCGCTGCGAAAACGAAAACCTTTTCGCGTAGGTGGCTGGCAAAAGTGGCTTATTGTCCTTTTTATGCGCTGCACTTCATCCTGCGAGCCTGCCATCCTTCCAGCCTGCCATTTCGAGAGTCCGCGTGGGCGTGAAGCACCTGGTCGCCTGGTAAGCCCGGCAAATGTCAACAAAATCCCCTTGGCCACTCTGAGTGCTTCGAGGATATTAAAATTTGTTTTACTCAACTTTCCGGAACCCAAGAAAGAAAACCAAGTAGCAGACAGACAGCCCTATCAGACCATAAAAATGATGAGCTCTATAAAATAATTAAGACGGGAGATGCTTTTGTACAATGAGTGTGCTTTTTGTAGGGTGTAGTGCATTAAATGTACTTAATGTGCAACCGGAAATGCGGACTACAAGGGGACAAAACGACGAACAGAAACCGATAATTAGGTGGGTGGTATACGCTATATAGGCCAATAGTAATGCTCAAAACGGAACTCAAAACGGTGCCAATTGATATGTACAATACGGTAATTGCTGGTTGGAATTTGATTTGCTGGCTCTAACCTCCGTCTCGATGATTTTCTCAATGTACTCGACGGTGCGCAGTTGAGGTCGCCCCGTAATGGGGCATGCCACCTCCTCAGTGCGGCGCACAATCTTCTCATCGAGTATTTTCTCGCGTTCGCGCACAATGACTGGACCATCGCTCGATTTTATGGCAATTTTTGGAAAGACTATTTTCGGCCGGGCCTGATTAGTTGGGGGATAGACAATAAACAAGATAGGTAGAGTGGGTGAGAGATGCAGGTATGGTATAGATATTATATTCAGCGGGGGGGTTTCCAATTTGCATTCATGGTACACACTTCCTCCAAACTCGATTTCGTTTGCCATTCTGATCCTTCATTAGTTACAATCGAGTATTAGTATATCTTGCGGTTAGTTAGTGAAGCAAACCATGTAGCTATGTGGGTTCTTTGCTTGGTTTTTTTTTTGGTTTTATTATGTTTTCAGGCAAGTTTCGGGCCATTCCTCCAGCTCATCGGGCACATATGTTAAATGGATATGGTTTTTTGGGTTTGGCTATGGGTTCGCTGGTTAGTTGTGGGGTATTACCCCCCTTGGAGAACTTACCTCGCTGGCCTTGGATTCGTGGGTGATCAGATCGTCGGTCATCTTGCGCATGTTCTTGATCACATCCTGGGCCTCCACGGCCCCCTGTTCCAGTGATCGAAGACGAGCTGCCCGCCAAGAGGCGCGCTTCTCAGCACTAAACGGATGAGAATCAAGGGATTAGCTTATATCCTTAGAACTTATCATCTATGGGCAACTCTACACTCAATCTGAACTCCAGCTTAAGCAAAACTAAATACTAGATATGATACTATTGTATATTTACAGAGGGGTAGATAGAAAGAAAGTGGGTGTGACTAGGACAGACACCGGCTAACTAAAAACAAAGATGTGGAGATATACATAGATATATACATATACGGAAAACATAGAGATTGCTTCGCATTGCCTCGCGTGAGTGGGTGCACTTTTGGTGTGGGTGTACTATATAGTTCATGGGGCTAGTCTGTGGCATTTGGCACGCCCACAAGGGGGCGCCACTTGACCTGTAACCTTTTCGAGGGGGTTTTCTGGGACTCTGGATCTGGACCTGCACGCATGTCAACTCGTTGACCGTCACGCTTTTAACTTACTTAATCATGGAACGGCTCTTGCCAGTGGGCGTAGTTGGAGTAGTTGGTGTGGTGGGCGGAGTGGGGGACCCTTTGTCATCCTGCGCCTCCAGTTGCCGCAGATACTCCTCCACCCTGAGTCCGGATTGGCGGGCAGCCGAGGCCAGGGCGCGGCGTTCGGCCTTCAGGGTTCTTATGGGTATCCTGCTGCCTCCTGCGGGCGGGGAGGAGGATGACAGGTCCGGCTGCTGATGAGGTTCCTCCTCCGGAATCGAGGGCTCTTCGGGCTGGGATTGCGGTTCCTGCTGCTGCTTCTTAAGCCGCTGCTGCAGTGCCGGTGGAATGACCACCTTGACCTTTGGCTTGGGCAGCAGGGAGGGCTTGGGCGTATCAACAGGAGTCGCCGCCTCAATGGGTCTCTTCTTCTGCTTGGGTATTTTGCTGGGGGCATGTGGCATTGTCTGCGCCAGACTTTCTTGTGCGGTTCTGTCATAATTTTTGAGAGTTGGTTTTCGTGTTCGAATTGTGCAAAGTAAAACAACAACACACACATTGAATACACATATATATAAAATTTAATCAAATAATTTGCTTGTCAAAACCAAAGGGGAGTTTCGGTGAGATGCGGTTAGCACGTGATATGAGCAGTTACAAAACATAATGACATTAATTTCTTTTAGTCACACTTGTGTGTACGTGCCCCCTGGAATCTGGAATCTGTGCGAGGGTCTGAAAACTTTGTGGCATAACAAGTCGAATTTGTTGTAATTAAAAACCAAGAAACATACTGCAAAGTTGGCAGCTCCAGAAAGGAGCAGCTCAGTGCCCCAGTAGCCGGCGAAACCCTGACAAAATCACTTTTTGAAAAACTTTGCCAACAAGTGCAATAACATGGCAGCAGGAGATTAGCGTGCCGAGGAGCAGAGGATCCTGTCTGTGGAGTCGTAAAACTTGGCAAGCGCTGTCTGCCACTATATAACTATGTGCCGGGCAGGAGCATGGTGGTATGCAAAATTAATTTTAAAATAAAGCGCCTTAGAACTATTTGCAATGGGATTTTGGCTGGAATCCCTTCTCCTGTCTGAACTTTGTGGCCTATCCTATCGGGTTTTTTATATGCCATCCTCCTTCTTGCCCGCCTGCCAAACTGACTTTTGTCTTTAACAAATTGCTACACACTTTCAATTTAACTTTAATGCGAAATTATTCACACAAAGCCGGGGCTACTACTACCACTAGTGCTACTACTACTACTACAACTTCTGCTTGAGTGATTTATGTTTTTCAATTTGAACGCCGCCGGGCTCCTTGGTCCTTGGGTCCTTGGAAAAAGGAGAGAGCGAGAAACTTTTCGTTGAAACACTCTCGCTACCTACGCAAATGTCATGCCTCACGAATCCGACGAGCAGTTGCCGGTATAAGGGGGGCCAACTAAGGTGGAGTAGCTCCATCGCCTGACCCCGGGAATTGCACTTATAATATTCCACGGCGGAATTCTTTTCTTGCTCATTTCTTTGGCTCCTTTTGTGCATTCATTTGTCCTCTCGACTTTTAAATGAACTTTGCCCCGGCACTCGACCGCGCCGCCGCCTCCTGCAATAATAATCCTAGCCGTTCCCTGGGTATTCCAGCCAACTTTTGCAATTGACAGATTTATGCAATGCCCAATGAAACTTTCCTTTTTCATCCCCACCAATCCTACCCATTCATGGCTCTAAATGATTGTTTTTCATCTCTCAATTGCTAATTGCTCGACTCGGCCGCCCATAATGATGAAAGCCAGCATAGTAATCAAAAACACCCCCAATAAAGTCAAGTGGCACTGGGAAAAGAGGTAGTTGTTCTACATAAATGATGCAAAAACCACAACCGAAGAGTGCTCGAATGTTGGTTAAAGTTAACGAATTAACAATTATGCAAACGTGGATATTCAATAAATTGATTGCCATAAAGCTAATTTGACTCAATCGCCTTTATTTCTAGATCAATAAATTGTACTTCTTTTGTGTATGCAAAATAACAGAGTTACATAAATATGTATGGCACAAATCGATGACAAATACGTACATATGTGGATGATTAATAGTTATAATAATAATGATGGTAATGATATAATGCTTGTGATTCCATAACCGTAGTCAGTAGTAATATTAATACATTGTTAAGCAGTTCTTATTTATGTGGTTCCTTTGTTCACAGTTCTTTTAACATATAAATATTTATAAAATATATCGAAAATTTTAACACCGTTGCTTGACTATCGTAAAACTTAACTAGCTGGAGACTTTAGGAATACATATGCCTTGCTGAAAGCTGGTTTTCGGAATACGGCTAACTTAAAGTCAGGAACTTTAAGGGCTAGACTTTTTTCAATGTTTAAAAATAAAAAACCTGGAGTCCCTGTAAATTAGTTTAGTTGTTTAATTGCGTTATTAACGAATAACAATCACGGTAAATGCAGCGTAATCCAAGGATTTACAATCGCCTAGGCGATAAGTCGACATTAACCCGACAATACCTGCGTGTCTGACTGCGAAATCGTGACTTTATCTACTCACATTAATCTATGGCAATTAAAAGGGTGAAAGTGCCAAGGGGCCAAAGGTGACAGTACGCAAAAGAACATGGCAAACTAATGAGACTTCTTGTCCTGCTCTAAAAATCATTATTTTTAATAACAAACATTTTCAAAAATGCAAAATGCATATAAATTATGCAAGCAACACACAAGGCACTGGAGTTCATCTGTGTGAAGGGGTGTTTAGTACATATAAATATACGTATATGTGGGGGTGTAGTATCTGTGTGAAGGTCCTAGAAGTGCTGCAGGTGTGTGAGTGTGCAGGAGGTGTACTGAAAAATTTCAAGTGTAGCCAACTCAGACAGACTAGTGTAGTTGTTGTTCGGAAAGTTGGGCAATTTGAAAAGAGAGAAATAATTAGGCTAATAAAATGCAAAAGGGAGTGGCGGGGCAGCATTAACACCTGCCTCTTAGCCCATATCAGGTGTGAGTGGGCGTGGCTGTGCGGGGGCGTAGTTGTCACTCTATAAAGTTCACATTTCAGCGTTACGGGTAAACATGTTGCGGGTTTTCAGTATACGGGTATAAAAAGTTTTCGTGTCGTAGTACAAAAATGACTTTATATTGCAGATTAGTTGGTTTACTGCGTTCGCTTCAGTAGTTGTAACTTATGCTCGGAATAAAAGTCTCGTTCGAAATACACACTTTACATACATAGTACTATATATGGTATAGGTTACACTTAAAGCTATGGTTAATAAACGTGTCACATTCGCACAAGTCGTGGTGAGGGTGTCAGAGCTTAGTTTAGTTTAACTTCTAAATACTGCTTCGATTTCTTCGAGTGGATTCCTGCAAAAGTGGTTGGGAGAAGCAGAAACAGAGAGTTTTTGTGGTGTACAATTAAAAGGTGCAGAGAGTCGAGCTAATTGTAAAATAATAAACACACAATGCTTTCTTTGGGTCCGAGGATTTCCACCGCTTTATCTTTTGGTTTGGTTCTCTTCTATTCCCTTTTTTTCCATGGGGATTTTCTTCAGTCTTTGGATTTTCCACAACTTGTAATTAATATTTATGTGACCAAAGAAGTAACAATCTAAACAAAACAATCAACCAAAACGCATACCACTAACCAAAAAAAAAAAAAAAAAAAAACGGAAAAAAATTAATAAAATAGACTGAGAAAAGGAAAACAAAAAACATCATTAACGCCCTCATTTTTAGCTTAAGGTCAAATTATGCTTTTATATCGGAGACACAGACAACGGCACCCCGAATTTGCATACGCCGCGGAGCGATCCATTTGAGGAACGAACGAAGCGCCAACGCCATAAAATATAAATTAATTTATGCGCAATCAACAAAACATAAATATTTTCATCTGCATAAAATCACAGAAACGTCCAAGAAGCAAACGGCCGCAAACATACACATTTAAATGTAAAAAATTTAATATAAAATACCGAAAGAAGAGACAAAAACCGCGCCGCCATCTCCAGTTGACCACCAAAAGTTCAGAAATCGAAAGACACACAATCGAAAAATATAAAATCCACCAATTGTCTTGTCGCTGCCAATATTTCAGGGCCAACAGCAACCGCAAGCCAATTGAAAGCGAGAGCGAGGGAGTATGTATTTGGATATATTTATAGATATATATTCCAGCCATATCCGGCGATCAGCCATCAGCGGAGTGGTGCAAAAGATAGTGGCATTTGGAAACAGCCGGCCAGACCGACTAATAATAGTTCATAAATTATCAAACAATAAATTAGACGATTAATGCACGACTAAGAATTCGATTGCGTTTTGCCGACAATCTTTGAGACAGACAACGTTTTTTGTCGTCACGGAAGCCAATTTGATCTTTTTTTGTGTCGCCAAAAAAATTCATAAACACGGATCTGGCGAGCCTTTTGTGTTCCACAACTTTTATAGATTTAGACGAGTTTAATTTGAATATAAATACAAATAGTTTGCCGGTTAATTTGATATGGGTTTTTTCAGCATATATTCTACTTCTCCATTTTTTTTACACAATTTATGCATGGAAAAAATATAGACAAGAACAGGAAAGAAGAACGAAACTAGTAGAAATTCTTGCTAGAAATTTATTACAAGGTTATTAACATGTTTATCTTCTTTTCCTCGTTATGAATTCCAAGGTCGCCGAGCCCAGGCAACATAATAACACACATTTCAATTTATTATATTATGCATGTAAAGTTGTAAAGCCAGCTGGCAGGCGGGTTTTTTCTATGGGCTACATGTGGAAAGGGTGGAGAGGTCGCTCCCGAAGTTTTTGGCAGCTGGGCCCCAGCCAATTCCGAGCCAAGGTCTTCTTGGCCAAGTTGACAACCAGTCTGCTGGCAGGGGAAATTGCGCCGAATTCTCCGCTTTGAGGGAACTATGAAATCATGGTTTATTTATTCCGAAAATTTCTAACAAATTAATGATTAGTTCCTGTGGTTCTTTGATTTATGCGGAAGGTTAGCCAAACAAATGCCGTGGGAGATATAGGTTTCTATGGTAAAATACCTTAAGTGTTGACGCCTCCTTTGAAATTCCAACAAAACACGCCTTTGTAATGCAATATAAACGCTTGAGTGAAATTAGCCATCGCTTTTGTGTACATTCGCGTTTATTTTCATAGCTCTATTCTTAGAGTAAATTTTATTCGCAAGCACACAGGACCATGGAGTCCTTAAATGTCGGCAACTTGTTGTCGGGCTATATGATATCTGCTGTTGTCATACGTGGCTGCTTGTTTTTCCTTCTACATAAGGTTTTTCTACTTTTTGGAACCAGTAAATACTCTTTGCTAGCAGTCTCTTATATATTTTTATATAAAAACTTTATAAATAGTTTTAGCTTCAGGTTAACCTTCTAAATTAAGTTCCTTAGCTTTTTGAAATCAAGTAATTCACTTTTAAGCGGAAATAGGAATAAATTACATCATGATATAGTCTTAGCTTCAGGTTATTTCTTTATGACGATAGGTCAAGCAACTGTTCATTTGTTCTTTTTGGGTTATTGACCCTCGGAAAGGGTATTTCTGAGGCGACCTTTGACTCATGCCTGATAACTGTGTGCTCTTTTTAATGTTTTCCTGCAACAGCTTTGGGGCGAAATTGTATTAAATTACTTTGTTGTTGCTCATTATATAATGTTGTTAGAGTCAGCCACTGGAACATCGCGTGGGGACGACGAGTCGAGTCGAGTCGAGTCCTTCAACCAGGCGAAGCACATATGTGTGAAAGTTGGCTGATAAGCGCCAGTGTTCCGCGTACAAAATGGCTGCCATGTGGGTGGTTTGGGAAATTTTTAGGGAGGGTTCACTGCAGTGGTTGTGTAAAGACCACCTGGCATAAGCTTTTAGTTTCTTCCATTGTTCAGTTTTTTGTTTGTTCGCCGGTGGTTGGCACCAGTAGCTGCCTTTTGACACAATAGCCTGCTGTGGTTGCTACGTGTTGCATGCCACCGACAGTCGTCAAGTGGCCGCCACCACTCCCACACCACCCACTCCCAATGGCGCTAATTATAATTGCCTGTTTCAGCGGCAGGACATTAAAATATCATTATTATACGAGTGTCTTTTTTTCGAGTTCTTGTGTTTTTGAGTTCCTCGCCGAGATTCATTTGCGGCGCTTAATTCACTGCAACATGCTTAGCATAAAATCATCGATTCCCAGCGGATACTGAATTATGCGTACGTGTTGCGTGGTGCTCTCTTGACGGCTCGTTTGCCGATCCATTGCGAATGCGAATCCGTATCCGAATCAAAATCTGAAACCGTAAACCTGGCCCCGCCCAGTTGAGTGAGCAAACGCACAAAACGCAATTTGCGGAATGCCCAAATGAAGTTATTCAATTGTAAAAACAGCTGGCATTGTGCCGCAGGGATTTTCAGTGGATTGGAGTGAAGTGAACACCCACACGGAAGGAACCACAGTACCAGGAACAAATTTAAAGGGCAAGGGTGAAGGGTGCCTGGCCTGAGGACGTACACATTGCGTATACGCAATGCCTGGGCGAAAAAATTAAGTAAAGCAGCGGAAATACTTACACTTTTCAGTTCAACCACTCCGACTAGATTATCATACACACGAGATGAAGATGAGATTTGAAGCCCACCGGGCGTGGTCTATGTACTAAAAAGATTTCCACGCCAGAACCATAACATGTTTTGCCGTCATTTTTCCCCAGAACTCCTCCTTACTCAGCCTCACTTTTTTTTTTTTCTTATTTTTCACTTTTTTAAGTAGCCTAACGGCTGAGAGCCTGGCTGCGATTTACGAGTCCATACAACGCTTAAGTGCTACATAAAACTTAAACTGCTTAGGGCTTACTCGCTTATAATCGTATGCATGTGTGTGTGTTCTGGGGGGTGTGTACTTACTATTAAAGACCTCTCAGCTATAGATCGCTATCCCTATTTAATAACACACTAAGTCTCAATGATGATTAGCAGCTCCGTCAGTTGACTGCATGGGTATAGTAAACAGAATGATGGTGTTTTGTGGGGTGTTTTGTAGTGTAGTGTAGAGTGTGTATGCAAGGCATCTAAACTTAAGAGCAACCCATATATTTGAAAGCGTTTTGAAGTTGAAAGAGAACCGGCACCAGAACCAAACCAAAAGCCAGCGGAAAAACTTGACCAATAAAACTAAAAATTGAAATTCGAATAAGAGATTAAAGTAAGCAAATGCACAAACACCGTGAAAGTGTGAGTTTTGTGTGTATGATGGTGTGGGGGGTGGGGGTTATCATAATCGCATGGGGTGAAGGGTGATTGATTGATAGATAGATTGATTGATTGGGTGGGTGGGTGTTTGTTTGGTTTGCGTTGTGTGGGGCGTGTCTGTGCATTCAGATGTAACATAAAAAGCGCATAATGCAAGCACCAATAATCCAAAATGAGGGCTCTGCACATCCGCCACTCACCTCATGTCCTCCGCATCAGTTAAGTGCCCCAGAGCGGCGTTGTCAACAGAATCCTCCGCCTCCTCCTCCTGGTCGCTGTCATCATTAT
Source organism: Drosophila subpulchrella (assembly GCF_014743375.2). Taxonomy (NCBI): domain Eukaryota; kingdom Metazoa; phylum Arthropoda; class Insecta; order Diptera; family Drosophilidae; genus Drosophila; species Drosophila subpulchrella. The sequence goes on from NC_050609.1 coordinate 16,722,009, forward strand.
CCTCGCCGCTGCTGTTGTCATGGCTCCTCTTCTCCGCGGCATCCTTCTTGTCAATGTTGTCGTTGGCGGCATCCAGTAATCTGGAATTCTTATCACGGCGCAATGTTGCAATTTTCCTCTCCTCCTCCTGTCGCAGCTTTTCCACTTCATCCTTTGACAGGAATGAGAAAACTTTGTCTGCCGAGGGGAAAAATGGGAAAAACACAGAGTATATAAAATCAGTGTGAGCTAGGGACGGCCACCGCCCCGCTATTAAGTTGGGAAATTAAATAAATAGCGATCCGATGCAGCTTAGCCAGTTAGCTGCCTAAGTGGATTCCACCTCATCCTCCTCCTCCTCCTCCGCTCCAGACTTTGTCATGCAAATGGCGTTGGGTTGAACTCCTTTCTAATTAGGACCCCTCATCCACCCACAAGGCCAAAGGTGACGACCACCGCTGAGGTGGCTTGGCAACCGCAGATAAGTGGTTTGATTGACAAGTTGGGCCAAGAAGTGAGATTTAAGTGGCCAGACCACTAGGTTTTACCAGGGCAAAAGTCCACAGAGAGACATTCTCAATCCAACCAACCCCTCCCCCCCTTTGGCACTCATTCAATCATGGAACTTTTCCCGCCAACCACTGGGAAAACTCACCTGTCTTTTGTGTGGGCCTGTGTTGATCCTCCATGGCTGACTCAAAGAAGCGTTTTTTATCGGAAACCGATTTAGGCACTTTACTCGGTGTTGATGTGGGCTCTGCAGCAGCAGCTCCAGGTGTTGACTGCAAAATGGAAAAATGTTTTTCGTTAGCAACTCAACGCACAAGGATTTTGTTAAAACGCCAGAAAAACCAAGGGAAAAAAATCAATAAAGAGATGTAGCAGGCAGCCCGCTGCCATATTTTCAATTAAATGACTGGGAAAAACTGCAATTTTCAAAGCCAGCGCTGAAAAATCCGAAATGGCCATAAAGAAAATTGATGGCACTACACAAGTTTATTAAAAAGCAGACGCCAGAAAGGGGCGCTTTGGTTTGGGTTGGGATTTTAGCAGGATCAGCCATAGGCTGGCTCAATCATAAAGTGACCAAGCCGACATTTTGGGGCTGTCCTGCACTCGGGGCATATAATTTACAGTGGGGTCGGGGTTTGGTTCGGTGGCTCCCCTGGTTCTGGGATTGAATTGGAGAGGGCGCAAATTACAGCTGCGTGGGCTGGGCTAGAAGGGAGCGAAACGAACCGAACCGAACCAAACCAAACCGGAGCAGGCCATTTATCACCCAAAGTCGTGTGTACTGTCGGTTTTATGCTTTCATGCAATTCCTCGTGTTGGGCAACATGAGACACACAGTAGCCAGATAAAGGCAAGTTGGGTGGATAGTTAGTGCCTGCAGACTACGACGACAAAGTCATTAAATGGTGGAGGGTAGGGGAAATGGGAGGTTCAGAGGACCAAGGGCCGAGAACCCAGAACCCAGACGAAACAAAGGCAAACAGGGCAAAGGCCAGCGTTAAACTGCACAAATTGCAACCTTATACCAAAGTAGTACACAGAAAAAAATCGAAGAATCGATTTGGTATTCGCATTGATAGTACCACTGTAAACTGTTAACTTGATATTGAAAAATGTAATTTCTTTGATGTCCTCTCATCGAAACTTGAGTAATTTTAGCTTGATATTGAGAAATGGTATTTCTTAAATTTCCTCTCTTTGGAAATTCTCTAAAATTGAAAGAGCAGGTCAGCATATTTAAGAAACTCTCTGAAATGTATACTGAGTTTCCCTAAAATGATCATCATATCTTATCAATTTTTTTCTCTGTGTAGGGTTCGAACCTCCAGCTAGGACCACTAGACCACACCAGTCCAGTCCTAGAGAGCTCATAAATAAACCAAGCTGGAGAAAGGATGTGGGGGTACAATTGCATGGGGAAAAGTGAAAGCAGCAGAAGGAGGAGTGCCAGCCATCGAGCTTAACTGAGCTGTATTTTTAGAAGAGAAATTAATTTCGTATCGGATTTTTCGATTTTCAATTAAAGCCAATGGAGGAGCTGGCTGGAGCTGGTTTATCAGCATCAGTCTGCAGTCTGCCGGAGGAGCTAGCTCAGCAGTCCAGCTAATAGGAATTTATTGAGCCATGAAAGTGTTGAGAATGTGTGTGTTTCTACCCGAACCCGAACCCAGTGTGATATGTGTGTGCATTTCAGCCCTATGCCAGCGCATTAAAAGCCAATAAGCCATTGAATTATTCAGACCATGCGAGCAGTGTTAGTGGGTAAGAGATTTTCGTATATGTACTTGGGTGACATCAACGATAAGGCGTTGATAGGGGATCCAAAAAAAAAAACACTCCTTATCGCGGGGCAATTACGACCACTCTGCGATAAGATTGGAACAAAGCGAGCAGAACAAGATATGGGGGACATTAAAAAGGGGCAACCAGTCGAGAGTCAAATCAGTGTAGGGCCAGGTGCCAAAGCGGCAGGTTGCTAACCAGTCTGCCCCACTTGGCCCATTAAAGTCATGGCCTAATTAGATAAAAACCGTAAGTAAGTCAAGGTCACTGAATACGGGGCTATTATTGCTCCCCCATTCAAACAATCGTTTTTTCGACTTCGGGAGGGGGGTATTTGGACAAGACAAAATGAAAAGAGCCCACGAAACGCAAATAAGAATAATACGCAATGTTTATTTGCCTTAAGGTATGCAATTAAAAATGTTCAGCTTGCTTCTTTGTCTTGATAAAATAAATTAGCATTAAAATCAACTTAGCAGCGCTACGGCGAAATTAACTTTATAAATTGTAAAATTGTGTTTTCTGTCTGTTTTTCTGTTATTTCGTTTATACTCGGGTATTTTTCTTCGTTATACTACTTATTTATTCGTTGGTTTTTCGTGTTTTTCTGTTTGGATTTTTTATTATTTTTTTGTTTAGCAAAATAATAAAAAATAACGAGGGCGGCGTCGGCGGCAGCAGCAACAGTAGTAGCAAAAATTAATGGGCCAGTGGGCGTGGTAACTGCAGGTGGGCGACCATAAGCAGCCAACTGTTTCAATCAACGTCAAATTAAACTTGGCCCGAGACTGAGGTAGCTGGCAGGTGGAACCAGGTGAACCCGGTGACAGGAGGAGCACGACCAGGAGGAGGAGGTGGTGGTGCCCATTAAACTTCCACCGCTTGCTGCTCAATTTCAACTGCAATTTTGTGGGAAAAGTGGCTGTACGGGGGGAACCCCCAGCCTGGCTGTCTCGAAAGTCAACAAAAAGTTGCATCTAATTAGCAGGAAAGGTGTGCTGCAAGTTCACCAGAGCTCGGCGCAGCAGACACGACCCACAAATCAATCAATTTAAATTGCGGGCGAGTGAAATGAAAATATTGAAAATTGCAGTCGATAGATAGAGAGAACTAGAAAAAGGCAAGGGGCTGGGCCATTTAATTGATGGCAAAAAGGTGTTAGAATTTAATTAAAATGTATGAGCAGTGACACGGGGCAGGAGAGGGGGGAAAAGCGGAGGGCCAGGTGGAAACAGGAAGGTTCTGCGGTCAGCTTAGGAGCAATTAAAACCATCGTCATCGCTGAACACACCAACAACCGAAGGCAAGTGCTTGTGGCTGCTACGGCGGTCTACCTTGGGTGGATCGATTTTTAAACAAGAATAAATCTAGAATCGTACCTTGCGGTAGGTAATGCCTGGGTATTTAAGAAAAATATTAAGGGTATACGATTTTCCTATATCATTTGTACTGAACTAGCTGAATTAGAGGAATTCTGCAGAGGTTTAAACATGTACTGTGGTTCTTGTTACATAATTATTTAAGCAATACAAAAATCTTTAAAAAAAATTGTAGACTTATAAGCAGTTAGGTTTAGAAAACGACTTTTCAATAGTTATTTTTGGTTATCTCTCAAAAACTTATATAGATTTTGTACTGGATTTGTATTGTATTAAATTAGTAAATAAACCCATTGAAAAAGGTATTCTGGGAATGGTAAAATATTTTCAATCCAATCTGATTTGATCTTTTAGTTACTATTTTTTATTCATTGAAACTATTTTTTAAATTATCAGTATGTTATTGTAAGTTTTCGACATAATAAACTGGGTTGATTCTTCGGAAATCTTTGGCCAACAGTTTATATTTATTCTTAGTATCGATTCCAACCCAAAGTTCCACTTAATAGAGGAACCCTATAGAGGACCTACACAGTTGTCTCCTTGCCAGTGGGCGTGGTGGGCGTTCTGGGAGTGGCGGGATGATGCCACGCCCCCTCCAACTGGGGCTGCGACTGGGAGCGCAGCTTGAAACTGGCCATGCCCCTGAGACCATGTGGCTTTTGGGCCACCGGCGGAGGGGCGGGAGCGGTACGCAACTTGGTGGGCTTCAGGGGACGCTTGGGAGGAAGGGGCGGAGGAGTGGGCGACTTGGAAGCTCGACAGGATAACGAAGTGTCACTACTGCGCCGCGAGTCAAAGAACGAGGTATTGCTGTAGATGGCCTCCTCCTCGATGGTGGAGTAAATCTCCTCGGCTGTCTCGTAATAGCTGGAGGGTACTCCACCTACTCCCCCTCCCAAGGACGAACCCTTGGACAGCAGAAGCGAGGAGCTGGAGGAGCCAATGGAGAAGGAACTGGTGCTGTGGGCCAGCGAGGAATTCGAGGTGCCGACGCGCGCCGTGGTCATGTTTTGGTAATTACTATTTGAGTCAGGGCTGACCACGATTTCCGAGAAGGTCGGGAACTTCATGGCGGCATACGAGGGCGTGGGCGAGGTCACCGTGACGGGCGGAGGAGGCGGTGGCCCCCGCCGGAGAGGGCCACCCACCAGAGCCGATTCACTCACCGATAACTGCGGCGATTGCAGGTAGAGCAGGGCCGTAGAGCCAGATTTGTTGGTCACCACCTGGTCGCCGGGCGGCAGGAGGACCAGGTTGAAAAGGGGAGAGGCTGAGGGGGCGGGGCTAGGGTTGGGCTTGGGGTCAGAGGTCGCCGTAGGAGAGGCGGGCTTAAGGGTGAGCGTGTTGGGCTGCTGCGGTTGCGGCAAACTGGCATACTGCACCGGCAGTATTTGGGCGGTGGGAAAGATCTGGTTGGGCGACCCGGCGACCAGCAGCTGTCGTTGCGGCGAGTCCATCAAGCGGTTAGTGGCGCCACCAGTTGCAGTAGCAGCATTGGAAGTACAAGATGAAGACGTGGATGCGTTAGCGGTTAGTGGTGGCGGAAACTGTGGAAACTGCGGCGGCTCATGCAAATGACGTGTGTGTTGTTGGTGGGCAGGCGGTGTGGGCGGTGGTGGCAATGGCAGGCTGTCAATGTCGGTGTCGAAACTGGGATCTAGGAAGGGATTCGTTACCGAATATCCACCGCCGGTGATGGGAACCGGAGGAGCTGGTTCATAGGGCGCCCGCAGCTGATTCCTCAGCTCGTTTTCGCGCAGCAAATACTCGCGGTGCTCCTGCGGCGATACCAGGATATTGTCCGGTGAGTTCTCGTGCAGAAACTCGTGGGGGCGGAACTGCGAGGGCGAGGTCGGTGGCAGGGCCTCCATGTAGATGGATTCCTCCACATCCCGTAGAGTGGGAGTACTAGGCACCTTGGTTGGCAGCGTGGCAAAGTTCACGGGCGGCGGTGGTGGCGATTCCCTCGGGCGATTCGGTTTCGTCTTGGTGGTGACCCTCACGGGCAGCTTGGCCTCCACCGGATGGATCGTATTCGTGCTGGCATCGTGCTCGAAGACCGTAAAGTCACCCTGACCCACATCGGTGTTCTGGAAGGTCTCCAGCGCCACATTCCGCACCAGATCCGCCTTCTTCAGCTGGGGTTTTGGGGCAACTGGTGGAGGTATCTTTGGTCGAGTGCCCGTCAGGTTCTCCGTGGACTTGGAGATCACGGTGTTGGGTGTGCTGCGTCCACTGGACTGCGACTGGGATTGCTCTAGCAGATCCTCGCTAGATCTCGAAGAGCCAAAGAAGAACTGCTCGCGCGGGGAGCGTGGTGATCTTGGTGACCTGCTGACCTCCTTGGCTATCCTCGTGTACTCATCATCCTCGAGTGTGGGATGCCGGAAGGGATTCTCCCGGTCCAGTTCGCCGGCGGGTGGATCTGGGGAGGTGGCCCTGGAAACTCGCTGCAGCTGTGGCGACTCCACTTCACGGATGCGAGCCACTGCCGGCACAATGGGCACTGCTTTGTCCAGCGTGGAGCAGGGACTGGTGGCCCGCAGGATGCCTTTGCGAGGCAGGCGATTTCGGCCCGGACCTCGAGTATCCTGCTCCGAATCGTAGGCCCTGGTATAGCCATCTGGAGTGCGGGAGCGGGATCGTTCGTAGTCTGACTTGGAACGCTCATCCCCGCTGAGATCGAAGCTCACGGACTTGCGATGACCTCCATATTCAGGTGTACTGCGACCCGATCTCGAGGGTTTGTAGGGTCGACAGTCGCTCTCGGAATCGCTGGTGTAGCGACCACGTCGTCGATCGAAGGTATCGGAATCGGTGTCGGCATAGGAAGGAGGTGACTGCACCTCCAGGGGCGGAGAGCTCTCCGTGTCCTCCTCCTCGTCCTCCTCCAGGATGGCATCTATGTCGTCCAGCCTATGGGAACCAGCATGGACTTCGTCTTCATCCTCCTCCTCCTCCTCCTCCTCCTCATCCTCATCGTCATCTTCATCATCATCCTCGTCATCTATGATGTACACGGGCTCCGCCTTCTTGGGCTTCGATGGGGTGGTTTGGTTCTCCTCCTGCGACTCCAGCATCTGCTGGTAGGAGTAACGTGCTCCGGGGGCCAGGCGATCCGGAGTCTGGGTGCCTCGTTGCTATTGAAGTTTAAATCATTGTGTGGATAGCTCATTTAGTTCGGTATAGATTCGTTTTAGTTTGGTTTTTTGTTTTGTTTGTGGTATTTTTTCGGGTGCAACGTCATCGCACACAAGCTTCAAACACAAATTGCAGAGTGCAGCGTTAATGGTGAGTGGGTGTTTTATGGGTGATGGAGTATTCTTTTTGTGAAACATTGGGTGATTTTTTTTTTTTTTTTTGTTTGATGATGCTGTAATAGTGGCACAAACGACACACACACAAAAGTTGTACTGTTTTGTTTTGTTTTTGGGGTGCAACCTCCTTTGCAACCTGCTTCCATTAGCCAATTACCAGTGATTTTTCTGCTTGATGATGAGGTGAGCGACTGGGACGACGACGACTCTTCTGGCCAATTTGCTGGATGATGATTTTGGGTTGATGAACTCGGCACACGATGGCGATGGCGATAGCAAACAGCAGCGATACGAAAACACAGAGCAGGTATAGATAGCAGAAATACGGAGACAAAGACGAGTCACATGGCAAAAAAAAATAAAATAACGAAATCAAACGAAAACTTTCCTGAATAAAACTGCTTAACCGAAAAACTAGGAAACTTCATAGAATCCAATCCCCAAAAACCGAAATGCAATTAAAAGTTTGACCCATTTTTTGGCGGTTTTTATACGACAAATACATTAAGATTTATTGACATCAAAAATGCACACTTCGAATTCCATTTAGCTATCTTTAAATTTAACTATCATTAGGTAACAACGAAAGTGGGCAAAACTCAAACCTAATCGATCAAAATGCGGTGTGAACATTCGGTTTTCTAGCTTTGTGGTAACAGTTTGGTAGACACTTTAACAAAATATCCCTAGAGTAGGTATAGCTTGGCTCTTTCAAAAGGTTCGGTATAACAGGATGCTTTAGTTTTCTAGTTCGTCGGAAATGTTCTCAGCTTTTCTCGAGTATTATTCAGTTGCATAATTGGACCTTTTGTGTGTGCTTGCCACACATTGTTACACATTTAGTAATATATATATATATATCTGTGTGTTATGTAGTAAACAGTTTTGGTTTCACATAGTATAAACATCGAAAGACTATATGTATAAGTGGAGTACTTTATGCCGCAAAATGGCGGCAATTTTAGAGAGCTCTCCGCGTTGATAAATACATTTACACATTTTCGGTAGTGAGTTCCTTTTATCTCAACAATTGTGTGTGGGTAGTGTGAGGATGCTGGAGTGTTGATAAGGACACACTTTAACAATTTGCAGATGGAGAAAGACATTGAAACCATTTTCAGAGTTGAGAGCGTTCAGATTTTGATTGAATTTCGAGTGTGGGGAGGTGGAATTCAGGAGGAAAGTGCTATAAGTAGTAACTCTTGGCCCTTTGAACACGCCTCCTCAAATCCTAGACTTAGTTTTCCCTTTATTTTGTATAAATTGCAGCTCGTCTCAGGCTGTTGCCTCCTGTCCGTTTACTTTTTTGGTTACTAGCATTTGTATTCTGTCAGTTTAAACTAAATATTCAGTCTTATGGTGATAAACATCCGCTTGTTAAGCAATGCGCTGCTCAGCAGTAAGCTGCAATGAAATCGAAATCGAAGGCGGGAAGGGCGTGGTGTGGCAAACAATACGGCAAACAGAACCAAGGGAACAGATTGAGGAAAACAATAAGGAAAAGTTATAAATAAAGGGGGAAAATCAACAACAAATCGTTGAAAAGCGGCGTACAGCGCGCACAATATTGAAGGGAAAATTCAGAAAAATGAGAGAAGAACAAGAACAAGGACGAGAAGAAGATAAGAGAGACGTTTTAATGGAAATTTTTCTTTCTGCAGTTTTTGAATTATTTACATTTACATTTATTATACGTGCGCCATCTATATAGTAAGAATATATGCTGGTATATATGCTCCTTTTTTTTTATGCCCTACTACAGCTTTCAATGCAAATTCAAAGGGGGCATGCTTTAAAGCCAACAACAAACAATAATAACAATGCCGCCTACGCAGAGGTAACAGCAACGGCAACAGTAAAGACACAAACTGAAATGAATATAATATGAAAGTAGCATAAACAACAACAACAATGATCACAGTGAACCTGGCTAACACAAAAAAAGGACCTCCTTGGAAAGCCAGGAGCAACAAACAGCAGCCAATATGCTAATAAATAATAAATTGTCTGCTGCCATATCAATAAATGTGGGGCCATCCACTCCACTCCCACGCATAAAGGCCCCAAGGAGCAAGGGAGCAGCTCGGAGGAGCAACATCCAATCCACATGCAGAGCACATAACTCATACGCCCCCTGGTACACGCGGCCCACAAAGATAGGCTATGATTTTTTATTCACTTTTAATTCAAACTGCAACGGAAAAGCGCTTTAAAGCAAACATCGGTATGAGCAACAAAAGAACAACACACTCGAACTGGGGAAAATGGAAATGGATATCGATGCTGCCAGTGTGTTTACATGAGAGAATGAAAGTGTTTGCCATGATTATTTTGGTTTTAGTTACAGTCAGTAGGTTTAATGGTCTGATGCTATCATGCTGTTACCTGTGAATTCAGTTGAAAATATAGCTTTTACTTTTAATGTTTTTTCTCTATTTTTCAACTGGCCTCACATGCCAAATTTATCACAACAGTTCGGTGACCTCTGTGGTTTTGTGGAGATGGTTTACATGGTAGTATGGTGTTTTTGGTTTTGTCATCTTTTTTCTTTTTAGACTATATATATATATTTAAAATTTTCGACACACACACTTAGACGCACACAATGTCAGTGACAGGACAAAGGCATTAGTGAAGTTACACAAACACATAACAAGCGGAATACGAAACAAAAATCAAGTTAAGAGATTGGTGGGGTTTAGAGTTTTTTGTTTTTTGTTTTTGGGGCGACTGTCTGTTCGTGTTAGCTGTTACATGGGTGTATCTGTAGCTGTATCTGTATTTGTATCTGTGTCTGTTTTTGGATCTGGGAAACCAACTCTTACACAGACAGGCATTATACATTTTAAACAAACGAAAAGTACACGCACAGGTATTGAAAGACGCACACACAGACAGACATTAAAGCCAAGACAAGAGACGTGCATATCCCAACCTGAGGTGGGTACATACCTGTAGTTGCGACTGCTCCTCGCCATCTCTGCCCTCAGAGGTCGTTTGCGTCTGTGTCTGCACGGTGGCGGCAGGAAGCACTGGCCCCGAACCTGGCGAGGATGCAGGAGCAGGAGCAGGAGCAGAGTTCGCTGACTCAGCAGATCCGGCGATGGGCAGAGGTGCCGCCGGCGTTGTGGGGGTACTGGGATTCGTGTCGAGCGTGTGCTTCGATATGACAACCGTCGTGGTCTTCTGTATCTTGTCCTGCTCGTGGTGCTCCGACGGTGACTTTGGTGGCACGGTGGTGAAGGCGTCAGCCGCGCGCACAATTTCCAGCACCTAATTTGCAAGCGAAACAATGAAGAGGCATAAGTTTCACTCCCCCGGGCCAGTCCAGTTCAGTCCAGTTACCTTCTCCTGGGTGCTCTTCTCCTGACCCAAGGGCGCCAGTTGCGTCTGCTGTTGTTGCTGTTGATGGGCCTGTTGTTCTGCGTGAATGAGCGCCACGGTCTGGGTGGCTGGCGTGTCCTGGGCCGGTAAATCAGCAGATGCCACTGGAGCAGCAGCAGGAGCAGGAGTGGGTGTGGCAGTCACAGCAGCGGGAGTGGGCGAAGTGGTGCCATGCACCATGGCGGCAGCGGCGGCCAGGATCGTTTGACCAGTTGGCTGGGCATCTGGCTTCTGCGAGGAGAAGACATCAAAGTCCTAAAGAGAAAAGAAGGAACCTTTAAGGTCCATTCTGCTCCGTACAATTCCGTACAACCCACCTGTCGCAGTCGCTCATCCTCCTCGTGGTCCAGACTGGATACACTCTGACTCTGGCTCAGTTCCGAGCCCGTTTCCGAGGCACGAGATCCTAGGGGGAAAACCAATTTAAGCAAGCCTCAACTGGGGCGTTAAGCCCACGATTACGTACCTTGGCGACTGCCACCGCTGCAGGATGCAGACGAGTTGAAGCCAGTGCTCATGCCGCCGGCCTGGCCAATGGAATGAATTAAATTGGACTTGTCGTAGCCCTTGCAAACGACCAATTGAATCTCGTTGCCGGCGTTGCGCAGCACATTGACCGCATCCTGGTGCGAGGCGCCCAGCAGCGAGTGTCCATTAACCTCCAGCAGACGCATGCCCACCTGGAATGGAATCGGAGGAGGTGGAGCCAAGGTTTCAATCGAGTTTTCCCCAGACAACAAAGGTGGTCGCCGCCCAAGACAGCAACATTACGTTACCTTAAGCCTTCCGTCCCGTCTGGCCGCACCGACCGAGTTAATTTTGGACACGAAGACACCCTCGTCGGAGGGATCGGCAGGATTACCGCGCTGTCCATTTAGCCCACCCTTGATGTGCATGCCCAGACGTTCGCCCTCCGCCTTGCTGAGCAGCACTTCCTGTGATTCACAAAGTTAGAGAGATGAAAATTAGCAGGGATTCGGATTAAAAGCTGGCAAATAACAATTGGAAAAACAAAGCATAAAACCAGGAAAAAGCATTTCGACTAATTACTAATTCAGCGGGGGTGCCACAGAAATTACTAGGGATTTAAAATCACCTTTAAATGTAATTCAAGGTGTCTAAAAGTATGCAACAAATATTTTATCTAAGAAAATCACTTCCAAATGCATTTTAAATTGTCTGAAATATGCAACAATATATTTTAAATGTCACTTTGTGTGTAAAAGTATGCAACAAAATATTTTAAACTCATAAGTAAAATTAACTGCATACTTTTAGACACCTAAGATCATATTTAAAAGTAATTTCAAATCCCTGATAATATTCTGTAACATCCCCTTTATTTCCTCTCAAAAGTCAAGACGAGGAGCTTACCTCTGTTTTTACATAAACTACTTCTATGCTCTGTGCGTATTGAATTTGTGAGCAGTGGCAGAGTATACAAAAATCGATTATAGAGGAGTGAGAAGTAGATACAAAGCGTATATACATATGTACAGTACAGAAAGCAGTCTAGAGTGGATTTCTAAGGACCTGAGAAGCCCCTCAAACTCACCTGGAATCCTGGCGGCAGTGGATCGTGCTGGATGGTCAGCTTGATATCATCACCTGGCTTCAGCAACTCCAGAACGGCATCCTGATGTGTGGCCTTGGAAACATCCGCCTCGTTGACTTTCAATATGCGATCTCCCATGCGCAGCTTGCCGCACTTGGAGGCAATCCCGCCGGGCACAATCTGTTGGATTCAGAGTAGAGAAGAGTAGCGAAACCCCAAGGGCAATTGTTATATGAATGGCCGAAAAAACTTGAAACTTTCGAGCTGCCAGCAGCTGGCTTAGTTGGCTGCTTATAATGAAGCCATCGTCCGAGCCACTGGATTCTGAACAATTGTGCAGCAGAAGCAGCAGCAGCAGCCTGAGCTCATTTGCATTCGCCAGTTGCGGCCACTCGAGTGTTTTAATTCGAAAAGTTTTCACCCAACTGCTGTGGAAGGTAATTGTTAGTTAATTTAGCCATGCCCCCAACTTACGTGCGATATGAAAATTCCAGGCTCTCGAGTGCCAAAGGGCACACAGGAATGATCCGTTCCGCCGATGATGCTGAATCCCAGGGAGCCCTGGTTCTTGGGCAGCACAACCTCCTAAAGAAGTAACAAAATAAGGTGTTAGCACATCACAAAATTAATTCACAATGTAATGGGCCTAGGGCTAAGAATCCTACAGAGACTGCCGTGTATTTGGTGATCCATGGATGAAGGGTGCTTCAATGGGGGTGCAAAATTGTTGGTGATATTTACATTTCAATTTACATAAATAACATGGGAGTATTCACCCTTTTTTTTTGAGACATAAAACCAAGACAAGCCAAACACCAAGTAACAAAGTCATGCAATTAAGTCAGGGCATTCATTAAACATCAAATCCGAGTACCGAGCGTGATTCACATTCAATAAATAATGAATTACTCTTGTGCTTTTCTTATGAATAACTTAATTTTAGATTAAACAACGTGCAATGAGGAGAGAGTGGGTGGCCCACGCACTTTCACACAGATTTAAACAAAAGCATTTGTGGCTCCTCCTGCGGTTGAGGTGCTCCAGATCTCAAGTGCTGGCATATTGAAACATCAAAGCATAATATTTCTGTTTTATATTCATTGCCGGGAAACCCGAGAAACTATCTCCTGAGACTCCTGACACTCGCACAGACAAATCCACAAATGTTCATTCGTGTCAAGATGCCAAATAAACACATGTACCTGGCTAACTGCTACTAACTTTTGCCAATTACCTCGATGAAATTGAATTCTTTCGAGTTCGAAGTCATTGGATAACTATCTCAAAAACAAAGGAGTTGGGGGAAAATAAATTAAAAACAATTAAATATTTTATTTAACATTGCCCCGGAGTGTGTTTACACTCACAATCAGACACATTGGATGGAGATTTCGAGATTGCCAGGGCAAACAGAAATACTTATACACAAAATAAACGAAACTGTGTGTCGTCATTTAGAGTATCTAAATCTTTTTTCGGCATGCCCACTTTATTATTTAAGGAGGTTTGCATGTTGCATACTCTGCCACCGGCTTACTTATTTATGCCGCAAGTGGCAAGTGACAAAGCTTGCCACATGCACAGAGTTTCGGAGATTTCTTGCCGGGATTTGCATCACGTCGCCAATGACACTCGAGTGGCTCTGTGGAAAGTGAGTGGGTAAACCGTTCTGTCGTTCAAAAAGAAGGCGCTTTGCTCGTCACTTCAATAGATTCAGTTACTACAGAAGGACACTAAATATTCAAGTGGGAGCACTTGGTAGCCACCAGAAAAAATCCCAATAACCCTTTAAAAAGATATTATAACAGTCTCAAGTTATTTGCAAAAGAAACATAAACCAGGATTTTATTTGGAAAAGTAGGCAAGTGTATATTTATCCAGTGTTAGTAGAGAGAAAGTTAGCTTAGTATAGAAAGGAAAATCATGCCTTATGCTTTCACTAAATGAATTAATTCAACAGTTTTCAGCTTCCATTGCCATAACCAACTTAATCCAATTCCAATTCAAAGCTGCTACTCAATTAGGCGGAGCAATCACAACTCTTGTAAATGTGCATGTTTTGCATAATGCTGGGCATGAAAAGATATGTGAACTCGGCGCCTCCAAGGCAGACCCACATAAAACTAGGGGCCTTTGACCAATAGTTAAATCAAATCGTTTGCAAAACGCACAAATATTTATTTAGCAAATTAAAGTACGCGCGGGCGAATAGGTCAAAGTGTGCCAATATATATATATATATAAATTTTAAATTAAAAAATTTTGGTGTATTTGGTGTGGATGGTGCGTGCTAAGTGCGAATTCCATAGATACCCTACGTTTTTATACACATGTTTTCAGATCATCTGATGGGATTAGGTTCCGGGTATATCTTTGCTTGTGACTTTTACACAACGATTTCTTTAACTCTTGGGGCAGCGACTTTTGACTTTTGAGCTCTAGTGTATGCGGGATGTGGAGATAGTCACCTCACTGATCAGGGGTTCCGCCAACTGATTGTCGGTGATGCGGGTCATCACGGTCTCCGTGAAGGTGGACTTGGTGATCGTCTCGGTGACGCGGCCCAGTTCGGTGGGTGCCGCCGGGAACATGGGCAGATCCGGCTGCGGCTTGTTCACATTCACGGTGACCGCACTCACGCCCACCTCGTTGGGCCGTGCCACATGCACCTGATGCTGACTGCCGCCGCTGAGGAAGTGTGCCGGAATCATCGCCTGAAAGTCATCGCTGGTCAGCGGTCGCAGCGAGGAGGGCTGCCCAATATTCGTGATTTTTCGTGATTTAGCAAAGTATTCGGTATAATCGGTTTTAAGCAAGATTTTGGTTTGTTTTTTTTTTTTTTTTGGAGGGGATGGTATGTTGATCGGAGAAAAAGAAACAGAAATATGTTTTGTAAATTTTGGTTTCACTTTGGATGAGGGGTTCTATTACTAAGCTAACGTGCCTAAGTATGATTATCATTAAATTATATACAACCCTGCAAACGCTCCCTGGTTTCTTATTTTTTTTGGCTCTTTTTTTGGATGAGTGCTTTGAAGCTGGTAGACAAATCGGTGCAAACTTAGTCTCTAATCGGTCGATATAGGTTTATAGTTCGTCTATATTTATGAGCATATAGCACTGGGAGGACAAACAAGGCGCACAGGGCACATGCAAAACAAACACAAACAATTTCGTTATACATAGAAGTAGATGAGCAAATATATAGTTCTAGCAGCTAGGGTTATGAGTAATTGATAATCTGGCGTAGATATGGATTAGCACATATTAGGTATCTTACGACTATTTAGTGTGTTCATGTTTATGTTTTCCGAATTCATTTGAGACGCCAAATATCAACAACAATTTGCTTGGACGACTTGCGCTGCAGTTTGTTAATTTGAACAGTTTAAATTTGGTCACTTACCTTCCGAGCTGATTGAGAAAAGGTGTGAGATACTGCAGCGCAAGATTATACATTTTTTGGGGGGTTTTGTTCTTAAACCTAACGACTGATCATGATTGTAACAAACAAAAAAGTAACGTAACGAGCTTATGGGCAACATTAAAATGACGTGCAACTGGCTAAACAGAAAGACTAGACTAGTTACTACCAACTACTGAGATCCGAGTGGGCCTTACCTGAGCCTCGCCAGAATCGCCGCTGGTGGTGGAGGCCGCTCCAAGGTCTCCTTCGCCCAGGGGAACCGAGTTGGTGCGCCGAGGAGCCGGAACTGGTTGCCCCGTGGCACTGTCTATCGTGGCACCAACGGAAGAGGCAGCCACAGAAGGGGCAGCCGAAGCCGCAGCAGCTGTTGCAAATCCATTGGTTTTGCTGCTGGGCAGCGTGTTGCTATTGTTGCTTATGCTAGCTGGCACGGTGGGCGTGGTAGTATAAGTGGGCGTGGTCGACGCCAGGGTGTTGTACTTGTAGGGCTGCTCCACTTCGCCCACAGAGCGACTGAAGTTAGCTGTTGAGTAAAGAGGTTAGAGAACCCTAGGTTATTACCTCTCTCTAAAAAAATATATATATTTATAGAACGTTTTACTATAGTAAATCAATAATAGTTTCCATTTTAAATAATTTATTTCCTAATTTCAGTATTTGTTTTTAGATTTATATGTCGAACCGTCCCATTTTTGAAGGCCCTTTTTATAGTTATCATACATTTGCTTTACAGTTCATGACAATTATGATGGATAAACTAAAAATATAACTATGAAAGTCAACTAAAATGCCTTCCATTTTCCCATAAAAAACTATTTCCATGTTAAATCCTATTTTTTTCATATTTATCATTCCTTTTTTCAATTCATGACTTGTATGATTTACTGAATGTTACACCATGAATGTCAACTAAAATGCCCTATCCATCCTCCCACAAAAATTTGCTGGAAAATCAAGTTACAGAAGTTCAACTGAGTATGATACCCACCTGGTCGGTTGGCCAGATATCCGGAGGGGCTCAGCGAGTTGAGCACGGCCGGACTGCGTGGACTCGTGGGCGGCTCCAGAGGACCTCGATACTCGCGCTGCAGTACTAAACGCACAAATCGCTGCGGTTCCGTCAAACAGGCGACGGCCGCGTCATGATGCGCCTCCGTCATATCGTTGCCGTTAATCTGTGTACAGGGAAATGCCATTAGCTGGGGTCAGAGATTGCAACCTCCGGCTGCCGAAGGCCACCCACTCACCGCCATCACACGGTCGCCCACCATAATTTTGCCATCGCGGTGCGCCAGGCCGCCCTCCGTGAGGCGCGATATGAAAATGCCATCGCAGTCGTCCTTGAAGGGCGGCGAACCCTTGCCGCCCGCAATGCTGAATCCCAGTCCCTGGCCAATCTGATCGCGGATGAGCGTCGTGTGCAGCTGGATGTAGCTCAGCGGCGCCTCCTGGAAAAGCCACAAATCGAAACCGAAACCAGATATCAATCACGAATAGTGAAGGGAGTTGGAGGTATTTCAAGGATTACACACCCTGCCATTCAGGAGCAATCCATTGGGAGCGACAGCAGGCTGGGCAGTGGGTGTGGGTGTGGCAAACACATTGCCAGAATAGCTATGTGCTGGGGCCACCTGCTGAATGGGATGTTGTATCTGCTGGAGCTGCTGCTGCTGCTGCTGCTGGGGCACCACTTCAATGGCTGCCGGGATGTAACGCTCATGGCTGACAGCAGTAGCCGGAGGAGCCTCCGCAACCAGTGTTCGCGTTTCCACCGAGATTTGCGACACACTGCCATCCTCGCTGAACACGGGGTGTCCAATTAGGCGGGTAACCTCCCGCTGCACCACCAGAACCAGGACGGCACCACAGGCCTTCAGCACCTGCACCGCCTGGTAGTGATCCGCATCAACCACCACGATGCCATTGACCTTGATCACCTTGTCGCCCACTCTAAGGCCGGCCAGATCGGCGGGTCCCGCCTCGGTGACCCGGGATATGAAGATGCCATCGTCGTCGCCCTTGAAGGGCGTGGAACCCTTGCCACCGGCAATGCTCAGGCCCAGTCCGGCTGCAGTGCGTTCGATGTGGATTTCGTACTGCTCCAAGCGCAGCTCCGTGACGCCATCCAGGTTGTCTGAAAAAATAGGGGAAATACTGATTAAATATCTGTTTATAAAGGGGTATATTATAGTATAGTTCCCAAACTGTTACCATATTGCTGTCTCTGCCTCTCGTAATCCCGATCCACTGGATCATAGCTGGTCACTATCCTCACCCGCTTGCCCTTCCGCTGCAGCGAACCACTGGGACTCCGGTTGGAGGAGGCCAGGGAGCTGCGCAGGCTGCTCATGGCCGGACTATTGCGACCACTTCCCGCTCCCGAGTAGCCAAAGTTCCCATTGCTACGCTGGCCATTTCGGGGCAGGGTATTGTTGCCCTCTTTGACTTTGATTTTGACATTGAACATGGCTTGATTTGCTTTTTATCTGAGTGCACTTTTTAATATAAGCAGCAACAGCATTCAGGCATCTTGTCCAGACACCCTGTGTATGCGGAGGAAACAACCTATTTATTTTATTTGACTGCACTTTTTAATATGCCAAGCCAACTTTTCACAAGAAGCGCTATCGATCTAAGTCTGCCGGAGGCATAGACGAAAGTCGGCACCCTATATGCAACCATTCAAGTGCATTGAAATGGAAAACCCCATCGGAATTACACATTTATTGCCTTGATTTAATCAAATTTTAAACACCTACCCACTAAGAAAATAACTAGAAATTGCCTTAATGATATTCAAATTGAATGACCCGAAAGTTGGCCAACAGCAGCTGGTACTTGGCCATAAACAGCAGTCAATGAACCGCTGCAAAAGCCATATTTCCCCCCACTAGAAACAGACATTAAGGCAACGACCTTGGCAGATATACGCCCCCAAAATCCCCCAGCTGAGAATACGACTTTGTATAATTATTAAATAAATAAACAGACAGTCTGCCAGAAAAGTCTCAGACGTCCCTCAGGTAAAAGAAAATTAAAGCAAGGACGCTGGGAACAGGTGGCAACTTTTCCCTACTCAGAAGCACATTTATTGCTTTTATTTTCCCTATTGCTGATTTGCACTCAATAAATCCGTCGGCACTTGGGCCAACAAAATGATTTTCCTTTGGGCCAAGAGGACGGGCAACTCTCCGCTCTCGAGACAATTTCACTTTGTAATTGTATGCGAGTTTTCATGTTAATCAAGGCATAAATGAAAAGACAGAGGCACTCAGCTTTAGCCTCTCCTGTCTGCCTGTCAAGTCAACATTAATATAGCTGGATTTCAGTTCGGTTCGCTTCAGACACTGCCATTCACTCGATTCGCCATTATTGAGTTTGGTAAGTTGAGTGGGGTATTCAGGGAACTTGTATCTCTTAGCTTGCAAGCCCAAAGTTGTTTGTTTGCTTGCTTACTCTTCATAATTCAACAATTTCAATGGGCTACTAAAGGTGTTGTGGCAGCAAAACATCCCATTTAAATGTTTTAAATGCCATCAACAACTCATCTCCATCGTTCTCGATTGGATGCCCTGAATTGTCGGACAAATGTGTAACCAAGAGATATTTTTATGGATATATGTGGACCACTTGCATATGTTCAGAATAAAGCCATCTTTTCATGCTTTTCCTGGGGAGAAACGGTCCAACAATAACCAGAGAAAAGGCCATAAAACAAAATAAGATTTTTCCCGGGGAGGAGAACAAATGACACGTGCTGTGGGTTGTGTGTTTTTATTCCGGTTTTCCTGAGGACGCCGGAATGTAGGCAATGCTTGGGATGCGGGGCAAGAAAGTGGGGTTTTAATACGGGCAGGAGGACCAGGAACTGCACAAGAAGGATCGCATGAAGTCATTTGTTTTCCTCATATTCCTTATCAGACTTATTTCGCCGATTGCCTGCGAACTTTTTGCGGCACCCACTTAAGCGGGCATTTAAGCATTTTACGATGACATCACGCGTGCAGCTTCAAAAGTAAGGACCTCATCATAAACATAAGCATATAAAAATTTAAATACACCGACAGACGTAAAAAAACGAGAAGCTGGCCATAAGAAATGATGATTTCCCGAATGCATTAGCATTTGCACGCTGGTTATGAATCGGAATCAGTGGCAAAATCTCCAGCCATCTCCCCTCTCAAATGCCAAATTCCAAATCAATGGCATGGACAAGTTCTGGAGGAGCTCCTTTTTTTGTTTTGTTTTGTCATTTATATGTAAATGACCTGGTAGCATGGAGAAGGAAACTCCTCTCTGTCCCTGGGAAATTAGCCAACAGCATGGACACATGCCAAAAGGCAGAAATCATATTTCATTCGCCTGTCTCCTTTTTTTTTTTTCTCCTCATGGCCATGACAATCTGTGGCCAAGATGCCACACATTCGTTATGACGACAAGTGAAAAAAAGAAACTTTTCCCATTCATGCAAATTCCGCTTTCCATTCCGGCTGGGTATTTGAGCCATTGACCGCATCGAATCAATCGATTTTAATTACCCCGACATTATCAATGACCAGAGATCAAGTATTCAAGTTGCCAGCTTAAAGCCCCTGATCTGCACTCTTTTATCCCTTTAGTTTTGCAACTTTTTTTGTGAAAAACTCTGGAGTTATGGAGAGCTGGCTGAATGATTAATTGCCGGCCAGGTTAAGCGGCGATGCCACTGACAAATTGCGAGTGTAAAGCTTTGGAAATCAACAAAACCGACCGTGCGACGTCCGCTTAAATGTGGCGACAAAAATTAATGAACAAAGTTTTTATGCTGCCATAAAAACAGCCTGAAAAATATATCCCCACACTAAGCTTCCCCCATCAAAACTGACTGCATTGAATGGCACTCGCTGTTTTTGGCTCTTTCCTATATAGAGCAAAGGGGTGTGCGTTCAAAACACAGCTATCTAATCAAACTTTTGGAATGCCTAAGCCAAAGTGATAAGGCAAAACAAGGGAAACAAAACGAAACCGTAGTAGTTAAACAAACTGCCGATAAGGCAGCTGTGAATCATTACGAAATTTTTGGACACATACGTAGTTCTAGTGAATCCATTACAACGAGGAGAACTAACCCAAAAAAGCCAGTACAGCAAAGTCAAGTGGTAGTTAATGACCTTGGTCCACCTGTCGTATGCGTTATTTCCTGATATCAAAGGGGCAACCTATGCTGGCTTTTGTTTTTGTACTGATTATAACGAAACGGATGATATCATGGGCTCGAAAAATGCTTTTGATAATGAAAACCCGAGTGCGAGAGTGAGTGTATTCATTTTGATTGCAACTTGGGGCCAACAATTCAGGTCGTCACACATTCCCGCATCAATGTTTGTTGACAAACCAATGTTCGCTCGGTTGGTTTGGTCTGGTTTGCCAGGACAGACAGACGCCTCTGCTCTCTAGCGACAATTACTCGAATTTTCCACATTTCCATGCTATCAACATGGCGGTGAAAATATTGGAAAATACGCAGTGGAATTCTTTGACCCGCTGCAACTGGCGTTTATTGCATTTTTGTTTGTTTTCTAGCGCGAAAAATGGCAAGATGGGGGGGCTTTTCCTTGTTCGTTTTTTTGTTAGAGGGGGAAAACTGTCACGAATGATGGGAAAGGAGGGGTGGGAAAATTCTACCAGCGATAAACTTAGCATGCTACTGTGAAAAGCAGAAGGCCCAGTTCAGGGCTGTTTGTACATTTTCAAAACTTAAACATTCGGCAAGCCGAAATCGAAATCGTGTTTGTTTGATGGCCATTGATAGAAAGAATGCCCAACTGCAAATAGTTTAAATTGCTGTTTGCACAAGAGCTGCAAGAGAACAGCAAATAATAATGCATACTTTGTTACATGGGCGATGAAAAGGGCGCACTGAACAAACAAACTGGGAAACCCGACAAACAATCATATATATAAATCCATATATATATACGCAACATACTGAGGGAAAAATTCAATAAGAATCCCATGCAATCAACGATACAATACATAAATAATGAATGCCATTGCCTTGAGCTTATCAACGGTTTATTTATTGGCCAACATTGGTCGACTCGGACGACGGTGCTTTTCTGTTCCATGTTCCAAAGAAGGTCTCACAGTCTGGGCTTTAAGAACCCTGCAGGAAATGTGCAGCAAATGCAGCTTATTGTTTGCCAGAAACAAGAAAACAGAAAAAAATATGTGTATAGAAGTTCTCGTTCTGGTTCTGGTAGGAATGTCAAAAGGAATTGTGCAAATGTTGATTGTATTGCCGAAGCGTTCGCAATATCTAACCAGAAAAATCTGTGCAAAGGCGAAGGAAATGCCGGGAAACCGGATATGCACACAACCGAACCGAACCGAGCACACACTTTTCCTGTTTGCCCTCTGCAAATATCCCAGGCAATGCTCGTGCTATATAAACAAGACTAAATTTACTTGCAAGTAGCTCATTTTCGGGGATATGCAATGCAAATGCAAATAGGTTGGGCCACTTGGCCCGGGGCTTTCCCACTTGCCAACCTTGGATCGACTGCGAAGCTGAAATGCAGCTGAAATTCAATTATGGCCTCAGGCCATCATACTCTGGCTGAAGCGCAATGTGTGAAACTTTCCAGACGACTGAACCGATGCCTCCTCAACCAAACCTCCTCCGTCTCCGTAAAGGAATTATGACAGACAAAAATCGATAGCAAAAAAAAAAAAAACACGTAAGCAGCAGCGCAGAAAACATTTCACACTCTCCTCCCGAGAAGTATTGTTTATGACTAAGTCAAGGCGTGTGTTTATATCTGCCTGAGAAGCTACTGCTGCCATTGTTATTGGGCAAGATCTCGGGGGTCTTGGCCATAACTGGCTCTCTGTTTTGAATGTTAATACGAAAATAAAACCGTCTAATAACAAGTGCAAATGGACGAGTGTAGCGCGTCTCTCGCGACGTTGACAAAACGCAAGCGTAACTGAAGAATGACTAAAGCGGGCGGCCAGACCCGGTCGCAAAGTCTGGCAATTGCACTCGGGGTCTCAGTCTGGGTCTCTCCACACAGCTCTCTGCCAGCTCTACTCACTCTCAGTTTTCCCCAGGTATAGCTAGCCCTATATGTACCCCCTATATAATGAGGCGACACCAGCTCATTTCGGTTTCATTTGCACCATTTTTTTATCGCTCTCTGCTTGTTTAGCCCGCTTTTGAGTGGGGTTTGCACTGTTTTTTCCCCTATATCAGCTCAGTTTTATCAGCTTTTGCAAGCTGATATCATAGCCTGATAAGGCGAGAGCGTACTACATATGTGCCTTGCCTATTTTTGGGCCAAGTTAACGCTCAACTGTTGCGTGTGTTTCGCAACAGCCACCTGTAGTATTCCGCTGGCATAACGCGCTTTTAATCGGGGCTCTCCCGCTCTCTACCTCATTTTTTTTTGTTGATATAATTATGTATCGGAAGCACATACTGTTTGGCTCTTTGACAAGGCCTAGACCCCAAAAAACACTCGATGGCGTGTGGAGAGACGGAACAATTAAAGAGGTTCCCCGGGTGGTCTCTTTGTGGTTTAGTTTGCATCCCAAATAGAGGCACTGAGAGGTTGCTAATTAAGTTTCCACTTCAGTGTCTGCCCTTTCAGGTCAGCCGGTTGGCAAATGAGTGAAAATCACCAGCAAACCGCCCACTTTCATATCGATTTCCCATCAGGGTATGCACCCAAAGCACTTTGCCCACATTACCCATTTCGGGGACAGTTCACCGAGATGGAGCAATATAAATGTAATTAATTGAAACAATTTTGGTATTTACCTGAGTCGGTGGCAGCCTCTGCTTTGCCAGCTGGAATGGGCGAGAGCGAGGAGTCGAAGGGATGCTGCTGCTGCTGCTCCTGCTCCTGCTCCACCTCCAGCTGCTCCTCCTCCTCGATGGGCGATGTCACCTTGCCGGACAGCGAGTGCTGCGGTGTGCCATCATTGCGCTCCTGGGAGGCGAGGGCATTGGCCAGGATCTCGCTGGCCTGCTTGTCGGTTAAATGCTGCACACGCTTGTTTTTTAGGTGGTGCGGAGTGTCCCTGGTTAGGAGAAAGTATATAATTATGGTTAATATAAAAGGCTTAAATTGTTTATTGAGGTTACTAGGCCTAAGGATTGGCAAAGGATGCTGGAATTTGAAGAAACTAGGTCCTAAAAGGAGCAAACTACACTAAATGATCTAAAGCTACAGCCTACATTTATCCAGCATTACAAGAATTTTTTAAAGACCTGGGATCCATTTATTTTCAAAAATTTATATTAATATAAATATTAAAGCATTTTAAAATTTCAGAATATCGAATTTTTTATGTGCAAATCGGACGACTATACCATATAGCTATCATAATAACTATCGGTGTATTTATATAAAATTCTTCCGAATATACGGTTCCTAAAATATGCAATTACGTGATATGGTTTAAGCAGCAAGGGTTCCTCAACTTAGGCTTTTCCATATTTAGTTTCCATTCCAATATCATTTCCAATATTTTTTTAAACATATATACTTTCAATCTACCCCTAATTAAAGTTCGGATTTAGTTGCCTCACCTTCTGTGCAATTTTGGTGGCCTTTTGTAGAAGTCATCATCTTCGCCCTCCACCTGAAAGCCCACACGGCGATCGGATTCCTGAGGAGTAAATAAAATCAGGATTTAGAAAATGATCATCTTATTAATAACCATCCCGAAACTTACAAACTCATCCTCCTGCTCGTCCTCATCCTGGGCCTCATCGGTTCCACCAACTGTAGCCTGCAGTTCGGCGACCACAGCTGCAGTGGCCACCTTCACATTGTTGGCGGTGGTGCTGCTGCCCTCTGAGCCACCCTGTATGGCTGGTGGTGCGACTGTCGTCGTGGTGGGAGTTACTACACCCACTGGCTGCTTGGAGTTCACACCAACGGTGGGTTGCTGCACTGGCTGCGCCTGCTGTTGGTGATTGTTGGCAATGGTTCGGGTCTCGGTTGGCGTCTCGGCTAATTTGGTGCCGTTCTGGGGAGGAAAAGGGAAATTTTGTATTTACTTTACATTTACATTGGGTACTTTCCTGTTCCCACTAGTAATGTGCTTAAAATGCAAATTCTACTTATTTGTATCTGTAAGATATGTGTAAGTTACATTAAATTTTGTTTGAGCCGCTAGAGGTCGCTGAAAACTCTTTCAACCAAATTTGGTTAATACATCAATACAAATTTCAACCAAATTTGGTTGAAAGAGATTTCTGAGATTGTGTTTATAGAGATTGTATACAAAATATAATAAAAACTAAACAAAATTAAAATTTATAATGAAACCTATAATGAATAAATATATATTACTTAATTTTTGAATTGAATATTTAATAAATAAGGCTTGTATTGAACCCAGGCACCTATTATTTCTACCATTCCCAGTTAAACCTAACCTATTTCTATATTCTTCTTAAAAACACCTTAATTTTATGGTTAGTATAAAGCAAAAGAAGCAATGCAACGTATGAAAGCAATCGTATATTTGCGATAATAGGCACTTAGACCTCCCCTCTACCGATGGAAACACAGCAGAAGCTTGGCACTCGGATCTAATCCGGTTCCGAATCCAGCACCAGGATCGGGATCAGAACTCACCTCCTCGGGCAGCGTGACCAGGTTGGCGTGCTCCTCGTTCCGGCTGCGCTCCACCTTCAGCTTCTGCGCCTTGGCCTTGAGATCCTTGGGATGCGGCGTGTTCTGGCGCACGAAGGGCGTGTCCTTCTCCTGGCTGGCCTCCTCCGAGAACTTGACCACCGTGCGCGACGGCTCGCGCTCCTCGAACGGCTCCGAATCGGATTCCAGGTCACGGGCTATATTTTTCAGGGGCAAATCAAACGAATTCTATTAGCATGTAAATCAACAGTGCAACGAGGTGTTTTTTTTTCTGTGCTGGGGGGATTTGGGGTCTCAGATTAGTGAACTGCATGCCCATGCACACACTACGTAGTTTTGTTGGTTATATAAAACAGAGATATATTATTATATACAAACTGGTTTATATGCAAAACGCTTAATGCTCTACGCTTTTGGTTTTGCACAAATCAATAAATAAACCGCCCATTAAAACTACTGTTTCGGGATCGCAGGCATAAACACTTTGGCAGGTCGGTCTGCTGCCCGGACCAAGACTAATAATCCATCAAGCGCTTATGAGAAGTGTGTGCGCCGTAAATTCTTCGCACCACGAACATGGGTAAACAAAACATAAAAGTTGCAGCATGTGGGGCAATCGGGGGGTAGCCAGAAATTCAGATTCAGAATCAGATTCCCCAGTTCCCAGCCCACTGGGCCACCAATCAATCCATCTACGCAGCAAGTGCAGGGGATGGATGGGGCAGTAAACAAATGCAAATCACTGTTCTCCACGCAGGAAGTGCCCCTGTAGATGGGCCCAAGTGGCTGCATCCACACAATTGTGGACTCGGAATGTCCGGCGCAGTCGTAACTTACAATCGTTACCGATTTTAGCATAGACAAATAAATTTAGAGGCCCCCAAAACAGTGGGGAGTCCGAGTTAAGTAAGCGCCAAGATGAAGATTAATGCAAATAAAGCGACAACTCGTAATGGCAATGACAATAATAAGGGGCCATCTCGTCGCTTTGAAAATTATTTCCTCTTGTTTTTCAGTTTTTCTGGGTGCCTAAAGTAGCATGACTTTAATTGGATAATTTGAACACACCGCTTACATGGCTCTAAAACATACGGTGGTATGTGATCTTGAAACTATTCACACATTCGTCTAAATTGGATGAGTTATGTGCGTTATGTGTGCACTTAATCCGTCATTGACCATTGATCGTTGAGGCCAAGTTACCAGACAAGTTGGTTCTCCAAACATGCTGATGATATAAGCTATTTATAGGCAATCGCATATCGAATAGGCCAAAACCCGTTTGGAAGCCAAATAACAGTTACAATATATCTACTTATACATTCATTCGATTGGGAGGCAACTACGCCACAGAACCGAAACCACAATGGCAACATCGGTAACAACGAATACAGGTTGAATCATAAGGCACTCAATCAGTGAATGTCGCAGTAAAGACTGGAGATAAACGAATTTGGCTTTATTCTAGGGTAAATTTGCATATTAACTACGGGCAAAGTTCTCTAAATTGAACCTCTTTATAAAGTCAAAGACTATACTGAAGAATTTCTTTTTTAAAACATTTTTACTAAATATTATTTAAGCAGGGCTGTTTTTTTAACTTCATACTATAAACCACCTTGTGTAACTAAAACATTTCTACACTAAAGCCTATTTTTACTATAGTTATCTAAGCACATGAAAAAAATAACGATTAACTACTGCATTAAATTTAAAATTTCTAACTTTTATTCTGATTCATACAAGTAAATTCCATTTAATTTCGTTTTTCATCAACATACTTGAAATACTTCATCAAGTTCAACGACTCTTGAATTTTTAACTGGTTTCTGGGAAAAAAGGTTCTCCCCAGGCAGGTCCCACTGTACCCACTGTGACAGGCCATTAATCAACAGTTAGTTTTGGTGGCATGCACACACGTACACCGCATCGAAACAAGCCAGGCGATTAATATTATAACCAACCAGCGTCATACATATAATTACATTTCTCGCCGATCTTGCCCCAGTTTTTCTCAAACGGCCACGCCCCTTCGCCCCATATGACGTCAGACCCGTTGACATCACTCAAGTGCTCCAAATACTTTATACGCCTGGGAAGAATAATCTGCCACTGCAGATTAAATGGTAATGGATCTCGGGTATTTGCAGCAGCCAACAACAAACAAATCGTCTGTTTGCTGGACCGCTTTGATCTGGCATGCAGCTAAAACTGCTCAATTCGGGGGCAAATAGATCCAAATCATTCGCCATTCCCCAATCCAAGTGGGTTTTTTTCAGGGTGTGGGAACCAAACGCAGAAATCGCCACTGATCTCTGCGATGGGAAACACGCATGGTCCGTCAAAACGAATGGAATATAAACACAAAATAATAACATAATCAAATCAAACAAGCCAAATCGAACACACACTCTTCATCATCCATCGAGATACGTTGCGTGTTGTAAGAGTATTGAGTGAATACCATATAGAAAACATATATATTCATGATTTTTTCAGCCAACGCCCGGTCCTGAGACACCCAACTTATAAAGAAAAAAAAACAAAACAACTTGTTGTCATGACGTCACTTTTTCTGGTGTGCTGTGAAAAACCGGTTAGTGTTTTTATTCCAAACACTCAAGCCAACACAAATGCTGACTGGCTTTTGGCCAGGCCAAGATGCGCTTCCAAAAACCAAAAGTGTTGGGGAGCTACGATGCTATCATCTACGAAGAACCCAAGAAAACGGAGTTCACATGGTTAAATGCCAACCGGAATGGGTTAGAAAAGCTGTTTAGGTGTGGTTTCCATATAGAACATCTTAGTTCTAGTCTCTTTTTTGGTTTATAATATTATATTAGTTATATGTTATATCTAGGTAAATATTATTCTACCATTCACATTTAAAGCAAAGCGTACATGCAAAAGGCCAGCCAATACAGTAGAGTTCCAACTCAAATTAATTTTAAAAACTTAATTCCAAATAAATTGAACCAAAAGCTTAAACCAGGCGAGAACTAGAATTCCAAGACGAGTAACTCTACTATATAGACCCGTTAACTGTACAAGGCAGATATAGCGCTTATTGTTATTGATACTAACAAAGAAGGTAATACTCAACGCAAACCTTTCTGCTGATAACTGAAGAATTCCGTCGAATCGAATTTTTCGCTTGATCTATAAAGCGTCATGGGTGGATAGTCTTTGGATGGATTGGATGAACATAAAATATAGGGTGAGTATGGTGCAAAGGTTTTTGAGAGAAGAGAGCGCGTGACGTGGCGGAATGCAAAGAAAATAATCGAAATCAGTATGGAACATATAGTTATAATTATGGAAAAAGGTGCTCTTGCCGCAAAGCACAGTTAGAAGATAGTTTATTCACAAAAATAGGTGAAAACTTGCTGGGATTATAAACATTTAAATTTAATTTATAAGTCTTGCCAAAGTTTTTGTATATATTTTTTGTTCACCCAGTAAGGTAGTAGTATACAACGTACAAAACTTGGATAAGGCTCGTTTTGTTGGCGATGTTTGCTCACTTTGCGGGGTTTATCTTATCGCGAAACTGCGAGCATAGATGGAAGATATTGCACAACGATACGGGAGAAGGGATTGGATGGGGAAGGAGGGGTTCTTGTGGAAACTATGTCAGGTGCTGATAAAGCCACATAACTTGGCCAAATTCAGAACACCACGAGCAGACAGCGCCAAATGTGGAGCAACCTTTAACCACTGGGGCACTGGGGAATTTATACGGCTCCCCGGCTGACTCATCCGAAACTCACCTGGGGTAATTGGCTGGTACTCCTGCTGGGGCAGCAGATAGCAGGACAGCACCTGCTCCCCGGTTTCCGCATCGAAGTCCGGCTGGAAGGTAAGCAGCGGCTGCGACTGATTCTCCGACAGCCAGACGGCCTTCAGCTGCAGATTGACCAGGGAGTAGGGCAGATACAGCAACTGGTTCCCGCTCACATCCAGCACATGGAGCACCGTGCAGTTGCCCAGCTCCGGCGGCAGCTTCTTCAGCTTGTTGTCCCGCAGACTGAGCACCCCCAGATTGGCACACTGGCCGATCTCCAGGGGCAGGTACTCCAGCGCATTGCGATCCACGTTCAGGTTGCTCAGCTTGGTCATCTGGCCGATGGAGGCGGGCAGCTCGGAGAGGAAGTTCTCGGTGAGGATCAGCTCCTGCATGTTCTCGCAGCTATAAAAACAGAAAACAGATTTAATTAGATAGGGTTTAATATTCCATTGAATTTGTTTTGTTAAGAAACTTATATATTTTATCAGGAATGCAAGTTTAAAGGGTTCGGTGTGTATTTTTATATTTTTTTAACTCAAATATTTTTGTTCTGTTTGCAAATATTGTGGTACAACCAAGATAAGATAAGATTATGGTCTGAACACGAAAACGTGGGTAGGTTATTAATTATAAAAAAAAATAATCAGATGGTTCTAGCTCTTGAAAAGGTTGTTATTATTTAAATTATGAATCAATAAACGAATTATGGTAAACAATTCATACTCGAAACAATAGTAATATAATGAAAAATAAGATTATTGTAGAGTAAAGATGTAACATTATAGCATTAAGGTTAGTTACCCTGATAAAAACAACCAAGTAAAGATTTTATATTCTGTTCTGCTGTTTTTATAAGAAACTAGAATGTGGAAATATTCAATTTAACAAGTTTTGGTTCATTTAAAGATTTTAAACTTGTACTTTAATATGAAATTACTTTTTTAAGTAACTTAAAAGTGGTATCTAATATTTTGCTTAATGAATCAAATATTTTCAAATGAAATCATGTAGTTATATATTTTTGTATTTAATATTTATTTGTGAATTTAAGTAACTACAATACACCCAAATATATTTTGGCTTCTCCACATTTTTCCAGTGAAGGTTGATAAAAAGTACGGATGGCAAGGGAATCATAAATACTCACTTTCCGAGCGTATCGTTCAGCCGTTGCAATCGATTCTGGTCCAGCTTCAGGATGGTCAGTCTGTTCAGCTTGGCAATGCCATCGGGCAGGGCCTCGAGCAGATTCTGGGCCAGATCCAGGTCCGTCAGGCTGACCAGGCCACTGATCTCGTTGGGCAGCTCCTCCAGCCGGTTCTCGGACACGTCGAGGTAGGTTAACTTAGTCAGCAGGCCCAGCTCCGGCGGCAGGCGCTGCAGCTGGTTGTGGTCCAGCCAGAGCTCGTGCAGACCGGGCAGATAGCCCAGGTAGGGCGGCAGATCCTCGATCTCGTTGTCGCCCAGGTCCAGGCGCTTCAGCTTCGTCAGCTGGCTTATTGTCTCGGGCAGGTACTTGAGCAGATTCTCGCGGAGCTCCAGCGACTCCAGCTGGGTGAGGCTGCCAAAGTCCGCTGGCAATGTGGTGAGCGACATGTCGTTGAGGCCCAGGACGGTCAGGTTCTTCAGCTGGGAGAAGCCCGAGGGCAGCTTGGGTATCGGATTCGAGCTGAAGTCGGCCACCTGCAGGCTCTGCAGATGCTTGATATCGTCGGGAATGTCGGGTATATCTGGAGAATGAAGAAAACGAGCGAAAACATATTGTTTACTGATTGCTGTGTTATGGCTTTTCAATGGGCCAGAGCCGGAGCCAAAGCCCCAAGCTCGTTGGCTAGGCTATCGGGTTACACATTTCTATCTGCTCGGCTGATTGACTTGCTCACGCATGAATTGCTCCAAAGGGCCGCGTTAATATATTAATAAGTCTGCTATAAATATTCCATGAGACCCATCGAGCCAGAGACTTCCGCATATGGCCTTGTCATTGTCTACCAATTCAGATTTTAAATGTTAAAGACCAAGTTTTGGGGATTGAACCTTGGTTAAACTATCAACTTTGGCTGGGTTTATACCTTACAGCCAAGGCTTTATTTATTATAACTCTTTTTGCCCGGACCGATAGAGCGAGACGAAGCGTAAAACGACAAACGAAACTTGTTGATCGAATAAATTTCGAGCTGCCAAAGCGGAAATGCGCACGCAAAGGACCCGGGAAAATGGGGAAAACAGAGTGTTTGCGCTTGTGTATGTGCGCTGTTTGCCAGCACGCCCACAGAAGCTTTTCCACGAGAGCCTCGTACAGAAAACCACAAAACTGGCAGCGAAAGCAAAACGACAGGTGGCAGTGGGAGTGGGTGGGGAAATGGCCTCAAGCCTTTTCCGCACACTGTTTAAATTGACCCAGATACATGAGGGTGGGGGAGGTTGAACACTTGTACGCCCATCCCGCCCCTCGGAAAACATCGAAACATCGTCATCGGCCAACGCGGGGTGACTTGCCCCATGTGTCCACACTCAATCCAACTAATACGACACGTGGGACCAGAGCGAACCCGCCTCTCGACGGGGCAGGAAACCAGGGGGGGGTGAATGTGTCCTGCAGGCAGGACATGCTCGAGTTGTGTGGCACAACAATGGACGAGGCTGTGGCCTCCGGGCAATCGCCGGATGTGGCCAGTCATAGAGCCCCGCTTTTCGCTGGGAATGTCACCAGTTGTGGCAGGTTGCCGATAAGCTATTTATTTGCAACTGCATTGCCACACTGCCACATTGCCAGCCACACTGCCACAGAAAGAGCTGCTGCTGCAGCAGCCTTTAATTAAAATTATATAAAAATATAAACTGACATTTATTTTCATGTTTCTGCAGCCTGACATTGCACTGCATTGTGTGCCGAGGCAGGCCTTGTTCATGGCCTTGAGTGCGCTGGCCAATTATAGATACTCGTACTCGTACTACAGTTGAAACTGAACAACTTGCAACACCAGCTGGCTCCGTACGAAAATGTTTAGGACTAGATATTTTAAAGTTGCATGAATGAATTTTATTTTAAGTATGTGCACAATCAGAAATATCAATATTTATAGTGAATTATCAGACCTTGTTTTCCTGTCACTGTCTTTTATGTTCAACAAAATAGTCCTTACAAAATTATTGTTTTTAAACTTGTTCGTCCACTTTTTCATTTTATTAATAGCAGTTGGGAATCTTTAATTTACCTTAGCAAATCAATTTACACTTATATAATGTTGATGATAAGAAATTGTTAGTCATTTATTTGAATTTCGCTATGTATTGATTCTTAGTTTCGAGTGAATAGATTTATATATGTATACGTATGAAGAAAAAATTAACTTTGACCAAAAATTTGTAATACACAATTATCTTGATTTATTTTAAAGATAAAACATATTTTATTTCATATATAAAAAATAATAATATAAAAAAATAATAATAAAAAAAAAATAATATAAAAAAGTAATAATAAAAAATACAAAATAAATAATAAAATAATATAAAATAATATTAAAAATATAAAAAAATATTAAAAATATAAAAAAGAAATGATCAAAAAAAGATAATAAAAAACACAAAGATAATAAAAAACAAAAAGATAATAAAAAAAAACAAAAATAAATTAAAAACAAAAATATGTTTTTAATGTAGTTGCATTTTCTGGCAAAACATTGAACCCTTCATATAGAATAATAACCAATATTAATCTAAAAAAAAGTCTGACTTCGTTAAGTACAACTGTCTAAGCCATGTTGCATCACGATCCTTGGCCAGCTGCTCGTGCTCTTTGAACTTTAGAGGGCCTAAAAGCTTTTGCAGCAAAAACAGCCGCAGCCGCACACATCCGTCAATCCGTCAAGCAAAACACTCAAAATTGGATCCCGCCAGTTGCAGACAAATGGACGCAGCAAGGCGCTTTTCTTTCTCCTTTTACCACCCAGAAAACCCAAAGCCCAGAACTCAGGGCCCTGAGAAAATCCATCCACACTGAGGCAATTGGAAACATATGGCAGCCACACACAAAAAACAGCACAAGATGCTCAGCTGTGCGGCACAGTTGGCGGTCATTAGATGAACGGCGGTGACAAACAATTCGTTGACCTTTAACACACACTCGCACTCACACCCCATATAGAAAATTGGGGCAGTTGGGCCCGTAACATTTGGAAACCCATTTGGAGACGGGAAATTAGAGGAAATGATGGGCGTGCCGTGCACAGTTAGAGAGGAAAAAAATAGAAACGCCCGGAATTGTATTCAATTTGTGCAATTATGCAATAAAGGCGCGGTGCCCTTCAAAGAAACGGAAAATGCCCCAGAAATGTATTTAATTTGTTTATCATATTTTAGCGCTGTCCAAAAATAGCTCCACAATCGGGAACAATGCGGTAGCGATTCTTTTTTCCCTCGCTTTATAGCGCTTATAAATTTCACCAACCAGACAAGATCAATGAAGAAGAACTGTGCCAAAAATTAAAAAAAAACGTAGAACTCAGACCATCGAAAATAAAACAAACCAAGCGAAACGTCAGCAAACAACGACGACATCGCCAAGGGGGCGTGGTTGGGGGGAGAAAAGCGAGGGGAGTCTGGGGAAAAACACATATGAAAATTCTTTTCAATGTCATTGAACGAAGAAAAATTTTAAGAGCACGCTGCTCTGACGCCTGTGTTAAATGAGAAATGATTTGTCAGTATATCAGTCCATCAAGGCGACCCAGACGGAAAAGTGGGTGGTATAGGTATAGGCATATACGATCGAGGTCACAACACACATCCATCCATCCATACTACATCTTCCCCAATGCGAACTGCACTTAATGAAGACGATGTCGAGGATGCATATTTCACAAGCTGCAAAGTGGAGAGCGGAACAAAAAGGAAAATTGAGGAGGGGCTTGGGGGAAAAACCCATCCAGGGCTTTTCAATTCGCCTTGCATCATCATGGGGGGAA
This sequence comes from Drosophila subpulchrella, assembly GCF_014743375.2. Lineage (NCBI taxonomy): Eukaryota > Metazoa > Arthropoda > Insecta > Diptera > Drosophilidae > Drosophila > Drosophila subpulchrella. Next base: position 16,755,755 of record NC_050609.1, read on the forward strand.
AAAGTGGAATCCCGATTCAATGGCTCGATGGTTACGTTTTAATCCCCAGCACTCGGCATCCGTTATGAGTTGCCATGGCACGTTGCCATTTCGCTTATTGCACCCGCATCCAAAATGATGAAAAGGTTTCAGGACTGCTGCTGGGGCAAGTCCTTGCTGTCATCATCATCGCCATCCCGACGTCCCTGCAATTTTACGGCTGCCATTGTTGAGAGCAAATCCCTAAGCGCCAACAGGGAAAATGGCTTTCCGCCACCACATTGCTCGTTCAACCTGAGCGTCTTCTTTAGTGGCAGCAACAAGGTTGAAGCTATAGCTTGTGTTCCTGTGCTGTCTTTTCAGCCATTTAATAGTCCCAATTGGCTGGTTTAGGGTGTCATTTTGAAATTATTATGCCTTAAATCCAATAAAGACTAAAGCTTTATCAGTTAAGAAATCAAATTTCCATTTTAAAAAATGTGTAATGGTTTAAGATTTTAATCAACTGAAATAAAATGTAGCTTCAAATTGAATTAAACCTTAGAAAAAGCCAAGAAAGAGCTTCTTCCTAAAGAACAAGATAATAACAATACAATGTAAAGCCAGTTATAAAAATGCTTGATATCAAGTGGATATTTCCAAAGTAAATATGTTACGTATCATTTCGAGGTATGAGTAATGTTAAATTGAAAGTGAGAAATGGGGATTTGTCCAAAACAACTCTGGGTAAGAGCAAAAAGCAATGTTTTAAACTCTCCGAATCAGAGAAGGAGATTAAAATCCAAAATGACAACTTATTTTATTTTTAGTAATAATAAAATATTTCAATTTATTTTTTAGCTACTAATACTACTACTACTATTGTTTTGCTAGTTAAAAGGCTTTTCCAAGCTAAACCTTTGTAACATCCAGTTTGCAACACTGACGGCACCCCGGGATGCTTGCCACATCGGCTGCAGAAACTGAATTGCACTGAGCTAAGCTCGGCTGAGACGGGATGAAAAGAAAGGTGAGGGGCTGCTGCTGCCCAGATTGTGATAAGTAAATGACTCTTAATTGTGGCGAACGAAAGATGCGACAATAATGATGATGATGACAGCGCTGATTAAAGCGCAACAGGTGCTTTAAGACTGCATTAAAACCGAATTAACGAGCGCATATGAAGTGTATTTGACTAAGGCTTTTAATTCACTTTCAATTAGCAGGCAAACAAAGAGCCTCAGGCCATTTTGCAGTGGGTGGTTGGCTGGCTGGGTAGATTTAATGACAGTTTCACGCTCGTTAGGCAGGCAACAGGTTTGCGAAAAGCCCCTCACAAGACGAACACAGATGCGTCCGCCCGAAAAACACTCACTTCCCAGCAGAGTACACATCTGCAATTGACATTTTAATCCTCTTCCAAAGAGGGTTTGCCTTTCCCAAAGACAAGTAATCAATTTTCCGGGTCTTCTCATTTAATCAAAATCCAGCCATAACCTTTGCCCACCTGCGTTCACTCCGTAAACTTAATTTCAATTAACTAATTGATGATTTAATCGCTGCAATAAGTGCATGATAATCCCTTTGTTGAACACCCATAGTTAATCTTCATATGCTGGCCAGATAAATCCGTAAATGTAATGCATTAAAATCCCATTTGTTCAACAAGTAGAGATAAGCTTTATTGGTCTCGGCCATCATTAATGCATTTTGGCCAAGCTGCCCATTAACTAATTGCCAGATTAATCCATGCACAAAAAAACTTTATGGCTTTGGCAAACATCAAAATGCATTTTGTGAAAAGTCGAAACAATTTTCACACGCGCTACCGATTTGTTTGCCACATTTGTGTTTGTTGTTTTATTCTTTTGGCCAACTCAATTCCGTCGGCCGATCGCTGTTGCCAAGTCGAGAGGATTCACTTTTGATTTGTTGTTTGTACAAGCTCGTTGGATTTGCTGCCTGCTGCTCGAGTAGTTTTTAATTGCTCATCCCCCGAGTGACGTCAATGGACTCCAGAGATCGACGAGTTCGAATAATATATATATAGAAATCGGCATGGGAATGAGATGTGTGTGTAGGAGAAATCCGGCAGTACGGAATAAAATTACCCAATGTGAGAATAAATGATTTTTCAATTTGCGCTGATCTTTCGCCGCTGACATTTTGATTTAGTTTTTGTTTAATGCTATTAATTATACAATTCTCTCTTGTCCGTCAGTCTTCAATTTGTTTGTTTGTTTAGAGTACATTGAAATGTTCCCATCACTTGGCGGTTCTGTTCGATGTGCTTTGCTTTGACTTTGGGCCAACAATTGCCGTTTGGAGAACTTCCTACAAAGTCATGGACGCTAATGGCCTGCTGGTCCAAGACCACGACAAAGCTTTGATTTTTGCCTTTGTTCTCGCTGCCCCGATTCTTCTTCCACCACTTCTCGGTATTACTAATTCTTTCACCCTGCAGAGACAGAAAAATTACTAAAAAGTCGCCCAGGAAATTTGAAGAACCTCCAGATCTACATTCTATTTTAAAAATAAGCGTACGTATAAATATTCTCACAAACTTTATTTTATGTAATTAGGTTTGAAATCAAAAATAATAAATTATTAGTACCTTCGGTGAATATCTATAATATACCATATATTTTTACTAACCTATCTTGAAATATTTTTAAAAGTTCAAATATATTCCAATAAATACTTCAATAAATCTTTAATTTACTTTAATGTACAGAAATTGAAATAGTTTTTTTCACAGCTATAAGACATAAACTGTTATAAAATACATTTAATTTAAAACACAGTATTATTATAAGCAGGGACCGACAATAAAACGAATTTTAAATTTTTTATATTAAGATCTACTGAAATTTTTTACAATTTATTACTTTGTAGTAAAGAAATATAGGCAATTTTAAGAAATCACTTTTTTCGTGATTCCTTCAATATTGGAACTACATTTTTCTGAGTGTACTAAGTTCTTTTGATGCCTTGTCGAGGGTCGTCTCCGGCTTATTTTTTCTCCTACTTGTACCCATACCCATACTGTGTGTGAAAGTGACTGCACTTGGGACCTGGGGACCCAAGCTCCGACATTCTCCAAGAACAACAAAATGAGCACGCCACTTGAACGGAGGCGCCGCGATTTGTTTTTTATTTTGTATCTTTTTTTTTAGGTTTTTTTTATTTTGCGCGCACTTTAACTTTGACCCAGTTGACGCCTCAATTGCAACATGCAGCGAAGAAAACATCAGCAGGAAAAGATGACATATATTTTGCCCCACAAGAGAAAGAAAGGGGAAACAAGTGTCATACAGGGCCTAAGGGCATGACTTTCAAATAGCATTTAATTGAGTTTGAGTTGGTGGCTCCCGGCATTCGGACTTTTCTCCAATAGTTTTCAATCAGCTTTGGGCAAACTGTAGTACACTGAGTTACCAGAAAAGCTGCAAAGTTGACAACAGAAGCTGATTAAAAACGACTTTCCACTCTAATAACTAAGTAGAAAAAAAATATTGGAGTGAAATTCCAGCTGGATAAATCTGGAAAATGCACAACTAATATTTACCAACTCCCCTACGAACCACCCGACCCTCCATTTTTCAGATTGTACAATCTTTACGCCTCGTCACACTGAAATCCAATCAGGTTGGCATTCCATTCCCAAAATTAGAGCCCAGCGACAAATTCTCACAATTCTATTGTTTATTTTTGCTGCTAACCAAAAACAACGCAATCGTACAAATAAACTCGGCTTGGCAACGGCAGCGCCTTTGAAAAAACATAAATTTTTGTTATTTAATAAACAAAACACGGCATGAAAAAAGCTCCTCTATAAACGGCAAAACTGCAATGGAAGCGAAATGCGAAAATATATATGGCACACTCAAAAAAAAAATCACCATAAATATTAGAAATTCGCCCGTGATTTTAAAACGCCATTGAATTAAGAAATATTTTCTTGAATTAAGAAATATTTTCTTGATTATAGAAAAAGTTTCTAAAATTTACGGAATTTCGCCATATTTTTTTTTTCTTTGTAAAAAAGAAGAGGAAGAATAAAAATTTTTCTTTAACTAATGGCGAATTTTTCTTAATTTTTTTTCTTGAAATAATGGTAAATTCTTACTTAAATTTAGTAAAGAAATACCCATATTTTAAGGAAAAAGTGACTTTTTTTTATACATTTTGATGGTGGTCTAGCTGGTAAAGACGTCCGGTCAATAAATAATCGTACAAAAGTACCTGGTTCGAGCCCACGCCACGGCTAGTCTACCCTTTGTTTATTTATTTTTCTTTTTTTTTAAATTTATTTAATTATTATTTTTATTAGTTTCACTTTTCTATTTACCAAATTGTTTAAACGGTTGTTAAAAGAGTTTAGATTAGAATAAACGTTATTGGTATGCGTAAAGCTGGACGCAAAGCACCATAGCCCTCTTTAGTCATTGTATGACAAGAAGCACGCGTGGCCGAATGGTTAAGACGTCTGGCTATGGTGTGAGCAGTTGCGGGTTCGAGTTCACGCCGGGGTTGTCTGAGGTAAGGATTTTTCCATTTGTTATTTATATGTTTATAAAAAGTATTTATATAAAATAAATCTTACATAAATACAGGTAAATATAAAAATGTATATACTATATTACCATGTAATAATTGCCTTTAAAATTAGAAACGGTTTTATCCATTTAAAATCCAAAATTGGTATACAAAACCAACCAAATTCCTCAAATGTAGAAAAAGGTAATCTTACAAAATAAATATTTTTTTCTTATTTTAAGAACATTTTCCTTAATTTTAAGGTTATTTACCATACATTTAAGAAAAATTTGTCATTATTTCCAGAAATGGCAAACCATAAATTCAAGAAAATTATTTACTTAAAATAAAGGCGAGTCGCCGTTGGCTCAAAATCATAGGCGATTTTCTTGATTTAAGGGCGAATTTCTTGATTTAAGGGCGAATTTTTTTTTGGGTGCAGATATATATAGTGTGGAAATAGAAAACGCAATAGGCAAATAAACAAACAATTAGCAGTTTGTGAAAAGTAAAAAAAAAAGTATTTCAGGCAGCAGCAACGTCGACTGAGCCCTTTTGGCTTACGTTTGGTAAGCGGGTCAACTTGTCATAATGATTTACGTGCAAAACTAGCGACGACTAACAATGACACCTGTACTTGAAGGCACAGTGGCGGTCAAATTGTTAGCATTAAGACTTGAACTTGAAGGCAATCGATTCAGGTGATTAGATTAATCACCATTCTCAATGTGTGATTGCTAAGACGTGTTGGAAAGATTAACTTTATTCACTTTTATATAACTTATTGAGCAGTTAAACTTGAAAATATAAGGCTTATATGACTTCGATTATTTTCGATTTTAGATATCGATAAAAAAGTATGAGTTAATAACACAAATTGTATGTCTCAATATTATTAGGAAGGATTTTGAAATATGATCATTGATCATAGAAAAGAAAGTAGATAACAAAAATATTACTTATGATGAGGTTCCGAACTCTTGGGACTTTATAAAATATATTCGATGTATCGATAACTATAATAATAATATTTAAGATATCCAATCAATTTCCAAAATCTCGAAGATTTGGATTATAGAAATTTGCTCGTATACCATGTGTCCAAAGTAGAACATTGGTGTGACCTACCTTAAATCCTCCCCGCCTGCTCACAGATGCTATTGCCTTGACCTAAGCTGTGCCCACGTATAAACGTACCCACAAGCGCAAACACTTCGTACACCCACAACAATCCACTAGAGCCAGGGGAATTTGTGTTTTTATTAGAATTGTTATTATAGCCGCCGCTTGCAGTGCATACAAAATGCAGGAAAACAGGCGCGGGTGGCGAAAATGCACAATGCTTGTGTCGCGTACAAAATTCAATTGTCAAGTGCAGTCGGTCGAGAGTGTTGTGTTGTTGTTGTGGCAGCTGTTGTAGCTTTTGTTGCACTTGCAAAATTTGCGGCATGAACGTCCATTGTTGTGGCAAGGCAAACTGCAGGCGAATACCAAATCGAGCTGGCTAATTTGAGCCAGCATAAAAGTGTAGAAAAATAAATAAATAAAAACTGCAACTCCCACACACACCTGAGAATTACAATTTCCCTGCGGTTGGAAATAAGAAAATGTGTATGGGAAATTACATACAAAGGTTTGCGAACTTTTACAGCACCTGGGCTATATATACATACATATACAATATGGTTTTGCGCCCAGCGGGTTCAATAAAATGTGCACTCGAGCACTGCAGGAATTGAATGTGAAAGGCTTTTCCCGAAGGGGAGAAGTTAAAGCCACCCACACATAAAGCACACAGACTCTTTGGTAAATAGAAAGCACATCAGGCGCTCTTAGGAGATCTTTTAATATTTCGCTGATCGACTTATCGCGCTTTAACGACCATTAATCACCGATTCCTGCCAGGCGGATAATCTCGGCCGAGGCTAACGTGGGCGGCCTTTCACCCAGAGAGCCAGGAAAATCCAGCTCAGATTTCAACGGCAAATGGCAGACTGCAAACTGAAAACTGAAAACCGAAAACCACCTCGGACCCATTCACTTGGCCATAAGCTGTAAGTTTTCTGGTCATTTGTGGGTCATGTGTATAAGCGGCAAACTGCCGACACTAAACTGCATAATCAGCAAAACAACAAGCTGTATAGTAGTAAACTAAACACGAGCCGCCAAAGTCATATTGAAATCAGCGAAAATTCAGGCAATGAGTGCAGTCAACATGGTTAAAATGACCATAAGGCAAAATGGTATAACCGCACAAAAGGTTTATGCAACTGCAAATACACTGGGTAATATTACTTGCTTAAAACTTAAATAGCTGATCTGTTGAGACATCTTATTTTCGGATTGGTAATAAGTAATTTGATGAAACTTTAACCAAGTTTTCTTTAGTGAAAAATCTCAAAATGTTTTTAGAAAACGATTTATTAACTATACTCCCTCCGATTTTTATATTGAATTTTTAAGGTTGTTTTTAGAAGACTAGCAATCAAAAGAAAAAGGGACTACAGCCTTACATTTTTTTAAATAGTATATTAAATCATGTTTACGTGGCCATGTCTTTATACAAAAAAAATCCATTTAGTTAGTAAGGAATGAAAGGTAATAATGAGCATACCACTGTTAATTTCATAAGATCAGAATATTTTCAGAAACCCTAGAGCTTCATTCCAATGAATAATAATTAAAAAATCGTTATTTCCAATACATTTTCCACTGTGTATTAACGCGATAGCCTCGCAAAGTTGCTGATTTTCGATTTGCGACCAAGTGAAACCGAAACCTTTGGACGGAAATGGGAAGCGCCATCATATCGACGTCATTGTCGATAATTTCAGGGGCTGTCAATGAATGAGCGATTCGGTATTCGTAAGCAGTTGTGTTGTTGCCATGGATATTGTCAAGTGCAGGGGTTTGAGTTTTAAAGCGAGGGGTATCTGCCATTGCTTCCCCAGCAGTTGATTTACTTATCCAAGTTATTTTCTGTAAATGTATATATTTTGTTTCCATTTATTATGATATGTATGCGCGGCTTGGCTTGAAGAGCTGCACTTGACTCCAATTACGGGTTTCTGTTTACGGATTTATGCTCGCTTGAGCGGAAAATGCATATATGTGGGGGGATGTGGATACCATATACCCTATGGAATGCCGCTGATTGAGTCGGTGGTTGTGCGTATCTATGCGGGTTATACAGAAGTTTCGCTCGGGAAAAGTTATTAAAAACCCAGCTGCATATTCTTTGTTTGAGGAACAACTTGTAGGAAAACATGAAAAGAGCAGCGGCAATACGGATGTTGCATGCGCCAAGAGAGATAAGACAATGCAATTGTTTGCACTTAAATTGAGTTTAAAGTCGTTGAAAGTCTGTAATACAGAGCAATTTAACAAGATAAAAGCGCAGGAAGAGCACTTTTAATGGAAAACCAGAACAATGCTGTCGAGAGAAGTGAATAGATGACTAAGAAAGGTATTAGATGATCAAAGTTTGGGGGGTTTTTCAAATTTAATGGGTAGTCATTAAATTAGATTTAATGGTCTAAACATCTATTCAATTTAAAAGTATCTCTTCTAGTAATTTTGTAATTCTTTAAAGAGTTTTAATATATTATTTAGAAGAACTAGCCCCGTTTTAAGTAGGAGGGGATTATAATTTGAATTGCTTTTTAATATTTTAATCTCTTGTAAATTTGCAGGGATTACATTTGAAACTGTGTGCAAGAAGTGCAATTAGTAAAAACTCAATAACCACGTAGGTTGACAGCTCGGCATTTCGCTAATTAGGTTGATATTCCTGCCCACAACGTGGGTGAAAGCTGAATGCGTCATTTGATATGCTGATTCAGTTGCGGGCTCATCAATTCCAACCGCAGATATGGTATTTATCTGCATAAACCCAGGCCAATCAATGACACAGATGCAATTATCGTATGCAATTGTTGCCACATCAGTGTTGCATTTCGTGTGGCACTCGGCGGATTTATGTATATCGAAGCCTGCCTCATTCCGTCATTCAATCACTGTCTATCCTAATATCTAACCGAAAATAACCAAAGCCATGGTCCATCAATGTCACTTAGAGCATCATGGGCACTTGTTGCATGTTTACGGGTATTATTTTTTTTTTTGTTTAAGACTTACCATTGCGTGAAACATCTAGCTCGACGAGATTTTCAAAGTTTTGTATATCCGGCGGCAGGCGGCCAATTTCATTGTCACTCAGTCCCAGCTTTCTCAGGCGATGCAATCTGAAGAAATTCTGCAAGCACGAAAGAGAAGAAACACAAGATTTAGACCTCAGCAGCACGACTCGGTAGACAAAAGCCAGGGGATTGTGGGATTGCAGGATTGCAACTCAGTTAGTTCGTTTTCGTGGTCATAAATCTTCGAGGGGTTGTCATTTGTTAGTGCCGTGACCCGTCCAAACAGTCAGTTTACCATTAGAATCCTCGCCAGCTTTCCTTTCGACCCAGACAGATAGACATGTCGCCAACAATTCATTTATGAAAATCACGACTTCGATTCGAATTTCGAAATAAATTATGTTGCCACTCCACGCGGACTTTCCAAAGTGAAGGGAAGTCCAAATACCCATACCCTGACCTTCCAGCAATGTGGAGTAGTACCTACTCATCTCTCTTTTGGGAAAGAAAGTTGCGCCCCCCATCGACTTTACTGAGTCATAGACCTCAAGGTTAACAGCCGCTGCTTTTGTTGTTCTGCCAGCGCGATTTTTATCGGCCATTGTTGTTTGGAATACGGGGTTCTTAACTCGGGGCGAACCCAAAAGAGCAGTCGCCACCAGAGCACCCAGAATAATGAAAATAATTCGTAGTTGTGGCCGTAAAGTTTATTAAATTCTTTCTATTTTTTTTCTGTATTTTTTGTTATTTTCTTTGTTTGCCCCACATGACAATAGAAGTGGCCAAGTGCCTGGGAGTTGTTGACCCAGTTTTTTGGGGCACTGAACAAGCGAATTCCGCACCTCGGCCAAGACACACTAGCTTTTGGGCATTTATGGTCATACAAATCGAAAGGAATTTTTTTTGGGAACGGCAGACCATAAATTCATTTTCATATCCACCAATGCAATGATTTACACAAACATGATATTTTAATTTTCATTAAGTACTTAAGTGAAAAGGTGAGAAAATAAGCTTTATTGAAAGCATATTGATAAGGTAGAATGGTGATTCAATGAGGCTCGCTTTTATCACCGTCTATTTATAAAAACCCTACATTTTGCAGTTAATAAAAAATTATAATAATTACACCTCTAACATACTAGGTATTTAAAGTGTGTACCTCGAGCTGGAAAGAAAACTCAATGTCAGAAAAACCACTGGGCATTGCAACAAAGCACAAGAACAAGGGGCTTTTATTTTAAAGACAAAGCGGCTTAGGCTCCATCAGTGTCAGCTGCATTGCTTTTGGCCACCTACAATGGCCAGATTCCGTTTGCTATTTATGCAGGGAAAAAGCGAAAAGCGAAAAGCCTTTCAACAAATCATGCGTCAAAAAGTTGCAACTGTCAGCGACAAAAAAAAATGTAGGAAAAATTCAGGAAGACAGGCAGGCAGGCTGGCAAAAAAAAAAAAGAAACGTAACTTGCATATGAAAATGGCCCACAAAAAGGGGCAACAGAATGGAATGGCCGAGAGACAAAAACGAGGACAAGGCATGACGACAATAAAAATGAATGCGAATTGTAAACTTTTCGCCAAGTGCTACCCCCATCCCCTCCCAATTTTTTTTTTGCCACCCAACCAAGCAACAAAAGCCCACGCTGCAACTCGGGTTTGTTGTATGTATCTTGGCCATAAATTACCGGCCGGTCGGTCTGCCGGCCGGCATATATAGCCATGAGTACTGAGTACAGAGTACCTATTACGGGGAGCACTACCAGTTTGTCTGGTAGATATATAGATATGCTGTAGACTCACTCACTCGGCAGCACACTTTTACTATTGTATCTAGTCGGAGCAGGCGCACAGCAAGTGGCAGTAGCTGCTGCTCGCTTTTGGCCAGGCCAACAGTTCGAGGTTGCATCACAGACAGCGCAGACAAGTTGCTGGCTGTTTGAGCTGCATCACATCATGTGCATAATTCGATTTCTGGCCCGGCCATCGGGCACTTTATCTCCCCGAATAGACTGCATATATAAAACAATTCAATTTGACATTGTTAAAAGCCTGGTCGGGAAAACCAATTTGCGCTGCCTAAAAGCCAACCTAATAGATCTAGATTCCATTTTCCGGATTCCAGCGTCCAGTATCCACAGCAAATCCAGTGCAATTGCACTGAACCATGACCTGTGTATAGTACCTCGTTTCGACTGGGGTTTATGGAAATGTGCGCTTCGCTGCCCGCCAGCAATTTTTTAATGTGCCCCAGTGTATCTGCAAGTGTAATCTGAAAAGCCAAATGTATCTGGCCCACTCACACACTGTACACAAAACCGGGGGGATGTACGCACGTACAGACATATAGCTATATCTAGCCATATAAAACATATAGTCGCAGTTGCCGAGTGGTGTGTGCATGTTGCAAATGACTAGGCGCCCAGAAAACGCAGCACAATCGCCACGAAAACGGGTTCTAGATACATTTTTCGGCACGGATATGTATCTCAACGGACGCATCTACAGCCGCCGAAACCAGCTGAGCTAGAACAGCCAACAACACAGAAAAACAGAGAACAGACAGCGCAGACAGACGGACAGCGGCAATTATGTGCAGAGCTGGAACTGAAGACTGCGACTACGTTTAGTATTTCACGCCGCAATGGAGATACAAATACACAGAGAAAAAAATTATCGTTCAAAAAAAGTCAACATTTTTAAAGCCATTTGAATACATAAATAGTATTAGAAAGAGACTAAGTATTCGGCCTTGAGGACACTGAGGTAAAAAACAATTTTTTTATGAAAATATTTTATTTTTTTTTATAAAAATATTTTTTTTTTTTGAAAAAAAAATATTTTTTTTTTTTGGAATAAAATATTTTATTTTTTTGGAAAAAAATATTTTATTTTTTTGGAAAAAAATATTTTTTTTTTTTATTAATTTTATTTTAAAAGGGAAGCGCCTCGAAAATGTCAAATTTGTTATTTGTTCAAATTATACTAAATAGCTTTGTCATTTTTGCACCTCAACTGAATTTGGAGTAAACGACTAGGGTATAAAGCGAATATCCCGGGTTCAACACACACCGCTAACTTTCAAAATGTGTGCTTAATATGTTTTAGCATTGACTAATTTACTTGTACATTGTTCTTTAATATAAACCTTTTATAAACGGAACATAGGAACATTTAAAAGGATTCAATGCAAAACTAAATATAAATCCATAAAATCTTCATTAAATCCCCCAATTTTTCTCTCTGTAAGTAGATACAAATGGCTGCCGGTGCCTTTGCCACTGCAACAGCAACAGAGGAGTCGAAAAATATACAAATATGTGTAATCGTCGAACAAACAAGACACGAGCTAGCGAGCTTCTCCAGTGGCATCCGCAGAAGGAATCGGAATCGGGGATTTTGGAATCACAGTGGTGTCTGCCTTTGTGTATCTGGGCGCCTGTTCCAATCTGTACATCTTCATTTTTCTATCCAACATTTGCAGCCCCCAAGTGCAGTGTTTATTTGTTTGTGTGAGCCCCGGTGCATTTGTCATGCCAATGCCAACAGGCCAACAAGCCAGCCAACGACTTTCTTTATGGTCGCCTGCAGACGATGCAGCCACCGGATAAAAAAAAATAAAAGATACAACTGCTAGTCAGCGGAAAAGCACTTAGCCGCTCCTCGTTTTCCAAACAGCTGCTTGGGAAATTTAGTATCTTTTTTAGATGCAAATAAATAGAAACTGCAACGCAATGGCCATATCAAACGCCATAAATCTCGGTTGCATCTTTGCCGAATCTCCGTCTAAGAATGCATTATTTTGGCTAAACAACATTTTAAACAGCTGCAAACAAAATGCTCTCAGTAGTTGGGCACAAAAGCATTCACAAACAATTAAGTGGAAAACATTTATTTATTTATAGGCAAACCGGTTTGCACAAGCTCAGTCAGTAGTGGCTAGAATAAAAGTGGTAAGCGATGGGGAATGCGATGTGTAACGAAAACGAAATGAAAAACTCAAAACAAATCGAATGAAAAATTCCACAAGTGAAGTACAGTTCGTCTCGAGGTTATAGAGGTGCTTGAAAACGGTTATTAGGTTTGTTTAAAGCATCACAAATTGACGAGTTTTAATGGGGCTTTACTTAGCTTTATTTACGAGTATATGAACTCATCTTTATAACTGTTGCATACAATTTATTATCTTTTGATAATTTTTTTTATTTATTACACCCCTTACTCGTAGCGTAAAGGGTATATTGTATTCGGGGAAAGTACAGTACATGTTAAAGGAAGCTTTTCAGACCCTTTAAGGTATATATATTCTTGATCAGGATCACTAGCCATGTCCGTATGAATGCTGTGATCTCGTAAACTATAAGCTAGAATGTTGGGATTTAGCCAGCAGATTCTAGAGATTCCTGTGCAGCGCAGGAAGAGTAAAATACGGAAATTAAACGTAGATATATTGTAAGATGTTTATTTTGAAGTTCGGTTAACCAACGGGAAACTGGTAGTGGAGGCCTCGAATTCCAAACCAAGGAGTTACTCTACGCCATGCTGCTCGGCAGATATTGTCCGCACACCGATAGTCAAGGAGGAGTCGGTGATACCACTGTTGGTAAAAGAAGCACTTCGGCGGTATTTTAAAGTGTGTTAGAACTAAATTGATGGTTTAAGGGTGGATAAATGGTGTGTGGCCAAGGAAACCGTTTCATACCCTGCCTGGACAGAATATGATTGGAAAGCGGACTTCAGGGAAGTGGAGAACAGCGAAACTGTTACGCGCATCGACGCTAGGAGCATGAAGAGCCTGAAGAGAAAATATTCTGTTATCAAATTCACGTTGTGAAAACTGAAGGTCGACTTCTCGCCCACATTCTAGATGGCTAGAAAGCGGGCAAGAAGTCGGCCTTCAGTTTCCAGAATTTGATCACATAACCCCTTCTCTTCAAACACTTCACGCTCCTAGCGTCGACGTACGTCACAGTTTCTCGGTTTTCAACTCCCCTGAAGCTCGCTTTCCAGATATATTCTGTCCCGGCAGGGTCCGAAACGATTTGCTTGCGCACACACTATTTATCCGCCCCCAAACCATCAAATGCGTTCTAAAACACTTTAAAATATCGCCGTAGTGCTTCTTTTACCACCATTGGTACTACCGGCTCCACCTCTACTATCGGAGTGCGAACAATATCTGGCGAGCAGCACGGAGGAAAGTTACTCGGGTGTTCGCTGCCCGACTTGGATAAGCCGGAATAAGAGGGCTTCTTCATCAAAATCCCTAAAATTGAGTATGTGCGCCGAGCAGTTTCTTTGGAGGAGAGTCACTCCTTTGGATAGACGCTGGCAGACGCCGATGAGCCGGCAGAACGGTGCTTCTTCGTCAATATTCTTGAGAATTTCGGATGTCCGCCGAGCAGCAAGTACTCACTCCGTGGATGGTCGCTGCCCAACCTTGGAGATTCGCTAGAGTTGCAAACGATGTCCTTCGAAAGCTAGGAAGAGTCACTCCTTGGATAGACGCTGGCCAGCGCCGATGAGCCGGAATAGGTTCTTAATCAAAATTCTTTGAAATTTCTGACCATGTCCGCCGGGAAGTACGAAATCACTTCTTGAATGGCCGCTGCTCGAGAAGGGGTGTCTTCGTCAATGGGGATTCGCCCGAGTGGCGAACGATGTCCTTCGAAAAGGAGTCACTTCTTGAATAGCACCAGCGAAAAGGGGTTCTTCCTCAATAGAGATTCTATCCAATCATTGGCGTTAACAGAATCTACATATAGTAAGGCGTCAATTAGAAATTGTTAGACCGAAAATATAATGAGTAACACAATAAAAATATTACAACAAATTTCTAGAAACTTTTATACCTTAAAACACAGAAGTATAATTGAACTGTTCTGTACGAATGCTTCGATTAGAATGAGAATGAAAAACTCTTAGCATGGGCAAGGGAAACGCTGAAGTCACAGCCTACTTTTCACAAAACGTCACTTGGGAATTGAATTAGACATGGGGTAACACCGTTTTTCTGGATCCGCATCCATATATTCAGAGCAGGAATATTGAGTATTAAGAAACATAGTAACGCGTCAATTAGAAATGGTGAGACCGAAAATATATTTGATTAAAAATCTCAAACCAAAAAATTATTACACAAAATTTCTTGAAACTTGTTTACCTTAAATCACAAAAATATAATTGAACTGTTCTGTACGAGTGCTTCAGTTAGAATGAGAATGAAAAACTCACAGCATAGGTAAATAGGAAACCAGTGAAGTCACAGCCTACTTTTCACAAATCTACTTTTCACAAAACGTTTGAAAATTAACGTCACGTGGGAATGGAATAGGACATTGGAATGAAACATTGTTTTTCTGGATCCGCATCCATATATTCAGAGCAGGAATATTGACAGGATCCATATACTCAGATCAGGAATATTAAGTATTAAGAAACATATAGTAACGCGTCAATTAGAAATTGTGAGACCGAAAATATATTTGAGTAAAAATTCACACCAAAAAAATATTACACAAAGTTTCTTGAAACTTGTTTACCTTAAATCACAAAAATATAATTGAACTTTTCTGTACGAGTGCTTCAGTTAGAATGAGAATGAAAAACTCTCAGCATAGGCAAATAGGGAAACGGTGAAGTCACAGCCTACTTTTCACAAATCGTTTGAGAACTAACGTCACTTGGGAATTGAATAGGACATGGGGTAAAACATTGTTTTTCTGGATCCGCATCCATAAATTCAAAGCAGGAATATTAAGTATTAAGAAACTGCGGTCCATCGAGGAGAATTTTCACAAGCTAACTAGTACAAGGATCTAATGCATTTAGGTTCTAGAGATTCTCGCGCAGCGCAAGTTCCTTTCAGCAAAGTGCATCTCCCACTCTAGCGCCCACAATGGGTGATAGAATACAAATTCAAACAGGAATGTATTGGTTTGCCATGCCCACAAATGTAAATGGATTTTGTCATTTTCATTATTACAGTTATCCATATCTACAAATTGTTTAAGTGGGACCACTAGAAAGTTATTTTAAAATAATCGCCACATTCTCGGAAAATGTCGCTTGGCTGCTTGCATATTTCCATCCCCCTTAGTTCTCCCTTATTTTAAGAAAATTGAATTTTGCAATAATTATATATGTATTTAGCTCAGGTTGTATTACATCAATTAATTATGTTTATGGTTTCTGCATGTGCTCCGAAGATTGGGGACCGCTCCTCGGTGTTCCAAGAGTGTCTGCAGATAAACGCCGGGCGCAGGCCGTGATCGCAACTCTATTGACGATGCAGCCCACTTCCTCTATCTCAACCAAGTCGGTATAGGGGCCCACAGCTTCCTCGTACTGTTTAGCCACCGGCATCACTTCGATAGTACGCAATTCAAAACAAGGAAGAACGCTATAGTCGAGTACCTCGACTATCAGATACCCGTTACTCAGCTTAAGGGACCAAAGGAAAATGGAGATATGCAAGCAGCAAAGCGAGATTGAAATGCGCCACCTACCGGCGGTAGACAGATTTAAGCGTTGTGGGCGTTAGAGTGGGCGTGGCAAAGTTTTTTTTGGATTAATCGATAGGTATTGACAAGACCAATACATTTCAGTTAAGATTTTTGATCTAGCGTGAAAATTGTGGGCGCCACAGGTTTGGGCGGTTTGTAGGCGTTCTAATGGGCGTGGCATATTCGCGTGACAAAATTGCGCTGCGCTTAAGCCTAAGGAATCTAAATCTGAAATCCCATTTCTCAATCTTTGATAGTTTCCGAGATATCCACGTTCATATTTACGATTTTTTGAAGTTTGTGGGCGTTAAAGTGGGCGTGGCAAACTTTTTTTTGGGTCATTCGATAGGTATTGATGAGGACAACACATTTCAGTTAATTTTTATTCTAGCATCAAAACTATAGGAGCCACAGTTTTGGGCGGTTTGTGGGCGTTAGAGTGGGCGTGGCACTCTACTGAAACAAACTTGCGCTGCGTAAGAAGCTCAGGAATCTTCACGCCAAATCTCAATATCCTAGCTCTTATAGTTTCCGAGATCTCAGCGTTCATCCGGACGAACAGACAGACGGACAGACGGACAGACGGACATGGCTAGATCGACTCGGCTAGTGATCCTGATCAAGAATATATATACTTTATGGGGTCGGAAACGCTTCCTTCTGCCTGTTACATACTTTCCGACGAATCTAGTATACCCTTTTACTCTACGAGTAACGGGTATAAAAATCCCCAACGACGGAGCAGTCACTCCTTGAATGGTCGTTGTCCGCCTTCGTTGACCCAGTGGGGAAAAGACCTTTCCCTCTGGAAAAGACCTCCTCCAGTGGGTCAACAAAGCCGGGAAAGATCATCCAAGGAGTGACTCCCCGTTGATAGGGACTCGTCCGAATTGCACAACAATCGTCGAGGTGGTGTCGATGAAAAAGTACTACGGGAAAGTTTTGGGCCCGGATGCCGACTTGGTTGAAACAGAGGAAAAGAGCTGCTTCGTCAGTTTGTCGATGAAATGGCACTGCTGCTGGTGCAGAGGGCTGGCGATCTTCCTCATATGGATGTCTCATTCGAACAGTCATCATCGTCCCTGCTTAACTCGTTCTTGCGGCTTCCGTACTTGGCGTCTCCGAAGAATCCCTCCTTGATGCCGAAGTTATTTGAACAGAACTGGAGGCAGGTGGCGAGCGACTTGCAGGTTTCCTGGCAGACACAGGAACAGGGCACCCCAGATTCCATGGAAGCAGATGCTTCCCTGGGCACCCTCCTTTCCATCCTGCTGGCAGTACTGCAGCTGCACTCATCCCAAATTGGCATCTCCGGTACTGCGCAGGATCACACTCCAATGTGGTCCTGTACCGAGCAGCGAGCCTGAGCTCCACAGGCATTGGGCAGGGAAAAGGGATCGATGTACTTCGCGTCCAGGCAGGCCTTCTCCCCAGAGCAGTCGTCATTGTCGCTGCCCGACTTCGAGGACCCAAAGCAAGGCAGCTTCTTCCTCACTAGAGATTCTACCCAATCATTGGCGTTGACAGGATCTATTGTAACACGTAAATTAAAAATTTTGGGACCGAAAATATATTTGAGGAAATATTCATACCAAAAATATTACAAAAATGTCCAATCATTGGCGTTGACAGGATCTATTGTACGCGTCAATATTAATTTTTGGATCGAAAATAAGTTTGAGTAAAAATGCTTACCAAAAAAAAATATTACAAAAATGTTCTTCAAATGGTTCACCGTAGAACACAAAAATATAATTGTACTGTTCTGTACGAAGACTTCAGTTAGAATGAAAATATAAAACTCGTAGCGTAGGCAAATAGGGAAACGGTGAAGTCACAGCCTACTTTTCACAAAAATTTGAAAATAAACGACACTTTGACTTATAGAACAGCAAATTTCTGCTGTTTTTAAAATCGCCTTCTTTAACTATAAATTTTTAATGCAATCACAAATGTAATCTATGTTATAGTGGATTTGTGAAAGATAATAATTTACCCGCAATAATATTTATTTGTTAAGCTAAAAATTTTAGAAAAGCTTGAAAATATTATTTTCTGTGGTTAGCGAATTGATTTTAAACATTTTTTTGAGACCTTTCATAAACATAAATATTTTATTTATTAATTTTATTTAATTCTAGTGAAAACTATATATTTTTGTAGGCTCTGTCACAAAACCATTAATAAAGTATCAGTCCAAAATCTTCCAAGCTTTTTCGACGACCAAACAGTGGCCAAATCAGAGTTTGGTGCTTTTTGTTGTACATTTTTTTGGGGGTAACCAGCAGGTGTTAAAGCCAAGTTATGCGGCGGGTAGTGAGTAGCATTCACTTAGCCAAACTCACTAAAAGCGGTCCGCCATTTTAGATTCTTGCTGGCTGTTGGCTGTTTTCGTAGCTGTTGTCGAGTTCGCTGTGTCAGGTACGCGCGATTACTACCAAATGATGTCATTGCAGCTTGGCTCTCTGTTTTTTTTTCTTTGTGTGTGTTCAATAGCCAGACTGCCGGTTAAGTTTTCACAAGAGCCCCGGTCCCCTGCCCTCTAAAAAAAAAAATAAAAGAAAAAAGAAAAGGCACCTGCTCCGCTTCAGGTTGCGAAAGCCAGAAAAGCGAACCGAAAAGGGGGCGGTGTAGGTGGTTGGGGGTTCGGTCTCCTAAGCAGGTTGAACCTCAGGCCCATTGGGGCAATGCCAGGCGATAAGGTGATTACTCGGTATCTTATCTCCGAGCGTGACTAATTGGCCCAAATGAATGGGGCCAGCAGCGTTTGTGACTGTGAATGGGTTTGGGTGTGGGTTCTCGGGCGGTTAGTATTAACCCCAAGAAGCCAATTTCTTTCTGTGCGTTGTGTCCACAGCGTTTCCTTGGGGTAGGTTCTACTACATACTATAGTATCGTATCTCAGCGATGAAGAGCCCCAAATCGAGCAGTTGCATCATGCAAATTACCAATTATATAGAGGCATAGAAGGAACGACGAGGAGACAGAGGGACAGAGACCCATTAAATGATTGCGGAAAATGCTAAATTTAAAATAGCATTTTCCCATTCAATTGCCAGCCAACTCCATCTGATGAAAGCCAGCGAATGGCCGCAGATTGAGGCAGATTGTCGCCGAGTTAACAACGATTCAATTGGGGAAGACAGTTCTCTAATGCACTATGAAAAAGATAATAGTCTAAAAATAAATGTAGCATAAGAAAACACTTAAAGTTAAATGGTATTGAGAGTGGTTTTTAAACAAAATAATGGAAAATCACAAAAAAAAAAAAAAAAAATTAAAATTAGTATTTTTTACAAAGTAGTAAACAAATCTATAAATTCTCTGATACATATAGCTTATTTTGGTATCAACAAGTTTTTTATGTGTTAGATATTTTTTTAGAAGAACATATCTTTCTATTTAATTTTTTATTTGTTGAAAATGGTTTAAATTTCTGGTAATCCTATAATGAATTTAAAAACCAAAATAATATAGAAAAATATCAGAAACACCAAAAAAGCTTCAAAGGAAATGGTTCTTAATAAGATTTAGTCATTCGAAATGTTTATAACTAGTTAGGGTTCTTGTATCTGAACTTATCCACATTTGGGGTATTATAAAAACTGTCAAGAAAACAGTTTCCTTATTTATTAGCCATTCAATCATAATTTTATACCCCTTTCTTGCGGTGTACCCCCTCCACTCGTCGATGCTATGACAACGCGGAAATTGTGTACCGCTCTCAACAATCCCGTCCACAAAAAGGGTTGAGTTGAGTCGGGCGATTCCATCAGCAGAAGCTAAACTGAAGCAACAATCACATCCGCCGCTGTCATTTGGTTCGCCATTCAAACGAACTCGGCAGCAGAACATCATCATTATATGGGAGACTTGACTAGACCATTGTAGTTGCTGTTACTGTAGATCCGATGTTGCTGCCCGGCAGCAACATGTAGTTGCTGCTGCTGCTGCTGCGGTTGCAACATGTGGCTGCTTCGGTAAATGGAAGGTAAAGCGTTCTGAATTTGCATTAGAAGTTCATTAGTGAGTGCGGCTGAGCGGGAAGGAAGCTCGATGAGAACTATATAGGAAAACTCCAGCGAAACTCTGGGCAGACCTAATGAAACCGGCACACAAGCCGCTGAAAGCTGACCGCAAATGAATTGCAACCAGAGATGTATCTTCCCCTCCCACAACTTGTTGCTATGTCAACGAGCTATTGCTGTAGCTGTAGATATAGTACTAATGTTTATGTCCGACTGCCTTGTTTACTTGTTTACCCAACAGCTGCAATCGTGGCGGAAGACCGCGGCCAGAAACCAAATAAACAACCGCGACAGAATTATTCACCACAAGCTAAAGAATTATTTGGAAATGGAATATCGAGCCGGCGACCACACCCAATTTATGTGGCCATTATCAGGGCACTTGGCCACTAATTAGAATGCTTTTGCTTTGGCGGAGGGCTTTGATCGTCGCAGTTGCGTAATTGCAGATTCAATTATGCAGCCATTCTGCATTATGACTGCCCTGCACTGTCAAAGAAAAGGCTACTGCTCAGCCACTCGGCTCTGCGCTTTTTTTACCCCCCATTTCCCCCCGCATTAATTAAAGACTTCCGCCATCTCAGGGGGAACTTCTTCTTTTGTGGTAATTGTTGTCTTGGTAAATGGTAAATGCCAAGATGCCCCGGCAGATAGCTGACCAGAGGAGAATGGGGGCTTTTCACGGTGGAAAATAAAAGAGCAGGCAGCCAAGGAGGCGGAGGAATGGCCCTGGGCGGGGTCAACGCACCCGGGGATGCAAATTACGAATTACGTGCCCAGCCATCAACCCCTTGAGCTTAGGGCCATTCGGTGGGACAAGTTTGCCAACATCATCGCCGCCAGACAAGGCCGTTGTGTTCCAAGTTGTTGAACAGATAAAAGCCGAGGGGTTCCAGCAGATCAAACAATCCCTATCGGAATGTCCAGCCGTCCATTGGCATTTGTCTGTTGTCTTTGCAAAATATTTGTTATAGGTGTATTATCTTTTCTATATATCTTTGGAAATTCATGTAGATTCCATATAGAGCAGCTTAAAAAAATATTAATATATAATATATTATTAATATATATATTATTCCCCTTTATGTTTCTAGAAATTCTTTTAGATTCCATGTAGAGCAACTTAAAAAAATATAATTTTACTCTTAACTGTTATCAGAAATATATTATTAATATATATATTATTCCCCTTTATATTTCTAGAAATTCCTTTAGATTCCAGACAAAGCAGCCAACATTTAAACAAAACAAAGGGTATATAATTAACACCCTTTTACCTGTGGCTTTCCTGGTACAGCCTCTTCTGTATCTCCATATTTTAATACAAGCCTGCATCTATTTATATTTAATTATCATTTACCACCCACTATTTAATGTGGGTTTCTCTCAAAACCTAACTCGACGGAATTTATTCAATATCCCACGCACTTTGAACTATGACATTTGCGGGTTTGCACCACGCAGCAGCCCAAAGTTAAGATTCAGTCAGCCCTGCTTGATTTTCCAGGGTCCACGGCACACATTCAAACTTCTTAGGTTTGAACCACATTTTCTAGCTTTTTATTTTAATTAATAAATAATTTTAATAAGTGGGAATTGCTTTTGTTATATGCAAAGTGATCATAGAAAAGTGAAATTTGTACTAACGAGTATCATGTACTTGAAAAGTAAAAAACAAATTTATAAAGAAAAATATAGTGAAATATACACAGATAGAAATATTCTAGTACATTGTTCTTGATTTGAGAACATTCGTTCTTAAAACCCGTGTAAGTGCATTTTGGTATCATTTATCTCAATATTAAAACGAAATGGTGAGAACAGAAAAGTTAAATACAGTTATTAACTAACTTTTTAATAAGTATGCACTACTGACTGGACTAATAGTTTAGTTGTTGAGATATACAATGTAAATACCTCCAAATTATATTGATTTAAGCATAATGAAAACATTTTCATCTTCAAAAATGTTGTTATATTTTTAAGAGCATTCTGAACTCAGATTAGAACTTCAGAATTCACTCTGTGTAACTATTATTATTATTATAAATTACTATATATATTTTTAAGGGACCTTTTGGTAATTGTTGAATAGGTTCAAAGAACTTAAATTTAAAGTTTTTTAATAAACTCTTCCAAATACATGCTGTTTGGGGTACTTTTTCTTATAGTAATAAAATGGTACATATATCCATATAGAAAATAAAACTATAAAAGAAAGTTAATTTTTTCGAAAGGACTAAAAAATGGTGAAAACATTTTCATCTTAAAAAATTTAGTTCTATTTTTAAGAACATTCTGAACTCAGATTAGAACTTCAGAATTCTCTCTGTGTAACTATTATTATTATTAGAAATTACTATATATATTTTTTAGGGACCTATAGGTAATTGTTGAATAGGTTCAAAGAACTTAAATTTCAAGTTTTTTAACAAAAATACATCCTGCTTGGGGTACTATTATAGTGTTAAAATGGTAAATCCGTATACAAAATACAACTATAAAAGAAAGGTACTTTTTTCGAAAGAACCAAAGTACAGCAAATACCGTTTGACATAAAAATGTAAAATTAAAAACCAAAATTCGGGATTGATTAATAGGTTCGTACTGATAAAGGTTTACCCAATATTCCTCCCAAATTCCCCTCCTAAATACACCCCAGGATACTTGTTATAAGTACTTTTCCTTCTCCCCTACTTATAGAGGGTGTTCCTTATAGAACACTCACCTTGGGCAGGTCCCGGATGTGGTTGGCGTCCAGGAAGAGCTCCTCCAGGGTGCGGGAGTAGCGCAGGATCTCCTCTGGCACCTGCGGCAGCGAGCAGTGGCGCTTGTCCACGAACTCCACCTGCCGGTTGCAGCCCTTGAAGATGGGAATGCACTTGAACATGCTGCTCGTCTTCGGCCGCGTCGGCTGCGTCTGCTTCTTCTTGGACGTCGTTTTGCCGGCTTTTCGGTTGATTGGGGGCGGGAAAATGGGGGGGTGGTCTATGCTATATCTATGTGATATATAGTAACGTTGGCTCGTTTTGATCGTCGGTTGTCTCTTAACTTGGCTAGCTGGCGGACATTGGCCGCGTCTGTGGGGCAGACACGTAGTTACACTTTTTTCTTTTTCTCTATCGGGCCTTTATCGCTCACGTTTCGCCCACATTTTTCACTGCAATTAAATTAAACATTTTATTTGTATTTATTTTTTTGCACACTACGTTAGGCGTTGCGTTGCGTTGCGGAAAAACGTAAGGAGAGGAGATATTTTTTTGTTGCCTGGCCTTGCCATTTTGTTGTTGCTGGAGTTTTGTTTGCGAGAGAGAGAGGGAGAGAAAGAGAGCCGCTTACGCACACACAAAAACGCGACTGTGTGCGTAATAAGCGAAATAATGAATAATAATCAATTCTAATTGGCACTTGGTTGGAATGCCATAAAACGCATTGCATCACGTAGTTCGAACAACAAAAGAAACGCAACGCATTTGTTGCTTCCCCTTGACAACGAAACAGGATGGAATGGCGGAATGGTGGAAAACTCGAGCGGAAAATTAACATTAAAGCGACACACCCAAACAGAGAAGAAAAACCCGAAAGCCGGGCCTCGAAATTGGAATTGGAATTACTTTACGTGGTTCCACTCATTTTTGTGCCCACTGTGCAGCCGCGTATGTTTTGGAATTTACACATACATACGTACGCGTACGCAGGACATACACACACACACACACACACATGCGGGCTGCGCAACAACAAAATGCTAGTCTTAGGCGGCGAAAAATCAGCAAAAAGGAGAGGGAGAGAGGGAGCGAGAGAGAGAGAACGATTTTCCCTGCGTTTTTCGCACGCTTTGACGCGTTCTTCACGCGAGTATTTACTGTAGTCACAGGAGCCACAAGGCAGCACAGAAATCGCGAAGCGCGTCTTTAAAACGAACACGTACACGCGCGCACACACACACACTGGCACGCACAAAAACAGGCGGGTTTTTTCTTCACTCAAAAGCGGTCGAAAATCACGAGCGTCGGGCGAAAATCACCATTGTTTTCATCCGCGTTTCCAATTTTTCCGTTTTTCCTCGGCCGCGCAACAACAACAACTTGGACAGTGTGGCCGCGGAGTGCTCACTCAAATATCCGTATGGCGCAAGACGTTATCTCTACATTTTTCTAAGTATTGCAAACGGTCACTCTGCAAATTAATGTTAACTAACATTGGCCATGTTGTCGAAATTCTATCGATATTTAAATTCAAGTTTTTCACAGAATATTCGGAGCTTTTTTTGTATCATTTGTTTTATTAAAGATAAGTACTTATAAATGTCTAAGGTAAAATCGTCGCTTCCTTTATAAGTTATGGAAATGCTAATACCAACGTTAATTAAAACAAAAGCGCCAATGCGCCAAAAAATGGTAGCTTTTGTGTAGTTGGCGCCTTTGTTCAAAAGTTGGAAATATAATTCACATTTTTTAGGGGATAACGTAGGAGTTCAATGGTTATAGCAGCCTTGTATCATAAATAAGCTTAGCACCTCCGTCCAATTAATAAGTAACAATTGCTGTTTAATGAATTTTACTTAGTTTTCACATTCATACAACACTACCATCATAGCCAATTTTGATTGAAAAATAGCTAAAATTGTTTAAATTTTGCTCGAAAAATAGCCAAACTTCTCGCCAGCCGCTATTTTATAATTTGTCCAGTACTAAAAAAAATGTAGATCTAGCGGGAAAGTAGCTAAATTGGCAATATCGTATTTCCGCTCATTTTTGCGTTTCACGGTATTTTCGTGAAGCGCAAGCGCAGCCATTTTGTGGCAATTTTTCTAGATAGGGCACGGTCACACTAACATCTTAACATCGATTAAAAAACAGTGATACTCGATATATCAGCTGAAAAATTATCAACTTTTAAATATTTTTTTTCGGAAAAGACTCCGTCGCGCTTTATTTTATTAGTGTTGTGAACGGACAACATCAAAATTTGTCCGTTGCGACGAATGTCGACAAATCCAGCTGGTCTTCTTCGCCAACACGGAGCTTGTCTATTTGACAGTACTATCCTTTTATTATAAAAAAAACAGTTTTTACTCCTCTTCAAACGTATTCTCTTCTTTTATCATTTTGGTTTATTTTTTCTGGGCTTCAGATGATTTCAAGTTAACTTCAATTTTGTGTGTACCCCTTTTTGTACTATCTACGTTTTTAAAATGGGCGCCCAATTTATTTCTGGAGATGACACTTTTACGTATGTGGTATCGATAAGGTCAAAACTATCGAAATCCACAAGTGAAGCCAAAGCTGTTCTATACTCTCTCTTTCTCTGTTTGCCTCTCTGCTTCTCTCAAAGTTGTTAGTAACGGTGACTTTAGAAAGCTTTTGGGTGGACCATAAATTGCGCATACGACTGGGACATCCGATCTGATATTATTACTACAATTTCAAAAAAAAAAGAAAGAAAAATAAATTTGGAGAAAAGATATACTAATGTAAGCTTTCAAAAATGATAAGTTCTCCGGGAAAAATGTAATTCTACAATTTCAAAATATGAGGAAAATAAATCTAGAGATCAGAGATACCTAGCGCGGATCCATTGAATCGGTTAAAAAAGTATATGTAATATGTACTTTTTATCCCCATAACAAAATTCTGGATCCGCCACTGAGAGATATTAATATACGCTTTCAGAAATTATACCTTCCAACAGAAAAATCTAATTCTACAATTTCAAGAAAAATAAGTAAATGGAAAATAAATTTTAGCAAAAAGAGATACAAATTTAAAGTAATATTTAATTTTACAATTTCGAGGAAAAACGAACATAAATTTAGCAATAAGAGATACTTATATAAGCTTTCAGAAATTATTAATTCTATTGGATAAATCTTTCTAAATAGAACTTTAGGGGTTCTTAGGCTCAATAAGAGATACCAGTTTTTCATTTAATGTTAGGGTTAAACTGGTGACTAACCCGCGGTTATTTCAAATCGCGCGCCCAAGTAATTCCGACGATCTGGTAGCTGGCACTCGTATTTCTGGGGATGGGGAACTTTCGCATCGGACTCGTGATTGCCAGCGATGTGTCGAACCGGCAACTGCTGATTCCATTCATAAGTGAGGCGGCAAAGCTCGGTGCTCGCAGTTCTCCGATGGCGGATAAATTGTTTGGACGTGTTTGCTGCGTCGCGGGCGGATTTCTCGAGTAATTTTGCCGGCGCTTCTGAATTCGCGACTTTTCTGCGTGCCACTGTGTGTGTGCGTGTGTGTGTGTGTGTGTGTGCGTGTGACAAACAAAAGTTAAACAAGCTGGAACAACAACAATAATCGCAGCCATGTGTGCGTGTGTGTTTGCGAGTGTTTGAGTGCGTGAGTGCGAGCGAAGCACAAAACCAAAGCGGAAATGCAAAAAAGACAACAAAGGTAGCAACAAAAAAGAAGGAATAATAATAAAAGAGGGAGGAGGCAACAGGAGCCGGTGCAGCCGAAGAGAGAAAGAAAGAGAAAGCAATAAATGGGGGGGGCTAATGAAAACGAAAATGTGTGATTCATTGGCTTTATCAATTGTCCAAGATTTCGTTTGTTGTTTAGTCCTGGGTGGCCAATAAATTATGACATAATACAACAAAGGGCAAAAAATAACAAGAAACTAAAGGGAAGGCAAAGTTCTCAAAAAAAAAAGCAGAAAGTGCGTATGTGTGGGTGGTTAGAAGATTTAAATATTGAGAAATCCAAACAAAGTGGCAAAAAGGATATGCGTAGTCTAGAAATCTTGGAAGTACAGGTACTGGATTGTTTTCCCAAGCGTATTAGCAGAACCGCTCAAAACAAAAGCTGTGCTGTGCCCGCAAAAAGCAAAATCACCAAAAAGCAAAAACCCAAAAAAGCAAAAGCAAGCCAAAAGCAAAGCAAAAGCAAAGCGAAAGCGTAGCAAAAACAAGGAGCAAAACGGCGGCAGAGAAAAAGCTTAGTTCAAAAACAACAAAAAAAGCTGCTGTTGCTTCTTCTTCTTTACTTTTTTTCTTCTTTTTTGCAAACAAAATGTATATGATGCCCAAACAAGAAGAAGAAGAAGAAGCCGGGAGAGGAACGAGCATAATAGAAGGTAGAAATTTCGAGGAAATCGAAATTTGCGTCGTTGCTGAAATTCGTTTGTTCTCCCTTCTCCCTCCCTCGCCCCTCGTCCTTCATCTTCTCTTTCGCTCTCTGTTTTCCTGAGCGCCTGATTCTGTATCTGTGTGTGTGTGTGCCCCCGTATCTGTGTGTGTGTGTTTCTGTGCAAAAATTCGCATACAATTTGTTTTATATAACAACAACTACCCCAATGTGATTTCCTTTGCTCAGCCGGCTTTTTTGCTTATCTCCCAATTTTCGGTTTTATCTTACCAAAAATTGAAATTATATACTTTGAGTATTCCCAAAGAGTTGTAAACAAAGCAAAAGTTTTTATCGCTGGCCTGTAAACAAATGAACGCCATTGTGTACGGAGAAAAATTTAGATATGATATGATATAATTTCAATAGTTTCGTCTAATACCAAAAATATTTATAAGTAATATTATTAATAATAATATATAATATAATACCAAAGTTTCATTTAATACAAACACATATTGATTAACTCTAAAAACTGCAAGATTATTATACCATCTTAAGTGTTCAGATATGGAATTCATATCCACAAAATTCTTATACATAAATATCAATTTGTTAGGCTTTTTTTCGTATTACAATATGATATGATTTCAATATTTCAATATGAAAAATAATATCGATGGTAATAAAATAATAATATGATAAGATATTATATATGATTGATGAACTATAAAAACTGCAAGAATATTATTACATCTTAAGTGTTCAGATATGGAATTCATATCCACAAAATTCTTATAGACTTCTTTCTTATTATAATATGATATGATTTCAATACTTTAATTAATCCAAAAAATATTGATAAATAATATTGATAGTAATAAAATAATAATATGATAAGATATGATTTCCATATGTTCATTTAAATCCAAATAAAATTAATGAACTCCAAAAACTGCAAGATTATTATTCCACCTTAAGAGTTCAGATATGGTATTCATATCCACAAAATTCATATACATAAATATAAATTTTCCATCTTTCTTTCCGTGTATTCAAAACAAAAAAGGCAAGCTCAAATTCGCACAAGCACTTTTTGCATTTTTCTTTTGATTTATTGAGTTCTTTTTTTCAATTGTCATACATATAAAAGTTTGTCTGCGATCTGCTTTACTTTTTGCAAAGCCTTTCATAGTTGAAATAGCAATGGAAACAACAAAACAATATAATAGTAATGCCAACGACGCCGAAATATATTTTAGCATTCATTTATGCCATTTTTTCGGCGAACTTTGGTTTGCCGCGCGATTTTTGCGCACTCGAGATAGAAATGTATCTTGGCGATACACGCGCCTTTTGTGGAATTGAAATTGAAATGGGCCCCGCCGCCTTTTATGTGGCATCATCACCGGCATCATCATCATCATTATTACGATTATTACTACTATCATTATTATGGTGATGCGTGCGTAATGGCAACTGAAGAATCTGAGCCGAAGAATCTGCGAATTTATCGCAGCTTAAGTCGAAACTCACACAAAAAGCCAGTACAAATTTAAGGCCGATAAAAGGATGACGATGGCGGAAGTGGAATGGAAGGAGAAAAAAGGATGAGACTTTAGCAGGATAAAGGACTTCTTTCTTTACTCCTGAAATTATTATTAAAACTAGTATCCGTTAGATTTTTTATATATTTTTTTTGGAGAAAAGGGAATAATGGTTAAATATAATAAAATAGATAATTCATTTATAATACTATTTAAACATTCATTCCATTTTAGCTTGGTAATTTAAAATTGTGATACATTTAGGGTTATTTAGAAGAAATAAACTTATTTTAAAATATAATGAGAATAGCAAACCTCTTGGTATGACTTTTACGACTGAGGTAGTTAATGACTTTCGGGATCAAAGGAATAAATACTTGGACTTTAGGAAGAGTTTGATATTTATATGTCTAAAAGACACCTAAAACAAAAACTCAGTTCAAACTAGGTTGGCCAATAAAATGAACGCAAATGATTGAAGTTTGCAAAACAACAGAAACCGAAGGAGCGCAAACTTCGGTTGGCTTTTCAAAAAAGTTTCCTAAAACTTTATGGCTTGAAAAGTGTAATAAAGTAAATCAAGAAATATTAAAAACAACTTGAAACTTTGACTTTTCCCAGTAAAGTAATATCTAATTTGATAGGAAAATTGCACAAGCAAAGGGTCAAATAAAATTATGATCTTTTGGTTTTTTTTTTTAAATCCCCTGGTTTTTGAGCCACCTGAAACCAGGCCTTACTGTCCCTGCCACCTCATCAATTTCCCGATTTGAGCGCCGACAAACAAATGACATTGGCGCCGGGCCATCGTGTTGGCGGCATGTTTGTGCGGACTATTAAACAAATTGAGTATACGCACTGTTGCTCGCGTAAAATATTTATGCGTATGCCCCAAAATATATTAGCATACTTCTGCGTATGTGTGTGCCTGTGAGGGTGTGTGTGTGTGTGTGTGCAGGGGTGTGTGCATTAGATTAGTAAATAAAACTCGGTGATTTGATTTATACCCCGATTTCCGTCCATTTCCGAAGCCAAACATCGCAGTGAGAGGAGCAATGAGAAAATGCTCTTGGTAATCGAATTGACTGGCAGCCTGAACAGTTCGTTAATGTTCCAATAATCGCGTAACACGGAAAGATATAATATAATAATTACAATCGCGGTTGGGCCCAACAAAAAAGGGAGCCCCCAACCGGAAAGAGCGGTGACAACAGACGTGGGATTGCAATGTGTTTGTTTTACAATCGACGCCTCTTCGTGATTCAATTGATTGAGATCCTGCTGCTGCTGCTGCTAACCGACCACAATGGACGACTGACACTAACGAAGGAGTCGACAACAGGTGAGTTCCGTAGCCACATTTCACACTGCCAATAGTGCTGCCAATTTGGCTTTTGTTCTGGCCAAATTGCAATGTTTTAGGCCTTTGGGTTACCAGAAATGTTAGATATTCATAGGAAGTTTTGTTTAAAAACATCTATATACTGTGAATATAACTAGTTCTATATAGGAGTTCTATATAATAGTTATAAAGGTGTTTTTAGATTTAATAAAAATCAGTTATAGGATCTAGAAAAGTTCAGGGCAAGTATCAACTTCTTAATTTTCAATATAAAAAATCTATACTTTTAGAATAAACTGTTTTAAGATTTAATAAAAATCTCATAGGCCTAGGATTTTGCAAAAACCAGATAGAGTAATTCAAATTTTCTCTGTTTAATATCCGAAGAGTGTATGGTCTTATATTAAACCTTAGACTGGTTCTAAGAATTTTAAATGATCCTAAATACCTTACACGAAATATATCACAAGCCAAATCTAGATTGGTTTTGTTATATACCTTCAGTGCAATTTACTTACCAGCTGTTATTTTATGGCCCGCTTTGGCTAACTTTAGTTTTAAAATAGTTGACAACACTGATCCAAAGTGCCAGTCGGAACTCCGCTGGGGACCCACAAAACTTCAGGCAATAATCATAAACTAATGGCGTAACATGGCAGGCGTGTCCGCATTCCACTCGAAAGGTCTTTTCAAGACTCTCAGCGGAGAGAATGAAGAAAAAAAAAACTTGTTGAGTTTCAAGGGGTTGAGATTGGTCGAGGTGTGTGTGTGGGTGTTTGTCCCCGGGATTTCCACGGCCAAATCCCATAAAGAAAATCAGCAACATGAAATATTAAAGTTGGTAAAACACGCGAGAAAAGTTTTTCGGTCTTCCGCGGCACGATTCCGCTGAGGATTGTGGCGTCAGGCCAGGATAACTACCCCTTGCCGCTGCCTCTGTGAATGTTTTATTTTTGGGGGTTGCTTTTGGGGGGGTTTCGAAAACCCCGTAGGATTCCCGAATAGTCCCCTTGCATGTACTCTGGCTATTGCGAGGTTATTGCGTCGTTGATTTGGCTAAGCGGGGTTATAATTCTAATTTATTGTAAGTGAACAAGTCAAGGCATGACGTTGACGTTTAGTCTATCTTATTCCAGGGAGTTTCCTTTCTTCTAGCCGGCCAATTAGTTGACAAATTCTGACGTATTCTTCTAGGCCCATACTATGGCACCCCCCCACTCGTCAGTCATCTGCAGCGTTCCCACGTTTTTAATGTAACCATTTCAAAGAGCCACAAATTCAAATACAAAATTTCAAGTTTTTCTTTTGATGTTGGCCGAGCTACTCATGTGTGCTGGCCATCAAAAAAGTTTACAACATGGGCTATTTTCTTTATAAGGCATTTTCATTTATGTAAAGTGATGTTTGATTTATGCTTACCATTGCGGAAAGCAATACCAAAATTTGTCAATGCTTTTAACGTTACGTATTTATTTTACGCTTCGATTCCTTCGCTTGAAATTAATGTTTATGTAAGAAAATATTTATCACAAAGAAATACTACAACTTTAAACATTTATGTGCTGAATATTTTTAGTATGTCTTATAGAAGTACTATCAAAAAACATTTCGTTTGAGATAAATAAGGGATGAGTCTTTGTATTGGAATGTTTTAACATCCGAAATTCTTTTTAGTTTTTAATCTAAAGAGCGTTTTTTAATACAAAAATGTATCATTCTGTAAAATTTAATTTAAATAATCTACCCACAGCTGTCTCATTTTGAGCAAAGAACCAAAAGATACCCCTTATCGAATTTATATTGAGAAAAATTGTCAAGTGGTTTTGAAAAAACGCCTCAGGCTTTTCAATATCCTTGCAAATGGCGAGCTATTACTGTAATTCCCGAGCCACCCGCATGAATCGATTCAAATGCTGTCCTGCAACATATTGGATTGCAAGGGACAATCAATCAATCCGAGACACATCAAGCGGTCATCCCTCATTCATCAGTACCGCCTGATTTTTCCGATGTTCCCCTGTCCCCCTGCCAACCCCCCCCCCCCCCCCCCCCCCAGAAACGCCCCGCCCCCAGCCACCCGACCACACACAATCATCAACTATTTATCCCCAATTGCTTGGAAGAATCGGCCGGAGTGCAGGGCATGGGCAAGTTCATGAAACCCAGCCAAAGCAAACCGAATGCGAAAACTTTGCACACATGACGGAGCAGCTAGGATGGGTTCCTGGGGGGTCGGGGGGCCAGGAAATGGCCAAATTGTGGGTGGGTGGCTCTGCCTCGGAGGCAAAGGCAAAAGTCCAAGTCAAACGACTAAGCGGCATGTCGTCAATAAATTTTCCATTAAATTCAAAGTAACCCAAAACAAGCAAAAACGGGGGAAAATAAAAAAAAAGAGAAAAGGAAAACCTACGGAGGAAGGTATCCGAAGGAACATGGCGCAGAACACTACATAACTTTTCCTTGTCGGGTGTGTGAATGTGGGTGTGGCTACCCCGTTTATGCAGGGCGATTCCATAAAGTTTTCAATTTGGAAAACAGCAAGGGAAGACTGGAATTGATATGATAGATAGATATAATAATGATTTCACTATTATCCTATATTGTATTGTACAAGAACCATATATAATATAGGAAAAATCAAATATAGATAGTAATATGATATGGTATATTATCATTTCATATCATTGTACAAGAAACATTTATAATATAGGAAAAAACAAAAAATAGAAAGTAGTATGATATGATATATTATTATCATGATTATGATTATCATACCATCGTTAAAAATGTAAAAAATAATTTTTTAAATATTTTTTTTTGTATATCTTAGGGTAGGAATATGTGTTTTATAGCTAGTTTCATAATATTATCGGTCTATAGCACCATTTTTCTTAAAATGTTTTGAAAGAGGCCTTCGCATAAACCCGGCATGTGTGTGGGAGTCTCTTCCTTTAGTTTTCCAGCGTGTGTGTTTGGTATTGGTATAGCTTCCTGCTTTCCGCCTGCCTGCCTACTTTGGCAATTGCCTTCAACTCGAGCCTCTTATTCAATTTTCGCTGGCGTGTGGCTCCATCTAGCGCCCACCGCCGGCAATGCCAGCAACAAGAACAACAAAGGCAACAAGCGTTGAGCGTTATTGTTGCCGCCGGCAATACACTGCAGGCAAACCATAAGCTATGGGGGCAACCCACAACAACCCAGGCATCAACAACCAAGAAGAGATGGGAGGGGGTTACCACACCAAAATCGAATACCATATGCTCTTTCCATCTAGATGAAAACTTCTTCTATATGTTAGTTGTGGTTGGATTCCCAAGACATAAGCTTTGTCAATAGAACTGCTTAAAGCTATGGGATAAAAATAATGATTAAATAAAAATATTGGTGTTTCATAGCCTCCATATTTCAAAAATTAAAAAATTATGTAATTTAGCAAAAACAGTATAAATACAATTAGTTTTTAAAAAGTGGAAAACAATGTTTAGCCATTAACCAACTTTTATTCAGAGTTTCGTATCTGTAACATGATATAATACAATTTTAATACCTACATACATATCTGATATAAAAAGTATTTAATATTGGGAAAAAACGATTTATAATATAAATAAATCAAAAACTACTATTTTAGTCTTTTAAAACAAAAGGTCTTACATGGATCTTACTTCTATTTAATAATCCTCTGTTGGAAACCTAAGTTACTTTAATAGTAAATTATTTAAGAATCATTATTCCTTAGTATAGCTATCGGAATTTGATATTCCTTATCCGAAAAATAACTTGATGTAAAAATCCGAAAAATCTCTATAACTAAATGTTCATTATAGAAAACCTTTTCTCTCCATGAAGGGGAGTCACCCTTTTCAAAGTTTAGGGTATAACAGCAGCATCAGCAATAAGTTTTCTTTGCGGATCCGTGTTGTTGTTGCTGGTTTATTCATATGCCAAACAGCAAATCGTTTGTGGTTGTTGTACAGCTGATGTTATTCTTGCTGGAAGTGGAAGTGGAAGCCTGTGGAAGCAACAACCCAAAAGCTGCCTCCAAGTGCTCCATATTCATATGCAAATAGGAAGGCGAGGACCTTTGTTCTCCGCTGAGATGTTATTGTTTTTTATTCCTATTTTTTTTTTGCTGCGTTGGCGTCTCTGCTGACGTCGACTGCGACTGCGACTGCAAAAGTGGCGCCCCAATGCTTGATTTCAATTTTCAAGTGCTTCCTGCTGTTGCTGCTGTTGTTGTTGCAAGACCGCTCAGCTATTTGACATCTCAAGCAGCGTTACAACAAATGGCAATAACAACACCCTCGGAGGGGAAGGCGGGGGAAAGTTGGGGGATGGGGCTTCTGGAAAAACAGTTGAAATAACAACTTGAGGAGTCAACGTTTTGCCTGGTCCGCAATAGAAAACAGAAAATCGGCTCATCCAGACCACAAATGCAAGCCGTTTTCCCCGCTCTTGACTGGATGAGTGCCCCACTACGACCCATGATGGCGATGGGGATTGGGGATTGGGGATCGGGGATGAGGATGCGGATGACTACGACGACGATGAGCCTAAAATGCTCCAGGCGCCGGCTTACAGTCGGTGCAAAAGGGAGGATAAATGGGTAGAGGGTTTCGGGGACCGAAACTAGCTGACTTCCACTCCAACTCCGCCTTTTAAGCCCCAAAAAGCGACACCAAAACAAGCTACAAAGCCCTACACTGTGCCAAAACCTTTTAGCGCAACAAATTTTAAATTTTAAATATCTTATGCCATGATCTCTATCGCATGTTCAGTTAAAAGTGGGTTTTAAACCTAGAAAACATATGAATAGTTGTGAATTGAATGTGTTTTTAGTTGACCATTCTGACAAGAAATCGGATCTTATAAAAACCATTTGGTATCTTTAACTTTTGTAAAATATAACAGATTTTTTCAATGTTATAAAGATCAAATAACATTGTATCAGAAACAATTGTCTAATTTTTAACAGGTAGCATTTTGTTCTATTTGATTTCTCCTCAAATTTGTTGGACCTCCGTAAACATTTAATAATAACCCCAGAGCCATGAGTTGTAGTAAAAAAAGTTAAAATTTTATATAGCTTTAAGTTATTCTGCTTTTTATTGGTTTTAAAAAAAGTTTGAATATAAGTAGATGCTTTGAGTTGGTAAAGTTGGAGCTAAAAAAAGTGAAAGTGGAAAACTTTCTGGAGGACTTTTAAAAAGAAGAACAACACAGGTGTGCCAGTTACAGGGGGAAAGAAAGCAAGAATATTAATAATATGGTTAAGGAATGGTAAATATAATAACAAACTTTATTTTAAACCCACATATCGTATGCTATGACAACTTTTATTATAACTTTGGTATTTCTTTTGGCAAATTCGAGATTAATATGGGATGATTTCGTATCAAAATAAAATATACCCCATCTTATGAGTTTTATAACTTGTCGCAGCACTTTTTTTTATGGATGCTAAACCAACCAAACTATCTTTCTTTCGATGTACCCAAGTGTGTGTTTTTCGAGCGCATTCGCTCTGATTAAAGTATATCGCACACGAGCATTGCCAATGGCCACATGACGATGTTTCTGCCGGGAGGATCCTGCGTCGCATTACTCGCAGCAGTTTCCGGTTTATAGCCTCATTGAAAATCCTTGCCGCTGCCCTGACAGCTTTAAACTGATTGCTCCACGCAAACATACAAGCACACAGGGACACCCTCCTGTGCAGCTGTGTTTGTGTGAAAATTCTCGGAAATCAGTTAAGTACATCGCGGACCTTTCCCCCGACGGCAGTTAGCACTTGGCAGGAGAGCAAAGATTTTTTGCCTTTTCGTGGCGAGAAAAATCTTTGGGAAAATATTTTATAAATTTCATAATCTTCTAATGGCAAAGAGGGTCGTGAGAGAAAAACGTATTTCCCTT
The DNA here is from genome assembly GCF_014743375.2 of Drosophila subpulchrella. Taxonomy (NCBI): domain Eukaryota; kingdom Metazoa; phylum Arthropoda; class Insecta; order Diptera; family Drosophilidae; genus Drosophila; species Drosophila subpulchrella. Next base: position 16,791,802 of record NC_050609.1, read on the forward strand.
CTTCCGCTTTTTTTCCTTCCTCCTCTGACAATTATACGGAAATCATCCCCCTCCGGATTCGCAGGGACTCTTATCTTCTGACGCGTGCGATGGCGTATATAAAAAATATAACGAGTTCTATTAGTTCAATTAGAAAGTTGGAGTTTCTTCATTTTACTGGAATACTAATGAAGGGGAAAATGCAGCTCAAAAAGGTGTGAAATGCGTAAAGAAATGGGGAATGTGTCGTAAGAAAAAATTAAACTAAATGAAAATATTCTTTTTAAAGCTCATCTGATGTGAAATTTTTTAAGCTATAGCCCAAATATTTAACTTCTTTAAATAGAACTGTCTTAGCTAAAGGTACTCCAAATTAAAAGCCCTATCATGCTGAATTCCCTGTTCGTGTTTTCCTGTTTATTCAGCTTGTTTACACTTGTATTATTTTCACATCAACATAGATTACGTCCACACGTTTTTACCTCCCAAATGACAAACTAAGAAATATGGTCAAGACCAAGTGTTTCTTAATAAAATCGTCTAGACGGTGATGACAAAAGTTTTTGTTTACTACTAGTACTTCATCATGTTGACAGTGTGGAAATTAAGTTGTTTAGAAAACGGTTTTCTGCCACACCAGACAAGCAGGCGACTTAAATGGGGGTTTATTAATGTGAAAACAAAAATGTAATTGAATTTCATTCATTACAGGTGAGAAGTCATGGGGTAAACTTGACTTCAATATGGGAACACACGCATGTGATGTGTGATTTTGGCTCTTGGCGCTTTTCCGCTCAGTTGGCACATAAGCATATTAAGGCTTCCCGAGACTTTGCGAATTTCACAGAAAGTTAAAAGAGAAATATGAAATTGGAATAAAATGGGGAAAATTGTAGAAAATATCCCCCTTAGTCAGCATGATATTTCAAATTTCATATTTCCCTAAGCCCCCCTACTTGCAACATGTGCCATGCGTCAACTTCTTCGAAATGTTTATATAAAATACGGAGAGAGAGTGAGGGGGAAAAATATATTAAAACATAAAAAAAGGCCCCCACTTTGCCATAATGGCCAGAGTGCTGCCGTTTGCCGTTTGGCAATTAAAATTATTATTAGAAGTTAGTTGGCATGAATTTGCGTAGCCGTGGCGCCGCATTAGAAAACTTTTCACCATTTGGGGCGGGCGTGCCTTGAAGTTTCTGGGGAAAAGTGGGCGTGTGGGCCAGGGCCATAAATGGTGGAAAATGAGAGGCTTTAATGGCGCACCGAAACGCGCCTTAAAACTAAACTGGGTCTGAAGTTTAAACATTGTCAAACGTGGCCTAGATGACGTAGCGTTTTTATTTTTCTTTTGGCCACCTAACAGGCGTGTGCGACCCAAATGGCCAAAGAGCCTTAATGTCATATTAATACTTTGGCAATTAGATATGTTTAGTGTTTATAAAGAGAACATTTAAGAGGTTCAAATGTTTATGGCCAAACGCGACGTGTGGGGCGGATGCTGCTCAAAGCTGTTAAAAGAGTTTAAAAAAAGCATGGCAGGCTATATCGTGAATTTAAAAATTGTTCTTTAAAGATCTCACTCATTGCGTAGACTTCTAAGAAGTATAGTAGAAAGTTCGGACTGTTCTTAAAGGTTTTTATCAAATACACTTTTTTTAATTTTCATCATCATTATCATAAGATCTTAAAGAAATTATAAATAAACTGTCAGTGTAGGGGATTCGATAATAAATTTTATTATCAGAAACTTAAAGTAAAACCTTTCGGTTTTCTGTTCCTTATAGAGTTTTTTACACCGTGCTTGTAATATATTTGGGTATAATACTTTTTTTTATTAAATTCTTTTTTCCCTTGACTTCAAACGAAGGTATTGTTTTTATAACAATAAAACCTTATATAACCTTTGATCCCATATCCTAATAAATTTACCAGAATTCAACTGATTGTACGTCCATTTTGTTTGGCCTATCACTCGTTCAATTCATGACCATTTGACTCGATTTATAAGCCTCTCGCACGCTTCACCAGCCCAATTGTTTGGCCATTCCTCACCATATATCCAACCAATTTGAGTGGCTCATTCCTGTGTCGGAATCGGAGTTGGAATGCCTACATAGCCCCCCTCTCAAACAATATTGTTTGTCATTGTCCGTTTGACTGCTTTACGCATAGTACCACCGACAACGCAGAACACAGCAACACTTTGCGAACAACAATGGAAATAGCACTTACAACTTGAACCGGGCCCGCCACGCCCCCTTGGGGGCAACTTCGGCCGACAGTGGCAAGTACAAATAAAATCCATTAAAAGTAGTACCACGTGTAAGCCGAGTTTTTTCCTACATTCTTTTTTTCTGCGTGTTATTTATTTTTTCTCTTTTTTTGTATTAGAATGACGCATATTATTGACAAACAACAAGGAGAAAAAAAATAGTGGGGATAAAGGAGAGGTACAGGTGTACAGAGGCGGTAATTGACGCTTTTGCCGCGTTGTTGCAACTCTAGCAACAATAATACACAGAAACCCAAAGGAAGCAAAAAAAAAAAACAAAAATCGCCAATGGCATAGAACTTTGTGTCCGATCATGTCGATAGGCAAGTGCCCCCCCAAAAAATCCCCGGAATACCTCTGAACACCCCAGAACACTTACCTGTATGTGTCGGCATTTCGAGCGAAATGTGTTCAGCCAGTTGGAGCATAAAAGCAGATTTCATAGTTGATTTGGGGGAGGTGAGGCTGGAGGTGTCCAAACTTTTATTTTTTTGCCTAGTCACTCTGTGTGGCCAAGAAAACAAAACAATTTGTGGGAGAGTGTATGAGTATGTTTTGGGTTCCCCATTTATGTAGTGTGTGTTTCGCCCATTAAAAATAAACGCGACTTTCAAGTAGTTTGTTATTGTTGTTAGGTGAGCTGTATGCTTGGGGCTATGAAAACATTATGAATGCACAGAAATTAAAATATTTAATTTTAACTTATGATTTGGAGCTTAAATAATGGTTTAAATATATAACTATTCGACCACAATATAATACAATTTAATCAAATGGATGTATAAAATAATATCATACCTTGCGTTGTTTAGATACCAATTTTTCTTTATCAATATTAAGTTGTCTAACTATCGATTTTTATATATCGATAACATCGATTTCTTAAAAATAAAACCTTACAAGCAAAATTACAATTTTTTGTAAAATTGGGACAAACACCTAGAAAAACTTTAAGTAAAAACGAAAATGTTGAGAAATCCCAATTTTTTCTTTGTGTAATATTTAGATCTAGGTGTCAGGAATAGCCGGAGGACTGAGAAATAGGAGGACTGGCTGGCCAACGCCATTTATCTACTCTTGTTCAACTTTGAGTGACAACGCCATTCCCACCGCCCCCCTCTCGTTTTTATTTTTCCTTTATTATTTTTCCCCCGTGTCTGTGCTGTCATTTGAAAACAACATTATTACTACTATTATTGTTATTATTGCGAGTATTATCAGCAAGTTTCGAGTTCATTGAATTTGACTAGGGACGAATGGGGGGTGATGGAGGTGGTGGAGCTCCATACACACGAGTTCCGCCAGGAAAGAAAGAGCAGGAGCCTTGGCAGGCGAAGTGGGTCACCGTAATCAACACAATCAGTGCCCAGGAACGAACCCATCCCCTCATGATTTTACTCCTGGTCAGCAGGCAGCTCATCCCATCCCACCTAGGAAATTTCTCCGTCTAAGTTTCGTGTTTGCGCTGGCTTTTCTCGCCATGACAACAACAGGAACAACAATGATGATTGCAATAAATGAAATTAATGCGTATTTGAAAGAGCCAGACAGGCGAATCAATTGACGAAAATGGAGTGTCCCATTTTTGGGTGATGGCGATAAAAAAGAACATCCCCCAACAAAATAAAAGATACAAATTTTTTGGCTTTCAATTTCATGTCTATGTCTGTGGAATGTTCTGTTCGCATATTTCTTTCTCGATTTATTTTTATATTTCTTTACCAAATTTGTAAAGTTTTTAGTGTGGGCGGCTGGCTAAATTTAGGCCATAAATTGTGATAATAGCGAGGGATGGCAAAAATAAATGTTTGGTTATTCAAACTTGATTACTCACATTAAATGGCAATTTTTGTTGCCGATTGATTTTTTTTTCTTCTTCTGATTTTGTCAGTTCCAGAGATGTCCATGTCGAATTGAATTTGAGCATATGTGCACGTGTGTTACAAAAAATGTGAAAGCTAAATATGCAGAACGTGTTACGTTATTTTCAATTTTCAGAAATCAACCTTACCATTTATAAATTTAATTATACGCATAATAAATTGAGCTCCAATGAACTGGAAAATGAAATTTTCCACACTATTCGATTAAACCATTTTATTATAATTGAATGTTTTGCGTGCAAAAAATCAGATGGTGATTAATTTGATTTGAAACTTCACACAGACTCATAAATCGGAATATTCGAGTTGACACATAATTAGTGTAGATAATTATGTTTATTTAATGAAGAAGTTAAACACATAATTTGAGAGAATTTGATTTAAAAAAATAAATCAGATATATCGCTTGTAGATTATTAATCAGAGTTAACACATAATTAATGCATATAATCTTTTAAATATATAAATCAACATTGTAATCAAATTGAAAGCTTAAAATTATTATTTACGAGTTTCCCACCTCCTGAGAATAAATGACTTCTTGCCAAAAAAAAATCCACAACATTTTAAACATAAATTACACAAAGTGGCGAAGAAAGTCCAAGAACATAAGGCAACCAAATAAAGAGCCTGGTGTATAATTTATTAATTTGTATTCCACGCTTACCAATCAACACTACAGGCTAGAGCCGAACCTTAAGTGTCCGTCAGTCTGCCGCCAGTCTCGGCGGAATCTTTGTCCCGGTTCCAGGCCCATACCAAGTAGAATAATCCCCCAGATACAAGGCAAACCACTCCCGAGAACCGAGTACCCAAATCCCATGAATGAATTCGGATTGAAGTGGCCGACAGCAAAATGGCTCGGCGATGGTGCGGCTAACTAAATAGTAGAATGCATTTAGCATAATTTGCTTAATTTCATAAATATATAATTATATTTAGCCATGGCCATTATCGTCCATCTAGTGGCGTTGCATGTGTCTCAGGCATTTTTTAGGAACCTAGCCAAGCGTGGAGGATCCACGAAAAGAACCGAAAAAGACCTAAAAAAAAACCTGGAGACAAGAAGCTCGAGTTGAGGTGTGTGCAAAAGGGTGTGCCCGCTTGCAATTTAATTGCGCCGAATAACAAAAAGTAAAGACGAAAACCAAAACTCAACTAAAAAAGCATTAAATAAATGGAGAGCATGGAAAAGGAATAAATAAAAAAGAAGTCAGCTTGCAAATTGACACGAGATATGAACACGGACACGGACAGGCCAAGCAAAAACTTGGCTCGGGTTTAACACTTCTTGGCTTGGCCATGGCTTTTTCGGTTGGTTCTTTTCGTTTTTGGTTTTTAGTTCTCTTTTATTTTTTTTTCTTTTTTTTCATTTTTGGTTTTCAATTTTTTGCTCCTTTTTTAGGTGTGCTTTTTGGCAAAACCCCACTTACCTGCTGCTCTGGGTCTGGGGATCAAATGTTCGTGCAAGCTCGTTAAAAAGAATTTGGTTCACTTGTTGTTGTAGCTAGTGGTACACCATGAAAAATGGCAGCAAAATAGGTAATCAATTTGGTAAGGCATTATATAGATGAAGCTTGAATTTGTAAGAAGTAAATTCGGAATTGTATTATGGTAATTCTATTTTGAAGGTGTGCAATTTATAGCAAGAGATTTTTTAATATTAATGTACATATTTGTATCTTCAATATAGGACATCATGATGGTTTAATATAATATTAATAAGACATACAAAAATTATAATAAAGATGGAATTTGTTACAAAACTATTTTCTTCTAGTTAATTCTAGATAAATTTAAAATGTAACTGGAATGTTTTAAAACATTTTATTGTGGAAACTTGACTTTCAAAGATATACAATTTATAATAAGATACAATTTATTTATCTGAAAAAATGTTTTTTTATGGTCTTGGTAATTTTATATTTCTTTAAATTAGCCTGCAGTTTTTCACAGACTTTTTCGCTCAGAATAAAAATCTCTTTTCGAGGTCATGATTTATTTTCTGTGTGTTTAGGGATGCTACCGCTTCTCTGGTTTTTTTTATTGGTGGCCTTTTTGTTTGTTTTCCTCTTGTATTTTTTCGGTGTATAGTGCTCTCTGCACGCTGGAGATCGAGAAGTCCACAGGCTGTACGCTAAACTGGTTTTCGGACTGCATTCTTTTGGGCCACGTTTATTGGCGCTGCCTTCTGCCAGTTTTTGAGCAGGCTCAGTGGAAGTTGGCTGGCTGAAAGGCGAAATTGAATCATATGCGGTGCAATTTCTATGAATTTCAGACAAGCTCGTGTGCTACAGTTCCTCCTTGGTCGCTCCATTGTAGATGGGTTCCCTGGATCCCTATGCCTAGACATATACTCTCCATCCTTCTTGCGAGTCTGTGGCACAACTAAATTTAGTTTGTTGTTCCTTTCGAATTTTGCGCACGTTTCGCGCTTTGCATGATTAATTGTTTATGCAAATTGCTGGCTGGCTTATAAGGCATCCCAGGGTATATACACACAATAGTTTGGCTTAGAATAGCTTGAAGATTGTTGAGCTTCATCAGTTGAGCAATCGCAAATGCCGGCATAATTGATTTGATTCCATTTCCCGGCCATTGATTCTTGACAAAGCATAATCCCACTCGGTATACCATGTATTACGAGGGCTTAGGCACTCTACTGCTATTTAATTAATACTCAATTAGCTCACTCGCAGTGCTCATTTGCATAAATATGCGATATGCACGAGTATTTGGAATTCATTGCGGCTTATATTGGATATCAATGCGAGGAACGTGATTAACTTTGTTTGCAAATTAGTTTCGCAAAGAGTGGGGTAGTCGGGGAACACGGGGTGTCAGGGGCGCCGATAAAGATAAAGTTTTAATTAACATTACAGCTAATCCGCTTAGCTGGATCTTGTCTAATAATCTGGCACAGTGAGCTTAATTGCCTAAGAATGGTTGTGATACCAGAAAACTTTGGCACCGTACAAAGTCCATGGAAATATTTTTTTAATGTTTCTCTATGAGTTAGTGTGGGGTTTAGTTTCTTTGCCCTTTGGCCAGCACGTTTAATGGCCCAAAAAAAAAATAAAATAAAGAAGTTTCGGCCACGAAATGTTTTTTTTTTTGGGGGGTTCCTCCAACTCTTCGAAGCGATATATATTTAATGAGGGCATTTATCTTGGCGGTTAGAGGTCTCTCACTCGGCGTGTATAACAAGTTATTTAAAGTTCTTCTGGTCCCGGCAATTTATCAGACCTTCAACTGGCAGGCCCCACTGTACCGTCCGCCAAACCGTTTGACATTTGGAGCCGCGACAAACTATCACACGAATTAACATAGTTTGAGCCAAGTGCACGACTTGACTTGGCAAAAGTTCATTTACACGCAATTCCAAGTGCACTCGTTCTCGCTGACAGGTAATTGTAATAAATATCTCAACTAATTACTTTCGAGCACCGTGCAACTTATCTTAATTATGCAGCGAGCGCAGAGACTCGAAACGGAGCTTAAAGTCAGAAACAAACTGTTGGATTTAAGAGCTAATGTAGGCGTTGCAGAAATCATTAAAACTGAATTTGTAAAAATGATGAAAAATAAATAAAAACGAAAGAAAATGGGAAAAATTGATGAATTAGTTGACAGGGATTCCGTGCTGTCGTGGCAACTTGGAAACGGCAGACACGTGGTTCGTGGCACGTACCAAGCGGCGTATACGTATTTTCTAATTAAATGGTTGCCAGTTGCTCGGGCTCCCTGTGAAAAATCAACTAAATGTATCGCAGGGACTTTTCACTTTTCCGAGCTCCGTTCGCCGTGCCTCTGCTGCCATTGACTGTCCTCCTGGTGGCATCAAAATGGCTGCCATGCGGCCATGTTGTGCGGTGTGTGTCCTCCATTCAGGGTCCCCCAAATCCCGTACTCCCCCACCATATTTGCCACCCGACCCATAGAAACGCTGGCCCGCCTGCTCTCCTGTGTATTTTGCTGTCATTTGTAGGTATTTCTGTTGTTGCTTTGGTAACTAATTGTCATATTGCCCTCGGGGAGGACTGACAACAACACGGCCGGGCCTTGGGGTCTGTAAAGCTTTGTGATAAACACAGAGGGAAATATTAGAAAAATTAGTCATTTAATTTTTGATTTGTATCGATAATTAAGATAGTATTTATTAACAGATAACTAATTTTTTTTTTATTTATTATAGGATTTTATAGTACTTGCTGCATCCTTTTAGGTCATTTCTAAACCTTAGGTATATTTAAGATTTTATTACTTTGATTTTGTGTACTTGAAATTAGAAAAGAATTCAGAATAAAATCGTTTGTCTAATAATTTTACATTTATTGAAAAACTTAGAACCTGAAAAATTATAATCAGCATTTTTAATTAGTAAATCAACCAATATTTCTCTCTCTGTAATGATGCGGTGATGTGCGTTGTTTTGTGTTGAGGCGGGAAGTGCGTATATGATTCAATTTTATTTTCAGTTTTCCTTTTTTTTGTTATTATTTTTGCTTTTAAATGGAAATGCCAACATCAATTGAATTATGCGCGAAATGAAAAAACATTCCATATTTGTTTCATACACATATCGACGACCAGCGATGGCAGGCGATATGAATGGAGCGAGCAGGAAGAGATTTCGGATGCAGACTCTCGAGTCCTTTGTAGCAGTTTTTCCAATAATTAATCACCGCCAGGGCCCCAAGGCTGTGTCCGTTGCCAGGCGAGTGATTTATGCAAGTAGTTTAATGCCCGCTTACATAATAAGTGGAGCTGGAACCTGGAGCTAAAGTCAGTGGCACTGGGAAAAATAAAAGCATTCACTAAAATTAAAATGTACAAACAAATGTAGACCACGAAACTGCATTTTAATTTCAGGTTTAAAAATGTTTTTGATATATTGCTCTTAGTTTTTGATTTTTCAATAAACCTATTATAATTTTATGAAGTCTGATAAATAGTGCGACATGGTGGTTTTACAAATTAATGCTTGTTAATAATATTTTTTCGATTATTTTGACGGTTATAATTACTTTTGCACAGTACTCCTGTCATTCGCACTTGGATTTATTTGCCCTGTACTGTCACATAGTGCGTATACGCAACGTAAATTACCCAGACAGCCATTATGCAATGATTCTCTTGGCTCTGCCGTTGTGGCCTGTGCCACGCTTCAATTCATTGTGTTTACATTGTATTTGGCCTTAATTAATTGGTTTTTATTTCTGTGCCGGCATTATCCAGCTCGGAAAATTGGCAACTACAACATTGAATATTTCATTCAAGATGGGAAAAGCCAAAATCACAGCTTTCCGACACGACACAAACAAAACACACACTTGTTGATTTGCTAGCCTAATTAATTTTGCTCCGGGCCAACTAATAGAATTTGCGGTCATCTAATAACGAAACCCACTTAGCAACGTTTCATTTGCGACACACTGCGTATACGCAATGCCGGTCGAGGGCAGCACGTGTCATCGCTGGCCAGAGATAAGATCGCTGTGCCCACTCAATTTGGCTGTTGTAGGAACTAGAAACACTTGATAGAGGACACTGGGACACCAGCCAGCGCTCCACTGCTCCTCCATTCAATATGTGTCCTAGCAACGTGGCCGGGCAAATAAATGACAAGGCTATTTGTTTTGTTCTGATGGCCCGGATGAACAGCGCTGAACGGCGTTGGGCAGCACAGGTGAGCTGGAGGCTCTTCAGGGCAGGATTTCGTAGCGGAAAATTTATATTTCCCCCGTGAAGAGAGCTCTCCAGATGAGTTATGAGGCAAACAGGTTGAGCGTGTCTCTCCTTCAGTTTAAGTGCGGATACAACTAAAAGACTGATTTGATTTTGTGTTTGCATAACTGCACTCGGAAAAAATGCAGCTTAAAGTTTACGATCTCTCTATAATTGAAAGTTATTTATTTGTATGTAGAAGAAAGGGCATCATTTATATGAAAATTATCTAAGACGTTTTTTTTAATATTTTAGGAAGAATTGGAAATTTCTTTGTAATGGCAGCCTGTAAAATATTCTTTTTTATAATGCCATTTCATTTAAACTTTTTTCCTGAGTGTTGTGTATCCAAAATTATAAGGAGACTACCATTTTAGCGTTTTTATATTTTAAGAATGCTACTCTCTTCAACAAATTCATCAAAATATTAATCCAACTAATTTTAACTTCACCCTTTTTCAAAGTGTGTTAGACCCAAAACACATAAGAAGCTTACCTTTAAAGCGTTTCTATAGTGTTTCTGTGAAATGCATTCCTAGGGATTAATTAAGAGGTTGTTTACATCTTCAAAAGCAAAATGTCTGCTTTGTTGTTTGATTCGATCCATCATAAATCACACAAAAGCTACATTTAAGTGTTCAAATAATTGGTTCTGTTCTCCAACAACTGGTTTTGAAATTTACCAGCTGTGCATGGCTCTATGTTTATTAACTGCCATAAAAAGCCATGGAAATTCCCAATCCACCTTTTCATTATACATAATTATAGACCATTATATTGACCTCTTTGGACATTGAAAATGGCCTTAGGCCATGTTGAAATCGCAAAAAAAATTAAACAAACAAAGCAGGGTTCAAAGCAGAATTGGCTAAAGGTCTAGAAGCAATTTAGTATTGGTATCTCGAAGATTAGCAGTCCTCAGCACGTGTAGAGCTTAAATGTCTTTCGATGATGTTCTGCCAATTAATCAATGACACGAATTGTAACCACTAACCCAAAAAATGAGCAGCATATGGAATCAAGACATTTCATTGCCTAATGAAGTATTCGATTTACATTCGCCGTTCCCCAGATTCAATTTGTTAATTAAATTCGGTTACAGGTGGCGGTAAATGCGAAACTTTTCCATACATATGTGCTGCAAAACGGTGGGGCTCTCAAACATTTGGCCCCATATAGCCCATGATTTATTGTTGTTTGTCGAACGTGAGACCCGGTGTGCCGAACTTTTCTAAAGTAATTTGCGACAAATCATAAAGGCATTTGTTTTTTTGCTCCTCACTGACATGCGGCGCACAAAATTTATGCGCTCACATGTGTGCCAGCCAGGTAGCCAAGAATATATAGATATAGATAGATGTGGAGGGATTTATAGGAGGCATCTGTTCCTGGCAGTGAATTAAATGGCCAACGGCTTGCCTTGGCTTGGCCTTAGCTCCACAAACATAATTAACACTTTGATATAATTTTACAGTTTTACAAAGTCGCAAAGTTCGGGGCGCCAGGCAAATCCATCCATTAGCATAATTACGTAAAAACATGAAATTATCATGTAAAGCAGTCTGCTCGGCGGCGAGGTATCCCGTCCTCGGTACTAGACTGAATTTACTGGGGACCGTCTTCCTGGTTTTCCTGGTTGATTTTAATTTGTTTTGAGCCGAACTGAAGCTGAGCAAAGAGCAAAAACCAACACGTCCTGCAGTACATCATCGTCATCATTAGCGCGAGCAGCGTTTCCTTCCACAATGATAGCAAGGGAGCGCACAAAGGAAGGCGGCCGGGGGTTATGTCGGGCGGTAGGAGTACCAGGGGAGGAGTACGAGGACGAGTACGAGTACCAGGGAGCGAGGCAGCTTCCCCCTGGGCTGGCTGGTTACCCGCCTTTGCATAAACTGGCTCGGGTCCCGCTCGGTTGGCTCAGCTTATGCTTCCTTATGCCAGTACTCAACGCCACTTCCTTCAGCCCATTCATCTCGCAGCACGAGCACACTCAAAGAAAAGCTATGGGAACATTTGGGGAAGCTTAAGAAATGTTTGCAAAAGAAAATTAATGAAAATATTTTAATCGAAATAGGAGATTTAATAAGAATTTTTCGGTAATTCTTAATCAAAACTGCAAGATGATTAATATAGTAATTTTAAATAAAGCCAAAACATTTAAATTTGTTTAAAAACTCCGTTTTGCTAAAAATATTTTTGAATAAACACATGGCGAAATTCACTTTAATGTGGCCAGACTGAAAAAAGACAAAACACTTAAACGGGTTGCAAATACTAGCATACTTATTTGTTTAAATAACATTTATAATTAGATATTATATGTAAATATGACGTTAATTTACTTAAAACAGAACCACTGTTCTATTGTTTAAGTTTCTTTTTCAAATTTCTTATCAGTTTCAGTTTTCCGATAGGAAGTTTTACCATTATAACGTATTTATCTGCCCTAGTTTAGTGGTTAGGATTTAGTTGCAGTTATGAGAAAGTACTCCTTCTTAAGGTATTTATTTCTCCCAGTGCACACGCACACCCTCATAGGGACATTTGCAGACAGGGCGCACATAATTCAAGTTGAGCTCGTGGCACACGGAACCGGGACTGAGCCCGGGTCTGGGATCGGGTCTCTGGGATCTGGATACTGGGATCTGAATCTGGGGCTCAGCTGTCGCGGCTGGCAGTTTGACTTCACGCCATGTCTTCTGGGCCTGTCGTTTCGAGCCTTTGAAGGGCCTGCCAGTTCCAGCTCCTTTTCATGTTCCTTGTTCCCCTATTTATTCTGGTTAGGGTTTCTTTTTCGTGTCCTGTTTTTTTTTTTTTGGTTGGTTCACCCTTGGCTCAGCAGGCGGCAGGAAATTCCAGGCCCTTGGCTCACATTTTCATGTACCGTGCTGAGTGTTGCCTAAATTGTAATTATACTTTTGCGTTTTAAGCTATTTTGGCTTATTTGTACAGGCAGTCCTGTAGTTTCGGTGTTTCAGCTGCTGTGTGTATGTGTGGTTTCCTCCTTAATTCGAGTCAAATTGAAATTGATATGATAAAGTGCGAGCGCGTGCTGAATGGCAAGTTGCCGGCATGTCCGTAATTTGCCAATTGCATTTTAAGCGGGCCACTCAAAAGGGGAATTGCACTCGGTTCGCACAGTCGATGGTGTCACAGACGATTGTGAAATATTCATTCGATGAGGGGCAGCAGGACGTATGCGTGATGGCTCAACTCTGTCTCCTGAATCGGAATCGCAATCACAAACTGACACAGAAACAGAAACAGTGGCTGAAACTGGAAGCTGAAGCTGAAACTGAAACAGAAACAGAAAAGAACTGTATAAATCATTTCAATTACATTTTGCTGCTCGAGCTGTGACAGGATGATGAACTGAAACTGAAACTGAACTAAACTCGCATTGGGCTTTGGCTTTGGGCAGGAAAACTTTAGCCATTCGACGGGGGCAAAAACTTTGTGGGATTTCTTGGCCGGCAAAGTTTCGCCAGCTCCGTTCGCCACTTGACATGTTTGGAGTGTTGATGGCTCTGGCACACACAATTGCTGGATTAACAATTGAAATATGCCAAGTTGAACGCATCAAATTGGAACACTGCCACATAATGTGGCAATTAAGTTTGAAAGGTTTCCCAAAAGCGGGTGCACTTCACAAAACAGTGCCAGAATAACTTGGACTAGAGAGAAGTTTGCAACAAACAATCATAAAACAGAACATTTTAGCAAGTTTGTTTATATTTCTTTTGATTTCAGGCTAAATAAGCACTTCAAAAATAAAAGCTAAAGTATGAATGTGCAATCCGACATTATAATATTTTTATAAATGTTAGGGCTAGCAGTATACAGTTTAATTTAATTTTAATCTTATTTATTTTAAGTTTGAAATGTTTCCAAAATTATATTATAACTCTTAATAACATAACTAATTATTACTTAACATACTAATTAAATTTATATTTTGTATCTTTGCAGGTAATACTAATGCTTCAAGTCATCGATTTATTGTAGAGAATAACAATGAAGTCCAGCAAATGGGTAAAATTAGTATAGTCATACCTAAATGATTGTTAAACTATGGTCTATTTCAAATCCCTATGGTAATAGTAAACTTTCCATTAAAAATAGTCATTCAGGTTTTTTTTTCTTAAACTACAATATACCATGAAATTTCTTCGAGTGTCTGAGCTCCCATGAAAGTGCCACATCGTTTCATCAGACAATCCTTGATTATGCTTTGCCTGGTCTTGTCAAAGTCATTGATATTGCGGACGGACAGTGACATCCTCCTGCGATTCTGGCTGCCATAAAGCAGAGTTCACATTTCAGTGAACCGGGCTGGTTATCTCTGGCCAAGTTGCCTGGCTAGCCAACTGGCCAACTGGCAATCTAGAGCCAACTGGGCAAATGCTCCTGGTAATGGCAAAAGTGACGGTGCTGACCAGTGCACCGGCCATTACTTTATCTCTAGTCCATTATGTCTCCGCTAATATGCCAGGCATCTCCTATGGGCCCTGGCCCTGCTCCGCACATTTGGCCACCTTTTTTCCGCCCAGCTGCCTCGACCTCCCCGTTTCCGATCCCAATCCCCATACCCCCGTCGCTTTATGTGCTCTACATAATCAGATATGGCATTTTATTTCTCTGGCCACGATGGCCGGGCCAAGCTGCCTTCTGCCTTTATTTCAGCTTTCAGCTACCCCTACTTTGCTTTTCGGCGCACGTTATGTTCCGAGTGTGTGGAGGGGGACAAGAGTAAAATTAAATGCAGATAAATATCAAATAGAAGGTTCATTGTTTGCTGCACTCGAAGAAAATTCACTGTATTTCGGGAAAATATCTATAAAAATTTATGTAGTTTTTAGATATACGAGGGCAAGCTGGCTTATGCTTCTAAATATGTGGTTTCAGACAGGAAAAAAGAGATGAGTCTCATTAATGTGTGTACTAGGATGAAACTTCCCGCAACTAGAGAAAATATTATCTTATCTTAATATCATAATAACAATCCCAACTCCTTAGACTAAAAGAACTACAGGAAATATTATCCTATCTTAACTTTTAAATAGGCCTATATCATTTTTTAAATAAGCCTTGACCTTTTATGCCGAATTGTTCAGCAAACTTCGAAGTGTATCCCTAAAAAAAAAATACAACTGATGTAATTGTAATGTATTGCATAATCAGTAAAGTCATTATAATATATAGATTCAAGATCCCTATCTTAATGGCTAATATTTTTCCGAGTGTGGGGGTTGGCCTGGGCATATTCGGCAGGCAGCATTGTTCGCTGCACACTCGCTCCTATCTCTTATGATATATTTCGCAACATTTATCACAAGTTAATTTGATTTTAATGAAATAAATTCAGCTCATACGGATACGGACACACACGGCGAGTTTGCATCGAGGCAGACAAACTGGAAACTTGGCAGATCCCGGAGGGTAGATAATGTTAATGAGTAAATGCTAAGGGAATGTTGTGGCATACTGTTCTGTATCGTGGGGTCATCGGTAGCACCGGTTAGCCGGCCTGTCTCAATGAATTTTCGACAATATTAAGCTATTCCTGAGACTGCAATTAAAAAGGGGGCCAGCAACGAGGCTCAAATTTGTTTAGCTCTTTGGCGGGTTTGCAGCTGCTGCCGCGGAGGAAACGTGACATGCATTATCCATACTTTAATGGTATATGCTTTTTTTTTTATGCAGAATTTTATGGTTACATTTTTATTTGCCGCTTTTTCTTAAGCTGTTTTTTGTTTATTTTTTGGGCTGACTTTCGTATGGTGGAAAAAATTAACATAAACGTCAGCGGCGCATATTTTAACTCGGTCAAATTGCCGGCGTCCGGTCGGCAGTTTTCAGTTTTCAGTGCTCAGTTTTTAGTTCTGGGTTCCCAGTTTTCAGTTCTCAGTTCCAAGTGCCAACTTCCCCGACCCGCGACTCGTTTGCATAAACAAATTTGCAGCGCCATTTGCCGGCCGGTTTCGGTTTGCCAGCTATTTTTTCTCCTTCTTATTTTTATATTTGCTGTTTTGTATTTTTTTCGGTGTTTGTCGTCGCCATGCAGTTGGTTAATGAAAGTTCCCACCATTAGAAACAGGTTCGGTGCGTTTTCGGTTCACTTTGGTTTGGCCAGAGGCCGGAAGGAGTCGCATTGATGCTGATTACGCAAAAAGTATGTTTTCTTTTTGGCAATTCTGAGCCGTGCTTATGCAAATTAGCAGCGGCGCCTGCTGCCTGAGTCATTAAAAGGTCTATGACAGAGGTGCCAGCGTGATAATCGTGCTTTTTGTAGAGTATTTAGATGCGTGAGTGTATAACTTTTTTAATAAAATCTAACAGGAGACTCTTCCAATAAATTAATTTAATTTTTAGAGCCGATATCCTATCATCAATATGATTGATTAAAGTCAAGATCTGCATTAACAATAGCTTTTGAAAGGTTACAATTTTAAGTATAGTGAGTAAATATATTTTTCTATTTATCTCACAATCAATACCGTCTTATAAAGTAATAAAAATATATATTTTATAACAAATATTTCAGAGTCATTCATAAAATCTCCCTCACGCTTTCACCTCCACTCCCTGAAATATATATTTAGAACAAATGGATGGGCGATTTATTTTCGCAATTTCATCATCGTTTTGAGCGTAATGCGAAACAAACAAACAAAGAAATTGATGCTAAACAAACTGAATTTTTTTATTCAGCGAAGTTCATTGCACTTCGCTCTACGTAAAAATTTCATTTTCATTTGCTGGCTGCGCGAAGACGTGCCAAACTTTAAGGGTTGCTTCATTAAGCGTGGCAGCCAACGCCGAAACCCTTTTAAAATGAACCCAAACCAAAAGACATGACCAGGCAATCCCTATTCGACCCAAAAACACAAAGGAGCCAGAAAAAAAGAAAAATTACCAAAAATATGCAGGGCCAAATAAAGGCGATATCATGGAGATTACTAAGCACTATGAACTCGAAATAAATGCTCCAATTTAAGGGCAATAAAAATGCGTTTTTAATAAATGAGCTGCCATTTTAAAGTCAGTATAAATAAATTAAGGTTCTCTAGTCCTTGGGGAACATCCAAATCAAAAAAAAACACTAGCTTAATGTTTAGCTTAAAATTAGGATATTTCACAAACTTATTTAGTTACAAATATTTTAAAATCTTCTAAAGCTCAACAGAAATAGGATTAAAAAACGGCATCATTGTTAAGATGTATCTCAATATATTTATAGTAATTAAGGGATCCTAGAAGTTTTAAAAGAAGACTTATGAATCTAGAAGATTTCAAAAAAATATAAGAAAAATAAACACTTTAAAATAAATAAAATGTAAAGGGTTTCCACACAACTCCTTTTCAGGGAAAGGCAAAAAATTCGTATTGGCAAACGTCAAATAGGATCAAAACTCCAGGCCTACTAAGTTAAGCCTTTCTGTGGACTTTTTCGATAGCCGATTGTGCTCTTTTTTGTGGGGTAGAATAAGACATCTCAAGTCTATAATACTTCAAGTTCGATTCCCTTTTGATTGCTTTGTGGAGGAGCTCGAGAGCAGCAACTACATTAGTTTCGCTTACAGTAGCGCCCCAATCCGACCACCCTGCCACGCCCCTGGGGCCCAACTCAATAAAGCCATAAAACTCGATAAGGCAATCAAATAACCGTTTCCCCCCCGAAAGCTCCTTCGGGCCTTCCAAGGAGTCGGAAGCCATAATAAAGAACTGCCAAAAAGCAAACGCTCTTCTGTGGAAGACGCTTTGTCAGCGCTCTCTCTCCCTCTCCCTCTGGCCGTGTCTCCCCTTCCTTTCCCACTCCCTGTCACTCCGTAATGGCGGCTATTGTAAAACGTTGCTCACTCTGTCAATACAAGAACTCCCACACACCAACACAGACGCACCAGCACGCACACACTCGTGCAGTGCATATAAGCGAGGAGCTGCTCTCAGCTTTTTATACCCGTCCTTCAGGGAGTTGTAATCGTCGGGCGACAACCCTATAGGGTAGCCACATCAGGGGTCTTGACTTCAAAAATGTATTCAACAAATAGCTGGTTCTATAGCGATGATTTCTAAAAGGTATACCTACAAATATGTATTGTATTATGATAATACAAAAATAGATATTTATTAAAGAAGATATACCCATAAAGTCCAAAATTAGATGGTATTATAGCGTTCAACCAAGATTCCATGTAAGACAGCCCTATAGAGACTACAGTTGTATATATGTGTTATGATAGTATCCGAATCTTTAAAATAATCAAAATATCTATATCCTTGAAATAATTTTTATACAAATATATTTTAATAAATATTAATCATTCTTAACTTTTCAAATTATAAAGGTTTAAATATATTTTGGTAATTTAGCTTATCATCTTCAAATTATTAATAACAATTATTTCACACCATAAAAAGGGATATAAGCCATAATTATTTAAAAATGTAAGCAACTAAATCCAAAATTTAGTTTTAACATATTTCCTAATAATTGCATCTCAAGAGCCTAAATACTGGATACCCCACTGTCGAAACTCTCCGCTTGATCTCTATTTTCCTTTGATTTTTTGTTGCGTTTCTTGGGTTATTTGTTAAGTATTTTTGCTCGAAACAGCGCTGCAGCCGCGGCTATATACAATTTGACGTCATGCTTGAAAGCGACGTAAATCACCAAGAGAAAAGGCTAACGCTAAGAAAAAGGAGAGGGAAACGCTTGTGTAGGACACATAATGGAGTTGCAAGTTGCCAGGGAGGAGATGGGTACTGTCGGCTTTGATGATGATGGTTAAGGCGATGATGATGAGGATGACGATGACGTCGGGGCAGCAGACATTAAATTGACACACGACCACCGGCATATATACTATGCCCGTCTATATACAGATGTGCAAAAACAACCACATGCAGACGTAGGCATAACGAAACTTACTAAAAATCACGTTGTCGTAGGCCATGGTCGAGACATCGTCATATCGTCATCGTCACAACATCCTCAGCGTGTCACTCATTTTGCTTTTGTTTAAAGTCTTTTATGGCATTTTGCTTGCCGGCACTTCAGCCTGGTGGCATTGTTGTTGCTTTGCTGCCTTGCTGCCTTGATATCTGTTATGCTTCAAGCCCTCAGCCTTGGCCACTTATACCAGTTTTCCCTCCCCAACGTCGGACTTCAAGAACTGCAACTGAAATTCTATTTGCATACTGAGAAAAAAAGCCTGACAGACATTTGTGTTTAGCATTATTCACTCAATTGCCTCTTAAACTGTTATGCTATTTAAGTTGTTCCTTAAAAATAAAAAAAAAACTCAGGGCGCTTAAAAAATATATGTTTTATGTTTTTTTAAAGTCCCATATAATATTATACTATTTATATAGAACTAAAAAAAAATATTAAAAATATATAATTTTTGATAAAAATATGATGTCGTTTTAAGATCATAAAGAAAATCTCAATATGTTTCACAAAGATTCACTTATATAACCATAGACAGTTTTAATATTATAAGAATGTATTATTTTTGATAAAAATTTTTAATTTTTAAATGTTTTGGGACATTTTCTCGTCGTTAGGATCTAAGACTCACTTTTAGTTTAACAGACGGTTGAGAAGACAGTCTTTTAAACGTGGTATAAAAAGATATAAAAATGTATACCAAGGTAATTCTCATTATTTAAAAAATTTTAAAAATATTTTTGATTTGCAAGTCACTACTTTTTTTTTCGTTAGTGGGTTAAACAATTTTTAAGATTTTTTTTCTCTGTGAATTGTAATGTAATATTTCCTTAAAGTTAGTATAACTTCACTGTCGTGTATTTGCTTTCATTGTCTGTCTATCTGTCTATTTTTCCTGCTTTTCCCTGCACCGCCGACTTTCCTTCACCAAAGTCTTGCAGATTTTGCGTGCGCTTCAGTTGACAGCATTATAATAATGAAGTTTGATTGGATTACATTGCAGCGGACATGAATGCAAAAACATTAACACAGTTCCATCGCATCCTCAAAAGAAATTGGAAGCGAAACTTTTCATAATTTCCAAGCAGTTAGTAAAGTTTCACTCCGTTTTTGGGATCGGGTTTGGGTTTTTTGTGACACTGACAGGACGACAGGACTGCAGGACGAGAGAGCGGAAAATGCGGTCCAGACGGTTCTTGGGGATATCAGGGAGTTTGACGCCGGAAAAGGGAAGTTACCATGGCCAAAAAGTTTTTCGCCTGTATCAAGCTCTATGAAGCGCTTAAAAATTGTATATACATTGACTTCCTTGGCTTTTGTGCGAGATGCTTCCTTCCGCCTCCAGTTGCAGTTGAAGTTGAGCAGGGGAAAGGAGAAAGGACATCAAATGTCAATAGTTGGCAAGAGTTGAAAGTTTGAGCAAAATAAATGACACTTGAGCGATGCAACTCTTATAATCAAAATGTTTTTAGCAGCGCACAATATGAGTGTGTTTGTCTGGAAACTTGATGTTTAAATTCGATTTGACAATGGAAACGATGGGCTTTTGTGATGGCTGAAGCTTGAAGATTTTCCGCTCGCTTTTCTTCTGCTCCTCTGACAGCTAAATAAAATGCAAAGCTTGTCTGAATTGCTTTTCAAAATATGATTGACATTTGTCATTGATAGCGCCTGGCTGTCACAGCTATACATATATGTTTTGGATGGATGTTTTTTTTTTGTCCCCCTCCCCTTACTCCTAAAATTCTGATCCGGCTAAGTGAAATTTCCCGTTTTCCTCCGCAGGCAACTTTTTGATAGCTTGCTCATAGTTTGTGCCTCTGCGCCCGGTATCGTTTACCCATCATGTCACTCCGACTGTTGCTTTTGCCTTGCTCTGGATGCCACTTCTCATCTTGCTGCTGCTATTTTTATTTGCATATTTACTTAAAAGCTGCAACAGCAAACCGCAATCTTTTGCTTTTGCCATTGCCCGTTCTGCTCATTTCGCTCGCTTCTTTCCATTTTATCAAAAACGATTTTTGCCATGCTATTTTAGCTACGGTCGGGTTTTTGTGGTTCCATCAGCTGCCACCAGCGACAGCTTTGTTTCTGTTGTGGTTTTTCTTTCCGTTTGTAGCTGTTTGTTGCTGCTGCCGCTGTTTGCCGGCAATGTTGTTGCAGTTGTCGAAGTTGAAGTGCAATTTTAATGCAAACAATTGAAGCTGAAGCGTGCAGAGCGCACGCAAGTGGAAGTGGAAGCCCTGGCTTTGGCCTCAGTCTCCATTCCATCTCCGTAGTCGTCTGAGGAGCCCAGCCTACTGCCTCCTAACTCCCAGCCCTTGTCAAATGCTTACCTACAGGGAGAAAAACACAAAAACATTAATCGTTCTTGGCAAATTCTATCGAAAATGGTTCATTTTGTAATCTAAAACGCGTCAACAGGAAAACGCGAATTCTTTAGCATCTTCAGCAGCTGTTTTGCATAAGACTTTTGTAGTTCTAAGTAATTAGAATACAAAATTAAAAGAAGACATTTTAAGAAGGCTCTGCTGCACCTTTAAAAAACCTTTTTATGCTAAATTGAAAAAAACGCGAATTCTTCAGGATCATCAATTTGCTATTTATTTTTATTGGCTTCAAGCTGAATTAAAAGGTAAACCCAAAAAATAAAGCGATTTGTGATGTAATTACAGAAACTATTTCATGGTAACGTAAAAAAAAGATACCATTCAAGTTCAAACGCGAATTCTTGAGCATTACGAGAAAGCGAATGTTAATTTTTAGGCCTTTTGATGAGCAAATATACTGCAAGCATGTTGAAGAGACTTTTTTTCTTTCTTTCTTTCTTCGAAATTAGCTAATCACTGCTTTTATAAATTGATTTTTCTCAGTGTAAGTACCTGCCCCACCCAGATTCTGATGCTGGGCTGTTGCTATTGCTGCCGTTGTTGTTTGTGGTTGGCGGTTTTTGCCGATGACGGCAACGTCTCTGGTCGCTGTTGTTGCTCTTGTTGTTATTGTTGTTGCCGCCGCTGATGTTGGCTTATTGAAATGCATTTGTTCAATATGTTGTTCGACATGTTGCGCGCTGACTGGCTGCCAGTTGGTTGGCCAAATGTTGTTGTTGCCTTCGTCTATGGCCATAGTTAGCTGAAGTTGCCGCTGCCGCTGCCGCTGCTGCTGCCACCGAAGCAAAAGTGGAGTAGCATTCGTGGCAAATATTGACAATGGCAATGTGAGTGTGCGAGTGTGGGCATTGTGGGTGTAAGTTTGTAGCACTATTAGCTATTGTTTGCCTTGAAATGGAGCTGCGGATGGAAGTGCTGCCTCACATTACGTATACGCCGCTTGGGTCCTTCGGCGGTCCCAGCGTATGTATGCTTTTCTGAGTGAGTGTAACTAAAGTGACGTTAATGCGTCAAAAGTGGTTCGGTTTGCCTCGACTTTGGTTTGGTTTGGTTTCATTTCGTTTCGTTTCGTTTGGCCCGGCTTGACTTGTCGTCTGGCAGGCAGTCAATGCATTTGTATTTGCATTTTGTATTATTTACAAGTTGAATGCAAATAGTCAGGTAGGAAAACAAATGCGAGAAAGGATGAGAGACGGACGGACAGACGTCTCCATTGTTGGCAACAATCGGCGACATTATCGCTCCTGGTGGTCGTCCTCAGCAGGAACAAGAGTACAAAAAAAGGAAGGAAAAAAATCAATATTAACTGACAGTATCTATGACAGATGGTTCGGCTTTAGATTGCCACATTCGCTCTGTCTGTCTGTCTGTCTTGTTTATTAAGTTAAACAACGCAGCGGGCACAAAAAATGTGTGTGTATGCAAAAGGATTCATAAGGATTCCAGAGGTACGCACCAATACACTCGATACACACACCCGTGCGTACGTAGCAAACACTGAGGGAAAAGGGGGGCTTATGGGCTCAGCGATAAAATCATTGATTTATGAAGGGGTCCTGGGCACTTTTGAAATGTAAATATATTTTAATATGATTTAAGGTACTTAAAGGTAATGGGATGACTTTGAGAGCTAAGGAAATAAATAACAGAAATATAAGAAATCATCGTAAGGAGAGTAACCTTAGGATAAAAGAATATTTAGACCTTAAATATAGCAATGTTTATGAGTTCTGGATAAGATGAATAGACAATTCGCATGAATGTCAAAATAATGTTAACATTTTAGAAATTAATTTTATTCCTATGTGCAAATTTGAATAGGCCTTCCAAAAAGCTCATAATAAACTTATTCATAGAAAAAAGTGAGGCTTATAATATTTTAGAAAATCGAAGTGAAAAGAAAACTTGAAAAGATTGAACAGATTTTGATTCATTACTTTTGAAACTAATCATTTTAGATTTGATTGTTTTAAAACGAATCATTTATGATTCGATTATTCTCAAACGAATCATTTTTGATTTGATATCTTTTAAAGCGAATCGTGTTTGATTCGTTGGTTTTAAAACGACCTATTTTAGATTTGGTTGTTTTTAAACGAATTATTTTTGATTTTATAGTTTTTTAAACGAATCATTAGGCTATTATCCCTTTTCTTATCCTTTCAATTAAGAACTCTTTTTTTTTCGGTGCATTGCTTATGTACACCCCGCTTGTTATATAATACATAAGGACCATTGTTATTTGCCCGCTGACGCAGCGCCCGCCGCCGGATCTCAGGCACTGCAGTGGGAATTTTGCAACCCTCCGGTTTCGCAGGACCTGGAATCCTGAAGCGGCGACCGCAGCAGAGGCCTTGGCAGCGACGTCGACGGAGGCAGAGGCGGCAGACCTCAGACATTGAGTGTTGAAGCTCAAATGTCGCAATGCAATAAACTTTAGCTGACATTCGTATCTGTGTGCGTTCGAAAAGGGAGTGTGTGTGTGTGTGTGTATGTCATTATTATGCCTGTCAGGATGTGAGGATGCAAGGATGCGAGGATGGGAATGGGGGAATGTGAGGGTAGGCCAGAGACCCGGGAGTCAGGTAACATCATGAAAACGCATCAAGCTCAAACATATTAGGATAGGTTTCGGTTAACGCTTGCATTTTGATGTCCTCATGACTCGGGGTGTGTATATGTGTTCCAGGGGCTATTGAACTTTTGTTGCCATGTGTGAGTGTGTGCCAAAATTGAGGAGAGTCTACCGCATAACAAATTCGAAGGGGATATTCGGATTCCGTTGAAAAAGTAACCCTTGAACCCCAGGAACCAGAAACCGGACTGCAATGCAGCCTGAACCCAAAAACCCAATCCCAACTCCAAGCATTTGCAGTTCAATTCAATTTTTAGTGCACACAACAAACAGCCGAAACGGCTTTGCACACATGAACACTATTTGCCTTCGGCAAAGTTTTCATCAAGGGGTTATCGAGGGGTTAAAACACCTGCACCACAGTTGCCAGAAATCATCATCAAACGGTAAATTTACTTGGGAATCAGGTTCACAAGGGTCCGGGCCCTAGCACATATCTAGGTTGCAAAAAAGCCAAGCTATCGTAATTGCAGCACTGAGAAAACGGCAAAACAATTTCGATCCACAAACTTAATTACATTTTATGGGTGTAGATTTTCAACTATCAAAATAAAGATGAGAATGTGGGTCATCGTTTTATTTTCCACTATCCAAAATACATAAATTTGTAAATATGGGTCATCATCACTTATTATTATCAAGTTATCAAGCAAAAGCAATCAAGGATTAAAATAAATTTAATATTGAGGGGGTTATTTATTTACTTTTGATATGTTGGCAGACCAGTACAACACCTATTTAAAAATATTTTAATGAACAAATGTTAAGGATTAATTTCTTCAAAGTATATTTGGTATAACATTTTATGAGTTATGATAGCATTCACTTTCTAGATTTTGTAGTGCCTATTTATATAAAAACTGAATAAAGCTGTTTGGTCCTTGAATTATGATGACAGAATTGTAAGCCAACGACAACATTTTCCCTCAGTGTGTCTCAACTGACAATCGCACCGTATGCCACCTGGCAAGGGATCATGGCCCGGAGCCGAAGGCCAATTAGAGCATACGTATTTGCCAGGACCAAGGCAAGCAAAACTAAAACTAAGACAGGCCAAGCCAAGCAAATGCTTGTTATGCAGATTGCGGACTTACCCCGAACGGACTCCTAATTAAGATGCTGTCGAGATGCTGTTGATGATGACCATGGATGGAAAGATATGGCCAGTAACTAATATGCATGCAAACGCACTATATGCCCGTGTACTTGCACGGATTTACAATGGTCAGTGGTCCTGAGGGGCACTTTTGAGTGGGGATTTTCGGGCTGTGTTGTTTCGATAAATTAAGCCGATACGGCTGAGTCCCGAACTGCAGTACTTAGCCGGGGACTTTATTATCCGTATTTAGAGGCAACTTTGAACAGAACATCCATCTTAACCTGACTGCCACAAATCTCCTCTTTTAAGCTGCTTAGAAATTATGCAGATGAGTTGGAATTGTGTGTTTGGGCCAAAAGTAGCTCTAAGCCGGGGCCATGTAATAATCATAAATATGATAATATTCCATCTTGCAGTGTGTTTGTGATTTAAATGGGTTTTCTTTTCTGCTTGCAAGTCGTTTCCAGAGCACAAATTTCTAATTTACTCTCTGTCTGTGTCTCTTTCTGGGAGTTTTTAGTCGGATGAAGCATCCAACATCCTTTTTGCTGCTTATCAGTGCTCTGCACTCGACATAACCAACAAAATTTTTTAATAATGAAATTGTTCACAGAAAAAACTTTGGGGATGGGTAAGGAAATTCTTGCGAAATGTTTTCTGGCTCCCATCCTAAGACCTCCAGCTCTCTGCCCATTTGCCCCCCCTCTCATCAAAATGTTCCTTTTCGGATGGGAGTGAACGCATATTTTAGCATAATGCTTCAAATTATGTGCTTTCTACGCTATGCAAAAATTTAATGCCGGCAAAATGAGCAAAGGCACAAAATTGCCCGAAAACCCTTTTTGTTGTCCTCGTCCTTGTTCCTGCCTTTTCTGTTGTTGTTGTTGTTGTGGCCTGCAGTGTTAGAAGTAAGCTTGGAAATTATTTAAGCCTTGCTGGTATTTTTCTGGTATTTTTTGTGGGTGGTTGTTTGCCCGCTCAATTTATGCAAATTAAATTGCAATACTTTATGTTCGTTCTCTTTTTGTGTGTCACCGAAGCGGCTCCACATCGCCCTGTCTCTTTCGCTCTGCGAAATTATTAAACCTAACTTTGATAAATGACGCTCATAAAAAATGCTTAAACGGCAATTTAAGCACGCCCATAGTTAGTTTTTCTTCGGGAGCACCTCGATTTATTGGCCATAGACCCATTTGGCCAAACAC
Source organism: Drosophila subpulchrella (assembly GCF_014743375.2). Classification (NCBI taxonomy): domain Eukaryota; kingdom Metazoa; phylum Arthropoda; class Insecta; order Diptera; family Drosophilidae; genus Drosophila; species Drosophila subpulchrella. Next base: position 16,817,948 of record NC_050609.1, read on the forward strand.
TCATTGGGGCGAACATGAGCCGCAGCTACCAAAATACGCGCGTTACTAATGGAGCGGCTAACATACAGTCACGCTCATAACCATAGTGGCTTTGCGAGCGATGCCAGTGGGGCGTGGGCGGGGCCTCACAGCCGTGTGTGCATTGCGTTAGATTAATAACTGCAACGGCAACTGCGACTGATGATGAAGCGGTACTGGGAAAAATATTTAGCTCTTAGTTTATTTTTAAGATGAAGCTGATAAGGGAATTTTATTTTAATAATCTTATTTATTTTTAAATGAGCCGAGTATAAAATCGTTCCTCTCTTAAAATATACCAACATAATTTTTAGTGTGACCAAACATAAGTTTAAAGAATACGCGAACATATATAAATACCTAATAATTCTAGTGGTTGACAAAGACCTAGGTTTGTATTTACAATAGCCTTTGTAAATTAAAAAAAATTCTTTAAGTTGAGGTAAAATATTTTGAGGTACTAAGGTATTAAATGTGCTGTATAATCTTTAAACATTGTAAATTTAAAAGTTTTGTAAAGAAGGTTGTCTTTTATTTTAGAGTTAAGATTATTTTAGCATTTTTTCGGTATACAAATGTAAAGAGTTTATTGAAGAAAACATATATTTTAAGGATATATTTTTTATAAGTTAAGTTGATTTCTTGTTAAATTTGTAATATTATGGAACATTATTGCAAGGCGATAAAAAAAATCCCCATAGCAAACTTATTTCTTTTCAGATCGAGTTCTTAACTTTTGTTCTACATTGGCTTGTATCTTCTTAGGTCTGATGTTATTACTGGGATTTTTTCGTGGATGTCAGATTTTTAAAATATTTTCTCTCAGTGCACCTGCTGCTACTGAACGCGTTGGCTGGGCCCCAAACTGTGCCGGTGAACGACTCCAGTTGAGAGAGCCCCACATGTGTGTGCCTTGGATGTCCTGTGTGGGTGTTGCCGCTGTGCTGATGTTGCTGCTGTGTTTCTGTTGCTGTTGCTGGTTGGTTAGCACCTTGGCAACTGGAAGCTGGCAACTGGCAACTGGCAACGGGCAACTGGCGGACTGGCGCTGACGGAGTCTGGCGCGGCGATGACGAATGTGAATGACTTGCCTCGAGACATGCAGTCAACTTGACGCGCATTTGTCTGGCAGTGCGTCTAACCATATATGCAGACGACTTTTGCATATGTGGTGTACCCATATCGTGTCTCAGGGCCCGCTCATTGTTGTTGGCTCTGTCAAGATGGCGTCATCTGCCATCCCGTCTAAAGGGCGGGTTCCAAAGGGGGCTCATAACAAGCTGTTGAGATAGCAATGACGTTGCCATAATTTGTTTTATTTCATGAAGTTTGCGGTGCAAAAGTTTTAGATCAAGCTAACTTTTGCTGCTCTTGCTGCTGCTTCTGTTTTGATTTTTTGTTTTCTTGGTTTCGAATCGAGTTAAAGTTTCTTAAATTAATCAGAAATTGAATTAAGGATGGAAGCACAAAATAATTATTAAAATTGTGTTGTGCCAAAGTATTTTTACATGGTTTTGGGAAAACTTTGCCTAGGCGAAAATTACAAAGGCAACAAGTAAAGTTTTCCTCGAAGAGAACTTGAACTCATTTGCATTTAAATCTCTACTTGCCGAAAAAAAGAATGGAGAAGCACTCCACATTAACCCATTGTTGAAAGAGTTTTTTTTGCTCAGCACAGAACAACAGACTTGAAGTGCATATCGCCCTGCCATGATCCGAATCAAATTTACATTTACAACTTTTAAATCTTATAAAACTTTACAATCCGTGCAGTTTATGCTGGGATTTCATTAAACAAAAGCGGGGAGCAAACAAAATATGAAAACTCTCCGCAGAACTCCTGCTGTTTTCATCTTCTATTTTTTCCCTGTCTGCGTTGAACAAAAGTTTTCTGTTTTTGCTGCCATCGCTTAATTCAATTAATTTTTATTTAGTTTTTCGTATAATATTTGCTCGCTCTGCACATTTTTAAGCAAATACCCCCGCCAACTAAATGAAATGTTATTTGCATAAAATTTTCCATTTCGCTTTTCTTTTCTCTCGACCATATTTCGTGCTTTTCCTTTTGTTTGGAGCATTCAGCCAGCCATTCTCTCAGTTGGCCATTCTATCTCCCTGTCCATTAACACGCAGTTTTCTCTTGCCCGGAAAACCCCAGAAATTTTTCCCATTTGTGTAGGTTTTTTTTCTACTTGTTTTTCACTTTTTTTTGTAACCAAAAGACTAAGCGTATTTTACACATTTAACAGGCAATGCTATCGCTTTTGTTGTCAGTTTTAGTTTTGTTTTGCCTTTACGAGTGAAACTCTCATTTTGCGAGTAGAAAGGACTGCGTAGGTGGACCTTGTTTTTGTAAGCCGCGAAAGAAATTACTTTATTTTAATAGGACTTCATTTAATCCGAGCGCATTATGAGACAGGCGGCTTGAAAGGAGAAAAGAAGAAAAGCGGAAAAACAGGCCAAGCTGGCGGGGCGTCTCGACCGAGGCAATTTGGTGGCGCACGCTGCGTATACGCAATCTGCGATGTTTTTTATATTATAAACAGTGCGTGGTGGCTGCTGAAAGGCTTGGTGGCTTGCGGGGGCGGGGGCGGGGGCGGTGCAGACACGCAAACAAACAACAAACACGCCTACACACACACACAGCTTGGCAGGAGAAAGTTGCAGAAGGAGAGCTTGTTTAATACAAAAGTTTCATTTCCGCTTTTCATTAGCCTCAACGGTGTGACACAAGTCAGGAAAATGGGGTGGGAAAAGGGGCAGGGTGAGAGGGAAAATGCGTAAATACCGCACACAGGGACATGCATACATGTATCTCCACTCAAAGCCACACACACGTACACTGAAAGAAAAATGAATTATTTAGAAATAAAATAGGGGCTAGAAGGAATGCTTTGTTACCGAATTCCTGGGAGAAAAATCTTAAATTTCTTTGCTTCAATGCTTTTGCCCTTAAATTACTTTGCAATCAATAAATAAATGGAATACTTTTTATTACATTTATGTATAAATCATTTGTCGTTAGGTTGATGGTTGAAATCTTTGATTTATTTGCTTCACTTATCATATTTCTTTTTCTTCATACAAATTGTGACATTTTATTGACTTTAAGACATTTTTGCATTCACAGATAGATATACAGATAGCTTAAATTTCTTATTTAAAGGTTCCCCGACTTATGATCTATTTCTCTTTGTGTACTTGGACAGAGCGAGTCCCACATTTAAGGCCATAATGAGATATATACAAAAGCTGAGCCAGCTCAGCCCGTCAAATCGGGCAGGGAGCGTAAACCTCTAACCACGTGTTAATTTAACTCCTTTCCCCCTGGCTCCCCGAAAACGCCCGTTTAGAGCCCCGTTTTGGACCCTCCATTTGGACCTCCTTTTGGGCCCCCGTTTCGGGGTCCCCCTTGCCAACCCATCCCAACATTCCACCCAATTTCTGCTGTTGATGTTCTTGTCGTCCTCATTGCTGTTGCTGCTTCACTGAAGTGAACTAAAAAGCTTGAATGGCGCTTATGTTGGTCGGGTTCTATTTGTCGGGCTGTGGATATGTTGATGTTGTTGCCACTCCGTCCTTGTTTTTTTTTTTTCTCTGGCTCTCCTCTCCGTTGGCCAAACTGGCAGCCAACTAGCTGCTATATTAACTGACTTACTGGTAACGCCCCCGCAGCCGTGAGTGTACGGTATATGGGTACTGTATATGTGGGTGCAAACACGCAGCGTAATGAAGTAGCCCGAGCAAACCGTAATGGCTGACTGAGCGTCATAATAATCTCATAGTGTGGGTGCGAGTGCGTGAGTTTTGTAGGTGTGTGTGTGTGTGTGTGGATCCTAGAGATACAGACGATGGCACCGCCGACATCAGAGGTTATTCAACTGCCACGCACACCCCTCTTGGGTTCTTCTGGAACCCCACACTCCCATCCCAAATCCTGGGCCGGAAAACGGGACTCCGGACTGGACTCCGGCGTGTGTGAAGGCCTCTCCCATATGCCACAGATAGGTGGATAGGATAGACACCACCCATTTACGTACAGATAGGCAATGGGAATGCAATACGAATGGAATGTGCTTGCATTTGAACCTAAACATTTCCCTAAACGTTCCGCTTCCGATTCACTTTGCACGCCATTTCCGCTCCGAGCATATCCACAGGCGACTGGAAATCTTGGCTGTCGGATCGAGGTCCTGGTTTTTCGGTTTATCTCTGATAGGGATGCGATATGGAATTTTCCAAATATTTCCTGCCCAAGGGATTGATCTGAGAGGAGGGATAAATCCCTTACTGCGCTTGTTCTGAATCAAATTACCAAATTCTTGCTTGTATTTCTTTGGTGATTGAAGATTGTAATAGGAAAATCTAATTGCATCATTTTTAGAGACTAATAAAAATTAGTAATACGTTTTAAATATTAGTTCTAAAATATTTAAATATATATATATATTGTAGATTAATCTACATGTTATTTCCTAAATATATATTTATTGCTCTTTACTTTATTTTTATCCATTAATAAGTAACGATACATAAATCATCAACTAAGAGACAGCAAATTAATTTAATTTAATTTCAATTTAAAACTAAAATGTAACAAAAACGTTGACCAAAATTTTAAATAATGTGTAACCCAATTAGTATTAAAACGAAGTTTGAATTTCTAACCACACCTGTGTAATCCAATATTCATTTAAATTATATAAATAAATTTTTGCCATATGCCAGCTGTATTGTGTAACGAGTGTGGAGTTAAAACATTTCTCTTCATGTAACTTGATAGCAAATCGAATTAAAGAATTTTTAATTGCTCCTTATCCACTCACAGTTGCGGGGTTTCATTTCAGTACTCATCACCTCACTAGATATAGAGTCAATTTTATTGATTTTTGCTTTTTTACATGGGAATTTAATAATCTGTATCTGTGGAGGAGTTCATGTGTGTGGGCTCTGTTTCAGCGTGGAGTTGGGGGAATTGAGTTGGTCCGCTCCCGATATTGGCGCGTGTTCAATTATGTGTGTATATTAAGCTCCTCGAACCAAGGACTACCAGGAGCCTCGCATCCTGACCATCCACGCGGACCCAGAACCCTTTCATTATAATTATTATTGAATTATTTGTATTATTGCATTATTCGCTGAGGGGCGGATGGGGCGGCCGTAATGTGAAACATGCCCGGCGCATGGATGCAATTTTGTCGGCGACCTGCTGTCCGATAATATTTAATTTTAATTTGTTTATGCACGGGGCTTTTGCCTCTTTTTCTTTTGTGTGTCGGCGCAGCAACTCCAATTACCGGGTCTATTTGGGCAGGCGGTTAATGAATGCTATTAAACGCGAAAAAGTTTGTTTGATTTCCCCCCCCCCCCCCCCTGTTTTTTACGTTTTATATTTGCCTTTGCTGCACTTGTTTGTTTTGTTGACTATCGAATTTCCGAGCAAAACCAGGCAATATGTTGGCTGTCATAAAATTGGTTTTTAGTGTGTGTGCTGCGAGCTGCAATTTGCCAACAGCTGTAGAACAAATTGCATATTACGCATACGCCGCGTTGTGCTCGCTGGCAATGTGTGTGTGTGTGAGTGCTGCCTATGCCACTTAGGCAAACACAAATACAAACACCACCTAACAACTGTAAAGGCTTGTTTGCCTGTGTCTGAAAGTGACTGTGTGTGTGTGTGCGTCTGTTTGTTTGTTGTTTGTCTAAATTTAAAGCACTTTCCAGCCAAACTGACTCACTCGGTGGAACACTAATAAAAAATGTATTTGTTTGACAAACAAACAGTTTTATTAATCAATATATGAAATATTTGCCTTAAAATTCACTGCTAATTAATATTAATAGGGTGGCTGTCAGTAAACATTGCCGTATAAGTGACAGATTTATTATTGTATTGCTAAAATATATAATTAAGCAAACAAACCATTTTTTTTCTCTAACAAAACTTGATTTAAAGTCTTTCGTTGCGGTTAATTATGATTGGTTAATTTATTTAGTTGTTTATTTCTGCTTATCACAAAAAAGGGGTTATAAAAGCCATTAAATATATTAAAAAATGTACTACATATTTAAAGGCAGATTTTAAAGCATGTCTTGAATTTCGAAAGTCCACCTAACCGTATAAATAAATATAATATATTATCTTTACAATGCGAACTAATAGATCCAACCTCCCGAATATTTATCTTAAATCTTATAAACTTCTTCCATGGAATTTTCGAATAAATACGAATTTTACTTTACCCAATTAAGGAGATTTTTCCCAGTGCAGTGCATACCCCATTCATATCGTACAAGTGCACAGTGACTACGCACATATTGCCTACAAATCCTCGCACACGCACTGCGTTCGTTGAACTTGAAGAAGACTCATGCGTACTTACACAGAAGCGATTTGTTTACTGCCTTTGGCTAACCAAATGATGAACAAACAATTTCGACCATAATTAAGTTAGAATTCTTACGAAATTGTATGTGTGCCAGCTAGCCTGCGGCTATGATTAGCCGGGCAAATATTTAGTATAATAATTGGAATATTTTAAATCAAACATTTCAACAGCACTGTGTGTTTGCGCACCACGGAATATAATATACCACATATATCCTCCCAGCAGTTTAATCCCATTGAAATTAGGAAGACAAATATATTTGCTGCTAATGAATCATTTGCCTCTCGTTTCGCATTCCGGAATTTCAGTTGGCTCAGCAGAGCTTTGGTCCCTGGCTAAGCTACCATGGCAACATGGAATAATCACTCTGCCATTTTTCCAGGAATCGTTTATAATCTTTTAAGACCACTGACACCGAATGGTGAATGGTGAATGGTGAATGCTGATGTTGTAGCATGCCACTGGGGCTCTTTCTTCCCCGAATCGGTATCCGCATCAGCATTTGCCCCCAAAAGAGGGAAACGGCACAGCCCTGCCCGAAAATAATCGCAACACTCACAAAACAGGGACTACGCCACCGCCCACTTAAGAGGCGAATTAATAAAATGAAATTTGATAAATGAATGTGTTTAACAGCATTTAAACTTTGACCTCCGTCATCCGCTCTCTCCAGTGTATAGTTGTGCTCAAAAAATTGGCCAGCCAACCAGCTGAAAGTGCTTTTCAACGCCTCACAAAATTTCATTTCAAAGGAAATACAATTTTATTATATACGTTTCTTTAAGGGCAGCGGGGAATTGGAAATTGGCGCGGAGTGAGGTGGCTAGAAGCGATTTTAGCCGCCTTGCCGGCTTCTTTCATTAGCCAACGTCTACGTGGTGTAATTTTAAGTGTTACTTTTAATTTGTTTTCCCCTGCACTTCGGTTTGTGCTTGTGTGAGCTTTTATTGCTTATTAAGCGTTTTTAGTTCAATTAAATCGCATAATCGATTAAGCCCCTCCGCCCTTCAGACGGTCGGGTGCCCTCTCCATGTTGCCATCGTGTTGGCGTCATCATGGTTTCTATACCCTAGCAGGGGGTAGTTTAAAATCGCTCTTGGGGGTAACATTTTTTATAGAACAAATTATATTTTGGTGGTGGAAAAAAAGAAGCCAGTATTATTCGTGTTTTCCTGATGGTATGAGAACCAAATATGATTAAATTTGCCAATTTAAACAATTATATATATATATTCCAAGTAAATTAAATATGCAACATTTCTTGTAAGTCCTGAATAAATCTTTTGGGAAGTACGGGATTTTAGACTTACCCAATTACAAATGTTGTTAGTTGTTAAATGAACCAACGATTTAAATTTGCAGTGACTTTAATATTACATTGACCAGAAACTGAATATAGCTTTAATTGCATTTCATAACAGTGTTAGTTGACACTATATTTAATATTATTTAAGAAATGGTAAATATAAAAGATATTATTTATCAATAGTTCTATTTTTTAAAGATTAAAAATAAGTTATTTCAAATAATTTGAGGGTCTATAACTGAAAAACCTGGTTGTGGCATATGATATATATTTTTTTTTATATGATATATATCTATATGATCTTAAGGGTATTCCGGTTTTCGATACCGGGTTATTCCGACTGGCCCGCTGTTATTGCCGTTGCCTGCGCACTCAGACGTGCGACGTAATGTCTGGCACGGCTGGCAGCGTCATCTGACACCGTATTGGGGTCCGGTCCTCCGGCTCTCCAGCCGGATTACGGGGTTCTCCGTCCGGATCACCCAGTTGCCACCCCGAGGAGCAACCCAACCCCATCCACTTACGGTTGATTACTGCTGATTGCCGACAGCCAGAACACAGCGCCAAATAGCAACAATCATCCTTGTCCCTTCTGACTCCAGGTTCCTCTGAGGGTGGAGCGCCCCCTTCTCTCCACCCGGCTATTAATTGATTTGCTACAATGAAATTTCCACACTCAATAAAATAAGTCTGATGAAGATTTTCCTTAATGCCCCGGCTTTGTTCGGACGCCAGACGGCGCACTCTATTTCCCAAGACCGCGGCTCAATCATTGGATTTGAGGCGAGCGACCGAGAAACAAACAAGCAAACAGCCAGCACATAAGTATAAATAAATGTTATTCCCAGCAAGTTGCTCTAGAAAAAATAAAAACGCTTTAGGCCCGCTTTCGTGCTGGTCAGTTGCCAAAGTTGGCCGAAAGAGTGCCATAAAATCATCATAAATTTGCACATTTTTTACGCCACAATTAAATTTTGCAAATTTGGCAAATGCACAAAAATGGCTGCCTCATTTTATTTGACGTTTTTACGAGCGTGTCGCCGACGTTTATTCGCATTTCTCAAAACCTTATAACCCCAGACCGAAACCATTACCATACCAATTCCAATTTCAATTCCAATTCCATAACCATAGCCGCAGTCCAGGAGGTTTGCTCTTGCTTGATTTATGAAGTAGATTGGCCGACTTGGCTAGCCGGTAACTGGGAAACTAGCACTAAACTTGGGGAAAAACTTTACTAGTTCCCTATTTCTAATGGCTTTCAGAATTGGAACCCAAAACTTGTTTTCTAAATCCTATAACTTCTGTTCTTGGATCCCGACTAAGGAGTGGCATACCTCTATGAGTTTGTGGTGAAATTCTCTAATGAGCTACATTAAAATTATTCTTCCTAGCGAGGGTCAGATTTTTAACCCATTTTCATGTTCGATTTTTCCGTAATTCCTATGGCTTTCAGAATGGGAACCCAAAACTGCACTTCGAACTTTCATAACTTGGTAAATTGTTTTCCGATTTAAATGTGGGATACCTCTATGAATTTGTGGAGAAATTCTCTAATAATCTACATCAGTGGTCGGCAGCGGCCTATCTAGTGAGCATAGGATAGTGTTCTGCCCATCCTCTGCTCGCTCACGTATAACGTAGATGTTCGTATGACTTCGGCATGCGTCTTCGGGTCTTTTTTTTCTCAGCTCCGGCGTGTTTTTTTGCTTCTGCGGCAGAGAATTTCAGTGCAAAACAGAGAAACGTCAGGCGTCAGAGCGCTGCGCGCCAACTTCGTGTTTTTTACACTTACACTAATGCAAGGCAAACTGTGATGGTATGTGTGTGCCGACCACTGATCTACATTTAAATTCTTTTTCTAGGCGAGGGTCAGATTTTTAACCCATTGTCATGTTCGATTTTTCCGTAATTCCAAAGGCTTTCCGAATGGGGTCCCAAAACTGCACTTCGAAATTTCATAACTTGGGCAATTGTTTTCCGATTTATATGTGGGATAGCTTTTTGAATTTGTAGCAAAATTCTCTAATAATCTACATCAAATTTATTATTCTATGCGAGGGTCAGATTTTTAACCCATTTTCATGTTCGATTTTTCCGTAATTCCAATGGCTTTCATAATGGGAACCCAAAACTGCACTTCGAAATTTCATAGCTTGGGCAATGGTTTTCCGATTTATATGTGGGATACCTCTTTGAATTTGTGGAGAAATTCCCTAATAATCTACATTAAAATTCTTTTTCTAGACGAGGGTCAGATTTTTAACCCATTTTCATGTTCGATTTTTCTGTATTTCCAATGGCTTTCCGAATGGGGTCCCAAAACTGCACTTCAAAATGTCATAACTTGGGCAATGGTTTTCCGATTTAGATGTGGGATACCTCTATGAATTTGTGGTGAAATTCTCTAATAGTCTACATTAAAACTATTCTTGTATGATTTTTAAGCCATTTTCATGTTGGTTCTTGCGGCCAATACTTTCTTCAGTGTATTTGCGTGAGCACGCTTTATCGTTTATTCCACATTACTCAAGTCATAATTAAGATCTTGGCAGGCGGTGGTTGCCGCAGCATCGCAGCGGTCATAAATTGTGGAAGTGGCTCATTGACAACTTCATTTCCGCACTTGGCGTGTGCAGCAACAATGAGAGCAAAAGGCATGTGATCCACAGATGCAGAGGGAGAAAAGTATATATACCTTTTAAGTAACAAAACGGAAAGCTATATTTGAGATACCATATCTTTTAAAGGATATTCCGGATACTTTAAGAATTAAATAGAGATGCTAATAAATTTAATAAATAAATTTAAATATTTTTAAAGAGACTACTTTAGTTTATACTGCATACTGAAATGGTATAATGTATCCGATTTTCGTGTTTATTTTCCTCAGTGCCCTGGTGTTGCAGCGGCGTCTTGGTTGTGCGTTTCACAGCTCACGCAACGTGCCGCTAAATGACATAATGAACTGCATTATTTATGCGACACACTGTGCGAATGCCCCAACAAGAGCTGCAACTGCAACAACAGCTGAAGGCAAAGGCGCAGATGAGCCGCAACTCTTACTTCCTCTGTTCTTGGTGCCCAGTTCTCTGGCCTCCAGAAGAGACAAGTTATGCGTGTGTGCCTCTGATAATAAAAGTGCTGACATTTTGCCTTATGATGTCACGACAGCCGCAACAACAAACAGTTGCAACTTTCAACTTGCCCCACGACACTGTCCAGTCGGCACTTTGCGGCTGTTTTCTGCCAGCGACATTGTGGCCGGAGTTTCACAGCGAACAGATGCGGTGAGAATAATAGCAAAATCAGCTGGGGCTTTGAAAAACGGATGAAAAAAATACACGAATTTAAACGAAATAACTGCAGACTAAGCGAATTCCAGTGGGCTTTAATATTTGGCCAACTAAGGATTTTTCTGGATTTCTGTAAATTTAAATGGTTAAATAAATTGGATTGTGATTTCTGGGCTTTACAAATATTTAAAGCAAAGTTGGAAAAAATCCATTCTTAGCTTAAATGAAATCTGTAGTGGTTCTTAAAATGTGTACAAGAGTTTAATATATATATATATAGATTTTTGGCTAAAATAGTTTTCTATTTGTGTGCATTTCAGCAGAAGTACAATGCCATAAATACGTGCTAATATTGCTTAAAAATCTTTAAAATACCCTGTTTTCTCCTCTATAATTATATCCCACATTGTATCTTGTTACTGAAATTCAAAAAGGTGATTCTGCAGCTCATCCTGGTGTATTAATTTGACAGTCAGCGGGCAGGCAGGTCATGTCCATTGATAGATGAGTTTACCGGATGATCGATGATGCGCTTGCAGCCCCGTAACTGTCATTTACCAGGGGAATCATGAGATATGCTTCATTACCAGCAACTAGATACCAGGCCAGATTAAGATTAATCGATTGTACCAGGGACTAAGCCACGAGAAAAAGAGACCGCGTGTGCCGAAAATTCGAAATTGACAACTGAAATTTGACTAACAAGTTGCCAAATGCTTCATGTTCGACTGGATTTATCCGACTCGGTATCTATTTGGCATATGTAGCTATCCATCAAACATCCAATTAAGGTCCCCTCATGCATCTTTCATCAGTCGAACGCTCAGCTAGCTGCCATCTAATTAGTCTCGGCAAACATTGACAAACAGTTGCATTATTGCATTGCCGCTTTTTCCTCGATGGCTGATGGGTTTTAGTTTTTCAGTCTGGACGGTCTGCGGATGGCTATCTGGTCTGTCTGGATTTGTTTGCTGGCAATTTGCAAGTTTATGCATTTGCCTATAAACTATTTACAGTGTCAGCCATTTACCGCTTTTTGATTACGCCGCATTTGTTTGTTTCCTGTGGCCTTAATTTGTAGCAGTCTCCCGTCAGTCAGTCAGTGGTGGTGGTCACTTCGTCCCGTCTCTTTCCCGTAAATATCTCCCCGTCTCTTTCGTAACCAAAGCTACCCGTCTCTTTTTACCCACATACGCACGCAGGTGGCGCAGTCGTTTCACGCGCTTTTAATTGAGTGCTTCCGCTGCAATTAACAAGTACAACGAACGCGTCCAGTGTCCGGTTGACTTGTTGGCCATTCTGGTCGTCAAAGGCCAGAAGTCCCCCAGAATACCGCCAGAAGTCCCCGAAGAGAGGACCAGCTGGCTGGCAATTCTCCCCTCTTCTCACCGTAGATTACAGCATACTTACGCACTAATGCCTCTTTAAGTTAATGCAAAACCATTAAACGTGTTGACTGCAACACTTTGCGGCAACCTCGAGTTCCGAAAGGGGGCTACTAATAGGCTCTCTGCGCAGAGGCATTGCCATGAATTTGATTAAAACCATCGATTTTAATTAAGATAAGAAGGTACATCTTAAAAACACATATTTTATGCCAACATTGGTATAGGGTTTTACTCTTTAGGGGGGAGGTAATTGTTATTCTCGAGATCTTTTTCGGAACATTAAAGCTTATAACACGATATTACCGGAGTTAAGATAAATGTATATATAATAAATATAATTACACATTTAAAGTATTATTAAACTTCGAATTTAAACCATCTTCTTCAGTCTTTATAGTCATAACTTACTTAAAAAGGGTTTATATGTCATCAAAGAACTAAATGTCTGAATTTTATTATTATTTTATACTATATTATTAATATTATAATGGTGCTACATATAATGTTTATTGTTAACTTTAAAGTCTTCTTGAAACAATTCTATTGTACTCAATGAAAGGCAAACAAATGCGTTAAGTAAATTAATTACCAGCCACGTGTAATTAAGAATCGAATGTTTCATTAACTCATCGGGTTTATCCCCTCCATCGATGCTTCTGGCCAACTTCCTATACGATCCCCTCCTTTTTCTGTCTGCCAGTCTGCTCCTTTTTAATTTCCGCTGCGCGTGTTCTGCTTCTTGTGGTGGAAAATTTATTTACAACACAAAAAGTCATGTTGCCGCTAATTTGGCGAATCGATCCTGGAAAACCGGGAGGGGGATGGGATCTGGATGGGTTGGAATGGTATGGAATGGGGCATAAACAGCTCCGGTTTCATACGATTTTATTTTCAAATCGAGTGCCTGTCCACTGCACGCAACAGCGTCACATTAAACGCATTTTCGAGGGAAATCACGAATTTTCCCAGCTTCCTTTGGTGCCTTGGCTGTTGGTAGGTTGGTATGTCGGTATGTCGCTATGTTTGCTGTTTGTATGTACAAGGATGCCAAACTGCCAGTTTACAGTTTGCAGTTTAGTTTTGCAATTTTCCGGCTCAACGATAAATGCAAATAGATTTCACCTGCAGACGATGTTTGTCCAATATTGAGAGAATCTTTAAATAAATTATGCGCATGGAATTTCAGCGACTGTGTGGATACTGTGGATACTGGGTACTGGGCTCTGGGTTCCGAGCTCTGGGACGTGGCCTCCAGCTCCTCCATTTTCTGCTCCTTGGTTGCAAGTTGCATGTTGCTGTGTTGCCGTTGATGTTCGCTTTTGGCTTTGGCATGTTGGGAATCATGTATGTATGACTTTGACATTGACAGCTTTCAGTTAGGGATAAAGGGGGGGATTTTTGGGGCATATCGGGGGGATTCCAAAGGGGATACCGATGGAGAATCCGGTGGAGGACCCGGGGCAAGTGGCCACTCACACACGGTGATTACACACACCATAATGGCCATGCTCCAGCACTAAAGAAATGCAAATGATTTTTTCAGCATTCTACGTTTATTTACTTTGCACAGTTAGTTTGGCATGCACTGAGCGAAATTTGACTGGGCTTGTCAACACGCTGACAAGGGTTTGTTTGTGTTTATTGTATTGATTCCCCTGATATGCGAATGCACAGCTGTCAATATTTGACAGTTTACTTTTGTTTCCGACTGCCAATGAATATTTCAAAATGATTTTAACGATGAAGTTGACATGGGGATAAGCGATGGCAAATTTTTCATCGAAATTTAAGAGTCTTGAACCAGAAATAAATCCATAGGCCCTGAAGTCTTTAAAATCAGTTTGTTTTTGTATTCTTTAAAATGCCTGTAACATACATTGCATATATAAATTCGTTTTAATTTTCAATGGAATTTGAATGCTTTTTCTAAAAAGGGCATAGTAAGCTTTTTATCCAATAACCAGACAAACGAGTAATTTTATGAAGTAAACAACACTATCAGTTGGCAGACAGATTACATAACTTGAATATCAAATTATATTTTGTTTTGCTTCTCAAGGCTTGTGGGAATGTGAAAAAATGTCAAACAAACAAGAAAAACAAAGAATATGAAAAGGAATTTTATAAAATAAGAGAATGGTTGTTATTTGATTCTGAAAATTAAGTTATTATATTAAAACTGAACCACTGTGTAGTCCAACTCAGCTCGATGCCACGCCCCCAAACATTTCCATTCCCTCGGGTGGCCACCGCATCAACTCCATTCAATTAGCAACTCATAATAACAATAATTTTTCTTGCAATTCGCATTCGGTAAAACATTTTGTGGCACGTTCGTCGCCAGCAATGTTCGTGACGTTGCCTCCTCAAACCATCAGCGGTAGGAGAGGCCCCGAAAGACCCCGATAGACCCCCAAAGCCCCGAAAACCCCTCTTTATAACCCTGGAACCCTCTAGGCATTGACTGCAACAATGTTTCCTGTTAAATGATGCATAATAATCGGGAGCGGGTGAGCTTTGGTAGCTTCAGTGAGGTGAAAGGCGGTAAAAGGAAGGAGTGGTAGTGGGTGGGTGGAAACGCGAGTCCATGCTCCATGGGTCTCTCTATGGGATGTGGGACAGCATTCCACGATGGGCGGTAATGGCGGCACGAAAGAAATCATAGTAAAAGCACACACATGTGCCACAACTGCGGTCAGGATAATACAACTAAAATGGACTCAAGGACTTTGAGAAATGTGGGTACACGTTAGCTTAGAAACGGTTTAGTAGGTCAAACGATATTAAAATAGAAAATATTTAAAAGTCTAGCCTTTCTTCACTGGAAACATTACTGAAATAATAGTATTTGTTCACATCATAGCAGATGAAAGAATAAATGTAAAACAATTTATACCTTTTAAGAAATATCTTAACCGTTTCATGATCTACTGATATTATATATTTTACATGTACTTTTAAAATGTGAATAGTAAAATTTCAATTTTACCAGCCAAATGGTATTTCAAAGTGACGGTCTGTGAGAGGCACTTCGCTATTAGATCCCTTGATAAAAATAAAGCACCTCTCATTTGCGGCTCTATTATCTTGACCTCTGCTGTACGTGCCACTTGCAATCACGAGGATGACGATGAGGATGACGAGCGAACGACGACGTTGATGAGCTTGTGATTGTGGAAGTGGATGTGGATGTGGATGTGCGCCGGTGGATGGGTTGATGGTAGTTGGTATTTGGTGGAAGGTTGCCGCTCGCCGGACACAGACCGCAATAATACACACACACAGGCGCACACTCGCTGCATCAACACACATTGTAGCCTGCCACCGCCCACGCCCTGGGATGCCACGCCCACCCATGACTGAAATTGCTGACTGCGGCTTGTGGTTGCACTTTGCTGCGTAGCTTACGAAAGTTCCCTCGGCTTCCGTTGGCCACCGAAAAAAAGTGGGCTCCTTCTCCCTCTGCCACTCGATCTTTCCCGTTTTCCTGCCTGAAATCTTAGTACTTTTTACACAATAAAAAAAATACAGTAAAATAAATTATCTTTAAAACAATCCTTAAGAAATATATACATATGAATCCCATTGTAAACAATCCCTATAATCTTATAAACAGAAATGTGTTTAGTTCTATATTTAAAAGCTTATTATAAAATTGAATTTAATATAATCTGTAAAATCTACTTTTAAGAGCTCTAATTCAGCATGAAATCCTTTCAAATTGTGGCTTTTGAAAGTCAACAGCCCTGATTTTAATCAGTTAAAAATAATGTGTAGAAAGCTGAAATGCTTTCTTATTGCACTCAAGCCAAATTTAATTTTGTTGTCCAAAATTACCAGCTATAAAATACCCAATTGCTGAGTTCAAGTATCAACTTTTTTCAATGTTTCCTGCAAGTGTGTTCGAAAGCTGTATTATTTACCCGCTTCAAGTGAAACATTTTTATAATTTCCTCCTTTTTCCTCGCTTTTCTTGGCTTGGCTTGACCATGGTTTTGTGGTCTCCGTTTGCTTGTTTTTATTATTTTATTGATGTTTTTGTTGCTGTTGTCCGGTTCGTTGGCCATTGGCAACATTGTTATTTTCTGCTATTTGGTCATTGACTATTGACCAGCCATCCTTCATCCTCCGTTCTCCGTGGTCGGTGCCTCCAGCTCCTTTATTTTTAGGTTTCTTTCTCTTTTGGCAGAGTTTTTTTCAACAACAGCGCACATCGGCAGCTTATTTATTTATTTGGTTTTAATGCATGTGGGTAGGGGTCCGTCGGTTTTCCAGGAAGCTGTATTGAGTCATTGGTAAATGGTTTACGTTTAACCCATTTAAAAATGCAAGCGAGCTGTTGGAGGGCGGAATGTAGGGGAAAGTGGGGGAAAGTCGAGAAAAGGAGTGCAACTCATGCCCATCATCATCAGCATCCTCCTTTCATCCGCTGCGACGATGGGCAAACGCACATTCCACATTTTACATTCCACATTTCGCCATTTAGCATACAATGTGGCCAAACAAAACTTGCATGGGTAACTTATTTTACACGGGGGAAAATATATTTAATTGTAAAGTATTTATAAATGTATAATCTATAACATTGTCATTTATTCCTTCCTAAGTTTTAAGAGGAATATGTTCTTTATTTTTCGTAAGAGCAGAGAGTTCTTAAATTTAAAGCTCATTGAAGAAGAATCATTTCTTATTAAGGTAATTATAAATTTAAATTTAATACAATTGTCATCAATTCCTAATATTTCAAGAAAAACATATTCTGCTTTTACGTAAAGAGCAGAAAGTTCTTGAATTCAGGAACTCCAACAATAAACTTTTTGTTTGTTATTAATATTTTAATAAATTTTAATGACTTCAGAACTTAACTTCAGAAATTCAGAAAGTAGATTTGCAATATTTTTTAAATTCCCAGACTAAAATCTTTGTTATTATATATATTTTTTTCTCTGTGCACCAACTCTTTTCCTTTCACACACCCACTTATCCCCTCTCTCGCCTTTTCTGTTTCAATTTGTTGTTGCCCCTGCCCGTTGTGTGTTTACGTTGCTGGCAAAAATATTGAACGGAAATTTTACAATATGATTTATTGAGGGGGAAATGTTTGCACTGCGGCACTGCACTGCAATGCACAGCGCTGCAAAAGTTGGTGCCAAATTTCAGCGGAAATGAGTTCGCTTATGGGCAGCAGCATATTGTATTTTGGTTATCCGCTATTGTGACAGCCATTGAGTCTCGGCAAGTTGGCCATTTGGCCAATTGGCCAGCTCTGTTGTTCCTTGGTATCCAGATCCAGATTCAGGAAGGTATTTACTATTTACCCGCTCGAATAACGAAATATCGAGTCGAGCAGAAATTGATGTGTGTTCTGGCTAGTTGCGAAGTGGCCAATTAGGTTCTGTTTACGGAGAAGAAAGGCA
This sequence comes from Drosophila subpulchrella, assembly GCF_014743375.2. Classification (NCBI taxonomy): domain Eukaryota; kingdom Metazoa; phylum Arthropoda; class Insecta; order Diptera; family Drosophilidae; genus Drosophila; species Drosophila subpulchrella. The sequence continues at coordinate 16,835,762 of NC_050609.1, forward strand.
GCTGGGGCCCACAATTGAATTGGCAGCAGCAGATAGTCGGGATTTTAATCGAAATTCGTTTGGCATTTCCATTAAATTCCCATTCACCATTGGTAATGTACGAAATTTCCATTCGAATCCCCCATAATCCTTTAATAATCCCCGGCAAAACTTTGGGGCTAACATATTTGCCCCGACTCGAAGTAAATTCGAACAAAGCCGCTTCCTATTGTTCTTGACTCGTTTATATCGGGGGCGATAGTCTCCGACTTTGCACAAACACAACTTTCACAATGGTGGGTCTGCCAACACGCCCCGAACAACATTTAGATAAAATTCCATTCCACTTTCATTCCAGGCCAAGGCATCCTTCTATGACTGGACACTAAGAAAAATGTATATTTATTAGAGTTATTCATAAATTAAATATTTAATCTTTGTACTTCAAGCATATTCTTTTCTTAAAATCTTCACAACATTTTTATGATCAAAATGTCTTATTTCCTAAAAGCGTCTCAGGTCACATAAGTCTCCCTATCAAAATGGTCAAAAGTTAATATTCGTAGGTTAATATTTCAAAAATAAAGTAAATTAAATATTAAATGTTTAATCAAACAACTTATTTTTATTTTAATAAATTACCTTAAAATTTATACAAATTTCCCTGAAATATCATAAATATTATAATGGATGAAAAACATTTTCCTGTTTCTCATTTTTCCTAAGAGCTTCTTCTGTGATCATAAATCTCCTTACCAAAGAAGCCTACAATAAATATTCTTTGATTACAGTTTAAACATACAAGCTTGCACTTCCTTCTCTGAATCATAAATTAGTGGAAATATTAAATCTTGTTTAATTTTTCCAGTGCAATCCCGAACTTCGACCCCATGTCTTGTTCCCTGTGCGTGCAATGCAAATTGCCAAAGAAAATTTATTCCAACTACTGAATGCGAATTTTCTAGAGCGCCAAAAGTTAACCAAATATGTCAATTGAATGCTTTGTGTGGCAGTGATAAAGGGGTTCGGGGAGCTGTGGGGCAAATGGCTATAAAGTTGGGGAAAGGACATGGCATGTGGCAAACAAACAAAGAGAGCAGGACCAACTAACCGAGAGCGGAGCTTGTAGGTTAAAAAGCAATTTATCTTTGACTTTTGCCAAGTAAATTCCCGCCATTGTCTAAAGTGCTTCGAATTTCGAATGGCCCCATGTATTTCGAATGCCTTATAAGTATTTCAGTGTTAGGATGTGGGCGGTTAGTTATGTATGTGCATGTGGCAAAGGCACATTTAACTTAACTAGTTGCCATTTCGAGTATTTTCAACCACTCAATTACACCGAACCACAGACATTCAATTGAGCAGCCATATGCAGCTTAAGCAAAAGGCAAACAATGCAGCACCGAATGGAGAAATTATAGCAGTTGCAGTTGCAGTTGCAACTTTCCCCCCGCTTTGCCTGCGGGACTTTTCAATAAATTCTCTCCGTTGGCATTTGGAAATTTGATCAAAACAGCACGTAAAACTATTTGAACTGCTAACCCAAATAAGCTGGGGCATCCAGGCATTCAGACTCCTCCCCCCCGTTTTCCAATCCTTTCCCCGAGTCGCGCCAATGAACTGTGTGCAATCAATAGATGCGATTCAAGTTGCTGGTGCGGCAGCAACACGAGCTACAAGATACTTTCTGTGCAACCATAGAACTTCCCACATGCCGCAGCGGAATGCCATGGAATGTGCACACGCATCTTCGACTGCCATCCGATCTCCCAGCTTTTTCCCATCTTTCCGCAGACTTGTGGTGGGTGTCCCTGGCCCCTGGGACCCCCTTTTCTTTCTCGAACCCCCATCCCCCTACTTTCACCCTACTGCATGGCAGGAGCTTACATTTATGCGCGAAATTGTCGTATGCATTTGCACATTCATAAATTCTCGTTGAGCGCCCCCAAAGCGACAGCAGACTGGAGCCCAAGGAGTGCTCTCTAGACACAGAAAAGAATTCACGAAAAATCACGAAAATTAACTGAAATTGACGGTAATTGAAATGGGAATCGGGATAAATATTTTAAAAAATTTTAAACAAGGTAAACCAGCTTTGTAATATAATACTAGCCACTTAACCTACTTCATAGTATTACAATTTTGTTCTAGAAAATATTTAGCCCAATTCCTTGACCAAGATTAAGGTATATGTTAACCCCCTCTAAACAAGATCAAATTTAGTTTAATTCAAAAAAGTATATATTAACCAATTTTTGTTACATATTACAGGCCACTATTCCTTTATCCTATTTCTCTTAATTCGATAAAATAAATATTGTGTTCAGTTTCCATTTTTTTTAATGTGAAATAAGTAAAAATCCTTTGAAACCTTGATATATTGTAATACCATACTCAAGATCAGTGCTTTTTAATTTTAAATATATTTCTGTCTTATTCCTTTTTCATTTATTTTTACATATAACATGAATGTTTTTATTAAGATGAAGTTGTTTTTTCGATGAAAATGTCTAGTATATCATTTAATTTTCAATTATAAACCTTTTTTTTTCCGTGTATATGCCATTACAGTGAGGGGCAGGGATCTCCCGGTGCACAGATAGTTGGCAACCCCATCCACTGTCTCTCAGCTGATGCTGTTCGCTCGTGCGGCATTTAAATTTCATTTTTAATTTTCTTTCTTTTTAGAATGACGTTTTTCTTTTTTGTTTTTTCATACTTTGCATCCTCCTGCTGCAGGCACATTTTATTATTGCATTTTACAACAACGCGGGCAACCTTAGAACAGCACGTCATTAGGCGATAAATTATCTCGTGCGCGTTGCATTTTGCATAAAATGTTGCCGCTGCCTTTGGATTTGGAGCGGTAAAAGTGTGCCAACGTTGCAGTTGCAGCTGTGCCAACCAGCCAGCAGCCAGCAGCCAGCAGCCAACAGCAGCAGCAGCGGCATTAAAGGATGCCAGGCAATTTGAATTTGCGAAATTCCATGGGGGCCCAGACCCGTTAGCTGGTTGCCATATAGTTGGAGGCCGAGGCCTCTGCCAGGCAGGCCGGCTTATCTATGCACAAGATGTTGCCGTTTTGATAAGCTCGGCGCAGCAGCCGGCAATTTATGTGCCGCTGCCGCAGCAGCAATTGCAGTTGCAGTTGCATTCATCATCGACTGCAGCAGCGGCAGCAACAGTTGCTGCTTGGAATGCGCCGCAGCGAATGGGGGACTGTGGGAGATTCGATCGGTTTACCTTGTTAAAATGAAATGTCTTCAAAAGTTTATCGCCGATTATAATTGGGAATTAAGAATAATTTCTTAACAGAATTTTCTTGTAATTACTTGATTTTTAAACATTTTTATAATGGTTTTTTATAATAGTTTTTATTAAAATTACTCGTTAAATTTCAGAATATTCTTTTTGTACTATAAACAGATTTTTAAAAATATCTATGGCTTGTACAAAATGGTTTAAGCCTAATGGTTAAACTAAAAAAACTTAATCTAACCTTTCAACAAAATATATGAAGACTTTCTAAAATTTAAAAGGAAAATATTTTTCTTTAAAATGAAATAAATTAAAATAAAATCCGCAAAATCATAGTTATTATATAAAATTACATTTTCTTAATAAATTAAAAAACTGTAAGATCTTCAAACATAAAGATGTTACTGCTCTTACACAGCTGCGAAAATAGTGTAATGCAAAATGTTTTTTAATGATCTGAAAACGAATGTTTAAAGGCTATAACCTTAACTCAAAATGTTGCGAAAGACAATGATTCGCAATTATAACTTTTTTCAAGCTACATCGTTAAAACTCCCACTGTGCGGTGACGTGCGTTCAACTATGCAAATTTGTGCAGCAGCGCCCAGTGGCCCGCCTCCTCCATCTCGTACACCCCAGGAACCCAGGAACCCAGACCCCAGAACGCAGAACTCAGAACCCATCTCTGCTGCAATCTGCCCCCCACACTATTGACTTGCAACTTGCTACAACTTAGTAAGTGCAGATGGGAGTATATACCACACGTATATATACTTGTCAAACAGCATTCAAGCACGATTCTGGGAAGCATTCCTTGGCGCTGAGTTGACTGGGAAGACTTATGCATTGCTTTGACTACGACAGATTTTAATACAAATGAGCTGAAATTATATAGGGTTACATGGTTTGCAAAAGAAATTGGAGAAGGGGATCTGCGGATGGATAGATAACGTGTTGTCTGGACGAAAGCTGAATGTCATGACAGTTCAATCACCGAGATTGCCGATCTTGTTTGCAGCTGCGTTGAGTTATGGCCAGCGATGATGATGATGATGACGATGACGACGGTCTCCAGAAGTCTAGAAGCGATCTAACACAATTGATAGCCCCCTAGCCGAGGGGTTTTTAGAAAGCTGTGGAATAGTTTCAATTGGAAGTGAATGTCAAGCGCATTAAATGGATGGTTCCATGCGAACATTGACTCCTCGTTGAGCGGCGAAGCAATTAATCTGCAAGTTTAACGATTCCGCTAACGACTCCGGAGCACACGAGCAGGAGGTTTCAGGGTAATGCTGCCGCTGACATGTGCCCCATACCATCCGCCAAGTATCCAACCAGCCAACTCCGACCTTTCAACCCCCCAAACGGGCGATGACAAATGGCAAATTGCACTACGGCAAGGTGTGCACAACTGGATGACAAAAAATCGCTGAACTTTGACTCTCGAAAACCGAGCGTCGTTAGCGGCGGAGTAGTTGCCAAAGCGCAATTAAACGCCCCGCCATTGAAACAATTACGCTATAACAATTACGCCCTGGTTGCACATGCAACTGCTACTGCAACTGCACTGGGAGAAATGGTATTTTAAATGTGTCATAAATGTTCTAAGTTTCTTAAACATCTTGCTATTTTCATCTATATATAAAAAGCTATTCACTCGAAACTAAGAACTGACGCACAGTGAAATCCACTTAAATGAGATTATTATAATTCGTATTAGAATTATACTTTCTGAAGTACACTTTAATGGAACTTTGATCTTAAAAATCCTTTATGATAAAATTAAATGCATCTAGGACACAAGAAATCTAATCATTTGTTGATTAATAAGGAAAACTAAAGTACAGTTTAGAGTTCTAAAATATATTAAATCTGTTTTCGAATGGGACATTCTTATTAACAAATTTTTAAACTCATTCAAATGGAATATATTTCGTTTTGTTAGTAAATGGAATTTATCTTTGGAAATCAATCGAAAAAGTATAGATATATATACATTCTAGCGTAGGTCAATGAGGTTTTATTTTTATATATTTTTTATTTATTTTACACTTATTTTTCTCAGTGCTCCAGTGGTTACCCCTGGTCCGATCTTCCTGCTGCCCCTCACCCTTTGAGTGCCCTGTGTGTTTGTAAATGTGCCGCACTTAGCGGGACGCAGTGGCAGTAGCTCCTCTGCTGACGTGGCCGTCGAAGGCATTTCCATGCGTCAAATTGCCGCCGGGGCATTGCGTGTAATTACTGCAATAAAAATTGCAACACATTGCGTACAAACATGCAACATAGCAGGCGGGGGAATTCCAGAGCGGCGAGTCCAGAGCCCGAGCTTTAAGATACATCCCTCGCAGCATATTCAGCAATTATCTAATTTATAGGAGTCCATTTATCAAAAACGAAACAAATATTCAGTTCCCGAGCGCAGCTAGCGAAAAGCAAAAAGAACCGACCGACTTGCCACAATTTGTGACTGACTAACGAGCAGTCAGCACATTCAGCATTTGGCAACAACCGAGTGCACTTGGCCACTTGGGTGGCAGGCTGATTGGAGCTGCATGGTTGTGGTTGGGGTTTTATTTTTCTCGTATTTTAGCAGGGGGAGGGTCTATGGGGGGCCTGAGGACGTCCGTCGAGCGGAACGCAAGTTGATTGCATTTTTAGCATAAATTTCAACGCATTTGACTAATGTCCCGACATTTGTTAGGGGGGGTTCCACTGCCGCATTTGGCCATTTTTCACCCGGCAAGTACTATTCTCAACCTGGCATTGGCCATTATCATTTCCACTTCCCTGGAAAAGCCCTGGACTGCTCGTTCTGCTAATAGATAATGCGATGCCTGATGGACGACTTTCGACAAAGTCGTATGCAAATCTCCGCCGCTGCTGCCCGCTGGCCATGTAATTGTTTCAACTGCTTAATATCACGTATACGCAACGTTCGCCCGCTGCAGTTACCAGTTACCGGAGTGCAGACAAAAAAGACGACGTCGCCATGGTCGCGTCAACAGCAGAACAGCAGCAGAAAAATTAATTAACACGCCAAGTCTGCCTGGACACGCCTGCAGCACGTAGCGGAGACTCCAGCTCGGACTCGGACCCATGGCCATACCCACACTCGAAACCATACCCACCAAAACCCAGACCGAGGACCGGAGCCAGGGACTTACCCAGAATCAGATTCAGAACCATTACCCAAAAGCACACTGAAAAAATCTATTTTGTTGTAAATTGATACTCCATTTTAAGAGCTCTGAAAAATATTTAAATGATCCTGATCCTGATAAATGATACTCCTCTGTCTAATCATTAAATTCTGTTGTACAGTTTCTATATTCGAAAGGAAAAATAAGAGCATTTTTAAAAACTAAAAAAACTTACCTTAAATAACAAAAATGTAGTAACCCTATATACATTTTAAATAGGTATTTCATGTATCCATTTACTTATATATGTATTGTTGTTGGGACTTGATGTTCTAAAAGCCATTGTTTTAGATAGAAAGATCTAGTAAGTTAAAAGTCAAATGGATCAAAAACAAAATTTAAGTAGATTGCTAAATATTTTTACAAATATATTGAACTCCAATAGTTTAGGGGCGTTTACCTATGAAATCAATTTTTAGTTTTTTAATAATTAAATCAAAACTTTTATTTCAGTTGCTCCTGAAATGAAGGCTATAACTCTTTCTATATTTTCTGAAATACACATATAATATTGAATGGTATTTTCTCCTAAATTATCGATTTATATCACCAATTTTATCGAAGTGCACTGCAGAACCCTGAGCCCAGCACGGCTCCGTTGTTTGGCAGTTTCTATTTCTCAGATTTTTTCTGTGTGCTCTGGGTATTTATGGCCATTGCAGTAAAAACCTCGATGCAGTTGTGGGAGGTCGGGCGGATAGGGGGCGGTGTTAAGTGAAAAGCGTGAAATTTATAACAGCCAATAGATTAAGCTAGAATATAAATAACATTTTCAGTTTTTTTTGCGGAACGATTTTTTCTGCCCGCTTTGTTGTGCGCCTTTTGTCTATTGTCTGGTCAATGGGCGGAGGATTATTGGAACCAATAACTTAGCAGCGTCGCGCCAAGCACAGATTCTTAATCAATTGTTTTTTGCTCTTTCTTGCAGTTGCCGCCGCCGTCACCCAACCGAAGAACTCAACCGCACTCGTGCCGTATCTGCAGATCCAAAGGCACGCCGTCACAAGACTGACCATCAGTAGGCCCCACTCCCCGTACTATTTGCCATGTACACCCATCCTGTCGCCCTACAACTACGATCAGGGTGAGTACTTTCTATTGGATCTTAAGGAGATCTAATATTTTGGATAATATTTATAATTCCCAACGCAGAAGCCCAGCCCATCTACTGCAGCTGGTATCGGAATGACGTGGTCGTCGAGCAAGTGTCCTTTCGCAAGAATGACTTCTTCATCTATGATAATGGCACGCTGCGTCTGCCCACGAATGAGAAGGCCAGTGGAGAATACTACTGCAAGATCGAGTGGGACGAGTCGGCGGTAATTTCCGACCGGATCACTGTCGAGTATCCAGGTAAGTTGGTATTTTAAAACGAATTAAGATATACTAATACCCAAAATATATTAAGAAATGTTTAAAACTACTACGAAATATCTTCGTCTAAAAACTGTATAGTTTCATATTTAATAAACCTTTTTTAAGGTAATATTTTACTGTAGGTTTATACACGCACCCTTTGATTATATTTATAGTTCAATACAATAATCATTTTCAATTTTAAGAAATATAAATAATATGTGTTATTTATTTTTTTCAGTGCTCAGGCGTCTTTTTCCGGGTCAACAGCAGTCGGCCAACATCAGTGCGATAGAAAACAAGCCCCTTGTGCTGAGTTGTCCCTTCCTGAGTGTACCAGCTGCCCGATTTAGCTGGTATTTCGGCAACGATTCCCTGACCAATGACAACAGGCGAGTAAAGATCAGTGTTGAAGCATCGAGCAGCGGGCCCAGACTTGTGGGATAATCCTGCATACTTGGAGAGCTTGCCAGCTGGATGGGTTGACCCACACTTGGAGTTCCTTATCTTTTATTTTGTTTAGAAAAATCAATAATATTATATTTTTACAGTGCTCTTATCCTGTCGAATGGTACTTTGATATTGCGAGATTTGCGTCTCGAACAAGCTGGAAAATACAAGTGAGTAAAAAGGAAAAAAAGAATATTTGGATAAATATAAAACAAATTATCAATAGTTAAGAATTTTAAATGATAAAGATATGCATTTTAAAATAAACAAAAGACGACATTAACACAGAATTTCTCAAATTCAATCCGAATAGATTTTTGAGTGTACTATTCGTAGATACCGTTTATAGCAAATAATGCCTTACAAGTCTTGTCAATACACCCTGTAATAATTATATAAACAACACGAACAACATAAAAGAGGTTACGTTTTTTTTTAAATGCAGCTAAAGATAATTGCTAAGTATGCAGTTTTACACACTGGCACATTTACCTTGATATATAGTTCCCTAACTCCGCATAACTACCTCTCCGATCTGCCCAGTTTAACTAAATTAAGACCGAAGGCAATTTTCCATTTGGCTGCTGCCGCCGCAGCGCTCCACCTTCGCCGCTGTGGCAAAATCAACACCTTTTGCGGCACTCCATGAGGAGAGCCACTACATGTGGCACTTGCCACATTCACGCACCGCTCGCACCACCGCCGGCGTGCCCTTAAACAATGCATTAATTAACACTTAGCGGCGGCCCACTGGTGGCTGTAATTGCGGCCATTGTCCATGTCAATTATCGCGCGAGACCACTGACCATTATCCATTATCCATCTACTATTACCTCTGTTGCAGATGCGTGGCCCAGAACACTTTTGCCAGCAAGGCGCACCGCCAGTTTGTTTGGCAATTGCGCGTGGAACCCAAGGATGCCCCATATTATCCCAAAAACGAGGCTGGAATCCCGGAGACAGCGGTTTCGCAGGCCCAACTACTGCCGGCGTTTCAGAATGAAACGGTTTTTGTGCCCTCTGGAGGATCCGTATTGCTGCAATGCCACGCGGTGGCGGACTTTGTGGCCATCGATTGGTATCTGCATTCGGCCAACAACAAGGTGATCAGCCTGAGCAATAACAGTGTTGCCTATTCCATCACGAATGCCAGTGTATCGCAGCACGAGGGTCGCTACAGTTGCGTAACGCTGCTGGAAACGCAAACATTCCAGGTGATAGTGACCACACCACCGAGGATAGTGAATCGCCTGCCCGTCGAGGTGGTGTACATTGGCCTCTCGAGGACCCTAACCTGCCGGGCTGAGGGTCATCCGGAGCCGAGTATTACCTGGTACCACAATGGAGTCCATCTGAATAGCTCCTTTACCCGCTACATTAGCGGCAATGAGTTGCATGTCCACTCTTTTGATTCCAAGGAGGAGGGCATCTACCAGTGTGTGGCCAGGAATGTGGCTGGCGCGGATTCGGCCACGGGCGAACTGCGTTTCAATCGGCAGCTGGAGGAGATCAACCCGTTGCAGAATATCCGCTGCTATCCACACAGCTTCCACACGATCAATATTACATTTGACAGCCGTAGCTTGACCTCGATGTTTGTGGTCTACATCGTGAAGAGCAATCCGCATAGCTGGAATTCCTTTGGGCCCATGAAGCTGAATCAGACCTCCTATGTGGTAATATCCACTAATCTGCCGGTTTACGAGCCCTTTGCCCTGATCACCCGGGTTTTGTTTCCCACCACGGAGGTGAGAACAGGGACCTCGGTTCCCCAGCAGATGATACTTAGTTCGTTGAGGAGTACGCCGGTTATCTGCTGCACCCAGGGATGTGAGTAAAACTAATGCCTCTTTATAATGCTACCAAAACCTCTTGAAATTTGAAATCTCAAGATGTTCGAAACCGGTTTAATATGGCCTAAATGTATGCTATTAAATATGTAGAAATTTTAAATTTCTAGATGCTTTAAATCTTTAATAATGCTGTTAAAAATATTTATCGGTAAAAGTTTGTATCTTTTTGAAACCGTTTTAAAAAGTACCTAAAAGTATGCTGCAAAAAAATTCTACAAGTTGGAAATGTCTAGAGGTTTGAAACCATTTTTAAAAGTGCGTAAAAGAATGCTGTGAAAAATTTTACATCGCATTTATGCTGCTAGCACATCGAAATTCGGCACCTATTCTATATTTAATCATATTCCCTACAAACTCTTTAATGATCCCAAAATTCTAGAGGTTTCGGTGGCTTTCCCGACTAATATTATATTACGAATTAATAATATTTCCCTTCCTCAGTAATGCTCCGACCCATCGCCGTGGGCAACGACACCTTTGTCAAGTGGTCGCAGGGCAAATTGGACAACAAGAAGTACTTCATCCTGCAGTTCTCCATCAATCACACCCATCCGCATCCCGCGCAGCTGCTAAATGGATCTCTATATGGGACCCTTTCCAAGGACGGTAGTCCTGAGGAAAAGGCCGATGAAGTGCGTCGCCATCTGAAGATAATCCAGCCCCTAAATCAATCAGCGGCGGCCACTGTTCTAAGGAATGTCGAGCACGAGGATAACGTGGTGGATGACATGACTCTGGAGCTAGAGGAGGATATTTTCAGCCTGGTAGTAGATGCCAATGTGACGGGAATGCTGCTGCAGCATTTCACACGCATCAAAATGCGAGTGCTGATCATCACCAGCGAGAATGAGTTCCTGGGTCAGGACTTTCGCTATGTTCAGTGGAAGATTGTGAGTAGACTGTACTGTAGGGGATTATTTTTTCATCTCTCCAATATCCTTTAAAAGGGTGGCTAATAATATGCTTTGAATTGCTTCCCTCTTTCAGATGGAGAATGGCACCTCGGAGCAGTCGAATATGCCCTTTCGTCTTGTTACCATAGAATCTCGGGCCCTAACCTTCAAGTTTCTGGATAGCTTGAATGAGACCTGTGTGGTCGAGTGCCACACGGTGATACAGAAACAAATGAATTTTCCCAGCCAGCAGCCAGAGTGCCAGGAACGCAACATTTCCAACTCCATCCTGTTTGTCACGGGTCTCAAGGCAGATGTTAATTACAATCTGCATTTTTACAACTGCAAAACGCGCATTTTCTATGGAGAAATAGATGTGAAGACCGTACAGGATCGTAAGTTTATCACTAGTACTTTTAAATCACTTTTTAAGGTGCCTTAATATCTTAAAGTATACTTTTAGACACCTAAAATTCCGAATAAAAGTGATTATATCTTTAAAGAATTGTGTACCACGCCAGAATGATTTAATTTAAATTTTAAACTGTTATATTTTTTAGCTCCTGGCACTGTCAGCAATTCGCGGCTGATTAAACAGAATGGCTTGAAATTGGTGTGGGGGCCCCCCGAAGTTGCAAATGGTCGCGTAGATCACTATGACATCCGGTGGTCCTTGGATAATGTCACAAGCGAAGCTGTTGTTAGGGATTGCACAGCCTGTTCTTTCAAGGTAACTAAGATGGGAGAAAAACTGTGGTATAATCTTTATCTTATATACTTTTTTTAAGTTTCCCAATGTCTCGGAGACGTCCAAGATCCATGTGGCAGTTCGCGTGGTGGGTGATACTGGAGCTGGAGCACCCATTTACTTCGACATGATTAACAATAATCACACTTGGCTGGAGGAGGACAGGGAAACATCCCATTCGGAGGTTTACAGTGGGATTGCAATCGGCTCCTTGCTGTCCATCGCCTGCGTTTTCCTCTTCGGGCTGTTTATAATTGTCCAGCAGCGCAACTTCAAGGCCCGTGCCCAAGGACCCACCCACCTGACCACACCCACGGACATCAATTTCGGTAATCTGAGCAGTGCCTCCGGGATGCCGGGCGACAGTGCCGGCGGTCTGAGTGGTGGCACATTGCAGCAGGATTGCCACGAGATGCAGACCCTCATCCCGCGTTCGCGTTACCACATCGAATTGCTGCCGGAGCACACGTTGGAATACCAGACGAGTTCGGCGGCCGTGGCGGTGGTCCATTTGGCCAACGGAAATGGCAGTGTCCAGGTGGCCAGGCGATCGGATCTGGATGCTGGAGGAGCAGGAGCAGCGGCCCAAGGGGATTTGGGCATTGCCGGAGTGCACAATCTCTCCCAGTTGCCCCTGTGCGGCGGAGGAGGAGGAGGAGGAGGCGTCTCGCCGGAGCGTAAGACCGTGCAGGATGCCATGTTGCAGGAGGCCAAGGCATTCTACATACCCTACAGGCACACGCCGCCCAATGCGGTGGCCGGTGGCTCCGAGCTGGAGGTGATTGTGCCACCCAACTCGCTGCCTCTGGTCACCACCATGCCGGGATTGGGCGTGGCAGGCGGAGGAGGAGGAGGTGGTGGCGGCTCCTCCAGTCGGCGGAGTGGCAGCCTGAGCAGCAGCAGTGCCAGCAGCAGCAGCAATGGCAGTAGCAAAAAACAATTCCACACCAACTTTGTGCGCCACTCGAATTCCAACGATGGAATTTGCCTGCTGGCCGAGGAGGAGGCGGCGGCCACCTTGACGCCCACATCGGAGCGGGAATATGCGGCCGTGTGCCTCACCAATGGTTTCAAACTGCCCGCCGAGGTGGTCAAGTCCAACAATAACAATGGCAGCAAGACAAGCCAGAAATCAGCAACTGCCAAGGAGTGCCAGCCGCGAGGCAATGGCAATCCGATCTCGTTCAGCCACAATGCATCCAAAGTTCCTGCCAACGGACCGGCGTCCGTTAACGTCAGCCATTCGCCGGGGGTCAAGCAGAAGCAATCCTGGCCAGCGGCGACCACGGTGGTCCATCGACGGGCCCAGGTGGATCCCAATGGGTGAAGCAAGCAGTATTTTAACGAAGCTACCACATAGAAGCAAACAAAACAAAACAGGAAGAGGAGGAGGATGAACCCACATTCACAGCTCGAAACATTCCAAAAGTATATGAGATATGAGATATGGCGGAGATCTTTAGCATTTATAAAGAGTACATTTTATAAATGTAAATATTTAGTAACTGAAACTATGGAACTATGGGAGAAATGATTAGTTAAGCTGATATTTATACACACACAAACACGCTCGTATACAAAACATGTACGCTAAGTTGTATGCTATAGTTTTGTCGCGATTTTTGTACCGTACTTTTGTATTTGTTTATAGGTTTTGTTTGTTTTTCTTTCCGTTAATTGAGGCTAATTTTTACTTGTAACTTCTCTTACATATAAACATAATTTATTGTTGCTTTCGATGGCAAACACACACAGAAATAGAAACAAACATACATAGCAATAGACCGCGCAGCCCGCAAGTATGCATTACAATATTTGTCGCTGATAATTACTACGTTTAACAATTGTTTCGTAGTTGCCGCAAAAAATTCAATTACACTCACATAGTATAATATAAACGCAACGCAAACAGAACAGCCAAAAAACCACAAACACTGCAATAGCCCACACTCAACCACCCACTCAACCCAAAAATAAAAACCCAACCATAAAACCACAATAGTCACAAGTGTTCACATCGATTCCGATTTAAAACGTAATCTATTCAATAATATTTGTAATTTTATTTTATTTATATTTGTAGTTCTTTTTTAAGCGAACTGTTTAATGTTTAATTTCCGCATATTTACTGCTGCATTTTGTTTTGTTTACACAACCGATATATCAAATGTACCTGATTATATTCATTTTGCATTCTTGTTTTTGTGCTCTCGCTCTCACACTCCTCCCCCCAGAAACAGAAACCAATAACAATTCCAATTTGTGCACACATATTACATAACTCTATAATAAGCCACAAAATCCATCGTATTGTAACATATATAGAATTCAGCAACCGTACCTCGACACATAGCTACGCCAAACGAAAGTCCTCTGCTCCTTTCCACTCATATATTATTTTTGATAGGATAGGGAAAGTTGAAGTAGTGGCCCACAACACACCGAGTATTTGTCGAGTTTGCAGATGTATTTTGTGAATTGTTGTTCAGTGTGAAACGAGATGCGAAAATTGTTACGAGATTCAGAGACAGAAACACCCACATATACCCCAACCTACAAAAAAAAAACCTAACTATAGAAGATACATTCCACAGGCGTATACAAGTCACAGATACACCAAATACACACACACACACGTAACACCAAGATACGTTTTAAAACGAGTAAAAAACAAATACGAAAATATATATATACAATATGTATTCAATGTGAACGAGAAATGTGTTTGACAACTGTAACTGTAACTGTATACGTATTTAGAGTCTAAGTGCAATACCAACAAATAATTAAATAGCAAAAGGTAACCTTTAAGATCCCTGAGGCAGAACAAAACCAACAACTATAAACAATAGTACCTTTCCACTCAAGCAGAAGCAACGTTCAAAGTAGCAGACTCACATCGACTTTCCCGGCTAGTTGCGAATTTCCATCCCAACTTAGACCATATACCACACACCATAACCATACCATCCGTGAATAAACAATCTGATTTGTGTTCAAGCTGACTTAAGCCGCAGACTTTGCACTTCCGAGTCACCGAAAGGAGTTATAGCCGAAATAATTTTACAATTTACAAAACAAATGTGTGCGAAACGCATGCAAAAGCACACAAAAGCCACAAAATGAACTTTAACCTACGAAAAGCATTTAAATACACACAAATATATTCCGAAAGAACAACTCAAAATTCCTAAGAAAAAAACACAAAAATAGAAGGAAAATCAATTTTAAACGTTACGAAAATTAAGAAACCAACAAATTAACTAAAACTATTATATGCAGCAAAAGGCGAAAAGGAAAATTTATGTACTAAAGTTATATAATTAGGCGTAAGAAATCCATATGAATGTACGTGTTTGGAAGGGAAAGAATAAGAAAACAAGACGAGAAATTAAGTAAAATAGCTGCGATTGTGATCGCCGTGTAAGTGGATGTGATAAATGTTTAAATTATTTAAGCGCAAAAACAATAAAGAGATAATGAAATTAAATATTAGGAAGACGGGAGGACAGAAGATGGAAACGCGTTTTGCGACTTTTGCAACGGTTTTTGGCCAACGGAAACCACTCAATAACTAAGAGTCCACTAAAATTGTAAGCAAACAATTATTATGTTCTTATCTTTGGCGAAACTGCTGCTCCTAAAAGCGCAACTCTATACTAAAATTAACTATGCGTAGGTGTATTTTTATGTTTTTAACTTTAATTTGCATTTAAGTCCACATTTTGTATACCTCATTAGTAGAGTGGCGAACAACTAAATTTTTGTAAACATATTTAGGCTTGGTTTCCTCGTTTTTAGAATCAGAGCGGCATATTTCAACTATCCCCAACTGAAAAACAAACGAAACAAAAACTAATGTATTTTTTATGCAATTTATATGCATTGTACATGCAGTCAAAATTAATTATTTGAAGCAACTAAGCTGCCAAGGATTCGTGTTAAAGATTTCGATGCAAGTAAAATTGGCAGCTAGCAACCAACCAGGCCAAAAAAAGGACGAACAAAATTGGCAAGGCTAAAAAGAGTCTAAAATGTAAGAAAGCTCGGTGTTTGTTTAGAGAATACAGAAGATATGGCAAAGAAGAAATGAATGCAACCTTAACTATTGGAAAAATATACTAAAAAATAAGTTATGATCGAAAACATACAGAAAAGTGTTTTATTTCTTAGATATATTAAATTTCATCAGGTTTGTTTACCCATTAAGCAGTTCTCAAACATTTAATTTTATAAAATATAGTTTTTTATTAATTTTAGCAATTCTTAGTAACTAAGTATAAAACATCGATTGATTATATTCTGGAAATTAATGTATGCATAAATTTTGTCTTCGTTGGTAACATTTTACAGCGGTGTAGGTTTCGGTGTACAGATAAAGAAATGTATGTTACTAGCGAACTCTAATTATATAAGGTATATGTATGGTACAATATCAATAACGTATTCACGGGTGTTTGAGGGATCATCACAACAAAGTGCTAAAAAAAATGATCACAATCGATCACAAAAATTGCAAAATTATCATTGACGCCCGATGGCATGTCTAAGCATTTTCAACTGCTCGTTTTTTAGGCTTAAACTAGAGGCAACACATAATGTATGTATAACTAACTTGAGCTATGGTTAGGCGAATTAAAGTTTATGAAAACCACTATGCTATGCACTATTAGTCAACAAGCGACGCTCTAACACTAAGCATGCCCCAGTTAGGCTGGGACATCATATTTAGGTACGCGTAATTATCATGACACCTCAGAGTTGTCGGTTCTATTCACATTTCGGTTCCAAATAGATCAGGTCCTACACACATATAATGCATTTCAGTTACGCCGAATGCTCAGCACACCTTCTCAATCATTTTCACCAGTTCTTTGTACAGAATACAATCCCGTCCACGGGGCTTGCAGATCTCTCGATGGTCGAGGCGAATGCCGCAGACGTCACCAATTCCGGGATCTATAGATAGGAAATATTGGGATTATTAGATATAGAAAATTTAAATAAAATATAATTTTAACAGGATTAATATTGTTTAATGACAAAAAAAGGTGACTGATACCTTTTTTTGTCATCGTATTTTTGGATGATAATGAAATCAGATTTTAGGAATGTGATTTTATTATCATCGCTTTATTTATTGATTAGAAATTGTGATTTCAAGAACTGATTTCCTTTACTTTTTTTTTGATTAGGATGAGGAACTTAGGTAATCTTTATAATAAGTACTAACCAGCTGAGTCCACTCCCACAATTCGTAGGTAGAGCACTGACATGAGCGTTAAGGCGGTCTCCACAAAGCTAAACACCTCGATCTTTAAATGACCCAGATGATAAAGTCCCGCGAATCTCCTATGCAGATCCAGCAGGTACTTGTTATCTATAGGAAAATAAAATCACATTATTATAGCCGATAAGATAATCTATATGCACTCACTTTTCTCAATCTCTAGTAGCTCCACAGATCTGGATAGTAATGGCGCCTTTATGCTGGCCAAATGGGATCCTCGATGTGGCACCGAGTAGAAGAAGCAACCACGGGCGGATCTCCAGAGAGGGGTCATCGCAGGACGACCACTTTCCCAGGCATCCACCATGAGTTGCTTGATAAAGAGCCCACCCTTGGAGTGGCCCACGTATATAATAGGATGACCATGGCCCACTCGGTGCTGGATGAGCAGCTCAGCCATTTCCCGGGAGCGTTGGATCAAGCTGGAGCGCGGCTCCTTGCTCTTCCATAAAGGCCTCCATAGGTACTGGTCGGTTGTATAATTTAGGGCTATAACCCGGACTCCAGGACAATCCAGAGGCAGCCAATCGCCGGGCCAACACTTGGAGTAGTTGGGATCATTGGGCGAGGGCTTGCTCTTCCTGGTGGACTTCCTGGGCGTGGCCGGAGAGGCGGGTCGTGGGCGGCTATTCTTCCCAGAGTTTGCCGCCTCTTCATTGCCACCATTGGCTTGCAACATAGACTCCAGTTCAGCTTGTAGTAGTCTACTATTGTCCTGCATCCTCAGCCGGAAAGTGGGAAAACTATACTCGATTCCCTCGCAGATCTGAATATCTTCCGGATCTCCACAAACATAAGCATAACTAGGAAAGAAAATACATTTTAATAAATATTTTATAGAAGAACTTTTTCCTATAAACCTACTCGCTGTCATCGCTATCGGAAGCATTGAATTGGAAGTTCTCTGGCCTCATTGCCATGGATCTCTGTAGACGAGTCCTTCGACGAACTGGAGAATCATCTGGGGTGCCCAGACACCTGTTCAGGGAAGCAAACTTGGCCCTCTTCTCCCGCGGAGCCGGATGAATGGCCGCACTGCGGGAGTGACGAGGTCTCTTCGGCGGACGCACTGGTGGACGTGGTGGCCTCTCGAATTCCACCGGCTGGCGATCGTTCTGCCAGAGTCCCTGCTTCCATGTATTCATCAGGGATCCATGAAGACCATGAATCAAAACAATATCTGCTCGGATCGGTTGACCCGGTGGCGGTTCGGCCAGGATGTTTATGGTACAGCAGCTGGGCGCATCCGAGCGAACGCTGTAGAAGGGCGGGCCCTGCATCGGATTGGAGGTTGGACAGGGGGTGCAGGGCGTGGAGGGGGCCGTCAGGGTGTCGGGAAGACTCTCAAGGCCATCCTGCGATTTGCGCATTTTCAGGAGCTTCAGCAGGGGACCCATGCGATTGGAAACTGGGGAGGAGAAAAGGGGTTTGATTAGAAATATTGAAATATTTTAATGGAAACAAAAAAAAAAAGGAAAACACCTCTCAGCTAGATTAAAAAAATTTTCATATCACTTTTTATGACGAACAATGATGTACCTGAAACAGATCTATTAATGAAGTTAATGTTTTTGGGATAAAAACTTAATTTCCTTGAGTAATCAATTCTAAGTTTTAAAAAATAGATTTTCTTATCTTTAAAAGATATGCTAATTTATGCAAGTCGACTTTTAATTAATTTACTCAGTCAATAAATCAATCAAAATCAATATAAATATGTTTTAGGTTTATCATTTAATTATTTAAAAATGACTTAATATTTAATATTATAAATAGAAATATCTTCTAGAATATGGGTATATTTATGAATACATTTTATAGTGACAATCAAGGCTTTATATCTAGAAAAATTTTTTCTAGTCCACCGAACTTTGACATACTTTTTCTATAATTATCTTGCAAGACTCACCCTGAACAGAGGACAGATTCAGTGATATTGTGTTGGCGGCAAAGGCCACCAGGTTGGTGAGGGCCTGTCGGCTGGAGGCCAGGTTCTGTAGAACCCTCAGCACCCGGACATCTCTAATGCCCTTGATGCCCCTGGCCACGCCGTTGGCCAGTGGAAGAACCAGTCGCACCAGGATGCCAAATACAACTCGCATGCTGCCGCCATTTTTGCTGTCTCTAAGGGGGGATTTATAGGTATTTTATTTAGGTATTTATAAAATTCATATCACAACTTACGCCTCCATGAGGGCACCGGCACTGCTCGATCGCACCAGATCGCTGACCGCCTGCTCCTCCTCCTGGCGATCGATCTCCACCTCATTCTCATTGTTTGTACTGCCATTGTGGGCCATCGATGATGGTGAATCATCATTCTCCACCGGAGCTTTGTGTGTCACCGGGAGACTCTCCTCCCCGCCGATTCGCATCATGGCAATGTCGCAGACGTAATGCTCATCGATTTCTTGAAGCGGTGACCCTCCTCCTCCTTCAAAACTGGGGCTTCTATTCTCGCTCTGGTTATTGTTTTTCAGGTTCTTGATTTCTGCGACATCTGCGTCTTCCACGGCGAGATTGCCATTGCAGGCAAAAGATTCTTGGGCTGGCTCAAAAGCGCTGGCAAACATTTCCCAACTTCCTGCTCTTGTGTTTTCCTGCTGCTGCTTTCGAAGGACTGGCTGAGGGCCAATTAAATCGCATCCAACATGTTGCTGGCAGGTCTATCTGCAAATTTGTACAAATCACAGAATTCTCTGTTAATCATAGGCCAGGGAATAAAAGAACACTGGCAGCCATGCATCAATGTCAATGGTGGTCAGTGGGCTAAAAACAAATCGGTCAAGTGCAGTTTTCTCACTCGGTTTCCTACTCTCTGTTTTCAATCCCCTCAAGGAAAACACACTGGCTAAAAATAACGCATTCACTCTGGTCGCCGCTCTGCAGTAAATTACTTATACGACACGTGGACGTGGTGTAATAATAGCAACTGCACGAAGGACAATCGCAGATTGCTGGCAAAGAACGAACCCTTTCGTAGAAAAAATCAACAGAGAGCGAAAATATGAAAATAAAAGAAAATATTACTGCGATTTAATCGAACTTAACCAGCGAAAATCAAGAAAGAAATTTATTTACTTAAGACTATGTACTATTTTCAATTTCCCTAAACATTAATCAAATAAGAAAACCTCGAATATAAAAATATTTTGTATCAAATAAGAAAGCTTTAAGAAAAAGTATTTTTTTAAAATATTGTGATTACAAGAGGCACCCTTTTTAGGCAGAAAAAACTTCCTAATTTAGGGGTTAACTACTTTCTGACCGCAAAAACATCGTTGCCCCATTCAATTTAGCCTACAAAATGTTACTGCCCTCCGTGAGCAAAGGTATTTATAAAGTACTCTACCCTGCCGCTGCAATCCAATTAGATGCGAAGCAACAAATGTCAGATATATACATTCTACTGCCGCATAATGACAGTGACGTGCGCTCCGTGGAAAATGCCCTTAGGTTATGAAAAGCCAGCAAAAGGTTCAAGTTGAGGGTCGCGTTATAAAGAAGACGGTTCTCTACGGGGAAAAAATGCTCATCGCTTTTGGTTCGCGGCTATTTATAGCGAAAAAATGCCGCAATATGCTGCAACATATGCAAACCCACAAAACACAGTGGTTGAGAGATGTATAATATGAAATTCAACAAGTTAGAATGACAGTTATGTACGGCTACTATAACAATGACAACCGCACACCCACTCGACTTACACTCGATTGTAAGATTGCAAGATTGTATGATGGAAGACCGGAGAAATGCAAACCGCTCGCTGTGGAAATCTCAGACCGACTGGAACGGCACCTTGACGATACGAATTGGCGAGGCCTGGTTTCTGCGGTTATACCCTATAGCTAGACCCGCCCCTAAAGCACTGGCCACTTGCCGCAGTGGAATTGAGGAAAATACTTTGGCCTGAAGTGCCCAGAGCAGCAATTGTCTGCCTTTCGACAAATTGAAGAGACAACGGAAAGTTCAATTCATTTGGCACACATCACAGCGTTCCTTATCGTACATTGTTTCATTAAGTGCGACGAAGTCGATTGTCTGGAAGAGTTATTTGCGTTCCCCCCCCCAACTAATTGGAGAGCAGGAAAGTGGTCTTATCTAAATGCCAAGGGACCTGCCGATAGGCATCGCCTTATGGATTAGCCAGCCAAATTGATTTTATGGAAATTTTCCCTTAATTAATTGGATCGACCAGATGGCCGTGCACGGGGCCCAATCCAAACTAGCGCTCTTATCTTATGCGAATTTATTTATTTTCCCGTATCCAATTGAAGGGGGTTACGAACTCTTAGGACGGACAGTACTTAGTATGCTTTATGGTGCCTATAAAATGCTAATGCCCAGATAGACTAAATCAAGTGCCGAGCTATTGTTATGCGAGCCGAGCAGGCGAACTATTAAATGGCGTGAGGTAGGTGTTCAGTGGGCCGTGCACGGAAAAAATAAGATCTTTTGGGGCTGATAAAAATAAATGATTATGTTAAATGTATTTTAAATGCACTCTTCATTGGTTTTTTTATTTTTCAATAAAAGTTTTTTTTTTATGCATTGATAATACCAAACGAATGAGTTAAATGCATTTTAAATGCACTCTCCATTTTAGTTTTTATTCAACAATAGTTTTTCTTTATGCCCGGATAATTCCAAATGAATGTGTCAAATGCATTTTAAAAGCACTTTTCACATTTAGTCTGCTATTGATTCTATTTGATTTTATTGTAGTTTTTTCTATAAATTTTAAATATAATTTGGTCACGATTTCTGTTTGCTTGTATTATTTTTAAAAGGAAAGGTAAAACGAACCTATATACCAAATACATTTTTATTTTATTAATATTATATAATATATTTATATTATTTAACATTAATTTTAGATCTTCCATAGATGATTATTATTTATATGTCTTTGTATACATATTTTAAAGTTAATGTCGTCTGTTTACTTGAATTATTTTCTTTTTAATTTTACGAACCAAAGAATAATAAACAAATTTGTACTGCATCGACTTCTGTAATATCTAAATTTTAATTGCATAATTTTAACCCTGTGCTATTTGCTTAGACTTATGAAACTGTTTGAAAAAGCTTACTAAAGAAAGTTTTTTTGGGAAAAACATTTCTAAAAATTTATTTTGAAATTTCTTAGAAAACTTTTTGAGACGCAAAAATCCGTGTGAATGTCATTTCCCATTGCTCATTAAATCTACGCCGCTGGGAGGTAGGAAAACAATTTCTTATCTAATGGCAATCGACAAGAATTGCAAATGCAAAGTGCAGTATATGTTTATTGAAATCGGGAGAGGTGGTCATGCTTGTGCGCCGAGCAGCGCTTCTCTCGATCAGTGGTTCCACCAACTGGGCGTATGCTTAATTTGAACTCTGGCTGCCGAGCAAGTTACTCATTCGCCGCGTGGACTTTGGCCAGCCGCTTTTATCGTGTCGGTGTACCAAATGCAGTCGCAAATGGCTTTTGTTTGCTGCTCTTTATCGAAGCTCAATGCACACCAGTGCCGATATTGTCAACAAATGGAACTCAGGGGAAAAGGGTTTTGAAATGCGAGACCCAAATTTGCAATTTTCATTATCGCATGGGTGTGTTTACTGAATCCAATGCAATCTATGATGCATAATTGCTGGCCAACAAGCTGCTAAATGTGTGCACATTTGTCAGCTGGAAATTGGCTGTTATTATGCATAATAATCGGGTTGGTTTGGATGGGATTTGCCCGGGGGAATGGCGATCCAATGTTGAGGGGCGGGCAGAATGCCCAACATGGCACGCAAGGCGTTCGGCATGCTAATTAATTTGTCGCATGTTGCAGCCACGTGAACTGGCGAATTTAGTGACGGTGATTGCATGCTCGAATGGTCCAGTAAATTCACCTGTTTGTCTCCTCCGTTATTGTGTAAAGTGTGCAATAAACTGGAACAAACATCACCAAACAATGCCACCTACAATGCCATTAAACTGGACCACGATTATGTCATAGTTGTTATATAAGGTTTGATTTTAATACGTAGGTATTCTAAAATATGGATATCTAGCCGCCTTTCACCCATGAAATTAACCATCGCAATTGATTAGCCGCTTAATCAGAAATGCCATTTTCAGGTTCAAGAATTATCCACAGCGATATGATAGGCATTTCTATTTGTCATACTAAAGCCATAAAACGTTGAAACGTTAAAAAGCTCAATAAACGAGCTCAAAAGCAGCTGTCAGTCCTAAAAAAGTCTCAGTAGCAAGGAAACAGCAGCATTCATTCAAACCCATTAACGGGTCACTGACAGATAAGCACTGAACTGCGGAAGGCCGTTTCTTAACTGGGTCAGAAGACAACGGAAAATCATGACCAGTTTATCCTTTTGTCTTCCGCAAAAGGCACATATATCTTTATAAAATACAAGCAACAAAAGAGAATAGAGATTCGCTCGTTGAACAGCTAAATACCTCGAATAACAATTTGATTTGATATTGCTTATCAGCCACTTTCATTATCCAGCGCTTTGTTTGTAATAACTAATCAGAGTGTCAACTTATTTTGGTAAACAATTGAAACAACAATCATTTCCCACCCAGCCAAACAAAAGCATTCCACCCAGCTGCACATCATTTTCACTTTTTGGAAATACATTTGTATAATTTCCATACAAGTTGTCTGGCAACCAGCTCGAAAACGAGTTATGCAAAGCCAGTGGCAATTCATTTAGATTATGTATATCTGCGGTTGTTTCTGTATCTGTATCTGTATCTGCAGAGCATGGCTTAGGCTATACTAAAAAGGTTCTGTCAGGTGAGGCTTATGACTATGAACTATGACGATGAGGAACTGTACCGCCGGTGATGGGGAACCCTGACCCGAATAACCTTGAGTGGGTGGTTATTAGCATGCTTTGCGGCCTTTGACGGGCCATTCTCTTTGTTAATTAGTTGTTTTCCCGAATGGATTGAAAAACGCGCTGGAGATTAATTACTATCCTGCAATGGATTGTTTTGATTAAGCCTTTGGCAACTGTCGCCGGCCAGCTGTGGACTTTGGTCGCCCAACATGAAAGGCAAACAAAAACAAATATAAATGTTTACACGGGGGAAAAATATCTGGAAAATGTCCCATACTTGTGCCATACCTGATTTTCGTATTCAAACTGGTTATTTTGGGGCATAGCAACAGAGTCTTTGTTGATTATAAATGAAAGCGTAAGAAAATGAAACAATCTGTTAATCTTATTATTAATTGTGTAAAGAAAATGCCAGACAGGTGTGACATAAATAGATATGTAGATATAGCTTTCAATGATGTTTATAAGATATCATGAATTATAAATATCATGAAAATAACATTAAATATGTAGACTTCGTATGCGTAGCACAAAAAAACATTATCCACTAGATATCTTTAAAAACAAGAAAAGCCTCAATCGGTATTGTTTTTAAGAAGAATGCTTACAGAATAACATTTGAAAAAATATACATATGCGATAAGGAAATGCGAATAAAGCCACAAGAAATAAATAAATATATGCACATATTGATGAACCCTTGGAAACTATTATACAGTTGCGTTTTTTCAATCAACAACAGATAGTAGTAGAGTAAGATTACCTTGTTAGGTATGAGTATAAAATATATGTGCTGAAGTTAAATCTTTCCCATTAAAAATAAATACATCAAGCAATTTGAGCACTTAAAAAAAATAAATATCGATTGAAAGAAAATACCAATAAAAGCAGTATGCAAATCAGTTTCCCATGTTTTTCTCTCTGTAAGAGAGCTCTCGCTCCGCTGGTTTTTCCACAATTGCTCACACTCAGACGCTCCGATGAAAACCGGCAAAATGAGAGCGGAAAGTTGAGGGATTTTCTCAAAGAAACCCTCGAAGAGCGGGATAATTCTCGGACAAAAGCTGCTGTGGTATTACATACATGGGTGGTTAAGTTGGCTAAAACGCAAAACAACGGTAAGCGAAAACAAAACAACACGTGCTGGGTGGGGCCAAAGGGGGCTGGGGGACTTGGGGGCTAAGGGGGCGTGGGAGTTGAAACTCGAAGACTTGAAACCTTCACCTTCAGCACGCGTGCCCAGGTAGAAATGCCTCCGAAGAAGTAATGAAATGAAAATGAAAACGAAATGTACCGTCCAAGGGGCTATAATTTCTGAACTTTAAGGCCGCGAACGTGTTTTGAGTTCGTGATTCTCCAGTCCAGTCCAGTCCACCCCCTGTATATCTGTTTATATACCATATATAGTTCGTGTGTGGGGTGTACGAATCCACGATGAGCCAATTTGTCGGGGGAATTCGCACTGTAACTGCGATGAATCCATTCGCCAAACATTTGTCAACCTCGTAACGAGTATTAATTGAGTTATTCACAAAGCAAAAAACACAATTCACACCTGCTCCATTATAATCGCTTAATTTTTAATTGGGTTGGCAACTGTTTTTCGCTTGTCTTGTTAATACTTAATAGAGTTTTTTGGGGAGCATGTATTTGTTGTAGTTGGTTTATTGGGTTGTATATCTTATATAGAGAGGGGGTAGTTTGGGTTGATTGCGGAAGGGGGGCTTTGACAGACAGCACTTGATGACATGCTCAAGAGTTCTTTTCAAGAACCTTTCTTAATAGGCATTTATCGTACATTTGTATATATCAAAGTTTATATGTGGTGGATGCGACAAAGCACGCTCATTCACACACTCACAAACACACTCTTTAACTTACACACTCGACAACAACAAAGCTCTCGGCGGTACGCGATTTTTTTTTTCAAAAAGCGTTACGAACCCGACGAAAAAAAACCAAGCGAAAAACGCGTCCGCAGCGTTTGGACGCTCGGCAGCAACTATGGTGCTATTACAAAAATACACGCTCACGAAAAATCTCCAACAGACAGTATAGAATACCCCCACAACAGCCCCATCCCCCCACAAACACCCATAAAATATCAGAGCTATCTGTGTGTCAACAAAAGTTTAGCAGCTGTTCGCGTTGCTAAGCTTTTCATGGGGCAAAGAGAGCTATAAAGAGAGCAGACCCCCCTTCAAATAAATTCAAGAGACCCAAGATAACCCT
Organism: Drosophila subpulchrella; assembly: GCF_014743375.2. Taxonomy (NCBI): domain Eukaryota; kingdom Metazoa; phylum Arthropoda; class Insecta; order Diptera; family Drosophilidae; genus Drosophila; species Drosophila subpulchrella. The sequence continues at coordinate 16,861,864 of NC_050609.1, forward strand.
CTATAAAGAGAACCCCAAAGAGCTCCATTATATTCAAGGCGGAGCTGCCAACTTATCGCCAGACAGCCCGCACTTTTATTATCCATTCAAATATATCATAGTTTAGTTTATACAAATATATCAAAATATATCGAGCTCTAACCACGAAAATAGCAAAAGCGAACTTATTTGGAAGCCTTCTATTTGGGGATTATATGTGCTAATTTTTTATGTGTCACAATTACCAAAATAATATTTACTAATTTTCTTACTATTACAAAAAAGGTGTAGCTTTTTTTGTTATAGAAAATATTAGTCATTTTCTGCTAAGAGACCGAACATCAAACTTTCGATATATCAATTATACCAATACACAATGACTGAAAATAATATAAAAGATTTCCTATTATATTACATTACTAAATATTAAGTTATGAACTTTTTAGAAAAACCATTTTTGATAATATCTTAGTTTCCGTTCTACTATTTTTCAACTCAAGGATGTTCTTGTAAGCTTCTGATATTTTCAAGGCTAAAGCCCGATGTGTTGATGATCTTATGGTTCGACCTGCTCATAAAGGTCTTACAAAGGATCTGCGCTTCCGGAGCAGGGTGGCTCAATCACTAAAAAATGTGCCCAAGTGACGACCAAAAAACAGATTCCCTAACGTCTGGCGTTAGTTCCAAAAAAATGCCTTCTTCACGACGAGTCCGAGCTGGAAGACGAGGAGCTGGAGGAGCTGCTGTCCCCGGAAGAGGTGTCGCTACTGCTTCCGCGGTGCTTCCTCCGCCTGGCCTTCTTCTCGTCAATAACCTCGTAACTTGGCAAAGTGGAGTTACTGGAATCGGAGCTGCTGCTACTCGAGCTGCTCGACTCCTCAACAACTGCTTCAATTTTGCGGGATTTTCTATGGAAAGATACGAGTTTTAATGGAGGGATAACTTGTGAAATCCCGGAGTATTACCTACTTCTTATCGTTTTTATCCCCATTCTTGCCCCGCTTCTGTTTTTTGGCCAAGTCGCAATCGCTCGGGGAACTGCTGCATGTGCGCTTCGATTTCTTGGCCTTCTTGTCCTTCCGACGGGATTCCTTATCCGTACCACTAGCCTTGGTGGAGTACAAATTCTGCGAACTGGCCGTGGAGTAACCAGTATCCTTGCGCTTTCGCTTTTTCCTAGAAATAGTGGCTTATTTATAAAAATATCTTGTGGAAACATATTAATCACGGAAAACCCACTTGTCCTTCTTGTCCTTTTTCTTTTTGCTGTACACCGCCTCCTGCTCCACATATTCCTTGTCCTTAGCCCTAAAAGTATTATATTTTCTCTCTATTATTTCAAAAGACAAACGTTTATAATTTTCAAAGAACTTCGATAAATAAGATATAGCCTAAAAAAAGATATATTAGATTAAAATGGTAATATATTTTTGAGGACTTCTAATAAAACCTTTAAATAATTGATTATAGTGCTTTAAGTTGCTAAAATGTTCTGATTAGAAATGAAAGTTACTCTTGAGTTTTTCCCAAGTTTACCATCTTCAAGTACTAATACTCACTTTCTGATTTTCTTTTTGACATCGCCACTCCGTTCATTGGATATCATGTAAATGCTATTCTGATCTGCATCCTGAACTTTTCGCCGAGATTGAAACTGACGTGTCTTGGCCATACGACTCTCCCGACGATTCTTCCAGAACTCGGCGTTGACCACATAGAGACGATATAGTTGGAGAATTATAACCAAAGAGTTTTTGCCTGAATAAGAAAAAAATGATTAATGGGAAAATATTATACAATTGTCCAATAAAAATCTTACAGGTGAAGAAGACATTCATGTAGTTTATAATTTTGTACTGGAAGATAATCAGCAAACGAAAGGTGAGAAAGGGGGCATCCTGCAGGATCACATTGAGAACAATGCCCCAAACATCTATTCCACAACAGCAGTTTTGGCAACAGTCTGTATGTCTAAGGAAAAGCAAATTAAAGTTAGATAAGGGTTCCAAAAGAACAGAGTACATTTCTTAAAACAGAAATGAGATGGATACAATACATCTGGTTAAATCTTAAATCTTTAAGAAGGTAAATTATATCTTTACTTACTCCTCCTTGTGATGGGATCCACTGCCCCTTGGTCTTCTTCCCCTTGTGGCGGATAGCACAATTGTGAACTGCATGAGGCTCCAGGACCAAATCCCCAGCGTTAGGAAAACCAAAAAGTCAATCCTAGCTATTGAGTCATCCTTGTAGGAATCGAAGAACTCGATTATATCCGCCGCCGTGCCAATGTAGACCAGCAGCAATTGACTCAGCTGATCCCTGGTGAGATCTCCCTTGGGCAGCAACCAGCGACCCACGATGAGGATGAGCATGAGGAACTGCTCGATGAGGGTTGTCCAAGTGTCCGGGGTCACCGAGAGGGTGACCCCGGCTTGTCCCAGCAGGGTGGCCACCGGGGGAACACTGCTGTTGGTGCTAATCAAGAACCCAGTGGTGTTTCCCCCTCCGGGAATGGTGAAGTTGCTCGGGCTGTAGACAGTCGTGTTGGTCGAAGTCATGTTGGCCACTCGCTTGGCCACCTTGTCCAGTTCCAGGAGCCAAATAGCCGGCACAATGCTGCTCAGGTAGAGGAACACCGAGGGGCAGAACCTGCGGGGCAAGGGACACAAATGAGGTGGCACCACCGAACAGCCAAAACAAACAACAAGTCTGAGTGATGCGACGAAAGGTAAACAAGAGTCGAAAGACCACTCCCCCTCCATCCATTCGAAGCCCACCCGCTCCACAAGAAATTCCATTAAAGTTTTTACTATATAAAGCCTGGGGTGGACATCTTACACCTACAATTAAAATCTACCTAGAATAGTTATAAATTGCTGAAAACTTTGAAGTTTCTTATAATGTTTTAAATCTTTGACTTTAGTTTTAATTTTTTGTAAGCTGATTTTGAAGAAGAATATGTTTAAAGCTCTGTGTTTCTCTTGTTAAGTAATCTTCGTTAAATTTATAACTTTCAAAAAATATTTGTGGTCCTAATTTGCTTGGAATTTTTTTAATTTAGTGTATTTTTTATATTCAGTAAACTATTTTTCTTAAACTCTATCAAAGCTTTCATATGTAGGTAAATGGTTGGATGTTATCTTAATATTCAGTCTTGGAAAACCCAATTTCGAAGTAGAATATTTTAAAACCCTGTGGCTTAATTTAAAAACAATCTTCATTACGTTTCCCTTTTCCTGTGGTTTTGCCTTATTTTAGGTAACTTTTTTTTCTGAGTGTGGAGGTGTGGCCCCGAAGTTTGTGATTTTCCTCAGAGTGGGTGGTAAGGTTAGCCACACATTAAACACATGATTTCACTTTTAATTGAAAATCAAAGCTCGCGGCATGACGTCAGCGTCGGCAGACTGTTGTTTACATTTCAGATCATGGTTCCTAAGATCCCAGAGCTACGATCCTTACCAGCGCCACTCTTGTGTCTTTTTGATCATAATGGTGAAGATGCCCTCGAGCAGCAGCAGCAAAAGGGGTCCACATAGGGCCCAGTATATGATATCACTCTTGAGGGCGACCACCTGCCAAATGGCCAGCAGACTGTGCGCACTGAAGATGATCCTCGTGAGGATGGCCTTGATCGTGGAGATTATCTTGGCCATGGCTGCAATGACATAATCCTGCGATGGGGTCTGCCTGCAGTTCGCCAACCAGGACCAAAAACCAAACCGAACCGCACACGGCGAATAGGCAAACGCAACTGAGACCACCGACAGCAGAAATCGCTGGGCTGCGAAATGCTTTCATTAGATGTTTAAACGCTTTTTAAGAAATTAAGGACACCGCGGCGAATGGCGCGTAATTGGTGAATGGCCGCGGACCCCTGTCCCGATGTCCGTATTCCTGTGTGTGCGTTTCAGGACGATTCATCTACGTTTTGGCCAGGGACGAAATGGAGGGTCTAGAAACAAAGGAACGATTTATATACTTGTTATAAGGAATACCAAAATGATTCAGTGTTTCTTTAAGCTGAGAAAGAAGAAAATTAAATACAAAACTGTTTCACTAAGTTACCAATATTTTAAAAACAAGAAGATGATGATGATGATGATGAAATAGCAATCCAAACGAATTTAAAATCAGAAATATCGAATAGTACAGAAATATTTTTTTGGTTGTTTTTGGATGCCCAAAAAAAGTTTAAAGTTCAGGATCTCTAGCTTCATGCTATTTTAAAGATATATCTCCACAGAAACTTATACTAATGATAAAAATGAAATTTTTTGTATCGTATTTTAATATTATTTCCAATATATCTCTATTTTCCCAAAACTGAAACGCTCCTGGTAATGACATCCCAAACGAAATCGAACCCATGCGTGTTATACTCATGTGTACCTAGAAATCACACGACCGTTAAATGCTTCAGCTGACTTTTAAGACAGCCAACGGTGGACATCGGCGGACGATAAACGAGGAGTTCCAGTTCCACCCACCGGATTTTGGGTCTGGTTCTGGTCGGTCACAAATGCAGTGCAAACAAATCGCGGGAGTGAACGACGCCGAGCCTTGGCCATCAAAATCGTGGTAATGTAGCTGCAAGGAAAGTTATAGTCATCGTAAAACCACCCGCGAGGATATAGCCGATGTTTACGTTCATGTGGGCAGAAGTTGGGTCAATGTTTTCGCCGCACGTGAAATCATTGAACAGGGCTAAGCGAAGGATGATATGATGGCTATGGTCTAAATGCGCAGAGCCATGCTAGACGGGCCACCTGTTGATTTTAGCAAAGAAATTTTAAAGTAATAAACTGTGTTTAAGGCTAAATATTAGAAAGTTACTCATTTTTAAGGGTATTTAATATAAGGTGGGATAAGTTACATTTTTTTAAAATTAACTTTCCTTCAAAACATCAAGAGAATCCATAGATTCCGAGAATTTGTTTAAGGCAAAGTATTACTAAGTTACTTCTCTTTATGGGTATTAAGATAGAAATTAGCTGAGATACTATTAAAGATATTATTAAAAAAAATACTAAAAAGGAACCCCTTAAGTATTTAAAGAAAACATACGGAAGTTCATTTTTAAGGATAATGAGTTACAACAAGAGAAGCCCTAGATCGATTAATTTGGTACAGATTTGTATCATGTTTATAAGACGAAATATATTAATACGTTACCTATTTTTATGGGTATCCTATTTAAAATATATTAAGTTTAAAATGTTTACTATATTCATGAAATAGAGTTACATAATTTATTATTTCTTCCTTTAAATAAGGCTGTATCCCCTTGATCTAGTGAATTTGATCAGATTTGAAACATGTTTATAAAAACAGTACATCCAAACCTTTGCACAAGTATTCTATTAACTAGTACATAGTTAGAAATATTTAAAAATTTTTTTAAGAAATGTATTTTATTGCTTTCGTTGATATGTTTTACCATAGTAAGTTATCCCCGATTGCGGCGTTTGAGCAGCCTATTATTTCTTCGGGCGTTGACGCGTCTTGCCGATCGGTTCTTCTTCTTGCTCTTGTTCTTGTTCTTGGTGCTGGAAGTGGAGGTGGAGTTCCTGTTGACACGGATCTTCCGCTTTACCTTGTACCTCAGATTGGTCATGTAGACTTTCTTCCTATGGCTCGTCGAGGAGGCCGAAGACGCGGACGAGGCCGTGGTGGTGGTGGTGGTGGTGGATGCGGTGGTGGTTGTTGTGCTCGTCGAGGATTCCGTGGATCCAGTCGTGGCTCCGTTGGTTAGCCAAATGGTAAGGCATATCGCCAGGAATCCCAGTGCCAGTTGTCCTGCCCTCATCTTGTGGTGTGTGATGCTGTTGCTCTGTTGAACTCTATTTCACCGGCTGGCAGTTTTATATGCGGCCAAGACAATTGGTGGCTTTGCTTGGCAAATACAAGCATTATGCTGTCGCCAATTACGTCTGCGCGAAATTTTTTGGCCATATTTACACAGTCTGGAGATCAAACAAAAGAACAAGCTGAAATTCCTCAGAATGGGCCAACATCCGCTAGCTATTAAATAAGATATGTGTATAAGACTAGCTTGTAGTTTTACGACCCTGTTCTAAAACTAATCATATACTACACTTAAAGGAAAATAAAGGGGTTATGTATTATTTTTATAGATTCCGCCTTGCTACTGAACTTATTAAGAAGTTTTGTTAGTTTCTCTTTCCTATAAATATATACTATATTTCTCTATATTATTGAGTACTTTATAATAAAATAAATAATTGTTTTTCTATTTTAATAACTTATTTTTAAGCAGCGTTTCTTCGATTTATAGAATTTTATGGATTAAAATCCTTTTTACAGGGTCCAATTTTTAATGTGCTTAAGTCTTATTATTTAAAATCTGTATATTATTATTTATTTTTGCGAACTCTTTAAATTTAATAAGCTCTGAGAAACTAAAAACAATTTTATATCTGTCACACTATCATTCCTGAAACGTTACTTCTTGAAGAACTTAATTTATCAATTATTTATTTTATAGATTCCTACTTAGACCCCCTTTTTCTGAGTGCCATATAGTGTCGCCAGTAAGCTTCCTTCCCGAACAAATATGACTGGACCCGAATGGGATTTGGTTCCTGCGTGGCTGCATGTTGGCACATAAAACACTGCATAATCAAATATTTGCGTGGATCCAACTTGACTCCGTATTTGCCCGACTTGAAGGACCATCGAGGACTGTGGCTGACATGTATTGGTCCTGCAGCTGACACCGATACTGACGCTTTTGGGTTGCGTGGTTGCGCGGTCTCCCGCTGGGGTTTGCCTAGTCCCGGGTTCCTATATAAGTCGGGGATAGCTCAGCCAATAATCATTCACAAGTCTCCTGCTGCAGGTGTCCCGTGCTCTGTTCCTGTTCCAGCTCTTCCCCCCAAGCAGCTCCTTAGGAAAATGGCTCGCTACAACTTCGCAGTCGCCATCCTTGTGCTCCTGGCCATTTCCGCCCGTTGGGGATCCTCCGGAGCCATGGCCTTGCCGGATGAGGAGCGCTATGTGCGCAAGGAGTACAACCGGGATCTGCTCGACTGGCTCAACAATGTGGGCCAATTCAGTCCCGGCCAGGTTGCCACTCTATGCCGCTATCCCCTAATCCTGGAGAACTCCCTGGGTCCGGCTGTGCCCATCCGGAAGCGCAACTCGGAGCTCATCAACTCGCTCTTGAGTCTGCCCAAGAACATGAACGATGCCGGAAAGTAAGTCGGGCTATAATCTGGATATGTTGACGGAATCGGAAGCCCGCACCATTGCAACCACGGAACCTGGACAAGAACCTATCATTTAGTGTTACATTTTATTTATTTTGGTGCGTCGAAGGAAAGGGAAAATCCGCAGAAAAGAGCTGGTGTAGTCTAATAGAGAGCAAAGACCGTATGAATTTTGTTGCTTTAAAAAATATATAGAAAAATATACAAATAGCAAATCTTAGATGTGTTGTATATTATTAGGCTTGTTGCGAAAATAAACGTCCCTGGAATGTTTCCCAACTCCACATATGATACAATAATTCTCAAAGATTTAGTTATAGATACTTTAATGGTATTTAATTTAGTTAAATTATATTGGTCAGCACGCTGTTAACAGCGAACCAATTAAAACCAAGGGTGTTCGCTAAGTAGATTATTTTTGTTGCTACAATTGGAATAAAAATATATTTTTAACTTAACTGGAATCTCTGGAGAATACTTATTTAACTAACTAATTTAAGGGAAAATTGAATGAATAATACTTAAAGTATTCTTGACTTTGGTATCGAGGTTTTAACTCATATAAAATCTTATCTACGAAGTTCTTGGTTTAAATCAGCGGTTGGAACGGAATATAATGTGTGCTGTACATGTGTCGGCAGAGGCTAAGCAGAGCTACTTTCTATGCCCGCTTTATGGGATGCTGCCGACCACTGGTTTAGATCTTTATGATCTCCAAAACCAGAGAGGAACTCCCTCAATTTTTAAATATCCCCATTAGCTTAAGTCATTTTTCTTTCATGTTTTTTTCAGAAATATTTTTTTTTATTGTTTATTTTAACCGGTTACGTTCTTTTTTGTTTTAATCTTGCGAACGACTTTGTATTTCATGTTGGTGATCGTGAAATGTTTCCTATTAGCAGTTTTGGCCGCGGAGGTGGCCGTGGTCGTGGTTGTAGAGGCCTCCGTAGTAGATGCCTCCGTAGTAGAGGTGGTATTAGTGGTAGTGGTGGAGTTCGTCTGCGCAGAGGAAGGCTGGAGCAGGAAGAATCCGGCGAACAGGACCAGAGCCAAGAGATAGGTAGCTAGCTTCATTGTTGTGGCTTGAAACAATAGTGACTGTATTTCGTAGACCTCTGGAGGCCTTTATATATCCGAGAATTCCCTAACCCAGAAAACAAAAAAACAGCCAGCGATGAAAAGTAAATAGCGGAACACAATGAAAATCTGCAAAACAAATTTTGCAAAGTACACACATTTTTTAAAATGTTTGCCTTTCATTTGATGTTTACCCTCCGCAGAAAAACAGTTGTAGGCTTGTTTAAATGACGGCAATATATATTTAATTTCCTTATAAGATATTTAACTATTTTTAGCAATGTTGCTGATTTATATTTAAAATCGAACAATTCTCCACTTGTCTATGTGTAAGTTCATTTGGCGCTGTTTGAAATCGGTAAGAGTTTTGTATAGAAAACGTTATGCGTATGCTTGTCTGATTAAGCTTGAACTATGTATTTATGTATTATGTGTTATGCCATTAAAATTAAAACTTTAGACAATAGAATTGTTAGTAACTACTACAAACAAGATGTATACAATTTCTTTCAATTACAAAACAATCAATTCTCGCTGGCCTTTCGGGCTGATAAGTAGAACAATGGTAACATATGCGAATGTGTGCATATGTTGATGCTTGCTTCGGCTCAAAATGCATTTTCGGTAGCTTTTCACTTACATGACTATGCCTGCTAATGCATAAATACTAACTAACTGGCCGTACACTGCCTTGGCTAATCATTAACGGCTAATCTAGCATATCGTATGTGGCTGCAGCGGAGGCTGTCTCCCAGCACACCCGTGACTAAGTCGCATGCCCCAAAAACTCTCCGGCCGCTGCTCTGCCAAGCTGCAAGGATGCGGAAATGCATTATTATGGATTGGAAATTATATGGGCTATCATAGCTACTCACACATATGGTATATAGGTTATAAAGCTTTAGCTGATCCCACAGCTTTGTATTGATTTTTATATATTTTTTGGAAACACACCCAATGGCGCTGACTTTTGCTTAATCATTGCTGAAACGGACTCTCCTCCTTCTAACTCCTGTTGATGCGACTGTGGCTGTTGGTTGATCTCACATGAAAAACTCGTTGGCTGAATGGGAAAGTGGAAGTCACGTTCGCCCCGGACGATCGAATATTGTAATCTCTATGACGCGGAGGCCCCGATAGGTTGGATCGATCAGCTGCAGGCCCTTGGCGTTGTAAATGCGTTCGTTTTGGGAAGCCACAAATTTGGATATCTTGCGAAGGGTCTGTTGGGGGTGGCGGAACATTAATGGGGGTGGTAATTGTACCCAGGTTGTTGTCAAATCAATAGCACTGGAAACTGCCTTGTTGCTGTCCTAACAAGAAACCCCGAACTATGAAATAATTTGTAATGACTGGCCTGTAAAACTAGGTCACATAGAAAGCCACCAATATATCACACCCTATAAAGGTAGCCACATATCTCCAGTGCTATTGCTTTGACCCCTTATGATGGTATCATCCACCCGAATGACGCACCTTTTCGTAGTGCGTTTCGGAGCACATGTAGATCAAGTAGGCGGTGATGCAGCCAATGCATCCTTCGCAGTAGGTGCCACAGGATCCCTCCTCCGCCTCGGCGTAGAACTCGTTTAGCCTGTTGATGGTGGCCTCGAAGACGTGTCTTTCGATCTGTGCGGGAACAGGGATATATGTTCATTGTAATTCCTGGAGATACCGATGGCACACTCACCATGCCCTCCAGTTCTGTGGGCAGTCGGGTGTGGAACTTCACGGAGGTGCCCTCGCTGTAGTCCCTTTGTATGAAGACCTTGCTGAAGACCACGCCCCCTTGGGTTGCCTGGAGCGCCGTGGGATTGCCGCCCGCTGGAGTAGTGCCGCCGCCTTGGGACATATTGCCGCTGAAAAGGCGGACGAGGGCATTAATGGCCTCGCTCTGCAGCGCCCTATGCATTTGGTTTAGGGCGATCATCTTGGGATTGGAGTTAGTGTCCCAATCCAATCCCAAATGGACAGCTGGCCTTGCCTTTTCCAGCAGCCCCAAATATGGGGGTTTCCAGCGAACTGGTGTGTAAGGCAAGGCCTTCTTGGTGACATACCTGCTTATCTTGGCTTAAAGTAACCTCAGTTGGCCTCGAAGAGCTCACAGGAATCCTCTAATTGCCTTGAATTCCCTTAAATTGGTTGAAAGACAAATGTTTGCAAATCGAGCAGTGCTGCCAGATGTGGAAATCACTATTTTCTCGCTAGCTATTAAGAATAAGTTACCTAAGCGATCTGGCAGCACTGTCATTAAGAAACCATTCACACTGCCTGCGCATCAACAGCGTCCTCATTCCGCAACAGCAACATTTTGAAATTAATAAAAGTAAATCTACTTTTTTGCTAATTATAAGTAATGAATAAATTAATATAATGTTTGCTCTTTAACTGTTCTTATTTTTTCTGTTAAATTATCATTTTGCAAAAGTGGCGACCTGCGTGAGCGCAGGCTATACCTAATTTTTTGTAGCAGCTGTGCGAAGACTAGCAAGAGCAAGAAATGGAGTGGAAACAGTACTTTAGTGTAAAATATTTAAATTTGTTAAAGAAAAGTACGGAAAAAGTACCAAAAACAAAAAATACCGTTGGTATGTAATTGATATCGATAGACCTGATGATTTCGTAGAGTTGCCACATCGTCAGAAAAAGAAGATCTGAATATGGCGGCAGATTTAACCAGGCTTGACGTGGGGGGACTACGATTTTCTTAACTCAATATTTCAATGTTAATAAATTAAAAATACTTGTTATTTTTCCCTATATCTATTTTTCATTCTCTATGTTTTGGAGACTTCTGATAATTGTTTTTTGCTTAAAATAATAAATTCATTGTTTGTTTTTAAAGCAAAATATATTAATAATCAAACTAAGATTTGATGAACTGCATAGACCTTAAATTTACATTTTGGGATTGCTGTGGGCAGCCGTGGCGGCCACCAAAGCAGCTCCTCTGCCGGAACCGTCCTCCGAAACAACCAGTTCGAATTTGACGCCCGGCTTGAGGAGCTTCCGCATGTGGAACTGGAGCATGTCGTGGTACTTGGGGTGGTGGCGATACACGCTGCCGTCGATGCCGATGACCACCTCGTTGATGTTCATCTTGTTGATGATCGTGACCAGTCCGCAGGCACACATCTTGGCAGATCTCGAGGAGACCGCCTCGCAGATGAACCGCAGGGCCTCCTTGTCCGCTTCCTGGCTACCGATGATGCCCAGTTCGTAGAGCACTTTGTTGCAGGAGCGATATTCCCCAGGTCCATCGCTTTCGATATCGGATATATATGAGCTCTTGAAGCTCCACCGCTGCTGGATCTTTTGCGAACTGTCTCCGACGAACATCACGCCCCTGCCAATCATTTCCACCACGACCAGGCGCACCAGTTCACCCATGTACATGCCCGAGATGAACTTCTCGAAGGTCTGCTTGCCGGGATTCGGGGTAACCTTGTCCACCACCTTGTCGTAGGCAGTTCGCACGAACTCCAGCACACCATTGTCCCCGAAGGCTCCCCACTCGCAGTTGATGACCATGGATGGCTTGGGACTGGTCTGATATCCCTCGAAACACTCGGCATTAACGGTCTTCTCCACATAGCAGGCATTACTGCCGGTTCCCACAATCAAACCTATCCGGCAATTGGGATGGTTGAAGGCGCAGGACATGAGGGTGCCCACAGTATCATTTAGTACCGCCACCGTGTTGATCTTTACATCACCCCTTCGCTCGATGGCGTCTTGGAGAAGTTGTACCTAGAGATATATCGTATCGTACATTAAATTTCGATCTATGATATATTTAAAATATCTATGATATATTTCTATTCAATTTAAGAAAACAGAATCAACCGAATCTATAAATAATATCGAACAAATGTGAATTGTTTTAAAACAAGGCTATAACTGGGTATACCTTGTTCCAAAACCCCAAGACTCACCACATTCTTGCCCACCACGCCTTCGCAGCTGAATCCTTTGGTCCAGGCCACCAGGATGCCCTTCGAAAGACCCTGTTGCTGGAGGGGAAACGAGAAGGTAAAGCCCAGTGGCAGGTTATCGTTCTCCACACCGTTTTCCTTGCAGAATGCCGCCAGACAATCGGCCAGAAAGTCGAATAGTGCCTTGCCCGTTCCCGTCATCAGGGTGGTGGGGAAATCATAGCTCTTCGATGTGATCTGTATGTCCGATTGGCTTACAAGGGTCACCAGGAGCACCCGAAAATTGGTGCCACCCAGATCCACGGCCAAGTACTTTCCCCGCTCCTTGCCAGTGGGCAGATCCTGCACATAGGTGACGAAGCACTTGATCACTGCCCGCGGATGCGTGTCCTTGGCCAGGCCCATCTTCAGCTCCTTGGTCATGCGCTCCACCACCTCGGCCATCTTCTCCTGGTCGATCAGGAAGCCCTTGACCGCCAGCTCCACTTCCATGTTAACAAGGCTCGGCATTGTCCTCCCACGACCGCCAGAAATGGCCCAGTTCCAATTGAAAAAATTTGAAAAACAATTTAGAATACAGTGCCGAATAAAAAGAAAGTGAAAATGTATAGCCAACTATTGGTGTTGAATAAAAAATTTTAAATATTAAAAATCCATCAAAGGGACGCTTTTAAAAAATATTTTTATACATTTTATGATAAATTTGTGTTTAATTTAGATTTATTACATATATGGTGTTTTTCATGGTGTACAGTTACCAAAAAAAAAGCAATTTACATAAACGTTCTCTTGATCTCTGAAGTGATCCAAATAATGTCACTTATTTGAGAAGAAACGTTCTTAAAATAACATTTTTAAGAGACATTAAAAATTTTGCAGAAATAAAACACTCAAATTCTCAAAATCTTAATGAAGAATTCTGGGTTTGTAACACTACTTTTATTTCTATAAAAAATGTACTTGGATCTCTATTTAAAAATCTAGAAAGAGCACTCTCTCGTTTATTTCAAGAACGTTTAGTCTTAAATTAGTAAGATCATTTGATCTTTTGTTTTTATTCGTTCTCAATTTTCTGGGAACATTAAAGAAAGTCAATAAATTTCGCAAGCAAAAACAATTTATTTCTAGTAATCCATATTAAACAACTTGGAATCCGTTTTGTACTTGGTGGCATGTGCCATTCCGGCCATGATGGCCGCACCCACGCCACAGCTGTCCTGGGTGATGACGAACTCGAATCGGTTCCTGGGATCGGTTAGCATGTGGGTGTACTTATTCAGGATGGTGGCAAAGGTCGGATGGAGACGATATATGCCCCCATCCACGGCGATCGAGATTTGTGGCAAGCGCATGCGATTTATGAGACACGACACTCCACTGGCCACAAACATGGCAGCTCGATTAGTGACCGAATCGCAGATATACTTCAGGGCAGCCAGATCCCGTTCCTTGCAGTGACGGATCCGGAACTTGTCCATCACCTCCTGGGCCTTCGTATAGACTCCCGGCGGATCCGAGACTATCTCGATCAGCGACACCATATCCAACTTCCACTGAATCCCTATATAATCACGGCGGTCTTCTGCAAAAATAGCGCCCGCTTTCATCAGGCGAAGTATTATAATGCGAACCAGTTCCCCCATGCAAAGGGCACCGCTAAACTTCTCGTAGGTCCGCTGACCTGGATTTATGGACTCGTTGTCCAACTGGCGATCGAACTCATTGCGCAGGAAGTCCAACGTTCCATTATCCCCGAAATGGGCCCAATCCGAATTGATGATCATTAGTTTCCGGTCCTCCTCACCATCGTACATTTCGCACTTTTCCACCCTCTCCACATAGCAGGAATTGGCAATACTGCCCATTATTAAGCCAATCCGGGTATCCGGTTGGGCCCAACATAGGGCCAAAAGAGAACCAGCTCCCACATTGATAATGCCCATGACTTCGACGGATATTTCGGGGAACTTGGCCAGGGCATCGCGTAGTAATTGAACCACATCTTTACCAATGACTCCCTGGGCTCCAAACTCCTTGGTCCACGAAACTAGGATACCCACATCCAAGGCCAGTTTGTTGAGGGTGAAGGCAAAGGCAATGCCTAGGGGTAGGTTATCCTTCTCCACCTTTTTGTCCTTCACGAAATTGGCAATACTGGTGGCCAGGAAGTTAAAGACCTCGGCACCCTTTCCCGCCGCCACAGTGTGCGGCATTATAACGCACTTGGAACTGGTATAGATATCCTTTTCGCTGCTGAACTTGACCAGCATTATCCTGCAATTGGTGGGCATCATCTCGAGGGCCAGGAACTGACCACGCTCCCTGCCCGTCGGCAAGTCCTGCACATAGCTCATGTGACAAGGAACCGTCGAACGATCGTGGTGATCGCGACTCAGTCCCATGTGTATCTCACGTTCCATCAGGTTCCTCATCTTCTCGAGGTCGTCGTCGCTCGGTACGAACTGCTTGCACACCTTGTACACCTCCGGAAAGTCCTCCTCCGGAATGTATACCTTGTCGCTAGCCATTGCGGTCTGGATTTTTGGACCTCTAATATCAGTGATAATTATTTGTTTAGAAATATACCTAAGAAACTATTTTCTGAAAGACTACTGTTTTTAAAAAAAAATCCTTTGAGTTGTAAACACTTTTTCGAGTGTTTTAAAATAAGTTACTAGACATGCAATACTTTTTATAAACACTGGATCCAATAGATTTTTATCAACGACGTTCGGTTTTTCGTTGCATACTTTTATACAGTTTAATTAAAACCATAAAACGAAATAAAACTTTAGGTGTCTAAAAGTATGCAACAATTTCTAGTAGTCCGAATGTCCAGAGGGCTTATACTCTTTCTTTGAAGTATCCGACTTCAATTCGAAGAACTAAGATTATGCATACAGTTCCTCTGTTTAATAGAAATAAGGTGTCTACAAGTATGCAAGAATTTCTTATAATCCGGATGTCCCATAGATTTCTTCCGAAGATGACGTTCTTTTCTTCACAAAAACAAAAAAAGAATGTCCCTTTCCATTATAAAATAGGTTACTTGATTCATGAAACAACACTGGGTGCTTTATTTACACGATAACGAGAAATGCGTCACAAAGAAATGCTTAGATCACTAGTTGAGTTGAGTTATCATGTGGATGTGGCGGTGAGCAGCTCTTCGCTTCGCAGGATGTGGACATAAGTGGGTATCCTTGGAGCTGCTCGCTATGACACAATGAATTCCGCCACTCGGGCGCATCGCAAAGTAATGGCTATGTGTGAAAGTCGGGTTAAAACTTGCACTCTAACTTAAAACGAGGGTTAGACTTAAGAAGAGAGTAGTTCAGTGTGGGGTTACTAAAAAATACGCGTCACGCGAGAAACATGTCCGTTAGATCGGTGTCTAGTAAATTATAGGGATAACCATCCAGCGTGGAAAACGCTGCAATACAGGACGAAGGCTGCTGATCGCTGGCAAAGTCGAAGGAGTCCATGGATTTTTGATCTAGATCTAAGCGCAGACTAAGTTCCACATCGGATTTTTCCAGGCACGACATGGGTAGATCCCCCCGACAGCTGGGTAACAGGGATTCTCCGCCGCCAGTCAACAGACTTCCATAGCCGGGACTCAAACAGGACAGGGAATCCCCATCGGAGGCTTCTAGGAGCAGGGAATCCAGGGCACTGATCTCGTGCAGACCCACCAAGCTGTCCACCTCCAATCCTGGACTGCTACTCTGGCTGTTTGATGAGGACAAAGAGGATGAGAGGGAGGCATAGGCGGAGGAGGCTGGCGATCCTATCGAGGAGGTGGCATAGCAGGACTCCCCGGAACTTATTAATGGTGGAGCCTGAGCCTGGGGCACCATCTTGGCCTGCTTTTGGCCTTGTCTTTTGCTGGCTGTGGAACTCTTCTTGCCACTTCCCTTGGCCTTGGCTGGTTTTTTAGCCACGGGAACAGGTACCTCCACTTCCAGTTCAGCTTCCTCATTAATATCATAGTCCACTCTGGCCTCTCGATTGGCACTTTCCTCTAAACACTCGCCTATAAATTCACTTTCATAACTGGGATCCCTGATGGAATCACTCAGCATCGTAATATACTTCATGGCCAGTCGCAGGGTGGTGATCTTGGTCAGCTTCTCGTTGGTATTGGCCGCATCCTCGCCTGTTATCGTCTGGGGAACACAATGTCTCAGGGTCTCGAAGGCCGTATTAATTTCCCTCATCCTAGTTCTTTCCCTGGCATTTGCAGTTTTTCGCCGGTATTTGCTCAAAGGCGGTGCTTTCGCCTTGGACTTGGTGGATGCATTTTTCCGTGATTTACTCGAGGGTTCCACTATATGATCCAGTTCCAAATGAAAGTCGGGTAGGCTCTCATCGGTGGGGCTCCTCTTCTGTCGCTTTTGTCGCAGGGAATACTTTTCACCTCGGGATCCACTGGCTGTCTTCCTTTTCCGGGAATCCTTGGGGTCCTCCGACACATCCATGTCATTCAGATCGGCGTAGTTGTGCAGCTCGTACGTGTTGGACTTCATCTGAAAGTGGAGTGCAGAGGCAGACTTTAGTCGAGGGTTTTCTTTTTGGCTTTTCTAGAACCCATCCCAAACCATCCCATCCCGGGGCAATTAATAATTTTGTACTATAAATTTTTTTTGTATTTTAAAAGACATCGGGGAGCATATGGGGTCTGTGCAATCAGGCGAAACGGCTCTTTTTTTCGGACCCAGACCCACCCCGCCAAAAACTTCCGTAAACGGCTCTCGAATTGGCTTCAATGAACTGAAGTCGATTCTTGAGTAGTGCTTCCGTCATAAAACCCACTGAAGCCGAAAAACCGAATCGAAACGAAACGCAGCAAACCAAAAAAACTCATAAATACAATTTAGAAGCGGGGGCAAGAACAAATTGGCCTGCCAAATGAAATTTCTCATTGCTCATTGCATTGCGCAATCTACGAAATTCTTAGTATCTTCGAGATCTGTTCCTGAGTCATATTCCCCCTGAAATCCGACTCATTTCTGTGAGCTGGCTCGCGGGAATCCTAAAAATGGTTTACTCAAGTTGTTAAATTCTGGTCATTCTATAAGTCCATATTAGTTTTGTGTATTTCTCAGCGTGTGAGTAATGTAAAGGTAAACAAATGCCCGTAGGTAGTGATGTTTGCAACTCTTTAGAAAGATACTTTACATGTAACATAAGTTTAAAAATGAAAAATAATTACTAAAATATTAAAAAAGCAAACACAAATATTTTATGTTTCCTGTTACCATATATTTTTTTAAATTCAATAAAAAAGGAAAAATAGGTATTTGTTTCACAAACATTCTGATTTACAAAAAGATTCCGCTATTGCTTCGAAAATAAATAAAAATTCCGTTTAATGCAATAAATTCTTAAACGGGAAAGCTAATAAAAATGTTTTAAGACCTCGTTAAAATTCTTATTTGAAATACACAAACCACTATTTATTCAGAAAGATAAAAGCTAAATACGGAATTGTATATACCGCAAAATTGGTTTGGACGCCTACGTTAAAGAAAATTGTGTTTTTATCAACAGTGTTCATTTCTTTATGTCTACAAAGTGTCCCTTAATTATTTTAAGCTTTTATTTACCTGAGGCTCACTTTTAATAGGTTGTTTAATAAATTATTAGCTTAATTTTGAGCAATTACAATTTGTTGAGAGCAAAAAACACATCATGTTTACTCTTTTACATTCAAATTAAAAGTGAAACATTGAAGTCTATGCTAGAGGCCAGCTGTTTTAGGGAATTCTTATCGCATATTGGGTTCCTAGAATAGAATTTCGACGCTAAACATAAACTATAATTCATTGTTCACTATTTGCTATTACTCACACAAAGATTAAAAGCAACAATGTGTAGTTTGTATTCGTTAAAGTGTTGGTCATAAAAATAAAATTCAAAAGCACACAAAAGAATGTTAACTCTAAAATGGTTTAAAAGTAAACTTGATATGGTATTTCAAGGGAATTTGAAACTCTGAAAGGGAACTGACAAGTTTTGCACTCCCCATCATTGCCAAGGGCACAATCTACTCCATTTCATATTGGGAAAGTTTTGCGTTTCTGTGGTGAGTAAAATGTTTACTATTTTCTTTTGTTTGCGGTAGGTCAGCTATACGAAAATATTTTCCACTCGCTTTTTCCCCCGCCAGCAAGAGATACTTTTTGCGGTGGCTGTTGGCGGTTTGGAAATGCAAAAGCAAAGGCAACAAAACAAAGCAACAGTTAATGAATGCATTTTAATGCAAGAATTAAGTTACATGAAAATGGAAAATGTAACATGAGGCCAACGCAACGGCGTCATTTCCACCTCCCAAACACACAGAAATAGATGGAGATTGAAATGTTTCTGCATCGATGCTAACGCCCTTGCAATTGTGCCTTGGCCTCATAAATCGCTGGCCATTTTGAGAGTCTGAATGCAGAGGTGTAAATGCGAGCAGATTGATTGCAGTCAGTTGATCTGAGGGGAGCAGCTCACATCGGGTTAGTCGGCTCAGTCGGCTTAGTCGGCCCCACTTAAATGGACAATTTAGTGCAGATTGTCCAAAATTGGCCTGGCCATATGTATAGCTATAGACGACGATTCTGGCCACCTTGCCCGATCCGGCTTGGATTGCCA
This sequence comes from Drosophila subpulchrella, assembly GCF_014743375.2. NCBI lineage: Eukaryota > Metazoa > Arthropoda > Insecta > Diptera > Drosophilidae > Drosophila > Drosophila subpulchrella. The sequence continues at coordinate 16,880,729 of NC_050609.1, forward strand.
GATTGCCAGATTGCCAGATTGCTGGCCTGCTGGCCTGCTCGACACTTGTTGCATAGCTCTGACCATTCCCAGAGCTCAATCTTGGCCTGGCCTAAACGAGTTGCGAGGTGTTTCTCCTTAAGCCATTGCCAGTGCTTACTTTTCTTCTTCGATTACCGTTAATGTTTGCTTTGTCTGGCCCCGGTGAAATAAAAAATAAAAGAGAGAACAAATTCCACGAGATCATCTCGAAATCCCAGCTAAGTCCATTCAAATCACCTTTCGCTGCCTCAACTTTCAACACGTGGCCAGGTTTTTCTCTTCGTGCCGGCATTTTCTGCGGCGTTTCGCCTCAGATTTGAGCTATAATTAATTTTTACCACGCAATCCCAAGAAATGCTTAAAGACCCTGCAGACAGAAGTTTTCCAGTTGGGAAATGCGCCCACGGATCGCATGCCCTTTCGAAAACTTTTAAGTGATTTTCAAAAACTTTTCAGAAAATGTTAAGTGGGTATCTATGATCCATTAACATTTTTTTGGTAACCCTTCAAGAAATTATTCAAGTAATGATTTAAAGTTATACTCTGGGATTCTCTGTAGATTATATTACACATTTTTTGATTAGCTTAAATTTCTCATAATTTTTGTAGTTCAGACTATACAGTATTTCCAAACTAAAAAAATTTTTTTTTTTAACGTTCCTCTTTTGATAACCATTTAAAAATATAATTCTAGTAATAATTAAGAGTTGTATTTTGGCATTCTCTGTAGATATATATATTTCTTTTTTTTTGAATAACTTAAATTTTTAAAAATTTTTGTGGACTCTATACAGTTTTCCCTAAGCACTACATCTTTTACAATGTTTTGTCCCAACATTTTTTTGAAAACCTGTCTTTTGTATACATTTTATTTTAAGAAGAGTCTCACAGATAGTAAAATCTATATTTAACACCTATATATAGCTGTATTGCTTTAAAGAATTTTTCCAAGACAGAAAGCATTCCTGGAAAATCCCTCCCTAAGTTTATGGAATGTACCCACTTGAGATGTAAGGGCATCGTTAAAGTTTGCGACATGCAACAAACAAGCTGCAATTAAGCGCACAACACAGAAAAATTTGTGCACCGTCTTCAGAAAAGGGCGGCAACCGTTGTGCTCACCTGCCCACTCCCCCTTTTCCCTTTTTCCCGCCCTCCGGTCCAAAACGACGTGAAAATTACCTAGTTCCGTGCGCTCAAAGTGGGGTTTTGATGGGTGGAAAAGCGTGGAAAGTGCAGCGACTGGCCACAATCAACAAATTGCATGCGATTAAAAGTATTCGCGGCTAATAAACGTTTGTTGAACAAACAGCAACAAGCGGCCTCCTGATTTTCGGGGGCGCAACCGGAGGGATACAGGATATGCAGGAAGGAAGGAAGTCGGAAAAGCCGGGAAATGATGGGGCGCGGGGTTCGGGGGCGTGGGTGTTTAGGCCCTGTTTTCGTTCTCTGTTGATTGGAAAATTTGTTGCGCGTTTTTCGTGGATAAAGAGTAGAGAGGGGGGTGCTTCTGCTTAAGTTTTCAATTACACGCCGGCACAATGCAGAAAGCGCCCAATTGAAATGCACAGACAACAAACATGGAACAGTTCCTCTACCTCTTGAACAAAAAACCATCCGCTTTATTCCTACACAGAGAAAATTTTTGGGAAGTAAAAACTAGTTTTAGGAAAATAAAATATTAGATAGATTATTAAAAATATTTAAAAAGGTATCTTTTGAAGCTAAAAACTTTAAATAATACTTCACTTGGAATTAGGTACTTAAAATAATTATTTTCATTTGAATAACAAAATATATGGTTACTTAATTTATTTATTTTACTAAAAATAACATTAGAAATTATAGTAATGGGGTTAACCAATATTTTCAAATTTTGTAAAATATTTTTTAAATATGTTTTAAGAGTTCAATTTTGTCTAAACAAGTGAATGGACATATTATACAACAGTCTCTACTAGTTCTCTTTTAGAAGTAAGCTAAATATTTATTAAATGAATTTTGGTGGATAATTATCATATTTCCATTTTATTTTTAAGCGAGTTTCCAGTTTTAGTCTCCATGCATTTTACCCAGTGCATCCCTTTCCCCTCTCCTTTCTCTTTTACCAACAACGAGGTAGACAAAAGGCGAGCCGTGCGTGCGGCGAGGCGTGAAGGGGTCGAGGGGCGGGGCAGGGGCGTGTGGGTGGGTCGGACCGTTTCACAGATATATTTTCTTTTTTGGGAAAATCGGATGGAGTGGAGTGGGGAAACGGGGAAGGGAAGGGGAAAGGGGCAGGGGAAGTTAGCCAGGCCTAGCCGGAGTGCACTTGAAACTACCGGCGAGCGATCCCCCTCCAGTCTGCCCTTCACTTTTGGTTCGGTTGCAGTCGCTGCATTTTTAGGTGTAGCCATTAAATTTAGAACTTTTTCTGCACGCTTGTCTGCGCGCCCATGGGTTTTACGGGGGGTAAAAGGGGGCAGGGGCATTGTAGAATTCAAGGATTCGGGCAGTCGGGTGCGGTTAAATGGAAAATGAAGCGTCTGCTGCTTGGGCACAAAAAATACTGAACCGAACCACATGAGGCATCGGTAGAACGAGGGGAGATGACTTAGTTTGGATGTAGATCTCTTTAAATAATATAAAAAAGGAACTTAAGATTGAAAATTAGGTCCTTTATTATTTATTTTTGTAAAAGAATGTGCCCTAACGGTACAGAATAATATTTCTACTAAAGGCAATCTTCATACAAACAATTTTGTAAAATTTATTTTTATTGTGGATGGAGAAATATATTAATGTAAACATAATTCGTTAAGATCATAATAGGTACGTTTAAGAAACCTCAGTAAATATTTTTAAGTCCTTATTTTTTTTATAATTTCTTTAGTTTTTCTTTCTTTTTTATTTTCTTACTTTTTATTTCCATCTTTTCACACAAGAAAATGTATGACATTGATTTTTTTAACTTGGGTTCCTCAACATCTTTTATATTTCCCCATTTAAATACCCTTAATAATATCTGTATTATTTTCTTAAACTTTTCTATCTGCCTTCTCAGTCGATCCGCTATATAATCTCTGGCTGATTCAGATTGTCTCTGTGCCTGGCATGAGTTTGATTCGGTTCTTGTTGTTGTTTCTGCCACAGCTCTAAAATTAGTTTTTATTGTATGCAACTTGAATTTACCTCTATTTTTGTTTTCTTATTTTCGTAGCGCTCAGTCTATTTTTTATCTTTTTCGATTTGTGATTCTTAATTCGCTTTTTGTGGAAAGCGTCAAAATCTTTAATTTGCGTTCGACTTTGTTGCTTTTACGATCTGGTGGGGATATAGCCTTTGTTGTTGTCTCGTGCTTTTGGCAGTTGCCAGTTGCAACTTGTATCTTTTTTTGTATCTTTTTTGTCTCGTGTGTGCTACCGTTGGCAGCTATTAATTTTAGCCAGCCTGCGGCGAGTTCTTATTTGTTATTTGTATCTTCTCTTATTTTTTCCTTTTGCCATCTTTTAATTTTCTGCTGTTTTCCTTTGTATGTTGCGTTTTTCTCTTTTTTTTTCTATGCTGTTGATTTGTTGCCTTTGCTTTGGCCAAATGATTTTGTTTGATTTTCCATTTACGTTGAGTTTGTTTATTAAAATTGGCACACACTGCGTATGTGTGATGTGGCCGTGTTTACATTCTCTGTCTCCCTTTATCGCTGTGTGGGTAAAGCCTATAAAGATGTGTGTGTGTGCGTGTGCCCACGTTTGAGTTATATTTTGATAGCTTTCTGTGTGGTTTTGTATTACCCATCGGCTTTTGATTTGCTTGATTTTTTGACAGGTCTCTGGCATTTGCCTTTTGGCTAATTTTTATTTTTCTCGATTTTTTTCCATTTTCTGTTATTGTTTTTGTCGCCTTGCCGCCGGAGTGTTCCCACATATCGTCTGAGATTTGGGTCAGGGGGACAGCAAACAATGAGGTAGGCAAGTATATATAAAAACGCGGAAGATTTACACATGCGGGTATAATCTAAATTTAATTTTTGATTTATTCCTACGTGGGATTAAAATTAAAGATCATTAAATTTTGACTTGCTTAAGTAATTAAATCATTTCTGGATTTTTTCCTTGGAGCTTATGAAAAAGATTGTGTTAAACAAATTTAAAAAAAAAATTATGGACATGAGTCAAGTCCATTGTTGATAATTTCTTGGAGCACTTCTATACATTTAAAGAATTATCTGAATTAAGTTTTAAGCGACTTGTGATGAAGAAAAGGAAAACGAAAAATATTCCTGATAATTAAATAATTTTTTAGTGCTAAAAATATTTTAAAAACATTGTAAATGTAAGTTTTTTTCAAAAACAAAAATGTTTTCTAAGCAATGATTAAATAAACAAGCCAATTTGAACTCCAGAAATAAATATAAATAAATACATGAAGTCGTTGATTAGCACATTTTCGAGTAAAAGTGAGTGCCGGGACACTTTACTTTACTCATTGGTAATGAATTCACAGCTTTTGTTTACACATTAATTAAACTGTTTCCCCCTTTATTTTAGCCGCAAACAAACGAAGCCAAGTTGTGGCTCCCTTCGGTAACCTTTGAAAATCAGTTGACAACCTGCTGTCGTCACCGTTTTCCCTGCTGAACATCTCGAAAACATTCTCCCTGCCACACATCGGGGCTTTCGACACCTTGGACAAATAAATGTTTCAGAAGTTTCTCAAAAACCCGCCCTGCCCCATCTTGCCACCCACCCAACATGATTGGCCAAAGGAATGCCTTTTGTCTATTTTTATTGGGGCGGCAACCGGAGATCGAGCAATTCTCCTATATCTCTATCTCTATATTTATGTGTGATAAATGGAGGTGGTATATTTACCTTTTCGATTTCATAAATCCAACAATATGCGGCTGGGGCTTTGAATTTAGTTGCGCACTCTGATTAAGATTTGTTGATGTTTTTATTTTAATTTTTGGTTCATTAAGTGGCGCAGAAGTATGCAAATTAAAATTCCGACAACGCACCGAATAATTAGTCACCTAACTAATTCTGATATGCGATCTTTACTAGGTATTTGTTGTTTATTTTTTATCCGAGTTAAAGTTATTAGCTCATGCATATATTTGGCATATTAACACAACAAAAAAGAGATTTGTTTTCAGTTTTATTTCCTCAAAAACTCGAGAACTTGTTTGGGATTTGAATTGATTTCGAATTGGTTTTTAGGCGATTTAATTATTGATAAGAATTTTTGTTTGTTTTTTTGTTGGTTGGTGCTGGTGCAGGAAAAGCCTCGAAGAATGGATTTTCCGTGAAAAACGTGCAAGCCGCGTGTGTCAGATGCGACGGGACTAAAATATGCGGCGGTATGCGTGAGGCCGGTGGCTAAAAATATCTATGAGTACGCGTCGCGCCGTATAGTGTGTGGGTATATTATTATATCTCTGTATCTCGGAGTCTGTTTTTGTATCTGTATATCCAATATCCCGAGTTGGCATACGAAAATACACGGAGAACGGAGAAAATGCTGCGCTGCGTCCGCCTGCTGCGCTTGTCGGCTGTGCACTGAAAAGATATATATCTCGCGGATCGTCAGTGTGCTTGGAATGGAATCGGAATCGTCAGCGGCAGCGGCATCGGCATCGGGCAACGGAATGGGATGGGTTGGCGGCCCAATCAGCTGACTACTCCTCAGTTGGCTTTGACTCCGTTAGCCAGGTTTTTATGTGGCACCAAGTGGGCGGCAGTCGAAGTCGGGCTTTTTGGCTCACTTGTCCGCTGCGCTGAGCGTGCGGCGCGCTATTGGAACGATCAATGAATGAAATGCCGCATTAAAAGGCAGCAGGCAGCCAAGTCTCGTTTTTACTGAGCGACGACCGAGAAACCCACTGGCGCTCGCCAACGCCAACACAAAATAACCCAGTACCCAGTACCCAGTACCCAGCACAATATCATTGAAGAGAAACCCGTTCTCTCTTTCCCCAAAACCAAATATCCACCCGATGATATGTGTGGGTGCCTTTTGCGTTGGCCGGATCGGATCGTATCGGATCGTATCGTATCGTATCGGATCGTATTGTATGGGTCTTCATCTTCAGCGCGCACTCTCTTGAGTGATTTCCAATTCAGTTAGATTTTCGGTTTCGTTTCGAGTGCTTTGGAGTGCTGGCTGGAACAGCCCCCCTGAGATTTCGTATGATCTAATATCGCCAGGCAGTTATTTATTTAAATTTATTGCTAATTTTATTTGCTGCTGCTGCAGCGCTTGACATTCATTTGTACAAGTCAGACAGCGTTTTTGAGCTCACTTGAAAATAGTTGAGAAAAATGTTTATTCGTCTTTGATTGAGATGGTATCGGGGGCTACCGAGCTTGGCTCGACTGTCGGATCTCCGTTTTTAAGGTTGAACTTTTGATGCCAGACCATAAATGATGCTCATTCTTGATATTTATTTGGATTAACTTTGGATTTGGTGGCGAATTATGATGCATGTCGAACTAAAGTTCAAGGAAATGTGCTCATTTGGAAATGGATGTTATAATAACTGCTTTGGTTTTTCATCATAACATTTTATTTATTTCCTTTATTTCTTATTTTCAATTATTTAAAATGTCTGTACTTATTTTATAAGTATATTTAAAAAAAACTGACATCTTTCACTGTGGTTTTTGTTAAAGTAGATAACATACATAAAAAAAATAATTATTAAAAATAAATATTAAATATATTGAAGTCAAGAAAAATTCATAAACAATTGTAATGTATGAATAATATTATTCTTAACTTTTATCATTCTTCTTTTTTTTAAAGCTCAATTGTTTTTCTGGATGATCCTATTTTAAAGTTGAACTTGTGATTACATACCATAAAAGAAACTCGCTGTAGATATTTATTTTAAACATGATACCAAAATAAAGTTCAAGGATGATTACGTTACATTTCCGAACAGAGCAAGTTAATCTGTTAAGATTTCTAACGTCGTAAATTATAATAAAATTAAATACAGAGTGTGAGTGTGTTCGCTGTGATTAATAATATTTTGATCTTATGATTTATTCTAATTCGTTTCGATCAGTTTCAGTTGATGTATTGGGTGTGTGCACTTCTCAAGTTGTTTCACATCGAGTCTAATTTCGAATTGCTAAGCTGATTTCAAAGTCACAATTCATTTGTTGAAACCCGATTTCGTTGTTGTTTTTCAACAAATAATATTGTTTATAGTCTTTTTTCGAATAGTTTTTTTCCGAAGCATTTTGTTGCTTCACAAATAATTATAATTAACTGACAACGGGCCAATAATTGCAAAATGGATTTGCTCCTGCGGGCGAAACAAGTTGTTTTCTTATTATTGCTGCCATGACGACATACTCGGGCCTCAGATCTCCAGTTTGCTCCGATATACTCATATATGTGAGCACTTGTAAATAATGACTGCGGGCAATAGACCGATCGACTCCCCGACTGACTGGCGATTAATTTATCTTTGTGCTTCTGTCTGACGGCGAGTCCGTCATCGTTTGTCGTGTTTTGTTCTTAAGTAAATAAATCATGATGACAACAGTTAAATTTGATTATACAATTTTTTCGTTTTGTTGTCCAGAAAGCATACATTTTTCACGGCCCAAGGTCGTCTCACGGATTTCCAGAGAGTCAAAAGTAAGGCATGCAACATCAATTTGATTTGCGTGCGAATGAGCTAAAAATTATATATGTAGAAATGTTTTTCATTAACTGAGCATATCCAAAAATACATACAAATTGGCCAATGGTGTTTTGATTTTTTTCTCTGCTGACAGCTTAATATGCTGGATGACGACGAATCTCAAGACAAGAACATGAATAAGCGAGCCATAATTAAAAAACAAACGTCACATTTGAATGTTTGTTTTATGATCAATTTATGGTTGGTTTCGAAAGTACATGAGTGTAGTAGAGGGGATTTAAAAATAAAGTAATGAAGAACATAGATTGAAAACATAAAAAAGAAAAACCATTTCCTTTAAAAGAGGATTAAAAAGACATACATTTTATTGCTAAACAGTTTTTATAACTCTTTCATTTTGCTATCATCTTAATAAATCCTTATTGAAATACAGTTTTTTTATATTTTAAGGTAAACTTGTTTGGTTATTTGATTTATTATTTTTAATGATTATACATTTATATAATATAATTTTCTCAACTAAATGTATTACAATTTTTAAATTGATCTGTTACAGTTTATGGCTCTTCCTAACAACACCTATAAATCTTTGTTTATTTGAATATTACTTACAATCCGATCTAAGTGAGAATAATCCCTCTTCACCTGCCATGTCGCTCAATTGCTTATGCAAATATTCTGAGTTACCACTTTGGCTCTGGCTTTTAATTGCCAGCTTCGGAAATCGCATTTGCCTTAATATGGTCACAGAGCGAGCGCGATGCCCAGTTTATAAGTCCGATCCCGAGACCAAAGCTATAAGCCGGAGATCCCGCTTAGGAAGTCTGTGAGACGTGTCTGCCACCATTTAAGGCCGCCACATGGGAAAGCTGCGAGAAAGCAGAGAAAAACAGAAAAGACTCTCGCAACTGGCTAATTGTGAGGCTTTGGGCCAAGCTTCTGAGCCGTGTTTCTGACTGGATTTTTCTCTTTTTACTTTTTTGTTGCTACCTTGCCGGTTGTTAACTTTGTCTGCTGCCTCGAAAAGCGTTGGTGTCGCTGAGTGGGCGGCGACTTGAGTCAACGTTGATTTTGTTTTATATTTCACGTAAATTTATTATTACAAATATCATTATTGCCGCATTCAAGCGGAAATACACTCGACTTGGCCGGCCCACGCTCCCTCATGGTCATAACCACCTGCACAGGTTCTCTTTGGTTGGCTTTTTGGCTTTGGGGAAGTGGAAGCTGGCTATTTTGAGTGGAATTGGACGAGCGGAAATGCCAAACGATTAAGTTGTTGTCTTTTTCTTGTATATCCATCTCATTTTTAGTGATAATTAATTTTTTTGAGCACTTTGATATTTCTAATTTGCATAAGTGAGGGTCGCGTGGGTGCGGGGCATATGAATCAGTTGGTGAGTTTATGAATGGCATAGTAAAGTTACTTTGTAAAACTTTCAGGCGGTCGACAATAGGCAATTAATACGAAATCATTTACCTGCATAAATTTAATAGATGATTTCAGTGTGTTTTTATTTGTTTGTTGCACAAACATTTGCCAGACATTCTGATTTAATTAGTTGATCCATGTATCAATGGAATAGTAAAAACAAAGGTTTTTTTATAAAAGGTTATTATAAAAACCATATACTAGTCTCTATAAAATTCATTAGTTAATATCAAATTGAGGTCATACAAAAACTTTATTATTTAATCTTGTTTATTTTCCTTGCTTGCTTTGGCACATTGTATGGGAAAATGGATGCAGATCTGTGATATGCAAATCCCACTTTGATTTAAACACCCATTGACATAAACATGGATCACTTTCGGCAAAATAGTTTAGCCTGCTCATATCAATCAACGCTTATTAGCCATGAAAAGCGTTCGCCACTGAAGCATCGAAAACTAATCGTGTGTGAAGAATAATGGATATGTCCGGCCATTGACAAAGCCTAACAAATCACACAAGAAGGCGAAAAGTGAAACTGCAGAAAAGTCAAAGCAATATGAACCCAGCGATCCAAAGATCGTGGCTAATCGTGAGCGATGGTGGTTGTATGGATGGTGATGGTGGTTATATGGTTAGTTTGGTGGTGCTGCCGCCTGCGAAAAACGTGATTTTGGCCCCCGTCAATCAAGCATTTAAGTCATTTAACATTATGTATCACTCGTCGCTGCCAATTGTAATCCCCTTTCCATTTGTCCACCAAACACAACAATAACCACAGCAACCCGAGCAACACCAAATAACACACAACACTACACAACACAACAAACAACAATGGATCGCTGTCGTCATCGTCTGTCTACCCGTCGGTTTGTTGTTGTTTTTATTAATTTTGGTTCAATTAATTACGCTACAAATTGTCAACAAAATCGAAACCGCAGACAACGCACACAGGAACACACACGCAGATATAAGGTCCCGATGAGCAGCTGAGCTAATAACCAATGCAAATCTCCGTGGACAGTAACAAGGACACTCGGAGAAAAAGTATTCCACTTTTATGTGGTCCTCTGTATTCTTCTCTATGTATTCCAGCCAAAAAAAAAAATTATCTAAGGTAAATCAAAAATTGGCTTAAACACTTAAAGTACCTTTTATGTACCCCTGGTAAAAAATGATATACTAATAATATTCAGTATTTTAAATAAATTGAGTATTATTTCTTATCCCAGTTAAAAAAAATATTTTCGAACCACATTCTGACAGTTAAAATTATATTTTAAAATTCGTTTTTAGATCATCATCAAAAAAAATTATATCTTTCATTGTGGTTTTTATTAAAGTAGTTAACAACCCTACAAAAAATGATCAAAAAAGTCAAGAAAAATTCATCAACAATTGTTATGTATAAATAATATCATTTTTAACTTTTATCAGTCTTCTTTTTTTTTTAAAGTTCCATTGTTTTTCTGGATGATCCTATTTTAAAGCTTTTCATAATAAAAAGAGATAATATCCTTAATTACTTGTTGACAAAATACTGAGGGATTTAATATCAGTTTGGAATATAAGTATGTAGCTGTATCCAAAACTATTTCCATCTTTATTTGAAAATTTACTTATACTAATTTAAAAATTATATTGCAAAACCTAAAGTATATTATAAATCGTCACAGGAAAAATGTATTTTGATAGGGAAGACACAGATATATTTATTTTTCTCTGTGTGACATCATCAGACATTCGAAATGACAGGGAGACATGCTGTGTAAATGGGTGAACAGGGGGCTTCGTGGGGATTGGAGTGTCCACTGGCCCGTCTAATGGCTGACTGTTGGTGGCATTAACTCATCATGATTGGCCGGGGGAATTGGTTGGGGCAGGGGATCACAGGGCGTGAGCGAGGACGTATAAATATTGATTTTAAGCCCGGTGCTCGGGAGATGGGGATTTGGATTTCGAATTGGTGTCGCATCTTGGCAGCACACAACCACCAGTCACCAGCCACCCGCCACCACCCAACACCCACAAACCAACTCCTGTCCGAGTGCCAATTATAAAAGACCACTCGAAATGCGCCGCCGAGTGAATAAATGTGGATGCCAACTGACAGTCGGGGTAATAATTTCAACGACATGTCAATGCCGATGCTCATCAAAGTGATTTCTGCAGCAGCGTCTGCTTCAGGTTCCCATGTTCGTATGGTATGGTATGGTATATGGTATAGTACCTCCCCCGCCCAAAAAAGTGTTGACAAAACGCCAACGCATTCGAGACGTTTCACATCAGCGATTGGTTTTGCTCGACATTATGTACACGAGTGCACACACAATATATATCCATCCGATCCGTTTCGAGTGATGTATATGGGTGCGTGTCTGTTTTTATAAATAAGTGGGCTCAAATAAAGAGGTAAGTGTGCTCGAGGGCGGCAGGTGAGTTGGTTATTTTCTTTATTTCCCTTTTTATTTGTTATTGGGGCCATCCGGAGCACAGACTATAAATTTTGATATATTTAGCGGTCCAACATTGGGGCCATATGTCATCATCTACATATTTTATATGAATCGTGTCGGACTGCAGTTGATAAATCGTAACGATGTATGGGGAAAACAGCAGCTTTAAAGATAAAATGTTATTTTTTCGTAAGAAAATTTTAAACAATGCAAGTAGTCAATACGGAATTTTTCAAAAATAATTTTTTGTGATAATAAATGAACACAGTTAAATGCATCCAAATAAGTCAAAATAAATATTTCGATTATTCAAGCATAATAAATAAAGTTCTTTTTAACACACTAACTAAATCAAAATGTATCATCCAGTTACAACTTATAACATGTTTTAATTGGATAATTATACAGGACAAAAAACGTGTAATATGCATTTAATTGGTTTATTAATTTATATTGGTTACTTTAACCTGTAATTAATTTAGTCAATTAGATTTTTTTTAATGCATATTTGTTAGGATTAGGAATTTTGAATTCGTTTTATGATTCAACGTGGGAGTGTCTACTGATCTTTGATTAAATGATTGAAAGAAGAGGCTTTGTGATTTTTATGGGTTTGGTTCTTAAAAGGAGTATTGCCTTTTTGGTTTGGTTTTTGGCACGGCTTTATTTTATTTTGAGAAATGAATAAATAAAATAATTTTCTCATTTACCAAGACATATCAAAAATAGGTTAAAATCCGCCAAGGTGCGATTTGGCTTGATCGATTGCCGGCGATACGCCCTAAATTGCTTAGCATAAAATGAGAATCATTCTACTTAGCACTCGTGATGATTAATTGCCCAGTCTTTGATGTCTGCATGCAGTTGGCAGTTACGCACATTAAAATTCAATCAAAACGAATATAAATAAACTCTCAAATTTATGGCAGAGTTTATTTTTAGCGGCAAAAGAGCAGTATTGCCTTGGAATGCCGGCTCTAATTGCAAGTAATAAGCCTCAATTGGTGATGGTCAAAAGAAGTCAGACACAGTCACAATTTCGGTGTAAGTCTTAACGGGGGACTCCAATCCTACGCACGGTCGTAATATCGGGTATAGCAAAATACCAACCCACCTACCGCAATAAAAGCCCGTTTCAATTTCAAATTGATTGCCGGCCGAATGTTATTATTATGTGCTTTTATTGTTATTTTGTTTCTCTTTTTTCCAGCTTGTTAATGTCATTGTTGTTGGTGTCATTTGGCTCTTGGTGTTAAATACTCGTGCGAATTTTGTGCTTTTGGAGGCCACCACAGTGTTTTTTGGGTCTGAGTCTCGATCTGAGTTTGGGTCTTTGGCTTGGCGCCACCCCCACAAAAGTGCGGCAACGAAAATAAATATAAAAATTTATATTTGTTTTTCATGCTTTCTCGCTGGCATTGCCATTGGCGAGGTGAGACTCAGTCGAACTCGAAGTTAAAGTCTCCGTCTCAGGCGTTGGCCCACTCGTAAGATAAATAAAATATTTTACTGATTTTGCGGGGTAAAGTATATGTGTTTTTGGTTGCCTTCGCTGACCAATTCAAAAGTGCTGCCAAAGGCAATTAGAGTCAGCTTTTTTGTGTGTAATATGAGTGCCAGGTACTCGATTGTAATAATATTATTGAATGAAATATTCCAATTCATATGTGGATTTCTTGAGCTTGTGTAAACTATGATTTTCCTCATTTGTACAAATAGCTTGGGGTACGAAGATGAGGTTTAGTTCTTTCCTATATTTAGATTTGAAGTACTTAAAATGGATTACAACACATAATTTATTTATACTTTGTATTACCATTATTTCCTTATACATCTCCCAACCATATATTATATTTCTAAATTCTACCTACTATTTAAATAAAATAACATAGATAATTTGCTTTTTGAATATTTATGCCTTGTAATAATTTTAATTCTTAGCATTTTAATTTCGTATTTTAATTATTATTTATTTTCTATTAATGTTTTGATTATTTCCCGGACATTCCCATCGATTTTGTGATTTTAAGGTAACATTTTCCTAGCATAAAACTGATGAGTTGGACGGGCTCGACACTTTCCCACCGGCGAGTGGATCGAATGAATTAAAATCGCTGGTTTTGGAGTGCGATTCTTACTGCCTTGTCCGCGCAGTCATAGTCTAGTCATAGTGGCCATGTCCGATGTAGTCGAATGCTGGTTTGTTTGTTTTCTAGTTGGCTGCCTGTACCCTTCCTAATATGGCCAAAAGCGGCGGCACACACTCGTACACTTGTTTCGTGTGTGCTTGTGCAACATATCCAATTGGAAATGAAAAACTCTGACCTACTAATCACCGAGCCAAAAAGCCAATAAGAGTCAGCAACGAAAGACAACGGCGGCCAGCGGCAAGTGGCAGTGCCACCAACCAGAGACAGCGAAACCAGCGACATTGTCGATGTGCGACAGCAACACCAAACACACCACAGACATCAGAAGGCCCAGGAAAATCAAAAGATGGACAATAACTTTAAACCAGTTCCAAATGGCGCAGCCTCGTTGCCAATTTTCGCATGTTACTTACCCAGTATAAACATAAGCCAAAGCCAAAGAGTTCTGTTCGCACAAATTTGTTTTGAATTTGATTAGAGTGCAGCAGGCTATAATGGATGTATGGATATGTGGCTATTTGGTCTCCAGGCCGCAGGTTGCCAGTTGCCAGCCCAATTGACATTTCATGCCGTATTAAGTTAGACACGCGGACAGACAGTCCGACAGCTCTCGGCAGACAGTCGGCAATTTGCGCCATTTGCTTTGTCGCATTTGTTTTACTTCACTTTTCACTATAAAATTATTATGTTCGAGTCGAAAAAGAGCGAAAAAACTGATGAAAAAAAATGAAAATAGCGCACAAGGACATTCGCGCATGCGCCCCCAGACGGCGCCAAACCGTCGATGGCAAAACCAAAACGAAACTGCAGAGCCAGGCCAATAATACACTGGTCCAAAAGCTGAGATATTGCTAAAAGTGTCAACGGGAAAAGGTCAAAGAATAGTTAAAAAGTAAAATCATTTAAAATATTTTTTACCATTTTATTAGAATGGGTTTAAAAAATGAGCATGATTTTAAAACTATGTTTTTCAAAAATAGATTGCATTTACTTGGGTTCTGCTGGAAATGTAGTCTAAACAGATTTAAAAAGATGCATTTTCGATCTTTTTTCTAATAATATATTGTGCTGAGAATTTTGTAATAGAACTATTCTCCTTTAAAAAACCTTTAATAAGCTTTAAGGAAGAATTTAATCTACTAAGTACAATATTTTAAAAAGTACTTCCACGTTTATTGAAAGAAATTATATATTTTTTTAAAGGTAGATCAGACCATTTTTAATTTTCCAAATGCATTAAGACCATTTCCTGATTTTTCCCTACTTTATTTAATAAAATCTGTCAATGTATTTATACAACAGGGCAATTAGTAAAATTGTACTTAGTTTATATATAGATTCAAACCAGTGTGCAACTGGCGGCGTCACCGATATCTGGCTAAATTGGTGATGATGATGATGGCGATGGTAATAATGGCGATGATGGTGGCCGGGAGGCTGTGGCAAAGGCTTTGTAGCTGCAGATTATCACGGTTTTTGTTTTGTTTTCCACTGCCTGCCGTTGTGCTGTGTTTGGTTGGCATAAATTTCAATTGCTCGCATTTAACAACAATTTAAAGCAAATTAAATTTGCCGTTCGGCTCGATTATTGCCTGCTGATAGGCGAGGCTCGGCTCGGCTGGGTCGCCAATGAACTCGTTGCGCCATCTATCGGCAGCTCTGCCATGTGCATATAAAGTAATTTTCTGCTACATTAGGTTTCGCCTTCCATTTGGACCCTCACCCTCCGAGGGGGGAATTACAAGGGGAAGCCTACGATAAGTTGGAAAAATTGAGCAAATCTTGGCCGGGATTTTGCGGGTACTACGCACTGCACTTCAAGTCGAACTGGGAATGATCTGAATAAATATATCTAATATACAATATTTTGTTTTAGTGGTAAATTATAAATAGTATTATATAATTTTTGTTACAGCTTTAAC
Source organism: Drosophila subpulchrella (assembly GCF_014743375.2). Taxonomy (NCBI): domain Eukaryota; kingdom Metazoa; phylum Arthropoda; class Insecta; order Diptera; family Drosophilidae; genus Drosophila; species Drosophila subpulchrella. The sequence goes on from NC_050609.1 coordinate 16,896,346, forward strand.
AAAGTATGTAGGAATATAATCGCCCATTCCCCATATTATATAATTGACGTGTTAACATTCCACTTAAAAGTATGGATGGCGTGTAACATTTCTGGGTTAAATAAGCTCTAATTATAAAAAGGTTTAAACAGGTTAAGATCATTCTGAATACGAGAGATAAGCGAAAACTTGCCTATATATAGGTTAAACGAACTTAGTCCTAGTGTCAGTGGCTGAATCGTTCTGTTGTTATGTTGTTCATTCTGTTCGTTTGTCTCGTGGCCATCCCCGAAGCACTGGTAATATATCCTTGTTATAAAATATTATAAATATTTCAGTAGTCCATCGGTAAATAAAAGTTATTTTAGTTGCAGATACCAAAGTCCTATGAAGTGACCTTGTTATCCCTTACCTGGGCAGAAAACTCACAGCCTTATGACTTTAAAAATATCCGACTCATTGGCCGCGAACGTTTAGTGAATGGAACTTTCACAATTCTCGAGGATCTTAACGATGAAAACTGTGTATTCTCCACAGAGATATATAACAATCCTGCTCGCGACGGCAACTTTAAGCTCATGCCCTATTCTATGCCAGCTATGGGAATTTGCACTTTCTTCAATGACTACGGATACTACTTTACGGATAGTATTAAACGAGAGAACACTGATCTTTTGATCAACAAGACTGACTGCGTGTTTCCGAAAGGAACGCACTTTCTGAAAAACATTGCTATCAGTGCGGATAATTGGCCGCCAATAATGACCCGCGGAAATATCAGGCACGTTGCGTCGTTTTTTAAGGATGGAGTACTTACCGGCACTTATAACATAACCTCCTCTATTGATGACCGCGCTCTTATATTTTGACTAAGGAAAGAAAAGATTTTTATTATTTTACTTTAAAATTCAAAGGAATATCAATATCATTTTTTTATAAGGCTTTATAAATCCTTCAAATTTTCTTCAAATCTTTTACTTACCTTCTCCATTGTCTAAATAACTCTACTCCGTACAATAATCTCATTAAGCTGCCATCAACTCGATCAATCTGGCCATAAGCTTCTGCAGTGGAAGAGCAACAATTAAAAGAAATTATTATAGATTTGTTTTGAGCACTTACTGCTGTTCGTTGGCCTTTTCGCTTCGCCTTCGACTGGTTTCTGCTGCCAAGAAAACAGGCGCCCACCATCGCCCACATCAAATGCTCCACTTAGACGCGCTCCATTGTTTCCGCATTCGATTAAAAATGATAAATGCCTCGCTGCGCTCAAGTGAAAACAGAACACGACGAAGAAAATACTCCCATATATATATACAACATATATATTTATCCAGTGGCTTTCTTGTTCCGACTTTTCTTGACCAGTTTTAATGTCTCGTTTATGGAACGCTGATAAGTCAAATGTTCCTGGGCGTTCTGGCCCGAAGCTCTGCGTAATTATTTGATTAATTTTATTGCCTGTTCGGTTGTGTGGGACCGTCGGCGATGGCGGTTTAATATATCGTTTATGCTTTTATTAAATTGCACGCATTAATTAACTCGGAACGAGGGGGGATTCCAAGTCAAAGTCAAAGAAAATGCCTGAAACAGACATCATCGGGGCTCCCCATTCCCGGTCTATATTTTTCCCCATTTTCCCCTTCCAAGAAAGCCCTGCGGCCTTTTTCATTTCAATTAATTGCTCCGACGTGGAAATTAGCGATTTCACATGATTGTTGGTAATTATCGATTTTATGGCCCACATAAATCTGTGTCAATTGAAATGGCCGCCAGGTGAGTTTCGTACTTACTTAAATGGCAATACTTCCCGATTATGTCATTATCCTGCTCTTAAATTACCACCCCGATAAGAACGACCCCCAAACTAAGTGTTTCTGGCATGACAACATTTCCATCTTACAAATATTTGCGGGTATCGCCTTTGTCCCGGGGAAAACCTCAGTCCAACTATCTTGCAAACTGGCCAAGGCAACCACAAATGGCCCAAAGTGGCCCTATAAAGCCGGGGGACATCGGTGGTGTGGGGTTAAATTGGGTTCACAATGTGGTGTGGAAAGTGGCTGGTTGGTTTTCCTTTGAAATGTCCACCCAGTGGTCAAGGTGGAGATTGTGAGAAATTATTGAAGGAGAACTCAGGGCAAATTGATGATGGATTTCACGTCGATTAAACGTGGCTAGCAGGGGAAGTCTGGGAACATTCGTATTTAAGCTTATAACAAAGAACTGAGAGATTTTTACTTTAATAAAAGTAAGGTAATTCTAAAAAAGTACATTGTTATATCTATAATTTCCTTTCAATCAGCAGTACATTTTATACTTTCAACCAATGTTTTAAAATGACAGAATCAAATTAAAATTATGTTAAGGCTTATTTAAGATGTCAAAAAAATCTAATAGTAAATATGGCTTTAAAAAATGTTGTTACCTTAAAATCTTATAAAATTTAAAAAATAAATTAAACATAAAAAGCTGTTCCCCTGATTTTTAAATTTTCCCCAAGACTCCCACTCTTTTGCCACACGCTCTCTTATACAATGCATTGAAAAATGACTTAATTTCACTTGAAAAGCCCCAGACGATGGCCAATAACCTGCTCCATAGTGGCTTTTTTCCCAGCTAAAGATGGAAAGATGGAAAGGAGAGGTGCTGGGAAGGCAGTCACTCGGTCAGTAGGCGTTCGAACTGAAACCGAACTGAAACTGCACTGCACTGGACTTGGACTAATAAACATAAGGAGTAAACAAGTCCATATACGGTCAAATCGGTCAGCAGTATCTTTTTCTGCGGCATTTTGAGTTCCATTGTTGGTTTCTGATTTGGTTTTTTATTCTGCTTTTTGTCACTTATGCATTTTTCATGGGACGATCCCGAGACTTCGACTTCGATCCCAAAATCTGGAGTGACAGGCGGCGCAGGCGCATTGCAAATTGTCAACCGTTATGCGACTTGGCCAACTTGGCGATGGAGATGGAGAAAGTCCAGCGCGTTGGCGGCGTTCGGATTTATTGTGAAATATTGAAATTACACAAGATCCCACAACCCGTGGCTAGAGTTTTGCCAGTGAGAAAATGAGCTGTGCATCTGCATTTTATGCAGTTTGCAGGAAAAAACCCAACCAATCGGGCAAAAAGGAAAAAAAAGGAGACCAGAAACAAGTCCCACTGCGGTTATCGCCATGACAGCTGTCAATCAGGCAGAAAAAGTCCGGCGAACGAGAAAGTTTTTTACGCAGGGAAACCCCATCTCATCCTGGCGACGACTTTAATTGTGCCGGGCTTTCAATTAGCAGAACAAGTGATTTTATAGCGCCCTCAACTTAAATTACTCCTCTCGAATTCGGTCAGGTAAAAGTCTTACTTGTCTCCGGGTGTTGGCCCAGAAATTACCAGCCTTAAACGGCCAAAAGGACAATTACTTTATTTGCGCACTCAATTTATGCTGATTTATGGAATGGACAATGCTCGGTACCGATGCGCCCCATGCCAACCCATTGGGATGAAATCCCAAATGTTAATTGCACTAAAATGCAGATTTCCCATGCACTTGGAAATAAATATTGAAGAAATTCTGAGAATAAATTCAAGCCATCTGGGAATTTAATTAATTTGACTTTCAAAAAATTAAATATACGAAATAAATATCCAGAAAATAAACTATTACTTAAAAAAGAAAATAAAAGCAGAAATATTCAGATAGTTCTTTAAGGGAAAGTAGCTAAATCCACAAAAGAAAGTTATTATATTTAAATATTTAGAACATTTTTTATAAATTCTACCCAAATTTTAAATTAAATATATTTGTATTTCTCTTACAAATATTTTCTTTTGTTTAAGGACGATTTTAGTTTATAGTTTAAGATATAGTTTTCTTAAAAAACAGAGTATTTGAAAACTTTTATTGGTTGCTGGCATACAAGAGTTCATCTTTCGACAATGGAGAACCTTAGTAAAATTTCTTTATATCTTAAGAAAGGTATTTTTGAACTCCAGAGTGATTTTTATTCCGAGTGCCCATGCATATTTATTTACATATATCTGCACATGCATCTGAGGTCCAGTTCGGGGCAGACCTTGGCTGCATTTTGACTGCCAGCCGGCAAAAGATAAACAGCGACAGTTTTTCGCCCCGATAAAGGGAACCTCGATGGAGAATGGGTGCGAATGGGGCGATGGGAGGCTGTGGGCTCTGGGCTTTGGGCTGGGGACCTTGTTGCCTTGTCTGCCAAACTCATTAAAACGAATCTTTTTTAATGGCCAAAAGTTTGCCTGGTTGCTGCCATAATCAGTAAAATTAAGGCCATGGCAGCTGAAAACTGTTTGCTGCCTGCCAATGTCGTTAGCGAATGGTCCGCAAAAAATTCTGGCAGACATAAAGAGCGATGCTGGAAAGTTTTAAAACTATGCCACTGATTTTATTCGTATCTATTGATTGCTTAAAAAACAGAACATAAAGAACTAAATGGGCTTGGGGTGGCTTCCATTGTGGTCATTGTTATATGATGTTGCTTGGCAGTTAAATATTCTTTGGGAATTTTTTACCCATTTTCTTATCAGTAGATTAAACTAAAACTAGGTCTAAGCTTTAATTTTAAGCTATTTAATATCTCACTTTATTTTTTTAAATCACCATTTCATCTTTTAAGGATTATCTTCATGAATAAACAATGCTATTTTGAATTCTGAGGGCCAATTTCAACCCTAACTTTCGGCTCATTGTACCCTTATTCCTTTATCCCTTTATTCCTGGGTCTCCAGTAACACGAAAATCTCATTGGGAATTCAATATTCGACGGCAGTGGCTTAAAGGCGACAACTTGTGTGTCAAACGCGCAAAGGCAACGCGGCCGGCGACTAACAACTTATTTAAGCCAACTGCAAAGAAACAGGAACACACACTCCTCAACGCAGAAGGAGGCGATAGATGACGCAGGCACTGCCATTGCCATGTCACACTCTAAAAGGCCGAAAAGGCAGCTCCACCGGTCCCACACAAACGTGCTCCGGCGGCTGGAGAGTGTTTTGGGTCCTCAGATCCCCCGAAAACCCCCTTGGAGCCCGGAACACCCCTGAAAAATCCCTGCACGTGGCCATCGGGCTGCACTCTTGTGCACTAATTACGAAAACTCAGCACGTTTTGCCATCGCATGGCCCAGCTTTTGGCCCGGCTGTCTGGCAGTTTGGCTGCTGCCTGTTGGCCGTTGGATGTTGGCTGTTGGCCGTTGGCTGTTTTGGCCTGCTCTGGCCTGGCCGCCTTGTTGCCCTGCTGCCTGAGTGGTTAAATGCTGTGCGGAGCTGTGCTGCAGTAATAGCAGCAACAAGGCAACATGCAACGCGACAGTTGCCTACACCCTGGGGAACTTCTCGAAACACGGCGAAAAAATCACTGAAAGTTCCCTGGGACATTAACCTGCTTTGATGTTGACTTTGAGTTTAACAGCTCTTAAGATCATGACTTTGATGGCTCTTGTTTGGCTAAAAACTGTAAAAACAATTGCCAAGTTTGATGGAAACGAATAACAAATTGATGATGAAAATAAAAACTACACTTTATATTTCAGTCAAATGTCAGTCAAATCTTTATCTTTTAAATCCGAATTTTTAGTATTTTTAAATTGGACGTTTAGAAATTTTGTAAATTTAACCGAATCCATTTCGAGGACTAAAGACTCTATTTATGCTAAAATGTTAATTAACTTTCTGATGTATTTTCTCTTTGTGTAATTCCAGTGGCAACAGAGGCGGCGGCGGCGTTGCTCCTGCTAAAGTTAAAAACATTGCGGCAAGCAATAAAATCAACATTGGTTTCGGTTTTGGCTTTGACTCTGCCCCAGCGGAGTCCTCCACTTACCGCCTTTTCCCCCGGCGGCCCGTTGTGTAACTGTATTACTGATGAGCTTCAAAATGTGCTTGGCGTGCCACAATTTTACCAAAGTCAATGTCTGAGGTTGCCGTTTCCACCGGACTTCCACCAACTGGGCGAAAAAGCCGCCCGGCATAAGCAGTGGGCTAAGACCTAAAAGCCAAAACTCATCCTTCCGTGACTGCAATAATTAGAAATGCGGCGCAGTTTAGCAGGGCCATTAAAAACTGTCTGCATTTATTATAGCCAAGATTTGTAACTCTTACATATTTCTGATAGGCCTTATGTAATAACTTTCAGGTTTGAAATGCATATTCTATATCTGAAAACTCTCTTAGGCGACTTATTCGAAAAAAACTTCTCAGCCTGTAAACCAACATGTTGTACACATGGTACCCCCAAATTGGAGAAATCTTGACACCCTTATATAGTGATTCCTTTAACGCTCCAACCGTAACCGAGGCTTGGTCAACTAAATATTTGCAATCTTTACGTCGGCAACATGGCTATAAAAATAAATTACACACAGCTTAAAACTTATGTGAGGTAGGAAGAAAAATGGCTTATAGACGCGCAATGCAACCAAAAAAGCAGCTCACCGAATTGAGAGGTATAACAAAATGACCAATCGACCTCGGGCCCCAAAGGAGGGAATTTCCCGGGAACTTGGGTTCGAGTGATGAACGTTATTGCTCTTTGCTGGGCTGCTCAATCGAAGTGATTCGCCCACACACACACACACAACCAGCACATCAATATACCACCAGGGGGTGGGGGGTGGTGGTGGTGGCTAACGGTAAAGGTAAAGCTTGAAGCCGACAATGAAGACATTAACATGACCAACGACAACAGCCAACGACAAAACTCTCCGTGCCCCATAGCTCATCACATTAATCTTCTTAATACGCCCATCAATAATTCAAAGCCAAAGGCATGACCAACTGGTCAAAAGCAACCACCTTAAGCCCGAAAACCCCAACTTGGCCAAGTGAAGAAGTCGCCTTCGACACGCAACCATATATAGTACATATATCGAACAGACCCGAGTGCTGAGTGAATTATGACGCACTATGCGGGCTCCACGTTCGATTCTTTTCCTTTTCGCCTGAACTGGAGTGGCCGCCTTCGAAAACAGTTTGTCGTCCATCAAATGCAAACTATAACGTATAGTACAAATACTGAACTCTTGCCTCGCCTGACACTGAAACTTTATGGCTCGTTAGCATTTGATTTATTCAGGAATTGGGAAATACCCAGATTGCTTATTTCAATACTTCATTGTTTCAAGAGCTGATAATCCCAGCTTTGCGTTGAACAACTGTAGATTGAATAAACAAAACCTCTGATTAAATATTCAGGTATCAGCTGGTACAGGCTTGAATAATTTGACTTACATTTTTACGCACAAATAGAAATTTTGGAAAGCCTCATAATCTATAAATAAATGCTTGCCACTATCATATAGAAACTGATAATTATTTTAATTTCCTTTAAAACAACTATAAATACACTTAACACCATAATTTAGGAGCTGCATGTACTTGTTCCATAGTAAGTATGTATGAATGATAGTAATTATAGTAATATCATTCTTATTCTAAGAATATGATTTTTATCAAAGAAATTTGTAGTCCTTATAAATAATATATTAATATTATGATACCATTCTAATTGTAACAAAATAATTAAAATGGTATCTGAGAGAAAACGTATTTACAAACCTTTCATTCATACAAAGTTTTTTCAAAAGTTCTGGTCTTTAAAAAGTTTCCAATGTCTTGCTGTCACGAAGCACTCGAATTTCTGAAAGCGTTTTTCTTCCACTGCACTTTTTGCACCCACATTTCGCATCTTGCGACCAACTATCGAAAATTGCGACCGTAATTGTATATGAATGACATATGCTGAACGCACAAAAGCGCTGGAGAGCTGCCGTCCTGGCCATTGTGCTCCTGCAACTGACAGGCGCCCCCGATTCCGATCCCGAACCCCATCACCATCCCATTCCCAATCCTCGGGTCCATTGTTGGACCTGGACAATGCTGCCTCACCTGTTCCCTCGACAATTTGATGTCAGTTGCTTCATGCGGAATTTTTCTGTTGCCATTCGACAGTGCCATCTCGCCATCGCAGCTTTTTCACGCCTACTTCTGGGCCCAGTCGACCTCACGCAAATGTCCTTTGTTTCGCTGCGATGAGATGGTATGGTAAGGTATGGATGGGATGGGATGGCATGGGGGCTCTCCCGTGAATTGTTGCCCGCTTCCTTTGGCTGATGAAGATAGGCATCCAGCGGGCCACATGTGTCAAGCCTTCGCTGCTCCTTATCGGCGCCGGCTTAAACGCCACTAATTGTGTCAAAGGTTCGTCATGTGCGCGATAAAGACGGCAGAGGCACCCGATTGATAAAGGCACCCAAATGTATTTTTCGGCGGCTATAAAAGCAGCTGCCGGCTGTCAAAATACTCAGTTTGATCATCTACAAAAGACAAGAAAGTAAGTGTTTTTAAGGAGCCACCTAAAGTGATAATGTTTTCAAATTAACTTTGTTGAATTTTTAAAACTTTTGGTATTGAAAAAAAATGTTTTTCGAAAGAATTTAGATGACTCGCATCACTTTTAATATTTGTAAACTTATAAAATTGGTGACTACTGTGATTAAATTAAAAGATTAACATTTTTAACGCAATTAAGTTTGATTTCCAAAATTTTCAATCAGTTCACAATACATTTTTAAAATTCCAAGCTAAAATGTTTAATATTCATATTACCAACTTAAATTGTGGTATATACTTAACAAAATATTGAAGTAGGTCGATTAGAAAATTTATTTGTAATCTTTACATATGTAAACACAAGGTTTCGATTCAATAAAAGTAAATCAAAACAAAGTTAATCAGAGTTCCATTATCTGTTCCCATGAAATAATATTACTCACTATAAAGTAAATTGAAAAATGTCTGCCGACGGGAAATTACTCATTGAAATAACTTTTAAGTAAAGTATATTACAAGATTTTTATATTATCTTGCAGCCTCCAAGCAACATGAACTTCTCGTGGCTCACCATCTTCATCCTGGCCCTCTTCGCCATGACTGTTTCGGCCAAGAACTGCCCTGCTCCCTTCGAGAAGCATGGTAACAAATGCACCATCAAGCGCCCCATTCATGGAGAGTGCCCCCATGGATCCCAATACAGTGCCAATATCAACCTGTGTGTCTACAAGAACTAAATAAATAAATAAATAAGTAAATAAAAAATAAAACCTTATCAGCCGTCGAACACATTTAAAACAATTTGAAAACAAAACTGTTTTGCTTAGCTGCTTATCAGCGAGGTGTTATCATTGTGGGCCGCCTTTCGCCAGTTCAGATCAGTAGAACTAGACTAAGGTCGAATCGATGGAATCATCAACTTAACATATACATATGTTTCTATATAAGTTGCATTTCAATTGGATCCGTTTAAATAGTTGCATTTTGCATTTTACAGAGGTGAGTTGAGGCTGCCCAGTTTTCCATCTCAAACTAAGTGATTCTACTTTAAGTGCAGAAAGCGAAAAGGATACTATTCAATCTTCAAATATGCTGCTCAAGTGCACTTGGCTTTTGCTTTTGGTCCTGTCTTTGATGACAGGAGCCTTTGCCAGCAGCGGATGTCCTGTGGGTTATAATTCCGAGAACAATCGGTGCACTATTGAGCGTCCCATCCACGGATCCTGTCCCACTGGATCCACCTACAGTCTCAACATCAATAAGTGTATTCACTCCTAAGGATCTCAACTAAGGATCTAATTTCCATGTTAAAATGAAGGTGCAGGAAATATAAATTGATCTATCTTCAGTTTAGAAAATGCTATTTCTTATAAAATATTCTAAAAATGCTAAGATTAAATATCAGTGATCTTGAAAATTATTTTAAAGTAGTTATTACTTTATTTCCGTAAATAAGGTTTCCATAAATATAAAAGTAATGAATTCACTGCAAATCATCCGCCAATTACCATCTCAGGTTTCAACTTTCGCCTTCAAGCGAGTGCCATTTGCGAATCAGCCCCGCTTTGGGCCAATTAAAGTTGGCCTTATGTGCTGGCCATGGGAAGATCAACAAGTGTTGGGCCTAAACGGGCCCGAGTGAGGACCAGAACTGATGAGGCTGGCGGTGATGAGGACGGTTGGTGGTGGCGATGGTGATGATGATGGTGAGTGACGTCGTCGCCAGGCGGGCACGTTGCCCATTAGTTTATTACCATGTAATTGACTCAACGCTTGTCAGCCGTCAGCGGCGATGGCTCCTGCGGCTTTAATGTGCTGCATTTAATGCCCAGGCCAACACCAGCGACAGCACATCAAAGTCAAAGCGGTCTGTCTGTCAGTCGGATCGTCGTACTATATGTACTGTGTATATATGTCTGTCTGTCTATCTCAGCCCGCCTGCGATTAGCTTGATTGGCCCGCTGCCTGTCTTCACCTTTGGCCCCCCCTTATCGCCGGACCTACACCTCATCTACCGCGTTTCGTAAGACTCGCCTTCGGATTGAATCGTCTCACAATCGCCTAACACCGCCTGCTATAAAATTCATTAAAAACTTTGAACCCCCCCCTCTTAACTCTGGCCAAAAAACGTTGGCGAAGACATAAAAACGTAGAAAACATTTAACAGTGGCAAAAACTTTGGCAAGTCCAAGCTGTCGACAGGATGTGCAGCAAACCCAATTGCATATGCCAATGTAACAAAGTTTTCAACAGCAAAATGTCCCACGCCCGAACAGTGATGGCACTGCCAAGGCCTGAAGGTTTTTTCTTTTGCAGGAAAAAGGCCGGAAATTATGGAAACATGACAAAAGGGTCTAGTTCAATCAGAATATTATCAAAATAAAATAGCCAAACCAAGTATTTTACATACCACATATATAAATCCGCATTATTGTCTAACTATATCAGAATATATAAACATTAAAATGTTCACCTACAAATGTGTACTTTATTTGCACTTTGAAATTACTATTTAACCATTTAAAAAATACATAAAAAATAATATTTTAAATTTTTGTACAAATTGGAGCAATAAAATATTAACAATCCTTAAAGTTGGATAGTTAAAATGTTATGAGAAGGAGGTTTTAAAAAAAGAGGTCGCACCTTTATCTATAAAAATTAAAAAAATATATTTAATAAATATAAATAATATAAAAAAAAAAGGGAAAGTTGAAAAGCTAAAATCAATACTTTAAAAGCCATGGCCAAACTGTCAGCACTGAAGCCGCAGCGCGTCCATAAACTAAACGTCCTTGTCACTGGGGCTTGTAAATTTCTATGACTTGCATAAAAAAGGGCTCTCCCCAGAATGCCTTCCGCTGCTCTGGGTTTCCTTTTGGTCTAAAAGTTTCCTGTAGCAAAAGTCGGCCAGCCGGACAGCGGACAGCGGCAGGAAATAAGGAAATGTCCTCAGTCGTATTTGCAGCCTTGGCAGCGACATTTATCAGTCAGTTGTTGCAGTGTCCTTTGGGCCGATGGCCCGGAGTTTGGGTTTGAGGTGCAGGTTGGGTTTTGTAGCTGGTCTTCGGTTTTCTTGTTGGACAATTTTCAAAAGAAGTCTCAAGTGCCTGCCGCCCGGAGCACTTGCAGCTGACAGCAATCGCTACTTTTACATTCGCCATATAGCATATAGTATCTGGTAACTGGTAACTGGTATCTCTGGTCTTCTGCTCTTCTGGGCTGCCCGGAAAAAGTTCCCTCGGCAAACTCTCGCGCAAATATGATGAACGTAAGCAGTAAAGTTCTGGCCAACTGATAGCCGAACGCCGCTACTTGGCCATCTTATAAACACAAGCTGGCCCTAAAAAACTTTCGCAGCCCAGCAAGGGGGACTTTCCTCTGGTGACGGCTCAACTTTATGGGCGGCCACATAGTTGCGGCTTGGCTGCATTTCAAGAATACTGCAGCACGAATGCACTGGGAAAAAATTAAAAATTAACGGAGGTAATATCTGAACAATTCAAACCAAGTCGCAGAATAAAACATGATGGTATGTAGATCTATTACAATCCCAAAAAAAAATAATCAAATTTTTATTTATAAAACTCTAGAAAAAACCGATCAAGCTAGAAAGAGTAAATTTGAATTACAAAAAAATTTTTCTTAGATGGAAAAAAAATCGTCTTTAAAAAGAAATCTCTCATATCAAATCAATTAAGGTTATAATCAAACAAATATAGGTAGGAATCTATAGATTAAAATATTATAATATATTATATTTAAAGTGTTTTCATCTACAGGAATCCGAAAGTAGTGTTTTTTTCTCTCAGTGCACTCTTCTTCCACACTTTTCTTATCTCACTGGGGCATTGTCCACCCTCCTGCCAGCCGTCCATTGGTAAAAACGAAAGTGTGGCCATAATTTTTGAGCTCGTCCTGCCCGACGGGTGTGTTGCTGTTGTGGTCGTCGGTGGTGTTCCCCGGTTTCTGGCTAAAACTTTCCCGTTATTGATGCTGCTGGCCAAAAAGAAGTGCTGACGAGGCTCACCAAAGGCGCTCCGAGAACGGGGGCTACTTTCGAAATAGTTTAAATGCACTTTTACAGGCTTTTTACGACGTCAACCCGTCGTAATTGTTCGGCATATGAAGTGATAATGGATGCGACCCAGACTACTATAATTACTGCCACACTATGCTAATTAGTTGCCAACATGCACAGCATTTGAAGTTTGTCAGTTTTCAAATTTAATAATCCGTTAAATTGCCTAAATCGCCATGCTATTCGATTCCATTTCCTTGTTTACTAGTACTTTTAATCAGTTGTTAAATTTGTTTACTTATCAAAATGTTTGCTAAATCGCTGTTTACACGGCTTAATTCGTTTGCAAAACAATGTGTGTGATGAACAAAAAGTGTGCTGTGAATTGAAAAATTAGCTTTAATCCATATTTTGTTATTGATAAAATGTTTTTGACAAGAGATATTACTATATTTGAGGTGATAAATCAAACAGCATAGTGTGAATATCTGTCTAATTAAATTTATTGTACAACCATAGCTTATCAGAACAATAAATCAATGTATTAAACGGGAATTATATTTGCTCAATTTTTTTATCTGATCCCATATTTTGTTACACAGTGCACTTCCCAGTTATAACCAAATATTTCTGTAACCCTTTTGGCCATGTTTGTCTGCTAGTCTTGTGCGTGCTGGCAACTTTTATCCAAAAACTAAAAACAAGATGGCGGTTTCCGGTCTGTCCTTGCGACCCTGTGTGTGTGTGTGTGTGCCCCATAGGCATAAAAACTTTAATTTGAGTTATTTGCATGAGTAGTACTCATAGTTGAAATTATAATATAATTCCAGCAGCAGGGCAAAAACAAAAACTTTATCAGTGACAAGGGGACCCAGAGTTCCAGGGAGGTCGGGAGTTATCTTCGCTCTCGCTCTATCTCTCCTTCTATCTCTTTCGTTGCTGTTTTTGTCCCACTCCCCCAAGCTCTATTTATCTGCCAGAAATGCTTTTAATGTGAAACTTCAAACCGTAAAACGAAAACTAAATCGGGAGTTGGAACATATGCTCCATGAATGCAAAAGCGATGTCTATGCATGTGGCTTGAATATATGTGTGTGTACGTACGAGTGTGCGGTTTTGTGGGCCAAAAGTTTTGTTAGCCAACAAGAACAACAAGACCAATAAGCGCAGCGGTAAAATTTCGCCAACTACGCGACGCAAATATTCGCCAGATGAATATTGAAACGCTGCACCTGAACGGAGTTAGCGGAAAATATCGAGTTGGCTGTCAACAACTTGGCCAATGAAAGCAGCTTAATCGGCGGTGCAAAATGTTCGGGCTTAAATGTTGGGGTTTTCTGGGTAGCATCTGTCAAGTGCAGAATACATCCTTTAAAAGCTTAAGATAAGAATATAAAAACATATGCTCTTCATAAAATAGACCTTCACAGGCTAAATATAAGTATCAACAAAACTTTAAACTTAATTTTATATGTGAAATCAAAAAGTTTAGAATTTAAAGTTTAAACATAAAAAATGGTTTAGAATTTATAGCCCTATTTTAAAAAGGTGCCTTCTTAAAATTTTCTAAAGTATGCAGAAACATTTATTCTGAAAATCCGACACATTATTAAAGCATACTTTTAAGCACCCGTATAAGAGATTTTAAAACCGTGAAATTTTTATACCCGTTACTCGTAGAGTAAAAGGGTATACTAGATTCGTCGGAAAGTATGTAACAGGCAGAAGGAAGCGTTTCCGACCCCATAAAGTATATATATTCTTGATTAAGATCACTAGCCGAGTCGATCTAGCCATGTCCGTCTGTCCGTCTGTCCGTCTGTCCGTCTGTCCGTCTGTCCGTCTGTCTGTCCGGATGAACGCTGAGATCTTGGAAACTATGAGAGCTAGGCTATTGAGATTTGGCGTGCAGATTCCTGAGCTTCTTACGCAGCGCAAGTTTGTTTCAGTAGAGTGCCACGCCCACTCTAACGCCCACAAACCGCCAAAACTGTGGCTCCTACAGTTTTTATGCTAGAATAAAAATTTTAACTGAAATGTATTGTTCTCATCAATACCTATCGATTAACTTAAAAAAAAGTTTGCCACGCCCACTTTATCGCCCACAAACCGCCCCCAAACTTCAAAAAATCGTAAATATGAACGTGGATATCTCGGAAACTATCAAAGATATAGAATCAGGATTTCAGATTTAGATTCCGTAGCTTTGTACGCAGCGCCATTTTGATACGCGAATATGCCACGCCCACTCTAACGCCCACAAACCGCCCAAGCCTGTGGCGCCCACAATTTTCATGCTAGATACAAAATTTTACCTGAACTGTATCGGTCTCGTCAATACCTATCGATTGACCAAAAAAAAAATTTGCCACGCCCACCCTAACGCCCATAACGCTTAAATCTGTCTACCGCCGGTAGGTGGCGCATTTCAGTCTTGCTTTGCTGCTTGCTTATTTCCATTTCCCTTTGTTCCCTTTAGCTGAGTAACGGGTATCTGATAGTCGAGGCACTCGACTATAGCGTTCTTTCTTGTTGTGGGTGTATTCCTTAGGAGTTTTTTAAGCATAATAGTGATGAGAATTCTTTAACTTCCTGGTTAAATTCGCATCATTCTCCCCCTTGAAATTTCTTTGTTTCAGTTGCAAGTTATTATCTTACTTAGTTTTGAGCCAATATTTTTATCACCTTATCCCCTCCAAAGCCGCAAGCAAAACCCTTCATATTTATACAATGTCCGAGCAATTACATAATACTGTAATTGTTCAACTGAGCTGCGACACTTGGTCGCGTTAAACTTTATATATCATCCCAGTGCCCTCCGACCCCTTCTCAAGGTTATCAGCGAGACAATGTCGCCTCTGCCCTTGGTCAACTTGGACTCTAATCCGCCAAATCACCAGCAGCTGGCTTTTAATTGCTTTTCTGTTATTTTATTATTGCTGCAGTTTGCTGCACTTCAAATATCTTCATCGCTGGCTTTTTGGCTTTGTACCATTCTATTTTTAATTTTCCCCCATTTTTTTCGCACACTTTTATGGAAACTTATTTTAGCTTAAGTTTTTATCTTTATTCCTTGCTCGGCGGATTAAAAAACAAATACGAAAAACAAAAAACTAAAAGAACGAGCGCCAAGGCGAAAAGCAAAACTTTTTATTTGCTGTGACAAATTTTGAGCAGATAAAGCTCTGCGAAACTTCAGAGCAGGGGGTTGTGGCCAAAAGAAATTTTCGGCATGCAGGTCCCAGCCAGCTCGTTCCACCCACCTTTCATTTCACCTTCGAGGAAATGTTCGGAGCAGTGTTAACGCTAAATTAAGAAATTTTTGGCAGAACTAATGTCCCGCATTAGTCAAATGTCAAAATTGTTTGCCACGGACCAGGAAGTTTGGTTTCGGTCTGCATTCGGCAGGAGACTTGAAAAACAATTTGAAAAGTAGTCGAGCCCAGGAAGTATGTAGGTACACTGGAGAAAGTTATAGGTGGCCAGGGAAAGTACCTCTTACAAGGTAGAACATTTAAAGTGTGCATTTTTATGTGGGAACTTTACTAAAGATCCTATAAAAAATTTAAATACATTTATTACTTATTAACCTTTGTAACTTGAAAATCTTATTTTCTTATAAATAGCTTTAATCATTTTTAGAACGGTAACACAATATCTAATTTTATTTATCTTGTATACAAATTAATTTAATTCCTTTTTCCTTAGTTGTCAAGTGTTTTCCCCTCAAAAAGGTAAACAAAATTGCGTTTTTTTCATGGCATTGCGCATACGCCCTATAGTACGCCCTCTAACGCTTCGCAAATACCGGAAGTTTGCAAGGAAGCGAATATATTGTTACCATCAAGTGGAGGGAGGGTTCGGGGGGATGAGGAGTGCAGGACACAGGGCAATTGTAATTGTAGCCATCAACTGACAATTGAAAAACCACAGCGACGGGCAGCAACCGCAAAATGTCATGAGTTATGAGCCAGAGCAATCGTGTCGGCTTTGTCATTTGGCTAATTGTGGCTCTGGGCCACTATTAATGCTATATTTTCTATTGCTGTTTTTTCCCCCTCTGTTTGCTACAACTTCCTCTCCCCCGGCCAACATGTCAGACATAAAATTTGTTGCAATTAATTAAGACCACAAATATCATTTTACAGAAGATGGAAACATCACCACAGCGCCCTCTAGCGGGCCTTTTGGTTTGCGCGCTTTCCGTTTGTCACTTGATTTATATTACACTAATTGATTTATTGACAGATTCTTTTGGCCACGTCTGCAGTTTGTCGGCCATTTAAGGCGCCACCTTTTGTACATGGCTCTCCGCTCCTTATTTGATTAACGTTCGATTTTCACAATTTATGAAACTTCATTAAAGAGCGCGAAATACGCGGCGCCAGGCGACGCGACGTTCCTGCCACAAATGCTGCACGTGCAGCATGCGAAAAATGTTAATAAAGTTTGTGCCTCCCCCATTATTTTCTTATTTTTCCACCCACTTTTCACGCAGGCACGCATTTTGCGATGCCGTCGACGTCGCCATCTTCATCACTGCCGCCATTTTTCATTCGAAATTGAATTCATTTGCTGTGCCAGTTGTATATATAAAATATATATATATTCAGGTATCTGCCAGCGTTTGCGTACGTGCTGCCTTGTATTTTATTTATGTTTTAATTTTGATAATTTTTGTGAATTTGCCAGCGGTTATTTGGATTTTATTGAGTAGTTCGCTTAGCAGGAAAGCATGTTTTTGTTACAGGTAAATGTGGCACTAAAATAAATAGAAAATTTCAAATCAGTTAATTTACCACACCATGATTGATTTGATACCATTCAATTGACGGAATTTTCTGTTATTAAAATACGGTAATAAAACTGATGAAAGCACTGTTTGGTGTGGTGGCAAAATTAAATTATTTATTTCCTAGTTGTTCAATTTAAATCTCTTCTATTAACTAACATTAAATCGAATTGTGGCCATAATAGCTTCACCTGGACACACCCATATTATTTTGTTTTCCATGGGACCAACTAAGTGATGCAACAACTGTCCAAGATGGTTTTCTGTTTGGGATACATTTCAAAATGCCAGTTAACATTATTTAAATTGCAGATTTTTCTCATTGAATTTGTCGAAATAGCTTGGGTGTATAATTTATTTTTTGTTTCCTTCAACAACCGAGCACACACAGTACCTCTGAAAAATTGCATAAAATTTGCAACAAAAAGTTTAAGTTTTTATAAGTATTTTTTTTTATTTTTGGCCTGTTGGCCTGTCAACTTGCTTTGCCTATGCATGTCAGTCAGCCAAAAAAAAAAAGAGAAGAAAATCAAAATAAAAGAGTTTTGTGTCGGCAGTATTTGTCAGAAATGTCGTACGATTGTCAAGCAGACGACACAAGTTGTGAGGCATCTTGTGGGGCATTGACAGAACCCCAAGAAATACGACTTTTCAATAAGAAACCCAACCAACTAACAGTCTAGCTTTAACTTTATGCAATGCCATCAGCGGTTGGAGACGAAAATTCACCCGCATTTGCATAAAGGAAAGGTAAGCAAATGTAACGAGTGACAGACAAACGAGCCTACACCTGACCAACTCTTGAGCGACTGCCAGCGACACGCCTCCGTATATATCGTATATATACATATACCTACCTATATATACAAAAAAAAACTGGCCAACTGACCGGCCATTCAATAGCCAAAAAGTTTACTTAGCCAACATTTGGCAGCGCCGCTGCGTTTCCCTCTTTATTCGCGTTTTTTTTTCTCTGCTAAACGTTTTCGAATTGACATTTTGACATTTTGGCATAGCAAATTTCGATTCGGTACCCGGGGGCGGCGACGTCAGTAGCGTTTCGGCCTTTACTGTCCTGGCCAGGAAGCTGCATATGGTGACAGCTGAACAAGCGCGTTGATGGGCGACAGCCTCCAGCAGGAAGGGAGCTCAATCCCGTGGAGTCGAGGAGCCAACCGAACTGAACCGAAATCATTTGCATACGACGCAGCCAGTGGGTCACTTTAAAGTCGATCCCAGACTTTATAATAAGGATGGCAGTGAAAGCTCTTGGACAGATGGTTAGCCAGCGAAAGGAAAAGGATCCCTACTTTTAAGAAACTAGGAATTTCTGCAATAAATTTAATTTTATTATATACAACTACAAAAATAAAAGATAATATAGTTGACTTTTCTGTCTATACCCTCTTATAATATTCATTTGCGTAATGCTTTTAAAAAATAATCTAAAAACATTATAGTTTTCTAGTTCATGGTGTAAATAGATTTATAGCTTTATATGGTTTTTTTTAGGCTCTAATTTTAAAGTTAAGAGAAAATTCAGGGACTTTCTAACTAACAATTTGATTAAAAGAAATTTCTGTGATTTCCCCTAAAGGAATTCTTACTAGCGCTGAAAATGCTTAACCTTTCTTGTATTTCCACGAACTGTGTGTTCCCTGCAGGCCTATCAATTTCTGAAATTAAGGCCCAATCAAGCGCCTTGCCAATTTAGCTAGGGAAGTTGAACTTTTGGCCAGGCCAAAATCCGGCATCATTAAGTCATGTGAGAAATGGAGACAACTGTACGTGATTCAGTTGGTGGCATTGCCCAAATTAGCATTTTAAACACCTCTTACTTTTGGCCTGATGATGTGGCGCACATGGAAAGCGAAACCAAAAGCGAAACTGTCCTGCTTTTGTGGATATTTTGCTTTTTAGCTGGCCACCTCCAACTCCGGCACGATCACACTGATAAAAAATTAATGAAAAATGATAAGCAATTTGATGAAATTCGAAATTACTTATTAAAGGGACAGATATACGAATATTTCATTTTTCACTTTCTATTTAACATTAATGAATGGTATTTACCTGTAAATATAAAGTTTTTAAAGGGAAACAAATTGAATTTTTCAATATCTAGCGTACATAATTCAAGGGTGATAATAAAACTTGTATACCAACCTGTTAATGCCAAGCTTTTCTCTCTGTGCACCTGCGATTCTTGCCATTCGTCCTGCCATCTGCCAAGCGGACGCGTGTGCCGCCATTTATGGCCAGTTGAGTTGGCCACATTTTGGCTATCAGCAGACAACCAAATCGAAATCGAAGTCGTACGAGAGGGAGACTTTTGGCTTCCTCACTTTATATGGCCGGGCCGAAACTTTCAATTAACACAAGTCGCATCCTCAGTGGCAGCTCCGTGGGGCAAAGCGTTCGTTTTTCACGCTTCAAGACCAAGTATGGCTCTGACTTTGCTTTTGGCCTGGCCAACAGGCCAGCAAAGACCAGGCCACATTAATTGCCGAACGGTACAGGATTTGTGCTGTCCGCGTTATTAACACCAAACACCAAATTAATCAAAACAAGCGTTTGACAGCTGAGTGATTTGTGTCCGCTCCGTCCGGAGTTGTGAATTAAACTTTGGCGCCACAGCCCCGTCGGTTTGGTTTGGCTTTGGCCAGGCCTGGCATGGGTTTTTCTAATTATGCCAGGTTGCCGCCTGGTGGCCAAAGGCCCGAACCCAACCCACTCCCACTTCTCGCATACTCGTTTATGGCCAACAGCCGGCGGTTCAGTTGGCAAGTGGAAATCTCGTTAAAGACCAACTCAAATCGGGTTCGATGCTGGTCGGCTATTTGGCTTTGATCTTTGGCGACTGTGGAAGTCTCTTACAAACGCGTGCCGCCGGCAATGAGTAACATTTTGCAGTCGCGATCATGGCAGTTTTGTACTTGAGTGCACAGTAGAAATACCATAATAAAGCAAAGGCCATTAAAAAATTATAAATATGACTATTAATATGAGTATTTTATAATTATAAATTAGTATCTATGCGAAGTACAATTGTAAAGCCATCGATGCTTAATTGTAATTAATAATAACTATACACAGAAAAAAATAAATTAGATTTAGATTTGCTTGTAGAAGAGCTTTAATTTGTAAAGTTCTCAAATTGAACTTAAAGATAAATTAATCTGAATATTTAATCTATATTTGGTTTACTTTTTTTTCAACATTAATATTTGTACTATTTTATAGAACTTACCATGTAATAACTATCTTAGTTTTTATCAAATGCTTACCCTTAACTTTGCATTAAATACTCATACTTTATTCGACATCAGATACAATTAGCTTGTGTCTAAAAATAATTTTTAAGATGATTCAATAAAGATATATTTTATCTAAGACAACTTAAAGATTAAGTCCTTCTTTCCTTTAAAATGTATCAAAATTTTCTGAGTGGTTGCATTTGCACTGCCACATTAGCGCTCGGCACGCCCATAAATCTTCAGCGGCAAATTGAAACCGCTGATTGAGTGAATGACTGCGTGAATGAATGAGTGATTGAATAGGCGGGAAGGCAAGTGAGTAACTGATTGTGATTGTGAGTGACTGAGCGGCGAAGAGCGATGCATGTGATTAAAAAAGCGCTGCCATAATTTGGCTTTAATTGGCCTGACGCGTCGCGTGCTGCCGTCGTTATAGTACGTATATGTGGCTATGGCCATTGCTATATGGCCGGGAATCGAGCGGAACTCGGTGGGTGTTGTTGTGTGCCACATATTAAGCAAACATGAGCATAATGGCAATTTACACACAAGCACAACCGGCCACGCGCGAATACATTCGCAAGTGTATATATACTATGGACGGGGGCCCAATTAACATGACATGTCGTACGCGTTGGCCTGATTGGGACCGAGAATTAAATTCGAGTGGGGGAGTTCGGGGGCTGAGGGTGCTGACGGATCCGGATCACGGGGACTCCATCCCACGGCCCTGGGATACACGACGATTGCATTAACCACAAACCACCGCTCGAAGCTGCAGGTGGAAAGACAACAGTTTAAAGGGGTCAAAACTTCCTGAAAAGTACCCTGGAATATGGTAAGGAAATGATGAGAGAGTTAAAAAATGGTTCAAATAATATTTTAAATATTTTGTGCAGAGTAAGGAATTAAGATATTTTATAACAATAGAACCATGTTTGGTATTATTGATATATCAAAATATTAATTTAAATCAACAAAGATCTTCAGATATTATTTTTTTTAAGTTTAAATAAATATTGTAGCTGTTAAAAAAATGTTCTAAAATACAATAAAGATTCTAAACAATTTTTTAAACTATAAATGTTGTATAATTTGTTTTAAAAAATTTTTAATAATACAAAGTATATGCAAGTCCTTACACACAACGGAAAACTTGGCCCCTTGGCTGCTTAAAAATTCTGTGCGTGACAACTGGGAGGAGTTGACGTTGCAGCGAAAGGCGAGGCTATAACTTAGTGACTGCTTTAATTTTAATTATTGCGATTTGTGTGCAAGCCGCCCCTCCTCTTCCCCGTCTCCCCTCCACAACCATGATTCCTGGTGGCAGCCTGACTAATTTGCCAACAACATGACACCAACTTGAGCGGCTCTGAACCGCCTGATTAAGTCGAAACACTCAACCCGGGGTTGATGTTGCTGCTGTTGGTGTTGCTGCTGTAGATGTTGCTGTTGCTGTTGCACATAGCCGTCGTTTTGGTTTTTGGCATGCGCCTGCGTTAATTAAGCTGCAGCGGAGCTCTGGAACTGCGAACCTCTGAACGCAGCTGCGTGTCGCGCGGTCGTCTGGTAATCTCCGCGGATTAAGCCGACACTCCGCTCCAAGAGCCATGTTGCTCTTTTCGGGCTTGTTAACAATATTTCGACTTGTTAAGCCCGACTGGTTGGCATCAAACACGCGGCCTGCGGTCAAGTGGCTGCCAGAAGTCACCGAGGAGCAGTTTAACGCGCCCACGCCAGGAAAAGCACTCAGATATAAAAACAGATTAATAAAATAAAAACTTATAGTTAAATAAAGAATTGATTCGATCCACAAGCACAAGTGTGTCATCTTTCTTCCAAAAATAGGATATATTATATTAATCAAAAGTTTCTTCGACAAATGAATATCTGTTTATATATGATTAACATTTTTTTTAATTTAACTCTACTCAAAATTTAAAGTCCTAACTAATATTGAGTGAGTCCCTAGAATTCGACGGCTTCTTGAATGAGTCTTTCGGTGCCCGCTGAGCTTTCCACAGAGCCAACTATATATTTTCCAATGCTGGCCAGACCGTTTGCCTAATTGGTTTTAGGAAGAAGAATATTAATTTAAAAAGTAAATACTTAGTAGTCTACACCCACCCTGCATCGCTTGATAAGCTCATTTTGAGCATGGGTGATCTGCTCCTTTTTGCCACCCCAAGTCCTCAGAATAGAGGTCTGAAGAGCCCGATCGAAGGCGAAACTCATGGCCCAGGGTTTGCAGAGGGGTACATTGTTAATGGCATTCAAATTAACTGAGGCCTCCTCTTCAGACTGAGCACCACTGCAGAAAAGGACTCCTGGATAGAAAGGAAAGTATAAATTAAGAAAATATTATATAATTTATAAAGGAAGCATCACCCATAACAGCTGGAGGAACAGTTCTCCTGATAGAGAGAACTGTGGCCATTCCAATATCCGATGGTGGATGGTTTTTGTTACTCTGTAGACCGGGCACCACCATGCTGGGCTGCAGAAGAGTTCCCTCGAGGAAGACGTGGTGATCACTGAGGGCCTTATACACACCAGCCAGTAGAATTTCATTGACCTTCTGGCAACGATCTAGGTCATGATCTCCGGTGGCCAGGACCTCGGGACTGATGATGGGCACTAATCTCTGCGATTGGCAGATAGCCGCATATCGGGCCATCACGTTCGCATTTTCCAAAATAGCCTGTGGTGAAGGAGTGTTCTTGGTGATCTTCAGGATACATCGCCACTTGGCGAAGCTGCAACCCTCTTTCTTGTACTGGGCACACCGATTGGCCAGATCATCTAGACCCTGGGTGGTAAACTCATCCTCGGAGCCAAAAAGCGGTGAAAAGTGTTTGTCCACCTTGATTCCCGTGAGGATACCCTTCTTTCTTAGGGCCTCTACAAAGGGCAAGCCATCATCCGTCCGTTGATGCAATGTTTCGTGGTAGAATATCACCCCAGATATATTCTCCGATATCTTTGGATCGGTGGTGAACAGCATTTGCCTATATATACGGCGGTTCTCCTCCGTGTTTTCCACCCCAATCAGCTGAAATCGCTTGCCCATCACCGCACTCGACTCGTCGGCCGCCAGGATGCCTTTTCCAGGTGCCACCAATGCCTTCGAAATGCAGGTCAGCTCCTCCTGCAGCTCCTTGTTGGGGTAGTAGAAATGCGTCGTCATTTCGGTGGACTTTAAATTTGGACTTGCCGAAAGTGGTTTTTGGGAGCAGAGCTAGAGCTGCCAAAGGGGATTTACGAAATGCTAAAATATGTGAGGTAAAAATCATGGGAACTCAATACATTATATATTTGGTATCAACAATTATTTTCTAAGAATCAAAAAATTTATAAAAGTTTAGTTTCACAGATTTATTAACCACTAGAGTAGAATTACTTGATATACATTTTTTTTAACTTCTCTTTTATATAGTTTAATTTAATATCTGGCCAAATACCACCTACCTTATCAAAGTTTTATAATGTAAAGATACTTTATTTGGACTTTGGAAATATCTATATTAGCCTTTAAGGTAAAACCGTACTTCACTTAGTATAATTATACGCTCTTTCCAAAATTAATAATTCAAAATGCTTGCTATCAGTTCCTTTTATTGGCCAATTATTTACATATTTTCAAATCAAGATGGAGCACTTTGATTTATTGTGATACTTGAATACTACCTGACCATTTAGCACTTGCCTCCGTCTAATGACATTCTAATTAGACTTTTAATTGCCCTGGCAGAGTATGGGAGTCAAAAACTTCAGGAGCCAGAGCCCGAGATTAGAGTGGAAGATTAACCGCTGGAAGAATAAACTTGCCCCACATTAATTATATCTGACCGCACCGAAAATTTTTCGTTTTATGAGTTTCACTTTGGACGTTTTATGGCTAAAGTTTTGTTAACACAAATTATAAGCGGAAGCCGTGAACAGTGTCATAAAAAGAGAGGCGATACAAAGTGGAATAAAAGGTGATGTTGAATTTTGCAGACCATTTGCCGGGCGTAAATTGAATTCCCCAATTTTCTCCTGCAATTATTCGAGAGACCTCGAAGTCCACTCGAAATGCAATTGAACTCGGCTCGATCCGGCGACTAATTCTAATTGGCGTGGGAAACGCATCGGAGTGCCCCAAAAGCTTTAAATGGTTCGCTGGCTAGACAGTTGCCTAATTTTGTGTAAATTATCGCACGAATTATGAGTCTCGTACGTGAAATTCTCCAAAAATAGCCAAGACAGCAAAACACATCGAAAAATTAAGTACGATAAATATCAGACAACACGGTTAGTAGCAGCCAACAATTGCATCGCATTTTGGATTGTGTGTCTGTTTTTTTACTGCCGTTTCGATCCGACACCGTCATCAATATTCAAGTTTAGATCCCCCAATTAGGCCAGAGGCAAGACGCCGGATCGGATCGGCTTGGATCGGGTCCGCCGAGCCTAATCGCAACGCCAATAAATATGATCAACTGCGAAACCGAAAATCCTCGACTTCGGTCGGAGCTCAGCCAGCCGAGATGTCTTTGCACCTAATTGAGCGTGGCTGAGTCAGCCGGCCAGTAAAGTAACCACCGGTTACTCGAAAAGGGGCTTCGAATTATTAATTGATTATCTATAAACGTTTTAATTGAAATCGGAGAGGAAACCTAATTGACGCAACGAAAATGGGATGCTCTATGTGCGGGAAAAGTCGGTGAAATTTATTTTTAAAGCTTCGAATGTAGGGTAAACAAGCTAAAATTATTTATTATTATAAAACTTTAAATTATATAAAAACTATTACCTTTACTTTTATAACAGAATTAAATGTAAGTTCTATAAAAATTACTTTGCTCCCGTCCTTTAACTGCTTTGACAGAAATTGGGTATACAAAAGATGCTCTATGTATGGAAAAATGGTCTTTTAATCTTTATTTTTTAGGTTCACATTTAAGTAGTACCATTTACAACTATTTTTAAAAGTATACTATTTTTTCCTGTATTTTTTCTTTTTGCATTTCTCAATAAAGTTAGGTACATTTAACTTCTATAAGTATTATAAAAATAAATAAGTTTAAGACTTTTCTCTTTAAAAAAGAAATGATAAGTATACAGTCTTCTTTAACTCTATAGCTATATAGTAAAACCTAGGCATGTCAACGGTTTTTTATACTGATTGATATTACTTTAAGTATACCCATATTATACCCCTTAAACAACCCGCCGAACATCCATTTCCTTGAACTATTAATACCCCTCTTCCCAGTTTTATCCAATTATAAAGTTTCGGTAATTGGCTTTTTACTATCTTCGGCTCTTTCTCCAAACACCAAAGCAATGAGCATTACCAGCTGGTAATACCCACAAAATCGGTGAGGGAATTCAATGGACAGCCACTTGGCTCCGGGCTTTTCAATATTAAATTGGCTGCTGGTCAGCGTTTAGTCAGCCAGGCGTAATTATTGTTATTACCAAATTAAGTAGCCAATTTTTTCATTGGTTTTCCGACTCTTTATCAGACTAAAGCCACTGTACTGACGTCTCTAATCCGGCAACTACTTGGAGTGGTAGTTTTTCTTTTATTTTTTTTGGGTTTCTTGATTTTGTGTGTGCGTGGGGCGACTTAGAAGTGGGCGGGGGACTTACTCACGCTCTTGGTGCATTTTTTTACGATTTTGGATTTTCAATTTTGAGCACACAGTCGTTGTGACCAAAAACCATACGCAGACATAATTTTCAAGGAAAATCTCTTCATTTTTAATGCGCCTGCCTCGCATATGTTGCACACACACTTAAAGTAAATCCAACAAAATAGGAGGAAAATCAATAAAATAAAGCGAAGGAGGGAAGTTGGCCAGACTGAGATTAAATCGAGCGCACATAATCATATTTAGCTTTTTGGCCACATCGTTCGTGGATGTCAACTGCAGGCCACGGCTGGCTATTGTCGTGGATCGTGCTGCTATATCCCCCTACTACATCCCCCCACTATATCCTAAAAGCCAAACTGCAGTGCTGGCCAAAAACAATGGCCAAACAGGCGCCAGACGCCATCTATGAATTAATCACGTTCATAATTTCGCTATCGTGTTGCGTTCGCTTGTTGTTCATAATTTCTTGTGTTCGTATCTCATTTTGGCCCGGCCATTGTGCTTAATTTGCCTAAAAAAGGATATAGGATGGAGAGAGCCGTCTTTGAGGCCATATTGTTGCATAATTAGGCACACGGCCCGGGGTGTTTGCTTTGGCATTTCTTGGCGCGAAAAGGCTTGTGTGGTCATGTTGTAACAAACCATTGTGTTGCCGATTCTCCGATTTGCCACTGCATCTGCATTGTTCGATATGGAAATGAGTGTTGGTCTTTGGGCTTGGACAGGGATTTATGATTGGGGCCAGCGTGATTGGGTGTCTTGTAGGTGGGCAGCCACTTTCTGCATAATTTGGATCCCTGTTGTGGAAACCACCAATGAAATGTAAATAAATTTACTAGTAAATTGGTAGGGAAAGTCCCAATATTTATCCACTCAACTTTAGCTTCGTTTGTATCAGCTTGTTTGATAACGTATTTGATATAATTAAAAAATAAGACAAGAAGAGCTCTACAAAAAAAGGTGTAAATCCAAATATTTCATATTAGATAGAAACATTTATTGTTTTGCTTTTTTTTACATTCCAGTTTGTTTAGTTTTTAACATGAAAATGGTAAGTATAGAGATTTTAAGCTTTTATTTTAATATTATATTTTTCATCAAATGTTTGAAGAAAACATAACTAATATCATATCTTATATTTTCTACCTTGAATCAAATATTATAAATTTAAATCATGCATGATAATGTTTGTTATTAAACATTTCGTCGTTATAGTTCATTAAAATATTTGTGACAAGATAGCTCATTGCATTGGGCCGTTATATAAATCCATTTATATTTAGTTTATCAGCTTTGTTCTTCATTTAGCTAAGCTTATCGAATTTATTCCCCATAACTCACACTTTGGAGGCTCTTTAAAATTTGTGTTCATAAAGACCTCCGATTGAAATTCCAGCAGCACGATCTGACAGACAGGACACGTGCCAAACACATATACTTCAATATCTAAATCTTAATAATGATGATATACCATATACACTGGTCTACCCAACATGTCAGACGGCGACGGCTGAAGGCTCATTTTGTGAAATCTTCATTAAATCAACTTCCAGGCGATTGCACAGAGGACCAAAGTTTACGACCCGGGAAAGAAGTGCGTTTTTGTTTTCGTATTTTCGTACTTTCAGTTTTCATTAAAATTTACGCATTATCGCTGAAGTACTTGGGCGGGGCTCTGCCCAATTTTTACCAATTAACGGCGGCCCAATCTCACGTACATCGGCCATGCGTTTGCCGCGTTTACCGTCTGTGGGCCAAAATGGGCGGCGGGCATGTAAAATGGCCAACTTGGGCGGCAGTTTCAATTTCGCGACGTATTTTTTTATGGGCCCACGGGCTGTGCAGTGTGTTTGCCATATCGCGCCCGGCGCATATCAGTCGTTAAAAATGCCTCACATAATTTCGCTTATGTGCGTGCGACATTTAGCACCGACAATGGCCTGGCTGCAGGAGCAGCATCAGGAAATTCCAGCAGGATCCAGGAGGGGTAGGACCTCGTTTCGGAGGTGGACTCAGGAGGCGTTGGACCCGGCCCAATAACAATTATTTTTAAACTGTGTGCGGAACAAACAGGCGAGGGGGTATCGCCGGAACAGTGGCTACAAATCGAGGAAATAAAAGTATCTTTTAAATACCAGACTGAAGAATTTTACAGAGTATTTTAAAGGAATTTTTATTCTGATCACTTGGTGTTTAAAACTGAATGGGATATACTTTAAGTGAATAAAAAACATTTTTTTTTAGGTTATCTACATTTAGTTTA
The DNA here is from genome assembly GCF_014743375.2 of Drosophila subpulchrella. Classification (NCBI taxonomy): domain Eukaryota; kingdom Metazoa; phylum Arthropoda; class Insecta; order Diptera; family Drosophilidae; genus Drosophila; species Drosophila subpulchrella. The sequence continues at coordinate 16,924,657 of NC_050609.1, forward strand.
CCTTATTCCAACTGTAGCTTACAACATGTAATCAAATGTAATAAATATTTTTAATTTTTCTCACATTTATTAAGCTGTTTTAAGAGTTCTAGTGTAGATAGAGAGTTGATTCCTAATACAAAATGGATTATTCTTAGTCATATCAAAAACAAATAATTTATTTAAAGACATTTTTACTCAAATTTCCCATACAGTGGACTGAAGCTAGAAACCCTATTAAGATGTCTTCTGATTTTCTGTTTTCTGCCCGCTAATAACCATTGTTCCAGCCAACACATTCCGCCCCGAAATGTTAAATGCTTCACACTCAATAATTTAAAAGTGCTGTTCCTGGTAATGCGCTCAGAAATAAAAATTAAAAACCTTTTTGGCTTGGCATGCAGTGCGTATGCGTAATGCCTGGAGGTATTTGTGTGTGTGGTATGCCAAACATTTGCGCGGCGTTTCTGTGAGAGCCATAACCTTGCCAGTTAGCAGTCACCTGGTAATTGCTATCGGCGTTGGCGTTCAACTTGCTACGAACTTGAGGTGAGTGCACTGGAAAAACAGGAATATATTTTGTGAAATATTTTCTTTACATTTTATAAGCCCCGAACTGGATCTCTGAACTGAAAAATATCATTAAGGGCTTTAATGTTGTACTAAAAAATCATTTTATATTTATTTAAACTACGAAATGATTTTGTTAGTAATATATATCTTTTTTAGTTTTATTAAATTTGTAATTTGTCGCAGTATTTTTTTTGGGTCTTTTAAAAAAGTTTACATACACTACAAATGGATACAATATATTTTCCTGTGCTTTTTTATGAAAAGTACTCATACATTTTTAAAGTCGGAATCTGTTTCTTAGCAATATATTTTTCTTGGTTATATTTTTTAAGGGACACAATATTTTTCCCTGTGCACAAAAGTGGATGTGAACGATATCGTTGGCGTTGGCGTGGCGCACGTTTTGATTTGCAGTCAATGAATGTGCTCGTAAAGTCGTGTAACACTTTTGCTGCTGTTGTCGCTGGCATATTGTTTTCGTTGTTGTTGGCGTTACCCACTGCAGTCTTGGTCTTTTTGTGCATTTGCATTTTGGCCTTTTTGGCGGTGGGCGGTGGGCCACCCACGCGATTCCGGCCAGTGACTCAAGTTTTTCATTCATAAAAAGCCAAAAGCGACTCGGGCAGCGGAGCGCAGGTGTCAGTCCACAGCGAATTTGGCATTCAGAGTGCAGCGTCTCGTTTGGCAAGAGTTCAGGCCAAAGACGTGCCACCAAATCAATCGGGCACCGCCAGGGACACTTTATTCAGCAGGGCGTTGCGAAACCTTTGTGTTAATTGCACTGCCCGCCCTCCGGTTTTCCCTCGATTATCCTCCGATTTTCACACGATTTTCCCTTCGATGGTCTGTTAGCATTTGTCAACTTGGCTGCTGGCTGCATGCTTTTATTGCTTGTTAATTGCCCAGCAGAAACACAAACCATAATACGCCCTTGCCGTGCACCTGCCAGCCCCTGTTCATCCACCCAAAATGGGGCAAATGTAATCAGGCTGCGAGGAATTGGTGGTCACCTGGGTGTTCGATGCTCCTTGTTGTTCCATCTAATCCGAAAATGGCCTCTGGCTGCGTGACACGATTAGGGAGAAGTCCATGGATCCTTAGCCTGGCTTAGCCACTTCCGATTAGGCCTTCTACACAAGGAAATTTAATTGGAATTCAATTTGTTCCTTACAAAATTTATACTATATTTCATAGAAATCTATATGAAAACTTGCTTAACCTTTCTAGAAAATTCTTTATCCTGTTCGGTAATAAAGTATTTGATTTTAATATGTTCATTATTAATACTTAGTACATTATTAGTTACAAAATAACCTAAAATAAGGGCACTTTATTAATTTTAATTAAAGTATTAGTTAAGCAAGATTATTCTCGTATTTAAAAAAATATTATACAACATTTTCTTAATTTAGACAATGTGTTCTCTTGTTAATCAAAATATTATATCTAAGGGTATTTTTAAAAAAATCAATGAACTCTTGGAAAAAATGTTATACACGAAATAAAGTATTTTAAAGCATATTTAAAACTTATAATGGTAATAAAGCTCACAATTTAAGTCAACGAAATTCCAAAAGGCTCCCATTTGTACCTTCTTTTTTCCCTTTTGTAAGAAAATCACGCAGCCATCTCGAATGCAAATGTTTGTAGCCGCTCAGTTTTATTACCTGTCCGCCTGAGTATTAGGAAGGGGGCGTTGGTCAAGGGGGCGTGGCGGGAGGTGGCTAAGCCGTGGGCGTGGTAAATTTCGTTGTAAGTACAACACATGGCACATTTGTTTGGCGAAGCCATTGGGGGGTGCATATGCAGTCGGTAGTCGGTTGTCGGCTGGGAAATGTGGAAATGGGGAAATGGTGACAAATAACTTGGATGGAGCCGGGAAGCGGGAATCGGGACTCGGGCTCCATGGGCCCATGCTTTGTGTCTGTGCATCCGTGTCTGCATTCTGCATTCTGCAGTCGGAACCCAGGGCCCAAAGCCACATGTGTGGGTGGGTGCATTATGAGATTTATGCGCAGTGACAGGAAGGCTGTTGATTAATTGAACTTTAATGAAAAGATTTATGTGGTTTCATTATTAAAAGCCAACAGGGAGCAGCCGGCAGACAGGTTATGGCCACTGGGGCTAATTGCTCTGTATTGGTTTTAATTGCACTCGCATCCTGACAGCAAGGGCTTTATCGGGTCTAGATTGAATACTTAGAAAGTGAGTTCACAAAATCTCTCTCTTCGCCAAAAACAGCAGCTTTCATTTGTCATCGAAGCTGGCTGATTCCATTAAGTATTCCCTGTGCATGGAACAAATTAATTTCAGGCTTAGTCATATATCACTGGAAGTCAAATCTATAACTCATTACATGTGGGCTCTGCTCCACATTAAACAAAAGATTTAAAGGCCGCAGGGCAGAGGAGCACCCAACTAATTGATATTCTTTGGTGATTATCGTTTTGAAATTTATGCGACAATATGTAAAATATTTCTTTTTGCTGCCTGCGCGCTTCATTGTTTCTTCAACAAATTGCAATTGCAGCGGATTGTGCATATTAATTTTACCCGTCGCTGACGTAGACAATTGTTGTTGCTGTGTTGCTTGTGGCACGAGCTATTCCAGTTGTTGTTGCAAGTACTTAGGCGCCGCATCTGACAACTGGAACAATGCACTTTCAAATGATAATTGTTACAACTTTTATTGCTGATACTGCAGCAAACTGTTGCCACTGGTTGCTAGTTGCCAGTTGCCAGTCGCCAGTTGCAAGTTGCTGTTGCGGCAGCAACATTTGCCGACTGGCTGGTTTGCCATTGGTATTATTATGATTATTGCATTGTTATTGGCCTTTTATTGCCTCTGCACTCGATTTTCTTGTCTCAGAAGCAGCCCGGAGAAGCGGAAGACACTGGGCTATGCAAAAGTGGAGCTGCCATTAGTGTCATTCCGCCAATTGTTTACGGGGAGGCACTGGAAAAAATAGGTACCTCACTTGAAATATATTGTTTTAATCAATTTGAAAGATTTTTAATAGTTTCTTTAAGATACGACCAAGATTAGACCTTTTTAAAAATATAAAGCAGGTATATAACATGTTAAAAATAAATAGTAGTTTTTTAGTATTATTTTAGCATATACTTATATTATATTTCTTATTTTATAACTGTATCCGTTTTACTGAACGCTATAGATAGTATTATTAAAGCAATACATCAATTAAAAAGAGGAAATTTATTTTAATACATGTCATACCAGTCATATCGATTTTTTATGAACTAAGATCGGTTTCATCTGTTTTAACAAACTTTTTTTCCTGTGCATTTCCTGCAGAAATTTCCATCATGGAGTTTTTTGCCTGCCATTTGATTTTCCTCCTTTTTTCGGGCGCTTTTCTTTTAGCAGCAGTTTGGGGCAGCAGTGAAGCACCGTTCGTTGTTCTTTGGATGTTGTCGACCGACATTGTTGCGATATTGTCAGCGCATGTGGGAAACACAAACAACGGCGTTTTGTTTGCAAAAGCGTGCCGGGCCAAACATAACCGATGGATCTGGTTAGGAGGGGGATTCAGGATTGTGGGAGTACAGTATGGCCAAAAAAAAGGGGGCGGGGTCATGGCCCTATCCCGCCCTGTCGCTTAGACCAAACAAAACGTGGCACTTGGACACGATTTTTGCTGTATTCGCCGGCCGTGTGTTTCGGTTTTGTTTTGCCCAAATTTTTTGGCTGTCCACTTTTATTGTTCTGAGGTCTGCATATTATATTTGGTCATTCCATGTTTTACCAATATCATTTTTGATTTTTTTCCGATATTCGATTTTATTTATTGCCGCTGTTTTGACCATTTTGGGTCTGTTGGTTATTAGAAATGAAATGTTTGCAGATTATGTGAGTTCAAGTCAAAAGCAAAAGTCATTTAGTTGAAGGCTCGCCTTCATTGAAACTTTTTTAATATATAATTTGGCCGAGAAACTTTAAATGTCTGTCCCAAATAAATTATTGGCTTTTTATGATGGAATTGTTTGGGTTTGATTTTCGTTTTTGGGGAAAATAAATCCCACAAGGCAGATATATTTAATATCGCCGGCTGACTTTGATGAGCTCCGTGATGATCTCACTGGTTGCCCACATTAAACTTGATAGGTCTTCTCGTATTTAGACATTCCCCAGCAAGCCATCTTGATAGCAGATCTCATTATTTCCCTGCAATTTTGTTGGCCTGTCTATCTGGAGGCGATAATCAGCTTGGCTAACTTGTTTAGCATACGCAATTATATATAAAATTATATCTGCATATGTAAATACTTGTGAATGTTTGATATTTTAGCCGCATGATTTCGCATTCATGGCTGGCAAGCCATGGCTCTGGCTAATTGACACTTAACATGGCTTGGAGTATTTTGAAGTTAATTGTGTGTCGACGTCAACGATGTTTCCAATCCCATTCCCATTTCCAAACACTCAAACATTTGTTGGTCTACCGAATTTTGCGTGCTTGTTTGTATTTAAATTGCCTTGTCGCTTGTTTAGTTGTTTAGTTTATGCCGCTGGTATTGTATCTCCTGCATTTGATAGGTGTTCTATCGATGCAGCTACACAATAATATTTGGGCAGTCACGTGTAGGTGCTATGAAATAAAGATAAATTCAAACAATGCGTTGTTATATTCAACATTGGTAGCATGTAAAAAATGCCTATTTATAAAAGAGTTATATGTAAATTCCAAACAACAGTGTAGCTTTAATTAAATCTGCAGACTAAAATGGCGCTGATTAAATCGAAGATTTTCTTATCAAAGAAACTATTGATTTGGGCTTTATTTATTGTTCAGATTTGCCAAATATTTTTTCGGTCATGTCACTCAGTCCAAAGATATTTATTTTTCTTTTCTTTTTGGAAGCAGATTGCTTTCCAGCCATATTTTCGATTTATACAAGTCCAGTGAGGAGATTTTGTTTGTTTATTTTAGAAATATTTGTTTACCCTGGGCCTTTATTGGTTTCGTGTCGCTCGTCCAATTTTCGATTTCAATTGGAAATATCTCTCAGGAAATGACCGAAATGAAGTATGCAAAAAATTTAACAACTTTGTTTGGCCTATGTTGCCACACAAATGTGACCAATAACTGAGTCAAGTGGATACAACTTGACAATATTTTTGCAAGTGAGGGATAAGTTTGATTTTTTTTGGAGCTTTTGCAAAACCAAGAGATTCTACAACTGATTCGTTAACATAGATATTTCTAATTTGCAATATTTAAGAAATTTGGAGTTTTTACTTTGCAGAAATGATTGACGATTTAATTTTTAGTATAGGTTGACAAAAGAAATTATAAGATTTAACTTACTATTGTTACTATTGGAATTAATTGATATTTTGAATTTAAATTAATGTTGACTATTTATGACATTGGTTGGAAAATTATTTTAAGCTAGTTTATATCTACTATAGAATTTTATTTGTAGCAAAATAAATATTAGCACAATTTTAAAATTAGTCATCCGTGGCAGCCGACGAATGACAAATGGAAATTGTCAGAGAAATGGTAGAAAATAATCGCCGAGCGTTGGCATTGCGATTTAGAAAACAATTTGCCTCATTGCGTGTTCAGAGAGAGATGCATAAATAATTAAAATGTTCGCATTAGTTTTTCATGCAGCTCGCATGTTGTCAGCTAGAATTTCAATAAGCACTCTAATTGTTTTTAAGTGTTTTTCCAGCAGCGACAACAGCAGCCGTGTGCAGCGCAAATGAGCCGTAATTGCATAATTCTAATTTAGCGTCGAGTTCTAAGCACCAAAAACATGTTGACTACAATTAATGCACGTGTATGAGTGCCTGAGTGCGCAGGTGTGGGTGTGGCTGCATCGGTGTGGGTGCGGTGTCGTGTGTGCACTCACTCATTTTACTTAATAACTCACTGCAAGTGCGGGTGCTTTCTGCACAGGACTTGAAGTTTGGCCAGGAAAATCGAGGTGGTTTAAGGTCTGGCCATGGTCTGTGTGTGGGTTGGTGGGTGGCTGGGTTAACAACCGAAATTGGGGGGGAGGTGGGTGGAAAAAGGTGTTGGGACGTCGTCGGGAAAGTTTAACGTACTCGCAGAAAGCCCAGGTGGCAGCAAGTGGCGCGAACTGCTTGCCAACGGACTTGATATTGAAAGACCAGTAGGGAAAAAAGAGAGCATATATTATAGAATAAAAATATTTAATAATAGTAAGTAGAATTTAAAATATTTAAACCAATATATAAGGTTTCCCCTTATGAACTAAAGAAATATATTTATTATAATTCTTATAACTAAGCAAAATATTATATCACATATTAAAACTAGGAAGAAGCTTAGCATTAGCTTTAATAATTAAAAAAAAAGAAAATATAGTTGTTCAACCAAGTGCAACGTTTACCCACAACTTATTTTAACTCAATAAAAATATTAAAAGTTAAACCGCTTGTGTCAATTTAATAATTTCATATATATCAAATTAATATTGCCTTTATTTGAATGCGGCTTTAAATGGCTTACCTGCATGTTTACATTTAAATGTCAATTAAAAATATTTTCCTTCGATCGTGTGCAGCCAGTGACGCATGTTTTGTGAACCGACCTTGGTGAAATTATCGGATTTCAGTTTCAGCAGCTTAAGTGCGACAATTCCAACTTGATTTCTGTGTCACCTGGGCCGCAAAATGCATGAAATTCAAGTGGCCATAAATGCATATACACACATTCGTAGAGGTGTGCTGTTTTGCGGGTGAGTGTGCATTTAAATCCTTATTGCGACACCTGCACAAAGCAAATACCAATTAAAGGCTTTACACATGCAGTCCCATGCCAACTTTTGGATGGGTTGTGTGGGCGGTGGGGTGTTGGTAAGAAGTTTGTGAGTGGGGAAAGGGGACCGCACTTGCATGCCATTAAGTTGCATGCCCCATACTCAGATACTCTCTTTGTTGCACTCAGAAAAATAAATTCGTATTGCTTAAAGCATTTTAATCTGAATAAGCTTTTTGAATCTACATGAATATATAGTTTTCTTAGAACTTAATTAAGAAATTTTCGATTTATAATTGAGTTGTTTTTAAGTCCCTAATTTTTTCTAAAATATATACAACTTTAAGGGGTTTCTATATCCAAAAAAATGACAAGAGTATAACTTCTTTTAAAACTAAGTAAGATTTCTAAATAAAACATCAAAATGGTTATATTTTTGGGTAAAGTGTATCCCAATGTGGTTAAAAAAGCGAACAGAAATTTTGTTTTTAGAAAATGCTAGCATTATTAGCATTACAATTTCTGTAGAATTGCAAAATATATTTTCTCTCGGTGGAGCCACATCCTTTTGAAAACGGACAACAAACAAATTTACCCAACGAGTATCTGACCGTGTCGTGCTTGGTCAAGACCAATTTATCTGGCCCAGTCAGTCCGCCACGAATGCCCAGAGTTCGGAGATCGGCTTATAGAACTTCTCCTTCGAGCAGAGATGGCTCGAACTATAAATGCAGAGGGCAATGGCCAAAGAGAAAAGAGGAACAACGGATTCGTGGCCCACATCAAGGATTACTGCTCCAATTGTACCCTGGCCGGATTCGCCTACATGGCCAATTCCAGGTGGGATTTCCGCAGTTTTAGATGGCCAATATCTTAGTATTCCCTTCTATAGGTTACATTTTACGGAACGCATCTTCTGGCTGATCTGTGTGATCGTTTCTTCGTTGGGCTGCTACCATCTGATCGTCGCATATCAGCGGAGTTTTCCCTCCAGAGCCGTAAGCATTGTGTACGAGAGTCTGCCACCGCTTTCCAAATGGCAATTTCCCTCGGTCAGCGTCTGTGAAGTTGCCCACAAGGGTCAATTATTTCACACTATGGAGGACTTCATAGAAGGGTGCGCTTGATGGACGGTTTTGAAGTCTGGTATTCAGAAAATAATGTTTCTTTTTAGTTTGGGCATAGATGTGGCCGGTGGGTACCCATACGAAGTGGAGTCCGGGATAGCGACCATTTTTTTCCCCGTAATGTACAATGAAATGTCATTGAAGGGCAGGTGTGGATTAGCCTTGACGGATTGCCAAGGGCCATGTGCAGACTGTCCTGCGAAAGACTATCGGAAAATACTCAAATGGGTGAGTTTTAAAAACAAAAAAGTTAAGAAACAAAAAAAAATGTTTAAATTATAAGAGTTTTCAAATGTTATCTATTTTATTTTATTTTTTATCACAATTGTTCTGATATCACACATAAAGATGTCTGAAAGTAGGCAATAAAGTTGGGATCTTCGTTTGTTCAAGCAAAAATAAATTTTGTTGCATACTTTTGGACACCCTTGCAGGTGATTTCAAATCGCTCTAGCAATTTGTAAAATCTATAGGTTTTCTGATATTTATTTTTGTATAACTTTCTCGTATAACACCAGTATGGAGCCAACTGCTCGGACTTATTCGTCGAGTGCAAGTTATCAGGAGAGCCCTTCGACTGTTGCCGGTACTTTCGCCCCCTGCTGACGCCCTATGGCCGCTGCTATATGCTGAATTCCCTGCAGAACAATAAACCTGGCTCGAAGCATTGGCTGCCCAACCAATTGGATCCCGCCGATCGGAAGGCTGTGATAACCATGGTCACACAAATGGAGGTCCAAGTGAACTTGATGAATGCCGAGGATATTCCGCACACGGCGTTTTCTCCGCCAGGAATTTTGGCCATTACTCCGGGAGTGGGCAAGTATATGCAATTCAACCAGGTAATCATGACAAACGATCCGGATGTCAGGGAGGTCGACTCGAAGATTCGCAGCTGCCTCTTTCCCGATGAGAATCCGCCCACCAGTGTTTATAAGGCTTACAGCTTCAGCGTCTGCATCGCCGAGTGCATCAGGAAATTGCAGATGAAGATGTGCAACTGCACAGCTTTTTTGTATGTTCCAAATGCAGATGAACGCTTTCCGGACTGCGATCTGGATGGATATTTATGTTTGGAGAAGACCCGGGCGTTCAAGCCGGATTCCAGGGTTCTCTTAAATAACAACAAGAGAAACAACGAAAGTTGCGGTTGCCTGCCTTCCTGCAATGATGGCGATATCTATACCGTTTACGAGCCCAATATAATGTGAGTATGTCTATACAAAACCATTGACATAAAAGTGTATATTAAAATTGTCAGAGATGAATAACATATAAACATTTTTGTCCTTATGTCAGAACCATTCATTTTCTATATTTAAAATCGAAGTTATTTTAAACTATTGGACTGAATATGATCTTTAATCCTTTCCAAATTTCTTGTTTTGATAGGACTCGAACCGGTAACAAGTATTTCAACGTCACATTAGATATGCCCTTCCCGCCAACGGATCAGTATCGGCGGCAGGCGATTCGCTCGCAATTGGATGTCGTGGTCTCCATGGGCGGGATGCTGGGACTTTTCCTGGGGGCCAGCATTCTCAGTGCCATCGAGTTCATCTACTATTTCACAATGCGACCCCTTAACAACATGCTGCGAGAACGTTCCGCCACTGAAAGAACTAACCGAATACCACTTCAGGGAAGGGAGCACAGCAATCAAAAGTATATGTAAACATTTATAAGAAAGTACTTTTGTACATTTGTCTAAATTATTAAAAAAAAACCTTGGATATTCATCTTTTTACAATTAATTAGATATCTTTTAAATACCTCACGTTAAATTTTTATTATCAAGCCAATTTAAGCTTTTCTATTTTTGAACCAACGGATATTATTCAATAAAATCGAATAAAAACTATCTATATTCATCGCACTTTCTACTGCGTACACCCTTTTTAAAGGGAATCATTTCCTAGCGCCACCCCATTTGTTGAAGTGTATTCGCGGAGTTGGCCAAAGAAGAGTGTATTGAAAACGGAGACTGGGATACGGTGTCCCGAGTTGGATGTGCCTTGACCTCGGCCACCAGCAGCGTATGCGCAATTTAAAAATTTTATTAAATATTTGCTCGGCTCGGTCACTGCAATGCGCATTAAAAATGCAGCCATGGCATGCCGTCAGGATGCCAAGGATATTCTTCGTACCGAAAAGCGATGGGAGCCAAGTGTGAAACTGAAAATCAATGGAACTCACAATTTGCACAGTCAGCAAACGCCTCTTGGCGACAACTGCAACGATGTTATATATGTATCGTACTATATATACATGCATATCGCTTCGGATTTTGGCCACCTTTCAGGCCTGTTAAGTTTTTCATTCGCCTGGGCCATGTTGCTTAGTTTTAAATATTTAAAATGACACAACAATAGAAGAGTGTGCTAAAAGCAAGAAGAGAGAAATGTAATCACATTAATTCACTGCCACAGGCCCTATCCTTTGCCCTTTGGCCTTTTCGGGCATTGTTGCCTTTGGTCACCTCCACAAAGGTTAATTAATTATGCTCTACACCAATTAAAGAGACACGAAATGGGCCTAAGCTTTTAGCGGCTGCAAAATTCGAGTGTAATGGTCTCAAAAAGGAATGTGCCACCCTGCCAGAAGTGGGTCGTTGGGAATATTTGAAAAGCACGTTTGGAACTAATTCAACTTTAATTACGGCCAACTAAAAGGAAATACCTACAAAAAAATATAGAAAAAATGTTTGAAATTGTATCTATATAAAAAGTAATGAAAACTATTTTACATTTAACATTTTACTGAATCGTTAATGAAAATTAAATGGTACTTGCTGAACAGCCTTTTTTATTTCATTTATAATATTCTTAATAATAAAGTGCTCTTAAAGTCAACAGTTTATTATGTAATTTAAGTTTTTAATCAAAATGGAATCTAAATGGAAATGTCAAACTACTTAGTTATAAAACAATTTAATAACTTAAAGGGCATTAAAGGACTCCATAAAACTGGGCCCACACAACTTTTTGCACTAAAACGACCCAAGGAAACGGAATAAAAATCTCTGACCGCCACTTGCCGCAAACTCATAAATAATACTCTCGCCTTTTCAAGCAAACACACATTTGTATATATATTTACATTTCTTTTTTTTGGCTTTCTTTGAGCATTCCTTTCCATTTCATTTCACTGTTTTTTCTTGGCCTTTTGCCTTAACACATTCATGTCCCGCACTCGCATTTATGGTGCATTTGTATTTGGTTTATGATGGAAATCCCCCTCGTTCACTCAAAGGTTTTCCTTTCCCCGAACAAAGAGGTCAAACGAATTGCCGACCCGAGTGCAGTGAAAGTGTAGAGCCACCCAGCCAGCCAGCTACAATGTTAACCGTATCTGTCCAGGAAAACTTTCACAGGGCATTGTTACTAGTGACTATCATTTATCAAGCTCAGCGAAAAAAAGGGGGAAAAATGACGGGGGAAAAAAAGCAAAACAGAAATAAGGAAACGAGAACATTTTTGTCATGTTAAACTGTCAGAGTGCGCATTTAGTCATTACTTACATTTTCTGCTTTTCCGCTCGCACTTTTCCCTGTCTGTCAGTTTCCCAGGAAAATGCAGCACACACCCGCACACACCAGAACTCAAATATATATGTACAGCCGGTGTATATGTCACACACTTGGGCGAAATGTAATTAAAACTTGCCATGCAAGTCTGCGGTTGAGCTTGGCCATTAGCATAACGCTGGAAAGTATGCTACGCCATGTATATTTTAAGCGAAACACCGCATCGTCATTTATCAAAACGGCTCGCAAAATGTTAATTATTATGTTTTATTGCCTTCGAAAGTCAGTCGTCCGTCTGGTCTGGTCTCCTTTGTGATTTTATTTTTGCATTTGCCCGTGATTCAGCCGGACAGTTTGAAATATGCTGCCGGCATGTGGTCGGTTGAGCGGGCCAAAAGCGCAGGATAGCACCAGGATGGCAACTTAAATCATTCGTCAGCTGACAGCCACACCAATCCCATATATATGCATATAAATACAATTGCATAATGCTTTCCGGTCATTGATTTAAGCGGCGCCAAAGAAGCAGCGTGTCGCGAACCAGTTCGAAATAATTAAAATTCAAATATCTTCATTAAAATTTAATTCGAGTGCCAGGGAATTGCCAGTAAGTGGGCAGGCTCTTGGCTGCATTTCAATTGCAGCACTGGCAATTGCGAATTGCCAATGGGAAACGCTAAAATAAGCAATTGCCATTGCGAACTTCTCCACTCCTTGTGAAGGAAATCGTCGAAAGGCCCTGGTGAAAAGCGAAAGAAAAACTGAAGTTTTCCTTCTCGCCAGGTAGCACAGGAAATGGTAACTATTTTTCAATTACCTTTTTCGCACGCACGTTTGCTTAGCATTCGGTTCCTTTGAGCAGGATATTTGCCAGCGAAGAGGGCAGTGCTAAGAGATCCTGGGAAATGCCCTAACTAGTTGGTTTACTTCACTGGCGAAGATCCTCGGCTCTAGTCAGCTTAGATTATAAAATAAATACTGTTTAGATTTATAAAATGAACAAATTCTGAGGCACAAAAAGGCTCAAAATCAATTTAAACTAACTGCTCTTCAAATCGCATAGAGAATATCAATTTCGTCTAAATAAACATCATTCAATTGTTATGCCAGCTCTTCATTTTCGTATTTATTTTCTATCGCTTTTTTGTGTGTGCCATCTCAGTGCATAGATGCACAGGGAGAAATAATGTTTAGAAATATTTTAAAACTATAATTTTAAATTTATTATACTTGACATTATTGAAATATTACCAAGTGACACATTAATTTAATGAAATAAAATTCAACACCTTTTGATTTTTCTCATATAAATTCCTTTAGATATCCCTCTTTTTATCAGTGCCCTCACGGATATGGTTGGGTGTGTTAAGTGTTTGTAGTTAGTAGTTTTTCAATCAGCATGCCACGCCCACACATCCACAACAACGGAAACGCCCCAGCCAGCTGGCTCGGTGTTAACAATTGCCTTCTCTGCTGGGAAACGCTCTTTTGCCTCCTTTAAATTTCCCCTAAGCGGAAATCTATTTAAATTGAATTCTATTCTTCGGGCCTGCAACTCATGCTGAGGTGCATCCTTGTGTCTGAGCTTCTTTCTTGGCGAGAGATGAAGTTTTCGAAAACTTTTGCGCCCAGCAGATCGCACTCTACGCATGGCGAATGGAGAATTATATTAAATCCTTGGCTGGCATTTCCATTTCAATGGATAATCATTATGAGCGTGAGCTGCTGTTTCTTCTTGGCCTTCTGCTGCTGCTTCTGCTGTTGCTGACGGCACTTGCTGCCACACAGCATTGTTGCCATGGAAGCCATTTTGCAGCACCAATTCCCATATAACTATATATATGGAGTGGGATATACGGATATTTGGATGCCCGGACGGACGCACACATGCTTGTGGATATTATGCATTTTTCACACATTTGTGCTGCATTTGATTGTGCTCCGTCTAGGTGTAAATACTTGCCTCTGGCATTTGCACAATGTTGCACAACGCTGCGTATGAGTAATATTTATTCACGCTCTGCCTTTGTCTGCCTTGATGGTACTTGTAGGGAAAAGTGTGTGAGCTGGGGCATTCAGCATATGCCAAGCATAAACATAAGCAGGAAATTCATTTTTCATTTGTTTGCTTAAAAAGTTCAGAGCTCCAGAGCTTCAGTTTGTGAGCGATGAAGATGCTGCCGCTATCGCTGCCTTTGGCTCTGCATTATAAATATTCATCATACGCCAGGGTGCCCGGGCAGAGCACTTATTATACACAAATTAAGGCATGGCATGAGTTTTTATCTCTTTTGTATTTTGTCTTTATTTTTTCTGTTTTTTTGGACGGTGAGTACGACTACCGAAAACAAATTTGAAATTCCAACTAACGCCCGGCGCGTTGAGTGGAAATGCATTGCATTTTGCTTTGCCAAGGCAGTTCGACGGCCTTTCTAGCCGCAATGTCACAGAGAAAACAATAAATTTATGGTTTTTAAATGGAATTTAAATCTTATGCTGATCACAAATATATTTTTTACTTAACTATGACTGTTTTGAAATATTTTTAAAGCTTTCAAACCATTGAAAAGACTTTTAAGGAATTATAAGAAGATTTTCCAGTTTATTGGATTTCTTTAACGAGAGCTTTGCTCATTTTTATTGCTGCCATAAAGTTTATGGGCACTAGCCATAACAACAAGAGAAATAGGTTGAAGTGTATATATTTAAAAAGGTTTAAGTCCTTAAGCTTTTAAAGACTTAAATATAATATAAATAATTTTCCCGCTAGACATTTTTTTCTCTGCACGTTCGTGCTGCTCAGAAGGCCATAAAACATCAGCTGTTTAACGCACGGCATTTTGCAAATTTATGTCTTCAAAAGAGTTGCACATGCACAAGAAATATACTATACGTGAAATATGAATACATGGTAAACTTTATAGTGCCTCGTATGCATATAGCCTGGGTCCTTGAGACGAGCCGTCTGCCTGTTGTATCCCTGCTCATTTTTACCCTCCCCAGTCAAGTTATGGCAAAGTGCGCGACTTGTTTTGGCAAGTGTTTTCCATACTGCTGGTGCTGCTGCCAGAAAGAGTTGAATGGCTAAGCGGCGGGATCCAAGCCAAGTAACTTGGATTTTGGCCTGTTATCTTTAGCCCTTCTGGCTGCTGCTAAAGTGGTTACAGCGATGCAGCGAAACTCTTGCAGAGCTCTCCAAATATTGACTGGTTTTCAATGTGTTATCCAACTACTTAAGCAAGATATGCCCGAAACTTACTAGTTCCAGTAGAGCAGCAAGTCAGGTGTCTCGTCTCTGGAATATTTCAAGGAATTCTCTGCAATGTATATATATGTTTTCCCATACACCATTACAACATTTTCATTAATTAGCTTGCAAAAAGCCACCTTTTAATAAAATGGAACAATACATGTTAAGCTTACAGGTTTCATGCCCTATTATTCTTTTGCCTTACTTTATACAGCAGTTGTAAATGCCGTTTCCACACTTTCATGCCAATCTTCCGGCCAAAAAATATTGTCACACACCGTAAACATTGCAAAATAATGCCCGGCAGTCAGTCAGCCAATCTTATCGCCCCGGCTATTAACGCAGCAATCCATGGAAGCCAAGTTAAGGCCGGCAAAGCGGCCACGTGGCCGTTTTTGATGGCCAAGTGTCGACGTGGCATTATCAGTGTCAGGGCATCATCATCAGCCGGCTGTAAACTACAAGGACGATTCAAATCCAAACAAAATAACCACGACAAATGTTTGCACGTGCTTTACCTTAGCCTGCTCCATAAAGCAGGCCAAAGCCAGCATCCAGAATCCAGAACACAGAAGCCCCGAAGCCGCACAAACAAATCCCTCTGGTCTTGGGCTATTGGTATCTGGCCGAGAGTCCTGGCATTTAAGTTGTTACTTCCAGGACGAGGAAAAAAGAAGCGTTGAGCGTCCGTATATAAACGCAAAAGTGGTTTTTAGGCCTTAAATTGGTTGTCCAATTTATGCGTTCCCTCGGGTGTGGGAAAGCGGGTCGAAAGCGAAAACCAAGTCGAAAACTCTAAAATCGGTGGGTTGAGGGTCGGCAAAATTGTTATAGTGAATTTTTTAGGCTTCCCCTTTTGTGGAACACTGGCTTTAATACCGAGTACTATAAGTAGATTTTCTCTGAAGAATATTTTACTGGTGAAATAAAATGTATTAAAAAGTTTGCCTAAAAGTATGCAATGAAAAAACGTAAACTCCAAAAAATCGGTCAAAATATAGTGTTGCATACTTTAAGACACCATTATAAATACTTTCAAAGCTTATGATGCATGTTGCAGGTTTACTTATAATTAAATATTGAATAATTGAGTAACGAGTACTTCATAGTCGAGTTTAAATCTACTCCCTCCTTTTTTCTAGATCGGTTACTAGTAAGCAACATTTCATGGCCAGCCTGCTGATAGCTTCTTTGCCAACCGACGACGACAACAATGTCGAATGGACTAGCAGAGAACTTCTGGGATTAGAAATGATTTCTTATGGCTTCCTGTCCCTGCCCACCAACTTTTGGCCCATCGTCTGGGATGCTTTCTGCTTTCAGCCTTTTGATTTATGTTGACAAGCTGTGGTTGTTGTGCCCCAACTCGCTGTTTTTTGGTGTTGGAGTTGTTTTTGCTGTTGGTCTTGGCTGTGGCCTCAGTTCGATTGCCAGGGACCAAGTGCACGCCTCAATGGTCAGGTGGTTGGCCCCCAAAAAAGGAAAGAAAATAATACTGGAAATGAGAAGGGCAAGCGAGCGAGCTGCGAGACCTAACCAAACATTTCTTGGCAAACACTTGCCCATTTTTCATGGGGTTCATTTCATTTGAGTTGCTTTTTATTGCCAGCCAAGACGGCCTTAAAAATACAGTGGAAACAGGTAAGGGAAAATATGGGAAAATAATATTGAAATATTTTATTTACTTAGGATAGCTTTCCAATGAAATTAAATTTTCAGAAATAAGTATACTTATTGATTCCTCAAAGTTTAAAGTTGGAGAAGAATCGGATACTTTGCACTTTTTAATAACTTTCTTAATATTAATATATCTACCAAATGACAAAAAAAATAATATAGCTACCAAAACTGTAATAAATCATAGAGCTTCCTATCCTTTTTCTGTATTTGTTTAAATAAGAACCCACTGTATAAGTCAGTTGCCGAACCTCCGGCCAAGTTTTAGGTGGCGTACGTTTCTGTGGTTCACCTCGGCTTGGTTCGTTTCGGTTTGGTTGGGTTTGCTTCTGTTTAGTTCGGATCCGGATCCGGATCCTTTTCGGTGGCCGCCTTGGAATGCCATCGAAATTTGTCACACAACTGGCCACGCGGCGGAGGAAGTCCCCCGCTCCCTGCCGCTTTTTCAAGACAAGTCAAAATGGCCACCGGAAGTGGGCGACATTGTTGCATGTCCTGGTTGTTGCTGTCGCAGTTGTTGGTGTTGTCAATCGCAACCGCATTACATGTCAATTACCGCATACTAAACTGTGAGAGGGCTTACGCCAAGTGCGTCCCGAATGTCCTGAATGTCCTGATTGTGGCCACGGCACTTGAGGGCCTTTCAGCCAGGCTTTCTCAGTCTGCGGGGGGTTTAGAGTTCCTGCCTTTTCTACTTTTTATTTTTTTCGCAGACAGTTTGAAAAGAGCTGAATTCGTGGCACACGAGTTTAATTTATGGGACTCGCAGCTATTTTGGCTGCCAAAGCGGAAGTGCTGCTGTCAATAAGGATTGGCAGTCAGCATGCGGGTTGGTTCAGACCTCCTTTCCCCTTTTTTATATTTTTTTTAGTCCTTTTGCCCTTTGATAGAGATTGACAAATGCGTGCGTGTTGGTGACTTTTAAAAAATGTCTAAGCTGCTGCGGGTCGGGAAAAAAGAGTGAAATGAAACGTGGAAGAGTGCGGTAAAAGCGTAAAGGAGAACCGTAAATAATGCGCAAAATTTGTTAAAAGGACAAGCGTAATAAATCCCCTCAATGGCACCCAAACACACGCACTCACTCAGAATATCCTGATAACTTTTTAGTGACTGATATTTAGCGTTTAGTGTGTGCTTGCCGGCGGGCAAACGCCTAAAAAATCCTTTCTGCCAGTCGGAAAAATTAAAATTTATATCAAAAGTTGCCGCTGACTGATGGGCGGTGTCAGTGGAAACTTCCTGCTCGGAAATCTTCATTTTGAGTGATATGAACGGGAAGTTATTGCCCGGAATGCTTGGCTGATGGTTCGGGTAGGAAATCGTCGAGAATTTGTTATGGCTCGCAGGACTTTATGACATGTGTGTACTTTCGGAACTGTTTAAGTTGCAAATCTGTTTGTTGCCATATAAATTTGATGTACAGAAGCGTGTTTTTTTGCCGTATAGAATTTAATATGCCCTGGAAAAACTGTATATTTACCCCAAGTTTCGTTAAACATTTTTTGTGAAAGTAAAGTTTTCAGGGCCCTGGGCCATTTGTTTTTATGCTTCACATGCGGCCAGAATTATTGACTTTTAAAACAATGCCAAGGGGGACTGCAGGGCGTATTATTATTAAGTTTGTTCAGTGTGCATTGATTTACCGAACTGCACATCGAGAGCTTTGTTAATTATTTATGTACCATTTTTAGCCATGTTTATCAAGAAACACAATGTTGTTGGCTTAACCTCCTGCTTATTTTGGGGCATATGTCGCAATATGTTTATCTTGAGCTGGCATCTGCTCTACCATAAATTTCCAGTAAAATATTTACACAATTTCTGCCGAAGTAGCTAGCAACAACTCGTTCTCACACGTTCGATGCATTTTACAGGCTGTCAGATACTAATGCAACTATCTGGGAGCTGCCAATTCTGTTCAACGTTGAACTTTCGCCCGGGCGCTTTGCAGCTGCCTGTCTGTCATCGTCATCGGGATTCCAAAACCGGAGCACATCCCGGCCAGGTGAGTCGGAGGTTGGCCGCAGCCCTGGAAACGGCAGGTTTTAGTGAGTGACACTTGGAAAAATATGACTGCTAATTCCACAAAATTTATATTTACAATTTTGTTTCAAAATGTGAGCATTTTAGTCGAGTAATTGCGGCATCTGCCAAAAAGTATGCTATACAACATTTTTTAACTTAATAATAAAACGTATAGAGCTGATTTTTTAATGTCTAGTAAACCTTTATCAATTAGTTAATTGCTAACTAAACATTGAGTTTCTCAATATCATAATATATGTGTAGATCTTTCAAAAGCATTTAACATCGTTAAGTTTTACTGCCAGTTAACAAACTGGCCAAATGGCTTTTTAAATTTTCATATACCAATTTGTAAATTACTTTTGAAATTCACTTTCTATTCTTTTCAGTGCTCTCCATGGAAACAAAACTATTTTCTATCAAAACCATGGAATTTTCCAAAATTTTGAAGAGAACAGACAGTTGCCTTTGGCAGAGGGTGAGGGCAACTTGGCCAACTTACTAACTAACTAACGGTCTAATGCATAATTTGTCTGAACTTTCGGGGCCCAACACCACGGTAAGGCGTTAAGGCCTGGCCGAAAACTGTTAGATTTGCTGTGGCTTTGTCCTGGTGCGGTAAGCCCGAAAACTTTTCCATTGAATTCTATTCCACTCTGCGGCTTCAGCCGTAGATGTGTTCATTTGATTTGAATGCGAATGAGTCTCTGCGGAGGGGAAAAATAGGAAAAGGCATAAAAGTTCGCACATGAACTTCTCCCAGCGGCAGGAGACGGCATTAAAAACTCTGTTGGTCATAAAATCCAGGTGAACACGGCTCTAATAGTTCTCAGTTCTCAAGTGTCTGTGCAGATAGCACTCTCAATCCCCCATCCGCAGCCCATATATATGCCATATCTTCCACGCTCGTCCTTAATTTATGCGTATTTAATAGAGTTTTTATTGTTGTTTGCAGTTTGCCTGGGAAGTTCTCCTGCGTCTTTGATTGAATATTTATGCGTGCCTCTCGCTCTGATTGTATGCGTAAGTTTGGCTATGAAAATATCTGGCTAACCCCAAAAACTTGTTTTACAATTTTCCTAATGGCTTGGCTGCTTGCAGAATATTCAGACGGAGATTTCGATTCGTGACTGAATTTTGAGCATGGCTTTACTAATCCGGATTAGATATATTTTCTTATATATTTTTCTTGCGATTCAGACCATGCCAGGTCACGTTCCTATCGCCCCGAATCTAAATGTCCCCAAAATCTTTCGGGGTAATTGAAAACTTCCAAACATCATCAGACCGAGGCACATGCACGGTCTTTCACTCATTACCTGGGCTTACTTAGCCCACTTCCTGCCCCGCCCCCATTTTTTGGGGGACCGGAATGTCAAGTTACATTTGCGCATAAAATTGAAATTACCAAAAGTGCGTTGGGAAAAATTAAAATTCCTCTGTGCAAATATTTGAAACTAATTATACCCAATAGACGAGGGCGCGAGTGGGGTGACTTGAATATCCTGAGATGCCGTCGCTGCTGAAGACTGTACATCCGTTCGTAATTTAAAGACCGCCTAGGCGAATACACATTCTGCTGCTCAGGTGAAGGCACTGAAAAAAATATGTTTAAAAAATTGGTTAATCCTTTAATATCCTTTAGATACGATTATACTATTTTAAAATTTAATAGTGAATTTCAAAATGAATAATATATATTTTTTAGATTAGTGATAAAATGTATATCGTACATTTTTCACACATATTTCTATAATATTGTTAGGTACTATATTTATGTACTATATATATTTTTTAAAAATTAATTTATTAGTAGAAAATATAGTTGTAAAATATTTTCCGTTGTGCAGCAGCCAGGAGAGCAGCATTAAACATTAGAGCTGGTTTTTGGGTTATAAACAAAATACGCGTGACTTCCTTTCGCAGCCATTAAAGCGACATATCCTTCGTGAGAGCGTGTCCTGGTCCTCCTGTATGATGAGCAGCTGGGATAGGAGCGGGGAAAAAGGCCAAGCAAAATGGATTTAAATTGTTGATTAGTGCTGGAATCGCAGGAAAACAACTGACAGCACCTGTGACTCCCGTGCGCCCGTGTGATTTTGAAAAATAATCATAATAATGACGGGCATTGTTGTGAAAATTTTAAATGCAAAGCGAGAAACTAAGGCGCAAACAGGCTGAAAAGCAATTTGTACCCAAGTTGGGTTTCTCACCCCCCAAACCATTACATCCCCAGCATTATATATGTGTTTACATATATAAGACCCTGGCACGCACGCTTATGCCCTGCATTATACTTAAGCTTTATGCTCTAACTCCGCATTGTTTTCGTTTCGGTTTTTAAAAATTTCATGAACTCATTGAGACGTGTGAAAAGGTATCTTGAGAACGGGGCCCAGAGATGGTAATCCTGTTTTTCGACCAAGTCAGCGGCAGCGACAGCAGATCAAAGTGTCTCGGGCGAGGGGTCCGCTAAGCAAATTGCGCCAAAAATGAATTATTGGCGCTCGAAAAGTACGGAAAAATGTTGGCAGTCGGCCGTTTGTGGAAATTGCAGGCTAACCCCGGAACCCCAGTCATTTTCCAGACCAACCTTTTACTGCCTCTCCTGCTTTTTTTTTTGTTCTCAATTTAGTTAAGAATTATGGCTCTAAGAAATGAAAATGTGTCTGCGTCGAGTTTTGGGGTTTTGCGAAAAGCCAGACCTCGGGCATTCCCAGCACAGCGGAAACGGCGAAAACTTTGGTCGTAGATGCCTCAAGTAAATGAATATGTTAAGTTTGGTGAACTCTAATAAAACTGTGTTTGTTTTGCGCGGAATTTGAAAATACATTTTAGTCGAACGCGAGTTTGTACTTTAGCTATTTGTATGGAGGGATATATTAAATTAAGTTTAACTACAACATATAGCTTAACTTTACTCTTTTGGTTCCAGCATACCCTTATTTATTTTTGCTTACCTTCCAGTACTTTAAAATAAGTGTTACAAAACTCAAAGTATTTCTTTTTTTGCGAAACATTTTTGACAGAAACAAATGAAAATGCTGATGCCTCATTTGCTAAATTAAATTTTTCGCCAAACCCAAAAACTCACGCCCAAAAAGACGAATTGCCCGTGCTAATGGAGACAAAAGTCTTGGCATAATTTCTAATTCCATGTGAATTGCAAGTGCAATTTTAAATATGTACTTATGCGAACGTAATGGGGTTTACACATAGTCAACAAACGAAATTGTCAATTTTCGCTGCCGGTGGGAGTGGTCGGAAAATGGGAAAAGGAAAATGAATTCACACCCAAGGCGAAGGAGTCTTGAAATTGCATTTGCCTTTGTTGATGAAGTTTCCTCTTTTACTAATTATGCCAGAATATAGCTGGAGAAAATAGGGGGAAAGCCAACCGAAGAGTGAGGGCTCTCTGGGAAATTCTCTCTTTCACTCGGGGAGTTTTCCAATTTTCCGCTAGCTGTTTTCCGTTCGTGTGTCGGCTCCTTTGGCTTTTCTGTGTCAGTCGGTTAGCAGTCAATGTGCGCGGCTGTTGCCAATGCCGAAGCCTGGAAATTAAAATGCCACATCTGCAGAGAGATTGGGGAGTGGAAAATGTGGGGGAAACTGTCGCATATTAATGACACGCTAGGCAAATGTGTCATTTTGACATTTTAACAGTCTGTCATGCAGTCACCGAACCACGCCATTTGTATAAACACAAACAAACACATGGGAGGCTGCAGTATTTCAGCATTTCGCACAATATGTGAGCCAACCGAGCCCCAAGGAGAAAGGGCCAAACTTAAATGTGTGCCATTTGGCCATCAAAATGAGACAAAAAGCCAAATGGACGGGAGGCTGACAGTTTTGCGGCGCGCACAGATTTGTCATGCATGGATTTATGTTTATGCATAGTTTTGGCCATTTTCCATTGTTTTTCCCGTTCGGCGGAGTTCTTTTTTTCCTCGCTGCCTGCTTATATAACTGACAGCTACACGTAATTGTTGTGAAAATGGATTAAAAAGGCATTTGTCAAGCGGTTTGCTCCGTGCTGTGCGTCCTCCGATGTCTGTGGCAGCCATCGACCGCCGACCGCCGATGAAGAGGATGAAATCGAGTATGTGGACGGGGATTGGTATGGGGATGTGGATGTGGATGCAGCCAGCGCACTCATTGCAATGCATATTTAATTAAAAACAATTTAAACATCGAGTTGAGCGCTTCCGACAACGAATCCCAGATGCACTGCCAGTGAAGCGTAAACGCGTAATCTTGAATCTTGAATCAGTGTTTTAGCTCACTGAACATGGGACTCATTTGCAAGTTCATTCAAATGACAAGGATTTGAACAGGAATACTAAAAAAAGTTTCTATATTAACTACTTATGTATATCCATTTATCTTAAGTCTTAAAAATATTAAGTAATGGCTGGATATTACAACACTTTGAACAAAACGTATGCTTATATCAAATATGTTTCATTATAAATTATCCGTGTATATGCATAAGTATATAAAGCATACATTACTATATCTGTATTACATTTTTTTTAAATAAGTCTAAATCAAAGCTCATAAATAACAGTTAATTTAATGTTTTTTTGCCTTATTACTAAGCGATTATAATAATGTTTCCCTTTATTTGTAATCTCTCTAATGAATGCACAAAAATATCTCTATATATTGTTTATTTTTACATCATATGTTTTTCACCATATCCATTTATCTCTTAATCTTCAATTAAATTTATTTAATTTAAATATCTATTTATTTTTCCATCTGAAAATATTTGTTAGGCAATCAAAATGTTAATTCAGTTATTTTTATCTGACTAAACTCATGGCTTTCATGTGCCCACTTTCACCATTCTCCATCAGCAGCCCCCGCCACATTTAAGTGACTTCCAAATTATTTTCCCTAACCCACATCCCAGGACCCCAGGTCCTTTTTTCAGCTCTTATCTATTGGGGACAAGCTTACACTCAATTTTCCCAGAGTGAGGGCGACCTTATCGGGTAATCAGGACACCGTCTGCGACAGTGGAATTATCCATAATTTGAGCAGCTGTTTCCCTCGAGGGGCGGTATTTCAGATCTGTCCTGGCCATGGCTTATCGCTAATTGTGGCCAGGCGAAGGCAGCGACAAAGTCCAAGGACCTTCTTGTTAATTGCTCCTTCCATCGCACCATCTCTAGCTGGAGATCTGTCTGTTCGTTTATGCGAAGAAAGGTTTTCAGAAATTTTATTAAATGACATATAAGTTCGTGGTTTCCATAAACTTATAGTATAATAAATATATCTGTGTCATTTATAACATTCTAGAAATAATTAATAGATATAGGTGTTTAAAAAAAAGTACTCCAACTTAAGTTCAATTATATATATATTTTATTAACTGTGTAACCTTTACAAGTAGTAAGTATTATCCAAAGTTAAATCAAGTTTCCCAAATATTATATAAAGTATTTATATATTTAAAGCAAGGGAATTCACATTGTATCTACCATAAACAAAGTATCTGTTTAATTTTCGATGTTGGTTTTCTTTTCTCTCGCACTTTTTGGGTTTTCGGTTTTGGGTTTCGCCGCCTGCCTAATTTGAAATTAATTTCCGCCTTTGTCTGCACAGCATCAGCCAAACGCTTTCTTTATCGGACTAATTAATTTATGTGGAGGTCCCGTTTCGCTTTCTCTCCCTTTCTGGCCCCCTAATGCGTATTTGTTATAAATTCATAACTCTTCCATTAGCCAGGATGCTGTGTTTTTGGAGGCATTTCCCTTGCAATTCCGCTGCTCATTTGGGGGCTTTCGCCTAATGGCCACGTGTCACTTGGTCGGCGACCTCCGTTGTTGTTGTTTTGCAAGGTGCAACGTAATAATAAAGGCGCCAAAAGGTAAATAACAACAAAGGCAGTCGTGAAAAACCAAAACAAAGTGTACAAGGCGAAAGCAAACAGCACAAACAGCAACAGAAACTGAAGGACACTGAAACTAACTAACTGCAAGGGTGGAAAACTGTGGGGGGAGGGAAGGCCCGGGGAAAACTGGACGATAACTCAGCGTCCAGTGGAGGAGGTCCGGCATAAACTAGCACCTGAGTGGGGGTCACTGGGTGGCTGGCCCGGGGTCACTCGCTGCGAGTGGATTGCTCGCTTTGTTTGCCGAAAGTGCCAAAACACTAATTTACTTTTTTTTCCCTCTCGGACTTTCTCTTTTCAGCTTTCTCCCAATCTACCACGTTTTGCAGTTGCACAGGGAAAAATGTAAACCGATCAATGCAGTGTCTTTCCTTTGTGTTTATTTATTTTCTTACTATGAAGCTGAAACAAAAATTGAATTAATGGATATTTTGCCTACTAGTTAATATAGAACACTTTGAGGCAGCTTGTCTTCATTTTTATTCAAAACTCTTTAATCAAAAAAAAAATATTTTAAAAATATTCATTATACCTTTAACATAGTTTAATTTTGTTAAAAGAGAGTGCCGAAAATTTAATCAATTTCTCGCTGGTGATGAAAGATATTATTTGGCCAGTACCTTTAAATTAAATGTATAAAAAATGTATGCGTTATATAAAAACCACAAAATAAATAATCTAGCTAAGGCTAACAAATTGACAAGTCCCAGTGCATTTTGAAGCTCAGCTCGGGGGCCCGACCATCTTCTTTTGGCCACGATTCAACGATTTTTTCGTCCACTTTTGGCGGCTGCCTAGGCTTAGGCTCGATTATAAAACACAGATGTGCCATCGCAGGGTAAACACACTCGGGTCCTCGTCATCCGCCTCAAAGAGAAAAAAGCAGAATGGGAAAAACACCTAAAATGCCAAAAATTTTTAACAAACAGTTAACAGACTTCGTGGGCAGGGAAAGCAAAGATACACAGCGAAAAATGGATGGGGCGGTTGGGGTGTCTCGGCCATTGACAAAAGGACAATTTTCCCACCCGGCTTTTGTTGTTATTTTGGATTTTCATCTTCGCCCTCTATTTTTCCGCTGTTGCTGTACTTTAAAGCTTTGGCTTGTAGTAGGCGCTCGGAATGTGTTTACAACATAAACAAAAATTCTTTCCCGCGTCCTTGGGGCGGTGGGCCGCTTATTTTGGTTGGGGGAGTGGTCGTTGGCAACTACTTGAAATTGTTGAAATGCCATAAATGGTCGCCTGCTTGGTCCAAAGTTGCGTCCGGGGTTTTGGGCCCATGAGGCATGAGGTTATTTGAGGTTGTTAGCGCGTGACGCGAAAAGGAAATTGGGTATTAAAAGTGGGGGTAATGGGCAAATTAAGTGCATCAAATTGTTTAACTGCGCTTATTCAATTGGAAAGGCTTACAAAGAGTAATTTCTAAAAGACAGCAAATAGAAATGCGGAAAATTATTGGTTCAGAAGAGCTTAAAAATTATCAGTTATTTTATTTGACAGCAAACAATTATGAAAAAAACATACCGAGAAATTGTTTACCCCTATTAAATATGTATCCTTTAAATATTTTTCCCAACTCACCTTCCCGAAATTATCTAAATGTATTCTCCAAAGCAATCCTGAAAAGTAATTTATGCACAGCCTTCCTTAAAAGGGTCCTAAAATAATATTTTCAATTTCTTAAAATACCACGCTTTACTTTCATGTTTATTTATAGAAGGCTCATCTCGTTCCACCCCCAGTAAAAATCTGATTCATTTAATTGCTGGAATTATTATTGCCCCCTGGCCACCGAAACAGAAAATTCCAAGAACCTCTTTGCCCGCTGAATGCTACATTTCTGATTATTTTTATATCTTCATACATAACATACCTTAATTAAATAATGGCGTGCGCTTGCCGCATATTTTTAAAGACAGCCCTTTTCCTTTATTTTCGCCTCAGCTTTTCCCCAGGAAATGGCCGTTTTCCTTGGAGTGGCGCATTAAATTCATTAAATTTTCATCAACATTGCCAGCCAGCGAACGTATTTAAAATTCAAACGAATGGCAAAGGAAAATGTTTTCGTTGCATGCTGGTAAAAATTGTTCTAAAAGATGAAAACCAGGACATTACATAGATAACAATTAGGGTCTGTTTTTCGGGGGGGGCTAAAAATATAAACACAAAGTTGCCGCCGAAACGGTACAGAGAGCACTTTCGTTGAACGCACAATGGCATTAATTCTCGTTGGCGAAATATTTAAATTTTCGCCTGCCAAAATTTATGCAGCCCGTGCGAAAATATTTCACAAAATTATAAACCAATTTTTAGTACATTACAAAAGACACGAACCGTTGCTCCGGCAGCCTGTTGAAGGACTCGCGGCCTTTTGTCGGTTTAATTAGGTTAAAGAGCCAGCCTGTGAGGCAGTGTGTAAGCCAAATTCAAAGGGAATTTAGCCGCGCCCCCATGGCAATCGCATTCTGTTGACCAAAGCGACCCTTCCACCGCTGGGCAAACAAATTACGCGGCTTTAAACTCCCTTCGTGCCGATCCGGGATATCCTTTCCCTTGATCCCTTTTGGGATGTTTTGTATCTGGAACAACGACATATTTATTTTTGGCCCATTCAAACAGCGAGGCTTTGTCTATACGCCTACTGAAAGCCCACACAAAAAAGGGGACATCTTTATCTGACACGTTTTTGCGGCACGTTCCAATTGTTGTCTATTATAAAAAGCGTATCCCTTTTGATAACCACAGAAATATCCAATTAAAAAGTATATACTTTTAGGCGCTTCAGTTAACAAGCAATTAAATATGCACTTGATTTATAGCAATCTTATTTAATGTACAGTTTATTGTTTGTTAATAGTTTAATTCGTTAAGGAACCACTGTTAAAAAAAAATATACTTTCCTAAAATATCTGATCTGCCTTTACAATTTATCCTTGGATAATACCATGCTAACACCACCGTAGATGGGTAAATCAATATAATGTCATCTGAATGAGATACCCCGACTGTTGCCATGCAACCAAACGGCAAAGGAAAGCTCATACATCAAACAGCCCTTTGAAATGAAAATTAATTTACCCCGCCAAGCGAATTCCAAGTGAAACCGAATCCTTAGAAAACGAATTTCACTTAACTGCTTTTGCAAGTCAAATGTCAAGTGATGCACCTTATAACCCAGATTTGTGCTGGTGAACTGCTCATCAGCAACGGATGGGTGGAAGCCAGCTGGAAGCCAATCAAAATGCTTTAAGTGCCCTTTTCCATTCAGATATTGCTGCTGCACTTTAAGTAAAACACATATTCGAGTGGAGCGACTACTGATTCAACATGCAGATGCGGGGAAAATGCTGTATTAGCCCGGACAACTGTCAAAGGCAACAGGCGGAACCAGCAGCTAGCAGCCAGTAGCCAGTAGCCAGTAGCCAGGATCCCGGATCCCTGGCCCACATAAAACATATAGTACATATAGCAGATATAGCACATATAGTGCATTTAGGAGACGTCTGCGTTTGGCCAACTGACCGCCCGACCAGCGGGCAAACGACAAACGGTTCGGCAAACAAGTCAAGTGCTCCGAAAAAGGGTTACGTCTGCCCTGCCGACCAAGTGGTGGCCAAGCGGAGAATTGCCATTAAGCTGCAAGTTTAAAGCAACTAAAAATGGCAACAAATAAACAGGCAGTAGCTAGTAGCCAGCCAGGAGGGAAAAAGGGACAAAGAACGAGGAGCTGAACATTTTCTGCATTACACATACGACCCGTAAGCCAGATTCTGCACTGAGAGCTGTCGATGCTTCCTGCTCCACTGCAGGGAAATAAATTTTAATAGAATTATCATATGTACTGCATGATGTTTTTGATAGAAAATAACCTTCAGTTAATATTAAGATACTAAGAAATTTGTGGAGAGGAACCAAATAAATTCAAATGCCCTTTAGTTATAGTGGATTAGAGCTACTTATGTATACATTAGCTATAAATTTGTAGATGATAACATTATGATAATGGTGATTATTGTTCTAATTTACGTTTTGGTTCAAAAAAGTGAATTTTAGAGAGGAAAGTCTTAATATTTATCGTAAAACTATTTTAAAATAATTATTTTAATCAACATAAATATTGAATGTTATCTTCACAGAACAACAGAAAGTTCATTATTTAGTAGAAATAAATCAAAATCAAAATTATTTACTTCATCCCTCAACAAAATATATGTTATGATAGGCATGAAACAAATTCTAATTATTCATTTTCAAATTAGAAACTCAATTCTAATTATTTCAACTTAAAAGATAGCTTTTTTTTCAGTGCTGGTGTTGGTGTCTGTGAGGGTGTCTGTTTTGTGTTTGCATGAGTCATAAGCAAATGTGTGCGCTGGGATATATGGGGATTATGCTTGTTCCATGTGCTGGCTTATGAGCAATGCCAAGTTTACAGCAAAACGTGTCAATAGTATCCCAAGTCCGGCTCTCGGTTCGGTCCAGCTGAAATTTAAGTCATTTTATCTGGCCAGCCAGCTGGCCACCCACTCTTTTGGCCCGCCCAATTCCACAGCACGTACGGAAAAGCGTCGACATGCTAGTTACGTGGCTCGATGAATGTTCATGGGGTTAGGGGGTCAAGGGGTCAGGCGTTCTGGGTCCAGGGTTCACAGTTGAGGGCATGACACATATTAATGCCGCCCGGCGACGGAGAGCACATTAAACTGATGAGCTTAATTGGAGGTTACCTTCGCAGTGGTCTCCAACTGGTCAGCATCGGGAGATCCAGTCATTGCAGCACGTACACCAAAGAATGCTGCCAATTCGACAGGGTTTCTGGATCCAGGCCAGCATTTTTCCAAGGCCTGTGTTTGGGTAAAGGAACTGGGGAGATACTCTGCAATTTAATTTGGCTTATTAAGTGGGAAATGTGGGTTAATTGAAAGGCAATTGGTACTGGGAAGTAGTTTCAACTGATACTACATCTCATACAACAGAGCTTAAAAAGGTATCCTGCTATCATGGAAATTGAACAGTATTTGCTAGCTAATATTCAACTACAAAAGAACAAGCTAAAGGATCTCCTATCTTTTCTTTGACCATTATTTAAATAATATATAATTTTTATATGCATGTTAAACAGTTCTAATGTATGTATTTGTATGGTAATAACATAAGATGTATAAATTAATGTGTATATTATAGTTATAACTCATTCTCTAAAAGGATTTTGTATTTTCTAAGCCTGACACATTTTGTAAGGTAATTAATGAGCAACCCAGGTGACAAACTAGCGCGCATTTGTCAAAAAGCCTTTTGACGAATTCCGCCAACTGTTTTGGTCAGTCCAAAGGACTCGGCCAAAGGCATTTTGTGTCCTTAAGCCACTGTTCTGCAGTTTTTATTTTCGTTTCGCTGGCGCTTTGTGCGGTTGTCATGCGTCTGCCACGTAGCTTCCTTTATCCTGTAGCCTTTCCCCCTTGGCTTTACCACTTCTCCCTCTTTTCAGGACCCCTTTCTGTGTCCTTGTTTCAGTCCTTTTCGAGCGCTGCGCATGTGTTTGGATAGCCCCCGGTCACAGCAGAGTCACTTAATTAAGAGCATAATTTGTAACAAATATTTAGTTGGCCGAAACACAAAGGTGACCCCAAACTCCGACGTTTCCGGAGTAAGGGTATTACTTTTTCATACGACTTGCTGACTTCATTAAACGAAAGTGAGAATAAAATATGAAATCGGGAAAAAAATGCCAACGTACCTAGGTCACAAAAAAATATGCAAATTTGTTGGCGGGGGGTTGCAGGGGAGAACTATAAAAAACTAGCGTCAAAATGCAAATGTAAAATATTTACTCCCTGCTCGTGTGATTTCAACATTTTTAATGGCATAACGCGCCCAACCTTCAGAAAGCACAACACTCTACACACGCTCCCAGCAGGTGTTCGAGTATTTTTCAGTCCAATTACAAAAGTGCCAAAAACAAGGGGACAAACAGCAAACAGTGCCGAAAAATACACGTTGCGCAAACACAAATGCGAGGACCATTCGTGTTTTCTAGGCCAACTTCATTAAGTCTTACCTGGCATTGGTGGCACCTTAATGAATTGTAGCATTTAGCTGCTAATTTCGGCACGGCAGCGCACGGCAGTTGTGCAAATTGTTCGAAGGATATTATTCGCCCAGCATGACTGACTGACACTCGACAGGATGAAGGATGTGGCCCGCTGTTGTTGGCTGGGTGCGAGTTCCGGGAACAAATACGCCAAGGCCTTCCGCCATCCTCGCACTTAATTGAGCATTCCCGGAACTTGGTTTCAAGAGTATTTTGTGGGTGAGTGTGGAATACAATGACTTAAATGCTACATCTGTGATGTGAATAATACTTTGAGACTATAAAAAAATCCTTTTTATTGTGATTTTAGGTGCCTAAAAGTATGCAGTGAATAAAATATAGACGGCATTCTGACTAAATTCATTGTCATCCCAGTTTAAACTATATTGTTGCATACTTTTAGGCACAGAAAACGGAATTTAAAAGTGATTTCAAAAATAAGTGATTTCAATTTAATAAGAAAATGTGTTTTATAATATTCTTTTGCTTCATATAAATTTTTCGATATGGCAAACATTTCTTTAACAGCTTCTGCTCAAACAAATTTCTGCATAATAAAAACCGCCTCACTTTTTAGTTGATAAGAAGCCATGCCGTACATACTGTTTAAAAAGTTTATCATTTGACAGGCAGCTAGGCTGGCAGCCGCAAACAAAATGAAAGCCAAATAAATAAATATTAAACAGAATCACAATAAATGGAGTCGCAGCCACCGCGAAACGATAACGTTAGTTTGTTTGTTTGTTTATTGAGGCCCAGCACACAAAAAATAGCTACACAGAGAGAATTATTCAAGTAATTTGCACTCAAATTGACTATTTTTGTACTCAAAAATTAAGCATGAACAAAAATTCTCACATTGAGTGCAAAATACTCACTTTCAGTACAAATTTCTCTAAAAATTTGTACTTACATTGAGTACATTTGTGCTCTTTTTTGAACATTTTTCCTCAATATGAGTACAAACAGCACTCATTTTAAGAAATAGTTTAGCTTGCATTTTAGAAACGAGTATCCCCTTTTCTCATACTGAGAAATTTCAAGCGCTCAAAATGAGAAACAAGTTCTTGATAGTGAACTTCTAAATTCTCAAATGAAGAACTTTTGTACTGTAAACAGCTCCACCCATTCCCAGAAAAAAAGGTAAAATATTTGTTTTCATTTTATTTTGTAATACAGTTATATATACATATTATTTTTTATTTAAGTTTGTGTTTCATGTTCTATGTTGTAATATTTTTTCCCTTAGCTGTCTGGTCGTCTAGCGAAGAGCAAAAAGGCTGAAAAAGAAAACGTTATTGCTAGCAAACATTGTAAATATATGTATATGCATATATAAGCATGAAACAATAAAAATAGACTTTTATTAAATGTACATTTAAAAAGAAATTTTAAAATTATATGTGTATGTATGTATGTACAATGTACGTAGAAACTAACAAAACTAGACACGTGCTTCACGCCACACATATGTACATACATATTGATGTACACGCTTTGGCAATATTTTTGTAGTGTTTGTTTATTCTATCATTATTTAGCACATTATAAACACAGTTTAAATTAAAAACTTACCCTCGAGGTACGGAAGGGTCGCACGAATGTCCAATTGACTAAAATAGTTTTTTAGCTTTGTGTTACGCGCACATCTTGACTTTGCTAAATCACACGGCAAATGATAGTCACACAAATGCGGCGCGCACCACTTTACACACCCATTAGTGAGAGAGAGACAACCATATACGCAACGAACTAAAGGCCGCTCATCTCTCGTCTCGTTCACAGAACGCAATTCTCTAGAACTCCTTATGAGAATTCGCAACTCATTTTTGAGTTTATCGGTTACTCATAATGAGAATATTAATTCTCAAGTTGGAAATTGAAGAACATATTTCCTCAAACTTAGAATTTTGGGATCAATTCAAGTCCTTTTTCTTAAAATGAGTCCAGCTTTTCTCAACATGAGTTTTTTCCACAAATTTTGAACTTAAATTGAGCACATCCTTAAATTGAGAATACAAATACTCAATTTGAGAACGTCATAATTTTCTCTGTGTATAAAAGCAATTGTTGGGCTTTGCGAGTGTTGGCCAGTGCATAAATATGCAAATTATGCGTATTTGTTCAACCAATCTTGTCGCTATATGCCACAGAGCTTTGCCTCACATTGTTTGCCATTTCATATGGCTCGACTAATTGCGCACATAAATAAATTGTTATTAATTTGTGCCAAATCAATGCCAAACAATCAGCAGCGACAACAATGCGAGTTTCACACTCAGCTTGAGTTCCTGATGGGCGGGCTGCCAGTAATGGCCATTAATGTTTATTAGGGTAGAGCCTGCTTTAAAACCAATTGCTTTAGGGAATCAAAAATAAAAGTTTCGGCATTGCATTCAATTTTACTGCTTACATTGACATATATTTTAAGGTTGAGAAAATATTTTATCCATGCCTTTTAAGGACTTACAATGAAAAGTAAAAGTGTACTTCCAGAATTCTATTTAATTTTTTATTCTTCTTCCAAGTGAGAAAGAAAAGTGTTATAGAAAAGCTATAGTAGAAAATATAATTTCCTTTCACTGAGTATTTTCCACTCTTTCTTTTATTCCTTTCAACTCGCAGCAAAAGCCAAGCGAACTCACTTCCCTTCCTTGTTAAGTATACGCCCTGACTGTCGCCAAAGAGTTTGCAACCGCCACGGACTCTAGTTTTTGCCTTTTATAAATAATTGAAAACCTTTCAAAATATTTTATGCCCTCCTTGATGGCTCACCACCCACCTCTCACCGGATCTGTCCAAAAAGTAGTTCGTTTCATTGAGTGGAAATATCGAATAATTAAAAATTCAGTTAGTTTTTACAGCCTCCCTTCGCCGAATGGATATTGTTTATTGTTCGGTTGTTGGTGCTGCGATTGCCGACTGCCGCCAGCTTATGAAAACTTTACCGAGCTCATGAAAATTTTACAACGAAAAAAATTTGGGGCATTTTTGTATGGTAAGAGAACTCCAAACAAAAGGCATCGACTGACTGACTGACTGACTGAACTGTGGATCTGGCTCTGCGTTTAGTTGCTTGAAAGTTGAGCTTACTTTTATTGTTTGGCTTTTGTCGGAAAGTCCGCTTGTACCCACTGCTTAAAATATTTGCACGGGATTCTGACGCAGACAGATGGCTCATACTTTTAGGCGGGTTTAACTTGGGTTTTCGCTTCTGGGAATACTTATGACGGCATGTTTTAAAATGGATCAAATAAATAGAAGCTTGTTATAAATTTGTGAAAAGTAAGCAAAGTTAAGTTTAAAAAGTTACAAATGTGTAGGTTAAAACTAACTAAACTATAACAAAATTATTATTTTTCGAAGCTTACCAGTTTTAATGGGATATACCTCCAACAAAAATCTTCCCTATAGTCAGAATAAATCGTTTTTCAATTAATACCTATAGTTTTTAGATAAAAAGAAGATTTTCCCTAACAATTACCCTTAAGTGCATTTTGAAAAACTACTCCATAATCGGATATGTTAAAGGGTATCCCATCTTCAGGCCCATCAAGTGCTTAGGGCCCCTCCGGCTCCTTATGCTTTCATTATTTCTTTGGCTGCTCCTTTTCAGGCGAACGCGATATGCGCGCTAATCTGGCCAACTTCAAAGCTACTTAACTTTTATCCATTTAAGCCATCAACGCAGGCAGGCAGCTGAAAACAAATGGCGGGAAAAAGAGGATTGGTAAGACGCTCGCAAGTAGAAAGAGATGGCCTGATAGGGGGCGAAAGAGAAGGCCTGATGGGGGGCGAAAGAGATGGCGAGTTGTCTGTGTGGCCTGGCGACATTTTCGCCTGACTGCACTGAGAGCTTAAAATGTCGCTCGGTTTGCTTTTCTGCTTTTCTGCTGCTGTGATTGCGATGGCGGCAGCTGTTTATGACATTACTCATACGCCTCGTTGACCCCTGGACCCATTGTCAGTGGCCGTCGTCCAAGTGGTAGTCATCCGTCTCGCCTCCCCCTGCAGCTTCTGTCTATTCGGAATAGAGGACCAGCACTTAAAGTGCACCCAACATATGCAGGCCCATTCTCAAAGTTTTCCCCCAGCCATATAGCTTCACTGTACTTCCGTTTCCGCTGAACAAAGCGGGTGGGTGGGGTCTGTGCCACAACTGCACTCTTTCGCCTCTTTGCCCCATCAACAATGTTGCCTGCGCTCAGCCTGCTTAGAAATGCAAAGCAGCGCGCGAGGCAAACACAACACACAAAGTGATTTTTATATTAAGACCACAAGTGCCTGCAACCCGACCACGACCATGCCCACCCAGCCACGCCCCCATCCACCGCCTCCTACTTCTCCGCCCACTGCAACGAACTGTGTGCTACCGCTTTGCTGCCATTATGATGACTACCAGGGCACGCTGATTGCTCAAGAGCGTTTTCCAAGACGGAGGCTGCACTGGAAAAAATCGAAAGTAAAATAAATACTGCTTAAAAAATATATCAAATTGGTTCTTGCTACATACCTTCCAAAAAATATTTTATTTAGTATAAAACCTTTTAGAGAATTTTCAACAACTTTCAAACAAAAATTCCTATTTCTTCCAAAACTTATGAGATCAAAATATTGAAAACAATCTTATGGTTTCATTTTAAGTGGCATACTCATGCGTAATCACACTCATGATCATTATTGTTAGGATACGAATTTTTAAAAACAAACAATTTTCGCTCAGTGTGCTAACTGGCAACTGCTAGTGGTTGTGTGTGTTTGGAATGCGCGTTGCATGAGATAATCTGTGGCTATGTGCGTGCCACACGCCAGGCGTTCTTGCCTAGGATCCGTGGATCCTGGGGATCCTGGGGATGCCCGCAGAACACTGCTCCCGACCACAGTAAGCGCGAATTTCTGATGGTTAATAAAAATTCCAACATTGTCTCGTGCAGTTCATCATGGCCACCACATAAGCACAATATGAAGCTGCAGTCGCAGCTTGGGGAACTTGGAACTTGGAACTGGGAACTGTTTCAACGAGCGATGACAACATTAAGACGACGCTTGCCACAATTCCTTCTGACATTTATGTTCTTTTATGAGCCAGTTTCGAAACTTCTCCTTCAGCATAACCCGCTCGCAATATCTTTAAAAATTATATTTAAATTGGTAATAAATTGTATCTCAGCGGTTTTATGAATGCTCAAAATTTTGTCGCTCTTCGCAAGGACTCACTGCCCCCGAGGCGACAGCTCTTGAGTGACGGGAATTTTGAATTATGTGGCGCAAAAATTTACATTCAAGCTGGTTGCTGCGGAATAACACCAAAAGCTTTGCAGTTGCAGGCAGAAATTAAATGAGTTACTGCTACTGAAGCAGAAGACATACAAATCTACTCACAAAATGAATGTCTGTTTATAGATATCAAATTGAATTGCAATCTTTAAAAGTTTTTTAAATGTATTTTTCGAGTTAAAAGAACAATTAAATAGATTTTACATTTTACAGATTAGGTTAACCAGGTATTTTTAGTAAGAAAATCCGATTAGGAGCCATACAATTTCAAAAGAAAAAGACGGATTATAAAAACGCAAAATCGTTGCCTACCTGTAGGCGTATTTCAATTAAAATGGATTAATCATAGAATTAAAACTTAAGCTCTCCCAACTCTCAGGGCCTCTAATATCAACATACCGATGGGGGAAAAACGGGAAAACTGCTGCGTTATGCTTGCGATTCATTTCGCTTCACTCATAAATGAAAATGGCAAGCAATCACCTGCAGCTATTTTCCAATCAGCCGGCGACGCTTTTCCATCCACCCGACAAATCCCCGCGCATTTAACGCTGAGCTCAGCTCAGCTTTATGACCAAAACAAACAAAAACTGGCAGCGAGGGCGACATTCGAGTCGATTCGAGTTGAGTTGAGTTTTAGGATGGGAAGTGGGAAATGGGAAATGGGGTTTACGTGGCACCCAGGATCATGAACAGCTGCATCGTCCTGCTGGCAGGGCATACGTATACGTCATCATCATCAACGTGGGCATCATCAGCGCGTGGAATTTAGATTTTCAATAATCAGGCATCATTGAAAAAACAAATACGCGCTGGATTTTTGGCTCCAATTGAATTGTTTTAGCTGCTGAACTCGGTTCGTGGGGGTTTTTGTTGGATGTGTAACACATAGAACGTGATTGGCTTTGCTGAGTGCGTAACTGAAAACGACAGGTGGGGCTTTCGGAATTTGTGTATGCCAGTTGCAAGTTGCTGTTGCAGTTGCAACAATGCCAGCCACAGGGGAGAAAACAAGAGAATTATTGCGGAGATCCAGTGTTGACAGTGGAGGCAACGTTCAACGTTCAGAGCCAATCAAAGATTTATGCTGCCTGGTAAATCCAACTAGGGAATACGGATCGGACAATGGATGTCAAGGGTGAAACCTTTAAATCTTTTCAGTCTTTGAAAATTCTTTTAAAATATAAAATTAAAATTTAGCACGCCCTTGATCAAAATAAATAATCTGAAATTAATTATAGAAACTAATTATAGCTTAAAACATTGCATTAAATATGTAAGTTCTTAAGTTAAGTCCTAGTAGATTTAATTCTCCTCTACCAAAGGTGACCAAGATTTTTAGGCCAAACGTCTAAGGACTGGGAAAGTTTGTTCGCTGACCCAAAACACGCTCACGTAAGTCCTGGAAATTTTCTGCTGAATACGGGCAATCAATTCACTTTCACTTTGGATAATTTGCTCACACTCGACTCGAAATGAACGAGGCCACGGCATCTGCATTGACAATTTGCCGTAAGGTCATGCAACATTTGCATAATTCAATGAGCATACAATCAATGGCAGCCCACATAATCATGCACGTGGTCAGGCAAAAAAATAAAAGCAGCGAGAAAAATAAAAGCAAAAAGTGGAGAGTGCAGGGAATTCTATTCGAGCAATTTGGTGCGATTAACTGCTCAATTATTTAAGCATCCCGTGGCGCTCGGGCAAAAAATAAGAAGAAATCAGATGGAGAAATCAGCGTCCAGCCGGCATGCTCCACTGGCTCTCAAATAGCCGGGTGGCAAATGGCAATGGGATCGGCCAGCATACAAAACACTTAGTGGTGCAGGACGGCTCGGTCCTGGAAAGGGTTGCAATCAATTGACATTGATGTTCGCCAGACCAAAAACTATTTCAATGCCCCGTGCTGGGACCTGTCGCTTTTCATCGCACTGAGAAAAATACTGGATTATTAGGTGAGCAATAAAACGGGGAGTTATAGAAATTATTGCTCGTAAACAAGTAATGGTAAGTCCTTTAAAAACCATTCAAGTTCTTCAAGTATAAGATTTTTATAGTCCTTTCTTAAAGCAAGATTTATGTTTAAAATTTTGTTTAAGATATTTATTGTTTATATTCTATTGATAAGTAAATTTATTGATTTACTTTATTTCTTTATAAGAATTTATATTATAAGAATAACTTATTTTATAATATTAAGACTTGCTAAAATCATAAACTGCGAAAAATATGAATATAATGGGTAATTATTTAACATAACTAAGGGTATTTTCTAAAACCATTTTTAAAAGTTTGTTACCATGGTAAATTTCTCGCTTAATCGGCTAACCACCATTTAAAATCCAGGTCCTGGAATATTTCTTTTAGTGCCTCCGATGGGTATTCTATGCCGCCCAGTCGCAAGTCTCAGTGGCTCGTAAAATCTAACATTTATAGCTGATGACTTTCTGGCTGTGACTGTGCCTAGTTCACGGCTAGTTTGGCATACTTTTAATAGCTCTGCCAGTCTACCCAGTTTTCCAGGCAGAGGACTATGGACTCCGTCCTCCGGCCTCCAAGCTCCGGCCAACCTTTGTATCATTATAATCCGTGGCCATTTAGTGGCGCTATTTGTCGCTGATATGACTCCCTTTACGGGCTGGGCCGGCATCTCGGTGGCCTGGCCTGCATGCAAAGTGCGCCACTCGAATGGCAGGACTCGTAAAAATACGTTTTATTGCCCAGCAGGACGCGCCTCAAGACATGTCCTGGCCAAAGCCACTTTAATGTCATGCGTGTGTGTTTTCCAGTGGGCGGACCGGGCAACTAATTTATATTGGGAAAGGCAGAGAGGGCGGGGCAACCTGCTCGTTAATTCGCAGCATGGAAACTAAAGTGCAAAGTATGTGGCAAGATGCCGGGGGGAAAGGAAAAACAACAGCTACAGCTACGGCCAACCAACTATAAAAGGACAATAAAATTTAATGATTATGTCAACACTTACAGTACACGGCCATGACGCTTTACAAGAAGACCGTGCTGTCACCCTTTAAAATTGTCGCCGGGCTGTCAGCTCGGCTGTCGATGCTGCTTCATTGATTTTTATATCAATTTTCACACTAATATCTTTTAATATGTAATTTTTATGCATGACACACGTTTACGGGGGCGCCTTTCTTCATTGTCATGCTCGTGTCGCACGTTGCGTATGCGTTATTTTTGATTTTTATTATCAGTCTGCCCTGCTTTTTTGTTCTCATTGGCGGGCGGCGCGCTTCAATAAAAAATTGTTGTTCGCATTTCTGCACCGTTAATTAAGTTAATTTTTGATTACATTTTAATAATCAAAAGTTTTGTAAGTGGCTGGCACACGTCGCCTGCATTCATCGCTGGAGGAACTTTTTTTATTCATGTTTTGTTCACGCTGAGCTCTCTGTTGCTGGCGTTTTTCATTCTTGTTTTTTATTAATAAAATAAAATTGTGTTGATAATTTAAAAGTGCTTTGCACGCGCATCATGTGCATCGATAAGCCCCATCATCATCCCATCTCTTTGCCCAAGTGGTGGCAATTAAATTGCATTTAAAAATGGCATTAAAAACGTTATTAATTCATGTGAAGCGGCGGCAGTTTGATAAGCTGTTCGTCGGCAGGGTGAGGGTATAAATGGAGTATATGGGTTTTTAGCCCATGGCTTAAGTGATTCGATAGAATCGTCATAAGTAACTGAACCCAAATTTATGGCTTAAAACACTATTTGTGTTTTTGTGAACCAAAATATAGCACTCCGGGCAATGATAATCTCTGTTATCGCATAAATTATTACATGCCGCTGCATCGGTTGAATAATGTGCGATGCACATTTGATTACACCAATATGTTGAGTACGCACTTTTATTTAATTTTTATTCGCCTTTATCGCTGCGTGTCCGCAAATGCGTCTGTGTTTGAGTGCCGGCTAATAAATGAGCCCTGCCCCGGGGCAG
Source organism: Drosophila subpulchrella (assembly GCF_014743375.2). Taxonomy (NCBI): domain Eukaryota; kingdom Metazoa; phylum Arthropoda; class Insecta; order Diptera; family Drosophilidae; genus Drosophila; species Drosophila subpulchrella. Next base: position 16,964,808 of record NC_050609.1, read on the forward strand.
GCATCATGTCGCAACGCAACGTGCCACATGGCGTATGCGTGATTCGGTCCAGGCACGTGTCACTTATTGATTTTTAGACGCCGCCAACGTTTCTATGGTTTTGCATATTTTCCTTCGCATTTTTTGTGATTTTTTCCGTAAAACGATGATTACAATAGACGGCAGATAGAGACTAAGATGCTTTAAGCAATATTAATGAAGGCATATTTTCGGTTAATATGGCTCAAAATGATGACGACAAGGAATGGCAGGGCAAATGTCAATAATGATTGTGTACATCAAATTTTTGAGTTTTTAATGCTCTGCACAGGTGAAAATTCATGAAAGAAATATGGGTCTTTTGATAAGTTTATTGGCTTGGTAAGGGATTATATTAACTATTTACTATGCAAATTTGCATATCAGTAATGTAATACAGTGCATATGGCTCTTTGTTATATTGTATGCTTTATTTTAATTTATGCAAATAAAAAATCTCATCATCTTGTAACGATTGTTTACTATAAATCAAGTGGGCTAACTAAAAATTAAATTTACCCAGTATACTTTTGGGCTTATTTTATATTATATGCTGAAATATATGGTTTGCCTTGCCCAAGTCCAGCGACTTTCGCAGCAATGGAGTGTATCAATTCTCCGAGTTCCCGAACGGCTCTCTGGCATTTCGAAAATCATAAATATTTAAAAGGAAATAACTGAAAATGAGCGACCAGTCGACGGGTGGAACAACTGCCGCTGGCATTTCATTGAGCCAAGTTGTGGGAATGCTCACAAAAGAGCCATTAGCAGAAGCATACAGTGCCAGTCATATGTATATGGCTGGGTCCTGCTTAGCCGGGGAATCCCTTCGCCAACGTACTTACACACATATATGTGTCAGGATGCTCAGCATTTTTCAATGGACGCCGCAGCATCTGGTTGCTGTTATTAGTCCTAAAGAAAAGGGCGTGGCCGGACAAGAAATATGGTTCCCCCTCGATTCCCCTTGACTGACTTTTGGCTCGGTGTCATTCGCTCCTTGGCCATTATCACGTACTATCCCAGAAGCCAAAAGAAATGTGTATTTATGTACACAACAGCCCGCGGCCTGTTGACGGAATTGGCTTCATTGTGGTAATGCCTTTCGCCTCGAGCCGCCACCAGAAGAAAAGGAAAAACTAAGTAGTTCATTTTAAGATGGAGCCTCTTTTGTTATAAATTTTAAGTATGGCTAAGTAAAAAAGCAAGCTTCAAATTGTGGCGAAACAAAAGACTAAATATGCTGCCTGCCAAAGGAAAATGCCTAAAATGAAAGGCGGGGAAATGCAGGGAAATGAGGGCGAACTCGAGGACTGGCAGGCGGGACTCGGATAAGCAGAGCAGAACGCTGGCTGCGTCTTGACACAAATAGGTTTCCGCCCCAAATCCCAAATATCCCCGGAAGCCGATTAAGTGTTGCCCGTAAGCGCGCGCAACAGCATGAAAGCGGCAGAGACTGCAAATTGTCCTCATATTAGGACCGGGGGAGGGGTGAAAGTGGGGGGGGGGGGGGGGGGGATTGGCGGGTACCAGGACAACGGAGGACTAGGAAAAGCATCGGCGAAGACATCAGACCCTGTTTGGAAAATAATGGCAATACACGCTATTTTGGCAGTTGTTATGGCTGAGCGAGGGTTGCTGGCCAAGTTTTTCCTTTCATCTACAAGAGATCCGGATAACAAGGACACTTCACCGATTAAGCTTTCAAAGTATTAAGTCCATTCCTAGTAACCCATTTTTCTTTCCTTTATAACCGTTATAAATAAACCCTCGATAAATATCTAACATGAGTGACTTTTAAAAAATAATAGCACATTAAGATCTGATTTCTTAATGTCATGTTAGCTTTTTACATAGAGTTAAATTGCTTTATCAAAAACAAAATTGTAATCTGACTGAAAACTCCTAACCAAAGGCAATGTTTTGGTTAAGCCTTGACATGACATTGAGAAATCGTCCCCTTTTTATATCACAATCAGAAAGATAAAAAAACTCTTAACAAGAAGCAATGTTCTGGTTATATCTTGACATGACATTGAAAAATCGAATTCATGTTTATATAATAATCAGAAAAATTTGTTTTACTGCTAGCTACAATCAAATAAAGAACTATATAAGAGGATTGCCTATTTCTTTTTTGGAATAATTTGTATTATTGTTCTTTAAAATATTTTTGTAAAATAAGGATGTCTCTAATGACCTAAAATACAACTCTTAAAGCTCCCCTCGCCATCTGCCATAAGGCGCAGCCGGCATGTAAACACTGCAAGGCACATTACAATAAAAAATTTATCGTTATTATCCTTTTCCAAAGTGCTTTTCAATTGAGGTATGGACAGAGGCGCTGGCTGACTAACGGACTCAGTGACAGACTGACGGTCATATCCTGCCACTCGAGTCCTTGCCGCTCCTTCTTGGAGCACTGCCTCCATGTGGAAAAATCGAAGGATGATTGATGGAGGCTTCTGGCGCGCTGACAGCGAACGACTTCATCAAAAACGCCAAAAATGTACCGAAATATGGCCGTGGCTTTCATGCGAGACATACGCGTAATGTAATGCCCAAACAATTACCTAGGATGGCGGGACCAAAGTGTTGATTTCCCCGATCATATTATTTGCTTAGATTTCGCCAGGCAATTTGCATATGAATGCGATGCCAGAAAGCAAAGACGGCTTACACGCTTAAGCTCGGAGCGACAACTCCATTTATATTATTTCGTTTCCCCTTTGGAAATTAATATGTCATTTTTGCCACCTACACAGACTACAAATACAGCCAACCGGGAGATGAAGGACATGCCAGCGAGGAGAGCCAAGGAGTTTTTCCCCCACCGAGCTGGGGGAAAATTGAAAAAAGGCGAAAAATAAAAAAATAAACCAGAAATGGAGGCCCGAGTGAGTGGTTGGCGGTTGCCAGAGGGTAAAGAGTGAGCGAGTGAAATAAAAATGCAAATAAAATAAAATAAAAATGTGTCTGTCATGTCAATATTTGCCGCCAGCAGATGAACTCAATTTGCAATTGGCATTGAGTGTGCGAGTGTGCCAAGGTGTAGATGTGGCCGGAAAACTCCCCCGCCCCCGCCCACATCCACTTTCCCACTTTAATGGCAAATCATGGGAAAATTGATTGACATTTTCATTACACAATTTGCCAGACAAAGCAAACCGTGGGATAAATGGAGCGGGCTGCCTCGACGGCTTCTCGATTCGGATGCTGTTTGCCCCGGGAAAACAAATGGCACATTATGCACCGCAAATAATTAATGCCAATCATTAAAATAATAAAGTGCATATGGGCGAGGCAGGCCATGACTGCCTTAAGTAAGCCCATTTTAATTGCGATTGAATAATTGAAGATATCTTGGCTGATGATGGCCGCCCGTTGGTTAATTATTGAGCATCAATAATGCAAAAATGAGCAGGGCAAACAATCCGGTGGACAATAATTCAACTGGACAGGCTGGATGCTCCTTCATTGTCTCAAGTGTGTGATGGCATCCTTTTGGTTCACCTGAGCCCAGAAGGGTTATTAATTTACATGATTATGTTGACCCTGGGTAAACCGAAAAGGGATGAAGGTCTTAGTTGGCCAGTTGACATTTCTTGTAAAACTCAAACCACTAACGAAAAGACGGTCAATTGACTTTTGCAGAGGCAACAAAGAGGCAGCCCAGTGCTCTGAACATTAAATTAATTGAGCAATTAATTAACACGCCATTGGAGGGGCGACGAAGGACCTCCATTTGATGGCGGCAAAAGGCTCAGATTGCCGGGGCCTCCAACTCAGTCTGAGCCGCAAACAAAGAAGAAAAGCCATCGAAGGCAGCTGGCGATGAAAATGGCAAACGGCAAATGGAAAACGGAAAATGGCCTGGGTAGAGGTTATTAAAGCTTCGCGGAGCACGTGAAATTATGAAGTTGAAAAATTAATTCAGCGGCAAGTCGAAAACTTTGAACTTTCAATTAAGTGGAAAGCGCAGGATGGGTAAATGGGAATGAAAACGAAAATGAGATTTCCGCTGCTGTATTTTCCAATTTGTGTGCTCGAGTGCCGCCGTCAGCTACACTCGAGTAATCAATGATGGGCGGAGGCATCGGCAGCGGAATCGGAATCGACATCCCAGACGCCGCCAATCCAAAGTGGAATGCCAGAAAAATAATGGCGAATGTGGCTCCTTCGAATGTCCTGGCCATTCCTGGGAAGCTTTGAAATGTTATCGATTGCTGACGGCTATCTAATTGTAAGTACACACGTATTGGGCGCCATTCTGGAAGGAGCAGACCTTTGGTTAACGCAGGGCTGACTGATTTGTGAGGATAGTGGGCTCCAACATCCACTGGCCATCGAACGGATAAATCGAGTCCGAACTTTGGCATCGATGCGATGCGATGGAGAGCGACAGTCACGGAACCGGACGACATGTGGACCCAGTTAGTGTTGTCCCAGCCACGCCCCCTGCTGGCTGACCTACATATGCATATGTAACACCTAATAGCATAAGTCCCCATGTGTGTGCGACTCTGCTTTTTTATGGCCAATCTACACTGGCAAAAATTCATTAGAACCTTCTATATAACATACGATTTTAGACAAAGGATTTTATAAAGATGTCTTAATAAACAATGCCAATTTTTTGAATTGCCTTGCATAAAACCATTCCCTTATCTCTAAGAAAATACAAATACCTTTATTGTTTTACAACATTTGTGGGGATTTTAGATCAGGTGGATAATATTTATAATACATTAATTCCCCCATTTAAAAATACTTTTAAAGTGTCGTAACTCAAACTTCCTTTATCGCTGATTTCTCAATGTCATTCTGTATAACTCAATCGATTTTCTATAGCTTTAAGTCTCTACGCCTTTTTTTCAGTGGGCTTACTGTTTTATTCCTATTTTTCCAAGTGCACCTGGGTACCAACTCCTTCCATTCATTTCCTTGGCACTTTGTTCGCTTGTTAAGTTGAATTTTCGTGTTAAGCGGATGCTGGATACCGCCCACCCGTCGCTGCACGTGTGGTGACCACCTAGGCACCCAACCACCCACCCACTCACCCACTCAGTCATGGTCTACATGCATTTCCGGTTTAATTGATTTTGCCACAAAATGTGAAATGTGTCGAAAACGAGCCACCATGACATTCCATCCCCGCCCATCGGGAGGGCCCATCCTCGCATAATGTCCGGAGTGCAAAGTGGAACTCCAGGGTCCTTTCTTTTAGAGGTCTTTGATTGCAGATACTTGGTAAATAAATATTGGCAAAACCAATGACTGATTGAAGGGACCACAGGACCACTTGGCACCAACTTCGACAATGCAGCAACTTTGCCTGCCTTTCAGTCCGGAGTCCAAAAGCCGTAGTCCAGAGTCCGGAAAACTCGCCCAGTTTGCTCACCGACTCATCGACTCACCAGTTGCAATCAGAGCAATCACAGGGCCTTCCCTCCTATGTGAATAAATCACAATTACCGAAAGCAAAGCTCTCTGCAATAATTCCTGAGGTAAGTCTCGGCAAAGTTTTTCTATCAATTTATTCAAACTTTTCGAATTTTCGTTCACAAGCTTACAACATAAATAGAATGTTTCGATGTCGTCTTTTGTGGTGTGAATGCTTGTTATGAAAGTGTACGATGAAATGGAAAGGCTTAATCTACAAGGCACAACAATTTCCATACTTAGTGGTAGTGGTGATCCGGAACCTATTTGCCAGTGGAGGAGGGCTAGGACTAAGTACTAATTACTGGCTAAGAGAGCGTAGGTCTACCCTTAAAACCTAGTAAAATCATAAGAAATGGGCACAGGAAAATTGTGATATTGGAGATAGGAAAATTTGGGGAAACAAAGCTAAGCTAAGGCATTAGGTTAGGGAAATATACAATTTTGACTTTCTTCATAGATATTTGACTTCCAATGTATCATCACATTTTTTTCCTGTCTTAGATAAACCCAGAACAAGGCCTTAACCCTTCTTGAACTTGAGCAGCAAGATGGTAAGTACGAGGAATACCAGAACCCAGGACGAAATCGAAATGAAGCCATTGTATACGACGGGATTGTCGATGCCCCAGCCGCGCTGCAGGATGGATCTCATGGCTTCCGTGGGTTTTGTGAGGGGCAGGAAGGCTGTGAAGAACTGCAGGAGCGGGAACATGCCCTCGATGGGCCAGATAATGCCACACAACATAACGATGGGCAGGAAGGAACCCATGGCCACATATGTCGCAGTTCTCTCCGTATCCACAGCACAGGAAATAACGAATCCAAAGCTCATGCCGCACAGTCCATTCAGGATGCACAGGGCCACCACCAGCCAAATATTACCCACCAAAGTCAGTTCGAAGAAATAAAAGCTAACTATCAGGACGAAGATGGTCTGACTCAGCATCACCGTAAACTGAGTGACCACCTGTGAAAGAAGAATCTCAGGACCCGTAATTCCAGCCACCAAACACCTCTCCAACATTCCCTCATTCCGATCGATCAACATAGCTCCCGAGGTAACAGCCACGGCCAAGAAGAAGATAATGGTCAGGATAACGCCCGGGGCAGCAAAGTCCGTGAAGTTGGGATTACGATAGCCGTAGACGGGGTCCTGGAAGTCCACGGGCACACGTCCCAGTTTTGGATTAACATCACAGTCGGTCAACATGTCGCCCACAAAATTGAAGAAGGTGTACTGGAGATCGCGGTACAGCAACTGGGAGATTTGTTGATCTAGGAGGAATATGGATATTATTAGTTTCCTGATTTTTTTTATTGAAACTTTAGTTATACTTACTGGACCAATCCATTCGTACATCCAGATCAGAGGATTCAATAGTGCCATCTTCTGCATAACGACCATCTTCAACGCGTTCCATCAACGAAGCGGTATAATTGGGTTGGATCACTAAAGCCGCCCAGGCTTTGCCTTTCCTTACTTCTTCGTAGGCCGTCTCATCGTCGTTCACATATTTCTACAAAAATAAAAATCATCAATATTTTGTCAATATTTTTAAATAATCTTATCCTAAATGAATAAAAATGAAAGATCTATTATAAAAATATATTTAATTTCATAAAATTCTCGGAATCTAAAAATGTTTTAATGTTTTCGGCTTGTCTGGGAAACCCGAGAAGGTAAATGCCAGCAGTCAGTCAAATGCTCATTCAATTAGCTTAAAAAGTCATTGCACCTGCCAGACAGATGTCAAACGACTGGGTATTGTTTTCGCCGTTGCTGTGCAATTAAAATCGGAGCCGCTGAATTATTGAGCCACGCATGTCGCGATTCCAGGGCTCGTCAGTCGGGGAATCGGGGTGTTCCAGGGAACCAGGGATCCATGGATCCAGGACCCAGTATTCGGGGTAGTCAGGATACCGGCCCGCGGCACTTCCTTTCTTGGCAGCTTTGTGAGCTGTCTCTTTGTGCGTCCCGCTTCATTTCCTGTCGCATTGTTTGCTGCATGTGGGGCGTGCTGTTATGTTCTGCACTGTACTGCTCTCTTGTAGCAACAATAAAAGTAACTCCCCGTAATTAATGTGCGTACTTTGCGCCAGGCGATAAATTCAGCGAGGCAAACAAATCAACAAACAAAGGAGAGGCGTTTTCGTTGCGTTGCCTACTTTTTTGCGGACCCTGTTTTCCCCGTTTTGTCAACAATATGTTTGTGTTATCTGTAACAATTTCATTTGGCTGTGAAATAAATAATGAACCGAGAAAGTGGAGCAGATACAGGGATCTTCAGCTGGTTCCGGCAAGTGCTCACACATTTATTAAGTTGCCTTCGAACTTCCAACTTCGAGGGGCGTAAAACTTTGCCTAAACTTTCGCCACTCACTTATGTGTGGGCCCTACAATCCTGGCCACAAAACCCAGGCTGCGTGTATTGGCATTTGTATTTGGGCTTAGCTCGGGCAATTTTGCGGCTTCGATCTGCAGTTATTTAAACGCAAATGGCACAAGGATGGAGGCCTCGCAAACAGGCGTGAAATTTACGCAATTGCCGTCTTGGCCGCACACACACATATTCCCCGATTTTGGGATGTGCGGTTTAATTGGCCTCATTAGATTTGATGGCCCAGAAAGGGGTGTGTGCGTGTGTGTTTTGGCACAAAACTATGTTGCCCAGATTGGATTTGAATCCTCAGAACACCTGAAGTCGAAATACTGGCCAGCTTTACACTTGGGAGCCGGAATAAATTATAATGTGAAGAGCCATGACTACAGACAATCAAATTGCAGGCCCTGAACAACTTTTATGCTTCTATTTAACCCCAACTTCAACATTGTTTATGACAAACTTGAGCCACAAACTATGCGCAAATGAAGTCAACTTGGTCAGAAGCTCGACGCAAATGAGCTCGAAAGGAGCTGGGAGAAAAACTTTCCTCAGCTACCTTGGCAATTTTTGTTTCGACTTTGCCTTAACTTGCCTCATAAAATCTTCCTGGCTGCTGGATAAAAAAAAAAAAAGAAAGCCAGCTAGGGAAGCACTTTCGAGCACTTTCTTCAAGTAAAAGCTTGTCGCTAATCAAGTGCCATCAGAAGCGTAGTCAAAGGGGATTGTTAGCTGGAAGTAATCTGGGTTCTTGATTAAACTAAATTGATATAAATGCTTAGAAGGCATGAAATGAATTCAAATGTATATACTAAAATTGTTAATATGGAAAATAATTTAATTTAATTATTGGATATGTTTCCCATATAATCGTTCCACTACTAGAGTTTCTTAGCCTTTCTGCTGCACCAAAAACCATGAAATTTGCCAGCCACTCCTTTTCACTAATGAGCCACATTGTCGTGCTTAATGAACTTTTAATTAGAAGCAACGACATCGGCTGACCACAATATGTCTTTCAATTTCCCCATAAATTAAGACTCCTTTTTTTGGGCTTTTCTGCCGTGGGGTAAGTTTGCAAAATTATTACTCAAACCATTCAGGAAGCTGCTTTTAGAAAACAAAGGACAACTTTTGTGTCGTTAAGACAAGGGTAAAGGAAATGCGTTTGATCTGGAAAACACATAACCACAAGGAAAAAAGGACGAAAAATATTAAGGGCCAGAATTAACTTTGGGGACTTTTGGTCAAGAGATTAAAATATATACCAAACACCTTTAGTTTCAAAGAAAATTTGGGTTACTGCGTAAACATTTTTGAAAATATTTAAGTTTTATATAAATAAGAAAGTCAAATTTTGGTTGTAGTTTTCCCTCAAAAAAAGGTTTCCTCTTTGATTTTTCGCCCAAATGGTAATAAATGAGATAAGTTCCTAAACTGAATTTAATTTTTATTTCGTTTTTATCAGCTGTTCTACTAATTTTCAAGTCTTTCAGATAAATACATAGAACTCTCCCAAGTTTCCCTTCAACTACGTGGTTGGCAAAAGTGGTATTGAAAAGCACGAAGCGCCTTGCCGTCAATACAAGGAGAATATTCAAATTTCTTTGACCCGCCTTCGGGGTTCGCCCGAAGCTCCATCCTCTATCCAGGATTTTAAAAGGTGAGCCGAGGCAGGGACGGGGTTTTGGCCAAGTGCTGATGGCACGTTGATATGCTGTTCATTGACCAAAATTAACTTGGCCTCCTCTCCTTCTACTTCCCTTCGTTCTGGGTCTTTTGATGCGGCCTAAAGATACACGGCCGCGTGTTATTTTTTCACCGTTTTCCCTTATTTTCGTCGAAAGTTATACAAATTTAGTCTGATAGCCGGCGGTTGGGGGATGCTTTTCAATTTCCAAAAGGTAAAAAGTTTTCCTCACAAATTGCCAGTTGAGGCATGCGGACGGTTGCTGGCCTTATTATTGCGGTCTTTATTATATTGTTATTTGAAAATTCGAAAAAGTTTCGGAGGTCACGGTCTGTTGGCGGGATAATTTGATGGGACATTGAGATCTCAATGCTGATTTTGTTTTATTGTCTTTCAGCGAAACGGAGATGAATGAGGAAAGAGATTCGGGAAAATGGTTAGGAAGGGGAATACCAGAGGTTTACAACCAGCCAGTTAATAAGTTTCAATTTTGCATGAATGCTGTGCAAACTAATCGTAAAAATACCCATGCCACCGGCGCTACTTTACTGTTATTACGTTTATTATAGTGTCTAATGTAAAATGCATGAAATCGTAAGCCAGGACTCGTCGGGACTGGAGTCCTCGAACCGAAACGAAACTCAAATTAGGCAACAAAAGCGACTTTGTTTTTGAAGCGTAATTTGCAATAAATTGCCACAAGCGGCTTTCCTTGGCCTCCGTAATTCTGCCCTATTCTGTTCAGTTCGGTTCTGGCCCACTATTCCTGGCCATCGCCGCCCATGGCAGGGCAGTAAATTTATTGATGATCTCGACCGACTGGCCGACAGTCGAGGCGAATCGGCCTGTTGTTGCTGTGCCAAAGATAAGCAGCTGTAATTTGTGTTCGCCAACACCAAGGGCAACGGCCCAATCGGAGGCAGCATCCTCTTCATTTTGCATCGAACAAGGAGCAGAGTTGCCCCAGTTGGTCAAGAAACAGTAGCCAAAAAAATAATAATGCTAATAATACTAAAATTTTTGGGCCTACAATTTTTAAGGATCCGAGTTTTTCTAGAGTAACATCTAACCTTAGTCTTATTAAGGTTTTTTCAAGATACAGTAATAAAATAAAGATGTGATTACGTTTGATAAGGATACTGGAGTAGAAACTGAACTTTGTAATATTAGGACTTTTTTAAAGATGTAATAATATATTTTGCTAAGTGATAAGATATGTAAATTTCACTATAGTTATGATATAATTACATATATGAACTTAGCCCATCTGTTAAGTTACCATACTTTTTTTTGCATCGTAGTTCTCAATAATTTTAGATGTACCATGTCATGTAAACTTCCTTCAAAATAAAAAAAATGTACTATTTGAATATTCAATAGAATTTAACAAATCTGATACTATAATTTAGGGACATGTTTTCAAAATAGACACCTATGATTACAAATATTCAGCCACAAAATAGCCAAGTTAGCACAGCCGGCATCGGCAATGTGGCCAAGACAAAGGCAAGTATGTGGAGGGGTGATTTAGGAGTGCGGCAGGGCGAAATGATGTGTGCAGTAGATTGAAGACCGGGCAGCTCCCCCAGCAGTCTGCCCGCCCAACAGGGGGAGCCACTCGGCTGTCCACACAAATTGAAATAAATTACAGGAGCGGCCAGCAGAGGGCGTGCGTACTGGTGATCGGGGGCCCTGAATATAAGCCACATGAGTGGTTATTGTAAAGTTCGCACTGCACAATTTAACCGAAAAGCCAGTGACAGCTGATATTGCACCCCCGGGCTGGGAGTTGCATCTGCCAGTGCTGCAGCAACTGCATTTGCCACTGCCCCATCCGCATCCTCAAGCCCCCCATTCCCTTTTCCTGCCTCTGTCCATGTCCTTTTCCTCCCGGGGGATGATGAAGGGGGCCGAACTCGAGTAGGTAATTTGCATTGCACTCACCACAACCATGCTCTTGTTCTTGACCAGCATATCGAGATAACGGCAGCTCAGCATCGTCTGATTGCATCCGGTGTGCACTGGACAGAATTGTTCCATAATCATTTCCCCCGACATCTCGTGATTCGCCACGGCCAATTTGAGGCCAGTGGGATCATGGCCGATGGCGTAGCAGAAGAGCAGTATCTGCACCACCGGCAGGCCCACGATGAACAGCATCACCCTGCGGAAAATCGCCCAAAGTTGGTTTACAATTGATGAGTTGTAGTGGTATGAGTATTAGATTATTACTATGTAGTCCAAGTAATATGAACTGGGTTTTGGTAAAGAGTGCACTTATAAGTTGCCTACCACACTTGAAATATTAGTCCTGCTTTTGAAAGAGCAGTAGATATACCTATCATGATTATTTTTAAATTTTATAAAAGTAGTTTTTGAAAAACTAATTAAATCAAGCTAGATATTTGTCATGAAAGGGTAATATTGTTGATTGAAAGATTACTAACCTATCCATAACGAAACCTATCGTAACTAACTTAACGCTTAAAAGCATCAGTTCATAGATTGTTTAAAATTTCGGTAATATCTTTTGAACTTTGATTGTTTCTTATAGAATCATATTGATCTATTAAATCAAATATTGGGCCAATTTAAAAATTCTTAAAAAATTCTTCTTTACTTTATTTTGTGTGTGGATAAGGCAGTGCTTTTCTAAACCCTATTACTCACCCCACGTTGCGCATCATCCACAAGAAGTTCTTCCAGATGAGGGCGTGCAGGTGATGGGACTGCATCACATGAAGGTTGTACCAGAAGGATGTGGGTGTCTCCTGGGGAGGAGGCAGCGGCGGGGCTGCGGGGGCTGTGGTACTGATCGGATCTCGGGCAGCCGAGGACATGGAAATATTATCTCCAAATTCTCCCGAAATTTCGGCGGCATGCTGCTCATCGGACATATCCAAAGCGGGATTAGAGATCGCCGGCACTGTCACCTGTTCCACAATTTCCTGAGCTATCGACGACCGTCGGCGTTTTCCCATATTCTGCAAGACGGAAAGCTTCAGGAAAACATCCTCCAGAGAGTCGGCATTATATTGCTGTCGTAGATAACCCGGTGATTCTTCTGCCAGCATTTTTCCACCACGCAAAAGACCAATCTAAAAGAAAGAAGAGGGATCACATATATTAGAGGATATTCTGGAAGACAATGTAAAATAAAATCTTAAAAAAAAGAGTATCACTTATTGGATATTATAAAAATAATTTATTTGAGTTAAGACCTCAAGTAAAATAAATTATCCATTAAAACACGTAACTATTGTACTGATTTTGTTAAAATAACATAGTTAAACGTTCCATTTGATATACCTTTCATTTTTCTTTTAGAATTTAGAAAGTTTTCTCTCTGGTTCCAAACTTTTTTATTCAAATACCCCCTATGACAACTGCGCAACCTCGAAATTAAGTGGGAATAGATTTGTGTGACATCACTCTTTTGTCAGTCAATTGATTTGGAGCGTGCTCTGGCAAAGTGTCGCCGAGCCAATTAAACTTTTCGACTTTGATGCGACTTGCCAGTCGTCCTTGTCCTTGTCCATGTCCGCTCCCCAGAATCTTTGTCAAAGTTTCCGCCCTCCATGCACATCCTGTTCCTGATCCTGTTGTTGTTAAGGATGTGGATCTGGATGTGAATGTGGAAGTCTCGAAGAAGTTTTATCGACTCCCATGTTCGGCGTAATCCCTTGTTCACGCAACGTGCGGAAATTAAGTTAATTGATTTCTGTGTCCGTACATGACCAGCCGTCATCCCCTTAGCCCTTCTGCAGACGGAAGGGAAAAGTTTGCCGTCAGCTCGAGGATTTTCCCATCAAGAAGACGCTGCCTGTTCATCAATTCCACACGAAATAGATGGCTTCATTAGGCATGCACATGAGTGGGCTGCTCCTGTCTCGGTTTTCCGGGTGGCAAAATTACGGGGGTATTTTTCCGACTGCACAGGCAAATTCTATGCTAAATAAACCACACACACACACTCGGCTAGTTAGCAAACTTTTGCCACTTGATTTGGCTTCGTTCGGCTCCTGATTTTGGCCAGCTAGGAAATCGCCCATTTCCCCCAGAGCTGTTGTGTTTGGCCAATTCGAATGGCGACCATCGACCGTCGACTCTCGACTCTCCACAGTCGACTGTCTTTTCGACTTCTCAGGGCCAATTAACGTCTTAATTGAATTGCAATGGCAAACTAAATTACGGTCTTCCTGGCCAGGCAGCCAATTGTAATTTTATTGGCCAACTATGTGATATGCATTATTATGGCCGGCAATTTTGCATGCCATAAATAATTTTCCGTTTGCCTCATTCCCCGGCACGCAGAGGAAATTGAAAAATGCACATGATATTTATGGCTGGGTTCGTAGGTGGCATTTACTGGAAGTGGGCGAGCTCGGAATTTATTCTAGAATATATGCGGCGCGGGCTAGCCAAATAAATCTTGGGTGTTCATCTGAAATTTCCCAAATTTACATAAGATCTGAGTTCTTTTAAACATGAGACTGATTGAAGATTTTCATTATAGATTCCTAAGATATTAGTAGTATCTTATCAACAACATTTGTATAAAAACGAATATAATAGGGCATGTATTTGAAATTAATAAGTTGTTCTTAATAAACTCAAATTAAAGCTTAAAGACAAATATATATATTTTTTTAAATATTTGAAACCTCTTTAAAGCTTAATAAATATTTTTTAAATGTGTACTTTTGAAATCTAAATTCTAAAAATATTTATACTTGCTTCTGAATACTTTTTTTATTTTTATAATTTTCTTTAAATTGTATTCTTGCAGCTTAATGCTTAATAACACGCCACGTGCAACGCGGCATTAAAGTGGCAATCAAAGTGGTTGGCTGAAACACATCAACACTTCGTCAGGCAACGGAAAACCAGTTGGTAATGTTATTTTTTCTTGGTTATTGTGTATCTCCTGTCACTCATCAGCTTTAGCAATTATTCAACTGTCCATTTGCATTTCGGTTGTGCTGGCTGCTTTTGCTTTTTGTGCTGGCTGCTCGAAGGCAACATGCGGAAAATTACGCGACAAACAATAAGGATAAAAAACGGAAAAACGGCAACCGTACGGGGGAAATGCAACAATATCAACTATTAAAGGCGCGCCCAGGAGGGAATTCGGGGGTTCGGCTGCCCCCCAGTAAATGCTGAAATGCTGAAGTAGAGCACTCGTAACAATATATCCATCACATAATGTTACGCTCCCTGATTTCATTTATTAGAGCAGAAAGTGCTGCATGTACAACTGGGGACAGTCGTAGGCGAAGACCCGCCCCTTTGTCTTCGCTGTGTGGCCATGTGGCGTATACGCGATTCTCTACTTTTTGTCCTGGTTTTCCTCTATTTTTTTTGTTTTAGCTACTTTCTTTTTTCCTACGCTTTATGGGATTTTTTTTTTGGGCGAGCCAACAATTTCCCCTGAGCCAAAAGGCAAAGGCTCCAGCGCTGACATTAAATTTGGGGAGCAATGTCTGTCAAAAAAAAGTGAAGCGCTGCACTTTGTTAGGAGCGAGAGACTGGAAGCCATTCGAGATTCTGTTGTGTGGGTCGAGGTGGTTGACCTCATGGTTGGGACATGGGTTGAGGTCGGAGTTTGGGCGGTTATATGGCTGATATAAGGCTTATACCCATGCAGGCGTTGACGCTTGACATAATGCGGAGCATACTTTGATGTGGGTTCCACTGTCATCAGAGGTCATCAACAAAATTGTTCAAAATATTGTATTTCTACGAAAAATAGATTTTAATAAAATAATATAATTTTGAACCATTTGAAAAAAAGGGTTATACTCAGAATAGTACAGAATTAAATTTGAATGTTCTCTAAAAAAATATTTTTCTTTGAACAATAAATGTACTACTATTTTTTAAATGTTTTGTAAGAAAGAGGATACAATTTCTAAGGATTTTTTATAAAATGTAAAAACATTTTATGCAATTATAACTTGTACTTTGAACAAAAAAGGAGCATAAAAGCATTTTGTGTTGTTTTCTACAGCAAATTTTATATATTTAAATAGTTAAGGTAACCATGGCGTAGAAATTTAAAGGTAAATTCGATTTAAAAGATAATATTCAACTGATGCCAATGCAAAGCTGTTATTGTTATTCACTTCCTCTTTTCACACAAAGCTGTATAAAAAGCATCCAGCATTGAAGAGCAAAGTTGCATTTACCACAGTAACTAAATCCTTTTGTGGCCTATTTTTCCAGCTTACACGACCGCTCTTCGGCAAAATAAAAACATCTCAATGCCAAAGTGCAGCATATTTTTGTAATAAATAATCCTCTTTTTTAATATCTTTATTTTCGCACATTAAACTTTGATAATCGCCTCAACATATCTGGTCCATTGTGAAGACGGTGCCGTAGAAACGGCATTTGCCGCATTTGCACAGAATATTCTCGATCGCACACCGGCAGACACGTACAAATTTTTAATGTCCATAAATATTTTTCAATTAAAATAAAACTTTTAATCGCTGCACCAAACAAATAACAATAACCGAATTTAAGCACGGCAAAGTTTTAACAACACTCTGGGATGCAGTCGTAAATGCATTTTACGATTATGTTTAATGCCCCTGCTTTTGTTTGAGTGCATCCTCTCCGCAGCAGTGGAATCAGAAAAACTAATAGCTGTTTTTGCCGCCATGCTGCATATAATTTTTATTGCCGCATGAATTTTCAGCTTATAAATTGCCAGCAGGCAATAATCACTTTAATGCTTTTGAGGTGGTTTGGTTGGGGGAATATATAGATCAAGTGGCATGTTGGTGTGTTTGTAGGTGCCAATTGAAGTGGCTCACTCAATCAGGCTCTAGGGCAGTTAAATTTATGTGTCCGTCTGCGACTGAGCTGCATTGAGCTCTACTTTAGCAGATATTGGCCGAGGGAATCCCATTTTGGACACGCAATTCCGTTGACTCAACAGAAAAAACAGCCGTCCAAAAACAAAGACGGCGAGAAAAAACAGAATACACAAGGAAGTCCAGCAGAAAAACTCTACGGTCAACTCCTCGTGACGTGCGGAATTGTCGAAAAATATGTGCAGATACTACCTTGGGCCAAGTTGGACTGAAGACTCGTCCTCTTCTCCTGGCCAGGACTCGACTTGAGCTGGCCAGGCCGAAAGCAAAGCGTGCCACGAAAAAGTGACAAAGCTGAAAAAGCAATTTGCTGCTGGCCATAATACCAGTACACCAAAAAAAAGTATACAACTACTATAAAACGATTTATTTATAATTACTTTACTATATCAAAAATATTTATATTTTAAATTACACATTATCATGTTTATAATCCACAGTTTGATGTGACATTTAAGTATGGTTCTTTACTTATTACTATTATTTTAATATTTTTAATAGCAATACAATATATTCTACATATTCTCAGGCAAATATTTAAAAAAAATTTTTTTTTAATTATTTGAATTGTAAGTAAAGTAAAAAATCATGCAATATTGACATTCTTTATAATAACCATATGAAACTTATTTAAATTTCTACCATTTTTTCTCCCTGTGTACCTCAGCCAGCTGAGGCGTGCACAATCTAAGCTGAGACCCGCTTGCTGTTCCATTTGAGCTCAGCTGCGAGGCCAACACGTGTTCAATATGAGCAATTAAACACTGTCACCAGAAGTTACACAGACACAACAACTTCTACTTCCGCTCCTCATTCCGCTCGGTGTGGTCGTGGTCGTGGTCCCATGGGCTTTGCATATAAGGCCGCAGGATGGGAACTTCTTCCGCAAGTTGGTTTTTTATAGAACCCATAAACCATAAATTTGGTCTAACAATTCGCATTAAATTCACATTTCAGCGCCTGACGCTGGGATTAACTTGGCCAGGATGCTTCGTTTTCGATCATTGTGCCTCGTTTTATGGACTACCAAAGCGAGTCGGTCGATTGTTGTTTTGGTTGACACCCAATCCCAATGCGATTCCCAAGTGCCAAATGCTAAATGTCGATTGTCCGCAAACAAAGGCGAGTTTTCTATTCCTGCCAGTGATTTTGTTTATTGGCCATAACTCTTTACCGCAATGACTTTTGGCGGCACGGCGGTGTGACAACGGATTCCCATTCGGCAGATCACGTGGGTTGGTTGGATTATCAAAGGGTTTTGGCTGGCCTATCTGGGGGTGGCGAAATCGTGTTGTCAATTGCTGGCAGCCGCTCAGCATGTGAGCCATTTAACACCCTGAATGTCCTTGGGGGTCAAGTGGGGTTATGGGGCTCAAGTCCCCAGGACTGGATGATTGTTTTGGTATAACGGTAATCCGAACCAAAGGTCTCAGTATGAATTATGTATTAATAACCAGCGCTTAAAGCGCCTCTATATTGATTCAGTGAAATATGGCTTAATAATAAATATTCCTCGTAAGTACCGTCGATTAATAAATTCTGGCAATCAATCAATCATTTCAAGCGGTGTGGCATAGGTTTCCTTATAATCAATATACGGATTACCATGACATGCCTAATCATTTACTTAATATTAAAGCATGAATGGAAACATTCAAAAAATATTAAAACGATTATAAAACCATCACCCAAATAAAAAGGTACTCATATTTATATTGGCTTGACGATCGTTACTTAGCCAAATGAAGGTGTATAGGTATAAAGGCCGACTGTTTTGATCAGCTTGCTACCCATGCTAACGATTCCTATCACTTGAAGGAAAAGTTATTTTTTGACCAATTTTTGCATTTTTTTTTGCGAAAAAGTCAGAAATTTAACATTTTGAGGTTTGAACGCCAGTGGATTGGAAATTAAGCCACGAGAAGAACAAGGTATGACATTCCTCATACCGACAACTGTTGGCATTATGACAGCCAAAAAACTGATTTTTAAGGGCTAAATAATGGGATTCCGATTTTAGTCAAAAATACTCCCTTCTTAAGCGGTTTTTCAATCGTAACTTAGCAAAAAGAAGGCGTACAGCTAAAAGACAGACTGTTTTGAGCAGCTTGCTTTCAATAATAACGATTTCAACCACTTTAAGTAAAAGTTATTTTGTGACCAATTTTCGCATTTTCGCGAAAAGTGGCAAAAATTTTTCATTTTCAGGTTTGAACGCCAATGGATTGGAAATTAAACCACGAAAATAACAAGGTATGACATTTCTCATTCCGACAATTATTGGCATTATGACAGCCAAAAAACTGATTTTTAAGGGCTAAATAATGGGATTCCGATTTTAGTCCCAAATAGTCCCTTTTAAAGCGGTTCTTCAATCACAATTTTTGTATTAGATTTTAATCGTGGGATGATAAATATTGTAAAATATTTTGTAATAATAAAAACCCACTAAAGTCATGCATTTTGATGAATATTTTCCTGCGCCCAATCAATCACTTTAAACGCGCCTCCTTGTGGAGTGTCTCAAGTGTCGATCTCCGGCCCAATTCACACTTTCCTGTACGCTCCCCACATCAATCTTTTCCCGAGTGTTGTCATTGATATATTCAACCATCTCATCTCATCTCACACTCCACTTGAGCTTGCGTGTCCCTGAGCAAGGATTCTGTTTGTTTTATGTGTGCATATCCTGTGCGTGTGGCCAAGTATCTGAGTCTCAGCCCGTGTATCTATCTGTCTATCCGACTGTCCATTGTGATGGGCGTTTGTTTGCGAGCTTTGTCACGATTTATTCTTTGATTTTTTTCTCCCAGCCTGAGAACGGCCGAGTTCATTGTTTGCTGCACGCATTAAGTGACTAGCGCAGTTATATTTCCCTATGCCGAACTCATCTGTTTCGCTGGCGGTGGCATAAATAAATCTGAAGTAAATTTCTGCAATGTGTCTCGCTCGGAAATGCCTCGTAAATCGTGCCATGGCCATGGGTCAACAGAGGAGACAGCGACCAGTAATATTCTACTCTACTCCGCCACTCGACTTCCCTCTTTTAGCCATTCATTTTTCCATTTTTTTTGGACAGGACTCGGATTTGTTGCAGCTCGCAGGATACAAATTTGCCAGGGGGCAGGCGGAAGCACTTAGTGCCGCACGTTGACAGCGCCCGGCGAAGCTGATAGCTGAACTTTCACCTTGGCAGTGGCAGCATAATATTGCTCATACGCCGCATATTACACATGGATGTGCCAGCAGGCTGGCCATAAATCACCCGGCCACGAACAATGCGTGGGCGCCCAGAGCCATTGACACTTGGCTTGGATCCTTCGTAGCCGAAAACCCCCTTATATCCTATCACTTCCGAGGAAAGTGAAATGAAATCTCCTGGTACTTACCATATGCGCCTGGGCACACTCGTCGATGTAATGCGTGGTGATTATCACAGTCGTGTGACCATTCTTCGTAATGTCCACCAAATGATCCCAGATGCTGTAATAAACGAGATGAAGAGTTAAACAGTTGACATATAGATAAATACAGAGGAGTATTCATGTAAATTGCCAGGAATTTACACTTTATTATTTTCAACATAAAGTGTCGCTTAAGCTACACAGAAAAATATTTTCAGTTTTAAAAGTAATTTAAAATAATTATAAAGTGTGCTTAAGCTACACAGAAAAATCTTCACATTTTTAAAAGTAATTTAAAATAATTATATAATTATATAATTAATTAATATATTGTACATTGTTTGATGACCTAAGGTTTTTTATTGAGATAATCAATCAATTAAAACTATAATTTGAAATAAATTTTAGCTAACTTACATATTACAAACTCTAATATTTAGGAACTAAAAGGTGTAGCAATTTTTTTTAAGCTTTTAAATTGTAGTTTTTTTTTCTGTGTAGCAACCATTAGGTCTCGGACTCACCTCTGTCGCAAAACGGGGTCCACGCCCACCGTGGGCTCGTCCAGGATGAGGAGCTCCGGCTCATGGAGCAGGGCCACGGCCAGACTCACTCGACGCTGCTGGCCGCCACTCAAATTCTTGACAAATTTGGAGGCATTTGGCAAATTGAGCAATTTGAGCAGGAATTCTGTGCGATCCTCGATGTCGCTTTTGGGCATCGCCGAAATGATGCCGAAGTAGATTAAGGTCTCTCGCATCGTGAACTCGCCGTAAAGGGCTATCTCCTGCAATAAACCGAAATTGGAATACGGACATTATAAACCATTTTCACAAAAAAAACCAGACCACTTTCCGGCTTCACCGGTTTATGGCTCCACTGTTCTCAGCAGAGTTCCATAAAAGCTGTCAGTTTGGCTTTTTCCAGACAAAACTACTCCCTGTTCTTGAAATTATGCCAAAATAATTTTTTGATTAAAACAAAAATACATTTTTGTTTGTGTGTTTAATATTTAGATTTAAAATTAATAAATAAATTTCTGAAGCCTTTATGACAAAGCTTTAATTATAAAATAACTTATCTGGGAGTAAAAGCAAATAATATAAATGTTTTATATTTTGAGAGTAAAAGCAAATAATATAAATGTTTCACATTTCGGGATGAGAATTTTTTATAGTTTAAGCTTTATTTATGAATAATGCAAATATTTTCTTTTTAAAGAGTCATCTCTATTATAAAACTGAAATAAACTGCAGTGCAGTTGGGTTATTCTTATGGATTGTGAAAATTAAAAGTTTTCCTGCTTCTCTGTGTGAGTGGTGTATTTAAAACTTTGGGAAGGTATATGTTTTCTTTTGTGCTTTCACCATTTTATTGCGTTTATTTAATTTAGTCGCCTTTGGCAAGGGGTAATAAAAAGCACATGAAAAATTCAGCAAACTGGCAGGCGAAAAACTGAAAAGAGGAAGGCAGGTGAATAACTCACCTGTGGCATATAGCCAATCCGGGGTCCTGGCACACCGGAACCACGCGATCCGGGTCGTCCGCCGAGCACCCAAATCTCGCCAGAATTGAGGCGACGTCGACCGACGATGCAGCTGAGCAGCGTTGTTTTCCCACATCCAGAAGCTCCCAGAAGACCGTATCTGCAATTGCACACGGTTAGTTGAGCTTAAAGTCGTTTTTATAATGAGATATATGGGAAAGAGCATGCAGATAGTTTTAGACAGGAGCGGCTCCGTTGCAAACGGCGCCCAAAATTATTTTTATCTTGGCTTGGAGAGTTTCCTTATTTCAGGATAGTATTTAAAAAATTAAAAAATTATATTCTAACTATTAATGTATTTAAAATGATTTTACGGACGAAGAAAAACAGGTATTTATATATTTATTTTCATTTGTTACACTCTGGAATAAACATCGATACAATCATTAAATATATTATTATAATAATTCAAATTATAGGGTATTATTAAGTGCTCTTTAAACTTAGTCCCTGAATAATTAAACTTTCATATGCAGCTGACTAACTAGGGAAATCAAGTCTTGTCTATTGTTATTTCATGTTATTTTCTTTTAAATTAAAACTTCTAGGGATTTCCCTGGTTGAATTCCTTTCGGATTGTGAAGAAGAATAATTACAAGTAAATCTGTAAATTCCAGGGGGGTGTTGAGGGGGTGCCAGACCCCTTGGAAAAGGGCAAACCGATCGGAAAATTCAACTGCCATGGCAGCTGCATTTAAGTTGGGCCCAAAAGGAGGCCAGAACACTGCTGGCCAGATAGTCGGATATTTTTGGGGCGACTCCTCGTCCTCGAGTGCATGCCGCTCAAATATTTTAAGCACTCACACAAAGACACGGCGGCAGGTGCACTCACCCACACAGATGCAGAGCACACTCACACACACACAGGGATGAAAAGCATCAGGTGAAAAATCAACTGTGAATAGTTTTGCAAAAATATTCAGGCGCAAAAAGTTTCATTGCTCGGTACTCGGTGCTCGGTGTTCTCTGAGCGCTCTCTTAGTGCCACCCCCACATTTTCCCGAGTTTTCCATCCGCTTTTCCCACACACTTTTCCACCCACACTATCTTCATGTTCAGGTTCAGGTCGGTGTGGTATGTGCGCCGCTTATCTCGTGTGTGGAGGAGCTGTTGCAAAATATATTTAGGGAATGTTTAGCACAGCTTAGCGCGCCAGTCAGCCTCCGCCCACTTTCCACTACGACCGCTTTTCCACCCACCACCCCCACCCCCTGACCATTTTCCATCCCCTCAACAAGCTTCCCCAAGTTGGCGTATTTTTTATTACGTGCGCAGCGCGCGAGTTTAGAAAATTGTTGGCCTGGCAGTTGGCAGTTGGATGGCGCAGGGATCAGGGGTCAGCGCTCGGGGGGTGGGGGTTTGCGCGGTTTGAGGTCGGTTAAGGTGTGCAGGTGTGTGTTTAGCCATGAATAACATGCAGGTCGATTGCAGGCGGGGGGAGAGAGCCACACTTGTATAAGCCAAAGCAAAAGCCAAAGGGGTAAATAAAAGCACAGCCCGGCTCCCGGTCCTTCGTCCAGCTTAAGGACACCCCAGGTTGGCCTGGCCAAAAGGGGGTTCGCTGGGATGGTCAAAAAACAAGCATCGGGTAGGACAATAGCGCCAGATATGATTAAACTCTCCACTAAACTGAAGCGCTCAGATAAAACTAACTAAAAGTGGATAATTTGTTGGCTTTAATTGAGTGTTTCAACTCAGTTGAACCTTGGCCAGCTGAGCTTTTGTGAATTAAAGTGTAAATAACCTTGGGTTCACAATAATGTATTTAGTGCATTTTAGTGCAGCGGGGAAAATACGAAAGTTTTAGAAAGGGTTGAACGGAAAAATTGCAAGCATAATTCAATTTAACTCAAAGTCACATTGTTTACGTCATTTATTTCGGATGCAATTAACTTTTGAGTGCTTCAAAATAAACGTCAGTTCAAGTCAAACTTTTAGTTAGCAAAAAAATTTATAACACAATGAGTCCATAATAGCAAAAATTGAATGAGTCAAATCAGTTTTACTAGCGATGCAAAGCAAAAAATTAATCATTTTTGTTATAGCACACATTTTAAAATATATATGTTTATCATTATATTATTTATGTATTCCGACAAGATAAAATGAGCTTTTTCTAATTTTTAGAGTTGTTACCTTGAAAAGCTTCAGTAAAATGTATCTTTATTGTAAATATCTGTATCTTGATGGGATTTAAGAATTAAATGGGGATAGATACAAGGCTTCAACACGGGTATATCAGTCGTTTGATATTACCAGTTGTATTATTTCCATATTGTTCTGCACTGAGGAGCAAAGGTGACTTGATTTCATTGTCCCCAGGCCAATTCAATATTCCCGCCCCGTTTTATTCCAGTTTCCTGTGGCAAATTCCGCTGCTTTGCATGCAATTGCCTTTTTGCATATCGCGTATCGCATAGCATAAATCCAATGCCATAAAGCGTTAAATGGGCGAGTGCCGTGTTAGAAGAGGTCGCTGCCGCAAAACTTTGCGGGCAAAACAGCCAAGGCAGACGACAGAAGCTGAAAAACATTCCAAGTCACAAATTACCAACATTTAGCAGCGGTGTGCGCATATTTTAGCCCCTTTGCTGCCTTTGCAAGCCCTGTTTTTGTCCACCTTCGTGGGGTTAGTGTGTTTTTGCCCGCAGGAAAACAATGCAAACAATAAGCAGCGATGCAGACGTCGACGTTGACGACCCGAGTTCATGTTGATGTTGATATTTCAACCCATTAACCTTTTTTTCCTACTACGACTACTATTTCGCTGCGACGGCATTTAGCCCGAGCTTGATGCATTCCGCAACTCATTTCTGGATGGCCGTGATTGATGATTTCTACGTTGGTTCATTTGTGTGTGCAAATGGGTCGCCTGGCATGCATTTCGGCGGGAATGAATTATGCGCTAATTAATTGACGGCTGCCGTTCGCAAGTCGCGTGATTTGCAGGGATCATTAAGTCCATATTTGATTTTAAAATTACTTTTCCGCTCCTTCGACAGCGGGGAATTAAGTTAAGTATTTAATTATAGTGAAGGATATTCCTGGGGTTTGTTATATTACCAACAAAAGTCACCTCAGTCTTATTAGCAACAACTAGGGATATGTAGATTAAACAATATATATTTTCTAACATATCTTTGACGATCTTAACTCATCGAAAACATTTCTAAACGCAATTAACCCATAGTTGTTTGCCTAGTTCAGTACTAATTACAGTATAAGCCTCATCAGCCATAACTGAGGCTCTTAACTAATCAAAAACATATTTAAATGCATAATTAAAGAAATTAATTATAGTGAAAGACCTTACTTATATTTAATATATTATCATCAAAAGAGACGTACCTAATATGCAAGTCACCTCAGTCTCATCAGTCAAAATTGGGGATGTGTGCATCAAGTTTGTAAATTTTCTGAAGTACGTTTGTTGATCCTAACTAATCCAAAACATTTTTAATCACATGTTTGCCTTTAAAAGTGACTACATTTTTAATACCCGTATCATTGTACTTTCCGCCTTGCAGTGACACATTGACGAGTGCAGGGAAAAGTCGGTGGAGAGCATCTGAGACGGGGCCCTGAAACTTTGCACTTGACTTTAACAATTAGTTTGTGTCCTCCCCCATCCAATTCCCGACGAGTTTCAGCCCATTCCGCACCTTTCGCCACCCGATTTCATTAGTAGGTGTAGTTGTTGCCTAGCAGCGCGTCACAGGCAATTACAGGGGCGGTAATGCGTATTTAATTAACAAGCTTACTTAGTAGTTTTCCATGGAAAATTTAGCTCATTGTTCGGCAGAATGCGACCGACAGTGTCGACAGTGGGGAGCGGAGCGAACTAGCGAACTAGCTAACTGACATTTAGACTCTCGACGAGTCGCTAACGCTCCCTGCTGCCTATTTGCCTGTCCAATTAAACGGTAAACTTTTCTTATGGCCATTCAATTCCCACGCCGAGGAGGTCCTCCTTCAGCTCGGTTATTCGGTAGTTCAGTAATCGAAAGTTTCGGGGGTACTCGTCCTCGGGATGGAAGTCATCTGAGGTACTAGGAGTCTGAGAGCCATGAGAGAATGGGGATCTTTTGTGTGTTCATGGACTCGATGCTAATTGAATTGTCATCGATTAATTGAGCCTCGCCAAAGATTCCTGAGATGTGCAAAACCAATAACTTCCAGTCGCCTGGCCTAAAGTTAGATGCTTCGGAAAACAAGAGTTGAGCCTACACAGAGAGAACAGCTACTATAAAAGTTCTAAGAATTTTTAAAAAATTTTGTGGGAACATTAAGAAAGTAGGTAGATTTTTAGTGGAAGACACCCACTGGAATATTTAACATTTTATAACTTAATTTAATAATTAAAAATATACTATAGACATTTTAGCCAGTATTTAGTTTTTTTTTATTCTAGAAAATCTTAGAAACATTAGAAACTACCCTGAAGTGATGCCTTAAACTTCATTGATACACATAAATAAAAAAACTGACTTGTAAATTATTGCGTACAGTTCTAATTTCCACCGGGTAGTCAACAAAATGGGAGGCTTTTTGGAAAAACCGGAAACGGAAAAGCACGTTGAAGAGGGTTCCGGGAATAACCTGCGATATTGCGTGAGTTCCATGCAAGGCTGGCGCTTGGAAATGGAAGATACCCACTCGGCTGTTTGCAAATTGAAGGAAGACTTCGAACTCTGGTCGTACTTCGCGGTATTTGATGGTCATGCTAGCAACCGAATATCAGAGTATTGTGCAATACACCTATTAAAAACTATAATGCAATCCGACGGGTTTTCCAAGCTGAGATACGAGACTGGGATAAAAGAGGGTTTCCTGCAGTTGGACGAGGATATGAGGAAGCTATATCAGGACAAGCCAGGAGGATCGACGGCAGTCTGTGTTTTCGTTTCGCCAGATAAAATGTATCTGGCCAATTGTGGCGATTCTCGGGCTGTAATCTCCCGAAATGGAATAGCCGTCATCAATACGATAGACCATAAGCCATTTGCCCCCAAGGAAAAGGAACGGATTCAAAATGCTGGTGGCAGTGTTATGATAAAAAGAGTCAATGGCACTCTGGCGGTTTCCCGAGCTTTGGGCGACTATGATTTCAAAAATGATAGCACCAGGTCTCCCGTCGATCAGTTGGTTTCCCCAGAACCAGATATCATAGTTTGTGAGCGTTCCGAACAGGATGAGTTCATCGTAATTGCCTGCGATGGCATTTGGGATGTGATGAGTAGCACCGAAGTGTGTGACTTCATTGGTTCTCGCCTTCTGGTGACCTATGACCTCCCAATGATTGTCAATAGTGTGATGGACATTTGCCTGCACAAAGGCAGCCGGGATAATATGACCCTGCTCCTCTTACTTTTGCCAGGTGCACCGACCATCGATATGGATGCCGTTAAGGCCGAACGAAATCTGGACCAAAGAATCGCTCAAATAACCAGGGAAGTCATTGAGAAACACGAAATAACCGACTTTGAGGTTCTTATTCGACTGATGAAGAGGATGGCCATTAATATTCCAAATCTACCGCCAGGAGGTGGTATTTATGCAAAGTACTATATCATTGAGCAGGTTTTTCATGAGAAATTCCCCGATGCTCCGGCTGAAATTCGTGATTATTTTACTATGTGAAAGGTATGTTATGAAGGAATATGACTCAAATAAATAATATTAATAGAATTAAAGATATTATATTAAATGGTCGTAGTTATTGATTTTATATATGACTTTTCCCAGTGTATTCTGCATTTCATTAGTTCTTTCTTAGCCACTCATTCCCCCTTGTGTGTCGACTATGTAGCAACAGCTGTGCGTTATGGCCATCCAGTTGCCAACTTGTGTTCCGTCAAATACAATGGCACAACAGGCCGAATGCTTGATTTTTTCAATTAGATACAGACGCACGCATTACGCATACGAAATGCCTGCGGACCGGAGAACAATCAAACTCATAAAACTCAGAATCAGACTTGGCAACAGATTCGGAATCGGACCTTTTCCCGGCTGTCCGGTAATAATTAAAATTTGCCTGCCACAAAGGATAAGCCCCGAAAGACAGACGGAGTGAAGGAGTGCCACCGAGGGGCCAAAATGAAAAGTTATGAACTACAGCTCGGCTGGCAGGCAGTTACTGGTCCACTCCAGTCCACTCCACAAGATCCACACCCATGAACAGTGGCAGTACAGTACGTGCCACAACACACAACACTTGACCCAAGCAGTTGCAACAGTCATAACAATGACTGCTCTGCTACTCTGCTACTCCACTGCTCTCTGTTTTCTGTTTTCTGCCCCCGAACAGCAGCTGTCCATTTTAATTTTCCAGCTTGTGTAAATAATTTAAACAATTCCATGTCCAGTCCGACAGGAATATGGCAAAAACAAGTGCGGGGCGGAAGAGGAAGTGCTCGGTTATTATTTGTTACCTCGACTCCCGGCCAGACTTGGCCTATTACTTGCGGTTGCCGAGTCAGCATTTGTTTAGCTTTCTTTGTTCCTTCCTGTTTCTTTTTTTTTTTGCTGTTTCGTCTTCTAACCAAATATTTTCGCTAGTCAAGTGAGTCCGTTTTAAGGGAGCACAGAGAGAAAAGAAATTCTTAAACACGCTCTGGTGAACTTGGAAAATTATCTTTGATTTTCTTTCTATCATGGGGGGTTAGAAAAAGGTGTCTAACAATAGGCAACACTTTCTTTAAAAGTATATATAATCTTTCAGCAAAGGCTTTCTGTAATTAAGGGTGCCACAGAAAAGTATGCAACACTTTATATAGAATACAGAAAGATGAGGTTCATTTTTGCATAGCATACTTTTCGGCTCTTTTAAAAGAGATTTTAGAACTCTAGGGATTTCTTTAGCATATCTCCATATCTTTAACAGTTCAGTGCAAATTTTTATAAAAAATAGTTCTTAAACTATATTTTTCGAGTGCAGAGTGCGGGTGCTCTGGCATGAGAAAACAAATGAAAACAATAACATGTGGCCCCGGATCCTCCGGTTGTCCTGCGTCCTTAGTCCTTCGTCCTGCGTCCTGAATCCCGGTCCTTCGGCTCGCTATCTGCTTTCGAGAAGACCTTTCACCCTGGCTGGATGCACTCATGTCCAGTTTGTTTGTTTACTCTGTCTGGCAGCGTGTCTGTTGCATATCAGTGACCAGCATATCGTTATTTTCCTATAATTTAGACAATTTTCAGAAGGGTTCGCTCGCATATTCAAATAGTTTCTCTTTCGCTACCATTTTCGGGCTGGCTTTTGGCATTTTAATCAACTTTTCT
Source organism: Drosophila subpulchrella (assembly GCF_014743375.2). Classification (NCBI taxonomy): domain Eukaryota; kingdom Metazoa; phylum Arthropoda; class Insecta; order Diptera; family Drosophilidae; genus Drosophila; species Drosophila subpulchrella. Next base: position 16,993,454 of record NC_050609.1, read on the forward strand.
TGGATGTGCACAGCACAATTGCTTATTAAATGGCGAAATCAGAGAGAGAGTTTGTTCTAACTTCTGACTGTCTGACCATTTGGTTTATGGAACTTTGGCCAAATATTTGACTTTGGTTCGGCTCGCTCGACAACATTTGCAACATTTTTCTATTTGCTTCGTTAACCGCACACGAATAGGAAAAAACCAAAAAAAAGAACGTGGTCTCCCTGCGACTGAATGTTTGCGAAAACTTTGTTTGCCGCCCGTCGCTGGCCATAATGCTAAACTTTCTTGCGCTCGAATCCATTTTTTTTTTTGCTGCTACTCGGACTCTTTTATTTCGTTCCTTTTGTCAAATGCAGACCAAACCAATTACAAAATCCACACAGCCAGGGAACCAAAACCAGCCAGCAGAACTGGGCCAACTGGGGGGAGGGGCAAAGTTTGGCTTGCAAACAATTGCAATTTATTAAGCCAAGAGCCAAGCAAAGCGCAAACAATGTCCGTGTCCATGTGGCCAGCATAATTAAAAGTAAGTTCAATGCGCTGCTCTAGACAACGGAGCGAATCTCTTTTGGACCAGAGATGAGCAAAGAAATTTCAAATATTTGCAATTTAATTTGCATTCAAACACAATTATTGCGGGAGATAATACGGTTTAGGAAATAATTAGATTTAATTCGGTTAGCTGCGGAGACAAGGAACAAATTATAATTGAATTGCGGTCAACGGAGAAGAAGTGAAAACTCAAAGAAAATTTATAGAAAAGTTTTAGAGAATTTGTCAGGGATCGCAGGAAAAAAGTGGTCAAGATAAGAAATATTATTGGCCGCTTTATGACAAAAATGTTTGCCATTGTTTCTTAAGAACTTAAAGAAAAGAATAAGTATTTAAATATTATTCTCATCCATTAAATTGACTTGTCAACTATTCCCATAACTCGGGAGTAGCTATTTTAAACCTTATTAAATATATTTTTATGAAAGTGTTTTTAAAGGTTTTGTTTTATCTATTTGTATAGTTCCTGCAGTATGTAACCACATGAAAGCATTCTCCATTTGTCTTTATTAAAGTTCTCTTATTTTCCCAACCACATCGCTCATACGCCTTGGAGTACGAACTTATTATGCACCGCAGCCCTTGCAAGTAGTAATTATGTTGCAATAAGTTGGCCCGGGCTCGAAGTGCGGGTTTTCGCTAATGCGCTGGTTACAAATATGTGATCAGGCACTTCAATTGCGAGTTCGCAAGAGAAGTAAGTGTGGCAGAAGGGCCAGACAATGGGGCCACTGATTAGTTGTGAATTTACTGCTGATTAAGATGCTTTTTAAAGGAATTCACCGCCCTCTCTGGTCGAATGAACTTTTCCGCCAACTTTTCGCGCTTTTTTCCCGTAAATGTATCTGGATCTGTCTGTTTCAGCCAGCTTTGTGCTCGTGAGTCCGCTAACTTTCTGTTGAATTGGCAGTTTATGAAAAATTCAAGGACGGACATTAATTTCGCACTAACTTCTGGGGGCAAGACCCTATAAATTACACGAAATATACGTAAGTCAACCGGAAGGAACAAACACGTTTGAAAGTCGGCAGTAAAGATGAGCAAACAAATCAAAAGAGCTGAATTGGCTTTTTTTAATTCGCCTTGGACTTTATCAAACACTTAATTACTATCTCTTCCTGTGAGTAAAATAAGTTAATTTGTTTTCACCACTTTAAAGCCTGTTTTCTGTTTAATATATTCTGCATAGAAATTATAAAAACTGTTTTTTCTTTCATGTGTTGGACAATAAAAAACCTGTTTGAAATAACAAAATGTATGACAGTTTATTTTTTTCTCAGCTGAATAAAAGTTAATTTATTATCTAATTAAACACACATTGTGCCGTCTACCCCTAAACGTATTTAAAGAACACTTTATTGTCTGGCTGGGTATTTTCAAAATTTAATCAGTTCAGCCCACTTAATTACAGTATGGGTTTTTTGCGCCATCCTTTCTTTTGGCTGCATTTAGCCAGTTTTATTGCACAAAGCGAAATCACAGTGTAGGACTTTTGTTTGGCCATTTGTTTACAGGCTAAATGAAATCATGACAATGTAGCGTGAATCAACAAAATCAGCTGAGAGACAAATTGCCCCGAACACGCAGCGCCATCGAGTGCAGCTTCAAACATGGGTTGTATCCATACGTATATATAGCATATAGTACATATGCCAATTACTGTTTTTCGATGTCGTAAGCCGCGATTCGTTGCCGCTCCATTGACAAGCTAAACGGATCGGAGTTAGGTCCGCGTGGGTATTTATTTAAATTTATCGCATTGAGCTGTGCGTGCGGATGCGAAGGCAATTGGAAATGGAAAATGCAAAATGGGAAATGGAAAATTCCCATGCAATTTGGCGGCGTAGATTCCATGTAATTAACAATTTAGCGATTGCAATGGCAGCCATTTTGTCAGGGGTGCATAACAATGAGCGAATAAAATGCATTCGCTAAATAATGCAAATTCAGTTTTGACGCACACATAATTCCATTTTAATGGAAATTTTCTACTTAGCACTGGCGTTGTTATTTTTGCGGCTGCCCTGAGGCGATGCAGCATATAAATAAAGGTGCTGGCCACCGTAATTTAATTGCTTATTTTGCCATTATGGCCGGCTATGCAGGCTTCTGTAGGTTCGTATATATGCCATATTTCTGCCGGAAGTTGCGCATACGCCGTGTTGAAGGAAGGTCAACCGAAAAAAGGAAGAAAAAACGCCTCCAGTTATGCGCCGTTATGTGTGGGGAGCATATTCTAGTGGTGCAAATAAAAAAGGGGATCACAAGAAGCCAGCTAGTTAAAGTTTCAGCCTGCCCGACTGCCCGTGTCACCTGCATTATTTTTATTCCCCCCGTTATAACGATTTAAATATTTATTTCACCCCGAATAGTTGTAAATTTTCGGCTACCATAATCCTTTACGAGTAAGCCGCTTCTTATCGCAGGACATAAAGTATGGCACCACCTGATTTATACACGAAGCCGACTTTACGGGTAAATGGGCATACAAAATCGGAGAGCAACTATGTGTTCGACTGTCCAGTAAATTCTGGTCAACGCTCTACACTATAAGAAAAAAGGTGATTGAAAATCAAGAAAAGAGTTTAAGATCAAGGGAGAAAAGTTTTACAAGTCAGTCCAATTTTTAAGATATATTACGTTTACATGAAGATTAAATATTTAACCAACCAAATATTAAATAATTTATTTTAAAGGATAAGAAATATAATATAATATAAATAGCTCTTTATGGCCCATGAATGCAATATATTTTTTATGCTGCATACCTTTAGGAGCTAACACATATTCAGAAAACCCACAAAAAGTAAAGAATGCACTCTAAATATTTAAAGGAGATCTTAGTTTCATAATCTTGGTTACCCGAGCAGTGCATGAGGCTGTTTTGGTGAGGGAACGCTTAACTTATTAAATGCGCACACTCCGTTTTAATTACTCACACACATAACTGCGTGTGCACGTGTGAGTTGCTAATTGCGGGTCCACACACACACACACACACACTCACACATGTCAGCCGAGCACAATTTTAATGCGCACTTCCGTTTCCGCTGTAATGCCTGCGGCATAGTTTATTTTTATAACCCGCCACACGGGACTTCCACTACCGCCGCCTCCTTTTGCGGTGCGTAATTGTTAATTTTCAACAGCGCACTATGCCGCAATGAGGAACTGAATGACTGGCTGACTGAATGACTGACTGCCTGAAGGATTGACGGACTGAAGGAGCGAGGGACCGAGTGACTGACTGGCTGACTGATGGATGCATCGGTTTTGCAAGAAAGAAAGCCTGACATTTTGATATCGCTGTGCACAGCAAATTACCAGCATTTTAAGTGCGTGGCCGCAAAGAGGAAAAGCGTTAACACGGATAAACATTGACAGAAGCCGACCACTCCGAATTAAACCGCAGTCAGCACCGAAAAAAATAAACCATAACTCTTAAAGGGTATTATTATAGTACCTACATATTTGTTTCATTTTAGAGAGGCCTAAAATTGTTGGGATAAGAGGAAAAATCATGGTTTTAGGCAACCGAAAAAATAAATAAGGATAAACAACCTATTTTAAAATCTTAAAAACGAAATCTCCTATATTTCCATTCCATGCATATATTTTATTTTAAAAATATTTGCAATGTTCCCCGCTACAAAAATATTGTACAGTAAAACAGTTATTCTTATACCTTCCAAACATCTTTGTCTAAACCAATAAAGCATTTCAGGCTGATAAAAATACAAAAAACCTCTATAAAGTTCCCCAAATTCCTCTCCGTGCACTCGAATGATCTGGGAAAAAGGTCGAGGGAGTGCGAGTGCGGAAAGCCAAGAATGAAGCGCAGCTTAAGCAAATTAAGCGCAAAATCACAGCACTGACAGCAAATGGATGGGCAAACAGAAGCCGAGGAGGAGGCATCGCATCGCATCCCGAGATTGAGACTGGAGAGCATTATGCAATTATTTAAACATTTCCCAGTAACAGTTACAGCAAAAGCAAAAGCAACAGCGGCCACTGGGCTTAAGCAAATTGAATTCGTCGCATTCTCCTAATTGCGGCCAACACTCAAATGCCGCGTCCTTCCCACTCCCACTTCCGCCACCACCGATGTAAAGTCCTTGGCCAGGATACGCCGAGTCCTGGATACATTCCTCTCCCCCTAACGCCACCAGCCCCGAAATTCGTTTCATTTCTGGATAATTGCTGCTTGAATTTCAATTCGAACGGCTGGTTGGCAAGGGGGCTGCCTTAAAACGCTGCTGAATGTTCTCGGTTATCCTGCACTTGTCACAGCCTCAATGCAAATTGAATTTCCAGCGAACCAAATTGGGGCGAAAGCCGCCAGCAAGATGTTCTAGCGTTGGGTTTCAACTCGGGTAACCATAAAGGGATAATAGTATTTTGGGGATGGGGATATTAATATCCTCTCGTTAGAAACGAACTTTTGTAATTCTTAAATATGCTTGGGGGCTTTAAAGGTCATTATACATTTAAGGAGTACTTAATATTTTAAGGAGGATTTTTTTGAACTTCCCCATTTGGTTATGATAGGCTGTCAAAAGCAAAATATTAAGAATTTTTCAAGACTTATCTGTAAGTAAGACTCTTAATATAATTGTAATATTATAGTATTTTTTTTTTAAATATTATATTGATCAGAAAGAACTTCCCTTTTTCTACCCAATTTCCTTTACAAATTGAAGTCAAAAGTAGCTAAGTAACTGCAGTGCTCGTTGGCAGGGAAATCTATGCGGAAAATTAACATTTTACCTCTTGGGCAGAACTAATTTTCTATGCCACTTAACCAAGAGAGGGGGTATTTGAGGACTGAATTCGATGACGACGGCTCTGAAGTTCGACGGCGTTTTGCCTTCTGGCGCGACCAGCACTTCAGTCCTCTTTCAATCAATTAATTATTGTTTTATGCCGCTCTCAATCCTTCAAAAGGACCAAAAGCTGGGGAAATGGATAAAAAAAAGCACACACAAAGCAGGAAGAGAGCTCCTTGTGTCCTTAGGCGAAGGCAAAAACCAAAGCAAAATGGACGCATACTTTACAATTAATTTGCCATTACAACGGAGTCTTGAGGCGAGGGAACTGCCGACTGCCCTCTGCCATTTTTAATCGATTTTCATTACGGACTCGTTGGCCCGGCCAACTGTCTGCCTTTTTCGTCTTGCCTCGCTCGTCACTCACTTGACGCTTCAATTGGCCTCCTCTAAATGGCCAAACAAACTCTCGACGTGGCGCTATGTCCTTCGTCCCTGCCCTTCATCATTCCCCTCGGCAGCCATTGGATGCCTAATTTGACTAATAAGCTGGCCATTGCAACGGCTGTTGAACTTCCGACGCGACGGGGATGCGGCCGGGATGGCTAAGCCTTCGGCCACTTTTGGTAATTATATGCCAAAACAGTTCAGCGGCGTTGAAGCGCCAGTTGGCATCCACACCCGAAAAAAAAATTGGTATTTAAAGATTGCATTTTAAAGAAAAACCATAAATCAGTTTCTAGATACCTCATCTATATGTATTCAGTTAATTTAGAATGAAGATTTTTAACTTGTTAGTTTTAGCTAGTATTAACTGTTGACTAAAAATTAAAAATAAATGTAGAAAGCGAAACCCTAAATCAAAACATTAAATATCTATAAAATTTACATATGCTTAATCGATCTAAAAAATATTTTTTTTATGCTATACCCAATTTTTAGGCTAAGTATGCACAATACCCACTTGATTCCCATTCAATAAATCATAATTCTCAATAAATAACATTCAATTAAAATGACCTTTTTTAAGTGCACGTCCTCCATCATCTCCAAAAAATTTCACTCTCTCCGCTGTGATTTCCTTTTGACTGGCCCTTTTCTGTTGGTTCTTCCCTATTGGTTAATCATTTGCCATAAAGATTTTAATTTCCGCTTTTTAATAGGAAATAAGTCTATCGTTGTGGTCTGGGTCGATGGGGCTAATCCCTGCAACACTCTTTGGGCTCCTTGTTTGCCTTTTGAATATTTTTCAAGAATTAAGCGAGACCTTAATTGGTTTGCCAGCAGCCAGAAGCTGTCAGTCAAGATTAGGCTTCATTCGAAAAGGGTTTAATCATTTTAATTGTGAAGATCTACCAAGTACCTCTTCACTTGGCCAGGGCTTTCCATTCATTAGGTTCATTTAACCTGACAATATCTCGAGGACCAAACGTCAACGACATCGGTGATAAAGCACAAATTGCCAAAAGTGATATGATTGTTGGCCAAGCTAAGGTAGAGCTAAACGGTTTGATATACTCTCAGCCACTTGAACTTCAAATTAAGCACAACAAATATCCCACACAGAAAGAAATTCCTTTTAATTCATTACTTGCTCAAAAAATAGAAATTGATTTCTTTAATCACTCTAATTTAGTTTTTTCGAAATCATTCAACTTAAATCTGTATAATATACAACTAGAAGTCACTTGTGGGTAGATAAAAAAATCTTTTTCTTCAATAAAAATCCAGTAAAATATATGGTATTATATAAATTCAAGCCCCTAATGAGCTCTATAATTTTTACCTGTGCGCTCTTGGGTGCTGGTTTATTTGTGCCGGATAAATCGTAGCCACACACGCAAATCGTAGAGCAACTGGGAGCATTGTAACTGGTCAAAGTCAAGTGGGGGATCATCGATTGACGGGCCAACAGGGCGTATGAGTTGCTGTTGAAAGCCATTCAATAATTTACTAATGTCTTGTACTCGTACTGTTATGATTGCCGGCTTGTGTCGGCGTGAGAGGGGGAAATCAAAGGACATCAATGGCCGACACTGAAATAATAATTCGATTGACGCACTACCTCAGATGTATGGGCCCGATTATTTCCCGGGCAGGCAATTTCTTACGCAAATACGGTTGAAATTCACAAGGCGTTCCGCCGTCATCAACAATATAAGGTTAAACAAACTATTGATTGGCAGGTTTTGTGCGGCCTAATGACCACATGCCATGATGGTCAATACTATTGAGTGCGGTGCATTAAATGTAGATTTGCCTATGCATAAATCGGAGTGTAATTAGTAGATAATCATTTTGCTATTGACCTCAAATATCAACCGACTCGAGATAAATTACACACGTGAAGGCAATTGCAGTGCTGGCTCTATGCTACCAGCTAAATATAGTCTGCAATAAATAAACATTAAATAGTAATAACCATTTGACCCCAGTCTAAGTTAATTAGTGTTTAAGTTACAAACTTATACCACAATTGTTCTTGGCAAGCGTAATTTAAAACGATTTATGAAATGTTCAATTAAGCAGTTTCATTTCTCTAAATCAATTGTTATTTGTGATTAGACATTTCATTTGTAACAATGGCTTGATTAAGCAAATGCTGCAGATTTGAACATGTCCGTTTGATTTTATATTTTAGGTTTCATATTTGCGGTTAACAACTCAGCTTTTCTGGAGGCCAAGTGAAATATCAATAACACATTTTACAACTCTGAGAAGCAGCTTTCATTAGCACACATAAGAAAGACAGTTAATGGCAGTACTTTACGTGCCTGACATTTATCACAAAAATAATTATAACCCCCATCAAACCGCTCTGCAAAATGTCGAACACTCGACCTCAGCCTTGGCCCTGACTTTGAATTGAATTATTCAATAACAATTTACAATCAATTAAAAGCGGCTGACGGAGATTAAAAATCTCAGACATTGGCCAAGTTTATTATGTGTGCCTGAACTCAATTTAGCGTTACTCATGGTCCATTAATTCGCCGTTTTCATGGTAGGTGCAATAAAGTGCAAAAAAAGAAGAGAACACAACCAAAAGTCGACGCCGTCAAGGACCCAGAAAAAGGGTCACTTCCAGACCAAAAAGCAGCCCGCCAACTGTCTGGACCCCTCTCAACGACCAATTACAACTAAACAGCTTTAATTTAATTTGAGCCACCCAGCCTACCCCCCTGATAAAGGGGGTTTCCGACCCCCGGCTGACCCCATCCCTCCGCCCCTCGACCAAGAACAATGGCGCGGATGTAATGTTCGCATTATGCTCGTTCACAAATTGTAAGCAGCCATTATGTTTCTTCGTGTTGCCCATGTTTCCTCCGCCCCTTTTCCTCCCCGGAAAACCCCCTTTTCCCCTGAGCCCATGGCATTGTAATGCCTTTTGGTCCTGGCAACAGGAGCGGGGGTAAGGGCCAAGGACCCCGCCCCAGAACAGCGCCGTGTTCGCCATTGTTCCAAGCCGCCTTGGTCCCTGAATTTGGCCCGCCCAGTGGGCCCAGGTTCTCGTATGTCAAAATAATGGCGGCAACGGGCAGTCATTGTTATTGTCCTGGTTGTTTCACCTGGCAAAGGATGGCGGCCACATCGTCATCATTATCATCTGGAAAACCCAATGGCGATTGCCCGCCCAAAAACGCAGCAACTCTGCTTTCGGGTGTGGCCAAATGCCTTTGTGCAGCACTTTCAAATGCTGAACCATTCTTACGGTTCTCTTAGCTCTTAAAAATCTATCTAAAGATTTTATTTCTAAACGAGTTATTAGCCTAATTTTATTTAGTTTAATTCATTATATATATATCATGATTAAATTTTCTTTAAACAATTTATGAACGATGGTTTTCAAGTATTAAACAATTTAAATCACATTTTTAACGATGAGAAATATTTTTCTCTAAATATTTTTAAATAAAATAACTAAGATTAAACTCAAATAACTGTCTAAGTTTTGCTTCAACCTTTCAAGTAAAGGAAAATGAAAATGAAAGATTTCAAATATTTGACAGCCCTGCCCTTGAGCTGCCTCTCCAATTTACCTCACGTTAGAAACAATTTGTAATAAAGCATGCCCAAATGGCGATGACGATGGCGATGACCACAAACACAAGACAGAAGATGCCCAAGCGGTCGGTTTGGGCCAAGAAAACCTTCAACCTTCTGGTCAAGAGCAACAAGTTTGTGGAGTGGGGTGGGTTGAAAGTGGAAGTTTGTGGAAAATGCTCGAGTGTTGCGGTTTTATTTGCTCTCGTTGCGGGACATTTCGTTTTTGGGGTCAGTGAAATAAAACATTTAATTACTCGCACGAGACATCGGCAATTAGTTGATCAAATTGCTGGCAGCGATGCCTTAAAGAAAACCACTTTGTCTTTAAGTAATTGAGTGCGGAAATTGGACTGCGGATGGGCAAGGAAGTGGATTATGAAATCATCAGCAAATTAAGCAGCCCAGTGAACTGAGCTGTTCAATTGAAATCGCAGGAAACCACAAGGAACTCTGGCTCTGTACTCCGACTGATTACGGTTATTGTTCTTAATTAAGTCAATTTTAAAGACGTTTAAATTATTTCAAGCCAATATAAAATATCTTTATAATATCTTTAAAATTGAATAAACATTTTACTTTTTTCCAAACAAACTTAAAGAGCATCCGGCTCTAAATGATGGTGGAAATTAATTCGTCAAGCGTGGGTCAGTTGAGTTTTCAGCCCTCTTCGTTTTATTTGCCTGCCATTTGCAAAACCATTTTTCGCAATTCAATTTATCTGGCCGATGCGCGACTTTTCAATCCGCCAAATCAAACACACTCCGATGGCCATAAATTCAGCGGCTGCAGAGACCGCGTAATTTCTGCGCTTTATTTATGCATCAATGGCGTGATTTATTTGCAAACACTCTGGCCCAGACCACAAACATCACTTCAAGTGTTCATTGTTGTCTACACTTGTCTTGTTTGTCCATCCATGGTGCGTATGTGGGTATATGATTTCTGCTCTGTGTGGCCGGGTAAAAAAAAAAACTATAATTCATTGCAAATAAAGCAAGAAAAACACAATTATTTATCACGGAGCAGTCAGACATCCGAATGATGCCCCCAGGCTCATAACCACCCACCGTCCTTCACAGCCACCCACTCCGCCCACTTAGCCCCCTTTTCCACTCTCGCAGGCAAAGAATTCAACAAAACAAATGTCAGTCAGCCCACAGACAAAAAAATGAAACAGGGGAAGACTGTCTGTGCCGCGCCTACAAAAGCGGCTCAAAGTTTTGGGCGACAACAAAAACACAAATCTTCTCGATTTTTTTCAACCAATTTTTGTGGGCACTGGAAAAATATAAGACTATTTTTAAGTTTAATGGTAAATAATCTGATAAAAAATCTTTTTGAAAATGCAGTTTTTCATTTATTTAAAGACCATATAAGGAAACAATTTTAATATTAATATTTCACCATTAAATTTATAGAAATTAACCCTATAAAATCATACAATGGCTATTTAATATTTATGACCGACACAATCAACATCCCAGATAGTTTTGAATACCATTGCTTCACAATTAATATTACAAAAACGGAAGAAACTTACAAAAATTTGCTATCACAAGCGTTTGGCTTTAAGGAAATAATACAGATTAAATATTAAATTTAAAAATTATAAATTAAAATATGATGAACAATAAAACATGTTTTCTCGAAACCTCGTTGGTATCGATTTTTTTATAGAACTAAACCTTAATTCGTATTAAATTTAATTATGGTTTCATAAGAAAAATTTCTAACAAATAAATGTGGATGGAAATCGTATCAAAAATAAAAAAAATAGGTGATTTTTTTAGGTATATTTTATTTTTCTGTGTAAAGGGCTCAGCGTTCTCGGGTGCGGTGACTGACAGCGTGGGCCCAAAAGCTCAGGGAACCAGGGAATGTTAGGAAGTGGAAGTGGGTTCGGAGTCCCAAGTCCCGAGTCCCGAAACCCGGAGTCCGGAGTCCTGAGGCCGTAGTCCTCTGTCCGGAGTGAGAGTCCGGACGACATATTTTGTGCTAAATCTTCTTGTTCACACTAACGCGCTGCTGACAGTTTTTCTTTCTTCATTTTGGTGTTTCAGTTTTGTGATTTTTTTGTTTTTTTTCCAGCTGCGCCTCTTTTGTGTGTGGTTGTTGTTGGTTTTTCACAGATTTTCAAGTGTGACAGTCAGTCAGTCAGTGAGTCAGTCGCCTAGGCAGTGTGAAATATCTCGCTAAATGGCCAAAACAAACACCCACATCAAGGCGACGGTTATATCATGGCCAGGCTAAGGCCCGACCCTCTTTTTGGCTCAATTTTGTGGCTGTATGTGAGGAAAAGGTTTTTACCTGGCCGGAGTACAAGATACTAGCTATGAATTATGGTTAGATGAGTTGTTCTATTTTTCTAAGAATACGGAGTAAATGTAAAAGGTGCAAATTGTTGATCAAATAAATCATTTTATGTTTTCTCCGAGAATTCCAATTTGTATTATTATTATTAGTATTTCATGTTCCATGAATCATAAATACAATTCTAAAGGAAATATCAGTTTGAAGTACAGCTTAAAGATTTATTACCTGAACCTTTAATAATAGCAACCATTATAACGAATTAGGGAAATTAAAGTCTATTCATTTTGAAAAATGCCTTTAGGTGTATCAATTACTTAGCAAGCTTTTAATATAAATTATTTTTAATTCACAATGATTTAAAGCCTCTGTTATTATAACCAAATTACCCAACGCTATTACGAAAAGTATCTTCTCATCCTAAAATTAAAGGTAGTTAATGAGATATTAAAAACTTCATATTTCCCGTGGTACTTAAAAACGTCATAAAAATAACTAGGTACAGTATATGCGCGATGTGGCAACTCCGAAGATCGCTTAGACGGGTTTCGGTCTTGGCTTAAAAACTGGTTTTTTATCTCAATGGATGCTGGGGGCTTCCCATCTCATCAACGTTGTCTTTTGTTGTTGCTTTGCTGTTAATTTGGCAGTTTTTCAAGCGCCGAGCTGACATTGACCCACTTTCGGTCTGTCGACTGCGGCTCATCGTCTTGACCACTTTGCCGCCTCATTTGAGTGTGCGGCTGTGTTCGTTCGTCAGATGTTGAGTGCTAATTGCGGTCAGTAACATTTCGCGGCCATTCACACAGCACTCGCACTCTAACTCAAACTCAAACAATGGCGAACGCAACTGCTCAATACATCCCGCGGAAACTGCATTTGCATTTCGTTAGCATGTAGTACTGCCCCCTCTCGAAAATCCCAATACTAATTCCAATATCCCATAGCCCACTGCCCACAGAGCCCGACATTTGCATATTCGATTTTGGATTTCGGTCATCTCGGTTCTGGGTGTTCGCTTTTGCGGGGGAAGTGCATTTGATTTTTTGTACCCACACGTTTTAATCATTGGGTGGTGCGAGACTAATGAGCTTAGTTCGGGAAAAGCAAAACAAAAAATTTCCATATGCTGGCATTACACAAATCATATCCCCCGCGCTCAATTAGAAAAGGAAAACATTTGGTTTGCGAAACTGAACATTTCAGACTTTACTAATAAGCTGCACAGAGTCACGTCGACCAGCGGTTTGATTTTCCAACTAATTGAGAGTCGCATAAATGTATACAGATAGCGTATTATATTAAAATGTTGATAATTCATTTAAATATATTTCAAATATGAAGAGCGGAAATACCATATAAAGTGATGACGCTTAAAATATTATTAAATGCACTGCACATAAAATGAAATATTTTAAATGGCAAATGAAGAAATATATTATTAAATAGAGTTGTAACCAACATATTACTGGATTTTATTTAAAAGCTATCTTTAAAGACTTTCTTTTGGAAAGGAGAACGAAAGCGAAATCGCAAAATTGCATTTTTCATTATCAAGTTAACATTTTGTAGTGATATGATGATTTAATCTGATTGGTAAGTGATTGCTGTGATGTATTTTCAATACTATAAAGCATATTTAGGAACTTTACCTAAAGAAGAGTCTATAACATGTCTATAACAGTAACTGAATGCAACAGTGCTCCCTTATATCTTAATCCTTAATAGATAGACACTCACATGGATCCTTTGGGCACTGTCATGTTCAGCCCGTCGAGGACGACGTTGGGGTTCTTGCTGCTGCCGTACATTTTGTGGGCCCGCCGCACACAAACCGCCTGCTGGCGGCGCGTCGCCAACGTCGAGGGCTGTGAGATGAAGAGTCGCCGACGTGCCGCCAAGTCCAGATCGCTGTTGGCCGTCGTCGCCGTCGCAGCTGGCGCCGTTGGCGGTACTCCGTCGGCAGCGGCGTCCATTTCGCGGCGGTCCTGCAAACAGAAAATAGCCCATAAATCGATATTAGTTTAGGTCCTGGCAGTGGACAGGGATGTCGGAATAAGTAAAACTAAAATTGGCACAGCTCTTGGTCGCTGGAGTTGCTGTTGCTGCTGTTGGTGTTGCTGTTGCTGTTGCTGGTGTTGCTGTTGCTGCTGTGCATTGACAAGGAAAGTGAATATCGATAGTGATAGCCCCACATGACCCACGCAGCAACATCAGCACACGCTGAAAATGGCTGGTTGCATGTACTATTTGTAAGGCGTTTTGGATATTTCAAACATTTTAGCAAACCATAAAAATAAATTTTAAAATAAATTTTTTTTGAAATCCATCTTATTATTTAAAAAAAAAACCATTCAACTCACTGGACATTTTTACATTCATTTTTAAAACTAAGAATTCTATGCAGAGGACAATATTTTCTCATTTTCAAGAATAAATGTCATATGACACTAGCTATAATGACATTTTAAAGTAAAGGTAGCAAATCGAAAAAGCTGGGCATAAGATCTTCTATCATTTAATCACTGTCTGACCATTATTGGTTCAAAGTTAAATTGGCTAGAATATTTTAAATATAATTAGATGGAACTTCATCCATTTGTTCTATTTTCGATAGGGTATTTAAGGTCACTCTCAACTATACACTTCTTTATAGACCCAACCCCATCTCTGTCACTTTAACCCAGCCAAGTTGCAGCATTTGTCGCTGTTGCGCCTTTGTTGTTGGCTGGCTATTTTAGCTAGTGTCGTTGCTGCAGTTGTTTCACAGTTGATTAAACCAATTTTTGTATATCGTCAAGCCAGAATGGAGCATAGCGGAGGGTTTAGCCTCGTGATGGATATTGCTGTCATGTAGATGCGACCCCTGACCCTTGCACTATTTTTGGTGCGGCTGCTGGTCGCTGGGCATTGGCCATTTTTGGCTCGAATGAAATCAAATTTTGAAAATGGCTCCGCTTGTCGCCAGAGACCCCGATGTCCCGATAACCAGCTTCCACTGCCCAGAGTGCCCAGGATCCACTATCCACCGTTTCGCCATCCTTTTCCCACTGCCTGTGTGTAGTGGCATTTGCCAGTTAACGACAATTTGGCCAAGTGCTTTGGTAGTTGCTTTTTATTTTCATTTTCATTCGAAATTGACATTTTGCTAATCGAAAATGCAGCAAACAATTTGCCAGCTTGGGCAAAACTTTTGCAATTATTTTGCACAGCTCAACGGGAAAAACAATGTGGATGGGGCTTGGGTTTGGGTTGGAAAAAAATGCTAAAGAAACCGAAACAAAATCCAAGCCCGATGCCATTTATTGATTTACTTCTCACTAACAATAGGCAGGGCCAAGCCAAATAAATAAAAATAAAAACAAGGAAGAACGCTATAGTCGAGTACCTCGACTATCAGATACCCGTTACTCAGCTAAAGGGACCAAAGGAAAATGGAGATATGCAAGCAGCAAAGCGAGATTGAAATGCGCCACCTACCGGCGGTAGACAGATTTAAGCGTTGTGGGCGTTAGAGTGGGCGTGGCAAAGTTTTTTTTGGATTAATCGATAGGTATTGACAAGACCAATACATTTCAGTTAAAATTTTTGATCTAGCGTGAAAATTGTGGGCGCCACAGGTTTGGGCGGTTTGTAGGCGTTCTAGTGGGCGTGGCATATTCGCGTGACAAAATTGCGCTGCGCTTAAGCCTAAGGAATCTAAATCTGAAATCCCATTTCTCAATCTTTGATATTTTCCAAGATATCCGCGTTCATATCTACGATTTTTTGAAGTTTGTGGGCGGTTTGTGGGCGTTCAAGTGGGCGTGGCAAACTTTTTTTTGAGTCAATCGATAGGTATTGATGAGAACAAGACATTTCAGTTAAAATTTTTATTCTAGCATGAAAACTGTAGGAGCCACAGTCTTGGGCGGTTTGTGGGCGTTAGAGTGGGCGTGGCACTCTGCTGAAACAAACTTGCGCTGCGTAAGAAGCTCAGGAATCTGCACGCCTAATCTCAATAGCCTAGCTCTTATAGTTTCCGAGATCTCAGCGTTCATCCGGACGGACAGACAGACGGACAGACGGACAGACGGACAGACGGACAGACGGACAGACGGACAGACGGACAGACGGACAGACGGACATGGCTAGATCGACTCGGCTAGTGATCCTGATCAAGAATATATATACTTTATGGGGTCGGAAACGCTTCCTTCTGCCTGTTACATACTTTCCGACGAATCTAGTATACCCTTTTACTCTACGAGTAACGGGTATAATAAGCATAACAACAACCAAGTAACGGAAACAACAACTGACGGGATGTGGTTGAGTTGGCCTGGCTTTCGGTTCTACTTCGGTTCTACTCTGTTGTATTTCAGTTCGTTTCGCTTTGGTTTGGTTTGGTTTAGTTCTGGCTTTTTTGGCCAGCACCGACTGCAAGAAATAAACTTTCTTGATAAATGACTTCAATGTAATTAATTTCTGCTCAGCTCTGCCGCTTGCAGCCAAAAAATGGTAGGAGCAGCCAGACAATTCCCTGGTTTGCTAGGGTTCGGTTGGGTTTTGCAATACGGTGGGATATGGTCTGGTATCCTGGTACTCTGGTGTTTTGCGGCTACCGAGCGACTCATGAGCTATATGCTGTCACTGCTAATGTTGGTGGGTTTGCCCTCTGGCATTTCAATTAAGAAATATTGTTTAAACATGTAAGTGGCCAGTAGCCAGTAGCCGGAGTAGGAGCCATCATCCTTTTGATGATGATGATGCAACTTTAGTGTTAAGCTGATTATAACTGCAAGTGGATATGTACTCACTATTCACTCCGGGAGCCACAGCTGTGGAACTTATTGCTCATCCGCCCTGTGGTTCGGTCAACCGCTCACAGACTTCAATGTTAATTAACTTGTTTTTAATCCAATTAATATGCACAGCACACAAGACCAATGACCAAAGGGACTTTGGATGAATCTTGGCCTCTAATTAAAACTTTTGCTCCAACCCAAAAGGAATTTAATCAAAGAAATGTAAAACCAAGAACACACATAACCACCCCTCACTCCGGACTTATTGTAATTGTAGCATGCAAGCTCCTGCGGCAAAAATAATAGTTGATAATAAGGAATGGAAATTTGAGATATTTTGTGGCACAGGGAGAAGCAAAGTATCTTCGATGAATTCTTGATTAACTAATTTAAAATCATTCATATTCAATATCTTATAAGTACCTCATTAAAATGTTTATATGTCTGACTGGTAGGGATAAAATTACATTGCTATGATTGTCTGAAAAGGAACTTATTCATTGATGTAAATTTAAGCTGTTACTGAAAGAGCTTTAAAATTGACGATTTATTTAAGAGATTTCATACTTATACAGAACAGAGAAATCTTTAATAATATCTTGTTTATTCTGCGAATACTTATTAGATAGATAATAACTACTAAAAATATATATGAAGTAACGTATGACTATTACTCGTTACTCATAAAATGTTTATATGTCTGTATTTAATACTTGTCTGAAAATATACCTAAAATGTATGTACTTTTTGCTGGGGAAATCATTTAATGGGCCTTAAAGTTGCCAATTTATTTGTTTAATATTTTAAAAATGATGTAGCTTGCATAGGTCAGCTCTAGAACCCTAACATTAAGCTCTGCTGTGGAAGCGGAGATTGCCTGGAAGTTACAAACCAACAATAAAAGTTTGCTGCAGTCATTTTTCAAGAACCGAAAGAAAGGTGTTAGTGGCAGAGTCCCAAACTCGTTACGAGTATCCTTTAATGTAATAAAGGCCGCAGAGAGGGAAACTGTTTTGCGGCCTGGCGCATCTTTAAACTTGGCCTTTCCATGGTCGTATCACCGAAATACCAGATACAAGATACCAGCTACGTGTGCCTGCACAGATTTGTATCCGCATTCTGGAAATCTTTATGGGCTTTTTTTTGCAGCAGTTGGCAGAGGCAGGCGGAAATAAATAAAATCACACATAGCACACCGGATAAACCCAAGGAACAGGAGTGTCGAACGGGGAACGGGGAACGGGGGAACAGGTGCGCACATGCATGAAAGGTAAAATATGTTTATACAAAATAAAGGACCCGAACAAAGTTTGAAGTTCGGCAGCATAAAGAAGTGCAAATTGTTGCGTGTTGCGATTGTATCTATCGAATCTGAGCACACGAAAGCTATTTCCTGCCAACAAATATAAACGCCGCAATAAAAAGGAACGACGACTTCAATGGCAATGGCTACGCCCATAAAGCAGGCGCGACAATGAGTCGAGGGGATGCCAAAAACTTTTTTGGCCAAAACAAACAACAATGGCACAAAAACAACAAGAAATCTGGGGGTAACAGGGAAAAAGTTGTAAACTGAAATGATTATCTGGTGCCTGACACTTGTCTAGCCATAGATACACGTATCTCTCCATACGGGGATTTGTTTTTAGGCAGGTAAATAACCGAAATGTTTAACCCCGCACGGAATTCGAGTCACATCTTCCCCGGGCATTTGTTTTAGTGCGTTTTTATTTGTGCGCACAATGTGTATTATCCATGTGAATTTACGACTACGTCTCGATCTTTGCAACATTTATATGGTGTCTTTAGCGTTAACTAAGCATTCGGTTGCAGTTACAATCTGGATATAGTATTGGGATTAGGTAATCCTTACAGATGGGGTATTGAAACCAAAAGTTGGTAAGTATTTTATTCTTTACGTAATAAAAACGCTTCTTAAACATATTACCCATTACTTATAATATGATAATTCATTCTTAGTTCACTCCTAAAAAACCCTTGTCAGTAACTTTTTATCACAAATAAATTATATAAAAATATATTTTATTGAAATCTCAATCTTATGTCGATAAATTCTCCCCCCAAATCAATTATGGTTTTAAAAATTAGATAACACTCCCTTGTGCTTGAGTAAGTCACTTGATTGCTGGGCCCGGGCTTCCAGCACATTAACTATGTGCTTTGCCACGAGCTCGAGGTTGAGGCCATCCGGAAATGGGTCAGTGACAGGCCCCAAATCTTCACTTAGTCATTTGCATACACAATGTATGCAAAGCGATGGGACAACTCTTTGCAGACTAATAAATATTTATGTTTATTTTTGGTTTGGCACATGCGGGGTAAAAAAACGAATTTCCACAACATTTTACGCTCAATAAATTTGCACAGCAAAAATTTGGCCGGACAGCGCCGAAAAATGCGCTCATGTGTTAGTAATGCCCGCAAACACACTCGCACAAAGAAGCAAAACAATTTCCCAAATAGTTAGCAAATAATTCGCAACAACCCATTCTCCGTTTTCGGCTAGCTGCAAATGTGCAAATAATTTGGGCACAAGTCAAAGGAGGATTCCTCTTCTTGTTTAGGGCAACTCGGCTGTAGGCCATAAACCGTTTAACATAATTTCCCTTGGCCACATTGTGTATACGGCTCGTGTACTCAGCCGCAGACGAGCAGGAAAATTGCATTGGCAAACAGGCTTAAACGGCTAATAACAAATTGTTTGCATTTAAATTCCATTTTCACATCATTTTCGAGCTCCTAAAAATTGAAAGGCTGCCGCACAACTTAATCAGTAGCTCACACACACGATTTTATGTGTGTAAAACTCACTACTCGAGACAAACTGGGGCACACATGCTGGAATATTTGTTTGCCGGTTTAAATTTAACATCCTGCTGGGGAAGCCAAGCCAAGCCAAGCCAGCAAAATATAATTCAGAAATCCAACAAACAATTTCCTGGGTGTAACCGCAAAATGTTCGAGCTTGTTGAAATGGCCAGAAATGTTCATAGATCGTTTGTTATGCTCGTTGGTATGGTTTGGTTTTGCCAATGTTGTTATTATGTAGCATGTATACTCCGCCTGGGATTTGCCAGTGGGTGGCCGGGCAGAAGGCCTTCTCCTAAGCGCTTTTGTATTTAATGAAGCCTATTTTTCTTACCGAACATGAACCGCAATTATTACGAGTCATTAGTTGCCTGCTTTCCTGATGGAAAAGAGCCTGTTCTAACGCATAACAAGAGGTTTATGTGGGCTCTTGTCAGAGATAGTGGTTTTTGGACAGGGGAAAAAATACTACATTAAATATAAAATATAGCACAAATACATTTCATGGGATAAAATAAAAAAAGAGATTAATAAAAAAATACAAATCAATTTGACTTCACAACACGTATGTGCGGAGATTAAAGTTTAATTATATTTATTATCCTTTTCCTCCCACATAAAATTCAAAATTAAATCCATATTAAATCATTTAAAGGCTTTTTTGAACACACTTCCCTCAATGTGCCAAATGTTCTCCAGCTATTCATACCTGCCCCATTTCGAGTAGCATACATTTGTGAGTTTCCAGCTGTTGCATAAGACATGTGCATAAATACACTGAGGCAAACCCCCGCCCACTCAACCCATTTCGGGCCCAATTAAGCTGTCACAATGCCGGTGGAAAGCCGTAACCCGCCCAGTCATGAACGATTTGCCAGTCTCGTATTTTCGCAGCCGATGCCATGGGTATTCGCAATTTCCTTCTGGCCTGAGTCAGCGCATTTTGCCGGCGCTGTTAATTGAAAATTGTGAATTTGTGAATTCAAAATTCTAGTTTACAGCTGCCTGGGCAAAATCGGCATGTTCGATGCGATGCAATAACGACGAAATACGGGGCACACGGCCGCGAAATCAGCTTTTGACAAATAACTGATCAGGCAAGCGAGTCGGCAGAATGGTTCGCTGATTGCAATTAAAACATGTTGCCAAATGGTTGCAGAGCAGGGTTTTGAGGAGCCAAGATACAGAACCGAAAAACAATGCCAGCCTTCAGTCTGAATTGAAACATTTGATAATTACAGGCTTATCCGGTGATCCGATTTCAATGCAATCTGCCTGGCAACCTCACCTCAGTACTTCCATTTCCATTAGCAACTCTACAAATAGTTCTCTTGAAAACCGAACTGATTGCTCTCTAATTACAGTGCAAATTGAGAAGCAAATTAATGGCTACTGTGAATGGGGCATAGATACTCTGTAGGCAATTACGCCTAGCTTATATTAAATAATTGTAATATTTCCTAATTGCCTAGGTGGTGGTCACCTTTTACATGAACTTTCACTACATATGCCTTGCCAATGGCTGTTTTGTGCACTTTGAACCCAAGGAAATTAGCAATTGCCGGGCAATTACCCGCCGCATTCAATGATTAAGCCGGCAATCAGCTTATACAACGCAAAAACTACGGGACTTTGGAACTGGCTGGCTCTTGACTCAAGAGTGACCTCTGCCGACTTATCGAGAACCTCGTTGCACCTCGAGGAATGTGCATCCCCAAGTGGCAAACAATGAAGTCATCGTTGAGGGTTTAGTAAAGGGGGTGGAACCCGTATACCATATAAGCCATAAGCCCAATGGATCAACACAGTCGCTTCTCGCTGTCCACTTAGTCACAGTTTGGTGCGAAAAACCGGATTCCTCTGACAGATCTGTCGTAATACGAGGGTCAGCAAAGGTTGCACTTTGGATAACCATTGCCGTTTCGCAAGTGCCATAAACTGGCTGCTCGAGTGGCAAAGTTTCCGTATCTTTGACTTACGACTCCACGCCACTTGTGGCCTGCACTTGGCAATGAATACGGTCCGTTGTTTGACCAAATGGAAAATATCTACTAGTAGCAAGTCATATGTACACTCAAAATAATAACTAAAAGTTGATTAAAAAAGATCACTTTAAAGCTGAAAACCGGAATAAAGGTTTTCCAGTTTGTTATCTGTCAGAAAAAGTTAACATGGAGTTAAATTATTCGGAAAGACTAATTATTTTTAATAATGTGGACATAGTTCAACCTAGTCTGATATTTAGTAGGGAATTCTGCCAGACAAACCTTAGAATGAAATAGGAACTGATTTCTGCAATCATGACTAATTTAACTAATTCACAAAAGTTACCAAGAGATTTCTTCATATTTTTTTATAGCGTTGAAATATATATATCGTATAACTAATTTCAATACATTTTCTTTCGGTGCACAGACGTCAGCATCAGTCGCATGCGGTGCCGGCTAATATGAAATGCAAATGATTGCAAAATGTATGCAATTTGGACACACCCATTAAATTAAATATAAACACTGTGATATATCCATGGAAATCTAGAAGCTTCAAGCATGCGAATGTGATTTCTATTTATGAGCGCACGGGCTGTGTGTCTCCGGCTGGGTTCATAAATTTTCCAGCTTCCAATTGAATGGAATCGCATGTGCGCAATGTCCGGGAAATTGGCTAAGGTCAGTTACTGGACCAATGCCATTGCATAAGACAAAGTCCGATGTCCGCTGTCCGATGTCCGATGTCCGATGTCCAATGTCGTGGCAAAAGGGATTGCATCGTGATTTCACTTCTCAGTCGGTGATTTTCACACATTCCCAGCAGTTTTTCCCACACCCCCGCCATTCAAAGGCCCCCAAACACGTTGAAATATTTATGTCTTTGCATATTTCACCGACACATTTGCACTTGACAATAACAACAGGGAGGAACAAGCGAAGCAGTCGCTGGGTCGTCGGAGCATGACAAGGATTAGCGTGGAGGGGATGACTAGGACCAGGACTACAAGGACCCTAAGGACGAGGAGGGGGATGACGACGATGACGAGGACGATGATGATATTGTAGTCCTGGTGCTGGTGACAATCACTGCAAAATAGGGGAAGCTGCAGAGCAGCCTAGGTTCACCGAGAACAACTACTAAAGGTATTTAATAATACTTGCGGATTTAGTATGAAGATCACTTACCACTTAGTGCAAGTGTGATAAAAGGCTAAGAATTTAAATATATAAAATAACGAACCATAAGATGTATTTTGACTATTAAGTATAGAGATTTTTATAGGGTATTATCAATGATTTTGGATAAATGCATTTAATCTAATTGAGTTTACCAAAACCGTAAGTACTTCAGAACTGCAAAGAATATTAAACAAAATATAATGAGTTCCGTAACTGCTTATTCAGAGTTTTTAATGCATAGATGATTTGGAAGAAATTATAATCATAAATGTTTCATAACCAAGTGTTCTATACTATAATAACTGAATATTCAGCAAGAAAAGGGGGACTAAATTTTTAATATTTGCTTAACAGTCACTATCATAATGAAAATTTTCCTCTGGTACCCCTTTTTCCCAGTGTTTAGAAGCCGCTTCAGATGCAAACCCTCGAGACGGTGGCGCCGCCGTCAGCAGCATCAAGACATAAAGTGCATTGCGTCTGGGAGGATTTGTGGGCGGATATATCTGGATATCGGGGGAACGGAAAGTGGGTTATTTCCAGGGCTCAGGGGCTGGGTTTGGGTATCATCAGACAGCAAATAACATGGCAGATGCAACTGCAGCTGCAGCTGCACACAAAGTGTTGCTGTTATTTGTGCGACAAACGCAACACACAGCCGATGGGAAAATGGGGGCTAGAACAAATCTGTGTGACACCGACAATCACTTTTCAGCCCCGCAGTTCGCATAAACAAACAAATAATATGGGGAAAACCAGGAAAAGCGGGAAACGCGGCTCACATTGAACTTTCGGGTAAATCGATCAAGTATACGCCGTGTGGTAAGCTGCAAAACTTGAAGTCAAAATGCTGGCAAACACACTCGCCCAAAATCGCGAGAAAAAAAGAAAACGAAGGGATTCAAGGCCCTCAACTGTTTAGCATTTATTTGCATACGAGGAGGAGATTGCGCGCCCGCTTGTTTGCTCTTTTCTGGCTGAGTGTGTAAATATTTAAAGGCTTTTATTGCTTTTCTCCTGGCGGGGCCAGAAATTTTCATTCATATTCTTGAATGGCAAATGCAGACACTGGGCAAATTATGGCCTCTTCAAGGCTTTAAAGACTTTTTAAGGCTTTTCAGGCGGCTCCCCAGGGGTCAGAGAGCAAGAAAGTCGTCCAATCGAAACGACAATTAATTGGCTAAAATAAATATTCAACGGCAAAAGGTCTCTGAGGTCTTTTAAAACAGTAGAAAAAAGAAATAAATAAAAGGACAGCCAAACGAGCGTCAAATGCACACGAAATGCACAAGTCAAAAGCCATTTTGTTGTACCATAAAAATGAAAATACAAATTTATTTGATTGCATTTTTATACACATCGCTTCGTCTCCATATAAGTAAAAACAGTTGTGTTTAAAATAGTAGAAAAATCCGTAGAAAGAAAATTAAAAAGGATACATTTTTTCTTTTGAATATAAAACATGTGAAATAGAAATGATATTGATATATTTAATTGGAACTTATTGAAAAATATTTATTTGGAATTTTTAAGTATTTCATAATATTTTTGTCCTGCTCCTTTTGATTTGAACACAGCTGTGTATTTCTGGATATAGGTAGGTTATAGGTATAAATAAATATTGGTGACAAACGTTTTGTGTTTCTCGCTTTATTTCAGTGTTTGCATTGACTGTCGCCTGCAATTGTTTGGCTATGATTTAACTAACGAATAAAAAGAGCACACGGTTTTAATATTTTTGCAGGCCTTGGTAATTCGTTTGCCCGGCTTGCAGCAATTAATTTGTATTCTTTTATGGAGTCTGCATTGTGGTAATTAACAGGCGACCTCATGCGAGCTGCAGACTTTGGTTTCGGTTTACGGTTTGATGTGTGAATTGTGCAAACATTTTCCAAACAATTATGCACAGATTTCCACGCTCGTTTTCAAGGTCCACACACCAGTTTTCAACTGTATTTCCAACTAAATTTAGTCAACAGCCGGCCAGCAACAATGGCAATAACAATTAAAAATGCGCTGGCATTGCATTTTATTCAGTTTAACAGTTGAGCGCTTTTGGGCCAAAAGCAAACACTGGGTGCACTGCAAAAAAAAGGTGGAATGAAAAATAGATGGCAGGGCAGAGCTGTGATCCAATTTCAAGCCACAGTCGAGCTTAGTTGCTTAGTCAACTTTGCTGGGTGAGTAATCGCAAACTGAATTCCGCTTTACTTGCTACACTTCTGTATTTTTTTCTCTTTTTGCCTGGGCAAAACCACTAACCAAAAAGGCCAGACTTTAAGCGGCTTTTAGCCGGGAGAAGCGTTCAAGTGTCACTTGAAAGAGTCATTAACCCGGAATAATCTGTCGGCAGTGACTTAAGGAGTCGCCTGCTGGCGGGATGGCAGAGTACGTTTTTCAATTAAGCCCAGGCAAGGGACAAAGGGAAGTTAATTAAAGTGTTGCGATAAAGAGTTCTCTCAATGTCAGCGATCTGTAAACCCTTGAAAATCATGTCATCACATTTTCCGACTCCATCATCGCTTAAAAAAGCACCGAATTCCGCTTGCCAAATGAAATCACAGCCCATCGCTTGGCACTTCATATTCCGTGTGCCCCTAGGAGACCGATTCCATACGCCTCGTACTCTCAAAAAACCAAAAAAAAAAAAACAGGAATATCTGAAAAAACAAGCTTTGAAATGAAATGCAAATGGGGGAGCCCTAAAAAAGCGTTGCAATGTCGGAATGAAAAGCGGCTACATATGCCTGTTTATATGCAAATATTACTCGTACATATGTGCGTAAACATTTGGCAATTACTCGGCACCGGAGCGGTGTCTTTGTTTCTTTATTTTTTATTCCATTTTTTTTTTCGACTGCCTGGAGGCCGCTGTTTTTTCTATTTTCTGATATACAAATAAGCATGCAAAAATATATGTACGACCTTTCGTCTCGTTTTGCTTTCGGGGGAATTTCAATTTAAATTCTGATTAAATTTCAGTGCGCTCCAATGCAGAATGTCGTCGCATATTTTTTATACTTCTTGCATCTGTACAGCACTTATTGATTGTTGTACTGAGGAGCCTCCCAGATTATTGCTCACTTTTCCCACTGTCAACGGGGCCTCTAAGCTGGCATTTGTTATGCAAATTTATTTTCGATTACTTGTTACCAAAGATTTGCCCCAGATTATGCAAATGTGTCAAGGGGAGAGGGCCCCGTGTCTATCTTGGTCCATAGATCTACATTATTGCTGCCTTACAAGTGGCTTATTACTGTTAGTGTTTGTCGGCCGTCAGGAAGTCGGATAAACGTTGCAAATATGACGAGTAAGGAAACTTTGCATATTCCCATCACCGTTTTTGGCGGCATAAAAAAGCGATGAGTTGGAAAATCTACTCTCTGTTTATCGGTGAATAGGAAGCCATTGATTTCGCATCGAAGTATATTTTTGCCAACATGTTTCATAACTTTGTTAAAGGCATTTGCATAATTGATTTTACTTCCTTGCTCAAATGCTATTTACAATAATTAAACTCGACTGATTTGTGGGTTTGCCAATGTGCAAATTGATTTTATTGATATTTATTAATGGGCCAAGACAGTGACGAAGTAGGGCAATCTGTATTTTTTAGGGTTTACTCGAATAGAATACACAAGTTTATCTAATATTATATAAACATATGTATGGAGTTTATAATATATTTATTTTTTAAATATTTGAAAAGCAATTATACCACTTTTTAGCACTTGCATAAACCTTTTTTATAGGGCATTTCTGTGCTACCCACGCGCTGCTCATTTATTATGATGTTTTTCAGTTATCTGACACTTTTTGCGAATAAAATCAAACAAATAAATTAAATTTGCCGCCGACTTTTGGCTGTCGTTTTTTAATTTTTTACCCCGAACCATAAAGTACGACTTTGATTGCATTCGTGGCTCCATGTCTCTTGCCGGAAAATCGAACAAAAAGTGCCACATAAATGAAAAGGAAAATGCATTTATTTGTATTTGGATGAATATTTTTATTGGCGGTTACCTTTGGCTCGCTGTGCGGTCGTTTAATTGAATAATTATATACGCACACACACCTACTACAAATGGCTATAATTTTTTGCTACTCGGCTTATATCGGTTCGCATAGCTTGTAAATCAATTGCCATTACATGTGCATCCGCTGGATGGCATGCAAATGTAACAAATGGCCAAAACGGCGTTGCGCCTTGACAAACTCAATAAAAGTGTGTTGTCAAAGCCAGACAAAAAAGGGGAAAAAGGGTGAAAAATTGTTAAAACAAAAACACCCGATATATAAATAAATAATTGTGCATCAGCTTGGCGTTAATTGCACTTTAAAAAGCCCCAAACAAGTGCCAAAATGGCAAATGAAATTTATTGCTGTCGGCAATTGGCAGCTAACGAGTGCTTCAAATTGAACACGGATGCACTAATTAGAATTTTTGGCCAAAACAATTAGCAATTTAAGCAGAATTATTTCAATTTACCGAAAAAACGCGACCCGAAAGCTGTGGAAAAGTTTTATTTAATTTCCGCTGATCGAATTGGCAGCTGATGAATGCGAATTTTATTACTCATGCTCTAACAAAGCCACTGGGCAGTCATTGTTTATTGAGTTGTTATGGACAAAGTTGATTTTTAATAAAATGCGAAAAGCGAGTTTGTGTCACTCACTCTGACTTGCGAGATCTTCAAGAACTTTGTGTGCGCGGATCAACATATTTCTCATCGACTTTACGGCTTCCCCTGCGGAATTGGACAAAAAACGGCCATACTTTGTTATGGTTTATTGAGTGAGTCACTTGATTTCCACTTTTGTGCAACTCATGTGAAATAATTAATTTAAGCAGCCGCCTTGACCAACATTAATTGCATAATTTTTCATTAGCATATGAATTAGTCAGGATTTAATGCCTCCTTTTTTAGGGCCTCCTCTTTAAATTTAATCACTGAACTTTGTGGGTGCATTTCAACCTTTCTGCTTTATGCTTCTCATGCTTTTTCCGCTGAGCAGGTCAAAGTTAACTAACGAGTCGAGTTTTGCGGTTTTAATTGTGCCAAGTAACGCGGCCACCTCGGTTATTGTTGTTGTGGCAACTTCATTGTTGCGGTTTGTGGTAAATTTTGGAAAGGTTAAGTACCCGGTTAGAGGCAGCAAATTAAATAATTACAAACGACTGTGAAAGGAGCTAGGGGGTATACGCCTAAGAGCTGTCCTTCATATATGCACAACTTTTGGGAAGAAGACACTAGTCTAGTTTTTTATGAGTACACTCTGAAAAACTATTAATTATTTGTGTATTCCCTAAGGCTAACGGCTTAAAAATTGTATCATTAGGTGAAAGAAATTAATAAATATTTTTGGAAATGTTTCTTAATGTGCTTAAGTATATAGAACCAACAATTAATAAAAATAAAATGTAGTAAGTCCACTTATTTCTGAGCCAGTATAAAAATTTTGGTTGCGATTTTCATCACTTTCGGTCTCAAAAATTTTAAATATGAAACTATTCAATTTAGCAACTATTGTTATTGTAAGAATTTTAAATTAAACTAGGAATGGAAAATTTAAGTAAAAAATTATTTAATTAAATTTTAATATTGTCCCATTTGTTTTAAGTATTTACCAATTAAATCGGGGGATTTATTTATTTCTGGCTATCCTAAGATCCATTTTAAAGATATTTATAAGTTGCAAGTCAAACATAATTTTAAACTTAACTTGATTTTGTCTTTTAACTTTATCTTGTTTTAATATGGCTTATCTCCGCCGCAAACTTTAAGTCATTCCCCACATTTTTAATTCGCTTCGACGCTTTGACAAAGTATAACAAAAGTCGAGTCGAGCTGAAAGGTTCAAAAAACGCGAGACAAAAGACGCAGCAGCAAAAGCAACATCATCGCATTCATTTGGAGATTCAGCTTCGGCTGAGTTTGCATTTTAAAGCCGTTGCTGTTGACCTTGGACTGCATAAATCGAATTGGAGCAGGTCGTTGACGAGCTGCTTTTTTCCCCAGTATCTTTTGGTTTTTTCTTATTTTTCTTTGGGGAATGCGAAGCCTGCATTATCTGGGCATCCTTGAGCTGCTTGGGTGGGGATTGCCCCGCAGCATCCGTTCGAGCCCTTGGCATTTTAATGGGAAGGAGGCCATTGGCCTGCGGTTACCTGTTACCTGTTACCTGTTACCTGGGCTCCTTGAGATTCTTCGACTGCAGCAGCTGCTTTATTCCACGAATTTACAGGAACTGTGTGCTATTGATTTTCCTCGTAGTTTTTATTTATTTTTATTTCGTATTTCTGCTGACTAACTTTTTGGCTTTGCGGCTGGCAAAGTCAACAGAAACGTAAAGAACACGTTTGCTTTTAGTTAACCTGTTTTGGCAATGCCCAAAGATTGCGATTGAGCAAAGATTGAGCGGACACAGATACACTGCGACACAGATACACACAAAGGCACTATTGCCGACTAGACGAAGCGTGGTTGTTGTTTTGAATTTTTGTTTTACTTGCACAATTAGCCAGCGGAAAAATTACCACACTGAGATGGATTTGAAAGCTGCACTGCACAATAATCGCCGCTTAGGGTTGGCTCATTCACAAAACAGCTGGCAGAAAAAAAGCGATCTGCAAATTGCTCTGATTTATGTCAAGACAAATAAAAAATACCCGCGCGCAAAAACCACACTTAAAGTTTCTTAACACTCAGCTCAGGTTCTCGGCCTATTCACTTTATTCACTGAGGCGTTTCCGCGTTTGGCTTCTCGACTCGCCGACGACGTGAATTCAACTGATCAGCCCACCAAAACCGACTTCGCCGCGCTGACAGATCGCCCAATTCGAAAATAGCATCGGCCTTATCGACGGCGACGTCGGCAGCGGCGTCTCTTGTTTAAGCCGCGTTTATAAAGCCGTCTAAACGAGCCGTCTAAAAGATCAAAATAGTAAGTGGAGTGGTCTGGCTTCTATGGGCAAGCTGTTCCCATTTGGCCAGCACAGGTGGGAACAGATCGCAGGGTGGTGCGTGTCTGTGCTGAGCTTACCTGATCAGTTGGGGCAGAGCTTTGATCGTGCGACAGAGAGGGATATCTTTAAGGTTCTGGTCCTAGCTTAAATTAAAAGTATTTATTAAAGATGATAGTAAAGATTACAAGACTAATACTTTCTGGTGGGTTTGTAGGCCTTTGTAAAAGGATATATAAAATATTACTTTATTATCTTGTTATATATATACTTAAATAAAATTTTTCAATTTATAGAAATTTTAAAGCATTTTCCTTTACAATATAAAGCTAGGAAAATATAATTTTTAAATATTTAATATAGTTTGCATTAGAATATTTATAAAAATTTTAACAGGGATATAACATGCGCCTTTTTATCCTATATAATTTTTTAGAAAATCAACTGTTAAAATTAAGCATTCAGTCTTTTTCCCGCATATTTAAATATTCATATCTTATATCGCCCATCCACTAATGCAACTAGTTTGCTGAAAGAACTTCCCTAACCGAAAACTTAATAAACGTTTATCATATATTGCATTGTGCCCCAACAAAAGCCCACAAAGAGCGATAAAGGCAGGCATGCCGTTGGCCAAATGCGACCTCCGACCTCCGCGTTTGGCTTATGTGCGTTCGGCACGCAAATCGGTTATTAGCCATAATGCATACGTATTTTATACAAACTCGAATATGTATATATATCGCACATTTTCGATGGTGCATTACTGGGGCTGGCTGATTATGGGCCCCGATCCCACAAGCCCTCCTTTTGTTCGGGCCTGGTCTCAAAGATAAGCGACCCTCGGGCCCATTTGTACTAAATAACTGGAACAACAGCAAAAAATACGAACGGCAAACAAATTGTCTATTAGTTATTGTTGTTTGATTTGCAAAGCGTTTGTCATTTGTTAAATAAATTGATGGCCATTGCGGACCTCTTGGCAAATAGCAAGTAAATACGGAAAGGGACACAAGTGGCTGGAACGTCCGGAAAGCTAATATTGGGTTTATGATTTAAGGCTGGCCCCAAAAATGACACCATTGTTCGCAGTTCTCGATGAAACTTTTAACTTTGGAAGGCTGTCAGAAGGCCTCGAAAGCAGCAGCAGTTAAGCGTGACAAACGCCGGGGCATCTCGGGAGGACACCCCTCCATTATCCTCCACAATCATCAGCTGTCAGTGCAGTGAGTTGAGACTTCAGCCACCAAAAAACCAGTCTGCAGTGTCACCAACGAAAGGAATGGAGAGGAAGGAGCCTGCGAGGCAGCACAGGCACAAGAAAATGAAATGACATTGACATTTTGAATAATGACGCAACACAATTTGAGTGGGAGATACACAAACAGAAATTTAAAAAGATATTTTAATGGGTCAATATTTTTGAGGATCTGTAAATATTACTGATTATAAAAATTTGATTGAACAAACATATACCACATATGTAGATGGATGCACGAATAGAAAATTTAAACAATATATATTTTAGGTCATATTTAAGTTTCTACCAATAATTATATTATCTACCAATAACCATAAGATCCAAGGTTAGCTTTGTCAATTTTAGCGTTATAAAAAGTAACAAAAAATATATCTAAAATTTGTATGTCCTTAACAAATATATTTAACTAAAATGTAACACATAGATGGGCATTTTTAATGGGCATTATTATTTTAAGAAATTTTAAATTTATTTATTCTAAGTTAAAAGTTCAAAAACCAGTTAAAAATTTGTATACTTTTTAATAGAAATTTTCAATGTATAAAATTGAATCAAAAGAAATGTGTATACTTTTTACTAAAAAGATTCTATATATAAAATTGGATTTCAAAAAATGTATCTATAGAATAATAATTAATAGATACAGGTCGTAATCTTATTTATTATAAGTTTTCAACGTATTCTAATGAAGTTTAACTGGTTTTTATGCTTAAAACTACAAGATTTAAGTATCTAACATATAAGAAAACGCTTTTCTTGGTGTAGAAACGTATACCCACTGCACAGAGGCCTCCAACAGGGAGTTTCCAATTGGACTGGCCCAGCGGGAGATGTTCGCCGGCCTGCTGGCAGAGATTAGCTTCAAATTTTGAAGGATGTTCCGCCCCGTCTTGGGCCCGAGGATCCACCTGGAATCTGAATGCTGAAATCTGGAGTCCCGGCGGCTGCTCTTTCGCCGGCCAATTGCGAATTGGCTGGAGTTGTCTTGGGTTCGTGCCCAACAAGATGGGATGGCCCCTCTAATGAGCATTGTCTAGTGCATTTCGCTGGGGGAAGAAATGTCATTAGAGGCCACCGTGCCGAGAACACCTCTTAAATGGCCCAATGGAGTAACAAAGCGCCGGCGAAGACGATGCCAAGTGGCCATAATCACAGAGGTGCAATTTGCAGCGAGGAAAATAAAAGAAATAAATTCGCATGGAAAGTGGATAGTGCCAAGTGGAAAATACGAAACAAAACAGCAATAGGAATAAGGAAAATAGTTGGAAAAACTAAAATTAAACTGGCACCGCGACTCCGCACTGCTGCACTTTTTAATATGGGTTCCACTTTTATGGTATTTTCTTAACCCCAGCAACAACATTTAGCTTTAAGTTCGAGCGAGTGTTGAAAAAACAACTTGAGATTGTAATTAGTTTTTGTTGCTTCTGGGTTTAAGTGAAGGGAAACTTTCAAATTGAACCGAAGACGCTGGCGGAGGGATGGAATATTTTGCGGTCGCAACTTTTACACGCTGGTCCTACCAAATTGCAAATATGTCTGCGAAAAATCTCATTAAGTATACGAAATGTGGTACGCGCCATGTCGCCGGGGGAGAGCATAAAAATGCAGAGGAAAAAAGGAAAAACCAGGGACCAAGGGCAGAGTGAAAATGAGAGAAGGAAAGTAAATAAAAATTATGAATGTCGTTTGCCCAGAAATAAAAAAGAGAGGCATGGAAAGGAAAAGTGAAGAGGAAAACTCATGGTAAATGACTTAAAGTCTCTTTTTCTCACTCTGGCAACAGGTAAATCCGCCTAGATTGGACTGGAAAAATGTGAAACTCGACCACGGACTGGGTCAAGTTTGAGTGGAGTTTTATTTCAGCTGGCCAGTTCATTTCTTTCCAGGCACAAAGTTCACCGGGGGTCATCTAACGAGCAGTTTGGGCCCTTGTCTAGGTCATTTGGCCAGCAATGAGCCTTATAAAGCGCGTAATTTGCGTAAGATGAGGTTTTAGACAACATTTGAGAAATGTCCAACAATGAAAAGTATTCAAATAATTTTTGTGTAAGAATATATGACTTAAAATAAAAAAAAAAAGAATATAAGCATCATAAATACTTTATTTAAGTATACCTAAAATGCTTTGAGGATAATCCACCTTTAAGCCAATTAAAATAAAATCATCTGTCTCCCCATACAAAAATTCCAAAAAACAAAAGGACATCAAATCCTTGATTTAAATAGCTTTAAGCTGCTTTTGGGAAACCTCACCTTTAAGCCAAATTGAATTTAACCAACTGCCTCTCGAGACAGCAAATCTCACCTTGCTGCCACATTCCATTTCAGCGCCAACGTAGCGGCTTGAAAAATTTGACTTTATAATTTTCAAATTTCAATGTTTAATTAAACAAACTGGCTCAATTAAAATGGCACAACCCCGCCACACACACGTACACACAAATGGAAAATGGAAAATGCAAAACGGAAAGCACAAACCGCCGCGAAAAAAAGGCTGCGGAATTATTTCATTTGCGAAAGTCGCTTTCATTAGACGATTTGCTGGCTGCAGACGTCGACGCTCAAAGTCAAAAACGTTTTAACCTTTTAAGCGCCGCAGTAATGCGACCAAAGCTGCCGTTCCGGGTGGTTAAAGGAGTGGCAAAAGGGCGGTGGGCTGGATAGTGGGTGGTGGTCGCACAGAAATAGGGCGCAGGATGCCAAGGACACGATGCCTCTGATGCTGACTCTGATGGGCTCTGGCAACACATTGAGGTTACGCGAAGCGAAAGGAGACAGCCAGACAGCAGACTCGGGCTCAGAATCAGGTTCAGACTCAGATTCAAGCCAAGTCGAGTTGTGACAGCGTCTGAATGTGATATTGGGTTTAGCGCAGTGTCGCATACTGCAAAGCCACGAGGGGAAAACTAAAGTACATCCTTCTAAAAGGCATTTCATGTTTGTTCATAACCCTCTCTTTTTGATTTCACTTTCGAAAAGTCAGTTATAATATCATGTGTTCTCTCAAAGGTAAAGATTTATTTTATAGGGAACTTGGGGTGAGATTTTAAAACCAAAGATGGTTACTTTGAACACTTTGATTGGAACACCTAATATACATAATAGAGGTTCATTTTAATAATCCTCATATGTTTAAAGGCTGGAACTTCAATATCATAATAATCATATCATACATATCGTATATAATCAAAAGATTCTGTATTATTTTGAATATCATAATGATTTTTAATAATGTTTTCTCTAAAGCTAAGAATAAAATATAATGTTTCCGTAATCACAAGAATTTGTAATCAATTGAGTATCATAATGTTTTGTGTAGAGCAGTTATTCTTACCCAAATGAGCTGGAAATTAAAATGTAGAACCTCATTTTAATAAAATACATTGTTCTATTAAAGAAAAACTTGATAATGACAGTCGGAAACAAGAAGGATGTGCTTCACAGAAAGGGCCCATCTTCTATATAGCAATAAAGAGTGTTGCCCCCGCTCTGATCTTTGTTGGGCCACAGCTAATTATACTTGAAATGCTGGCCTTGCCGTCAGCAACTCAATTGTTTGTCTGCTGTTTGCCGCGCTCAACATGGCGTATACGTGATGCTATGATAATCATGCTTATTTACAATAAATCTCGACCCCGGGCCTCCGGTTCTCCGGTCTCCAAACTCCAGTAACCAGTATCCAGTATCCAGTTCTCCGGGCCAAAGTGAAGTGTTAGGAACATCAACGCGCCCCGTAGGCTGATGATTTATTTAATGCGTAATCTCTGCCAACGCCTCGCAGACGAGAGATGAGAGAAATGTTATAAACATTATGATGACAGCACCTCAAGACTATTATTTTTGCTATTATTGTTATTATACCCCCGAGTTGAGTGCCTTGTTTGGCACCCTTGAAAATAATCAATTAATCGCGCCACTTGGCAGGACGAAAGTTTTTGAATACCTCAGCTTAAGTTCGTCTCCGGGTGCCCGGGCACTTTTTGAGTCACGTAATTAGCTTAGTCTGGACATCAATCAAAGGATTTTCCAGAGCACGAGGGTATGGTATGGGGGATAGATGCCAAAGCCCGTCGAGCGGATAAACATAAATCTGCAAAGTGTAAATGACAAAAGTTCCAGAACAAGGCGCCTCGCATTGGCAGGAGGTTGGTGGCAGTTCCTCGTCGTCCTTGGGCGTCCTTGTTGTCCTGACTATTATTGCCGTTGTCATTATCATTAGAGTGCCACAACAGCCACCAACAATCACAGCTGGTGGTTTGGGGGTCCCAAGTATCTATCAGATATACGTCTATATATAGACTGAGGCAAGTTTTGACAGCCACCTACAAACGAGCCCGAGGACATAAATATTGATTGATTGTTGTCAAGAAGGAGGGCTGTCTCCTTTGACATCCCTTTTACCTGGGCTATTTTGTACACAGAAAAAAATGTGGGTGCAAATATTTTTAGAAATACATAAATATATTTGAACCAAAATAGTTAAACATTTATCCATTTATAATATAGGATTTGAATACTTAAATTATAAGAGAAAAATGGGTTAAAAATATTATAAGATCGTAAAATTACCCTAACATATCAATAGATTAAATCCCTTTAATATTTGTATTGTGTATCTTCAATGGTTGTCCGAATTACTATCTTCTCCTTACAGATTTCGAGAACTAATGGATCTTTTATTCCCTGTGCAGCTGTCTGAGGTTGTCAACAATGTGGCTTTCGTTGCGGCAATAACAAATGGCAGGGAAAAGCTGCAAATTTATGTTTATTAGCCTGGACAATGTGGCAGACAGCTCGAATGCGGAATAAATAACTATCCACTCAACCCACCTGTTCTGCACTGCTTAATCCCTCCTCGGCTCAGACTATTATTCATATATGGTTACGTCGAGTGATAAGCGTGTAAATTGCATTCAAGATATGTCGGCAATCATCAATCATCGCATAAATCGTCGATCCGGGACGAGGCGAGAATAGCGAAGGCCAGGCACTTTGGACGGCGATAAATTTTTACGGCAGTCACTCATATAAATATAAGGACGACAAAGGACGACGACTGGTGGCTTATGCCCGGATGTCGCTTAAATGCAATCAAATTGAAAATCAAACCGATAAAGACATTTGACCACGCCCTCCTTTGTGTTGCATTAGCCTTAGCATTTAACCCCCTCGGTCTGGCCAAAATGGAAAAAGCAGAGGGCCAAAAAGGGAGGTACAAAAAAGGAACCGGCGACCAACTCAATGGGATTTACATTTTCCAGCTATTGAACATGGTCGCTGGGTCTTAAAGCATTGAGCGGTAGTCGGAGTTTCAAGGAAAACCATCAGGGCATGGGTGGAGGGTGGAAGAAAAGGGGGATCCCGACAGGATTGAGGGCAAACCAGTTAAGTCAGCATGTCTCTGGGTCTCTGGCCAAGCGAGCGAACAAAGACCGGGGCAAAAAATGTAAAAACTATTAAGCGGCATTAGCCGCGCGTTGCGCTTTGTATTTTCCAACGCCCTTTCCCGTCTTCTTTTTCTATACATATATATCCCTCAGAATTGGGAACCCCCTGTAACCGGATTGAATGCGCTACAAATCACGAATAAAGTGTCAGGCATTGTCGACTCTGCCAACTGCTTGCACTCGAATTGCTCGGAGATCAAGGAATTCAAGGGAGAAAATAAAAAAGGACTATCTGCTGGAATTGGAATAATTCAGCATTTTAAAATAAAATCAGGCTGATGACTTTGTCTTCAATAAAATTATGCAAAATAGGGTTTAAATACCCCTTAACTCCCTTTTTAATTGAATTTACTGTACGTGCCTCATTACATTAAATTGAAAAAATTGTATTATTCAGAACATTTATTTTAAACAATAATTTGCACATTAAGTACTTACTTCTTTTTTCCCCCTAATATCCGAACCACTAGTTTGTGATTATAACAATAAATTAGGGCCAAAATCAATATGTTTAATTATAGATCAAGACGTCAACGAATTTTAAGCATAATTATAGCGCTTTATTATTCAACATCCTGTTTATTAAAGACCCAATAAAAACATATTGACTTCAGGGTGACTCGGTATTCTTTAACGCCCAAGGAAAATTCCAAAGCCAGGCAATTTTCCTGCTCTTTTTTCACCGACTCGGCTGCTGATTCCGCCTCTGTTCGTGGTGTTTTCCGTCGAACTTTTTGATCGAATGTCAAGTCATTCAAGTCAATGTCGGTCGCTTGGTTGACTCTGCCATGACCATTCCGCATCCACTTGGCCATCCGCTTTTCCCTGCATTTCCCTGCCCTTTTCCTGCCCTTCCAGCAATTTCCTTCATTCTTTGGCCGCGCGCGAGCATTAAGCTATTTTTTCCACAGCCAGCATCCGGATATATGTATATATGGACATCCTCGGGAGCAAAAAGGACGATGGGCGATGGCTATGGACTGCGGAATACGGACTACTGGTACTCCGGTTTGAGCTGCTTGCAAATCTAATTTCATATTTTATGAAGTGCCGCACCGTTTGCGGCCGAAACCGCCCCGCCCCGCCCCCCAATTTGACGCCTTTTATTTCACCTGTATAAAATGGCTCCTACCTACCGTTGCTGCACTGCAAAATCAATTGTTGAGCACATAAATTTGTTAGCACGAAAATTGCACCGTTGGGCAAAATTTATTTTTAAAATGCACTCGCTGAGAAAAAAGGGGGAAAACCAAACCGCAATTGGGTTGGGTTGAGGGGCGGAAAATGGTATTGACAGCACTTCGATTGGCGTTTGACGCAGTCAGCACTTTTAGCTACTTCATTAGAGCATCTATCGAATCAGGCGCGAACTAAGAACTTTGGAACCGAGTCACAGAAAGGATTGAAGCAAGGACTCGTTAAAAAAAACCAATCAGACCTAAACAGAAAATTTATAATAGAAAATACATGGTTATATACCATGATTATTTTCACTTAATTGATATTTTTGTTTCTGTCTTGTTAGCCAGTGTACTCAAACAAATAAATCAAACGATAAAGTCCAATGATCGAAATCTTTATCAAGGGATATGTTGTTTTGTGGCTCAAGTATTATGGGTTACATAACAAATACTGATAAAGCACCTGAACATATTGTTCCTTAAATACTTTTAAGCGGACCACAAATAAAACTAAGTACCTAAATAATTTAAAATCATCACTTTACACTTTCACTCGTTTGTCTAAAACTATAAGCATCATAAATAACCCTAAACAAACCGAATTAATAAATAAAAACGCTCGACCGCACTTATCTGGGTTAATGCGATGCACAAACGGTTGGCAGGTGAAGAAATGGTAAGAATTTGTAGCCAAATGTCTCGGGGCGTGGGCCACGATTTATCTACCGGATAAAGGCAGCAAGTGCAGGTGCGGAGCAGCTGAAAGGTAGCATTAATGTTTTTGCATGCCACTCGCCATGGAAGCGCGTCCGAGCGTCCTCTTCCTCTGGGGCCAAGGACGAATGACGAAAGACGAAGGACGAGGGCGGAAACGGAAACGGCAATGGCGAATGCAACTCTGGCAATGGCGACATTGTTGAGAACATGCACGTGAAACTTGTTACACAAGAACTCCTGCCAAAGGCAAAAAGGCGAAAGCAAGACGGATCCGAGTGGCAGCTGCAGCTTGGAGCCAAGGAGCGCTGCAAGAAATCTTAACAAAAGCGGCAATTCATTTTAGCATTCCTCGAATCCAGAAGACGTGCACCTGTCATGTGTGTGTTTCAGTGCGAGATAAGGTGTTGTTTGGGGTCGGAAGGGAGGTCATTCAGTGTCAAGTGATACTGCTCGCACTTTGGGCAGGCAGCCAAGTGCTTGGCAATATGCTAAAAGGGCAGCTGACTGGCACGAGGATGCATTCAGAAAGTTAAGGGCCCAAATGAGATAACTGCGCAGGGGGCGGCCAGGTGGAGATATCCCAAGAAAGGCGGAATTCTGTGCAACGCAGTGAAGGATCTTTCAGCAAACACTCTCGGGAAAGGCATTCATCTCGGCTACAGAGAGCAAATTTAATTTTGACCCATTTCAATGCTAATGTGAACATTTTTTCATGCATGAAAGTTATAAGCATGACTTAAAGAAATCAGTTTAACTGGAAAACACAAAAACAAAAAATTTTAGATGTTCGAAAAAGTGGATTTTTAATTTGGTTTAATTCCCTAAAATGTGCTATTTTACTTGAACAACAAGTAATTTTAGTCAAGAAAATGTAAGTATTACAAAATTTATAGCTAACATTTAATATTTATTTTTATAAAAAATCCATTTCCCAAAATCATTTGTTACTAACATTTTATATTAATAAATAAATATATTCTAGTCTTTATTCCCTTTGCTTGGATTATTTTGTGCTTGCCTTCTTATTATAGCCCCAAAATATTTATAAGGCATCTTAGAAAGAGCATAATATCCAATAGCGATAATACCAGTTTGAATTTTAATTTATAAGATGTAATTCCCTGAAAGAATATATAGATACAAAATGAAATCTATTTTCTCCCAGTGTTTTTCTATACTGCCTCCGATCAGAGTGACTAAAATCCTGCTCCGACGTGACAGCTCCGGCTTGTTTCAGTTGCCACTCTGGGAACCAAACAATGTGGGGCATTCAGTCAAAGCATCGCGGGAATGGGAGTGGGGTTGCAGGGGTGCAGGAGTGGCATGGGGCCATGTGGCACGTGGGCCATTTGGCCACAAAGGCTGCAACGCCTCCTTTTGGCCATCAGTCAGCGACATTGAATTGAAATGCGCAATGTGTGCTCGCGATCGAAAACAAGAACACCAATTCAGAGCAAATGGGACACCGTCACTTGCCGCTTTCCAATTCCAATGGCTGCTTTTGCCTGCCGGCTGCTTTTGCTTTTGCTTTTGCCCCTCATCTGACCGACTGTCAATTGCACAATGGCCTCAGATGACACATACAACCCGGGACTGAGTTCGCAGTAGCAGTAGCAGTAACAGCACCAGTAGCCGAATTCCAAATCCCGCCGTATAATCGCATAGATGTCAGACCGCAGAGCCAATGGGTTGGAATTACACACGCATTGACCGAACTAAACGACCCGTAACCCGGCTCCATTTCATGGCCATTGCAGCCGGAATGCTGCCAAAAACTGTTGCAGATCTCCTCCAGCGATTACCGCGTCCAAAGGGACAGCGGGACAGAAGGCGAGATGTGGTTATAATTGCTCTGTCAGAGAGTTACAGCTGCTAGATAAGCCGGCAATGGGATGGCACAGGATATTTCGGATGATTGCGGACTAGCTTGGGTCCGTACTTTTTTGCTGACTGTTACTTTGCGCGGACTATTTGGTAGAAAATTACATTAAAATTGAACTTAATTGGCAGAGCAAAAAACCATTTTACTAAATTTAGAACCACATTTTTGTCAACTTGGACAGCATCAAATATAAATAAATAATAAGATAATATTTATATACTCTCTTTACATATTGGTTAAAGGTAATAATGAGTGATATAATAAACGTGTAAGATTGAAATTGACCCCATTGTTATACATCAATTAGACTTTAATGGATCGAGGACCGGTTTCTCAATGTCATGTTAACTTCTGTAAATTATTTAAACTGTTGTTTTGATAATTTCAACGATCAATATTATGTAATACGAAGTTTCCCAAACAATTCAACTTCATCTTAGCTTTATCTAACAGATAATCAACTGTAACTTTAATCTGACATTGAGAAATCGGCTCCCAAATTTTAAAATAATTACAAGAACTTGGTGCACTAAAGGCGCACTGCTCCAGTGCAATTTCCACGTGTTATGCGACTGGATAGGCCTGGTTCATGTCCCATTGGAGGAAGAGGAACCGCTGCTAACTGCTGCTGCAGACCATTTAGGAAATGAGCCATAAAGCGGCGCTCGGCTGTAACCGCCAGTCGGCGAGGAGCGACTGTCATCTTGGGAAAATGGGAAATTGGCTCAGGCAACTGCACTTGGGAGATCGTGCAGTGGGTAATTGTAGTCCTCGTATGCACTCAATTTTTGTCACTGGCCCGAGTGTTTTGCCCTTGCATGCATAAGTAGCCATTTAGTGTTGTTATGCTTATTACATGGCACACACTCACGGGGAACCACACCACCCGGCCAGACTAAGCCAGACGAAGAGCCAACTGTCGTCTGGTGTCTCCGCCAGTTAGGCCCATTTCTGAGCAGTCTGCTTAAGTGTCGGGCTGTCTGCGCCAAACAACTACTGGCATTGCACTGAAAAGAACCAGGATTAAAATTATAATAAGAAAAAAGGCTTAGTTTAGGAAATACGATCCAAATGAAGAAAAATATTTAATTTAAAGCATTACACTCTGAAAATAATTATCATTGAATACTTTTAAATATGTAAATATTACCAGGTCTAAGTAATTTAACGACCTTTTAAAGTTTATGTGTATAATGAAATTTCTTTCTTTCTTTTATTAATTTGTATACAGATATTTTATTGAAAGTTATTACAATTTCTTTTCTAATATTTTGAATATTATTATATTTTTATATTTTATATATTTATATATTTATATATATATTTATATATTTTTTATATAAGTCTGCCGCTTTTTTCTTCCTCTGTGTAAATGAAAATACAACTGGGAGCATCAACAGTGCCTAGGCGACGGCAGACAATTTCCATTTTTGTGTGCAGCTCATAAACCTTCAACTTTAGCATCGGCAAGGACATTATGCAGGTGTCCTTACATCAACGTCCATGTGGATGCTGCTCCTTGATATTTTTATGTGAATTTATGTTTTTGATTAGTGCCGACCTGGCCTGACTTATGCATGCAATTCAACCGCTTCAGTTTTGGTGTTAGCCTCGCCTTAGCTAAGGTCCAAAACTCCAGCATCGGCTTCGAATTTCATTTGCAGGGACTTTAATAAATTTAAGCCAAGTGCAAATAGGAAACACACTTCTCTGGTGTTCCAGGAGACGGAAATGAACCTCAAAATAACCAGAAATTAATCTATACAATATTTAAATAAATATAAATTGTAGAAATTTGTTAATTAGAAATATATACTTATAAACCAAAAATGAGTATATCTTTTAATGAAAACGTTAACCCGTAATTTTTCTGATTTGATTTCCAGCTGTCTTCACTTTGAGATCCTCCTTGACTATGAAGCGAATGCGGAGTTGGGAACAACTTTAGCAATCTATGACAAGGCTCCCAAGGGCAGCCCCTCTTCGGTACCCCTCGTAACTCTGCGACCCATCCTTTTCTCCCCTGCTCATCTTGTTTATGGGCTCGTAAAGCAGCGCGCCTACTTTGGGCTTATAATTCAGGCCCGGGACTCGAGTCCCCAAGACCCCTCATCACGCACTGATTTCACACAGATCCCCAGCCAAGGTTGAGGGTGCTTCCAAGTGGGTGGGGTGGAGTGCTCCCTGTTCCATGCGGGCTGTCACATTTACATATGGGCTGGG
This sequence comes from Drosophila subpulchrella, assembly GCF_014743375.2. Taxonomy (NCBI): domain Eukaryota; kingdom Metazoa; phylum Arthropoda; class Insecta; order Diptera; family Drosophilidae; genus Drosophila; species Drosophila subpulchrella. The sequence continues at coordinate 17,035,581 of NC_050609.1, forward strand.
ACTTATGCGAACTTGTTTTCTTTTTCCCAGCTTTTTGTTCCGAGCGGGCGCTGCAAAGTATGCAATGAAAACGAAATTTATGCATTTCACCTAATAGAAGTGCACAAATGCTGCACATAAACTATTTAAACTGCTTGGCGTGGGTGTTTGCGTCTGAAATTTATTTAAATCCAAGCAAAAAGAACACCGACAGTACACGCAAAACACACAAATATTGCAATATTTATTGCCACGGCATAAAAGTCCGGTAAATAATTTAAAATGTCAAATGGCGAAAACAATCCTCGACCGACTGGCTTAACTGGCGTGCAGGAAATGCCAAAAAATTAAAAACTGCATAACCATTTAAAAAGGGTTGCTTGTGGCCCAGGCTCCCTGCGGAATATTGATTTGTTCGATTTGCTCTTTTGCCACAGATTTATGCAATCTGTGTGGAGTTTGGTTAAGCCCTGGCAGTGCAAGTCCCTAAACTGCCACTTAAAATTTATTTATACGCTGCACACAAATTTAATTGCGTTTGCTCAGTTGGTCCAGGTCCTTCGCCGTTGTCCTTGCCAGCAGCCAGGACAATAAATAGTTTATTTAAGCATTGTTCTTGGCTGACGAACGACTGAAAAGTAAGAAAAAGGAAAAACTGGGGAGCATGCGTTGAAATGAAGAAATGAAATTTTCATTGTCTCCCGCGCCCCAAGTGTTTGAAAAAGTGTCGCATTTTGATTGCGTTTTTCCTACATTAAACAGGGTTTGGGCGTTCTTGGCCACGCTCGGTTGGCTAGGTATCTCCCTCGATCCCTTTGAAGGACCCACTCCGGGGATCCTTGAGGGGTGCTGCTCCGCTGGCACCCCTCTTTGTTCGTATAGTCAATGCCCTTGTCAGTGGTGCCGAATGCCACACCCCCCTTCATGGCAGAACGCGTGGCGAAGTCATCTTTAATTCATGAGCCGAGTTTTTGTTTTGGGCCATGCATTCCACTTCCGTTTTTTGCCACAGGGTTCACTCTCTATGATTTAAAAGCAGTGCTCATCGGCCTTAGAAACTTATTTGTAGCTCAATATTTTTCCATTTGATGGCATCATTGCAATGATTATTCATACCGATTATGTTTTGTTATAAACATAAGAAAACACTAAATACATAAATATTTATTTCTAATGCCGCACTTCTAGATGCCTCAACTTAAGTTTTTGAATACCGATTTAGAAGTGGGTCGAATTGTGGTAAAAGTCTCTAATAAACTACATTACAATTTTTATGTAAGCGAGGGTCAAAGCTTTAACCCATTTTCAAGTTCGATTTTTTCGTAAATCCAGTGGCTTTCAGAATGAGAACCCAAAACTGCTCTTTTGAATTTCATAACTTGGGTAATTTTTTTCCGATTTAGATGTGGGATACCTCTAAGAATTTGTAGCAAAATTCTCTAATAATCTACATTAAAATTATTATTCTACGCGAGGGTCAGATTTTTAACCCATTTTCATGTTCGAATTTTCCGTAATTCCAATGGCTTTCATAATGAAAACCCAAAACTGCACATCTAAATTTCATAACTTTGGCAATTGTTTTCCGACTAAGATATGGGATACCTTTTTGAATTCGTAGCCAAATTCTCTAATAATCTATATTAAAATTATTATTCTACGCGAGGGTCAGATTTTTAACCCATTTTCATGTTCGATTTTTCCGTAATTCCAATGGCTTTTATAATGGGCACCCAAAACTGCACTTCAAAATTTCATAACTTGGGCAATTGTTTTCCGATTTAGATGTGGGATACCTCTATGAATTTGTAGCAAAATTCTCTAAAAATCTACATTAAAATTATTATTCTACGCGAGGGTCAGATTTTTAACCCATTTTCATGTTCGATTTATCCGCAATTCCAATAAAGTTTAGAATGGTAACCCAAAACATCACTTCTGAATTTCATAACTTGGGTAATTGGTTTCATATTTTAGATGTGAGATGCCTCTATGAGTTTGTGGTAGAATTCTCTAATGGTCTACATAAAAATTTTTATTTAAACGAGGTTTAAAATTAAAACCATTTTTTAAACGCGGACAAACAAACAAATTGCTCCCGTAGTTATAATAACTTTGCAAATGCATAATAAATTGATTGCCACTTTATTAAAGTGGCTTAACTTGATGAAAACCGTGTTCAAGAAAACGACCCACCAAACCAAAATCGTGGGTAATGAAAGTAGCTGTAAAGTTTTTATTTTCCTTGTTTCGCCCTTCTATGCACCATAAAATCAACCCTTGCTGGCGCACTTAATTTGGTTTAATAATCTTGAGACTCCGTCGCCTGATTGCTTTAAAAGTGTGCTTTATTCCCTCGCAGCTCCTTCTCGGTGGCTCAAAACGCTCTTAGCCGCTAAACAAGTCACCAAAATTCATTGAAAGCCACTGCCAAAGAAACCGTTTTCATTCTCCAGCCACGAAAATAAGAAAACAAAACTGACAATGAGTTTGCATTGTTAACGCGGCAACGGTAGTCGCAAAAGGTGTTCGAGCTTGGAGCTGCCAGCTTTACCTGGTGGCCAGGTGGCCAGGTGGGCGGGTGGGCAGGTCCTTGAACGCTTCAACACCTGAAGCTGCGGCTCCAGAGACCTCCATCTCCGTCTCCGGACGGATCCTTCCCGTATTCCTGCGTTCGCGTTTGCCGTTGGCTGCGGCAAACGAGTTGTAAATATTTATTTATACGCGCAGCGCGGTTTACAAACTGAATGGCTAGCCAACCCGCACCAGAAACCCACTAACCAACTTACCAGTGTTGCCCACTGGGGATTTTAGAAGCGTAGCTGCGGATAAAAAAGTAGAATGAAAGGTGTAGTTAAGTATGAGTGCTTTAAATTCTTTAATCAGAATACTTATGGGATCTTTACTGGTATTTTTCAATTTTAAATTAATAAAAATCACTTGTTTTCTATAAAGGTGTCTAAAAGTATGCTACAATATATTTAAAATACTGCAGCTAGGTGGTTTCACTCAAAAAAAAAGAATCTTAATTTTTACACCGTACCTATAGTCACTTTTACAAAAGATTAAAAACAACTGTTGAAAAACTGTTAAAACTTGATCCACTTGCATATTTTATAATTATAATTATAATTTTCAAATCACTTGAAATGCCATTTTCTTGCACCACGGTTTCATTGATTCACTTCAAAATCGGTGATTATTTTTCTAATAAATACAATACTTGATAACTTTAATGCTTTTCGATACTAGCTAGGTTTTGGCAAGTAAAAAGCACAACCCTCAGCTCTGAGACAACCCACTAACCCACCTGGATCCGGGACGGGTCCGGATCCCTTCAGGCTGGCTGGATGGAATTTTGATTTAGAATTTCTTGCCCGGCAGTGGCTCGACTAACTAACTAGAGTGCCAGCTCGAGGATTTTTAGTTGTTGTCGGCGGTGGCCATCAAAATTGAGAGTTGGGCAGCGGCAACGCCGACATCACGTCACCGGCAGCATTTTTATTCGGATTTTGCGGTTTTTATTGCCGTAGCCTCACGTTGGTTTCCCGCTGTCAGCAGTTCACGTCGTTGGCTTGATGTTTTTTCTGCGGAAGGTATTTTCTGTTTTCGCAACTTTCTTTTTCTGCTTTAACCCTCCCCTTTCTTTTTTTTTTGCACTTTTGCGGCTCGACAACATCTGGCAGCCACTAAAATCATCATCAGACGGAGCCTGATGCTGCTCCTGCAGCTGGCGTTCCATCAAAATATAATCTATGGCGAAAAATCTAAACGAGCTTTGGTCCTGAATGTGTGACAAGTCGCGCACTTTTATTATAAACATTGAAGGCAGTTCGCGGAAGTTCATGGTCCTCTTTTTTACCCATTTTCCACAACGAACCCTTTCTTTTGGCCCATTCAAATGCAGTTTTACAGTTCGTTGAGTGAAAACTTAAGCGGTTTTATTCAGCCACACATTCTAGCACTACAAATTCGCAGGTGGGCGCCCGGTTTTTTGTGTTGTGACAGCAATTTTTCCCATCATGGAGTTGCAGTTTGGTCAGTTTGTCAGCGCATAAATGCAGTTCTAAGCTAGTTTTGGCCACCATTTTTTATACTAGTCTTTTTTACAATATGCAAACGTGGCTTTGGTACTCGCCGCAGTTTTAGTTGATTTTTAGTGTGCTTTTTTCTGGTCGGACTGCGTTGGTATAGTGGAGATGTGGCAACAATTTGCCACTGGATTTTAATGGAAAATATACAATACCACAAAAATATTTTATTCAATTTGTCCATCAAAGACGGATCTAAAACAATTTGCACGTGCCCCTTCCATTGCGAGGCCCAATATTGAATCTATAATGGCAAAAATGAAACCAATCTTCTTTTAATAAACTCAATTTGTTTTCTATTCAAAATGATTTAAAATTTAAGAGCATTAGGTCAACATTTGTGACATTTGAAATATGCTCCGAAAGTTTGAGGCAATCCCTTGGTTTTTGAATTCCATTGGGGCTTAACTCGAAACACTGAAAGGGTTCAAAGTTGTGAACTTTGCTCTGCTATATATAAGAGGCCAAGAGACAAAGGGTCAACGTTCAAAGCTAATGATAAAAGCTTTTATTTATAAAGCAGAGTTTTCGCTCCACTTTGATTTTATTAGGCATTTCAATGGATTTCAATGTGTCAGCATAAGTACTTTATAAAGTTGAGTTTTCTATATATTTTTGAATATGTAAAAAATGTGTAAATTAAACTCAAGACTGGCCAATAGTAAAGACTTCAATTATTGAATGCAAGTAAAAAATAATCTAAAAAATACATTTTATTTTTACTTTGTGCCGAGCAAAAAATAAATACATGTAAAAAATCAATTTAAATTTTGACTCTAAGTTGAACATCCTCAAAATAATATAATATGTTAAGAAAATTCACTTTATTATCCTTTTGAAGTAAGCTAATTGGAATTGTGCTGCATGCTCGAAATATGTATGTCGCTACACATTTTTTGCTCTCTGGAATTTTCCATCTTAATGCAGACGTCGGGAAATTCCTCTAGGCATTTGTCTATGTGGCGGCTAATTTATAACTTGGTGACAGTTTATGTGTCGCTTGTGGGTCGCTCCTTGCGCTCAGTCAGCTATAAATCCATATTCAGCGAACATGCCGCAAAAAATACAGGCCATAAAAGCATAAAGTTGCATATATTCGCCAAAATGAACGGGAACCCAAAAAAAGGAAAGGAAAAATGAAATAGCAGCCGTTTCTCCGGCTGTTATTGTTATTTTTGCTGTTGTCGTCAGCCGGAAGTCGGAAACCATTTAATTTGCCCATGTGCAACTGGGTCTCTCGTCCTGTTTTACTCATCCTGCGCTTTTGGAGTCCTGCGGCTGTCGCCTGGCGCAGCTGACATGTTTCCTTCTGCCCCCTTTTATTTTTCGCATTTTTTGTTTTTTTTTGGCTTGGCAAATTTTAACGCTCAACATTTAATTCGGGCAAACGAGTTAAGAGTAAAGTTGTGTTAAGTTTTTGTCGAGCGCTCGGCACAAGAAAAACAAAAGCGGCAAGTGCTGGGTAAATGCCGGGGCAATGGGAAAAGGTCTTTCTCAGCGTTGAACCCAAAAACAGCCGGCAACATTTATTTATTTTGCTACTGCCGAGGAAGACCCCAAAGGACTTGGATCTGGGATCCTTTGCGTCTGTCAGTCCTTTACGTACAAAGTCTTGTGCGCAGAATTTTAATTTGCAATTAAATGCAGCCCACAAGCAGCTTTGCATCAAAATGCCAACTAGGGGGGGAAAAACTCTGAGTGGAAAAAGCCCAGGGCCGGAAAAGTAGGGCTGGGGGAAAATAGGGGTGTGGAAAAACCAGGTGAGTGAGTGAGTGAGTGTGTAAGTGGGCGGTATTGGCGAGGTCGAAGGGGAAAGTCAAGGCGGCGGTTGCAGCTGGAAAGGAAAACATTCAGTTTAGTCTCACTGCTGCAGAAGGGCTACTGCCACGCCCCCCTTTCCCTTTTCTTCTGGCCGCCCCCGCCCAACATCCATCTCTGGAAAAGCTGCAGCTTAAGTATTTTCAACGAATGCGAATGTTTGAATTAAAACTTTGTAATTTCCCTTGTTTCATTTCATTTCGTTTTACTTGAAATTCATTTCTACTGTCTTTCCCACGGCTTCGGCCCCACTTCCCCTATATATTCCTGCCCCTCTTAGCCACATCTCATCTTCTCAGCTCTGTTTTCATTTTCTTGACTTTTGTTATGGCTGTTTCTGTTGCTGTTGCCTTGCCCATAAAATGGCTACCACTCATCCATCTCCCGTCTTCAGGTTGGTTTAGCATTTTCGGTTTTCGGCTTCAGACTGCTCGGAAAAGCGGTGAAATGGGGAGTGATACACAACGGAAAATATCACTCAATTGATCTTCATTCGAAAAATTATAGATACAAAACCATATACCAATAATGTGGTTTTATTGAGAGTGTGATAGAAATAACATGAGATACAAAAAGAGCCTAAAAGTATGCAACAATATTTTCTGTAAGTTGCGAAGTCCCATTAATTCCTTCCGAGAGACGACTTTCTTTTAACATTGCATACTTTTCGGCGCCTTTTAAATTGATTTAAATACTTAAAGGAAATGAGTTTTAGCTACACTTTTGTTTACTTTTAAATTCAACATTTGTATTTGCTTCGATGCCTCTCCTTTTTAAGTGATATATTTGTTTAATCTCATAGTTTCTCATGACTCTTAATATTACAAAAACACTTTAGAGAATTAATTAGAGATTATATTCAAAATGCATAGTGCAACACATACCATTGTTCTTTCTCTGTACAGATAGAGATGGGTATAGGGCTATAGAGAAGGACGGAAAGAGCGAGCAATGGCAGTTGGTCGCCCGGGACGACCGTCAAATGCATTGGAGGGCACTTTTGCTGCCCTCGTCCTGCCCCTCGCTTTTGCCCTCCAGAAAGGCACTAAAACTTGCCTTTTGCAGTCAAAGTGCAATTTGTTCAGGGAACTGCAATTGCATCCCATTCCCATGCCCCATTCCCCGTTGCTTTCGACTTGTCAGAGTTTAATTTGTTTACGCTTCTCGCAATTCGCCTCTTCTCTCTTGGCAGTTGGCAAAAGCTGTTATAATTGAACTAAGCCCGGCGGAGGCTTTCAATTGTCATAAAACGAGTTTGGCACAATGAAAAAATTATAAATCCCTTAAGCTGCGCGGAAAAAATGTCGCGGAATGTGGCCCCATCTAGAATTTCGTTAATTTAAAATCCCATAAAGCTATTAGCCGTTACCCATAACCCATAAATGTACTTGCTCTCACGAGGAAACGGGGCTTTAATTAATTAAATACTTCAATCAGCTTAACACTCACTTAACAGCCACTCCTGCTGCATTAACGAAGGAATTCTTTCGGTTGCAGTGTTGCTTACTTAATTAAATGGGGGCTTAACCAAAAATGAATCAAATGGCAGGACTGCGCCGGGGATATATCTTCCTGACAGGGATTATCAACCTGACGACCTCGCAAAGAGAATGCAGGAAAATCTAGCATTAATTTTCATTAGGTGGCTAAGCACACAAACACGACGAATATGTCGGCGATGGCCATTCAAATTTCTGAAACTCAGCCCGGGGGCTTAATAACTGTCCGTCTGAATTATAAATGAATATATAAATGGGCGATCAACTTGCCGGCCACAGCCCTACTGCCTTTTCCCCGCTCCTCAGGACTTTTGATAAGTATATATCTACGGACATGGGCTCTCGGAATTGTACTTAAAATTGTTTGGCATGTTTCTGGAATTTAATACGGGCCAATTTAGATGAAATGCAATAAGGTGAATGAAGCAAATTGTACCTGTACAATATGTTGGCTAATTAAAATTGGCATTTACGGGCATGTTGCAAAAAGGAGCTGTGTTGTGGTGCTGATAAAGATTATTAAATATGCGAGTATTAGATAAAGACATATCGATGTCCACCTAAAGATATTATCCAAATCATTCTCTGCAGCACATAAAATATTTAATCGTTTATGATTAACATTGAATTAAATCAATTTAAATGTTAGATAGTTCCTTGTACCATGTGCCTAAAATTCAAAGTTTTATTACTTAAGAATTTCTAATAAATTGCATACCACTTCACTTTACAGAAACCTTTCCATAACTCATATTCTTTGTAGATTATAATACATCTTGCAACATAAAGTCCATTGTCGTGTTAACTACGATAATATTTACCAAAAACACGGCAAGGATATGGGAACTTCGGTTCAGATCTCTTCATTTACCAACTCAGTTGTTGCTTAATTTTGGAAATTATTATGGTACTTACGAGGGTACGAGGGCATTACAAGAGCAAGGACATTCTGAGGAGCTGCAGATGGGTGTCCTGAAAAGGGGAAGGGGTGTGCGTGCGACATGTGCCCAGCGTTTGACATTGGCGCCAAAGTTAACATGTAAGCAGTTTCGGGCCAAAATAAGCTCTCTCCTCTGACCAAAAGCCCACAATGGATGTGCCTATATACAGTTGAGGTTGATATCGATAGGGGTGCATACAATTACTATTAGTTTACTGCAAAAAATATATTTTTTATGTTATAAAAAGAAATGTAATTTATTTAAATTGATCTTACTAATATTATATATATACTTTTAAGTACATGAATGGTATTTCATTTGCATGTTCTATATTGTAAAAATTAAATGTACTTAGAAGTACAATTTAAGGCTGGTAACTGATGATATAATAATGGATTTTTTATAATCTTCCAGAATTTAGTTTTCAATGTTAGTCTATTACTTTTTGTATTTCTAGGCAACCTTACATAGTATCTTTAATTTTTGACGTTTATTACAAGGCATCCATTTTTTTTTAAATAAACCAAATCCTATTATCTTGACCCCAACCGTAAGTAGTTGGTTGTGCGTGTTTAAGTTTTATGTCTACATTTGCCGAGCCTGTGCAGCTTTAGTACGGAACTAAGTAAATTTTAGTGCAAATGGGCAGTCGGGGGAAGCGCGGAGAGCAGTTAGGTGCCGGGCTAAGGACCAAGGGCCCGGCATAATCATAATTAAATAACTTTTGTCACAATGCCAAATAAGCTTCATATTCGGGGTGCACATCATTTAGGTGAATTTACGTACACACACATGCCCGCCGGCAATGCTTTCATTAGGCATTCCAATGCCAACCGAAAAACCCAACAAAAACACATACAGCAGAGCAAAATAATGGAGCAACAAAAAAAGAAAAAAAAGAAAAGACCTAAGCGCAAATGTGCCAAATAATCCGCTTAAATAAAATGCCAAGAGAAATTCTCACAGTCGCATCCAATGGGCTGCAGCAGTCGCATCCTCCATCAGTCCTTGGGCCACTTCTTTGTTTTGTTTGGTTTTATTTGGCTTTGTTTGGGTTTCTCTGTTGGTTGTTGGCGCTGTGTTTGTTGCATGTGTGTTGGCCGAAAGCCGCAAAAATGGTAGAACAACAACGGCAATGCGAGCGCCAAATGCCAACTATGGCAAGAAATGGCAGGGTATAACCATATACGTATATAAGATCAGAAAAGATGTATACTCAACTCAAGTAATAGCCCTTTATTAAAAAATTAAAAAAAAATAATATTTATAAAATAAATATTGTACTACCTCCTAAAAATATATGAAATACATTTACATTTATTCTTCAAATATATTTACTTAAAATATAATAATCTTCGTATTGGTATAACATTATTGTTAACCAAAAAACATTTCTGCAACTAAAGAAAATTTATTTCCTATACTTTTTATATGTTTAAAGAAGTTCTCAGAGAAAATACCACCCTAACTTATGTCATTAGTAAGCTAAAGGGTATTGAACCAGAAAATATTTCTCATATACGCTTTGGCTACCACGATTTAAGGGGGCTGTGGGCATCTCCAGCGGTTTGAGTGGGTTAACTCAGTCATTGTCATAGGGACCGTTAATTAAACGAATAGCAATGAACAGCCAAAGAACCCCTGCAAAACCCCAAAGGTGAGTTAAATCAGACAGGACACGTATGCAAGTTTATTTAGTCCTTGCGTTCCCAAACCCTCTATTTCGTGACTTATAAAGTGCCCAAAGTGCAGTAAGTTGAGCGTAAATATAATGCTAAGCTTGAGTAAGTTCGTACATATAACAGTACTCTGAAAGGCTTATACCGAATAATATGATTTCCTGGAATCTTGAATAACCGTAATGAAATGCCTTAGTGCGAGGTCCCTTCTCACATTTCGCACAAAAAGGATATTTACGGGATAATCAGGCGCCGCCTTGGTCCTTGACTTTTGTATTATTTATAAAGACCGTATGTCGGAAATTCAGTCTAACTAATTAGGATGAGTGAGCACAAAAAGGACCCAAAGAGGTGTTTATCAAAGGCGCATTCACTGAACAAAATAATTAGCGTTTTTCAGCATCCAATTAATGAGCTCTCCGTGTGCGTGTGTGTGTAGGTGGCCATTTTAGGCCATTATAATTATCCGTGTTAGTCATTAGCGTGAGCTGTGCAAAATCCTCGCCATCGGCGAACAAAGCAAATCTGCCAGCGGAGATATCAATCATACGCCGCGTGCCCCACTCAATCTCGTGGCTCAACTGCTGCATTTCTTATGCACAATTTGCAAAGCAAAATATCCACTGACGGACTAGCTAACTGACTGCGACACACAGTCTGTCCATCTGCCAGTTAGTTTTCCCATCCCGTCAGGGAGATTGTGCTTCTGCTGAGCGTTGTCTAATGATTAACCCCCATGATTGAATATAATGCCCTCTGAAGACGCAGCGCAGACAACCGACTAAGTGCCTATGGAGGAAATGAAGAAGTGCAGTGGATGAGGGAAAATAATCCCAGGAGACTTACCTATGCTCTTTATTTGATTCATTTTTAGTGGAATACATCATTCAATAATTTAAAATCGTACTTCTTTTATAATACTTTTATAGACTTAAAAGTGGTATTAAACCAAACAGCTTTTTAAAATATTTTCTTATAAAAGTGTTCAATTAAAATATTTTATATTTTTTGTTGTGCAGCCAAAACAAATTTTTAGTAACTTTTCAAATTGTTTTTAAATATTTTGTAAATGGAAAAGGTATCTTATAAATTTTATAATTATTATATACATATTTCTTCGCTTGTAATATTTTTTAGTGAATGTGTCTTAATATTTTGTTGTAACAGGTACTTATTTCTTAATCCTGTTAGTGTGTAAACTTCCTTTTAATTTATTTTGTATGTTTTTATTTGTCTCAATAGCCTGCTTGTACCTTTCCCGGCACTCTTGGCAGACGAACTTGGCCTGGCTTCTTCTGGCTGCTTCTTTGGCTGCTCATCATCGTGATGTTGGACAAAGCAAAACAGCAGAAAAACAGAATGGAGGGAACATTAAATTTTTTACTTAAGCATGAAAGGTCTGCTTTGCTATGGCAAAAATAAAAGCAAATTTTTGCGGAGCGGCGAAAGGCAAAGAGGCCGTCGAATGGAAGCGCAAAAATGGCTAGTCTGGCGCACAGACAAGGGAATTGGTGTAAATATGGCAAGTGGCTGCCTAGGAGCAGCGAAAAATGCTTGCGAAAAAAATGGGAAATGTGAAATGGAAGGAGGCGGCTCCATCTCCATTCAGGCCAGACAGAAGGGGCATACTTTTCGTAGCCACTGTGTGCGGTTTGCGGTGGCGGCAGGAGCTGCCAGCGTTAGATATTTTCATTTAGTTTCCTGTTTGCCCATGAAACTCCCATCCTGAAACTCAAGGCAAGTCGAGTCGAGTGGAAGTATCAAAGTTAGTGAAGTGGGAAAAGCGGGAAAAGTGGGAGAGCGGGGAAAGTGGGCGGCAAGACGCTGGAAAAGGGGTGCCACTCAAATGCTTAACTATGCAAAATAAGTTGCATTTAAGATGCTCCATTATGCATGTTTATTTTATGTCGATGATATTGTTAGGCACGCCCCTCGGTTGAGAATATGGCCAGGTATAATGGTAATGGGCGGCCTGCCAAACACTCAGTGCCAGCCAAGTTAAATGAAGCCTGAAGAAGGCTGAGCGCAACAGACAACAGCATATGCTTCACAGATCAAAGGTGCAGAAGAGTTTTGGCCAAAAAAAAAGAGTGGATATTACAAACGAAATGCTTTATCATGCACTTTTTATGGACAAACTCCTTAAGCTCCGCTGTAAATCGCTTTTATGACGGCACACACAGACGGCTAATAAAATCGCATTGCAAATTGTTGCATTTGACGGCTACCGATAGCGAAATAGGAAAAACGATGACGCCCTCTGCCATAACCTAACATCGTTTACAGTCCCGGGTCCCTTATGGTCGACATAAAATGTCAGGCTTATGGGATTTCAATCGACAGTCCAGCAGGCAGAGGGATATGATTTTATCTATTCACTGGAAAAATAAGTAAATGGTCTGGATGTATATAAATAACATTATCAAAATTAAAGGCGAATAGATATTTTATGGAATAAAATACCTTCTTTATGTGTTTGATTTACTTTGATGATCGAACGGAATCTTTCGCGTTCAATAAAAATATTAGTGCGACTCCTGGTTCTGAAAGTCCATATAAAAGCTTGAAGGCACTACTCTCAAAAAATAAAAAAGCTAAAAAACAAGGGCCTCAAACAACTTATACAGAATCTTTCCATTCTTTTTGAGGCCTAATTTATTTTATTAAGGTTTGAAAAATATTATAGTCACCAAAAATTTAAGAAAAGCTGCTTTTTTTCTTAAAGAAAATTTAAGGTAGGAATAGAACTGCTTCAAGATGCAAATTTTTAAACGATTCTTAAGCCATTTTCCCCAAGTGCCGTACAGGATGCACTGATAACCATTCATTTCGGTTAAACACTTGCGGCGAAACTGCAACCTACGAACCTTATGACCGTTTTCGCAGCGAGTGTTTAATGAGGGTTCATTATCATTGACCCCGCACACACTCCGGCTACAAGGAACACACCCACGTTGGCCAAAAGCAGATGCAACCCGAGCTGATTGACGACTCGCATTACGGCCAACGAACTGGCGATCCGGTGGGCGGATAAGGGGTGGAATTGAACCTGGGACGTGGCACTGGGAGGTCCTTCCTTCCGCCCACCGGTGTCTGCAGGTGCAGTTAATCATTGCCGACGAGAGCGAGAGTGAGTAAACAATGGCCGGGTCCATTCCGAACCGGGCTGAAACCGTGGAGGCCATGCCGCAAATTCCAATTACATCTCCGGCTAACGGGACGCAGTATCTTGGCCGCAAATGCGATACAGTTTCAGAGCCACTCGCACTCGTACTCGTACACAACTTTTCCACTTGGCAGACGACGACCGCATACATCATCCCTTCCATTTGCACGGCCATCGATTTTCGGTTAACGCCCTCGACCAGCAGTGATGCTGCCACCGCAGCAGCCACAGGACAAGTTGCCGTCCTAGGACATCCGCATCCTTCTGCCCATTCTCCTCCACCTGCCCCACATCCTCCTCCTCGGCCACATCCACATCCACTCCGCTCGGCGGTTGCCTTTAATGCGAAATATTGGCATTTAAGGCCACTCCATCGATATCAGCAGCGAGTCACGGTTAAGCGGTCACCCGGTTCGAGGCAGATAATCCCGGTGGCTCAAGGTGTGTGTCCTAGAGTACACAGAAGAAAATATATTATTAGAAAACAAAAATACAAATTACAGAAATGTATAAGGGTAAAGCACATACCATCAATCTTATCGTGTATTTCTTAGAGAGGATTTCTCGAAAACTATTTAAAATTTTTAACTAGAGGTTATATTTTTCTTATTATTCAGTATCTTAAGACCAATTATTCCACTCAATCTAGTGATAACAAACTCAGGAAAGATTAAATTATACTTCGGATGAATTTAACATCATGTTAATATCCTCTGCCAAATAACAAACTTCAACCTTAACAAGACATTGAGAAATCGACTCTAAGACTTGCAATCTTTTTTTATCAGGAATACAATCACCCATTTTTTTCTCTGCATAGAAGTTCATCCCACGACCAGCATAAATACATTTTAATGAGCAACTCCGTACAGCTCGCATGTAAATAAACTTATTACTCGGTGGTCGCCTTAAGCTCTGTGTTTCTGTAAGTTTCCGTAAATATTGCGGTGCCAGTTATCAATGAGCTGAAACTATTCAAGTTGCGGTAAATGCTTGGGACTCGCATAATCGGATTTTCAAAGGAAAACTATTCCAAGTTATTGAGCAACTTGTTAGGAACTTTGCCTGGGATTGAAAGTTTAGTTAAGACTGCATTGATACTAGACATTATGGCCAGAAATTGTTTAGGATTTGACCCAAAGAGAGGAAGGTAAATGTCCGACTTAGCTTTGAGCTAAGATTTTAAGATGGTATCAAGTATTAGTAACAAGATATTTTTCTTAAATATATAAGATAGATTTTTTTATGAGATACTTTTATAGTTTCACTTTCGCTATCTTAAATTCCCTGGTGATTTTCGCAGCTGCTTAAAATTTGCAGCAATCAATTGCCAATTGTTGCCTGTTCGATCCGCTGTCTGACCCATAAACCCTAGGTCGCCGACTTGTTTGGAGCTGAAAGTAAAGGAACCTGCACAATATTCATCTTTATTTGATGATGGCCTTTGGGGCTTAACAATTTTCTTTTACTATGCAGCTCGGTAGAGTGGGAAAAGTCGGGAAAAGTGGGAGAAAGTGGGAGATCCGCCCATCGGTTGCCTTTGGTTGGCCAGTGAAGCGTTGGGCGTAAAAACCACTTGGAACTGCATTGGACATTGTTTAAATTGCTGCGGTTCGCGTACGTTGAATTTTCGTCTCTTGTTTATTTTGCGCTTTATTTCGGATGCTGGATACTCGCTGCTTTCTGTTTCTTTTTTATTATTTCCCTTTTTTTGTCTGGTTTGGTCTCTTTCCCTGGGTTTTTTATGGCTTGGTTGGGCGAGTGTGGGGAATTGAATAAAGCATAATATACGCTGGCGATTTCGATACCCCTTTAGTCAGGGGCGAGGTCAGGGGTCAGCAGAGAGCAGAAAGCAGGGAACAGCGAACTTCGAACGCTGAAACACAAAAGAGCGAAAGAGAAACTTAATGTAATTGAATTCATTTATGGTTTTGTTTGGCTTTTATTTTTCTTTCGGCTTTTCACTTACGCTCGCAAAAATGCCAAGAATGTCGGATGGTTGTTAATAAATATTTCATTTATTTGCCGGCTCATGCCGAAAAGGGATTTCCCCTCCGTTGTCGTCGCCCTAACAGCCTTTTGTTTTTGTGGCCTTTTGTGCTTTAATTAAAAATATGCACAGGCAAGGCCAGAATGTCCCAATTCCGTACCGCCAGAACAAAGCACTCAACTAAATACGAAAACTAGCGTCGATAGACTAAGCCATCCGCCTCATTTCCCCCTCAAAAAGGACATGCATAGTTGTCCTTTTTTGGCTGCCCAGTACCCGGAAAAAAGGGATATTGGGTTATTAGTGAATATGCTTTCGGTACAGTACATGAAAGATTTATGCAAAGGACCCACTCAGCCACCGGCTTTGAACTCGGTCCCCCGCTCTGAAACCCCTGCAAGTATGCAACATATTTCATAATAATCGCCTTCGGCCAACAATGCCTGCCGCACCAGCCGAGGCAACTGACTCTCTCACCTGGCCCGCAAAGTTATCCCTTTTCTGGCTCAAAAGAAACCCCAAGCCTTGGCCCGCTCATGTGGCTAATAAAATAATTGAAATTCCCCCTAAGCTTGAAAAGGCGCTTCAAGGTGGGCTTCCCCTTCCACTCACACATACAAATTGGTATGCCATTGCCAGGACTCCTACACTGGCTTGGCTCTTCCTGGAATTACCAGAAATATAAATTCCTCATTTTACACTTGCCTTGGAATGGAAAGAAATACCTTATATTTATGGGGGAGTTAAAGGAAAGGTTATTTAATTTAAACAGCTAAATATATCCATATTTTGTATTTTTCTAAAATATTATTTTCATTATTTCGTTAATTTCGAAATATTTTAAAGGGTATATAACACCGATTGTTTTAATTTCTTAATTTTTACTGTAGAAACAGTATTCCATAAAAGTTTTAAAAATGCTTAATGCCCTGTTTAAATTTTTCTTACATTTTATTTCAGTGTACTGGGCCAATTTTCGCATTGAAGTTATCCGAAGAGGGCTTGTGGGTTTACTTGAACTTCCTTAGAGTTGTTTTTCAATCCGGATGAGCTCATAAATTATCAAAATCGAAGTAAAAGTTCCTGCCTCTTAGAGCCGCCTTTTAGTTACTGCCTTTATATTTTAGATATTTTTCTCATTTGCCATGGGGGTTGTGCTGGCTAAAGTTTCTTTGATTTTCAATTTCAATAATAAAATTTGTTTTGCAATTTTATGCCGAGTTGAGCAGCAGCAGCCGTAATAGAATCACACTCTCCATATAACCCATTTCACCCGACCCCGTGCATTTGGAATGGCTCCCGGAGCTCTCCATGTTTATTTGCATACGCATCAAGATGGAGAGTGGAGATACATACATAAGTGAACGAGGACTCGGATTCAGATTCAGATTCAGATTCACATTCAGATTCCAACTCGTTTCGCTTCACTCGCCCAGGATTTACATACAGGGCCAATTCTCTTGTCAAACTAAAATTTTATTTGGAACATGTGAGAATTTTGTGCAATTGCATTTTATAAATATCTAGCCAAGTTAAAGGCTGTCTTTAAATTTGTAATGACTACTTGAGTCCAAAGTGTTGACCCATTTTAAATCGTCACCTGAAAAATAACAAAAATAATAATAAAGTATTTATGAGATAAGCTTTCTTGTCAAATATCAGTTTGGTCAAATGTTGATTATTGCTAAAAACTTTATTTCTCTCTATTTAAATGAAAATAGTTGTTTCCAGTAACAGACAGTTTGACTGATATCCCATTGCAGCTTTTATAAAAACGTTAGTTATTTTTTATTGGCCACATTTTCCGCATTTTAGTCAACTTTTTCGCCGGAACTTATTTAGCTGGGCTGCGATCATTAACCGCAACTGATTGCGGCCGGAAATTCAATATATTATGGGTTATTTGCCAACTGAAAATACCCCTCAAATGAAGGTCATAATTAAAACCGATAATCGTGCGTTGATGCTAACATTTGGGAGTCGTAAATTTGGCTGCCGGCACGATAGCATTTAATTTTGGTTTTTGCGTTCAGGCTTCCTTGCACACTGGCCACACTAAGTGTGCAAATTTACTCGGCTGGCCCAGTCAAATAGTTGCACTCGTTTATAATTAGATTGATGGACTACACGGCCGGGCAGCATGTGATTAGCAGGCTAAGTGGGTCTACAATAATGTATATGTGTGCCATATGCTGGCAGCCGTCGTCCAGGTGACAGGACCCCCACTGAGCTCCAAGCACCTGCAGCACCTGCAACACCTGCACCAGCTGCTTTCTGGCCGTTACTCATGCCGGCAGCACTTATCACAGCCTCGAGCGGACTGCCTCGCAGGGGCACTTGCTCGGCAAATAGAGCGTCATTAATTTAACTAAAATAGTCACGGCATCACTGTTGTCTTGGCCTGTTCGCTCCACATTCTACGAACCACGCTCTCCACTTTCCCCGTACCCTCTGTAAATGCAATCATTTTAACCTGCACTCGGAGAAAATATCAACAATAAACATTGTGAAATTTAATGGGGGAAAATAAGAATCAATTTCAAAATATGATTACTAAAAACATAATTCACAAGATTTTGTAAATCACTTTTTATGGTGCCTAAAAGTAGGCAGTAAAAAATAATCTGAATAAAATCTACGAACTTTTAAGTAACCAATATTTTGTAGCATACTTTTAGGTACTTCTGGCTTTTTTAGGCATTATCCAAATTCCAGGGCCATTTTGAACACAATTTTATTTAGTTTCTCCTTAAACCCCCCGAGTCAGTTCTCAGTGCATCTTGGCTGTTATAAATGTGCAACAACTACACGGCGACAGGCAGAGAGCTTGAAAAATTATGCATCAAGTGACAACGACGCCGAATGCCATTTCATTGCATAACGAAAAGGAAAAGGGCCAAAGACCGGTCCCCCCGTCCCCACTTCCCACCACTTGATTCACTCCAACTCATCTGAATCATTTGAATCAGCCGAATCGAACCCAACTCAGCCCACACTTCATTGCCTCTCGGCATTCATAAATATGGCGCATCGGAAATGTATTTAGTTCGAGTAGAGAGAGCGGAAGTGCCCATGCCTGAGTGGATTTGATTTGCCATCTGTGTATCTCTGGCTAAACATAAATATGCAAAGGAAATAAATGTGATACAATCGCAAAAAGTACTAAATGAATCTCGGCCGGCTTGGGCCAGGCAATTATATTAATAAAAAGAGGAGTAATCCCCAGGGCGGAAATGGGGATAATGAATCATTTGTGATATATATGCGGGGGAGGCATACGAAAATAGAATGTTTGGAAGTCTGGTTTATTTATGACTTACTTATGCTAAGGCTAACCCGTTTGATATTTGATATTGCCTTACAACTTTAAAATATTTTGTAGTAAAGGCTTGAACCTTAAAAAATAAAACTCTTTAAAAGGTTCTCCTTTCAGTGAATTCCTATTAGGCCGCCAACAATTTGGGAAATCCGTACCAACTGAATTTCGTATTTGGTTTCATTTCGCAGTGGCCCATAAAAGTATGCTAAATTTAATTTGAACGGCTCCGCTTATGTGCATGTGTGGGTGCGCGACCGTGCGCCTAAGCCACATCATCAGCCGCTGGCTAATTTCTTTTCACTTTCCCGCCACCACGACCCCTTTGGAAATGGAAAGAAAATATGCGGGAAAGTGAGCAGAACTATGCCGACAAAAATAAATTGAATTTATCAACGCGCTGACGTCGACGAACACAACCACAATGGAAAAGAGGGCGGGTACCGAATGTTTTTCACATTATTTCCGTTGTGCCCCAGGCAATGGCCACGCCCCCTTCTTCAGCCTTCTTTTAAAGAGACATATTTAAAAAAGGGGAAGGATCAGAGAAAGTGCAGATGTAGGGGTACTATTCATTCGCAATTATTTGTTGGTTCAATGAACATTATTTGTATCACTAAACCCAAAAATATTCAGTTACAATGCAGTGTTGGTCAATTAAAAATTGCCTAAAAAATATACAACAAAATATTTGAGAATCAAAACATTCCAATTAAAGTTTTGGATAATTTGTACAAAATCTGTAAAGTTATCCTAACATTTTTCAGGATATGATACCTAAAAGCCGGATGGTGGTTAAATGTCTTTAAAAAATGTATGAGGTGCATTCCCATCAATATACTTCGACCAAAATTGGTTATTTTTCCATTAAGACTCTTGCATAAATACCCCAAAAATAATGGAAATTCGTGAGACAGTGTTATAATGATAATTTTAATAATACTAAAGGGCTCAATCACTATATTTTGCTCATACATACTTAATTCGGCAAGCTGTTGGCGCACTTGCATTACGTAACACACACACACTCACAGCCCATATAATATCGAACAAAATACACAATAAAATTCAGCCGCAAATAAATGATGCCCTTGAGCAGCTAAGGATCCTTTCTTCTTCTTCTTCACAGGACCCAGTGACTGCCCAAGTGTGTGTGTGTGTGTGTTTGCGAGTATTAAACTGATGACAATCAAATACTCAAATACAATTACAAATGCGAAAACACACGCACACCCTGGCACCCACACCCACACCCACACCCACACCCACACCCACACCCACACCCACACCCACACCCACACCCACACCCACACCCACACCCACACCCACACACTCATGCCAAGTCAGACAAATAAGCAGGACAAATAGTGAGCCCAAGGGTTCTGCGAGTGGGAGCGAGAGGGCGTACGATCAGAGCGGGACGGCAGATGACAACAAGACTGAGCAAATATTTTAGCAGCGACTGAAACAAAGACATATTACTAGCATACTACAGGATACCAATGTTTGGCTGCCCCTTTGTGTGTGCGCGTGTGTGTGCTTGTGTGTCGGTGCCAGCCATCTACGTATGTGTGTCTGTCCAAATTGAATTTGATTTATTGAAATTTGATATTTTCCGTGATACGAGTGCTGCAAATCAAGCAAACATGAGCAAGAAGAAGTGCACTGAGGGAAAATGTTTCATTATCTACTAAGAAGTCAACTGAACTCTCAATGGATGTCACCTCAAAAATATATTTGGTGTATAGTATAAGGAACTTGAAATAAATAATGGTTATTTTATAAGTCAAAAGACTGTTACTATACTGTTTCATGTATAATAAACATAGATAATAATATATTTTGGTTACTTCCTAGTCAAATATGTTCTGTAATATAATAGTCTATAATATTTCATAATAGTCAGTAAAGACATATTTGATATTACCTAGTCTAAGGTAACGTAAGATCCTTTCTAAAAATTTATGTAAGGCTTGCATTAAACCCCTTCCTAAAACCCAGCTGTTAAATAACCAAAAAATCCTTATCTAAAAAATCTTTATAAAGAAAGTCAAGTTTTAAATTAAGTTTAATAGCAAACAAGGACATTTAATATTACTTCAACAATCCAAAGTTCCTGAACCGAAAACTTCTTCTCCAAGAATTACAGTGCATTACACACATACAAAAAGGAAGACAGGAACAATCAACATTGGCAGAAAAGTTGACTGGGAGGCGACACAACTACACTTCTGATGGCTGGATGGTTACTATAGATGGTTATGTGGCATGAGAGCCACTTGGCACACATTTACCAATTGTCTTTCCCCTCTGACGAAAAAAAGAGGAAACTATGCGAATGTCTTCGCCTTTCGTGTGCTTCATATTTTGCCTTGAGTTGGGTTAAACAAATGTCTGAAAAATGCCAGTGCTGAAAATTGATCAAATATCCCTGATGTCTTTTGTTTTCTTAAAAAGAAATATATATGCTATGTCTACAGCCATGTTTGCTACTTTAAGCATTTTTTCTTTCCTTTGGTTTAAGGTTGTTTTTTTATCTACTTTAAAAAAAGTTCCTCAACAAAATATAAACTGTCTTTTATCTTTAGATTTCCTTAAAGTTGATGAAACAGAATTGCTTGAGGTTTTGCCTGAATTTATATATATTTATTTCTTGTTTAAAGAGTATAAATATTTTTTATTGATTACAAATAGAACCCATTTAATTAGGCCATGACCCTTTCTATGCCGAGCTTATTGACGTTGACCTGCTAAAAGTTAATCAAACTCGCAGTCGAAAAGCAAAGCCAGACAGTCGGATGTCGATGTTGTTTATAGAGCAGGTAGTAAACTGCCTCGCAAACAAACTCACACCCGGGAAAGTCAACTCATTCGATTTGCGAAGTGTTTCGCACGTAGAATCGAAGACAAAGGCGTGCCCAAATTGGGCCAAATGAAATCAAATCAAATAAATTCGCTTAGGGCGGAAGGGAAAGGATAGGGGGTAGACATGTGACGCCATGCTGTTCTGATTGCACTCAAGCACAGCAGCTACAATATTTATTACTTTTGATTATGTTCAGAGTCAACTTTATCAATTTTACAGCAGTTAGCCAATAAACCACAACAGACAACAATCGGGGAGTGGGCTAATCGATGGCAGTGTTATTTGTTGCATATAAATCCTAAATGGACAATGACTGTCACATGAAATAAATTAGAAATGACAATAAATGAGCAACTGCCAAGTTCAGAGATAGTGGTTCGGAAGTGCGGTTTTCGGATTTGGCCTGTTGACAGGCAAACAGTCAGTGTGTCCCAGTAATTGGCAGAAGTGGCACTGGCGCCCCACTGACAGCAGTAACTGTACACTGTATCTTGGCCAAAAGACTGGGGCCCTTAGCTCCAGCAGCCCCAAGTCATTGCCACACGGCAATTGAACAACAAACAGACCAACAAGGCCCTGGTGGGCTTAACTGAACTGAACTAAACTGAACTCTTTGCATATTTGTTGCAGCTGGGAAATTTATGCAATGATTTTTTCCTGCTCTTTGCCTCGGGCTTAAAACAACACTGCAGACAGGAGGCACAAATATGTGGTAGTCACTGTGGCTTGGGCTAAAAATAAACCTATCTTTAGCAAAAGGGAAATTAAAAAAATTACAACCGAAAAATATCAGTAAATAATAAATGTAGCATTCATAAATGTGTTAATATTATTGTGATATTTAAAAATATTTATTTTAGAAGAAAATTTTAGGTCAAAGTTTGATGTCATTTGTAAAGGTGTCAAAAAGTATGCAGTGTAACATTTAACGCTTTTATACGATTCAAAAAAAATTGTTGCATACTTTTAGACACATTTCTATATATGAAAATTTAAATTTTATGGAAAGCATGCTTTCAGACCACTGTGCATGCAATCAAAATGCATTCACTGCCCTGTTTTGAACGCCTGGCAAACTTTTTGTTTTTTCACTCTCAAAAATGGCATGGAAAAACACACAGAGGCACACCCACAAACACCCCGGCACGCACACACACACACACTAAAGGGAGTGGGTGTACTAACAACACGTGCAAAATGTTGATGTCTCCCATTCCGCTTTCCCAGCTTTCATTCCTCTGTATTCTGTTTTTCAGTTTCCCAGTTTGTTTTTGGTCACCCGGCCTGCTTAGATGCTTATTAGTCATCAACTTTCTCCTCCTGCCTGCTGGCACTTTTCACCAGTTTTCCACCAGTTTCCAGCAGTGGAAAAGCCGTTGCCAATATGCAATATAGCCCCGGCCGAGTGCAAAACGCAATATTGATCCGCTCGCTCTGGTCCGCTTTTGTGCCGCTGACAATATCGGAATATCACAGGCCCTGATGCAGTGCCACGCCCAGCGGTAGGCGGCGATTTGTCTGTTTGTTAACCAATTCATTTGTCATGGCCACTACTGCAGCGGAATCACTGGGGAACGGAACCCCATCTGCCTCCATGTTGGGCTTATGACACAATGAAAATTGAGTTTTCCAGCTCCATCGAATGATGCGTTACACCCGATTCTGAAATCAAATCAGGCATATCAGCCATACTCATGAAATTATACATACCTACTATTTTTAAAAAAAGGTATAACCAGACCTTTAAATAGCATTAAATATAAGTTAATAATATAAGGGAATTTATGTATTTGTATCAAAAAAAATTAAGTATTATTCAATTTCTGTTAGTCCAAATCTTTTTATTTTATCAAAAAAAGAAATATATTTTTAAATGAATTTAATTTAAGTGTTTTACAAGATATTGCAGATATGAGAACATGGATATTCATTAGATTTAATTTATTTTATTTTATTTAAATAAACCATAAAAACCATTAAAAAGATTTAAAGCTCTTTCTAGCCTTGCCAACTGGATTTGGGGATAGGACAATGCCCTACAGATAAGATATAAAGAGCAAATAAAGTGGGCGGCAGGGGGTTAAGCCTCGCAAATCAAAGGCTGTCAACAGATATTTTATTATGTCCAGCCATTCCAAGTCAAATTAATTTAATTCTTTCTTAGAATACTATAATAAAACAAATGAAGTTCGATCATATCTCAAGACTGGCCATGCCAAATGATTGTTTATGTAGAGAAAGCAATTTTAAAATATAAACTGAGCGACAAGGGGAGAAGGGGTTGGCCACAGTGGGTTAAAACTCGCAAATCAGGGGATGTCGTCAGATATCGAATGGCTTCCATACGGCCAGCGGCAAAAACAGGGCGTGGCAGGGAGCAGCTCTTGCGTAAGCTCAATCAGGACAGGACCACCCACCCAGGAACGCCCACTGACCCACAGGCTCCTCTTTCCGGAACCCATCCCCCACCCCAATTGCTGACCAAGTGCAATCGCCTGATATTTGGTGGTTGCCTCGGTCGCTTTATGACTGCACTGGGACCAATAATTTATGAATGAATTCATGAATGTCGAAGCAAAGTGAAGTGCGGTATCTCTTATATAAAACTGGAATTGGAAACGTAAGCTTATGAGTAGGAAGAGGAGGTCCTTGCTTGGTCACTCGACCCCAAGGACCGACGAGGACCCGGCCAGGCAAATTTCGTATTTGATTATGTCGATGTCCATTAATGTATCCTTTTCCCCCGAAGAGAGCTGCTCAGGTGAGTTCTGCAGTGAGCTGAAGTGTTTATGGTCCCAAACTTGGTTTCCCTTTGGAAGACTGTCCTGCGAAGAGGTCAAACCGGGTGAATTAGTAAAATAAATTACCTCTACGTCCAGGAATACCAAATGTATTCATATAATAAAAAGGAACGTTCTGGGACGCACACCTAATTATAAAGCTTATGTCGGTCCCCCATCGAAACTGTGGGTGGATTGCGAATATTGAGCTATGAATTTAAATGAATTAATAAAATGAAGTTCACACTATCGCACATACAATTAGTTGGGCGTCGTCTGTGTGGGGTCATAATTCAAATGTTTGTTCGCACATTTTGATATCATTAATGTGCATAATTTGCTCGGCCTGGGCTTTACGGCATTCCCATTGCCCCCGGGTGTCGCAGCGATAAATATTTTAAATTATTCATGGGGAATTCGCTTTGGTCGCCCCATTAAGTGAATCGGCAAAAGTAATTTAATTTAGTTGGCTGGCTACTTTCACAAAACCGTTAAGGGATAAGCCCCGAATTTAAAATTAAAATGCGCCATGTAAATAATCAGCCGGAGTAACACGAGAATGCCACGTCGCCCTGCCACATTCAGTGGATGCATTGCCAAAATCGGGCATCGATGTTCACCTCCAGCGGCTGCTGCCAACTAGCATAAGCCAGATCAATGGCTGTCAAGCCATCCAGTCATATCAGGGCCAAAAAACTAACTGAAAAGTAATCGGATACTGCGACTGAGGGATACCGGGCTTTTTGATTTCTAACCCACTTTTCTGGCTTAAATTTGCAACCATTCAACTGACTCTATTCATTAGTCTTAGCTTGATTTATTGACTGAAGGTTTTACATTTAATTGACAAGCCGAAGAATTTTATTCAAATCGATAAAGACCAGTGGTCGCTAGCCAAAGCAGGGTATATAAGGACAACTAGATGTATTGTATGCTGTTAGAGTGGCGGCAGAGTGCAGGCGGTAGAAGAAATTGGAGTCCCATGGGCTGAAGCTGACCACTATTATAAGCCGTGGAACTAAGAATTGAACTTTTGGATACACAATAATTTAAATCTTTAGTTTTTAAAATATTTAAATTTAAATATATTATTATATTTTTTAGGAATTAAATATTTTTTTTTATTATATTGTTTTGAATTGAATTCATGTATCAGTTAGTAAAATAACGACTTAACTATAGTTAAAAATTGTGCAAATCAACTTTAAATAAACAATTAAGATATATTTTTATTTTAAGCCTAAAAATGATATACCCTAGCATTACAGGGTATTAATATGTGCAGCCAAAAAAGCCATATTGAACACTTGTACCGCTGTGCATATGGATCTGTCCGCGTGTGTGTTCTACGTAGATGTAAATACATATTGCTGCCATTGGAGGTAGATGTATTTGCCAGCATGCTTGACTGGGCGCGCGAATCGCGAATCGCAACATTACGTATACGCAGCGTGCAACGGCGGCCCTGGGATGGAAATCGAAATGGCAGGGCATGGTATCTCATTGCAATCGGCAAAAGTAAATCGCACGGCAAAAGCACACAATAATTTCGCACACAGCGAAATGGAACGAAAGCAGCCAGGACTCCTTCTCCTTTTCCCGGTACCCGGCTGCACTGGTAAATTATGCGTGTCCCAACTAGACTTTTCCCCTTTTCCATCCAGCTGCCAGGACTGCTCATGTTACCGCCGCTGCTTTGTTTGTTCGACTTGCCGACTTTGATGGTATTCCCGATATTTGGCCAACAGGAGCAGCAGGAGCAGCGAAGCACCAGAAGAAATGTATTTATTTAAATTGCATTGCAGAGCAAGCGTTCCAGAGAAATGCCTCGCCCTCTCCACATGGCAAACAGACACATATTGGCAGCACGTGTGCCAGCCAGAGTCGCTCAATCATATTGGCCGGGCCAACACCACGTGCCGGCGGAGCTAGAAGTTCGCATTTCTGGCGAGAAAAATGGCAGCAAATGCAGAATG
Source organism: Drosophila subpulchrella (assembly GCF_014743375.2). Lineage (NCBI taxonomy): Eukaryota > Metazoa > Arthropoda > Insecta > Diptera > Drosophilidae > Drosophila > Drosophila subpulchrella. The sequence continues at coordinate 17,061,682 of NC_050609.1, forward strand.
CAAATAATTTCTGCTGCATTAAACGCAACCAGAACCCAAAGCCAGGCGGAGAAAAATCAATGAGAACAAGATGCTCTGTCTCGGGGATGTGGGAAGAAAAATCTATTCTATTCATTTACAAATTTATATCAACTGTATAAGTATTACTGTATTAGAAATAAAGAACATTGGTTAACAAATTATACAATTAAATGTAGAAAAATCCTAATATAATGATCCTACTTTAAAGATTGTCTTGAAATTGTGTTAAACTTTTTTAAATTGTTATATCAATTAGAATGTTTTTAGCGACCAATAGCTTTTTTAATTTTTTACCAAGTAGAAAGGTACCCAAAATAAATTTATTTTCTAACAATTAGGTAAATTAGTTTATCCCATTATTATTATAACTCCTTTAAAATCCAAGATACCCAAAGCCCATGAAGAGTATCTTGTAGAATACGGACTAAGTATTATTGCAAACATCAGCGATAACAGCATCGATTCGCTGTAGTACAAATGGAGTTTTTGTTTTGCAGCTGGCTGAACCCTTGGCCCTTGGGCTCCTGGAATTATTTTCTCCTCTAATATTTTGCAAGTGCGAACACTCGGGTTTTTTAACATTGTGGAAGCCAGAGTGATAGACAAACAGGCGATGTGCTGACAAAGGACAATCGGCGATGAGCTGCAACAGAGACGTGGCTGTGGATGTGGATATAGAATAGCTATAGACGAGGATGTGGATGTGGACAAGGACGAGGACATGAGCCTGGACGTGAGTAGAACAACTCGTTACTGTCAGCAGCTGCCAGTGTAAACACAAGTGGCCAGCCGCAAAAGGAAAATTGCTGGGCAGTGTGAAAAGCGCATCGAAGAAAGCGGGAAATGAAGGGGGCACTTCCGGGGGGTCGACGAAGGACGGCGCTCAAAGGACTCAGCCGGCGGACTGGCGATTGGCGCGGAAATCAATTGTTGTTTTGACAGCGACACGGAAATTGGTTTAATGAAGCAAAAATAGATATAAAAAGCCAGCTGACAAAGCTAACAAGCCAAAGGGATGGACGCCAAGGCGGTGGCTAATTAGAGTCCTGCGCCCAGATTGCAGCCACGCCCCCTTTCCACTGCGTCCTTCGGCCCGTCACTGATGATCAAAAGGCTGTTTGATTTATGATGGCAGCCAGAGAAATTAGCAAAAAGGGAAAAACGGCAGAAGTGGGATGAAAGTTGCTCGCAAATGGGCAAATTATGCACAGCAACTGGGAAACTCATTTAAAATGCTGCCAGGAATTAAGCAAGGTGAATGCAGGTGTTGCGGGGAACTAGTTTCGTAGAGGGTATGCTCTATTTCTAAGATATTTAAAGTTAAAGTAAAATAATTCAATAAAAAATGAAGTAAATTATAAAAAAGGTAAGAAAAGAAAAAAGAAAATATCTTAAAAACCAAGAATTCTTAGAGTTCAGTCATTAAAAGTAGGAAAAATCCCAAATGCCTTTTTCTCTCTTCGTAATGACTTGGAAAATTGGTAGATAAAAATGAGGCCAGCAGTGGGGTGGCCAAAAGTGTGTTCATTACTTAAACTAATTACATTTTAAATTAACATTACCAGGCTGGGCAGTAAAAGGCTCATAAAGGAAAGACACAGAACCGCCACTTCCTACTCGTATGTATGCACAGCACGCAGCTAAGACAGGTGAAAAGGCGGAAAAGCGGGTGGGTGGAAAAGCGGAAAAGCGGGCGGCGGAAAATGGGAGCAGGCGACGTCAGTCAGGCGGCGACAGTCGAAATGTATTGAAGTCATTACGAATATGGCCACAGGACGTGGGTTAAAAGGCGGCAGGCCAATTCAACCCACCATTCGCCGTTCGCAGGGTAATGACAGAAATTATGTAATAAAAAGTTACAATTTACGATTGCAGTCTGAACTGGCTCCGGATTCTAGAAGAAGCTCCACCTTCTGCACTGTGAGAAAATATTATATGGGTGACTGAATTCAAAGAGATCTTAATATCCTTTAAAAAGCATTAAGTGTTACCTGCTACGTTTCCAGAAAATATAGAATTTAATAATATTTATTACAAGTAACGAAATACAAATGTTTAAAATTCCTTTCTAAAATAAATCCTCAGATTGTATGGCATGTTTGCTGTAAGTGTAAGTCTCTTATACCTTTATAAGTTTCAAGTCCTGAATGGTGTCTAGTCTTACCAGTATTTTCACACAGTGTGGGCCACGTGACCCAGACAAAGGCAATCGGAGCTACAGGTGCAAGCCGAGGGAATGAAATTGAGTCCGTCCGGGGTCTTGGGATGTTCCTCGCAGCCAGCGTACTAGTACAATGAACCGTCATAGATAAAGGACATAACAATGAAGCCGGGGCAGACGTGCGGGTCAGGTGGGCAGGAGCAGGATCAGAAGGACACAGACGCAAACAGACAACAGACAGTGGCAAAGGTAAGACGAGGGCCAAGAACATTTGCACCTGCCCGGGAAAATAAGTTATAAACGCAAGACAAAGGCAAATGGAGGCGAGTCTGCGGTGCAGGAAAAGGCGGGAAAATAAGAAATGGCAATAAATTCAAAAACTAAAACAAGCCTTATGGCACTGGGAGAAATGTAATACCATATAAGCATATTTAAATCCAGATATATGAAGCTTATTCTGAGAAAAATAAAACAAACCCGCCTAAAGAATTTTTTTAAAGCTTTGGTTATTAGATATTTATTTCTAAAACATCCAAAATGTTTACCCAATATAAAATAAAATGGATTTATTAATTGAACTATCAGAACTTTTATATAACAAATATATAATCAAAAAATATTAAGGAAATTGTACTACTGATTGAAAAATATCCAATATTTAATGTTCTGTTCGAAATTGGAAGATCCTTATCACCCTATAATCACTTAAAATATCTTAATAAAATTTTAATATTTTAGGTATTTTCTCTCTGTGCAACAATAGGAACCACAACGAGGCCAACTTCGGTGGGCATATGATAAACAGAGTTGGAGCAGACTTGGAGCAGTTGGAGCTGTTGGAGGAGTTGGAGTGGCTGGTGCCAGACCCTAATAAAGGTGTCAGGCCGGAGAAAGTTGGCTGGCGTTTGTGAGTTGCCAGCGAAACGTGATTGCAAATTGTAACCGCCAATGGGCCGTAAATTGAAACGTGACTAAGGCAGATAATAAAATGCATAAAATCAGGCTACTCACTGCCAGCGGTGCGGCTTGATGGCCCAAACACGTGGAACGGCCCACAGCCACACCCACACCCCAAAGTCCCATTCGAAAACCTCAAAACGAGAGGATTGTCCTTTGTCTGCATTGTTTGGGGATTGGATTGGATTTGCCGGTTTGTTAGTTGGTAAAGGACGACGAGCGGTTTGTTTGGAATTTGTCATTAAACGGATGCCACTTTTGACTGAAACCCAGCGAATATGGCGACCATTTCGTATGTGAAACATAGCGACTAAAGGAATTTAGCAAACACATTTTTGTGCAATGTTATTTGAAACAAAGGACTCCTCTGTATTAAATCTTTAAAGGTTCAAACGCCCCAGCATTTTGTAACCACATAATAAGGGCTTACGAGTACTAAAACTTGATTACATTATTCTCCCCTGATTGGACTCAATTCTGTCCATTGTTTGGCCTAAGTTTTGGGACCGAAAACCACATAAAACATTGTCTTTAGCTCCCCCTTTTATTTTGATTTTTATTTTTCGGTTTTGCCAAATGAGCACAGCGAAGTTTTAATTAATTCCATAAAAGCAAGCGAAAGCCGCAGGCAAACAGGGAAGCAAACACACACATATTCCGGGGAGAGTTTGAGAAAGGGGGCCGGAGACAAATAGCGATAGAGAAAGTGGGTGGGGCCGGCGGAGAAAAGTGGCCGGGCAAACGTAAAAAGCAAATGAAATATCGGCAGTTGGAAAAGTCTGTTGAACCTGGCCGGGAAAACTGGGAAAAAACAAGGCCCATTCGGGTCCCTCGGAGGTTGTTGCCGTTGTCAAAGTCGTTGTCATGCTAAATACTGCGGCATATTTAAACAGCAAAAATAACAAGGCAAGTACACGAAAAATAAGGGAAACCCAAAAAAAGCCAGGCAACAAACAGTTGCAAGGCAAAAAAGAAATAAAAGCCAAATGAACGAGCCAAATTCGAGAGTAAAGCAAATGAAATGGCAAAAGAACAAAAGGAGTTTTGTAAGCCTGCGAGATTTTCCCCCGGAAAAGCCACATTAAAATGTTAATGCCCCATAGCAAGTTGATACTGGGAGCACAAAGTAATTGTGCTGCAGGGCCAGCAGCAAATTGGTTGCAAGGTCAGTAACAATAACCGGAAAATCTAGCCCAAAAATTTCAAATAACCCTTCTAAATTTTCACCTAAACGAGATGGCATAGTTTCTTCAATTTATAAAAGATTTATTTGACAAAGCTCTTAGATTGCAAATTTAGCAAAGGAAACCATCCTGACAATACCGAATTCCGCCGCAACAACAGGAGCAAGAAAGTTCCTGCTACCAAAATAGAATTGAAGACTTTGCGGCAACAAAAGCAACCGATTCGGCAGTCGGGGTAAGAAACAGCTCAGGAAACAAATAAAGACGAGAAAGTAAAAACCAGAGGGGAAAATGGGTTAAGACAGCGCAGATTCTATGCCCTTTTTTTATGGTTATCATAGGAGATTTCCTAAATTGTTCTTTAGAGAAAAACGACATTTAAAAGGGTGCTTTTTTATAGAGAAATTTGGTGTGGATGTATATTATAAGAAACCATATCATTCTTATTTTAAGGGATAATTTGGAATAAGTATGAGTAAAGGGTTGATTTTTGAATGTATTCTCTTATATTATAATTTATTAACCCAATTATAGTTATAAATTAATTTTTCTAAAGGATTTTATGGAACACTAACTACTTATTACCATTTTCTCTGTGCATAGGCAAGAAATTCCTATACTTTTTATCTGATCGAGTGTGCACTTTCATTCTTTGGGGAAAAGGCTCAATTACCCCAAGGAAAGGGCATGGAGGGAGGAAACTTTATAAACATTTTAAGTGCAGCTGGAGCCGGGAACAATGGGAAACCACGGCAATGGGTGCAATGAAACCGAAATCACACAGATACACCAAATACAAACACAAGTGCAATCTCGGGCAGGAGTAGCAGTTAGAGTAACGAAAACAGAACGAGTAACAGAAACCGGAAGCGGACTAACAAAGCAAAACGGATGCGGAAATGGCAGCAACTGATGTCTGAAGGAGTTGTCTCTCGAAATCTCCAGCTACGCATCCTGGCAATGGCAGAGGAAAGTGAAACACTTTCTCTCTGCCCCAACCGAAAATGTCAAAAGTCATGAGTTTATTTTTTCATATTGCCCCTCTAATTTGCACCCCACTCGACTAACATTTGTATTATAATTTTCCGAGCTTTTAATTGTGTCAACAGCAAGTGTTGCTTGTGGAAAGTCAAGCATCGGTCCTTGCTCTTGAAATCCGGGCAGGATGTTACAGTCACTTAACCTTTAAGCAAATGACGACAGGAGTGGGAAGGAAGTGTGTGAAAATTACTGAGAAGTCAAGCCCTCAGGCTCCAGAGTGACAAATATTTTGCGCATGTGTCGAGCCTCCAGGCTCCCAATACCCCTCAAAAAAAAAAGGAAAGTGGGCTGTGCAAGCGGAAAAAGTTGAAAATTAAAATTAAATGTTCAAATATTTGAGAGGGGGCCGCCTTATCGACGCCCTGGCAGCGGGCAAAAGTGTTAAATTGCCGCTTTCAGCACAATGTCGATTGATACGGGGGTCGGGATTGATTCGCTGGTGGCACACTACTAATGAAGGCCGTGTCGCCCCTCTTATCGACCCCCGCCCAGTTTACCCACCATTTAACCAGTGATTGGATGACAGCGGCCCCATCGGCCACGCCTAAAAGGACCTCCTGCCCCCAGGACGATATGGAATCCATGTGAAATGGCACAGCGGGCCGGGTGGAGCGCAAAAAAGAGCAAGATTTATTTATTTTCCATGCTAAAGTCCATAAGGAGATACTCTATATGCAAAGGGTGTTTTTTAAGGGTACTAGGGCAAACAAAAATATCCAAGATGAAGTTTACTTTAAATCAAGTTACTAACAAAATAAACAAACATAATCAAACCATAGTTTGAGTATGCTTAAAGTGTATAATAATAGAATATATATTTCATTATAGCAGTTTTCTAAGGAATATTCAACCTATTCTTTGGAAAAGCAATTTAAAAATATTCTTTAATTTAGTTCACATATTTTCCGTTCCCGATCTTATAGCGAATATAGCCATTGGCAGTGCTTTTGGCCAAATGAGTGTAAAAAATAGCCTTTATATGGGCCGTGTGGCCGGGGAATGGGAGCCAAAAAAAGAGGACTCTTCAGCAGCGGACCATCGGGGATGGTTACATATTCAATAGCTTTTGAAAAGCATGCTTAACAATAACAGCAGAGAGCAAGAGGCAGCTGAAAAAAAGGGCGAATCATCGGAGGGGCTCCATCACCCATCATGAAGCAAACACACACTCAGACATTTGCATGTCAAGTCCTGGCAGGGTCCTTTCTGCCCCTGCCCTCCCCGCCCTTACCCCGTCCCGCTGGCATTAAAAACGACCATGAATAAATTTTAACAGCGCTTGTGTGTTAAAGTATTTAATGCTTAAAGGCTCAGGCCGTCCGGCCGTGCGCCTTAAGCCATGCCACATGTTGAGCCAAGTGCCTGGAAGAAGGAGCGTAACGCAGGAATATGGGTGTAGCTACACTGGGAGAAATAAATACTGAAGATTTTTAAATATTATTTAGTACAAATTTGTCGGAAATATTATAGACTAAGATTTAAGATAATACCATGAACAAAAATTTTTATTTATTCGACCTTTCAATATTTATTAAAGCTTAAAATATACATTAAATATTATAATTTGTACTTTAAAGAATTTCTATCCTTGAGAATAAAAATGTTATGTATTTATAATAATTTAATTTAGATGAAATGGTGTCATAATAATTATACCCATTAAACTTTATGGTTCGTTCTTTGAACCTTACATATTTATTTATTTAAATATTTAAAGAGCGTCCTAGCTGCCCCCTTTTTTCCCCAGTGTACCCCACTGCAAGTACGATTGTGGGCGTGTGTGTAGATGAGCAAGTAAGCCTGCAGAAGTGTGCGAGTGGGCGGGAAAGTGAGGCAGTGTGTGTGGGTACTTGTCACTTTGACAACACGGCACCAACGTCATCACTTCACACTCAAACATTCCCGTTGTCAACGGGGTTCGACCGCTTTCTCCCCCCAAAGTCCCACACCCATGGATGCCTTCCTGGTTGAGGCTTCTTAGTGATTAAGCACATAATTGGATTCATTCCGGCGTAGAGCTCGTCTTCTCTCTTCAGAAACTTTTTGATATTTTACGATGCTGCGGCAGGATTTGTGGGGCTAAGCATTAATTGCCTTGCGGTTGTCAACAGCATATGTCGGTTCTGGGCAGATTTCTCACTTTCAAGCCACGGAAGTAAAAATTGTCATGCCTAACACTGAAAAAATATTGTCATGGCAACAAAGACATCAATCTGAAAAGGTGGTAAAGTTATACAAATTATTTTAAGCAATTTAAGGATACTAGGTTGATAATAAAACATGTGTGTGAACTTAATCAGAAATGGTTTTATTTTAGAAATATATTCAAAGTTTAATTGTTTCTAAGCCTAATCAAATATTTTAAAATACTATATTTAAATATTTAAGGTATTTTTACTTTACCATTCCTTCGCTCAGTGATTAAAATCTCCACCCGCTTCCGAAGAATTTAAATTATCCAAAATTCGGTGAGCTCTGCCGAAGGCCATCTAAAAGCGGAACAAAGCCCCAGACAGTGGTCATTTTTGGGGAGGGGTATGGGGGATGGCAGGATACAAGGACATCTGTTTGCAGCTTAGCAGGAGCTTAACCCAACGAGCGCCCGATTGTCTGAAATATGAAAATTGGTCATCACATGGCGACCCCAGCTGCCAGGATATGAATGTGGATTCTATAAATGCGCCGTGACTGCATTATAAATTATTCAATTTACTTAATACAAAATCAATTCTTATAAATTGAAATGAGCTTTGGCAAAGCGATGAAAAAATCATGATACCATCATCATCGTCGCTTCATCATCATAACAATCAAAGAGCCATGTGGGTGAGTGTATTACACAATAAACATCATCATTAAATATAATTGCATGTAACAGTTACTCAGTTTCAGTTTGGATCGAAACTCTGCCTGTTTCCCTCAGTTAAAGGGGAGGGTGTCCTGCGGTTTTTCCGGGTGGTATTTCTCTGGTTGAACGAATGTGGAAAACCGCATTTGTTATGCAAACGCTCATTAAAATGTTTGCCGCGTTACGCATACGCATTGTTGGACGAAAATGAAATCGCACACAGTTTACTTTTTCTCCCCCTCAAATTCCATTCGATTTGTGTGATTTTCATTTTCAGTTTTCGCTTTTTTCCCGCTGCACACAGCATGACCACTTTTCTCGTTTTAACTTTTCACCGTCCTAAAGAAGACATTTTCACCTGCTGTTCTGCACTTTCCACTTCAACTGCAGTGAGGCCAAGAAAGGTTGAGTTGTTGTGCACTGACACACTGAATATTTCAGGAATTTCTTAATTGTTTAACTGGCAGCCAGAGAAAACAAAACAATCCTCGCATTGCCACTTTTTCTGCAATCCTTGTGTCCATTTAATAATTCAAAATATAATCGTTTGTTTGCTTGCACTGGGGAAAAATATTATTTATTTATATACGTTTGTTTTGGGCATATATTCTTGAAAAAGTTTAGAGTACAATTTCAGATCAAGTAGTTTTTCTTAAATATTTTTGTTTGTTAGTGAAGATTGTATTTATTTTGAAATAAATGGTATTAGTAATACTTTTATTCCCAGTGATTTTTCCAGTGTGCGCGTGTCTGTGCTTATATTTTATATTTGAAAAACAATTTTCCAGCAACGACAATGAAAATGTCGGCCAAGTTTGTGCGGAGGTCCTGTTCTTGGACCAGTTGACCGGGACAACTCAGCATGTGGCTCAAAGTGCCCGAAAAAACTCGAAACGAAGCACTAGATGAGGCATAAGCAACACAGCGCGGAAAACCCATAGAAGGCGAAAAGAAACACAGAAAAATAATAAAAAGAAATTGGACAATAAAATACAACAATTTATGGCGTAGAGCAATCCTTTCTGGTGGCACTTTCTAGGGGAAATGGCGGCGGTGGCACCAAAAGTCGGGAAAAGGCGGCAACATTGTTTGCGGTGGGTGGGCGGGTCAGCAAATCGTCATTGGAAAGTAAACGAAAATGTTTAGTATGATTTTTTATTTCACTTTGCCATTTTTCTTCCTTGTCCGCCCACTCACATACTTCTTTTTTATATTTATTTATTATTGCCGAGGTTTTTTGCTTTCATATTTTTGCTGCCTTCAGGACTGGCAAGTCCAGATTTATTTTAAGAGGATTTGGAGTGGAACTAGTGCGCCAAGTATTTCAGGATGTCAAATCAAAATTAATGCCATAATAAGTTAACAGGGTTGGCTTTGTGGGGGAAAGTCTAAGAAGAAAGTATGTATTTGCAGGAAAGGGTAAAGTTAAATTGATAATGGGTAATGTAAGTATTATATACCTAAATACTGTTCGTGAAATAAATACCTTTCCCAACTTTTTTATATTTTACAAACTATTTTATATTTTTAATATTTATTTTTTGTTGTACAAGGATTTATCCCCCCATCCACAGCCATAATACCATAATACGTACTTGGCTTTCGCTTCGAATCGCTCTGGTTCGATTTTTCCGCACTCGGATTTTATTACTTTTATTAGTTTCCACTGGTAAGTGATGGCTGTTGGGGCTGCCAGTGGAATGGCTGCTGGTAACAAATGTTTAACAAAAGTTGTTGCCACTGCGGGTTGCGCTCCAGCTGCCAGCGAGATGATTTAAACGAGACGTGCGTTGCCAGCCCCCCGGCAATCGGGTCCTTTTAGTGCCAAGGACGAGCACCGAGTCCCGAAAACCGAAACTTTATTTCATTTAATTGAAATTTTATGTAAAACACACATTTCGTTTCGTTTGATGCATAGTTTTTTAACGCTCGCAGCGCACCGCCCCCACTGCCTCGACCAGAAACGAAACAAATGTTAAATATTTGCAAGTTTTACGAGCATTGAGTTATGTGGTTTTGCGGCAAGCGGGATTCCAGCTGCTTGACCTTCGCCCCAAATAATAAAAATAAAAAAAAGCCAAAAAGCGGGAGATAAATTCCATGATTTCTCACTGTTTGAACTGTTTTGGCCACCAAAGCGCAAATAAATTACATTGGCAAGCACGGGAGTTTTATCTACCCCAGCTTAGGGCGTATAAAATGCGCTGATATAAACAAACTGGGACTGCAAATCCTTTTATTTTTACGTTCGAATTGACAAGCCAACCCCTGACAGAATTCAGACAGATAAATGGGTGGGGCAAGGACGTGGGATCGGGATCCAAATGCTCGAAGGATGCGTGTTTCGAGTGCTATCATCGCAATAAGAATGTACCAAAAACAATGGGAAGTGTTGATGGTTGCTGAAGAGTCTCACTTACATCCAGTGATTTCCTCGAGAGAAGAGCTCCTTTTCCTGAACAAATAACCCCACAAAGAACAAATCATCCCTTAGTTAGTTTTATAATTTTTATGAATTTATTTATATTCCGTTTTGGTATTTTTCTGCTGGCCACTTACGACATCTTCCAATTTACACATATGAATTAATTTATTTATTCTCTGTTTGTTTTTGGTTATTTTCCAATTCACAACTTGACATACTTTCCATACAATTATTATTACTATTTGATCATTATCCATACAAATATTTACAGGATGTTAAAACGCTGTCAGCATTTCTCAAGTATTTTCCTATACGGTTACAGTTAGGTTTTCCACTTTATTATAGGCTAATTGTAATCGATAAATTGTAGTTTTCTTTTCAATTTCCATCAGCAGTAAAAATGGTTGAATTTGTTTGTATTTTCGGTTTTTGTCAGTTTTTGTATGTTGTTAAACATTAAATAATTTAGTTATATGTAAGTAGTAATAATATAGATCTGTAATTTAATTTTAGTTTTGATCACATGTGTTATTCTTTGCCTTTTTGTTTTGTTCGCCTCTCGTTTAACCATTAAATATGTTTTGGATTTGGATCTATTTTTCAACGTTTTTCTCTAAACAAAACAGTTTCATTTCATTTGTAGGTTGAGCTGCAAAAAGTTGGAGGCCATCTTCTTTTTGCCTATGCAAATTTGATGACTAAATTAAAACAAAATATTTGAATGTACATATCTATACATGAGTGAGTGATATAGGTGAGTATGTGTAGGTATACGAGTTAAATGGTTCTTGAACAAACGCGCTTACAGTTTTCCCATTTGCTCTCTATACAATTGATTTTTAATATTATTTCTCGCTTAATTGGTTTGCTTGTGAACTTATTTGCAATTTTGGCGGGTTGAATTTTGTATGGATCTATTAATTATACAATATGTTTACCATTCGCTGCTTTTCGTTTGCAATGGCAACGCTTTACTTGAATATTGATTAAAAGATTGGTATTTAAGCCTTACAAATGATGCAAAAAATGTGGTTACATTCAACTCGTGCATTGAATTACATTCTTCTTTTTCGGTTGTCCTCGATTTCGCATTAAACCTTGGCTAATAAAATGTTTAATGTTAATTAACTAATTAAATGGGAATTTCATTTAGGTTAATAACGAAATTAAAAACTCTTTAAACGCATAATGGATTATAATTAAATCGTTTTGCTGTGCGTGCCGGCTAATGAATTCAGATTAACGAACTGCATTCGCTATCTGATCCGAATAAGTCCGGCAAAAATCGCACGTTCGTATGAATTCAACATTTATTTCATTAACTATTAGCTATATTCTTTGTAAACTTTAATAACTTTTTCATAGAAAAAATACACGATGAAAAATTAGATTTTCCTTCTGTGCTAACATTGAGCTTGACTTTTGTGATTAGCCTCGGCTTTGAATTCGAATTCGCTTTCCACTCTGTTTTCGGTTTATTAATTTCAGGCTAAATGTGCTTTACTTTCGCTATTATAGGCTTTACTTTCTCTAGCTTTTGTGTGCTATGGTTTTTCTGTTTCGCATTCTTAATCCTCCTTGTTCTGCTTTCTTTTTTGCCTGACTTAGAACTAGAGCTAGAGATAAAAATAAACATGGCAATGATATTTACACAATGTTGGCCAGTTCGGGAATGGGGATGGAGCGGGGCTAGGGGGTTCTTGGGGGCGTTTGTTGGTGGTGGCGGTCTCCTCTTGCCACTTTGTATTTGTTTCTGGGCAGAGCCCAGCTGGGCACAAAGTTGTATGCACTGAGAAAAATCATTGATATTCAAATAAATTATAATAATTTCCACTTTTGGATTTCGACTTTTGGATTCTTAAGAAATTTTTAAATGTATATTTGAAATCTGTACTTCTATAACCTTAAAAGTGCACTTTCAAATTTAAGTTCTTAGTAAATATTACTAGAGTCTAACAAATATTAAAAATATTTGTTTTTATTTTTATGACTGAAATAAATGCATTTATAAAATGTTTTCTACATAATAAAGAGTCTTACCCTTCGATAGTTGGTCATGAATAATCAAAATGATATTAACAATTAACTAGAAAAGAAAGATTTCTTTCTATCATTTCGTGATGATGTTAAATAACTAAGAATGTATCTAAATTATTAAAAATTGGAATATTGAATCCTTGAATTTTGAGTCTACCTAATTAGTTTTTCTCAGTGCAGCAACAGCAGTTGGCCAGCTGCTCGACTCTGAGCGATTGCAAAATGTCGGCGTTTTTTTTGCGAATGTGTGTGGTGGGCATGCGTTTGTGCAGCATCATGCCACACACAAACAATAACAAAAACCACAACATCAGCGGCAGAGAGGAGGAAAACTTTGTCAATTAACCTAAAACAAGTTTCACTTTACAACACGTACGCTTGACATAATTTTTTGCCATTTTCGCCACGGGGCTGCGATGAATGAGACGCTGTGTGCGTATGGGTGAGCTCTACAAATGGAGAAATTATCACGTTCTTGGTCCTTGATAACGACAATAGGATCGGCCCATAATGTCTTCGGCTGGAATTGACTGATCAATGGGTGCCACTCGCAGAAGTTCCATCTGATCGCGCACCTGCAAGTAAATCGAATTATATATCCTTTAATGAAATTACCTTTAGCCATTTAATAATTATTTATGCATGCGTGTGTGTTTGGGGGGGTGTGTGTGGGTGTGTGGGAGTGACGACAGCTGCATTTGATTGATGAAAATTGATTGCATCGCGCCATTGCCAAGCTGGCACAACTTATAAAAGTTATTTAGCGTAATTGCCAAAGTTTTGTTTGAATTTTCAAATGCAGAAATGATTTCTTGGAACTTCTCGTGTACTCTTCATATGGCATTAATATTGTTCGCAAGTTTTGGCGCGGCGCTTAGGCAACCAAATTGGACTTGGATATTAGTTATGGTAAACACTCTCGGGGAAATTACCAAATGGGTCTTGTAAAGATTTATTACGCACTCAGCTTGTGTTTCAATTTTGAACTGATTGTTTTTGAATGTTTTCTAGATTTTATAGATTTAATAACAAAATTGGAGGCAGATTGAAGTAGATAATCATTTTTTTATAATTAGTGGTTACCTGAGTCCTTCAAAAATTACATTTATATCACTTTTTTTTACAATTTTTTAAAGCATATTTTCCGCAAATTTCTTATTTATTTTCTGCTTTAAATATTTTTTTCACCATATTTTCTGCATAAATCTTTGAACCCCTTAATGCCACAAACACATTTGGTTTATTTGAAATATGGGAGGATTTGAAAACTTCCTGCAATCGACTCTCTTTAAGTGCTTGGTGAAATGCTGTCACCCTACACGAGAACCAAGAATACAAAGAGTCAAATGTTTGTAGAGAAACCTCTTCCGCATGTCTAACTCGCCTGGCACTCACACAAACGTCCTGAATCCTTAAAGAGAGGCCAAATCTGAATGCCAAACAGGCAGCTCTTAGTCCTGGCAAAAGTTGAAGCACATTTAATGCCACAAACACATAAAAAAGATGGCAGAAAAGAGTGGGGATGGGCGGAAAAACGAAATAAAATGAGAGAAAATGTTTTGTTTTCAACACCAAACACCTTTTGAGGGGCGGGCAGGGAGGCCTAGGTCGGCTGGGCCCATTTCCTGGGTTTTGTTTGCCATACAACAATCGAATTTACGACTTTTTTATGAGGCTTTATGTGCGCCCTGCCACACAAACAACAATAAAACGTCAGCTTTGGCTCAGTCATTGCACTTTGTGTGCATGACCCACTCACACAAACAGTCCCAAACACAACAACTATGGGAACTTTGAGCCATTTGCCTTTTGGCTAGACTCTTCCGGCCTTTGAGCTGGATTTCCCCACTCGCAGCCCCTCCATTCAGTGGAAATGAAAAGCCCAGTTCACAGTTACAGTTTGAGTGAAGAGCTCAAAGCGGAAAATAAATTCCCACGCCACCACAAGGCAACGCATTTCCCAGCTAAAAGAACCCAAAGCCAAATCACTTGTAAGAAGGTCAGCGGCAACACTTTCACAATTTCACACACACACAAAATAACATCAGAAACTGATGATTGTTAAGATGAGATTATCCAAAGATCATTTTTATGTTGACCGAAATTATTTGGAGCACAAAATTTGGATTTTTTTTTCTTAAAGATACAACTTTTGTATAAAAAACTATCATAAATTCCATTTCAAACAATTTAAGCCTTAAAAAAATTTCATATATTTCCAATTTTTAGAAAAGTAATAAAAATATTTAATTTTTTTGGCTTATGCTGATATTTTTAAATTTATTTTATGTTCTAAAAGCATTACATTTTAAAGCTTTAACATTCCAATATTACAAATCAGATTTCTTAGAAAAACCTTTAAGCTATCTTTATTTATTTCAGTGAGTGTGCGTAATAAAAATTATCTTGTAACTCAGAGCTCTCCCTCCCTATTTACAACAGGATCAGATTGACCCCCATTTCGAATCACTTTATTTTGCAGTGCACACAAGGCCTGCAAAAGATATTTAAATGAATTTGTCTCGCACAAATTGCTGCCATTTGCCGGGGACATTTGGCCATCCCCTCCTTGTCCCCAGACCCAACCCAATCCTCATCCCAAGCCCATTCCTTGGATGAGGGACGAGGCCTGAGCCTCCGTTGCCGCCACTTGGGCGATGTGTCGTGCCAAATGCCGTTCCTCGCTCTCGCATTAGATATAAAAGGCTAAAATAAAAGATACATTTACACAAACACACAAGTGGGTCCAGGGGAGGGGACTCCCAGAAATCCTTGGCTTTTCTTTGCCCCGACGAAGCTGCCTTTGTGTAGATAAAAACTGGCGTCGAGAAAATTATCATGTTCATGGGCTATGGCTATGGCAATGGCTCTCGGATCCGCAGATCCACTGGCCGCCTCCCACGCCCACAAATTTGCGGCCATCCTTGTTGTCCCTACTGTCCTTGGAAATGTGTTCCCAGAACCGGTTACTTTTGCTGAATCTGATCGGAACGAAGCTAGTTTTCAACTGCTGCCTCAGATATGCACTAAGTTTTGAAGTATTTTAAAATTTATGGGGTCATAAACCAACTCTGACACATAAAATCATTTTAAAGAGATGTCAATCTCTAAGGAACATTTTATGTTTTCAGAAAATGTGCAATAAGCGACAAACGTCTAAAAGACATTGGTTATCTTTTAAGAAGTTTTTGGGTTATTTAAAAACTGTGTATTATAATACTTCAAAAATATATTTTTTTTATCAAAAAATTGTTCTAAAAACTATAAATAATGTATACAAAGTTTAGAAAAATTTTACAAGATTATAAAAATATAAACTGATATCAGTATTAGTTATAAGTTAGTAAATGTTTACAATACATACTTCCTATAAAATTAAATAATTTCTTATATAGAACACAATATTTTATTAATCTATTTTAATCAAATTCCAGCTTTAAGTCCTCTGGAGTTACGTAACAATTTTTTCCATAGCTTCAAAAAATACTAAAATATATACACACCAATTTTTCATCGCTTTCGTAAATCCCCAGAAATCCCCTCGAAAGAGATTACGAGAACGCGCCGCTTTGAATTTTGAGCGAGTGCGTGTCCAGCCTAAAAGGGTATTATATATGTGCTGGGCCGTGCTCGTCTACATGTTCTTGGGAGCGTTTGTGCGAGAGATGGCAATCATTAAAATGGCCTTTTGCCTAATTTCTATGACTTGCTTAATTATCACAGCCATGACCGACCCAGTCCTCCCCTGGGTACACACACACAACCCAAAACAGCATTAGGCCTCTAATAATTGAACATTTGACCCGCTTTCCGTTATTATTTAATTGCATTACGAGGCGAGCTCTTGGCGACGTCCATAAGTAGGCTATAACGTATTTTATTTCGCCGGACTCGGAATTGAAACGGGGTTTTGGGGACTGTGAGCTCGGTTCAATGAACTGGAGACTCCGGCTGATGCAAAACAAAAGCAAATGTCATTGGGATAAGTATATGTATATGGCCTGGCTTAATTTCCAATGCTCTGGGCTTTTTGGCCAAAGATAAAAGGCGTTGGGTAACATTTTTAATTACTTTTTACCGCAAACAGCGGGAAAAGCGGGGTGGAGGCGAAAAAAATACAGAAACAAACAGAAACGTATTAAAATACAATTCTTAATGAGCATTATGGCCATGTAATAAACAGCAGTAAAAAAAAAGGGTATTGTGTATATGGCTGGTGGCTGAGTGCAAAGCGCAATAAAAGCCCTGCGATTTTAATCAGTCGCAAGGACTGCAAAGTAGGCAATACTTTTGTGGCCTTATTTTTATGTTGTTACGATTATACCATTTCATTTCTTCCCCGATGATGGGGATGATGTGGATGGCGTAAGAGCGGCCTGTAATAACGGACATTAAGTATTTCTATGCATTATATACACGCCCTGAACTAAAACTAATTACAATGTAGAGACTGCGGAGAAGGCGCGAGAATATGATTAAAGTTTGCCTGGGTCGACTCTCAGTCAGCGCGAGACAAGGGCTAAATTAAAAAATGCTGCGGCATCTCTTTCTCAACTTGGTCAAAAGGGGTGGCATAGGGGGTTCTTTAGAGGGTGCCGAGTGGGCGGAACTTGAAGGAGGTTTTTATAATCAGCAAGAGCAATAAAATCTACGAGCACGGCCAGTGTTCAGGGGGCGTATGATTTATTTTTGTTATTAAATCTTTAAATTGGTTCAGCCAAAGGAGCTGCCAGCTTTCAAGATGAAAGGGGCAATTATTCAACTATTTTGATTTAGAGAGCAACGAATAATCTTCATATAAATGGGTCCATCCAGTAACTAATCAGGAGAGATATCTACAAAATGTAAAAATTACCTTTCCCCATTGATTTTAGATGTGATAATATGAAACGGGTATTTAATCTTTAAAAACCTCTACTTTATTTCCTTAAAAGTTCTATAATACCAACGTTATCATCTAAATACCTGACCATTTAATTACCACTCTACTTTGCCTATCAGTTAATTTGAAGCACATTTTTATTTCCAATCCAAGAGCAGTAAACACACATCCTTTGATAGGAAAACCAGAGTACTGTCTGCATCGTTTAGCCGTACATCTATCTATCCATTCATGCGTCAAGCACCGAACTATCCAACCGTTGGACTGAAAAACAAACCCACTTGCAGGCCTTTGAATGGCACTAGTCTCCGCTCGAGTGCCGTTCAATGCCGGGGAGTAACTTCCTCGAGAGGGGCTCCGGCCCAGGCCCATCCTATATTGATCTAAATTGAATGCTGCTTGAGCTTGGAGTGCCCAGACATGGTCGTCGTCGTCGTGGAGCAGTAAAAGAAATCCCCAAGCCAAGCCAAGCCAAATCCCAATCCCATTCGCATTCGCATTCGCAGGACTATAAGCTGTATATCCGAGCGCAGAGCAGACGGCAAACAAGCTGACCGCATCCTGCAAACAAACTGCAGACTGAAGCTGTTGCTTCGGTTGCGATGGTCAGGCTCGTGTATAAATATCGGAATAAGCATTTGAAAATCCTTTTAAAATTATTTCACAACTTGCGTCTTTTCGACGTCAGCCAATGTCCTGCCAGTGGACAGAGTTCCAGCTCCTGCTGCTGCTCCTGCTCCTGTTTCCCCATTATCCTCGCCTGCCCGTCTTCCATTCCAAGTATGTGCAAATTCCATTGCAAAGCCACATTATTCCTTTTATCCCTGCGAAAGGAATTTTCCAACTGCAATAACAACGGAGAGAAGGAGTCGGCGAGGATACCATACCAATGTTCTTTTTCCAACTTCTTTGTTTGTTTGCTGTGAAATGTGTGTTTAGTTCTGGGGACTGGCTTCGACTTTAAGTCGGTCAGGTACGCGCCTAATACCATGAAAAAATAGCACAAAAATAATAACGATGGGACAAAATTTGTAATACTCTCGCAACGCACTCAAAAGTCTGGCGAGTTTCCATTCGACCTCTATTCTCAAGAGGCTTAGGATCAATATTTGAAGTGCCAAAAAGTATGCTATGAATTATGTATCTAATGCAGCTAATAATAACACCTTAAAATATTTTTGGAGCACAGCTACACAAAAATACAATGAGATTCTTCTCTTATTATACCCGTTACTCGTAGAGTAAAAGGGTATACTAGATTCGTCGGAAAGTATGTAACAGGCAGAAGGAAGCGTTTCCGACCCCATAAAGTATATATATTCTTGATCAGGATCACTAGCCGAGTCGATCTAGCCATGTCCGTCTGTCCGTCTGTCCGTCTGTCCGTCTGTCCGTCTGTCCGTCTGTCCGTCTGTCCGTCTGTCCGGATGAACGCTGAGATCTTGGAAACTATGAGAGCTAGGCTA
This sequence comes from Drosophila subpulchrella, assembly GCF_014743375.2. Classification (NCBI taxonomy): domain Eukaryota; kingdom Metazoa; phylum Arthropoda; class Insecta; order Diptera; family Drosophilidae; genus Drosophila; species Drosophila subpulchrella. The sequence continues at coordinate 17,080,704 of NC_050609.1, forward strand.
TTGAGATTTGGCGAGCAGATTCCTGAGCTTCTTACGCAGCGCAAGTTTGTTTCAGTAGAGTGCCACGCCCACTCTAACGCCCACAAACCGCCCAAAACTGTGGCTTCTACAGTTTTGATGCTAGAGTAAAAATTTAAACTGAAATGAATTGTTCTCATCAATACCTATCGATTGACCCAAAAAAAATTTTGCCACGCCCACTTTAACGCCCACAAACCGCCTACAAACTTCAAAAAATCGTAAATATGAACGCGGATATCTCGGAAACTATCAAAGATAGAGTATTGGGATTTCAGATTTAGATTTCGTAGCCTTGTACGCAGCGCAAGTTTGTTATGCGAATATGCCACGCCCACTCTAACGCCCACAAACCGCCCAAGCCTGTGGCGCCCACAATTTTTATGCTAGATTAAAAATTTTAACTGAAATGTATTGGTCTCGTCAATGCCTATCGATTGATCCAAAAAAAAATTTGCCACGCCTACCCTAACGCCCACAATGCTTAAATCTGTCTTCCGCCGGTAGGTGGCGCATTTAAATCTCGCTTTGCTGCTTGCATATCTCCATTTCCCTTTGGTCCCTTTAGCTGAGTAACGGGTATCTGATAGTCGAGGTACTCGACTATAGCGTTCTTTCTTGTTTTTATATATTTACTAATATTCTGCTGCATCTTTGGAGTTTCAATTAGAACTATCCCCATCCTAGGTAACTCAAGAACAGATAGGATTATCTTTCCATCACAAGTGTTTTGTTTTTCTGAAAATATCAGACTCTAGAAAACAAAATTCAATACCCTTTGTCAGAGTATCTAAGTATCCTTCAGGGGCAGAATGTTGAACAATAGAAAAATGCCAGAGAAAAGTGAGCAATTTCTGTGTGTTTTTTGCTGTGGACTCACCGCTTCGACTTCCTTGAATACACGTATTAGATTCCTGCCAGCCAACTTGGCAATATCCTCCTCCGACCATTTATCAGACTCGAGCAGGGCAGCAAAAAGATGCGGATATTTGGACACATCCTCCAGTCCTTTGGGCACTCTTAAGTGGAAAGCAGAGAAAGCGGAGAAAGTATAGAAAAATACAGAGAAAAGAGAGTTAGAGAGCGACCATAATTTGGCAAATGAAATGAAATGTAATTGGAGCTGCAGCAGAAAGCTGGCCGAAAGTTGCCGCACTTACAAGTTGACTCCGTCGTAGCCAGCTCCAATGCCAACATGATCGATGCCGGCCACCTCCCTTATGTGGTTGATATGCGCTGCGGGGTCAAAGGGTGGCCCGAAAAAGCACAAGTTTAAAGATTAATAGTGCGTACCGGAAAGCGAACCCATGAAAAAACCACCTACCCACAACATCGTGCAATGTCGCCTGTCCCGAGCAGCTGACGAAATGCGGATAGAAGGCCACCATAACCAGACCGCCGTTTATTGCCTGCATTGGATGGGGAATAAGAAGTGGAATGGGATCGGAATCGCGGTATATGGATTAATGGGTGCCCCCGGAATTAATGTCGCCATAATGGACTCACAATGCGTTGCAGGACGTGGTCGGGAACGTTGCGGGAACTGTTGCAGATGGCGTGCGCCGAGGAGTGCGAGAATATTAGCGGGGCCCTCGAGGCGGCCAGGGCGTCCAGCATCGTGGGCACCGAGACGTGCGACAGATCAACAATCATGCCCAGTCGGTTCATCTCCTTGACCACCAGCTGCTCGATAAAGATGGGGATTTATTGGGACTTTACTAACTAAATTGTGTTTGGGGGGGGGGCTCTTACCTTGCCGAACTGCGAGAGGCCGCCTATGTGCGGGTACTTCCCCGGTTCGTCAACTTTGCAGCAGTCCGCCCTGGAAAATAATTTATTTTCAAGGATCATGTATAAAAATCCTTAACAATTAAATAATAAGTGATATGTCACTGCTAAATGATAACTACACTTTACACTTTAGGTCAAAATATATCCTAACAAAATATTTCTACCCACTAATAAGAACTTGCACACAACATATCTTTTTAAAATCTAGAAACATAAAGATAATGGGATCCTTACAGAAATTGACTTTAAAATCACTTTTGGAAGTGTCTAAAAGTATGCAACAATATTTTTGCAAATCAAAAGTAAGATGGCTTCATTCCAAAAAGTTGGCTGCATACTTTTTTACACATATAATTGAAATTTTTGAAATCGTATTATTTGTTGTAAGTTCCTAGAAATATTAATAAAGCATGTGTAATTTCCATTTCGTGGAAAATGGTGACGTTCTTATTTTCACTGCATAAGCTATGTTTTAAATCGATATAACCATTTGTAGGTTCCTAGAAATTGTATTACGGATGGATATCATATCCATTTTCCTGGAAATCATATTTTCATTCTTGTGATGAACTCACCAAGGTGTATTGCAGGTGTGTGTGAGAGTCAGGTATCTGGCGCCCAGTTGGTAGAACATTCGCAGGACACTCAGGCTGGTGCCGATGGCATGTCCGCCCTCCACGCCAATGAGACTGGCGATCTTGCCAGTCCGATGGGTCTGTTCGATTCCCGAGGCCGTCGTGACCAGCGCCATGTGATGCGGATACAGCTGGACCAGTCGCCGGATGAGGTCGATCTGCTCCAGGGTAAGTTGCACTGCATCCAGGTGCTGGGATGAGCAGGGGGCGTAGGCGGACCAGAACTGGGCGGACACCATGCCTTCTTTGAGACGGCGAAGATCCGTGTGACTCCAGGCACTCGAGGACCAGGGAGCCAACTCCCGCAGGTCGCCGCCAAAGTGAAAGTCCTTCAGCTGGTTCTTGAGGAACTTGCGGATATTCCACGGCAGATCGTTGTGTCCGTCGATTAGGGGCACTTCCTTCAGGACATTGCGCACACGCTGCATCCGGAAGTCGAAGTCGTCGGCGGTCTTTGAGCCCCCTGACCCGCCGGACGGCCCTGCTGCTGCTCCGGCCGAGCATCGCAGGATGGGCAGGACGAGCGGGAAGTAGACGAAGGTCAAACAGTTGAGGCCACAAAGCACGAAGCCCTTTGGCAGCTTCCGCGATTTCATTGCCCCCGAGCGGCACGGAGCTCTAGTGGAAGAGCACACAGTCCGCAGCACTCACATTGATGGTGTTTCGCCTTCTAGCTGGAAAAGGGATAATGAGAATTAATGTGGATCCAGTGCTTAGATAGAAATGGAAGTGGAAAGCAGAGAATTTATTTTCAACTTTTTAAAGGAAATTTAATACTTAGTAAATAAGTCCTATGGACGTTGAAAAGATAAGTACAAACTTAAATGAATAAAAAATATAAAAATCGAACAAGGTTTTATATAGGGAATCTAACACAAATCCCAAGCATATTTCATTTGAGGTGTCAGAAGGTATGCAGTGATTTAAAAATGTTTAATTAATTTGTTGCATACTTTTAGGTATTTACAGTAAAGTACTTAATAACCAATGTTAAACAAACTTACAATATCTTCAATCGTAGCGTCACACTATTAAATATTAATTTCAAGCATCAAGCAATCTTAAATCAGAAAACTTGTTTCTTTGCTTTTGGAAGGGGTTCTTCTTCCCCATATTCGATGGCTCAAAGGCGGGGAATTGGTTTAGCCTATCGCATGTGCGGGTGGCGTGATTGAGCTATTGAAAGTTGTTGGCAAACAAATGTCATAAATATAACGCCCACGGCTGTGCCACCGAATAACCCCGGCTCCTGACCCCGAACACAAACGAGCCCCAAAGCCACGCCCCCTTTAGCCCGGCTTTGCCACCCCACAAACATAAATAAAACTTTTCATATTTATTTCAGAGCCCAACTTCAAATCGAAATCGCGCACAAAATGCATAAAATGCACAATAAAAATGCAAAATTATTTATAGCAAAGTTTCCTCTCGATTTATATGCTTTTTTCCTTTTTAGCCAGCATATCACCGAACCCCAAAAAACAATCATAGAAAATTTAAATAGTTTCCCCTGCTGTTCGGTGGAAAAGTTCCAGGAGAGAAATACTTTATCCGTACGGTTTTATTTTGGTTGTGTTTCTTATTCGCATACGACATAAAGTTTGGCTTGAGCCTGGCAGGTGGCAGAAAACTAAGCGCCGAAGCCAGGGGAAAATCGAGAAAGCGAAGTTCTAAATATTTCCCCAAGAAATTGAAGCCCTGTTTGGTTTGGCGAAACGGGCCAAGTGGGTAAATATTTATATATGCTTTGTCCCAGAAAGTGAAATTAAAGTTTTGCCCCGAAACAGGGAAACTGAGCTAAACTACTTTAATAGTTTTCAACGCAAAAGTCGGCCAAGAAGTGGAGCAAAGTAATGGCCAAAATGAAATGGTAAGCTGGGCAAATGGAAATGCTTTGCCAAACTTGGCAATGTCTCACAGGTTGGGTAAAAAGGATAGTAACTGAATTTCACGATGTCAACAAATCTAATAAGTAAATCTCTAGCAGAGAAATGGAAATTTAAAAATAATCAAATCTAGCTATTATAGCACTTATCTGTATTAAATGCATCAAAAAACATTTCTCCAGAGAGCCAATAAAATAATAAGCAATTTTATTTAAATTTTCCTAAAAATGTTTTATTTAAATTCTTAGTATTATTATATAGTATGTATATTTGGTCATGGTATTAAGTTTGTGTAACCATAAAGTAAGCTTTTTAAGTCCCTTTAGAAACCAAACCCTTTTTATCTTTCTTGTGATTATGTTAACACTTGCTTTTCTTTTCTATTTTCTATTTTTCCATAGTATCTGTCCCCTATTTTAGCATTTTGCTGTGCCAACTGTTGGTGTGCACTCTGCAGGTCACAAAGAAATACGAGTAGAGTTCCGAGCGAGGGGCCAGTGGCATCCGCATGTTGATTTTCATGCTCTGATGCCTGCGAACAAAATGAAAACATTCCACTGTGGAGAACTGGGGCGATGTCTTATCTGCTTCCGCTTTTCCTCCCATTTTTGCAACTGATTATGGATTCGGTTTCTTCGGGGTTCGATTTTCCGCTTCGGCATATACTTTTTCCCAGCGCCATTGTGCTGTTTGGTTTAAGCTATCTGGCCAAACAGAAATTATGCAAAAATCAACAGAGTCAACGATGAGCAGGAAATGACAACATTGACAAGGGCAACGCGCCACGAATATTTTGCGACATGCAAAACGTGACTGAAACACAACGCACGAATTATTAATACAACGGCGGAGAGGAAGCCAAATTAGACCCAGTTGGGTTAACAGGAAGCAAACGACGAGGGACGAAGGACAACGAACTTCGAAGGACGGCAAACAAAAGTCGAGTCTCGGGTCTGTGAAATCGAAAACGTTTGGCGCTTCATTAAACATTGATGCCTTGAAACAAGCGGCATGCAAACCGAAATTAAGAGCCACAACATGGGATATTTAATTAAATTGAAGAGTCTCGCTCGCAGCAGGGAAAAAGTCAACCCAAAGGATAAAGCAAAATTTAATGTAATCCTGGGATCTGACCTCACTTAAAAGTGCATTAAATATTTTACCAACGGAAGTGAATATTTTAACTACAAGCATCTGTGGTTTAGTAATATTTAATGTGTTTTGTCCTTGATTGGGTTCGCCACACATTATTGATTGGAATTCAAACTTACGTTTAAAAAATATAAATTTTATTTAAACTATACCTAAAATAATGTATTTAAAATTATACTAAAATACTCTTAATTTGCCTAATTAATTTTTTTTTACTTTCTATAAACAACAAATAAGGAAGTGAATTATTTTTAAGAAAATACGCTCTTAAGGATCGATAAATCGGGCTTAAAACACATCTCGTAAGTACCAGGTAGTGTGTAATTTAAGCCCTATTGAAGGATATTAAATATGGCTGGTGGGTTAATAAATTGTATTCCCTCTCCTCGCTGTTCAAAAGTGAGCGGCATACAATTGCAGACAGAGGACAAAATGGGCGCAAGGATAACTGCGTGCAACGCTGCGTATGAGCAATGTGTGTGCGCCGCCTTTATTTCATATATGCATTTCTTTTTTTGTTGAGTGGCATGCATGGGCGTAGGGATGTGCCGGAACGAACGGCAGGGGTCGGGGGGAAATGGCATATATAAGGCAGCAGGGGTATACGTACTGAATCGTACATTTATTGCAACATGAAACATTATTTTGTATGGCCTCAAAAAAAAATAACGAACGTAGGAAAGAAAAAGGAAGCGCGGCGGCAAGGAAGTATGGGAAAAATAAGGAAAATGGGTGGGAAAAGGGGGCTGTTTGGCTAGAAAAAGAAACCGGAGTGCGCGCGTTGGAAAATTGCAGTAAGGAAATGCGATGTCCTCGTTGCAGTTGGAATTTCCATGCAAAGTGGCAAGCAAATAAATATAAAAATGCTTTTCTTTTCTACATTAGTGCACCATTTAAGGAAGTTGCCACGCCCCCGTCGCCCCCTCAGATATTGCACGGCGGGTTTGTCGTCTTTCATTTTCATTCCATTTCCATTTTTCCCCTCACAACTCCAGCCGAAGCCGAAGCGGCAAAAAATAAAGGAAACGTGCCCGTAAACTACAGCAGACAATCAAAATGCATTCATGTGCGCTTACTTTACGTTATTTATAATCAAGCCCCCCGTTCCGCCCAAAGTCCCTTTTCATTCAGCTCTAAATTCCATTCACTAGCGAATTGTAGCGAACAGTCAATGCGAAAGGCGCCCGAACCACCGCCCCCTGGAGAAATTTTTTCTTCATCCGAGGATTGGGTGTTTTTCACGGGGGTCTGGGATTTGTAAGCTCGGCAGGAATGTGGAAGCCCAGTTTGATAAGGTTTCCCACCCATAATGCTCAAGTTGCGTTCCCCGAGGCCATGCTGGTTTATGCTTACTCAATTTTACAAGGATAATAAAACGTATCATTAGAAGTCCTGGTAGTAGCAGCCGATCACATGACCAGACAAAGCTGTTTATGAAGGAGGGGTGGGAGAAGAATTATTTCCTAGAAGATTATTTTCCAGAACTTTGAGCAAGAAAATTACTGTTAACGGGAAACATGGGATTACCTTGTCTTAATTTTTATAAGTACTTGGGCATACCCTTTGCATAAAACATTAAGAATTCAAGTAGTATGAAAGATAATACTTTTAAATCAATAAAATATATTATAACTAGGTCAGATTTCGTGGAACATTTTAAAAGATTGTGGAAATGAGAGAGAAATATTCCCATAAAGACTTCGTGCATACTTAATACAGTTATCAACTTTTAATGCTTCTCAATGCAATTGACCTATTTATAAATAAATGTATTATTTTCTTTTCTGACATTATTTTCCCCACCAACACCACCACCAAATCATTGAATTGCCACCCTGCTAAAATTTTCACGAATTGGAAACTTTTCCACATGTTTATTTGCATAAATTAATAGAATGGACGCTTGGAGGCAAAAAAATGGGACTCATATGGCGAAGCGAAATAAAATTAGAAATACAAAAGGAACCAAATCAAACTTTAACAAGGATGTTCTGTGTATGTTTCGGTATATTGTGCTGTTTCCTCGTTCTACGCACATTCTGGTTTGTCCGTAAACAAGCGAAACTGAACACGGGAAATTCAATGGAATTTTTTCGAGGACCGGAAAAGCGGCCACAACAAACCGCACAGATACCAACGAATTGACAACCAGCCCAGAGGCATGCGAAATGGCCTTAGAATGAATTGAAATTATTTTACAACATTTTCATGTTTCTTGGCATTTGTTTGATTTGCCTCGACCTTCGCTTTCAGGTCTCTCTTATATTGTTTTTATTCCTTTCTTGCCCATAATTTATGCTCGAGTTGAACTCAATTGCAGGCGTAAGAATCAAATGAAGCCCTTAAAAAAGTTCTGACCCAAAATAAAAGGACATATGTTGCGGAATGCCACAAGTAATCAGAAATTGAATCGCCCCAGCAGATGTCGAAATAATAAGCAGTAAAGCAGGAAATTTATATACCATTGCTGTATTGAAATGCTGGAAAAACTTCAAAGTAAATATAATACAAACCAAATTTTGTAAAAAAAAAAACAAAACATCGGGAAAAATTTTAGCTGATTGCCTAAAAATGTGAGAGCCAGAAAAATTATCAACTCAAAATATACTCCATTTAAATAATGAGAAATATTTAAATAAGGGGCATAAAACAAGCCACTTAGAAAACATTTTCAAATTGCAGATATCATTAAATATGAGAGCCTTTTTCTCTGGCATATTTTTCCCACAATATTCCTATTGAAAATCTTAACAAATTTAGTAGAAAGCAATTACTTTCCCATCCCAAAGTGAGTTGTAGAAATGACTTGTGCCATTTAATTGAACTCCCTTTCGGAATATCTCGCAAAATCCAGACTGACAAACACTTGGAAATCGCAATTTGTACCATTTCAAGAGGGATTCCTGATCCAAGCCACAAAACTCAAACTGCCAGAGACCATAAACACTTTTGTCCCGAGACCAAGACTGAAAATGAGACGAGCAAAAGGTAACAAGCATTTATAAATGCCACAACAAAAGCCGGAGAAATGTGAGCCGGAGTCTAGGTTAAATTTTGGGTTTTCGGTTAGCAATACCTATAGCTCCAGGGGCGTGGGCAAGGAGGGTCAGAGGGATAGGGGCGGATAAAGTTCAAAGCAAATTGTTGCGGAAGGCAGGAATCAACATTATCATCAGCAGCCAGGATGCTGCTCAGTCGGCTATAGGATACTCATTCTCATTCTCATTTCGGGCAAATGCAGATGAGGACGAGACAAAACACAGACACAATTTAGATAGGGGGAGGATTTTCCCAGAGTGTGTGTATAGGGGGGGCGGAGTGGCAAGAGGGTGTGTTCCGTGTCGCCTGCCGCATATTAATGAGCCAAATGCCACAAAGCCAAGCTAAGCGCGCTCTCATCAATTGCTCAATATTATGACTCTGGCGGACGAGAATCTGCATATGAAACCCATATTCGTATGTACACTGAATACTCAGCAAAATCCGGGGAAACTATTTTGCTTTCTTTGCTGCACACATTGTTTTTTGGGTACTTTGTATTTGCAGCAACAGGGGTCTTTAATCTGATCTTAAATTTTAGCTAGAAAATATTCACAAGCCCCAGGGGCTTTAAAGAAAACAGAATATGGTCTAGCAAGCTTGCTAATGGTATAATAATGGGTCTTGTAAAATCGTTTTTAAATTTCTTCTACTTAAAAACATATTAGGGCTTCTCAATGACCGCAATGTTGTATATATTTTGAGCATATCCTTTTAAGGTTATATTTAATAACCACTTTATTTTTTAACAGAATAAAAACAGGTTGTAAAGTTGAAAACAAATATATTTTCCATAAAATCCTTAGTATTAATAAAAACAACCATTTATATTCTTACCAAAACAGGGCAAACAATTTATCATTCTTATGGCCCGCAAGTTCACACTTCTTTGTCGTATTTTCCAACACTTTAATATGAGTTAAATCACTGCTGGTGCTTGAAGTACTGGCTCTGGGGCACTCCACTCTCCGGCTCACATAACTAAAACAATCAGATATTATTTCGCTGTGGCTGCACCAAACAATACGTAACGTAACGCATACGCCGCGGTGTACGCGGGTGAGATCGAAGGAGACGCGCAGCGCAAGTGGAACGCAACACGTGTGGGGCGACAGGTGCCGAGCGTTTGGCACACAACTCGACCGGCCGACGCACGAATTCGAACTGAAAACTGAACAAGAAACGGGCTCAGAATCAGAAACAGAATCAGGATCCCCAAACGACGCTGGGAAGCGAGTGGGGCAGGCACCAAAAACCGAAAAAGGACGAAGGATAAAGCCACGAGGTGCAGAGAGCAAGGACAACGAAGAGCACTTTGGCTAGGGTTATACTATTAGGTAAGAGCAGTTCTTAGTTAATATTGAATATTTCTATAATTTTAACAAAGGAAACCTTAAAGTTAAGTGTCTATAAACTCCTTATAAATATTATTACCATTTTTAAAGTAGAAACCCTATTCTTCAGTCTTTATTTTCATTCAAAAATCTGTGCCAAGTGCTTTATAAATCCAGAGCATGTCCTTCTGAAGAGCATATAGTTCTCTTTCGGCCAGTACAAACTCATCCTAAAATACTGGGATATTTTCTCTAAGTAGGCGCTCTCAATCAGCTGTTTCGAGTGCCAGGGGGTTGAGTCCTTTAACATTGCAGGAGGTCAGGCATGGCGTGAAAGTCGCTTATCCTAGCTGCTGCTTCTGCCACCCCTCGTTTTTGTTCCGCTGCCTTTGGAACGCCTGATGCTGATGGTCACGAAAAATTCATTGACCGCTACAAGTAGAGCAGGTCGCTAGTAATTAAGCGAAAAATACACCAAATTAATTATTCCTCTTCATTTTAAACTATTAAATCGTTAAAAGGGGAGCGAAATGCGGTTGACAGGCTATTTTAGAATATATTTTGCTTAGATAACGCTGTTTTAATTGAATGTGGAATGGAAAAACAACACGGGATTTCAAACCCTTACTGATTTGTCCTATTTTGCACTTTTCCAAAGAAACAGCACTTAAACCTTCGAGAAAATATTTAAAACATTAGGTAGCTTTGTTGAATTGGATATTTTTAAGCTTAGAGAGTATATGGCAAAGTAATCATATATCATCTCCGATCATAAGAAATGTTAATTTTCTTGATATGTTCTTGCTGACTATCAACTTTAAACATTTCTTATATTATTTTATCGGAATAATAAACATTTTTACTAATTCTGAAAAATACATAAAAAATGTTTTAATCTTATAATTATATTTGCTGTTTCTTGTTGATGTTTTTTTTTCCAGAAACTGTGTTACCTTATTTTATACTAGTCCAGTTTTTACCGATCGCATAAAGAGTCCACGATTGCTTGCGATAATTGCTATGCATTTATTTATAGGTATACAATACTTAGTTTTAAAATAATATAAAATATCGTATTTCCTAAGCTTACTATTTTAAATGTAATCCCGCTTAGTCTGAAGCTAAAGCAGTCCAAAGCTATCCCCAAGTTTTAGCGTGTTCTATAATCATCTTTGGGGTTCCCTCACCCACTAAAAGCTCCCCCGTGGAGCTTTATTTTGGACTCCGACTGCTTGGGGATCTGGGAATTTTTAGCGCTTGGCTCAGTCGGTTGCCCAACACCGCCGACGACGACCTCTAAACAACCTTTTGGGGTCTCGCTCGCCATGTCTCGCTTATTTCGCTTTGGAATTTCACGTTGACGGCGCAGTCGGCGGGAGCAGAGGCATCGGCATCGGCAGAGGCGGCGGCAGAGGCAGCGACCGACTCGAAGCGAAAATAAAAGCGTTAACCGCTCTCCTCCAGTGCAGCAGCAGCAGCGGACCCAGCCAGTAGCCAGCAGCTAATCACCACATCCCAGATTCAGTTTCCAGTTCGGTGAGTGGGCGTGATAAAGTGGAGGAACCCCTGAGAAAAATCAGGAATATATCCCATAATAACTCATAATCTGCCAGTGCAATTGAAAAGTCGCGTAATCGTTCCCATTTTTCTGGGCTGTTTCGTAATGCCAAGTTACAGAACAACACAGAATCTGTAATCGTGTGAGTGAGTGCTTAGTTCCCATGTATTTCGAATACATTTTCATCTCACCACTTCCTCGTGCTCAAAACTCTTATGACAAATTCTAGAACCTTGAGGTTCCCGAGTGCTGTTGACCTATGCCCCGCGGAAAAAAAGAGTGGGGCTACGGGAACTGCAGGCGATAAGAAACCTTATCGGGTGACTCTTAACTCTCGAAAGTAGTTTTTCTCTACCGGCTCAACCGGCTCTCTTTAGTTTTTTTTATCCCCACTCGCTCTTCCAATTGAGTTCATTTGCTTATTGGCAAAGTTTCAACTGCAATTTGTAGTCGCCGATGCGGGTTTTCTTTATAAATAGTTGCCGCAAATGTTAAATGTATGTACTATGCAACGGGAAATACATACATTTTCGTATCTTTCAATTAGCCAACGTCATCGTAAATTCCTCGGTTTGTTGACGTCTTCCCTTTACTTTATCCGTCTTTATCTATTGCACTTTTTATTTACCTTTCATTGAATGAGTAGAAGACGTAATAAAATTGAGAATAGGTGGGGTATAAATTCGTATAGAGGGACTTAATCGGAAAAGAGAGGCACCAGTTTAGGGGTTGTTTTGATAGGAACCTATATATGTATGTATATTAAAACGAGTTCTGGAGGGGCAAGGACTTCTTTTGAAGGTCAACAGCAGATACCTGTTTATGATATTCAAAACAAGATCCATTATTATGATTTGGTTGTCTTTTAAAATCTTTTTTATTTTTTATAAGTTACATTATTGGCTGTCAAGATTTCATAAGACATATAAGTTATAAAAATTATTATAAAGATCTTACTGTTAATACTATTTTTAATAACTTATATCTTTAATCAAACCCACTACCTTATCGTAATCGACGTAATAGTTTGATTAAGCCATACACCTTACTGTTGTAAAGAACTAGATAAGAATTTATTGCTATATCTTATAGCTTGTATTTATAGTCCCGTTAGTAAACAGTTACCAAAGCAAAGTTATTGAGGTCACAGAAGAAGGGCATATCATTAGAAATACAGGAGTACGTGACGAATCCAAAGTTCCCTGCCTTCAAAAATGTTTTTTATACAAAATACGTCGTATACCACCCATTTTTGCTGTTCATCGCTTGACGTCAGTTGGTAGTCATTCCATTCGCAGTAGTTAGTATTATCTCCCTTGGGTGCTGTTCTTTTGACCCACTGTCTGCCTTCGAGGAGGCCGGACCTAAAATCTCGTTATGATAATACGAAACCTTTGGAACCGCCAGTGGGGGCTCGTTTTTGATTCAAAATTTCCACTGATAGCTGATACGAAATGCGGCCACAAGTCGAACCTGTTTGTTCATCTTTCCGGAGCAACTTCTACCATATTCCATGACACTTTTTAGACACTGTGTAGATTTTTTGTTCGTTTTTTATCAGCTTGTTTTTGTACAAGCACACCCATACATATAGACCGACATGTGTCGGTTTTATTTTTATACACGGTTTCTTGATAGCAACTTAAATTTATTTTGATTGTTTTTTGTTGTCATGCGTTGCCTGATTCTCTTTTATTTTTTGTTCATCGTATATATTTCGCCTAGTATCCGAATCTTTTTAGTCTTCGATTGATTGCCGGCAAGTGTAGGTGGGTGTTGTCTCCTGAGTGAATCCGAACTAGCTATAGATAACTTATCCTATAGATACAAATTTAAACATAAAAAAAATTCGAATGAAAAAAGTATTATCTCCCGTGAAGCTATATAAAATTTTAATATGATCTGTGAAAATAAAAAGCAAGAATTATAGCTTCAAACTTTAAAATTGAATATATTAAAATACTTATAAAAACAAAATTAAATTTATGATGAGTTTACGAAAAAAAATGGAAGAGAATTAAAAACAAAATATCATATAATCTTCAAAGTTTTTAGCAGGTCACTAAAACTAACTAAAATCGCAAGTTTTTCACGTGTATGCCAAGTGTTAAATATATGGCGTGGGAATTCTGGGTGATGCGGTAAACAACTTTTTGTGATAAGTTGCGGTGGTCTAATCTAAAGCGTGATATTTATGCCATTCCAGTCCTTGGCTCATTGTCAATGTCAAACAAGTAGAAACCGAGTTTTTAGTCATCGCAGAGTATTTCGCATCTGTATCTACATATTGCTGGATAGTCGTCGGTCTCTTTCGCACTAGATACAGCTATCTCTATCTTTCACACGCGCCGCACGACTTTCGGTTTTTCAACAATTTCTATTCGCCTTTCGTAAGCAACAAATTTCGCTGGCAACATGTGCCGCCCCCAGCCTAGCAACATTGTTGCTTGACCTTGTTCAATGTCAAACAGAAATTCATGCGCCCTGTGTTGACGTCGCTGCCGGCAGAGGCGTCGACTGAGGCAGCGCTGTGGCAGCGATAATAAAAGTGAAAGTTTCCACGTCACGCATTATGCGGGTGGGAGAGAGAGGGATGTAGGCAGTGAGAGCGAGAGGGAAGACTCCATGACTTTGATTACATCAGAGGAGGGAATTATTTCCGAGGTTTCCGTGACTTTGCTCAGTTACTGAAAATTCATCGTCGAGGTTGGTTCGCTTTTTCCCAAGTGCTCTAGAGTTTAATCAATCGTGCGGTTTTTATAATAGTTGGAAAAGTTAACAGGCCTTATAAAGAATTCGGAAATTAGCAGTTCCCAACGAAAAACATTGTAGTGCTTTATTTTTAGAATAATACGTAGGGAAATTTTTTATAAAACGTTATAATTTTCACTCAGTTTATAAAAAATAGGCAACATTTTGTATGTAAATGTTGAGAGTGGGAGAAAGACCGAAAAAGTGAGAGAGAGAGAGCAATAGATATAGAGAAAAACACGTTTTCCGTGCATGCGCCTTTAATCGCCTTCTATTACTCGCTCTTTGCTATCAAATCAGCTGTGAGAAACACTAACATGCAAAGAATTTATTATCTGCAATGGAAAATATTCTGAAATTGAAAAAAATCCAAGTGACATTGACCTGACACTGAAAATATGATGATATAATTTTGAATCATCATAACATGTGATATGTGTAGTTTCGAAATTTTAAAAATATTTCAAAGATATTAGTCAACTTGGGATCGGTTATAAATAAAATTGTTATTACATTTTAAAGAACTTTCTTGGGTATTTATTTCAAATAGCAGAAGAATAGTTCTTATAAATGAATTCTTAAAAAATATATATTTTTAAAGAACAATTATTTATTGATATATAGATACATTTTTATTGACTCGTAAAATAGACATAATAATAATAAAAAGTGGGTCAAAATCAATTGGTAATCCACCTGATTGATAGCTACCCCATTAGCTGATATGATCTATACATGTTCCAGAAAAAACATACACACCTTTGAGTTATTAGAACTTTACTGTCAAACTGTTCAGATCATTTTTAGGAAGTCCCCCAGAAATTTCTAGTTTTCCATCCCCCCTAAAAAAGCTTCAAAATTCTCCGTTTAAGCCATGGATTTATATATTCTAAGCCTCTACCAAATTACGTAGCCAAATTACTAACTTGCGACCTCCGCTCTTCTTATTTTTCCACCAAAAATGCACCACCTTTGGCGATTGGCTTTAATCCGCATGGGAAATGGAATCGCGTTTTGCAGAACTACACTCGAATCTCAAAAATGACCACCTACTTCAACTACCCCAGCAAGGAGCTGCAGGATGAGCTGAGGACCATCGCCCAGAAGATTGTGGCCCCCGGCAAGGGAATCCTCGCCGCCGACGAGTCCGGCCCCACCATGGGCAAGCGTCTGCAGGACATCGGCGTGGAGAACACCGAGGACAACCGCCGCGCCTACCGTCAGCTGTTGTTCAGCACCGACCCCAAGCTGGCTGAGAACATCTCCGGCGTGATCCTGTTCCACGAGACCCTCTACCAGAAGGCCGACGATGGCACCCCCTTCGCCGACATCCTGAAGAAGAAGGGCATCATTCTGGGCATCAAGGTCGACAAGGGTGTCGTCCCACTGATGGGCTCCGAGGATGAGGTGACCACCCAGGGTCTGGATGACCTGGCCGCCCGCTGCGCCCAGTACAAGAAGGACGGCTGCGACTTCGCCAAGTGGCGTTGCGTCCTGAAGATCGGCAAGAACACCCCATCCTACCAGTCGATCCTGGAGAACGCCAACGTTCTGGCCCGTTACGCCTCCATCTGCCAGTCGCAGCGCATCGTCCCAATTGTGGAGCCCGAGGTGCTGCCCGATGGCGACCATGACCTGGACCGCGCCCAGAAGGTCACCGAGACCGTCCTGGCCGCCGTCTACAAGGCCCTGAGCGACCACCACGTCTACCTGGAGGGTACTCTGCTGAAGCCCAACATGGTCACCGCCGGTCAGTCGGCCAAGAAGAACACCCCCGAGGAGATCGCCCTGGCCACCGTGCAGGCTCTGCGCCGCACCGTCCCAGCCGCCGTCACTGGTGAGTCCAGATCTGGGTTGGGAACAGGTGTCACTATAGTCTCGGGAGATAAGGAAATAATATATCATACTATATCAGGGAACCTTAAAATAGTTATTAATTGTTATCTCTGGAAATGAAGAGAAGATATATTACTATATCAGATAATATATAATATTGAATCAGTATAGTATATAAATAGTAAATGAGTAATATCTCTGGAAATCAAGACATAGCATAGTACTATATAAGGAAACCTTATAATAGATTCAGTTCCAAAGATTATTCTGACACCTCTTCTACTGTATCTGGTATTCCTTTTCCAATATATTTTCTATTACGAACGCTTGTTAATCCACTTTCCCCCTTAGGCGTGACCTTCCTGTCTGGAGGTCAGTCCGAGGAGGAGGCCACCGTCAACCTGAGCGCCATCAACCAGGTTCCCCTGGTCCGCCCATGGGCTCTGACCTTCTCCTACGGCCGCGCCCTGCAGGCCTCCGTCCTGCGTGCCTGGGCTGGCAAGAAGGAGAACATCGCCGCCGGCCAGAACGAGCTGCTCAAGCGCGCCAAGGTGAGTCTTTGGATAGTACTTTCTAAATAAGATATGGATATAGTTAGTTACTTAAGAGGTGAATGCTCAAAAAGTGCCGGTTCTTATGTTTTGGAAGAAGGTGTTGCCAAGGCTAATTGGTTTCGGGAATATTACAATAACCGCAATCCCAAAAATCTATCCCATTTCTATAACCTAATTTTTAGAGGAAGGTCAATACCTTATTGGTTTCGGGAAAATTATAATAACCGCAATCCCAAAAATCTGTCCCATTTCTATACCCTAATCCTTAAATGTTCCTTATCTCACCCATCAACCGATACCATTATCAAATCTAATCTATTCCTTTCCATTGAACTTTACCTCTAATATGCTTACGATGCTAAATTCATTACTTCCTTATCGAGCTCTAACTAACATAATACTTCTAACTTAATAACTAGACATTGGATTATATGCAAAGCAGTATTCTTAGCACTCGATTCCAAGCAAACTTTGGACAAATACAATTATTTTTCAGTTATTAGGAAAATGTATCATCTATAAAAACTTGCTTATAATAGAATCTTTAGGATTCGTTACTGCATATAAATCAATGCGTAGTAATGACCAATCTGTGGCATGATAATTTCAACCAGTTTACAACATTCATTTACTTTTATTTTCCCACCTTATTTAATAGTCATTAAAACCAAAATAACCCATAATTTCATCAAACATAATCACCTAACCCCATACTTAGGCCAATACTGAGGCGGCTTGTGGTAATTATTGTCCTGGATCTGTGAAAGGGTTCGCTGGTAAAGATACTTTGCATGTGGACGATCACAAGTACTGAAACAAAGAAATCAAGATTGGTTGCTTTAAGATGCCGAAGAACGAACTTTAATGGGGTAAATTTAATAACTAGACCTGCTTTAAACTCAAGCCAACTCATCACCAAAACGCCTAACATATCGCTCTCATTTTCCTCATGCTTCGCTTGCTCTATGCCTAATCTCGCCTAATCCTGAAAAGCCATAAAGCTGATTAATCCCAACCAAAATCCCGCTCTCCTCCCGCTTCCACAGGCCAACTCCCAGGCCGCCCTGGGCAAATATGTGCCCGGCTCGATTCCGTCGTTTGCCGCCAATGCCACCCTCTTTGTTGCCCAGCATTCGTACTAAGACCCAAATGCCAAGCACTAATCCCGAACCAGAATCGAGCCAAGATATATCCCAAGCCGAAGCCAAATCCAGCTGCATAGCGCACAAGATACTGATCAAGGCCCAAAAATGGACTGATACTGGCGGCATTCACATTCCCCCAACAACGGAACTGCAAATATATTCCTTTTAGCCTATTGTATACCTTTTACCACATAAACTGACTAGATCATAAAGAATATTTTGGAAATCTTATTATAAACTGACAAGCAGAAATAAATTATACATTTTCTTTTGATACCTTAGTTGTTAACTTTGTTTTTGATTTTGATAGTTTAAATATAGTACTAAAAATAAATAGTTTCTAAGTTTACTTTTTAATTTTAGTTTAAGTTTTTTATTGGTCAGTTAGGGAACTTATTTTATAGGTTTGTTTAATTTATAGGTGACCAAAGCTTACCTCTTTTATTTATCCCCCATGTTGTGTACCCAACTTAACTTTATTTATGATAAGTAAACTTTTTGAAGGGCCCTGGCTAACTTTCTAGTGTTTATTAGTTAAAGTTAAAGTTTCGGAATATCTGTAGCTGACAGTTGAGCTAAAATTATGTGGTAAACAAAAGCGCGCGTGCAATGAAAAATATGGTCAACCTGCCACAGGCTCTTCTTCCGATCCCCAGCGCTATTATATGTAATCGAATCATAATTTTCCTGTAAAAGAACTTGCAAAATGAAATTTTCCCAAACTTTTTACGCTGTACGTAACATGTATTTGTGCGCTTGGTTGCGTAGAAAGTTTCAATAAATTTGCCGCAGGTGGCTGGGAAAAGTTTTTCGTGTGCAGCAAAAATCAGTGCGAAAACTTTTCAAGCTGGGCGAAAAACTTTTCTGCTGCGGCTCGCCAAGTTATAACTAAGTAATAATTAAGAGCAAGCGTTTGTAATTAGGAATGGTATTTTCCTGGATATTTTCCAGGATATTTCCCAAATAATATTAACCGATTCTCCCCGCTTTTCCTCTACCCCCAGGCCAACGGAGATGCCGCTCAGGGCAAGTACGTCGCCGGAAGTGCTGGTGCCGGATCCGGATCCCTGTTCGTGGCCAACCACGCCTACTAAGGCGTTGGGATTGGGATGGACCTTGTCTTCACACAATAACAAACGCAACCATATACAACTAACTACGAAGCAGATTGCTGGAATCGTTTGGCAGTTTTGTTTATTTTTATCTTAGTTTCAAGAGCTAAGCAAAGCAAGCATTAAAAAATCAAAAAAAAAAAAGAGAACACGAATGATTACATTTTCAAAACATGTTTTATATGTGTAGTACGTCACATGTTTGCAAATTAATTATATGATAAAAATATTTAAGAGAACTACTAATTGATGAATGCAGAAGAAAGGAATGATTATGTTCGATGGAGAAGCAATTTTATCTTTAGTTTTAAGCACATGAACCTATTATTGTTGAAGTTATGAATTTTCTATTATATTATGATTATGAAAGATTTCAATGTGAACAAGCAAAAAGTGTCGTAAATCGTTAAGTTAAACAAACATTTCATAGTGAAAACAACAGTAACCCACTATCAACAACATCAAAATGTAAAAGTCTTGGAACATTGAAATCGCACAAAGTTTTATGAAATTTTCTAAAGTTTTATAAAAAAATCGTCTATAAAAACCGATGTTTTACCATTATTATTACTCTTAAACTTTATATTTATGATTTATAAGTATAAGTGAAAAAATGACGCAAATAAACAGAACACATTACAATAAACCCGAAAAGCCCCCAAACAACTCAATTAACCATATTTACTTATATATACACTGTTAAAAAACAAAATGTTGTTAAAAAAACGTTATAAAAGAAAGATCATGAAGCTGAATTTCAGCGTCCATTGGCTGCCATACTGTGCAGGGGCACAGTCTTGTTACTAGATTTTTCCATCTTTGATCCTCTATCCACATTTGATAGATGGTAACAAGTGCAGCACGTAGTTGTCACAGTACATATTACAAACTGAAATATTGTACCACTCGCTAAACACATATATTTATCAAAGCATGTTTTACTTTATATGTTATCAAGTTGCAAGTTCTGCATATCGTTGTTAATCGCATACTTATTTGAAGTGCAATGTGAAAATATTACAGACACAAAAGAAGGATATATAATACTAACCGGAAGGATTAAGCTTAAAATAGTTTATTGTGAAATAAACATGAAAAGTCACCACCACAAACAGCAGCAACATCCAGCTGTACCAATATACAAGAAATAAAAAACAACAAAAAAATAACATCCGCATAAAGGGATGTTGAAATAACATCTTTCAATAAAAACCCGAAGAGCAAAAGAACACAAATTGGTTTTATTTTATTGGGTTTCCTAAAAACCATTGCATACGCTAAGGCGTAAGTTACAGTTGGAGAAGCATTGAGAGCTTGGCTTAAGTCATCTTCTTAAGGTTAAGAAATTGACTTTGCTCAATATAATCTTTGAAGTCGCATATTGAATATCGAATGAGAAAGCTAAAAATAGTATATTGCTTTAAGCGACCTACAAAATTTAAATGTAAATAATAAATATTGCTCTTTCATTTTATAAATATCGACTTAGGAAACTTATTTGACCTGATGAACTCTAAACTCCTATAAAAACTGTTTTATTACAGCTTTGTGAGACTTCTGTAGAAGCAATCCCACAGTATGTAAAAGCAAAATGATTAAATTCTATAATTTTTTTGTTTTTATGAGTCATAACAATTATTTTAAATCATATTTATCATTGCCTTGAGCATTTATAAAGCAAAAGTTAAGGACCGAAAATTTTAGGGTCAACCCAGAATCTGTATACCTCTATTTGAGGGTCTCTCGTAATTGAAATTTACAATTTCATTCATTACTAATGCAAATGTAAGCAAGGCGTGCAACAAGCGACGTAATCTGCAACGCGATCCCTTTCCAATTGAGTTCGTGGCATTCGCGGGGTGCAAAGTTCGCTTAATCGCACCCAAATCAAATGCACAATGGCCCAGACAGAGAGACTCGATGATAAGATGGCACAGGGTCTTTTTAAATAATGGAGGGGAATAAATATGCACAGGAAAAAATTTGTTATTAAAGTTAAACATTTATTTTTACAAGTAGAAATGTTTTATATTGATCTCAAAATTATTATGAATTCGGACTGTTCTGGTCTTATTACTCTACATTTTTTTTCTCAGTGCAAAATTGATTTAATTTCGATTGTTTTTTGGGAAAGAAAGGAATGCCAAAATTTATAGCGCTGGGATGAACGTATTGTTTACACCGTTGCGTCATTGGTTGTCTTCGATTGAAGGCAATAAGGAAATTTTGCAATGTTTTGGGGGGTGGGTGCCAGTGGCTCTGAAACTGTGCCGGAAACGTGTCGCCCAGTTCTCGGGGTTAACAGCCACAAAGGGGACCGGCAGGAGAGTCCAACAAAGGGTGCTGGCATTTGGCATCCTGATCCACAATGCCCGTGGCTGTGTCAACATTTCCTATGTCGCACTCGCACCCACACCCACCGACCTGCTGGCACAAAGATTGTCCACAAAAGTGGAATTAATTGTATTTGCATAGGATGTAAACACCATCACGTTGCCGGCAGGATCTCGTCCTGCAACGTTTCTAAACTGGATTCTCTGTGGCTCACAGCCTTTCGCCACCTTTCGTGACAGGCTGCCCCCTCTAAAAACACCAAGGGAAACTGAGCTATGGGAATATTTAAGCTGGCAACTATGGGTTTTAGATCAAATATATCATTGAAATTATAATGAAATACATTAAAATGAAATATTAGTAGCTATATTTAAACTATTTTTTTTTAATATTTAATAATATATCTCTTTTTAATATTATTAGTTTATTTAAAATGAAAGTGAACACTAAAATATAATTATTAAAAATTTGTTTTTAGTTTTTAAATGGTTTAAACTAGTTATTGTTCCCTTAAGCGTATCCCTAGCGTATACCTTATATTTTCAGTGCATTAAACATTCATTGTATCCTTCGGCTTCCTGCGGTGCAATTGTGATTTTACCTTACCCTGGCACGTTGCTGATTACGCTCAAAGGAGAAGCGAGTTCTGTGTCCTGCGTCCTGAATCCTGAATCCTGAGGACGGGGAACGTGGCCCCGAGAACTGAGACGACAATGGCGACGACATAAATATCAACGGCACGTCATGTGGCGCCGAGGAGGAAGTGGATGTGGATGTGAATGGAGATGAAGATGGGAATGTGGATGTGAACGGAGATGGTGGCAAGTCGTCGCACACAACGTGTTCGGCCGGAAATTGACACACCGTGTGTGATGTGGCTGTGGACCCAAGATCTGGGAGCGAAGAAGTGGGGCCTCCAGGACTGCGAAATGCAGTTGATTGAGCTTTGCATAATTTAAGCCACGCTCCATTAATTACATGCCCGTGCCGTCCTTTTCCGAAAGCCCAATCGATTGGCAGTCATTTCGCACATGTCCTGAGACACCGACATCCGGCGACAGCCCCTCATTGCCACGTTCCCACGAGGACCTCCGCCTGGCCAGCTGTAATTGCAGATTGCTTTTGCCTTTGCTGGGCAGCCAAATGTGAGGGTGTGCGGGCCGTTTCTAATTAGCTGCAAACATCACTCGGGGGCCCAATAACAAAACCAAATGCGTGACACCAACACGACAACGCAGCAGAAATAGCTCAAAACGAGCCCTGGATCCAACGGACAGGCCATCGCCATCCACCATCAAAGAAAATCCTCCAAGGCACCGGAATCCACGCCGAACTACTCCCAAATGCATTACGCTGGCCGCACGGTGGAAGGGATCAATTAAGATAGGACTCCTGTTTGCGTGATTTATGGGAAGGTAAAGAAACACATATTTATGGATGATTGGTGAAATGTAATCATTGAAATTAAGTGAGGTAGGAAGTTCGCAAGGTGGCATATTGGTATATTTACCTGCGACCGAAAATAATATTATTTGGTACATTTTCTTTGAGAATATTTCGGCAATTTAATATATTTTATGTTTTGCTGAGACCGAAAACAATTAAAATTTTGGAAATATAATGAATTTTGTTTTTAGCAGACACCAAAAATGGTATTTTTGGTACATATTCCATAAAACTAATTTGAAAATATTATTTTTTATTAGTTATGTTTAAAAACGTATGATATGTTCATATATTTAAAAACATTCAGATTCTTAAAAACGATTTTGAGATGTTAAAAAACTTATTCAATTAGAGCAAAGTGCTTTTTTTCCTTTTTAACCCGTGGTTATCAACTTTTGTTACCTATTTCACCTGCTCTAAAATCGCCTTAGCCCATTGTAGCCCACTTGGCTGGTCAGTACAAAGTCCGGTCATTTCTCTATCCCACTCTCTTTTTGGCCATGTTTGTGTGCATTTGGGCCATGTGCGTTGTCGCCGTCGTCATGGCGGCCAATGTGAAGGTCGATCGATCCGCCAGCGCCGCCCAGCCATTGTCCACCGCCCCTTTTTCCGACTTTTCCTCATTTTCCCGCCATCCCTGGCAATCCCAGCAGCTCGTCTTGGCAATTTATGTTCATTGAGTTGATGTTGATTTGTGCGCCGCGGCATGATTTTTTAATGGAATGTAATTTATAGTTGGGAGGGGACTGGGCGTGCGGAGTCGGTCGGAATCGGAATCGCAGGCCGGCAGACGGGCGTGCACTCGATTGCATTTTGGCCGAATGCACTGGCCGTGTGCCAAATGAGACGGCAAAAACGACACAAATTGCTTGGCTATCTGCTCCCTTCCCCTCCCTCAGCCCATCCATTTGGGCCCACTCGCTGTCTGGCGGTACGAAATGTGTTTCAAACTCAACTGGCATGTCAAAGAGCAGTGGCTCTTAAACTATGTAAGTTTCTAAAAAATAATGCAAAAAAAAAGTATTCTTATACGGAATAAACATTTTTTAAAAGGTTTTAAACATTTATAATCCAAACCCGTATTCTGTTTGTCTGCACGTTTAAAAATTTGTTTGAAAGTTATATATAAAACTTAATAAAAATATTTTTTTTAAATTAATAATATTTCTTTTCCATCTGTGCCATCTTTTTATGAACCTTAACTTTATAGGTTTCTATGTACCTAAAGAAACAATTACGGTAAGTCTAATTGATCTAACAGGTAATAACCCCGTAAATTGCACTAATTTATTGCAATTTAAAAATCGATAACCAACACAGATGGCCAATTTCAGGGGTTAATAAAAAATAACTTTCCATTTCGAACGCTCAAATAGAAGCTCTGTTTAAGTGCCTGACAAACTGCATTAAAATCGATGTATTGCATAAAGACTTTGTATATTTAAAACTTCAAAAAAAACTTGTATTATTTTTTTGTGCCCCATTTAACTTACGTTTTCAATAAAGTTTCTTATACAACTATTGCTTGGCTACGTATGTATGCAAAAAGAATTTCAGAGCAAACTTTTCCATCTGGACCGGAAATTGATTTTGGCTGCGGAAACATACTCGTTTTCCCCTCTGCTGAAATCAAGCATGAATAACTTACTGGCATCGGAACTCTTAATTAATGGCAACATTTTTCTGTGCGCTCTTTAAGGAGTTGAATAACACAGTGCCGACAGTAACATGACAATGAGGCAATCACAACAATTTTGACAACTCCATTTATCTTATTTGCACGGATTCCCAGCCATAATCGACAGAACAAATAAATCGCCAGAAGGGGCTTGAAGTTCTGAAGGGGGAAATTACTGCGAATATTACGCGATGCTCATGCACGATATATGCAGTGAAAAAATCTCTTTTAACTTAATCAAATAATTTAACAAAATTTTGATTTTGTAATAAGTATAGCTATTATTTATGAACTATATTTAAAAGTTTATTTATAAGATAAATAATATTTGAATTATTTTATGTTTTATAAAATGTATATTTTTATTTAAATGGATGTAAAAACTTTAAGTAGGAATTTTTCCTTTAACAAAGATTTTTTTAATTATTAATTTTTTGTATAAGTTAACATAATTTTCTTATTTTACTGTGTACTTAAACAAAAATGGGGCCACAAAGAAGCCGCCGGCTGCTGTTTAAATCGAATCAAACTGAGCAAGATTCAGGTGAACGAACGACGAGACTTTGCCTCCGACTTTCACTCCCATTGCATCATAGAACTTTCCCAACGCCTTGACATTCTCCATTCTCCAACCCTTCTCTTCCCCTTTTCCCAGCCTTTCACTCACGTGCAATTAAAATGCCTTTGAAATGCAATCTGCGACGCGTTGCGTTGATTTGATTTGAGCCCGACATCGCGTGAGCTGAGCTGTGGGCTTGCATAATACCCCTGTGTTCATGGGAAGATATCGGAAGACTCATGGGGGGACTGGGACTGGGAAAATGGAAGTAATTATATGTGCAAATATTTTCTAATGAGCAAGTGCAATGAGTACCATTTAATTCAAATGGGCAGAGCCGCAGAGCAAACGTTTTGCTGCCGCGAATGTGTAATGAGAGGGAACTTATTCTACTTCATATATTCTTAATCATCCCGCTGCCTTTGCTTTCCACACAGCTGGAAAATGGAACATGCAAAGCCTTTTAGCAGCTGGCAGGGGAATCCCCTGGCACTTCGCAGAGTAAACTAAATGAAAGCAGAAATTTATCACACGGAGAAAGTCGCTAGCCGACAAGTAGAGTAAATTAATCAGTGAATTCCTATTTTTATATTTACATTGCCATGAATGCGATGTTGACTCAATTAAATATCTTATCTCAGGGAAATGCCCATTCATTGAAGACCAGAGACTAAATTAAGTACGAATGAATATGATAAATTTGTTGATAAAACAGAAAATTCTAAGAATTTATTGTGCCACACAATTAGGTCACTTGAGGGATACAAATAAAATAAAAGATACATTTGAGAATTCGAGATATCATTTATATATTTCTTGTTACTTGGGACATAGTTTCCTTGTGCTATAAATAAACCTTATCAAATCGTTGCCTACGTCACTTGCAGTTTAACAACTGTAAAGCCTAGCAAAAACAGCACATTAAAGCAAATAAATAAACGAATAAAATGAGAGAAAAGAGGCATTTTTACGACTACAGGCGGCGCTAATTCATTGACCCACATGGCGTATACGCAATCAGCCGACCTTAAGTCGCCAACATTGCGTATACGTCGTGGTGAGAGCTCAGCCAGGATCAAGGACAAAGCCGGCGGCCAAAGGAAGCTCTGATTTCAGAGGCACAGAGCTACAAAGCCAGCTAATGTCCTTTTGTCAGCGGCAAATTCCCCTCTTGCCACGTGAAGCTGACAAAATATTTTGGCATAATTAACCCTGCTCCTCGAGGACAAACTGGGCGGGTAAAGCGGGAGAGGCTGGTGGCACTGTGCAATTAAAGTTTCTGGCATTGCGACGGATTGCACAAAAGGTTTTCACCATTTAGATTTTCCATTACAGATTGCTAAAATGGAACAAAACTATGGGAAACTGTTGAGCTTTCAACGCTTTTTTCCGGCTAGTGCATTTCCAGCGACAGTGAAACAGAAGCAGCCGGACTGGGAAATATAACTTGCGCTCAGTTGATTTTTGAAATTAATTGAAATTGTTAAGGGAGTGGTGCGAAATCCTAGGGAAAGGGCTGGGGACTCGGCTCGAAGGATAAGGCTTAGGGCTCTGACGTCAATTTCAAATGCGCAGTTTGGCAGGCACTTTAAGGGGCTCAAGTCCTTTTGATGAGTGGAATTTCGTGGCCCAAAAGGAGGTGCGGCGAATGGCTTGGCTTTAGGAAACTTTTTCGTAGATGTTTAGCCGGCTGAGAAAGCAATTTGAAAAGGTTTCCGCACTGGCTGCCGGATTAGGTAAATTGTTAATTTCAAATGGGAAAGTTCGAGAACGCGGCAAGTGAAAGCCGCCTCATCCTTCATCTTAACTGCACCCACACGGCCGGCAATTGCGCTCGGTGTCCACATTTCAATTGGATTCAATTCGCACTGAGAACTGCCGGCTTCCACACCCTCTGATTTTCACTCTATCCGATTTATCCAGTACACTTTTTACACTTTACACTTTGCCCGCACTCGATAGCTGTGCGTATGTCTAGAGCGCTGTTACGAAATCATTCTGCCAGCACGTGAAAACAGAAAGTCACTAAGGTACAGTGGTTCCTCGAGAGGTGGATATAAATATTTTTTACTTAAGAAAAATTATGTTTTAATTTTTAAGTGTTTTGTTATTAAGCAAATATACATACTCTATACATTGTGTTTACAAATTTAAAAATGTATTGTTATTTTGTTTTCTCTAATTTACTAAAATTCTTTAGGCATTTATTTCTATTCATTACTTGAGTATTTCAATAATAGTTAACCTTACTTTTCTTAAGCAATATGAATTAACTTGAAATTAAAAGTATTGTACCCTTTTTATTATTAGACGGTATTAAATTATTAAGGCGATATTTATACAATAATTTAAAGATCTTTACTTTTATTCCAGTTTCTAAAATTCTTAAGGCATTTAATACAGTTAGTCGGTTAGTCAGTTACTTAAAATGTAAAGTAATGTAAGATTTTTTAAGCTTATAATATTATGAAAGTATAATTATATATATAATTATTAGTAGAAAATGTATCATACAGATTCTTAAGACCTCAATATGGACTGTACCCCATTTACGAGTACCTACTGTACCAGCTGGGCAGTGCAGAATTAGTAGAACAACGGCATTTCCGTTATGCACTAAAAAAATCGGCAATAAAAATAAAACAAGAGAGTTTCTGTTGCGTCAATGCCATTGTCAATGGCGGAGAACGCCGAACAGTTTTGCATTCACTGCTCGTCTGGCCGCCTGCATTTCACATTTTGCCTTCAATCGATACTTTGAACCTTTGACTGGTGGCCGAGTGCCCGATTGACTGGCTGGCTGGCTGGCTGGCTGGCTGGCTGGGTCTTCGATTTGATTGATTTGATTGTTTTGCATTCGCCCGTTGTAAATATTCGCATAAAGCGCGAAAATTTCCGCGGATGCCCCAAGTTCAGGCGGCCGAGCAATTAAATTGCGAGCGAATCGAAGACTGAAAAATCAATCAGCGGCGGGCGACGCAAATCGATCAGCTCGAATCGACAGACGTTGTCGCATAAATTTCATTAAATTGCCAGCTGTCGCTTGAACAGACTCAAGACCCAAGAAAGTCGCGACTTTGAAACGGCTTCGGTGTCTGAGGAATGTATTGTTTTACCCCATTAGCAATGCCAAAAGCGGGAATGCACTCTATTTATAAGCGGTTAATGGCTCTAAATTCAGAACCATTCTCTTCTTACACTTTCTAATTCAGTCTGAAACTGACTTTCTCTGGCTTTAAAAATTTAATTCTGTGTGTTTCCCACGTGGCTTTTGACCTTTGCCACGCGGAAATTGTTTCGACCGCAAGAAAGTATAAATTCATTATCCGAAAAGTTTTCTCTTATCTATTTGCAGGCAGGAAGAAAGCAGAAAAATAAGGAAAACAGAATCAGACCCAAACAAAAAGTAGGGAAACAAGTTTAAAAGTGGCATTAATAGCTAATTTATTGGCTATTAAAACTTTTTTATGGTTTTTGATTGAAGGAAACCCTTGCAGTGTAGCCCATAATTTAAAAATATTAATATATTAATTTAAGTCTGTATAAGACACATATATTTGTAAATTGGTCTCCTGAAAAGCAGGAGACAGATAGTACTAGGAATTTATACATATTACTTAAAAACGTATTACGTAAGATCGAACAAAAAATACGATTAGCTGAACCCTAGGCTAAACAAAAAATAAAAGCCCGTCATAATCATAAGAAGCAAGTGGCTTTGGCGGTTCCAAATGTTTTCTTGTCCGTTACTTGATTTCTCTGTAGATTTATGAGATATACAAGGGCAGCCCTCGGGGAATACTTGGCGAACTGTGCCCTCCACAAGGCATTTGGAGCATTCCGCTGGTTTGTTCTTACCCTTCACAGCTTGGCAGCCCATCTCAGGGGACCAGAAGCAACATGTTTTTTGAATGCTGGCTAAAAATAATTCCTTTTATAATAACACCCCAACTCAATTCAATTGACTTACTTATTTCGGAGAAATAATGATCCTTCGGCATACATTTCTTTAAATTACTTGGTATAACCGCATTTTCTTTAAATTCAATATGAGATGCGTCGTGGGGACTTTCGCAGTAAAATCCAATCTCTTCAATTTTGCAATCTTCATTGACTTTTTCACAGTCAGCGCACTCCATGTTTATAAATCCATCGTCCATGGGCTTGTATCCGTGTCTATATCCGTCTGAAATAACTCTTTCTATTAACATTAACATGAATATGCCAAGCCACAAAGAACGGTTCATTTTAGGGTAAAACTACAAATTTTGTCTGAAAAACTGATAAATTCAGTCATAATAAACAGGTACAATTTCTGGTTTTGAAAAGAAACCCAAGCCTATTTAGTTAGCTAATCAAAGGGCATTTTTGGACTTTGTTTTAGAAGTTGTAATTTTGAAACTTACAAGAATATTTTAATAGGTTGAGCTCTGATTTATTATGCAGAAACTATTAAGCTTCATTAAATCAATTTTAATATTTTAGTTCGGCCAAGCCCTTTATGATTTTAATTTATTCGTTTCATTAATTTTGTCTCGACTTTTGTCTACCCGAAAGCTGGTCTTATGTAATTTTCAGCTTTGTTGGCCGAAACAATTTGCTGAGAATATTTTTTATTGACGTGACATTTTCGCATTTTGTTAATTTTTTTTGTGTAATGGCTGGCACTTGTCTATGCTGCCTAACTCAGGTAACTTTTCAATGTCTGTCTGCAGGGGTTAAAAATAAACTAGTAAATATATGGTAAGAAAGATCCAAAAAGTTAAAAGATAGCCATATTCAAACGATATAAAATGTAAAACAAAAGGAAAATATATTTTTGAATACTGGGTTACTCATTATATTTGTATCTTTAGGTATGTCTGTGTTTTATTTTATTATTTTATTTATTTTTTCCCCATCATGGATGACATAAGCCAGAAAAGTGGCCATTCTGCCAGGCGTTTTTCGTTTCACAAAGCTTAATTTGATTTGATGTATACATTTTGCCCATGCCTTTTGTGGGCCAGTCGCACAGTTTTTTGCCTGCACTTTGTCACTTTTTGTTTGCCGTTTGTGGGGCTGCCATATAATTGAATCAGAGCCATTGGGCGTGTCGTTGACGAAATGGGCAATTAAGCGGAGCCAGAGGAGAGTCGTCCATTGTGGATTGGATCAGCCGAGATCGATTGGCAATCGCTGACTTCAGCTTTACAGAGTCCCCGGTTTTAACGGCGCTTATGAATAATTTCCGTGGTCGTGGTCCCAGTTAGCCTTCGGCTGGTTAAGTGTTCTGTGTATAACCAGTTACCAAATCTTCAAAGTCGGCTACTTGCGTCGCCTGCCTGTCTGGCAATCGAACTATCTGGATTTCGGCTTTACGCCCTGGTGGCTTTTAACTTGATTCGAGGCTTTATTTTTAGCAAATCTCATTATACAAGTTTCTCTGTCCGCAGCCCCCCTCTCCCCCTTCATCGATTTCATAAATATTTATTGTGTCGTTTTGTTTTTTTTTATGCAAACACATGTTTCCCTCAACGAGGGATGCCTCAAACACAAAAGCACAAAGTTTGGTATTTCACAACTTCGAAGAAATGTCCAACAGTCCTACACTTTATCGCTGTCCAGTGTTTGTTCTTTCGTTTCTTCTTAATTGGCTAGTTTTTATGGAAGTCCAGAAAGGGAAAATTCCACTTAATTATGTCTGATACTTTTGGTACTTTTCTGCTAGTTCCTGCAAAGTCATCATGAAATAATATAGCCTATGTATATCTTAGCTTCTTTAGGCGGAATTCTATAATGTTTATTTAAAAGCTTCTAAACAATTCAGCACTTCCCAGCCCTGCCGATAGGCTAATTTCTTCAAAACAAAGACAGGTCAGAAATAAATAGCCGGCGCATGGATCAGGCGTTAAAAGACCCGCAAACATGTTTCGGCTTATTGCTGTTTGTTAAGCGATACATAAAAATACCATCAGTTATTGGGACTCTGAATCAGAAACGAATTAGCATTTTAAATAATTAAAAACCGCATATAACAGGCCAGCGAAATGATAATGCTTAAAATGCTCTAAGGTAGATGGTTCAAGTCGGTTTTCGATACTGTTACCTGGTAGTAAAGGTATTAAATATTTTTAATGAGTGTTTTAAAATTTTATACAGTTATAAAATATATGTAGGACCTTATAAATGGTTCTTTCACGCTAAGTAGCGTTATACAAATATATACATACATATTTTTTATAATTTTAAAATAGTTAAACATATATTTAATTTATTTAAAACTCATTCTGAGAGGAATACCCCTTAGAAAGCGTTATTTGTGCTCATTGACCTGTAAATACCCGCGATGCGTGACCAGCGACACGAAAATTGAAATGAAATCCCAAATCCGCATAAACAGACACGCCTAACAATGGCCACTCATTTCGCAAACAGTGCGTTAATCTATACGTACACTTCCACTTTCCGTGGGATTTGTAAAATCAAATGATATCGGCATTTACAGGGCCCTGCCCAAAAGGGCTCAATGCTCCCAGCACGCGCGTCGTCTCATTTGGAATGCCAATCAGTAGTCGCGTTTATTGGGATCCCCATCCCAGATTCCCTGACTGCCCCGACTTCCCGATTCGGAAATGGATCAGAGCATTACGTGCAGCAGTTACAGCGGAAGTGGTTTTTAGGGCGCCTTGGCATTCTGCACAGCATTCGTGTGCCGGTCTCTATTGTTCGCATTGAACTCCCCTTTTTTCATTTTTTATTTTTTATTTTCATTTGCGGCCTGCTGCAATGGAGATGGGGCACCTCTTTTGCATTGCAATAAGTAAAATGCGGAAGCAAACCATTGCGTCACATCTGGAAAAAAGGTAAATGGTCCAAAGAAAGGCAAGAATTGTAAAGGCAGTTTCGGAATACATTAAAAAGAGCGGAAAACGGGCGCCACGAAAGGAAAGTCAATTCATTAATACCCCAACGAGCCCACAAATCATTCAAAACATTAATGTGAAATTGTTTTACAATGAGACGGGCACCTCTATTACTCATACGCCGTGAGTTATGATTATTTTAACTGCCACAATTATCTTTATATTAACGACTCTAAATGCCCAGCAGAATCATCCTTTACGGTCATTACGAGAAGCTCGGTCATTAATATTAAAATGTCAAATGTTGTACAAAATTTATTCGCCGCTTGCCCTTTACCCAGTTTCAGATCGCCAAATGAGTAGACAATTTTGGGTTTTTCTGTTTTTTATTTAAGCCAAAGGCAGGTGGAACCACATTAAAAGCATGACGATCAAAAAAAGAGCCCCATCGTTTCGAGCCGGGCAGAGTCCACTGTGGTCAAGAGACACCTGGTCGCCGGGCACATTCAAAGCTGGCCAAACAAAACCAGCCGTCAGCCCCTCTCAGCAGAGGCAATTGGCCAAAGTTCAACCCACCGATGACGATAGAGACATCTGCCAGACGTCAAGCACCAAAGGCACTCGAGTTTAAGGGCCGGGCCGAAAACAGTTCCAAGATGCATTGTCAAGTGCAGTGAACCCTGGCCGGTTAGATCATTTCCCAAGAACTTACTCATGCACAGGAAAAATTGTTCAGACAGTTCCAGTATTACCTATTATTATTATTTAAATCAGTTACAAAATAAACACCCTTAATTGGAGCCAATCTTGAGTGTTATTAGTTTGATAATACATTCTAGAAATGTTACTTAATACCTACCCTGAGCACCTTATGAATATATAATTGCTTTTTAAATATATACACATAGTCTTATAATCGTAGCCATAATATTTAAATTTTCCTATTATTAAATAATTTTTATCGTTCAAAAGATTGATCTCTGACCATAAAATCAGTATGGAATATTTGCCTATATTTTAATTATACATCTACAGAGGGTTTTTATAAATTATAAAATAAGTATGCGCCCTCTTGGTAAATTAATCAAATGTTTTGTATCGCAATATTTCATTTAAATAACAGATATGTATTTACTCACAAAAAATTTGAGTGACACAAATTTTGTGATGCGTTTTTTTCTCTGTTCATCCAACCGGACGTCGGTTAGCCTATAATAAGGTAATCGCAGCCCAATTTGTTTTAACTGAAACTTATTTGGCTTCTGGCCGTAATTAAATTCTATTTTCAACTGCGAACGTGAGTTCGAGATCCTGTCCCGCCCACATGAACTGAAGCAGCTCAACCGACTCGTTTGGCGACAGTTGACCTGTCAAAGAGCAAAGGTCGCCGCTGAGTGACCCTCGATGGCCAGTGCATCGCCGCCGGAAGTGGAAGTCTACACTTGCGTTTAGTTTGGTCCCATTTGGCATGGTTATTTGTTTGGGATTCGTTTGCTGTTCCGTTCTGCTCTGCTCTTTTCGTATTCTGTCTTTTCTTTTTGCTGTGGAAAATCGCCAATTGTTTAAACTTTCCTCGCTGGGGAGCGAAACAAACAAAACTAAGTTGCCATCGACAATTCGCCGAGCGATTTACAACCCGTCGATTTTTTATTTGTTTTCCGTCCAAAGAGGCTATCGCTTTGTTACTTTAATCGATCGAAGTGGTGCCAATTTGGCTTAGACCAAAATCCACACCCACTACAAGCGTTTAGCTGTGCCAAAAATCAAAAGGCCGATGCAATCGCAGCGAGTTTTGGCTGGAAAACCCACAGCAACAATATGGAAATCTATTTTATTAATCATGATATGCCACTACAAATAAGCGGAATCACAAATTTATTATGAGCCAGCTTTTGTTGCCGCTGCCAACAGCGGGCTTATTATACACAT
Organism: Drosophila subpulchrella; assembly: GCF_014743375.2. Classification (NCBI taxonomy): domain Eukaryota; kingdom Metazoa; phylum Arthropoda; class Insecta; order Diptera; family Drosophilidae; genus Drosophila; species Drosophila subpulchrella. The sequence goes on from NC_050609.1 coordinate 17,114,306, forward strand.
TTATTAATTCAACACAAGAAATTATTGTTATTGCTGGATTATTGTTTTCATTTTTCCGTTTTTTCAGCTCTGCCTGCATGCGGTGCTTTGACCTAGAGGGCAAACTACAGTGGGACAAGGATCAAGAAGATATATTAATAAGTAAAATTATACAGAAAATTACAAGTCTGTGCTCTCACAATTTTGGTTATAAAATAAATAAAATAAATAAATTAAAATATTTTAAAATTTATATGAATTTATATAAAAACCAATGCCTTTGCCCCACTGTAGTAGCAATTCACATCAGCGCGGTTTTCCAAATGTTGTCCATTCAGCGCACTACAATATTTTATTGGTAGTTCCTATACTCTTTAAATGGTATGGTATTCTGGCTCAATTAAAATCACATAATAAATTGGTAAAACAATTTTTTAATGAATTATACACTTTCTAAAGTATCAAGGCTAAAAAAATATTATCTTTAAATAAAAGATATAACTACGAAGCAATGTTTGTGTATCAAATTATTTTTTAATTGTAGTAGAATTGCATCTAAATGGTAGATAAACATCCATATTATAAAAAAAGTGTTAAGACAATTTCTATTTAATTTTTTACAAAAAATACCATTTATAAGGTATCGATTCAAATACCTTCACATTAAAATCTTCCATTAGAGTATTTCCAAATTCGTTATGTGAAAAATTCCACCGCATTGTTGTTTCTAGCATACCAAAGTAAGATGAAAAAAAATCCCAAGCCAACAACATGAACATAAACAAAACGCAGCGTCAATTGGAAATACCAAAAAAAAAGGCCAACAACAATCGGCTTTTCGGCTGTGAACTTTGCGTAAATAAAGCAGGCGCTCTTAAATACGTGGAAAAACTCCAATGACTGGCGGCCGCAAAAGGTATACCAAATGTTTGGCAATTGGCCGAATATTTTCAAACCAAGAGCAAGTGTCAGTCAATGAGTGAATGCAGAGTGTCAGGAGCTTGACAGCTTTATGGAAAAATTGCCATTAGGGAAATATCCAGCGGAAATTTCTGTCGGCAATTTGTCAGAATGCGGCCAGAGGAGATCACCCATACGCCCCGTTGGACCGCTGGCGAACATGAGCTACATGAGCAACAAATGCGAGCACGTGTCGTGCGCTTGACCACAAAATGTTGCATGTTTTCGAGCTGCATCAGTAAATTCAATTGCTGCCACATGACAATGCAATAAAACAACGGCCTCCGACTCAAATGCAACCGCACGCAAACAGCTGCCAAAGTTGCCCAGGGTCCGACCTTGACTTTGCCTGGCACTCGCCCATTTTCTACACTCGCCGGAAAATTGCAGTCATATAATTAAGAAGATACACGGAAAAATATATTTTTAAGGGTATTTTTAAAATTCAATTTTTGAACAAAACATGTCCAAGGAAAACCATTATTACAAATAGTTTTAAAATTTAATTTTTCAGGTGGAAAGGTAGAAGTAAATAATAAAATAATAATGAAAGCATAGGCATTTAAAATTAAAATTTTATATATATTATTTTACTGTCTTAAACAAACATTTTAATATAGATGATGTATTTTTTTTTTTGGCATATGGAAATATTCCTTTAAAACTTATTATTTTCAGATTTAATAATGCTAAATGAAGATATTATTATACAAATTTGAGTAATATATTTTTATATAATAGAATATTACAATCTATATCGATCTACTTTAATATTTTCTGATATATTTATGACTAATTTTCTCTATGTATTCGCTTAAATTTATCAGTAGGTCTGTGGCACGTTATTGTTACCACTCTCCCCCCGGGAAATGGCCAAAAATAATAAGTCGAAAGCAGAACCGCAGCTGCAGTTCCGTATCGATTGCCAGTCGCTCTGCGGTTGGGGGTGTCATTTCGATTTCGATTTCGCTTTCAATCACAGGTGCCCGCTTACACAGTTGCCGACTCGTTGGTGGTTGGTGGGACCATTTTAAAAACAATATTCCATCGCCACCGCTTCGCCACACCCACTGTGCTGGGAAATGGAAATGGGAAATGGAGCTCGGAACTGGCAACTGGGAGCCTGGTGACCCGCAAGGAGATGGAAAGCGTCGTTGCATAATCGTTGTCGGTTTTCATATTCCCACGACGCCATGCTGCTGCGGATGGCAGAAGAAAAACTGTCAACACTTTGAAATTTTCGCCTCACTTCGATGGCAGCGGTTGGCAGTGCAGAGACTCCATGTATTTTGTGATAAATAGCTTGCTGGAAATGACTTACTTGGGAAATAAAAATCATTTAAGAAATACATACAAAAAAAATACTTATAAAAATAAAAGAATCAAAAATACTACTAATAACCCACATATTTCTATCCAATTAAGCTAGACACTCTAATTTTTCTGCTTCCGGAAGAATTTTGAAGGTCTTAGTTCTAAGGCCTACTAATGACTCAATAGAACGATAAATATTTGCCCACAAACAAGTTAATTTAAAGAACACAATTTCAGTGAATCATAATATAATAGTTAGCTCCAATTATGAACGGCTTCTATCTATAATTTTGATGTAGCTACTGCCAGAATCTAATATCTGAGAAATTAATTAGATTTGAGAAACAATTTAGTATGGCCTATTGCTTCGCAGGAATTCCCCTCGCCACAGAGCAAACTATTTCAATTACAATTTAGCTGCGGAAAATCCTTGGGGTGCCCAAAGAAATACTCGCTTAGTAGCAGTTTGGCGAACAACTCTTCACCTAATCACAGTGGAGCAGCGCAGTTTAGTCACTCCTTGAGTTTTCCCATTTTCGCCGATGAAGTTGACGCTGACGATGCCTGGCATTCTGGCATTTCTGGGCAGGATGGCAAACAAGCTGGCAGGATGGAAAACTGGCATGCAGGCAGCAGGCATCAGGCAGGCAAAAACGCCATGAAGCATAAAGCAATGGCAAAGAACATTCTGGCGAGAGTGTTTTGGGCCAAAGTGGGCAAAGTGGGTGGTTCTAGGGGTTCTCGAGGTTCTGGTGGTGCGGGTTGCCCGTCGGCTGGCGGTTAACCCTAAGTGTTGTCACACCACTGCACTCCACGCCACACCACACCACCCTGCAACACCAACACCACTGCCACTTTCCGGTTTTCCGGCGTGAACGGCAGAAACCCAGTAATTTTCAATAGCAAGGACGTCAGCTGCCGGGCTCGAAATGTTTAATAGTGGGCTTGGCATGCGAAAAGGATAGGGTAGGGCAAAGTAGTTTACTTTGCTGCTTTTTATAGGTATAAATGGAAAAGTATACCCACTCACCTAAAGAAAAATTAGCCTGGTATATATATATATATAAAATACCCACTATGTACCTTGAAAAACATATATTTCTTATCTAAAAATATTACTGAAAACGTAAGACATAAAATTAATGGCATATTAAAATTCAGAAAATATGTATATATCCTTAGAAATATTTTAAAGAATATATAAACAATTCAAAAATAAATCAACATTTAAAATAGTACATCTTACCAATATCGTAGACCATGAATTTAATATTTTTGATGCAAAATGTCGCCTTTTTTTAGGTTACATCCTTGAACTTCTGGTTACCGCAAATCGAGTTCGTTTCAGTCGACACTCTTGTGCAACTTTAATAAACAATTCAGCCCGTTGTTGCCCCAATAGACTTGGAATTGCATGTAAATGCAAGTTCATCCGGCGCCACTTCCATTGTTTTTCGCCTTTTTCTCGTTTTGCCCTCCTCTGGCATACAAAATTCACGATTTGCTGCACTTGGCTCGGGAAATGAAGTCAGCAAACAAACATGAGGAAAAACTGAATTACGAGCAGGGGAAAATGCCAGTCAACATTTTAGCTGCAGGCTGGGAGAAGACTACAATTTAGATGTCATGACTTTATTGATCCATTTAAGGTTTATCCAAATATGGTTGCGACTTTGTGTTACACTCTTTTTTGGTTTACCCCTAAGTACTTTAAGTGCATAAAAATAAAGCACCAAACAATCCACTCGCCTTAAGTTTCCCTCGCAGTAAGATTGAGATAGAATCAGTGATTGCGCATTACGTATACGCCACCTGTGCCACGGCAGCTAGGCACGTGCCGCCAATGTGTATTTCCATTTATTTTAAATCTGTTTTGCCACAAACTTTCTTCAATGAAAATGCGCACTCTTTTTCTTTTTCTGCTGGGGCACTTTCCTTAACTCTACTTACAATGCCGTCGAAGTGGCGCCCCAAAAAGTAGCAGGGTGGCGAAAAAAATGAAAACAAACTTTCAGCAACTTGTATAAATAAAAATGTTTTGCTATACGAGTGATAATATGTTTTCTATGACTGCTGACGATGCTGGCGAAGTTCTCTGGCTGGCTGAGCTGCTCTGAGCCGGGCTAATATTTGCTTAGCTGTGTTCAAGTTTGGTTCGACTCGGCTCGCTTTTGTGCAAACAGGCAAATCAAACAGCAGTTTGAGAGCCACAGTTATGATACCAGTATTCTGGCCATGTTTCGGGAAAAGTTTTCTTTTCGCCTTTATTACTTCTAGCTACAGTTTTTGGCCCTCTGCCAAAGTGCATGGCGGAGTGCAGTCAACTGTTGGCCAAAAAGCCATTGGCAACTAAACTGCCGCAAATCAAATATTATTGCCCAACCGTTTTTCTCTTCGCTGGCAACTGTTTATTTAACCATAAACCTTTTTGTGCGACCCTCTTGTTAATAAATATTTAAATGGCAGATACAGCCATGCGGAAATGAATTTATTTGCGAACACGGGGGTGCCACAGCTGTGCTTTTTGGCCTGGCCAAATCTAAATCTAGCATGGGCACCCGTGTGCATCGCATAGAAAATAGCTCGTCGTCTTCTCGGGTGCGACTCTTTGTCTCCGCTTACTCATAGACGGGTTCGCAATTTGGCAGCAATAATGAAAACGAGACACATGCCATCGCCCATCGCCACGCCCCCTCGAAACCTCCTGTCGATGCAGACATAAATTTAATTTAATTGAAAAATTGTACACTATGTATGGCGACAATTGCAGAGCATACACGGCTTATTAGAGATGAATTTATTATAGGGCAGCACCTCAACTGTTAACAATCGCTTTTTTGGCATCGTATTTTCGTATTCAGATTTACAGCTGTGCTTACAATAGTGAAATTCAAACAATAACATCTCTGAAAAATTAAATATTGTTAATATCAAGTTAAACAGATTATTGGTTTTTTAAAATTATGTTACTTATGTAGTGTTATTTCCATTCTTACCGTAAATATTATTGTAAAAGGGGATTTTCAACTTGAAAATATACATATTTCTTCATAAGAACGCATATTTCTAACACCACATGATATTCATATTTTCCTGGAACAGAAAATCGAATGCATTCAATCGGAATCCACAACTGTAGGGCCAAGCCCTTTCACTTTATCCCCTGCGGCACTCACATAGTTCAACCAGCTAGCAGCTCGTCAATAAAATACCCCTTCAACATTTCCCGGGTTTATTTGGCATTGCTTCCTTGGAATTGCAAATATTATCAACAGCATAGTCTGATATTTAGTGAGTGTCAGCTGGATGCTCCTGCTTGAACACGAATCCACACTTGACAGTTCCTGCGAAACGCAATAAAATATTCCACATTTCTCTTTTCTCGGCCTTGGCACTCACTAATAAATTCATTTTTGTCAGCCCCCCAGAAATGCACTTGGCCATTTATTTCCCCGTACTTAGCTGCACGTGCCAAAACAGAGCTAAAAATAATTTAAATGCAAATGGGAAGACCGAAATTATTGGTAAATTGTGGAAATTAATTTTGAATTTTGTTCTTTTACGAAGCAGAAGAACTGCCAAGTGAGGCGCCTGATAAGCAGGGGTAAAATAAAACTTACAAACAACTAGGGGGAGGACAGCTCCAAGATTTCTGCTTGCCGAGCGACAATATTTGAATCGTGTCATGGAATATTCCATGAATCTGTGCTGAGAACTTGGCTGAATGTTGACGGGTCCGGGCCACAAAAACAGCCCCGGCGACACATCCCTTGGCCTCGGCTCTATATGAGTTCAAATATTACGCGGGGAGGTGGGATATATACACTTTCGATGTGCCTACATATGTTTCTATTGCCAATGTGACGTCACCCGGGCAGAGGGGGACTACGAATCAGTGAATCGTGAGTTGTGAGTCGAGAGTCGCGAGTCGCGAGCGGGTTAACTGTCAGCGATAAGTCGGAGGCAAAAACAGAGACAGCCAGCCCGACGGCATATTTATGGGCCCATTTCCCCAAACAAACCCCGGCCGGAATATATATAATATACATATAGAAGATAAAACCGGTGTAAGCTGCGTGAGAAAGAGATTCTTTCTTCTTGGCCTAGGACTGCGCCAAAAACTTGACTCTACTTTTAAACTTACTGATGAAAATTCGAGAAAAACAGATCTCGTGTGTCTCTGTGTGCACAGGCAAATATATTAAATCATTTTGATTATGCTGTTAGATGTTCTAGTGCCCCATCAGCGATAACAAAAAATGGACTGATAAGGCCTGTTATATATTTGCATATTATACGAGTAACATGGCCTGACTTTGCTATAAGTCTGCAGATTGAATTCGGGCAGTAGTTTCGTGAAAAACAAAGCACTCAGAGTGCAGCTGTCACAAATACACGCTAAAACGCCATTCCCCAAAAAACATGAATTGAACATAACATATAGTAAATCCATAGCCGTATCTCAGAATCTGATGCCCGTGTGGATTTTTCTACCCGCTCAAGGGTGTGCAGCCCAGAGTCAATGCACTCGAATGATTCAAGTTCACATGCAAATTGGATAAATCCAAAATCGTTTAGATTTATGGGCGTATTGATGTTTAATTCTTGCCGAGCACCTATGATAGATTAAGCCCAGACTTCCGTGCGGTTCGTTGACATCCCAGCGCTTAGATTATCTCAGCTCAGTCGTTAGTTTTCCGCTCTTTGACATCATATGTGTCATATCTGGCCGATCGGATGAGAGGGGCTATATAAGCTATATGTCGCAGTCGAAAAGTTTATTTCCTCTTGCCTAATCGACAAATTTGCTTAAGATGACAGCAGCTTGTCCACCCACACGGTCTTCTCCGCTCCTCACCTGACTTTCGACAGTTTTTAGCATTTAAATCCAATTTATTCGTTGCTCGTTTGTATAGAGAATGACACAAGAATATATCGAAATCTGTGCCTCTGTGCCAACTGCCAAAAATCAGTTCTAATAACATTTGGCATTCTTTTCCTCTTTGTCTTGTTACTCAGCGGGTTTACAAAAATGGTCTTTTAATGTTGTTTAAGTTTTATTTAATTATGCAGCTATTCAAATTAATATTTTTATGGCTTCACGCCACGGAAGCAAGTTGACTTTTTGGGTAATGTTTGAGGGGTTTAGCCATATCGGAAGAAATTAGTTGATTTTACGAGGGAGCTTATTTTTAGCACACATAGAAAATGGTTTTTTAATTTATGCATTTTTATTTTGTTTAGCTTTTTAATTACACAAGTATTGCCACTGAGCGTTGGTGTTGCTGCGGTTGAGTGTTTCGATGGCTCTTCTACGCGCTTCTCATCAATCCAAGTCAAGGGCCCTTCTCGGCGCTTCTCAATTATTTTAGTTAAGCGACTAGTTTATGTTTCGCTTCTTTCCAACCCGTGTAAACGTTTCAGGTTTCATGTTTCACACAAGAAAGACCGTGTACCTAATTAAAAAAAGCTAATATAAATGCTAATTTAATCTGCGATATTTTAGACAATTTGTTCACACCGCCTGCCATGTTCGAAACTGGAAATTCTATTTTCAGACCACAATTGGCGAACAAGAGAAGTCTTTTTTACGCCGACTGATGGGTAGAAATGTCAGAGGCCTCACCGAGGCATATTAAACGCACCATAGAGCGAGACGCGCAGTGAATCATAAAATAAATAAATAAGTGCGACGCTCTCGGTGACCGATTTGTTGAGGGACAGCCACGCATCCGCTAGATACTCACTGGGGGTGTCCGAGAGTTTGGTCTCTGTGCCTCTGTTCCGAATACCTACTGCTTCGGTTTTGATTTTGTTTATGTGCCGCATTTTTCTGTTGAAAAACCAAACAGAGACGTTCCGTTGTCACCGCATTGCTGCAAAATTAGCGTGTCTATAGGGGATATCAGTCGCACTTATCACGTTTCTTGCACTTGCACTTACCCAGGGCAGCAGGGTGAGTCAGGTGTTGAGGTAAGCCATGGCTCTTTGATATTTTGCCCGTGTCCAAGCCATTAGTCACTGCACCGCCCATTGGCCCCTTCTCTAATCCCCTAATACCCCAGAATTCGATTGGTTTGGTTTGACCAAGTGTGTTTGATCTCCGTGGTCGGGTTCTAAGTAGCAAACCCGTACTCGTACCAATCACCGACTCCCATATACAGAAGACATCGTGACAACTCTTTCCTCTCTCCCCTTTTCTCGAAATGTGACAATCAAATGGGTTGTTCGCTTTGCGCAGGGGGTACATAGAGAAAAATACAGGTCGATTTACCCATACCTTGTATAATCTAGGCTGAAATAAATCCTAAATACTGAAAGTACTTTTCTAAATTTAGCAAGGTGTCCAGAAATACAGTTCAAATTATTTTTCATTCATTTTTATTTTGTTGGTATTATATTATATTATAAAAAGTAATTTTTCTTTTCGTGTACCATTCATTTTCATTCTGAAATGAAACACGCGTTTGCCACAATCAGACCGAAATGAAAAAAAATAAAGAATTAAATATTTATTGTGCTGTTTCTTTTCGGTTTATGAATCAATTAATACGGGCATGGGTGAATGCTGAAATGCTGAATGAAATGGTTAAGTGTTTGTTCGTGTTCTAGAGCTCTTGGCGGTTGTTGAGAGCAGGTTGGATCGATAAATTCACTCGAATTTCACTGGTATCTCCAATAATTGCTGGGTTCACCATGCAATGGGTCTCAGAACTCTTTAATCCAACCTCTGGATCTGCAGATCTATAGTCATATCTGCGTGGGTAAAATTGAACCGCTTTTGAAGCCCCCAATTGAACTGCCCCCAGAAAAAAAGTCAAGATAATTAATTCTTTTAAGACACATAATCTTTTATTTGAATAGTTTCTTGCTCTTTTTGTGGTTTGGTATGGTTTGCTGTGTTTCAATTTCGTTTTTTGTTTAATTTATTAGCAGCTTGGCTGGAAAATACCGGATTAGACTTGCATCAGCCACCAATTGTTGCTGTATTAATTCATTTTCTTTTCGGATTAAAAGCTAATTTGTCACATTGAACTTTTCGTTTTACATTTGCGTTTTTGCTTACATCGAATGGTTTAGCGAATGACGGTTGAATAAATTTGAAAAAATATCACTATTTAGTAAAGGTATGTATACACACACATAAGCTTGTATATAGTATAACTATTAATACATGTTTTAAGTTATTTTTAATGCATTTCGAAATTACATTCTTGGTTGCCCCCTTGCTCAACATCACAATAATTGGTTTTGAAATATTTTCTTTGTCCGACACACATGCATGAATATTTATAGATATTTCCTATGCACACACTCTATATAAAATATAAACTTTAGAAATATAAATTCGAGGTTGTTTAGTGTTTAGTGTTGTGTGTTGGGTTTTCTTTTGTGTGCAGCCGAGGGAAATCAAGCGGGAGAACTTAAGGTATAAAGCTTTCTGGCCTGGAGCGGACTGACAATAGCCAGGGGCCATCGGGCAATTTACCATGCACTATTTGATGGCTCCGACCTTTGACCTATTGCCGCCGCCCATCTCGCACTTTAAATTAAAACTAATGAGGTATTTAGCTGCACGCAATGCCCGCGGTGTTCTAGAAAAAGCAAATTGACTTAATGGCTCGATAGCCGGTTGGCTAACCAAGGGTTAACTAACTGCTGACTGACACTCTGGCCAACTGGAAGGCTGACTTTGCACCGGTCAAAAGGCATTTTCAATATGAAAATGCCGCCTGCAAAGTCGGCCAATCACTCCAGTTGGCCATGTGTGGAAAAAGCACTGCTCGGCACTAGGTGCTCGGTCTAAGACTACTCGGCTCTACAACTTAAACTCTAGAATACACATATGCTTTGCACATTGACTTAATTAACTTATGAATTGAATGTTTGCGTCTCTTCTTGTTTTTAGCCAGAATGTCGTTTGGAGTTAAAGCTTTGCGGTGTGGATGTCTAATAAATATTTACAATCGTTACAATTATACAATAAATAATAAATTAGTAAAGGGGAGCTCGAAAACTGTGCTGTCTTTGCTATTTCTTTTTTTCGTTTGTGCTTTCATTTGAGTAAAAACATTAAATGTTCATATGCTTGTTGCTTAGGTACATTGATTACGATCTCGACTTGGCTTGGTTTGGTTCCACTTTTCAGTTTGATATCCACCCTAAGATTATAACTCCTGTTCATCCTAACTTTGTTAATTTGACTTGTACACAGTTTTTTGTTGTATTTTTAAAAGGTACTTTGTTTTTTTTTGTGTATTACTTTAAAGCATCTCAAACTCTCTAGTTTGACTTTCTTCTTTGTGTGTTATGTTTTTGTTTTTTGGCATGAGAAGCTTCTAGGACAGCATGATCTGGTCTTAAAACTCAAATTCAAACAGTTGTCTTTGCTAATTGCTAAACTTACAAATTACGAATACTGTTTTTAGAATTCTTCAGCAAGCGCGAGTTTAGTGTTTGTCTAAGATCTAAAGTATATATCATACATATAGTTAAGAACCCCTGGTGTTTAGACCTCTGTGGGCAAACTCTGGCTCTGACAGCCCGACTGCAGTTTCTTGGAGCTGCGGAAGAACATGTCGAAGAGTTTGGCCCCGCGATGCTGGAACTTTTGTGGGGTGGTGGGTGTTATAGCTATGTGCTCCACGATGGTGATGCCCCTTTGCAATTTGGGACGCATTGGGCGGGCAACGGGCGGTAGGGCAGTCACCGCAGGGGGTGATGATTCCGGCGGTGGCTCGTCGGATTCGGCTGAGCTCCTAGCTCCTCCTCCAAAGTTAATGATGGTGCTGCAACTGCTGTTGGGCCTCAGGGTCAAGGTCGTGTGCACTGGCACCTGACTGACCAGCGAGGTCTGCGGGGTCAAGTAGCGGCAGCTGTTGCTGCTGTACTGCGACAACTTGCTGCTGTTGCGCTGCAACTGTGCTCCTGAAGCTCCTGTAGTTGGCCCATTGGTGCCATTGGTCTTCACACTGCTGCTGCAGTGGCGCTGCAGGCCTCCCGAAGATTCCAGGCCAAACAGACGCTTGACCCCACGTCGCACCCTCTTGTTTCTGTAGGCGAAGATGAAGGGCGAACTCAGGTTGGCCAGCAGGATCATGAAGATGGCCAGCTGCGAGGATCCTCCAAAGTTGGCAGCCGACAGCCGCGATTGCAGGAGCACCAGGAGTCCAAAGGGGAGGTAAGAGACCACGAACATCACCACCACCAGGATGCTGATCCGGGCAGCTCTCGACTCCTCGCGGTACTTGAAAAGCGAACTGGCATTGCTCAGACGATGTCGCAGGGAGCTCATGTAACTCAGGGCCTTGGGGGAGGCGTGGATGGCGGGTATCTGGAGGGCGTGGCCGTGCTGCTGCTGGTGGCGCGGCGAACTGAAGTGCGGGTGATGTTGCTGGGCGTGATGTTGCAGCTGTTGCTGCTGGTGTTGCAGGTGCAACTGCTGCGATTGCTGCTGCTGCTGTCGCTGGGCATGGCCCAGCAGATGAGGTGAACCACACTCCTCGCTCAGGGAATCCTGCCGCAGCTCCGTGTACTTGTGGAGATTTGGCGAGCTGTGCACCTGACGAATGCCCTGCAGACGATTAGCCTCCCGAAGGTCCTGCGAGGAAGTGCCCAGCAGTGGCAACTGCCTGGCGGAATAGTTCCTCTTGATCTCCCCACTGGCTGTTTGCAGGGTCAGCATTATGTTCTGATTCCTGTCGGACAGGGAGTGCTCTTGAACAGGCATTAGTTGTACGCCAGCTCCACTCTCTGCATCCACATCGGAGCCACCATCATCGGAAATGGTGGGCAGCAGGACTTTGGCCGCCGAATCCCTGCGTAGACAGCTGGGTGAGCTCCTGGGCTGTGACCTTTGATCGATTTGCATCTGCAGACCACCCAAACCCATGCCCAGACTGCTATTTCCGCCATGCGAACTAGCAGAAGATATGGAGTGCCTGTGGACACACAGGCTATTGGAGAACTGGTTCGCCTGGGCCGCCTGCTGGCCAGCTGTCAGATTCAGGGCGCTCTGGAGGAGTGGCGACGATCCATTCTGGCGCATGCGCAGCCCATTTCCGCGCGCCTCGCTGAAGATCCTCCAGTACATGCCGCACACGAAGCCAAAGGGCAGGAGTATGATCACTATGAAGTAGACACTGGCGTAGATCACTCCGAAAATACTGTTTGTACTGCTGATATTGAAGTAAGTGACTGCCAGTCTACGCTGTCTACTGAACAAGGCATCTGCATCAAAGTCCAGAACCCGAAAGGCGGAAAGGGCCCCAAAGAGTATGCCCACCACCCAGGTGAGGGCTATGAAGATCCAGGTCTTTACACCCGAAATGCGACTGTGATAACGCAGGGGATCTGTGACGGCACACCAGGTATCACCCACCACAAGAAGAACGGCCAGAGCTCCCAGGGCCGCAGTCATATCGATGGACCAACATCTCAGTTGAACTGGCGCTGGGATGGGTGACTCCGTGGGGGCACTCTCGAAGGCCGAGAGATTCTCCTCGTGGGTCTCCGTCTCGGTGATAACAAAGCCCCCATCTCCGCGCTCGTCGATGGTCAACTCCCTGCAGTAGGTAGCATTGCACTTGAAGAAGGTCTCCACCAGATCGCCGTTTTCGCTGATATTCTTGCGCAGCACCACGCCGTCCTGCTCCACCAGCTGGCCATTGCGACGCAGGATCACCTGATGGTTCCCGGGCTTCGAGAAGAACTCGAGGGTTTCTCCGGCGGGAGAGGCTAGCTCCGCAGATTTGCCCGGCAGGCCCAGGAACAAAGTGGGGGCCAATATGCAGCAGCCAATCAGATTGATGGCCAGCAGATTGATGGTGAAGCGATTGGCGGTGGTCCTCAGGCCCGGCGTTATCCAAAAGGCACACAGCGCCAGCAGGTTGATCAGGAATGAGACGAGCAGCAGGGCCAGGATCAGGAGGTCTATGGCCATTCTTTATGCTGTTTTTCGATTACCACACATCACTTTACAGTTTCACAGTCACTTCCTATGGCCACTACTCTTATTTTGTTTGGCTTTTTCAGTTTTATTTTGGCTTTGCTTATGACACAAATTTCACTCGGTATATCCGCTGTCTCTCGTCTCTTGAACAATTTTTGGGTTTCTTGTTTAATATCTTTTCTGTTACTTTGTAATATTATGTGTTTGGTGTGCGGCTTGTTTCTTGCGAACGCTTGCTAATTTACGTGCGAGATTTGTGTGTAAAAAACAATTTCAGTTGATTTTTTTTTTCACTTGTGCATATTTTTCGTGACTTGTGTCAATTGTTTGGGGATTTCTTTTATTTTCGCCGTGTATTTTTCACGCGCACCGATCGGACGAGCACGATCTTCACTCCGAAGCGTTCCAAGCACAACTGTCGTGAGCGGTCGCCGCAACGCCTCCAAATATACGCGACCGCTCGCCAGGCAGTGCGAGCGAGAGGGGCCCTCTGGGCGAGAGCGAGACGGAGCAACGCCAGCGGGAGAATGGCGAGCGGAAAGAGCAACAGGGAGAGCGACGAGAGCGCCGATGTTGCTGCCGTGCTGCGATGATTGTTGCTGCTGTTGCTGCCGTCGTGATTTGCGATTCCCACGCTCCGACTTTGAAATTATGCTGCTGCAAGTGGCCGCTTCTCTGCTGCGATTGCTGTTGCTGTTGCCAGCCGGTCTTTATCAGCAGTTGTTGTTGCTGGTGTTGCTGCTACAGTTGTTGCTGCTGTTGCTACAGTGGTGGCTGTTGTTGCTGCTACAGTTGTTGCTGCTGTTGCTACAGTGGTGGCTGTTGTTGCTGCTACAGTTGTTGCTGTTGTCGCTGCAAGTGTTGCTGTTGTTGCTGCTGTTTCTACAGTGGTTGCTGTTGTTGCTGCTACAGTTGTTGCTGCTGCTGCTACAGTGGTTGCTGTTGTTGCTGCTACAGTTGTTGCTGCTGCCGCTGCAAGTGTTGCTGTTGTTGCTTCTACTGTTGTTGCTGCTCCTACAGTTGTTGCTGTTGCTGTTGCCACAGTTGTTGCTGTTGCTGCTTTCACAGTTGTTGCTGTTGCTGCTGCTGCCGCTTCAAGTGTTGCTGCTGCAATTGCAACTGTTGTTGCCGCTGATATTGCTGCTGTTGTCCTAGTTCACTCCAGCAGCAACACAAATTGTATAATCTGTTTCTTTTTTGCAATGCCAATTGCCGCTTCACTTTTGCTCTGTATTACATCACTCGCCCAATGTTATTGCTGCTGCTGCTCGTGATAATCGGGCTTTTCCATTTTCCAAGACACATTTTCTTCTGGCTTCTGCACAATTTCCAATGTGCAACCCAACGGCGGCCGCGCTCTATTTTCTTAACCATAAAAATTGCATTTTTATTAGGCCGACTGCCGCTGTTGCTGCTGCAGAATAAACAACAACAGCTGATGAAATTCCCACCGGCGGGCGCCAGCTGCAAAAGGAGATAGAAAGAGAGGGAATATCAGTATAAGAGCGAGATAGAGCACATGCGATATGTCCGTGAGATAAGGAGCTTTTATTATTTTTTCTGTTTTGATTGTGAAATTAAAAACAAATACAAATACTTGCTGGACCAAGATGATACAGCAGTTTCGCCTAGGCTTCCGAAACCCGCTGCAGAATGACTCAGAAAGTATGATAATTCCATTTCGTTTACTTGAAAAAACGGCACGCTCCCGTTATGCACATATGAAAATTCTTATCGGTAGTTGGTCGATAAGACATTAAGCCAGATATTCGACAGGGGAACTGTCCAGGAGTCCGTCATAGATACTTGTAGTCAGTTACCTAAAGCTCATCCCCACACGCTCAGCTCACATGAACCCCTTGATTATAGGTAACTGTGTTTTTTTTATAACTACGCATTATCCCCGAAGTCGGTACACAAATCGGACGATCAGCCGCTTACAACATGACCGTAGAATCGACTTTAATGAGCTCATCGCAAATTCTCTTCGGTCCCCAGTAGTCATAAAAAGTTTGAGGCATCAAGCTAAAAGTCATTGGCACTTTGGGAAAAATTCGTGTATTTTGGGAAATTTTCCAGGAAAATAAAATGTTATTTCTTAGAACTATATAGGGATTTTAAATTATTAAGTGAGCTATTAATTTTAATTTACATAGTATTGTCCAATTCTAACGTATCTAAGAAATGTATTAAGAAAATCATTAAAAACACTTTAGAAATATATAGCCCACAATGACTTTATTTTTAGCGGTGCATTTCATCATCTTCACAGTTCTTTGGAACGCACGAGCCGAACCGAATATTTTTTCTATGAACACGCGACCGGAGACTGTGAAAAATCAACAGAAAAGCATTTTCATCTGGGCAATTATTTTTGGTGTCAGGTCTGAACGGCGTTTGCATGCCCTACTTAATTTCAGAGATATATATTTATAAATAGCAGCGATGCTCGCAAACGAGTCGTGAAAATGCCAGAAGATGCGAAATGAATGATTGCCGATAAAGATGGCGCATTTAATTGCTGATTTGCCCACAGAATCAACTGGGGGTGAGTTATAGCGATTGTCACGAAAAGATTTATGAAATTTAATTATGCAATGACTTTATTAAAATTTAATTATAGATTGCGGGCTTTGTCTGGATTTTTGCATATTTACTTGCATTATTTGAAGTGCTTTTAAAGATCAGAATACATTTATTCAGAACATAATGTTTAATTAAATAATTCTGAGAGACTGTAATTGTGATGCCAGATATAAATTATGGGTTACAGAGATTATAGTGTTAGTTTAATATTCATGGGATTCCTTTAAATATTCAAAAAATAAAATAATTAACATTAGTTAACATCAAAGAATTTTATCGCCAACTAATCCCCTGCAAACTCAAACATCCGCCCCCCGACACAAGTCTTATCAATTTGGGGGACTCGATCAACGTCCACTACCCATCGATCATATGGCAACATTCCCGAACATTTACATTTAACTAAAACCCACCCGAGCGGAACATCCATCCATCTACGGCGTGAGACGCTAAGTCAATAAGCCCCCGACTAATTCATATTTACTTTGGGCCGATCTAAAGATCTCTCTGTGGACATTATCTATGGCATTTTAAAGTGTGAAAGCGATCTTTTAGCGGCATTTTAGGGGTGTGAATTTAACGCTCGTTTAAACGCTTCGCTCGTCGGTTGATAGAGCGCGTTGGGACACAAATCAAATTCAAATTAATATCATAGTGGAGCTCCCATTTTCCAAATGGTTATCTAAGGAAGGAAGTACGGCTTTGATAGTCTTTGATTATTTATTGATAGTGGAACACAAAAGACAATTCACGTTGATCAAATACGACAGAAAGAGCTGATAAGCCTATATAGACAATGATTGTTTGCTTTTTGGAAAGGAAACGCAGTAGAACTTACTTTGTTCTTAAATTGAGAGTTTCCGCACGCGTCCAGATTCTCAGATTCCAAGAATTCTGGTTTATTTTATGTCGGGTAGATAATATTCGAGAGTTAAGATCAAAGTCGTAAAGCCGAACAGTTATTTTTTGTCGGGGGTTCTTGAGTTTAATTGTCATTTTGAATGTGCATGTCTACTGCCATTTATACTATTCACTGAGTTTATTATCTTGACAAACCTAATATTAATTGTGCTCGATGGAAGTGCAACTATGACAAGTTAGCGAAATCTTGGGTAATTAAAAGTGCATCGATTTAAAAAATCATACCCCTCAATTTAAATTGCTTATAATGAGAGTATTTGCTTTAAATAACCTGGCCCTATTGCCAAGAATTTTTTATCGTCAGCGACAATTGCATCGAGATTTTTCTAGACAGGTGTTTGCATTCCGTCTGGGGGAGTGTATACCTTATGCATATCTACCAGTCTATCTGAATGTGGGTATCTGAGGGGCCGAGTTCCGAGTATCTGATGATCGGGTTAAGAACTTGCACCGGCTGGATAATACGGATAATATGCGCTCATTTGCATGACTCGACGGAAAGATAAACTTAAAGCGTGAGTAAACGGGGTGTTAGTGAAAAATACCCGGGAACAAAGTGCCAGCGGTATTTATATGCTAATGTGCCGTCGAACTTATTCACTCTGCTGACCAACTGAGGAGGCTGGTCCATCGACCATCGACCATCGCTGGGGGACTCACAGGGCACGTGATCTGTATTAATCGCACAGCATGAATAACAGCGACTTGGCGATAATGCCAAAACAGAGTGATTCCCAGGCCAGCACAAAGAGCCGATCGGTGTAAGCCAAGCCAGTCTATGTTAAAGCCGGTTTTTCATACCGCTTTTGTCTCCACATCGGACTTTACTTGAGTCTCGAATGTGACGTCACTCTTGACGTTGGCTTTCGAGTGCCTTTGCCTCTGAAAATATATTGAAGTTAAGTTTTTGCACTCCACTTACGGACTTTAGACTGCCCCCAAGACAATGCACGTGTTTATCGGTGAATTTAAAGCACTTAAGCCCCATAAGACCATAAAAAATGCATATAAATGATATTTAACCCATATTTGTGGGCCAGTCGATAATTTCATATGTCCACTCCAAATTGGGTGTGATTTTCTATATGTGCAACGCACCGAAAATTATTTCTTATAAAGCCAATCGCTTTTACCATAAAAGTTTCAGAAGGGCTTGCATATTATCATTAAATTGGTGGCACTTTGTCAACTTAACCAATTTCTGAATACCTAATTACAAAATGAATACAAAATGCGATGTGCATTTTTGATCTCCACTTATAAGCTCAAAGTTATCGTTTTTTTTCGGTGTGGCGCCTACACGTGTGTGCATTCCCCCCAATCCCAAAAATGGAAGACTTATTCGATAGGGACGGGCCCTGACTGAGGTGAAGTCATTAATTTACCGGACCATATGCAGCCGAACCGAATACTTTTGGTCATCATGAGACCGAATGTCCTTGAGCTGGTTAAAGGCCCATCAAGTCCGGCTAATAATGAGTTGCCATATTGCCGGGCCCATCGAGTCATTTGATTGCATTGCCCGAATGGGGAAATTATCTCGAACCAATTTCAGTTGAGCTATGGGGCTTTTGGGCGAGGTGAAGACCTGATAAGAACTTTGGGCCAATGTCAGCCACATTTTAAGCACATTTTCGGGGCTTTAAGGGGAATGCAATTGCAGCAATGCAGTTAATGCTGTCTTATACTTTGTCATAATGACAGATACCTGACTTCCTGGCTTATCAAAAACTATTAAAGCTTGTCTGAGACCTGAAATACTTTTATTTTATCAGGTGTTGTGGGTTCAAAGTTTGGGTGCAGCCCTAAAATATTCTTTTAATTCCCTAGATATTTTTTCCCAAATTCCTCAATCATCTGCCTATATTTTTCACAATCCGCTGATCGCTTTTCTGGCATATTTAAAAAACATTAGCTATTTTTACACATATATATTTATTTTGTGAGCAGAGTGATTTCCGCCAAGACGCTAATTTGTTTCACACTTAGCCAAAGTCTTGAGTGCCTGCCCGTACCCCTAAGTAGACAGTTTTATAATATTTTTTAGCCCTGGTAAATCTGCTAATTGACGGCAGCCCTTTGAGTGGGCGGACAGGTGAGACAGGCGGCATGACGAATCGCCTCTTAAGTACACCTATATTATTTATCGTAGAAATGTAGACAGTTTCCGTTACCTGATAAGATTACGTTCCGGGCAAACAGTTTTAATAGACAATCAGGGAGCTCAAGCTCGACTTCGGTAAATCCAATTCAATTAGCTTTGGCCAGCAGATCCTGATTTCCCTCGTTCTGATGCGATTATGCCAATATGGGAATATGTGGTGTATATAGATATTCGCCATCTTTTATCCGCTTATAATTGAATCAAATGCGGCCAAAGGGAATGGCTATGGCGAAAGCGAAAGCAAAAAAGCAAATATTGGCAGAACTTTTTATCTGGGGGATGTACTGAGTTTTCCCCCAGTTTTTCCACTTTGCCGAGGCTTTGCCCTGCTTTAACCAGAGTATCAATGCCTATAAGTACGATAAACTTTCCGCCGCAAAACACTGTTTCCACAACAAACTGAAGTAGCGCTCAAAGCTGGAAACTTTTTCATGTATCTCTCTGGTCATAATATAGATGTATTGTTTTTTGCGGTTGGCGAAATGCAAATGAAAGAAGAATACGATTTAATTGTGAACATGACCAGCGCAAAAAAAAAAGAAAAAAATCAGAAGGCAAACAAACAAACCATTATAGCCAGCCCAGCCAATCTCTTCATAGGTTCTAGTAGGAAACTTTTCCATTAACTCGTTAACTCTCTGTGTAACAACAATAGGCCGGTGGCAAAACAAGTTAACATCGTTTTCTCCGCCGATGTCGTCTGGCTGTCATCCATTCAGCGTCCCCCGTCTGGTGACGTTTTTCTCGAATGGAAAAAATCCGATACCCCAAGCCGGAGTCCACACAAATTAGGTATGCAAATGCTGAAATAGTCGCGTGTGGTTAATTCAAGCCGACTCTATATACGCGAAATATCAGCAATAACTGCGCAGCGTAACGGTTTAAATGCTTGGCTAATCTTGACCTCGAATCGAAAGCGTTTGTCCGATGTCAAATCGAGTGCAGAATTCAATCAGTATCGATTTCCCAGCAGCAGCAGCAGCATCGGTAGCCAGAACAAAGAGCAGACAAATTGCGTTGAATTCAATTAAAAACTTATGGATTGGAGGGCACTTCTCGCAACTGCATGTTGTGGAAATAAACGCAGTTTCTGCCTCGAAAACCCTACTCCTCGATGACCTCCAACTAATATAATCAATTACCAAGTTGCGCCAGTAGACAGCCTAATTAGTTAACTTGGTGGGTAGCCCGTCTCAATTACAGCTTGTAAACTTCAACTCGGGCAGCTCATCTCCCGAAAGGTGGAAGATGCAGCCGGGCCAACAAAACTGGCCAATCTGTCGGCATTCATAATCCTCTCTTGCGGGCGTTACGTCTGAATAATCGAGATGCTCACCCCGAACGAGCCCCTTTATGCCACCGATTATAATTATTAGTGGGCTGCTTGGGTGTTAACACCGCCTGTTCCGATAATTCCGATGTGGTAATGCCCCTTCATGGGACTCGAATTTATGCAAAAGCTGGGGCAGTTCAATGCACTTGGCGCCCTGTCGTCACATTTCAGACTCATAGCCCCCCAAACATCAAATTACCCGGCGAACAGTTCATCATAACAAGAGCACAGTGAAGGCTCGCTAAGTGAACTATAATATTATATATATTAAATTTTTAAATCATAATACAAATAATTACAATATTGAAAAATTTATTTTAAGTCACCCAGTTAAAGAAATAATTTAGTATTGAATTTTTAAAGTATTCCTTTTAAGTATACTTAACTTTAAATGGTACTAAGATATTTTTCCCTTTTTAATAAATTTTTAGTTTACTTCCACGATTTCCTTTCTATAGGAGTGCACTGTAAGTCCAAATTGCGACTGATTTCAGCTCATGTGCGGAACCCAGAGCTATGACCACCATTAACAATCTATAGTATATCCCCCATATATATAGAGCTCTTGGCTCGCTTTCGTTTCGTCCTGGCTGTTGACATTTTAGTGGTCCTCGAACTTAAATTGAGTTTTGAGGTTTGCCTTTGTCACACAAGTTAATGGATGATGGGTCCCAACTAATTGGCAGTTTTATTTGTCTTATCATGACCCAATTCTTTTTCGAAGGCGAGGTCGCCTTTCATTCAGAATGAGGCCTACGATGGAAAACATCGCACTGACATGGCCTTTTTTCCCAGCGGACTGGGAAAAGTATTTGGGTCTAGTTGATAATTTATTGCGAGACATGTGGGAAATTCAACTCGGAATACATAGTTTCCCTCGAATATTCGTGTTTGGCCTTAGCCAAGACCCGCGACCATGTCAAGAAATCGCCATGATTGACACCTTTTGCGTATTGAACACAAACAAGAGGCGGAAAAATGCTATGTAGTTTTAAGGCAAATGTGTCGAAATCGAAAAGAGTTATTGAACGTTAATTATAAATTCCAATACCATCGATATGTGCGGAAACTAACGAAAGACGGCCCGTCCTTGCCCATCTGCAGAGGCGGTTCACCTTAGATAAGACGAGTTCTTCGGTTCACGTGGCTGTGCGTTATCATATTCAAATTTCCATAAGCTAGTTAAAGTTTTGATTGATGAACATAGTGCCAAAATTATGCAGAAATTCCAATTTTCTGCCTTCCAAAAAAATTCCCTTATTGCTAGTTGTTGATATATGCTTATAATAAGTTGTATGGCCTTTCATGATTAATAGTTCAAAGAACTTTTCTGGATGTCGGTATTTGGTAATGTAGCAATATGGTGAAATCTTGTAAGCTCTTTCTGCTACAAAGGAGTCTTTTACAAATCTTATCTTTTAATTATCGCTCTTATATCTTGTCACGGAGCTGATAAGAATCTCTTTCTATGTACAAGCATCTTGCCAATGATATCATCATTGTGTTTTACATAAATTTAATTTCTTAGCCTAGGTTGGGTAGATAATGGAATATTTTTTGTCAAAATCAGTGCATTTGATGATTTTATATTTTTATAGCTTTAGCACCCATTTGGTTTATGACCCTCTCTCAATGAAATTGTTTTCTGTCTGACACCTGACTTCGCTGGTGACTTTCCACCACAAAGTAATAAAATGTTTAAGGCCCCTTAATAACCCAAAAACCCGAATATTGTAAGTCACCTTGGATCATTCAGGAACTGATACTCATAAGACTGACAGTAATTTGGCGTTCGGTGCATTTGACTCTTCTGATAGCTTTATCTAGATACAAATACAAGCGATTCAAGACCTTATCAGTCAAGTGATAAAGTCAGGCAAAAGGGCTAGACAATCGGACTGTAGAATTATGAACTTTAGGCAAATATTTGCCGGACTCTATTTGGTTGCCACTCGTCTAGTCGGAGGCTTTGGGGGTTCCGCCCTTCACAAAGTCCACAGACACACACCCATCCACGCACCACAATGACCTAGATGTCTGGCGCTAAATCGGGTAGAGATTACCATTTCAGTTTTCTTTTATCGGGCAGCATATAGAACTGTCGACTCATTCCTGGAAGAGGGCCTATCTGAGTGGAGGGCGTGGCAGGAATGTCATTAATTAAACCTACAATTGTTGCACTCAAAGTAAGCCCTTTTCGATCGGAGAGAGGTTAAGTGTCCCTGGATTGGGTATGCGGTCTTTTCTTAATTAAAACTCATTTACATTAACGAGTGTGTTCGGCTAACCGAACCGTTTAGTTTTATTGGCCTAAATAATATCGTTCAGTTTAACGCACAAGCGGCACGCTAGGCCGTCCACTTCCCCAGGCCCCTGATTTAATACATATACCTACAGTAGGGCAGCACAGCTGGCAACCAGACGCCTTTTGTTCGACGAACTTCATACAAAACGGTGCACGGAGAGAAATTTTTAAAGATAATGAAGTACTCTGACTTTGACCCAGAAAAAATAGATTTAAAGTGTACCAATATTACACATTTTCCTATAAAATGTACTATTTAAATAATGTACACTCCCTAAAAATGATCTATAACATTAAAACAATATTATAAATCAACATTTCCGTACTAGGAAAACTAAAAAATAAATCAATAAAGGTCCTGTTATCTAATTTCCTACTGTTTATTCCCTCTAAAAATATTTAATTATACTTAAATACCTTTTTTTATTTTCTTCACACTTCAAACACTTAAAAATTAAGTCACAAAATTACCCTCAATCTGTAAACACATTTCCTTCGGTGTAAATAAATAAATACATTTGTTTAAACAGACGTAAATCGGGCTGGGTAAAACAGTTGAGCAAAAAGTACGCCTTTATTTTTTATGTTTTTATAATTGCCCGGCCTGCAGTTGGTGCGACCTCTTGGCGGTTTTACCTCAGCTATTAATAGCCGCCCCTCCCTCGACTCCGCCGAATGATGGAGAAAAAGAAGAAAAAACCAGCACCACCTCAAGGCCATCGAGTGGCGTAAATCTTGCATGAAAATCGTGTAAAAGAAAAGTTTCAGCCAGATAAGCAGGTTAATGCTCTACCCGAGCTTGTCGTTCCTAGAAAAACATTACACTTGCAAATTGGTGTTACGAAACCACCTCGTTCTGATATCAACTGGACATATGCATTACATATTCCAAGTTCCCCAGTTGGCCAGTTGGCTAGAAACGGTAATTGGAATACGAATTGCATTTTCTTAATGAACATTAATTACAACCAAGTCATTAAAAACTTGTCATTGGTCCAAAGTTAAATGTTCTGGCAGTGGGCAACAACCTATTGGCCAAGAAATTGCGTGTCACATACATATTCATGGGGTGATATACATTTTTCAATAATTGAAGGACATGCAGAAAGCTAAAATCATATGTTTTTAGAACTCTGTGAACTGTGCACTCAAATACGTTTAATATTTATTTGATTTAGCCATGTTTATTTAATTCTAATAAAAGTTGACTTAAATTGCATTTTTGGGACACCATTAAAACTGGATGCATTTTATCAGCAGCTTATTTTATTTTATTTTATCAACTTGTAGAACAAATAAAATAATGTTTCAACTTGCCATCCAATTTTTATTAGTTTCTAATGCCCCATGAATTGAATTCCATTTCCCATGTAAACCCCTTAGCTTGAATGTTTGTAATAGAAACGCACAGAATATATCCATTAAGCTGCCCACAAGCTATATAAAACCGAAAATAGAAGTTGAACTTGTAAGTTGTTAGTGAGTTGAACTTGTTTACAGGTAGTTAACTCGTTGTACTTGCTGTTATTTATAGTTTTGGGGCTTTTGGCTGGGGCATCGTTAAGCCAAAGTTAGTTATTTACACGTGCGGTCTTGCACTTCGTTTGAATTGGCTATAAAAACTTAAGTTTCTTGGGGCGGCAAAGCTAAAGGTACCATCATGTTGCAAAAAATCGAACGTAATAATTGCCTTAATTATGGACTGGTGGTTAATATAATCGCTTTTTGCGGTTGCCAACGCTTCTAACGAAAGTTGAGGGTTCGTTGACCCGCGTTCTAAGCGAACTGGTTGCCAGTTTGGCTTCAGGTTGCCCACCTGGCGACCCCTTTTCCCCGCCCCTTCCCCCTTAAATTGCCATTGTTGCGGTCACAAAATGCAATCGTGTTGAAAATTGCAAGGTTGCAAAAAAGCTAAACAAAAATAATACCCACTGGCAGTCACTGAAACGCCATAGAAAACAATGTGCTCAACGAAATTATCTTAAAGTGCCTGAATAAAGTGCAGACTTTGACCCATGACGTAGGTATCATTTTTAATAATACCCCCGGTTCAAAAATAATCGGCTTAGATCAATGCATATGCATATTCGCTCTGCGGTTCTAAGTAATGGCCCTAATGGGTGCTATTTACTCCGGATATTGACAAGGCGGATCCGATTCGACCAGAACATTCCAAATTGAACCCATTATTAGGTATTTATTAACCTGTTTTAAGAAGGGGGAACAACCATAGAAAATGAAGTGCAAAGCTGAGAACGGGGCTAGATAAATAGTTTGTTTATATGGATTGCGCAATTCTAAAGGCCTCAAGATGATAACATGCCTGGTATTTATGGTATTGTATTAAAAGCCTAAGATACATTTCCGACTAAAAGCCCAAGGAAATCCCTCACTAGCAAATACAATTACTCGTTGCTCTTTCTTCTCTCTGAAAGTTGTAAAATTCCTTTAAAAGAAATCAAATTTGTAACGCATTAGTCCCAATCCCCGACTTTAAGTCTCCAATTACTCGAATTCAACCGAATTATTCACTTCAATTGTTTTTGATACTTTGTTTTCGCTTATTTATTTATTTTCTTTTCTTTTGTTTGTTGGCCCAGTGGTACGTGCCAAAGCATATCGCAAGGGAATTTATATTTCATATTTTTCAATGAAAAACAAATTATATAAAATGGTTCAAACGGCAACCAACCGAGGAGCGATGAATATCAAATGGCTTTTCGTTCCAGCGATCAAGTGTTTGCATTGTAAATGAACAGAATACGGACAATTGCTGACCAGTGGGCCCGATAAAGTTAACACCTTTAAGCCAAAAGGCGAAAACCAAAACCAACAAGAGGGAAAAGTACATGAAAAGGTAAAAAACACAAGGGAAAAATGAAGAAGAAAACAATTTGCAGACAAGATAATCGAACAATTTCGCAAACACGAGTTCCGTCAGTCAACTGACACTTTTTCGTGTCCAATTCGAAGGGGGAAAGAACCTCCGAGGAAAGGGGTTCGAAATGGTATGGTGTGGTATGGGGGCATGTGGCCTGGTGAAAATCGATATGACATCAAGGAGCGAAGTATCAGGGACAGTTGAGCCCCAAAAACATCCGCATCCGTGATAGATGAGGCCAACTTTGACACGGGCAAAAGCCCCTAAGGTAGTGCCAAATCACTTGGCCGTGATTAGAAAGTGGCCAGTGGCTTATCGACCAACGAAAATAATCTACGAAAACGTGAGATAAGTTCTCCTTCCCGCTTCGCTGGCCATTTGGCAGGCAGCCACGAAAACGAAAAACCCAATTTATTTTTTCTAATGAATGAATTTATACAATGGCCGCGAGTATTTGAATGAGTTCTCTCTGGCGAAGGAGGAAATGTTGCCTACGCACAGCGCGAGTTAATATGCGGACGTACCGCACGGCGTATACGTAATTTGGGTACTGAAAAAGTTTCAGTGCGTTCCCACACACATGAATTCATTCATTTATTTGTCGTAAATCAACGGCTAAGAATAGCCGAAAAGTGACGTCTTCAGTTTGGAAAGAAAATAAATAAAATGGCTATATATAAATAAAATATTTAAATTTACGCCCTTTAAAGAAAACCAACTTTTTCTTTATATACCTAAGGAAAAGCGAAATAAAACCCTAGGCATGTACTTGCAAGTACCTAGACAGAAATTCCACCACATTTCCCAAAATTCAATTTGTGCTTTAAGAAACGGGAGAACATGTAGCTTGAACTTTATGATGAAAAACGATTTTCTCACACCCGTTGACCTATTTTTCAGCTCGTATTTCCGCTTTTCCCCCTTTTTTAAAAGCTAGCGAGTGTGTTGGCCTATCCATAAAACAAAATATAGGAAAAAAATATATATTGCCCATATATCGCTTATTGTGTGTGCGTACTAAAACGTCTCTATAGCCACAATATTTTGTTTATCGAACAAACACATAGCGTCATTTGGCCCCTTCCTCGGACCGAGGAGAACTGAATGGGTGACTTTGTGTGCTCCTCCTCGCATGATTAGCAATTTCAAAAAGTTGACACTTAGCTGACGCATGAGGCGCCTCAATCCCCTGGTTTCTCCACATAACCAGGGTCCAGAGGCGATATAGTCAATGCTGCTGATTGGAAAAGCAATTACAACTGAAGCCATTCGAGGGGCAACTCAAATGCAAAGAGCCAGCGGGATTAAACCGGAAGATTTATGGCCTGACCAGCTTGACCATCAAAATTTATGGCAATGAAAATAAACAATTTTCGCTCTCGAGCAGAAATAAATGGGGGAAGTGTTAAGTAGCATATAACTAAGCGTTTAATATATGTTTGGCATGTGGATCCCGAGAGCAGCAATCTCGATGGATCCCCCGGCCCCCCGAAACACCGCAATCGAGTGGCTGGCGTGGCATCAAGTGGCTTCGGTTTATGGCACCTCTTGGCTGGCGCATTAATATATCATTATAAACAGGGTCCGGCTAGGAAATATGAGCTATTGAAGTCTCCAGTTCTGAGCTGAGTTGGGCCGGAGCTAAAACCAAAGTGCAGGGAGCGTGAGTGGCCATAAAATGTGCAAGCTGAGCGAAAAGATTGCACTTCAAAGGCATTGCAATTGTTATTTTGACATTTATGAGCAGCCAACGGCGAGGGACCATGAATCGGGGGAGTGTCTATCTGCGGACTATTATATGGGGTAAAACTGTTGGCCTTTGATAAGCTGCGAGCGTTACTCATCTTCGGAGACGCAATCGGCAGTACGTTTATCGTTTAACCCACTGCGGAACAATGGTCAAGAAATCCATTACGCAGCTGGATTTTATTTTGTTCTAAAGTGGTTTTTAGAAGTCGCAGATCATGAGAAACTGAGAAATTTTAAGAGAGGGGTGTACAAAAATTGATTAAAAATAAAGAATACATTTAACAATACAAATATAAATATATTTAGCTTTTATATGGATTCAAATAAAATTTAAGCAAACGAAATGTACTTGAATTGTTATTTCCTGTTTATAGAATTTAATTTTAGCTTGCCAGCATGGCAGATGTTTAGGAAGTACATTTAATTCAGAACAAACTTATTAAGAAATGGAAATGATTCCGGACCTAATGAATTTTAAACAAATGTGTATCATTTGAATTATATTTTCTTATTCCATATACAATTTATAAATGAAAACAAATATTTTATAAGTGAAATGTTCTCCATTTAGCTAAATTAATTTTGGTTTTCCTTATTTTCTTTTTTAACCAAGAAGTATATTATATTCGAAAAGTAAAGAAGAAAATTTCCACAACCTTTAAGAACGAAGTAGTGGTATTTTCGGCTTACCCTTAATCTATAGCAGGGAATTCCCCCGTGGCCAATGAACAAAATGAATCCAGACATACTTCTTTATTAGCTGTGCGCGACCTTTACCGCTTCAGTCCGACGAGAGCACTCTTAGCAATTACTTAGCGATGTAGTTCCTCAGACCCTCAAGTCCCAATTCGCCTGGCAACACCAGCGAAAATCGCACGGAAAACGCTCGACTTGCGGAAAAACTTCAGATCAGGATCAGAGACGTTCGGAATGTTTAGCCATTAAAACCGAAGACACTCACTCAATAGGCGCCACTCGACAATAGAGCATATTTGAGGGGTAAGAGGGTCAATAAATAAGCTGAAGTGCTCGATGGCATCTCCAGAGTCTGGCAGGCCAATAATAATAGTGCCCCAGCACAAGGGAACTCTTCAATCAGTCGATAATATGTATTTATGTAAGCCCCTCACAATGCCAGGCTTACCGCTGTTCCTGGCCAACAAATTCCATAAACACACACAGGCCCCAAAGTTGATTATTACATCAGAGTGCTAATCAAAAGTTGCAATTCCAGCCGAAACAATGAGGCTTTATGTAACTTTTTCGGATTCAGCTGTCAGGAGAAATTCATAAAATTTCGAAGGCTAAAAGGATGGGTGTGGTGTGTGTGTGTGCACGTGCCACCAAAAAATAACTATGATTTCCGACAGCCACTCGCACAAACAAACCATCCAATATAGTGGGCCAGCACATGTGTGAGGAAAACTGATTGAAATTTCGGGCAGAACAAAGCTGGAAGCTGTTATTTTAGCACTGAGGGGTGGTAACATGAGCCAAGCCAACTATTAAATACTCTTTAGGAAGTAAAGATATTAAGTTATTAAAAGGGCATTTAATTATATTTGAAAAAAAACAGTCAATGCAGAGTCCAGCGAAGTAAAGCTACAACATCCATATTTTTACCAAAATGTCTTACTATAGTGTAGGTTCTAGCTAATAACTGATTTTGTCCCAAGGTACTTAATTATAATTATAGGAACCTTGGAATCAGTGTAATATTTCGTAGGATATTGATATCTTTCACAATAAGGGTATACAGAACATTCGAAATATTTCCCAGAACTAATAACAATGTATTGGCATACTGGCTTTTATAGGACATGATTTACCTTACCCAGCCTTCAATGGAATTAAAATTCATTTATTCCATTCTTTTGAGTATGGAAATGCATTCAAGGATGCTTTTAGCACACAATAGCCTAAAGTAAAACCGACTAGATTAAATAATTGAAGAGGATTTCGAACTTAAATTGAGCACTTCTCGGCCTGAATTAGAGTATCCATTGGCCCATTGCCCTTTTGCGATATTCTATACCTACTATTTTCGCTTCCCATTGGGAATTGTTGGCAATTGCTTACCCTTTTGGCCCGATTCCCTCGTTTGCCCCCCAATGAAATTAGCTTCGACCGAGTGGATGTGGATGGCAACGACAATGCGACAACGTCCTTGACATTGCGGGCGGGAAAACTGCAAAATAAACAGGGGAAATAACTATTTAATATGCAGGCCGGGGGGAAATATGGAAAATACGAGGCAGGCATCGTCTTGTGCCTGGTCTTGACTTATTAACATTTTATGCGATCCCGGCAGACAATGGAAAGTAGCAACAAACAATCGTTTTGCTAAATAGTTGTGTCAATAAAATGGGGGAAATATTTTCCTGTCTGCCCACACGCAAACAATAATAATAGCTTTATTGTCAGTTGCAACTTAAGTGTAGGTATATATTTTGGGGCGTGTCTCGCTCGGACCTAACTCAATATTCTGTTGGCCTAATGAAGGTCGCAAGGTGGCTCCAGTGACAATAGAAGTTGGCCAAAGTCACAAAGGTTGCCGGCCATAAATCAATGATGTTCGACCTGAAAAGGACACTGATTACTCGACCTTTGAAACGAACGAGGGCCGGAGTTCAAGTTATGTCAGCTAATATTCAACAATCGACCCATTGAACCCAATGGATGATCGGTTTCTCCCTTATTTGTCAATGGCAAATTGTGAAGTTCGAATTTCTTACCTGCCGGGGCTTTTGAGAAAGCATTTTGAGTGCCTCCATTTAAGTCGATTAGTGAAATTGTTTGTTGCCCTTTGGCATCTGACTGACTTTGTGGATGTGTCTGTCTGCATCAGATGGCAACGCGAATCAATTGAGCCAAACTTCGGCGATGCCAAAGTTCAAAAAGTGCCACTCAAAGTGGATACCCTGACCCCCGCCCTTTGGGCCCCCCGGCTATTCAGCGTTGCCAAAATATTTGCAGTCTCCTGACTTTTGCCAGCTTGTGTGCAGAATGAAGATTGACAGCTTAATGTATTTTCGCGCTTATAAGATCTCAAAGACGGCCGCTGAGCATTCGCTCGGCTTTTGTTGACTAATTTCCCGTCGCAGGCACGCAAATTTCGCATTTCTCGGCCTTAAGTGCAACAATTAGCAAATTAAATAACAACTTTCGCAGCTCGCACTCTCTAAACTTTCTGTGCCGCCGCTGACATTGAAAGTCAATTAAGAAAGGTTGCTCTTGTCCAAGGGCCAAATGGTTTCCGAAAAGAATTCCTGAAAGAAAAAGCTATGAAATGCTCGATTTTATTTCGATCTTGTTCGAAAAAAAGTAGCAACTTCACTCTAGTAGTTTTTTCCACTCATTTCAAAGTCTTCTGAAATCGATTGGCATTATTTAATTCCACAGCTGGCTAAACTTTTCCATGACAACTTCTATTACCCTTCTTCTAAAGTGACAAATCAAATCGACTGATATAATTTTTAATTGAGCATAGTTAAGGCCTTTCGTTCCATTGATTTACGAATGTCGCAGGGCTGTCGTCAGCCCAACGGTTGCAATAAATTTCAAGTAAGTCAATTGGGGAATTCAGCGGCGGTCAGTCGATTGCGAAATTGATTTAATTTCAGGATGTTCTGGAATCGTTTTTATGACCACGCCGCAGAAGCATGATTTAAAAGTTCAACACGAGCTTAAACCCCAGTCACGCATGTCAAATGATGTTTATATTTCTTGGCTTTACGATGTGAGAAACTTTGAGGTCCAATAAAAGTGGCGCAAGAGTGAAATCACTGGAGTTTTTGTTTACATTACTTTGACTACAGACTAGACTGCCAGGGGATACCCTTTTCATGTGGATTAGATTAAATACTAATTTATGGAATTTTAAGGGGAATTATTTAAGCTGTTAAACCAGTTCTAAGAAACTATATAAAAATCAGATTAAAATATTTTAACAAAAATAGTTTCAATTTATTCCACAGCCATATCTTTAGTGCGTCACTACTAATATTGAAGACTAACTTAAGCTGTTTGCACAGTACAGTGTGTATGCCATATATACCAATTTTATAAAAGCCTTCATTAGCAAATTGATAACTATTCACACATAGTATACCATGACTTCACGCTATCTAGTGGGTTATTAAAGAGCAGTGTGGGTATGATGTTTTCAGCAAATTCTCTGATTAGCCCCATAGATTGTGCCAAGTGAAATTATAGTCCAAGTTAAAAATAGGTGAAATATTTGTGCTGCAAATAGCCAGCAAAGTGTGATTGACGTATGGGCACTTACTAAACGCCAATATTGCTTTGAGAACATGACATGTCTGACAGTTTTAAACATTTTAAATTACAAATTTTCCATTCCGTCAACAAGTTGCAAGGTAACAGGCTGACAATCAGTAATTATGAGGAAGAAAACAATTTTTAACACCTACGATAGTTTTAAGGTAATTTAAAATATTTGAAAATAGGTTGCTCACTTAGTTCGGTACCCTGTTTTATGAATATTCCAAACATAAAGTTCATGTTCCTATATTCTATAAAGTGACTTTATTTATGTACTGTTCCCATGAACAAACTTATATAAAATTCAGTCAGAGACAGGGAAAACTATTATTAAATTTAATCTATGCAGTGACATCATAGAGAGCAAAATATAATTTTATTAGGTAAGGCAAGCAAAACCACCCATCTGAAAATTAATAAAAAATGTTCTAAGCCACAATGCAAATAAGAAACAATCAAACCCAGGGCCACGTCGTCCTTCCATCTTACCGAGTAACTTATAGCCTTTTTGCGAAAGCAAAGCACCCATATTTCCATAAGCCCAAATCACCCTGCTCAAAAAACCCAAGAAAACAAAATAGCCATAAAAACGAAACCAAGTCAAAAGGCCGGCGGAACAAGGAGAGTCGGGGCCCAGATGACTGGAGGTGTTAATGGCCTTAATAGCCAAACGTGATGAGCGTCAAGTGGACAAACAAGCCGCACAGTGTGAGCCGGTCAAATAATACCAGCTCGAAGAGCCTCAAAAAAAAACAGCCCCTCATCGATATTTACTGGCGATCGAGGAAAGCGGGGGGTTGAGGGGCCAAAGGATGCTGGCACGTGGCTAAAAGGAACTTAATACCTCAAGGCGATCTCCGCCGAGGATGCTGCCCAGCAAAGGATTGAATTACTGGGCCGGCAGGTCAGTGGTGGGATAATGTCCCGTCGTACTTTGACCTCAGCACGAACAAGTTTCGAACCCTCGGCCCTTGCCAAAAAAAACTGGGTTAGTGGCACAAAACTATTGAGATTTTGTTGCAAAGGCCTCCTTTGTCTATCGATCATTGTGGCTCTTATTCTTCTTTAGTTTTGCACCGACACATTATTGATTACAAATCCAATTATGCACTTTTCGTACATCCATCATACGCCGCGTTGGCCAGCGAAAATTGTATGCACACAAGGTTGGCTGATTGATTGCCCACCGGCCAAAAAGGCAGCTGCATTCTGACCTTAAAAGCATTTAAAATGCAATTATAGCCCGGCGCCAAATTCAATTGATGTGTAGCCACTCATTTACATATTACATTAACCTCTGCTGCTGGGAAATTGCATTTATTTCAGCTCGCTTAATTTGCTTTTATAAAAAAAAATCAGCAAAATAAGAAATATGTGTACAAACTTTGCGGGGTAAACAGCGAAAGCTGTCCGACTATTTGCCTCACTTCCCAAAGAGGAAATCAGGGGTTAAGTGTGCAGTTCATTAAACTCGTGCAAATAATTAATATGCAAATAGCGTTCATAATATATGCACTTTAAAAATCTTGCAAATATCACGCCAAGAATTGCACTCTCTTTCCAGTTTATTTACTGGAACCTCCGGTGCATTGGCTTTTGGGAATTTCGGGTTGAAGGGCGCTCACTTGAGTTCGGATATGATTTTCTTTTCTTTCCACTGGTTTTCCTCTCCACGGGCTTGTTATTGTCTGGCGACAATGGACGGCGGGTTCAAGGTGCACATGCCAATGAAAAAGCCTTTGGAGAGTAATATTCACCGACATATGGGGCTTTTCCTCGGAGATAATGTACCAAAATGATTGGCAGTCGAAGTAAAGTGCGGAAAAATTCAATGGAAATTGATTAAACATTCAGTTTGCCTGTTTACTGCTTTACTACATCTCCGTAATCATCTTATTTACCATAAATAACCATTAACGGATGTAAACACTTGCAGTTAGAAGTACTAATTTGTGGTTACCACTTTAACCAAGACCCTCTAGAAAAATCAACATTTACCCTGGCTCAACACTCCAAAAAGTCTGCGTACAGTTGCTGGCAAAGGTGTTAAACTTCAAGGTGATGTTGGCTACTAGGCTAATGCCCACTCATAAATCCAGCAAAACAAAAATCCCAACTAAAACCCAACCCAACCCGAACTCAGCCACGCGTCAAAGTTTGCCTTATTGATGAAAATTCGCGCAAAATAATTAAATAGGCTATGAGTTGTATACTCCGACATGTGATTATTGTGACCGCAGCTATATAACCAATATTGGCGAAAAATATTAATAAAGGCCAAGAAAACAGGCAGCGGTGCTATAAAAATGTTTGCTCAGCCATTTAACAGGGCAACATTTTTTTATTGTCGTCACTACGCATGTTGCCACATTTTGAGCTACTCTCTCTGTGGGCTTTCGGTGTGAGAAATATGGCAGTATTTTGTATTGTTTAGATTGTGTCCAAAAATAGAATGCGTCAATTAAATGTGTAAATAGCTTTTTACGCCACCCCCACACTGATTTAATTGTAGGAACACGAGATAGGCTCGATTTCTCGAGTTTTATCAGGCATCTGGGCTACTATATGCCCTGTAAAGTGATAAATAAGAAACATTTTCCCTCAAACATCGCCACCAGAAACACTTTTTCTTTGATTGACGGTGCTGCCCTTGGAATAAAATGCGTATCCGCACTGTTGCGCGCACAAACATCTCATTTTTATTGCTTAGCTGCGGTGCCGGCCAATTGATTTGTCCCCCTGGCATTTTCCATTTTGCATATCCTGCAATAGGGGATATCCTGATATCCTGAAAAGTGAGTGGCTTTCGGCCTTGAGCCATTTGCATTTTGTTTGCCTTTGGTCGACACTTGAAAATGCTGGCGGTATTTTCAGATGAGCTTTTCTGTGGCCAATTCGAATGTCAAAAGGTGAGCCCACATCCCGACCAAAAGTGACATTTGCACTGGCCATCCGATAAGCTAATGCCATTTCAAAATCACAAATGTGCACAATTTCATATTTGATTAGTCCGGTTCGCTGGGGCGGCAAACCTGATTTACGGGCCACTTTTAATATGACAATTTCCCCGGCGAAAAGCCAATCAAGAGGAGCGACCAACAATGGCTGCCGCCGACATCGCATCAGCTGGAAACTGGGAAAGGGCTGACATGAAGCCGCAGGACTCGGTGATGCGATTATAGGGGGTCTGGGTCTGGGTCTGGGAAATGGGAACTGGGAATCGGGGACTGGGGATTGGGAAAGCTTTCAACTTTCGCCTTGGCCATCCTGACACTGCACAGTCGACTGACAACAAAGTTGTCCGGCACAGAGGAAAAATGTCACCAAATGTGGTAACCAGTTCAAATGGTTTACTTTGAGGTCAAGGTATTTGAGATACAAATTTCAAATTTTCGGTTGGGTATACATTTTTGGGAATTTTGTAGTCTTGCTTATACAAAGAAAATTCATGTATTTTGAAGTTATACAAATTTTACAAATGTATCGAACTTTTATAAACAAGCTAGGGCTGCTAAAAATTTTAAAAATATTAAGTAAGTTATACATGTTCTTTTTAAGTGAACAAATAAATTTTTTTAATGAAGTATATTTTTCAATAGTGCTTTAGTATGTCATAACCTATATATGAAAAATATTTTTCTTAGCTCTAAAAAATGTTCTCCAACCAAATATTTTTTTTATGATTTTTGATCAACATTGATTTTTTTTCAACAATATCTAAATTAAGAATTGGAAAAAATACATAAATTGAATAATAATTTGCGTAATTAAATTAAATTTTAGAAAGTAGTAAGAGTAGTTAAATAAAAATATTATAATTGGTTTTAAGTAGTAAACACTTAATTTTTTATCTTATGTTGCATAATATAATGATTTTTTGCTGTGTCACAATGTGTTTGTCTGGAGCCGTTGATGACAAATGCCAAGCTTCGGCCCGGGGACAAACAAAGAATGCAGCTCAATTGGGCATCAATCATGCGAAAAATTGATTAGTTCAACTTTTATCGCCCCGACCCAATCTGCTGCTCCTCGAAATATTTGTGCGCATTTGACACGCTCCATCGTTATTAACGATCCGGGGAAAGGGAAGGGGTATTCCGGAATATCGATGCAACTAGAGTGTTGGGTGTCAAAGCGAATCGAAAAAGCTGGGCTTTAAATTTCTGTGTCAATAAGTTGGATCTGGCATTCTGTCAACTTAAATCTATAGCATACACTTGAGCGCCCCTCGGCCAATTCACCGAAGACAGAAAAAAAAAGGCAGCCACTCAGTGCCATTTCCGCTGCGATTCCGATTCCGATTGAGTAGAAATGACAATTTTCATCACGCTCACGGCTGTTCGTTATATTTTTCGAAGCGGAAATGCACTTGAAAGTGCGCACGGATTTCCGGCTTACAACTATGGCTTAATGATTAAGAAGCTGGCGTGTTGAGCGGCGGAAACTGGATTTCCTATTGCATTGGCAAATGGATGCAATTAGGATGAGCATTTTCCCCTCGAGTTGGTTTTCTCTTACTTTACGGCTTTGTTTACATGGGGGTTAAGGAGCAGGAGCTGCAGGATGACAGGCTGCAGCCACTTGGCCATATAATTTATGGGCCCACAATCTGCGGTATCTGCAACCTCTGGCCAAAAATTACTCAGCACAGTGTGCGTTAAAGTTTTATGTGTCACTCATACGCCATGGTGCAATTTCCGATGCCATCCACAGGCAGCAGAGAACATTTTCGCAAAGTATTTTCTCATTTTTTACAATTTTCTGGGAAATATGTTTGGCAAAAGTCGACAGGGAATGCGCATATCAGGAAACCAACTTTTGCTTCGTTGTTGGCTTTTGTTAATTTAGTGGAAAATAGCTTTTTGGCATAGACAACTGAGCAGGAGGCATCTGTGAGATAAGTTCGGAGTGGTTTGTTTGGCTTGTGCCAGGCAACTGATTAAAATGTCACAACGCCGAATGAAGAGTGTTTATAATTACATTATTGTGGTGGGGCTAACAAAGTTACAACCATTCCGAAACCATGCTCAGGCCAAGTCTTACACGAATTAGCCTTAATTAACGCTAATGGGAGTAACTCTCACCGGTGTCTAGACTTGGAAATTGTTCTGTTCAGGTGTGTTTGCATATTACTCGGCTGGGATAAACACCTCGTTTATTTGTCTTGACAATAGCGGTGTGCGCAGTGATGATAAAGGTACAATATTAAACCATTAACCTAGGAAAAAAAAGGTAAGTAAGAAGGTATATCCCAAAAGCACGCCTAGAAAATACCTAAGAAATTTCTTGAAAATATAAGAAAGTAAGTAAGTAAGAAAGAAAATGAAAAGTCTATTGCCAACTACACTTCAGAGAAACTACTACAAAATAAGATCAGATTTATATTCATGGCAAACACGGCATATACAAATTAGTCATATATGGCAATTACAGATAAATATCAAAACGTGATCGCGAATGATATAAGATCGTTTCGGTTATAAAACCCGGAGTAATTGCCCATCGGCGGGATGACCTATTAGAAACCTTTACCCAGAAATGACTGAAATTAGGTACCTAGGCACACAATGCTCATCACTTTGCCTTCCCTGGCCTGTTATTATTTGTAGCACATTGTAAATTATAACACCCATACGCCGCGTGGTCCCTGCTATCTGTCATTGACAGTCAGCCCTCAGTAGAACGACCCCCGACGATTAGTTAGCACGTGCGGAGACGGTTTCTTAAACTCTGACGAGCGTTTTCCATGTGATTATGCAGTTGCCTGCGGCTCGTTGGAAGACCCGCCCACGTGTCCCGGCTTCCTCGCATTTTTTACGGGCTTTTAAAAAGCGCTACCCCCAAACACGTGAGTGGGAATAACACGCTTAGCGCCGTTGACGTACGTACTCGCAAATAAATTGCTTATATATGTACCTGCGTTTCGGCCGACACGGTAGGAAAATAAATATTTCAATAAAAAAACGCGCGCAAGGCAATGAAAATTAATGTGCATATTTTCATGACAGCCAACAATTTGCATATCAAGTGCCATCGGCAGTCGGCTAGTACTACATAAAAAGGAAAAATCTCCCAGCGAGTGCGTTCTCATTTTACACAAAATGAATTCAAAATGTTTTATTGTTTTTCATATGCATATGAATGCTGATTAAGATTCTTGGGCCTGGCGACAAACTTTTCCTTTTGGCCGGCAAACAAACTCTCTAATCGAGTTGTGAATGGAAAATAAATAGCGCATAAATTAAATATGATTGCGAGTGCTCATTTTTATGACCCAAACTGCTTCTCTTTTTGGGGCAGAGACCGTAAAAAGCCAAAAGGCAGGGAAAAACACAACAGTTTCCTGTGGAAACACAAAACAGTTAAAAACAAAAATAAGGCCCGCAGTCATGCAAAAATTGTATTGCCTTTGTGCTAAGTGGGGTGGCCGAGTTAGGGTTCCCAAAGAGCCCACTTTTCAGCGGGGAACTTTGTTTATTCGGCATCAGGCAAGAGCAACAAACAAGCCAAGTTGGCCATAACAAGGAGCTCTGGCTTTTGGCCGTAAAAAGGAACAGCCAGAGCTCACCGCATCCTGTCCAGATTTTAGTTTTGCATTTCTGTTGAATCATTTGCTGTTCTCTCGCTTGACGGAGCACAAACTCCGAAAATTCCTGCTCTGGCAGCACTCAAAAAATAATAAAAATATAGTACACTTTCGCCCCAAAGTGGCCACGTCCTCGAACAAAAACGAGACAAGCATTTTATTTAAGTAATTATGCATAGATAAAAAGTGAGTCCTGGGAAAACAAGACACGGAAATGTGTTTCACCTGACAGCTAGTGTGTGTGTGTGCAGGTGTTTATGGATGTGTGGGTAAGAGGTTTTTAAGTGTTTGTTTGTTGGCTCACAGAGCTGCAGCCTTGGCTGTTTTTAGCAGGACCTAATGGCGGAAAGGATACGCCATTATCTCACCTTTAAATAAGTGAGTTACGTTGGGTTGAAAAAAATTGACTTTCTTATTTACAAAAAATACTGTGGAGAAAGTGGATTAACACTATTAACCTTTATGTATAATATACAAATACTTAAAAGTATTTATAAGCCAGGATATTATGATATTAAAATGATACCTATATGATAACATATTTTCTACAAATAAATAGAATTTATAACAAATTATTTTTTAATTGAACCATTCGATTTGAAAATATTTTAAGGAACCTCTTGGAAAACTGTGCACTTAAAGTACAACTAAAAACCACTTAACTGCTCTTGTAACACAGCAAAGCATTTTCAAAGTCGCTTGATGGGGGGAAACCTTTTTATTTTAATAAAAAAATATAGTAGCCACTCAGTTGATAGTGCTTTATTTTTTATGAGCAAATAAAGCCGGCAGTGACCCCTGGGACTGCGGTGAAGCACGTATTCGCACAAATTCAGATTCAAACAGAGGGACCAGCTCCCACATGCCTGCATTTATTTGCCTTTTGTGCAGTGCAGCGTGGAAATGGTGGCCAAAAAGAAGAGTAAAAGCATTTACCACCGACAAAGTGTCTGTGTAATGCTGTTAGAAGCTGGCCTTTCACGCAGGAACCCCTCCTTCCCCTGGAAGCCCTTTCCCCGCCCTCCCTTTGAGTGACCCACCTTGCAGCTGTCACCTTCTGGCACTCGAAACCCCAACCCCCAGAAACCTTCAGAGTTTGCCCCCAACGCACTTGTTTCTGTTTTTCTGCTCAGTTTCTATTCTGCTGCCATCTTTGTGCAGGGACAAAAGCGTTTTGGTCGAGTGTGACAGTGGCATATTCTTGCCCTCGTCATCATCACCCTGAAATCGCCCGAGCTGGGATATTAGAAGGGAAAAGCGGAAAAGTGGAAAGCCAGAGGTCTGCCTGTAGGTATCCTTCGCCGGAATGCATGCGCTGCCACAAATGCCAGACGTGTCCAAGCTGAGCGCCCGGAATCCTTTCCTTTTCGGCTTTAAGGATAAGGCACATGGCTAAGTATAAGATGGCCATAATTCCCTCGCTTTAACACCTGCCATATAATTAAAGTTTGTTTATTTATTTATAATTTCCCAGCCTGTGGTTATGACAGCTTAGAAGTGGGTAAGTAAATTAAAGTAAGGTAAGGCATATCACAAAAATCTAAAGTTATATGCATGCTTTCATAGGGTTGATTCTAAATAACTAAACAGCCTCTACAATAAAATAAAACAATTATAAGACTGGGAAAAAAACGACTTAAAACATATAAAATAATATTTTAAAAAACCAAGCTCCTTGTGGTTCAATGTGGTTTCTTTAAAGAGTTTTCTCAATTATTGAGTGCTTTCAAAGTCAAGGAAAATTTTTTGAATATTTTTAGGAGATCGATTTAAAAAGAAAAGAATTATTTGCAAGTAGATGAGCCCTTGGCGACTATTTCCCTGCGTTTTCGCGAATCTTTGGCTATGCAAATCCCGCTGATGGACTGAGGACGACTCGCCTTGCGTGAGTAATAAACAATTTGTGCCGGCGAGGTCTAATGCAATTTCTTATGGCATTGGGCGGGTGTTTGGCGGGTTGTCATGAGCTTGCACATAATTGCATTTCATTGCGAGGCGAGTCGAGTTGAGTCGACTCGAGTCCCATTCCCAGCCTTGGGCAACTGTAGCTTGGGAGCTGCACCTCCCAT
This sequence comes from Drosophila subpulchrella, assembly GCF_014743375.2. Classification (NCBI taxonomy): domain Eukaryota; kingdom Metazoa; phylum Arthropoda; class Insecta; order Diptera; family Drosophilidae; genus Drosophila; species Drosophila subpulchrella. Next base: position 17,154,388 of record NC_050609.1, read on the forward strand.
ACCATACCATACCATACCATACCATACCATCCCATCATATACCATGCCATCCCAGCCCCGTGCACTTAATCAAATTGAGCGCTTTGCTCCACTCCGACAAATGTCAGTGAACCTTGAGGAGCTGTTGGAGTGCTGGAGTGTTGGCCCTGCAATTATTTGCCACAGTTGTCCGCACAGTTGGCACAATCACAAGGTTCAAGAACAGCAGCTCGGCATGAACTTGGCGATTGTCAGGACATTCGCCTGAACTGAGCTGCGCTGCGCTGCGCCATAAAAAGGAAATGGAAAAGCCGAGGAAAAACAGAGGGAAAACCAACAGGACAACAGCACGTACCAAGTGCAAACTAGTTTAGTTTTGAAAATTGGATGCCCACCTGGGGACTGCACTCGCAGATCTTCGGCTAAGCTGCAGTTGCAGGTGCTCCGGATCCGGATCAGGCGTATATATGGTGTATATGTGGCGCACTATCCCCACCCGAAGTGCTCGTGTCCGCGCTGAAATTTACATTTCCTGTGCCGCTGGCCCAGACCATAAAGTAATTTGTTTAATTCCATTAGTGCGCCCGTCTACGTGCCCGGCATTAAAATACCGCACAGCGGCCAATGCCCGTGGGGTGGGGATTTTTTCAGTTTCTTCTCGTTCTTTTTTTTGCATTCGGCGGGTGGCGTCGAACACGGTACCCACCTCCCACTGACCGTGGACAGGGCCTGATCACGCAGTAGGCACGGGGCGCATTGAAAATTCGTGCCAATTAGAGGCGCCTTGTTTCTGGTCTACAGGCTCTGTGGGGCGTCGTGACATCGCCAGACGCCGGAGCGCTCAGTAAATCAAATGTTTTTGTTTCCTCGGACACTTTTTTCCAGCCCGGAGATTGTACACTCGAAGAAATGGGCAAGCATGTGAAAAATGAGTCACAATAAAATACTTTCTCTTTAATAGAAACAGGCAGTAATGACTTCTAAATCTAATTGACTTCAACATATTTCTTTTGATTGACATGAAATTTAATTAGGAAATTTAAAGATTGCTTTAGAAATAAAATGGCTTAGTTATTATAAGTCTCACAAAATATTAATCAAATTTAAAAATGCATATCCTTTACAAAATGTTAATTATACTTTTCTTTTTCAAGGAAGATATAATTTATTATTTTAAAATATTTAATTTAATACTATCATAAGAATTTTTTGTAGTCGTTTTAATACCAAAGGTTTCTAATTTCTAACATTTTACAACCAGTTTTGTATTTTCTTTCTGTGCTTTTATTGGATGTTGGCGGCCCAGCGTACATATACATCTAATGAATTTTTAATGCACTCTCGCCTTGCACTTTCCATCGCAGCGCACTGTGTTTGCTTAGTTGTCGCGTTCGATTGATGTTCGCCGAGGTGGCTGGCTTTCAGGGGTTAAGGGTTAGGGGTTATGTGGCTGTGGGGTCGCAGGGCCGCGGGGTTAAGCGGAGGGTCGCCGTGATAGGGTTGTTGTGTAAGCCAAAGTGACACAATTGGAATGCGCGTGGACATGTCGCAGGTGCTGCCAGGATTAGCATTGAAAAATAACTCTGCTGTCAGCACGGAAAAAAGGGATAAGCTGGCAGGAATTGATTGTATAGAAAGGATAACGTAAGGCCAACAAAAGGATGTAAGCCAATCATTTGTAATAAGTACAAATAACAAGCAGGTTGAGCAATATATGATGCAGCTTTACAGATGGTATTTTGAACGTAAGTAGCTTAGTAATACATCTGTGATGTCATTCAAAAACAAAATATAAAGAGGTAATATTCAAGGATATCATATTTATTATCATTGCCCCATCAGTTACTTAGTATATTCATTACATTCTGAACTTCCTTTCTTCACCCATAATATAAACGCATATCAGACATCACAACTTAATTGATGGCCAAGTTTAAGAACGGGTAGTTGGCAATTTGTTTCGCACGAAACATCTGATCTGTCCGAGCACTTTCATTAGCCATTCCCAGGCGACACATTAGCCGGCATTATTCATGTCCGATGACTGAGCGAAATCAACAGCCCGGCCTGTCTGAGTTATGGCCATAAATACATCTTGTGCGCCTGCTCCAAAGACCATAATAGGAAAGTCCTCCCTGGACTTTAGTTTTTGCGTGCCAGCTAATCGCAGGAAATTGTCGGGTTGGTTTCTTTATCCCTCATGCAGTGGCTCCATGTCTTAATTTCCGCATACGATGCCCCGGTTATATCATCCCAGTGGGTTAAACATACCCAGGTATAATATCAATAATAATACGTGCAGGTGGCCATACCCCGTTTTCTAAATGCGGATATGTCCCTGGTATCCTTAGTATCCCCAAGGCTACTCTTGGCTGGCCTGTGTGTGTTTGATAACTATAAAAATTGAATAAAACTGGGTGGAGTCCTGGCACACAAACATATATATATATAGTTATATGGTTCACCTGCATTCTTTTCCAGTTTGCTATTCACGCCTTCTGCTCCTGTGACTCGGGTATCGATTTTCCAGTTAAACCGCCGCCATTTTTAATGGCTTTCATTACTTGCGCTTGTCTTGTCCTGTCCCCTTTCTTTAACTCCACGCCCCCATTTCCGTTTCCGCTTTGGTTATCCCCCGTTTTGCCTTTTGCTGCGTGAGTTGATTGAGCAATAGCGCCTTCTATGTGCTTTTCGCGACCTTCATTCATCACCCAATTTAATTACGCGCCTCATAATAAAGTTAATAAATGTGTCACGTTCACATGCACCCACTAATGGAGTTTCGAAAGGGGCATCGGAGATGGGGAAATTACCGGACAAAGGCGAGTTAATAATGCATGCTGGCCATTTGGCCGTTTGGCTGCCAGGGAAGTAAAACTCAGACATTACGCATACGCCGCATGTAACGTTAAACCGCTAACGGGCCACAAAAGACCCGGATGGAACTCAGCAGCCATTGCCCCGTTCTCCAGCTGCACTGGGAAAAATATACATTACATGAATCACTTTTTATTGCACTCTGGCACTTTGCAGATTAAGTATCATAATTTTGTAAGACTATAATACCTTTATTTTATTATACTTCGAGGAACATTTTTTCACTAAACATTTTATTATTGTTTAGCATTAGTCACCTCTTCGTGCCTTCAATAAAAACCTCGGAACACTTCAAAATGTCAAGGAAGTGAAGTGAACTTCATGTTTACAAGTAAGGACAGTAAGAAATACAATACTTCTAAGGCCAAAGTGGTAATTAATTGCAAAACCAAGCAGTAAAGAGTTTCTCCCTGTGCACATATGTGGTACAAGATGTACCGATGTGTAAAGTATTTCCGGCTAGAACCGAGAGAGCCTAGGGCAAAAGGCAACCACGGAGAACCGTCGCTGAAATCTGACTATGAAACAGAGGGCATTCGTCATTAAATATTTACACTTTCATAAATGTGTGAGTGCATTCAGAGGTCCTTAAATATTTTATGGCCCAAACGCAACCGGTGAAGGTGAAGGCCCCAATACAAGGCGCACACGAAAGTGAAAAACGGGAAGGGAGAAGAGCCTCAAAAAAAGCCATACAAGCGTGAAAATCGCACCACCAACAACCAATGCAATGTTTGTCCAGGAGGCTTTGGGCCATCATCTTTGTGTTTCTTTTTCATATTTTTGGCTCGTTAAAAGGCAGGCCGAGATGAAAAAAAAGATACAAAGAAGTTCAGAGTCGTAATTGTTGCGAAGTGACAGTTTGACACAAAGCCAAAAGACTGAAGGCCCTCAAATTTGAGTTGGGGTTTCTGGATTTGGGTCTGAGTTATTATTCACAAGTTCATCTGGTTGACTTGTCCTTTTCTTTGTCTGCCTTCCCTGGACTTTTAAGTTATTTCAGGCAGAAGAATGTTTTAATGTAATTATGCGGAAAACAAAACAAACAAATGGGTATAATAAATATTTGTGAAATTATTCCCAATTCGATTTACCCATCAAATAGCCACTGATTTAATTGATGAATGGCCTTTCACCCACTTTGTAGATAATCTGGTTTACAGATAAATCATTTAATTGCCGGAATCCGAACAGCCATTGTGTTTTGTGGCTGATGTAATGGATATATTTGCATACCGCCCCCGTAAATGCGCAACTTTTAGGGCCATTAACTGCAGTTTTAATTACCACTATTCCGTCGGATGCAGGCTTATCACCTTCTCGGCTGGATGATTTCCCCCGTTTGCGATGTGTTCACTTTCTGCCATTAAATGGGACCGAGTAATGGGCCAATAAAAATACATGCGACAATTTTCGACTAATGTCAACCGTAAAAACGGGGCGGACGAAAGTAAACAGCAGCCGAGAAACAAACAGATGGGTGTATTTTCTCAGGCGCTAATTAAAATATACAAGCCAAGAAAAACAGCAGCCTCAATGCGTCAAATGTGGCGTATACGTAATGTACAATTAAAAGCAAACGTAGTAAAAATTAGGGAAAGGACTGTGTGTATCCAGGGGGAATTCCCCGTTTTCGCAGTTCGTGCATACGCCTAATTGAATGTAAGCAACATGGAGGCCAGTAAAAAAAGCCGTCTGGCTTTGCTGATCCTGGGATCCAGGATACCATCCTGGCAAATCAGTCGAATTACCCACAATGGCGCTATAAAATTGCAATGTCCTCATTTTTAGTTGGATGCCATGGCACGTAGCACGTTGATGTCTGCCGATGTTTGTTCGTCCTTTGGCCCACCGAAAAGGACAAACATAAAAGCACCGGAATGCGTAGAAGGCAGTAAGTTAAATTAAAATTTCATGGAGTCACTTTCATCTCATTGGCTCCTTCTGCTCTTTGGTAATCAAATCAGCGACAGTTTCGCGTTTGAAGGGAACGCCACGGAATCCGGGCGAATAAATCTGCTTAAGCAGATTGTCTGTTTTCCCCGGTTTTCCCAGGTTTTTTCCGGATAATGTATATCTAAAGGTAGATCGGATTATCAGGTGAGCAAATTTCCCACCGTGGTAATCGAACTTATTTAAATTTTATTGCAGGCATTCACTTGCGTAAAGTAATTACTATCGGCAAAAAGGCATTATCTAAGCCAAAGGAATTCAATGGTTTGATGAATTATTGATGAGTGACAGAGGTTGAAAGCCGAAATGCCAGGGAAAATACAAACGTTTATTTATTGTCATTTTATATTCCAGTGACATTGAATGGGACTTTTTAATAAAGAGCTTTTAGGTAAAACGTTTTTAATACAGGATAATCAAACAATTCGGAGAAAAGCCGATTATTAAAAAAAAAGTTAAAATAATATAAGTGCAATAACAATAATATAAAAAGCAAACCCATTGCCATTTGAAACTGAATCACTAAACCTATATTATTTTAAAATCAGATTATAAAAAAAAGATTAACATAAATAACAACTTAATTCCAAAGAAAAAAGTGCCATAATCACAATAATAAAAAATTGTAAGCCACTGTCGATTGAGGAGTATTAAAATTCAGTGCAATACTTTTTCAGCTCACTTTCAAACAGAATCACTAAGCCCATATTAATTAATTAGCAGCAGCAAATCCCCGCTGCTTTGTATGCATAGTTAACTCTTCACAAATTAAACTTGACACAAAAGTACAATTTTGCGAATTCCACGGGCGAACAAGGGGCACAGTTTTTTAAAATAAAATAAAATTTCCCGCGGCAAAAAAAGTTTTCACAAAAAATTCGAAAAAGTTTTAAAGCTAATAGGTAAAGATAAAATGGCCAAAATGGAATTTTACTCACTCAGTTATTAAGGTATTTGAGTTTTTTCAATGAAATATGGTATAATCACTTGGCGATAACGCGTCACTACTAATTGATCGTTAGTGTAGTTAGAATGTTTATGTTCCGTTGACCGATTACTGGCGCACTGATCGATTTATATGCAAATGACCCAACAAGTCGGCGGCAACTGATGCGAGTCCTGGCCAGCGGGAACTTCAAAACTCTGGTCGCAGCGAGTGCAGCGCGTCGAAAGCCGAAACCCCAGCCGAAACCGAACCGAAAGCGCAGCCGAATCGCATCGGATCGACACGAAGCGAAAGTCGAGGTCCTGGAACGAGGACATCCCCACTCTCCCTCTTGGCCAGCCCCGCCTGTTCTGTTGGCCTGGTTGCCATATCGACGACGCCTCGGGACTCAGAACTCGACAATCGAGAGTCGGGACTTGGCACTTTGGACTTGAGACTCGGGACCCCGAGTTCCAGGCTTTCAGTTCTGTTCGTCTGCTGCGTTCAGAGTTCGTTGCGAAACTGTCTCGCTTTGGCCACTTTTTTTGGCCCATTGGCCTGGCCAACTTCCTGCACACACGTTCGAGTTGGAAGCTCCTTCCGCTGGCCCGAAAGTTGGGTGGTAAACACAACATAAATGCCTGGCTCTTTTTTGGCACTTTCCGCTCCGTGTGATGTAAGTTTTCGACACTTGTTGTTTGTATCTCTGCGAGAGATGGCAAACTTTTCCCGGCCGGAACAGGCTAATGAAAGGCAAACTTGCGCCAAGGACTTTTGGTACAGAAAAGTTTTAAAACTTGCAGCGAAACGAATTGATTTCTTCGTTAGGTTCTTTGAGAAGATAAGTCAGTAGTTCCAGGAAATTCATTGCCATTCAATGCCTAACCCATTCTCATATTTCACTTACACGTGTAAGAGACTACCGCAACAATCAAGCAAAACACAACCCCTAGAAGCATATAGCCCACCCCAAAATAATCCCTTACCGACACGTTCGAGTCGACTTGCAACTGGGCTCGATGTTGCAACTATATATATTTCACTTGGTCGGGAGTATTTGGGTAGCAGGAAAACGGGAACTAAGGGGCTTGTGGGTTAGGTAACGCAGGTCTTAATTGGGCTTGCGGGGCCCTGGAAGTGCAACTCGGTTTGTGGCACAATCGGTTGCTATCGCATGTCAGAGTTCATGGCGGTCATTAGCATCGGGGTTTTAGAGACCCTAAAAAAGGTCAGTTGGTCACACTCACCCGCAACAGCATCGGGATCTCATAAAAGTCTCGATTTCAGCCCCCACATAAAAGTATCCCACTTTTTATCCTAACGATGCTGGGTCAAGCACCTTGTTTCGAGAGATGAAAGTATCGAATTACCCAGCAGCCAGGGGAGTTGAGTTATTAACCCACAGGAAACTGATTAGTTTTGATAGCTGAACTTTGGAGTAGACAATAAATGAGCTCAGGGGCGAAAGGATAAGACACCCAGAAATGAGCAGGAACGGAAGAAAACATCTTAAAGGGGAGCCTCTTTCTGTACACTGAAACTCAAGATGGAAGGAAGATCATTACACTGATCAATGAACCCAGAGTCCCGTCCTTAATTCCGGATCCAGACATCAACGTCATCTCTGCTTCCGATCTGTCTGCCCAGGGATCCCTGGATGGCAGGTTTTTTTGGCTTCCTGAGGCGTCAGTTACACATCGTATCTGCTGTATCTCCCGAGAGCAACAGATGTCCCCTTGGAAGATCACTAACCATCTCGGGTTTCCCCAGACAGAGTTCCTCTGTTTTTTTCCCCCTTTTTTTTCTCTCTTCCCTGTGGGTGCTGCATTCTGTGACATAAAATTGCAGAACAATCCGCAAGGACATCAAATGGAACACATCCTTGCCACCCCATTTCCAACTTCCCCTGAGATAAGCAAGAATTATTGCTTACTTTGCAGCAGGGCAAAGGTCCCCCTTATTGTGGTTGATGCCACTGGCAAAGTGTAAAATTCTATTTCTATGGAAATCATTTAAAATGCGGCAGTTTTCGGTTTCAACAAGAAACTATTGTTGTTTGAAGAAAAGTTCCACTTTAAGAAGGAAGTTGTTGCCAATTGAAATCGAATCAAACAGTGAGAGCTTATGGCTTGTATAAAATAACAAGCGATTTGTATGCAGACTGCAAAGCGATTTTTGGCAGAGATTTTAACACTATAAAAACTGAGGCTTGAGGTGGGTTTTATAGAAGTAATTTATAGGTATAATAAAAAGCGTTTTAAGCTTACATATTTGCTAGCACCCATGTTCGTTTTAGTATGCCAATTAATATCGAATCATTAGTAATGAAGCAATTAAGATGGTATTCCTAGAAGGCAGTTTCAATATATTACTTAGGTATTTATAGCAAATCAGTTCTGAGAACAATTCATAACGAGCATTTAATGATAGATGTTGAGTGCCCCGATGCTTCTAATTGACCAACATGCTTATTAAGAACATTATTTTATTTGTGACATTTAATTAAGGTGCAAAACTGGTATACTAAAAAAGCAATCGTTAATTTTTGCAAATTTAAAACATGTTAACATTTTTTTCACTTAAATTTATTTAATGACTTACTGAAATCATACGATTTTGTTTATATAATAGTACACTTAGTTATCCAGTTTGAATATTTTTATAGATATTTATAGCACTACCGTATCCCCTTGGGCTTTCGAGGGTTATAGCGTTAACTTCACTAAATAGGCAAGTGGATAAATAGGCAATAACGTCAGAAGCGGGCCGCGCACGCGCTTTAGCCTCATTTGGCATGCGCAACAGACATCTCGGCAAGACATTATGTTTATGAGGGTACCAGGCGAGTATGTGACTAAGTCGCTGGATCTGGGCGTGCGAACCGCTCCGCCTTATGATGGGCATTACAATCGCTCCAGTGGGTACGCACTTTCAGAGGAATTTCGTGGTCGGGTTGCAAATTCTCTAGAGTGTAGTTTTGGCTCCCGGGGGAGACCATTTGTCCCGTGGTCTACGTGATCCAGCGAACATTCACCATTAGCCGGAAGAGGAAGAACAGAGCGCCCAGTCCCAGCGAGCCCTACGATCAGGAAGTCCCTCGATCGACGTCGTCGACCGGGTTCAGTGTCCAGTTTTTGTACTTGAAACCCAAATTACGCAGTTCCCGAATTAATACCGCCCAGCCTCCCAGAGTGGGTTGTTTTTGGGTTATTTTTGGGTTCGAGCGAAAGTACCGCTAGATGGTCTTACGGCAAGTGCGCAAGTGGGCCGAAAATCCCGAAAACCCGCCAGTGATGTCACTGCCGGCTCAGCTGGCTTGAATTTAAACAGTGAGAAATTATATATAAATTCAGAATTTTGATATATAACTTTAGATAGAATTTTAAAAATAAGTTTGATTTTATAGTTCCGTAATTATCTGACATAAGTGGAGTAAACAGCAAGTTCTTCGACTTTATGAAAATAATTGTATACAGTTCGATCTGAAACAGAATCGTTTTCTCTTAGTGCACTTTAGTTGTTTTTCGGGTAGCCCCTTGAAATGTGATGATTAACGCTGAGAGTTTGAACTTCGATGTGCTCACGTCAAGAGGTGTTTCATAAGACTTCGTCAATTGACCTTTTTGACCGATTATTCCCAGTATTTGTCTGAGTTCGTACAGATCTTGGTAAGATTTTAGACATGTGCCGATATGGTAATAAAGACATCAGACTTTGTTTTGGCTCAGTCTTATTGTTTATTATTTATATGGAATATACACATTTAGAGCCCTGTTAAATGCAGACCTGTTTTGTGCATCACATTTTAAAAATAAACCAACAAAATAATACATTTTAAACTGATATGGTAATATTTTCAATATAAATATATATTTTTGTGAGAAACTCACAACATTCCAAATATATTTATTTATATAATTTTATTAAAATACTTGATTCCATTCAAGTCTCATTTTAATAACTGAAATACTATGAACCTCCGATGACCTTAAAAATGTACGAAAATCAATTAGCAAAAATGCGCTCATTACCAAACCGATTCCAAATAAGGGCCAGTTGCTCGCGGAAAGTTCCCAGAGGAGAAAGACCTGTGGTTAACCGAACCAGTCTCGTTTAAATTATGCTCGTTAATCATCTTCGATCAGCTTTTAAAAATCAATAAAGCCCGCAATTTAGTGTGCGAAAACACGATTCCGGAGACAATGACTGCCCCTTCGAATGACATCACACCGCATCTCTGACTTACTTTGGGCACTTACGCACTCGATCGTCTGAGGGGGCTTGAACCTAAAAATAATACGAGCATTACAGTTTTGGGATGATCCGGTTTTCCCTCTGTTTTCTTAAAATATCAGATCGATCAAGTGTACGGGACTTGATGAGTGTCAAATATAATTGGAATGAACTTTGAAATTCTTTAGCCCTGTGTTGTAGTTCTATACTTGTCATACTACATATTCGATTTTAGGGAAATTTAGGCTTTGGCCAGACTTTATTTTAATGTTACGTTGGGTAAGCATAGTCAGTTTCTGTTTTGTGATGTTTCCGAGATAATCTGTTTTTCCTCACTTTCCCAAAGGCCTTTCTGGGCCTGGAGACTGGCGCTAACCTTAGTAAGCCCAAATCGATTTCCCTCTCGATTTTCTCGATATAATCGACCATTTTGTTAATATCCGTATAGATCCCCGGCTGCTTGGTGTTGCTGCAAATTGGTCCGAAGGAGACCACGCCGCACAGTTCGTTGCCATAGGTGAGGGGGGATCCTCCGTCATAGAGGCACTTCCTCGGATCCACCGGATGGGTCACACAGAAGGAGGTGCTCGAGAGCCGGATGTCGGAATCCTTGTACTTCTTGCGGCACGACTTGATGCTCTCGACGGGCACAGTGGCACTCTTTAAGTTCAAGTCCTTCGGTGATGTTTCCATGGAGTCGAAGCCCCAGCCGTAGACCGTCATCACCATGCCGGTCTTGATGGTCTTGTTGCATAGCTTTATGAACTCGGTCGTTCTGCCCCTGACGGGATCTTGCAGCCGGATCAGGGCAACGTCCATATATAACCTGTGGAATATGTATCGCGGGGGGATGTGCACATTGTCGACCAGTCCGTAGACGTTGGCGTCGGTGAAGGTGGGCTCGACACTAGTCCCCTCCATATCATAGCGAAACGGGTGGATGCAGGTCGCGGAGACAATCATCAGGAGCGGACTGTAGTAGGACGCTCCGCAGAGGCTTACTTGGTCGGGATGGGTCACCCGGAACAGCCAGCCGCCGAAGTTTTTGCCCGTGTTCGACTCAGGTCCTCCCCACCAACGGATGTTCTTCTTGGACAGTCGGGTGATGTTGTATCTGTACATCTTGCACCTCGATGGTAGGGGCCACAGTACGATGGCCAACAATGCCCAAAGCAAGACCTTAGTCATGACTCTTTCATTCCGAACTAAGAGCTTTACTGGTTCCAGATCCACGTGGTAGGGCGAGGAGAATTGCCATGACATCTGCTTAGTTCCGCTCTGAAATAGATATGATTACCAGTTTTTATAAGGTTGACTACATAAGGTATTCCAGATCATCTGAAACCAATAATATGCGATATGTCAAAATATTGGCAAGCTACTAAATGCTTCTGGTAAAAATTATTATATTAAAATTTTTCCAAAAACCCTAAAAAAATGTAGTTTATCTTTGGGGCCAAAGAACTTTATTAATGGTCTATAAATTAATAAATCTCAGATCATAAATAGTTTATTAATATTAATTTATTAATTTATTTACTTGTTACTAATATATAAATTATGTTACTTACAGATTTCTTTAAGCCAAATTCTAAAAACAAAAGTGATATTAAAACTAAAAGTGAAAAAACCGTATTTTTTAAGTTATTTTGATATTCAAAAATTTCTAGTTCCTTTTTTTTCCACTCCTCCTCGAGTTTATAATGGTCTTAAATATCCTTTTTCGGTTCTTGAGTTTTTGTATCCGTATCCGAGGCTTTTTAGAGTTCCTGCCTGATCGCCTGAGATATACAGAGTTTCTAACGTCCGCCTCAACCTGCTCGATGTACTTGGTAACCTTGTTGATGTCCGTGTAGATCCCCGGCTGATTGGTGTACTTGCAGAGTGGCCCGAAGGAGACCACGCCGCAGAGTTCGTTGCCGTAGGTGAGAGGGCATCCTCCGTCGTAGCGGCACTTCCTGGGATCACTGGGATGGGTCACACAGAAGGAGGTGCTTGAGAGCCGGATGCCCATATTCACGAACTTCTTGCCACACGACTTGATGTCCTCGACGGGGACCGAACCATTCTTTAAGTCCAAGCTCATCTTAAGTTCCATGCTGTCAAAGCCCCAGCCGTAGGACGTCATCTGCATTCCCGGCTTGATGGTCTTGTTGCAGAGCTTTATGAACTCGGTCGTCTTGCCCCTGACGGGATCTTGCAGCCGGATCAGGGCAATGTCCATATATAGCTTGCTGTATCTGTACTTCGGATGGGTGTACACTGTGTCGATCAATCCCTCGACGTTTTCGTCGTTGAAGGTGGGCACGACACCGGTCCCCTCCATATCATAGCGATACGGATTGATGCAGCTCCCTGAGGCAATCATCAGAAGCGGACTGTAGTAGGATGCTCCGCAGATTATACCTTCTTGGGCGTGGGACACATAGAACAGCCAGCCACCGAAGTTGTCACCCGTGTTCGACCCCTTACCCGGCCACCAACGTCTCCACTTCTCGGAAAATCGATTGATGGGGTATTTGTAAACCTTGCTCCGCGATGGGAGCGGCCACAAATAGATAACTAACAGGGCCCACAAAAATACCTTATTCATGGCTCTTTCCCTCCGAACTAAGAGCTCTATTGGTTCCAGGTGGGTCTGGCGAAGCGCAGAGAATTCCCATGACAAACCACTTAGTTCTGCCCCAATCCCTAGTTTTGATATGATCATAGTCCCTCAACCAGATGTTGCAAGGTAGACTAAAATTTTTCACTTCATTTTCTGTATCTATTGATGATCATATTCCTCTTTTTTTAATGCAATTTTTCGTTTCAGCTTCTTACGGTTTTTGTTTTTATACTGATTGTACCATCGTGTTTCCCGATTTTTCCCTCTGCTCTCCCTGATGAGATGTCCGTTTTTGATCTTGAATGCGATGTCCTCGATGAACTTGGTCACCTTGTTGATGTCCGTGTAGATCCCCGGCTGATTGGTGTACTTGCAGAGTGGCCCGTAGGAGGCCACGCCGCAGAGTTCGGTGCCGTAGGTGAGCGGGGCTCCTCCGTCGTAGCGGCACTGCCTGGGATCCCTGGGATGCGTTACACAGAAGGTTGTGGACGAGAGTCTGATGTTGGTGCTGGCGAGCTTCTTTCGGCACGATTGGATGTTCTCGACGGGAACGACGAAACTCTTTGTGTCCGAACTCTGTAGTCCCGCGGTGTCAAAGCCCCAGCCGTAGGACGTCATCTTCATATTATCCTGGATGGTCCTGTTGCAGAGCTTTATGAACTCGGTCGTTCTGCCCGGAACGGTCTCCAAGAGCCGGACTACCGCTACATCCACGTAAGTTGCATAGTGCGTGAAATAGGGGGGTGTGTAAATGGTGTCCACATAGACGTCGATGGGCTGGTGGGTGAACGTGGGTTGGACCACCGCGCCATCCAGATCATAGCGGTGCTCATGGATGCAGTTCGCGGATGTGAGCATGATGTAGGGTGCATAGTAGGAAGCTCCGCAGATGGGACCGGCGCTGCCGTGATGAATGCGAAACAACCAGCCGCCGAAGTTCGTTCCAGTGTTGTACTTAGGACCCTTCCACCATCGCCTCTCAAGCGGGGTGAACTGGTTGATGCGGTATGGGTACACAAAGCTCCAAGTTTGGAGGGGCCACAACTCCGCAGCTAGCATCACAAAAAGAACGAACTTCGGCATTGCTCTTTCGCTAAGAACTAAGGCCTTTTCTGGCTATAAAGGGTACATTAGCTAACTTTTTACGTCTTATACAGACGTTGATAATAACCGAAACAATGTAAATTTATCTATCATTTTTGAAAACCCCTAAAATACCCTTTTAATTGAAAGAGTAATCTAAGCACTTCTACTTAATCAGTTCCTAGTTTGCACTATTAAGCTTTAATACAAAAAAGGCTGTGGTTTCATTGGAAAGCTTTTAATAATGAATTTAGAAATTTAAATATCATGATCTGGTAAGTTTTGGAAGAGTATGTAAAAGGCGGCTCAGGGTCCAAAATAAAGTTAACAATTTACCACGCTGATTTAACATTTTCCGCACACGTTTTATAGATCCCCATTAATTACCCACAAGTGGCCCCATCTCTCACTGCAATACAATGGAATTTCCGAAGTGCTGGCTTTTGCTGTGCCTTCTGCTGGGGATCTCCATATCGGCGTCCCAGGCAAAGATCTACCCGAGGGACATTTTCCGAAAGATACCCAAATTCCGACGCGTCTGGGGAGGAGTGGAGTCGAACACGGGACCCAACTTTGGGGGCTGGCTGCTGCGGATCCTGAACAGTAATGGGAACTTTGCCTGCGGGGGAGCCTACTACGCCCCGCTGCTCGTGATCACCTCGGCGAATTGTATATATCCCTATAGGAATAGTATTGAAGGGGCCACGGTGGAGGCCACCGCGCACTCCAAGTGCGATAAGGAGAACATTGCCGAGATCGATACCATCCAGTTTCCCGAGAGATTCATCTACCACAAGCTCTACATGGACGTGGCCCTCATCCGGCTGAAGGAACCGATCAAGGGCCGACTCACCGAGTTCATCAGGCTGTGCTCGATGAAGGTGCAGCCGGGCATGAAGATGGTGGTCTTCGGTTGGGGTTACGACAGCTTCATAGTGCAGAAACCCTCTTCGGACCCGCGGAACTCATCAGTCACGGTTATATCCGTTAAGGAGTGCCGTCGGAAGTTCCAAAAGGGCCTCAAGCTATCGAGCACCTCGCTCTGCGTAAAACAGCCCCCGAATCCAAGGCAGTGCCTCTATGACGGCGGCAGTCCGATGATCTACAACAGGGAACTCTGCGGCGTGGTGTCCTTCGGATCCAACTGCCAGGACAACTCCAAGCCCGGCATGTACACCAATATCAGACGCGTATCGCGGTTCATTAGGGAAACCGAGGAGGGCATTAATGCCGGCTATATCTTCAGGTCCCCAAGACACCAGGAAAAAGAATCATCCAAAAGAAACTTGACCACAGAGGTAAAGGGAACAAAGGCAAAAACCGGAGCAAAAACAACCACTGTGGATCCCTTGGAGGCGATGGTGTGCTGAATAAATGATTTTTAATTGAAAAACTTTTATTTACTTCTCCTAGAAAATTTAAAATACTGATATTATCCCTTTATTGCAATTACTTAAGGTATTTCCATATCCCAAATATCCTAAGTGCCAATAATAATATTTTAAAAATAATTTTAAAATTCGGTAAGCTGAATTAAAAGTTCTTAGGAACATAAAAATCAACATGCTTTCAAAATGCAGTAAACAAAATATACTTAAATATCAGTAGTGTATAGTATAATAATAAAGTTACAAAAGGTATCTCAAAGTCAATTCTTAAACAAATTAAAAAACGATCTATAATTCATTTACCTTTTTAATTAAGTGTGAAATTGGATTTGTAATACTTGGTAAATTTTAATGATCTTTACAAGCCAGACCCAGTAAGTCTAGAACACCGAGTAAAGCCACTTGCTGTGATGAATTCTCTTAAGGAAATCCTATTAATACCACTCCTCCTCGTCAATATAGAAATAGTCACTTCCAGTTGGTGGAATTCCTCTGCCTCTTACTTGCATGCAAGGCCTCCAGTGAAAACAGTCTATAATAATGGTTTAAGAATGACGGAGGGTGGACATGTGGGTTCCTGGCTGCTGAGGATCATGGATGGCGATAAGTTTGTCTGCGGTGCCTCCTACTACAGTGCTCTTTACGCCCTGACCTCGTCGAACTGCCTGCATAGCCAGAGGTCGAAGTTGGAAACACTCAGTGTGGAGTTCCTAACGCCGGACCCTCAGCAGGAGGATCAGGGGGACTCGGATGCCCGCTCCTTCGCCCTCATCCGCACCGTTTTCACATCGAAGGAGTGGCGCTGGCCGGAAACCTATATGGATGTGGCTGTGATCAAACTCAGCCACCGCCTGCGTGGCAACCTAAAAGATTTCGTGAAGCTCTGCACCAAGCCACTGAGCTCTTATAATATCCTATCAGTAGTTTCCTGTGGAGCAGGACTCACTGAAGACGTGAAAACCGAAGGAGTCACAGTGCTCAATCGCTTGGACTGCGAATCCCAGTACGGCAGTGTGATCCTGGGCGAAACTGTGGCCTGTGCCAAGGAATCCAAGAGGAAACCCGGTTGCATGTTTAGCCCCGGATGTCCGGTGACCGCTGGAGATCAGCTCTGTGGGATCGTGGCCTGGGGACCTGCCTGCAAGAGACCCGGAATGCCAGGGATCTTCACCGATATCCATCAGGTGCAAAAGTTTATCTTGAGAGCGATCAGTGGAAAGGGCAGGGTCAGTAGTGATGACCACCGAAAGTCCGAGTCTAAACTTGTTCCCGAATGGCACTCGGGCTTCTGGATAAGCCGATAAGCTGAAATAAAAAAAATTTATTTTATATTCTCTGGTAAAAATTTGTGAGTAAATAATTTTAATAAAATCAAAGAAACTTGTACACCGAATGTTTTACAAAATATATGTAGTTACAACGATAGGCTTTTTATTTTTTATTTATATACTTTTTTTTGTTAAAACATTTTTATTATTAAATTTAACCGTCCATTTTTTTGCAAATTTGTTTGCTGGGTTACCTTAGTTCTCCTAGCAAAGACATCCAGCTCACACAGCGGAGACACCCTCCTGCTAGCCGATACAGCCTTCCGACTTTTGGTATATTTTTGTATACAATTTTGGTATATTTTGTAAAAACCGGGTGGTATAATTGATTAACAGCTCTGCGGTCACACTAGCCCCAAAAGAAAACAAAATTTCGCACTTTAATTTTAATTGTTAACAAAACAATTAAATATAATTAAAATGGAAACTGTAAAAGAACTGGTGCAATTCATGCAGCCCAATCAACGACTGGACTTGAAGGCAGTGGCCTTAACCCATGTTTTAGGTGAGTTTCAAAGAAAATCAAAATTACATGCTCGCACGTGCGTTTGTTATGGGCAACTGTGACGTCACGCGGTCTCACATTTTATTTATTTACTTAAATTATTCAAATTTTCAGGTTTAACCGGAAGTTCAGAAGGCAAATCAGCCATACTTTCGCTGGACGACATGCTTATGGCCATTTTTGGACTGACCTTCGATGAAAATCAAACGGTGGCCAAGGATGCCGTGCTGAGTTTAATAAATTTAACGGCCGAAGAGGAGGCAGCCATTAAAGTTTTCCAACTGGCTAAACAATTGCAACCCGTAAGTTGGGTTTCGAAGTATATGTATCTATAATTTAAATTAACATTTCCCAGGCCTTTGCCATCGTGGAAGTGGCCGCCAAGCACATTACAGACGAGCAATCCGACCTGGCCGATCCCTGGAGCATGGTGTTGAGTAACCTAACGCGTGTGGAGTCGCTGGTCCACGAGATCCTGGACACTCTGGAAAGGGACGATCAGACACTGCCCCGCCTGGCGAAAGCCTTTGCCCAGCTGGACTACAACAAGAAGAAAGCCAAGCTCCACTACCTGGCGCCCATTTTCTGCAATCTCACACAGGTGCCACGCGGCAGGGAGCTGTGCTGCCACGGGAAATACCAGCTGCTGGAGAAACTGCTGCCCTTCGCCTCCTTCGAGGGCAGTGTGGTGAGGCGTGGCGGCACCATTGGCATCCTCAAGAACGTGTGCTTCGACACTGTCTACCACGAGGTGATCCTCAATGATCAGAGCAACATTCTGGTGGCCATCCTGCAGCCCCTTTGCGGTCCAGAGGAGTTCAGCGACGAGGATAACGAACTGCTGCCCATTGAACTGCAGGTGGGAACTATACTTAATACATTTTTGAACCTTGTTTAATCCCTTCTTTTTGTAGTACCTCCCTGAAAGCAAAACGCGGGAAGAGGATCCAGACCTGCGTAAAATGCTGCTGGAGTGCCTGTTGCAACTGTGCTCCACACGCCGCAGCCGGGAGATCCTCCGCTCCAGGGGCGTTTACGAGATCCTCAGGGAGTACCACAAGTGGGAGGCCAAGGTGGCCAAGGACAGCGACTGTCTGCTGGCCTGCGAGAACGTGGTGGACATTCTGATCAAGTGAGTGCTAAGATTAGCCATAAAATGAGCATTTTCTTATTAAAAAATGTCCTCTACTCCAGAAAAGAGGAGGAGATTGGGCTGGACAACTACAAAACGGAAGTAGAAGTTCCCTCCGAGCATGCCGAGAAATTCGTCCAGGAAGACGCCGCCTATGTGAAGAGTTTGCTGGATTAAATCAATCAAATTCCCCGCTTCTTGTAAATATGTGTAGTGTTAGTGAAACTCATAGACGACATCGAACTTTCAATATATGTTATGCAGTTTTTTATTCAGAAATGCTGATAGTTTAGTTGGTAATGCTTCAGTTGCCCAAAAATGTTGCTCTAGAAAAAGTTGTACGCACGCATTCAAATGCAGGGGAAACAATTTCGATATCGGTTTTTAATTCAATTTGATTAGTTCGAGTAGCGTCGTTATCTAGTTTATCTAATTATCGTTAATCCGCCTCGCTGCCGCCTCAATTGTATATGTATAAAGTTCTCCTTAAGTGCTAGATACATTTGCATTCAAAAATGTCTGGCAATTGCCTTGCCATGAAACGTTTAATGTACTCTTGTGTTATTTTTACAAACTTTGCTTGGTCGTTCATTGTGTGTGAGTTGAAGATTCAAAGGATTCGAGGGCTTCCTGTGGAGCCCCAATAGCCAATAAGGTGCGTAGTGTGATTGCTTTTGATTAGTTTGCGTTTAGTTGCGTGGCAAGCAAGCGATTTCAGCAGAGAGAAAAATGGGGATTATTTGAATTTGATGTGTTGCTTGTCTGCTGTCTGCCTTCTATCAAAACCTATCCACTTGTTTTACATAGTTGTTGATTTTCATTTGCGGAAACCATTGCAAGCTCGCTTAGTCCGAAAAATTAAGTACTAACTATAGGAAAACAAACAATTCCAACAGAAAATCAATGCAAATACAAGTAGTTCGCAATTGCATATAGTATTTGTTTAGTTTGGTCCTATTGGTCTCGTATTCATATGAAAATTTAGTTTTAGGCTACGTGTAATTTAGAGAGTTTTCAACTTAGTTGTTAATGAGTGGCTTAACCTTGATAACATTTGGTTTTGTTAACTTAGAACTTTTTCCTGCATAAAAGGGCGAAGGACGAGAACTGCGAGCACCAGTGGGAAGGGTAAGTAAGACCCCTAAAACCCAATTATTTAAATAACAAATTAAACTTTTTCAAACTTATTATTCTAGCTATCAACTTTAGTAATGATTAAAAATAACCTGTGAGATAAGGAACTTTTATGGCCCTCTAGAAACAGATTACAACCCACGGGCGTCTACAAAAAGTGTCGAATTTATTTGTGAATAACAGGCAATAACTGGAACTGGAGCACCTATCTCGCCTCCATGCGACGCGACAGCACCTCGTAGGCGAAGATCTTCACCTCCTCGGAATCGTAGGGGATGTACAGGCAGCCGTGGGAGGGGTGCACCTTGCCCACGGTCAAGCTGCCGGCATGGTAGCCCCTTCCGGCGTACAGGGTCTCGCCATCGACATTCTGGCCCACTTTCACGGCGCCGGGGGGAACCTCTCCGTTGTCAGCCGGCAGCCACTCGTAGTTGGTGCCACTCAACGCCTCGTAGTTTTCCAGCTCCACCTCCTGGTTGGCATAGGCCACGTAGGCCTTGCCCTTGTTGGGGATGATCTTGGCCGGCAGCATGTCGTTGCAGTAGAAAGCGCGGCCAATGAAGATGGTGTCGCCATCGGAATCGTGGCCGGCAACCACGGCTCCCTGGGGGACTGCTCCGTGGCTGAAGTGAAGCCAGTTGTGACCTGCAAGGCAGCATTATCGGAGGATCCAATGGGAAAAGGGGAATGTGCCTGTTCTTACCGTCCATTTCGATTGAGCTGCTTGAATGTACTGAACAGCTCTAATCGAAGGCGGTACTTCTTGGTGATACCAATATCTGTAACCCCATGCCTTATCCGGTCTTGATAACCAAGCTGCCGGTGCATCAACCGAACTAGACTGGCGGTAAGTGTTAGTAGTCGGTTGTCTACATACAGAAGTCCATATAGCAACGAATTGTGTCATTTACGACCCGTGTTTATGGCTTGATTTAAGACTTGGGCAGGGTCGGACTGCCTAGATGTTTGAAATGAATAATGTTTCTTAGGAAAACAGCTACCAGTTCACCTAAAACACTTTAGAAATAAGTCTATCCAGTTTGAAGTAATCTTTTTCTGGGTTGATAGTGACTAAAAAATATAAAAATAAGGCTGATGTAAGTAATTTCCTTTCCCTTCCCAGCTCGCAGTTTTCGTTACTCATTCTACCCACTAATTCATTTACACATAATTACTTTTAATTTGCCTAAAATTCAGCATTCGTTTAACAAATAGTTAATTTCTTTTTTGTATATGTACAATACTCATCTAGAGAGGTGAAAAAATTCTTATTTACGCCAGGGTAAAACACATCGTATATAAATCGTAAACCATTCCTGCCCACCGTTAATCATATTGCTCCGTAGAAACTTATTATATCAGCGACAGCATTTAGAGTCTAGATTCCTTGCTTAGGAGCTATAAATAATTGCAATTAGAATTTGAATTTGGGTTGCAGTGTTTCCTTTGATTTTCGCCACTCGAATGCTTAGCATCTAAATAGTTTCGTTCGAGTTCATCAATTATTGTTTGCTAGTTGTTAAGTATTCGCTTATAAATCACATAATTGCTTGATGAATTCCATAATGTTTTTGGGTGTAAGAGGGTGTGTGTTCTGCAGCTGCTCGAGTGCGTTTACATTTGGGTGCGATCCTAGACACAGAGAGAGATTCGAATTCGAAGGAAAAGAAAAGGATTTCCACACGCAGCCCAGTCTTCCGGCTGCCTACTTCGTTTCCTGCGATATTTCCGCCTGTTCCTCCTGCTCCGGATACCTCAGTCACAGATACGGATGCTGCTACCTGGTGACAGCCAGCAGGAACACCGCCAGGCTGAGCAGGTGCCTCAGCAGCGCCTCCAGGTCCGCGGGACTCGCTCCCTGCCTCCTGGCAGAGTTGCAGGCATCCGCATCGCTGCAGCTCTGCAGACAGCCGTGCACGTACCTGCAAAGTTATCACAAGAAAATACATTAGATTATGCGCAGAGAAAACTATTTTAAAAATCCTCAAAATATATTTTTAATAACCTTGGAGTGTCTGCTAGACATCTGTAATTCATAAAAACATCTTGACAATCTATTTTCTAACTTTTAAATTCACTTATTTTACTTTAAAGATTTGTATAATATCTTTTTTAAGATCATAATTTTATATTATTTTAAAGATCATGAGGTGTTTAGTAAAATATATTTGATTGATTGTTATGATGATAATTATCATAAGAGCTTTGAATTTGTAGGATGTGTATCAGTAATCACTTATTCAAATATCAATTTAGTATGTTATATCCTTACTTGTCATCATAATAGAACTTTCCGCAGTGCGACATTCTTATAATCTCGGTGTCGGTGGTCAGGGTGCCGCTGTCCAGGGCGCAGCCTCTCACCGTTATCGTCTCCCCGGTTCCATCTGTAAGTGGGAAATGTAAATGAGAATCCATCCTAGGATCTGAAGGACATTCACTTACCATAATAACCGGCGATCTTGATGCAGGCGGTGGCCGGAAATAGGCCGTCACGCCCCTTCCGCCCGCCCATGCAGGGCGACTCCAAAATGGCCGTCGAGTAATTGTTGTGGAACGGATCATCGCAGGCTTTATTGGCTCCATTGTAGGAGACGCACTTGAAACAGTCTATGCAGTAGCCTGGGGTATGGAAATTAATGATAAAAGGATTTTTAAATGATATATTATAATTAATAAATAATATTATCCAATTTTCGATAATATTAATTTACATTTGAATCGACCTTTACTTTGTAGATTTAGGATTTTTTAATGATATACTTAGTAATCAAATGGTAATTCTTTTCTTTCGATAATATCAATTTAAATTCCCATTGACCTTTATTGCGTATATTAAGACCGCATCTAATTAACCTTTAATCCATTTCCCCGCATATCACTTACCACTTCGAATGAAAAGGCCAAGCAGCAGGGCCAAAATGGCGATGGTTTCCATAATTGAACTGGACACCGCCATCTTTGGAGCTCTCAGGACTCACACAGGACTCGCAGGGCTCACAGGTTGACCAGTTGCGGACATTCCTGGGGATTCATTTCACTGCGACTGCGACTGCTGGCTCTGCAAAAGGAGAAGCGAGACAACCAAAGGGATTAAAATTAACAAGCGAATTGAAGGCTCTTAAAAACTTTTTCGATTTTCCGCTGAAATCTCTGGATCAGCGCTCGAGAAGTCATAAAAAAGTTGAAACGAAGGCAATGGTCATAAAAATTATTATCCACAATCCGCAGAAATGCAATTTCTTTTGCAGGGAAAGACGGGCAGGCAAGAAAAATTAAAGGTAATAAATTGCACAACGCATTTTTGACACAATACCGCCCCCCTGTCTGTTCAATTTTTTGTTTTTTGTACCATATTTTTATTGCCGAAGTGTAAATAATTGCTTTTCAGTCGATTTTCGTGTCGAGTGTTGGTCCCAGAATGTTTTTTTGGCTCCCCCCTCTTTTTTTTGTTGCCTGTTTGTTGCTGGCACTTTTAATGGCCACTTCGATGGCCCAAGGTGTTGTTGGGTCAACTTTAGGGGCCTGTGTTTTCCTTGGCTTTTGTTTTATTTCGGGATGCCTCGAATTATGACAAATGATTCTGACTTACGGGCTGAAACTGTAGCTAAGCTCGGGAAACACAATTTATGGGGGCTTGCGAAGAGCGTGCGGCTTAAAGCGATTTCGGGGCGTGACTTTAAAGCATTCAAAGTGGAGAATATCCCTGACAGCTCACCAACCAACCATCACATTCATGTATTTCTATATTTTTCTCTTCCACAGACTGGCAATCAATTCGGGCGAATCTGTCATCGTGGCAGATAAATATTATCATTGCATGGCTCGTGGCTGGACTGCTGGCCAGGCCAAATAGATATAGCCATCTATCAGCTGGCAGCTTTGGGGTGCAGAGGTCATGTGTCTGTGGATCAATATTTATTGCAAATTATGGCTCGGCCACCACACTTTCCGTGTGGCCCACGGGGCGTATGTGCAACATTCCGGTTGGCCGCAAGTGCTGTGCATTAATTATGCGATTCAGAGTGTTTCTGGACTGGATGGATGTGTGATTTGCGGTCGGGCCTGTCGAACTCGAGTCGCTCCAGCTAATGTAATTAGGTTTCCTGATTAAAATGGCAGCAAAAGCACAATAACTAAGTGTAAGGTAAGTAAGATGGAGGTGAAGAAATTTATAATTAAATCCCAAGGGCTCCAATCGACACATCGACTTCGACTGCCAGAGCTATAATTGTGTGGCGCATTTTCATCTATTTGCAAATTAGCCACTAAGCAGTCGAACGAGCTGCCAAACACATTTTCCCATCCCATTTCGCCATCCACCAACCAATTTTGCTCTGGCTGGAAGCCAAGTTGGCCGGAAACGGCATTGTGTGCCAGTGTTGACGGAAACGGATGCTGCTCCCTGAGTCCCCCTCCTGCTGCCCTCCTCCTCCTGCTTTTCCCCCCACTTCTTGTCTTGGCCAAATGAAGTTTACCTTTGTTCATTGTGTTTGCCAGCTTTCAATATGCATCACTATTCCGCCGGTCGGTGCCCCATAAATACTACTACACTGGGAGAAAACAGCTTGCAAATTGTATTTGCTAATTTTCTACCTTTGATGATTACCATGTTAAATAGTATACTTATTATAGTGATGAGCTAAAAATTATATTTACACAATTTCTATCTAAAAATCCTTAAAATACTTTTGAACTTAAATATAGGTCCTTTTTTGTACCGAAGTGTTATTATTTTTATCGAAACAACGAAATATTTTATGTGTTTGGTTGTTATGATAAATATAACTATTCCACACTCAATACAAAGTTGATCTTCAATTTGTTAATCCATAAGTGAAACTAGTTTTATTGGCAATATAGAAATTATACTCTATAACTCTGTCTTAAACCTCAAACATTTTTGGTAGAAGATAGTGGTTCGAATTATGGAAGATCGATTGTATTATAAAACAGGAGTCCTCATTTAAAAAAGTTACATATTTATAGCTCTTGCATTTATTTTGGGATATATTTAATATTTTTTGCTGCAATAATTTTAACATAATCTGATATAATAACGAATTATCGCCTGTAGCACATTGTAATGATAGACAGATCATAAAAAATAACTGGGTATTCCTTTTCTTTTATTGTTTTCTGTGCAGATAGAGCTGTGTCCCTCACTTCCAGCCAGGAGTCGAAGTGGCCATTGTGCCCGTTTAACGACCATCGGTTTGTGGGAGGAGTTAACAACAGAATCAGGTCTAGGAGAAGGGGCAGGGGCAGGAGCAGGACCAGGAGGACGAGCCGCCTTTGTGGCCTCTACTCTTTGGCCCTACTTACTTAATTTTGTCGCTTCGACTGGGCCACAATCGAATCAGCCACGAAGGCAGCCAGGCGGACAGCCCGTCAACTTCCGGTGCCAGCTGCTGCCGCAAAACTTTTATGACACTGCCAAGGGCGGCCAATGAAGAGCTATGCCCGGGCAATTAAAAGCCTTCAACGTGGCCATTCTGCCAGGCAGGACATTAAATTAGTCCTGCCTGGCGAAATTGAATGCTCCCCAAAACTCCGTGAATTGTCGGGGAATTTTTTAATAAAGTTTGTGCAAGCTAATCGCGTATTCATGGACCCAACTTGGCCCGTGGCGAGCATTAAAAATGAAAAATGAAGGCAAAGTTATCCACGAAATCTTCTCCCTTGACAAAGTAGCCAGCTCAATTGTAGGCCATTAATTTCATAATCTGCCTGTAAATGGCAACCCAGGGCGAGTGTTCCAGTTGGAAAGGGCACCTCATTAGGATCTCTGGGTCAGCTTTGATTGAGCGCCGAACACCTAGGGCTGAATTTTTGCAGGGGGCTGGTAAATACCCTCCACTTATGGTCCATTTTTTGTCTCAACTCGACGTGATTTATTATGATTTCGGCTTTGAGTAAGAGCTTGCCATTTGCGATTAGACCATAATCAATCGATGTAGGGGTACAACACATTCCGCCCGCTGAACCTGATGAGGGTGCGGAATTTATGCAGATTTTTTAGGATTTCGGTGATTTAATATTTTGCAGATAATGTCATGTCATTAAATGGGGAGAAGCTAAGTCATGCCCTTTTTGGGTCCACAATCTATCTTCCAAGATGAATTTATTAGAATTTTTGCTTTTTTAATTTAAGATACTTTTAAAGTAACTGAAAATATTTAGAATAATTTCTAGATGATGGCTATGCCAATAGCCGCAAAGATTCCCAGTAAAATGCTATTAAAAATTCCCATGTTATATATTTCCCCGAAAAATTCAGCATTTCCACTTCCGTTGTAATGTCAGTCTGAAATTTTCATTTCCCGAAATAGTCTTTGTATTGCAGTTGCATACTTTAGGGCGCACCTGACCCCAACCCACACACACATGCACTCAAATCTAAAAGGTGGCTTACCTTAAATTTGCTTGCACCTGGTTCTCTCGTGGGAGAAATTAATTTCACGCATGTGAGACTACACACACAGTCTCATTTGAGTTGAATTTGCATAACAGCTCGCCAGTGCAATTTTCGCGGAATGGAAAACTGCGAATCGCATTTACAATTCGCAACCGCAGTTAGCTGAAATTGTGCAGTTGCACTGCATGTCGTTACCATAACTATAAGGATATGCCATAACCTAGAACAAAAAAAATAGATATCAAAACCTAATCCACTAAAAAATAAAATTAAACATCTCTTACAAAACTCTGTGCTGAGTTTTCGTGGGAGTTTTCCACAGCCCAGAGTGAAATCTCATCAGAGGATAATTTGTATGTTGCTTCCCCAGGAAATTTCATCAACATTTGTTGACTTGTTTGCTCCATGGCGTTTTTGGCTTTATAATAGCCCTGGCCAAAAACCACTCACCATGCAAATTGAATCAATTAAGAGGGGCAAATATTTGTAAACGCTGACCAAGATGATGGCAGCATTTAAGTTTTATGCAGTTTGTAACTCATAATTCCAGGGAACGTGCCTTCAAGGCCAATTAACTCCTAACGACCTTCACTATTTATGGGCCAAAACTCTCTCTCTTTTAAAGGGAACCTTTTAACAAAACAGCCAAAATGTCCTGAAAGCACGCAAAGCGATGGGAAATTGGTCACCGGAATGAAGGTCGATTTATGTCCGGGTCAAAAAGAGCTTACCATGATATGGGTCCCACATGCGTGACCGAGAGTGTGGGTATTTGCCAATGTTGAGACATTTGTAGTGGGGCTTATTGCCATGTTTAAGCATTTTTCTGTTTTTAAGCTTTTCAATCAATGGAATTCCGGGTAGCCCCGGCCAATTTAAATATTTTTTGGGGCATTAAATCGTGTAATCCTGTTACACGTGAGCATGAGCACCACATATACAAAATGCACGGCGGCAGGAAGTCTGAATGCGGAACCACAAATGCGGATCGAATCAATTACCAAGGGGATGACAGCAATCAATTCTATCGAAATGATTTTATTTGGGAAACGCTTTTAATAGCCTTGGTTTGATATTTGTCAATTAAAGATTGGAAATCAAAATCAAGCTTGGTTTTCAATTAATTAGAATTTAAATTTACCTTTGAAATCAGCATAGATTTATAAAATTTTAAATAAGGGTGTCCTAAAGTATGCAAGGAAATATTTAAAAATCATCCTGAAAGACGACTATCTTTTTTATAGCAAATATGTATATGTTTTCAAAACTAAATTAGTTTTGTGGGGATATTAATACATTTTACAGGCTTTAATTGTAACTAAAAAGGTGTCCCAAAGTATGCAACAAAATATTTAAGAATCATCCCAAAAGGCGACTATCTTTTTTATACTAGATAATAGTTTAAAAATCCAAAGAGATTTATAAATTACAGAGCAAGTCGTCGATTATCTTGAATCTACAGACAAATTAAGGCGTTTAAATAATATTTTTTTAACATTTTGAAACATAAGCAGCTTAAAAACTGTGGCTTTTTAAGAAACTTAAGCGAGACTTGGCCCCGTTTTGAGATTTTCAAGCCTCCGACTTGAGGCCAATGGCCACTTTAAGAAAACAACTCAAGATAAGATGAAAAAGGCCACAGACTGCATATTGAAGTGGCTTTCTTAGATGGCGAGCTTTTCTAATTCCATGCAAAATAGCTGAGCTCTGTGCCAATATTGTGCACACCTCCCCTCGTCTGTTTTTCCCAGGCAAATTGTGATTGCGATGGGGTTGCCATAGAAAACGTGTGCCACCTTCAAAGTCGTTGACATCGATTCGAGGAATCTATAGTCTCGTGGTGGAAAGTGTGTGTCTGTGCAGTGTTCAATGACTCTCGACCGCAATTGATTGAGCAGCCAACACCGATGCTCCTCCACATCCTCTGTTATATGACACTTTTTTGTTGGCTCTCGATGATTCCGATGCTCACACGCTCCAGTGGTCAAAGGGAGCAGTCAACAGGTGCAAATCCCATCCAGGTGGATGAGGTTACTCGGAAGCTAACCCAATTGACCTTTTCGCAGTTAATTGTTGGGCTATAATGGCTGGTTTGCCTGGTTTCGGAAGGATTCATTTAGGTAGTTTCAAAATTACAAAGGCAGTCAGCTTGACCACGCATAATCCCTTTAAAGTCAAAACAAAAAGCGATATCTGAGTTTATAAGTTGCCAGGCAATCTAAATTTTTAAGCAATTCCATGAATAACAAAATAGCAATCAACACATTGTGCAAAGGGAAAACTTCACTATTTGTATCTTCTGCTCTTCGGTTTTTCATGAAAACTTGTGCTCAAGAAACTCAATTTAAAGTTGGGCGTGTGTTTGTACTGGCATGACTGAATGACATATTGAATAACTGAGTGAGCTGTCTCACGGAGCCCGACAAAAGCGAAAAGTTTTAGAGCGAAAAACAGAAAGTATTTCGTGCCAACCAGCCAGGCAATTCATTTTATGCAGACACCTCTGGGTTTTCAGACATTCCCGATGGGATATGCCACATACCATCGTGTTAGGTTCGGTTAATTAATGCACCCTTAACCGGAAAAAACAATTCTGCAAATGGGTAAATTTAAACTTTCTACAAAGGCAGCGGAGCACTTAAATTGGCTTGTGGGCTGGCCAGTTTTGTGGCTTTGGGGTTCAAATAAATGGCTATTATACGAGTATATTCTGGGTCCTAAGCCGCAAAGCATTCGATATTCTTTTAGTTTTTAAAAATTATAATTAACAGTTCCAATGGAACTCTGACATTTATAAACTTAATAAAAAAAAGAATTTTAGGTTCTCAGAATGCAAATAAAATCCTAGTCAGCTATTAAATTTCCACAAAATTGATTAACCTTCTGTGAATACCGGAAACCAATTAATGTCATTTCAAAATGTATATAAATGTCTGAAGGAGGAATCTTATTTGAAGAAGAGTTATCAGTTTATGACATGGCTATATTTATATTGCATTTATTGCCACAATGTTTATGTCCAATTGGACACTGCCAATTTTGAGCGAGATTTTGTGGCCAACATGGCAATTCCAGGAAAATCTTCATTTGTCTCTCCCCTCTTGGTATTTACCTAAGCTATTTTCATTGAAAATAATTGCAAATTGCTATTGGCAATCTGAAACCTTTGCTTACTGACTAAATACATTTATTTGTATTTGGGTAAAGTTACATTTACGTGCGTAATGCCTTATAAGTTTTGTAATTGCCCATGTTTAATTCATGAATTTAAGAATGGATTCAACTTAATGTGCCTTGAAGGGGAAATATCGTATAAAGCTCTTTTTCATCAGATAAAGTGCATTCAGTGCAACAAACAACTGCAAACATTTTGTGGCAACGAGTTTGAGGAGAAGAAGAACCAGCAAAACCACAAAGTAAGCCGCAAGTTTTTTATTTTTGCTGTTCTCAGGATTTTTTACATTTTATTTCAATGCATATTTATTTTAATTTGGACCAGGCCAAGCGGCACAACAAATTCCTTATACTTTCCTATACTTTTTGCAAACAAAACTTCAAAGAATGCCACAAAGTATGCAACTGAAAACTGTGAATAGTTGGGTGTTCTCTTCATCAAAGTGAAATCCTTACTATTGAAGTTATGAAGTCT
Source organism: Drosophila subpulchrella (assembly GCF_014743375.2). NCBI lineage: Eukaryota > Metazoa > Arthropoda > Insecta > Diptera > Drosophilidae > Drosophila > Drosophila subpulchrella. The sequence goes on from NC_050609.1 coordinate 17,183,600, forward strand.
GAGTTGAAAATATTCTCATTATAATGCTATAACCAACTTTGAATTTTTATATTATAATATTAATAATAATATTGTTCTTAAAAAGATTTGATTTATTATTTAGTAATTCTTTAAAACCCAAGATGCAATAAATTTACATTTCTTATTCAAACTTTATACTATCATCTTCAGAAACTGGAAAAACTTCATAATGAACTTGCAAACATGAAAAATCACAATTCAATTTGTCTTCGTGCGAAAATGCAAAAATAATTAAGACATGCTCCTTACAAATAATGAACTTGCTCAACATTTTTCCTTTTGCTCGAGGAAGACAAGGTGAAAACAGCATGAAATTACGAAACGCCGCTCAAAATGCAAAAAGTTGTTGCCATTTAAGAAGAAGTTTTGACTTAAGAACTTGTTCCGACGATGGTGGGGCAAAGTTTTTCAATAAGCGGTCTTGCCAAAAACAAGCCAAAGTGAGTTCAGTCAAGCAAGTGGAAAAACTACACAAATGTGGCCATCTTAGGAGGGGGGAAATATAAAAAAATAAGTACATATAGAGCTCCCTCAAGCAAGTAATCACGAAAAATGGCTGCCGAGGCTGCCCCACCACCATACATTATAACTTAAGTCAATAAAAATAATTGAAAACCAACAGCAGCGGAACTTGGAGTAATGAACCCGGCCAAGGCGACGTCCTTTTCCCGATGGATGTGAAAGGCAACGCCTCTGCAAAATCGAAATAAAATCGAAGTCACCACAAACAAAAGGTATGAGCTGGAGTTTATTGACGGGATTGACGGCACGCAATAAAAACCGGGTCGAGGCATAAAAAAATCAGCGGAAACGCAAAAGGAAAACCGGAAGTCGTCGGCGGCGGAAACTTGAGGCCTGCGGCTGGGCGAAAGGTTTGAAATAAATAAAACATCCGATGGCGCTGTCAGCTCTGCGGCTAAGATAAAAAGTAAGTATGGTACAGCCGATTGATGTTTTGACTTCCGATACTTAAGGGTTACGACTCCAAATTTGTTTTCTGAGTGTCGATGTGATTGAACCTATGTCAGGTTCATTTTCCAGCCATATCACTATACCCCTCTTTTAAGACTCATCCCCAAAAATATTCAACTGAAACAAGTATTGATTGTCATGCAAAAATTAACCACATTACGAGCGATTTAATGCAAGCAACAATATATTTCAGCCGCATCATCAAAAATGTGTTAAATTAATAAATTCCATATAATTTTTATACACAAAGCTGTTTGCATATAATTTTAATATTCTGTCCATGTATAAAAAGCGAGTCGAACAAAAGGCTGGATACATTTTTTCCTCCTTTGTGTCTGCATTATGCAAAACCCATCAGATGCGAAACGCACACTTTAGTTAATAAAAGCCGCCGCACGGATATTTAATTTTCGTTATGCGGAGTGCACAAAAGTCGGCGAGGGGAAGAGCCATCGGATGATTGGCATTGTTGTTGAACGTTTCCATAAAAATATGGCTTTAATCGCTGCGGAGTGGCCTCTTCATCTCTTTTTGCCCGGAAGTCGACCTGACCTGCTGTCATTTTGGGCTGATTGTGCACCTTTCGTCCTTTGGAAGGATAGTCCTGCCTTGGCAGAAGTTTGTGGCCATAGCTAAATCCGAGACTCTTTTCAACCCACCCATAAACCGTCTTTTGATTCTCGGAAAAGTTAGCAAGATAAGCTCAAACTGCAATCTGCAGGTTTGGGGCAGGTAGGAAATTGGGTTGGTTTTGGCCCAGAGGAACTTGAAATATGAGCTAAGCAAGATACATGTGCTGATTGTTACAGAACCCATTTACTTAAATCTAGAACATGGATTATGTTTAATACAATTTAATAAATAATTGTATTTTAAAGGAAACAAAACAATACATTTTATTAGCATGTTCAAAACACAGGGCTTAACTAAATACCTAGAAAATCAGGTAGAATAAGCAAGCAAGCTGCCGGGAAAATAAAACAAAAGAGAAAATCTGTAAATACTAAACAGAAATGGACAGCAGAAAAATATAATGGAGGCGGCAACAAAAAGTGAGCGGAATAAATTAAGCAAGCAGCCAATAAAAACAGCATTTTGCATAATTATTCAAGCTTAAATTAATTAAAGCTGTGACTGTGCACTTGCCTGTTTTTATCTCATAAATATTTGTTATCCCTGTAAATGCTCAGAAAATTTATTTCTTCATGCTAAATTTAGCAAGAATGCGGGGGATCTATTAAGCAAAAACCCGTTCCTACTGAAACACAAACCATATCCTCTCCAAACGGAAGTTATCTACACAGTGCAAATTTGTAAACCAACTTCCTGTTTGCTCTTTCTCCTGAAAGCTTTTCTTGACCTTCAGTTTCAGGGGGAACAAAACTAGAAGGCCGTTGCCATATTTCATTTTGCTGTTTTCCGGGTAAATTGGCTAACGTTCTTGTTGTCCAATGGAATTTTGAGGCAACTTTTTAAAGCTTCTTAAATCACTGGGTCGAGGAAAATGAAGTCATTCGCTACTGTTTACCTGCCAGTTAATTTGCATAATGCTCGGCAGTGGACGAGCCCTGCTACTTATTTGCAGAACGCTCCTGCTCTGGCACTTGATTTTCCCGTAGACTCTTCATTTGTGAACGATTTTTCATCTCTAATGAGCCACTTCCACTGCCCACACGCAAATGAGCTCGCTGGGAACCGTGAGGAAAAAAAAAGGAATGGCAAATACTTTATTTGAATGACGGACAACCGTGTTCGGAGCGACATTAATGTTCGCAACTTAGGACACCATTTTTTCTTGTCTTTTGCAAATATTCTGGTCCTTGGGGGAGCGGAAATTAGGTTGTCACCAAGCTAAATTGATGTGCATCAGATTCTTGACGAAAAGTAGGGGAGAAATTTAATATAACAAATCTGACTATCTTTGAAATTAAACTTACTACTGTGGAAATATTTTAAATAAGTTAAGTAAGCATTAGAAAATTCTCCGATGTCAAATATATCATACTTATATTACAAATCTATCTTTATTTTTTTTAGGAGTAGGTAAGTGGGTTAAAATAAAAAAATCGACACTTTCTGCCAGTTCAGAATGTACAACAATGTACAACATTATTGAAATATACTAAATAATTTAAAATGTAAAGTTAAAGTCATGTTTTAAAGCTGTAAAAGCTAATGATTGATTGAATGAAATACAAACGTGATTACTTCTCTTAAGAAGCTATTATTGGCAGTCAAACAAACACTGAAAGGATCAGGCGGGGAATAAAAGGGTCTGAAATTGTCGATTGGGTCGCACTTGTGGACATTGATTGGGTGAAAATCGATAGCATTACATAGAAACTGGGTCGGCTAGAAGCCCCAGCTTGTAATCGAAAAGCTTATACCACATTCTCAATATTCAATTACCAGTGTCCTGTTAAAGGTCCTTCCCCGCCACGCAGTTGGCCAATTTCTCCGCCTGATTCTGAAAGCTAGACAGGCCGAAAAGAGTGAAGGAACGAGGTCCTGGAGGGCAGTTGGTCCTGCTGTCTGCTTTTGGCCTCTTTGTTGTCGCTGGCACGCACAATTACGCGGAAAATGGCGAATCGGCAGGAAGGGTGAGTGGAAAAGCGGAAAAGCGAAAAAGAGCAGCGGGGAATAACAGGGCGTATACGTGATGTTTGCCTGGGGGGCCAAAAGCCGGCGAAATCGAGGATTTGCAGATGAGAGCTTTATCGGCTGCAGGTCACTCACTGTATTCCCACGAACTCCATGCTCCCAACTGATTCAATACAGAGAGAATACATCTAGTAAACATTTTTTACCTTTTATCATTTGCATTGTAATATTCATAAAGGATCTGGTTTAAATGGAGGCAACTTTACTTTGTTAAATTGGAAGTCTTAGGGAAAACTCACGTAGATATGAGACAGAAATGTAAAAAGCTGTCTCAAAAACTATTGTCAAAGCTTAAGAAAACAAAGCTGGGAAACACAAAAGAAAACGCTTTGAAGGAAAACATCAGTAGAACAGACAAAACAAGATAATAGTGTGGGGATGGATAAAAAAATGAAAATTAAATGAAAAATGAAAAAAAAGAAATGAAGAAAAACAATAGAAAGGCCACTCTTAAAATTAAGTTAAGGACTTATGGTAATGATATGTTACTTAGTTGGCTGTTAATATATATATTACCTAAGTAAAGGAACAAATTTACATTTTTGATTTAATAAATTGTAACATTATTCCTCGACTTAAAGGTCGTGTCAATTGCATCATTAATAATGGCCCTGCGCCAGATGGTATCCTGCCATTCCGATTCCTGATGTCTGTTCATATCACGTGCCAAGTGTGTCTAACGAGAAAACAAGGATTTCAACTTAAGTGCTTGTTTGTTTTTTGAGTAATAGCTTTCACTCACAGCTAGAAATCTACAGACAATAAAATGCCAAAAATATGTACATATGTAATATAAACTGACCACCATATTTGTGAGACTAAGGGATTGCTGTTAATTTTGCATGTTTTGCATATCCAAACAGCCGGAAAATAGGATTTGTAAATGTTTTTATTTTGGATATATTAGCTCAAAAAAAAGCAACAGCTTGAGATTCTATTTGTGCTATTTCCCATACTACATACCATACCATTACATAAATTTTCTTCGTGCCTTAAATTGCTCTCCTGTTGACCAGAAATTGTCCCTTTATCAGGCAATAAGACGTACCTCGAGTACTATAGCATATATACAAGTAGTAACATTGTGAGGCAGTCAGGGGACTTTTATTGCATTTCGTGATTGTTGCAACAGCTTGTGGGGCCACCAGAACATGTAATTGTGGTGAAAATAGCAGAGTCCGAGTGTAAAAGTGAATATGGTTGGTCCACTTGTGCTTGGCTCGTGCAAGCTTCAAAGTGGAATATAAAAAAGAATGGTATGAAAACTTTTTAATATTTATAATATCATTGGGATGCCAGGTCAACAAAATATTTTATAAAAATGGAAAATATAAGTCAGTTTTTTGTTTTTGCATAATTCCAACTTTCTAATTACGAATCTTGATACAATTCCAGCAAAAGCCATTAACGTCGTGACAGTAAATATTAAAGCTTGCTAGTTCCCTTTTTTCCAAGAATTAAATTTGTATAAGAACACTTTCATCAAAGGAAAAAAACACGTTTGTTGCGCATACGTCGCGTGTGCCCAAGGACGAAACATAAGCCGCCGACTTCAGCGTCCCATGTTTGTTTTGTGTGAAACCAATAGCCATAAATTTTCCTAGCCAAGCACGAAATTCCTATTTACTTTCTCTACACGAAGAGAAAGAGCTAGAGAGAAGTAAAGGAAAGGAGAGAAAAGACCTCCAAACTCCATTGACTCTTTGTTTTTTTCGGCTTTATGAAACTCAAATTTTATTACGGCCAAGATGAAAACTTCAATTGAGTTTTGTAATGAAATATAGCAAAACAAAATTATATGCATGAGTTTTTCCCCAGGAATATGCAAACAAGTTTTGCTCCCTAGCCGCAGGCATTTTGAAACATGGGTTTTCACATGAAAATGAAGGGAAAACTTGAGTGCAAAGTAACAGCTTTCGATTTGATTAAGTTGACTCGACTTGAAAACAACCAAAATGGTGTTTTACAGGTCTGAAAAATTATGGCCCTACATTACATGTATAATTTTTCCGGAAAGTAATTTAAAGACAGCATTGGCAATTCAGTCAAGATTTTGTTTTCCAGACTGACAGGGATCAATGATGCCAATTTCCTGAAATACGAAAGCCATCTGAGAAATGGAAATTCAATTGCTGGAACTTCCCAAAGTCACACATTTGGAAAAATCCTTATAGGGGATGTAAACGGAACAAGGGGGAGTTCTACATGCACACACCTGGTTTTTGCAATCAGTCATATTTTTCTTGGATTGACTCTCGTTTCAATTATAAAATCGTATTTATAGAATTTTTGGGGTGCAGCAAAATGCTTGGGTCATTTAAGAGCCTTTACCATCTGATTAAATCTAGGGAAACATCTATATTTGTTAATGATTTATTTTGATAAAACTTTCTTTGCTTGTTTTTATTGATTTCATTGATTTGATTAATTGTTGATGTCGGCATTTCACTAATGAATTTCTGTCACTGGCTGATGTTTGGTTGCCGAAAAAACTTCATTTGATTTAATTGCTTTCCAAAATCAATGTTTCTCCTCGTGCGACGTGCATTATGCGATGCAAATTGAAATCTAAATAAAAACCCAAACTTTTCTTGTTCCAAAAAGTGAAATACAAACTGACAACCAATACGCAAGCCCGTTTCGACAGGGGGTAAAATACACAAAATGTTGTAAATGTTGTGTGCTGTCATTCCAGTTGGACATTTCAACAAATTTGGTTTTTATGACAGCCAAATGTGTGTGTAATTATTCCTGTCGAATGTCGAAACTCGGAATGGACGCGAAGGGACCTTGGTCAGACTTGGCAGGAAAATTGCCCGAACAATTATTATGATGGTTGATAAGCCCCACGCACACTCTTACACTCGCACGCCCACCAGCACACGTGCACTCAGTCGTGTGTGTAGTGAAAGTGTGGAGTTGGAATTCGCTTTGCTACGTGACTGCTGGTAATTTTCGTGCACATTGCGTATACGTAATGTGACGCCGGTCCCAACTAAATGGCCCTGCTGCAGCACTAACGCACGACATTTGCGAGGGCTTTGGTGCCCCTTCAGGTTTCGTACACAGAGAGAAAAACAAGCCCGCCTACAAAACTGCAAAGGTCCGAAGGATTCCCTAGCATTACTTATTTTAAAAAGGCCATAGAACATTTTCCTGAATTAAAACGTGAGGTTAAGCCCACTTTTCAAAAATCAAAATGAAAATTAAAAAACATAGTTAAAATTGATGTTGATTCCTAACACCAAGACTCATTATAAAGTATTAAACTTAATTATTATTATTAAAAATCATTTTCTAAAAAAATCACAAACCTAATATAACATTTTATACATTTGTTAATAATTTTAAAATATATAAACAAAAACGAAAATATAATTATATGGTAATCATAAAAATACGTAAAACTATAATGTTTCAATTTAAAGTATTTTATTTTTTTACTATCCACTATATTCAAATATAAAATAATGCATTAAAATTCAAGAAGAATTATAAAAAACCGATAAGATGGCGTACCTTTTGAGGTATTATTTGCTGTCCCTTCTCAAACTCTTTATATATATTTTAAAACCTTTCTCCCAGTGTATGGTTTTTTTGTGTGCCTTCAACCCAACCCCCGCTTATTGTCGCCTTTGCCCTCGTTATTTCGCCATTTATGCGACTACCTTTTCCAACCCAGCCCTTTTCACTGGTACGATAATGTTGCCTGCTTTTCCACGCAATTTTGTTGAGTCTTTCGGTTTCTTTTATTGTTTTATTTTTATTGTTTATTACCGCATTATTTCTTTTTCTCGTGTGCGCTCATGCACTTTCCCCTTATTTTCGACACGAATTGCACTGTCAAAGGTAAACAAAACCTGGGTGAAATTCGGTGATGAATTGTCAGCTAATAAAATATTCCAGCGGAGCAGAAGAAAGGCAGTCATATTGAATGGATAAAAGCCTGGCTACTCCGTTGAATTCGGGCTAATTGATTTGGGGAAAAGTTTGAAAACGAAATTACAAGCAATAACCTGAAAATCTTTTAGTGGAAACCAGAAAGTTTCCTTAAAGGCCTAACATAATTACTGCCCTCACAAGAATATGTTTTCCTTGTAATATGGCTAAGCTAACCTAATTAAATAATTCCCGGCACGATTCAAATCAGAATTCTATTTTATTTAATTACACACAATCTGTGCAATATCAGAGAACGCTTCACATATTATTCGCACTGAGCTCCATAAATTTCCCAATCATCTTAGCCGGATGCGCATAAATACTCACTTCAATCTTTCGTTTATGGCGATTAAATCAAATAATTGATGGGCTGCATCAAATTTTATTCGCACCAGCTGGCTTATTTCAGATGAATACAACACATCGACTTTAAATCACATAAAGCTGCGTGAAACGGAAATGCACGAAAAAACTGTTGATTATAATTGGAGAGAAGTCACTTGACTTATTTCTTTTTCAAGCATCTCATTAAAATGTTTTCCGTTTTTAATATGGATTTTTTGAAAATTATTTTTATCATGAAACTGGATTATGTTGGCACAAGTGTAATTGTGGGTAGTATTATTTTAAAAGTGTCCGCAAAAACATGAGAGATTAAATGTTATGGGTGTTTTAATATGAATTTAAAAAAATATGTCAAAGAAATATGGAAAAAGTAAAGATTTAATTCTTTTGGTGAGGACTTCATACCACTTAATTATATGTTATTCCGAAATATTCTATAATAATAAGCACTTTTAATCTATTATGCCGTTTTTACGAACACGTGTCGCTTTCAAGTCCGTTACGTAGATTTATATATATCTTTTTAGCGATATTCCGTTCCGATTTGTTACGTTGCGGTTCTGATGAAAGCCGCATGAGAACTGAAATTTTTGTCGGACGGATAGCGTCGACTGCGCTGCCGAATAAGTCGGACAATCGCGGAGTCTGCGCAGAATGCACGCCGTGAAAATGAAAACAAACTTAACCCGTAGAATGGTGATGTGCCTGAAATTACATTTCTGGGAAAATCCGATTTTGTAAGAATTTTTTTATCATATTAAATTCGTGTTTACGGAACAATTTCATTGCTTATACTAAGTTAAAATTTATTTATATATTTTTTAAATACTTTTACAATCTGAATAGGAATGTGTATAAACTCAATAATCACAATCGATACTTTAAGTACCTAAAATTTAAATCCTAAATTAAATCTAAATATTATTCCCTAAATTTAATTGTTTGAAAATGTTTATCTGCGGACTGAAATCAAAAAGTTCCGATTCACTTGTTGACCAATCGCAAAACCTTTAAGTGTATACACACTTGGTGCCCCATTGCGATATTAACACAATCTTAGCCACTTCTGAGAAGTACAGCGGCCAAGTATTCAATTCTATGGACTACATTCTCGAACCTAATTGAGTGCACTGTTTACATTTTTATTTTTCGTGCATTGTTTGGCCTGAAATTCGTTCATTGTTTGCTTTGTTTTCGCTCTTCTATTTTTAAATTTTGCTGTTTACATTGTGGTGAGTGAAACAAGAACAATTGCACTGTTGGTGTATTCATTTTAAGGCCTAGTCCCAAGACAATTTACTGCAATATGCTAAAATAAATATATATATTTAAAATATATTAGAAAAAAATTCCCTTTAAGTAAATTTTATTTTATTATAAAAAAATAGTCACAAGCCTCTTATCGTTATTTATTTATATACTGCCAAGGGCAACCTTAAGATGGCACAGCTACAGCCATTATCTGTTATCAATTACTCTATAAATCACGATTGTCGGTGGGTTGGAAATTTTGTTGGGGTCTCTACGAAAGATTAAGTAGAAACCTAATTTGCTTTGACTAATCGGGTCTTATTTAAGAATGTCTCGGAACGTAAATAATATCAAGCCGCTTAGGAATTTTATAACATTGTAATATTAATATGATTATAACTGAAGGTTTTCAATTTCAAGCTTAATTTTATATTTTGGTGCTTATTTAATTTGAAGTTCGCTGATTTCAAAGGAATAATTTAAATCATAGAACAGCAATTTTATTTCCTCTAGGCCATCGTTAAAAAAATATGTTTCATTTATTTGGTCACATTTATTTATGCCGGAGTCTGCAGTTTATTTGGCTCACTTTGGCTTCCAACGAGTACATTTAATCCGGCTACTTGAATGCAAACAAAGAAATAGTCTGTTCCAGCAAACTTTACTACAGTGTGAAGTGGTAAAGTGGTTCGCCAGTCTCATTAATTTTACTCAACCGGAGATGAATAATGAGTGGGGTTTTGGGGACCAACTTGCACATGAAATATAAAACTCGTACGTGGTCAAGCCAACAATCTGCATTTTAAGCCGCAAAAGTTTGAATTTTCCCCTGTGTGCGAAAATGTGGCAGGACATTTTGAGTTGCCTGCGTTGTCCTCGTCGCCTTTTCCTGATTGCTGCCTTCTGGCATCGTACTTTCTTCTTATTTTTTGGTGCATCCAAAATAAGAACACAAGCTGCTAGAATTTTTCATTTTAACTTGTCTGGCTGACTTTCCCCACAGTGTTGCCGTCTCTTTCTGCGTCTCGGCAGCTGTCTCTTTCGCCTCTAGCCAATTACAAAAGTTGGCAAATTGTTGCTGCTCTCGTTTTTTGTTGTTTGTTTGTTTATGTCTCCTGGTGCATTTTATTTGTAGTTGGCTTTTTTTTGGCCCCTGACCATATTGGCTTCCGTTTGGAGCTTAAACTTTTCACGGCATTTCCTTTCCTTTTAGACCAGCAAAATTCATTCATTGGAAGAGTTTGGTTGTTGTGACAGTTTTAAAAAACTGTTAGAACCCGAAATAAATTGAGATAAATATTTGATGAATTCCTTAAAATTAAGACTTGTCCAGAACTTTTATGATTTTCTCTTCGAACAAATCCCAGTTATTCTGTTTTCATTTTCTCTTTTTTTTTGTGTATATTGGGTGAATCATATAGCCAAATCAGCGAAAACAATTCGATTCCGTTCTTAATTGTTTTTCCTGGGATTCCATTGAGTTTTTTTTTTGTGTGATTTGAGTGGCTCTTGTTTGGTTATGGCCCATTCACTTGAGTTCCATGCACAGAATGTTTACTTTTTCGGTTTTTTAGGTTCATTATTTCGATGTGTTTTTCATGAAACCGAAAAGAAGCACATTGTTGCGAACTACTTATTTATTTGAGAAAAGAGGTGATGTCAAGCAAATTATTTCAAAAGATAATTTATGTGCCTTTCTTAAACTGGATGTTATGTTCCAATCCTTAAATTTATAATTACCTTATGTATGAGGAACATCTGGATATAATATGCCATTATTTCTCAATTAAATGGTTTCTGTTTTAAATTATTTATGATAATTGGTGCTAGGAAAGTGGAGGAATTAAGTATACATATTTCTTAAAACTTCCTGTTCTTATAAAAAATGAAAAAGCTTCGCATAATGCGGCTTAAACCGCGTTTAAATAAAGAAAGAACATAATTTCGCGTCTCGCGGCTGCGTAAGGACAAAGAGGAAAGTCCTTTTGGGGAAATTAAAAATAAAGAAAATTAAACGCAGGTCCCTAGTGGCTTTCTCAGCGGTTTCCGCCACGTTGGACCGACTGCACTCGGTTTGATGAGTAATCCCTGCCAGACTGCAGCCAGCATTTATTCCCTGTCGCCTGCCATTTTCCGCGGACGAGGCCAAGTCTGCCGCAACGAGAAAACCGTAAAGCATAATGCCCGCTGACATATATATCTTTTTTGTTTCTCCAGACTTACCCCATTCGGTGCACAACTGATTCTTGAAATAATAAAGAGAAATTATTGGCGCACTGCGCCTTCGCTGAGCGAATGTCCTCGAGGTATAGCACATATCAGCTCTACGTCGGTTATTCTGACGATAACAAACACAATCCTTAAATCCTTCAGCTCTCTGCTTGTACGTGAGGCGATTACCATAATTAGATGAGCCTGCTCAGTCCTTTAAAATTCAAAACTCAACGCTCGGCACAACACCTTTCAGATAAGTGGAAAGGAAAGTGTGTGCCAGGGATTTCCGCAATGTTTAAATATTTGCAGAATGAAAACGATGCCCACAGAAAACCGTAATCCCACCTCCCTGTAACCCTTGAAAAATCCCACAGGTGACAGGGGACAAACTTTGTCTTAGCAGCCACACATCAGGCTTAAACATTAGCATCAACTTTCGGTGTCGGCTTTTCCCCCCGGGCACTTAAACACCTGCTTAAGTGCTCAGACTGAATTTTCACAAATTCCCTGTGATATTTTAATTTCCTTACGCATATGCAGGTTTTAAGTTAGCTGGTTCAAAAGCAAATGGGATTGGTGTTTTATGTTTAGTTATCAGGTCTGCTAATTATTGCTATTATATTTATATTTCAAATCTATAAAGATTTTAAAATAAAAAGGCTCACTTAAAAACCCTTTTCTTTCATTCAATTAGCAGATTTAATGAAATACTCTATTCAAAGCCAATAAATACATTGTCTGCCAATTACCAATAAAAAAATTAGAAACTTTTCCAATTGAACTAATGGTCTGATGCTGCTCTTTTGTCCACATTTTATTCAAAACTAATTTTGCAATCATTCAAGTTCAAGTGGGGTGAGCTTTGCAAACAAAAACAAACTTTTGAACTTCTATTGCAGAAAGCGAAGTTTAAGTAATTGAGTTGTGACAAAACAAAAGTTTTCCTTCGGTCCATACTTTTCCAGTGGATGTCCTGGTGATGTCCTCCCAAATAATAACAGTAATTTAATATCTTGTTTATTGCGAAGATTGATTTTTAAAGATGAATAAAGAGTTGGCTCTTAAAAATCACTTAAAACAAGAAGTATGGATAAAAAGATCTTGTATAATCATTTAATTTCATTAAGTCACCACAATTCTACAAATATTACTATAAAAACTTTCAGGGGGTTACATTCTCTGCATTGTCATAAGCGTTATCTTCGCGGAAAAGTAAAAAGCTGTCATTTTACTAACCCACATAAGATAATAAAGAGAATCCGCCACAAAAAAGAGCTTATCTTTTTATAACAAGTGGAAGTCGCTAAAAGTGGTAAGAGAAAATGCCAAAATGAGTTTACGTGAACTGCAGTTGGTTTCCGCTTAGCTGTCAGTTGAAAAATAACTAAGGTTAATATATTTTACAATACGGAAAATAAGGTCTAGAAGTCTGATTTGATTAGTATTCGCAGGAACTGATTTACCTAAGGTGCTTCTATGATTAATATTTAAATTAACTATAAAGTTGACTTACCTTTCAATACACATATGAAGCACAAGTGTTTTTTCTGGCCCAAGCAAATAATATTTTCATAAAAAGTTCAATAAATATTTATAGAGTTCACTTTGCCTATATCTAAAAATGTGCTGACAAAACAAACGAAGCTCTAATGAAATATTGTTGGGCAATATTCGCACTCATTCCCATCCGCAGTTGAGACTATTTTGAGCCCAGCCAGCCCTTAAATCCCGTTCCGACATTTTCCTAGTTTCCCAGAGATTTCCCCGAGGCTTCGGGTTGTTTTCAGCGTTCTCTGTTTGAGTATCCAAGTGGAGTGGGTCAGACAACAGAGGGTAAACGAAATTGTTTTTTCACTATGGCCAGAGTTGGGCATAAAAAACTGGAAAAGCGGCGCAGACAAACAGACCGATAATCATCTCCACTGTCCCCGTTTTATGCAATGCCATACAAACTTTTGTTTATTTTTTCACATAATAATGAATTTCATATACCGACCATATAATTTAAATATATTTTTTATCGACTTAATTGCTGAGCAAGCCAACTAAGTGAGTCATCAAAAAACTTCTGCAATCCGAGTCGCATTTAAATGGTGCACAAAATATGCATGACATGGAAATTAAAAGCAAATATCTGAGCTTTGTGAGATATTTGCATGTGCAACTGTTGAATTCTAATATTCACTGCACTCCGGTATTCATACATCTCAACGAGGGCAAAGTTTATGGTCTCTTTTTTTGTTTTACCACTGCCTGGGGCCACATTTCAGCTGACCATGGGTAAATGAGGGGAGTTTAGTACCCGGGAATTGCCCCAACAATTATTAAAATGGCTGACAGGAGTCGCCCATATGCACACACCGCAGAACACACTGGATATTCGGGAATGTATACACACTGACTTACATTTGAAATGGAGGAGGGTTGAATTTACTTTTGCTACGTGACTATTCGTAATTTTTTCTGTGCACGCTGCGTATACGTAATGCGAGGCGCACTAACCCATGGCATTTGCAACTGCCTTGGCCCCTTGGAGCGTCCTTCAGCCCCAGAATTTTATCCCCTGGTCCTGGCTTTACCCCTTTGTCATTCCTTGTATGCTAATGTCACCCGTCCGTTCTTGGGGCTCTTTTCGCATTCTCATACTCATTATTATGCTTTTTATTATTTCTTTGTTTTTGTGCCACCGAGCACACTCTTTTTTCCATTACGAATCACATCTGGTAACACACAGAGGATAACCAGATGAATTAGCCGCGGTAAATTACTTGTGACAAGACAAAAAGTATTTCCCATTAACAGTTTTAGCAGCTTAATAAATTTAAAATAAGTCCTTGCTAAGGAGTGTATAGCTTGTAAACCCAAAAGCAATTTCACTTGCAAGCCCTCATGCAGAGTTTCAGGTGACAAGTTGACTTTATTGATCTGTGGGAGATTGGATATGAAAACCTTTCACGGCAGTCACATATCGAATCGTCTGTTGGCTTTATGCTTATTGTCGGGACTCCTTTCTCCTCTCGATGAATAGAGGAATTGGGGCTTTGCAGTCTGACAGGCGGCCTTTGATTTGGCCTCAGAATTTCATATTGGATTATGAATGGTATCCAAGGGAAGGACCTTTGCTTTGTTTGCTTACACAACAGGTTGCCAACAAATAATGGTTGAATGGAAAGGGGGAAAAAGGAATAGTACTTGCCTTTAAATTTTTTACCTTAGAAACTATAAGAGTTATATGAATTTTTGTATGATTAAATCTGGATTCTACATATAAATCAGGATAATAACTCAAACAAAATCCTGAGCCAAGAAAATACAGTGCGATTTTCGATAAGAAACAAATGCTTTTCCTGAGAAAACTTGAAAAGCAAATGGCGTGCAAAATTGCTTACTTGTAGAATGAAGAGCCCTAATAAATTCTATTTTGGCAAATGTGTTGCATGCACTATGCATTTTGTAAACATTCGAGTGTGTAGATAAATCGCTGCACTGGCTTGTCCGTGTTTTCGTGAAGGAATTGCCAGTGGATTCCTGTGCGTAGCTTTATTGACTTCACTTTGGCAAGGCAATTCCGTTGGACAAACGCCAAAATGCTTAGCACGTGATGTCAAAGCCCTCGGCTCAGTGGGCTCCTCCACCCGCACTAAAGCATCGCTCATACGCAGTGTGTGCCCATGTGCCCGTCTATCTGTTTGCTCGTCTGTCGGTCCATTTAGCCGCTTGTCAGTTTTCCCGGACTGCCTCCATTGCAATTTCCCCATCCGGCGGACTTGTCTCCCATTTCCGTGATGCGCTTTTCGCCCACGTAATTGTGCGTGCAAACGACAATGGCTAAAACCGGCTCTAAGTCGGCCTAAAAGAGCCTCTGTGTGCATTTCACTGGCTGGCCCATTTGAACACTTCCTCTGAACCGCACATCACGTAATTGCCTGTTTCCCCGGCGAGAAGATGTGCGGCGATTGACACACAAATGACCCAAGGGCTCTTCTTTAATTGGAGATTGAATGGTTTAAGGGGAAAAGTCTATGAAATGATGGGAAAAATATTTCCTTGAAAGTTTTTCTTTAAAGAATAACTTCTATTTAAAAAGATCTCACACATTTTCCCATTAAATTTCGTAGTTCAAATCACATCCAAACCGATTTCGACATTTATTCGTTTTCTTAATCAACTCGCAGATCCATCATACATCATTCCCAGAATCCCACTTGATTGCGTTTCACTGAAGCCATTCGATTCCCTCCAAAAGCCTGTCGTTTCCACATCCTACTGCCAGTGCATTTTTTCCGCTGACGGCCAATCCCACGCACGTCCTGGCCAATTTCAGAGTGTTTATAATTGAAGGTCTCCACGGGCAGTAAAGGAATAGGAATGTACTCAACGGACAGAAAGTAGAGCGACACGTTTTTGTAAAGAAAATGTTAGCTTTCTAACTAGGATATGTACAATTTGATTTAATAACGTATAGATTAAACAAGGTTAAAGCTGCTGATTATAGCACACGGAATTCAGCATTTATTATTTCCGTGTTATATTTTCTGCCGGCTGTTTTTATAAATAATTTAATACTCACATTCCTTAATCGAGTAAATAACCTCAGCCTTTTAAATCAGTGCAGACATGTAACGCGTGTGGGAATTTAAGTGCCGCCAGGGTTTGTTATTCATGAAATAGGATGGGGAAAAAAGGGAGCTCTTAGGTAATACGCAGAAAAATATATTTAATAGCACAATAAAATATATGAAATTTGATTTATGGCTTTTCTTGGTGCCGTCATCATCAAACCCCGATTATACGCGCAATTTTAGTCGTAAATATGTAAGCCTGCAGCGCATTAATAAAAAGACAAGGGATTCATTTTATTTAAAATACATTTTATAAGACAACATTTTATCATATTAATGGCCAGATTTCCGAGACAAATTTAATTCAGAGTAGGTGTTGGATCTCCACAAAAAACGCAATCAGAAGTCCCACTATTCATAACCATTTAGTGCAATTTATCGTTGTACATATTTTGGCATGCCGCATTGCATTCGCAACGCGATTTCAAAAGTTTCGCTTTTTGCGGCAATTTAATTATCGCAACATGAACATCAAAATGTTTTTTCGGAGGTTTCGCTGCTGTAAGTGCAATTTTCTTGCCAAATATTTGCACACAAAAGGGAAAACTTTCTTCCGACTCATTGCTGCATTTAGCGCAGGAAAGTTAACAGCAAGTGTGAAATGTTCAGAGGAGTTTTTTGGACAGGGTGGGAGATACATATACTAAGATTGATTTATGAGAAAGGTAAAAAATATTTGTAAAAAAGAAATGTCTGAATTTAAAGAATAGAACATACGATTAAATCTCTTAACGCCTAATAGAGCTGCCACTCTTGATAAAGCAGTAACAATTTTAATTAAGGGGCAAAATCAAATACATTCTTTTTAAAAATATCTTATTTTACTCTTATATTTGTTCGACTATTTCCTTTATTTGCGAAGGCTGTGTCAATCACATCTAGGACCTTCTATTCCGAGTCCTTGGCTAGCAACCAATGAGCGGAAATGCCATTCAATTTCACTGCTGGCGGAAACGGAAGTTGACGCCATCTTCAGCCCAGCGATGCTCACCTTTTGTTCCATCTGTTTGCCAGCTCTCAATATGCAGTATTGTCCCATTATATTTAGTCTTTGTCGTTGAATTCCCAACAGGAGCAGAAAAGCTAACCATTGTCCCCGTATAACGACCATCGATGTGCAGTTGAGGCAGCTCCTGTGGCTTTCGCTCTTTGTCAGTACTTACTTAACTTTGTGGCTTTATTGTGGCTTCTAGATCTTGGCCATGGCTTCAATGGAATCAGCGAAGACGTAGACAAAGCCATCTGCCCAAGCCACCCACTTTCTCAAAACTTTTGCCCCCAGGAACAAAGGCAGCTAATGAAGAGCAATGCTTATTAAAACCCATCAAGGATTTCTATTGTCTTTTGGCAGGATAATAAATCGGATTTTATAAAAAGTTTCAGTTTGCCTTCGCTTTTATTTTTAATGGGGCTTGAAACTCTGAAATTTAATTATCCATAAAAAATTTTAATTTTATATATGCATAAAAATTCAATGACGCCGAAAAATATTTATTTATAAGCTTACTACCACATTATAATTTTATGCAGCCTGAATGGGTGCTTTCAAGGCCAATTAGATCCTAATGGCCCCCACTATTTATTGGCAGACCTTTTTCAAACTCGTCCAAAATGTAGGGGACGCACGCAAAGCAACGCTGAATTGGTCACCGGAAAACACGTCGATTTATGTCCTTAAACAGGGATCCCAATCCTTTCCCATAAGTGGCGAAGTTTGCCAAAGGACTTATTGCCATGCTTACTGTCAGTTAAGCATTTAAGCCATTTTCCTGCTGCTGATGATGCTTTTAGCTGCTGATGATGCTTTTAGCTGCTGAATTAATGAAAGCCAAGCTATTCAGTCATTTTTAATGACCAGTCACACAACCACATATTCTAAAAATCGGATTAAATTCCATGGAGATGAATACAATCAAATTTGTGGTGTATTTATATTTTTTAATGGTTCTTTTGATTTTTCTAAGCTTTAAATGTGGTTCAAAAGTCAAAACGCCACCCCGGGACATTAGACTTCACTTAAGGCTTTTTATTTTTTCTTTGGTCGGACTTTTAATTGGTCATTTCGTTAAAGGACCTTTCCCTATTGTTTGCCTTCTTTAGATAGGCTTTTCACTAATTGACCTAAAAACAAAGTCTTACTTGGAATTTGGGAATTTCTTGTCGTTGAAAGTCACTTTGTAATTCATTTAATTATATTCGCATTCTTGTTATAAAAAGCTTTTCCCAATTAACATAAGCCTTCAAGAGCAAGTCAAAAATTCAAAGTAATTTTATTAATTATTTAAACCCTAAAACAATATTCACAAGTCAGTCACTTTAAGAACGAGCTTTTAAATATTAATAATAAAAGTAATAAAGGCAGAGAACGATTCAATTTGTCTCGCTACTGAAATGCTAAAATAATTATAGCTTTTTGCGAACAAATAATGAACTTGCTAAACTTTTTTACCAAGAAAGTGCGCGGGCGTAAATACCAGGGAGTATAAAATGCTGCTTAAAACGCAAAAAGTTGTAGCCATTAAGTAAAGACGTTCCAAGGATCTCGACGGTGGAAAGTTTTTCAATAAGCGGCCATGTCAGAAACAACCCACCGAGAATCCACCAAGAGTCAAGCACTTGATGAGGAAAATCAAGAGAAACTAGCAAGCTCAAGTTTAAAAAATAATTGGGGAGATAGGAAAACTCTACAGAAATGTTTGCCAAGACCGCAGAAAAATTAAAAAATTGAGTGTTTAAGTTGTAATTTTTGTAAACCTTTATTAATACTGGAAAGAAAATAATATAAAGATAAATCGCATTTAAAGTTGAGGAACTTAAAAATAAATCATTTCCAAAAGGAATCATGTATGCTGTTACCCCAGTTAGATATCTTTGTGTGTCTGCTGGTTTTTATATTAAAATGGTAATTTTTTTCGTTCTGTGCACAAAAAACAAATGTACCAAACAGATGCTTATTGAAGCGTTGGCAAAACGCAATAAAAACCGAGGATGGGAAAATAAAAAGCCTCGGAAGCATATAAAAAAAGAGACCGGAAGTCATCGGTGATGAAACCAACCGATGTGCGAAGGGTTTGAAATAAATAATACAAGAAGGGAGCAAAAAGGGCGGAACCTCTACATATGTGGGTGAATTGCGAATAAATATTGCATACTCGATAGGGTTTTTTGATGTTTGAACTTTTAGTGGAACAAGTATAAAAAGTATTGAGTTGCCAGAAGGATGAGCCACGTCACTCAAGGTGTAACACACAAAATAATTTTACTTACATTACTTTAGTCTTTTTACGTTGGTTGTAAAGTGCCCTTCATAAAGCCCGTAATTTATTACTTGTTAAGAGAAGTACAAATGCCTGTACTGTCGTTTCCCTTTTCCCCGGTTGTATTTCGCAGACTTTCTCATCTTTAAGGACAAGGATGTTAAACTTTTACGCATTTCAGTCTGCTCAAAGTTAAAACCACTTGAGTCTCGTTTTTGCGACCACAAAAAGTTAAGCGCGTAAAATTTCACAGCTTCGCTACTTTGAAGCTTTTGAGGTTTGATGCTAAATTCACGCCTCGACGAGTTATTTTAAATTATACGTGCCTCACTTTGAATTTCACTTAATTTATGCCGAATTTATTGATTTCCCTTAGTGAAGTTTCTGCTTTGCCGGTGGTTACACACAGGCATTTACATTATTTCAGCCACATAATCAAAAATGCGGCAAATTAATAAATTTCGCATAAATTCAATTTACAATGCCTTTGTGGCTCACCATAAAAGTGTTTAAAAATTGTGAGCTCAACAAAAGCGGGATGATTGTTTGCCTTTTTTGTGCGCATAATGCGAAACGCATTTGGGGCAAAAGCACATTTTAGTTAATAAAAGCCACCGCATGGAGGCAAAATATTCAGTTTGTTATGAATAAAGGGGAAAAATGGGGGTTTGATGGTGAAAACAACATCCGATGATTGACATTGTTATTAACAAGAGCGTCCTGCAAAAAAAACAACGAAACTGAAACAAGATAGCCTTAATATCAAGAAAATTAATAAAAAATGTGTAGGTAAAGTTTTTCTGCTATATAATATATAATGATAGGTATCTTTTACTATTATGTATCGATTTATAAATGTATCCTTTTTGTTAAAAGCAGAATTATCTTAATACAAATCAATAGAATGTTATAATAATAGAATAAACAACCTTTTTAATTTAATGGAATTTTCAACATTTTTTTTACTAAGTTGAAAATAGTTGCCTTGATTTTTTCTCCGTGCATACTTTCTTGTCCGTAGTTGACCGAATCTGCTGTCATTTCTAGCCGACTGTGCACCTTTTCAGCCATGAAGCACCTTTCTCCAGGGGCTTCGACTTGTGGCATAAAGTTTGCGACCACAGCAAAAGTGAAGCCTGCCCGACTTTTTCGTCCTGGCCCTCTGCACTCGGATCCTTGGCTCCTGGCACTCCTGGCAAAGTTTGATTAAAAGGCCAGCAGAGCAGCTCAAGTTGCAACGGAGCTCGGCGGAGAGGGCCAGAACCTAAGGACTGGGATATTGGGTTTATTTCGGGCACGTAGCCGGATGGGGAATTTGCAATTTGAGTGCAGTGGCTGATTCAACTGCAGGTGAATGGAATGTAAATGTGCTTCGCACTGGTGGTCTGATGGGTTCGGGGTAATTTGAGGCTTTCAATATGAACTTTCGCTAGTCAATTTCCAATTTGAATACTTGGACAGGCTAATGGATAAGGTCCTTTTGTTATAGCAGGGGTTATATTCATCACGTCATTTGTTTATTCATGTACCTTTCATTAAATTAATGAATTGCATTTGTGGAGAGTCGCCATTTGCCCAAAGGGCCACTGCTTTTTCGTGTAATAAAATGTGGGTTTGGGAGCACAGGAATGAAAAGTAAAATCGTGTCGCATATGTCGCCCTTTGGGAATTTCATGTGTGATGTTGGGTTAATTAAATTGAATTCGAAAATTTCTGATTAAATTGTTGTAAATGGTTAATAAATAATGCAAGGATTTCAGCGTGTTTTTTTAAATATTACTTTATTCTATAACAACACAAAATTAATTTATTAGCATTTAGAAATCTAATCCTGAGCCGGCTCATTATATTATTAGGCAGAGAATTCATTTGAATCTTAATAATTGTGCGCCATGTGTCTGAAATTTGGTTGCATTGTCATTGTGTGAACTTTAATTAGTTGGCTATTTTATTTTAATGGCGGGCATGTGCGACGTAAAACATTAAAATGTGGAGAGTTAACTTGCCTGATTTTCGACGAGCTGACTGAATTTCTTTTTAAATGCCATGCATTCAAAAAAATCCTTAAAATTTATATTGAGCCTGTCGGAAAATCCAAGCCCAACCTAAATACTGTGTCAGAATTTAGTTTTCCATTTCAAGGAACCTGATAAAATGCCAGGCAGGTCAAGTGGAAAGGCGAGGGCAGAGGGAGCCAAACCAAACCAAGCCAATCCGAACCCAAATTCATAAAGCAAGCTCAAAAACCGTCTGACCAACCCAATCCCAAGCTGACCGTAAAAACTTTCTGCTGTCGGCAAAGCAAAACAAAACTGTGGCAAAAGCATAAAACACAGCAAGAGGCATAAACAAACAGAGCGCAAAAGCATAAAGCATACAAGAGGCAACAACGAAATTTCCAACTTTTGTAATCGAGACCCCTTGATGGTGACAGGGGGAAGCTGAAGCAGTTTTGGGAGGGCTACGAAAAAATAAACAAAAATATAAATATTTTACTTGTAGTTTCTCCGAGCAAACACCAACAAACTACGGCAAACTACAGCAAACTAGCCGGAACAACAAGCAACAGCTGCCAAATGGGAAACAATCAAGCTGGGGTCCCTAAAATATCCTGTGAAAATGCTTCCGAGACACTTTCCCCAATCCTGGCTGGATGTACTAGTTTCGGATGGAAACTTTTGACTCATCGTAAACGCCCTTTCCCCCAGCATCATTACTCATTTTCGGTTGAGTAAAATTAATGAGCTGGCCAGGCTGGAGTTGCTGCCTCTCATTGCGAAGTGCTCAGACGGAATGAACTCGTTAGTTGACCTTAAATTGAGCTCAACTAACGGGGGAGCTGGCATATTAGTTTCCTTGATAGTAAAGGCATAATTGAATGAAATGCAAACAAGTTATGGCCATAACAGGATTTTAAGGGAAGAATCGAAAGGGTCAAGCCCATCATTGATTGGGTGCAAATCGATACCATGTCAGGGGAAACTGGGTCACACTGAGCAAACGAACGGAAAACCCAGACAGCAAAGGAAAAGTTGATGCCACTTTTAGCCATTCATTTGCGACTGTTACGAGCGCTGGCCATTCAACCCGTCGACGTTGACCAATTTATGTATATATCTGGTGTGCTATATAGACAACGTCTGGTTTTACGCCCTTTGTTGTCGCGGACACGCCCAATTTTACGGGCAATAAACGCCTTATACTGAAAAATAGGTTCAGAATAGGACAGCAGAATATTCGACAGAAAAGAAAAAAAGAATGTTCTATTAGTTGGATTATAATATTCAATTTTTATATTGTATATTTTATATTGGTTTATTCCTGGTCGCCATTTGCAACAGTTCCCCAACTTAAAAACCCGTCACATGGAATTGATGGAATGCTTTCTGAGTGCTTTGCTAGCAAATCGTCAATGGATTCCCTAAACGCACTGCCATATGTCTTGACTTGACCGAAGTGGCGACCCTTCTTGTGGAGCATGTCAATTGCATCATTAATAATGACAATGCGGCAGATGGCCACTGCCCATTCCGTATCCCGATGTCCGCTCATATATTACGGTACGTGTCCAAGTATCCTGGGTCCAAGGATCCAGTGTGTGTACAATGTACGTCTTTGAGTGATGGTTGGAGCATGCAGCTTGAAAATCTTCCGAGTGGAAAATGGGGAGTCCCTAAAATTCGTGGGGCAAAGTGGAAACTGGTGTTTTGCTAAAGTAATTGCACTTTCGATGGCTAGTTGACATTGATCATTTGGAAAAGAATTTAAAAATATTTAACTTAAAGCAGTGACCTTTGTCCATTTACTTTGTACTTAGCAGTTCACAACACGTAGTTCTAATAAAAATGGAAAATGTGCACAATATGCTTGTAACTATTATTACATTTCGTGATTCTCTCAACAGATGGAAAGGCTTTCAGAAAATTAAAAATAGTTGAGTGCTTTCTGTAATGTGAGGCACTATGTTTGACTTAAGAAAGTGAGTTAAATGTCCTGGTAAAGAAGTGAAACAATAAATATTTTTTATTATACAAAGTCAGCTAAGATTTTTATAAAACATACATATAAATTAAGAGTCTTTAATGCCTTGCAAAGTGAGTAGATTCCTTTGGATTCCTTTAAAATGCCGCCAAGAATGTAAATTGAAGTGCAGCTGGGAAAATTCATACGTTGAATGCTAATTTGGCTTTGCCCGCCAGCGAAAGGCGGCGAAATGTATGCAAACGTTTTCATAAAACGGAAAACTCGCGTTTGTTGCGCATACGCCACGTGGTCCCAAAGACAGCATAAGCCACCTACGCCGCCAACTCATGAATGCCTTGTGTGCGGCCAAAGCCATAAATTCGCCTAGTCAGCATGTCGAAATTCTAATTTACTTTCTCCTGAGAAAAGGATTGCAGTATGTGAAGGAGAAAAATTGAATTTAGTGGAGAGAAAAGGATTAAAGTGCCCTTAAAATGTCAAAAGAACCCTGTGAAAATGGTATTCAAATTTTATTACAGAACAGCAATGGCAGAAACTTTTGCACTTTTTTTTTTTTTTGCCTCTATTTACATTTATTGTGTTTTGGTAAATAAAATATATAAATAAGATATAAAACGGCTGGAACACGGGAACACGGGTTGCTGACAGCAACGTTTTCACACCGTTTGCCAGAAAACCCAATGGAACATACCCCATTTAATTGGTTCACACCACCAAAAAATATGTAACATGCCACCCAGCAAAATGCAACGTCATCATTACCAACTCGAGCGATTTTTCCTGCTCCTTTCAGACACAAGTGGAGCTTGAAAAAGTGGCAAAGATGTTGCAAGTAGTGTGTGGAAATCAGCTGGGTTATTTTCCACACCTTTCGGGGTCGTTCTGGCAAATGATGATGTCACGGAATATGTGTTCCCGTCTGGGTTGTGTGTTAACTTACACTTGACATTTTCCGCGTCCCCGACTATCAGATGCCATTCCACCGTCGACAGATGTCTGCGAAAATAAAATAACTGGGGGCGCGGAAAAGTGTGAAACTGTGCACATGGTCATTTGGCATGGGGTTGTCGGCAATATGGGGGAAATGTGAGGCAACTGGAGCATGAATATTGTACGGTTGCAATTGACATAACTACTTTCAAAAGCATTATTAAAATATCTCTGAAAGACATTATAAAGTGTTTAACATTTTGCTGAAATCATACAAAATACCCTTTAAACTCTTGAGAACTTTAACATTTTCTTAAATTTAGATTAACTACTAGTCTTCTTTTTCAAGGACATTCCATATAGATTAACAGCCGATATTCTCTATAGGCTGGCAAATTGCTTCACCAATTTTTAGCTGTGCCAGTTGGATGGAAGCCAAATAACCGTCTCTTTCAAAAGAATCCGGAGCAATTTCAACTGCGATGTGCGGTTTCCCTTCGCCAGATGTTGGCACAATCATAACGAGTAATAAAAGTGTAGGTCTGAATGCACTGGCGTCTCAGCTTGGAATAATGAGACATCACAATGGGTATTTTATGAGAGGCCATGATAAATGGGGTGCTAACGAAAAAATTGTTGAAAGCTTAAATTAAGCACTTAATTTTTTATGCCACAAAAAAACACATTCCGGTGACACAATTTAAATTGTGACTTGTAATTTTATTTTAAACCATTGTTTTTGCTTCCTTGTTTGTAATTTATAAATTTATTTCTTTATTAAAATTTCTAAATTTAAATTTCTTCATAGAAGTTATTTTAAAGTCAATATTATTTATAATTGGGGAATTTACTAGAACAGAGACCCATGCTTAAACTTTACGAGAATCAAGAAGCAATTGTTGGGTGTAAATGCAGGGTTAATTAAAACTTTTTGGTCATTTCTACAATTATATTTGGCTTCTTCTCTTGAAACTTGAATCTTGTTTTCCTAACTAATTGCTATCCCTTGAAATGCTTCGAAGCTGACCATAACAAGGCTGCATCCTCCTCACTAAAAGATTTCCACAAATTAAGAGTTGCAGTTTGCAAGTTTTGATTGGACCACTTGGGGTTTTAAAAGTTTACTTCTAAGAATGGTTGAAAACCATTTTGCTGCTCAATAAGAAGACCATAAAACTTTAGGAAAAAATATGTTTTTCTTGTCTACCTTTAACTCTTATTAAAATCATATTCCCAACAGAAAATCGTTAGCAATGCCGCAGCAGCTGCTTTTATTTTATTTCACCGTGTGAAAAAGTTGCACAGCCTCGGGGATTTTCAACTTGGAACATGAGTAATTACTGCTACGGCTTAAAAAATTATTCTGGTAATCCAAACCGATATAAATACTACTTTTATCTGTCACAGATTGTGTAGAAGTGGGTAATTTCCCAAAGGCATTACTTGATGTGGGGTGTTATATTAGTAATTAATAAATATCGATTTTGGCTTTTGTGGTAAGGTGACAATAATTCATATTAGCAAATTGAGTTGTGGTTTGGTTAGTACTAAACGTTTTTTTGCAGCGAGTAGCAAATCCTGTCATCCGCCAAAAACAAAACAATAAACTAACTAGCGTTAAACCTAATTTTGAAGCACACAACTTATCGTAGTTAGTAAACGTGAGGCGATTAACATAATTGGATAAGCTCCACCAGACCCAAAACCATTTTAAACCGAAAGCTTGACAACACTTTTAGATAAGCTGGCTGAAAGCGAGTGTAAAAGGGATACACAGTGTCAGGGTAAATATGCATGATGATAAAAACAGGACCACAGGAAACGGCGTATCTCAACCACAGGCTCCCAGGGAACATGAGCCAAACTTTATCCTAACACGCTCGCATTATACTCAACAGACTCGGGGAGACATCCGCATTAACTTCCAAGTAGACCCCGTCCTTTTTGGGACTCTAAACACCTACTTAAGTGCCTAGACATAATTTTCGAAAACTCTCTGTGAAATTTTAATTTCCCCACGCACACACGTGGCTGAGAATATTTGAGCATGAGCATTAATTAGCTTAAGTTTACACGATGCCGTTTGGGAATCCCAGAATCCCAAGAAATCCACATGTGGTGAGTGCATAAAATTAATTGGATTGTTCGGTTAGCACGAGGTGTGCGTGGCTCTCACCTTTAATTTAAGAATCTTGTTTTACGCTTTATCTGCGTGGCAAATTAAATTTGTTTGTTGGAAATGAGATGTGTGATAAATGAAAGAGTATTTTTTGACTTGTTTAAATTTCTTTTTCCTAAAAGAATAAAATTTAATTTAATTTTAACAATTTAAACAAAAATAAAGGTTGAAATCTGTCTGTCTCTAGCAGCTTTTAGGACAGACATAATATGGTCAACCATTAGGTAAGCTAACAAATATGGAAAGTTTCAGAAAAATGAGTTCTTTTTAAATTTAATGTTCTCTGGAGGCGGTTGAGTAATGCGAAGATTTGAGATAATCTCTGGGAATTATGTTTGGTCACAGACTCCTGGCAGCAATGTCACAAGCATTTAATTGTGCCTTTCATACCATTTAAAGAATAAAACAAAGCTTTTGCGGGGAAGCATTTTATTATCACATTTTTGCTTTGTCATGGCTGTTGTCTTGACAATAGAGAGGAAGCCATCCCACTCGACTTCCCCTTATCTGATAATAAAAAGAAGCCAGCAAATTAAATTAGTAGAACAGAAGTTACTCGTCAACTAAGAATGTAATATTTTCAAGGGACAGAGAACAATGTAAACCATTTTTGCTTACCTGTCAAAAAAGCTTCTTCAGTTTTATATATTTATGGGGGGATGAAGTATGCAGAGACATGAAAATATGTCAAGAACACGAGAAGGAAAAGTTAATTAATGTCGGGAAAAGTTTGGATGAAAGATGGTGCTGGGTATTGTGTTACAGATGTGCTACTTTATGAGTTACTTTAACTCGAGTAGCAGGAGTAAATTATTAAATATTTTATTTGCAATTCAGAATGTAAAAATGAGCTTCCAGATCAGTATATTATTGTAATTCTGGTTTCTCTTTCTCCAAATTAAACAAAGTGAACAAACATCCCGCAGCATTTAATGGCAAACATTTGCGCAACTGACACTTCCCCCCAGTTTTCCATTTTCCATTTTCCAACTTGCTGCTGCGGGCAATGTCAAATTGTCAGACAAACACGACGGGCAGTGGGAGACTGAGTGCACAATGTCACAGGGCTGACAGGGCGTATAATCAATTTGCTGATGTGATAACAAAACAAACTTGAGTCTGTACGACAACCAACTCAAATATGTACTTGGCCTTAACAAGTTAACGTTGGCCAAATAATCCGATTGAAATCAACAGATATCCACTTGATTGCAATATCATTACGCGATAAAGTGTCGAATAAATCATTTTATAAACGCCTTGGCTCTTAAAAGGAAAATCTGATATTAAAATTGATAAAGAAAAACACCAAGATAATATCGAGCGAAAAACGGTGGGAGACAACTGAAAGGTTATGTGAAATGAAAACGGAAAATACTGATAAAATTATTTTCTCCCTTTAACAAAAAGTAACCCAAGACTGAAATATAATAGATATAGTATTTCATGCTGTTGTTGACTGAGTATAAAAGGTTGGCTTATTTTAAAAAAGATTTTCTCGCTGTGGCAGCAAACGAGTTTGTTGTCCTTTTCCTTTGGTTTTTCCTCTGTCAAAAATTGAATTTGTTGGTTTTTACCTGGCTTTTGTAAGTGACGTGGAAAATTGTAATTATTGATCAGTGTCAGATTCAATATGAAAACCTTTCATGACTGACACACCTAAAGTTGCTTTGCTTTGTGAAATGTCAAAGCTTTTTAATTTGACAAATAAATGTGATGACAATTGCCAATAAATTCCTTAAAATTGTTTGATATTTTTAAGGGTTAAGTTAGTTGTTATTGTAAGCATTTATATTTAACGTTAAGAAATATATTTCAGATGTTTATACTTACAAAAAAAAATGTTAAAAAATAAGTAGAGATAAAAAAGTTTTTCTATAGTAAAAGTGTTAGCCACATAAAAATGTTGAGTCGAAATTGGGTTTAGCAAACAATTAACCCAGAGATGCACAAGGGTTAAGGCCACCAGGTCCTAAGTGAAACCTGAAAAGGCTTTACCACAGCAGACCAGATCCCAAAATGAATTTAAAATACGGCAGGTGTATGTATATTTACTTATGCCCCCAAAGGCACCAAGTGTAAGATGAAAAGGATTTGGATTGTTTGAATTAAAACCCGAGAAAAATCTTGATTTTGATTAAAACAGCTAAGCAAATGCTTTTGATAAAACAGAAGCTTTGATTAATTACCTATGTTTCAACAATATTTCCGTCAATAATTAGATAACTTACGTAAAATCCAGCAAACCTCCAAGAGCATTGTATGTGTTGGTTCCCAAGTGAGGATAATTTGGCATTTATTATCCACTGACTTCCTACATAAATAATTCAAATGGTATTCCCTGCCCACAATGTTGAACTGGGTTAATAAATGGCAGATCCGTTTAATTCTCTGAGTACTCTGCTTTTCCTGGCAAAAGTTAAAGGTCCTCCAGAGATTCGTCGGATCAGCCTAACGTCAAACGACTAACAACTTGTATGCCTTTTGATTAGGTTGCTAAGAGTGATTGTCTTTAATGCATGATAGAATCGTTCATTTTGTTCTTTAATTGATTGAACAATTTTTTTTTTGATTGTTACTCGCTAATGTAGGCTTGTTGAAAATCCAAGCTGCGAAAAACGCAATCAAGTTGAGTAATCATCTGTATTCGACTTGCCAAACCCTTCATTCAAACATTTCTTTCGGCTACTTAAAAAACTTCCCAAGAAAAGTTTTCATATTGCAACAAGCTGCTTAAATAGTTTCTTAGAATTTTTTTTTGTCACCCGAAACTTAAAATGAATTTTCGCAAAATCACGTAACAATTTTTTGCCCATTTCGACCAAATTGTTATTCAATGTCGTAATTACTTTTTGCTTTTACAAATTTTCGCATGCCGCATTGCATTCTCAAACTCGATTACGAAACTTTCGCTCAGCTCTTGCTTTTTATGGCAATTTAATTATCACACCACGAACATTGTGAGCCCTCCTGTTGCAAGTGCAATTTCCGTTCTAAATTTTTGCCAACAAAAGCGAAGAACTTTCGTTTGCGTCCTTTTTTATTGCTTTTCCACACATAGCTTACCCATGCCAAAAAAGTATAATGTATCTAGTGAGTCCTTAGGTTGTATCTTGTCTTGTGTACACGTTCTACTTAAGATACTTTTGTTACTAATTGTTCAATGTAAGGGGGTTATAATGTTTTATTTTAAATATTAAGTCATCTTTCTAGATTTTTTATAAAATCTATATTAATAAAACTAAAACTAAGTGTTTTACCAAAGGCATTTAATTTTTAAATAAAATTAAAGGTACTAAGAAGAGTCTTTTTAATAATAATTTCTCCTAAGGGTTAGTGAAATACCATTTATCCACTATTTCAGCTCTCAATGATAATTTTACTGCTTTCAATGCTCTCACGCTTCAGACAACAAAAGAAACTGCGAGCAGGTGAACTTGAAGGCGAACCCACTCACCTTTTCACCTCGTTGAAGCCCCGGCTTAGAAAGCACATTTAATTGTTATGTTTTCCTGGGTGGTTTACTTTGCTCTTCTGCCTGTTGGTCAAGTAAATTAATGGATTGGCCCCGACTCATTCCTTGCACTTTCCCCATCGCGATGAGAAAATGCCTGTTGATGTTTGTTTCGCCCACTTTGTTGCCTTGGCTTCCACAGCTGCGGTTTTCAGCTAATTGACAAAAAGTATAAAACCATCGCAGGATGTGCGGAGTGGAGGTGGCCTGGGAACGTTCCTTTTAATTAATTAAATTATGTTGAAAAATATTTGTGCCTTTTGCCTAAGAGACTTTGTCAATTAAGTTAAAGGAGCTGGAAAAATTAAGTTGTCCTTCACAATATAGTCTTTATATATTCAAGCGATAATGAACATTTTGAAAACATGGAAGGAAAAGACTTTATTGCATTTCTTATTTACTTCTTTTAATCGTAAAGAAAAAGCAAATATTCCTAGGGGTATACAATTTTCAAAGTATTTAAAGATTGTAAATAAATCAAATCCGAACAAGAAAGTCAAATATTGAAGTAACTTGACTGCTTCCAACCCAATTCATCTGAGCCAATAAGTGCAGCTGTCAGCTCGAATGTTGCCAACAAACATTTTTCATGCTTAGCAAATAGAATTGGTTTAAGCCCAGCTTTGTAGCAATTTCATGGCATTTTGACAGCCGCCTGGCAGAATGCAAATCCAATAGTTTGCCATGCAGTCAGGCGAGCAAAAGGCAAAAGATGCATCGGGAAAAGCGTTGTGAAATTGCCAGAAATTAAATGCTCTTCAGCAGGATATCTGTGGAATGGGAGGGAAATTTATGCACGGCAAAATCTACTTAGGAGGGACAATTTACGACACAGTCATTCTTTGGCCCCGGCAACTGTGTTCTATATATTATATTTAGCAGCCACAATATTGCCCTGGCTACACGGTCTGCAGTTCAGCCAATGAAGTGGAAAGTGGGTAGTGGAAAGCAGCTGCACTTCCGACCGAGATTTTGTGGCCAGAATGGTAGGGATTTTCCCCTGCAATCTCTCTCTAAGCCATTTTAAATTTAAATAATTGCCCAGTCATATTTTGCATCAGAGGAAAAGCAAAATTATGGGCATTCCACTGTAAATGGACAATTTTCTGCCTGTTGACTTAATTAATTTCAGAAGATTGACTCGCAATTTTGAATAAGACGATTGGATTAAGGTATTACAATTGTAAGTCTCTTTATGATAGACTCACCAAAGAAATAAATCTTTTAAATATGTTAAGACAAACAAGAAATAAATTAAAATGTGCTGAATTTTGTAATTTATAATAAGTAATCTTTTTATTTTCCTTAAAATTAAATTTTTTGTCAATATAAATTAGTTGGCAAAAAGACTCTACATTTATGTTCGGTTTCGTTTGATTTCTGAACAAAATTCAAGTCCTTTAATCTTTGCTGTGAAATCCACAAGGAGTGACATGAAAAATGACGGCCTTCCGTGTTTATTACTGATGATGAACAAAACACATCCCCCGACGGAAGCAATCTGCACAATGCAAATTTGTAAGTCAGCTCCAAACTTCCTTTTTCCGCCGCCATTTCCCTTATTTCCCAAGGCCAACAAATTATGCGAAGGTTGCCAACCCTTTTTTGTGCCATTTTCCTTCTTCTTTGTTGTAGTCTTGCAATAAATTTCGTTACCTTTAAGGGAAAATATTTATGGAGACCACAGGTCACTTGAATATTCCATTTCTTACTTTATTTGTCAACAATTTATCATATCTAATGAGTTTCTCACGCTCTTGGCCCTCAAATGAGGTAAAGCTAGAACAGTAGATTTTAACTTTGTTCATGGCTGTATTAATGTTGGTAATATAGCTCTCATTTTACCTTGTGCTTTCAGAAAATTCCAGGATAAAGCGCAGAGTAGGAAATTAAGTTGTCACCAAGTCAAATCGCTTTATATCCGCTCTAGCTCCGAAACCCTTACTTTCTCAACCTGGCTCTACTTCCGTTTCTTCGCTCCTTCAATTTCAATTATAAACACTCTGCAATTGGCTTACTGACTTAAGCTTTATGGCCAGAACGTGACGGGAATTGGCGACAAGCGGAAGTGGCTGCTTGACAAACCTGGCCAAAAGATAATGGCAGGCAATTAGAGTCCATCTAAGTGAGGGGCTTTGCTTAAAGGCTCATATATGATAAGATATTATTTTAACTAGTTCTAGTTCTTTTAAAATATTTTTTCTGTTTTGCCTGTTACGAAAACTTTATAATACCTTAAAACTATTGAAAATGCTCACTAGAAAATTCGAATAAAATCACATGCTTTTGATCTTTTCAAACACCATGATATTGATTTTGCTACAAAAAAATACAATGTCAAGCGAGCACACCTTGCTTTACACCGTTGGAAAAGGCAGAACCTTCTTATCACAGATAAATATCTTGGCTTTTCCTCTTTTCCTGCTTGTTTACTCTGCCACGGCTGCTGTTGCTGAGTTTTTCCTAGGGAAAAGGGATGATGATGGGGAAATCTCCTGCCAACTGAGCAACAACTTTGGCCTTCTTGCTGGCATGTTTATGTTTGCCTTTCTCCGTGCAAAGTTAAGGTTTTTTCAGCAGGACCAACATTGCAGCAGCATCGACACCGTTGTAATCCTGTTACATTTTATGCGAGCAGGGGCGAGGCCAACCCCATTGCCCTGAATAAGTGTTAACAGCCTCACTTATCTAAGCTGCAGCTCATTTTCCACTTGCTCGTGCCGCTTTTCCTCGTTTTCCCACGCTTTCCCTTCATCAGCACCTCTTTGTAAATTTATTACTTTGCTCTATTTTCGACTTTCCCCGACTTTGTCCCCTGGTCGGACAAATTGAATTGATGTCCTGCATGTACAATTTTACGCCCTCCGGCGAGTCTATGACCCAGAAAACTGGTCCGCTTCATATCTCAGAGATACCAAAAAAGGATTTAGCTCCGTAGATACAAGTATCTCTTTGTTTTCGAAAAGGAGCAAATATTGGCCGGCCTGAATTAGCATACTTCCATCTAACTTTGGCTGCTCCATTAAGGCCCACATAATAGTCACATGTACTCCTTATTAGCCGCCTATCGAGTGTTTCCATTAGGCAAACATATTACAAAGGCAAACACAAATGACCTGGCCAAATCTTGGGACACGAGTTGTATTAACCTAAGAGAAAACAATGGAATAGACATTCGACGCAGCAACCATCGATTAACCCAAACAACACGTCCTAAGTTTTTATTGAATTGGACGCCCGAGAGAAAAGTCACAGAAGGGGACAAAAGACCTTGAGGGGAAACGGGGAAAATAAGAAAATCTATTACCAAAGCAAACAGTGTCAAAGGAAAAGTTCAGATGGGAAACCTGTGGATGAACACACAAAGAAATGGGGAAATTCAAAAGAAAGCTGTTCGACCAAAAAGATAAAATAAAGAATTTAGCGACTGTGAAAGAACTGGTATTTTATGTAATATATAATAAATATGTTTAATGGTTTAAATATATTTAAAATTAATATACAAATTTAAAGAAAATTGTTTTTAGTCTAAAAATAAAAAATAATAATATTATTTTATAAGTATTTAGTCAATACAGTCTTATATTGCCTAGATATATTTATTTGTAATAAGTTCAGAAAAGGTTACATACAAAATGATCTGTTATTTCATTAGTGGCAGAAACAAATGGAATTTCCGAACTATTTGCTGCCCTCGCGGATTGACAAGCGATTCGTAACTCTGAAGCCTTTGAAGTGATGCCACATTTCTTGGCCATTGCATGCTGGCCATGTCAATTGCGTCATTAATAATGGCAATGCGCCAGATGGACATTTGGCATGTGGCCCACTTGATGACCAGCAGCTGGAATTCCGAGGCCTTGTCTCTGGTCATATATTACAATACGTGACTGACAAGAAGACAGGACTCCCAAGCCTTTGAGTAATGGCTCGCACATATTGACTTCCGAAAGATTTGCAGACAATGAACTCCAAGTGGACACTACTGGGCAATGTAAATGGATTCGGCGTAAGGATATTCGTTTTTGGCTTGCTAAGTGCATTAAATAACAAAGTCAGAAAATCTTTATCTAATTTAAAATATTTTTAAATATATTTCAGACCTTAAAGAACTACAGGTGTCCTCACAAAGACTAGATCTTTAATATTCCAAGTAACCCTTACTATCCAGACTTTAAATTGTGGGCCATAAAATAGTTGTGGCCTACTTCTTGGCGTCCCCATTAACGTGGATCTATTTTAATATTTAAAATACCAGTTACCATGGGGAACACACGAGCCAAAGGCGTCTGAATAATTCATCATGCGACAATAACAATGGCAGGGATGTGCCCGGGGTATCCTGTCAGCTAAAGTGCTTTGCATATTCCTCGAGCGAACATATCGAAGGAAAGGTCCTAAGCCCAGTAGTACGGAGTATAGGGATATTGTGCAAAGGAGATGTTCCAGGATCACTATAAGGCGCCATCAAGTATGTAAATTAAAGTGCAGCTGGGCGGATTCGGGCAGCCAGTGAATGCTAATTTCGGTTTGGGTTCGGTTTCGCCCGCCAGCTTAAGGCGCCGCAATGTATGCCACACATTTTCATACATTTTCATCAAACGGAAAACTCGCGTTTGTTGCGCATACGCCGCGTGGTCCCAAGAAAAGCGTCTCGTACGAGGTGTGTGTGTGTCTGAGGCCAAAAGCCATAAATTTTCCTAGCCAAGCACAGCGAAATTCTAATTTACTTCCTCCGCAAAAAGAAATCGTGAGCCAAAGTGAAATGGAGCAAGAAAAACCTTTGCAGGAAAATAACTAAAGAAAAAAACACACGCAATCCAGGGACTGTTGCTGTTTTGAGAAAATTCCAATTAGGTTTATGAAAAGAAAAATAAATAAAAATCTAATGAATTGATTACATTTTGAAGAAGCATTGCTAATTGAAGTATGTTACTATTTTAAATGAAATTATTGTTAAAATGGAATTTGTTTAAGTAACTTACTAAAGCAATTTTGAATAAAGCCTCCGTTTTAATAGTCCTTAATTTTACTCATCTTATTAGGCCTTCTAAATGTTGATAGGCTATATGTTTTGGTTTTTATTATGACTATTTGGCTTAGGTAAACATGGAAAAGATCTTAATAAAATGTGGGATTTATAAGCATCATCTGCTGAATATTTAATGGCTTTATTCCACAATTCAATTTAAGAAAACTCGTTGCATGCATATAAAAACCTTAGCTGTCACAACCTGTTGTATCCATTTGCCCTAACATCTGTCATTCCAAATATAAAATCGGCACAAATAAATCAATTGAAGTGCTTAGCGAAAAGAAAACCACTGCGAATCCCATCTATGCAATTCAATTTGTTATGTGGCGCCGTCCCAAAAGGCTTTCATATTCAATCTGACGCCGATCAATGATGTCAATTTCTCACCTGAGTGGCGCAAACAATGTGGAAACATGGAAATCCAATTGCTGCCAAGAAACAAACTCGCACATTCAGCATGAAAATCCTTTTTAAGGACGAGGCGGACGAGCTGGGGAATCGGAATCCGTCAGCCTCACCTGCCATTTGCCCTCAGCCGGGGTTTTCTTTGCCTTCGTTTCAATTTCGAAATCTATTTTGTGGCGGGAAAATGAAAATGGGAAAGGGAAGGGAAAGGGAAAGCGAGCTGGGAAATTGTTTTGCACTTTGAAGCGCTTGCCATCAATCCTCAAATTGCTGGCTGTTAAAATGATAAACACGTTTTTGGTCTAGCCGGTAATTCCTGGCAAGGCGAATGAAAATTGGCAAATGCGGTAAAGGTTTTTGCGGTTAAATGGGCTGCAATGTGTCTGTTTTCAAATGAACCCATCTAATTGAAAAATCGAATTTGGCTTGAGGCTACACACATTTTATTGAGAGTCCTTACTAATTTACAAAGGTTAAATAATCAGGGATTTTATTGCAAATGCCACTATGAAAACGGATTACAGTTTTTTAAAAGAGCTCTTAAATAAATATTACAATTTTCCTCATAATAAAAACTGAGATGTACTTGAGTATTTATTAACAATTTTTTTTGGAAGCCAAAATAGTTCAGGAATGGAATAAATGATGCATTTTTTTTGTACTTTTCAGCACATGGCACTGCAGTCAAGTCAAAGATAAAGAGAACTCAAATCAGATGACATGGCAGAACACACAGGATGCGTAAAACAAATGCGACAGAGCCTGGCTGAAAGAAGCTGGCCAGACCGACTGACAGAATGACAAAGTGACGAATTGACGCAATGACAGCGGCACAGAACAACAAACGTTCTCTGCATTCCTTCAAGCCATCTTGACACTGAGAAATGTGGCATTGTGGGTGCTCCGAGCTTTTATTTTTCTCCAGCCCGCGTGACTCGTTGTTCTCCACCCAACAGCAACATCATCATTATGGCCCAGAAAAAGGCAGCAGCTGTTCCAGGAGCAAGGATCCTCGGGCCAGGAGCCAGAAGACAGGAGCTCCTTGTGCCAGTGCGATTGAGCTGAAATGTGGCAAATCAGCGCTGCTCCTTGCCACACCTTTATAAGGTTCTGGGTTCCCTGGTTAATGATGATGAGGACGACAGGTGGGGTGCTGATGTAAATGTTTGTCGGGTTGTCACCATCTAGTTGAAATTTTCCGAGCTATCAAATATCTGGGGTCGCGAGTCACAAAAGTCGACGAGTCATTCTTGGTGAGGAAGGAGTTAAAGCACCTAAAATATTTATAGTTAGAAGGAAATACCTTACTTTCTTTTACACTGATATTTATATAAAAGCAGGTATAAAGAATCCATTCTGCAATTGTTTGTTATTTCGTAATTGCGTGGCTAAAATTTGTAATTAATTTGTAAAAAACCTTTAAAATAAAAATTCTTATTTATTTCAATCATTCACCCAGTCAGTCGGAAAAATGTTTAGATATATGGTATATGTTATTTTTCTAGGCAAGTGAAATTGTTTAACCAGCTGTGAATACCAAACCAAAAAATAAATTAGTTCGTAATGCTGTCAAAAATGTACCCTTTTTTAGAGAACATTTCAGACCTGTGGTTTGCGGAAACATTTTTTGCTACTTCCAGTTGCATAAAATAACGATACGGTATTAAGCTGAAAGCATGCAACTTTAATTGCAAATAGAAACCAGAAAAATCCACCAACTGAATCCGACAGCTAAAACGTAAAGAAGAGGGATATCAAAATGCAACAAATGTTCAAAATGCTGTCATTCGGTAAACATTTCAACAAATTTGCTTTTTATGACAGCTAAATGTTAGAGTTATTATTTTCATAAATAAATCTACATTTGGGTGGCCTGCTAATTTGGTTAATTCAATTTAAAAGCTTTGATATAAATAAAATATCATTATAATTAAAACAGCTAATGTTTTTTATATTACGATGTTGATTACAATATTTATTAATAAATTTAATCATTATTCTTCAATATTTAAAAATGTAGAATGACTTCTTAAAGTTGAAATATAATAAAAAGGTCATGTTTACTCAAGGGTCACATCCACATGTCAATAATTCGTAAAATAACATTGCATATTATTGGGTGAACTTTCTTGAGATGTACAGGGTTCTTTAGCTTTTGAAAGCCGCCTTACTACTAAATGTTTATAAGGCCTACTGAGTATAAAGTAGCAGCGACTGAGGCAGCGCTGCCGACTGAATCAAATAAGGAGTCTGCGCAGAATATATCACAAATAAATAACACTTTTAACCCAGTTATGGTGTCCTAATATTTACCAAGTAATACTTCGATAGGAAAAAAATGTTTTAAAAATACTTAACTAATACTTCACTAACTTACTAAAAAGTAAGCTAAATGCATAAACTACAAGACTTGTTGTGAATGGTATATTACCCTGTTCAATATTTTTTAAATGAGTTTATCATATGATCATCATATGGTTTTTATATACATATTAAGACAGTTGCTATTATATTATGTGAAGTCTTATGAATGATTTAATAAATAACCTATAATATTTCAGTGCAGAATAAAGTTTTAATTAAGGTTTTAAATGTCACATTCCTAATAAATCACTACCCCTAACTTTATCTAATTTTTAAATTTACCCAATCCTTGTGATTATAAATATGTGTTTATGTGGCCACAGGAATACGTTATTCCCGACCCGTGACAGGCACGTGTTGCCACATCCACATCCACATCCGCATCCAAGGACATGTGTGACTTCAGACGTGGACTGACATATGTCTGTGGCGTTATGACCACGGACAGTTGGGGACAAAGCGGCTCTGAGCATGTCAAGTGGATGGTGACAGGAGCACAACCAACTTTGGTTGTCATCATCATTAACAACAGCCGAGAACTGAGAACTGAGGACTGAGACCCGAGAAAGGTGGGGCTTTCAGCCGGGAGCCACACAGATTTGAGGCGATAGTGTTCTGGAATGTCTATCGCCCCGATCCATAACAGCTGCCGCTGTTGCCTGAATGGCGAATGCTCCCAGGACTCTCGTCCTGTCCCCCGACGATGATGTCCTTGTTCCTTGGCCCGACACTCGCTCACATTGCTCAGTGTCAAGACAGCTCGAAGGAATGCACATTTTGTACATCGCACCATCGTACATGATGGGGGCCGTTCGCTGCGCTCTGTGACTGTCTTCCAACTCGAGTCCTTAAATTTATGCCAGCTTGTACTGAAAGTTTAACAACTTGGCTTTCAGCCTTGGCAAATGTTATTGCTGTTAATTGTCCAAAACATCGTGTAATGTAACAACATTTGAACAACTGGCAATTGAGTTATCCTTGACGAGGACAAAGTAAACAAATGTTGGGAGTTGGTAAATGGGATTGCATCAGATTGTTAGATGAAGGCTAATGCTAATATATGCCTTTAATAAAAATAATGTTACTTAACTTTAAAAATGTAATATGTCATAGATCCAATTTTTAGTATATTTCATCCAGCTGAAAGTGAGTATATATTGGTGGGGCAGTCAGTTTATTGCCCCCATATTTTCCCCATTTTCTTCACGAGTTACTTTGGCCAACAAACTCGAATGAGAAATGCGTGTTTCCCCATCGCTTTTCTTGTGCAGGTGAGAAATCGTCATCATTGATCAGTGTCAGATTGAATATGAGAACCTTTCGCTCCTGACATATAACAAATTGGGTTTCACTTTAACCCACAGATATATTGAACCACAAATTCAGCTTTAATATGGAAATATTTTAATGGTTCGAAGGTCCCTCTATTATCCGCAATTAAGTGACTGAAGATGTAAGCGGATTCAGCTGGCGATTAAATGAAATCTAAAGAGGATGAGCTCCAGTCCATTACAAATCAAAATCACAATGCCGAAAATGATGGCTGGAGTGGGCGGACTGGAATGTCCTTGCTGTCTGAAGGGCTCTTTGTCATCAGCCTCGTGGGAGTTAACGAGCACGTCCTTGCTCCTTGAGGTCAGGGACCCTAATCTGCTTTATGCTCGACGGCAATCTCAAGTTTGTCTTCATTCGCGGAGGTTAACAACGTGAGAATTAATTTAGCTTATTTTCCTGCCGCTCCCGCTTGTCTTTGGGTTTTTATTGTTGTCCCGGGACAATGAGTACATAAATTGAATGAATAATTAATGAAGCTGTGATCAAATAACCAATGGTTGTCATAATTCTTTCAGCCTGATATTTTAATTAAGATTTTTGGAATTTAAAACTTGTCTTTGATAGGAAAATATTTATTTTAAGCACTCAAAAGCATATCCCATTTGCCGACTGTTTAATAATTCAGCTGAGCAACGCCACCCAACTAGAACTACCCAACTTGGCATTTCAGAAAGGTAAACGATATTTTAAATATTAAAATGGTTTGCTGCTAGTTCCAATCAAGAAGCTCAACCCATTTTTTGGCTGATGCCAGCTGGATTTAAGCCAAAAGCGACCGACCATATTCCCATTTCCATTCAACCGTTTCTGCCACAATTACAGGCACATTGTGCGGTGTCTTTTGGCCAGATGTTGCCACAATCACGGGGCACAATAAAAGTCCCGGACAGACTGTACTCGGAATAATGAGGCATTACAATGGATTCACTTTTTCGAGGGTCTTCGCCTTATTGGCTGCCAACAGGACATTTGCCGAAGGACGCTGTTTGGCGCTTCATTTGTATGCCAGACACCCAGAAGTTTGACAACTTCCCAGAAAATCAGGCTCAAGTTATGTTCGCATCTGATTTAAATCAATTCATGTCCTCTTCTAGGATAAAAGTAATGAATATTCCATTCAGAGTTCTTAATTAAAGTCCGTCTCTTTATTATAAAATACATTTTAAATGCAAATTTTGATTCTGATTCTTAAATATCTCATTATTCATTATTGGATTATTTAAAGTGATAGCGTGTTCATCCAATTTAAACAAAGCCAACCGCAAAATATTTTCTCTCTGGCTATTCAAAACCGTAATCCAAACAAGATAGCTTTTCCTTCTATCAGATAAACTGACAGGAAGCATGTGTACATTTTTCCACAATGTTTGCATTTCTTCTACCCACACATAAAATTCCAATCTTGATTAGCGAGGCATCCCAATAAAAACATTGACTTTGTTTTTAGGTAAAACCACATAAATCCAAAGCAATTAATGTCCCATCATCGAATCACAGGAGGTTTACAATCAAAATAACTTTGTGGCTTTGTAGAATTGCTGGCAACCTAAATGTCGCCTTTTCTTATTTACGACCTCAAGGAAGAAAATTTTATTTCTATGAGAAAATGCAACCTGCAATCCAATTGTGTCAGTTCTTATTTTGCAGCAGGTTATTCTATAGAGATATATAGAATTATTTTTATAAAAATTAATTAAATTAAGGTCATAGGTTAGATCATAAGAAATTGTAGATATTTATTTAGACTACAAATTTTGATGCCATTGATTTATTGAAACATTCATTTAAGACTAGAAATCTACAAAAAATCAACAGACTTGCCCCGGATTCTGACATCGTGAACCCTTGTCAAGAAAAAGTGAAAGGGCGATGGAGGGCTAGTCAGCTGATACCATCAATTGTTTAGTGCTTAATCATTGTGTCGCTTGTTGGGAGGAAAATTTCGTATAATGTGCAGATTATCATTGTCTCAGCCAAAGTTTAGTCACTAATAAATCAATTCAAGTCTGTGGAAGAGAGCCTTATTGACAGTCAATGTAAACAAATGCACTTGAAACAATTTACTAGATAGAATATATAAATATCAAATTTCAACGAAAATATTAATATTTTTTTAGTAGGCAGCCAGCAACACCCAAAATCCAAACATATCCGCAGGGAGAGGAAAGCTTTTCAATTATGTTTCTGATTTTGACAAATATTTATGCGACCTTTTAGTGGGATATTCCCCCTCCGTATGAAGCGCCCAATCTCGCATAGCTCCAAGATTGCCCGTCCTGGAATTCCTACACCCGCAGTGCGCCAGTTTTCCTCGGAGTCCCCAGGCTCTGGGTTGTTGACGGCGGCGTCTGTTTGAACACCCAAGTAGAGTGGGTCAGACAAAGGACTCCGAAGGATGTTACTTTGCTTTGGCCCACAGTTGGAAGAAAATAAAAAATTTAGAAAACTCAGATCCAACGTATATGGGTCGAACTTTGCTAAGTTAGCGGGTATACTAAACTTCAAACCTAAATTGTATGTTGACTTGATGCTTTTTTAAAACTATCTCAAAAAAGTTCAATTTTCAGTTGATTCTAATTATTTATAAAAATGTATATACATTTACAAATTTACAACGAAAAAGATGGGAAAATTCAAGCAACCTGTTGGACTCAAATATTTAAAGAACTAATACCTACAAGGCTCCCTTCTCCAATTTACGGATGCTCCAGGCTTTGACAAATTGTTACATAAATAGTCAAGTAGCAGTCAAGAAAGTGTATATTTAATTTGTAAGTCAGCAAATAAAAATGTAAAAATGTATTAACAAATTGTAAGCGTATGAACTTTTTTTCATAAACTTATTTATAACATCAATTTTCTTTTTCCATTAGAAATTATTACAAGTAAAATGATTTCCTTTAATAGGTCATACATCGCTTGGCCTTATTTATACCTGAGTTCCCGCATGGTTAAGGAAATTAAAATATACCCATTTTCCACTCAACCAAATGGAAAATTCAGCCTCTTTAATGAAAATGCCGGCGTACCTTATGTTGGCATACAATTTATGGTAGCCAATTTGCATTCAGTGACTGCCTTTCGGGAAATGTTTCAACTTTATTTTGCATATTTAATTACGGCCTTCAGGTAAATGATTTTCATTTGTTCGCGCTGAAACTTAACAAATTTGAAAACCGAATCACTTTCAGTCTGCTGTCGAGACAGTGTCAACAAATTCCAGAAAATCCCCTTTCATCTTGGGGAACTTATATTTGCACCTCATTTGTATGCGAGTCGAATAAAGTTTCATAATTTAACAGCACTTTGCTTTTACTTTCGCTGATTGGATCGATTTAATCCTTGAGTCAGAACTCGCTTTCATTTATTGATTATTTGAGTATAGAGGGCGAGAAGCAAAGTGTAAAATGTTTGAAAATCCCATTGACATCTTCAATATGCAAAGAGGTACAAAGAGGTGCTTTAGCTATCGCAAAGTTTGACGAAAAAACACATTTGCTCTAACACATCATCATCAGAAGAGGGTGTCAGGACCTCGTTACCGTTTCGCATAAAATCTGCCAAATGTCGGGGCATTAAAATGTAATTAGGATCCCAGCAGAAACACGAAGTGGCAGCAAGTGCGTCAAAATATTTATGGCCAATGTGTGTTTGAAGCAGGCTCAAGGGTTCAGGAACCTGGAGGTGAAATATCCTTTATCTGCGCCGATTATTTACGACCACAAAAGCCGCTTCAGTTGCCAGCAAGCTGTTATTGTCGCATTTACCTGCCGAGAACAACTGCTCCTCACTAATTGAGCAGATTAAATATTAAAGCAGTTAAATACTCATAATTGAAACAGTAAATCATTAGCCAAAAGCAATTGGGAGCATGTGATTTTTGGAAATGGTTTTTTTAATCAGGTGTAACAACTTGCTAAATTCACTCTTTTTTGCAGTTTATTATTGTAACTTATCCAAATCAAGGCTTACAGCTGAAAGACCGACTGTTATGAATAGGTGATAACCTATGCTAAAGATTGCCTCCACTTTAGGGAAAATTTATTTTTTTACCCATTTTTTCATTTTTTATAAAGGCTTACATCATGTTTTTTTGCGAAAAAAAAAATGCCAAAAAAAACATTTTCAGGTTTGAACGCCAATGGATTGGAAATTAAGCCACGAGAAGAACAAGGTATGGCATTCCTCGTTCTGAGAATTATTGGCATTATGGCAGCCAAAAAACTGATTGTGAAGGGCAAAAAATGGTATTCCGATATTAATCAAAAATTGTCAATTTTTAAGCGGTTTTTCAATCGTAACTTAGCCAAATGAAGGCGTACAGCTAAAAAACCGACTGTTTTGAGCAGCTTGCTACCTATGCTAAC
The DNA here is from genome assembly GCF_014743375.2 of Drosophila subpulchrella. NCBI lineage: Eukaryota > Metazoa > Arthropoda > Insecta > Diptera > Drosophilidae > Drosophila > Drosophila subpulchrella. The sequence goes on from NC_050609.1 coordinate 17,226,998, forward strand.
GATTCCTATCACTTTAAAGAAAAGTTATTTTTTGACCAATTTTCGCATATTTTGTAAGGGATTATCATGTTTTTTTGCGAAAAATGTCAAAAATTTGACAAATTCAGGTTTGAACGCTAATGGATTGGAAATTAAGCCACGAGAAGAACAAGGTATGGCATTCCTCCTTCTGACAATTATTGGCATTATGGCACCCAAAAAACTGATTGTGAAGGGCAAAAAAATGGTATTCCGATATTAATCAAAAATTGTCAATTTTTAAGCGGTTTTTCAATCGTAACTTAGCCAAATGAAGGCGTACAGCTAACAGAGCGAGTATTTTGAGCAGCTTGCTACCTACGCTAACGATTCCCACCACTTTAAGGAAAAGTAATTTTTTGACCAATTTTCGCATATTTTGTAAGGGGATACATCAAAAAATTTTTATAAAAATCGGAAAATACTAACATTTTTAGCTTTGAATGCCAGACGATTGAATATTAAATTACGAGTTCAATACGGTATGGCATTCCTCATTCTGACGTTTATTTGCATTATGCCGACTAAAACACTGAATTTTTAGGGGTATAATAAGGACTTATGTATAATTAGAATGTTTATTAATTTTCCTTATTTGGTAAACGTTTTCAAAAATTATAGTCAACAAATTTATTCATTTTTTAAAAGTTAATATATTTCTTCCACTCAGAAATTGCCCTTACCAGTTTATATTTATTCGTCGAGTTTGGGAAAAGTGATACAAACAAATTAGGTTTCACACCTGGTTTATTTAACTTTGTATTGGCCAATTTGGTATTCAATCGATCCGCCCTTCTGCTGGTCGGTTTTCCTGATTTTCCATTTCCTCAAAGGCTTGTTGCTAATTTCCTGAATGCGCTTTTCGGCCGTCTAATTTTGCGTGGCAAAGTCAATAGACAAAGCTGGCAGTAGAAGGGCACTAAATCTATTGACCACCATACAACTGGTATTGGCAGTACAAAGCGTTAGTTGAAAAATTTAAATTTAGGTATTCAATGGGTGTTTGTTCAACTGAAAAAGAGAAGTCTTTGATTTACAAGGAAATCATTAAACAGAAAATCATCAAAAAAGTTTGTTTTTAATGTAATATGATATCATTAAAACTCGAACTTTCTCAATTCTTTTTTGGAAAGAGAAAAAAGTCCAAAAATTAATTAAAGATTTCCTCGACCAGAGTGTTAGGTAAATACATTTCACAGAGTAGCCTTAAATCCCTCCCCCTGCCTTGAGAACTGACAGAAGCCTTACTTCGCTGATGAAAGGTGAAAAAGGTATGGATGTGGGTCCCATTTTGGGCACAGCCTCACCACTACAAAAAGAAAAACGCTGCATTTGCATCGGGAAATTAATGAAAAGGCGCCGAGCGACGAGTCAACAAAGGACCTACAAGGGTTAACGCCACCTGGGCCCAAAACGAAACCAGGACGAATTTGGGCACGTGTTCGTGAGTTGTGGCTACCGTAAACATGCAGCCGAGATCCCTAATTTAAAATACGGCAGGTAAATATTAGCTTTGGCCCCCACGTCAGCAGATGGAATCGGAAGTTGAATAAAGGGGTGAGAATTTCGGGCTTAAAGGACTTAAAGGTTTTTTATTTTATCAAGGTAAATCCGAAAGTTATACACAATTAAATCTTTAAAGGGCTATCAACTTTTATTAATTCACTTTCTCGTATTCTTTTATTTTACCCAAACATTATATAATAATAATATTAATATTCTCCCTTTTTTAAATTTAGTTATATGATTTATTTTCAAAAAATATTCGAAAGCAACAGGCTGTTGTCCCAACGTTTCCCAACAAGAGCCAGCAATAGGCATGAATTAGCCATAAATTATTTCGAGCAGCATCTCTATTCAAATGTCCCATGTCCAAATGGCAACAGTCGAAATTGCAAATATCGACACCCGGGACGAATTAAAACAGGAAATTACCATTTATATGGCATTAAGTCCACACCCAGAGCGAAAAGCGTTCAAACGCATGGCAAATTGGCTGATTGCCCCAGAGTCAGGTCAGATGATATTGACCAATTTTCCACATGTCGGCCTATTAATTCAGTCAAATGCTCGCTAATTGGCCAAACGAGTGAGATTGGATGCGCTGTTAATCACCCAAAATCTCGTCAAGCAAATCATATGTTTATTATCATGTGCTCACTGGGCTTTGGCATTTATTGGCCACCAAAGGCAGTCATAAATAATTCAAAAGTAATCCCAGACGCACATTTTTTACGGAGTTAATAAATTTTGCCATTAAGAGTACCGAAAATATGCGTACGTGTCTGCGGAAAATCCCTTTTTGAGGGTGGCAAAAATACTCAAGGGAGTTGCTGCATTAAAAAAAACTCAACAATAAAACAAAACAATATCCGCAAAGGATATCAAAATGTTTTTGGTTTTGATTTATGTACTTGGAATACGATGCCGCAATTTGCCAACGCGGCTTAAATGTGATTCGTTAAAAGCTACTTTTTCGTGTTGCCAAAAAGATAAAAGCTATAAGCTTTGCGTAGAATGGGTTAAGTCCTGAAAGGATTTTTGTTCATAAATTAGATTAAATTTTGTGGCATGTGCTTTTTGCTTTTTACCAAATTAGCACACAATTTTAATTAGCTAATTGCTGTTTTTAGGAGTTCCAAAAGGTTTCCACTTTAAAAGTTAAAAATAGGATTTTGACAGGGGGATTTCAGAGTACCAATTTTATGCCAATCACTCAATCAGCCAGCTTGTCTTGGCCAAATAATCGTTTTTTGCCGACTTTCAATCAAAGTTTTCGTCCAACAGAATGTTCTTTGATGTGGCCGTCAGTGGCAAAAACTTTCTGCCAACGCATCACTTGAATGTTTGTCATTCCTTTCGACCTCCTGTCAGGTGCTTGTCATTTTGACAGCTAGAAGGGTAAGATGGTTTTCGAAGAGAACTGGAACTTAAGAGTTTGGGTTCAGTCTATAATAAGAACCAATTAAATGTTTTTAATTAATTTGAGAGCTGTTAAAACACTTTGAACTTTAAAGAGCTAAAGAAATTAATATTTTAGCTACATTCGCTTCTGTTGTCAACACAATTTGTTTAACCATTCCACAGACTTTATTCGAAATCAATACGAACAGCAGTTTCCGCATCTAATATTTTATTTATTTCAAACCTTTCACACAGCACCGAGTCGAGTCTTGAGGAGGCTTTTCCCTCCTTCAACTTTGACTTTTTCTGGCACTCCCCTCCGTTCGCCTTTTTATGGCTCCGTTTTTTATTGCCAGCCATTACTTGAATATTCCGGTAGTCGGTTAGAGCCAGCTCCGATTTCACTCCGATTCCCGTGGCCAAGAAATCGATGGGGGAGTCGGGTTGCCTTTTGTTTCAGCCAGACAAGGACACTTTTGTACTTTTGTGGGCCGGGCTCGTCGGGGTTCAATGCTCGCCATTAACCACTGCCAGGCTCAGGCGGCATGGCATTAATGTTTTTCAATTATTTTTATTGGCTGATCATAAATTATAAGGCCCTCCTGGCCTAGGCTGCCATATTTTTGCCAGCACTTACCGCCATGACGTGTACTTTGCGAAATGACTTCGAGTTGAGAAGGCCTCGTAAACTCGCCAAAATTCCGTAGGCATTGACACCAACATATGTTGGGCCAATTTTCCCGGGAAATCAGGGAAAACTTTCTGCGAAAGTGTGCAAAGTTTCACTGCTTCGCGTCACATTTATCATAATAAAACGTAGGTTTCACTGTGATTTGGTTATGCAGAAACACTTTGGAGTAATTCACCCATTTAGTCGCAGTGGCAAATTGAAAAGTCCTTCTTCATTCATTACACTTTAATGCAATTAGTCGCTACATGCCGCAACTCGGTTACAAAAGTTTCGCCTCTCGCTTCTTGGGCGCATTTAATTATCACACCAGGATTCCTTTGGGCTTCCCTTCAAGGACTTCTCCTGTTGCAAGTGCAATTTCCGTGCTAAATATTTGCACACAAAAGCAGGAAACTTTTAGCCAACTTTTCATTGCAATTTTTTCTTGGTTTTTTACTGGCCCAAGTTGGCTTCTTTCCTGCAAGCGAAACATTTTGAAAGTAACTACTAAGCCGGAACGTGGTATCCCCTTTCATTAAGCCTTTGACTGGTCAGTTCCTCGGACCTCACTGGCTGCTTTTAATTTTTTAGCCAACTTTACAACTCCGCTCAGTTTCCGTTGCATTCTTCGAGGGATTCGAGGGCTTCAGGCACTTTTGCAAATAAGCCGGGCAAAAACTAAAAAAAAAGAAACAAAGTGCTGGCGAACAAAGTTTTAAAAACTATTAGAGAAATGGTTTAGCTAGGGGGGTTTCTCTTATAAAAATATGTAACGCGGTCTCAGGGGGTTTTCAATTTCAATAAGTGGATGATTTTAAACTACCATCTAAATAACTTCAACAAAAAGGAATATCACCAGCTTAAAAATTTTTATTGGATTTTGCGCTAAAACATTTAATATTATTTAGACTAAGTGGTGAAATATTTTAGATATTCTGAAGTACTAAACAATCTGCTGGTCAACGAAGCGTATGAGGCAAATAAAATGATTCGCTGCATGCAAAAAGCAGTATATATCTACTATATCTGCCCTGATTGCACAGTTCATGGATCATGGCATTCTATGACCCATTCAGTCGCCTTCTCACGTCATAAGATTCCTAATTAGATCAGCCACGGAAGATAGGGCAAAAACCCAGTGAGCTGCTTTGCATGCCATGAAAAGAGCACACCCACTTGCCCCTCTGCATTTAAGTGCAACATTTTGCAGTCTTGTCTTTAAGTTGCTCCACTCGAGTGACATCCGTTTCACCCTCTTTTCTTGCAACAGCAACAGCTGGAAAAACAGATAAGAAACATTGGCTTTGAATGCCCCGAAGAAAGACCTCAATTGACCCCAGGTGAAATAGGAAAATTAAAAGGGCGCAGCCTGTTAAATTGCTTTAATTTGTATACCTTACTCATTTACCAGTTACCCAATCACCTGCGCTTTTTCTCGTTTGGATTCCATTTCATTATGGACCCCAGTATTTTCGAAATCAATTAGCTCGAAAATTGCAGCGAACCGAGGGCGTAATTGGATTGCTTTGTGGCTGACAGCGGGCATTGGGAATCTGAGCTCCGAAATGTCGCATTGTTGACCTATGACCACAGGCACGGGCATCGCCGTAATTTGAATTTGGGATGCCGATGGCAGCAACAGACATCCCGGTCCGCACCCGCAGAAATATTTCACCGCAAATACGCCAAATCTTGCCCACACCAGCCTGCTCTATAATTCCATTCTGTTAAGGTGGGCTTAAATATTTAAGCAATGCCAATCCGTGAAGCTTTAGCTTTGTCGGCCCTTTGAAATATTTGTTTGCCAAAGTATTTAATTAGGAAATATTTTTCAATCAAGGGAAAACAAAAGGGAAAGGAACGGTATGCAAAATGCAAATAAAATTATCCTGAAAATGGAAAAATCGTTGAACAGGTAACCTTTTATTAATATTCATTTAAATACTGTCTATAATTTGTACCGAAAAGGGTTAATTGTCATCTAAATTATTCAAATTAAATATTATTTCTAACAGTAGAACTTAAGGTCTTAATGGAAAATTAAATGCATTACCACCCGCCAACGTTTTTAATATTTAATTAAGCATATTCCACAGACGCCACGTGGCCAATGCTCCACATATATGGAAGTACGTATGCGGCCAGACAAAGTGGGTTAACTTTATGGCCGGGTTAAGGAACCTCTGAAACGCAATGGTTGCCAGGCAGGAGCTTTGTCTCCGTTCCTCGATTCCTGCGTTTCCAAGGGGGAGGTCAGCAATTACCCGGCGAGCGGTCATTAAAAACAATCCTCAAAGGAGCACGCAAAGCCAATGGTATTAGCCCCTAGCTGGGTCCCATGTGAACTCCAATATGCCTGTGCGTGACACTGCTTATTTTTGGAAGCAGAAGAAGCTAAAATTAGGGTTAGCCTAGCTATCAGATATTCAAGCATTTTTCTAAGAATATAATATTAGAGTTTTCGGCAGACATTTGTTAATATCTTACGAAATCCGTTACCAAACGTAAGCTCAAAAAACGTAAAACACGCCATCTTTTATGTTTTTGGAAGTGGCGCCATTGTGATTTCTTCTACTAATGTGCCATTACAGTAAACTTGTGTAAATAAACAATAAAGGTATAGAACTTTATTATTAATATAGTATTTAAAAGTATTTTATGTATTAAGCAATTGAGGATTTTACTAAGATAAATATCTTACAATTTTTCGATTATTTAGACACCTATCTGCTGCTAAAAGCTTCACGCAGCAAGCAACAAAAAGCTAGTTGGTATACACATTTTTAGGACAAGGTTTTTGAAAGCTTACAAGTTTGGCGCGACATTTCAAACATAATACAAATATAAATTAAAATGATAATTTTTCTTTACCAAAATTTGAAACTAAATCCAATGCCCCACCAAATAAGAATCTAGCTTAAGTGCATTAAATATAATATATTTTGAAGCAGGAAAAACTATAAAAAACTTTTGTGTTTCACAAAATAACTCATTGCTTTCAATAAATATTCATTTCTATCAAATAAATACTCATTTCTTTATAATTATTAAGAGAGACCCCATTTTCAAGCCATAGAAATACTCAACTGCTATCTTAACTATCACAAGAGAACTTAACCTAATGACTGGTGCTAATTAAATAATAAATAAAGATCTTAAGGACAGATTCAGGAATTTAAGGGAGTGGTTGGCATACGCCAGGCATCTTTGATTATATCCGAGGCCTTTTCAGCTACCATTATCACAATTGCATTTGTGTGCCCAGCTGGAACATTGGGTAGCACCGAAGCATCCACCACTCGTAATCCCCGGATGCCATGGACTCTTAGTTGGGCATCCACCACTGAAGTATTATCTGTGGCTGGACCCATCTTGCAGGTTCCCGACTGATGCTGCAAGCTGGAACCATATCTTCGCAGACAGCACTTCCAGTATTCCTCGCTGGCGAACTTCAAGTGCTCGCAACCCGGAAAGGGACGGTCATGAAAACGAGTGCCCATCTTCACCATGGGCTTGGATCGGGCCAGCTTCAGGATCTGAAAAAATATGGCTTAATTATTAAATATTCCTCTAAATATGCTCTATAGTTTCTATAAAATAAAATTTCCCGTTTAAAATATATATGCCTATATATGTTTACCATTTCAATTCCTTCGATCATCGCCCTCACATCGTCGGGATGCTGCATGAAATTGGGTTCCATTTTCGGCCAGTGGAATGGGTTGCGGCTGCGCAACGATATTCTACCTCGACTTTTGGGACGTAGGAGGACCGGAACCAGGCCGAATGTTTCTTTGTTCTGCAGATCCCCAAACATGTAGTCGTAGTACTCATCGGTGATGCCCAGCAAATTTCGCATGGTGCCAAATCGATCGCCACTCAGGGATCCGGCGCCCAAAACCAGTTCCATATCAGGATAGTCTTTAGCTTTGGGGGAAATCAAAAGATACATTAAAAAGAGTTTCAAAATATATTAAATTCCATATGTATTCTTACCAAAACTGGAGCTGGGAGTTCGTACAAAGCCAAAGGCCTCGGCTCCACCGGGGATGGTATAAGGTCCCTGGCCCGCAAAGATGTACCTCAAGATATCCGAGGGATTCAGCAAACGAGCATCATTCACCGTGGAGTCATTGACCACAAATACAAGACCATTAAGGGTTATGTGATCTTGAAGGTTGTATCCAACTGGCAGATCCTGCACCACTGTAATATTATGCTCTTCGAGATGTTCCTTTGGGCCCACTCCGGATAACATGAGTAGCTGGGGACTGGCAATGGTGCCGGCAGATAGGATCACCTCCTTCCTAGCTCCAACTGTAAAACGCTGACGTTGCTTTACAAACTCCACTCCAGTGGCAGTTTTGGTAACAGGATCTATTATCAACTTGGTGACCCAGCTCTTCATGGAAATGTGCAGGTTCTTCCGATGAACCACAGGCTGTATGAAGGCTTTACTGGTACTACACCTTCTGCCATTCCGAATGGTGGCTTGGGATCTCGCGAATCCCATCAGGTGTTCTCCATTCGGATCTGTTATATCATAGCCCATCTCCCTGCCAGATTTTAGAAAGGCCTTCAGCAGCTGAGATCTGTAGTCCGTATACTGGACATCCAGGTTTCCATTGCGACCATGATAGGGTGATTTATAGAGTTCTGGAATGCCAATCCTTTCGGATTTTCGAAAATATGGTAGCACCTCATCGTAGGACCATCCCGAGTTATTGGCCGCCGCCCAATCATCGTAATCCCTGCGATGACCCCGAGTGTACAGCATAAAGTTGATCAGACTGGTGCCACCCACACCACGCCCCTTGGGCCAGTTGCAAACTCCACCTCTTAACCCCTGACAGGCGTTTTCTGTGGGTTCGGCCTTGTATCCCCAGTTATAACGAGTCATTTGGGTGAGGGCCGCTGTCAGTGGAACATCGCTGATGAAGGTCTCCTGATCCCCTGCCTCCAAGAGCAAAACACTCGCCGATGATATCTCACTCAGCCGATTGGCCAGGACACATCCAGCACTTCCTGCTCCTACGATAATAAAGTCATATTCCGGCAGAAAACGGGTGGTGTCTGGAATTCGGTTGTTTAGCAGGGAGGTCTCGAAATCACGGGCCCAATCCACTAAAACTTGCGACCAGGATGCTTGAAAGAAACACAGGCAGAGAAACAGCACTCCACTGAATCTCATCTTGGCTTAGTCTGTAAAGTATAAAATAGCATTTAATATAGTGATTAAGATATTTTAAAAAAGTGTGCGTAGGTCTTTAACAAGAGAAAGACTCTAAACTTAACACTTTATTAATATAAATCATTTTAGTTGGCTTACCATTATTTTTTAACGCTAAGTGCTATTGTTATTATAATATAACACAGCCTTGTTAAATATAATAGTTGTTTTTTGCTTGCTGTTAAAATGTCAAAAGACCGCTTTTTGTAAAACCTTTTTGCTTAATTTATGTTTCTACACATTCACGACCATTATTTATGACATTTTTTTATAAACAGGCAGTGTGGCGTTAAGAACTTCTACTCAAAAATGCTTTTTAACAAAAAAAAGAAAGTAAAAAATATTCTGAAGAATCCAGAACTCTCAATTAGCAGCTGCATGCAAATTGCATCGACCTTGAGAACGATTTCACTTTTTTCCCACTATTATTTTCTTAAGTTCTGAGCGATATCGACATCTCTTCATCCCAAACGCGTTTTGAGCTCAAGTTCAACGGGTATTGGGGTTACAAGAAAACGAGAAAATCAAAAGTGCCAATAAAAATAATGACTTTGCAAAAGGAGCGAAATTAAGTTAATGCTAGCGAACCGGTTCGGTGGTCAAAACAAAACCAAGATGAAGAAGAAACCAAATCAAAGCAAACATTGCAAATAAAATCAAAATAAATCGATCGCGGAGACGCAGCAAATATTTAAGCGTTGACCCATAAACCGCACACGGATGTCCAAAAAATAACCAAAAATAAGAAATCCTCAAAAAATAAAAGTTGAAATTAAATTACTTTAAGTTGTGGGCGCCAAATGTATTTTTATGCAAATTATCTCAATTTGGGGTTTTTTTCAGAGAGCCAATCGAAAATTGCACAAACGTTAATAAATCATTTCAATTAACCTCAATAAAGCCGGCGGGTAGTTGAATGGATCGATACAAAAGCCAAGCTGAAACTGGTTCAACGATGGCTTCACGCACTCTATAAGAAAGAAACACCTAGTCTTTGTCTTCGGCCAGTTGAGTTCTATATCTATAACCTTGGCCTTGTGAATGGATCCACTCGATCGGCTACGAAGATTACAGAACCATGTAAAGCCGGTTTCACTCTCGGGCCCCGCCTCCTGAAGGGCGATGTATTCATTATGGTTCTGGCTATAAACTCCAATTCAATGAATGCGGGTCATTAAACCGAGCTTAATTGGCTCAGACGTGCCGCCCGAAGATCTCGATAACTATAACATGGGATTTGATTAATCTGATTTGAAACTTAATTGTGCTCATGGGTAATAGAGTGGCCCATTAACAGGGATTAACACATTGCGGTTGGGTTGGTCAAGAAATATCATCAGGCTAATAAAGGCGATAGTAATCCAATATATTGCACATACATCTTTTGAGTTAACAAATTGTTAATAGCAATCCACTTAAAGTCTTTACAGATGATTAATGACCTATTATGACTTCTATTATAATAGGTCTTTCCGTTAAAAAGATTAAAAATAATTATTCAAGTTAAAAAATATGAAAAATAATAATTGCAAATCAGAACAACAATTTGAAATACCAAAGAATTTTATGAATACTTTAAAAATAAATGTATACATACTAACAGATACATTATAGGTTGATAATAAAGTAGTTAAAAATAAGTAGGTGTTTAAGGAAGGTTAAATATTTCAAAGGATCTTTCTAATTTCCATGAATGCTCAATAAATTCCACTCAAAGCCGCAACACAGATGCATTTCATTAGCCAAAAAACCACAGAACTGCATTTTTTGTTGTATGACTAGTTCTCGGTAGGAGCAACTACCCGCTAATTGTTTTTAAAGTTTACGTCAGCAGACCAGATTCGAACACATTCACTCGCACGTTGGGGCACAAATTGTCACAAATTCTCTTGTGAAATTCTAAACACGTTTGCCAATGCAAAATTCCATGCAAAATTATTGGCTACAGAATGCACTTACGAAATGCTCCGAATAAAAATGGGCCACGAATATGGAAAAATACTCCAGATCGAGTATCGAATCACCGATTTATCTGACGAATACGAATAACGAAGGCGCATGCGCGCCCGCTGATGTCCGGCGCTTAAATGAAACTTTTTAGCCCGGCCTGCAACGTTGAAGCCTATGCGAGATCACAAACAAAAAAAACCTACGAACATAGTAAAAAAACTGAGTTAACAACACAGGTAGCTGCCGGGCTACGTTCGAGCGATCACGAAAGAAAGATACAAGCTACAAGATACGAGATACATTTGTGCGAGCTGCACGATGGACCATCTTTTTTCAAGTTCATCGGGTGAACTTGCCAATTTTGTTTGCCCATTTTACGAGCTATTTTTGGGGAATTTGCTGCATGTTGATTAGCACTGGGCAAAATCGCATATCGTCAGCCTAATCATGCTGGACAAGTCGGTGATCAGCGATTTGTCGCCGACTTATTAGCGCCGAGGTGCGAAAGATCAAGTGGATGAATTAAAGTGCTTCCGCTGTTTACCGTTTTCGATTTTTCAAATTATTATTGGAACTACAATAATGGAACCAGAGTCACTGGACTGCTGGTGAATTCAATGTCAATGTCACATTTTGGAGCGACGCTTTTCCGTGGTCATAGATGACCTTAGCAGATGGGTTACATGATGAGCATGAGCCCGCTTCGCTGATCATTAGGATGGCATTCAGCGGACCTACAAACGCTTGACCCAGACTCATTTGCACACGAACAACGGCCAAATGGTTTCTTTAATGGGCAACTGAACACATTTTTCGGCTCCAGCTCGCCCGATTTCGCAGATACTTTCACAACACACATTTTTTCTCTAATTTTTGGCGATTTCGGTGAATCGCCAAATAGAAGAAGTGACCTTGAGTACAACAAACATGCTGTGTTTCTTTTAATAGCCACAATCCCAACAAATCGGCTTGAATGCATTTTGCATTGCTTTATTTGATATTTGCTTGGATTTTATGCATACTCATTTGGCATGACTTGGCAACAGTAAAAAGGCTGTCTATGAAGTACTAAAAAGCACACACTCCACAAAGTGCTCAACCCACTCTATTCGAGACCTGATAATTGATTAAAGATCAAAGGCTGGAAACAATGAGCCTTGCTAATTAAATTTTAACTGCTAAACAAAAGTAAAAAAATGGATAATCGCTTGTCTGGTTGTTCCAAAAAGTAATAGCTGCCTCAGAGCCAAAAATGAGACTGCAAAAATTGTGCAACTAAATGAAGTCAGAGAATGATTTTATAAAATTATATAAAATCAAGAAATTAGACTCAAAATGATGAAAAATATATCTGTAGATTCTAAAAACCTTCTCATAATTAGCACAGTATAAAATGTTTGCCTACGAATATGAGTACATTCTACATACGCGAATTGCAAATTAGCAAGCTCAAATAGTTTCCAATGCCAGGCGCTTAGTGTAAAAATTGGCTCAAGCTAACAAATAAAGCAAATGCATTTTACCCGGTGTTATTTATAGGCCAGCCACTTCATGTGACTCACTAATAATATTAAAAATTTTAATCGTTTGGGCAAACACTCCCCGAAGCACTTGATAGACGACCTTGCAAGGTAACCAACTCAGCGATCTGATTTGCTACACAAATGCTGGCGATTTAGCGTTCGGCAGCCAAAGAAAACAAACGAATATATATCAAATAATACAAATTACCGCATACGAATCCCAATCACGGCATCAAAATAAACACAAATCAACGGTTTCTGCACCGTTTGCCGGGCGGGTAATAAAAACTCTTCAGTGTCAAGAGGGCCGGGTCGCCCAGTTGCAGAGACCATAAATCACGTGTCTCGAACAGATGACGTAAAAAACCAGAGTGCGTAAAAAACCCCAATAAAACAATATAATGCCTGTAAACTAACAATAATAATAGCCCCCCTTGGTAATGGAGCCCCACAATGCCATAAACGCACTACGATGATTGACCAACGTCACAAGAGCTTTGGTAAAATTATGATGGGCTGAAACCGAGCCGAGTACTTCGAGTGTCAAGTGTGTGGCCAAAATTGAAAAATAAAAGCCAAGAGGAGACCTGGGCGACGTGCAGACAAGGGTGTACCACCATCATTATGATCGAACTCAAAATCCCATCGCCAAATGACACTCAAAAGGTCTAAGCCAGGCTAAAGAGGACCGACTTAATTGAATGAACTTGAAACAATTGCTGAATAATTTTCTGGGTATTGTGTGGATATGCATTACAGCCGCAGACAATCTGTGGGGTGTTCCGAAAATCTGTAATATATTATAAAAGAAATGAATCCTGATACAACATACAGAAGAATCCTAAAAAAAATAGATTCTTTTTTATTATGTCACCTTGAAATAATACAATTTTTTCTAATAATATTAGTTAATCTATAATAAGAACTTCCTACTTTAAAACAGTTCTTACAGAATTATAATGATCAAATAATATAGCATGAGTCATTATTTAAATAGTTGTAATATTAAAATTTGACTTAATTTAACACATAAATTTACCTTACCATTTTTATGACCATGATTAATCATTTTAATACATCTTATAAAATAATTCACATTTTACCTACCTCTTGGCTAGCGTTTTTCAGAACATCCAATATCGTGACCGAGTTGATGACAGACTCCATGTCAAATCTGTTCAGACCGAGACGGTCTTTGAACGCTTTGATTGGGTGTTATTGACACGACCGAAGTACTCACTTAGCCATGACTTGTTTACTTTACCAGTCAAGAAACCCCAGAGAAAGAAGCACAAAGTATGTTTAATTTGTCACTAATTTTATTGATGAAATCTTTTTTGTGGCGAGTTTGATGATTTGATATCCTTTTAAGTATGTGGAAAATGCCAGTTAAGTTGAGTTGATTAAAAGTTTTAGAATTGGAAAGATTTTTGCTTTTGGTTAGCTTGTAATTTGGTTTTGCTTTGATTTGCGTTGCTTGGTAGCATTTTGATAGTTTCCATATACTTAGGCATACTCATTGAAATATATCGGCTAATTTAGTAATACCGAAAATCATTTACGTATTTTTTGTTTAAATCAATTGCTTTGCATGTCAATTAATATTCACTATAACTATTTGTTGTATAAAGCGAAAAGCGTCGTAGGGTTCCATTGATTATGCCTGGTTTTTGTTTCTAGATATATGTATTAGGTAGATTTATTATAAATTAATTCTTGAGTGTAGAAACTGTAAAACATAGAATGTACTTAACGACTACAGATACACTTTTGGACTTTTTGGATTCATATAAATATTTTTTTGTTTTTGTAAATGTTAGCATAGCGCTAATATGTTGTATAAATTTATATTGTTAAACTTTGATGCATTTTTGTTGTAAATTTAATCAGTACGAATTCTTCAAAACTAAGCCGCCGCAAAATGGGGTTTCTGGACGTGTGAAAATATATTTCTTGTATTAAAGATTTTTAAATTTACTTGAAAAGGGTATAAAAAAATTTTCAATATTCATTCATTTTACATACATTTTCTATGTAGATTTGATTTTTACATACGCAGCACAGAAGTAGGCAACATTATTTGAATGTGCCTTAGCAATGTTGCAGCAACAAGTTGCCAAGTTAATTTTCCTTTTTTTACAACTGGCTTACTTTGGTAAATTAATAAATAAAATAAAATTAAAGATGAAAGTAAATAAATTTTCTAAACTAAACCCACTCTGCCACGTCCAGAAATGGGGCTAAATGATTTTGATTTTTTCAGATCAAAGAGAAAAGCGCCCCCTAGTGGCGCAGCAGCATGTTGCTGACCTTGGCCTCGGCCTTGGGCGAGATTTTCTCCCGGAATTGGCGGTTTTCCGGATTGGCCAGCACCGAGGCAATGAACTCCGAGGTCTCCAGCTGCAGCTGGGCCAGTCGCTTCTGCAGCAGCTTGTTGCGCTGCACCAGCTTGATGGTCTTGATGGCAATGGATAGAAGGCCCTCGCTGTTCTGGTGGTACAGGTGCTGCTCCTTTATCGGGTCCTGACTGTACTCGTACCCACTGTCGCCGTCGTCATCATCGTCCACCACCACCTGCAGTGGCACCATGTCCTGATCACAGTTCTTGGCCTGCCCCGCCGACCGATTGTGTTTGCTGCTATAGCCACTGGCCATCGTCGGCTGTAATACTGTCTTGATGTTGTTGTCGCTGCTGGAATGTGGCTGTTGCTGCTGCTGCTGCTGGTGCAGCATCTGGATCCTGGCATCCGAGTAGCTGTCCTCGTCGCCCTGCATCCGCTGGTCGGAGTCCATCTCCAGCTCCACCTCCGTCTCCACGCCGCTGCTCGTGTCCGTGGAGAAGGAGGCCACGCGGGCCAGGATGTGCGGCATCCTGCGCTGCAGCCTCACGGGGCGACGGCGACTCGAGGAGTTCATCGAACCCTTGGCCACTGCAAGCAAAAGAGGGGCAACAAAGAACAAAGTTAGTCGAGAACAAAGGAAAAGCTGGAAGAGGTTACAGTGACTCACAGTCCTGTAAAACTAAGTTAAAATGTTTTAAACCATTGTGGTTACCCTCCCAAATATATCTTTAGAATCTATACGCACTGATAAATAAAGAAACAGTGCAAATAAATATCTGTATATTGAGTAAAATTTGGTATTTCAAAAGAAATGATATACGGAAAATACTATTACTTGATTGCATAACTTAATATGAAAGTATTTCATTAAAGGTAGAAACTATTGGAATTATTGAAAATAAAATGTTATATTACAATCAATGTTTAAAATCCAGGCATAAACTATAATTTATACTTTTAAGTGCAAGTTGTAGCGGATAATATTTAAATAGAATTTTTAATGTATTAATATACTATGTTTTTTTTATCAGTGTAAGTATAAACAATTTCTATCAAAGTAAAAAATACTTTTAACAAGAAAACAATCTATTCCCTTGAAATAATAAATATATTGCGCAAAGTGCAATTAATAACCTGCATACAATTAACACAAATTCAACCACACCTCGTGATACTTTGTATAAGAATAATTGCATGTAAGCGGTTGAAAGTGATTGAGAGCCGATTAAAGGTATAAAAAATGAGGTCTATGAATAACATTTCCTGATTTAAATAAAAAAAATAAAAGCCCAGCACTATTCAAAGCCCACAGTGCAGTTGTGTGGTCAAGTGGTCAGCTTATCAGTCGGTTGTCAACCGATGTCTCAACCTATATAGGCTACACAGCCCATGGTCTTGGTGTGTGTGGGCCAAGTGCCTCTGTGTGGGTTTCTGGTATGGAAATGCGGTCATCGCGTGTGGGCAAAAAACGTGACCAGCACCAGGGTTAAGCGTTTCGCATCAATTCGCAGTCGCAACGCTTTCGCCACGCTTGTTTGCAACCATCAGCTGTTGGGAGTCACGGAAAGCAAAACACAATGAAAATATATATGTATAAAAATAAATGGACTATGGATTTGGTAAACAAATTTCGAAAAAAAGGAAATTAGGTCTATTTTAAGACCAATTTTCTATAAATTCTTCACAATATAGGGATAATAAATTGTGTGAGCCATATATCTTAAAGGGATTGGTTTATCCTTTTTTTTAAGATTTAAATAAGATACTATTTATTTAAAATATATTAAATAACTAATTTTTCTTAAGATATAGTAGGGCCTTTAAGCTTATCTAGCCCTCCGTTTATTTTTCCGAGTGCAACCCTATAAAACTATAAGCTCACATTTCCCGCGAGGAAACAACTTGGAATCGAGTGTGTCTATGGTCAGGGTCGTGACGCGTCGCCTGGAAGCAAACGCTGCACATGGCACTGCACACCCTGGAATCACTCGTAATGGAACGGAACGGAATCATTCACCAGTTGGGAAATAGAGCTTACGCGACACCCGAACCCAGTGCAGGGAAACGTGAGTGTTTCCACGAAGGCTACGGCCAATTGATGACGACCCCAGAGGAAATGGAAAGGGAAAATGGAAGAAAATCAGTGACGTGTTATGACGATTTCCTAGGAAAGAAAACCAATTTTTAAGGAATTTATTCTGATTGAATAACCATCAACACTAATTAGCTTTTCATATGCCTAATAGCATGAGTCATTAATGGCAATTAGTCGTTTCTCTCCGTCTGTCTAACTATACATGATTAACTTTTGTATGCCATTTTTAATTTTTCGATTAACTAATTTACAATACAAATTCTTTAACAGAAGTATAATTATTTCTTGCTATTTTCATCGGTTTTTAGCTTCATTCCCGATTCCAGAAACTCAGCATTTAGTTTAGAAGCCTCGTCAATAGATATTAAAAATTCAATTGGACTTTCCAGCTTACTTATGCGCTGTGCTTCGAATATACTCATATTTCGTTTTAGTTCTTGTTGCAATTCACTCATCAGGACCAAAAGGTCGTTCGCCTCCTCACAGAACTCGAGTATTTCGCATCTCAGGCGACTTTTTTTTAGATACGCTGTATTAAATTTGGCAAATCGGGTGGCATGCACCTTTTCAGTTTTTATCGCCTCCTTTTTGGACATTTTAGACTGGATAAGGTATGTATATCGCTCCTTGCAGACTTTCATCTCCTTGGCCACTTCTTGAGCCCAAGTCAGGTGATCTTCGGCCTTAGAATTCATATCCATAAGATTTCTTTCCATACAGTCAATATTTCCACGTAGTTGGTGGATGATTTCCCGGAACTTTCGATATCTGCAGATCAGTTCGTCTATTTGTTTTTGGAGGACATGATGGGCTTGACGAAGGCTTCTGGCTTCCAGAATTTCCTGTTCGGCCAGCGGTTGGATCTTGGGTTCTTTGGCTGCGGACTTTTCCTTTATTTCAGGATCCTTTTTCTCATTTTCCAGCTCCTTGCACATTATTTGGGCCTTGGTTAGGTTTTCCGTGGGTAGTTCTACCGATTCTTCAGTGACCTTATCGCTACTTTCCCTTACCTGACGACTCCTAATCGCCATTTGCATTGCTTCGATCTTTTGAATTAGACAATCTATATCGGTAACCATATTTTCTACCCGATCTACATCGTCTGTTACATCTTCAGTAAGCTGATCAACTTCCATTTCCTCCTCTTCAAGATACGAAAAACTGACCTCCTCATCGACGTGGAAGATCTCATGAAGAGTCCTATCGCATCTTGAAGTGCGGGATATTGGATCAATCTCGTCTAATGGCAGCTTGGCGCAGTCTTGGAGACCCTCCAAACTTTTTATATTTTCGAGTTCCAATTCCATTATTGAACATTAACTTTAGAATCGTTCGGTGAATAAATTTTCATGTGAATTATGTAAGAACAAAAAACCTTCTAATGTATGATTCTCAAATTTAAAACATATGTGATTTTATATGCAGTGAAAAAGAGATTTCGTTTTACGGAATAAATAAATATATTGTTTTATACTTTTAAACACTTTTATATGCATTTTTTAAATCCCGGTTTTTATTTTATTTGATTTTGTTATTTGTATTTCAATACAATATTAATTATACGCCCTGTTGAGCTTTAAAAGGCCTCCCTTAAAACGCATGTTCCTGAAATGTGCATTCATCTTACACAAGGAAGTTCCCCCTCCTGGCTCCAATGATTTTGCAACCCACATATTATATGGCATATATATTTTCACAGATTTCTTTCCCTGCGAAAACAAAGCACATGTATTCAACTGCGCTTATCTAACTCGGTGACTGTTGTTTTGACTCGGAATTGCATTTCGCAGTTGCTACACAGAGGCAAAAATACCATCTGTAAGTTATCGAAACAAAACTAGTAAACGAGTTCTTAAAATAACCCATGACCATGGGGGGTAAGTGCTCTTGAAATAACTCGGGCCTTAAAAGTTTGCAATTGTGAGTTACAATATGAAACCAGAGTGAACGAAAAATTGTAGAAATATCTTTTCTAATTAATTTAATATATTTTGGTGTCAATAGTCTTAATGTATCCATTCTGAATTTTTCTCGAGTGTTTTTTCGAGTTAAGATGATTTTTTCACTGTGCCGTTTGTGGCCTCGTCATCGCTGTGCGATTGCACGTGCCCCGTTTCGTTCTCGGTGAATTAGTCACCGGTGATGCTTGAAAATAAAATTTTAAATACCCTAAAATAAAGGCAGAGGGCGAGGGCATTGGCCAACATTCCAGCACCCCCTCCCCTGGGGCCACGCCCATTTCAGAGGCCGCCTCCCCGGGGAAAGCAGTCAAAAGGGGATGGATGAGAAGGGGGGAAATCAAGTCAAGAGGCTTTCGCACGTGGCCTCGTCACACCCATTTTTATTTTAGACGTGTGTCGGGGTATTTCTTCGGTTTATTTTTATGTGTTGCTGCAAATTAGCAGGCAGCAGCGAGCACAAATAAAAAGGCAACAACAGCGCTGCTTTCAATGAATTCACATTGAAAATGGCACCAATAAAGTCAGCAGCAAAATGAAAAAAGAGGGAAAAAAACAGCAAACTTGGCTAAAAGCAAGCGGAGCAAATGTGCAAAACATGTAAATAAAGCCCCGGCAAAAGTGGCACAGCAGCGAAAACAACGCTGGAGGTTATGACACACACTTATGTGGAAGCCCCCTTGTACCCCCTTTTAAACGACGCCCCTTGTTTCGTGTGCTTGTGAAATATTTCTTGGAAAAATATCTAGGTAAATGTTCGTGCAATTTCACTTGACTAATGAGTAATCATTGAGCATCATTTGGCTGGGCTGTGTGAAAATTTCTAAGAAGGGAGGTCTTTAAGAATTGTAAGGTCTGCAAATATGTTCCACTTATTAATTGGATTCTTCTTTATCAGGTACTTGGAACACTACCTAGGAACGAGCTGAAGTAGTATCAACATTATGGCCAGTCACCGGATATTTTATATTAAAATTATTAAAAATGACTAAACAACTTAAAAAAATCTTTTAAATATGCTTATTGTTTTTGGGCACTGAGGTGATCTTCTAATTCTTGGAAAAAATCCAAAATGAAATTTGATTGCATATCTGAATATTTATATTGTCACGTAAGTAATAAAATGCATTACCCCTAATTTAATTAATTTTATTCCAGACATGTAGCCTCAAATCTTTTTTTGTAAATTAAACCAGTGTGAATTTATTTTATTTATTTTGTGTGTATAGTATAAACCTTAATTTGAATCATTCGAGTGCTTTACCTAAAAGTTACATTTTTAAAATGTCGAATAAAAAATGTATAGAAGTGTTCTTACATAACAAACCCAATAAGGAATATTCTATTTCCAGATACTTGATAAATTGACTTCCTCGCTGCGAGTGCTGCTGAAAACCTACCCCTAGCCAACCCATATCCATTTCGGTGGCAGTCATGCGGCATTAGATCGCTTATATAAATGCGCCAGCCAGATTTGCGAGCCGAGTCTCTGTCTTACCCAACAGCCAACGCAGGCGGAAGAGCAGCTGGAGCCAATTGCTGACGCAAATTGTTGTGGCATAACCCCGAACTCGCGTGCCTTCCATGGGGCAACATCGGGCAGCATTAGCAGCAATAAAACACCGGAGGCCAACACGTGAAGAACCCAATCCGAGCCCATCGCCCCGGGGCACGTGCATTCGAATATTCTCCAGTCGAACCCCACATACGATATGTACGAGATATATTATATGGCAATGAGGAAGTGGCAGACGAGGACAGAGCTCAGAGAACAGAGGTGGGTGGCCGAGTTTACATAAATTAATTAAACATGACCGAGTAACGTGAGCAACTGGGCGACTCGACAACCGGAAAACTGGGAAATGGACTAGCAACAACAGCAGCGACATCAGCAAATCAGCAGGGGATTCTGACTACAAGGGGTATCGAAAAAAAGAGACAAGGCGGAGATTGCAATGAATATGTAAGGCAATGTTACGTATACGCCGCGTGCGCCCAGCACATTCAAGTGACACTGAGCAAAATGGGATTTCATTTTAATTTCCATAGGTGGTGTCAGAAACATCTCTATTATTTTAAAATCTTTTATAAAAGTGTCTACAGGTATGCAGTAAAAATGAATGCCGTATTTTTAACGGAAAGTAAGGGACTTTTGGATTGATAACATGTTGTAGCATACTTTTAGACACTTTTATAAGTGATTAAAAAATTCACTTCAACTTAGAAAGTTTTTAATTGTGACACAGCAATGCCGTATTATGTTCAGAAACCATGGGGTTGTTAGATTAGCACAAAGAGTAGCATACTTTTAGACACCTTTATAAATATTTAAAAGTACAACCTCTATTAAAAAGTTGTCTAAAAGTATGCAGGGACATAAAACCTTTTGACTAGTAAATATAATAGCATACTTTAAGACATCTTTAAAAGTGGTTTTAAAAATTCATTGGTTTTTTTGGATCTGCTATATTTATTCAACACAAAAACAATACAAAATTCCCACATCCTAGAGATCTACCTATACCATTTTCCTATCTGCACCTGACTGCGCAATCCCAATGCTTACTCACCATAGTTGAGCACCGAGCTGGCTTGTGTGGCTGCGGTTGCAGATGTGGATCCCGTGGATGAGGATGAGGACGAGGATGTGGTGGCTGCGGCTGAGGACGAGGAGGATGATATGGCGGCTGTGGCCACGCCATGATGTCGCCTCGTTTCGCGCAGCTGCTTCTTCTCCGAACATATGGTGGGCGCCATCTTCTGGCAAGTCTTTCTCTTCTGGCAGCGTCTATTCACACTGAAAGCAAATGTTAATAAAAGCACAAATTAATTAGCCGCCGCATTGATTAATTGATTAAACGTTTTAGTGGATAATTAAGCTGCCGCACTGCACGCGCCAGACAGAAAAGAACATAAAAATAAATAATCGAGTAAAAAGAAAACGAATTCTTTGGAGTTCATTTAACTTTAAGCAATTTGATTGTTGTCCGCCACTTGCAGTGATTCCCTTGCAGAATATTGTATACGTTTTTGAGGGGCATTAAGCAAAGGGCAGGATATGACGGGGTCGTAAATTTGCTTTTATTTCGATGGCGATAAGAACTGGAACCGGAAGTTTGCTAGCATCATAATGTGCGCTTTTAACAATGGGCGTGGTGGAAATTTCAAAAGATAAGAGGGGCAAAGTCCTCAAAAATCACTTAAAGAAATGCTTTTCGGGAATTTGTTCCAGATTAAATAAGTTTCAAACTTCTTTAGTCGCCTTTTTGTCAAGCCCAGACAATTATTTATTCAATCCCCACTAAATCCCATTCACCCAATAATCGTTTTCTCCCATATAAAGCAGACTTAATCCATTAAAACTACATAAATCAAGCTTGGCAAACAATAAACGCGTGGCCTGCGAAGGTCCAAAGGTCAGAGTCCCAAGTCCAAGCCTCGTTTCCAATCTCCAAGTTGACATCGAAACGGAATTTAAGATGACGCACCCGCCAGCCGAAGCTCATTAGGTGGGCTCCAAATCCTGGCTAACGACCATCCACATCCACATCGACGTCCACCGGCAAAGGTAAACAAACTTAAAGTGAGTTTTTGCTGCGGGGGTGGCCGCAATATTGATGGCAAGGCAGGCGAAATTGCTCAAGTGTTTTTTGGCCTGGGATGAGGGGCGATGAGGGGATGAGCCCCGCCTGTCGGCAGTCAAATTCAAATTGAAAACCCCCCAAAAACGACCGGCTGTTGGCGGCACGTGTATCTCTTGAGTGTAATTACATTTGGTAAAAGCGCTCGCGAAGATGATGAAATGTTTGGGGCCCTTGACGGCATTTTACCAACCAACCTGTCCTCAGACCACAGACCCCTGTTCCACTTGCCCCTGTCCGCAACATTTAAAATACTTGTGGGGCGGTTAAGACGCTTTACTCAGGCCCCCAGACCCTAAACAAGTCAGTCTGTCGGTTTCAGGTCGATGTCAATGCGCCAATATGCGCTGAAATTACTTTTCATTATTTATGCCTTATCCGTCATCCGATAGTTAAAGCCCAAGAAGGCTGATCCGAGACGAGGCGATTGCTCAAACCACTGTGGGAAAAAAGAGGAATTAAAGGAAGGTTTACATCTGTGCCTAAAAGTAGGCAATGCATTTTTTTAATTAAAGGATCTAGCGAATTCTTGAGAGTCCCCAGATTTATTTAAATGTGAAAGATTTCGGAAATAGCAAAATGGATTTGTTACTTCATTTTAATATTTATTTATTAAAAATAAATAAAAATATTAAAAATAATAAATAAAATAAATATTTCTGAGAGGAAATCAATAATTTTAGTTACTTATCAATTTTATTATTTTATATTTGGAACCCATTTCAGAAGTTCTATTGAAAATGTTTAGTACGTGCTCTCAGTGCACCTATCGGGCCCATTTGTCCCTAAAGCGGAGACTGGGAAATGTCTGTAACAAAAGACCGAAATGTGCGTAACAAATACTAAGCCTCAACGAATTGCCCCAGTGGCAAATTTAATGCGGCGCGTGCGGGCCTAAAGCGAAAAATGTCCATGAGAGGGGGGCTGGGGAGAAAAGGACATCTTCCTGGGCGAAAAAGCCAGGGATAAAAGCCAAGGAAGTGTAGAGCGCTTAAAGCGTAGAGCAGATTTAAGGCTCAAACGGAGATTGGGCAACAATTTGAGACACGTTTCACCGCAGACACCTGTAGATCTGCCACCTGCAAGTCCGAGGTCAAGTCAATCAAGCAACTTTGATGAGATTTCCCGCTGCGTGCTTACAAATTAGCCAATAATTGCTCAACATGACACGCCACAATGAAAAAACCCAAGAAATTCCAAAAAAAAAACTCACGCACAGTTGTCAGCTGTCAGGGCAAGAAGTAAAAACAAAAACCAAACAAAGGAATCTGCTTATGCCAATGACTTTTCACACGCCACCAGAACGGAAGGGAAATTTGATTTTCTCTTTTTTTTTACGGGATATCTTTTCCTTTTTTTTGGCTGGAAATTGTTGGGGCATTGTTGCGGCAGACTGTTGTGACCGGCGGCCACATCAGAGAGACAAGAGCCAGCCAAATATTGTCAACGTGTATCCGACAAGAAATTAGAGTTCAGGGAACTCGCTTTTTATTTTTTGAAGGAACGTGTGTGCCCGTCTGCAAAGGCGTTGCCAGTTTGAAATTTATTTGTCATGCGTAACGCTAAGCGCTGCGGGCCTCACAATACCCCCATTGTTCACATGAGAAACAGCACACCCTCAGACTTCAGAGCAAACAAGGGTACACAGAAAAAAATACAACGAAAGTCAGTCAACAAATTAGAGTAGTGTTGCAATTGAAATTATTAGAAAAATATTTTCAGGTCCTAAAAAAATATTTTTGGTCATAATTTCATAAAAGAAGTAATAACATTTTTTTAAAAATATTTTGTAATCAATTTATAGATTTTATTAATCAGCTACAAGTCCTGAAAGTCCTTAGCAATGTTATAGAGCTAATAATACACTAATATGTCTGGGCTATAACCGACGTGTCTGTCTGTTGTGTGAACTTAAGGGAAGCGTTTAAAATTGCACTGGGGTCTCGTTTTTCTAAATGCTTACTTCCATCATCTTCCAGCTGCTGCATTAGCCAAAAGGGTACTTGAAATATTCATAACCCAAATGATGCGTCTTTTATTTACGTGAGCTCGGCTTAAAAACGCGTGTGACTACAGGTAATAATATTGGCTGTCCTTCGGGGCGTATACTTGATATTTTATTAGACTATTACAATGTATTAAATTTCCCTTTCCTTTCCAATTGCAGTCACGCCCGTGGCCTCTGTTCCGGTCTAATCTCAATGGGGAATTCCATTTATTTTTGACCTTATCTCACAACTTTACACGCGCCGCACATTTTAAAGACGCCGCCAGCAAACAAAATTCTCATCTATATACACGAATAAAACTTTCCGCAGCATGTTTACTTTATGACTGTTTCTTACATTTATTGTTTACACGGACTATGTTTGCTTGAGATTTTCGTATTTATTAGCTTTGTTCTCTATCTCTGTTTGGAAGAAGGGTACGATCACTATTTGATCTAAAATAAATGTTAATTCGGGGACTTAATAAGAGGAACGAGCTTATGTACTTAAGGCTATATTTTCAAGATATGGATATTCTGTAAACGAAAACTACTATAAAGGTACTTAAAACATAATAAAGCTTGTACATTTTCAGGGTATTTTACTGTTCTGTAATTTACTTTTTATTGCCAGTGCACAAGTGCTCATGTTGGCCCATGGGCAAGTCATCAAAGTGCTAATTTTCCCTCTTATCTCACCACATGCGCCTAAAAGTCAGACAGCAACAGTGACAACAGCAACTAAACAAACTAAAAACCAGCCAAAAAGGCAATCAAAATGCGTCATAATTGTATTTAGATACGGGCAAAAACGTGCCAAAAGTGGGCTTGCCAACATTCGGGGGGAGAATTGGGAGCACAGAAACAAAGTGACAGCTCTTTTACCGACTTTTTTCGCACTTGGTAAACGGGGCCTAGACGAAAAACACAAAATTAGCATTCTCAATAAATAGATGATGAAATTTCGGTAGCCAAATTGAAGACCACGAAAATGGCGATAAAAATTGACGATGGCAGGCGAAGAAAGCAAATAAAAGTCGAAGACATTAAATGAGGCACACGTGTGATAAATTATGACTTCTCGATAGCAGGAATTCAATAACAAGCCGAAATGGCAGACATAAAACAACGACCCGGAAACACACAAACACATTGATGGACCCAGACTTTAAGACAGACATTGTCTGGCTTCCATTTCTCCTCGAGACAATCAAATAATCATCCCCGAGTCTTCGGCTAATCTCAACGGATGTATTCTAAGAATCATCCATCAGAAGGAGCTGTTTATTTTTGCAAATTCGGAGTAGTGATGGAATCTTATTGGAATTTATAAAAAATACTAAATGTCATAAATATAAAAATTTAATTTAAGTTGTAATTTCTATAAATATTTCAATGAAAAACATATTACCTTAAATATGTATTATAATATTTTATAGTTTAAAACCTATCTTCTAACTGATTCCAAATTCTAATCACGTTTCGCTAACAATATTAATGATCAAATCAGATAAACTACAAATAAAATAAAACAGAGGGCCATTAAAAAAGTCTGTATCAAATGATCTTGTTTTTATACTTTTCTACCGAAGAATAGACATAAAATCCTTTGTTTTCCGTTCCGCTTCTCAGCTAAACTTAAATAAATCAACAATATAATTAGCTAAACGTCTGAATGCCTAAGGCATTAATAAAATTTTGATTGTCAAGCCCACAAGGCGAAACCAGATCTCCCGAAGATATAAAACGCGAATGTGATTGATACAGGTCGTGCGTCACTAATTAATAGACCGCTATGGATCTATGAATATCGAAAAAGCCGGGATAGTGTTTCAGATCTCAGCTGTCTGTTGGAATATTTCCGATTTTATTGTTTACCTTTTGTATTCCATTGTGCCGGCTAATTGGATCGTGGGTAGAGGATAGACACAAAGCCTGTTCATTGTTCAGTTCGATTTTGCATGAATTTAATGATTCGCGAACATAAATTTCGGCTTTCAAGACTGTTTGAGTGTTTGACATTTTGTCAGGAATAATTCTGTTTGGCTCGTTTCATTGGCACGTCATAAAAATGTTAAGCGCAACAATTAAGATAAATTAATGACTTTTGCGGCACGTGTGGCTCGTTTTGCCAGGCAACAGGACGTATACATAATGTCGCCAAGTTAAACTCTATACAAATATATTTTCTTAATAACTTTTAAAAATCGGTATGCCAAACTTATTTTTAAAGATATTTATTAGAAATCATAACAATGGCTTTACAAATCAATTATACTTTCTGCATAGTCACCGCCTTTTCAATAAGACAAGCCCTCAAAATGATGTATTAACCCAACTCAATTAACTTTATTAATATCTAATAGCTTTTCGCAGATGGGCAATAGCAATTATCAGTATTTCTGGTCATAAAATAAAACCAATTATATATACAGATACATACCGATATGGTTTGTCATAAATCATTATCGGTTACTAACCGCAGAATGAGTGTGATAATAAATAAAACTGGATCTTCCATCAGTGACCCAAGTATTTGGTTATCAAATATCCCAAAATCTGTTGGCAATTTATCAAATGTTATGGGGTAATTTTAAGATATTATCTAACTGGATGGAAAGGAACATGACCTTTTTGATAATAACAATTTAAACAAGATTTATGTTTTATTGTTTATTATTTACACTTCATGAGTAGGTCAAGGGCCTACTAAAAATGCAGATAACAGCTGATTGAGTTAAGTTCACGATTATGTATCTATAGAAAAGAGTGGTGATTATTCTTTCCAGGAAACTGGAACCGCACGAGCAAGAGATTACGATTAAAATAATATGAAGACAATGAAGAGTCTACCGCTCGTGGCCTTATAAGATGGACTTACTCTTTCTTGTCCAGTGAGTCAGTCAGAAATCAACTCTTTTTGAAGATAACCGACCAGCCAGCCAACAAAAGACTGGCCAAAACAGTTCACTGACAGTAGTCGGCCAAGGGGCATCCCCGAAAAAAGAAGAAATCGGGAAAATGGCCAGAAGAACGGGGGGTACGGAAACCAGAAGCGGCGCGTGTTGGCCAACTCCCCGAACCTTTTGCCCCGCCTTTGTTTAATTTGTGTTTGCCTAGTCCCTGTCTTTACGCTTTGAATGGCAGTGAAATATAATTCGCTAATGTGGTCATGAAACGAGCAAAAAATATATGGCGAAACGGGAGAGGGAAAGACAATAGATGCGAACAGCCATTGAGCGCATATTGCTTGTCTTGGCCGCACGTGTGGCTCATTTATTGGATGGCTATATATATATAAATGTATATTGGGGATAGAGTCGGTTTACTTTTCCTGAAACGAGCATTTCCCCACACAAATAATGGCTCGTGCACTTATTTACGGTTTATATATATATTTATTAAGGCGTCGTGTGTCTCTCGTTATTGGGTCAGCAATTAGCCATAGGGCCCGGTAACGAACCAAGTGATTGCCAGCCAGTTGGCCAAGTGCAAACAGCTGTTGTAGGGCAGTTCAAGGGGCCACTTGGGTTGATAGCTACCACACGTTGTTAAAAAAATAAAAAATATATACTGAGAAAAATAATATTTCATTAAAAGGTGCAACCTATTTCTTTCTGGTTAGGTTAAGAAAAAAATGTTTAGCAAATATTTAATCCCAAAAAAAAATTAATATTTAGTAACTTCAATTTAATTTTAAAAATGTTAAAAAATATTTTAGGATTTACTAATTTATTATTAAATTTCCCTAAACTTGTAATCTTAATTTTGGTGTGAAAACCCATCCATCATTCTTTCCGGTGAAACTTTATTTTTGTCTTAACTTGAGTGCCTGTCATTTTAATAACTGACCAGCGGAAATACTAGAGTTATGTCACCCAATGGTAATCATGGGAAATTCCGTTGCTAACCAAATAAGTTGGTCAACATTGCGTATACGTAATAGATAAATAAACTTCAGGGTACTTAGCCACACGAACCTGGGTGTTTCACTAATCACGAGTATACCCCGCAGAATCCCACGCAAAACAGTTGGTTCTATTAATAAACATTAAGTTCCTGCCGGAAACGGTTAATCTATGCCATGGGATTTGAATAAATCTCACAGTGTGATCCCCTTAATACGCCATGAGCCGAATAAATTTTACCATAGTAAATTAGGAAATTTTTTATTGCTAAATCTGCGTCTCGTGTTTCACATTTGGCATTCATGGGCCCCCACAGAAGTCGTTAGTATTTTCAGATGTTACACTTTAAAATACTGCCCCCCTCCCCCCCCCACACACACACACAGACAGCCGCAATTTGCCGCACACGTGCGACCAGAAAAAAACACAGACAGATGCCAAAATGACATGACCAAAAGCCAAGCGAAAAAGAGAATTAATTTCGTAGTTGCCTGCATAAATTAAAAAACCGACAGAGTAAAAAACACACAAAAACAGAGAAGATGACTTTGTCAGTCAGGCGCAGTCGACTGCGGTAGCCCACTTGGCGATAAGCCAGCCGCAGGCGATTAGGTTGCGATCCACACGGATAAAAACGGGATGATTACAAAGTGACTAAAACTAGTTGGTATATTATTTAATGATATTTAATATCTACTTCGTTTGTTTGTTATTGTCAAAACAATCGTAGTTATCAGAATGAAATGAATAAGGAAAAGTGATGTAGTCAAAAAAAGGGGTTGCACTATGAGCAATGTTAAGTATATATTACTAGCTTTAAGAAAAAACCATTAACATTTGGAATTAAAAGAAATGTTGTTTATACATATTTTTAATATTCATTATAAGAAAATAGACTGAAATTTATTAAATAAAGAATATTAAAAGTAATCTAGTAAGAAAAAAATAGGGTTGCGCTTGAATAATGTTAAATATTTATTACTAGCTTTAAGTAAAACAATGTTAAATATTTAATACTAGATTTAAGTAAAATCCATTAGAACTTGAAATTAAAACAAAAGTTTTTTATACATATTTTTAAGATTCATAATAAAAAAAAAGACTGACATTTATATAAGACCAATTAAATAAAGAATAGAATAAAACCTCCATATTTTTTTTATTAAAAATATCATTGTTAACTGCGAAATATTTTATTTCCTTTAATTTTGAAGGCCAGACCAAAGCCTAAGATATTTTTATTGCCTTTTCTAGAAGGGAAATTTTTCAATTAAAAAAAAAAACTGTATTTAATTAAATGATCTATTGATTTTTTCCCTAGTTCCCTATAATTTCTTGCCCCCCTTTCTCGCAGTGCATTGCTTCTAGTGTGCGGGAGAGAGGTAAAGCCGCTCTCCCGTTAATCTAAAACACAAGCCACGAGAGAGCGACACAAAAACAATGGGCACACACACGGCACACAAGCACACACACACACACAGAGCCGCCAAGGAAAGCTCACATGCCGTTAATGAACTTTTATGCTATAGCACTATCTCCCTTCCTCCCACACGCCCAGTGGCCTAGAGAAAACGCTCGAGTGTCTGCGTGTGTGTGTGTGTTGCTCTGGTTCTTCTTCTTTTTTGCTGCTATTATTTATTATTTTTTTGTGTATATTTTTTTTTATTGAATTAACGACGCACGTGTTGCGCCGGCAGAGCTGCGCGCGCTCTCTTTTCTCCGCATTTGGGGCCAAAGCGACGATCCGTATTTTGCTTTGTGTATTGTTTTTGCCTTTTTTCCCCGCTCTGCCCGTGTTGTTGTTTGTTTATATTTATACATATCAAATGGGGCTCATATTTTTTTCAATTTTTTTTACTTCCTTTTTGTTGTTGTAATGCGGAACGCGCGCGTTCGAGCAAAAATGATAAATCTACGATTATGGGTGTCATGAATGGAGCGACCTCCCGAACACGCGCAGAGTTACCTATGCCTATCATAGATACAGATACGGAATCGGTCGGTATCTTATTAATGTCCACGTCTCCCCGACTTCCTGTTGTAGTCCCGAAATTTATAGGGGCATTAGGGGCAATGAACTGTTAATTTGGAACAATTCTTAGAAATACTTTCAGTCTTTTCTCGCAAAATAATAAAATAAGTCAAATTAAAAAAAATGTATTTATTCATTGTTTATAGGTTTAATTATATTTATTATATATATCATATATATTTGATCCACAAATATCCATACTCAGAGAGAAATATTCAAGTACATTGTTCTTGAAATGAGAACATTCGTTCTTAAAAACCGTGTAAGTACATTTTGATATCAATGTTCTCAATATTAGAACAAAATGGTGAGAAGAGAAAAGCTAAATTGAGTTTATTTAACAACTTTTTGATAAGTATTCATATAGTACTGACTGGACTAATAGTTTATTTGTTAAAATATACAATGTAAATACCGCCTATTCAACTTGATTTGAGCAAAATGGAAAGAACATTTTCAACTCAAATGAGAACGTCAGAATTTTTTCTGTGTACCTATACATTTTTAATTTGAAGATCTCTTAGGAGGAAGTATAGATTTTTATTTTCACATAAATTCAGGAGATTACCTATAATTCATAATTCTTGGAGAATATAAAATGAGCATAAATATTTCTAAATACAAAATGTATGCGACAGACAGAACCCCAAATTTAATAATTTAAAAGTCAAGTTTCTACAGCATAGCTAATGAGTTTCAAAATGTAAGCTTACTAAGCCAGACATTATACAAAAAGTGCTAGAAATAACTGGCAGAAAAATCGTATAAAATTAAATAGGTATTCTTCTGGTATAGTCTGAAATTATTTTTACAAGTATCTTTCCAATCGAAAGAACAAAGAAAGAAAAACTTCACTCAATGAATTTTCCCTTCGAAAGTGTTAGTTAAACAAATGCATTGGTTTCGCAGCAAGTAAATAAATAAATAAACAAACAGCTGTCAATTGTGGCAGTCACAGCTTGATTCACTTTAGCTGAGCCATCGCTTCTTTTTAGCACGCCGTAAAATGGCAGCTGCAAAGCTGGCCCAGAAAAAACCCCCAACTTGTCTATTCTTTACAGTCGACAAGACAAAGGTCTGTGTTTACTTTGTGTTCATTTTAGGAATATTTCACACGCTTAGACTTTGGGGTTTATGGCTGGAGTGAAGCCAAAAACCATTTAACTAAAGGAAGGAAGTACTTTTATATCTTAGTTCACGGAATTTGCCCCCGAAGAAATAAGTAAAGGGCTAACACACATTAAAGTTTTGTTTTGTTTAGTTTAGACTTTGTTTTTGGGGCCAAAATTGAGTGCGGCTGGAAATATATGTAAGCATGGAAATCATGGAAACTTTTTTTGAACTTTAGCTTCTTAGATTTTCCCAGGGGATTTGGCAGAAACGTTTTTAAAATTTGACCAGACATAATAAAACGGGCTATAAATGGTTAATGGACAAAATGCAAAGGCTTTTTATGAATTTATAATACTTATCTAGAAGAAAATGATAATTTAAAATAAATAAATGGCTTATGAAAAAAATACAAGTCTTTTAAAATATCAAAATAAAAATATGGATGTTTCTATTAAAGCATAAATTAAAAAATATATAACAGTTAAAAACCAATTTTAAAAATTTATGACTTTCTTGTGGTTTCTTTTAATAAATAAATGTAAAAAAAATTAATTACGATAATTTTTTCTGGAAAGTAATAAGATATGATTAATAACTTTTAGGGTAGAACTTTAAAAGTCACATTTAGTGAGCTTAAGAAATCAATATTGCGCATACGCCATGTGGCCCGCCTCAATGCAGTTGCAAGCGCCGAAACGAAAGGCCAAAGGACGTGGATCCTGACCTAAATTCGTCCTTCAGAAGGTGAGGCACAAGGCTCGAAAAAAATCTGATGGGGGGAGGGGGTATAAAAAAAAAACAGAAAAACTGGGTGGCTGTATCTCTAGTTGGGAAGGAGAGCTTTCAGCATCGGAAGTCGGCTGTCAAGTGCAATTTTCCTCCTCTTTTCTCGTTGTATTTATTATCATTTCGCACCGCACGTGTGGCACACAAATGCTAATGCTAATGCCGGGAGATTTATGGGCAACCTTTCGCAGCGACTTACCCGGTTTTTGCGGCAATAATGTTGCTGCGATGTCGTGTTTCCTCCGCTCTAGATTCCCCTAATTTAATGCACCCTCATTGGGTGGTAATGAACATTATCTTTTTTTCTACTTTTCTTATAATTTTCTCAGATTTTTCCCATTTGTTTTCACACGCTTTTAATCTATTCTAGGTGGGAATCGGGGGACGTGTGTGTGCAAATTCGCAGACGCCAATGGCAACACGCGCGCCAAACAAAACTTTCGCTTTCGTTGCGCGTGTGGCCCTCGCACCACCACAGCGACACACTCACACACAGGGCACACACACAGGGCACACACACAGTGGCACACACGCGCTGGCAAACAACAAACACGGATATGCGAATACGCGAGTGCTCGACAAAATACACGACTGCGAAATACGTAAACGCTCGTGTTGAAAATTGCGAAAATTCAGCAGTGGCTTTTCCAGTTTGCTGCTGTTTGTTGCGAACACCTCGACCGCCCAACGCAGAATGAACGCGGTCCGTCGGACGAGCGACGTTTTAATGGCAGCTCAGCCGGCAGTCGCTGCGCACCAGACAAAAGTGGCGAAATCGGTTGGGGGAAATCTAAATACAAATTTGAAAAATGATGATTTTTCCTCTAGGAGAATATTTGAAGTTCAACAAAAATCATAAAAAATCCTAACACAAATATTGTATATTGTAAATTCTTACAACATTTATTTTAAATATTTAGTTTATAATTATTGCTTACATATTTCTATAAATTTTCATTTTGTTTTTTAAATCTCAAATTTTTTAAGAAGGTAAACTTATAATAAAATGTCAAACAAATATTGTATATTTTAAATTATTACAACATTTATTTTAAATATTTAGTTTTTAATTATTGCTTACAAATTTTAAAATATTTTTTTTTTTGTTTTTTAAATTTCAATTTTTTAAACAAGGTAAACTTAAAATAAAATGTCAAATATACCTACGACTGTGAATATTTTTTATAATGTGAAACAACTTTTGTACAACTTAGAAAAAAATAATTTAGTCTTAAAATTAACTGTTTTATATTTTTAATAATTTTTTGGAAATAATATATGTGTAACTTTTGTTATCAAAAATGTTTTTTCATTTTTAAAATGTAACAAGGTTGGGTTAAAAATAATACAAATATTTTTAGAAAAAAAAAATGTATTATTAGTTAGATGACTAAAATTTGACCTTTAATTAAGTGTATAGAACCGTTTAATTATTTATCGTGTACGGTAATTAATTACCAATCAAAAATTGGACTATTGCCCGAAATGAATCTGTGAAGCACTATTGCTGACCTTATCTGCGGAAGTACAGTTCCAATCAAATTTGGGGCCAGACGAATTATTTAATTGCAATCACTCATGTTCGAGCATTTATCAAAACAAAACTATTTTTAGGATCCGTTGAAAAACCGTTGACACACATTCGCTATAAGGCCGCCAACGCATCTCAGACAATCGAAAAAGGTTTCAGCAACATTGTTGGGGCACACTGCCAGAAAACGGGGAACCCCGGGGGAGGGTTTTGTGTGATGGGTTTGTTTTGGTCGTGCCCTTCTGGTTGCCTAAATCCGAACCCTCGGGCCCCGCCACTCCCCACCATCGCCACCCATTCCTGGCACCTTCCCCGCCCCGATGGAAGGCAATTTTGTCGCACGTGTCGGAAATTTTGTTACGGCCGATTGCTTTCGCTTCCTCTGCTTGAGCCCCCACTTCTCGGGTCTTTCAATGAGTTGTATTCGCGCCGACGGGTTGATATATACAGTGGTCGGCATAAGTATTTTGACAAAATAAAAGTTAAGTATACTCATAACTTGAATTTACTTCTTGTAAACTATAGGCATCAATGGAAAGGTAATTTCAATGCCGTTTGAATGATACAATACATTTCTTTACCCATTCAGTACTTATTGAAAAGGACGAATTTGTGTAAATCAACTTTGAAATTTAAAAAAAAAACTTTTTTCCTCGTCTTGAAAACTTAAATTTTTTGATGCAAAAAGTTTCTTCAAACAAAAACAATAGTAACTGCAAAAAGAATTTTTCAAAAATCATTTTTCTTATATTTTTTATGAATTTTTGAAAATGCTTAAAAACAGGCATTTGAGCCATATTTTTGTCTTTTTCATACAAATTTTTTCCGACATTGTCACTTTCAAAAAATCATAAAAAATATAAGCAAAATGATATTTGAAAAATTCTTTTTGCAGTTACTATTATTTTTGTTTGAAGAAACTTTTTGCATCAAAAAATTTAAGTTTTCAAGACGAGGAAAAAAGTTTTTTTTTTAAATTTCAAAGTTGATTTACACAAATTCGTCCTTTTCAATAAGTACTGAATGGGTAAAGAAATGTATTGTATCATTCAAACGGCATTGAAATTACCTTTCCATTGATGCCTATAGTTTACAAGAAGTAAATTCAAGTTATGAGTATACTTAACTTTTATTTTGTCAAAATACTTATGCCGACCACTGTATATGTAGATACAGGGGAAATTCTTCAACTATAACTCATAGAAAATGTATAATGTATACTTTGAGTTGTAAGAACCACTTAAAAATTTATATACGCAATACTACCTCAGATAACATAGTATGTTGTTAGATAGTTGTGCTTAATTTATTTATTTTAAAAATCTTTTAGAATTAAGTCTTTAAAGTAGGATGTTGGCTTTAAATCAGTGAATTAATTTTCTTTTAAGAAAAGTATATCTAGTTGCGTATGGTTGAGGTTTCCATAAAAAATAAGATCCTATAGGAACAAAGCAAGCCTATGTTAAAGACTGAAAAGCATTTTATTTATGGTTAAATTCCTAATGTTTTATAATTTAAATTTAAAATATTATATGAGCATGTTATTACAATGACAAATTTTATTTAAAATCAGAAAATATTTTAGTTCTGTGTTAAAAAACGAATATTTTTTGTAAGAGTTCCTTTAAAAAAAAACGTATTAGAATATATGTTTCATAAAAAAATAAATTGTTATTGCAGCTAAAAAGCAACACAAAAATTAAAAAATCTTAATTCTTTCATTTGTTTTTTTTTGTTTTAAGACTGCTTTACTTTTTATAATATTTCTTTTTACAGTTAGTGGGACTAGGGGTAGTTGTCGTTAAACTCAAGAGCATTATGATATTTTGACGCAAAGTATTGCATCAGCAAGTATTTGGCTTCTCGAGGGCCTACTGAATAATTGTGTAGATATTACCCTTGTTCGCTCGAGGACCCACTGTCTCAGAAGATATACTTTCGCCCGGCCTTTCTCGCCGTTTGTCGTAATGAAAAGGCAATTCAATGGCCTTTGGCTTTTGCTTTTGCTTTCCGCTGCCTGCGACACCAACGGTAAACGGGGATGGCGATGGCTGATTTCCTGTTTGGCTTTAATCGTCTGCTGCCGACGAAAATGGCAGCAAATGCGAGCAGCGAACAATAAAAGAGAAATTAGCATAACACATGAGGCGGCGCTCGATGGAAGTTCTTACCCCTTCGGGTTCCAACGATGTTCTTTATGTGTGAATTTAATGGGCTCGTGGGTGTCTGGGCCAGAGTCGCTTTTCTATTTCAATTGCCGACACGTGTACGCCGCGTAAAACAAAAGAAACCAGACCATAAAGGCAACACGCACATGTCTGGCCATTTGCATTTTCACCCGCCCCCAATTTTTCCCACCCACCACGCCCCTTTCTCGTGGGCCAAAGTGTCATTTAATTGCCCCAGAGCGAAGGGGCGTGGCGTCGCTTTTGCGTCAATGCAAGAGTTCCTCCATAAACGCAATCGTAACACGGGGCTGTCCACCCTATCGAGCCGCCCATAAAACGGGAGTGCGTAATCAAATCTAATGCCAAATTTAGCCCCAGAACACGCGTCGGTCACACGGCACTTCCTCAGATTAGCCAGAGACGAAAATAACCTGTACCAAAATAATCTAAGCATTCAAAACAAGGCCCATTCAGAGGCGAGATTATGAAGGTTCTTAACTATAGTAAAATTTGGGATGTCCTTATCAGCTAAGGCTTTCACTTCTAATTTTGGAAATTGTTTTTAAGATTGGTTCCTACAATTTAGATGCCATGATTAAGAAATGTTAAATGTCTAAATATATATTATTTATGTTCCTTGAGCTATTTCGTATAAATAAACTGTGTCAAAATGTTATGACATTTCATTTTGAATTTATAACCGGAAATATAAAAAATATTTTGTGAGTCCTATTAAAGAAAAAAACTAAGAGTATGATTCCCAGAGATCCCCAGATCAAAATTCTATCAAAACAAATTCTTTTAAAATATCAAAATTGTTGAAGTCCCATTTAGTAATCGTTTTTATACGCATTGAAGCATCCCTGTACTAATTTCTTGGCACCTACTTACTCTACATACAACACCAATATCGTTTTCAAAATAAACCATAACCACAGACTGAAATTCGATTCTGCGGTTGATAATCGTTACGCTAACACATTTATTTGTCACCACTTTTTGTTTAGTGTAAGGCGATCGTGCTGGCCAAAAATAATACGTATTTGTTTTGTTTTCGTATCGGAATTTCTGAGGAACACCATTACTCGGCAGAAAAGCGGTTATCAGTTGATACGGCGGTCAGCAGGGAGATGTTTTATTTTTAGGAATATCGGAGAATCGAATTTGCAAATGCCTTGACCGCGAGTGTGTGAGTGTACAAGCGTGTCCAGTGCGAGTGTGTGGGTAACAATAACAATAACAGTAACATGCGCCGACCGCTCGGTACTTGTGGTACTCGTTTTTTATTTTCTTGCCGGTTTTTTTTCCCGGCGTGTGTCAGATTTTATATACTCTATAAGAGGGTACTCTAAATATCTTAAAGGTTTAAAAATAATATTCTTAGGATCAATATTTTCATATTAAATAATTGGTAGAAATAAATTCTTGGCTTAATAATTTTTAATCAAAATAATTTGCAGAAGCATCTTAATACAATATATTTTTTCATAAAATATTTTATTTTTATAACCTAGAAAGGGTATTTTTCTGTTGCTATTTCGGACCCAAGTTTTCTCTTGTGACTTTTGTAATTATTCTTTTTCCTCCGTAGTTGACTTGTGTTGTTTCCGCTCACACATGCCCAATGTCAAGGCCTCTTCGATATGACCGCGAAAACCAGCCAAAAATATGTATCCGAGTTAATTTGCATACAAATATTTGCATTATATGTAGCCGTTCTGAATGCAGGGTGGGAAATGGGGAATAATATATGTAAAAGCCTCCACGCGCCTTGTTATGGGTGGCAATATGCTGAGACACAATGCGTGAGGGCCAAAGCCGATGGCCCCCAGTGGATCAACCTACAAAAATACATATAATACTCGCTGATACCGACAATTTGATAGCGTTTCGCCAATGGGAAACAAAGTACGCACCTGCTCCAGAACACCTGACAACAAAACAGGTTTTTCAGAATTATCTCAATATATTTTCATTCATATTTTTCGCCCTGTCGAACTCAAATTTGCCAAGCTATAATCACAAAAGAATTTTCTGTAATTAAAAATACAATGCTTAACCGGGAGCCGGGAATTATATTCTTTATATGTATTTATTTATTTTATAGTAAAATGCTTATATTAAAAAAAAAACGAAAATAATTCTTAGCTGAGGTAAGACTGTGATGACTAACTTTGAATCCAAATTTGTTGAACACTGCCTTATAACTTTATTATGAATTTATTTATACAAGATCGCATAAAGCCGCAAATGCGTCAGAGAAAGCTATAAATAGAAAAATTAAAACCGCTTTTTAACAAAGTTGCTGCGGAACGACTTGTTAGTCTCACCTTTTATAAGAAATATAAAAATTTAGAATAGGTAATGTAAAATCGAAATAAAAAATAATAATAATAATAATAAAAAAAATGAAAAGTAAATTACGTAAGTGATTCCAAATTCTATGTTAAATATATATAATAAGCTGTAATCTTTAAATATATTTTGGTATTTTATTTTAAAATTCGCGGGCCCAAGCAGTCTTTGAAGCAGTTCGTTTTATAGCTTTCGATGGTAACCTGCTTATACTCGTAATTTCGTCGAGAGCTTTGAGACATAAAGCTTTTCAGACACCACTTCTTTTGTTGGTAAGCAGTTCTGGGCGGGAAATTTAAAATTTTAAAAGAAACCCTATAGCAGCAATAAATAATTTCAAATGCCTTCAAATCAAAGAGTGTCTTTTAATACAAATTATACTTAGTTTGCAATTTTTCTTCTGCTAAGAACTGTTCTTAAAATCCCAGAAAAATTAGCATGATTTAAATATGATAGTTAAAAGTGTTTGTTTGCCCTTAACCATACAATTTATAAAACATAAATTAAGGAACAGCAGTCTAGACTAAACCGTTTGTCGAATATATTATATTCGTAGGCAAGCGCAATCACCTTGTTAAATTCTAATTATCAGATCAATACCGCCACATGATTGCCGCTTGCCGCCGGGCCGTATAAAAGTCAATTGCTAAATTAAAACATTTCAATAAGTAATGCTAACAACATGAAATCTGAGACCAGCTGAAGTCATTAGACTGGCTCTTTGCGCTGGCTAAAAGCGAGTATCCAGCCGTGTTCGAACACCCAACAAACATCAATTTTGCCGCCAGCGAAGTTCGAAGGAGGGCGGGATCAAAAAATAAGAAGGAGGCACAGGAGATCTCCCAGGCAACAACAATGTGAAAAACTAATCAAAGCAGAACTCATTAAGCATAGTAAAAAATTATGCTATTGTAATAAAATGGTTAAGGCGAAGCCGAAATCGCGCTGGCAATCGAATTAAACGGCCGATGGCCAAAAGGCAAACAAATTGCCCGGGAAATCCCGGCCCTGCGCATCGGGTTGCAAGTTAGTTTTCATCGATAGCGAATTTATTATGCAAAGCAGAAGCGGTGAAAGATCAAAGCGCAGCGATAGCAGATAACACGCTTTGCAGTCCGCAGAGGCTGCCCCTGGCTACACTGGGATAAATTACTAGGTGATTAAAGGCATTGAAAAATGTATTGATTGAGGGTTTTATGATAGGATATATTTTTAGGGTGGTTACAATATTATTTAATTTTAAAAAATATTATAAGCATATTTTACAGAATAAAAATGTTAAAGCAAAATTGTCAAATTGAATTTTATATATAAATATTTTAGGCTATAAAGTAAGGTTTCATAACATATTTTAAAATGGAAATTAAATTTACAATATTTTATTAGTACACAGAGAAAATTATGGCGTTCTCAAAATGAGCATTTGTATTCTCAATTTGAGGATGTACTTAATTTAAGTACAAAATTTGGAGAAATACCCCATATTAAGAAAAGTAAAACTTATTTTATTTTCAATTTGAGAAAAGGTGCTCTTCAATTTCATATACGAAGCAAAAACTATCAATCAAAGTCTATTTATTTTAAAACAAAGTTTGAGTTATAAGGAATTAAAATCAAGTCCTAAGACCATTATCTAAAAATATAAAATATTTTATAAATAATTTTGTAGGTGGGATTCTTTGTGCTTAAGTGCTATAAAAATATTCTCAAGAACAAGAGAAAGTCTTATATATTTAAGAATTTAGTTAATATACAAATCTACTTATTTTTCTGAGTGCACTAACCGCTTCTCGAGGATGCGGATGAGCCCCTCGACCGCAGTGCGACTAGGCAGGCGGCCCTTTTGCCGCACAAATAGATTAGTTTCACATGGCCGTGGAGCTGGGGTTTCAGGGCGCCATAATGCACACAGAGGGCCGCCAGGCGCTGGCCGCCGCAGAAGTTATGAAAAATTAATAATAATGTCGAATCGATTGATTTCAGAGTGGGCCGGGGCCAGCACCACCAGAACCACCAGGGCAAGAGGCTAGCACCACCTAGACGGCTGGTCGTCGTCACCACCATCGTCGTTTTGGTCGATCGTCATCGTTGAAAGCCAGGCTCAGAGGATTGAGGATTTGAGGATTGTCTTGGCCAAGTCCCAACATCCAGGCGACCCCGGGGCGTCTGCTAGGGTATCTCGTTCTCGCTCTCTTTGGGTGTGTGTGGAACTGTAACTAAATAAGAGGAATGGTATGGCAGAAGGTCAAGTTGAACACAAGATACTCTATACTTGCAGGACTAGCAGTTTAAAAATTATATCTAGGAAAATGTCTTTTAATTAAAAATTAAATCTAGTTGCACAAAGTCCTCAGTAACAAAACTAAGAAGTTATAACCAAATGTTGCTTGGAAACATAAAAAATCCAATTACCAAAATTAAATAGCTTGAAAAGTTATAAAATATAACTTGTTTGAAGTACATTTAATGTAAATTTATTTATTATGCCCTTAGTCTACTTAGAATAAATTAGAATAGAAACTATAAATAAAATGTGTGCCCCTCAAAAATAAAACAAAATCAACTTTAAGACAATAGTATCTGGTGTTGGCCAATTTTTCCCATAAAGCCAGGAATCACCCCCAAAAGCCAAATATACCCTAACCCATCCGCATCGCCATAAAAAGTGAAATATTTTCTGTTCGCTCACTTAGCGCCTCGAGCCAAAGTCGTACATTTTCATCACCCGGCCGGGAACAGGATCAGTCTCTCAGTCGTCGTCTCCTAGGCAAAGCCACAAAAAGGCCAAGTTTATACCAAGTTCTTGGCAAAGTTCTGGCCAAGTTGTCGTCGCCGCCGTCGTCGTCTGGCTGCAAACGTTTTATGGTCTGCGCCCTGTTCAAGTGATGCATTTTTCATGACCAGTTTGTACGATTTCCTTTCCGCAAACGCATCGAGCATTTTCATGTAATTCAATTCTGAATTTTCCCGCTTCGCGCTCCTTTTTCTTTTATTTTCTTGTGGGCGCATCGGCCCAATGTGTTTACAATTCTATTGGCGCTGGCCTGGGATATTGGTTTCGAAATCCGAATCGGCTGTGGGGGTTTTCAGAGGACCCAAGACACCGCTGCGTTAACATGAGTTGAGTCTAATGAAATACGACATTTGACTCGTGCTGGGGTCTCGCTTACGTTTTATAGGCGTGGGACTGCTCTGGGCCAAAATAATAAGGAAAAACATGGGAAGGCTCTAATGGAATTCAGGCAAAGTGGAGCAGCAGTCGAGAAGAGATAAAATGTAGCGGACAATCCTGTTTTTATTAACATTATGTATTTTCAAAAGTATTTTACCGACAATATTCAATATCCACAAAAAATTACTAGAATATAGTTATCATAATTTAATCTAAGTTAGAAGTATATAATTCTATTATACCGAATCAAAATAATTTAAATAGGCACTAAATACATTTAAACTTATAAAATAAATATACGTAAATGTTATTATGCATATAATATTTATGTGATGTTGTATTAGAACCGTTTCCTTTTTCCAAGGGTTCTAGGAAAGAGTACTTTTCCTACATTACCGCTACTTCCAGCAATTATATGGTCACATCTAGTACCGATCGGTTAAATCAAAAGCCCCGAAAGCAGCGCGTGCCTGACTGACTGACTGCCTGACTTCCGCCGAGTGTCGAGTGTCTGACCCAAAACATTTCCATGCGGGATAGAACATTCTGTTACCTTTTCCCCTAGTTAATATTCAAGCTGTCTTCCGATAGTCCCGACGTGTTTGAGTCACCAAAAGTGCAACTGAATGACTCGTCCCTGAGCCACGCGACCCAAAGAGTTCAAAGAGCGTACCGAAGGTCTAAACTAGGAATTGATATATGGTTAACCCAATGGCAAATGACTCATCATTGATGGTTAGTAGGGCTGTTAAAATATCTTTTGTATTTTATGGGAATATGTACAATCTTGCTTTAAATTCCCACAGAGATTTTTGAAATATTTGTTTGTATTAAAGTTATGATCATCATTAAAATACAAATAAGATTAATTTATATTGCCTTTACAAGTTTATTTCCATTCTGAAAAATGTAGTAAACTTTTTTAATTTAATTTTTGTTATTAGTTATTTAACTAATCAAGAAAATAACATCTCTTACACAAAAAATTATGACCGATATTTATTTAATTTAAATATTTAAAAGTTAATGTCATTAGATGAATACCATTTAATGTATTTAATAACAAGAAAGGAAGTTAGCTTCGGCAAGCCGAAGCTTATATACCCTTGCAGCTATAATTATTAAATTTAAAAACACAAAAAATGATATTCCCAATAGTATAAGATAATATGTCAAAAAACACCGAAGCTATAATTTGTTTCATATTATTTTCCTACCAATTTTCCGATCGTTCCTATGGCAGCTATATGATATAGTCTTCCGATTTTGATAAAATTAAATTCGAAATTCAGAACTAATTAAAAAATGTTATTTCCAAGCGTAAGAGGTTATATGTTAAAAAACACCGAAGCTATAATTTGTTTCATATTATTTTCCTACCAATTTTCCGATCGTTCCTATGGCAGCTATATGATATAGTCGTCCGATTTCGATAAAATTTAATTCAAAATTCAAAATTATTTAAAAATTGTTATTTCCAAGCTTAGGAGTTTATATTCTAAAAAACACCAAAGATATAATTTTGTTTCATTTTTTTGTCCGATTATTCCTATGGGAGCTATAAGATATAGTTGTCCGATCCGGCTGGTTCCGACTTATATACTACCTGCAAAAAATATAAGACTTTTGGGAAAGTTTCAGCCCGATAGCTTTAAAACTGAGAGACTAGTTTGCGTAGAAACGGACGGACCGACGGACAGACGGACATGGCTAGATCGACTCGTCTAGTCATGCTGATCAAGAATATATATACTTTATGGGGTCGGAAACGTCTCCTTCACTGCGTTGCAAACTTCTGACTGAAATCAATATACCCTCTGCAAGGGTATAAAAATATCCGTATCCGTAAGTCATTTAAGAATTCCGAATTTTCCAACATTAAATTCAGGTTCTTTTTCCAACGCCATAATATTTACCATTTAAAGTAATGATCAAATTAAGGCAATAAAATATGCAAAAACGTCAATATACTGTTCCCAATTCGGGAGCGTTGGCAATTAATATAATAATTTGTATTCAATTGTTGGACCCTTGCTGTCTTACACCTCTACAAATCGATTG
Organism: Drosophila subpulchrella; assembly: GCF_014743375.2. NCBI lineage: Eukaryota > Metazoa > Arthropoda > Insecta > Diptera > Drosophilidae > Drosophila > Drosophila subpulchrella. The sequence goes on from NC_050609.1 coordinate 17,270,442, forward strand.
GACTGAAACTCTTTTGGCTAATCGAATATTCATTGCATATAACGCACGACTTGTTTATGCTTCGGTTGGTTAAATGGTAATTTCCTCTCATGTTCCATAGCTGAAATTCTAAGCCACCAGGTAAGAAAAGCAAAAAAGAAAGACACGAGTCCTGTCCCCAAGTCATTGACAGCAATTTGATGTTAAGTATGTCTGCCACTGTTTTCAAAAGTCGTGATTTATTCGACTATTTGGGCCAGACCAATACATTAAAGAAGTATATAAAATAAATCAAGAAGTTAAGTAGATTTTATATCATCTTACGTGAAATTACGCATAACATTATCCTTTTGAAAGTAGCTATTTTCTATATCTCAAACTGAAGATCTTCCCTTTCGAATACATTTATAATTTTAATTATTTAATTTTTAGGAATAATATATATTTATGTTAAATATTTATTCTGTGATGGTTTTATTATTTAAAACCAACTGATAGCTACTTAAAAAGATAATCTTTCCAATCCCCATCAGTTGCTTTCACCCATCGTGATAAAAATGTTCCACATTTTCCACAATTATAATCAATCTCCATTTCCACATTGGAACCCCAGCCCAAAGTCATTTAGCTAATCGAATGCAATTAAGCCGGAAAAGTCTACGACTAAGTCCCACCGATACTCTCGCACACACGCACATAAAAAATGAGAAATAAAGAAAAATCGGCTTAAATCAGATTGCGATTGGCCCGCACAGTTTAAGCCGCCTTTTGTGTTGACCACAAACTACGAAAGTCGAACCAAAGCAAAACGAAAGAGGGAAAAAAATTGTAAATAGTTTTTAAACGAGCATAGCCACAGGCAACCAATCAACAAGCAGCTCAATACCGTCACACAAAGTCAAGTATGTGTTAGCCAAATAAATGAGCAGAGTTGCCAGCGCATCTTAAAGTTGGCCTACGAAAAGGCAGAGCTGACTAAGCTCCAAGTTAACCAGAAATTATGTAAAATATTCACAGATTACATCTGTGTTTCCCCCATGCGAGTCAAGTTTGGATTGTTTTATTATAGTATTTATCGGCCTTAATTGATTTATGGCTAATTTGAATAGATTTACAGCTGAGTGGGCAACCAAAACCGGCAAGAGTGGGCAGCTGTGTGTGTGAGTGCTCAGCTGCTGCTGGTGTGCAAAGAGGCGTCTACAAAATGATCGCTTCGCTGCTTGTATTGGTCAATTGGCCAAATCGGTAATAGTGTGCGTTGACTTGTTTGTGGGTAGCAGAGCATGATTAAGCCAGGTACACTGAGCCGTAGTAGGGGGTTTTTTTTAACCAAAAATATTTACAAATAAATAAAGAGTGAAAAAATACCATGTTGATAGAAACATTCAGGTTTACTGACCCAGTATCAGGGAAAAAGATTTTAATATATAATGGAAAATACATTATTAATATAACTTTAATAGTTTTTAAGAAAATAAAATACCAAATATTGTAAGATTCTAACATTAAAAGATATTATAAAAGGTGAAAAATACGTTTTCTTTTCTATGTATTGTCTAACTAAAAGACACTATCCTATAATGTTATTTTGTAAATATGCTATGATGACTCCAATACATAATTTTTGATATGATTGGTATATTAAAAAAATGTATCTAAGTATAGAAATTTTGTTGATTATTGTTATTGACTAAAATATGTTGAAAATGCCTTTTAAAAATATTTTAAAAGATTAAACTCTCTGACTTTAGATATTTTCTTATTTAAAATTTACTTAATTTTAATATTTGAAAACTAAAATTGTTATTAAATTCATTATTATTCGAAGTCCTGATTAATTCCAAAATAAACCCTAGTTTCTCCTCCCTTTTTTCTGCCAGTGTCTGATCAGCCACCTCATTGGGTGAGCACTCTGCTCGGCACCAACACACAGGCACTCCGAAAACAGGGACTTGCAGAGCCCGGCTTTGGATGTTGGCCCGATCGGCAGACTGGCTGAAACTGAACGAAAGCCACCTTACCTGTTTCGAAATCAAGTTTGCCGCTTCTGTGTCGCTCCGGTGATCCGCACAGAAAGGTGCACGCGCGCATTCAACACGGTTGTGTGGCCCTCGATCCGAGGTTCTTAGGTGATTTTGTGGATTTATACGATCATCGGAAACGGAACGGATTTGCCTTGCTCAAGCCCCAGAGACCCCAGAGGTTCGGCAGAGCCAAAAAAGCCGTCGGTATTTTATTTTATAGATTTCGCGACCGCGAATCGGCTTCTCTTTCATCGTTTCGGTCTTAAAAGTTATTATTTAACGCGATACATCCATGTTGTGCGTCATCCGGCCCATTTGATTTGCAAATTCTAGACGAGCTTTTCTCGAAAAGAAACCCCATAAATCTTGATTTAATCAAAGTGTTGAATATGCAATGATTCTCTGAATACCAATGTAATGGCCAATGCAAAGAATAGGCTATAATCAAAACAAATAGTGTGCAATAGAAACCCCACCACATTGGAGCTAATAATCTAAGTAAATACCTAAATAAATATAATAAATACAAGTTATTGTATGAAAGTGTCAAACATTGTGGCTAATCGAAGTGAATTATGAAATAATCATTTATGCCAAACGCTATTGGAGCTAGCTCTATAACCAAATGGATATCGCAAATTGAATCTTTCGAGCAGAGAGGTAAGTTGAGATCAAGGTCCACATGTTCCCGTTCCCCCACCCGCACCCAAATCGTAATTTACCAATTTCATTATTAACTTTGATAGAAATCAAATAACAAAATACTTAAAAAGCGAGCAAAACCAAAGCCGTAACCCCAAATAAATTCAAAATATCAAACATACACAGCCAAAGTCGCGTTCAAAGAGATATATCTGTGGAGTTCTTCATTTCATTCAATGACTTTTGGTGGTCCCTATTCAAACAACTCCAAACAAATTCAAGCATCGACTCGATGACACTCGAAACGTCAACTCGAACAAATTTTTTTTATCTCCGTCGTCGTCTTTGCTTGTTTCCCTCCTCGGTGATAAGTTCACTTGACAATGAGTTGCAGCAAAGACCCAAAAACCAAAAAGCCAGGCCGAGACGCCAGTGCCCCAAAGACGGTAGTGAATACTCGGATGCTCGAGATGGAAATTTGAAATTCACTTAACAAAACTAATTTCAATTGTTGCACTTTTCGGCCGGGGGCAAGTAGAACCCAGAAGAGATTTTTCGAGATTTTTCTTGGCGCCATCCCAAGTGGCCTGGAAATGTGCCGTATTTGTTTTGGGGTTTAAGGAAAGTGATAGTGGGATGGTTCTTTTCTTGGGCAGTGGAAAACTGGCCAGGGTAAATTGGATAAATAATATGTAGGTCACTGCTTTAAACATTCCTTATGGAATATTTATTTTTCAAAATATCTGAAATTAAATTAAACGTCATGGATAAAAGGCTACGGTCAGACGATCCAAATAATTTCAAGTTTATTTAAACACCGATTTCTATGATTTCTAGGAACAAATTACTTCGTGTTATTTTTTATGTCCTTTGGAAAGCAACGTAGAGACATTTTTTTCTAACAATGCCAGACTTATAAAATCTAGAAACGCAGCATTTTAAATAATTGTTTATTATTGGTACCCCAAAATGAATTAAAGTCCACATAGATATAGACATTTTCCTTACTTGAAATTTGTCCATAAAAAACAATGATTAGTTATTGAATTTAGATAAATATAAGTTCGATATACATTTATATTAAAAATGCTTGGGATGATAGAAAATTTCATTTGAGTCGTTCCAGATCTTACAAATCTTACGTAGCACCAATAGAAATAGGTAATTATAGTTTTACAGTGAATTTAGATTGACACAAATTTGTTTATTCAAAGTTTTTCAGATTTCGCTTCTCTTGAAAACATTTACAAGCCACAGCCGCTTCTCGGAAAGCTAAATCTTAAATTGATTGATCATTACTTAAGACTTAACGAGTTTCGAATAGGATCAACACAGATCTTAACCCAACGAGTGTTTAGTATTTGGCTTGTAAGACATTTCATTAACCCCTAGTTACTTATCCGCCATCGGAGGGCGAAACGCCGAGCAATAAAGGCTATAAATCATTTCCAACTCCTTATGCAATCGAAGTGGCCAAATAAAAAATCGAATCCATCAAAAGCGCCAACTCATCGGAGGGCATTGGGGATACTCCGAGCACAGCGTGGCAATTGTTCAAATAGGCAATAACAATACAAATCAGTTGCTTCAAAATATGGCTCTTTTTGTGCCGCAGACAATTCGAACAATATCATGAACTATTTTCAGCGTATGAAAAAAACAAACCTAATCAGCAATTGTTGCTCCATTTCATTAGCAAATCGAAATGGGTAGAGTCTGCAGACTTTCATTAAGATCTACATATTGATTGATATTATCGTTATATTTTCCATTGTGACTGGCCCAAGATTTTGGCCAAATAACCGTGACAATCCGAGACTTTAGTGTTGAAAATGCCCTGTCATCTCTTGCTTTTAGAATTGGTAACAAATATTTGCGAACGTGCGATCGACGAAATGTATGCGGATAACAAACGTGGCCTAGACAAGGTGACGGCAGCGACCCCGCCCACCCACGCCCTCCAACAGCAACAGCAGCAGCAGCAACCGCATCCCCTCCAGCAGCAGCAACATCTGCAGCATGTCCTGCAACTGCAGCAGCAGCAGCAACAGCAGCAGCAGCAACACCTACAGCAGCAACATCATTTGCAGCACCAAATGCACACGCATCATAACTTTGAAACGCCAGCAACTCTGTCGCAACAGCAACACATGCAGCAGCAGCAGCAGACGACACAGCAGCAACATGCAACACAGCAGCAGCAGCAGCAGCAACAACAGCAACAGCAGCAGCAACAACAGCAACAGACAGCCGGCATGTTTACAAGGTAAGTTCTTAGCGCCAACATTCTGGCTTATCTCCCTTTTCACACGGCCACGCATCACAGCCGCCCAAACATGCAAACTTTTAATTTCAATTTGTTTCGCACGCTTCGATATTTGTCAATTCGAATTTGAAATACGGGGCCAAGTTCGCATTTGGCGGCAGCGAAACTCCTTTCGACCCATTCGCTTCCTTTCCCTGGGCTCCCAACAGCCAGACTCCTTTCCATTTCTTCGTCGTCGATTTCCTTCAGTGCCTCCTGGATTTTCACTGCTTTTGTTTTTCGCTAGGTCTTCCTCCACGAATGCACTGGAATAAAAACTAGGATCTTTACTTAAAATTACCTGATTAAAACATATATTTTTTTCCATTTTTGAAAACTGTATTGTAAATTTGAAATTATTTATAGGATTATTATTATAAATTGATTACATTTATTCATTTAAAGATAGATAATGATTTAAAGAATCTGATACTATTAAATGTTTGTGCTTGGTCAAAATTTGCGATTTATTTACTTGAGTTTTTTCTGGAAGTATCATTATTATGTACATCTTAATTCTGCAAAATATTAAGCCAATGGATTTTGATACATTTTGATAAGTAAAAAAGGTGTCTGGGATAAAAGCTATCTCTAGCATCCCTTAATAACATCCCTTAATAGCAAAATGCAATGTTTTTCACTCCTGAAAGAGATAATCCAATCGCATCCCATCAATTTTAATAAAGTGAGCAATATATTTGGCATCAAAGCTTTCTCTAGCATCTCGCAAGAAATATTTCTCTTGATATTAGAAAAGAGTTAATTGGCCAACTTGTATAGATTCGAATGAAGATTGCCATATACATTGTTGCAAGTGATTAATCTGTTTCTCTCCGTGTACTGATGCTGCTGCTCCTGCTGCCGGTTTTAATGGCCTCTTGTATTGGCAACTTGTAGTTCGCAGTTATCTGGCCCTCGTAATCTCTCCGGTCGGTCTGCGTACCCAATATCCAGCACCCAGTACCCCCAGCGCCAATCCTCCGAGGAGCTGAAAAACGCGCAAAATTCACTCCCAGCTAAACTGAACCGATCCGAACCGCGCCGGAGATGCTGTGCCATTTTATTTAGCTCCAATTAATTAGTGCTTCAAATGTTTTGCCATAAGTTAAACCCGCACAGTGCGATGCGATTGACATTACCACGTTGCCAATCGGACGTCCACGAAGACGACGACGCTGGGATGGGGCCCCAAAAAAGGCGTCTCCACACCAGAAATAAAACCAAAAAAAAACAACTGAAACCCCAGGAAACCTCGGGAATCGACGACAAAGTCGGGGAGATGCCAGTAAAGTTAGCCACATCTCCTGGCTGCCGTTGCTTCTGAAATGTGTAAAACTCACGTGTGATGTTGTTGATGGCTCGTTCTTTGTCTGCTGAGATTTTCTTGTACTTTTTTTCGGACTGGGGAAGTATCCTGCCTTTGTGTGGGAGATTCTTGGGTAGGTGTTGCCCTGATCTGGGGCTTTTTTAGGTCTTCTTTTTGGGTGGGTGTCATTTTGTAGACCCTGCCGGATGCGGCATTGAAATTAGAGCATTTTGTAGTAGCAGCTTGGTTAGGAAAATTGAGATAATTATTTGGAAGCCTATTTTGAGAATAATGTAGTCAAAGGAAAGAGAGGAAAATAAATAGATACATTTTGTATCTTGGAAAATTAGTACGGATATCAATCATTAGAACAAAGAATTTTTCCATATGCTCACAATTTAATTTGCTTTCCTTCCACATAAAAGATATCCCCGAATCACAGAATGCCCATCTTCATTACCAGCTCGATTCAGTTCATTCATCTGAATTTTACGTGACCCATGAAACTATCAATTAGCATGTGAAACTATTGGGATTCCCAGCCACCGAACTATCCAAACTTAAGCTTCAATCTTTTTTTCTATCCACTCCAAAAAAAGTTCATTGTTCGCGCGCCAAAGCACGCGCTTCGGCACTCTCACAGATACAGATTGTAATGTATAGTAAAATCGGGCGGATTTCTATAAATATTTTCCATGCTCGAACGAGAAATGCCCACAACACGCCTCGCACTGAAACAAACAACCGTTAAACAACGAAAACTATATCAATATGCTCTAAATAATAAATGACACTAATTAAACCGAAGAAAACCCGGCGTTTGTTGTTTTTAACACATGCCAGCCAGTAGAGTCAACAAACCTGGTCGCCACTCGAGCCACCACAAAAAATGAAGCAAAAGATCCAAGAAGAAAAGGTGGAGGCAGGAAAAGTCAGCCTTAGCCAAAGATTCCAATTCAGAGTCAAAGCCAAACGATACGGATTTGTGAAGTGCATCTCGGCGGCTTCCTGGGTGAAACTAACCGAAACCGTTGCGTACGGATTCTGTTTGAGTTTGAGCTCGTATTTGCTTTCGGGCCTGCGCCGTTGGTGTTAATTTTGGTAATTAGCATGCCGCGGACACTCGGCTGAGATACAATTTCGTTCGGCTATCTGTAACACACTGCACGGGGCTGCCAGCTTTGGTAGCAATTTTATGCTGCTAATTTCATTAACACATTTCACGAGAAAAGCGATCAGCCGAGCGGACCGAGCTATTTACCCACAACTCGGCTATCGGTGCAGTAAATGCTGCACTAGATCTCAGTACGCCCAGTGCACTGCGAAAGATTCTCTCTGAAACTAAGAAAAATATGGTATGTAAATGTAACTTACAGATACTTTTTAAACAAGTGATTTTGGAGGTATTTTACTTATTCAAAGATCAGGATATATTCAGGATTCTTCTAATGAAATTTAACAATTATTTGATTTGCCAATAAAATGATATATTAATTTTGTTAAAATCCTTTCCTATACATAAATATGTTCTTTAAATAGTTTTTGATCATGTCCTAAAAACGATTTCCATAAAACATTTTATGGTTGAATTGAAGTATAGGTATTATTTTGATATTGAGGTTTTAAATATATCTTCACATACACTATTTATATGTTTTTTTTCAGTAGGTACATTAAAAATCCATTTTCCATTTCCCAACCTGGGTTGATTTTCCCCGAATTTCTTTCTCGCTGTGGTTGACTTCCGCTTGCATCTAATTTCTAAGATCAATATTTGGTGACGCGCGTCGAAATCGATTTCGGAATGCTCCCCTACATGACTGGGCACAATCTTGGGCACATAAATCCCAATCCGCCGAAACCGAAACCGTTCGACCACAAAAGGCTGAGCAAATAAGTGCGCCACCTCCGCCGGGGGTTAGGTTACCAGATCGATGGGGCTGCCCTGGGGCAAACCAAATTATTTAGTTGCGGCATCCCTGTGCTAATTGCCTGACGGTAAAGTGCAACGGCAGCAAACCATCAATCCAGAGAGTTCCAGCTACACCAAAACCATACCATAGGATATACCATATACCATAGTTGGGGTAATTTCTGGCCAAGCCACCGCCGGGCACAAAAAGTATGCAGAGAGCCCAGTCGAGAGACCAAGAACCAAGTCATGGGAAAATTTCCGTACACACACAATTTGGGGCTTGGCTTACGGGCGGAGGAAGAAAAAACTCAGTTTCGCACGCAAATTAAGATAATCGAAAGCAAATGCAGCACAACGGTAGCCGCTCTCCATGGTTAGGCTCGAAAAAAGGCTAAAAAAGAAAATCAGCAGAAGAAACGGGTTTAGTACCCGGTAGCAACAAATCATAAAAATATGAAAAATTATGCGGCGGCGTCGGAGGAGATTCGCAACTGCAACTCAGAAGATCGCTCCCGCAAATGACGATGTCCAAGAGCCAATCATCGAAGTGTGCTTTTGGCAGTCCATCATTAAATTGTGGCTAAGATTCCAATCAAACATACAAGACCATCGCAGACGGCAGACGGCAGACGGTAGCATCGGGGCATCACAGCTCGATTTCATTTCTTTTCAGGCAATGAAATCTCAGCTGCGGTCTGTGGTTTATTTTCGGTTTGGGTAACGCTGGTGTGGTTGAGCGGTGCTGCCACCGAGTGGTGCAGGGTGGTGTGGCTCGCATTTTTGAAATATATGCGTCAAAATAAACACAGTAGCTGCCCGCCAGACTTCTTTATGAGCTTTTGAGAGCAGTAAATTATATGGCTGCGATTTACGGACACACAAACTCATAAGTAAGCTAATTGATTGAGATAATTGAAGGATGGGCGAAGGATAAGGATTTCGGGGCTTACGATTTAGGCTAAAAATGATTATTGAGAAAGGGAAGTGATATGTCTGGCTTCAATTTAGTTAAAACATTTTATTTACCTCTAATATTATTTATTCTGACTTCAGCATCATCTATTAGGTATCATCTATTATGGTAAAATTAAAGATATTTCTGATTTCAATTTAATTTACCCACTCAATAACTTTTATTATTATTGATATATTTATTTTGATAGTTACATTTGCTATTATAAAATCACTTTTAAGGATAAGCCTATTAAATTGATTTATCAATTTCAAATATCTTTGAGCACTATGCTATATATATAAAACAACCTGTAATAATCCAATAAAAAACGCTGTCTGACTATTAAAAGTTTTTATCTTTGAAATAGGCTTTTGGTTCGTAATCTTTGAGCCATATTATGAACGTAAAAACTGGCTGCTGAGCGTATAACACTCAATGCTCACCTGGGGCCACTTTTACCTATGGCCTGGCATATAATTTGGCTAAAGGCCGCTGCGCTCCCCATGGTTATTAGATTGTTTTTTTCTTTTCTCATACTGTTTTTGTCCAGCTCTTTTTTCTGTGCTAAACGTCGCCCCGATGCTAATCTGTAGGTGTGCGTTTGGCGAAAAGGTATCGATTACTGCCACCGACTTACGCAGAACACAATGAGGCACCCGCGAAGATCTGCAGACAAAAAAACAAGTGTTTGCCGGCTGAATAAAAAATTCCGAGAAATCCTCGAAACCTGGAAATCTCGAAAAAATGGAAAGCATTGTGCGGCGGCGCCTGGGCAATTAATTTGCCAAGGAACCTGGAGCCAGGAACATGGCGAACCCAAAACACGGTGTGGGTTCAGTTTGGGTTTAGGGTTACCCGAGGTTCCCCGAGGTTCCCCGACTTTTAGCTGGCCGGCGAACTGCCCATCAGTTTGAGAGGTCTGGCATTCATTATACGCCGTTTTGCACTATTTTTTGTTGGCCAAAACCGCAGAGCTGCAGTCCAAAGTCGAAAGTCGAAAGGGCGGGGCGGAGCGGAGCGGCCAGAAATCATTAGAGCTGCCCGCAAGCTCAATAGCCTGGCCGAACTATATCGTGGGAATATGGCAAATAAACTCGCCCAAATTACACACACACAGCGCTAGAAATGGAGAAAGATCTGGGGATCTGTGGGGATTCGGAGGGAGTTATCTAGTCTGCGACCAGACAATTCGCACAACTCCAGTCCACAGAAGAGAGGCGAGGGGACGGGACGAGAAGACAAGACGCTTCGGGAAAAAGTGCAATAAAAATTTGCGCAAATTTCGTGTTTCTCTTGGCCTGCAATTGGTATTGACTGACTGACTGGCTCTGGGACTCACTCGATGGTCCACCTTTGCCGAGTGGACTGGGCATCGGGATCGGCATCGGCATCGGGATCCTCCAACCCGACTGACGCCCCTGATGCATATTAAAACTCGGCTTTGGATTGATACCTGCACGGAGAAAAAATTAAATAAATCATAAAAACTAGATGGGATGTTTCTAAATGGTTCGCCTTAAGAGCCTTTTTATTTCATTCTTATCTGCTTACAAGAACTTTAATATCAGCCCATATTGATCTTTAACCCAGTTGATATAACTTTTTCTTGTTCCTAATAGGATTTTAATGTCTCTATAGAGGGGTTGGATGGTATGACTTGAAATATACCATCTTTAAATGGTCGATAAAAATATTCTTTTAAGCTTTTAGAACCTCTAGATATTTTTTAAAACCTATTAAATCGTATTCAAAAGATATATTTTATTTAAAAAATTTTTTTTATTTAAAAAAAGATGTCTTAGTGTTATATATATATATAATATAATATATAATATGATATGAGAAGTTAAGGACTGAGAATACTAAGCATAATAAGTATAGGACTAAGCTAAAACTTTATTATTAAATACGAATTGCATTGACCTTACACCCCATTTCTCTCCGTGTAGCCCTAGCGGGTGGAGTTCAGCTTTGGGGTGGGTTGAGGAGTTCAGTGGTCTTGTGATTTATTCGCTGCCCACATTTTTACGATGGCGCTCTGAGGGCCCGGGCCCTCCATAAAAATCAGTCGGAAAACGAAGGATCTGAGCCAGCCCCATAGATGCGCATTTAAAATCCATTTAAGTTAATAGTTTGGCATTATGTTACCCCGGCGGTTTATGTGCTAATTAGTGAGGGATGGCGATTGGCATTGAGATCACAGGAATCGCAATTGGAATTGGAACTGGAATCGGAAGAATCTGAGCCAACAAGATTTGTGCCTAATTTCTGTGGAGCACGTTAAGTTTTCCATCGCCAGTTCAGTGTTTTTCTCGGTTTTTTTTTATCTAGTCAGAGGGCCGAGGACCAGAACCCAGGCTGGACCAGACTTGATTAAGATCTTTTCCACTGCGCCAGAGGATCCCCAGTCGCAGATTAAACTTGTGGCTCCACCGGAGAGACCAACCACCAACACAGTGGCCACTGGCAGGATGATCCCACAACGCCTCGCTAAGAATCGTGTTTATGCTTTTAATTAGCAACAACAACTTGTACAGTAGTTGCCACAACGGCGAACGGCCAACAAGTTGGTGCTACTTAGTGCAGATTTCAAGGTAGCGATAGATATATTAAGAAATGTTGACATGTCTCGCTCACTCAGATAAATTTTGATGTAGATTACGGCCGGCTGTTCGGGGTCTTCCGTACACCAACCTCCATCCTCCATCTTCCATCTTCACTTCCATCCACCCGCTACAGCTTTATAAATCTGATATATCTCTCCCTGCCCATTAACACGTTTTTTGGATTTTTATTTTCCTTACTCTGGCGACCATGCATTACGAAAGGCTGATGGCATTATCATATTATCGCCAGCAACGCTGGCATCTTGTTTATGATAAATATTTGAGAAACTTATTAATTATGCCACAAATAGCCAGCCAGATAGCAGATCGCAGAAGCCTTTGACATTTTTAAGTAGCTAATTGGGAGAGGAACGTTCCCAGCTGAATGAAGTATGTGTGGGAGAATCGTTATGGATTGGCTGGGGTGGAATGACCAAAGTTGGATATTACAAGATATTAATCAAGAGGGGGTCAACGAAAATAAATAAGCGGAATGAGGAATTTCAACTAGCCTTTTTGGCCATTTTAAGCCCACAGTAATATTGACTTAATAAAAGATGTATAATTCTTAAAGTAATGTTTTGAATGGTTCGTACTTGCTTGATCATTTTTTTCGTAAAGGTCAAAATATGGTGATATCATTAAAACGTTTTTGAACATATATCCTTAATGAAGTAAGTTGTGGGATTATACAAATTGAGAACTTGCATATTTTTGTTATATTTCAAAGATATATGTGCAATAACGGAGTCCGACTTCTATGCCATATAAATGTGCCCACCAAAAACTGAATTCATTGAGTTTCGCATGTCTTTAGATAGTTTATTCTTTGGCTGACCCTTCACCACAGCCCACACATGCTGTCCGCCCTGCTGAAAAGCAAACATTTATGTCAGCTTGGCCACAAGTGAGCGACTCGCAATCGCAGCATTTAAATCAATATTCATTTTAATTGTACAAATCACCTTGACTTAAATGCGCGCCAGCTTGCCAGTGAGTGTGAGCCATACTCGACCACTCAATTTCGATTCTGGGCCCGGGCTAAAACTGTTCTATCCGAGAGCCAAGTACCAACTGGTCAAGAGTGAATAGGCCTTATGCATGAATATATTTCAAAGCCAGAAGGCGAACGAAGCGATCTGTGGATGTTGGATGGCGTTCGATTCGGTCTCAGATTCTGTTTCTTTTTCTATGCTTCTTGCTTTATTTTTTACTGCATGCCTCCGAAGCGGTTGTTGCATGCAACTCACAGTCACACGGACGCAGTGAGATTGTTTTAAATGTTAACATGGCCATTTAGAGGCAATAACAGCGGCAAAATGGCAGACAGTCGAACGAGGAAAGCCAAAAAGGCGCGGGCACTTGCTGTTATTACAACAATATTACCAATATTTATCATACACAAAAAAAGAGGCTTGCAAAATAATCGCCAACAGAAACAGAAACAGAAACAACAACAATGGACGGGCAAAACGTCAGCATAAATAAAAAATACTCATACGCCGCATGCGCCGCCGACGCCGACTGCATAAAAAGACAAATTTATGATTTATGATTTCAACCTTGTAAATAATATGCTCACAAAAGTACACACGGACAGTTTCTGCTAAACGCTTGTGCCGCCAGTGCCCAAAAGCAGCAACAACCACAGCAACAATCGTTGCTGACCAACCTACTTGCACAATTTTTCCGCACAAGGCATGTGGCAAGTGTGCCCCACATCAACCACCGCTCGAAACCACCGGCAAACCTCCGAACCACTGCACCACCATCTGAACCACAGCCAGCGGTATGTGGCTCGTATGATTTTTAAATGCGCGATGAGTTATTTATGCATCGGGCATCGCGCGGCGGTATGTGCGAGCCATCCTTAACCCATTGTGGTCAGCCGATCGGAGGGTAAATAAAGTGGTCGTAACTGAGTAAATACTGATTTGATTGGGATCGAAATTCAGAAGAATTGGTAGTGGATTATAATATAATATTTATTATTTGATTGAAGATGTACATTTAGAAAAGCAAATATAAAAAAATATTTCTGCGCTTGAAAATATTTATATTATTTAAAAAGCCAGGAATACTTTTTTTTAAGGTTTTTAAGAAAGCCAGGAAACTAAAGATCTTTAGATATTTGAGTTTATATAATTTTGTGAAATTACTTATAATTTAAATTACAATGCATAACATTTTATTACAATCTGACAAGCCTAATGTTTCTATAATATTATTTTTTATAGATCTATTGCCTTCACTAAAATTTAATACTATAAAGAATGTTAAAAACTGAATAAAAACTACACAGTAAACCAATAATGTTAATAAGCTTGAAAATAAAACGAAGCTTTTTAAAAGCCGCGATATTTTGAGGCAATCTATCAGACCCCATAAAACTAAGATTGAGTACTTAAAGTTGATTTGCTGAATTGTAGGTGTCGTTACAGGTTGGCTTCGACTTTGTATTAAAGCTACAAAAAGCGAATAATGTTAGCAAATATAAGTTGCATTCCTTGGCCAATTCCCAGGCGACTTAAATCACTTAAATCACCTCGCAATGGGTTAATAGGCCCGAGAGCGAAACGGAGACACCACACTCGAGTAAGAAACACACCCGAGTGTTTGGCTGTGAAAACACATGCCCCTCAGCTGTGTTGCATTCAGCCCGTCCACTCGGCACTTATTAAGCCGTAGCTGTGAACACAGAGCCATATATTCTAATTGTTTAACCATATCCCGTCTCCATTTGGCCCATTGCAGATTCGATGCCAACAAATCGACGAAGGGCGCCTCGAAGATGCGACGCGATCTCATAAATGCGGAGATAGCCAATCTGAGGGATCTCCTGCCGCTGCCCCAATCGACGCGCCAGCGCCTCTCGCAGCTCCAACTGATGGCTCTGGTCTGTGTCTATGTGCGGAAAGCCAACTACTTCCAACAAGGTGAGTCTGCCCGGGTCTACAGGGAACTGCAAGCTACATAAACTGAAAACCAAAAGCCAAAATACATATATGCATGCTGATAATTGGCTGCACGCTGATTGAATATGCATGAGTCATGAGCAGATGGAGATTGCGGCTGCGATTGTGATTGTGACTCTGTGCAGCCGCGAAGATTGAGACCGCCGAGTGCAGGACCCACCGCCGCTGCACTTCGAGAATGCAGTTGCCAAAAATGTATCTAGGAAGTTATCTTTATTTTTTTTGGCAAAAATGTAGCATGTTTACAAAAATATTACTCGCGTAGTAAGCAATTGGTTAGCACATTAACACATTTCTTACACCTTTTCATATGATTTCAATTTGCAAATATATTCGATTTGCCCAGATGAAACTATTTAGGCGTTATTTGAACACTTTTTGATAAGTTAAATTGGGCAAAAATTGACCTACCTTTAAGGGAGGACTTGAAAATATTTCATTGGCTAGTTACAATCCCAGAAAAAATACTACAAATGCTATATTGTCAAACATTAAGCCTAGAATTTATTTATTACGTATCAACTTTTATACCTTAAAATATATAAAAATATTATAAGATACAGAATTCAATATAAATATTATGGATCTGTATAAATTCTATAAATCCATTCTATAGATCCACAGATACATGACACTAAAGATCCTTACATATTTGACTTATCTGTGGTATTCTTCAAATATCTGTAAGTTAGAAACCCCTTTTTCGCTCAGTGCACCGCCGACTTTCGTTTAGGCCGGAATGAAAAACCGCTAGGCGCATGGCTTCGCTTTGGTTTAAACCAACATCATTCATATGTCGAGTGTCCCTCTATCATGCCCCCAAAAGCCCGGCTGAAATTGTTTTTGGCCAAGTAATTGCCGCAGCGTCTAGGCACGCACCCAGTTCCAGGCGGGCCGCAATTGCTGGGGGCCCCTCGGTTGAATACTTCAGATCCTCGAGTGCCCGAGTGCCCGATCGGTCCCCAGAGGTCCCATCCTCCTTTAATGCGCATGCGCGCAGGTCAACGCGCAACCGAACAAGATCGTTCGCTCTTTACTTACCTATTTGCGCTGCTATTTTTTGTATCTTTCGGTTTATTTTCCTTTTTTTTTGTTTTTTTGTGGATAATTACGAAAATTGTTTTTCAAATTAGCGTTGTGCGGTACATAGGCCCATAGATAACACACCAGGCTGGGGAACTCTTAACTCTCGGCTCGCATCTCCCGGTGCTCAGTGCTCAGTTCGCAGACAGAAACGAAACGAAAAACTGGAGGAAGCCCATGTGAAACTGTTGCAGATCCGTGGCATCCATACTATCTCAAGCCACCAACTCCTCCAACTGCAAACTGCAAACTGCAAACTGCAAGTCTCCTTGCCAGGCAATTTCACAATTGCAATGGTAACAACGAGCGTCTGCCTGGCATTGCTATAAATATTGCGATAAATCAAAATGTGCGATTTATGTGTTCTACAAATTGCAAAAAATTAAACTTAAGTACTGCTCTTTTCTCCATCCATCTCTCCTCCGCAAATTCCCAACCCGTAAGTGTGAGAAATAGTCGGCGTTTTGTGGCGAGGCCCCCATATCGTATCTTTTGGGCCACTTGGGTGTGTAGTTGCTGTTTTTGTTGTTCATTGTCATTGCACCGTTTAAAAGCATTTATAATCACAAATTGTGTTAATATTGGCACGCCATCGAAATCGCTTTGTATCTGCTTTTTTTTTTTGTATCTTCCATCCAAGTTCAATGGATTCGTTTGCTCTCCGTCTGAGTTTTTTGTAGATATACGTTTGTGGGTGGGTGTGGCTGGCCGGGCGAGATAGTCGCGATTAATGAAATACATATTTATAAACGAAATTGAGTTTTCAATACAATGAGATTCTTTCCGTATTCGGTTCGTATGCAAGATCTTGAGCCCGGCGGCTCGGCTTGGATCAGATCAGATCGAAGAGCGTATAATTGGCAAGCATTTAGTATTGTCGTGTTTGCTAGCGAATCTCGCAAGAAAAGGCACAAAGCTGTGAAGTGGTCACAGATTAAAAATAGTTTTCGGTTGTAGTTCAAGGCGTTTGATTCATGTGGGTTGCTCTTTTATAATTTTGTTGTTTATCGATAAAGTATAAACATTTAAATAAAAATCCAGAAATAAATTCGTCCAAGGGTGAGCCCAGTTAATAATTAAAATATTTATTAAGAAATATATAAATTTAATGTAATAATATATATACCTATTTGTATTAAACATAGTTATTTTAAATTGTTGGGATATTCATTGTCACTTGATTATTACTTTACTTTCTAGAAAAATTCCACTTGTTGAAGTCAGATTGTTTTCTTATTTTATTGTTTGTCAATAAAATATTACAGATTTAAAAGTGATGCAGAAATTAGTTCAACTAGTCATTAAATAGTCATTAAAACTCCAATTGAAAATGCTTTGTTTTCTCCCTATAAGAAAATTCTTTAAATATCCCTGACACCTTTTAACCATTTTATCTTCATGACTCTATATTGAGTTCCGCTCAGCGAGATAAATAATAAAGTCAGCTGCATTCCCTTGCCCTTGTGCATTGTAGATTTCCAAGTGCAAAAGCATTGAGCTGGCTGCCACTCCCCTTTTATTTTTATTTTGGCTGAATCAGGTACGCTGACGACAGACTTCTTGGCAAAACGGATTTCTGAGTATTTTGCCCGGATAGTGGGTAATATTAAGGCCCAGCGAAAATCTGACTGCATTCATGGCCTTTCCGTTCAAGTTCAATGAAATTACCAGTTGCGGTTGCTGCTGTTGCAGTTGCTGCTGCTGCAGTTGCTGTTGCAGTTGCTGTTGCCGTGGTGATTGCGGCCTGATGCTGATTTTGTGGCTGTTTCTCTTCGGCTTTTTGTTTTGTTTGCCAGGTGCGGGAGTATCTCGTAGTGTTTTAAAAATAATTGATCTTGATGCTGCCTGCAATGCAGCTGCAAAACAGCAATTGCACTCAGCGATCGCAGCCTGATGTTGCTGTTGCCACTATCGTTGATGTTGCTGCTGTTGTTGCTGTTGCTATTGCTGTTGTTGGCTCTTAGTGACAATGACACATTTTCTTTTTGTGATTCACTTGTTTTTGTTAGGCGGCAGGCAAACATCGTTGCCTCATTGTATGTAGAATGTAGAATATAATCAATGAATTAACAATCGAATGCATCTAACGATCGCCGTCACAAAGTGAGAGAGGTTTCCGAGTCTATTATTAACAGATAGTTTTTTAATTAGCCAGGCTTTTGCATACAAATTACCGCCATGGGAAAATACTCATATCCACTTATCGGATATTTATCCCCCCAACTGTTTTATACGGATGTCTTGATCGGCAGGGCGCGCCTGCGCAAGACACAAAAGGTCAATTAACTTAATTGGCATGATTTTCAAGAATCCGTTTTCTCTGCTCCTCTCATTGCAGTTTTCAAGCGTCACAATGCGATACATCATCTCCATCACCAGACAGCAACACCAAATATTGGCTTCTCAAAGGTAAGAAAGGTGGAACTATCCATCATAATATGATAAATATATATAGTATAATATAAATATATATGTAAATACTACTATTTTTTAATCAATCTCCTAGTCTTAATTTGGTTCCTTTCTTCCTTGGAAACAGTCCCCACAATTCATATTCAATCAGTGGGTAATTAGGAATCCGATCTGGCGGATCTGCGTTCATTTACCATATAACCTCGGCAATTTTCCATTCCGATGACATTTCGATTAGGCTCCCAGGGAACCGAGAGAAACAACTCAATTTAAGCCATCGCGGTGACAACTCAACCGAAAGTTCCCGGGAAAACAACTCTATTAATGGCACAAAAGCTGGCCATATCATAAGTCAGAAATCGTTTTGCTCGCCGCCACTTGCTGCGCCAAAAGCGAGAAGAGGAAATCAGCCAAAAGCCAGCGGGCCAAACAATAAATGCCCGGGAAAAGCCAACAGATTTACAGGAGCAGCAGGCACTAAAAAACAAAAAAAAAAGTGAAGAAAAAAAATAAAAGACTGAAGACAGTAGTCAGTCAAGCTGCCTGGCACTGACTGCTCCAATCCGGGCGAGATTGATCTACATACCTGTGCACACTCGTGACTGAATTAAATACTATAACCACAGTACGAGTACTACTCATACCCATACCCATACCCAAACCCATACTCCCCCTTTTCGGTTCGGTTCTCTTCGGGAGCTTTTTCTGCGGTTGTCAACGTGGGTTTTTAGCCAGGCTTTTGGGCTAACAATTTATTAGTGCTCAGACGCGAAAATGAATTTGCATTTCCAACACAAGATTCAATTTATGCTTTTTCGAATAGAGGGTGTTGAAAGTGTGGTAGCTTTTATGCATGATAAGGCGTTTAAATTGTTAGGGGGCTATAAGCATAATTGCATAGCTCAATCTATTGAAAAATATATTTATAATTTCAGGTCGCTTATTATATATAAAACCATTTAGTTTTAGCAAAACGAGAATAATTTCCAAAGCTTATTGACAATTTAAAAGATTTTTCAGTGATTCATAAACGGATTTCTTTTTAAAGTGAAATATTCTATTGTGATAACTAATATATTATTTTAAGAACTTTAATGACAATATATAAGATTTTCCCCCCATTTTAGAAAATATTTTGTATACGTATTAAAATTGACTTAACTACCATAATATTTTTTTTATAACTCTTTTAGCAGTAAGTCTTTTAAGAACAAATTAAATAATTATCAAAGCTCTTTGATAATAAAATTGATTTATCCATGATCAATTTATAATAATATTTCTAAACTTAAGTAGGTATATCAAAATTGTTCTTTGTGATAACTACTATGCTATTTTAAGAACCCCTTTAATGCACAAAAAATCACCCTGTACTCACGGTCGTATTTGTTTTACAGGCACTCTCCGGCTTTTTGATGATGCTCACACAGAATGGCAAATTGCTCTATATATCGGATAATGCGGCCGAGTACTTGGGCCATTCCATGGTAAGAGATTTTTTCCAAAGACATTTGCGAAAGTTGCGGATTGTTTTTGGGCTGGTTTTCTGTTTCGGGGGTCGCAAAATGGTTACAACCGGTGATACAAATCTCTGACAAGCGACAACAGGCAAACGACGATGCCTGTCGTCGTCGTCAGAGCATGTCATAGTCTCCCAACAGCAGCAGCGGCAGCAACAGCAACATAAGCACAGCAGCAACATCAGCGGTGCAGCAGCAACATCAGCGTTGCAGCAGCAACAGCAAACATATTTGTTGCACTTTTTGTGCTGTACTAGTTGCTGATGTTGTTGCTGCTCCCGTTGACAAGTTAGCAACTGTCTAAAGACCAAAAGAGACCCGATTCATTGAGCTTATATAAGTCGCTTGGTTTTGGTTCCTTAAAAACCACAGCTCCGTGTTTCAAGCTTTGTTTATTGCACGTTTATGCCGCTTAAATAGCAAGGTTATACATGCTTATACACACACATATAAATGGAGTTGCATATGTACTTGGCCTTTCACTTTGCATTTGAACTGAAATAAATCTGGCCAACTCGAGAACATGTGACATATCTCCGTTCTACATATAAAGCAGAAATAACAGACATTGACAAAGGTACCCGAGATTAGGCGACCAGGTGATTGTCGGCTCTTCGAAGTCAAAGTCTTCGAAGGCAATGGGGCGTATGTGTAATGCCTGGGTTCCACCACTGAAAATTATGCCATAAATCAGAGCCTGGCCTGTGATCCCAAGAATGGCTTACATGACCGAAAAAAAGCTTGATCAGCCTCAGCTTCATATCAAAAGGAAACGCTCCACTTGTTTTTTATTTTTCGTAGCCAGACCAGACAACCTCTCATATCAACTAAATTGTACCCCCTCTTTGGAAGTCAAAATGCTAGACAAGAACAAGCCAGCGGCAAGACAGGAGAAGCCAAAAAAGTTAAGAAGAAATATAAGAAACAAGTAAGCCAATTGGCAACCATGACATTTGACAGCCTTTTGGCCTTTGTGCCGAGCGCCTTATCAGGAGTTCCGAGGAGTTCGGAGGAGTTCCAGGGAGTGGAGGCTTCTGGGAGACACCCACAAGCCCACAAGAACCAACTAAATGGTCAGTGAAGTTCATAAATTCACTCGAATGCCATGTGTTGGCATAATTACGGGCACAATAAAAACCGAATTGGTATGGTGTGTGCACATGGACAGGCCCAAAAGTGGCTTGCCCAACCTTTTAATTTGTGTGGCAAGGCTCGGAGTTAGTTAGCGGCGGTGGAAACTGAAAAAAAGAGCTACAAAACAGCAGCAACAACTACTGGCCAAGTTAATTAACAAACTGCCAAAAATGTCAATTGATCTGGGCAACATTGTGGCCGGTGTGCTGCTGCCTGGCTGGCTTTTGCTATTGCCGATGTTTCTGCTGTTGTTGGGCATCATAATTCGAATTCGATTTTTGCATATTCCCATAACAAGTTGCCATTGTCATGTGTCATGTAGCGACAGTGGCCATAAATAAATTACAGCCACATCGGCCTGCCATTATAAATTGGTCGATCGTTCGCTTGGCTTCGTTTCGCTTCCATTCGATCGCTCTCTCCTTCGCTGTGGCCATAATTGTCAACAATAATAAAAGCTCATGACATAAACGGCCAGCAGGCAATTGGCCACTAACATCAAAGCCCCATCGAAGGCGATGAGCATGCTAGATCCGTTGACACATCATTAACAAATTACTGCAAAAGGCTGACTAATTGAAAGTTGATTCGAGGGGAAAAGAAAGGATTCCAATATTAAATTTAAAAAATACTTTATGTATTCATTCCATTTTATATTTATATTATACTACTATAATACTACATACTATACTACTTTTTAGTTGTTGAGAATATATTAACGATTATAATAATTTATAATTGAAAGAATGTTATTTCTTTTTACATTCTTTTGGTACTAGAAAAATAGGTGTACTTATAAATATTATACTCATAATTGTACTAGCCTCCCAGGATAGGAAATGCATTTTCTTTTTAATTTAAAAATCTTTAGAGTCACTTCCCAACAACCATGAATCATGGCCAAACACCACTCGCATTTATATGGTAATGCGCAACTATTCGCTGACTTGCACTTTATATGACAGAGCCCAACTATTTGCTGACCAGTGTAAACCCGTGTTAACCATGTCCCCTCTGCCGTTCTCGTTACAGGAGGATCTGCTGATACACGGTGACTCCGTTTACGATATCATTGACAAACAGGATCACGCAACCATCCAGGCCGAACTGAATAGGAACGTGCCGCCGCAGCCGGGTGGCTCGAGTCAGAGTCAGGCGAGCAGCGGTGGTGCCGGTGGTGCTGGCGGTGCCGGTGGTGCCGGCGACTCAACGTCCAGCAATGGAAGTGCCGGTGGAGCCGGTGGTGGTGCTGGTGGCGCCTCCAGTCTCGAGGGCGAGCATCGCATGTTCCTCTGTCGCATGAATGTTAGCCGCAATGCGCGACGGCAAATGCGTTTCGGCGATCAAAAGGTGAGTGTCAATGCACTGAAAGGAAAACACATATTATCCATATAGATATATTCACTTAATGAGAACTTCTTACTTGTTCAAAAAGTCCAGCACCTTTATAAGTTACATCACCTTTTTAATCTAGCCCATTTTGTAAATATTTAAATTTCTAGAACAGCTTGGGAATTATAAGACGTTTAGGCATCTACAAAGCTAGATAAAATATAATATATCTTTTAGTCAGGATTTGTGAATCAATTTGTAATATTACAAGCAGGAATACAACTTGGGAATGGAAATGGAATTTAAAAAGCTGCTTTGTAGTCAGTTGTGAATAAAATAAAACAATTTTTTTTTATTATAGGGCTGTTTAGCTGTACAATTATATTATATAGTAGGTATGTCACTTTGAAAAGCTAAATTTCTTTGGTCCATTCCAGATTTTTTATAGGCACTCCTTATCCATTCAATGTTTAATTACAGCATACATTTTTTTTATTAAAATGTGCTTTGAGACCCACTGATTTTTTCTCCGTGCATGTTTGCGTGGATGAGTAAGCGCGTGTAAGTCTCTGACAGGAATTGATGAATGAATCACCTGGGAAGCGTGTTGCGTGTAACACTTTACCACACTGCAGGCTCCCCCGATCCTCGGATCCTCCACTCCGCCGCTCAACATCGACATCTTGCTCTGGCATGAATTATGCATGAGGGCAGGGAAATGGAGTTGCAGATGGAGATGGAGTTGCGGGTTTGGAGTTTGGAGAAGAACCCCTCGAACTCATGCGTTTGAGCCGGCGGCCAACTGGTCATACATCTTGCCAACGAGCCGGGTTTTCTATAAGCTGACAAACGATGACAGTTGATGGGAAACGGGTGGGTGATTGCGATGGTGCCGTTGCTGTTGCTGCTGCAGACCCCATCCCACCTGGTTTCTGCTTTTTACCTGCTCTGATTGGCCGCCTCTCGGCGAGCTGATGATGATGTGAATAAAACGAGGCGGCCATATGAAGTTGTCTTCCCAGCCATCTCAACTCAACTGCTCGGCCGCAGGTTGAACAAGACAAGACCAAATCTGTCAACGTGTTGAGCGAAGCGTTGGCTGTGGCAGCCGCTTTTACCCGTTTTGGTCATGGATGTTGGCTATGTTGCCTCCATGGGATCTGCCGCCTCTGTGGGATCTGCTACTGTGCACCATGTGGTGGGCGGTCGCTTCACATTTATTCATATCTCCGCCGATCCGAGACGCGTCCATTTTTTTCCTCGCTTTTGCACAGATGTGCAGTGAGCAAAATTATGGAGATAAGCCCAGGCGTTGACAGTTGGCTGAAAACGTTTTTAATTAAGTTGAGTGTTGGCAGTTTAATGAGGTGCAGGAAGTGCTGAGCTGGGAGATTTCTGTGGATAAAGGTGCAAGACTTTAGCTCAGGGAATGCCATGCACAATAAGGAAGTTGAAAGTTATTTTAAATATATTACTGAAATGTTATAGTTTATTAATTTAAGAAAATATATACCATAAGCATTTTAAACATATGGCATTAATACATAAGAGACTATCTTATGCAACTTTTATTATATTTAGGTATACCACTTATATTGCTCTGCTTAGTAAGAACTAGTAACATTAATATGCATCAAAAGCTATAAGGCAATTAAAAGTTAGAAACCCTATAAAATTATATATCTGAATGTTTAAAAAGAACTTAGCGAATGTGCAATCCATTCCCAGCCTTGCTCAGAACATAAGTGCCTAATCTAGTCCCAAGCACACTCGACGCTCAAGACCCACATGAACTGAACCGGCGATAACCCCCAAAGTCAGGCCTTATGGCCAAGCCAAGCTAAATGCAAGCACATTCACTCCCAGGCTGGCACTCGTTAATATGCAATAAAAATGGACCAATAAATAATTATGAATGAGGTCAGGCATAGTTCAGAGCTAGTAACCAGTGTGCCAGACGGCCATACCCCATAGACAAAAGCCCAAAAAACTACAAAATCGAAAAAAGTAAAAAACAAAAGCCAGGGAAAAAGAGAAGAGACGGCGACAGCGCCGGCAGTGGCGCCTGGTCCCCAGTCTAAGGTCGTCTCATTTACCAAAAACTGAAAAAAAAACTAAAAAAAAAACAGAAAAAACAAACCCCAACCGACGGGTTTCATTGGGGGATCGGGTGGGTTTTCGGTATCAGGATCGTTGGGCTGGCTGCATTTGCATTTAAGCAGAAGAAGCTGCGACGACGACGGCGGCGGCCCATAAGCCTCGAAAATGCAATTGCAGTTGGGACGACGAAATAAATGCAGGCACGTTTTAATTGGGAGACAATGGCTCCGATTCGACGAGCCTGAGACTGCCTGGTGGGTTTTTCTTAGTTTTTTTGCTCCTCTGTGGAGGAGTTGGCATACAAACATTTCTGTGATTGCCTTTTTTAAATTATGGAATCAGAGTAAAATGTCTATGAGAGAGTGCGCCGGCATGCCGGTCCAAAAATGGCCATAGTAAGTAGGTACTCCCCAGATGCCCCACGTTGGGCGCCAATTTTCGTGGGAGCCAATCCGCAGAACAAAGCCAAACGCGTTGCATCTCTGTTTCTTCGTTTTTTTTCTTGCAGGTTGTCCTGGTCCAGGGTCACTATTTGTCATTCCTGCCCCTCTGCAGTCGCAACGAGCCCGTCTTTTTGGCCACCTGCACTCCGATTGCCATGCCCGAAACCAGGGAGTGTGTGGTGCAAGGTGCCACCAACGTCTTCACCACCATCCACTCGATGGACATGAAAATAGCCCACATCGACAAGAAGTGAGTAGCTGGGGATAGATAGAAATTGATAGTTTATGTCCAAGATAAATACTAACGCTTATTGTTATTTTATCGCTTTCAGTGGCGAGTTCCATTTGGGATATGATAAGACCGCGCTGCAGGGCACATCCTGGTACAATCTCATCCACAGCGAGAATCTGAGGGAGGCGCAGAATAAACACAGATTAAGTAAGTGTTTACTTTTTAACTCAACGCATAGCACCTTTATATGTTGCCTCGTAAACAATCGTATAATAATATTGGGCAATAATAATTAATTATACAAACTATCTAATACAAACTTAAGCCAGCCTATATGACATACAGGCTTTCAAAAGAAATATGACCACTATTAATATCAAAAACATATTAATCTAATTTATAACACAGCTTAAATTATTCAAACTAATTCAAAACTCATTCACTTGGGCTAAGCCTTTCTGTTAAATGGTTTTTTTCCAATGTCAGCCGATATAAAATATTGAAATGTATCTAACTAAAAACCTGTTAGGCCGCTAAGGAAAGACACCATTTTAAGTCGATTTCTTTGAGTTACGACTTTAAAATAACTATATTTTGTGGGCCTGATACATTTATCCCCTTTTTATAGTTACGCAATCGGAGCAGGATCGCAGCTGCATTCTGCTGGTGCGAATGCAAAGGTCTAGTGGAGAATATACATGGGTTCACGTGGTGTTACAAGTGCGAGATAGTCCCGATTCCACTCAACAACCTGTTATCGTGTGCACCAACCAAGTACTCAAGTAAGTTTATCAACAGATACTTCCTTACCACAATCAAGATACTTATTTTCACACTTAGAAGTCAACGAAATAAAATCTTTAAATGTAAAATTAAATCTATTAAGTCTAAATCTATTATTTTTTAAAACATTTTCAATACATATTTTCCACCAATATAAAACTCTTTACCTTCTACTTCCAGTGATCGCGAGGCCTCGATAATGCTGGCCAACTCCTGGCTGTATCACTACTATACCGTCCAGTCGAAGATCCAGTTCGGCATGCCGCTGGACAGTGGGATCCGTGTGCCGCCGGGAACCCCCTCCAGTGGATACTACAGCCCCCACTCCTCCCATCCGCCGGCCACTCCAGGTGGTGGCGCCACGCCCAGCCTGGGCATAGCCAGTAGCTTTGGCAGCCACCATCACACGCACCACTCGCACCACCCGCACCATCACCACCATCATCCGCACCACCCGGCAACGGCCTACCATCATCATCCGCACATGGGAACCTACGGGGGAGTCTATCACGCGGAGGGGGCCATCGAACTAAAGGAGGATCAGCCACTTTTTAGCTTTCAGGAGCCTGTGGACTATAGCCAGGTGACAGGCCAGGTGAATCCCCCAGCGAATACTCCCAATCCGCCCGCCTCCAAATCGGCCACGCCCCCACCGCCCAAGAAGCGGGCTCGCAAATTGGAACCCCTATATCTCCATGCCGAACGTTCTCCGGCGGCTGCGATTACCCCGGAACCCGATTGCTATGCCATCCACACTCATCCGTCTGCTGCCTATGCCACCTCATCATCGGTGGTCAGTAGCGATGCCTCGGTTATATATGCCACCATAGTTCCAACGAGACCGAGGCTACCCAATAAATCACTGCCTCCCGATCCTGCGGATTTCATCGAGCAATGGAATCCCAGTCCTCCATGGTCGGAATCGGCGCAAAAGGCCTCGTTGGATAGTTTTGGATCCTCCCACGAGCTTAGTCCCTGCATCACGACCACGCCCCCCACGCCCACCAGTGCCACCCCGCATCAAAGTGGTTTGGGCACCACCCAGACCATAGGACCTGCCTTCAGTTTCGAGTGGATGTCGGATCCGCTGGTGCCCGTTACCTATCAACAGTGGCCACCAACCGGGGACCATCATCAACATCTTTCGCAGCACTTGAGCCAGAGTCAGAACCAGAGTCACCATAATCCTCTCCAGCAGCAGCAGCATCTGCTCCTGGGACAACAGCCACTTATCCACCAGCAGCAGCAGCATCATCAGCAGCATTTAGCACTTCATCATGGGCGTGGGGAGCCATCTTTGGAGGGGGAAAGCCAAGGAGTGGTGCCACCAATACCCATTTCGATACCGATACCAACGGCCACGGGCCATGGGGATGCCGGCGAACCGGTTGAGGATAGAGGTTAGTATTTACCCTGTTTTTTTATATCTAAGTTTTGGCACGATTTCCCGAAAGCTGCGGCCAATTCACACTCCATGGCTAAGTAATTAAGGCCGCCAAAACAAAGCCGAGCTCTAGTAAAAGGCATCTTAATTATTGATAAGCTATGGGCTTCCGCCAAGCACATGCCACGCTTATGCTAATGCCCCTCCGCCCTTCACATGATATCATATCTCTATCCATCTATCTACATCTTGCAGATCCCAAAAATCAGTGACCAGCTTGGTGAGCTTGGAAATACCCAGAGATCACAGAGATCGCAGATCTGCCATGGCGGCCAGGTGATAATCACACTTAAATTAATTGCCACTTGTCATCTTAGCGTTTAAATTATTTTTATCTAACACGAGGAAAACAAATAACGCAGCACGCTATCACACATTCGTTTCTCGATACAAACAGCTAATTTAAGTGATTTCCATATATCCCTTTTGTTTTCCAATTCCCATTTCGTATGTGCAATCTTGAGAAAAACACTTAAAATTAAGAATGAGTAGCGCTTGGAAATTAGTTTTGCGATTATATAGAAATAGAAGCGAATGATATTCCAAGCCAAGCCGAGAGAGCTCTATTAGGTGTAGCGTTTTTATTAGCGACATTTTTATGGCGCGCGCTTAAAGTTTTTACGATTACTCGTACTTCTGTATTGGGTAACTCCGTAACTCCACAAATATACATATATCTATACTTTTACATAGACTATTTAGGTTAATTATTGTATTTTATTTATTAAACGTTTATTTATACACATATTTATTACCATGCTTTCGTATTTTGCTTATTGAATAAACAAACTTGTAAAGTATTATCGTTTGAAAGGAAATTCCAAAAGTTGTTTCTTTGAGTGGGAAGAGAATGGAATGCAGAATATTTCAGACAGAATAAATTATGATATACGAGTACGCTTGCAAAAGCTTACGTTTAATGGGTAATTAAATAAATCGCATTGGAGCTATAAAAAATCCATTTAAGTCGCAAATGGTTAGAATATATTATATTTATTTGCAATTCAATAAAAATAAAAACCAAGAGCTTTTAAGGAAACTGACTTGACCCAAATCCCCACACATGTCATAAACACAGGAAAAATCTCAGCAATGCGGTCTCTGATCAGTGATCACAAGATGATTACCATAATGACGAGGAAAAGCGCGATGGGAAAATGTCATGATTTTCTTGGGGTCCTCCATTAATGCCTTGCACTCTGAACCAGCAGCCGAATTCGAATCATTCGCTTTCGCCCAGAAACTAACCAACCGAAAATCCCAAAAAAAAAATCAACAGAAATCCCGAAAGCCTGAAAGCCACTCCCCACACCCAAGAAACGCCAAGTTTGGGCCAGCATTCATAGACATTTTCAATTTCAAAGCACTCGTACTGGGGGCACCACTTCATGGTGACGACGAACCGCCGATGAAACCGACGGATCCGATGAAACCTCTATGAAACCCCGGCGACGACGCAGAACAGACGCCAGACAGTTGGATTTCACACACAGGCCCACTCGAGAGTGGCTCGATGAGGAGGCTGGCTCCTTTTTTCGGCTGCTGCTGTTGCCAAGATCTTTTGGTGATATCCAACAAATATTGTAAGTAGAATGGCCAACAAAATAACCAAAAAACAAAGCAAACAAAACCGCAGAGAGAGGAGAGAAAAACCTAAGCCAAACGGAACGGAACGCTGACGATGTAGACGCCGCAGCTGGCGCGATTGAATGACTCCTCGTCGTCGTCCGTTGTCGGTTGTCTGAGATACTGACTGGCCATGTGACTATGTGACTGGCTGCGGCGAGCTGGATCGGGAAAAACGGCACTCGCAGAAATAGTCACTGAATTCGGTAATCAAAATAAATAGATCCTATAAAAGGACATTTTCGAAAGACTATCACAAGTTCTGATATCACAACCAACTTGGCTTTTTACCTTTTTATGCAGAAAATGTATCTTAAAGTATAAAAAAATAAATATTTATTATTATAATAAACAGAGTACCTTATAAAACCTAAGTAACTTATACAATGAAGTGCTGTCAGCAAGGACATTAAATATGTGGGTTGACAATGATGATACAAAAATCAAATTTTAATAACTTACAAATAATGTTAAAGAAATAGTTAATAACTACATTTATATGTCTTATAAACTATTATTAAGGTACTTTTAAACAAAGTACCTACCGTACCTAAAATCTGGTATATTAAAATTATATTTTAAAATAATTAAATATCTCGAAAATATGAAAGCATTTTTTATACAGGAGTTTTTTCCCTTTCTTGGGGTTTCTTAATTTTAGAAATAGTAATTTTAAGATACAAAAGGTATACATTTTTCCCTGTGTACAACTGAGGCTGCAGATGGAGACTTGGGACTGGACGAGGACGACACACTTACAGGCGACGACGTTGGCCAACAGCAGCATTCTCAGAAATATTGGTGTAGGTCACAGTCGCAGATAACATGCAGTACTTGGGGCAGAGAGGGGGGAACTGGTTGGGGGGGGAGGGTGTGTGCCGCAGTCCTGGCCTCATTGTATGCAAATGTGCCACGATCACCACCCGCCCAGGCCGATTCGATGATCCTCCCATCCCACCACCCGATCCTCCCCAAATCCCAGTCCAAATCCATCGGCCACCACTGCTCTTCATGGGTGCCAGAATCGTTTTGTGTGCAAGTTACTCGAATTCGCATTCGCGTTTTCTGTTTCTTTATTTTTTCCCCCCGTTTTTTTTACGATTTTTTTGAGTTGTGCGATTTTTGGCATTTTTGCATTTCCTTTGTTTTTGTCCTAGCCCAGAGATGCTTATGTAAGCGGCCATCGAGGAGACGACGACTCCTGGCCGAGGCTGCAGGAGCACGAGGACTGCTACATATTTCCCCTCAGCCTTTAATATTAGCCCAAAGGCCAAATCACATAAAACTGGGTAGTGCTGGTAGGATGGATGCTCTATACTCAATCCAAAAATTGATAACTATTTTAAATATTATTTTACGATAGAAATAGGTACGTTTAAATAAACTATTAAGTCTGAATTCATGGTATCAATCTTGTTATGATTTTCATAAATTATAATAAAACACATATCTTTTAGATTTTTAATAACTCCATATATGTACAAAAGGGTTTTTCCCTACCCCAATGTTTCTTAAGTTATTTTTATTAAAAATTATAGAACATATACTACTAAATAAAATAGATAAAGATATTTATATACTTACAGATTTTCATAGAATCCTAGTTTATTTATTTTATTAGGTTTTTTATATCTCCAAAAATTTGTTTGAATAAAAACAATCCCCATTATTAATATAATTTTAAAATTTTAAAATATTAAATTTTATTACAAATGTTATTATAAAGTTTTCAAATCAGGGTCATGCCTTTGCTTTTAAAATTGTATTTTTAAACACTTCGTAAAGCTATCTAAATACTCAGCTTATTAATTACTTTAAAATGCCAAGCAATGGATCTGTTTTTTAGCCAATGGACCCAATTTAAAAGTGCATTTCAAAAGGTAAACAACGCAAAGAAATTTATAAATAAACGTCGACGACAATGGGAATGCTGGGCGCACAAAACCAAACATTTCAACAGGAACAACATGTAATTTTTGTACCGTCTGAACTCCTCCCCCTCCTCCAGCTCCTCCAGCTCCCCCAGCTCCTGCTCCTCTTAAAGCCTCCCACAATCCTGGCCATATGCAATGCCTTGGCCGGGGTCACGACACTTTTTGTGGCAGCAGCCACAGTCGCAGCAGCAGCAACATAAACAGTCGCAGGAGCCCAGAGACCGAGTCAAATAGTGGGAGAAGTATGGCAGAAAGTCCCTCCCGAAGGCCCCGGGCTTTTCAGCTTATTGTCTTGGCCAATGCAGTTGGCCCCGCTGGATGGCTTGGACATTTCGAAGACCCTGCAACTGAACCCGAACCCAAACTGAAGCCAAAAAGCCAAACCAAAAAGCCAAGTCAAAACCCGAGGCGACTGCCTGGCGTCAAGAGAATGCGTCGAGCTTGTTGCCTTTTGGCTTTGATTTCGCATTGTGGAACTTTTCCTAGGAAAAAAATGTTACATGAAATTAATAAATAGGCAAATAAATGTTAAACAGCTGCTGTTTTGTACGTGTTCTGTTGCACGCGCACGGTAGCCATTGTGCTGCACACAGGGTGGTGCCTTTTGGCCAGAGTGGTGCTGGTGGTGCTGGTGGTGCTGTTGGTGCTATACTGGCCATAGTGGTGCTGCTGATTCTGGTGGCGATGATGCTGCCCCAGGTATTTGCATAACACCACGGCGAGCCAAGGATTCCCGAAACCCAAAACCGAAACCGAAGGCGAAGCTTAGCCCATTTTGCCATGGATCTTCCCAGGCCCTAACCATTTACTTCCTGCAACTTGCAACCACCTACTAAGCAGGCCCTCGGGGAGCTGGATTTCTGGATCTCTGCCACTGCATGCCAAATCATTTTTATGCACTTCACAGCAATTGCCAGTGGAACTAATGCCCCAGCTCTTAAAAGCCAAATATATTCCGCTCCGCCCTCACCAAGAGCAATGCTTGAATATCGTAACTAAAGAAAACCAATAGCCAACGAGGAGAGTTGACCATTAGGATGACCTACGAGGAAATTGAAGGGGCATATGGATGGTATTAAAAATATAACAAATGTTAAAAATCAATTTAAGTAAAATATGTTTAGTATTTAAAACAATAAATTGAACTACTCTGAAACAAGAAACAATTTTCTTTATAAATCTTTAAATGTTGTTTTTACCAACTTAGTTATTATTTAATATAATAAAATAACATTATAAGCATCAATAACATAATTCCTATAAAAAAAGGTACGTATAAACGTAAAATGTGATATCTTATTTAAATGATTTTTTTTCGAAGATAAGTCCATTAAATGTTTTAAAATCTGTATATGAATTGATAGGTTGATATACTTATTAAAAAGGGGATACATATGTCCTTTTGTAAACTATTATATTTTCGGTTCTTTGTAGACATCCTAATAAAAGCTTCATAAGAACATTTTTGCACCTATATAAGCCTTACATTTTCAATGCAAACTAAAATCCCACCCCAAACTCCGTATAATATTTCAATCCAACTTGGATTAAAGCCTCTCACTACACACACTTTCCATCGTTTGAATTTCAAATGTTAAGAGGCGGCTTTTGGTGCTATATTAATATGTAAGCCACTCCAAAGCCGAACAGCAAACATAATAATTCGTCTATAATTTATACACAATTGTGGGTAAAATGTGTACAAGCATAATTTACACATAAACAAGGCACAAATCCAGGCAACAGCGGCCAACACACACCAGTGCACTTAGCCGGGCTTAGAAGGGGCAGAGGAGGAAGAAGCAGCAGCAGGAAAACCAGCTAGAAAAGAAGAGGATGAGATCGGACCAGGTGACTAAGAAATTGATCAACGCTGTGGCGGGACATAAACTAAAAGCTTATTTAACATTAATTTCGCCACGAAAATCACAGAGCAATTTTAAACATCAGTTACATGGGTTTTTGGGCTGAAAAGGGGGGCCTTTTTGGATTTCCAGGGGCAGGGATTCGACGATCCGTTTGGAAGCTGCAGTCAACATGCGAAGCTCTGCTTTGGCCCCACTCCCCACACACCTGCCCATCGAGATCCCGTGTAATCTAAGCTGCCATTAAACAAAATACAAGAAAAAACTTACGAAAACATATGCTACATATTACCTCTGCGGGAAGGTGAGGCTTTCGGGAATGGGGATGAGGCGAGGTGACGGAAGTAAAGAAGTGAGGTGCACCATGGGATGAGATCATATCTATAGTAGCGGAAATTTCAGGAGAATATTCTGAGACTTTCTAAAAATGTAAAGGAAGAGTGGATTGGGATAAAGATGATAATTGGGATTTAATTTAAAGATCAATGATAGTATCAAGACTAAATATTTTTGAAAATAATTATAATAATAAGTACATATTTATATTCCAAGTATAACATTTAATAATAAAATCAATTTATTTTGAAAGCTGACAAAAAAGATTTGGTGGTTCCTTTATTATTTCTAAAATATATTAACATCTGTACGTGCTATTGGGGTTATTTCGATGTCTTTCCCAACTAAGCGGTCAAAAACCCCCGAAATATCCAGAGATATGACCCATTGTTCAACGACCTGCCTTTCTGGTTGCAGTTCGGCTGTTTGGCAGACAGTCGGGTAAGCCTTTTAGTGGGAGACCCGTGCGCCGCAGCAACATCTCTCCACGCTGAGCAATTGCACCTGCCTGGGCCAGATCTCCTCTGCTCTGCTCTGGTTTGGTTTTAGTTTTAGTTTTAGTTTTGGCTTGGGTTTGGGATTTGGCCGGGCTCCAGTAGGATCGCTCTATAGAGGCTGGAGGATCGCAAGCGGCGAGCGTACCCCGGCAAGCGAGCTACAAAGATTTAGAGCGACATTAGAGCAGTCAATCCATCATGACTGAACATTACCATAAATTACACAGAAATAATTGATTATTACGAGAGGACGGAGCCGAAAGACGGGGCCAACTTTGCACATGCAACTCGGGAAACGGCTCCCACCGCAGCAGCCTCTCTATTCGCGAGTGTGTGAGTGAGTGTGTGGCTTCCCTGTCCGTGTTGGCCATTACACTGGGCCAGACTCTGGGGATCAACTGGGGACCCGGGTCTTTCGGTGCTCTACGCAGCCCGGCCAGCGAACCGATTTAGTTTAAATTACGCTGGGAAGATGCGCGGCGACCTGGTCAACGAAAAGGTAACTCCCCAGTCAAGTCCTCCACTCAGTGGCAAATTAGCGAGCCCAGGGAAGGCTAAGAATTCCTGACTCTGCACTGAAAAAAAATATTAAAGTTAATAGATAATATTCCAGTGCCCTAAACTTTAATATTTCATTGGAATAGGTATTGTATTGTTTGTGTATTATAACACAGATTTAAAATATAATTTTTAAGGTGTACAATTAAAGTAAAACAAAAATTGTTAAATCAAGAAAAAAATATTTTTTACAATGCTTTTTTTTACCAATTCGTAAAATTATATTACTAAAACACCTCTATAAACAATTCAAAATTTGTAATATACTTATCAAAAAAAATTTTATGTTCTTTATATTTAACTATATAGTCACCCTATAAATGCCTTTGTTTTTTTCAGTGCGATCTGAGCTCGAATTCTTTTCAGATCCTACTAAGCACTTTGAACTCGCAGAAATTGCAGCCAACATGGAAGGTTTCCAGACGTATTACGCCCGTTGAGTAATTGCAGAATGAAAGCGCTTTAGACGGCGAAATTTAATCAAAGTAAACAAACAAATATTGGCCAATACCTCAACCGAAGTGATCTATCAACTGAGATACTAGAAAAATGTGAGCTTTACCGTTTGCCAACTTGGTTAGTTTATTTTTGGCCAACTAGACAAATTACCAGCTATTTGCTTGATGTTTAAATGAAGTTTGAGTAGAGATTGAAATAGTTTAAAATATAATTGAACAGGCTTTTAGGGAGGGGATTTGTCTTAGGTTAAATAATTATATTACAATTTCAATTGGCCTCACCTTACAAATTACAATGAAAATTTCCCTTTTAACCCTGCAAAAACCCAACCACAACTCAAGGTTATTTACCCCTAACAACAAAGTGAAAATTTCCAATTTATCCAGACGAAGGCAAAGCTTTTTGTGCAATGCCGCCTTATAAATACCCACTTTATAATGAGCTTAACAATCGTATGCCAAACAAACCAGTGATATCTGAAAATGGAATCGGAAAAGTAAAAATAGAGATACAGATACGAGGACCACTGACGAGGCCCCGATGAAACTTTGAATGATTGCGAATCGGCGATAAAAGGAGCAAAAGGAAAAGGATATTCGGACTGTCAGTTTGTCAATCTGCGATTGCATTGACACTTGAAGTTTATTATCCGCTGACATTTCAATTCTGATTGGAAATGGTATTGCGATGGCTCGAAAACAAAAGCCCAACTTTCGATGGGAATCTGAATCCCGGATGGCTGAAATTGATTGATCGTTGAATTTTTATTGAGTGATTGATACAAAGGGGGAATAAACATAAGTGAGCCAGGCCAAGGCAAAACAATAGTTTCAATTACAAAAGGCCCGAACTGGAGAAGCTGGATATGTAAACCAGAGGAGTTCAAAACCCCCATCTAGATGGGGCAAACAAAATATTATTAGGCAATGAAATATGGAGTTGCCAAGGTGTTTGCACGCTCAACTTCAAATCGACTTCTTCGTTTTCGACTTCGACTTCAACTTTGGCTGGAGTTCAACTTGGGCTCTCCTTCAGATTCAGCTAAAGAGCTTAAAAAATGCTCGCCTGCCGTTTCTCGGCTTCTTATCAAGATGCTTTCAATGTTTCGTTTAGGATTTTCATTTGTAGCATTTAGCTGCTCTATAAAAAAATGCCCAGGCGACTCCTCTTCTGGCAATGTCAGTGCTTTACGCCTGTGCACATAAAAATATATATAGGTTTGTATATATATATATATAGCTAAGGCCCGCTTTGGCCGACACTCGTAAATTACAATAAATTATGTTGAAACTGATTATTCCATACAATTTATGGGGCCCTTTTAAGTGGGCGTGTGCACTTTTATTTTATTGTGAATGATGATGTAAATGATGCTGGCTTCGGACCCAAGTGGAAACCTCGAATGGTTGGCAGTACGCTCGAGTTGAGCCCGGGTCAAATTGTTTTCGGGGGGGCTGATGGGTTAATGAGGTTCAAGTTCTTGTTGAGCGGCCAAGTGCACGTAATGGCTCCTAAGATTGTGCCGCAGAAGAAGCTGATTTTGGTTTTCCTTTTTTTTCCCCCTTTTTTTTTTGCCAAATTTGTGAATGCACTTTTCGTCCCTCGAGGGAATTGTGTTGTGGGAGTGTGTTAACTGCGCGGCCAGCCTATCAAGAGCCTCAAATCAGCGACTGAGCCAACAACATTCGACTTATAAATCACACACATCATCCCCAACCCCACCGCCACATTATCATCGCCGGCAGGAGCCGGAGGATCTGGATCGGGAATAGCCTTGGCAGCGGCGTAGCAAAAAATTTAATTAAGAAAATCAAGTCAAAGGCCCAAAAAAGCAACAACAAAAAATAAAACTGCGTTGCGACAACAACCGCGAAGACGCGCTCCAGCTTTCATATCTGATTGAAAAGCCCCAAGAGCCAAGGAGGAGATGGAGTTGGGGACCCGCAGACACTGCCAGCCAGCCAGGGGCAAAAAGATCCCGGGGGGAACCAGAAAACTGAGCTGAAAACGAGTGCAGCGAAAAATTTGATGCGATTTGGATCAGTGCGACACAATGAGGAGGCCAATGAGGCAGGGACCACCAAAAGAGGCAGGAGACACAGGGCCATGTAGCGCAGGCATCCCATTTCTTGGCCTGCACGCAGAAAAACCAGGTCAGTTAATAGATGGACAGGACCAAGTATGGAGAAAACATTGATCTTAAATATCATTGTAGCTAAGACAACTTAAAAGAAAACATTGATCTTAAATATCATCGTAGCTAAGACAACTTATTTGGTAACTCTTTACTTACCTTTAAGATATAGAAATATCTAAGTTGTTGTAAAACTTTAAAGTTCTTATAATATTTTATTCAATTTTTTTACAATTAAAATATGTATATCATTTTTAAAAAATATATATTTAACTCAACTTCTTTCAGTGCGGAACCAAACATGCAGGAACTAAGACCTAAAATATCATCTTAGCTTGGACAAGTTATTTGGTATCTTTTGTATCCTTATAATATATAAAAATATCTTCATTTTTAATGTCAGAATAATTATATTA
The DNA here is from genome assembly GCF_014743375.2 of Drosophila subpulchrella. Classification (NCBI taxonomy): domain Eukaryota; kingdom Metazoa; phylum Arthropoda; class Insecta; order Diptera; family Drosophilidae; genus Drosophila; species Drosophila subpulchrella. The sequence goes on from NC_050609.1 coordinate 17,307,457, forward strand.
TTTATAAAAATAATAATATGCAAATTTAAAAATCGTTTAATATTTAATTCTATTTTTTCACAACTCAAATCTTTAAGTTATGTTAAAATAACCTTATACATTCCATTTCTCTCAGTGCCCCCTGGGCTGTTGTTTGCTTTTGTCAACGAACGGATTTCGATGATTATTCATTGGGCATGGCAGCCACAGGCCCGCACACAAGCACACTTGTCTGTGGCAAACAATTTCAGCAATTAGAATATCAAGCTATGCAGATCTCGCTCTGTTTTGTCGGATTTCTGATCTCGGCGATCCGCGGGCGATGCCAGCAATTGACATTGGCTCAAAGGAGATCAAAAAGCAGGGCTCGCACACCCAGCACACGAAGATCTGTGTGGCGCTTTAATGACATTTCTGGGGAAGAAAAACAGCCAGAGACCGCCCCTCCCTCCCATTCCTCCCAGTCCTCCCATTCCGCCCCCTTGCGACTCCAATTTAGCCTGTGTGTGGCAGGCCGAAACGAAAGACTTAGGACACAAACTTGCAAATTAAAGAACATTAATTTTCGCCCAACTTGCGCAGAAGGAGAGAGATCCCGAGCTGAAAACCAAAATCCAAAACCAGACCGGGAATACTACCATTTCGTAGCTCCTCCTGCTGATTGATTACACCGGCCAGCAGGGCACAAACAGAAAATGCAGCCTGGCCTGCTCCACAGGCCGCTCTTTGGCCTGGGAAAAAATCATAATAATAATGATACATAATAAAAATGGAAAACTTCTAGACGCCATATAAATCAGAGCAAATATGAATTGCTGTTTGTGTCTGACTCTACTGACTGTTTATTTGTTTGTTACTCGCCTTTTTGTTCTTTTCACTGCAGTGGTGGTTGTTGTTCCTTTTTTTGGTGGTGGAGTACTCGAGGCTTTTGTCAATTGCTATGGCACGGTGGTTCAGGACTGGAGAAATGGGTGAAAGTAAATGATTTATAAACTAAAAATATTATTAATTTATTTAGGTTATAAAGTTACTTAAATTCCCTTAATTGGTAGAATTATCATTCCCATTTTATTATATTTACCTTTTTATTTTGACTTTGAAACACTTAAGATAACTTAAGGTTGGTAAACTGAAGAAAAAAGTCCCCAAGAAAGATCAATAAATTCAAATATGTATAATATCAGGGTAAAATCATTGTAAAAATATTTTAAAAAATGTTGTTCACTTAAAATTAGATATAATTACTTTTACTAATAAAAAATAATAAAAGTCCCAATATTTGACCCACTGTATTCAATTGAACTGCTGCATTTCGGCATTGTTCCGCAGCCCTGCTCTTGTAATTCTGTCTGGCTCCTTGGGAGCTTTTGTGATCGCTGCTGCAGTTGCAGTTGCACTCGGAGTCGGCTCTGCAACGCTCCTCATATTGCACACGATGCGGAGAGATCCGAGACACAAGACTCGAATGGAGTCTCGGGACCAGACCAACCGAACCGGAGAACCAGCCGCAGTTGTCGCCGTTTTGGCCCATTGTCTGTGTGGGAAAAAGCCAGCGACTCTACGAAATAAAAAATAAAAAAAAAAGGAAAACCAAAAACACAATGTATGCTAACCGATAGTTTTCAATGCCAAATGGTTTATGCATTCGACTGCTCATGGCAATCATAAAGCGAAAATACTTTGGCCAATGGACAATGCTTAAACGCCGCATAAATTCACTTTAAGCATCTCCCGGGAATCGGATAAGCATATGCGGCCAGTTTAACCCACATCTTGGAGTCCGATTTGCCCCCTCAACACCACTCCACTCCACTCCAGAGCTCCAGCTCCATCCTCCAGTTGGTGCCAATCATTATATTTTAACAGCTTGTTTGCTCGCTTGTTTTACAAATTGAAATCGCCAACGAAAATGTTACAATAAATTTAAATAAACACAAGCATTTTGCCGACAACGATTGGCGATTGGGGAATACTTGGTGCCGTTTGTTGTCCGTCCTGGCTGGTTTTATTTCAACCAGACGATACCAGACGAGACCAAGACCGCTGCATCCCGAACCTAATCGCTGCGTTTAATTTACTTAAATTATACTAATGATCTTGAGCTGCCCCGGGTCCCAAGAGTAGAGCTCTCGAGCCAACTCGGAGTCATTTGTTTTGGCTCGTTTATGGGGGAAGGCGGCTCAATTGATTTGGCCAAAGCCAAAGCAGCCGCCAAAGAGAGCCGACAGCCGGAGACCGGAGACCAGAAACCAGGAGATGTCCAAGTTCCAGTCCCCAGTCACAAAGACCAATCCAATCCACTCCACTCCAATCCCCCGGCTAGTGCGAATCCGAGTGTTGCGAGTGTCGCTAGATATGGCCTGACATTTAGATGAAGTGTCTGTGAATCTGAGCCGAGTCGGCGGCCTCTCGATTTCCAGCTGCGTTGGCCCGGCCGAGCTGCTCTTTTGGCCATCTAAATGTCGTTCATTCATAAACAAAACTTTAATTTTATTGCACACTGATGGAAAAATCTGCGTAGAATGGAATACCTAAATTTTATTCAACTACTACAAAGTATTATTATTACAAATGTAAGTTTATTCATAATTCATATGATAATATTGTGAGGTTTTATACCACTTATAAACGTGCCTAAATTTATGCAGTACAAAATTTTTTCGTCTTCAAAATTAATCCATGGTGCTTGTGACATTTTTTGTTGCATACTTTTAGATACCTTTTTTAATTCATTTAGTTTTTAAAATGGAAAAAAAAAATTTTTTATAGTATGTATAATAAATTAATTTGATAAGTATTCTAGAGATACGTTTTTATATTTTAAGGATATTTTTATATTTCAAGGATCTGTGTTATATTTTTTTAAATATGAAAATCCTACCCAGGACCCTCTTTTTCCTGTGTACCTTAAGTTGACATAGTCTGACTCTTGGATAATGTGAAGGCGTTGGCTTCGTTTGGATGCTAGTTGGTTTCTGCTGAATGCTGCATCAAAAACGATTATCATAGACCTCGAAATGGCTCAATTAGTTCTCGTGGAGCCCCGAGAATGGAACTCCCCGCGGCTTCTCTGTGCGAAAGTTTATTGATTGGCATTGCATACCTGTTGAGTTGTAGTTTCTGCATAGCTCAAAGTTGTTTTCAGCCGGAGAAACTTTCTGTGCATTTTTGCTGGCCAAGTTTACATAGAAGGAGCACTTCCCCCCACTCACTTTCAGCATTCCGAGGACACTAAAATCCGATTCCATGGGAGCTAAGTATGCCAATACTAAGCCATGCCATTGACACCCATGCGATTGTTGTTAATTAATTAAAAAGAAACACTCATAGGCGATTGCGTTGACAAGATAAAATGGCCAAGCCACACACAGATTCAGGCAAATAAAATAATACAAATAAAAATGGAATTGGATAAACGCTCGACTCCCAACCAAAGGCAATAAATTGTGACAAAAAAACAAAAATCGGCTTCAAAATCTATATATTGGCTGTGGCAGTGGCGTCAAGGTGCGACATTGACCCTGGTTTTCCCCTGTATTTGCAGTGTGCTTTTGTGTTTCTTGACTTTGACTGTCTGTGTGTGTGGCACAAATCTAAAACAACAAAGCTGCAAAAAAATTATAACGTTATCGGGGCAACTGCAATAATGCATTGCATTTAAAAGTGCATAAAATGTTTAGTGGAGTTGGAGTTTTCGGATTTCCACGCCACGACAAATGAACTACACTGGTCTACATAAAATGTAGGGAAATTTCTGCATTTTATGGAGCCATAAAACTAAGCTGTGAACAAAATGCAATCGTTGTGGATTTATTAACTTAAATATATATATGTATAAAGCATGCAAAACAGAAGACACCAATGTAAATTAAGATTGGTTGAAGCACAAATCTATTGTCAAGCAATTTAAAAGATTTTATTAATTTAAAATGTCTAGTATTAAACACATATTTAATTAAAAAAATAAATTTTTAGATTACAAATTTCGAAGTAAAACAATTTTATTTTTTCTTTAATCTTTAAATATAAATAAATATTTTTAAAAATCTCCTTTGTTGACCAGTTTTATCAGGCAGTCAGGGCCAAAGTTAACCTTGCTAAAGCAGTTATTCTTGCCGTTGCTGTTGTGTGTTGCTGGTGCCGCCGATGTTGTTGTTGCAGCTGCAGGCAATGCCACTTGCAACAACAGCAACTATATAGAACACAGCTGTGCCAAGCAAAATAATAAAAAAAAAAAATAAAAGAAAAAATGATAGCAAAGTATTGGTACTTGAGGAAAAAAAATGTAGAAACAATTATTGCCATTAGCAAATTGGAAATATTTTCTGCTGTTGTTCATTTTGGCGGCTATTTTTTTCTCACGGCTCGGGTAAAAGCCTTTCCTTTCACCAAACAACACAAAAATCATCTCTGCCCAATTGGTTTGTCAATAAGCACAATTGAAATCAGCGATCATCTACGTAATTAGCCAGCAGCGGAAAAAAGAACCACCAACCAGCAGAAAAGTGGTGCTAAAACTCGAGAGGGCGAGAAGAAATGTAATTTGTTTTCACACAACATAATCAACATGATAACCCCGGCCGAAAACGTCTTTAGATTGAGTCTAATGATGATAAACGCTTTTACTGTGAGGTAACTACAGACTCCTGACACCGACGCAAGACGCTCTGTGGGATGGGATGGCCAACTTTGGACTGCACCACCAGGCACCACCGAAAGATGCAGATAGGGGGGATACCGAGGAGGGGAGTTCGAATGGCTGGCTGGGCCAATAATAAGTCAACATTCCAAGGCGTGTTAAGAGATGCTCGATTAAATGCCTCAATTGTGGCTCATATTGAACACCAACGGGCAACGGGCAACGGGCACTGGGCAACAGACAGTCTGAGCCAAAAGTCGACGATCCGGGCAACATCGACACCACACACCACCTGTCTGCAAAGTACGAAAATCAAAAAAAAAAGAAGGCAGACGGAGTGGAAGAAGCAGCGGCAGCAAATAGCACGCCCCCACCAACGGTCAACTTGCAACTCGGTGGGGCAGTGGTGCACTCGGTGGTGCTGTGGCACTGCGGCCATAGCCTGCCTGACTTTTAGCACCGCCGCAGACTGGGCGAAATCGTTTAGTGTCGTACCTAACTAAGAAAACGTATTTTCAATATCGAAATTATTATTATTAGCTGACAGCAAATCGCAGTTTTCAGTTTTCAACTGACTTTCCGCGGCTGTTTGCCGGCTCATGTTGTAATAAATGGCCAGGACTTGGGTACCAGTGCTCTCTGTGTATACACTTTGTATGATATGCGAGTGCCGAACCAAAACAAAAAGGGTTCCCTGCATGCGGGCGGGTTTATCGGGTCAATTGCCAAATTGGGCAAATGGGAGTCGATGGTTCTTGGATCGAAATGACTTAAAAAAGAGTATTATGTAGGTAAAATAGATGGAAAACATTGTTTTTTAATTAACCTAATTATAACTAATGTTCACACATTATGCCTACAGTTCCATTTTAAGTGGGGTATCTATATTTGAAAAATAGGAAATTAATAAGCAGACACTTAAACAAAAAACTGAAAAATAATGAGATGGTAAAAATCTAAAGAAAACAATAATAATCCAATGGATACCTAAAATATTTTAAAACTAAATTAAACAAATTTTAAAATAACTTTCTATATAAAATTATAAAGTGAGTAAAAATCAAACTATTGGATTTGTGCAATCTCAATTTCCTGGAATACTTTTCAAAATTAATAATAGGTATAAGAAATATATTATTAATTTTAAATCATCTATCAAAATGTCGGACTTTTACAAGTAAGGAAAATATCAATCAAGCTTTGCTTATAATTAATAGGTAAAATCGTAAGTTACCTAGAAACAAGCCAGGTAAAGATATTATTAAGCCATAATTGCCATGTTTTGTATAACTTTTTTAACTATTTAATTATATACCTCTAAAGGGTATCCACATTGCCACCACGTTGGAAACCACCGAGCGGCACTGGCTGCCATCAATTTTGCGCTCGTCCCTCGCTATCGGAGACTTTGGGGCCGGCTTCTAAAGGTGAGAAACTGGCCATATTGCTGGCGGGTGTAAGGCTGCACCCTGGTAACACACACACACACTGGCGCACACACCCAGGCAACTTGGGACCACAGAGCCAGGCCGGCACAATTATATGCCATTTTGCAAAAAAACTTTCAATAAAAATAATCATATCCAAATGAAATTTATGCACAACTAAGCAGGTGTTTAGTGACGAATCAAGCGGCGGGTTCAGTGGTTTCGATTTTTGAATTCGGCCAAAGGTGAAAAGCGCCGACCCCTGGAAGCGACTCCCCCCGGAGTTGGAAGGTGCAAATTCGTTCCAGTTGTCGATTCATCAAACAAGATAATCCGGATGGGCCAGCATAATATAACGAGGCGAGCTGTGATAAGCAACACGTTGTATCGAATCACCGATCTTCCAATTAACCGACCAATAATGCGGCATGGACCTTTTAATTTCTTTCAAATACTGCCAACTCACGCAGTATCCACCAAGCACTAGGAATTTTTTTACTGGCCATTGCAACCAAATAACACAATAGACACATTTTGTAAGCAACAACGGGGGGCTAATCAACTTCAAACGAGAACAATTGCGCCGAGTGGGTTTCTGGACAGGATCGATGGGAATTGCAAGTGGTTTGAAGGTTGGTGGGGGTAGTAAATACGTAGGTAACCCACCTCAAACGATGCAAAATGATGAAGTCCCATATTAAATACAACGGATATCACTGCGGAAAATCTAAATTCGATTCGATTGTTAGGAAATATCTCCTACTTTTTTTAATAACAGAAACTAACGAGTTATTAGTTCTTATGTAAACAATGATATGTACTGAGATGAAATAATTAAAACGAAGGTAATAATTCTTTTAAAAGGAATTACCAGTTTATTCAACAAATAGGAATGATACTCATGTATCATTTTATCAAGTACTGGAATTACATTTAAATATTAAACGAATTCATTTATAGTCGTTACCAAATCTGGTTTTGAATTGCGTGTCAGAACAGATTGGCTTAATCTGAAATCTTAAAAGTGGCAATTGAATGTAAGGGGTTATAAGGAAAGATAATCATAATAGCGGCTAAGCAAATATGAATATTTATAGTATTACAAATATTATAGATATTAACAAAACTAGTAAGAATATTTATTACTAAGTATTTATAACATTACAAATATCAAACATATATTACTGAAAAATATTAATTTAATTTTATAACTATCATTTGTTTACTCTTCAATAAATCCCTTATTATTAGCTAATCAACTAGGAAGCAAACAAATTGTGGCTTTCCAGATCAAAGGCGATCTACAAGTACTTTGAAGGGATAGCAGAAAACTGAATGACTACCGAGAACCCATTTCAATCGATGCAAAATGATTGAATTCAATACGGGGCCGTGGCACTTAACATCCATCAAAACACTAAACGAGGAGTATTTAGAACGGCAACCAGTTGTTGCCGGTTGCACATGCAACATGTTGCCGGTTGACATATGAGCAGCAGCAACATCAGCGGCAACAGCGGCTGAAAAAGAAGAAAGGAACTTTTGCCGCCACACCAAAGTCCGGTGTTTTGCGAAGAGCAGCGGCTACTACACAGGAATCCCGGGGAACTCGGTAACTCGGGGAACCTGGGCAACTGGGGACCTAACAAGCCGAAGAAGCCGGCCCAGAATTATGTAACAACCATCGCACTGGCAGTGGCCTGCAAATTTGCAAGTCAAGAGTCCAAGAGTCACTGGAGATGTCACTCTGTGCGGATGGACAACTCGGCGGACAGATGAGCAAAGCGGCCGCCGCCTGGATTTCCTCCTCGGTTCCTGGGCTCCTCCACTGCCCATTCGCTTGGTTGTTGAACTTAATCCCAGCATGATGGTGCAACATTCGCCGAGTGTCCGTTGTCCTGGCAAGGTTGTTATGGACGCACCACCGTCACCACCACCACCGCCGTCGCCGCTCGTTTGTTTGTTGTGGCAAACACAGGTGGTGGTGGATTACAAGGGGATTAAACCGTAGGAAACCACTGGAAACATCAACACTTGTCCGCCGAATAACCACCGAAGATGATCTCACGACGCGACAAATTGCTGCAGCAGCCGTGGGAGCAGCTGCGGTACGCCCAGCATCGCGAGAAGGTCATGTCCGCCCGTCCGGCCATCGACACCCACACGCCCCGTGCCCACGAGCACGTGCAGCGCAAGTGGAAGAAGCAGCAGGTCGAGCGGGAGCGCCAGCAGCAGATCGAGCGGGAGAACCTGCGGCTCCTCCAGAAGCTGGGCGACATCATGCGCACCAAGCGCATCAACAACCTCTGGCTGGAGCCGAGGCCCAAGTGAGTGGGGCTTAGGGGGACTTAGCACCAACTATACGTGACTCAAAAAGGGGATCTTTTTCGAGCTCCGTTTCTTAACATTACTAACTTACTACCTTATCAAAAAAAACATATAAATTCTTTTAATTCTAAACTTGTTATACTCAAGCTGGTACCTAATTTAATGATTTACAGATGTCATTAATTACCCTGAGTGTTTCACCTTAGCAACATATTTGGTTCTGTTACCAATCAAACATATTTTGAATAACGTATTGCTATTTGGAATTTCAAACTAATAGGTATTTGTTTTCAGCTATCAACAGTTTTTTACAAATTTAAATTTTTCAGATAAGTATTGAAATTTTTAGTTGATTTTTATAAAGTGTTATTGAAAATTAAGTTACCTATGAAACTAGGGGTGAAGTATCCTACAAAATGTTTTTTTAAGGGCCTCAAAAATTTTGATTACAATTGGTTTTTATAATACCAAGCTTATTAAAAGCTAAGCTAGCTATTTCTGACATCCCATTTTCGTATCGTTTTAGAAAAACTATTTAAATAAATTCGAGGTTTTACAAAACTAGCTATAAACCGATGTGATCCAACAATAACTTTTATCCTAATTTCAGTTTCCTCAATCGAGAGAAGCTCTTTCCCACCCGCCCTTACTCGAGTCTACCGGAAATCGTCACTATTTATGGGAAACAACCGCCGGGACCGCTCATCTACGGCACGCTGCCCAAACCGACGGTTGTGGGTCGGTGTCCCACCTGCAGCGGCAATCCGGAGCGCACCGAGGTGGCCATTCCCGAGCAGCGGACTCCTTGGGCGCCGGAGCGGAAGTCCTGGAACCGGAAGAACCAGGAGCAAGAGAGAAAGCAGCGCTGCTACCACTGCGGATTCGTAAAAACCACCGAACGCAAGTTCTTCGAGGAGTTCTCCTACTCCTACTCCTACGACGAATGATGAAGCTTGCGGACTTGTAGTCAAATAAAAAGAAATTCAAGTTTATTCATCAGCCTTGGGTATGTTCGGTGGCAAAGTGGCAAAGGTGAGGAAGCCCGTGTGGCCGGGCAGCGTTTGGGGATTGCTGGAGGTCAGGTACTTCTTCACCTCCTTGGACGCTTTGCTTTCCTCGGCATTGGCTGCCGGCGTCGTCGTCGTCTCTTCGGTTTTGGGCAATTTAAGGAACTCCAGATCGATGACGGGCAGCGTGCGGGTCTTGACCACATTCTCTTGCTGCAGCACCTCCAAGGAGACGATCTCGTTGAAGCCCAGCTTGGTCAGCTCCTGGATGCAGCGCTGCGACTGCTCAATGCAGGGCGAGAACGAACAAAAGCGACCGCCTGGGGAGGAAGAGAAAAGGAAATCAGGTTTACTCGAATTTGTATATAGACTTCTTGCCCTAAAATACCTACAATCTTAAAAATAGTACCTCTTCTTTTACATTTTACTAAGATTAAAATATATATGTGGTTGCAAACTTGCATGCCCAACTTTCCCTACATTTTTGGTATTCGATTGGCCTGCCTTTTAAGCCGTGGTTCCAATGCAGTGGTAGTAACCTAGGTCCGGTGCAAACCTGCTGAACAATTGAAGTTCCCATCCGCCTAATGACAAACTCGCCCGGTCAGCCTGCCTTGGCCGCATCAAGTGTCAAAAGCGGGCTCATTCAATGTCAAACACGGTGAAATGGCAGCCCGACTGACTAGCTGACTGGATCTCTGGCTCACTGGATGGATATCTGACTGACTGACCGACAGTGTTGGTGTATATAGGTATTTTATGATATGTCTTCTAACTAGGTACATTGTAGTAAGAGTTAAAACATGTTTTTCTATCGTTTTCTAAAGAATTTGCAATATATTGAATGACTATCACATCCTATTAAATTATTCTATACTTTGAAGAGCCTGTTCTTACTAATTTTTGTGGAAAGAGGATTACCTATAAAGCGGGATACCCTTTTAAGGACCTCCCCTAGGTACTTATGTTCGCCAGCATGGTGTACCTAGCTCAGGCAACCCAATAATGTACCCTGGCATCACTGCCAACCAGAGATATCCGCCTGATTGCCGGATTGCCCACAAAAGGGCGCTGACAACTAGTTGTCAACGCGATGTTGGCCACTCACCGGACAGCTTCAACGCCTTGAAGGCGTGCGGCACGGCGAGATCGGGTGCGGGCAGATCCAAGAAGACCGCATCGGCCTTTCCGTCCAGCTCCTCGCCAAAGCCCAAGTTGCACACATCCCGATGGTAGACGGTGACGAAGTCGGCGATGCCATGTCGCCGGAACTCGTCGCGTGCCTGATCCGCTCGAGCCTCATGGAAATCGAAGGTGTGCAGGTGCCCAGTGGGTTTCAGTGCCCTCAGGAAGTAGTGCGACAGGGATCCTGATCCTGTGCCCGATTCAATGACCACCGCACCGGGTCGAACCTCCAGTTGATGAATAATCATACTGATATCCGGGGTATAGATGATCTGGGTGCGATGGGGTAGAGTTTGGGTCCACAGTTCCGGCGTGGGCTGCAGGACATGGGCCCAGCCCTTGGAGAGCTCCACTTTGCTTCCATACTCCACGCCTATGATATCTGTAACAAACATTTCTTTTAGAACAAGCTAAAAATTAAGGAATTTTAAACTTACTTTCTACTTTTAGGGATCCATAGTTTGTCTGAAAGATATGCGGTATGGTTTCTCCTCTTTTATTGACTATTTCCGGCACTGCTTCAATGGCATGCATGGAACTAACACTTAGGTATAGTATCACCACGTCGCCCTTTTCTATGTGGGTCTTGGGTTTCAGAAAACTCATGTTTTATGTTAAAAAACTACAAAACGCAGGTTTATTTACAAAATAAGCGCGTGTTTAAATTCTAGAGATGGGAGTTTGAGACAATCAACAGGCAGTCGTTATATTTTACCAGGGGTAAAGCATGATGATGTTTTGCTTGTATCGATAGTATCATCGATTCTGGTTCCACCCCTAGCTGCTCTTCTTCCTTCTTTTGATTTCCGGAGAGGTTTGTGTTTTAGTTTTAGTAACTATTTTGATAGCAAAAAGCGTTTAAAAAGCTAAGATACAGCTGCTAAGAGATACCTAATATGAACCAACAAACCACTTATGATATTATACCTATGTTTCCTGATCTTTTCCATGTTTTGTTTGGGATTACTGGATATTCCGGGCGGTATTATGGAATAGCAGCCTAAAAATGGTGCAGCGTTTGACTTTGAGGCGACGTCTGTCGTACAACACCCGCTCCAACAAGAGGCGCATGTGAGTATTTGAGATTAGATAGATCTCCAGGATTACAATGGTTATATCCCATTTGTTTACAGTGTGCGCACTCCCGGAGGCCGTCTGGTGTACCAGTACGTGAAGAAGAACCCCACTGTTCCACGCTGTGGCCAGTGCAAGGAGAAGCTGCACGGGATCACCCCGTCCAGGCCCAGCGAGCGTCCCAGGATGTCCAAGCGCCTGAAGACCGTTTCCAGGACCTACGGCGGAGTCCTGTGCCACGGCTGCCTGCGCGAGCGCATCGTCCGCGCCTTCCTCATCGAGGAGCAGAAGATCGTCAAGGCGCTGAAGAGCCAGCGCGAGGCTCTGGTCAAGCCCGTCAAGAAGGTGGTGGAGAAGAAGCCGGCGAAGGCCAAGGCTGCCGCCAAGAAGCCGGTGGGAAAGTCGGCCGGAAAGCCCGGAGCCAAGGCCGTCGGCAGGAAGCCCGCCCCCAAGGGCGTCCTCAAGTCCAAGAAGTAAACCCCTGACCCACCAACCCAGGGGATCTGATTTTGGACTGCTTTTTGTAATAAATAAACCACAAACTGGACACGTTACCAACACCTTTTAATCCTCAGTTGATAGTGAGAGTGATATTAGCTTTGTTCCTAACTCAAAAAGCAGTTTATAGTTTCAGAACCAAACCATCAGATGATTTTTTATAAAAAATGTTTAACAACCAACCAATTTTTGCAAGTTACTTATTTTTACTATATATAATATTCAAAGAATATTTATTGTTGGAGACTTTCATATAATGTGATGGCTAAAAAGTTAAATCAGCAAGATAAAAACTTGAAACTAGCCTTGTTAAACCGGTTTTATATGAATTTAATCATAAATAAATGTGATCAACGAATTTGTAGGCAAGATAAAGGTATTTATCTGTTAAGTTAAACATTTTAAATATTAATAATACGCCTTCTATTTTTAAATTTGGATTTTTCAAAAACAGTTTGAATTAAAAAACAGCTGTTCACGAGGTAAACAAGCGGCACTGTCTTCTTCTTCTCTGTTTGCCATTCACATTTTCCACTGACATGTGAGCCACTGCAAATTGCCTAAAAACTTTTATGATGCCACAAATAGCAAATAAACCAAATGAATCGTGAGTTTTAATATAAATTAAATTAATTAAAATGAAATAACCAGTATAGTACTTATCAGCACAATAAGAGTGCCGTTTGAGACGCCACGCCTGGCCGAGATCGCCTACAGAGTGCTTAGTGTGGACCAGGAGCCGCGTCGGAACTTTGTGCAGAAAACTTTGAGCCTGGATGGCGATGTCCTGGTCGTCCACTTCCAAGCCGACCAAGTGAAGAGCCTGCGCACCGCCATCACCTCTTTCTTCGAGAGCCTGCTCCTCTGCCAGGACACCATCAAGCAGTTTGGAGACTCCCCAGAGAACAAGCCAATCCCCGCCAGCAACGAGGACGATGCCGGAGCACAGTCCGGCTCCGACTCCGCATAGGGCCATCTATGGATTCGCCTTCTACATGCTGTTCACCGTCCTGTTCCTCGTCTACGTGGCCTGGGCCCTGTTACCCCTGGAATTCGGCCTGCATTCCTATCTGCCCGACAAGTACTTCGCCGTCTTTGTGCCCTTCCTGGTGCTGGTCTTCGCCTGGTTCTTTGCCTTCCTCATCTACCCGGCTATAAATCTCTCGATGACTGTGAATGTGGATGCCATTGCCTCCGTGGTGGACCCCAAGTTGGTTCTGCCCAAGGGCACAGAGTTCACCTCCTGGTCGCAGTTGCAAGAGGGTCAGGAGAGCAAGGAATCCGAGACGAAGAAGCTCTCCCCAGTGAACTGCAACCTCTGCAGGACCTTCCACCAGCCTGTGACAAGGGCGCCCATTGCACCACTGCGTTTTCTGGATCTTCAGGAAGTAAATACAGCGTATTACAACTAAAAAACTAACAGATTGCTTTTTAATAATCCAAAAGAAAGTCACTTTCTTCGCACGGTGGTCCAGCCGTCCTCGGGCTCCACGAATTCCTGGGCCTGCTGTTTGCGCGTTTGCGAGCGGGTCATCCGGCCACTGCTGCTGGGAGCATCCTCGTCATCCTGACCCATTTCATCATCATCCTCCTCGTCATTGTCGTCCATATCCTCATCGGAGGAGGAATCGCCCTCAATGGGCGTGTAGGTGATCTTCACATCGGGACGCAGCCACTCCTTGCCCGCAGGAAGCTTACTCAGTTCCGCCTCTATTTGTGGATACTGATTCTGCTGGGCCAGCAGCTTGTAGCGCAGCAGATTCCGGCAAATCTCCGGGATGGAGTCGTCGTCGCAGAGGGTGTTGAACTCCTGGTCCATCAGCTCCTCCACGACCTCCTGCAGCTCACCCTGGGTGATGTTCTCATTCGAAATGCAGTACTGGTAGGTGTAGTCCATGATTTCTATGGCCACCTGCACGGGATGCATCGGGATTAGGTTAGAAGAGAGCCCATTTCAGGGGGATGTGTGAACCCACCTGCTGGCCATTGCGTCCGCCCATGCCATGCTCCACCGCCAGCCGGAGATCCTGCCAGTGGTTGAAGATCTTCTCCACAATCAGGCGGAAATTCTTTTGGAACTCGGTTTGTTTTGTGGCTGCCATGCTGTTCGGAATAGTGACATTCGCAGGGAGTAACCAACGGGGCGGTGTGGCATTCGCAGGGAATAACTAACAAAGTAATAAATATTATATTTAAAAAGTATATTAATATGGGTTAAGTCTTAAAGATATATTTTAAATACCTGTTTTATTCAGTGTTTATTTAATTAAATGGATTATATTTAACATACTTAAAACAGTGTTGCAAGTCGTCGAAAGTATTATAATTATGACATTCTCTAGGAGCCGGCAACATTGCGCCAAAAACTGCACCAAAATAAACAAATAAACCCAAAACCATGTCGGATGTTGAAGATGTACCCGAAACCCAGCTGGAAATCGATGTCAGCGATGGAGCAGGATTGGAGGAGGAGGATGACGACGATATGGAGCAGATCACAGCCCAGAAGGTGAGAAAGACATACAGGGAGTCCTTCGAAACCCTATAAACTAGCCCCCTTCCGGTTCCCCAAGGTTCTGGAGATCCTGGAGACGGCCTGGATCAATGAGATGTGTGCTCCCGAGATCCTGCCCAGCCAGACGGACATGCTGGAGCTGATGGTCTCCCAGGTGGCCCACATGGAGGAGCAGATGCGGGACCTGGACAAGAACGACTTCCGGGCGGTGGTGCACTCCATGGAGCTGGAGAGGGTGCGCTACATAATGGCCAGCTATTTGCGGTGTCGCCTTCAGAAGATCGAGACCTTCACGCAGCACATCCTCAACCAGGAGGCGAGTCGCGAACCGGACGACAAGCGCCTGTCTCCGGAGGAGACAAAGTTCGCCCAGGAGTTCGCCGCCAATGTGGATGAGTACTTCCACAAGGTGGCCACCCAGTACATGCCCAACCAGCAGAGGGGAGAGGCCGAGCAGAGGATCGTCACGCCCAACCTGATGAGCCATGTCTTCCTCAAGGCCAATGTGGCGGGTAATTATCCTTTTTTAACTTATTAAGATTATCATTCCTTAATGATGATTCCCATTTCAGTGCCCGCCGTGATCGTGGGCGTCGATGATGAGGAGGTGGACATGGCCGCGGGTTCCCAGCACATTATTCCCTACCAACTAGTGGCCGACTTGATACAGAACAACCAGGCGCAGTTAATTTAATAGGCTTAGTTAACAGGTAAAGTACATTATAATAAAAAAATCCATAAAAAATGAGTGCTAAGCTTATGACAGGTCAAATGGGGAACTTCCGTAGAGATCTATAATTAATTACATTTTATATTAATGCTTGATGTGAGAGTTTTTGCAGTTTATGAAGCAAATCATTAAATTTGTTGCGATCTACTTAAAAAATTATATTTTCCAAGTCTAAATGTAAAAATGTAAATTGTAATACAACAAACGTAGCTTAAGGCCACAGTAGCTATAGCTACATTAAAAAGCATAGGTTATAGGTAATTTCTCAATTGCCTTTTAACCTGAGAATAAATAAATAAATAAATAAATATTTTCCAAGTACTTAGAAAGAAACATATCGTTAGTTTTATGGGGACTACAAAAATGAGTTATACAATAGGAACCCCATAAAAAGGAGTTAAAAAACAATCATTACATACTTTATTTAACAGACATTAAAATTCAATTTTAAATCTAAATATCTGACTATGTTAATATAAAATAGTGTAAAAACTTTTAAAACCGGAAGTAAACTGCACAAAAGTGCCATTCAAATTGCGCTTCCGCGCGAAAGCCGGCACCGTGGCCAGTGTTGGTCAACGCCTGCTCTCTCTCTCTCCGAACAGCTGCGCTTGTGCGTGACGTCACAGAGTGTTACGTTTCCAGTGGAAGGAAGAACAGTGGTGAGGTGTACTTGTATGTGAATGCGGCTATACACACGAACCACGCACTCAATTAGCCCCGAAATTCCCGAGTTCAGTCGTCAATGTGGCGGGCTTTGGCGCAAACGGCACTGAGAGCGGTAGATAGGTCACCAGCAGGAGCAGGACTACTCCCCCCAAACAAGCAAGCACCCCTAAAGCTGACGCAGCCATTGCAGTTGCGACATTCCAGCAAGGCCAGTCAACCACCTTACAAACTCGCCAGCATGAGCGTGGAGAAGCCAAAGGTTGTCTTCGTTTTGGGCGGCCCAGGAGCCGGAAAGGGCACCCAGTGCTCCAAGATCGTGGACCGCTTCCAGTTCACCCACCTCTCGGCCGGGGATCTGCTGCGCGAGGAGCGCTCGCGCGAGGGCTCCGAGTTCGGCACCCTGATAGAGGATTACATACGCAACGGCAAGATTGTGCCCGTGGAGGTCACGTGCTCGCTGCTGGAGAACGCCATGAAGGCGTCGGGCAAGTCCAGGTTCCTCATCGACGGCTTCCCCAGGAATCAGGATAATCTGGACGGGTGGAACCGGCAGATGGCCGAGAAGGTGGACATGCAGTTCGTCCTCTTCTTCGACTGCGGCGAGGATGTGTGCGTCCAGCGGTGCCTGGGACGGGGTCAGAGTGGCTCCGGGCGGACGGACGACAACATGGAGAGCCTCAAGAAGCGCATCTCCACCTACAACAACGACTCGCTGCCCATCATCAAGTTCTTCGAGGGCGCCGGCCAGGTGAAGCGGATCGACGCCAGTCCGGATGCGGAGGCGGTTTTCGGCGAGGTGGAGAGGGTATTCCTGGCCAGCGGCTTCTAGATGTCATGCTCATATTCCGCTTCTCTGTGTGTAGTGTGCTATCTCTTTACTCTTCATTTGTACTCCTCCAAATATATACGCTTGTTAATAGTAATGCAAGTTACTTTTTCTTCGCCCCGATAAGGTAAAAGATACATTGAAAAGTATACTTAATTAGGGAAAGAGGTACACATCTTTGTCGGTATACAGGAATTATTGAAGTTAAGAAAATTGATTGATTTTGTGGAAAGTTAATTTTTAGTTAGAACATTTGGAAGGCAATAAACAGAAACAATAAAAATCACCTGTTCATATACTGTATTTAACCGAAATATTATTTACCAGCGATGTGTGTGCAGGTGTTATCTTGAAAAGGTGTTTTTTCTTTATCTAGATATTAGAGCAGCTGTTTAAAAGTTTAAATTTATCAACTGAACACCTTAGAAAATATAATCAAATAACTTTCTCAATTCCTCTTGCTTAATTTTATTAAAGACAGGCATGAAATGTATACAACTTTTAAAATATCGAATTTTGCATAGCTCTAAAGTAACAAGTATTGCGAATTTTATGTAACTACCTAGTATTTCCCATTGATAGCTCGTAAATGGTAATTACTCATCGATTTTTCAAACACGCAGGGAAGCAAAATCACAAACATTCGCTTTCTGGGATATACAAACGGGTGTGGAGTAGGTGGCTCTTATATAAAACGGGCAGGCAGTGGTCCTTGGGAGTAGCTCAGTCCTTGCGCAGCTTGTCCAGGCGCGCCTGCAGATCCGCATCGGCATCGGACATGGGCGATGAGGCGCCACTGCCGCCGGAAGCTCCAGATGCCCCTGCTCCGCCTCCTCCTGCTCCGCCACCACCTCCAGCGGCTCCTCCGCCACCCACTCCGCCGGCGGCCACAGCCTGTGGTCCCTTCTGGGCACCAACACCGCCTGCTATGGACAGGGAACCCGAGGCGGAGGGAAGATCTCCCAGCTGTTCGCCCAGCTGCAGGCCCAGTTCGTCTAGAACTTGTGAGACCACGGCATCTGTCTCCTCCTCATCGCCCTCATCCTCCATGGCGTCGTCGATGGCGTCGTTGATCATCTCCTCCTTCATGTCCATCATTTCCGACTGCTTCTCGAAGTCCTGCAGGATCTTCTGGATTTGCGGGAGATTCAGCTGGCGGTTCATGTTCTGCATGGCCTTGGTGACACCTGGATGGGGGTTATAACAAGTTAGGAAGCTATGGATGAGCCTTTTGTCCAATATCTACCCTTCATGGCCTGCGCCATTGTGTTCTGTGACTTGAGCGTCTGGATTTTGAGGGACACCGCCTGGATGTTAGCCTTCATCAGCATGAACTTCTTGGCGTAGCGCCGTGTGCGCACCAGATCCTTGGCCATGATCTTCACCGCGTCCATCTGGCCCTCCTTGGCCATCTTCTTGATGTCCGCGATGATCTTCTTCTCCTGCTGCTCCATCTTCATCCGCTCGCGGTCCAAGTCCCGCATCGCCTTGTTCAGCGCCCGCTGGTTCTTGCGCAGCATCTCATCGGGGCTGATCTTCTTGCCGAATAGCCAGTCCATTTTCAAGGATGTTTTCTAACTACTAGATCCAATTGCGAAGGAATGACGAAGTTTCTTAGAGATTCTCAAAGATTACTCATCAACCAAAACAATAAGCGCAGGGTGGGTGCGACTGTGAGGTGGTTAAGGCGTGTACGCGCTTACGGGCGAATGGTTAATTGGTATAAGAAGATGTGCCGGTGCACTTGAGTTTTAAATCGTTCTCACTGCATGGATATCTTATAAAATTGCAATGACAACAGGTGGTTACAGAAAGGCATTTCTGAAATCAGCTGTCTATTATTTTCATAGTATTTAGTTAAGAAGAAAAACGTTTTAAAATATATTTCAGAAATAGTACAATTTCTTTTTAAAATGTGTTTTAAAAATTAGAACATGAATAAAATTAGTCTACCGAAAATTAATTCATATATTGTGTTCAAAGCACAATAACTGTTGTTATGAGATTTTACAAAACTTTATTCAACGATTTAAATTTTACATATGGTTTATCTGAATAAAATCTATTAAAAACAGATATATATAAGACATCTTAAAAAAGAGTAAATAAAATACATACTAGTTAATATAAATGAGAACATGGCATTTGGGGTTGCGTTGACCACCTTACTTTCAATCACTCACATTACCGCGATTCGCTGTGAATGGTTGTGCGTCAGCTGCAGTTTACATTCCAAATAAAATCATGAAGGAGTTCGACGATTTTAACTTTAGCGTTGAGAAATGTAAGGTTTTCTGGATTACTTACCTATATAGGATATGTAAAGTGGCTTGCCTTACTCAGATACCAAAGACCTGACCCGAGAATGTGTGGGTGGCAGCGATTTGCAGCAGCGAAAAAAGGAAATCGAGGCCTACAACGAAACAACGGCCGCAACCCTGAAACAAACATGCAAAAAGAACTACATGGAGTTCATACAGACGGCCAAGGAGATATCGCGTAGGTTACGCCCCCTAGAATCTATATATATCACCAAATGTCATGCCTTTCAGATCTCGAGTCGGAAATGTACCAACTGTCCCACATTCTGATTGAGCAGCGCAACATTTTGGCCACCATGACGGATGGCAAGACCTCCAATCACCTAAAGGCAGAGAGTTTGGAGGCGGAGAGCTCCACGGCGGCGGAGGAGGTGGAGAACAGCCATGCCACGCGGGCGGTCAAGGAGATGGTGCAGGGATTCAATGGCAATCTGGAGGGCAAGACCTTCCTCAACGAGGGAGCCCTCATCGAGTTGGATGGCAATGACTACAGGCCCATCCAGAGGGTCTTCTTTTTCCTCTTCAACGATGTGCTGATTGTGTGCAAGGTTAAGCATGATAAGTAGGTAGCTTTTTCCTAAATTTATTCTAATATCTAATGATTACGTATCACCCAGACGCCTGGACTTCCTTACCGAGTACGATCCCAAGAAAATAGCCGTGATCAATATCAAAGACCTGGATGGCGTCAAGAATGCCATCAATATCATCACACCCGATGGTTCCAAGATCTACCAGAGCATCACGGCAGCGGGCAAGACCGAGTGGATCGAAAAGCTCGAAGAGGCCTTCCGCTTCGACCAGCAAAAGAAGCCCAAGAAGGGTCAGGCTCCACAGCCTCCAACTAGGGCCAAACAGCAGTCAAAGAGTACCACGCCGGAGAAGGAGACCACTCCCCAGAGTCCGGGAGAGCCCAAGTCCCTGGAGGACGAGACGCCCGAGTGGCTGAGCACGGCCAGCGAGGAGATCCAAACGCTGGTGGCCCAGCGGCACTTCGAGGACGCCCAGGAGCTGATCAAGCGCACCCAGGACTTTATGCGAAACGAGAGCAGGAAGAAGGTACCACTGGCGGACGCCATCGAGAGCAAGGTGAAGCAGCAGGAACTGAAGCTGATCAATGTGCTGCTCAAGGAGTTGTCCAACAGTCACAATCGCAATCTGCAAATCGCTTTGAGGGCCGCCAAGAGACCCCTAAAGATCCTCGTGGAGATGGGACGCTATCGGCAGGCGAGCGCCACCCTGCTGAAAGTCTGCGCAGTTAGCTTACGGGTGGCCCAAAGGGAGGCGCGCAGGAATAATGCGGATATCTCGGAGCTTTTCTTCTGTGATCTGACGCAGGTGGCCTGCGATTTTCTCACCGCCTTCGAGCAGCAACCAGCTTGCGTTAGTGGTGAGTTCAGCCCCTAATTCCCATCTAAACTAAATCTAATCGGATTAATTCCTCCAGCTCTCGTGGTCTGGTGCAATGCCGAGCTGCAGTACTTTGCCAGCCAGCTGATCAAACACTATCTGACCAAAGGAACCTCCCTGGAGTCGGTGGCCAAGTGCGTGGAGCGAGTGCGCAAGCCCTCTACGAAGCTCACGGAGATTGGGCTGGACATAAGCTATCATTTGGAAGGACTGCTGCGCACCACGCTGGAATCACTGATCGAGGAGTCCAAGGAGCGGCTGCTAGACTCCGTGGGTCGCACTGAGGAGAGCTGGCAGCCGTACAACCTGCAGACCAAGTCGAATCTGAAGCGTCTGCTCCTAGAGCTGGATGTCCTGGGCATCGATGTGCGGGCCCAGGCTACGGGCGACACCTGGATAAACCTCACCCAGTCGTCGGTGGTCTTCATTAGGCACTTCCTGCAGCTCACCGAGTACTGCGGCTGCCTGGCCAAGTGTGAAACGCTATTGCAGAGTCTGGAACTCCTGCTGAAAGAGCTGTTTATTGCGCAGCATTCGTTGAAACCTCCCAGCGATATGGCCGTGGATGTGAGTCCTACCAAAGCGTTATTAAATTCCATCTAAAACGTGTCCTTTTCAGCCCAACTTTGTGATGAAGAACAAGATCTTTTTGGTGGACAACCTACTGCCCATTGCCATCGACAAGTTCCGGCAGATTTCGGGCCGCCAGTGTGAGGGTTTGCGGGAGCTGCACACGAAAATGTCCCGCCAGCAGGGAGCTCCATTACCGCGGCAGCGAAGTGTCTACACCACAGATGTGTTTTAAACAGGGAATAGAACCAGAACCGAAATAAACCGATATAACCTATATGTACCGGTTCTAAACCCAAATGGAATTGTTTACCGAAATAGTCGATTCGGTGGAGAACCGGAACAGAAAAGGATTCGGTTTGATTCCCCGGTCTTAATATAGCCTTAAATCCTCTGGAGTTTTACTTTCGATTACATATAATTTTTTATTTTTTCGTTTTGCTTCAATTATTTATAATATAATTATATACATATATAACCACAATAATAATAATATTTGTAAAATTAAAAATCGAAGCGTGTGCTGCACTCTATCTCTTGCTTATTACAATTTCGCCGTTCGCATTATATATAAATCGATTCGTTTTCATATATATATATACTCTAAACACTAAACAATTTAGCTGTGTGTTCTACTTTTCGGTTTCGGTTCTCAATGCGGCCCTTGTTGTGTTTTTAGCTGCTCAAAATATAGGATTTTACAGTTTGGTTCTGAAGAGTTTGATTCACACAAGTAATTCCGAATCCGTTTCCGATTCCTCATTGTCCTCATTACATATTTTCAAATTACAAATTACATTACAAGCAAAAGCCGACTGCTCAGAGCTCTATCATCTATCATCTGACCCCCAATGCGAGTGAGTGTTTCAAAAGTGGTTCCGTGTTTAATTTATAATGTAAAACTAATTATATTCATTTATATTTATATATATATACCTTCTTTTATGCAAATGTGTTTTGTTGTGTTGTGTGTGTGCTGGGGGAGTTGGGAGGTAAGGAAACTGACAACTTAAAATTACATTTGTTGCTGCATTCGCTGTCTGACTCGTCAGCTAAATTACAAAAACCTCTCCACATAAAACAAACTAAAAGCACTCGCATCGTATGTAACTCTTCTGCTCAGCTGGTAATCATAATCTCAACGCTCCTGCTCCTGATCCTGCAATTGCAATGACTATTCCACTTATCCTCCTATTTGTTTTTATGTTAAGATGAACGTAGGTAGGTATCGCCGACTGTTTCTGTTTATGGTTTTTAATTTTACAACATACTCGTCTCGTTTCTGTTGCTCGCATGCAATGCTTCATCATTTTATTTCGCTCTGGTTCTCATTTTACTTGTTTTATCGTTTTTTACTTGCAATTTGTGTGTGTTCAACTTGTTGGTTTGTTTTTATTTATTGGACTTAGCTTAGGCTTAGTAGCTACAAGTACGCTTAAAATTTTAGTTTTCCTTTTTGTATATATATTATAGAATTTTCATTTTTGCTTCGCTTTTTTGATGCGTTGCTACTGCCGCCTTTCTGGTTTCTTTTTTTTTTTACTGCCGATTCTGCTGCTGCTTGTTGGGTTTTCTGGTGTTGTTTGCATGATTTCGAACATTTTGTTTGTTGTAGTTAATTGTTGTTTTGTTTTTGATGTAATAAAAACTATACGAGCTTATTACAAAATGAAAAAACTGCTTGGTTTTGTGGATTTAATAAATAACTTCGTAGACAGTAGCCTTCTTATCGCCCGAGCCCGTCACAATGTATTTGTCGTCAGTTGATATGTCGCAGCTAAGTACGGATGATGTTTCCTTCGACTGAAATGGAAGGGTATTAGAAATCGAATCACCCTATAGTAGGGTACAAAACTCACCTGGAATATGCTGGCACCGTAGGGTGTTCGCCATGCGTTAAGCAGGTTGTCTTTGCCGGTGGAAACGAACCATTTGCCGCAGGCGGCAAAGCGCAGCGACAGAACGCAGCTCTCGTGCAGATGCAGTTGATACTTGTCCGGTTTCGATGCGTGCAGCACCTCTACATGCGAGTTCTCCATTCCCACAGCCAGCCAGTCACCTAAGGGATACCAGAAACAGTGGTTAAATCACTCCAGAAACCAAGATCTGAGGTTACCCACCTGTGGGACAGTAGCCGAGCGAGAAGATTTGAGAGCTAAAGTCGTGCTGCTGCAGCTGGCGACCCTCGCGCAGATCCCAGGAGCGCACCGTGTTGTCCAGGCCGCCCGTCCACAGTCGGGAGCCATCCGGACTGATGTCGATGCACGAGGCGCCGTCCGTGTGGCCCTGGAACTGGCGCACCAGGATCTCGTTGTGCAGGTCCCACACGGCGATGTTGCCGTCGCTGCAGCACGAGAAGCACACCTTCGAGTCGGGACTGATGGCCAGGGCGTAGCAGGCGGGCGCCGCCGATGTCAGCTCGGCCTTGATGCGGGGCGTCGGGCTGGCCAGGTCCCAGATGGACAGGTTGGACGCCTCACCGCCCACGATCAGCGTACGGCCGTCGGGCAGCAGCTTCACCGAGCGGATGTAGTTGTCGCGCTGCAGGCAATCCAGCTGGCTGACGGGATTCTTATTGCCCGGCTGCGAGATGTCCCACACCTTGACACAGCCCTTGCCGCCCGTGTACACGTACTTAGTGGGATTGGAGATGGTTACCGCGCAGACGACCTCTCCGTGCGACAGCGTGTTGATCTGACGGGCGTGCCGGGGAATGCCAACGCCCACCAGCGCGTCCGGCGGGAAGGGCACCGGCTGTAGGCTACCCTCGCCGTTCATATGGAAAGAGTAAGCACTGTAAATGATATGAGAAGTGTTAGTTTACTATACAGTATGGTAAGTTATAATAACTTACGGCTTTCCACCCGTCAGGGCCGAGGGATGTGGAATGCCATTGGTTCGCACATGCGCGTGCGGATCGTACGGCATTGGTGGCGGTCGTCCATAGGCTGGATCCGACGGTGGACGCTGGTAGGGATCGGCCGGCCGTTGATACGGTGCACCTGGATAGCCGGCTGGCGGTGGTCCCTGCGGCATCATTTGTTTAGGATTAACACCTGGCGCCGGAGCAGCGGCGTTCGGTGTCGGTGTGCGTGCCTTGGCGCCCGGTGTTCCCGGCTTTTCCATCTGCAAAAAGATGATATTTAATTAGTTGCTATACTTTATGGGTTCATTGAATTAATCTCACATCTTTTGTCTTGAGGCTGGGTGTGGAACGTGACGAACTGGAGCCGGAGCGAGAGGGCGGACGTTCCTGCTTGATGCCACTACTGCTGGGCTTCTCCAGGCGCTCGCCATTCAGGCTTTCCCGATCGCGCATCTCCATGGACACGTGCTCGCCGTTTGGGCGCGGTGAGTGGGATTCCTGCAAGGCACACGTGGGTATTTAGTAATATTTTCAAGGCGGGCAATCGTAATAGCAAAGGTGTGGTTTGGTTTTATCTCTTCTTTTTTTTTTTGGGAATTTTTGGGATGGTTGCATTGAATCTGGGCCGACACTCAACTCACCATTTCATTTGCAACATCTACGACTAAATCTTGATCGCTTTTCTCGCCTTCATCCTCCTGGAAATAATTTTGAAAAAATACAAAAACAATATAAATCAAAATTCATACAAAAACCCACAGGCAACAACAGCAATAACAACAACCACAATAGCAATAGTTAGTAACTAATAATTAACAATAAGGCCCTGTTCTGGTTTTCACATATTTTGTTTAGTCATAAAATAAAAAAGGAAACACCTTGCTCTGATTTCCTATTCCAAAAATAAATTATTTTGATTTTCAGCTGTTATTTAGACGGGGTATTTAACACAAGTTAATAAAAATGTGTCAAATAATTAAGACTACGGTGGTATAAGTAAATTTTCTAACTTAATACATTTCAACAAATGGAAAATGTAATATATATTATATTCATTTACTTTACTTTATAACACAAGTATTTTTTTAACAGAAGTTTCTAGGCAACTTTAAAGTAAAGTAATACTGATTATATGGTGTTCAAAAAATGTGGTTAGTCTTAAACTAATTTCAAGGCCATAAGGTGTATTTCTTATTTCTAGAAAACCCTTAAATCCGAACCAGGCCAATTAGAAGAAAGTGAAAACCGGAACAGGCACTCTAAAATCGTGACGTTTGATTTCAGACATGGTTTTTTTCAGTCTTGTCTCTTATAAATTAGCAATATAGTTTTTGTTTAGCATGATTTGGGAGAGTGTTAGCAGAGTAATACAACAACAATGGATAGACTACGAGATTTTGGTTTTTTGGTGAGTTGAGAGACAGCAACAGCTCAGATGAGATGACAGTTATCGGTTATACTCGATGATGGATGATAGATACTACGAATACCAGTACTGGTAGCAGGGCATAATGCTAACACCGAAAAAAGCTCGATACTCACTTGCAGTTTCTCATCTTTTCGACGCTTCGAGTCGTTCTCGATGTCCAGCGGCGAGCGTGTGCGATACTTCTCACGATCAGCCGGCGAAACCGAATTGCGCTGCAAGATCAGCATTAAAATGAGCTCGAAATATGCAGAAAATGTGCAGATCTAGGGGATCCAGGGTTCTGGGGTTCTTTATGCACTCACCAATCGCTCCTCGGCGGCCGCTGGCCCCTCCAGACCCGTGGGCTTAATGTCCGGCCTGTGGTGTTCGGGCGGTTTGTTCAGCAGACCCTGCGGTCCGTGTGGCAGGCCCATGGTGGCGCCCAGGGCGCCAAATGGATTCAGTGCACCCATCGGCTGTGGCGGTCCGCCCGGCACCTGCTGGGCGTGGATCTGTTGCTGCAATGGAACCATGAGATCGTATGAAATCGGGCGTGGGCGTTGCTGGCTTTCAGAATGAACATCGTGCTTGGTGAGAAGAAATGAAAGCATTGGAATGTGTGTGGATGTGTGTAAACACAACGACAACATTAACACTAAGTGGTATATGCCATATTAAAGTAATATTATTGCGATTACGGTTTTCCAATATTAATTCTTTTTCTGCTATAAATCTTTTTATCTAGCGTTTGCTAATTATTAATTCCGGTTTTGCCTTTGAATTTATTTTTAATCAAGTAAATTAATACAAAAATGCAAATTTCATTACCCCTACAGATGAAAAAATTATATTTGACTTGTTTGGGAATTAAATATAAGGGTAAAGTGATCTTTTAATTTTATATCAATATTTTAGACATTAAATTTGAGAAATGGAGATTTTTAAACTATATTTTTAACTTTTAAAAATGTTGTCATAAGTCAGCATTGAAGAAAATGAATTAACTGCGGATCCAAAGGATATTATCGAAAATGAATGACAACTATTTCCAAACTAAGAAGGTTGTCTTTCTAGCAAAGACCTTTTGAGGTTAATAAGAACATCAACAACAATTTGGCGGCGTTTGAAGCGTTATTGAAACAATATATATAATAGATATGGACAATCAAATCAGAGGGAGTGAGGCACTGTAGCTGTAGTTGTAGTTGTGGCAGTGGCACATTCGGCGGATGCAGCGGCAGACGGCAACAGTAAACAAACAATAAGAAAATGAACTTGCAACGAAACAAACTTACTAAAAGTTGCTGTATTCCATGTTGCTGCTGATGCTGCACAACGTTGTTTGGATTGGATTGGTCGGAATGCGAAATCATAACAAATTAGGAAGTAGAAAAACAAACTCAAATCAAATGTGGCCCAAAGAAGGAAGTTAAACTGAACTGAAACGATATTCCCGCTCAAACACGGTTGTCACTTTGTGGGTAAAGTACTTAAGGCAACTTTTTAACAATCTATAGTATCTTAATCTCTTCTGATACCATCCAAAGTGGCAACCGCATTCCCAATCCACCCTGCTCCCTGCTCGACTCTAGCTGAGAATGGTTCAACCGTTGTGCTGCTGCCGCGGGATCCTTCTTCGTCCGTCCTCGATCCACTTACCCCAATGATCAGGTTGAGCTCCTGCATGGTCACCTGCTTCGCCCGCTCCACCGCCTGCAGCACTTGCTGCTGGTGGTCGGCCTGAAGGAATGGAAGTAGCTGGTTGATCAGTGTGTTCAGCCGCTTGGCGATCTCCGTCTGCTTGTGCATCTCCACGTTAAGGCCATAGGACATCTCGTAGTACTGTGGGGAGTGGGGGATAACAAAAGACAGGGCATTAGCTAAGGGATCTCTCGATAATTTGAGAATCATGACGACGACGACGACGACGACTTACCATAACATAATGGCGCTGCATCTCCGTCTTCTCGTTCGACAGCTTCTCGCACTCCAATTTGATGCTGGAATTCACAGGAAAAGTGATCAACGGGCAAATTAGTTGGGCGACGGAAGCGAACTGAATTTGAGAACTCTCGAGCTCAACGCAAGGAAGCGGCGATTGTGGAGCATGGAGTGGCGGCCGAGGCGGCGGCGCAGGTTAATCCTATCCTATATGACAAGCGGCGCATATGGCGCGCCAAACCGGTTTGGCTCAGCTCAGCTCGGCTTTTTGTTTTACTTTTCGCAAAACGCAGACGCAGCATCCACACTCACACAATCGCACGGTCCCATACGATGGCGGTACAGCGAAGGCTTTAAATGTGATCTCTTTGGGGCATGTTATTGTGGAGGGTTCTAATAGGTTTCGTTTAACCTCAACTGGGGCTGATTAGGCCTTATTTCTACGGTGGAATAGTTCTTAAGTAAGTGATAATCACTTGATTGGCAATTGAACTTGGTTTGTCTGTAGGGGATTCGGGGATTGCAAATAAATAAATGATTAAATATTTTAAAGAACCATTAATCATATAATCTGAATTGGAAGGAAATACATGTTTTGCGATATCATGATTTCAAAAGATTATATCTACAATGCTTAAATGGGGAAACACGCTCTTGAATAACTGAACTCTTGTAGAACAGTATTATTAATTTAAAAACTCAATGAGATTGTAAGTTGGATAACTATTTGTAACTCAGGTTATACAACTGCAGTGATTTTTAGATTCAACCAGATAATTAATAATCTTGGTAAATACTATTTTGAATACGATACGATATTTAATTATTGTGATTTTTGATTAACCTGTTCTAAAGACCTTATTTAATTTTATAATCTTATGAAAAATATCTGTGATTTTGAGAGTAAAACAGATCATTAATCTCCGAATATGGTTAGATAATTGGGGTTTCCTACTCGGTGTTCCCTTTCAAAGTACCAGAATCAGCCTTCACTGTAGGTTCCACTGGACCTGGTTACTTGCCTGTGGTACTGAGCCTGCAGGAAGTTGAACTCCTCCTTGATGCGCTCCAGTGTGTCGGCGATGGTGAACTTGATTGGACCCTGAGGTGGTGGTCCCTGTGCAGGTGGACATCGATATGGTGGGTGGATCACATGGCGTGGGAGGGAGAGGGAGAACAGAAACACAAACACAATTAGCACGGATTTGGGGGTCAGGGGTGGGGGTTTAACTTACCCCGGCGGCGGGGTGGCGCACCGGTGAGGGATACATGTTGTTGTTAGGCTGGTATGTTGCCGGCTAGAGCGGTAGCGATAGTTCCGAGGTGGACACCGATTTGCCGGGGCGGAAGTCCTGCTGCTCCTCCTTCTTCTCTCCTTCCTTCCGGTTGTCCCTGAGCACGGCACTGCACTCCACTCCTGGAAAATCCCCGTTGAGACCCAGAGCTCTTGCTACCCAGCGTTTTATGGTACTTCTTGTTTTCTCCTCGCTTTTCTTTCTTTCTTTTTTTTTTCTTCTTGTATATTTCCGACGATGGCAGTTTGTCCGTTTTATTATTTTGTGTGTTTCTACCGCTGAGCAGACGGAACCGGCACTTAGTGGCACTCCATTTCCGGGCTACTTCGCATTCTGCATATCCTGCGAATGGAATTTTACAACAACATCATCATACATTCGCTTAGTTATGCTTTTTCCATATATATTTTTGCACCATTTTTTTCGATACGTTCGCACGCACGTACATGCACGCACACAGGCACGCGGAGCCAGCGAGACACACGCACACTGGCGCAGGAAACGGGAGCGAGGGTACGAGTGTGAGTGTTTACCGCCGAAAAATCAAGCGCACAGTTGCATGTGGCCCCCGAAATTGTTACGCAAAATCACGGTTCGATTTTCGGCCAGCTCTGTGGGCCCTATTCCGATTGTTCAGTTGGACGGGATCGGGTTTAATCCAGCGAAAGTATAGCACTTTTTCTGCCCAAAGACAGCACACTTTGCACAAACAACATGCGAACATATACAGACAGACTGCAATTAAACAGGGTTGCCATGCTGTTGGAGAGACAAACGGCAGTGAGGCACTCTTTACTATTTCCGTCCCGGTTTAATGTTTGTTATATTTGCGGTTTCTTTGGTTTATTTTCACTTAAGAAGTTCCTTTTTAATTTTATAACATTTCACAGGCAATGTGTTTTCTTTTATGTGACTTTGCGCGACAGGCGGCAACTCTGCTCGGCGATACGGGCACATACATAGAAACCAGCGAGTGGCCAAATCACACACACACACACGCACACTCGCGGGCAGCGCAAAAGAAAAATTATACTGTGTGTCCTATACAAAAAATAAACAAAAGCAATTAAAAAAGCGAGATAATGGCAGTACCAGTTTTATGCCCCGGATTAGCACGTTTTATCGCAGGCTATTCCTATGTCCCGCACTCGAATCGCCAACTTGGTTGCGCGAATTTCACCGTTTTCGCCACCGCAAAAGTGGGTAAATTATTTTTTGTAACTTTTCGCCCGTATAAAATTGCCTGTTTTCTGCCGACCGAAGTGTGTCTGAGCATTCGTGTATGTGTTGGGCAGCTTTGGCGGCGGCGCTCTCTCGCTCTCGCACACACACACGCACGAACGCACTCTCTCTCTCTCTCGCTCTCTGCGGCTCTACTACACGCGCACTCGCTGTACAAACGCGGCTTGTAAATGGCGTTCTCGCCTCAATTTTATTTTTGCAACTCCTTCTGCACGCCGCTTTTCACCTCGGTGGCACTGCGAATCCTCGCCGTTGGGGGCAGCTGGCAATTGGGGGCCTTTGGGGCATCGGCACTGCCCGTTTCTATTTATAATTTCCTGTTTTTTTTGTCCGCGACGGGCCGCGTCGGTACATGTATGTTATCGGTTATTGCTATCGGGTTTTAGGCAATTTTGCCCAGCACTTTGGGATTTTGTGTGACCAGGTGCGGATTTAGTGCTGGTAAACGTATCAATATATCGATATTTTTTGAATTAAAAAAATATTTATAGCGTTATACAAGTTAGTAACTTAAGTGTCAGCAAAATAAAAAGAAAAAAGTACTGAAGAAATTAGACAAATAGAGGAATGTTTGGAAAAACAATACCCACATCGATGCATAATTTTCAACATCGATAAGCGGTATGTTATCGGCCTTAAACAAAATACTATATATACAAATATACCGCTTTCTCTCAAGAAATAAAAACATGGTATTTGGAAATATACCGAAAGTTCAGTATGTTGGCGCGCGAATCAAAACCACTCAAATGTTAGATTTATTAGATCAACTCAACGATCTGATTTGTGACCAAAAATGAAAATGAGTTAACAGAGAATGGGCGGAAAATTGATGGGAAAATAATATGAAATAAATTATAGCTTCATTTTTATCATTATCATTATCATTTTTTGTATTTTTCAGAATTTCGAATTAAATGTAATAATTCTAACTGCAATTTCGAATTAAATGTAATAATTATAACTGCAAGGGTATACAAACTACGGCTTGCCGAAGCTAACTTCCTTTCTTGTTTTATGATAAATAGTAGCAGTTTTAAATAGATAAAAGAGATTGTGAGTTATAACATATAAAAGAATCTTAAAAAAATATTTTATAATTTTAACCAAGTCAGCTTGATTTGAAAATAAATTGTACTGCGTCGCGCTGATTAACCTGATGACCTATTTACTGCCCAATCTTCTACCATTTATGTATGTACATATACTTTTTGAGCACTTGGCTACAATGTTTTTTTGATGCTGATTAAAAATACGTATTGTTTACAGGGTCACATAGAGTCTACTTTTATTTCATAAAAATAAAAACGTTAACGGTTTTGCTTTTAATAATATATAAAATTTTATGAAAAGGGATTGCATTTTGACGTTGCGCATTGAACGACGGGTTTCTCAATTGTCATGTCTAGTTTCGAAAGGTTGAGATCCTGTGGTTTCGTGGTGGGTTGAGCTAACCGATTGGGTTGTGCCAACGGATTGGGTTGATCCAAAGGATTGGGTTGATAAAAAGGATGTCGTTGAGCCCACGGATCGGGTTGGTCCAACCAATTGGGTTGGTCCAACCGAGTGGGTTGAGCCAACAGATATCCCAGGGACAGCAGGAATGAGATCCAACAGGTCACAAAAATTGAAGTGTTCATTTCGGACGACGAAATTATTACGACTGAAGTAAATCTAGAAAAATACGAATTTTCTTATCATCACCACATAAGGTATATATTACTTTTGTTTACATTTTAAGTATTTGGCGACGTTTGCTTGATGCTGACAAAGAATACGTCTAGTTTAAAGGGTCAAATGCACAAAGAGTCCACTTTTTCTGCATAAAAATAAAACAAAAAATAAAAATAAAACCAGCTTAAGGCGTTGGTTTTTATTTAATATTTAGTTCTGTTGCTTACTCGTCTATCGCCAGAAGGGGTTATTACATCCTCAGTGTACCCTGGGCCGAAAGATGTTCCAGGAATAGCAGGAATACTATCCTACAGCTCACAAAAAATAATACGTCCACTTCGACTGACGAAATAGTTCCGACTGAATTAAATCTAGAAAAATATGAATCTCCTTATCAACACCATTATATAAGGTAAGTACAGAGCGTTTATTATTATGTATATTTCCGTTCTCTTTTATAAATAAAACAAGAAAGAAAGTTAGCTTCGGCAAGCCGAAGCTTATATACCCTTGCAGCTATAATTATTAAATTTAAAAACACAAAAAATTATATTCCCAATAGTATAAGATAATATGTCAAAAAACACCGAAGCTATAATTTGTTCCATATTATTTTCCTACCAATTTTCCGATCGTTCCTATGGCAGCTATATGATATAGTCGTCCGATTTTGATAAAATTAAATTCGAAATTCAGAACTAAAATGTTATTTCCAAGCGTTGGAGGTTATATGTTGAAAAACACTGAAGCTATAATTTGTTTCA
Organism: Drosophila subpulchrella; assembly: GCF_014743375.2. Taxonomy (NCBI): domain Eukaryota; kingdom Metazoa; phylum Arthropoda; class Insecta; order Diptera; family Drosophilidae; genus Drosophila; species Drosophila subpulchrella. Next base: position 17,339,825 of record NC_050609.1, read on the forward strand.
TATTATTTTTCCAAAAATTTTCCGATCGTTCCTATGGCAGCTATATGATATAGTCGTCCGATTTCGATAAAATTTAATTCAAAATTCAAAACTAATTAAAAAATGTTATTTCCAAGCTTAGGGGGTTATATGCTAAAAAACACCAAAGATATAATTTTTTTAAATTTTTTTGTCCGATTATTCCTATGGGAGCTATAAGATATAGTTGTCCGATCCGGCTGGTTCCGACTTATATACTACCTGCAAAAGATATAAGGCTTTTGGGAAAGTTTCAGCCCGATAGCTTTAAAACTGAGAAACTAGTTTGCGTAGAAACGGACGGACAGACGGACATGGCTAGATCGACTCGTCTAGTCATGCTGATCAAGAATATATATACTTTATGGGGTCGGAAACGTCTCCTTCACTGCGTTGCAAACTTCTGACTGAAATCAATATACCCTCTGCAAGGGTATAAAAATTGTTAAATAAATATGAATTTCCATTTACTCTCCGACTAAAATATGAAAATTCGTGGAAAAACAATAAACGCTGTTTTTATTAATATCATTATTAAATGAGATTTTAAGTACGGAAGTTCTATTTTGAGAACAGAAAAACAATCGATCGTTGTGCGCGTGTTTTGTGTATCTATAGGTATATGAACAAGGCATATACAAGTAATAATGAATAAAGCAGATGTCCTTCCAGATAACACAAAAAGTCAAGTAGTTAAATTGCGTTAATTGATAATTCCCTTATGGTACTATCGTAAGGGATTCCAATTGGCAGTGAACTTGCTGAATGAAATGCTGAAAGTAATCCCCAACCCAAACAACCCAATAAAGTAAACTGTTTATATTTTCTTTTTAAATTGGTTTATATTTGTTTTAATTGTTTTGCTAATTGTTTTTCATTTTGCTATTTTGTTGCCATCACAGTTGGGCTATCACAGATGCGTTGTTGGTTGGTTCTCCCTATCACCATCGCCTTCCTCTACCACTTCCAGTAAACCCCCTTTGTGTTTACCAGGGGCGCCACAGGGGCTGTTCTTGCAGGGGCTGTGGCGAGGGGGCGGGGCTGTCGCAGTCGCTGTGATATCCCGAGGAGGCGGGGCTAAGGGGAGCCTTGTCCATTGAGGAGCAGTCCATGGCGCTCTGTTGGGACTCGGTCTGGGCCTCGTGGAACTGCTGTAGGTTCTTGTAGATGCGTCCCAGGTGAGTCATCACCGACTTGCCCAGGTCGACGCTCATGCCAGGTGTGGAGGCCATGACACGTGACACCTCGTTGACGGCGTTCATGTAGCCGTTCTTGAAGCTGTCCAGGGGGAGGGAGGTCCTCTCCTCCTGCACCACCTTCTTGTGCGACTTTTGCTGCCGCATGAAGATCACCGCCGACTCGAGCATCTCGGCCTTGTCCATCCGCAGGATGCCATCGTCGCCGCGCAGATCGGCGACAAGTGTTTTCAGGTTGTCCAGGCACTTGTTCATGCGGGCCCTTCGCTGGCGTTCCAGCAGGGGCTTCTTCACCTTCTGGTACAGCTGGGTCTTGCTGGTGTATTCCATTTCTGATATTGTTTAATGTTACGTAATGTTTTCGAAAGAAATTTTTAGAAATTTTCTCTTTCGGCTTGGTTGTTGCCTGCTCGATGGCGGAATCGTGAGTGATATTCTGCTCTGCGGAGGACTGCCCTTTTATACCAGCTCCCTGGGCCCTCGAAATCCACCCTCTGATACGCACCTTTTCTTCCCTCTCTTTCGTTCGCCCGAGTACGGCCCTCTCGTGCCGTCTCTTTCCGAAGGAACAGCTGCATTTTTCGGAGGACGGAGGACAATCCTTGTGGCTCGTGGCGTGGGAACCGAGCTGAAAGTAAGTTTCTCACACAATTTTTTCTCGTTTGTTTTCCCTTTTGGCCACATGCTTCGCTCCGCTTCGTCTCTTTTTTTCGAGTTTAAGGATCAGGGCACAAATTTTTGCAGCTGTCGCTGTTTTTGGCTGTTCGCATTGCTTTCTGGGCCGGTGTTATTATCCTTAATGCATACTTCACTGCCTCATCCTGTCGTGTCTGGAATGGGAAAGTACGTATATGGGTAAATGGGATCGGAATCGGGATCGGAGGCGACTGGGGAGTGGGGGATCTGGTTGTGCGTGGGCTGCCCAGGCATTGTTATCCTGCCGTGCCATCTACTCGCTTATTGTTTCATCAATGCCTGGCCTGCAGACGATGATGATGGCATAAGACCCCGACTCCTGCGCCCAGGAGATCTCCGCTTTTCGTTCCCACACTGCCCCGTCGACGAGTGTTTATTGGACACAATTAGTGGATGTGGCATATTGGCTTCGTGCCGGGTCGTTCGATTGCTGGTTGTTGCCTTTGGGTTGCCTCGCTTTCGATCTCGGCGTTTTGGGTGGTTGGCAGGGGGACGACGTGGGTCAAACGGGCGCAGAAAGTGTGCCCCGCGTGCCACACTCGTGGATGAGGTTGGTGAGGTGGCTCTTGTGCCGGAATGCCTACCTATGGCATGTATCTGACTCCCTGCAACCCCCCTAATTGACATTTAATAGGTGATCAATTGGTGTTCACACTTCTTTAAGTACTTTGGGTATTATGTTTTAAAAAGCATATTAAAAGGGTTCTGTGACCTACCTTACCCAAGTGCCCCAAATAAGTAGATGGTAATATATTTCTGAATATTTAAATTGAAACCCTAATCAAGAGTCTTAGGATATGAAAAAGGTTTTCGGTCTTTTAAAGTCGGTTAATTATGGGATGGTTAGATTCTCAACCTTTTTTTAATTTGTCTATAATAGGTGGCTTTATTTGATTATAACAATAAAGTATAAGCTTAGTCTTTTAGTGGAATTTTCAATTCGTTATAAACACCAAAAATATTTAATTGGTGGCCAACTTAATTTCATTGATTATTTCTAATGGGTAACCGATATAAGCACTTCCTGAAGTTCCTCAAGAGTCAGAGGTTAACAAGATGTAAATTGTAATGGAAGGTTCACTAGGACAATTAGATGACCTTTTACAACGATACCTACCTAGAGGACCTATGTCCCTCCCTTGCAACCCCCTGAAAGATGATAATTCTTCAATGATTAATTAAGCAGGGGATATTGAGAGACCATATTATTGACAACTAATAGGTGGTAAAGTAACATTTCATTCCTTATTGTAATAGGTAGGGATGTTCACACATCGTCCATTATATTGTGAGTCAGAGGCTAATAGGATGTAAAATGGACTTCGGTTCGAGTGTCTACCTCCCTATCCACCCCGCAATACATGATAATATTTGGCTGATTAACACAAAAGAAAATACTTGGAGGGGATCTCAGAACTTATTTAGGTAAAGGTTATAAGGATGAGTTGCTTGGACGTGTGATGAAATGCAGCCTTTCTTCGACTGCCTTATTGACCTTTCATATGAGGAGGTAAAAGGGAATAATCATAATGATATCTGCTGCTTAGTTTTGGGTACGTAACTCAACAAATCCGAGATTGTTTTGTTTCTTAATTTTGTGAAGATGTCATATTAAAAGGTTTTACCTAAAAAAGAGTTAAAAGATAAAAATACATGACATCAGGCAACGTTCATAATTGTAAGAGGTTAGTGGTTTTTTTAAACAATAAATGCATGCTTTAAAACTAAGTGATCATCAGTGTATCATGTATCGCTTATTATATTTTACTTGTTATAGGAACATATTATTAATTTAGCTCGTTTAAAATAATGATGGCTTTTGAGATAATGAACATAATTTATATGAAGTTCATTACCTTATACAAGTAGGCATTAAATTATCTAGAGCACACCATGCATATGTTTTATTGGATGTAAAAAAGTAAGTTGTAAATATTTAGTATATTTATTAAATTAAAGTTTTTTTGTTTATACAGCAATGTGTTTTAATCAGAATAAAGATTTTCCTTCAATTTAAGGTTTAAGATGTTATAGAGGAACTTAATTGGTCATTAGCCTGGAGGTATTTGAACTTCCTATTGGATAACTAAGTGACCCAAAACTCGTCCAGGATCAAGATATCCTATTGGAGAAAGTGCTGTAAAATCAGAGTCCCCAAATAAGAAGTTTGATACATTTCGTTTCATATTATGTTTGTATTTAATTTGTTTTCATATCTTTTTCTCTTTTTTGTATTCTTGAGATCTCTTAGTTGGTAAACATTTGTGTACAAGTATTGTAAAAAACAGACTTCTGCTCGATTGAGTTAAGACAAAAGTTAATAAAGCGTGCCCTATCACAGACTTAACTTAGAAACCTAAAACTTGGTAACGTAACAAATAAATGAGGATCATTGTAAAGCATTTTCTAAAGCTGGCAGTTCCAATTGCGTGATTGCCCGTCGTGGGGATTTCAGTCCTTCGAAGTGGATCTGGATCCATGTCCAGATTTACCAGGGGCGCCACACCTGTCCGGGGCTGCTGATCTGGAGCAGGGATTCGTTGTCGCTGGCATAGCCACTGGAGACGGGGCTGATGGAGGAGTAGGACGAGCTGGCACTGGAGCAGGAGCTGGAGTTGGAGCTGCTGGATCCACCGCAGATGATGCTCAGGGGAGTGTTGACGGCCTGCGCTTGCTCCATGGGCTGTTCCAGTTGGTTGAGACGCATGCCCAGGTGGGTCATCAGGGTGGTGCCGAAGGCCACATCCACTCGGGGAAGGGAGGCCAGGGCGCGGGACACCTCGTTGGCTGCCCGGATGTATCCGGCACGGAAACTCTGCTCGGGATTGGCCGGGGCCTGCTTCTTGGACTCCTTCAGCTTGCGGAGATGCTGCACTGTGACCTCCAGGATATCGGCCTTCTCGAACTTGGCATCCCCCGTCTGGGAAACGCACTCGGCCATCAGATCCTTAAGCTCGTCCAGGCACTTGTTGATCCTGGCACGACGCTTCCGCTCCAGCAAAGGCTTCATCACCTTGCGGTACTGATAGGTCTTGGACATCTCGTATTTGGTGGCCATTGTGTTGGAATTTCTGTTGTCAGTTAAATGAAGAACTTGAAGAATGTCTGGCTGAAGAACCTCTTCGATCTTTTGGAGGAATGTATCCTGAGATGTTGACTGCACGACGATTGCGTTGGAAATGTTGCCTTCGTCTCCGGTTACCGCCGCTTTTATAGCTGCACGTGCCGCTTGGGAGAGCGTCTCGTGCTCAGCGCACGCTGCTTGGAGAAAGAGCGAGGCGAGAGTAGCGAAGCCCCTGGAGAACCACCACCTGCGGAGCAAATTACTCTCACTCAGTCACTGGGACACGATCCTCTCGCCTGCGTTTTCGGTGGTGGGTTTTTCTCCACAAACAAGTTTGGTCTACAGCCAGGGTCGAAATAATATGATCCCTAGAATTAGAACTCCTCGAATTCTTAGTTCCTATATAAGAATATTTATTCTAGATTTTACCAACCAACATAAAAGGGTCAAAAAGTTAGAGTTCCAATATTACGATGTCCTAACTATATGGTGCATATAATGTTAAAATTAATTATGTATTTAAAGTTTCTTATATAAAATATTGAATACTTACATTTAATATTATTCAATAATTAAGAATGAATAGGTTCTTAGGTTCCTAACTATGTTTCTCTACGATCTCTCACATGTATCAAAAATAATTCAAATGAAATACAATCTTTATCTGAAACCTTCAAAATTTAGAAGCACTTGAAGAACATTCTATATCCTATTATGGTGACCCCAATTGTTTCTATAAGTGAGTCTCGGCAGGGGATGAAGATGCGATGGTGCAGTGGTGGTGGTGCGACGGTGGTTGCACATGCTGCTTCTCTGTTTTCCTTTCCACTGACATTCGAATCGTGGGAAACACTTTGCCCTCAAGTTTCCCACAAGATTTTTCTCGCTCGTTGGTGTTATAAGTTATAATCGGAGGTAGTCCGTGTGCGAGTCCCGAGTCCGAGCACCGAGTTTCGAGCCCTTATGCACATGGCACAGTGGGTCAAACCGAGCAAACACATGCGGGAATTTCACATTTTCCCTGCTTTCTTCAATGACGATTTCCAGGCTTTTCCAACTAGGTGAAAATTAAGGTATACGGATTTTACGCATCCTGTTATCTACTTGCTAGGGATAGTTTTCGAAATACTCGTAGGGATCGTGGGAATGTGATTTTTGAGATGTGGATAGTGGGGTTTTCCAAACCGAAGATGTGTGCAATTTTAGGAGTTTTGTGTAAGGTATTTCTTGCAGGTCTCGAACTTTGTACCTTACGGATTTTTCGTGGCCTGTTATTAACTTGCTACGGTAATTTTCGGACTCTTGTCAAGAAACCGTGGGAATGTGAGTTCTGGAGTGTGATTTTGGGGGTTTTCCAAACCCAAGATGTGTGCAATTTTAGGATTTTTGTAAAAGGTATCCTTGCAGGTTTTAAAGTGCTGATTTTCGGATGTCTGTTTCTACTTGCTACGGTTTATTTCTGCGTGGGAAAGGTAAAACTATTTCTAAGTGTTTTTGTGTAGGGACTTTTGTGGAAGGTGTTCCGTGCAGGTTTGGTACCTTATATTTTACGGATATTTGTGGCCTGTTTTCTACTTGCTACGGATAATTTAAACTGCGACTGTCTGTGGGAACTTGGATCTTGGAAAAACGTAAGGTAGATGCGATGTTGTCAGAATCACTGTTTCAGGGATATTTTGTTAACAGATGTGTGAGATATAGAAATTTTTTGTGAAAGGTGTTGTAGGCAGGTTTACTCTAAGGCATACCATATGCTGGTATTTCCAAACATGATATATTTTTGAATGGATGGTGTGAAAATGGATTTTATTGTCATGGAGTTGTATGGAGTTCATTTTAAAAGTCCAATCAATAAAAGAAAATTAATTAAATTAGTGATATATCTAATTTTTTAGAATTTCGGTTTAAAGAAGCAGCTAAAATCAACCCTCCGAGATTTTCAACCAATTCCCAGACCCATTTGAACCACTGTAAATCTGACCGAGCTGCGAGTGCGAGTCACGGGTAGTACTGAAAAAACTACCACCTGCCCTTTATTTTATTTAATTTTTTCTTGTCCATCGTGGGCCCTATATCTGCCCTCTCCCTCGCACCCGCTGTTGTCAATTATGAATGCTGAATTGTAGCTTCTGTTGAACACTTGGGCCCTCGGTTCCTGGGCTCCTCGGCTCGGGATCGCTAAGTGGCATACACATATACGCGTATGGACCCAGTTCCCATATCCCATATCCCATATCCCATGTCCCAGAGACTGAAAAAAGGGATGGTTGTGTTCGATGGATCGACGAGGGACATGCAAACTAAATGACTGTACGGCAAATTGACACACACTAAAGATTAAATGTATCGCATTCGTTAACTATATAAACAATATACGTGGCCGGTTTGGAGAACTCTGAAATGCTGTAGATGTGGCAGGAAGTGTGTGTGCGCTGCGTGCTGAGAGTGTGCTGAACAACAGGCCGTTACAATTTTCTGTGGCGACTCGGACTGTGAGAAAATTTTTCGAGCTGCACATGGCCAGCTCAGGGGTCTTGTTGTTTTTTCCTCTTTTTATTAAATAGGGGCAACCATTTGGGCACGCAACGGGGTTGGCTTATTGTCAATGCATCGCTATAATCGCTGGTGTTGCTGCTGGGTTGTTGCTGTTGCTGCCGTGCCGTGGATGTTGCTGCTGTGCTGCTGTTGTTGCTGTTGTTGCTGCCGTGTAATTGAATATGTGTGCGCATGCTTGGCACGCCAAACGCGCGACAGAAGCGAGCAGCTCTGAAAAACAAAAGCTAAAGGGCCCCCAACAGAAGCTTGCTGCGCGCCACGCATGCGCAATAAAATCGAATGAAATGCAAAAAATTAAAAAAAAAAAGAGTTGGATTTTTTGCAAGCTTGAGAATCGGCGACAGGAAATTATCATTTTGTGCGGAATGACAGGGCGGTGATTATCATTTGCTGCGATTAGCTTGATGCCCGGATATGCGGGAATATTGTCCGCTTGAGGGGCTTAGCTTTGATTTACATTTGGTTTCGTAAGATTTTTAATAGGGAAATTACAAAATAAATGGTTTTTTTACTGATTTAAATTTTTTAAATGCCAATTAGTGGCTTTAATCAAGTTATTACTAACGTTTAATAACCTGTGGAAATATATAACAAACTTCAATCAATGTTAAAGAGTCAACAATAGATCTAATTAATGTTTGTTCAATGTGTGATTGGGATACACTTTTTAAGCCGCCTAAAAGATTTGTCGAGGGCATCCGCTATTTGATTTTCTCTTTAATCAAAATCCAATTGGATTGATTTTGATTTTTCCATTTCCCAATTATCCACATAAAAAGACAGCGATAATGTCAATTGATTTTCTCTTTGTATTTAAATTTCCTAAAAGATAATAACATTTATAATACACTAACTAGCTTGAGTTTATATCACATATCTATTTAATATTTATCATTATAATATCTCAAGGGTGTCCAACTGGAAAGATCCTTTGGACTAGGACTACTTGGATACTTGTTGCTCCATTCCATTGACAGCTCCATTCATTCATTGATAATTGAATGATGATATGCTTTGTGTTATTCATTCATCCAATCAGTCGCTTTGGTCTCATCTAACTACCGGTTTTTGCTTGATGTTGCTGCTGTTATTTCGAGATTGTTGTGGTGGTTTCTTGAGATGTTGCTACTGCTGACATTGCTGCAATTGTTATAGTTTATGTGGCTGCCACTGTTTTGGCTCTTGATGTTCTCGCTTTTTTGTTGACAAGTTATTGTAGATTTTGTTGGCCAAGTGGCTTTTGCGGTTGCTTCAGGGATTTTTATGGTTGCTACTGGGTTTTTAGCTTTTTGAGGTGTCGCTGCAGGTTGACATTGCCATAATAATTGCAGTTTGTTTGAGATGTTGCTTCTATATTCCTTGTTGTTCTGGATTTTTGGATTTCGGAGATGTTGCAATAATAATTGCAGTTTGTTGCTCCTGTTGCAACCAATGTTGCTGCTGCTGCTGCTTCTGTGTTTACTATAATTGCAGTTGTTTACTCGCCGGCAATTGTTATAGCCGATAATTTGGTTCTCAGCAATCATTCTTCTTAGATTGCTGGTGCTGCTCCTCCATCGCCTGCTACTGCGAGTGCCAATAGAAGCTCCCTGCCGCCGTCTCCAGGCAGATGACCAGGTGCTCCTCCATTCCCCCCTGGGTCTCCCGCAACATCCTCTCGTTTGCCTGGTTCTGGGCAATCTCCTCCAAACTATCATACCGCTGACTGTCGGTATTCGAGTTGTTTTTGCCAAAACGCTGCAGCATTTTGGCGAATAAGTTCTTAACTTTCGACATGATTTTTGAGTGATTTCGAGTTCTTAACGCGTTGGTCTTCAAATTGCAACTGTTGAGGCCTGATGGCAAGTGTCGCGCTTTTATAGGCAGGCGGTGGGCAACCACCACCCAAAAGTCCCACCACCCAAAACAACAAGTGCCACATGTGCCTGCCACATGTGCAAACTCCGCGCAGGAGCAGCAGCTACAGCAGCCACAATATCATATCATCCCGGGTTCCAGATTGCCAGAGTATCAACCCAACGTTCGCCTGCCACGCTTTCAGCGCAAGGAACCCAGCAGCAAGCTCAACACGTGCAGGATAATCTCGTTTTTACCCCCGACTCCTGTCGTCCCTTCTTTAATTTTTTTTATTTCTCGAACCATCCTCATTTTTTTTCCGTTTCAATACAGAATAAATATTGAGAGCGTTGAGCAGTTGTGGTTCCCATGGATAAGGTTCGACAGCAAAGGGCCTTCCTTCCCCTATCCTGGGCATATATCTCGATTTTCTGAGGCTAGGGGAAAAAGTATCCCACGGTTCGAGTGGCAGCTGTTTGCAATTTAGGCCACAGCCCCGCTCATTTCGTTGCCTTGATATTGGTGGTGGTGGTGGTTGTTCCTCGTTGTTTATGGTTGTTGGCTATGGTGTTGCTGTTGCTGTTGCCCCTTTTGACACATATTGCACTTGCTGCTGATGTTGTTGCTGCTCCTGAGTTGCTCCTGAGTTGCTTCAACTTTGCTTAATTGCTTCGCCCGCCGTTGGGTCACGCGTTTGCTTTTGCTTTCCACCTGATTGATGTTTGCTTTTGGGATTGGAAAGCTTGGAGGTTGGCTGAACGCGTGGCGGAGGACAAGTGCTGCTCTGCTCCTCTGATTGGGAGCGTGGGTCAGTCACGTGTTTGGAACACCGCTGGATCAAGGAATCCTCGCCAGTGCAAGGTGCTTGCGTTTGCGGTGGCCTTTTTGATAGTGTTTTAATTGAACTTGTATGGGCTCATAATTTGGAGTGTTTGTTGTCTGTGGGCCAAGGATTGGGAGGTGGGTTTTCGCAAGAGGGTTGGTTGTTCCTCGACACGAGCTCTGAATAAAGTGGGTTTGGGGTAGATTGCTGGCGGGAGTCAATTGTGTTTGAATGTTAAATGGTTCAGCTGATTAAATGGATTGAGTTTCCTTGGAGAGATGGGTGAAAGGGTTAAATTGCAGTTAAAAAACTCTTTAAAAAAAAATATTCTTATTTTTAAATAGATAAAAGGTCTTAAAATTATTTACCAAACTTAAATATTTACAAAATAAAATTAATCACTTCACACTTTAGTTGAAAGTCCAAATCAATTGTGAATTTTCGATGATAAGTTTATTACATTTAATAAATACAATGACTGTTTTTGAATTTTGAATCCTTAAAAAATAATGAAGAAACATAGGCGATTTCTAGTAATGTTAAATATCTGTTTTTTCTGTTTTCAAAATCAATGAAATTATAATACCTGTTAATAAAGTGATTAAATTTAATCCATTTAAATATATTTAATGAAATTGTTTTGACAATGCCGTTAGAATTTTAATTTTTGTTAATTATGTATTCACTATCTTCGAAGTAAGAAAGCAATTGTCTCTGTAATTTTGAAACTCACAGAAATGTTGAGAAAACATAGACAATCCCAAAATAAGTGAAAGCCCCGAAGATGTTCATGCCCACTCTCATTAACTGCTCGGGTATTTTTCCCATGATGTATTTAAGGCCAGAACAATCGCATTAACACCAGGAAGTGGTCATTCTTCTCGAAGCTAACTCAGAGCTATTCCGAGTTATTCTAAGCATCCCACGGATTGCGGACTGTCAACACTGAGCTAATGCCAGCTCGCAACAATTGTCCACTTATCGTGCGGCTAATTTATGGCCGGGCAAACATTTGCCGGCGACATTTACCTGACAAACGAACTGGTGGTCCGGCATAAATCCCTCAAAGGATTGTAAGTCAGCCGAGATGGGATCATTGAAATCCAGCCAGTGGCTGTCAGTTGGCTACTGGGGACTGGGATTCTCACTCACCTTGGAGACATTAATGATTTGATTGCCCATTGACAAGCTGGAGCTGCCCCTCTCCGCTTTTTTGGACTTCAATCAATGACAGACGGCTCGTTAAACTTCTTCTGCGGGTGCGTTCGTTCAATTAGCCCATGTCGTAAAGTACAAATAACTATTGCGTACAAGTTCCGAGGAACTCTGGGCCCGGCCATAATCATTAAGCCTGGTCGACTGAACCGACTGGTAGCCGACGGGCAATTTAAATTAAACAATCGTCAATGACGGCGACAAGAGTGAAAAACTAAAGTAAAGCAGTAGTCAGTAATCAGTCGGTTTGTCAGCCGGCCTCTCAGTCAGTTCGTCAGTCTGGCAGTCAGTCAATCCGTCAGTCAGTCCATCAGTCAGTCACACGACGATTGCTACTTGGGCCTGATAATAAGCGTCGCGCCGGCGCAATAAATGTGTGCCGACAGATAAATGTGTGCCCTCATCTGGTTGTTGCTTCTGTGTATCTGTATCTGTATCTGTATCTGTGTCCGTATTTCTTTCCGTGTATCCGTGCCTGTAATCGTAACCATATAAGCGTCTTAAATGGCAGGTGTGCACATCGCGTGGGAAACACACGACGCGTCTCGAGCGGTTCTCACGATATGAAAATCGAGCAAAACAAACCGAAAGACCCCGAAAGACCTCTCAAGAACTCGGCAACAACAACGGTGACTGCCACTTTCTCGGGATCCGAAATTCGAATTGGATCTGGAATAGGGATTGGGGTTACCATTAAGGGCTGTTGTTGTTGGGAGTGCGTAAGGGGATCGACCTAACATTGGGTCAGGATTTATGGGATAGCGGAGTGGTACGGGGGTCCCTAAAACCATGACTAGAAAACGGATTTAAGTGCTTGTTTGTAATAAATTGGATATTACAATTACTTGCATAAGCAGAGAAAAAGCCTTTAAAATTTGGAAGATTTATGGATTACTTACAAGGTGACTGATTTATTGCTCTTTTTTAAAGCATACTTATTTTTTTTACTTTTGAATAATGCAATTAAGTTGTATTATATATGATTACATATATATTTTAATATAAACGTCATTAGAAGATCATTTAAATTAATCATAAAAAAAGATTGGCATGATATTTATTATAAGGTACTTATTATCATATTTAGGAGTCCAGAATTCGACTTCTTCAAAAACCCATACTTATTTATGTAACTGCCAATAATCTCCTGAAGGCTCTAAGCGATCCTCCTCCTTTCCTCTCAACGATCCAAAGATCAGTAAGCCACAACAAGACAATTACAATTTTACCGAGTTTGATTTTCATTTGCTGGCCCAAACCGAATCAGTTTGTCGCAGACAATTGGTATACCAATTCCGTGCACCACGTTCCCATGTCTTGGCCAACATTTTACGGTTTAATTGCAGTTACAAAGCGTCGCCAGGACGAAGGACCCCCACTCCTGGATGGCTAGACAATTGAAGGGAATAAAACACACAAAGGGCGCCAAGGAAAGCAGCCGAGGAAACTCATTCTTTGCACAACAACGATTTCGAATTCGGTTTCCTTTCCCACGCACGCACAGCCGAGCAATAAGATTTCCAGATCTCCACGGTTCGGGGTTCGCAGGTAGCAGGTCCTCCAGCAAGGACCTTCTCCTGATTCTCATCTCGGCTATAAAAGCCGGTGCAGTCGTTGAATCCAGCATCATTCGAGCAGTATCCTGCAAGCAGTACAGATCAGCTCTCTCATTTACACAAAACTACATCCATAAAATAACATACAAAATGGCACCACAGACCAACAGCAACAACTCCATCGCCTTCGTCTCGAAGACCCAGCACTACTTGAAGGTGAAGAAGCCTCTGCTGGAGCGGCAGCGACGGGCCCGCATGAACAAGTGCCTGGATACGCTGAAGACCCTGGTGGCCGAGTTCCAGGGCGACGATGCCATCCTGCGGATGGACAAGGCCGAGATGCTGGAGGCGGCACTCGTCTTCATGCGCAAACAGGTCGTCAAGCAGCAGGCGCCGGTCTCCCCACTGCCCATGGATAGTTTCAAGAACGGCTACATGAACGCCGTCAGCGAGATCTCCCGCGTGATGGCCTGCACCCCGGCCATGAGCGTGGATGTGGGCAAGACGGTGATGACGCACCTGGGAGTGGAGTTCCAGCGCATGCTGCAGGCCGACCAGGCCCAGACTTCAGTCCAATCAGCGGCCCCACGCCCACTCAGCCCCGCCTCCTCGGGCTATCACAGCGATAACGAGGACTCCGAGTCCGCCGCCAGCCCCAAGCCAGCCCAAGAAACCATGTGGCGCCCTTGGTAGATCATCATCAACCAGATAAGCAACGACATCGTACCCCGTCTTCCATCTGCTAAATCATCATTAGCAAATCACCATCGACATCGAATCCTGTCTTCCATTAGCAACTCCTGCTAAAACGAATCATGTCTTCCAATTGAATCGTTAACACTGTGATAACAGCTTTACCTAGATCATAAGACGAACTCAAGCTTTACTAGTTCATTAAGATTTAGACTTTAAGAAAACACCACCACAGCTTTAATAGTTTTAAAATAAAAAACATAAAAAACTAAATACTTTGGTCTATTTATTTTCAATTTCCAAAAAATATCTAGCAGTTAAATCGTTCTGGATTTATTTTCACAAGGAAATATCTTAAATCTTCTATGATTTATTTTGCTGGGGTCCATATAGGAAAACATTAAATCATATAGGTCTAATGAAACAAATATTGGCCGCCCAGAAATACAATGCACATTATATTATATCATATTATATCACTAATTATTATAAAAATAGCACTTTTAGCTTTTACATGATCAAAACCAATTTTGTATTTGAAGATCTTTTTTCTTGATTTATAGATTTGGTTTTAAAGTACAGTCGAACTAAAGTACCTTTGACCCTAACACTGAGATGTTATTATGTGCCTTTTAAGGCGACAATGCGTTAGCAATGTTAGTACTGTTATGCATATATCTTGTACCCCTTCTTGAATAGATCAATTCATTAGAATTATTCCACAGATTATGTGTTAAGGGCACACATTAGGCCATCCCTCCCCCACCTGATGAGTGATCTAAACAAGTTCTGTGCGTGACACCCCAGCTGCGACCTCCTCGACGGAGTGTTTGGGTCCCCCGGGTCCAAGTAGGAGGTCCTCGAGTTGCAAACCCAGACAAACCCCTGGGCAAGCGTCGCCCCCGAGAGGCAGGAACACAAAGAAGATACTGAGACCTGTCTACGCCTCGATCAACAGCTTAACACTGTGGTGTTGCACGTGTTGCAGGGTGTTATCGAATCTGCATACTGGATGTCCCTCGAACCCCTGGACAGTGCTCACATATCGTTATGGTTTTTTTTTCAGTTAGGGGAGGTTCCGGGACCATCGAGTTAAACCGTCAATTACGACCCCTTTTGTGAACTGCACGTGCGTGCTGAGTGATGGGCGGGGATCGAACGGGAACGGGACTCTTGAGGCTCCGTTGATATCCTAAACCAACAATGACAATGGCCACAACTTTCCTGGAACTCGCCTCCCGCATATATAGTATGGATATGCGACACACCATCGCACATACTAATTTGTAAACTAAAAAATAAAAACCAAATATAAAAGACATGTCGCGCTGTCTCGTGTCAAGTGCAATGTCTCTGTGAAATTCGATGATCCAAAGGACCCCACATGTGTTGTGCATCAACACACTGATTGCTGTCTGTGTTATTTTATCATTACAAAACCAAAGAAACCGCCACGTAGGTCCGCCATGTCATATTTACATTTAAGTTGGAGTAGTACCCTCTAGTTAGGATCTTGAGATTTTACCATTCATTGGTAACTATTATATCCTATCCATATTTTGTTTTTAGTTATTACTCAAAATTATAGTTTATATATCTTGATACCAACTAATGGAATCCTTACTCTAAACATATGACAACATCTTATTCTACTAACATGTGAATTTTAAATTATAGGTAATATTTTTTTAGTTCTACAAAAAACGTATGATATGTTCCAATACGATTGAAAAATTTTACTTTTTTTATAATTTGTTTAAAGGGCATCTAAAATTCCAGAAGATTTTGTTCCTTAATATACGCTATTTACAGATTCCTTGTTATTGTTATGCTTACTGTTGTACACATGGAACTGACTAGGGATATATCTCATCCCATCCTTATAGCTCAAGTGCAGATCGTCTTACGTTCAACGGAATTTTTCGCACGCCTCGTTTGATGTTCACGCTGCTGACCACGGAAAATGTAAACGGAAATACCGTAACAGATTCGGGCAGTTAGCACATCCTCTGGTCCTCGGGTCCGCCGGTGGGTGTGGAAGGTCCTGACCGGTCCCGTCCCGTCCGGTGTAACAGGACCTGCGGAACAGGACCTGCGGAGGGAGGGAAGACCTCAATGATCGGTGGGCTTTTCCCGCTGACAATCGAACATCGCACATGTGTGAAATGTTCACGTTTGCAAGTTGCTCACGTTGCCGCATTATGGTATGGTATCTATGGGTTTTTAGGCGGATAGTCAGATAGATAGGTGTGTGGATCAAGGGACGTGACGGGGCCGCAGTTTGGACCGTAACACCCTGCTGCGAGCGAAACGAGGTCGTCACGTGTACAAACACGATCGTTCCCACCCCCCCGTTTGAATTTGAACACTTGGCCCGGAGACAATGGACTGCCAGGGTCAGGTTGATTTTATTTTATATTATTTTTTCACTTCTCTCCTCTACTCTTTTGTGTGCGTCGGGCTAATCTACAGTTTTGGAACCTTAAATGATCGGGCTGCGATAAGAAATCAGTGCACGTGTTCGACCAAAGATTTCCCTGGAAGATAGAAGAGTGAAGGAGAAATGGAAGGCACCACAGTAGTCACCTAAGACCCAGAAAAAAACCACTGCAGGGGCAGCCAAGATTTTAAAGACCCCCAGCGGGGCTTTGGTTTCCCATCCAAATGGTTAACTATTTTTATTTGTTTTGGCCCTGCACACGTGGGCACACAATAAGATACGGAAAAAACAACGAACGAAAAAAAGGAAAACTGGGGGCAATGAGTCAACCAAAAAATAGTAAAAATAAAGGACCAAAAACACAATTAGAACGACACAATCCGTGCATAATAAGGCCGAATAATGCGGTAGCATGAGTCAACCAAAAAAAGATACGTGGAACTGGATGAATCCCGAGTCCAAGGCTATAAAGGTCAGTTTCCAAGAAGTAATTCAATAATTTGGGACTGTTGATCCAGCAAAGGATATTGAAAAGATTGAAGGCAGCTCTTGTTGAGATAAAACACAAGGGATTTTATAGAAATATGCTACCTCTCTATCAAAGATACTTTGTAGCCCAATAAGGGGAGGGACTTTATAGGAATGGTGTTAGTCCCAAAATTTGGTGTTGTCAGCATATTGTGTTTCTTAAATGACTATATTGGGAATTGGTTCGAAAAAATGTATTTAAGTCTTGAAATCTTACATTTGTAGCAAAAAAGGATATTTGAAATAAGTTTCATTTAAAATCTTCAAGAAATACAGTACTAACAACTTTTATTTTGAATTTTTACTCAGCATGTTTAAGTTTGTTCAGGAAATTCTTTGTATATAAATGTCTTTTAAGCCTTTAAAACTCAAGATCCTAACTTTTACACTTATTATTTATATCTTCGCAGAATACTTAAACTTTGTTACGGAACGTAGCATATGAACGATATCATATTGTATAATCAACCATAAATCATGTTAGCATGGCCATAGTTATTGTATGGAATTTCGTTGTTCAATAAGTGATCCAAAAGGTATCCCCAAATAAAAGCAATTATCCCATCCTTTCATTTCAACTCATCGATCTGTTACCACACCCACTCAGCCAACAAAGGCAACCATATAATCATAATCACCTCACCTCCAGTTCAATAGATCCCAGATCCAGGACGAACTGTTAACGCCAGCCTACAACTTCTCACCGAGGAGTCCTGCTTAATTTGTCCCAACTCACACCGGGTTCCAAATATTTATGGTTAAGTCAAGGGACAATCCATTAAGTACGCCAGAGAGATATCCAAAGGGAGCTGGGAAACACAAAAAGCAGAAAGAAATCCTGGGAAACCTTGGCTTCAGCGCCTCACGCGCCATCAAAGATCCACAAGAAAAAACAAAAAACAGAGAAGGAACCGCACAAAAAAGGGACAGGCGTCCGCTGTGCGTGTGCTCCTCCAGCGATGTCCTCGTGATCCTCCTTCTCATACATTTTTTACCCATACCAGCCATACCCCTCATAATAAGAATCGGTCCCCTGCTAATTGTGTGCCATCAGCAACAGAAATTAAAAGCAACTCCTTCGACGTCGACGATCCTTGTCCTCCATCCCCGTCCCCAACACAATCTTTCTTTTTATTTTTGGGCAACGCCTCGCCTCCACATACAATTTGATAAATTTCAAATTACAGCGCATTTAGGATCTCAGGATCCCTCATCTGGTGTATGGAACCTCTACCCCATCCCCCGAAAATTCTACGGATTGTTTGTCTATTGAGCCATGCGGAGATCTTCTGGTTTTCGGGCATTAATTGTCCGGCTCCGTTCGAGCGTTGAAAATTGAAAATATTCTCCCACGTTCTCGAGCTGCACACGTGTTCGAGAAATGGAAAAGGGATTTCCCCCGCCCCCTTGGATCCCTCATCCAGTTCGCCCCATCCCGCTCGCACCGCCGTAGGATAATAAGATAAGTGCACATAAAAACCAAAAGTGATCGGCAGTAAAAGGGAAAAAAAAAACTAAACGAATCTCCTTTTTGAAAAAAGGATCCTTTGCGAGACTGTGGGAACTGGTAGAAAGTCTCGTTTCTCACGATCCTGCAGCAGGATAAAATTCCCCATGCCGGCAACAGGTGCGAGTGAAACGGCACCACATGCCGTCACACTCCAACGCATGCAGGTTAATGCCGATGCAGTCCCTTTTCGAAAAACACACCTGCCGTTTTTGTTGTTGCCTCGCCTGGGTATTCGGAATATACTGTCTGTGTATAGGATTTTTCGGGACACGTATCCTTGTAGTTTCCCACACTCGGTGTTTTGTGACCTGCTCGGGGTTTGGGTTTCTCCAGCGGTCCTGTCGGGTATAAAAGGCCCCTGGCTCCGAGGATCAGACATCATTCGAGCTCAACGCTTCGTACAGTAAACATCCCTCTACAACATCATGTGCCAGAACAAGAGCAACACCAACACCATGACCATCAAGTCGAACAAGAAGCTGTCCTACAGCGTGAAGAAACTGCTGCAAAAGATCTTCAAGCAGCAGCAGCAGCGCGTCGAGGAGGAGGATGAGAACCTCAAGAACACCCTGAAGGCCAACTCCCTGGAGTCCCTGGAATCCATGGAGAACAGCCGCAATGCCGATCTGGAATCCGCTTCTATATGCGCCTCTCTGGAGTCCTGCGAGAACGAGGCCAACGAGCGTCTCTCCCAGTCCTGCGACATGGAGGACTACGATCTCGAGCAACTGCCCACCGTGCCCGTCCACTTCGTCCGCACCGCCCACGGCACCTTCTTCTGGACCGCCGTCTCCGATCTGCCAGCCGACAACGACCTCATCGAGCCCCTCTACTGCTCCACCGCCAACGAGATCGCCATCCCCCAGGATCGCTGGGTTCAGGCCTAAGAAAATCAGAGCCAGCCTTCCACATCCTGCAACCAAGTCTTCCATTGGATCTCCAGCTTTAATCAACGTCTTCCGTTAATTTTTGACATCATTCCACAAAAATTAACACGCAAGCCGATCAACTCAGCTTTACAAAAATTGTGATACATTTTACTTAACATTTACAAAAAAACAAATCAAAATATATATACAATTTAAAAGAAACTTTCGTTGTTTTAAAGCATTTTATGGGCAAATGGGTCTTCCTCAAATTGGTTATCTTCACCATAACATTGTGTTACATTTTTTCAAGGGGAAAACAATTGAATAGGAATCGAAATGCTTTTTCTCCCTCTTTTGTTCCAACGATTTTCCGTTTACAAATCAACACAGAGAGTAAATAGGGAGCGAAATCCTTTGTTAATTGGCATGACTCATTTGAAAAACGATCGAACCCTAATCCGATTCGATCCTGTACCTTTTTTGGTCTTATTGTTGATCAATTTACCTGCCAGCAGGTAGTGAGGATAGGATAGTCGGGGGTTGATTGTTTGGCCTGTTGATTTTGGCTGCATTTCCAACCAGTTTTCGGTTCGGGCAGGTAGAGGATCTGTTGATTGCCAATCAGATCGGTGGAAGAAACAGGGTCCAATTAGATGATCTGCTTATTATGTGAATGAATCAGAGTCAGGTTGGAAATGTGTTGCATACATTTGGGGCGATGCTTCTTTACGGCAATTAAAGGTAATTTATTGGGGCAGTAAACAAAATGGGTGATTTGAGTCCATAAATAAACGCGTTCGCTTGGATATTGTATAAATAATTAATTATATGATTATGCAAAAAAAAGGACTTCCTTGTATTTTTAAAATTTTAAATCATACTCTCAAGCTAGGAATAGTTTCTATTAAAATGGTAATTTTGAATAATTAATTTTCAAAAAATTTAATGGTACTAAAAATAATTCAACAACAGTTTCCGTAATCCGTAATCTATTTTGATTGAGTCCATGTGGTATATTATTAAATAATAAAGGATTTTACATCGTATACACGCAAAGTTCACATTATTTAGAAAACCTGAAATATAAAGAAAATCCCTGTCCCCAACCAATAAACAAAATAATGTTATACTTTTAAAATTTTATTGATTTATTTTATTTGGGTAGTCTGTTTTTGATTTTTCGTTCTCAACTAACCATAAATTAACATTTATAAATTATTTAAAGCTTAATATAAGGTATCTAAACAATGAAGAGAGCGCAACGAACTAATAAACTTAGGAAGCGTTTGCAGTAGGAAAATAGCGCACTCGCATAGATATATATGAATATTCACTGATTGATTATCGTACTTTAGTTATATCACAGTTTGAAATTAAACAAACAATTTACAAATTACCATTATCGGAACTAAAACTAAAAGTATTTCAAAACCATTTGGAAATCGATTAGCCAAACATCGACCTCAATTAACTTGGGTTGTTATGATTTACTTTGGAAGACAACGGATCTTGTTGCATTTTTGGGTTTGCGATTATTATGTTGTAAGGATAAGATCTAGATTTGGGTGGGCGTAGACCCAATTACCAGGGCCTCCAGACGGGCTCCGAGGCGCCGGACTCCTGCGAGCTGACCGACGCCGTCTCGGATAACGCGTTTCCGTCGACGGATGTCACATCGATCAGTTCGTCCTTGCTGGTGAGGAAGGAGCTGTAGCTAATGGCGGCAGCGGCGGCCGCCGGTCCATATCCTCCCAGGAGTGGGAAGGCCAAATGTCCTGGCGACTGCGGTACTTGTTGCTGTTGCTGCTGCTGCTGCTGGAGCAACTGCGTCTGCAGCTCAATTAGTCGCGTCGATAGGAACTTCATTATCTTGCGGCCAATCTCATCGGTCTGCTGGGTCTGCAGCAGGACCTGTGTAATCTGATCGGCTGCATGGACATAGCCCGAGCGAAAGGACTCCACGTGGGCGGTGCTGGTCGAGGTGGGTGGGCTGCCAACACTGGGAACCACCCCCTGCAGGGAGAGACCACCGCGCTGCTTGAGCTTCCTCATGTGGTCCACCGTCAGCTCCAGGATGTCCGCCTTCTCCAGTCGGGTCACATGCTCGCCCTCCTGCTGCAGGCACTCCACCATCAGGTCCTTGAGATCGTCCAAACACTTGTTGATCCTGGCCCGTCTTTTGCGCTCCAACAGCGGCTTCATCACCTTGCGGTACTGATACGTCTTGGACATCTCCATGACCATGATTGGGTGTTCCTTAGGCGTGTTTTAAGTATGGTTCTTTTCAGATTCTCAACTGCACATTATCACTTCGAATTTTGGATGGTTCTTTGATTTTACGAATTACGAGAGTGCGCGTGCGTTGCGCGTTCCACCGATTGCGGTGCGTTCGACTGGCGGCACTTTTACGAAATGAGTGGCAAACTAGTTCCCAGCCCTACTTTTATATGACAGGCCCGGCTCTCCCGGAGATCGGGGATAGCGCTCTCCCAGCCACAAAGCTCCCGCATGATCACTCACACACGCTCCCATGGCATAGCACTCGGGCCCAAGATCGAGTTCCACTTCGGCTCGGCTCTTCTCGGTCGCGGATCGGTAGCTCGGCGACCGGCGCTCGGCAGCGGCACAAAGAGAGGCTACTGTGGGCCACCGATGGGGGTTGGACCTGCAGGTCTGCAGGGGCACAGTGGGTCCACAAGTGCGGAAATATACTCCAAATTCGTAGAATGGGGATCCAAACATAAGATAAATTGGAATCAGAATAGTCTCCACTAAAATCTCCTGGGTGACAAGGAGTTAAAGCTCAAAGGATCGGAAATATTACTCCTGCTGCAGACCCTCCAATATTAAAGTCTGACCATTTCACAGTTACTTGTTGATCTTGAAGTGAGTGCTATCCATTTAAATGTAAGCTACACATGCCATCCTAAGCAAATGGATTAGGTTAATACCACAAAGTACTTTACTTTAACGTATAACTTTACTTATAATATAAAGTTATTAGTATTTTCCAGCGATCTCCAAAAAGTATGCTATAAAAATTTACAATTTAAAAGGATATTTATTAATTCTTGGTTAAAGCTCAGGTTCCTTTATTGTTTCTTTGAATTTAATTACAAGAGTAACATTTTCTGCATTGTTAAAGCTAAATGAAAAGTGGTTTAACAAAACCAAAGTATTTTTTAAAGAATTACACGACTTAGAATTATTTTATGAGGTCCTAGGAACTCCGGAAAGTATGCTATAGAAATAAACCTGTTTGAATTTATTTATTGGGGGGTCCATTGAAAGTATTTCCCAGTACAAACTAAAAATCCAACATTATTAACTGAAATCCACCAGTTTCGAACCAAGGTGCCTGCAAATGGGAGCGAGTGAGAGCGTGCCCGGCCGCAGCTACAAATGTATCTGTATCTGTAGCTTTGGTGCTCTGGCGCGCGTCGTCTTCAATTGATTGCATGGCCAGAGGGAAACTGAGCAGTCGGCTTTCGGATTGGATTGGATCTCATTCTCAGAGACCCAGACCCCTCCCCTGTGGCCCCCCCTCGCCCATGTCATACTTATTGTCAATGATGACAGTGCTCGGCTCCCATTCGCTGTCGAAGTCCGCTGCTCTGTACCGCTCACACCGACAATGAGAATGAGACACGAGGGAGCCTACGACTACGACTACCGACCGACCGACTATATATATTCCTATGTGATTGTGGGACCCATGGCTCCGCGGATGTGTGAGTGCGGTGTGCCTACTTTACGAGACCGTGGGAAACAGATTTGTCGTGTGTTTCCCACACGTTGGACGGATGGCTGGATTGTGATGCGATCCGATGGATTGCTGAAATGTTGTTGCTGTTGCTGCTGGTTGATTTCAAGCGGGTTGACTGTCAGCCGCCGATGGGGGGCAGTGGGCGAACTGGCGGCGGGGGGAAGGGGTTGGGGGAGGGGAGGGGCTGCCTTAACTCGCGCAATTATGTCGCATGCTTGGCTGATGATGATGACTGCGACAACTGCACGGGGAGAAATTGGGGTGCAACTTTGGGTAGTTTCTCACTTCTTTTAAGGCTTTAAGGAAGGAAGGATGTATGTTTGGTCCATTTGAACTATTGGCTAAAAATTTGTACTTATTATTTAAGTAAGAGTAAAACAAATAAGAATGTTTTTAGTAAATTTTATAATGTTATCAGTAAATAATTCGTATTATGATGTCCCTATTTTTAAGGATTTTGAAGTATGGGCACTATGAAGTTTTTAATAAATTAAAAATGGGCTATTTAAGTACTCAATATTTAAATGGAGTTCCATATTCAATGGAATTTTTTATTTTTATATTAAATATCAAGCTAATTTTGTTGCTCTTTACCAAAAAAAAATTTTTTTATGATCTTATCTTTCTAAAATGTTTGTTTGTTACATAAAAAGGGGGTACAAATTATCATTCTAATTTTGATAGTTTTCAGGTATTCTACACCTTGCATGTAAACTATTTCTAACTTAAATTTATACGTAATCAAAACCATTGCTAAACCTCACATTAATCTAGTACAACCTAACTGAATTTCCCCCCCTTTCTCTCAGTGCACAACCACTATGATGGCTTTGGCTTTGGGTTGACTTTTCGCTGAAGCGTATCGATTAAGTGTAACAGTTTCGCTATCTCGGCGCATTGGGAGTTCCAAAAAAATAAAACAGAAAACTGTTTTTGCATAGTCCGATTGCCAACCCTTCGGCGTTTGTCGCCTTTCGTCATAAACTTTAACATCCGGTTGTCGTTCTAAGATTCGTTTTTCGTCCGTCCTCCACACATATATTTTTTTAATTCGCTGATCTCAGGGCTACTGGTCAGCACAGAGTGTATAAAATGTTGCCCCGGCTGTTTTATGCCCCTTTTATTCGCAGCTGGCTTTATCACCATGGCGGCAATATGACACTTGTGGTTGGACGCCTCGGAGTTATTTCTTCTTTTTTTCTGGTTGTATTTTGTATATTTTGTGGCCGAGCTTTTTGCCTGGCTAAGCATTTCCCATGATGCTGCAGAATCGCTCTGTTTGTTTGTCTTCTGGCCATGACTTCCGTTAGCCGTTTGGCTTGACTTGGCTTGGCTTTCTGCTGACTGAAGCTGGAGCCATAACAATTAAGCCTCTCAAGGCATTGCGATGGCTCGCCTTTCAAGATGCCTCAACTTTCAACTTGGCCGGCACACGTGGCGTATGAGTAATGCGAATATGCAAAATAATCACGCAGACAGAAAGACCGCAAAGCCATTTTCGACTAACCTCAATGCACACTAATTGCTTGTCATATATGCCCCGTCCGTGTGTCCGCCGATGTGTATATATACTATATAGTTTTGCACAAAACTTGTTGCCATCGCGCTGGTCGTGTGAACCAAAAGCTAAAAAGCCAAATAGTTGCTGATGGGTAAAGACAGCGTTGAGGGGTCACTCGGCAGCGAATTTTGAATGCTCTCGAAGGAGAAAAGTAAAATGTAAATTAAATGTTTAAGAATATTAAGCCAATATATATTAGTCAAGATTGCTTAAATCCGTATAATTCCAAAATATAAGCCATTTGTTGATATATCATTTCAGAAAAATCAAAGAGGCAGAATAAAAATGCCATTTTAGATGGCATATAATATCTATATATTTTCTATACCCTTTTGCATATGTTCAAGACAGTGGTAATTTTATTAGAAATAGTTCCTATGACAAATATATGATTATTTTGGCATCAAGTCCTAATCTAGATTTCTTATTGAAATAGTATTAAAGTAGTAGTATTAGTATTAGTATTATATTAAAGTATTATCAAAAATTCAAAATCTATTAATTGAATACGAAACATTATCAACAGATTATCTATTGATTTAGAGAGGGAATTTATTTTTCTTAAAGACCTTATTTCTTAAGTAAATCCTGTAGCCCAAGAACCCATTACAAGGAAGTGTAACGACTAACGACTCCCCGAGTCCGCCTCTGAAAGGCACAAGCCCAGGCACAAGCTGGCCTCAGTCGGAGCTGCAATCGCAATCGCAGTCGGAGTTGGCTTCGGAGTTCCAAGATCCGAGCTCCGACTCCAAGTTGGAGTTTGAGCCGGTGTCCGTGTTGCCAAGTCAGTCGCTTTCAATTTGGCAAACGTGCAGTTCAAAGCCTAGACGCTGATTGGGGGCAAAAGTGCGCGGGCTGGCGGGAGGATGGGGTGGATGAGGAGGTTGAGGAGGTGGTGGTGGTGTTTCAGCCAAGATTAATAGCGGCCAAAGGCAAGAGAGTCAAGTCAAGTCGCGTCGAGAGATCTCTGGTGCGCAAGCGTGCGGTGCACACGCGATTGGCACGAGTTTTGGCCAACAAAAAATATATAGAAAAACTACAAAGCCGAGAAAACCCGATTCGTAGCCTGAGCTGGCCTAACTAGTTTTGGCAGCTAACTCCGATTGCTGTGCAGTGTGGGAACCTGCGATCCGGCAAGGACTTGCCGCCTGAATGAGGTCACGGCCTCATTAGATCCCCCATGCCCATAGGCACGCCATACCCCTACTTAAGTCCCATTCCCATCCCGTTTTCCGTTCCCAGTTTCCAGTTACCAGAGCGTGTGAACCACAACATGTCATAATCCCCTCGTTGCGACTAGTCCCTTTTTAAAATGAACTTATCAGCGCCGGGTTCTGCGAGCCTTGATTATAAATGACAACAAACAGGCCAACAAGTAGCAATAACAGCTGCTCAGCTCAGCCCGAAACAAAAATCACATCGAAAGGAAACAGAAATAACAGCGTCGTCAGCAGCAACAATGCCCCGAAAAAGCCGAAAAAACCAAGTGAAATTCTTATAAGCCCTTTCCCACACTCGAAGACATCGACATCGACATCGAAACAACGGCGACGCCTGCGCCTTTTGCCTTTGCCTTATTTCGATTGCCAGTTCAGTTCGGTTCAGTTCCCCAGGACGGAAATGCCCAGCGTCTTAGTCCCACGCTCGCAGAAGGAGAAACACAAGAACAGGTGCTGTTCGTGCCCCTTCGACTACGGCACTGTGGCGAGCCCTAACCCCTCCCCCTCCACCAGCCATATCCATCTCCCCCGAAATCCCGAGCCCCGAACCCTGAAGCCTGCAGACCGGACAACAACCCATGTACTACTGGGCTCCGGGCTCTGGGTACCGTGTGAATGTGAAAACAAAGTCAGTCGTGCATAAATGACGAACAGGCGATGCGCACAGTGGTTTGGAATTACCATCTATTAGGAAAATCAGATACAACATTATATTATTTTGAAAATGATAATAAATATGGATAGAACATAGAGAAATTATTTTATAAATAAAACTACATACCACATTTTAAAAAAACTCTCCAGACTTCATTAGGATTTAGAAAACAGTTCCTTTTCTTTTTGTAAGGTTAAGGTTCCTTAAAAGTACCTACTGAAGGTTTTTAATCAAAACTAAACAAAATTTTTTAATTAAAACAGTTTTATTATTTCACATTTTACGTTAAAATATTTTAAATACATTGATTTAGATTATCTAAATAAAAAATTCGATAAATTAAAATTTTTTTAAAGAATTTTTTTTATTTTAAATCATTTTTTTTGTTTTTTTTTCTTAATTTAAAAACATACATTTTTATCAATGTTGGGAGATTCCTCAGCAGTAGAATTAAATAATACGGAACTCTTAATATACCATTTCGTAACCCACTGGGCCCACTGTGCGGCAGCGTCGTCTTCATCTACCTGCAGCCAAAACTCATCAAGCGGCCCTTGTCGATTGTACGTGCATGGGAAAAGTACACACACAGAAGACCGGAGCTTGTGGATTCCTGTTGGAATTTATTTGGGAAATACGCGCACATAAAAAGGCCTTTACCTCGGCGTGCACCCCTCCTCCAGTGGGTTCACCTCTCACCCTAAGTTGGCTGTGTGTGAGAGTGCACTCAAATTTCGTACGGTGCTTGGGTTATAGCCGCTCGTGAGATCAGCCGGCGTACGATTTCACTCTTGACTGGCCATCGGCAGCGCAGCAACTTGGCCTCATATATAAATATGAGCGACGCCGGCGCAGCAGCATCAGTAAACGACCAACTCTCGCGAGGTGCGCACACGCAACGCTCGCTGTCTAGATACAAGAAATATCATTTTTATAAGAAAACCACAAGAAAAGCTCCGCAAACAACATGTATCTGGATACGAAAAACATGACAACCGGCAACACGGCAGCTTTGACAGCGGCCGCACCAGCGAACTCAAAGGCCACACGGCGCATGCGCAACGTTTGGCAGCCACTGCGTCGTCTGCTGAAAGTGGGCGGCAAAGGTCGCACCGCCCAGCTGACCTTGGCCCATCCCAACAACGTGGATCTCAACAACACACAGCAGCAGTCACTTGAGTTGCCTGTGGAGGAAGAGGCTAAAACTACGCCAGAGGAGACTATTCACAAGTATGGACTGGAACTGCGGCAACTGCCGGAGGAGCAGGAGGAGGAGGTGTCCCTCACCCAGCCCCCCAACACGCCCACCCTGATTAGCAGCGTTTATGTGGACAAGGTCAGCGCCCAGAGCTGCGGGAACTGCCAGCACGGACGCAACTGTCAGCACAGACACCACAGCAGCAGCAGCAGCAGCAACATCAACATCAGCAACAGCAACATCAACAGCAGCAACATCAGCACCAGCAGCTCAAATACGAATGCAACACAGTTGCCCAGCAATCTCTGGGATCTGCAGTTGCCGCTCCAGTACATCAGCACCGACAATGGCACCTTCTTTTGGGCCAACACCCAGGATCGGGTGGACGATGATCTCCTGCATGCCCTGCTCTGCCAGAGCTTCAGTCAGCTTCCCGGAACCCTCTGTTAGTTTTAGTACACCCACAGAAACACCTCATAACCCCCCATCACTAAACAGATCTCAAGCTCACCGGGGGTCACACCCCTAATTATTGTAATTTCATTTATTTATTCCCCTGCGCAATATTTACGTTGTTAATGTGATACTAATTTGCATATAAAATAAAATATAAACACTCAATTTGTACCATACAAATGGAAAGAAGAAGAAAAGGAAACGTTTTATTACTTGATTGGGGTTCCGAGGGAAAGAACCCTCCCGATAAGGAAAACCATTACGTTTTGGGGTCCCAGTTTTATGGGAATTTTTAATGCGATCTGTTGTTAATAAAATGGACCTTTTAAACCAATAAAAGATTACTTGTTTGGAAATATTATTCTGTTATACAACATGAGAGATACAGTATCTATAAATCTTTAAGGGCTTGAAGTGTGCTTATCATTGCATTCTAGAACTACAGAAATCAATTACAGATAGATAATACTTGATAAAGGAAAAACCTTCTTCTGATTGATCATCTTCATCAGCAAGAAATTAAACAAGACACCTATTCTGTACTATCATCATTGGGAATCTGAGTGAGAACCCGATCTTTTAGAATACTGGCATAACGGAAGAACGAAGATGAGAGCAAAGGATAACGGAAGCAGTGTTATGAGTGGAACCTAATGAGGCCTGACAGATGAGCGGTCTGCAAAGACGGGTTGTTAAACTGATAAAAGGAAGATGAAAGGAGATGGGGAGGATGTGCAAACTGGTATCATCTTGCAGTAAATGTCTCATCGATGCTACCAGACTATACGTATAAGAATTAAGGGTTATTGCAAAGGTTAATCTGAACACTTGTATCCTGTGTTAATGCCCTTCATTAGTGACTCAAGTCAATGAGTTGTGAAAGGATATGGGGAGTCATTAAGCTTGCACTTCCTATAGACCTATGGGAACTCGCTAAGGAAATTTCACTGAAAGAATTAAGTGTCTTAGCAAGTGTTAAAACTTAATTGTAACCCAAATGTGTACGAAAAACCCAAACGTTATCAGTGGAACTGACTGATAAAGCTGGTGGTTATATATTATTATCCCGAAGTTTGGAAGTAAGAACCAAACATTTAGATTTTGTGGCAGGGAACTCTTGTGGTTAAACAGCTTGATAAGGGATTTTACAGAAAACATGAAATGTTGATAGCCAACAGGAAATACATATTTGCATCCAAATAAAAATGGTAAAAAAAGTATTTAAAAGTAAAATAAACTGTAGGAGTTATTATTTTTTTATAATAGTTTTTCCATTGTTTGATCCTGATCTTGATTTTATATTGCTTTTAATAAATAGAAAAAGTAGTCTAAAAATAATATAAACATTTTCAAATGGACTTCAATACCTCGTTAGATAAATAACGGCAATGCAGACCATGTCAAATTATACCAACTGCTCGTGCCGAAAATGCATTTCACTTTCGGTACCCACCCACTGCGAGCACCCCAATTAACAACTCGTTTACTCGTGTCTCATAAATTCGTAGGATTATATTTTGTTGTTCAAAACAAAAGGATGGCTATTTGGAACAAAAGATGGTCCAGTGTATTGTTTCCGACATTGCGATCCCGTCTAGCATTTCTGCTCGCGCAAAAGGCGGAAGAGCTCAGCGGGCTGGGCGCCGGAGACCTGCAGGGCGCAGTTGAAGGTCTCCAGCAGGCAGGAGTTGGCCAGCTCGGCACGGTACTTGCCATTGGTGATGCACACCGGCTGGTAGATCATCGAGCAGGGCTTGAAGCACCCCTGGACATCCAGCTTGAAGTTGCCCAGCCTATCGTGCAGATTCTCGACGAACTCGGAGCTGCACCAGGCGGCATCGGTGGCAGCATAGGCTGTGGGAATATATAGATATTATAGATCGGGTTCTAAGCTAATTTCGGTTTTTAACTCACCCTGCAGGCTGTTCCTTTCGCGGCGACAATTATGGGACAACAGGTTGCAGTCGTTTGCAAATTCCTTGAAGTTCTGGCCATCAGTTCCGCAAATTGGCTTGTAGATGCTGGGACACATAACAGGACAGGCAGTATCATTGCTGGATACTGTGTTTCCGTATACGGATGCTACCAGTACCAGGCAGCAAATAGACAAAGCTTGTGTCATCATTTTGAGGTTGTTCTAGTTTAGGTTTTTTGGGTATTTTGGGTTTTTACCAACGAATGCGTTCTTTCTGTAGTAGCTATCGATTTCAATTGCTGTGACTGTCTGAAGTTTCATTGATTTTTATATATTTTTATGACTCTCTATAGCTACTAGTAGATAGTGTATCAGTTATAGCGTTCTGATAAGACCGGGCCCCCTTATCAGCGACCCAAACAAAAACTCGTTTATGCGGTCTACAAAGTTCTACAAAGTACCGGCTCTGTTTGGGTGACAAACTACGTTTATACCCTTACACGGGGTATAACTATTTTTACCAAAAGAAGAAACTATAGATGTATTTTCTTCATCATGATCGATATATTTTCGGACTATTATTACATTTCAAAAGGTCATTTCGTATTCAATACAAATAATACTTAAATATTTTACTTACTAATTTTACTTTTCTCTTGTTTATTTATACGATTTCAGGGAACCCCTATATCTGATATACATTTAATGGATTCTTTTTACTATAGGAGCATCAAAACATCGACTATCTTAAGTTAGTTTTCTTCTCGACCTTTCTCCATTTTTCAATTGGCTTGTCTGCAGTCTGAGTAAAATGTTGTTTTCAAAACAGCATCATCAAAGTTTCTGTTATTATCTTGTTTATCACATATAACACCGTGTCTGTCTGAAAATATTGATATTATCGGGGAAGTATAGTGTTGTATTTATGGCTGTGCTTGTGATAACTTTGTTTACAGATTTCCAAGTAGAGGTAACTTTTTTTAGGGAGATGACTTTTGTTTTTCTGGAACCTGAGTGATATGTCTTTAAAAATACGATGAAATGACGCATCAAACTAACGGATGTTTTGATTGTCTTTCTTTCTTTCAAAGCTCTGATTGCTCTATTTAGATTGTAATTACATACTGCCTGTCTGTTTAATAAAGTGTTATAAATTGCGTGATTTAGTTACAAAACTTCTATATTTAACTACTTAACAATTTGAAATGTTAGTTGTTATGGATTTCTTAAGCTCACTTTGAGGTAATTCTTTCTTTTTAATGAGGATTTAAAATTACAAATCAATGACAGCCAAATAAATTAATGGGTATATGCGCTAAAAAGGTTAAGAAGTGATACAACACCATTCTACGCTCATTATCGAATAGTTTACAAGACCCGAGTCCCAAAAAACCCCTCATTCCATTCACTTCCAGACATTTTGACAAATGATCGTGGATCTCTCCACACATTTCGATCGCCGGTCTAATTCGGTTACAACATTCTGACCGCCCACATGGTTGCACAGTTCATCGCAACTGCCGATCTCCATGGGGCACGATGGTAATTGAGGCCTCTCGACGCGCCACACACAAATGATGGCGAGGAGGTGGGGAATCCCGATCTCCGCTGGTGGTGGTGGCCAAGGGAGCGTGGTGGCCGGGCCTAATCACCGTTTAATGGTGTTCACACACTTGTTGCTGACGGCGCCCTCCATAGACCTGGCCAAAACCAACAAGCCAACAGACCGACCAACTGGCCTGGCCAATCAATGACCGCTAAGCGAATGCTCGTCACGCACGCGAAGGCCGCTCCGCTGGTCATCGCCGGCGAGAATTGGGTACACACGCGTCCATTAAACCCATCTCCGAAGACCGAAGACTACGAGGCACAACCCAATCCCAATTCCAATCCCAGATCCAAAAGCAAGCGCAGGATCAGGTTGTTTCGGTCTCAGTGCACAGGTATGCAAATGAGGCACAACCCATCCGAGATAGCCA
Organism: Drosophila subpulchrella; assembly: GCF_014743375.2. Lineage (NCBI taxonomy): Eukaryota > Metazoa > Arthropoda > Insecta > Diptera > Drosophilidae > Drosophila > Drosophila subpulchrella. The sequence goes on from NC_050609.1 coordinate 17,371,575, forward strand.
TCGGGGCTACGATTCAGTCGCAGTCCCCCGGACTCATCGCTATCATCGCCATCGCCATCGGCATGAACAGTGTCATCAGCATTATCAACGGCATTCCATGATGGGTTCTTTCTTCCAATTTTCAATTCTTTCGTGCAGACAAGCCTCGCTTTGCATACGAAATTAATTATGTGCTGTCAAAGGCAATTTAACAGAAACTTATATTGCTACTTAATTTACGTCACGGCGCTACCAGAAGTTTGGTATTCCCCTGCGAAAGGGTATTGTACCATTTACGGGGGGCTTGAGAAAGGAGAGTTCCTTACTTCACAACTTTGTTTCTAAACGGTTAGGCCTTTAAATTCATATAATCTATGTGCGGTACTTCAAGTAAAATGTATTTTAAAAGTATCTAATATAATCTTATGATAGTTTATCTAGTGGATTTTAATTTGAAAATATTTCTACCCAAAGTATTATATAGAATGATTTTAGTTTTAGGTGCTATAAGCAAGAGCTATAAGCAAGCGAAAGGGTATTATAACATTTACGGGAGGCTTGAGAAATGAGAGTTCCTTACTTCACAACTTTGTTTCCAAACGGTCAGTCCTTTAAATTCATATAATCTATGTGCGGTACCTCAAATAATATATATTCTTAAAGTATCTAATATAATCTTATGATAGTTTATCTAGTGGATTTTAATTTATAATACTTCTACCCAATGTATTATATAGAATGATTTTAGTTTTAGGGGCTATAGGCATATTGAACATAACTAGAATTTCTGTAAATTCAAAAAAGAGTATTTATGATCTCGTATTACTTCGAATCGTTCTCGATCTTTCTGGTTATTCATGTTGTTATTCATTTTCTTTACTTTTCCAACTCCTTCGCTGGCTCCTTCCCTGCTGTCGACATCAATTTGCATTTTTAGTGTAGGAGAAATGCGTTTGAGATTGATAGAGCGGGACGGACAGAGTGTGTGAAAGAGTGGGAATATTGTGTGAGGAACCTGCGTCGGATTTTGATTCTCCGATTCCCTAGCCAAGGCGATTATCTTTTTGCGGCAACTGTTTTTATGCCCAATTTCAACGTCCGCCTTGAGACGCCTTGGCATGTGATTCGATGTCTTGAGGTGTTGACGTCTACATGTTGCATTTTAATTGTGGTTTTTGGTGTGCGATGTTTGGTTCGTGGTTCTTCGTTCTTCGTTCTGGGATCTTTCTTGGGGTTTTCCCCGCCTTCTGGCCTTTCTCCACTCCCTCGCCGACTCATAAATAAGTTGTACGACAAGCGACAACCAGCCCGTTTGCCAGGAGCTGCCGTGAAGTTATGCGCACGACATCCATATTTGGTCGCACACAGGTGGCGATTGTGGCCTTAGCCAAGGTGATAGCCATAACACTTGGCTCTTGGCCAACTTGGCTCTCGGCCATCTCTCCGCAGTGCGGGCACATCACACCTTCTGGCCACAATGGCAACAAGACAAGGCTGGCCACAAGGTTGTCCATTTTGGGACAGAACTATCCCAGGAATTGACTTTCTTGTGGAGTGTGGGCTGGTTTTCTTGCAGGATGTGCTAGAGTCTTTACTGACCCAGTTAGAGGGGTATTTTTATTGTACCCAAGTCAATTACTACATATTTTCTAAGATTCCAATAAACTGGATTGAAATAGATGGCAAGATAAGTATATCCTATGATAGTTTTTAGTTTAAGAGATTATAGATAAAATGCTTTAATTAACTTCCAAATATTGGTAATACTTATCCTTATCAAGGAATTCGATTTTACCAAAGAATATCTCTTACCCAAACAATAAATGGTAAAGTTTAATTTCTATGTTCAAATCTGGCAAACATAGCATATGTTTCAAACCCCTTTATCCTTTTCTAACAAATTAAAGGTAAATATGTTGACAGAGTACACATAATATTTTATTTATACAGTAATATTTATTAAGTGAAACTGATTCTTCAATTGTGTGTTCTATTTCCATTGCATTTCTGAACTCTTACTCAGCCAACTTCCCCGAAATCATAACAAAGTAACTATATGGCAAGTAATTCAAGTGGTTTCTCTCCTTTTATCATACTCTGGAAAAACCTCGAAATGATATCTCTTCAAGTAGTTGCTCTTATCTGGCACGTTGACTTCCAGAACAATATTTGGTGTAGGACAACAAGCGACTCATTCGCATGGTATGCCCGACGAATCATAACAATCTGAGAAAAGATAACTGCAGTGTTTTCTCTTTTTTATGCTGAAACCCAATACCCCTCGACCAATAATAAGATGAATGAATTTGATTTTGATATTTCTTGTTTTGTATTTTGTACGTTTGTTTTAAAGCTCTCTTTTTTGTCTATCACAATATCTTAATAACTAATGGAAGCGCTGGATCGCCGAGATTGTAGTGGAGTTAAAGCCGCTGGTGCTATCACAATGTATGTAGAGTTCTTAAAGCTTGAAGATTGAAGGGTTGAAGGCTAGATGGTTTCTGGGGCTCTAAGCCTGGGCCCAACGATCCTGGAACTGCATGGAGTAGCACATGGCGGGCTCAACGCTGGCGACTGGCTGGAGGTTGGTGGTCCAGAAGAAGGTGCCGGCGGTGGTGCGAGCGAAGCGAACTGGGACATAGACGTCGTCCTCCTGTTCCTCCTCCTCCACAATCTCGAACTCCTGGGAGTGGGCCAATTGGGCCAGCTTCTCGTTTGCGGCGTTCTCATCGATCTCGGCATAGTAGGCCTCCTCGACTTGGGCGTTGCGCAGATTGTCGACAGATTCTAGGGATTCCAGCGAGCCCTGAGGCTTCTGCTGCTGCTGCTTCTGTTGCTTCTTGAAGAGTGTCTTCAAGACCTGCTTGATGCTGTAGCTGGTCTTCATCTTGTTGTTGGTGGTGGCGACTACGACGACTTGTTGGCACATTTTGGATTTGGAAAATGTATGTATTTGAGTGTGCTGAGTGCGTGTGTTGCTTGAAAGGCTGACGATGTCAGAATGATTTCCCAACCGGCAAACGGACGGCTTTTATAGCCGAAGTGCATTTCCTGTGCGCTCGAGGGAAAGAGAGGGGAGAACGGACCCCTGGCGAAGACACGCACCGCAGAAAGGGAGGGGAATACAAACAGAGACCGCAGACGGGAGACGGGAGACCGAAGACCGTAGCCCAGAGACCCTCGCCCTCAAAGACCGAAGATAATCGGGGCGGAGAACCTGAAATACGACGCTCACCAGGAGCCGGGGGAAGTTTCGGTTCGGGAGCAGGTAGAAGAGCAGAGGAGGGACGCAAGAAGAGTGCATCATCCGAAGGAAACAAACCCCTACAAAAACTGCAACTGTCCGACGAGTGTGGGAAACAATTTTTCGTTGGCCTCAAAATTTTCGGAAACGTATTCAAGTGCCCCGAGAAATCCCCGAGAGGAGCTGAAAAAAATCACCAACACTCTGGCAATTCAGGACACACCGACACGGGGCAGGTGTTCCTTGGTAAAATTTCTCACGACACCGAAGGAAGCCCAGGATCACATCATGGAAAAGGAGTTGCAAATTGTATTCCTAATGGGCAATCAACATAAAGGCCGAGGGATAGGGGACCCTTTCTGGGTCTTCGAAACAGAAAGGACCCCAGGACCATTCCCACGCATTCCCACACATTTATTCGTCCTGGTTCTGGTTTCAAATATATGTACGTATAAAAGGGAGAATAACAGAACTTGGGGTTGCATATCTGCTATTTGTATAGGCATCTCGAATCACTTGTTATGGTGTTTTGATTCTGATTTTCAACTTTCCCACAGAGCTCGATGCACTCACCACCGAAACCGAACCACCACCAATAAAATACGGTCCTGCCACTTGTCTTCAATTTGGGAAACACTCCCCAGGGGTGAGCTGGGAATCTTATAGATATTTTAATTAATTCCCTTTCTTGCGGCCCAAGTGTGCTGAAAGTGTGGAGCGATAGGGAGGGTTTCTTTCGGGCAGATAGGATAGGAATTGTACCCTCGATAAGGCGCAGGGAGAAAGTGTGTGCAAAGCGAGCTGAGGGCGAGATACGAACGCGTACTTGAAGATACGTTTTAATGACTGGGGACGGGGATCCTGTTTAATGGTTTGTTTTTTTTTATCAGTGCCACTAATGGATCGTTCAGATTGCACCCCCTGCCAAGACTAGCTGACAGTGGTGTTTATGGGAAAAGAAGAGAAACAGTGAAGATCCAAGTCGCAAAGTGGGAGTCTTTTGGGGGGATCGATCCCACTATCTGGGGGCCTCCTGTCAAGGGGCCATTGACAGTTTACACTTGGCGGAGGCCGGGAACGATGATGATGCATCTCTGCCTGCTGGTGGTGGTAATATGATATATGCACTCGAAATCTTTACAAAAAATAAAAGCCACAGCCTCAGTTCCAGTTTGAGTTTGAGTCGCCGAGAGATAATGGGCAACGTGCCAAGTGCCCGACCGTGTATACACAACAAACAGTGCATAAAAGCAGGCGGAGGAGCCATTCACAACCCGGTGGTTAAGTGGGGGACGAGGGGATTCGGGAGGGGACTCGGGGGGAGGGGGCTCTGAGGCTGCAGTAGGAGGTGTGCCGGGTCTTTTATGTGATCTCCGAACGGAGTATGTGTCGGCATCCCAGCAGCCACAGAGCCGAGTCCACTGGCTTTGGCGGATGGCAAACTGGTTTCTGGCTTTTTGGATCTTTACATACACCACGAGAGATGCCAATGCCAGCATGGGTACACTGAAAAAGGTATATTTTGAAGGATGATGAAACCAGTAGCTATAAATAATAATATTATACACATCAATTCATGTTAAATCCTAAACGTAACGATATAATCCAAGTTCCAGCTATATTTGATTTTTCAGGGAATTATCTTGGAACATGACTTTCCATATAAGTAGTACGTTTCACACTTATAGTAGGTAATGATGAAAGTAATGACGAAGTATTACGAAAACGAGCTAGTCTTCTAGAAATTAATTATAAACGTTATTTAATACAATATCAATATGTATCAAACTTACTATGATAATTATAAACTTTAAAAGAGACCTTATATTAGAAACGTCCAATTTATGGATATACGTATTTCATTCTATCTAAACTTGTACTTCTGAGTAATGTTCGAAAAACCCCCGACCTATAACCCTTTTTTTCGAGTGCCCACATGGACACACATACTTAACGCTCGGCTATGACGAACAAATGTGTAAAGCATTAAAAAAGAGATCTAAAAAATACGAAAAAAATGAGAAAAGCTGGGTAAAAAAACAAAAGCGTCGACCGCATCCTAAACAGCGGCAACCGTCAGAGGCGGCGGAGCAGGGGAGGGGGGGCCAAAGAGACGGGGGACCCGGACCGACGGCGGCCTGAGCTCGGGCCCAAGCCCCAACCAATCTTTTCAAGTTGATCCCCATCAAGATATTATTTGACAGCAATGAAACGACTGGCACGAGTTTGTTTCCCACGGTCTGGCGTTGCGCTGGTGTGCGTTGTATCTGTGAGCTGGTGTATCTGTGGGTTTGCGGGGGGCTTTCGAGGGGTCTTTCAAGGGGGGACTTCCAGGGGGGGGGGGGGGACCCACCGACGACTGCTGACTTGGCTGGCTGCTTTTCGCGGCGCAATAAAGTTGAAAGCGCACTGTTGGATATAAATTAATTCAACAACACGCTATGGCCATACATACGCTGGTGTTGTTGCTCTGGGTCTCCGATCTCCGGTCTCCGGTCTCCGAGTTTTGCACGCTCTCGTGCCCCGCCCCCCTGTACCGCTCCGCCCCCTCTGGGCAATCGCCCGACTCCGCGGGGGCACTGAAATTCGCGCGTGCGTATGCCATCGATAAAAAAAATAAAAATGGTTTAACAAAAAAGCAACCAAGAGAAATAATAAAGCGAGAGAAATGAGGTCTTTCGAGATATATGTACAGTGGTCGGCATAAGTATTTTGACAAAATAAAAGTTAAGTATACTCATAACTTGAATATACTTCTTGTAAACTATAGGCATCAATGGAAAGGTAATTTCAATGCCGTTTGAATGATACAATACATTTCTTTACCCATTCAGTACTTATTGAAAAGGACGAATTTGTGTAAATCAACTTTGAAATTTTTAAAAAAAACTTTTTTCCTCGTCTTGAAAACTTAAATTTTTTGATGCAAAAAGTTTCTTCAAACAAAAATAATAGTAACTGCAAAAAGAATTTTTCAAATATCATTTTGCTTATATTTTTTATGAATTTTTGAAAATGCTTAAAAACAGGCATTTGAGCCATATTTTTGTCTTTTTCATACAAATTTTTTCCGACATTGTCACCTTCAAAAAATCATAAAAAATATAAGAAAAATGATTTTTGAAAAATTCTTTTTGCAGTTACTATTATTTTTGTTTGAAGAAACTTTTTGCATCAAAAAATTTAAGTTTTCAAGACGAGGAAAAAAGTTTTTTTTTTAAATTTCAAAGTTGATTTACACAAATTCGTCCTTTTCAATAAGTACTGAATGGGTAAAGAAATGTATTGTATCATTCAAACGGCATTGAAATTACCTTTCCATTGATGCCTATAGTTTACAAGAAGTATATTCAAGTTATGAGTATACTTAACTTTTATTTTGTCAAAATACATATGCCGACCAGTGTATATACGTCCTTAGGTATGTGTGTTTATTTCTTGGGATGATTGGGTGTACAAAGGCCAGTCTTAAGCGACTTGGGCACATGCGCTACACCCCATCGAGTATTGCAGAATCTGATGAAATTTCCCAAATGATTCACGATTGCCGTCACTTCCTTATTGTGCTCCTTATAATGTTATTAGGAATTTCAGTTCTTTACGAACCAGCATATTGGGTTTTTGCATTTCAATTCATAAGGCCACGCTTGATTTAATCTATTAAGGGCACGTGCCTGTCCACTGATTTTCCTAATTGCTGCAATTGGTATTAATAATACGAATTACGAAGGTTATTCAGAACTTGTTAAGCTGGAAAATTCATTCAGAAACACGCTAGGGTATTTATTATTGTGTTTACAAGGAATTTTGAAATTTTTGACTATTTAAATTGTATTTAATACCCTTATAAATTGATTTTTTAATTTGTTGTTAAGTCAATTAATTTTAATAAGGTTAGTAGTACGTAGTGCTGGGTTATATAATATCCCGGATCAATGTCTGGAAAATAATGGAGGCCATTTGTTGCTCTTTGATTAAATTAAAAAAATCTATTAAGTAATCGTTTGAGCAATATTTTTAAATTATCCAACCAACACTTGTAAAACGACCACTAATTACAGGTACTTATTGGAAAAATGGGAACTACACAACATTTTATAACTTTATTTAAAAAAGACTGTGGAAAACTGGGAGCTACACAGTTTTTCATAACTTTATATAAAAAAGCCCTTAAGAACATTATGAAAAAACATGCCAAATATTAGAATCAGCTTTGTTTTAAGGATTAATGATTGTATATTCAGAGTATGTAAATATTTTTAACGCACTTTTTCCCAATAATCCAATAGGATTATTTTATCTTTAATGGGACATTGCAAAATATTATGGAAAAAAGCCCTTAAGAACATTATGAAAAAACATGCCAAATATTAGAATCAGCTTTGTTTTAAGGATTAATGATTGTATATTCAGAGTATGTAAATATTTTTAACGCACTTTTTCCCAATAATCCAATAGGATTATTTTATCTTTAATGGGACATTGCAAAATATTATGGTTTTCCATAATATTTTGCAATGTCCCATTAAAGATAAAATAATCCTATTGGATTATTGGGAAAAAGTGCGTTAAAAATATTTACATACACCCCAAAAGTGCATTTACCACCCATAATATCCTACCGACCCATAAAATCCAATTAGCCATTTCCGGAGCATTCAGCTTTTTGTCGTCCACAGTTTAACTGTCCCGGTCCAGCGGACAAAAAAAAACAAAACGTTTCGCTTAGATAAGTTGTTAATGTTAACTGATTGTGTTGGCCCGTTTATCGCCGTTGCTGTTTTGTTTCGGCTAACTGTAGCTCATTTCGAATGCGTCGAGGGGCAATCTTAATTTGTCTTATTTGAGTGTGGTTTTTTATACAGTGAGTAGCTGGCCTTTTGTTATTTCTTATTTGTGTGCCAATGAGCCGGGCTCGTGTCATTTTCAACGATCGTCATCGTCGCCGGCACTTCTAATTAAATATGGTGAAACCTGAGCTTTGGCCGAGAGAGTTGATGTGTCAGATATCTCAGATGTATCACATGCCGGCGGATGGGGATCTAGCATCCCAGGCTGATGAATCACGGCGATACAATACGATTTAGCGCTAAAAATAAATACCGAATGTGCTAAATATATATCGCGTTTAGCCCACACGAGCCATAGCATTTATAGCGTGTGCTGGCAACAACCATAACGATTGTAACCGACTTTCGAGCACACGTCGATTGCGATCGGTTCCCAAGTTGCCAAGATCGAAGATCCCGGGTTCCCAAGCCGAGATGGTAATTGTCTACAAATAGAAGCGAGCGACGACCCAAGATACCCCCGTACTGGATCCCAATCCCAATCCCCAACCGACAATCAAGAATAATCATGTAAACGAAAAGCGTAATGCTCGTCCCACGAAACCCACGACTACCACGATCCAATCAATGATCCATAAAGCGCTAACAAAAAAGCAAGAAACCCAGAGACGATAGCTATATGTAGCTGGCCCAGCCCCAGACCCATACCCATTCCAAGTCCCCGATGACGATTCCACAATTATCAGCGTGCCATAAGCTACTGACTGCAAAAGCAAAAGGGTGAAGGCACATGGCAAGACTTGAACCGCACCGAATTGAAGCCCAAAAGACCGGACCCCGACTTCGGCTATGGACCGACCATACAAATGAATTGAAATGCAAACATCTTGTTATGGATGGAAGGCATGTGCTCGCCTCGCATCGTATCTGGGATCCCAAGTCGCACAGAGCTCTTAAAGGCGGTCGGTCGGTCGGTCGGTCGGTCGGTCGGTCTGTCCATCCGTCCGTCTGTCCCAGAAAGACTGAAAGACGGACGAGGGATCGTACAAGACCCCAAGCATGCACAATCAGAAGAAGTCAGGCCAGCCGTCGTCGTCGTGGAAATCGGCTGCGAAACAGTTTCCCACGGTATAACAATCACAACACATATATAAAGAGGGTTGGAGTGGGTAAGATAGAGAGAGAGAAGGCGCAGCTCGCTCAAGTCATTTTATTGCCCTCACATATACCATGCCATACCATACAAAAGTATACAAAAAAACAGAAGCCACCACCACCACCATGGGCACTACGAACCACCGAACCATCTGAAACCACCGCTGGCAACAGCAGCAGGCCGCGCACGAGGCAAAATGAGTGTCCCGCTCGCACTCACAGCTCGGATCTTACACGGGCAGAGGCTATATAAAGCCGATCCCACAGCCAGCCGACTCATTCAAAGCTCCGACTTCGTTGCGTGCACACAGAGTAGTAGTCTCTCCTCATAGTAATATCTCTGCGACTGTGGATTACGCGAGTTTACTTCACCTCACTCAACTGCCGACCCCATTGAAAATGGTTCTGGAGATGGAGATGTCCAAGACCTATCAGTACCGCAAGGTGATGAAGCCCATGCTGGAGAGGAAGCGTCGTGCCAGGATCAACAAATGCCTGGACGAGCTGAAGGACATCATGGTGGAGTGCCTCACCCAGGAGGGAGAGCACATCACCCGGCTGGAGAAGGCCGACATCCTGGAGCTCACCGTGGAGCACATGAAGAAGCTGCGCGCCCAGAAGCAGCTGCGTCTGTCCAGTGTCTCCAGTGGCGGCTCCTCGGGATCTCAGGATCCCAAGCTCAGCATTGCCGAGAGTTTCCGGGCGGGCTATGTGCATGCCGCCAATGAAGTGTCCAAAACCCTGGCTGCCGTGCCCGGCGTGAGTGTGGATCTCGGCACCCAGCTGATGAGTCATTTGGGTCATCGCCTCAACTACCTGCAAGTGGTGGTTCCCTCGCTGCCCATCGGAGTGCCTCTCCAGGCTCCTTCAGAAGATCAGACCATGGTCACCCCACCGCCCTCGGAATGCGGCAGCTTGGAGAGTGGAGCCTGCAGCCCGGCGCCCAGTGAGGCCAGCTCCAGTGCCTCCGGTCCCATGTGGCGACCCTGGTGAGCTCTGGACTCCAGATGATCTTCACCTGGATCGCCTTCAAGCGGAAGGCTTCTACAAATCGTTGCCCCAAAAAGGTGCTGGAATGAAAACCGCACCCAAGACTTTGGAGCCCCTCAATTGCTGCCCAGGATAAGCTTTCCCAGCAGCCCCCAGCCGGGTCACCCATCTCTAGCAGAGCCTCAAATTCCGGCTATAGAGATTGCTGCTTACCTATTGGAAAACTTAAAAACAAAACCTGAACTACAACTGAAAATGAAAATAAATGAAATTCCAACTTAAGAACCCCTGTTTTATCATTTCTAGTACATTACTCAGACTTCCCAGACACTTAGTAGGTCCCAGCGGAAAGTACAAAATAAAAAGCCCCTAAAACAAGAAACGAATTAAAGATAAACTCCGTGGCGAACCGAATCGCAGAGCCCACAGCCGGAAGTCGCTGAATATTTTCCCACACTCGGACTCGGACTCTCTGAGTTGGCCTCATTATGCCCCGAGAATTCGAATTCCATGGGCTTGCGGGGCTCTCGAGGGGTATACATACATACGTATGCCATATCTGCGGGAACTTTTGCGCCGGCGCTGTCGCTGCTGTCGCAATTAAATAATAAAATAAAGCAAAAAGTCAGTTCTAGGAAACGTCATTTATTATGAGGCCCGTCGAGTGTGAGAACCGCGGCTCCGCTGTCAATGGCTCAGCATTGTGGTCATTGTGTTTTGGTTTTTTTTTCTCTGTTTTAGATATTTTTTTTTTGTCCAGGCTTTGACAGCCTTAACTGCGCTTGACCGCTTGGCACATGCGCGGACCGGCGGTCAGACATTGCAAATTAAGCCCGCGACCGCGACCGTCTCGGCACTTAAGTCTTAAAACTTCGGAGGGGCATGGGTATATGTTTCGGAGTGCGGTTCGATTACGGAACCTCGGATCCATGCGCCTTTGTCTGGGGGACAGCGACAACTATGATGATGACTACTTACCGGGTCGTCTCGAGTCTGGGACCGTTCAAGCCGTCGCTGATTGCTGTTAATCTTCAGAAAATGTGATTAGTCACGTAACTTTGGCATCGAGACGGGGTTTTTAGCGCTTCTCTGTTTTGTTTTGGGCTACAAAACGGCTATTTATAGGGCTCAACGGTAGTCTACAGAAATGGGTGATCTATTTCGCGATGGTCCAGTTGAAAGGCAATCAGTTCATAGCCAGGCCATAGCCAGGGGCCGATTGGATGGCTTTGGCTTAGTTTGTGAAACCTATCTAAAGGGGTTCCCATTGAACCTGTCTGTGGCTTAGGCTTTTGTTTTCTGCCGAAACGTGCGTCATCTCTGAGAGCTTAATGAGTATGATCTTTGATGACTTAAGAGCCTCATATATCACATCTACCTAATACTCGAATGATCAAAATAAAAAATATTTATAGTGATTCATATTTCCTTTCCATATTTGGGACGTAGGTTGATTACTTGAAGGGTTTTTACAGTGTTTGTTACTTGTCTAAATCAATCCCTATCACTTTCCTTCGAGAAATAAAATATTGAATTAATATGTTAATCTGTTCGGTTTAAAAATATATTTTCTTATCTTATTAAGTTGCCTATATAATAACTAGGTACATTTATTAATTAATAATTTTTCTGTAATTATTTATTTTTGTTGTTAAATGATCAAATGATCTACTTCCGTGCTTCGGACCCAACCCAACCCATTTCAAAGCCCGTGACAGGAGGTACAGTAGAGCCCACACGTCATCCATCACGTGACCTCTGTGTGTCGGTGGGCCCCCATATAGCATCTCAAGCACCGCGGGTCCGGCCACCTACTTCAGTCATAATACTCCGCACGCCGCTAAGGTTTAATGCAGCCATATTAAAGTAAGCGCAAGACCACCACTTAATAAAGGAGAGGCGGCGGCAAACCGGCCTGGTTGGAGGATGGTATGGGATTGGGATGGAGTCGGCACTCGTGCCTCGATCTCCAGACCCGCCAGCAGCCACCTCATCCATTCCCATTCCCATTCCCATACGATCCCATACAAACACAACCTGTGGGCAGCTTGTCCAGTGGCAGCAAGAGCGTGTGCCAATGTAGTGTAACAACATCCCATATTAAAGATATTACAGAGTCAATAGCACACCATATAAGTGTGGTTGGGTGCCTCTCCAACCGCTCCATCGCTCCATCGGTCCATCGGTCGAAACTCCCCAGCCCAAACCAACGACCATCTCCCCCACTCCGATCTCCATAACCGATCTCCTCTTGCATCCCGCTCGCTCTCGCTTTTTGGTCATAAACCAACTAAATTGAGTTCGTTCAACAAAACAGCGACGCATGCGCCGAACCCGAACTCATAGTCGTACTTGTACCCCCTGGAAGCCTCAGGAACCCCTTCCCAGATCACACGGCGCGCTCTTAACGATCGTGTGTCCACAGTCATTACAATGTTGGATGTTGGCCAATGCACAAAAGTTGAGGCTGAAGCTGAGGCTGAGCTGAGGATTCGACTGAGACACACTTACCGCACGCTGCTTTTCTCTTTCATGTCGATCCATAGCCATATAGCCATAGTCATACCTATGGCCGCAGCTCGAGTCGGTCGTGATCTTGCCCGTAAGTGGTCTTGTATCTTGAATTCGTAAAAGTACACAGACATAGTAGGCCCAACACACACACACACACATAAAAAGGGCAGGTGTGTCGATCGTGTGAGAACCACGTTCCAAACCATTTTCTCACGATCTTCGCTTCTGATATTTCGTTTTTTTTTTCTGGCTATGGTCCCCGGTCTTCAGTCCTCTGTCCTCAGTCCCTTCCCCACCCTACCTTTGAAAGACCCTTTCTTTGGGCCTCAGTCTTCGTTCGAGTGATTCGTATGCAGTTTGTGTATTGTAGTTTTTAATGACTTGGGCTTGCGTTCGAGCTCGATCGCCGGATTGCTGGATTGCTGTATCGGGGGTTCGGTTACGTCGCCGCCATTCGTTCATCATTCATCGGGTTTACCTATAAGATTAAGTATCTTTTGTGCCAGCATTTCCTTTTGGCATTTTGGGTGCGATTCCCCTGCATATCCCTGTGGCCGTATTTTTCTTATTGCCCCATTGTATGGTACTTATAAGTATAACCCAGCGTAACTGGGTCTGGTCGGGTTGGTGTTGGTCCTCTTATTGTCAACTCGACAGTTATGTCGCCTGATCGGATCATCTAGGGATGGACAAGGACTGAAGGTGAGCTAAGATTTTGCATGGCTCTTAAGGAGTGTTCCTTGTTTCAAGGGTAAAAAGTTATCTTGGGGTGGAAGTGACATTGAGACTTTTTAGGAGATGACCTTGGGTAGATTACCAATCAATGATTAATGGAACCTAGGACCGTCATAGTGAAAGATCACTAGGAAATCATTGAATTAGTAATTGATCAATTAAAGAGGAACTTAGGTAGCAACATATTACAATTCCTTATTAGAAAATACGAGATATTGTAAAAGGTCTTTAATCAACGTTAGGTATTGTACCTTTTATAACAAGGCTCTAGAAATATATTTAAATGTAGAAGAATGTTGCATTAAACAATTAAAAATCTGTAAGACAAAGGAACCTTAATTGTAAACACCATTTTTATAATCATTTCCATAAATAATTGCTGGCCTCAGAAACACTAAAAGGACGGAAATGTAAAATTAAGTATAATCACTTAAACACTGTTGGGAAGGTGATCTTATACAGATAATCTACATTCGGCTTAACAAGTCGACAGATTTTTAATCAACTGAAAAATCTCTATAAATTTGGTTCCTTTGAATTTATTACACCCTTGCAGCCCTGGCCTTCGCTAGTCCCAAGGCAATCCTGAGATACCGATCTCGTTGACTATTCCCTCGTCGGCTGGGCCCTCCGTCGATTTTAAAGACAGAGGCGTCTGGGGATCGGCTACTGGTCTTGGCACACAGATAACCAAATGATGCTGGGTCAGTCAAATCAAAAAAAAAAACGAAAGATCGAAACCAAAATGGAAAAAACAACCGAAAAGGCCCTAAGCAGAACCCATAAAAAAGAAACAAAAAACGATATCCTGTCCCGGGCGGGGGCTCCTCCATCTTAAAGTTGCCCTAGGGCAAGGCACTCATTTACCTGATCCGAAGCAATTATGTGCCCATAGCTTACCTTGACCATTGTGCACACGATTTTCTAGCCGAGTGGCCAGGGAGAATCTCGGCGAGGAGAATAAGGGGAGAACAAAGCGAAATCAGGATGGATGCGGGATGAATGATGACTCGATCCCTTTTTTGGGATACGTAGTTCCACCCCGGCTTTATGCCCATTTATTTTCTTCCAACCCCGAGCGACATTGTCGTAACTCGATTAGACACGCTGAGATAAGACTCTAATTTTTTGTGTTACCTTTGCTTATTGTCCGCACACGTGTTCAAAGGTCCAACCTTATATGCATGGTCCATACCCATCGGTAGCCCCGACTTTGGGTTCTTCTTAATTCTTCTTGTTTCGGCCTTGGCATTGTTTTCGCTTTCTTTTGTCTGTGCATCCGTGGGGCGATCGAAGAGTTAGTTACAATAGTTGGACAAACAGAGGTGCTAGCATTTCCGTTCTAGACCGCAAATTATTGGGAACCGTTTGGCTACGGGGAGTGTCTCAGCAATTTGCATGATTACTCACTAAAATAGTGGCAGAAAAAGTCGTGATCTTTCAATTTTAGCTATATAATTTATTATTTATTTATCACATGAACTGCGCGTCCTCATCTAAAGCTTTGTGTGTGTATGGTATGGTATGTTGTTTGCTTAAAACTAGGTTGGGAGTCGGAACTGGGGGAATTCCAGCGACTCGGAAGACTTTTACTTTCTATAATCTCTCCTGGGTTCTTTTCTTATAGAGGGGATATTGCTGATCCTCTCTACCAGGGACGCCAGACGTTCTCCTCGTCCTCGCTGTCGTCCTCCATCTTGGTCACATCGATGGTGGTCAGCAGGGAGTGGCTGACCGCTGAGCTGGCATTGGAGTTGGGACTGCCGGCGAAGCTGGAGACTGGAGAGATGGGCACGGAGTAGGCATCCCGGGTGGCGATCTGCACGGAGAGTGGAGCGTTGATGGGCAGGGGTTCCTTCTCAGCTGGCTGGATCTGGTTGAGGCGCTGTCCCAGGTGGGTCATCAGCTGGGTGCCCAGGCTGACATTCATGCCGGGCAGTTGGGACAGGGAGCGGGAGACCTCGTTCACGGCATGGATGTAACCGGAACGGAATCCCTCAGCCGGGGTCAGGCTCTCATCGCCGGAGGCCCTTTTGTGCTGGCGCTGCTGCTTCATCTTCTGCAAGTGGGTGACGGTCAGCTCCAGGATGTCGGCCTTCTCCAGCCGGGTGACATGCTCGCCCTCGGACTCCAGAGTGGCCACCATCAGATCCTTCAGCTCGTCCAGGCACTTGTTGATCCTGGCACGACGCTTCCTCTCCAGCATGGGCTTCATCACCTTGCGGTACTGATAGGTCTTGGACATCTCGGACATTTGTAGCGACGACATTTTGAGTTTATTTGTAATTTTTTTTTTGGTGTAAGTTGAGTTCTTTTGAGCTGTAGCTGCTCTGACGCTCGAAGACGTTGTGTGTTGTCAGACCTTCGGAATCCGGCCTTATATAGCCAGTCGGCCAGAAACAACCCCCAGAATGGGTCCGTGTGTGCTGGCATTTTGAGGAGGAGAACGAGTAAAAGGAGCAAAAGGGATGGCGACACACATCGTGTGCTGGAATGAGGGTTGGTTCATACTCATATGCAGACCCTTCCGCTTCTTGAGACCGCTCCTTATTGTTCGGGCGATTTCTTATTGTTGCCCCGGCACCCTTATCAAGCGAGGGCCAGGGAGCAGGATCGCTGGCAGGATCGTGGGAAACACTTTCCTGCTCGGTTTCTCACATCGCCTCGCTCACCTGCCCGCAAAAAGCAAAGGCAGCCGAGCATGGCTATGGGAATTTGCAGGGCGAACAGCTGCCGTTTCTAGATTTGTGTGTTATGATTTGACTATGGCAGGGGCAGGGGCAGGGGCAGCAAGGATAATGAACTGCCTGCTTTATGCCATCTCATCGGGGTACGGATCCTCTGGAGTTCCCACGATAGCGAGGGCCTCCGCCGGGGGATGGGGATGGGGATAAGGACAAGGCGTTGCGATTCCTCGACGACTTCCTGTTTACCGTTGGCATTCCAAATTGGATCGGGTTCGTGTTCGGCGGCAGAGGAAGGTACGCAGACAAGGACGAAGGCATCCTGCACTTGTTGGTCGGCCGTTATGATCCTGTGGGAACATTGCTCGTGTGCGTCGAGTGTGCTTAATGTGTGTTCGACTTCGGCGATGCACCGATCCCCCTGACCCGGCAAGACCTCTGCAGTCCCTCTCCTCCTCCCTCCATCCCAGATGTAACAGGGGCCAGCGACGCTGATCCTGGAGCGCTGCTCGCATCGCGTGTGGCTCGCGGTGGACACACTTTCGGCTGTAAGTTGCTCGCGTTCCAGGATCTTTGTAATGGATGGATGGGTGGTGCATGACGGGGATTTGTAACACGAGTGGGGCTTCAAATGGGGTGGAGTCAATGGGAATTTCTGAAGGAGGCCAAGAGGCTAAGAATGAAGCTCATCCAAGCTTACTTCTGGAGTTCTTAGTAGGTTATACAATTTTATGAACATGGTATTCAGAAAAATAGTTACTAATTAGAAATATCGTAAGCTAAACGTTCATTAAAAAAACATGTTGTATACACATACATGTTGTTTATTTTTTTGGAGTATTTATCCGGGAACAACCATATCATACACTTTTTATAAATAAAAACATTCGAAATATAAAAAAAAACTTGGACGGTACGATACATTAAGGAAATATTTTATCTTTTTTTAAAATCACTTTTCTTAATAAGCCAGTTTTTTACGACATATGTATGTATCACCTCGTAACACCGAATTTAATCGCAATGTGAAAGCTTGCAAATATATTTCGGTGTTAGATTATACTTAGCTCAAATTATAGACGTGGTACGTTTGCAATGTTTATTACTTCTAATCATAGAAGAATGTAAGAGCAAACATTTAGAGTATATTGAAAAACGAGAAGCTGTAATAAAGAACATTTGACAATAAGACTCCGAGCATACATTGCTGAAATAATGCCTTCAGTTATGACATTCCCACTAAAAACGGCTATAAAAGTAACCAGTAAATTATTTCAACCCTCGATTCTTCATAACCCAAATAATATAGTACTCTTAAAATTTCAGTTTATGCTCTTTTTATTATTCAAGTATTCATGGCTTATATCGAGTGTGGTAAAGCAAAAATGTAAATTTAAAGCATACAAAAATATGTGTTTCCTTAATGAAACTAAGTGGAAGCTCGGTGGGGAAGCTCTTTGTTGAGATGATCAAATAAATTACAATCAATTAAATACATGAATCTTTATACCTACGGGAGATCAATTACAAAATACGAACTTAAGAACTATCACAGGAACATCACATCATATCAAATCAACTACCAACTAATTACGATTCTGAGGCAAATGTTTACACTAGACCTTGGAAAACTTGGATCGTTTCTAAATGAAACTACATAAGTAGTAAAGCTATCAATGTTAATTGGTTGCGTGTATTTGGAATGCCCATTTCACCAGGGACGCCAGACATCCTCGCCATGGGGAATATCCTCTTCCTGTGGGGATTTGGAGCGCTTCTGATCGGCTAGATTGACGGGTTCTTCAGCCATTTCGGGACAGGATTCCTCCTGCTTGATATCCTTGAGCTGGTGGCCCAACTGCTTCATCAGGTGGGTGCCGAACTTGAGATCCAGGCCGGGAACAGTGGAGAATATGTGGGAGACCTCGTAGGCGGCCTGGGTGTATCCGGCGCGGAATTTGTCTAAGTTAACCTGGTTGGCGGCTGGAGGAGATTGGGGACTGGCCACTCGCTGCTGCTGCTGCGCCTTCAGATAGTTGACTGTGAGCTCCAGGATGTCCGCCTTCTCCAGTTTGCTGACCTGCTCCCCCTGCGCATCCATTGTGTCCACGATGAGATCTTTCAGCTCATCCAGATACAGGTTCATCCGGGCACGTCTCTTGCGCTCCAGCAGAGGTTTGGTCACCTTGCGGTAGTGCTGAGTCTTGGTCATAAATCTCTGACCCTGCACGGCCATTGTGTTTGAAGAGTTTGTAGTTGTTTGTAAATAAAGTTGCGAGATTGCGATGTCGCTGCTGCCGCTCCGCACTGCACGGTAGTCACTTGAGAAATGATCTTGCCGCAAGGTAAGCTGATCCTTTTTGTAGCTGCCACACAGCCGGTGCCGTACACTTGCGAAAGCGAAATCGAAATCCTCCCCTAACTGCCACCACGCACAGTGATCACAGCGATCACAACGACGCTCCTCCACGGCGACGATCACGATCAGCACGAAGCATCAATCGGGTCACTCTCTGCTTGTGGCAAGATTCCCTCGGCGCTGCACGTGTGCAACATCAAAAAAATTGGATCGGGCGGAAGCCGCTGCGGCTCTCTCTTTTTGCACTGAGAAAAATTAATGGGTTCCTAGAAACATTTTATGATATATAGAATCCGAAAAAAATATAGCAATTCCCACTATATTACGTTGATCAACTGTGAGTGTAAAAAAAAGGAAATACAATATTGAAATATTTTAAGAATATATAGATATATAAGGGATCAATAAGTTTTAAGTCTTTTTGGTTGATTTTAAGAGTGATCAGTCTTTGATAGAAACTTCATCAAATATTGGCGCATGGGATCGCTTAGAAGTATACTATAGTTTTTGCCTAATGAGGAACTAGTACATCCTTCAACATCAGTATATATTTTTTTTAAGTTCCACTTGGTTCCGTCTAACGACTTGATCAAGGGCCATGTATAAAAGTCGAATGATTTTTTTTATATAATACCAATTAAATTATTTTTAGTGTACTGACTAGGGCCCAGTAACACGTTCTTCGGATCTTGGCTCTCTTCGGGCGTCTCTCTTCCTCGTGCTGTTGCCGTGCGCCGGCGCAACAACCCGAAGAAGAAGAAGAAGAAGGGTCGGAGGTGAGTCGCAAGAAGAAGAGCCAGAGCCGAGGAAAGACGAGAGCCGGAGCAATCAACCACCACCACCAGCAGCGCACCACACGCACACACGACACAACATCGACATCGCCATGACCTCGACCTGCCTGCCAGCCATCCGTGCCACTCCATCCGCTCCCTGGTGCCCACTCCTCTCGGGAAAAGAGAGCCGTGCCCCATGCGTGCCGTCCTCACTTAAGCCAAAGAGCCAATCTCGTCGAGGCGATGCCATTGTTGCACATGGGTGAGGCCTTCTGGCTGTGTGCGTGCAGGGACACTGAGGAAAAATGGCTTTTAAAATAAAGTTTATAATCTAATTAGATATAAGGTACCTGGTTCTTGGGATGGCAAAGGTTATAAGCTACAATTAACATTCTTTTGGAAAATTAAAAGTAATATTTTGTAAATCGAAAAAATTAATTACTTATACAATTATAGTGTCCAATAGATTACTATCAAAAATGAAGAATTGGTTGCTAAGGAAAAATATATTCTTTCAAGTTCAAGTATATCATATTTATATTACCATTTGGGGTTCTTAAAAAAATTTT
Organism: Drosophila subpulchrella; assembly: GCF_014743375.2. Classification (NCBI taxonomy): domain Eukaryota; kingdom Metazoa; phylum Arthropoda; class Insecta; order Diptera; family Drosophilidae; genus Drosophila; species Drosophila subpulchrella. The sequence goes on from NC_050609.1 coordinate 17,391,370, forward strand.
TTTTGCTTACGATTTTCCTTTAAAAACGTTATTAAGATGTAAACTATTTTCTATATCTCGAAGACTACCATATTTCGAACCTACAACGTCCTCCAAAAGGTTTTTCTATGAAAGTACCTAGAAACAAATACCTTTTCAATAAGTAGCTTGTATTAACTTTTGGTATTTAATAAAGTACATTTTTTTCTGATGTTCCGTATGTCAAATTAAATTAAACTTTTTAGGTATCATTTCTTTAAGTGCAGGCTCTTCCCTTTTGGCGCACAGTCACACAGACCTCATTTCCTCTTTGGCGCGACATTGCGTTACACTTAGCAGAAGCAACCACCGCAGCAACCACCACCAGTGGAGTAGCACCACCCAGAGCCAGAGGCAGGGAAGCGGCAAACAGCCGGTGCTCCGATGGGTCGGTGTCGGTGCATGTGCATCGTGAGAAAGTTTACTGGAGACATTCCCACAAGTATTGGGATTGTGCCGCACTCCTGCTCCCGGCTGCTCGGCTTTGGACTCGGCCTCGGTCAGCTGTGACACTTGTTTGGCGCATTTTGCGAGATTGGCTCTTCGGATTGGGCCATTGACGAAATCCACCTGCCCGAGGGTGAGTTCCAGTTCAAATTCAGGACCAGGGGTCGCTGCAATCGCAGCCATGAAATCGAGAAGTTAACAAACAGAAAACAGAGAAACGGCACCAGCGACATTCGCTGACATCTGATGGCACTGATTTCGTACATTTCGTTTGCAGTAATCTTCGTGGGGGAGGTTTTTGAGATCATCGGCGTTGCAATGTTTTGATATGGATTTCGGGATGGCTGAAGAAAGACAGCCATATGCAAAAACAAAGACTTCAATTTGCATGGAAAGAAGATTTTAGAGGAGGGATAAACTGCTGACAATGATGAATCTTCCCACTTATGTGGGGTTGGTTTTAAAATCTGCTGGCAGATCAAGGATCTTAACCGAAATGTAAGCACAATATTGCCGCATTCTATATAATCCTAAGGAAAGATCGGGATCACCAATCAAAACTTTCCCATTAAAACAAGCTTTCTTATATTCTTTAAACATTTTAATTGAAAGTATATTAAGTTGTTCGATATTCTTTTACATTGATAAATTTGGGACATTAACATTTCATAAATATCTTCAAGTGGCTGTAATATACAAAGATACATATTCGTTTGATACACATATAGCAACACACACATATACATTTAGATTAATAATAATGCATAGAATCCTGTTCCATTTGCTCATCTAGTTTTAAAAAATTCCTCGTGTTTTAAGCGGGTAACGCCGAATACAGTTTAAAATCCATGTGCTAGAAAGTAAGTGTAACGGACTAATTTGTTTCGTTTATTGTTTAATAAGAGGTACAAATGTTTAACGTTCGTAAGGTTTTATTTTGGTTCGATTCTTTTCGCTTATCAACTCTATTTCGATAAAAATCTTGGTTTGTGCTTAAAACTAAATTATATTTAAAGCGGACTGGGTAGTTTTTTAAGCTTATCTTCGTTTAGTTTTTGGTGTTTTAGAACTTTCTTCGAGAATGTGCTGATGAAATAAATTAGTAAGGACTAATGAGATATGAACTTGGTTAAAAAAAACAGTAGTAATTAGAATAAAAGAAAAAATAAATGCCATCTGATACATTTGCTGCGGGGAGATTCCTTTATAATACAAAACAATGCGAGCGACATTTGGAACATGCCGCCCTCTTAAAGCTTTAAGTTATTCTGTTATTCGTTTCGTTTGATTTTGCCTTTAAACGCTTTAGTGGTTAACTCCGTTTCGCCTGGTCGTGGTCATCTTCTCAGGAACTGGTGGACTTGGTGTGCCTAGTTGCAGTTGCGGATGGCAAACTTTAAAATGTACAATCGGTAATCGTTAAAAAATATTTCCGTTCGATATCTTCCTCTACGGAGCTTACAGGATCCACTCCCCTCTACACATACACCTTATATACACTCATTTTTACACACATCTCCTCCTTTCGCATTGAGTGGCCATCGCTTCTGGACATTCTATACATACATATACCAATATATAAATATTCTATGATTTTGTACGACTTTCTGTGGGGATTTGGTTTTCACGTTCTCTAAAAGCACTTTTTAAACAGATTTAGGAAACGCATTACTTTTGCGATTAGTGTGGTACGTCTAGTGCGCGGGTTTGTAGTTGTTATTCATGCAGCTGAAAGTAAGACAAAAGTTGCATAAACACATCGAGGGAAGGAATATAGTCGGGGAAAAAGGAAAATCTGGGCGAAGAAGCGGTGAAGATTATTAAATTTACTTATAATTTACTTCAATTATCTATTGGCTCGTATAAAATATAGTCTTCAATGAAAATATATAAAATCTTGATGTATTTTCTGTGTTTTCTTGTTTGTTCTTAGCCAAATTAGCAGCTACTGGAAACTGAAACTTGCACAGGGTGTGATTTTTCAAATTGCAGTATTATAAAATTTTCTTGGCATGCATCGGTATATCAGAAATATATTTCGGTTCTCTGCTAGAACTCAGCTATCGTGAATTACATTTTTCGACTCTATTAATCTTTAAACAACAATTATTTTTGACAACACTACTCTACGCTACAAAAAAGGTGCGTTTAATTCACCCACATGATTTCGAAAATATGTTGTAAATGCTTCAAGGTACCAGATTTATCATCAATATATAATTCTCAAATCTTCAACATCAATTTGCTAATGCGTGTACGATTAAGTGCATTTCCTTCAGGCTTTTGGTACTGTGTTTAACAATTTGCATATCGAATAAGGTGTCCATAATTACAAAAATGAATCGTTTCGAGTTTCGAGACAATAATTCCATTTGGCAAAGCTTAGATAACTACGAAATACATATTTGTTTCCAATATTGGTGTTATTTAGTGGCATTGTTTTCGGCTATTCATCGTTTGTCTTTAGTTGCAGTTTTAATATATTTTGTATTTTACTTGTGGAACGTTCAATGTGATGGACTGTCGTTAATTCGATGTTTGGCGCGTGATTTGCTGTGTGAGGCGCGTCGCAGGCTGCTGACGCTGCCTGGGCAATTGTCATAAAAATCTAATGATTCCGATGAGAATGCTATATATCGCAATTGGTGTGATATAAAGAAAAGGTTAGGTTTGAGTAAATACTGTTTGTAAAATTCTGTGTTCATTCAAACGGGGCTTGGGCTTGCTATTGAAAAGTAAACGCTCTAGGTTAAAGCAATGCATTACGGTATAGCTGTTGGAAAGAGCTAAGGAACGATATACAGGGTACTAACCTTTGTCCGTGGGGGAGCCCAAGGTCAGGCTGCTCAGGCTGGAGCTCAGGTTGTAGGGACGCGGAGAGGGTGGCACCGGGGCGGACTCATCGCCTGGCAAGCAGGTCTCAACCATGGCCTCCAGGCAGTTGACAAACAGCTCCGAGGATTCACCCATCATGTTGTACTGCAAATAGGTAGTATTTATAAATAATGATATTCTACGGAGTATAGTTAGGAACCCACCTTGGTGAAGGGTCCAGCAAATCGCCATAGTCCGCCAAAGCCACAACTTTGGAGGAAGTGGAGCTGCTGCTGGGAGGGATCTTCGCTGGCCAGCATGTTTTGTATAATGCTCTGGACTGAGTTGAGCACCACTTGATCGTGTGACACCGACAAAATATTGTTTATCTTCTGGTCCAGCAAAGAATGGCTGAAATCAAAAACATTATTAAAGCTTCTTAAAAAGAGATGTATAACCGTATAAACTCACATAACTGGAAACACCTTGGGAAAGACCACCGATCCTTCGGCCAAATACTGATATAAAACGCGGGTTTCGCCCTCATCCGACGAGTATTTGACCAAGGTGGCCAGAACAGTCAATACCAGGGCTTGTATGGACAAATCAGGCAGGACCTCAGGGTCCAATAGGACATTCGACTCGTTGGATACCGAAGAACGCGAACCGCGTTCCTGTTCAAATATATATTTACAGGTGTTAGTGAAGTTACCATACAAAGTGCAATCCAATTACACACAGATATGGTCTAAAAAACTTGTGAAGATGAAAGATTTACGATATAAACTAAATGTGCATGTTGGCCATCGAATGGCTTTATTACTGCCTTCATTCAGTGCCATGCAAGAGAAACCAAACTAAATGACATTACAACGAAACATCAATGTTACTTTTAAAGTGGGTTTAGTGGCGAACTTAGATATAGAGGATTTAGTGGGGTAGTAGAGTTAGTCTTAGCTAAGAGATAAGTTTTGTTGGGCAATACCTGACGTTCTTCGATGCCGGCGGCATTGTTCGGATCTTTGGTTGTCGGCACCGAGAATGAGCGTTGAGTTTTAAACAAAACCCGCGCGTTCTACGGATGTTTAATTTAATGTTCGTGGTGGTGTTATTTTGTCACAGTGTTGATGTTGGAGTTTCAGTTTTAGCGGGTTTCGGTAACCAAATCAAACGTAAATCAAATTACAATGTTCATGCGTAGTAGTAGTAGTAGAAGTGGCAGGTGGCAGTGACAGTTTATAGTTCATAAAGGACATATAGTAATATTGATATTGATGAGTTACAAGCACCAATTAGATGTAAGATTCGGCAGGCATATTATGGCATTAATACGGTTTTAACGAGTATACATTGTGATTCATATGTAACGTTTTTTTTTATATTCAAATCAAACATAAAAAGAGAAAAGAAAAAAATCATTGAACGATTATTAGTTATGCAACGGCTGATCTCGATAGATAGTTGATATTACAAGTAGGTTGGATATATAGAGTATATAGGTTGGAATATGTAAACTCAAGTAGATAGCCAAAAGTTACTATAGCAGATGGTTATAACAACTTTTGCACAGCGAATTTCGAACAAGTGGGGAATACAGCTTGGCTCGATTGATCTTATAAGCTCACCTGAAGAGTGGGGACCTTGTGCTGGCGAGCAAACTGCAAGGCGGACTGGTCTAGGATGTCCCAACTTTTTTGCCGACGTGACAGCGGCATGCCAATCTGAGGAGGATTTAAAAAAGTAGATTTCACTTCATAAAATCCAGGTTCTTTAATCTTACGGCTTGCACTCCGCTGGCAACTTCGCCATTCTCCACACTGCCACTAAGATCGGCGGGCCAGCGGGGCAGGGCGTGCTTCACATGACACCTGGAACGGACTTCCTCGGATACAGCCACTAGAGCAGTTAAGTATGCCACACTATCGGGAGTCACCTCGAACTTGTCCCGATGCAGCGGTTTGGCTATGATGCCCAAGAGCATGGTCAGCACTCGGGAAGTGCGGGAAACAGTTGTGGGTGTGGGATGCCGGAAGCCCTGAAAAATAATAAACCAATGATTTAAAAAGTAGCTTTGGTCTTTATAGGCTCTAAAATTACCTTGATCAAATGCCCCACCAGGGCAAAGTGGAAATTGCTGCGGAACGAAAGGCCCACAGCGTGATCCAGTTGCTTAAAGTGCCACTCCAGCTTTTCCCTTGTCTTCATCATCACCTCGGCTATAGTTTCCTTCTTGTCGAAGCAGCCCTGGGACTTGAGCGTATGCAGGTTTTGCTCAAGCAGGGCTAGTCCAGCACCGTACAGGGTAATCTCGTCCAGCTGCAGCACCGAAATGGCCACCCAGAAGAGGGCCCGATGAATGGGAGATTCCGGACGCAACAGCGGTTGAATGCGAGTCAAACACATGACAAGCGCCTCGATCAGAATAAGATCGTTAAACGATTCCAGGGCCTTGACCAGGATGCGGAGCAACTGCTTCACCTCGTGGTCAGTAACACTCTTGCTGATGCATCCGTAGACTATGAGAGCTCTCGGCTGCAGAGCTGGGTTGTAGCAGAAGGCGAAACTGCGGGCCAGGGAGGTCCAGGTGTTTAGCCACTCACAATCTGGAACATCGCGCATGCAGGCCTCCATGATTTCGAGTAGGGCATCCGTTATGACCTCCAGCGAAGGTAGCGACAACCTCTCCCGATCGGCGGGCAACGGTTGGGTAACTCTCTCATTTCCCAGCCACTTATCTGTGGGATGACGGCAGCTGGAGCGGAAGGCAGTCACTGCTGCCGACTTGACCTTGCTGATACCGAAGAGCAAGTAGAACTTGGGCAGCGAAAACTCATCCAACGAAAGTCGAAGTACCCGCTGCGCCTCCTCCGAAAAGGAGGGATTTGTGCAGGTGCACAGCGAGTGGATGATGTTGATCACCAGGCCGTGGGTGGAGGCTCGCATCGACAGAGATCCCGAACAGACCAAAAACGTGATGGTGTGGAATAGGTACGGTACCGAAGTGGCCACATCCAGACAATTGTTGAAGGACAACATGAGCAAGTATCGACCAAGGATGGCAATGTCATCCCACATCATGTGCTGCTCCAGATATTGCGTGGGATTCGTGCAGGATTTATCCATCACTCGGCACATTCTTGTAATGACCTTTTTCGACACCAACTGGACGTTTGCTGAAGCGAGAGCAACTGCCGTGTCCGCCATAATTTCCACCTGCGGCGATCCCAAGCCATATGTAATCGATTTATGCAGGAAGTTGTCCAAAACCATGTCGATGAGCTCGGGAATCTGACCTATCGACCCCCAGATCTTCGCCTGCACAGAGGGATACATTTCCTTCTGGTCAATGGTCAAGTTGATAAGCTTGTCCAGAATTTGAGAGACCTTTAGCTTCTTGGAGTCATCGTTCGACTTGCAAAACTTTACGAGATTCTTTAGCCATGGCGTCATATACTCCAAGCACAAATGTTTCAGCTCAATGGTGCTGCGTTGGAAGCCCTGAATGGACTCCTCGAGGAATTCCAGAGTCAGGTGGGGTTCGTTGGTGGCCAACTTCTCGCTTACGGACTTGATAAATATGGTGTTATTGGAGGGTATACAAAGACCTTGCGTCTCGAGCAGTTGCCCCTCAATCTTCAGGTCAAAGGTGGCGGTCAAAGCACACAGCAAATTGTAGGCAGCAGTCCTTAGATTGGGATCACATGATCCCAGATTAAGTAGCGCCATGTTCAGCAGAGTTCCCGGCACATCCTTTGGTCGGATCTTTTGGTGGACCGTTACCGAATCCGGCTGACTGAGCTCCCAGCGATTCCGGATGTGAATAATGGCCTGGACAATGTTATCGCAATCGTTGTGAATAAAGCTAAGCTGGCCACTTTCGTTGGTTATGGACAGGGTGAACTGGTTGTCGTCCACCAAGCACACCTCCTCAATCTCGGAGGCGTAGTATACATCGTTCAGGAGCACCGAGTGAGCCAGGACTTTTGTCTTTTCTGCAGACGTAATCTGCAATGCAGTCGGACCCACTTTGATGGCCACCTTTGTGTCTTTATGGCTTAGTTTCAGTGCGTTGCTAAACACCTTGAGATCCTCGTCCAACGATAGAGTCGCGCCCGGCAATTTCTGCTGCTCTGCGTCGATGAAATCGGTAAGTTTGTTAGGTGATTCCAGGAACAGCAGTTTACGATTTCCCTTCAACGGTGCCAGGATGCGATCGTGGAATTTGGTGTATTCGCGCACCCACGAATTGCAGTTATATATGTACACTGCATGGACATTTTCGTAGGCTACCGTGGGCAGAACATAGAACCACTTCTGCAAGAACTCGGTGCGGAAGCGATTGTCCGAGCAGGTGTGCGTGAAGTCGATGACCACCTCGAATGGCGAGTGGCAAAAGGGTTTCAACGTGAGTATGACATGGTAGATCAGAAGATCTCCGTTCGTTTCTCCAATCCTTGAAGAGAGAGAAGGTTAATTTAGTTGGAACACCACTTATATATCACTTACTTGTATCTTCTCGCTATATAGTAAAAGACAGGATATCCTGATTTGCTAGTCCCTGCCTGATAAAATATGTTCATCGACTTGAGGGTCTTGAACTCCTCCTTTTCGTGCATCTGGTGCTTGACCATGATCTCCTCGAAGTTGGTCGATGACATGTCAATGGAGCTCCAGCGTGCGTACGAACTAAACATCATGTGCGAGTCCACAGGCTTGTGCTCCGGTGGACCTAAGTAGGCAAGCAAAGTAGCCATCTTGTCAAAGGGCCGCCTTCCCACCGCCTTGTGATCCCGACTGCTGGAAAGGTAGTCCCCGATCTTCTCCTGGTGCGTCCACAGCAAGCGATGCAAGGCCAGGACATTAGCATCTGAAATAAAACTCATACTGTGCGAGGTTTGATCCACTGTCTCGCAGTCGGATGCAATCTGGATGAAGAACCGTCGACCGGCTTCGAAGTGATCGCGCAGGAAATCGTTGAAGCACAACATGTGCTGCTCCTTGGAGAACTCTACGTGGTTAGCAATGTTCTGCAGGATCTTTGACATTAGCATCAGACCTCTTTTAGCCGAGCTGTGCACTTGCTTGTCAACGATTCCCAATTCTTGCGGGGAGACTGAAAGCAAAGTGGTTATTTATAGGCGGTATCATTGAATAATTTATTTTATTACCTATGGCGGGGTTAATGAAGCGCAAAAATATGACAGTTCCTACTGCACCAATGTTGTTTTGCAGCAGATTTGGAAAGCGTTTGCTTAGCACCTGGTACAGGCAATGGCACATGGACCGCAGCTGCGGAGGAAAACGATCCGAGGAGTTGATTATGGCATCAAACACCTTCTGTGTTAGGGCAATCAGGTTGTTCCTGTGCTGCTCAATATCCTCTGTTGGGTCCAGACGAGCTGGATCCACCTCAAAGCAGGTCTCTTCCTCCTCATCCAGTAACGGACGAATCAGCGGCTCCAGCAGCATTTGCAGATAACTGGCACCGTAGATTTTGAAGCAGAAGGCCATAATCTTGCTGCCCAGGGAATTCCCGCGGAAGAGTGTCTGCATGCAGTCTGAGACCTCCACCTCGCGATAAAACATGTTCCACAGGAGGGGCGACAGTAGATGTTTGGCGTCGAACAGGGTGACTAAGACTCTGGCCAACTCGTCCATTTGGGAAGTGGTCACCACATTGGCCAACGCCATGGCTATGGGCAGCTCACCCTTGTCGCTGATCATTGTAACCAACTGGACTAGTTGCTCAAAACGATCTGCCAGGACAGTTTCAGCCAGGGTGTCGAATTCGGTGCCTTGCTGCAGGATTTGTGTGAGCACCTCCATAAAAGCGGCACGGGTTTGCAAATCGGGATTATAGCCCAGATCGATGGAGTGCATCAAGCCCGAGTCGATGTTAGCACCCAGTAAATTGGACATGGCTAGGATAGTGGCATTTCTCAGAGCGGTCAGCTTTCCAGCTGCCATTCGAGGACGTGGAGGTAGGAGTGGGGTGTTATTCATCTCCTTTTCCGCTTCCGAACTGTCGATGCAGTCGTTCAGCAGGTTCATAAACAGGGTGAAATACTTCAAAAAGAGCGCGCTCTTTGCGTCCATCAAATCGCCTCGATCCGATTCTTCTGGCTGGAGAGGAAGACCGCGAAGCAGGGCTGCCACTGCCTCCATGCAGGCTTGATCAAGGTCGCGAAAGATGAGGGATGTGTTGGTAAGAATAGCTGCATCCGCCGAGCTGGGCGGCGCAATCTGATGCGATGTGCCCATCACCCAGTCGGTGAGGTATTCAACCAGCTTGTTTCGGAACTTCATCTCTTGACGGAAGGCGAGATCATCGCGTCGCTTCATCATCACCTCCACTAACTGGCACAGTTTTGTCTTGATCCGAATGGCGTACACTGTCATATCCAGGTGGCGAACATAGCGCACGATTCCCAGCATCATGCCCTCGATGCTTGTCACTCCCAAATGCTCCGATGGCGAGGGTTGATCGTTGTTGAGATCCTTGCTGGCCTTTGGATCCAGAATCGATTTCATTATATAGATGGTGTGCTCGATAAACTGCGTGTTGATGTCGGTCACGTTAACGTTGACCTGGCCCTGCTGGTCAAAGAACTTCTCCACGATGGCTCGAACCTGGTCAAAAAGTATGGGGTACAGTTGGGTGGACATCTCTTCGCCCACCAGTTCCTTCACGTTCTTCTGGATATTAAGTCCGATTTTTTCATTGCTGCAGACAAGTAGCCGCAGTAGTTGTCCAACAAATCTACAGTTTAGAAGTACAGGTTAAAATTTAATTGAAAAAACAAGTTTGTATCGATCTTACTGTGTTACAGGACAGTAGCTGACATCTTGTGGCGGTGCTGGTGGAAGCGTGGAAAGCGAAACCGTGCTGGGATGCAGAGAACCATGTCCGGAACTTGTGGAGCTTGAGTAAAGAGAGTTTTGAGCTAGTGATCCCAAGGAGGCATTGTTCTGCGATTGCTGCAGCAGTATTTGACGGCTGCTGCTGCGTTTGTGAAGACAGACTCCGCCCAGGGCCAATAGAAACCAGGTCATGTTGGCCCACTCATTGATCTGCTCCTCCAGGTCGTGCTCAGAACTCTGGTGACTTGCTCGCCGCTTGCCCATGCCACGATGGAAGACCTCTGCTTGGCCATCTTCGCCCTTGCATTTGGGGTACGTTTGCAAAACCTTGCTAGACACTTCCCAGTTGCGAAAGGTCTCCTCCCAAGCGGGCTGCACACCATGGACGCAGTGCTCGATCTTGCGCAAAAGGGTCATTATGCGCTTTTGGAGCGTCAGTCTGCTCAGCACATTGCCATGGGTGTTGTCAAAGAAACAAATGCGAGAGTCGGTTGCAGCTGAAATAACAAATATAACATTTATTTAGAGTTCAAAAACAATAAGATTATTATACTCACAAGTGGACAATTGAGCTAGCTCCTGGTAAATATGGTAATTAGGCATAATAAAGCCCACTGTCAGTTCATCCGAACTGCAACAAATCTCAGCCTCCTCGCATAGCAATCCAAAACAGGACAGCGATGTCAGCACCGCATCCAAATCAACACTCCACAGGTACATAAAGAAAACCACCTCCATTTTGATGTGAGCCTGTTTGCAAATGGCAATCTGACTGCCCACATGAGCGTAATCCTTGTGTCGCTGGAGGAACGTATTCCGGCAGATCAAGATCTCGCGCAGCCACTTTAAGACATCCGTGTAGTTGGCAATTTGGTGCTGGATGAGCTTTTGCGAGATGGAGAATAGCACTTGGGAGCTAACGTCCCAGAAGGTATTGATGGGAGCCTCTGGATTCCAAACCTCTATTTTCTCCGGGGCGTGCAGAGCGAGCAGCGCCTCCATAGCCTCCTGGGCCACATCGGGCATGGTGGTCTGATGCACCAAGCTTACCAGGCCATTAATCAACTCCAAAGTGGAGCTCTGCACTTCATGGGCTACTTTTCCTTGTGTCTGGAATAAAATATTTTAGACGGGTATAGAAAATAAATTGTTTCAGAACTCACATTCAACAAAAGCGTGGGGTCTGCATGAATCAGCCGCACGAGCAGCAACAATAGCATTTTGTGGGCGGGACCCTCTTCAGCCCGGGTCAATCCCTTCTGCGTATCCTTTGATTTGAGCGTCAGAGAGGTAATATAGCGGAGTGGGGTGTGGGCTATATAACCCTGGGTGGCCTTGTTAAGAGTATCCGTAAACAGAGCCCTTAATTCAGCGGATCGGTAATGAACCACATCTGTCTGTGGCCACCAGGGCAATCTGGGTTGGTTGACAATCCGGAAGGGATTCTTGTTCTGCAGCCGAAAGTCCACATAAATGTGTGCCAGCCTGAAATGAAAGGAATAAATAAGTATAGGCCAGATTTATTATAGAAATACTCCAATTACTTACCTTAGCAGGGAGCAAACTATGACAAAGTGATAAGCCTGTGGCGACGACAAATTTAGGCAAACCTTCAGCGCCTCGATGTTGTGGGGATTTATCCGGAAACACGAAACCCAGCAGTCAATCATCAGCTCGATGTCCGCAAAGTTATAACCCTGTCCGCGGGAGAAGGGTTTGGCCGGATTGAAGAGCAGTGCCTTGAGATCGTTGATGAAGAACTGCACCAGCTTGAAGACCACATTGTTGGAGTCGGTGTTGTTGATGTAGGTGGATGCCTTGCAGAGCTTTACACAGGCAATGGCCGAGGATTCGGTGACCTGTTTAGATGGCGAGTGCTGGCCCAGTCCTCGCTTGATGCTCTCGATGAATTGCTTAGCTGAGAAGTCCTTGTCGCGGGAAGTGGATTGAGCCGACTTCGAAGCCACCTTTTCCTTGTCCTTCTCTTTCTCCTTTTCCGACTGCTGCAGTTCATTGACGACGGCCTCAAGGCAGGAGGGATTAAGTATCAGCAGTAACATTTGCAGCGGCCACACAAGGGTCTTGCTCTTCTTGTTTTCGGTTTTAAAGTACTCCACAAAGTCCATCAGGGGTTCCCAGCAGCTATAAGAGAACATATAAATATTATTCGGGCTTTAGTCACATTACATTTTAGACCTACGTGGATATATCTCGATTGGTGCCTCGTTGCAAGTCCTGGAACTCCTGAGGATGGTACTCGATCCAGTTCCAAATAGCCTTTTCCAGTGAGTAAAGCAAAATCAAAGGAGGCGCCCGCTTGGACCGAAACTTTGTGATGGTTTCTGCAAGTATAAACAACTTAATAACCTTTCCATTCAATGAACGAGTAAATTTATCCACCTTGCAGCAACTTGGTCAGCTTTATCATATCCATATCGATGTGTTGAATCAATTCGATGTCGTTGTAGTCTGGATTCTCCTCAGAGCAGGACGTCAGCTCCTGGATCCTGGCCGAGATGCGATTAAATACCGCCGAGAAGTGATTCTGCGACAGGGCGAAGAGCACTTTGGATGCCAGGGCCTTGAGCTGGGCAGCATTCGGATTATTGTCGCTCTGGACATCTACAAACTGGGAGATCTCCCGCAGCAGTAGCTTCACATTCATGGCCTCCTCGAAGCGGGCGGTGTCCTTAGTCTGGTTGGTCAAACAGCGCTCCAGGGTGGTCAGTATGATGACCAGCGATTCGAAGTAGCAACGCTCTGGCTCATGGCGATTTTGAAGGGCCTGCAAGTGGTAGTTATAGGTTTAATAAAGAAATCATTTATATAATGATAGAAAAAGTGGGATCGAAGGCTACCGAATCCTCGCCTTGAAGTAGGCAACGATATTTTTTTATAACATGGATCCTAGTTTCTTATAGAGCATCTTTTTGTAGTACTCACCGCCTCATTGACCCTCTGAAGCATCTTGGTGAGACCGGAAATGACCAGGGAGAAGCGGTAGCGCGATATGTGGATCAGACAGGCCACCAGCTGGTCCTGGCTCATCCTGGCCTGGGTGCCATATGCTCCTATCCTGTTCGGGAGCTGCAAATAGTATCCATTGATTGATTAAATCCACTTCATTCATGCGGAACTCTATGTTATTGTTATTGTTGCTGTCTCGCTCTCTCACGCAGTTGATTGAGAACTCACACACACAGGGCGCGTGAGACACAAACACACAGATGGGTGTGTATGTATGGGGGAGCAAGAGGCAGAGCAGCAGGTACATTTTTTCGCCTGGGAAAACGCAGCTGTGGAAAAACGTTTGGAAAACACTTGCCTGATCCTCGAAACGGGCCAAAAGGGCACTGGCCCACTCGCCTGGCTTCTGGGTCATCTTGTTGTGGTCTTTTCACGGTTATTTATGCGTTTTTTACTGCATTTTTGTGGTCGCAGAGTGAAGCGTTTGTTGGTGGAGCTGGGGGCGGGGCAGGGCGTTGAGTGCCATGTTTTTGATATTCGTAATCCTTTCAGTGGCCTTTTCTTGTCCCTGAGATGTCCACTTTCTGCTTTTCACGCGTTTCGGAGACCTTTTCCCGCAAAGCCTCTATATTTTCACCCGTCCAGTCCAGTTTTCCGAGCAAAATAGTGATGCACGGAAAAAATACCACACCCACTTCTGAAATATACCACAAAAATATAAGGGGTATTCAGGTGTTTTGGGGATATTCTCATTATAGAATATTTTTCCTTTGAATTAATATTAATAAAATTTGTATATCAACAAGACATTTATTTAATATAATCATTTAGTCATAATAATTGTTTTAAAATTTCAGCTAGAGATTTTCATTCTGTACAATATCGGCTCCCTGGCGCCCAATTATTCGCTTTTAGGGTGGCCATCTTCAATTGCGCGCCTTTTTCAAATCGTTTTAAAGTTTAAAGTTTCAATGCTTTGAAAAGATCTAAAGAACTTGATCTACATGAATGGCCACTAACTTTCCCAAATATAATTTATTTAAAAATAAAGAATAAACACAAATACGGTTCAGTAATTATTGTTAGTTTATTTAATGTGGTTGTTAATGCATTACAAATAATCAATATTAAATATTTCAGATGGTTTTCCTCTGTCGTAGCTTGGGTTCTTGTGTCTCTTCTGTATGTGTGTGCTTGGTGGACTGTGTGCAAATTATATATATTTTCCAGCAATACTTAATAATATAATGTTTCAGCATTTCGAGCAGTAATAGGTTCAAATCGAGTTCTATCTGTTGTGATTTAGTGTTGCGTCCAACGTTAGTTAATATTTATTCAATTGTTCTATTACTTTACGGTATAAAGTTAGTTTAGCTAGCTAAAAAACACATGTACAGTCGCATATAGGTATGTATATATATAATTTATTTTATTGAAAATGTTTGCGTTATTTTTCAAATAACCGTTCTTAAGTTGACAAAAAATTTAAGTTTAGGCATAGGCTTATGTTACAATCGTGGTTATTGGCCGTTTTTGGGAAGTGAGTTCGTTACTTCATCTAATCGAGGAAAATGAAATGGTGCTCTACACAGGATGAAAATATAAGTACTTGGAAATATGTTTGTGAGCTTCTTAAACTGTTTTGTGTATAATCTTTTGATTTATTTTGCATTCGATATATGTACGTTTCTGTCGTAGGTTTAAATGCAGTTATTGATATTCGTAGGTTAGAGGGTTTTATTAACTTTGCAGCGTTAAGGAGTGTATATATGAAATTCCTATATTTCTTTGTTCTATCTGTATAACTTGTATTTTTTATTTACTCATGTATAAGTGGTATATTTGGTTTCTGTTTTAATGGACGTTTGATGATTATTTGCTTCGAAATTATAGCTAAAGGTGCTGAAACTTAGGCTGAAAGTAGCGCAAGATACAAAATGATGCTCGTTGTAAATAGAATATGCTCGTATAACTAGTAAGATTTGTATTTAGCTTGCGTTGTATCGTTATCGTATTCGATTCGATTCGTTTCGGTCTTATAGCTAGGTTCTCCTTTGAAATTGGATTTCATTGCAGTGCGATCCTGCGTTCGCGTCCTTGAGCAGGCCTGCTAACAATAAATTAGTGCTGGATCGCAGGACGGGGCTTCCCCGCCTCGATTCGCCAGCCGACTAGAGTAATAGACTAAATTTAACAATTCCTTTGGGGGCATCAGATCAGAGACTACAGCTAGGGAATGAATTTTCGTTTCAGAGCAGGGACTCAAACGGGCTTACAATGTTATTTATCAATTTAAGTTTAAATATTTTATAAAGCTGGTCACACTGGTTTCCAAAAAATTAGCAGTGTGGCCTTGCAACTTAAAGTGACGTCTAAATTAGGGTGATTTGGATTCAAAAAATAAAACTGGGTTTACCTTCGATCCCAGTAACATAAAAACTCTTTGAATAATTTAGACATATGTAAGTTCCGTTTTGAATCCCCCTTTGAGAGTGTAGGGTGCTTAGATGGTCCAGACCTGGACTTTTTCGGCCACCACACACCAGCTGGCCCGCTCGTAGTAGGAACTAACGATGTGCAGGCTGGCCACATGGTGGTTGATCAGTGCGTCCAGCTCGCCCTCGCGGAACACATGATAGTAGCGGTGGTGGGTACTGGCTCCTCCCTGCGAGGGGCTGTCCAGGGAGTTGGTTGAGCTGTTCGAGTGCTCCAGGGATTCGTTGGAGGGTCGCTGTTGAAGATTAGCCGGTTGGTTCGGCTCCTTCTGAGGTTGCTGCTGCTGGGAGGTCGTCGGGGGTTGGACCTTCAGGGCAGCCATGTTGCGTCTGCGTTGGCCATAGTCCGACATTCCCTCTCCCAACTGATCACCACCTCGTGCCTCTAAAGCTTCCGCCTCGGCATCCTCGTCCTGTTCTTCCTGTTCCTCCTCCTCGGGTATGACATCGTCCTCGTCTTCCTCCCGCACATCACTGTCTCCATCGTCCTGAAGAAGGTAGGCTGTCTCCGGATTTAGCTGATAGTGTCGATTCCTCTTGTAGTTGAACTTGGAGATCTTGCAGTGCTCGTAGACGCCTAGGGAGTAGCTGGACTCGTTCTCCTCCTCCTCCTCTTCCTCGCCATCCTCCTCCTGGATGGTGAAGCTACGGGTTTGCGAGGATAGTGATGAGGTGGAGGAGCTCACTGGGGATTGTTGGAGACTAGGTTGCGTGGACAGATTGGCCAGCATTAGCCGTCGTTCCCTGAGCTCATCCCGGAATGCACTCAGATCGCCATTGGAGCGCTTCTTGCCGCCGCCCAGGAACTCCGAAAGATCTCCCATACCGATCCCATCCAGATATCGGCACTCGGTTCGATTGCTCTTGTCCTCCAGTTCCCGCTGCAGTTGGGCAGTCAGTTGTTCGGCGAATTCCGCACAATCCTGCTTCTGGGTAGCCTCCCTCTTCTCCGGAAGAAGTGTGGCACTATCTGCATTTAGGATTATATCATCTTCGCCCTGGGAACGGGAGTTGTTGATCTGGAGCTCTCCCTTGTGGTACTGCTCCTGCTGAAGACTGATCAGTTGGGCCAAACTGGGCTCACCTTCGTCCTGAGAGTTCGAGTTGGCGGAGGCACCTCCTCCTTCATCGCTTCCCGAGGGCAACTTAGCCGATCTTGGAGCGCTGATCACACTGTCTATGGAGTCAGGAGAGGAGGGTTCACTGGAATCGCTGTCCAGGTCATCGGTGGCCGGATTGAAGAGCTCGAGGGTGAGCAGCTTGGTGGCCAGCGAGGTGGAAGATGCAGAGGTGGACACTCCAGATCCCGAGGCTCTCCTCACGATGGGGAAACTCTGGCGTTGCAACTGCAGGGATTGCTGTTTCCGGAACTTGGGAATGGGTGGCAAATCTCGGATGGCCTGGCGGGTGATCCGGCGAACCGGAGGCGACTCCTTAAGCGGTTCTCTGGGCAGCTCCTTCACCGCCTCCTTTTTGGGTGGTTCCATCTGCTGCTCCTTCTGCTGCTTGATGTGCGCCTCATCGAAGCTGAACCGAGCTGGTTTCGAGGGGGGAGTCAGGATGGCCATGGCGGCGGAGACAGCCGACGTGGATTGCGGCGGAGATGTCACCGTGCCCTGGATGGCAGCTGGGGAGTGCGCCGGAGTGGGTGGGCAGGGCATGATCAGAGGCGACGTTGGCACTGAGTGAGTGGGCGGCAGTCGAGAGCCGGGATTCCCAGAGCTCTGATCCCTTCCAGCGGCTCCCTGGGCCCTCTGGCCATTACTCGACGAGGAGTTGCTGGAACTGGAGTTGGAGTTCTGGTGCTGCTGCTGGTAGTTCAACTGCTGCTGGTGCTGCTCCGGCTTGGGTATGAAGATGACCGAGGCGAAGCTGTCCTCGGACTCGATGCTGGTGTCCGACTGCAGGCTGCTGTCCTTGGAGGAGTCCGAGCCCGACTCCCGGGAATGCCTCCTGGCCTTGTCCCCCTGGCCGCCATCCGCGCAGGCCGGGCACTCCTGCTGGTACTGGCTGCAGTGACACAGATTGCCCATGGTGCACTCCACACTGCTGCAGTACGTCACGGGTCCCGAGGACGTGGAGGATGAGGGCAGTATCAAGTGGGAGAGATGATGCACGGGATGGTGGTGGTGGTGATGGTGGTGCTGATGGGCCACCGTCGCTCCTGCCACTCCCGCCTGCTTATTGTTGTTATTCACTGCGGGGTTTTTGTTGTCCACTTGAGTGGGATTCTGGGCAGGATTAGGCTGTGTCTGCGGCACACTCTTGATGTTCTGGATCAGCTTGCTTATCCCTGTCTTGGTCACCCTCTCCAGGCTGCCCGTGGAGCTTTTGATTTTGGTGGTGAAGCCCTCGCGGATCACCTGTAATCTCTTCGAGAACAGAGCCGATCTGCAGAGGAAGGCTTCGTTGAGCGAGGTCTGCTTTTGGATGCGCTTGCGCACCCTTTCCTTCTCCCTCAGCCGATTGCAGGCCATCAGATCCTCGTTTAGGGAGCTCTGTTTGCGCAGGAAGGTGGGTGCTCCCGACCCTGATACACCAGTTGCTCCTCCTCCTCCCTCGACAGGATCTCCCGAAGGAGGCGTGGCCGTCGATGAGGCATGCTGATGAAAGTTCCCAGCGTAGCAGCCGCTCCTTGTGTACAAACTACTGCTCACGGCGCCATTAGAACCATTCAGGCTGCTCACCATCTGGAAGGATTCGGAGGCGGGAGGCGTGGAGGCGCCGGTGGCGTCATCATCGCACAGGGATTGCTTCTGCTTGATGAGCTTGGGCCTCCGGCTCAACGTGTTCCCAGCACTGGCCGTTGCCGTGGGCGAATGTCTTCCATTCAGCTGGAGTTGCAACTGAAGTTGCTGTGCCTCCGGGGCATTGAGTAAAAGGGCAGCTGCACTGGCCTTGGATTCGCCCGGGATCAAAGGACCTCCCAGGCTGGGAACACTAGATCTCGAGCGGACAATCTGGCGGGGAGGAGGCTGCAGAATGCTGCCCAGGCTGCGGGATTTGAGGCCAGCCGATAGAGGAGGATCGGGAAAGTCCTCGAAGTCCTCCAAACGACGCAGCTCGATGGGCAGGTCCTTGGCATCCTCGTAGTCCAAACTACTATCGTTCTTGGTATCCTTCGAGGACCAGGAGTCCATGAACCAGGCATGCCTTCGTCCACGAGCCAGTTTCTAAGGTATCAAAATAAAATATAAGTAAGTAACTGAATCTTTAATTGGGACAAAATCTTTTTAATACCTGAATGGCCCTGCGAACGAAGCTGTAGCAGGACTCCCCCGGCGAGGACGAACTCAAGCTGGAACTATCCCCATCTCCTGCCGATCGACTGGAGTTCGTCGAGTCCTCGGTGTAGGCGTGGTAGGGCGGCTGGAAGTTGTCGTCGTCCTCCTCATCCGAGTAGGAGTAGTTCCGGTTCTTTGGTGGCTGCCAGGGTATCAGCACATCCTGCGACTCGAAGCGTCGATGCCGCTGTTCCAGTGCCCATACGGTGATCACCACACGACCACCGATCCTCAGGATCCTGGCCAGCTCCCTCAGAGCCTGGACACGTCGCTCCGTGGTGGCGAAGTGGTGCACTACCGCCAGCGACAACACCGCATCGAAACTGTCGTCCCGAAAAGGCAGCTCCAGATTGTCACA
Organism: Drosophila subpulchrella; assembly: GCF_014743375.2. NCBI lineage: Eukaryota > Metazoa > Arthropoda > Insecta > Diptera > Drosophilidae > Drosophila > Drosophila subpulchrella. The sequence continues at coordinate 17,410,614 of NC_050609.1, forward strand.
GAGGGCCACCTGGAAAGGAAAACATAAAAAAGATGTTAGTCATTGGAACTGGGAATATAAAATAAATATTAAATTTTTTTTTTTAAATATATGGATCTATTAAACATTTTTTTTAAATTTCTTCAATAATTTAAAGCTATCGGATAAAACTAAAAGAGTATTAAGCCTTTAAAATTAAGTAATACCCATATGGCACCTGTTCAAATGTCTCCTAAGTGACAGGAGTTATTTAAAAATGTCTGAAGAACCTAAAAAAAGGAGGTGAAATATTATGAATATAATAATATATATACATAGGTGCCTTTTTTTAATAACTTTAGGGAGTCCAAATTAAATCATGTGCCATAAGGTCAGAAAAATGTTCAAAATTACCTTCATTGGAGTAATTAGTGTTAATTACTAAAATAACATTGTATTAAACCATTCTCTTAGATAACTTAGCTTTCCCTCACAATTTAAATAATTCGATTGATTTACGGACTTTATGATTTCCCCAGGTGGAAGCCCAACACCATAAAATCGCAGCCCACCAGCGATCCCCTGGGTAGCCATGCCAATTAAGCTGTGTCACAGATAAGTCCTCGCAGGAGTCTCTTTGTGGGGTCGGGACTGCGGTTGCTGACATCGAGTCCTTCCCAGGAATCTCCCACGGGTGCTGCCCGCAAAAGTATGCAATTGAAATGGTGGAAGCCGCGGCCACAAAGAGGAGATGATGCAATTTTTAAGCCCTGAGCCCGGGACCATCATCAATCGCCTTCGAGGAAAGTTCTACTTTCAGGATGGATGACACGAAAAAGAAGAAGAAATTTCCATATCAAAGCGTTGCAGCCTGATTGAATAAGCCATTCAGTATTCCTTTCGGTTGGCTACATCATTTCGCAATTAGTAACTTTTTCCGTACTGGGAAAACAAAGTTATCGGTTTGGCTGGCTGATTGGAAGTTGGCTTTCTCCATTTGTCATTCAAATGTACGCTGGGGGAAAAGTCCTGTTCAAAAGTTGAACACTTGGCCATCGGAGCCAACAACCTGACCTAACACAATGTGGCCAAAACCGATGCAGGTGTTCCAGCCGTATGCACGCCATTTATATTCATTTTCGTGTCATGGCCAGAGAACTGATGGTGTCAATTACCACGGCTGGGATAAAGGGAGTTGGCCAAACAAAGGTGTATTTTATTCGTTCAATATCTATATATACTATGCACTTTGGATGACAAACTGCCGAGCGCGTCAATGCAGAAATTTAATATCGATTCAAGCTGTTCCGGGAAATGCAATTCCTGGCATCCAATATAGATTTACAATTTCCCTGGAAATTTCATTGCTCTCAATCTACTCGTTTGTCGAATCAAATTTACATTGCGCGAGCAAATGCTAAATTAAATGTCGGAAAAGGCTACACAAGTATTATGTTTCGCTCCCCGATGAAATGCCATTTTATTTGCTGCAATCTTGTATTTCCGCTTCCTGCTCAACTATTATCGCAATGCCTGTGTGTGTGTGTGTATTTGCACTCTATACAGGCTGTGGGTGTGTTTTTCTGCAGAAATAAAAATCCTTGACCCGCCAGGCCTTACACTTTCCCAGAGTTTTCCGCCTGAGGTGATTCAGGTGCTCTCTGCCCACCAGCAGAAATTCAGACTGTGCCATTACAAGCTCGAAGTCTTCAGCAAATATCAATTAACATAAGTGTTTTTCGGCCTCTGAACTTTTGATGGGAATTAAGCATGGAAAAAATAGTATTTTAAGCGATTTCTAGGATACTGAGACAGCTGCAGTAGATGGAAAAAATTGAAAGGAACTGAGACCAACCTCTCCAAAAGTACTAGATAAATAGCAAATTTAATGTTGAGTTAAATATCTCATATAGCGAGTTCTAATTGATAAAAAGTATATCTTAGGATGGGTTTTATATCTCATTTTGTAAATCTAAAAATGTTAAGAAAACATATAGGGGGTTCTATCAGAAAGATGTAGTATTGAACTTCGGTTCTGTATGTTTTATTGAGTTTTTTGATTTAGAAGAATATTTTGTTAATTTGAAAATAAAACTTTTTAAAGAAAATGATATAAGATTGATTCTATCAAATAGCCTTTTCTCTCCACACAAAAACTGTTGCAGAATCTTTCCTTTAAGATGCATATAATGGAAATTAATCATTGTATTCTCTTTTGTGAAAATGCCCAGGCAAACAAACAGAATCTCATGCATTTTAGGTAAGCAAGCTTTTGTTTTCCGCTCATGAGGATGATTCTTAATGCATGACGATGCAGAGCCATTCATCTGATCCCCAGGATCCCCATAACCAGACCCACACCCACAACATATCCCCTGCACTTTAGTTTCTCCTTTCGATGAATGCGCACGCTGACAGTTTTCCTTTATTCGCCATGTTTTTCTCCTTGCCAAGTGCGCTATACAAATCGTATTTATAGCAGTGGCCATTTTTCACATAGGGGGCTTTTGTGTGTGCAGGATAGTGTCACGCGGGTCGGGCACATGACGCCTTTGAAATTTATGTTGACAGGACTTTCCAGGAGGAGGGGAGGGGGGAGGGTGGCGGGGGCAAGTGTCAGGTGAAAGTGAAAAACGTAACGCATACGCTGCGTCGCACGCTAATGAGGCCAAAGCGCAGCTCAAAAGACGAAAAGACGGGGCCAAAAGAGGAAAACCTCTATATAAGTATATACTGCATACTTTATTCAGCAGGTATCTCTCCCCTTTTGCGGCTTATTTAAATGGCGCTTTAGCCAAGAAAATTGCAGGTTTCACCTGGCCCAGAAAAAGCCCAGCCATTATTGAGTTTCACTTTTTATGTTTGCGGCGCTGCAGCATTTTTGGGGGTTTTCCTGGTTGCAAGATTTACGGCTTGCTGCTCCACTTGCCATGCTTATTGCTTTTGCAAAATTATTGAAAACCAGGCCATGCACGAGCTGCAGAAATCAAAGAGTTGCAACAACTTTTCGGTGCCCCAGGACCAAGTTAAATTGGTTTTGCATAAAGTTCTTTTTTTTGTGCAATCTCTGCAGCAAAAGTTGCATTCGCTTGCATGTCACGTGCGCATTTTGTGTCGGCTTTATTTTAAACACATTAGGCAAATAGAAAAAAAATCCCGATCGGATCCGTTTTGCTATGCAAATTATCGGGACTGAAGTGATTAGAAGCACATGCGGGCAATCGGTGGGCTAAATGTCAAGGACAAAAGGACTCGCGGACTTGGCGAATAATTGGAGGCACTAAGCTCCTGTCCGGTCAAATGGTAATGTGGCATGTTATTAAATAAATTAAGCCGCTTACAGTAAATGGTCGGCGAAATGCAGCAGCTGCTATTGCAACTGCAGGCCGGCTGTCAATTCCACGCGAAAGCAATTTAAATGCGAAGAATGCGTGTTGTCGATTACCGCGGAGTGGTGAATGAAAAGTGCGGGGATTTTCTTGGGAAATGGTACTTTGGCCCCCCATCCACTGCCTGGAAATGGCACCATAAATAAGCGCCCAGCGTTAGTAATAGATTATGGCGAAAAGCATTGCATACCTCTGGCAGCCATGCCGCTGAATAATGGTCGCTATATACCATTATACAGTCGGTTATAGTCGTGCGGGGGATTGCAATTTATTGTTGTTCCTTGTAAAAGGAAATGTTGGGGGTTTCCAACAGCCAGCACAGCCAACACAGCCGGGAGCAACAAAAGAAAATGGGGAAAACTATGCAGCAGAGTTGTGTCATTGTTGAGCGAATATTGTTCGGGGGGAAAACTAAGTGCGCTGTACTTCATGTTCATTATGACATAGTCGAGCGTATCACTTAATTGTGCCCAGAAGTTCCAGGCGCGGACCTCCGCCCCATAAACTTTACAATTTCTGAGCTTAACACCGAGACATATTATTAACTCGGGACCCTGTTGAAGGAAACTGAAAATGTTTTTACGGTATTAAGTATCACTTTAAGCTATACCTTTACTTCTTTGTATAATTAGTCAAACAATCACCCTGTATATTGATCGAATTTTGCCGTTCTATACATTAAAAGTTGAATACAATTTTTAGATAGGTTTATAAGACTTATGCGGCAGAAAGTATAATATCTAGCAATTTAAGTAATTAAAATCGTTTCTTTTAACGTAAACACCATAGACGTATATTGATTTTACCCATTTTATAAATTCATTAAGAATAGTTATATTATTATTTCTAATTGTAATTAAATTTGATGCAAATTCGCTAAAAATCAACTCCTAACTCAAATTAGTTGACCAGTAGTTAGAATAAATACATGTTTAATAAACTCGACTGCACAATCGGTTTAATTTTTTCAACCAGTCGCCCAATTTAGCCAATTTAGTGGCTACATTTTGATATTACGTATTTATGCAACATACCACTGACTCATACAACATGCATTCAATGTTATTGGAAGTCCTGAACATTAAACGGAACTGCATAAAATGAAGTAGGTGATTATGCATCCCTTTTGGCTGCCAACCATCTGCAGTTTATGGGATCTGCATCGTTGGCTGCCTCTCCAAATGACTCGTTTTACGGCACCGTTGTGGACCATTGCAATTATGAGGCATTAAAAACTCCCAATGGAAAACGGCGAGCGGAACATGTGCAAATAATACCCAATGATAAGCATAATTTATGTGTGCTACAAATGGCCATTTTAAGTGGAGCAACCAGCATTTGAATCTAGCAAATGTTTTACAACCCAGTCCCCCAGAAAATGGAAAATGGGTCAATTGTTTGGACCAGAGAACTCCAAGGAACACGACCGCACCGAAAACACATGCAATTAGCAGGCTGCAATTAGATTGCACACAAACTTGACGAGTTCATGCACTGCTCAGTTTGCGAACTCAGCTAATCAAGAACTTACAAACGAGGAAGCTTTATCCACCCTGGAATTTATGTAACCTTAATTAGTGCCAAAGAATATGGTCTACCTCAAACGATTTGAAATGGTGCTATTGAAATTAGTTTCAGTTAATTAAACAGCTGTATATATACTGAAAGGGTTACACACGTCTTTAGAAGTTTATACCATATCCCTTAGAGATGAAGTTCTATTTGGGAATTTTGGGAATTGCGGTTCTTTTTGATCTGGCTCTTGCGAGAGGATATCCCCAACCACCGTCCCCATGGGGACCTATCGGAGACTGGGGCAACCCAGGGCATAAAGTATATGATTGAATTTTTAAAGCATTTCAAAATACTTTGCCAATTTAACAAATAAAATTCATTTGTAATCTTTTAATAAGCAATTAAGATAGTGGTCTAGTGTTGGGTAAGGAACTACTTTATTGTACCTAGGTAAGGTAGAAGGCATTTGAAAAAATATATAGAACCTGGTACACAATTTTATAATTAGATAGGTTAAGGTAAAATGTAAGGAAATAAGGGACTGTAAGTAATGATTTGTATATTTGTATTGATTTTGATTTTGATTTTGAACCCAAAATCCATCTCACATTTGAAATGGTGTAATTTAAATTAGTTCCAAAAAATTAATCATCTGTATATAAGCAGAATTGGTTGCATTCGACCTTATAGAAGTGTTTGCCATATCCCTAAGATATGATATTTTGGTACGTATCAAGATACAAATGGATATCTTTAGCAAGAACTAGGCTTATTCTCAGCTACCTAAGTCAGGTACACATCAGTCCTTAATTGATGTACCTAGGTAACAAAAATTCTGAAAAATTGTACCTAGCTAAGGGCTTAGGTCCTAGTGATTAGACATTTAGCAGGACTCACCTCACCGCCCTTCTCGTGGGCCACCTTGCTCAGCCGGTAGCAGCGCTCCACGCCGATGGTGCAGATGGCCGGGTTGCACTGGGTGAGGTACCTCCCACTGCCGCAGCCCACGTCGCAGACCACGGAGCCGGGATCCAGGCCGCTGAGGAAGTGGGCCATCCGGGGACGCACTGGACCCGTGGGCTCCTCGCAGTGCTCGTACACATCGTGCACGTAGGCCCTTTCCAGAGCCGCCGATCTGCCACTGGCATCGCTACTCGAGGGTTTCTCCTCAACGGGTTGTGGTGGTGCCACAGTCTTTGTTGTCTCGCTGACAGGTGAACTGGAGGTGCCACCTCCTGCTCCTCCCGAGCCCGTCTCGAGTGTTGTGGCTGCCGTTGGGGATATTACTGTGGGCGCCAAATCACCCGCTTGTCCTATGCCCGATGCCGCATTTGTTGCAGTTGCCGTTGTCAATTGCTTGGTCATTGTGGCTGCTGCTGTTGCAAGTGTGGCTGCTGCTCCCGAGGTTGCTCCTGTCGTTGTGTGGCACTTGTCATATGTTGTCGAGGGGCAAACTTCATCTGCAGAATACATAAAAATAGATGGAGGAAGTCAGAAACGGGATTTCACACGAATTTCGTGTCGAAAACAGGACACTTAATAATTCCACGTACAGAAAATATCAGTCAAAACTTTCAGCAGATTGCGGAAACATTAACTTGTTATATAAAGTAACTATGGAAATATAGAAGATACATTTCTAGCCAAACTAAAAGCTCAAAAATAGGAGATTTCATATATTATAGTCTTGTGACACTGGTTAGTTTTGACTAGCAAGCTGAATTTATTTAAGAAAACCACGAAAATATATAGCTTAGCCTCTTATTATTTACGTCAGGATTAAATGCATATAGAAACTTCATTGTTTAAATAAATCCAGTGAATAATTCTAAGTAAAAGAAAGTGCCTTATGGTTATAAGAACTTGTTTAATTATTTTATCTTGACTGCTTCTCTAGACCGATAAAGCGGTTTATGGAGTGCCATTAGTTTTTCACAATATTTCCTTACTCATTTCAATAAGATAAAGTTGCTAACTGCTTTCTGGAAACAAGGTCCTTCAGGACCTGCAGCTCAAGTGCTTCCATGAAAACCTATTTCTGGACGACTTCTATCGAGTTCTAGGAAATGCCCCCCTTAGCCTCTTCGTTATGCAAACTGCAGGGTAATTTATAATCCGCCAAACAATTTGTATAATTAAGCCAATTGCCTGGCATAAAGTCAATTTCAGCCCCGACTGCTTTTCTTGTTGCATGCCGTTGGAAATTTTGCGAAAAACGAAAGGAGGACTACGGTGCATGACATCAAGTCGTAAAATCGTTAGAAAAACGTCAGCAAAACCCACACAGACATATAAACACCAGCGAGTTGCATTCCGGATGTGTGGCAACTGTTTTTGGTTAGCATTGTTGTTGACATTTTATAACCATACTTCCGGTGGTACTCCGAATGAAAATTTTAACGCCTTGGGCTCAGGGAACTGGCCATTGTCAGAGCCAATAAATTGCATTAAAAGGCTGTTGCACAAAGGGAAATTACCAACAGTGGGTGGTGCTGTTTTCCTCCAGGTGGGCCGTGAGCAGTGGGTGGTTCGGAAAGTTCAGAAGTGGGTGGCTGGAGGCCATTTGCAGGGAGCCACAGCAGCCGGCAGTGGGCGCCAAACGACATTAGTGCAGTAAAATGGAATTATAATTGAAATCTGATTAAAAGCAGTTGTAGTGCCAACAATGACGCAGCATTCACGATGGGGATGGTCTCGAAAGGGGGACCACGCATAGCTCATGTCCTGGGGGCGTTAATGAGTTGGCGCCCATTCTGTGTATGTGTTAATAAGCACTGTAAATGAGTTATAAATGTATTTTATGACATTTTGATTGAAATAATGGCATAGAAAGGGAGACAAGAGAGCTTTAGGAGAGGCTATGCGCTTAGAGAGCGGAATATAAATCATAAAATTGTAACCCAGTCATTTGTATTTCATCATCTAAAGAAATTTGTGCTTATCATATGTTCCACATTTTAATTACTCACTTTTATTTGATCATTTTATGAAATATGTGCTTATACGAGACTAAGAGTTTATAATCTGGTGGCTTATAAAAAATTTGTTGTACTTCAAGTTTTTTAAATAGAGTTAAGGAAACACTTTATTTTTTAAGATGTTCTTAATTTTTAGTGAAGGTTTTCTGTTCTTAATAAGAGAACTGACAGTAAAGCAATTACTTTTCAAACGAATTTCTTAGAAAACACTCTTAAAATAGCCCATAATTCCATTTTCCCTAAATGAGTTATTATTATAATAGATTAATAGCAAAGGGTACTAAAATCGTTTTAAGCTTTTCCCTGAGTTAAACACCTACCCCTCAACAGTCTAAAGATTTTCTGCCGATGCCAGCTTAAACCAGATAGCTTCCCTTTCATTCTTGGCTTCTGTTCGGCATGATGAGCACTCATTAACATCGTTTTTCCCGTGCTTGTCGTATCCGTATCCCCATCCGCATCCTAATCAATAAAGTGCTTTCCCATTACCCATACGCCGTGTGGTCCAGGATAAGGTGCTTACCTTTTGTGGGGCCGTTGCTGCGCTGATAACTCGCATTCAACAAAGCCGTCGACGACGCCAGTTCCGCTGATAACATGCGATGTGGTATAGATGATATAGATGGGGATATTGCGACGGGGGTCGTGAGGTCGGAAAATCAATGTGCATGCATAATTTAAAGTCGGTTGCGGCACTTCAGTCCTCCCTTCGACATCCACATCCACATCCAGTTGAAATGGGGAAATGGGAACTTTGGACCCTCGACAACTTGGCGACGCGCGAGTATTTTTAGACTTTCGAAGCGGGGCACGTTCTGTACGATAATTTGCTCAATTTATTTTTGAAATCTATCATTATGGCAACTACACGGTGTAATTGTGCCGTGCTTGTTTTTGTTTTTCCTGGCCACTGTGGCACTGAGGAGGACCTCCTGCTCCTTTCAGCTGCCACACAAAATAGGATACACAAAATGCGGGCTCCACGGACTCCTGTCAATGCCTCTGGCATATGACGTTTCCTTTGTGTGTGAGTGTGTGATTTTCTGCTTCTTACAGGCACTTTTCACTTGCACTTTTCCTCTGGATTCATTCGTTCCGTTCTCATCGAAGGGGTCTTACCAATTAGTTTTCCACTGTCGCCTTTCTCGATTTGGATTTATACTTGAATTGTGTTTAATTTCTAGGACACTGGCACTTGGCGCTTCACTTGTATACATGTATCCCTGTATATATATATATGGGGGCGAGTGGGGATTTGTGTGTTTGTGTGTATGTGAGTGCGCGTGTGTGAGAGGTCCTGCCTCAGCGATTTTCCCGTTTGTTAGCCGTGTTTTTTCAGCCCGTGTCCGTTCTCTCGGAGTCAAAGTCGCGTTCTAATGTGAAAAGCCCCTTGGACTCCAATGCGATTGTTCAAGGATGTTGCTCCTGCCGCTGTGGATCGCATTGGAAAAGCTCGTCCGACTTGACGAAAGCTTTTCGGAGCAGGGGCCCTCCGCTCACAGCTGTTCTGCAGAGAGGGAAAGTGAAAGCGGAGAGCCGGAGCGGGAGAATTCGCGAGTCTTTGAGTTATGGGTTAAGTGGAGAAAGGACTTTCTCTATAAACAAATACTTGACTAGCTTTATGGGTAGTGCAGCAGTTATTCATTATTCATTAGGTTAAATTAGCCTTATAAGGTAAAACAATAAGATTTATTTTCAAATAATTATATTAATGTAGTTTATAATATCGAGCTAAGATTGTCGTAATTGTGAATTTTATAGTTTCTTTGAATAAGATTTCAGCCTTTTATATATAAAAAATTAAAGATATCCGGAATGATTTAAATATTAATTTATAAATCAGTGATAAAAGTGTCCAATATAATATTTATGTATAAGTTCTAATATGATATGATTAATATAGAATATATTATTAATGATTATATGATGAATGACATATTATTAGTATCGAGTATATCTTAATATAATTTATTTTTATGTTTTACTAAGTTTAAAGTGTAACGAAGTTAAAGAATGCCATTTTAAAATTATTATTCATTATCAATATATAAGAAATTTAAGTGTTCTTCGAGTAATGGGCAGTAGAACATCCAACTTCATAGGTAGTCTTGGTCCTAGAATACAAATAGGTAATACAAAAAAAGAAAATCGATTTGATTTGGCCATGCTTTAAATTAAAAAAGCCATATAAAATACAATTTGCGATGCCAAAGCCCCTTCGAGAGCTCAATGGCAGGCCAGAAATAGCCAGCCCAGGGCAATTAAAATGACAAAAGAAAGAAAAGCTCGGAATTCGTCTTTGTTTGGTTAACGCGAGTCGGCTTGTCAAATTTCATGAATGAACCCCACAGCGCAATTGAAGAAGTCAAAAAGTGAAAAAAGTGGATCTGGGGGAAGAGCAACAACCGCATGTGAAAAGCCATATGAAAAGCCAGTGCACAGAAATAGAAGCTTCGTCGAGTTGGCCAGTGAAATGTGTCGAAAATAGCAAAATAGCAAGGAGCCAGCCACGAAATAGGCGAAAAATAGCTCCACGAGCTGCCAAATGGCGCAAACTCTACCCAGAGTGCGTCCCTTTTCCTCCCGCGTACGTCCATCTCACTTGCACCCGATTACTGTTGATGAATGAAAAGCTTTTTGTTTTGCCTTTGCCGCTATCTCAGAGTCGCGTGGAAAATGGAAAAGTGGAAAAACTCCCGCCGATGTCGCTGTAGTTGTAAAGTAGCGCCATCCTCTGACGTCCCCGCATAGTAAAAGCTTGTAAGTCGGGGGTTTTCCTGGGAGTGGGTGGCATCCCGAGCGTCACATGTCTTTTTCGGGCCGCATGACTAATATAGGCAAATAGCGAAAGAGTCGCAGGACGTGGCGCACATTTGGCGACATGCCAGGGCAGATACGCATTCCTAAGCAAAATGTATCTGTACTTGGATAAATAAGAACTGTATACAGTACAAATCTTATAACGGAAGCCAAAGAAATCTGAAGGACTTTAAAATTAATTAAGAAGATGTCTAAAAGAATGCAACAATATATTTTGAGTTTATTCTACTTTTAGGCACCCATAACAAAAATAAGAACTGTATACAGTACAAATTTTAAAACGGAAGCCAAAGATATCCTAAGGGCTTTAAAATTACTTAGGAAGATGTCTAAAAGTATGCAACAATATATTTTGAATTCGTTCCTTGTATTGCATACTCTTAGGCACCCAAAACATTTTTTTAAATGTTTTAAAGTAAATAACCTAATTTTTTGTTACCCTACAATAATATTTTTCAAAGCTTTTTGGGAGAAATAATATTAAAACAAATACCAGGACTTAATTTTTTTCTCCCAGTGCAATCCCTTAACTAGTAATGTCTGATTTTTGCCGGTAGGTGAGTTGATGTCGTCACTGAAGCAAAGGATACGCTGTTGAATGATTCACAAGTGGGAATGCAAGGAGTGGGTGTTATACGACATGTTGCGACAAAGGAAAACTTTTCTGATGCCAGATTGAACTTAAAGTAGAAGTTTACAAGTGGAAGCGACTTTTATGATTGTTTAGGGCTATCTTTAGCTTGGGCCAAGAACGTCACAGCCGGTGACGTTTCGAAATTTGACTTGATTTTCTGGAGGCGGGAAAGAAAACAAATAGAAATCCCCCACAGAACATAATATTATGTATGTACCAATACAGATATATAAGTAAATAGGTTTCCCTGTGCGCCATTGGATGTGTTCTCGCCTTGGGCGCACGCCTGGCATCTAACGAATGTGGCATCATTAGTTCTGTCATAGTCATAAATCATACGCCCCGTGGAACGCACATTCGTATAGCCGGCAGCACGCCGGGGAGGCAAGGACGAACACGATATTGCGGCAGGACTGCATTGCTAATAATGTCACGTAGCACAGCTTTTGACAGTCAAGTGTCACACACACTCCAACGCCACTTCCATTTCCACTCCAGCCGGAATCCAAGATTAGGCCAAGCTCAACATGGCCAATTATGGGGGGGTGTTCTGAGGGTACCAGCCCCCCACTTAGCATACACCTCCTCCCGTTTCGTAATCTCCTGCAGAAGCGCAAAATTTAATTACGAAAACTGTGCTGGAAATTATGCCAAAACATACGCAAGGACAGAACGTGGCGGTCATACCAAAAATGCCAAAAATAAACAGGAAAATGGCAAGAGGAAAAACTCATTTCGCAGCGTTATCGCCGCCCGGCAATCAGAGCAAGCCGCCCACGAGCGAATCCTTATTCTTATCCGCATCCTTATCCCTGTCCTTGGCAGGCAAAGGCATTTCCTCTTTTTGTGTGTCGGCAAATGAAGTGCAAATTATGCCAACGGAATGGCCAGTGGAAAAGCAAGGAAAATCGCGGAAAACAAAGCGCTTTTCACGTAGCCCCGAAAAGTATGCCATATACACACAAGTGAGGGGGGGATTTTTGAGGGCATTTTGAGTAGGATTACATGGCTAAGCATAACTTTATTGAGGTTGGTCCCCCGCTTAACCCTCTAATGCCTCGCGCGTGGCATTGTCAGCACGTTGGGCGCCATTCGAAATGGTCGCGTGTAGTCGGTAGTTTCAGCGGAAAACCTCGCTTTTCGCCGGCCTTTGTGGCGGCCCGATGGCATATCTTGTTGCGCATTTGTCCATGTACCACGGTCAATGTTCTCAGCCTGGCCAGTGTCACCCTGACGTCAGCGTCCTCCAGGGAAGCCCCCTAGCCCCACCCTCCCACTGCCAAGGCCAAACAAATGGGTGTCCAATGTCGCGTGACGCACAAGGATATCGAGTCCTGTGATTTCGTCGTCGCTGCTCTGCCTTAGATGATTTTACTAGCTTTCGCTGTTTGCTCTGTCACGTGTTTGCCCTGCCAATTAGAGTTATATTCTGGCTAAGAGAGAGAGCCGGGAAGAGAAAGCCACAAAGCTTTGGCAGCTTTCTCTAAGCAGGTGCACAAACCATCTCGGAAAAATCGCTTTCGTGGGTGGAAAAGTTACAGGAGCGGTTCTATGGGGTTCCCCTATAATCAAAAAAAATATTATAAAAGATCTAAAAGTATGATCTATACTCGTATTAAGATTTTATTTTAATTCTGCTTAAAAATGCCTTACAAAAAGATTTATAATGCAAAATTTCTGAAAGCATACCATTTTAATATTTACCATTGATATAATATTTTTTAAAGTATCCACTTAACTAATAAAAATGAAAAACTTGCAGTGTTACATTATGATTATGATAGCTTGTATCGATTTATTATATCAACTTCCATAGGATCTTGGTTCGTCAGTGATTCAAAATGTTGGACAATTCTTCAGCTGAATTCACGTTCTGGGAGCTTTGACTAGAGGTGCCTCATTTCATAAGAACTGGGCTAGAATCGGGTGATCTTGTTGTGATCGGGCGAGGGGGGCAGTGAGGAGACCGAGGATCGGGAAGGACTCTGGTGGGGTCTTGGGGGAGGACGCTGCGGATTGATGTTGGCATTGGCTTGGCGGAGATTAGCGAAGAACTGCTGGCGACGAGGCCCACCTCCTCGCAAGGGCAACGTGGGAATCTCACTTGGCGACTGGTGGTTCATCTCCTCCTGCGAACAGTGCCGCATGGCGGGATTCACGCACTCGTAGACACTCTGTGAAATAAATTTTAATTATAATTATATAGTTAACTCTGTTTTAATTGAAAACCCACCTGTTCCGAGGAGTACTGATTGTTCTGGGCAAAGGCCAGTGAGGTGAGCGAGGGCAAAGCCTGGGCAATATCCGACCGCTCAATGCCCCTTACAATCAAGAAGGTGCGTGGTATCAGGATACCCACTAATACAGCCCAACCAGAGGCCTGTAGTCCCAAGGGTATAGCTGCATCTCGCCACTCATCACCGAACAAGGACAAAGCTATCCAGGCAACCCAAATCACCATTATGAGAACCGATCCTATAACAATCAATATGCCCTCGCGGTAATTCCTCTGGGATCGGTAGACGGAGGGTATCAAGGCGCCCACACAGCAGAGGAGTACGAAGTCATAGGCCAAGAGGCCCCACAACCAACGGCCATAGTAGATGTTCTCACAGGAAACAGTCTCCGAGGCCACGTGCATCACGACCAGAAGTTGCACGGACATGCCCACCTGAGCAACAATACTGAAGGCGCAAATCACCGCCTGGATATAGCCATTCACGTGGGATAGGAAACCCCCCTCGGACCCTATAGAAGCCAACATGACAGCCCGGCAGAGGAGTAGCGAGAACACAAAACAGTAGACCAGAGTCATTATGAAAACCCTCACCGCGCAGAGGGTATTCAATGTCTGGGCATCCTCGAAGGTCACATGCGAGTTGCGCTGCTCGCCGACATACTCAATCGAGAAGGGCACAAAGGAGCAGAAGACCAGGATGAGGGATAGGAGCAGCAATATCGAGGTGGCCGGGTTGCCCTCGAAGACATCCCCCAGCGAGATGCGCACCACAATGAACACCAGGATGGCCAGCGTGGCAATCAGGCCCAAAATGGCAGCCGTCAGCCCAGTTGCCACCCATGTGTCCATCTTGATGCGCCAGAACATCACGGATTCCCCATCGAACAGGAAGGGATACCTCCTGTTATCCCCGGCACTGTACTGGCAATTGAACACCTGACCGAACTTGGTCTTCAGCTCCAAGCTGGTGTGATTATCCCGATTGTAGTGATAGTACGTGGTCACGTTGCTCACAAAGTTCTGCGAGGCAATCTCACGCAGCTCCGTTCGGGACTCGCCCGTGATCTTGTCCAGCGTCAGGACCTTCTTCTGATACATCTGGAAATTCATGGCGGTGCCCAGTTTGCGCATCAGCAGCCGGGAGAGGATCTCAGCCGTATTGTGGGCCTGCCGATACTCCGAGGTCCTCCAGTCCTCGATGAAATTCGTGAAGCTGAAGCAACTCTCCAGGACATACAGGTCCGGCTCCGCATCCCGCTTGCAGTGCTTGGACAGGGATCCGCGCAGCCAGTTCATCAGGTCGATCATGGAGCCGGCGAAGCTCAGGACCCGCGAGGGCACCACACTCTTTCCGATCAGGATGTCATCGAGCGAGGAGGGCGAGGCGTCCAGTTCGGTGGCGGTGCTCAGGTCGATTTCGTTCTCCATCAGGACGAAAGCTCTGTTGGGTAAGTCTGGGGGGAAAAATAGGTAGTTAATGTGTTAATTGATATTATTTAAAAAGTTGAAAACTTCTATCTATCAGTCTTGTGTCAAGTCAAAAGTTATAGTTCTTGATAATATGAATTTTAAGAAGCAACACTTAAAAAAGTATTTACCCTAAATTATAGAAATTGGATATTTTTTTAATGATAGAATAATATAAATATAATGTATTTACTGCATTGAAAAAAATGGTTTACGATTAGATTACTTCAATTTTAAATCAACAATATCATAATCAATCATATCATAATAAAATATATTTTTCAATAGGTGTATCCTCACATTTCTGAACTTTTCTAATGAAACTTTACCCACCTGCCAGAAATTCATCGTCCGTTCGCTCGGTGGGTACGGAAAACAGAGTGCCATTTTCCTTGAAGTGGCTGGCCAGCTTGTTGCCAAACATTATGTACACGTTCTCGTCACTTTTGAAGTGCATGAGGCACATGTGCTCCTGGCGGGCGGCCTCCATGAATTCATTGTACATCTCCAGAGTTTCGGTGGCTATTTCCACGGATGCGATTTTCTCGCCCCAAGGCATTTGATGCAGCAAGTGCGCCACCTTGGGAAAGATGTGGGCCCGAGTGCCTGGTATTGGCCAGATATTGTACTCGAGGTCCTTGATAACCGACTCCAGGGGTTTGTACAGCTCCCAGTCGAGGAAAATGCCCAGGGTGTAGACAAAGCACTGCTGCAGATACTGAACTTCCTGGAGCAGTAAGCTCTCAGCTAAGCTGGCGTTGTCGATGCTAATGGCGCGAATTCCTGGAAGGGAAAATATAAAAATAATAAATTCATATATATAGGTTTTGATAGATTAGTTATGGTAGCAATAAATGTTTAAGAAGGGACTTCACAAACCAATTTCAAAGTCTGCCTTTATGAGATTCGCCTGGTTCACTCGATTGATTACGAACAGGGCGGAGTCGGGATCCTTGGTCAGGACACTGAGCATCACCTCGCCCTCGAGAATCTTGACGAACTCCTCCTGCTTCCGTATCACAGGTCCCTCATCCGCACTGTTGACGGTCACCTGCAGACCGTTGAGACATATTTCCGGCACTAAGGTGGCAGTGGTTCCACTGCTGCTGCTGCTCCCCTCGGTTGTGGATGAGATGAGCAGGGCCAGCTGGCCATCCACGGAGCTGGAGGTTCCTTCGGTTCCATCGTCGGTGGTCTGGGCCACCGTTGTTGCTGGGGCCCTTGTGGTTATACTGCTGATGGGCTTGGCCTGTGGACTTGTGGGCTGCGGTTTGGTTATTCGAAGGGGAGCCGACTTCTTGGTGGGTGATGTCACTTCGATACCATGGCAGTCCAAGATGCAGATAGCCAGGGCGATTAGGACGCATACAAGAGCTGGAAATCGGACATGCAAAGTAATTTAAATTAAACAAAGCAAAGGATAAAGGAACATAGGTAATATGCTTTTCTAATATTTTAAGATCGTGACTTTAAAACTAAATAATTTATAAGTTTACCACATATAATTTTTCAGCTTTTTAGATTATAAAAAAATATTTAGACATTAAATTACATTGTTGAAATACTTAGGAAGGAAATGCCATGTTTATAGCAATATTTGATATGAATTTAATCTGAAATGTCAAGAGAACTAAAAAAGAAGTACTTGACATTTTCTCAGATTGGCAGAAATACTTGGAATCGATTGCTTAAGCAATACAGGAATCTCAAAGAGATCTGCAGAAACGGCCTTGCCATTTTCAACGCTTACTTAAAACTTAAATGGCAGTCGAGAGAAAAATTAAGCACTTGAAATATTCTCAGAACGAGTATAAGAAGTCCGTTCAAGTTGTCATTTATTCCATTGCGTTTCACTTCTGCCTTACAACATTTACAGAGCACTCACCCACTGGTAATGGCTTCCTCCAAGAATTTATGACCTTCATATCAAGAGTTTAATGGTTTTTAATTAAACAAAAAATGGCCGTTGATAATAAAGAGATTTTACACAGTCTTTTCCTCAACGAGTACTGATAATTGGAATCATTTTCTGAGGACGCTAGAACAGAGAGATGTTTGTAAGTTGGATATTAGCAATTAAAGAGTGGTGCACAATTTTATTTTTAGCTTTTTCCATTTTTCCCGACCACTTCAAGCCACATTTGCCGACTGCGTGGAGAGTGTTGCACTTTAATCGCATTAAAAAATGTCACACTAACACAGTTTGCACTTTTCCAAGTCCGTTTCTTCGTGATTTTCCCCACTATCAGTGCAAAGTAACGCGGTGGAAAATATTTCTGTTTCGCATATTCTCCCTCACTTTGGGAAAATCAATAGAACTGCTTTATGTTTTAAAGGCGACTTCGGTGATTTATGGCACCCACCGCACTTTTTACACAGATTCACGCACCGAGCCCTCCGACAGTCTGGGCCACAATAGTTTTGGTTTCAGCCATGGAAGAGAAAAAACAATTGCAACGCCTCAGTGATTTTAGGGTCAATTAAACGACTCTCGTTTTATATTTGCCCAGTGATGTACGCAGCACTCAAGCCATGAATTTTATTTGTCCAATTTGATTTGTAAGCCCCAGTGCTAACGGGTGCAGTATTGCAATTGCCCACACAATGCAATTATGTTCTATTCGATTTTTTTGTCTCTTACTTTTTTATTTTATTTTTTTCGCCGTTTTTGAACCCACCCCCACGGAACACTGATGTGGCAATGTTTTGCACCTGTTTTGGCCGTTTTGTTTTGACTAACTTGGCTTAGGCCCGGCACTCGCTGGTTGTTATGGTTATTGGCTCAAACTGTCACTCGCCATTTGAGTGCTTTTCCCTTCGCCCATCGAGTGTACGTTTTCCCATAATTATAAAAATAAATATGTACGCTGTACACCCCGAAGCCAGTTCAAATATTGGTCATTGCAATTAGCCAACTTGCTGGGCAAAAGTTTCGGGTTGCCGGAAAAGGGTGAAAAAAGGGATGACTGTCAAAGGTGCCGATCAGTAATTGCAATTTTTGGTACTCGACAACTTGACAGCTTGCACAATATTATTTTATTCACTTCTGGTTTATCAAAATGTTTCATTTCATTTAATGGCCAGCCAATTTAAACTGGATCCCAGCTGAATGTTCTGCAGAATATCCTTGAAAATGGAATCGACACTGGGGCCTTGGACGCGGGTTTTCCGGGTTTCGGGCTTTTGCATAACACTTTTAATTCATGTCAAAGGCAACATCAGTTGAAAAACTGCAAATTGCAGTTGTCTACACTGCATAAGTTTAGTTTTAATTGTTTTCCCTGGGGCTTCTAACTTTTATTGCCCCCGAAAACTATTTTCAGCTTCACTTGTTATGCATTTTATTATATTTGATTTTTATTTGTTTTTTATTTTTAGCTCACACGCACTAATATGTTAACGACGGACCACGTTCACGTTTAAACTGCTTTGGCCAACTGAACTTGCGGAAGAACTGGCAGAACTGCCGCGGCCGTAAGCCCATAAAAATGCAGCTGCAGGTTAGGGTTAGTGGTTGGTGGGGGTGGTCTTAGGCCCTATTTTCCGTTCGACTCATTTTTACCTGCTCGGGTGTGATGCCTTGTTTCGACCAGCTCAGTGGTTCTTGCCTTGCAGTCAATATAATATGTTATTATTGGTGACACCAATGGGCACTACTAAGCCGGAATTGGTAGTGTCAAGTGCCAAATAGGTCAGTTTTAGGCCCAATAAAAGGGAATTTCAAAAGATCAGTTAGATAATAATGTAGCCTATACCCAGAAAAATATTGATCCATTCATTTGGATTTTATAGTGAATTATTCTAAATTTAAAAAAAAAAGTCGGAAGCAATATATTTTTGGTTTTATAAAAATCACATCCTCTAATAAATATAACCAAGACAACAAAAAGTTATTTTTAATTTAAAACAAATACTTTATAAAACATGTTTTATAATTTTGAACATAGTTTAATTATGATCCCCAATTACATTAATAAGCGCACGCGAAGTACGAGCAATACTAAGACATTGCTAATTTTTGGAAGTATGTGATCTAAACTTAAATATTACATTTTTTGGATTTTACGTTATTGGGGTAAAATTTAGTTCATTCCAAAAGAAGTGTTAAACAAGTTATAAGATGATGGGGAAATGTCCATCCACCATATATGATGTTTTTCCATTGTCTGATCTGAATTGAAGTATATATATTACTGACCATCTCCGGCGCCCTTGTTGGCGGCCCTTCGATTCAATTTGGCCGAAGGTCGAGCTGTGGCCGCTCCACTTAGATATTTCAGCCCACAACCATCATCCTCGCTGCAGGTCGAGATGTCCGAGGAGAACTGGAAGTCATCCACCTCGGTGTAGGTCTCATCCATGCTATCGATGGGGGTTTCCACCTCTGTGTCGTCATCCTTTTTGTCACCCTGACAGCCTGCAATGTTGCGGGAACTCTTGGCCCCCGGCTCACAAAGTCCCCCGCTGGAGATTTTCTTAGGTATCAAGATGTCCTCCAGATTGGGCAGTTGCCCATCAGCACCCATCTGTTCCTTCATTTGCACCTGATTGCAATAGCGCTGAATGTGATCGAGTACCTCGCGAACGCCCACTTCAGAGGATTTTCCAACTAAACTATGGTCCGAAGAGGATTTTCGGGCTGCAATGCCCTGCTGTTGAGCCTTTGAGGTACTATGATAGGCCCCCGAATTCTTTAGAGCTTCGTTAATCTCCTTTTTATGGTTATTAGTCGCCCTGCTCTGACCCTTGTGACCTTTTACACCCTGGTGCTTGAGATTCTGGGATGGTTTGTATCCCAGATGTTTGCTCGCTGAGGCAGCAGCCACTAGGTTCGCCTTTGAGAGATTCATCATCTCGGGAGTTGGGGGCTTGCCCGTCATCATCGATTGATGCTGGTAGAACATCTTATCGTACTCGGACTTCATGCACAAGTAGCGAAAGTGCCGGGAGTTCTCTTCGCCGTAGTAAATCACCTCTGGGGTAGGAATAAAATGATTATATAATAATAGTAACTGGGATACCATGTGGTAACCTACTACTGGTGACCTGTTCCTGCAGTTTGTCCAAATTCTCGTTGGTCTGCTTCAACTCGCCCGAGAACCTGTCGATTTTGTGGCTCAGATCCCGAAAGTTCTTGCCCAGAGCATCCGAAATGGTGTTCTGAAGGAAGAACAAATAATAATAATAATAAATAATATCCATGGGAAAATACAAATATATTACTAGATATTAGTCTTTTTACTATGTATTGCAATAATAATGGGTGCTTATAATTTAATATTTGGTATCTCCCTTAGTTCATACGGTTAACTAGAATTTGGATAGGCATATTGAAATAATATAGTATTTTTTATAGGATTTAAATGAACATTTTAAGGAACCTATAGATAAGTATACTAGGTATGGGTTCAGAACTCACTCCTACGGCAGTTTGGACGGTCTGGCGAATCAGCTCGAAGAACTCCTCGGGATCGTCCTCCTTCTCGTCATCGTCATCGGCGGTACTCACGTGCACCTTGCTCGCCGGGATCGGCTGTCGCCCACGCGAGTGCTTCTGATGGGGATGTGGATGCGGATGCGGATGTGGATGAGGATGTGGATGGGGATGTTGGCGTAGCTGTTGCTGCTGTTGATGCTGCTGCTTGATATGACTGTGATTGGACATCTGCTGCTGGTGGAGCTGATGCTGCGGCGGATGCTGCATCACTCCGGACTGCATCTGCAATTGCATCTGGTGGGCATGGGAATGCTGATTGTGCCTCCGCATAACCCCCAGATTTCCCAGCTGCTGCTGCTGCTGGGGCACCATTAGTTCCTTGTCGGAGAACTCGGCGTTATCGTCCATGGGATAGTTGCCCCTCTGGGTATTGCCCTTTCCATGGTGCTGCACACGATAGCCCTCCTTCGATTTGGCCATGTTATAGCCACCAATGTTGGCCTTACCCTCGCCGGGGCCAAAATGCGGAATCTTGTTCATCGGCTGCTGGCGGGCACTGGCCTTGTTGGCCATATTGTTTCGCCTCGAGGACATGGCATTATAGGGCGACGGCTGGGCGTGACCGGGAATCATCTGCGACGGCGATGTCTGCGTCATCGCACTGGGGGCATTCCGCAAATTAGCCGCCGTCAGGGGCAAGTTCGTGGTAATATAGTAATCGTTTTCGGTGACAAAACTGCGCTGCGTGCGGGCATCGGTTTGCCGGGAGCTAATCGTACCTCCTGCCCCACCTGGAGCTCTCATTGTGGTTGTTTTGGTCATACCTGCATGGGATATCGCCACTGATTTCACAGGATGCACAGTGTCCATCTTAGATCCGTATACCTCCTCGATTCCCTTGCGACGACTGGGGCGCACCATTCTCATCGAAAGGCTAGTGTTTTTGGCTTTACTTACAGCAAACTTTTATCAATTTTAGCCCTGGTTTTCAGCGGCTTTCGGTTCTACCAATTAACGCAAATGCACAATAATGTAAAACTGTACTCGAAATATTTTACATTTATATGTGTTGTTCCGGTGTCTTAGCTAAAACGAATGGGAATGTATGGACAAGTGTTAAAAGTAAATAGAGAAGGCTACTTTGGCAGCCAGATATCTAGAAATGTGAACACAAAATTCCACTTATAAGAAAAGGCCTAAACAAATTAAGAACTTAGGAAATTATAAAGATATTCTTTGGAAAAATATTATATATGTGTTTTACACCTTAAAAATAAAAATAATAAAATAATAATAATAATATAATTATAAGAAAAGTTGTATAAGGTCAATAAAAATATAAGAACTTTAATATCATGTTTTTTTGTGATCCTGGGTTATTGAAAAATTATACAGCCATTTGTCAACTTCCGAAAAAATTTAAATTTGTTAAGACTTCATCTTTAGTTTTAAAAACTTTGCAAATATGCATGAATTTTTGTACTTTCGAACACAGCTGTGTTCACCTATTTTCTTTATAAACTGAAAATTTTTATTGCCCTTAATAAAGTTCTCTTGTTTTCCGCATTTGTCAAAGTAACCAAAACACTCTAAATTATGGGTGTTTTTTAAAAATCACTCCATCACATTTGCTATACTTTCCCATTCAACCAGATTGATAGATTTCTGAGCAAAAATCGCATTTATATTGGTTACTCACCCCGACTTCCCACCGAATTTATTTTCACACCTCGAACACTAAGCAGCAAACACCTCCTCATTATTCTGGCCGCAGGTGGTGAGGGAATTTTCCCGTAAATTTGTTTACCTTTTGCCGCTCAACTAACCGCAAATGGCAACGACACAGGGCGAAGGTTCAATGTTTGCCCGCTTTGCCGGAAATATTTGTTCGCCTCGACGCCAAATCAAATGCTAATGAGATGCATCCGATTGTGGGCGTGGATGCTGTCTCAGAAGTGGTTCATCGCTCAAGAAATTATTACAAATATTTATTCGATTATTTACCTTTGATCCGCCTCGGGCTGAGCTCTGTGTAGCCAAGGCGAATGAGTCGCAGGATGAATCCTTAAGCAGGCGATGGCAACTAGCTTTAAGGCCATGTCTGGACGGCTGAAAATAGACCGCTTAGCCTCAGGTTACAGACACTTAAGACTCGAAGGGATGCGAATGCGAATGCGAAAAAAGGGCGCTCAATGGAAGTGCCGAAGGACCCTTGAAAATTGGGTCATCTGTCCGTGGGGATTGCGCCTTGAAACGGAAAACCCAAGACGACTCCTTTTTCTCATATCCTCATTATGCAAATTGCGCATACGACGCGTGTGCTGCGGGCCACTGCAGGAGGCCCCCACTTTCTCCTTCTCCTTTCTTCCAAATCATTTTGTTGACAATCTGTTGCATGCGAGTGTTATTAGAGCAGAGATGATATCTGTGGGAATACACCCTTTTGGTTTCCCCTGCAGCTCACTTAATGTCCTGGTCATAAATACAAACGAACCATGAAAGACCGTCGACGATGACTATAATTTAAGATCCTGGCCTGCATTTGAATTGCAACCTTGGAAAACCCATTCCCTGCATGTGTTGCGCATAAATATTGCAACATTCGAGGAGACGACAAAGGTCACAGAGGCTATATTTGTGGAAAATTCGCAGTAAAGCTACCGTTAAGCCTTTGCCGTTGCTCGAATTGTCATGGCAATACAAGATATAATCGCCATTATAAGTGATACCAGTATAACTCCCTTGATTGGCTGCTCTTCGATGTTCGGTGGAGTGTTTCCCCAGATTAGCTGCAAAATGCCAGCTAAATGAGAAGCAAAACAAAACGTGAGCCATTCCAAATTAATATTAGTCATTAGCATTATGCGGAACGATAAATTCTGATGGGCCACGGCATTAGACCAGCTTAAGGCGGAGACATTTCCCAGAAATTTATCACCCAAGAAAGTGGCCCCGCGGCCCAAATAAATCATCCAAATTGTGACCGCAGATTTTTAAGCATTCGGTGAGCCACATGAAATAAGAAATGTTTTTACAGGCATTTCTTTATTTTTAATTGCAGGCCGGCCAATTAAAAGGCAAGTGAGCGTTGCAGTATTTTACAAACGCATAAATTTGTCGGCTGTCAGCAGGATTTTGAAGACTTTCCGGACACTTTTCCGACTGCCCACCCAAAATACGTCACTTGCACAATTTTAGTTTTCTATTTTTGGCTTGATGGCAGAGGAATTTCGTGATTTGCTTAGAACTGAGCGGTTCCTTTGTTGATATTTAATGGCTTAAATCAAAATGGCACAATAACTAATGAGCAACAGCACGAATTTCCTACAAAATGTCTATGATCAAGAAGATAAAATTAGACAAAGAAAATTAAATCACTTGTTTTTAACGACATGCAATAAAAAACCATGACCTATTCAATTCACAGCTTAAAAAAATTGGCAAAAATAGAATTTATCCAAGAACTTCCGCTATTCTAATAATTTATTAGGAGGACTCTGATTTCTCTGAATTAAATACTTTTTTTCCTTTTAAGAGCATTAAAGAGTCAACCATATGTTTTCTCCTCATCGTATGGATATTTTTATAATGAAAAATACATATATTAATACGGCCGACGAGTGAATAATTTTACGCCTATTTATTTGCTTAATTTAAGAGCTATTTATTGCTGTTTATTTATTTTAAAGTATCTCCGCTGACAGACGAACATGACGAGCGAGAATTTCCGCCCGTTCTCACTCTTTCTGGGCCGTGTGCTTTATGACAAAATGTTCACAATAAATAAATGGTACAACGAAATAAATTGCCTCTACAGATATGATACAAATAAATTTGCTTATTTATGCGATGCTGCCAAAGTTTCGAACAAATTTCGCGATTCGATACGATTCGAATCGAGTCTCTCACTTGCCTTCTCATAAATGCAGCTGCTGTCGCTTTGTTCTGTTTTGTTCTCGGCTTTTTAATAAAAAATTACTTCTCGACTCGACTTTGATTGTTGATGATTGTTTTCTGAATTTTGATGGCTTTTTGTCACGAATCCAGAACGGAGCATTTCTTTATGTTGCCCATTATTTATACGCACTGAAGATCAGTGAGGTACGTGTTGTTTTTTAAAAACGTTTTTTGCTCATCACAGAAAACTGAATGAAATGAAAATACAATTTCCTGGTATTTGGGTCAGCAGAACTGTTTTTGCCTGCCTTCAGTTGAATCAATTAAAGTCATAAACATGGTGATGTAATTTTAAAGGAAGTGCATTGCTTTTATGAGGTAGGCCTTGTGATATGTTTTTATCATATGTCTCAAAGCATACAAATTTAAATAGAAAATTAATTATTTAAACTCATTAGTTCTTAAATAAGTTAAAATTATCTTTGTTATTTTAAGAACAATGTAAAATGTAAAAAAATTGATAAAGTATTTAAGATATTACATTTCTTCTAAACAGTTAATAAGCTTACCTTTTATTGCAGTTATCAATAGGTGATAAGAAAGCTCGTGCCTTGCCTAATGTTGCTCAACAACAAGCTGGCAGCAACATGTTGCTGCTACACCCTCTACACTGCTTTATATTAGCCCCTTGAATCCGGCTAGTGAACAATAATTAATTGGTCAACTGGCCATAAATATTAACTCAACACTCGAGGCACTCCGACTGCGTATATCCGTGTGGTTTGGTCAAGTGCAGCAGCAACATGGCCAGCAATATCTGCTGCATGTTGCTGGTGCTTCCGACCAGAAACGAGTTCGGCAACATAAACAAAAAACAGCTGTTCCGATTTGTTCAGTTGTCGGCTTCTTTAGCCGGCTAACTTAAATGTGGGGTGAAATCAGGCAGGTCACTTGTCGTGTGCCTTCGTGTTGCCGTTGTCGGCACACCAGCAACACCACCAGCGGCAGCAGCAGCAGCAACACCAGCAGCAGCAACATCAGAAGCAGCAGCAGCAGCCCAAACAGGAAAATCCGCACGACGATGCCACACACAGAAATTCAGTTCAATGCGAAACTTTGTTTGAACCAGACGCGAAATTTCTCAGCGCTGCGGGGCCAAAAATCTCGTTGTTAGGTGCGTGAAAAGTGTCAACAAATAAGGGAGTCTAGTGAACAATAAAATATTATTTACCAATAAAATTAAAAAAATATATTAACATACAAAAATAAATTAACAATTAACTTGGCATATAAATCAAGCCATCGCGTGTGCATCTTCGTGTTAAACTTGTAAGACAAGATAACCTGACCAAGCGAACAGCCCAGTGAAATCGCTGGCCAATTGACAGCGGCGCTTGTTCAACACATTTTTCAACACCAAACTCAATTCCCATTTGAATTTGAATTTGAAATCGAATCCAAAGTGTAATTTCAATTTCCATCTCGAGTGGACAATATTCAATTGGAATTGCAATTGCAATTCATGCCACGGCAAGTGAATTGAGTGAGTATCGCGCCGCGATTGCGCAATTACAATTACTAAGCGCCATGCCTTGGACTCCATGGCTCCCTCTTAGCTTAAGTATCTGTATCTACTCAATTTCAATTCCAACTTACTATATGCATTCGTTCGCATTTAGTTGACAGTGATTAATCTTAACATTTGAATGCGAAATCATGCTAAGCTCGCCAATTAATTTGTTCGCCTGGATTTCCATTCTGCGACGGCGATGGCGACTGCGACTCAATTATGCATGTAACACCAGGACTGCAATTGGTTTTTAGCAAAATCGTACATTTTATCCAACAAAATGCAAGCAAATCGATTGCTAATTGATTGAAAGAGTGGTCGGAATTTCATTAGGATTTAATAGCCACCCTGTCATCACAATTAACACTTAATTTGACGTAATTGTACTTGTAATATTTATTACTTAAACGTTTTATTCAATTTCATTAGGTGAAAAAATATGCCATTAAGAATTTCATTAGGGATTAATTTAAAATGTATGTTGTTCAAAGCCACTAAGTGTCAAAGTGTTAGTTATGCCTAATGAAAAAAACTGTCTAACTTTTGGTTGAATTAAATATTTATTTTATTTACATAGACACAAAAAACGTTTGGCCTCTTGGGAAATAATTTTGTTTTTACATGACATTTTTTTTAACGAGTTGAAGGAATTCCGTTTAGAGCCAAAGCTGACATGAAATTTATTTTATTCACATTGCCTAATGAGAAAATATGAATTACTAAACCGGATTTTTGTATGATATTTAAAAGAAGTTGCTTAGATAAATATTGCAAATGACTAGGAAACTAAAAAACGATTTGTATTACTATATCTTTTCATTTACCAATTTCCTGTTTAAACTATTTTATTTCAAGTCTTTCATGGATAAATTTCTGATAGTTTTTGATGTTTTTGTCTTGGCCATTAGACTCAAAGTATTTTAGGAATTTCAAAGGAAAATTGCTTAAGATACTTGAAAGGGGTTTTCATTTAGATGTTTACATTCAACCTGAGCTACGCTTTGTTGATCTTGTTGTTATAGTTTTGACTACATAGAGAGTTTATTAAATTTGATTAAAATATGCTACTTGGCACATGAAGGTTCTCACTTAAATTAAATACAGAAAATGTCAAGAAACGCAGCAGAAGCAAACAAACTTACAGAAATGTAATTAGAAAAGGGAAACAGCAAAGGGTGGCAAGATAAAACCCTCTATTAATTCACCAACATTATTTTGGGCACATTAATATAGCTTTAAATGGGTGAGCAATTTTGCCAGCTACATTTTGACCCATTTAAATTACCGAGCATGTCCGCAAGCTGTGCAAATAAATGTACTTCAACCTGAAAAGACCTCAACTACAGCTGAGTTATCAAGTGTAAGCCAGACTGATGTGCATGAATAAACCAAGGCGAAGTCTCTTCAACTTGGCAGAAAATTAAATTTACCTCGGCAAATGTATAGTTTGACAA
This sequence comes from Drosophila subpulchrella, assembly GCF_014743375.2. Classification (NCBI taxonomy): domain Eukaryota; kingdom Metazoa; phylum Arthropoda; class Insecta; order Diptera; family Drosophilidae; genus Drosophila; species Drosophila subpulchrella. The sequence continues at coordinate 17,437,972 of NC_050609.1, forward strand.
TTTGTTTCCCAAGTGGCGGTTACACTAGCCAACAAGAATGGGGCGCAACCACGATGGCCACTTGGCTCTGAAACGCGGCTTCAATGGTGTTTGCCAATTAACAGCGAAATTGAGGCAAGATAAAGTTGAACAAGTGCACTTGTTGGCGAGGAAAAACTTAAGTTTTGTTTTTCCCAGCAAGTGCGGAAGTTGCCAAAATAGCACAAAGGGCATATACATTCTGTGGCAAATGGAAAACTTTTCAGGCCACAAAAGAAAGGGAAACCATTGCCACAAAGTCGGTTATGAGCAGTCAGATTGTGAGGACAACTCCGTTCCCGATTCCCGACTCGAAATCAATCTCCTTCTCCACCCACAACCACAAGTCATGTATCTTTGCGGGGATATATGGGATATACTGGATATATATGTGGGTCAGCGGTGTTGATTGTGATTGATCTGCGTTTAATGCCATTTTGTTGTTAGACGGAAGCGTAAAAATGGTCAGCTAGGAGCGATGATGTGGCACAAATCTCTGCCAGAGGGTCTGAAGTTTTCTGGATTGGAATCGAGGTTGGGGACGGGGATGCGGTCAGTCATCCGAGCTACACATGCTCGACATATTTATGAAGTTGTTGACTTGGCCGTGGCCAGCGTTGACATGCAATCCGGGCAGCATATGCGGGGTCTCCTCTTACACAATTTTACGAGCTTATAAGTTTGGACTCAGGACCCAGGACACGGACTAATCATGTCCTTGTGTGTCGTTAATAGGCCCGGAAAGTCCGCATAAATAACACTGCACTTGGAACAAATTTGGATTTTTGCTATAACATGAAAAATATCAATATATAGAAAATAGTTCAATTAGATCCAAAGAAAACATATACTTTAATAGATAAATATAATGCTCTTAAAATAAATAATTTTATTGTTTCCGATAAACATTTTTAGATCCATAACATTTATTTTAGTAATTTCAAGTTTGATAATAACATTATTTAAATTTAAATCATTGTAGTACTCATCTAAAATATGAAAATCTTTTTTAAGAATTAGCAAATATTTTTTCTGTGTAACAGTGTGATAGTTAAGGCTTGAAACTCTCCTGTCTTCGGCAACTCCTTGGAAGATATTGTGTGAATTGAACCAGAAATCCCTTTCAGCTCCCAAACGACCGTATTCACTTGCATCCCAACCCATTCACGTCAAAAGCATTAGGCAAAAGTGAGAGAAGGAAGATCCCAGCTCAAGACAGCTAGCCCAGATGTATGCAATGGAAGCGCCAGCCATATCACGTATGAGCGCTATTTGCCCAGTCCAGTCCTCAAACTCAACACCCAACACCCGACACCATCCCATTTCATCCCCAAGATACATATTTGCACAGAGATACGTGCGTGTAAAATTGCAAATGGCATTTGTAGCTTTGGTTTGTTTCAATTTCCAGCCACTGACATTTTTGATGCATTGATTATGATATTCTCGGTTTTATATTTGTACTTTGGCAGCTGCTTGTGCATACTTCATAAATCAAAATGTAGAAGCGAAGGGTGGTTTTTTATTGGTCTATAAAATTAAGTTATAGGTGCTTTAGAAACCTATCTTGAAAACCTGGAGAGCTATTAAAGTCAAAAGTACCCCACATAAGTTTTTTGGAAAATCTAGACACCTACCAAACAGTAGACCCAAAAAAGGGACCATTCTTTACTTTCTTATCGAGGAAGAAAATCCCCCAATTTATTTGTATACATTTATCACTGAACTCCAGACTAATCGCAACTTTACGTGTATCGAAGACATTATAGAGGACCCAAAAAAAAAGTTGAAACTTCACCATTGATTTGTTGACTTTTTGGGGTTCTTTGCACTCCACAAATTTTACATGCCGCTGGTTCGAAATAAAAAAGGGAGGGTCTTCGACATGGGATGGGTCTCCAATAACAGGAAGTTGTCTATTATTCGGCCACGTTACTTGGCAAAATTCGCACACACATCGATGATTGCTGCAAAGATATGCCGACAGACTGTCTATCAGTTTTCCCCGACTTTTCCATTTCCACTTCCCCATTTTCCCCACGAAAGTATTTTCGTATGCTGCACTGCCTGCCGGAAACTTCCGCCCAAAGTTTATCATCTCCTGCTGAATGTGCCGCTGATTTGTTGCCACTCTAATGTGCCTAATTGAATCTTTTACATTCTGTTTCGTTGTTCTGCTCACCCGAAAGCAAATAAATGTAGCTAATTTGTTTATTCAAGTTAAATCGTTTGGGAAATTGGGTCACAATGCCAGTGCCTGGAACCAAAGTTCGTTAGGTGGAATGATTAACATTCTTTTAAATGTATCTAAGGGTTTTTTTGTGAAAATTCAGCACAAAAAGGCAATGTTCTCTCTACAAGTTTAAAACAAAATGCCCAACAAAAAATATGTGCTTGTTAATTGCTAATTGCTTTGTAACAATAGCCAACATTTAAATACAAATTGCGACAGCCTTTTTGCTTGTTAGGACTCGCTGCATGGCAATCAAAAATATATTTAGGTCCTAATCCGAATTTAATAAAATATTCCAGAAAATAATTTGAACAATTCACATTCAATTTGTTTTGGCTGCCATTATTTGTCAACTTAATGTGCCTACGCTTTGACTCTAGGGAGATTTCAATTTAAGCTGGAAAGAAAAAAAAAAGAAAAAAAGATCTGATTTATTGCGGAAAATTCCCCAGCAATAAAAGGACAAAAAACAAATGTCTTAAAACAGGGAGGCTGTGTGAAAAAGTTTCCAAAACACAATGAAGACCACCGCAAATGTGGGGCTGCTGTGCCAGCTGTCAATGATTTGTTTCAACAGAATTCGCCTGCCGAGTGTCTCGTTAAACGCACATAAATATTGTGATTACCTATAATGTGCTGACTGCCAGTCTGTCTGTCAGTCCCTCGGTCTATGAGTCCATATCCCTGCAAGGACGACTGTCTGAGCTGTCTGCCGCAGGACCTGTGCCCCCATTTACCCACCTTTCTGCTGTGCCAGCCACATTTTTAATGATGTGTCGGCGCTCCGCCTTTCGACGTCAGCTGAAAAGGCTTTAACATAACAATTCACTTTTAATTCAAGCACTCAGCGGGCTTAATTATCCAAGTGGCTGGGGGCCAATAATCGTTGCTGACATTTTAACGCCGATTTCATTCGTTTTATTGGCCATGCAATTATGCATAAATCGCTGCGCCTGACACCTCAATAATTTTTAACTGTTACTGCCTCGCCATTTATTATCTCGATGTCTTTTCAAGCAGACGTAGGTTTACTTATTTAAATCATATAAAATATATATACTTCGTTTTTTAATCGGAACAAAAAGCTCATGGCAGAAATTTCGTTAAAGTGTGCATCTGAATGGTATTAATGTTATGCAGATTTCGAATCAATACTTCTTTAAAGCGGGAATAATTATTTATTATAAATATTAAAAAAAACACATATAATAACAATAATATAAACATATATTAGTGTTGTGGTCCTTGTGTATTTAATCACAAGTTTAATTACTCAAAGTTCATTACTCAAATTAAAGAGATAAAATTTATTCCCAGTGGAATGCCAATATATTAACATATATTATCCTCTATTTTCTTGAGAAAATATGTATTTAATTAGTAACTTGTTACACTTAATAATACTAATTAAATACCTATTAAGCGTTTCAGTGCTAGCATAAGAACTCAATAAAACTTGTAAGCAAAGGATAGCCAGACAAAGAATTAGTTGACTGCAGACATATTCCTTATCTTAATCCGGGGACATTTTTCAAGTTCAGTTCTCTTTCTTACTCGACCCGCAGGAACCAGGACCTCATGTCGCAGCCAAAATGTCACATAAATCTCAGATAGGCCAGGTTCGAATTTATCAAGCCCCCTTATCGGTGCCACCAGCTGTCTAATTAGGCTTTCACTAGGACACACAAAAAAAAACAGAAAAGGGGGGTGATGAGCGATAAGGCGGACACATGTAAGCAGGTTGAATTCTGGCAGCAGGTTCAATTCGGCCCACTGGCAATAACAAAAACTGACACCAAAATGGCCCAAATACAATACCAACAGCTGGCCAAAAAGATGATGTTACTCGCACTTTGTTTTCTGATGTTTTTCGATGCGTGGGTGTACCAAACAAAAATTGAAATCCACCCCACGCAACGTGCCAAAAATAGCAAACAATAGATAAAGCGCCAGAAGCAATGTGTTTTCGTGGTAATTTTTGCAAAAATTAATTCGCAGATTGAATGTCATACGTAAATGGTTCCTGCCAACTCTGCGCAAATCGAAATTTGTTTGAATTTTCCATAGAAACTTTAGCTGAACATCCACATTTAATTTATGGTCTTATTCACACGAACAGAGTTTCGATATTTCTGATACTCTCTGTGTGACAAAATTGAAATAGTAAACTTTTCTGCAACTTATTTAAATGCAAAAACTTTTCCTGGGTAAAATGCGAAGTGCTTCCAAGGGGTGAAAGCCCTTGAAGAGCTTGTGCAGCTGACTGAATCAATCCCCGACGCTAATCGATGGGAAAGATTGACAACAGAGTGACTTATGAATTATGAGTAAAAGGATCCCAGGATTCCAGGATCCGCAGGAAGTGAGATTGAAACTTCACTCAAAGTTGGCCCTTAGTTATACATACTTTCGCAGTATTCACAGTAACAAACAAAACTTTCCTTAAAACTCCCCAGCTTTATGTATACATTCCACATCCGGAAATGTAGTCTATACGCCAGCTTGGCTCAATTTGTTTTATGGTTTTTTTTTTATTCTCTAGATTGTCTTCTTTATGCAATTCAAATATTGATCCATAAATAGTCACAAACTACGTGATCTATTTTGGTGACGATTTTGGCGTCAAATGCGCAACACATTTTATGTTTATGTGCTCATGAAAGATGAACTTTGATGAGTTTGTTTGTTTACCAAAGATGTTGGATTACACAGGAAAAATCTAAAGAGCTTAGTCTTGGAAATAAAAATATATGTAAAGGTTTTTTTGCAGCATATTTATGGACCAAAGCTATAGGTCTACATTTTAAATGAATTTCAAAAATAGTATAAAAATGTATCATCTTGTTAGGATCTTGAAAAGATTATAAGTTTGTTCAATCACATTTAAAATATTAAAAGGGACATTGCTAAAAATAAAACAATATTCAAGCCGTAATTATCGGTAGCTACACATTTATTTTATTTTTAGCAATGCCCTGAAAATGTTTTTGATTTATTGAGAAGGCATTGTAATATCACACAATATAATACCACTGCTGTAGGTATATTTTCCTTAATAATTAATGAAGTTTTATAAACCCCCCTTCTTAAATTAAAAGCATGCCACATCTTGTGCAGATCTTAGAACTTAACTTTTTTGAGAGGTGCTTAGAACAAACATTGCAAAAGTCATGCACGTTTGTCGCCCAATTGTATTTACATCTGGTTGATTGTGTGTGCGGACAAAGTGCTGCAATCAAAGGTGAGACACCTGGCCTCCAGTGCAGAGTGCCAGGTGAAGGGGCAGCAGGATGGGGCAAGAACTGAGGACCTGAGCCCACATGAAAGGAGTAAGTAGTAAGCATTTGCAGTCGTCGGCGCGTACGTGCCAGGCATTAGAAGCACCGATTCCCTGGATTTTCGAGACCAAGAAGTCGTCGCAATTATGCGGCTTTCGGGGATGGAGAGGTCCTCCTGGCTCCACTCACCTGACACCACCAGGTGCTGGCTCTAATGAGAGCAGCCCAGGACCTCACTTCTTTTGCCGGTGATTGCCGAAATGCCGAAAATAGCATTTGCAGCACATCTTGCCGAATCATTGCGAATCTTGCCGATTGGCGATTGGCGGCGCTTTGCGGGGCCGCGTTTATTGATTTTATTCAGGCAGAAGGGAATCGAGACAAATTATTTTACACTCGAGCGATTTGTGATATGTCTGCGACCCGCCCTGCCCTTCTGCCTCTCTAACGCCTACCGCCAACCGCCGAATCATCGCTCCGCCTACCAGTGATTGACAGCATTTCCAGAAATCCCCAACGAAAACAAAACATGCACTGAGAGAAAAAAGGCAGTATAAATAAAGAACATAACAACAACAACATATGACATCTTTCCGAAGTAAAATACTTATTTTGTTTAGAAGTACAATATCTACTAAAGTTTCACAATTTATCTAGTAACTTTAAATTCGCTTTTAAAATATGTAGATATATCTTTTTGAGTACCAAAGAACTTAAGATATTTTTTTATTGTTTCTAAATATTTTTTAGGAAAGTTACGCATTTTAAAAATATAAATGTAAAATACAGTACTTAATTTCTATATTTCCGTATCCCTAACATACGTACTTAGCAATCAAATATTTTCATTCATAATTCCTCGCTTTCCTAGTTGTCATGGGGGTATATTTATTTCTGCTCAGAGAAAATTGAGTGGATTGTTAATTGAAATCTTGTTTTTGATCCACATAAATTTTAAGAATTCACCTTAACATAATTGTTCACTAGATTTTCCAAGAAATTGAATAGAATCAAATAAAATCTTATTGTAGAGAAAACACCGATAGAATGGTATATAGATGATAAACAAAGTTTTTCCCTGTGCTCTCTAAAAAAGAAGACGCGATGAGTTGTCTTTAAGTTTTGGCGCCTTCTGATTTCCAAGTTCATTGGTTCTGTCAAATTAAAATGCGTGCTTTGTGCCGCACACCCAGGGGCGCTCCTTCGATAATTACAGGGGGCCCAAATGTCTGCAATGCCCGGTGGCCCACGTGTGGCGGCTGATTGAAATCGACGTGGTAGGTGTCAATCTTTCTGCTTTCTGGCCAAAAGAGAGTCTTGGCCCGCCCGTTGACTTGTCTGCCGTTGACTTATTTGCTCATCTGGGCCCGTGCCCACTTTGATTTCCCATTGCCAAATTAAATTTTCAATTTGCGTCGGAGACGTTTTGGCTGCAAGTTGTATTATTTTATTATTTGTGCCGGGAATACACACTCGTAATTGATTTCCATAGCCTCTGAGTTTTTGACTTTTGGACTTCTGGACACTTCCTGGCCGCAGCATTTGTTGCAATATTCGGTTTTAAATTAAATAAACGCCCGTGACTTTAATTGCGACAGTTTTCCATGCAAATGAAGGTTCGTTGACCAGGACAAAAAAATGAGGTCGTTGGAGGGGAAACCCGCTGACAGCAGCTTCAGTAAGTATTTTGATTAATTAACGAGCGACGGCCTTTGGGGGCGATAGGCATTGGGGCTCCTAACTCAGGACACCATGACACGCGCTTTTCTCCGAACATTCACAGGACTTTATCTTCAGTGGAGCTGCTTAGTTGGCTCTTTTTTCCCACCAGGAAGGTCCTTTTTCCCACGAATCGCCGGATTGGGCGTGATCCCTGATGGGCAAACTATAAACTTGAATTTGCATTTTTTCCTGCCAGCTATATTTGTTATGGAATTTGCCAAGACGCCTTCAATACAAATTATTTGTGGGCGGAGGTCTTAAAAGTATTTTTATATCTGTAGATAATCTGCCCAAATAAGCTTATAGCGGTCATAAAAACTCAGTTTGAAAATTTGAGGTTCCTTTTTCTTTCTTTGGAATTTGTTTATTTTACTCGTAGATAATCTCACGAATGGCGTTTCTTCTGTGGGCATAATAACTCTGTTTTAAATTTTAAATTTATTTTTCTTTCTTAGCTTTTTGAACTTTAGTAATCAATTTTAAAATAACTTTGAGCCTATCCACCCACAGTTGTTTTGGTAATGACACTTTGCAATTAGTTTATATTAGATTAATCTAATAAAGTTCTTTGGCCTGTTTATAACTTAATTTAAAAAAATTTTCTAAAAAGTACTACAAATTTTGTGGAATATATATATCATTAATTTTGTTTCTGCAATGACTAAATTTGGTGTTTCAAAAGTTCAAAGAGGTCCGATAGCATTGTTTCTTAGGTTATCAAGATCTGTCGTATTTACTCATTGACTAAGAGCAAAAATGATTAAGGAGTTAAATAAAAATTTCTCATAAATACTAAGACTGATTCATATTAATAGACCATAGCTGGTTTATAACCCAGACTCGGCATCTCTGCCATCGTTTTCGAATTCGCCTGGGAGTTGCGGTTGTGGCGTTTTCTATTTTCTGCATTTGCGTCTAATTAAGTCAAGTTCAAAATTCTACTTAGCACAGAACGCGTTGCTCTCACAGTAGTTAGCGATGTATGTGCCCTGCATAATTTATACATATAGCCCACTCCTGATGTCTACTATATATACTATATATACGTTTGATGATGGAGAGACCCCGGGGCGCTGTGGTTAAGCGTTCGTGGCATTTGGCTTTCATTAGCCAACTAGTAGAACCCATCAGCTAAGTGATTTAACTGTTGAATATTTGCGAATGCCGAATGCTTTGAGGTTAGCCCTTAGTCCCTTGGCATCTTCTTGAGGGCCCGAACTAAATGGATATTTATTATTTCACCCCGCAAAACAATTACTTGCAGTGCATACCTGGAATACGCATAAATAATAATAATTTCCCAGCAGAACTCGGGGCTTTCCTCCTTTATTTCTCCCCTTCTCGGTTAATTAACACCCTCCAGCCACTTTGGCGATTACTTTTGCGCAGGTATCAGCAGTTTTCCGGGGGCAAAGGCATAATTTATTTATAATTGACTTAATAGACCTGGGCATTCCTTCACCCGACATTCGAATTAATTACTTTCACCGACTTATGACACCTTTTCGAGCTGGTCAGAATAATAAAACCAAAAGAAAGGGTAAAAAGCAACAATAGATATCAATTTTCAGGGCCTTGTCATTTGGGTTTTGTTGCCAAATATCAATCAAATGGCTAAGTGTGTTCGCACATTCGGGAAACTTGACAGACAGGCAGACGGATGGATAGATAGACGGGGTTATAAGTATTTATAAAATATTGTACAAACTCATAATAAATGGGTATTGTTTTGCAACTCGATGCTTGGGCTCTTCTGCTTAAATACAGAAGGCAGCCAAAATGGCAACGGCAAATGGCTCAGCTGCCCACGCCAGGTGTCAAGGCAACACGTCGTATACGCAATTCCTTTGGCCTGAGCTTTTCTTTTGTCTGATTGGCTGGCGAAAACAAACAAACGCATGTCTATGGCTTTAGACTTCTGCTTCAGTCTTGGCTTAGCACGCGCCCTTCAAATTCTGCCCCCCATTTCATTCATAATAATGTCTGGGCTGGCTATCCGATAAGAAAGTCAAACTTTAAACTTTAAACATATCATGGACCTCGGCAGCTTAATCTCGTGTGGCAAATGTTTTGACGCAATTTTGCCCCAAACACATTTTCCATTTACATACACTTGTCTAACTTTTGGCTAAGAAATATATAAAAATAAGAAAAAAGGTTTATGGGGCAGGTCTGGAGCAGCTGACATTCCCTCACCGAAGTCGAAAGTCTGGCGGCGTCTTCATTGTTTCGCAAACTGTTTTACAGGTGCTACAAATTTGAATATAAATACACAAGCAGCCAGCGAGCATGCTGTGTGCAATAATAAAATAAAATGCCATTCAATGGCGTCATGGCACTGTGGTGATATTTTTCGGTCCTTAAAGCCAAGGAAAATTAAATTAAATCTTGACTAATTTAATTAGAGAAGTCAACATAAAAGAGGAATAAATGGTTGTACCTTGTAGGCCTAGAAAATTAATATTGTCTTTTCAGAATACATATATGTTTGTATTTTAAATATTATTTCATATAAATTATATGGGTAAAACTGGGAATAAATAAAGTTTTTATTAATTTTTCCAACTTAAATAACCACGTATGTATATCTTATACAGCATCGAATGTAAATATTATTAAATATTATATCATAGCTTTTTGGAAATATACAACAAATTGGAAAAATACAACATTTTATACACCTTATAATGTAAATATTTTAATATTTGTATCTTTGCCAAATTAAAGAATATGAAAAATAATAATAAGTACATTTTAGTTATAATAAAAAAGTTACAAAACTTCAGAAAACTAGTTATGTTTTCATTGTACAAATTCAATATAGTAACCTTTCCAGAAAGTCTAAACCCTTTAACCGTTTAATTTGGTATTTACCAAGAACTTTGGCCCCATGGGCCACAGTGCCTGGCAGCCACGTTGAAAAGACGAGTCGGCATTTTTGGCCAACGGGGACCATTCCGAGGGGCCGCAAAAGTTGTAGACACACACTCACCGTGGCCACTTTCCCATTTCCTCGCTGGCTGCAACTTTTCAATTTGCTCGCCCCGACTATTTACAATTTGGGGGAAAACAAAACAAAACGAGGCGAGACACGGGTGGAAAATATTTCGAGCCCTAATATCCAGTTTCGGCTACCATTTCGAATTTGCCTGTGTCTCGTAGACAGTTTTCCAGCACGACGTGCGACTATGTCTGTCATTTAGATTTGAATTTAGTGGCTACTTAAGAGACTGGGGCGTCTTAAGTGGATTTTCATCGTCTGAACGTTGAGATCCGACAATGGTTTTCAAATTGTCAATTAGTCTGCGCTCGGAGCAATCAAAGTATCGAATGAGAACAGAGTGCAAGCACAATGAAAATAATATCCAACCCAACATATATTCTTGTTCCCCAACTCAATCCCTCTGACAATTATCCTTTGGACACGCGTCACGCTCCATAAAATTGAAATGAAATACTAAACTCGGGTCGTTATGACGCTGATTGCCATGAACTGCAAGTGCATACGGGGAATTGCAACGTCCGAGCCATAAACATAAGGCGGAAAAATGGAAAAAATGGCCAAGATGGCCAGCAGGGGGACAAAGAAGAAGTGACCTAATAAAGTTTGTGCCGTTTGTCGCTGCCATATTTTTCGCTGTGAAATCAATTTTTCATTTTGAGCCAGCATGACGACGCCACTTTCCCCGATTTTCCCCGAAACCAGGACAATATATGCTCGCAATTGTCATAGAGGACATTGGAAAGTGACTCCGGAGCAGACAGTGTAATGGTTTATATAATGCCCAAACGCCCAAAACTGCACAACAACATAACATAAATATGCTGCAAGTGGCTCGAAAAGAACAAAAGCCAGATGCTTTCGACTTTTATGACTCATACGCAACGTTGCACAGAGTTCGCCGAAAAACAAAGTGCATCAGCACAAAAGACAAAAGAAAGTCGGTCCTTTGCCAAGTTGGCAACTGAGATTTGCCAGACGCAGATAGCACTCAACTGAAAGATCCGAATCTGAATGCGAAACTCGAGCTGCGACCTTAAAGGCTTAATTCCAAGTCCCTTAATCCTAAACACCCTGCTATATTGAGATAAATTATATTTGTTTGAGATTAAACAGAAATATTTTGTTTGTCATTTCGTTGAAAGTACTTATGTTCCTTAAAGTGAGAGTTTACCATTTAATCACATGGTATCTTTTAAGAAAGTTAATACCCAACCATACTTCCTATAAATTTGTTGAAAGTTTATATATATATAGGTATACGAAAAATGTTTGTGTATTTTAAAGAACCACCATTTCAATAGTGAGACATATTTATATATTTTGAAAGGTGTTATGTAGAAAACCCTTCCCTTTTTTACATATCTGTACATGTATAATATTGTTTTAATGTCTGGTACTGTATAAGGTGTTATGTTAAACAATTATTTGCTTTTCCCATATTTCTTAATGTTTAAATTTAGTTTTTTTAGCGACTGAATGTGTATGTGTGGTGTTCCTCTTCAGTCATCAGATCACAGGGCTTCCATCCCAATTAGTCTTCTAGCTTCTGGTTCTCCATGGCTTTCTCCAGACTGGAAACGTCATCGCTTTTCTCGAAGTCATACTCCAAAAATCCGTAGATTCCCTCCTTCATCTGACGCTCGATATCGGCGTACTCCAGTTCTATCAAAGCCACCGGCTGGAAGGGATTGATCCTCCGGCGGGATCCGTCGATGATGGAGTCCACCTCATCGAAGCGACGCAACAGGTGCATCAGCTTGCCGCGAGTGGCCTCAAACTTGGACTTCACTGGGTCTGTCCGGGGATTCGAAGGGGATTTGGGTTCCGAGGCTTTTGGCCGGAAGGCGGGCTTACGCTTGTAGTGGCGCAATATAAGGGCAGGTCCATTGCGATTAAGTTGGCTCAGCCACATCCAGGGGTGGTCCTTCTTCCACGGGGGCAGCGACATCTTTACTATCCAGTTGAGAAATTGTTCCGACTCCAAACGCTCGACTTTTCCTTTGACAACTGCCGTCAGGCAATAAATAATGTGGCCCTTGTAGGTAGAAATACCACTTTCTTTTTTATAAAAGCCCACTTGGATCAATCTAAAATTTATGAACTACAGTATGACTGTATAAAGTACGGAGTAGACCTCTTAAACTGGTCACCTTTCTCAGAACCCCTCAATTCAACTTCATTGTTGATCAACTCAATGTCGCTATATCGCAATCCTCTTGAACGCTTCTCTGCTTTTCACAATCAAATTGAATGCAGCTCGACGGCTTTAGCGCCAAATTCTGACAAAAGATGCCAATGGCAGTATTTTAAGTCGATTCGAGCGCCAAAAAAGTGTTGGCTCAACTGACAGCTTACTCAAAATATGTCAATCAAATTCAGCTTTCGCTCTCGCCTTTCACATCCTCTTGCCAAGGCCAACGCAAATATAAAGCATCCGATTTGGGACTATAGAGTGAGGTATTCTACCGACTAGACACTTTTCTGGCTATTTTGCATGCAAATTAAATGCGCATTATCAGCAGCCTTTAAACTTAAATACCAAGACCAACTTATGCAAAGCTCAAATGGGTTGATTCGCCGGTCGAAAATACTTCAAAGCTCCTTTAGCCATTTACATATGTAAATATTAAACATAAGAGACTGAGCTTATGGGATTTTTCACTGGCCATCGTCGGGTTTTTAGAGTGATTACTTCTTTTAACTGTTCTGTGATGCTACTTGCGTAAGTTTGATTGGTAACAGATAAGGATAATATCAAACAAATATTTTGGCATTTAAAAGTCAAATTTTTAATATTATATATATTATTATATATATGATTAAAATATACCATTATTATAATATACCAAAGGTAAAGTTAAAACATTCTTTAACTGATATTCTAGAACTTAATATTAAACACATTGTTTGGCTTTTAAATAGCACAAAGTTTTTTTTTTATAAAACTGATCCTATCGGTTTCGAAATTACAACGCCCTCTGATGCTGATGGTAAATTTATAAAGGCCAAAACGGCGACATGTGGTGTCACTCATCTTCCTCCCCCTCCACAAACCTCTCGGAAACCCCTGGAAAATGGCCACTATCCCGCTGAGCAGCTGCTCTCGACCAAATTGAATGTGTCAGGTGATCAGATGAGTAGAGTGGCGACCCAGACGGGTGTTTTTAATATAAATCATTGGCCAAATAGTTGCGTGCTCGCATTAGTGGGCCAAATACCTGGCTGCCACGAGCAAAAGTTTTTCGCATTTTAAAGGAGAATTTATTTGCGAATTTCGGGCACGTCGTTCGGCGTTCTACGTTCGAGGGCCTCCCGCAAAGTTGCGGCTAATCAATTTAAAGTTGCACCCAAGGAGCAAGGAACATGGACAGATGGATCCCAGATCCCAGACGCAGGCACATATGCATGCATAAATTTCCGAGAGGAGAGGCCAAAGTTCAGGAGTTCCTTTGTTTTCCACGGGCAAACGTGACACTGCCATTTGGGCTTTAAATGTCTATTGTTGGCTGCTAATTGTTCGGATTCCTGTCCAGAGGGTCAAATCGCATGCTAGCTTTTACTATACAATTAGGAACACGTTCTCGGGGTTCACTTGACACGAGCTTGGTGTCAGAAATTATTCCAAACCAATGAACGCAGCTAAGTCACTCAGATAGAAAGGGTTTACTGCGACGTTGATTAAATATTAATAATAAATTGTAATTTTATTAAAATTAATTTTATTTCAAAACACGACTGTTTTTACCTAAATCTTAAAGGGAATTGGGTAATTTGCATTTCATAAATATTGTACCTATTTAATTAGTCTGGAACTTTTTAAGTTCTGACATTTTGTATACCAAAGCCAAGGATATCTTAAATCTGACACAGGCCTTATAATCCTATTGTAGCACTTTTTTAAAATTATTTAATAAAGATAAAGTATACAACCACAGGACGGACTAGTTGCATTTTAAATTAAGGCTATTACAACCCCTTTTAATAGTGTGCTTTATCCAACAAGAGCTTTATTCAACTAGGAAGCGGCAATAAATGTTGGGCTAATTGCGCACAGTATCATTTCGCTGGTGTTATCCTATAAGCCATAACTAATTTCTAAGGAATCAGGATACCTGCCGTATGTACACACTTTACCCTACCCCAATGCCAAGTCACCCCCGGCGTATGCGCGATATTAATAACAGGCCAACAATCCCGCACCTGCTGTTTGGCTGAAATTTACACACAAAAGCCATGTTAAGTGAGGCAAATATTTCTGCATTTTGCTGGCGAAAGTGCTTAAAGCATTTATTACGCAGCTTTTCCTTTCGGATTTATGGGTTTTTAAGGCCTTCGGGGGGAGGTCAGGCCATATATTTTAAGATATATTTACGCACTTTTAAGCACTCTTTTAATTCTTGCTGTTAATTTTAACTTATTTTCAGGCGATGCCAGACTGAGGCGCAATCATGCTACACTTAAGGCTATTCGATAGCTCGTTCTACTACGGGCTGGAGTCCTCAGGGGTGGGGTCCACCTCCTCCTCCTCCTCCGGTTATGTGTCCCCCTTCTCCGCCACCACGGAAAGGGCGTTCAATGGCAGCCAGGAGGGGGCTGGGGGCGTGGCCATGCCCGACACGGCGGCAGTTAATCTGACATATATCACACCTGCGATATCACACGTGATTCTGGCGCCAACAGCGATACCCACAATGGGCCAGGTCCAGACGACAGTGGCGCCATGTCACGACTTCGACTTGGAAACGGGCGGCAACTCCACATGCGGCGACCCCGGCGAAGTAGACAATTTAAATTCGTTCTACTTTTATGAGGTGGGTGAGATGATATTCGCCAGCGCACACAAACTAATTTATTTATTTGAAATCGAAGACCCAGCTGTAGCGCCAGCAAAATTTTGAATTTTAACATTTGAACAGTACTACAATAAATGGCAAATTGCAATACATTTTTCATGCCGCAAAATGTGATTTAAGAATCTGAATTCCAACCACGTTTGGGGGAAGAGATATTAGGGGTTTCCTTTTAAATTCGAATAAAAATTATTTACTTAGTGGAGGTGTTTTTATGGCTGTTGAATATTAATGCAATTTTTATTCAAAGTAGTAATCTTTAGAATTTGTAATAGACATTTTTTGGAAGCTGTTAAATGTCTGTACTCAACTCATAACTTAAACATTTTTGTGTTGTAATAAATACTACATTATTTTTAAGAAACACATTTACATTTTCACACTTCAAGCTATATTACTTCCTATAATATCGAGAATAAACAATATCAATTCAATTTATTTTTATGAGGTGGGTGCGAAAAATAGAAAGAATATTGGCCACTTATCCATTGTATTTGTTGGGTTTGAAAGGCGCAGGTGTATGCTTTGATTTTCACTTTAGTCGAGTCACTGCAAAAAATGTTTTAAAATATTTTATTTACTTAGTCCAAAATGTTTGAAAATACTCATTAAATAGTAAGGAAATTAAATATTAAAACTTCACATTTAAGGTACATTTTGTGATTATAGAAAATGGTATTCCCCTATAAAAATACCTACTTTCTTGCCCAGAAGCTGCAGCAGGATTTTTTTGTATCTCCTTACCGAAATCAAACAAAGGATAACTGCGAGGAAAGGTTCACAAAGTCACAGCTGGCGAGGCTGCTTGTTGCTTGACGCTAGCATTTTCAATTTCCAACAGTTTCCCTTTTCTCAATGGAAAAGCAACGAACTGGGCAAACTTCATTTCGAGCTGACAAACCAGCCAAGTCGCAGCAGAGAAAAACAATAAAACGCCGAATGTCATTTGGCAGCTGGAAATTAGGAAAATCCAAGAAGGGGCGAGCGTTTTTATGCCTGGCCGAATGGATTGCATTAAATATGCAAATGGGGGGATGGGCCCAGAACACTCTTTATCAATGAGGGGCAATCAATCAGAGGGCCCGGCAGATCGTGACAACAACTTCGATTAAACTAAACTTCCGTTCGCCTTTCCCTGCCATAAAAATGAACGCCATGAATGTAATGAAATTTCCTTGGCCTGGTATATACAGCGAACCCCATCGCATAAATCACACCATTGTTGAAACGGAAGTAGCCCTCGACCGAGCCAATTTCCAGACAGCCAAGCTTAAACGCGCCAATCACTCAAAAGCAGTGTGCGTGCGTATGTGCGTGCCGAAAATTCGGGCTTATTTAAATGAGACCTCTTCTGCAGGACCTCGGAAAAACGGAGACTTTAGGATCCGCCGCACCATATGGCATCTCGGTTGACAAAAAGCGATGCCAAGGGGTTTTATCTCGCCACGCGCGGAAAGGGAAAACCAAATGTAACAATAACCTCGCGGCGGCAGCTAAGACTTATTGATTTGTTGTTTGCATAGTTGGATCTGGCAATAAAAAATATTATATTCATATTTTGGTACCCAGGCGCAAGGCATTATTTACACAGCTCAACTTGATGGCGGAATACATTCAATTTGAATAAATATAGTTATAAATTGGTTCGCTTATAAAGCTCATGATCTATCATAAGTTGACTTTAATATATGATATGATTTCTTTACTAGTGTTCAATATAGTTTTAAAAGGTCTATAAATAAATTGCTTAAATACAAAATAGTTATTTATTAAAACCCTTTTCTAAATAATAAACACTAGACAATTCCTTACCAAAACACAATTGCAAAATAATATTTATTTTCGACTATATTTTGTTACACCCCTATTAACAAGCCTTTGACAACTGGCAGCAATGAAAAATAAATAAAAATATTTTACATGGGTCTGATAGACTTCAAAACAAACCTTGCTTTTGGTAATCTGTCACACCGAAGGCGTCAAAAAAAGAGCAGATGAAAGCTGTGGCAAAATGCCGGCATAAAAAGGTCGTTGAACTGGCAATATTTTCCTTAAATCCGTGTGTATGGGGGTGCTGTGGAGCCCAGGACCCCGAAAAGGGGTCTCATATGATTTGCAATTCAAATGGCTTAGTCGAGGATTTGGCCTGACCAGCGGTCATCCGTGGCACAATTGTGATTGCTTTTTCCATTGGCCAAATCTCATGAAATCCCCTGTTAACACTATTAAATCATGTTTAAGTCAACAACTGACTTTGCCAACCCTGTTAAATCATCTTAAGGTTAACAGCTGAATTTGGCAACCCTGTTGATGTCTCACCTTAAAGCTGAGGGCTTCGACATTAAGTTTCGCTTGGCACAGATATGCCAATTACAACTGCATTGGGTTAGGAAAACTGGGGGGATGGTTGGGATGTTGGCCAATGTCACACCATATTGACCATGGCCAACTGCGCATTGCTGTCCAATAAACGAGAAAGCGGATCTGGGGGCATTAGACGACGCACATAAACGGAATCGAACGAATTTTTCCCGACTTGAAGGGACTTTTCCTGAAAGAATCGACATTTTGTGTTTGTTTGTTTGTTTGCTGGCCGGAGGAAAGGAAATAGAACGATAGCATATTATGCAGCCGCACATTTTGTTTAACCATTGAGGGAAATTCGTGCGTGGTGGTGCGTGGTGGTGCGGGTGGAGAAAGGAAAATATCACATCCTTGGCTTAGCCTTCACACATCGCCTCTCAGCTTATTACTCCATAATTACATATGCTCTAATGAGACCCTCTCACTTTTGCTTTTGCCATTTCAAGGCAATCCAACATCCCACGTTCCGATTCCCCATCTAATTTTAGCCCGGACCTCATGTGGTCGCTTGTTATAACGCATATATTAATATTACACAATTTAGCTACAACAATGGTGACCCTGGTGAGCTGGCTAATGTGACCATCAAAGGCCAAAATTAATTGCCATTTTCTAGGGTGACAGAGCAAATATTTGAAAAAAGGAAACCCGGCCTGTTTGCATGTTGATAAAAGTCAAACAGCTGCCAATATAATAATAGTGGCTAAATTGGCTCTCAAAGGAAGGATGGGGGTGTAGTAATGAGCGTACATAAAGTTTTATGAATACAATTTTTAGGCAAACTTTGTGAAAGCATAGTGAAATGGTTTCTAAAATATTTCATATGTTTGAATAGTGCTTTCATGGGAATTCATCTCTTCAAACTTTTAATTTGTGACTACCAAAATGTAAAATTAAATATTTAACTTCAAAAGACTAAATTCTGAAATTAATTTATAAAGATGTCTAAACGTATGCAGCAATAAATTTGATTTGTAGTATTATTATTAATTTATAAAGATGTCTAAAAGTATGCAGCAATAAATTGGATTTGTAGTATACTATCGTTTTCTCTTGCATACTTTTAGGCACCCATATAAGTGATTCTAATTCCCTAGTTATAGAGTTTAGAGAATTTAAGGTTTTAACTTTAAGCATTCAAAGATTGCTTTTATAAAAAGCTTGCCTTTAAGCTAAATTTTCACACCCGCCGCAGTTTTCTTTGCTTTTGCAAATATTATTCTGCCAGAACAAAAGCGCGTCGATTCCGAGAACTCATTAATCTAGCGCAAAAATGTGTCTTAAGCTTATTTGCCAAGGAAAATTAAGCATGTGCAGGCAGCAGAACGGCGAGACTTGACGCATGTAAAATATGGGACACATGTCCTTGTCTGCGATGTCTGTGCTCTGGGTTCAGAACCTGTTTCTGATTCTGGAAGGTTAAACACTTAGTGGCCACAAAGCGGCATCATTAACGGACTGACTGGCTGGCTGAGCCGAGTCGAGCTGCAAGTGTGATATTAACTCATTTTCCCGCTTTTTTTTAGCAATTTAATTTGCCTTTGTCGAGTGCGTTGGCCAGTGGGGAAAGTTACAGCACTAAGCGGCTTGCGAGAATAAATTTACCCAACGACTGGGGCTCAGCTGAGTTGCTTGTTTATGATGTTAACAGGGCTTTGAGTATTTGGCCAGCCCTTCAAGGCAGTAAATACCAACATATGTGCGAAATGCTTTCGCTTTTTCTTTTTTTGGCTCCTCCAAAGCTGAGGTGTGATTATACTTTGCCGAGCTTTAATGCAAATTAAAGCATAATTCCAGGCGGCTGACACGCGTGGCTGGGCTTAATTACACTCTGTTGACAAAACAAAATGCCCACAAGGCCATCAAGTGCTTGAGTGGCCAACGAGAGTTGGCCTCAAATGCTCAAATGTGACCATGGGGACCGAACGGCGCTGGCTTGGCTAAAAATGAGTTAACAACATTATTTGCCCATTGGCCAACGCTGCTGACCACTGTGGCTGTTGGCCGGGTTCTATTCCAACGTCAATTTTATTAAGGCAGCCCAGGATCCGCCGCAGGATGGCCGCAGGTCCTTGATGACTACTGCCTGCCCCGCCCCCTGCGGATCCTTGGGCCCAGCCCATAAAATACTTTTTGACAAGAGTTTTATCTGGCACGTCGCCTGTTAGTTGGATGTGTCATAGCGATTTATAAGGATTTGTTGCCACCAAGAACAACCAGTGACAGTTGCAGTGAGAAAAAGCAGAGGAAATGGAGCAGGTAGTAAGGTTACCAGAGGAGTACTACGAAACATTAGAAGGCGATTAATCAGCTTTAGGTGTTTCCTTACCTGAATTTGTGTTTAAGGGATTAGGACTTAGTAGGAAAATAATGAAAATAGAAATATAATAAATTCGTAAAAGTTTGTTATCCTGATCAAAAAATCTACTTTGGCTTTGACATTACTCATAGAAGTGTTGAAAAGTATGCTGAAATATATATTAAGTTGATTTTCATTGCCTACTTTTAGACACTATTATAAGTGCTTGTGCATTCTGTGTCCTCTTTAAGATTTATTCGTATCATTCCTTGAAAAACAAGCAAATCTTTTTCATTTATAAGTTCCTTTAACTTTCTCTCAGTGATCCACTTCCCGACTCGTGTTTGTTTTTGATAAAATATGAGAATTGTATTTCACTTGGCATTGAAAGTCAATGCACTTCCGCCACTTTAGTCCAACCGTAATGAGCCCGCAGGACAGGTTTGTTGACATTTCAGCTTCGCTGACTTCTGGCAGCTCATCAAGCGTTCACCGACACCGTATTTCAATAGTTCAGGTCTCAGGTTCAATCTGGGGTTCAGTGGACCCTCTTTTAATGCTGGCACTTTCCCTCCAAAACGACCGTTCAAATTCCCCAAAGTGTCACTTGACCAGCAAAATCAATAAGCATCTTCAGCCAACTAATTGTTATAATTTGCCTGTTCCCCGGCTCACAAAGTCTGCCTGAATTTGAGCCAGCTCGTCAGGCTATAAACTTATGCGAAACAATGAAAGTGTTAATTTCACAAATATTTTCCAACATAAAACCAAGGGTGGGGAATGAAGGAAGGTTCAACAAATGGATGGATGAGGAGTTGACTTAATGAGTGTTCAAGTTAATTGTTGGTTTATTTGTCACGCTCGAACTTTGAACTCGGCGCAACAATTAAACTGGGGATTCTGCTCCGTAAACTTTTTACACCCTTCTCACCCTTCATGAAAAGGGTTGACGTTGACTTTTATGGCCATGCATTAAACAGCAAATCAATAAACCCTGGCCAAGATTCGCCTCTAGCGATGCTTTGCAGAGGAGTGAAAGTCAAATACTTATGAGCTATGCTGTATATTTCCTGGAAATATGCCAGAGAGGACGCAAAATGTGCTAGAAATAATAACAGAAAAGGCCAAAAGGCTTCTTTCGCTTCCTGCGCGGGAAAGCACTCAAAACTGACTCGAAGTTTTTATTACGTAGAATTTTCCATGCCCTGCATGAACCGTAAAAAATCAAATAAAAATGTAAACTTCCTCTTAAAACCGCTTGGAAAACCCTTTTACTGTCCATAATCAATCTTTGAGTCCGTCCTCTTGGGAGAGTTAACCGCTATAAATAACCGCAGGACTACGGGGCTAAAACGCCCCAGTCTGGCCAAATCCGACGCCACGCCCCGGTCGTGTCTGCACATAATTTGTGAAATAAAATACTTGCTGCCGAGGCTAAAACCCCAAATTGAAACCAAATTAAATTGCAATAAATCAACATGGCGTTAATAGCGTTCCTCCAACTGATAAACATTAAGTGGGCGTCGTCATGGGAGATCGCCCTCATCATGGCCCTGGAAATCGAAGTAAACAACAGAGGGGAAAACCTATCCCATCCACATGTGGGTTCTGGTTAGGTGCTTTGCCTGCCGTTATTTGTGCTTCCTTTTTACCATCTAATTGATTTGTTTTCCCCGCTGTGCCAAGGCGGTATTTTTGGGGTGATTCGTCTGATTCGCAGACTCTGTGTGTGATTCACCCATCCCAATGGCATCCATTTCAAGCTGCTGTTTGTTTTCCTTGAGTCCCAGTTACAAGTATGTATTTCTGCAATCAGCGAGGCGCAAACAAAAGCCCAGGGCCATTCCTGCTACAGATTGCCAAATGCTTTATGATCGATACAGTGGAGCTGCCATAAATCAATCCAGCAGCTAGCGGGGTTGACACAAAAATATAAAGGTATCTAAAAGTATGCTATACTATACTAGCCAAAAAAATACGAAATATAACATAATTTTCACTGCCTACTTTAAGGCACATTTTTAAGTTTTTTAAAATACCTTTTTTTAGCCTTTACTCAGTAATAATCTTAAGTGTTGTAAACACATTTTACAAATTATTTGGTAACGCCCTAATGCTTACCAAACTCCTAAAATAAATTGTTTAAAGATTACCATCAACTCAGATATAATTGAGGTAATTACAACAAAAACTTTAAACATTATAAGTAATTTAGTGGCCACTTTGGACAGTTCCTGAAAAAAGGTAGCTCTACTCCCCTTAATTGTCTCATAAAAACTTGAGTTATGGAATCTCAGCTGTAGTCCTATTTAGCCAGGGGAATTGTACTTGTGGGGAAACAAATGTCTACCCAAAACAATAATACAAAATAGACGGTCAAAGTCAGGTCGCAAAAGCAGACCCGCATTTATCACAGCAGATAAGTGCACACATATCCTTGTGCTATATTTCCCATTTTCCAGTTCCCAGTGCCCCACACCCCCAGCATTTTAATCATTCTCCGGAAGTAAACTTAATGACTGACATCAAGCGACATTTTGTGCAACAATAAGCTGCGGCGATAAGAGCCCCGAACAATGGGGCGTGGCTGTCTGCTGGGAGTATCACTTGCCGCACACTCGACAAAAAAATGTAATTTCATTTTCATAAGCAGCAAAACGCCACTCACTTCCGTTGACAGCCCGCAACACACACAAAATGGTTCACAAAAAGCAGCAACATGTCTCTGAAGGCAAATGGAAAGCCAGGGGAAAAGCGAGGGAAAGCGCAGGGTAAATGCTGGTTGCAAAACCCAACGCAACTACATTTTCGCATCATTACAATTTGCATGCATAAGCAGCCAGAGCTAGTGCACACAATAAATTTCACATAGCCCAAGTCAATTACAGCTTTACTGCTGCTCGGTGGCGCACACTGCGTATGAGCAATGCAGGGCGGTGGCCCAAAAAAAGAAAGCTGGGAAAGTAAGTAATACGTATTCGAAACACACGACTGCATTTGGGCTATGCGAAAAAAAGGCCACCAAGGATGGCACTTAAAAAACACTAAAAAAATACGATTGTGTGAATTATGCAAATCGTAAAAGCGCTGAAATCCGCGCCTAAGGGAGCCCCAGTTGACCCCCAGGCCAGATAATTGCAGTAGAATGTTTGGAGTTTCGCTGCGACACTAAGCTGCACGGTTTTCCATGGGAAATGGAAAGCGGGAAAACCCCCCGAAGCGGAGAACATTCATCTTCAGCTCCATCGCCAGCTGGTTTTGTGCAAGTGCGCGAAAAGCGAAGTGGAAAATGCGAAATGCGCTTAATGAGAAAATGCAAAAGGCGACAAACCAACAGCGAAATTATGCTCAGTAAATACTTAAAGTGCCCCAGCCTCGGAGAAAGTGTCAGCAGGAAGCGGGAAAGAAATAGAAAGTGGAAAGTAGAAAGTGGAAAGGGGAATGCCCATATCCCCCGGCTGAGACTGAGCTATTTACATAGCCTGGCAAGTACAAGTAGGTCAACATCTCACAACGCACCCAAGTATGCAATGAATTGTGTGGCTAGCTTAAATCAAATTAAATTAAATGGAAGGAGTGTTTGTGAGCAGAGAATAAATATTTATAAAGTTGCATTTTAAATTGAAAATTAAATAATAGTTGAAAATTAGAAATAATTGGTCAAATGCAACAAAGGATTCATGTGTTTTAAGTAAATTTCATTCAAATATTTATTTATTTCAGTCTTGATATAAATAAACATGTATCCTAACAACCTAATTTATAATTTTTTATCACACTATTTCTGGAGTTAAGAAGTCTTGTACGTTTAATATTCTAATAAAGTGATTTTTCATTGTAAATAAGCTTAGCCAAGGCCATTTAAAAAAAGGAAAAAACATCTTTATAAATCCAGCATAAAGAGGAACCTTTAAAACTGACCTCGATGGTGCTATTTGGCGCGCATTAAGTTTACCTGATCTGGGCTAAACAAAACACGAAAACGTTCCCCCTCATAAAATCAAGTTTAAATTCACTTAAATAATTCCAAGAATTTGCTTCGTTTTTGCTTAAAATTCACTTGGGGCGGGGCTGGGGTTGCATACATGACAGACGGCAGGTAGACACACCTTTGGAAGAACACAATTTCTTTCGCCATCGCGAGGGAGACCGAAACCGCCACATCAAAGGACGGGAAGTACATGCCAAAAAAGCTTCAAAGTGGCAAGAAACGATGTTTTTGGGCGGCAAGGGGAGCAATGAGGAGGGGGAGCGGATGGGGTGCACTCGATGGGCCACGTCATTTACGCAATTTCGATGAAATTGGCACAAACATCCTCCTTCCCATCCAACACCCAACACCTTCCGATTGGCTCTGTCACTCGCAGGTTGAGCGACGCGGATGTCGAGAGACTGCAAACAGCTTCCGTGTGTTTACAACTCATAACAATATTCCCTCTGCCTTATCGTGTATAACCCGTTTACAGAATTAATTAAGAGCTATGTTTACATCTCCTTGTTTTCGTGTTTTCCACTGGGGCTTGTATCATTAAGAAATCTCTTTTTTTTAGTATTTATTCAGATCAAGGTAATGCAAAGTAACCAAATTCAAGACATTTAAATTTTACATTTAAAGATATATAAAGTAAACCCAAAAAAAATTGAACCTAAAACTGCACTGCCTGATTCCAAAACCTGGGTAATTTGATCCCGATTTAGGTGTGGGATACTTCTATGAGATCATGGTTTAATTTTCTTATACTCCAAACTCAAATATTTTTTTAAAAAGAGGGTACAATTTTTACCACACTTTCATGTTTAATTTTGCATTAATATCAATGACTTTCCAAAGGAAAACCCAAAACTACACTTCCAGATTCCATAACTTGAGAAATTGGATCCCGATTAATTTAATTAATAAATCTATGAGTTTGTAATTTAATTCTCTAATAATCTAAATTCAAATATTTCTTCAAAACGACGATTCAATTTTTAAACCATTTTCATGTCCAATTTTTCCGTAACTGTGATGGCTTTTAGAATAAGCACACACTACTAAACTTCTAATTTTCATACTTTGGGTAATTGGATCCCGATTTCTAAGGGGCATACCTCTATGAGTTTGTGATGCAATTATCTAATAATCTACATTGAAATATTTCTTTATATCGAGGGTTCAATTTTTACCCATTTTCATGTCCGATTTTTCCGTAGTTCCAATGGCTTTCCGCATGGGAACCCAAAACGGCACTTCTAATTTTCATATCGTGGGTAACTGGACTCCGATTTAGATGTGGGATACCTCTATGAGTTTGTGGTTGAATTCCTTAATATTCGACTTTAAAATTCTTTTTCTAGGCGAGGGTCACATTTTTAAATCATATTCATGTTCGATTTTTTCCGTAATTCCAATGGCTTTCAGAATGGGAACCCAAAACTGCACTTATAAATTTAATAACTTGGGCAATTCCTTTCCGATTTAGATGTGGGATACCTCTATGACTTTGTGGTGAAATTCTCTAACAATCTACATTAAAATTCTTTTTCTAGTCGAGGGTCAGATTTTTAACCCATTTTAATGTTGGATTTTTCCGTAAATCCAATGGCTTTCCGCATGGAAACTCAAAAATGCACGTCAAGATTCCATAACTTGGGTAATTGGACTCCGATTTTGATATGGGATACCTCTATAAGTTTGCGGTTAAATTCCCCAACATTCTACATTCAAATATTTCTTTTAAAAGAGGGACTTATGTACTTTTTTTATAAGTACAGCAGTAAACTACATTATACAATATTTTTTAACCGTTTACGTGTATGGTGCTTTAAAGAATGTTACAATATATTAAACGCGAGATTCCTATGTATTCATTCCGAAACACCGCCATCTTTTTTTCACTGCATACTTTTAGACATCTTCATCGGAAAGATAGCCTCTTCAAGCATAGATACGTCAAAGTTTTTATGGGGCACTTGCTGTCCTTATTTGTCACATAATTCGCTTTTATGGTATTTGCAGCTTCCACGAAAGTATATCCAGAATAAACTCGGAAGCAGGACTCTACCAAGGCGTGTAAAAGTCGCGTCCTGCTGGCGTTTTCTACGTGAGCAATGTCAAATGTGACACCCACACACACACTGGCGCATTATCCGACAATGTGTGTGTGTGTGCATAAATGATTAAGTGCGTGCTTGCACTTGGCTTGCACATCACGTATACGCCATGCATTTTTGCCTTTGACACAAAGCACTTTATAATGCTAGCTCACACACACACACTCACATAGCAGGACATTTACTGTTGCATTTGATTCGCATTTCACATTTTATAGTAAAGCACTTTTTCAATCAAAAGGTTCCATTGTATTTATAAATTACGCTTGAGTATCCAATTTGCATTCAATTATCAATGGAATGCAGCAATAAATACTCATAAATAACAATACAACATCAAAATTCAATTGTAAAGGGAAGCAATAATAGGAATTAGTGTTCTAAATTCACAAAGGTGTCTAAAAGTATGCAGTGAAACATATAATATATAAGTTGTTGCATACTTTTAGACACTTCAGTGAATGACTTTAAACCGTGTTAAATTTTGTGGCTTCAATTTATGAACTAAAATTAGTTTTAATGGCTTTACAAATAACCCAAATTGTATGTGGTTTACCCAAACGAATAAGTTAGACAAGCTGGTAATATGATGTGGACCTACATCTTCTCCCTACCCATTTTTCAACAACTTTATGTGCGATTCCCTTAACGCGAACAACCACAGCAATTTGCATAACAGAACATGCCAACACTTTTCGTTTACACACAAAATTACTCGACTTTCCACCTTGTGGAACGAGGAAAAGCCAGAGAAATCAGGTCTTACTTTAAATGGAATCAAAGCCAGCCGCCAAGTGAGGCTTCAGAATGTAGAATACCCATGTACCAGGCGGTGTGAAAAAAGCGGAAAAATAACAAAAGCCAGCAAATCCGTAAACTGCAGAAGCAACAAAATCAGAAATAACAACTCTGGCGACTAGTTCTTGGTCGAAAGTCCACACTGCGGACTTGGGAGCACTTGACTGCCTGCCAGGCAGCAGTAGTAGTAGTAGAAGCCTTCCATTTCCACGTCGGACAGTCGACCGACTTTGCCAACTTGTCCGAGCTGCTTCCTCATGGAGCTGCTGCATTTCCGCCTGCCAGGCATCCTTCTTCTTCGGACCCACCTCTTCCTTTGCCCCGTCCTGGCGAAGTCCTTTGACAAGTGCCATTTGCGGAATTTTAAATTAAGAAAAAGTTTACTTAGCTTTCGATAGGTCTGACTGGTCCTTCCTGGAGTACTCGCAGCTTGTCTTTTCGTTAATCGCTAGGTGCAGCTGTCGTTTGCCAAATGAAAGTTAATTCCTGCGGCTGGAAGGGGCACAATGATAATGAAAACGGAAATGGCATTTGGAGTAGTCAAAGTTGTAGTTAAAGCCGATACATCAACAGTACACACTTACTTTCAAGTTTGTCTTTATCCTCCCTTCCCTTTGACTCACTTTAAACAAATGTTGGCCCAAACTTTGTAGTTGAAAGTTTCTATTTTGCTTAGAGTTTTTCGGTTTGCTGCTGTGCAGGGAAAGTTCCTCGAAACTTAGACAACAGGCTTCTAATGATGTCTATGGACATTAGGTGAGCTGCTCCTTTAGCCAAAAACTTTTGAGCACTGCGAAAGTTCTTTTACTAATTTGAAACTGGTTTCTTGCATAATTTTTACGTCTTCATTTAATTGGGTGTGGAATTTTCTTTGGGGAAAACAAATCTGGCAGTAGAGAGCATAAAGGAATTTTTGAAAGAACGTTAAGAGTAGCTAACAAATTACTTGTTCGTAATAAATCATTTAATTAAGGATGCCAAAGAATTTTCTAGGGCTTCCAAATTACTTATAAATGTGTCTAAAAGTATGCAACAATTTTTGGCAATTTAGATAGAATATGCTTTTTCTGTAGCAAACTTTTAGATACATTTACAAGAGATATTTAAGCGCTAGGAAGAAATTTAAAAGAAATAAATTGCTATTGCTTTGACTTACAACTAAGCCAACTATTGTGACGAGTGCCTTGAAATATAAGCCAACCCGAGATGATAATATTTCACCGTGAGTCTGGCAGACAAAGAGCCATCTATGACAATACCCAAATCAAGTTGTCTGCGAGCGCATATCAAACCGCTTACTTAGTGACTGACTGACTGACAGTGTCTAGTTAAAATCTGGCTTCACTTTCGACGCCCAGTTGCCTGTCAACTTATCTGCTGACCACACAAACAAAACGATTTGGCATGGCTACTTAATGCCCTGTCCCTCAACTCATTTGGCAGACGATGGCCATGATAGTCAGACGAAGATACATACGGGGACATTCTGAAGAGGTGGCGAGGGGGACTGACAGGACATGTGTCTGAAGCTTATGTGTTAATTATCGCCGGCCCCAAGGGAAACCCAACTCAAGCGGTAAATGGCTGGGAAAAATATTCAAATTTATGCCTGACTTGACTTTTGGTACGTATCACAAATGCCTATGTTGTTTATGCAAATTGCCCGGCCCTGCACAGCACCCACACAAATTCCCAGGCATTTTGGCCATAACTTCCGCCAACCGCAGCAGATTCTCCACATCCTATAGATTATATTTCTCGCCCGGGGGCAGGGTGTAATTTGTTTTGCATAGTGCTAGGCGCGTGCTTGTATTTATTGTTTGTCTGTTTGCCTCCTGTTAACAATATGGCACTGGAAAAAATACCTTAAAGCAATCTGAGGTGCACTTTATACATCTATTATACTTTGCGGTGTATTTGAAAAATGTTTGTATTACTTAAATTAATTTCCTGTTTTGTTTCCAAACAAGAATTGAAGATATTTTGATATAAAAAATAAGTATCATTATAACATTTGAACATCAACACCATTTAATTATATTTTTCTTGATTGAATTTCAAATTGAAAATTTATGAATTTTCTCTCAGTGCATCGCAACCTAGCCTTTGTTATTCTACTGTCTGGTCATCAAGGCTGACTTTATTGCCTGTTATTTTTGGCCTACGCCTAATTCGGCCTCTGCTAAGGCTATCTAAACTTCAGACCATTTCAACTCATATTTATGCTTTTTCTTTTAATTTATTTATACAATTGGACACATTTGCATTGCAACAACAGTCAACTGACCTTTCTATATTCTTCTTTTATGGCCATCTTTGGACCAACTAGCTTAATTTATGTTCGACTCATTTGATTAATGTGTTTTGTTGACCCGAAAATATACGAGTCACTAGAGTAACAATTTGAGGTTTAGCCTTAGGTTCTTTTTGCTTTCTTTTTGCCAAAAATTTATCGACTCGTTTAGTAGGTCAGTTGTCAGTGGGGTAAGACGATGGCCGTGACTCATTCGGCTAATCTCTCATTAGTCCTAGAAACATTTACTTGGCTTAAATCGAGTTGCCGCCCCATCAGATAGATAGGGCGGATAGACTCTGGAAACCAGTTAAACATCCATTATGTCAGTCAGTTGGTCTTTATTAGCTCTTTCGCTCTCCCTGCACCACGTTTTCATAACCGACCACAATTATGTTGGCAAATCTTTGGCCATTTTTCATGTTTCCACACCCACGCACCCGAATTTCCACTCAACAGTTTGTCAACAGCATGTATACACACACAGAGCTCACAGTTTTTGGCCGTAATGCCGGGCTTTTATTAATTTCAATTTGTGTCAACATCAACGCCAAATATGCAGGGCCAAGGGAGGGGAAGATTTAAGCCAGCTGATGACAAAATGTTTGGCCATTAGGCGAATTAAAGCGCAGTAGTCGTCCTTTGGCCGTCGTTATATGGCTTTGGTTATAGGACAGTTCATAAACGGGCATTGTGGCTGAAAAGCCGCACGAACCTCTATAAAAACGATGATTGATGTGCTCGGCTTGACCCAAATGCATGTTTTTATGCCAAAATAATACCAGCTCAAGAGTGTCCTTCTCGTCGCTACATGAATATGTCCTTCACACACATATATTCGCATTTTTATCGCTCGATGTGGCTGGACAATATGTTTTTCCTGGCTAGAGTTCGTTGACCTGCCTGGCGAGGAAAGTTTCTCCTAATGCTTATTATCTGACCATTTGCCGGCTCAGCACGCTGCGTATACGTAATATGAAATTTAATTTTACTTTATGCAACTTCTCGTGTTCTCTGCAGAGCACTCAAGCCCAATGTAATCGCTATTAATGAATGCCCTGAAAAGTGAGAAAGAAACGAAAACAAACAAGCAGCCAAACAAAACACATTTCCACGCAGACTAATCCAAAGCCACACAAAAACACAGATGGAACTACATACATAAAAACTTAAGCCAACAAAGAAGCTGCGAAACAACCAAGTCAACAATGGTGGCCGAGTGCCATGTGCTCCGCGTCCTTAGCTCGGATGCTTTTTAAATATGAGCTAAGAAAATAAAAGTTGATTAAGCTTATGGGCAAAGCATTGCGGAATCTTAAGTATCCTATAAAAATGAGACTATCTGTTGGCGTCTCCTTTTTTCGATATTGAGTGGATTTTGATAATCAAACTTATAAGAAAGCGACATAAGTTTTTGAAACCAGAGTTTTGAAATCACTAATAAAGGTATCCAAAAGTATGCAACAAAAAAAGAACTTCGTATTTTCAGTCAAATTTCGGATTTAAAAAATACTATTGCATACATTTAGACATAATTATGAATTGCTTAACTAACATTATATATGTTTCGCAGGTTTTACTGGAGTTTTGAAATCTTTAATAAAGGTGTCTTAAAGTATGCAATGAAAAACATAACGTTGTTTTAACATCTATCTTTCGGACTATAAAAATATGGTGCCATACCTTTATATATTTTTAGAGCTTATATATTTATATTTTTATCGCTTTCCTTAAATACCTAAAAGCTGATAATTCGAATTTATAATGGTTTTAACATTTCCTTTTAATTTTTCTTGAATATAATGGTCGTGTTTTTTTAAGATACCTTTAAATACAGCGAAGCGTATATTTTAGCCAGCTTCCCTAAATCAAATGGAACCCGCAAAACATACCATATATTCTATATGTGGAACTGCCGCGAACTTGGCTACAAGGACTGATTTATAAGCGCAGCTGCCGTTGGCTGCTACAACTGCAACATTGGGCGGGAAAAAGCTCCTTTTCTTGCGAAATGAAATTAATTTCCCATTGCCTTTGTTTGCGGCCACCCATTTGTCTTTGTTGCTGCATTTTACGATCCGCAGGCAGCGGTTGAAATTTGTCAGCACGGGCGATTTGGTAGGATTAAAGCCACGAGCCCCAAAGCCGCACAAAGTGCACTTAAAGTCGCTAAGGGATGGGGTTAGGATGGGGGCTAAGTTGCGGGCTAAGGAAAACGGATGCGGATCCGGATACCATCATTTCGCAGCGCGTGGCTCTCGAGTGCCAAGTGGCTTCTATTGTTATGGCTGTCCCACTTAATAATCAGACATAATAGTTTGCGGCAGATAAAGTTGCTCCGTGGCTGTAGCTGTAGTTCCAAGAGCTGCAACAGGTGCTCCCCGCCCAGAATTGGCTTTTAATGAGGATTTACGGTTGCTCTGGCGGGTCAAAATCCCCTTTTCTTATCCTGTGTATCCTTTGCCTTTGGCTTATGCGTTCAACTCGTTTTTCTCCTTTGGTTCAAATTAAATTTCGCACTTTTAATGTTCTGCCAGCCAAAAAAAAGCAATTTCCTCGAGGTGCAAAGCCAAATTGAAAAAGGCATAATGACTTGCCAAAAAAGGGCAAGCCGCACAGACACTCACACACGTTAAAATGTTAGAAAAGTAAGCAAAAAAATAAAAAAAAGGGGCAACCAGAAATGGTCGATCATTAAAAAAGGCTTACAATGTGCCATTTATTACATTTTTATAGCGCCCACAGCATGGGACATAATAAAAATACAAAGCTGTCCAAAAGAAATCTGACAAAAGTTATTTGGTGTAAAAAGAGTGCGGCATTTATTACTCCGACTTTATTTTGCGCCTGTCAATATGCTGCGGAAATAATTTTAACAATTTTTCCGGAAAAGGTTTAAAACAAATCGATTTTTAATGAGTTTAAAAGAAAATGAATATTTCTGTAATCTACGATTTTTCATCCAACCACAATAATTTATTGTATTCCAATCTTAAGTAAAGTGCCAGATATCCAAACATTAAACTCCATAAACATAAAACGGCAATGAAGAAGATTCTACTTCCTTTAAGTGTGAAATATATGAATCTGTTAAGGCAAATATTTGGCATGACTTCTTGCTAAGAAGAAATAAAAATAAAACCAGAAACGTGCGAAAAATTTCACCCAGAAATGGTGTCTAATGAAAATAAGAGCTGAGCCATCATCAAATGGGAAAAAGTTTTGCAACGCGTGAAAAGTTTCGACTGCCTTAACTTCCCTTCAAGCGCGAATATACTTTCTCGAAAGTCATGCTGGAAAATTGCACTTGAGCTGCCGAACGCAAACACCTCAGGACATCAATCCGATAAAGGCTTTAAGGACTTGCGCCAAGTCACTTTTCTGGTAAAACATCGAAATCAAAGTTCAGGGGGCGGGGAAAAATGTGAAAATGCTTACTGCTAACAAATGAAGGCACCGCATTTAATAATAAAAACGCGACACCGGCGAATAATGAAAAACGGGGCAGACAGGATGTGCAAAAAATGAGTAAAAATAGCCGCTTTACTTTGCTCATTTGTTGATTTATGCGGTAATTTGCACAACATGATGGACTGGCAGACCGTCTGAGGATCCCTTGCAGCGCCAAAAAGTCGCCGGAACAAAATACATCTCTCTGCTGTCTCTCCATATCTATACTTAGGCCGAAACACAGAAATAAAATAAACCAAAAGTGGATACTGCAAGTATGGGCGGGCAAAAAGTTGTAGCATAAGGTGGGGCGTCTTCAGTCTGGGTTCCAAGTCGCAGTTCCAAGGACGAAGCCTGTCAAGATTTCAGCTTTTTTCGGGACAAGTTTACCCAGCTTGCCCTTAAGCAAGTCCACATCAACATGGGTGTTGGCGTCAGACTGCAGGACCCCGAGGCCATAATTCAAACTTACCTTCAATAGATATGAGCCCTGGGTGCTGGCGTTAAAAGCAAATTTAATTTGCTGAAAATATACTGAAGATCCGACGCACGGTTTATTAGCCACATCAGCATATATGCGATTTTTTGCATTGTAAGCTATCTGTGGGCAAATAAGGAAATAATTTCACTTTCTTTGGCAATAAAAGAAAACTAGCACAACTATTCATTGTCACCTGTACACTAAGAAATCAGTTTGAAAATGTTTTATACTATCAAAATTATGATAAAGAGAGGTATTAGATTAAAAATCTACAGCATTTTATTTTTCAGGTGCTTAAAAGCCTTTTAAAATACAAATCTTTAGAATGTTTTGAACTATTTAAATAAAATGCTATACAAAAATAGCCACAGCTATCAATACAGTTCTTAAATTACTTACAAAGATGTCTAAAAGTATGCTACAATACACATTTAATGGATAGTTTTCATGGCTTCAATTTTTACTGCATACTTTTAGGCATTTTTCTAAACGGTATTATATTTCAAAGTTTTTCATATATTTTTAATACCGCTCTTCTTAGTTATATTATCAAAGCTGTTTAACAAGACCAATAAAAATGTTTTTTGGAGTGCAGGTCCTCCATCTTGCCGGCAATTTCCTGCTGGAATTACGGTGGCTGTCTTTCATCACGTCTGTGTGTGGGTCCACGGGTGACTGTGTGGGTGTTTGTAGGTTGTCGTGTTGTCCTAGTCTTGTTAGTACTGAACTGGAAGAAGCAAACTTCCGCTGACACATCCTGCCCCCCGTGACCCCTCCCCCACCACCCAGCAAAAATTCATAGCTCTATCATTTTTATGGCTATTTAAAGAGCCATAAACAGGCGAGTGCGTGTGTGTGCGTTTGAGTTGGCATTAAATTGAGTTTTATGCGTGATTTCCGTCCTTAACACTTTGTTGACAATGAGTTTGTTAGGTGTTTAATGAAATGTGACCACAATCGGGTTTATTTTTCCTTTCTTTCAGACGCAACAGTTTATTATGCTGTGGATCCTGTTCTTCACCATCGTCCTGGGCAATTCAGCAGTGCTCTTTGTGATGTTCATCAACAAGAATCGCAAGTCCCGGATGAACTTCTTCATCAAACAGCTGGCTTTGGCAGGTGCGTTTTGGGTATTGGGGTATTTCTCCATCCATTGCCTAACTCCCAGTCTATTACTTTTAGATCTGAGTGTGGGACTGCTCAACGTGCTGACCGACATCGTTTGGCGGTCCACGGTGGCCTGGAGGGCGGGCAACCTGGCCTGCAAGGTCATCCGCTTCTCGCAGGCCGTCGTCACATACTCGTCCACCTACGTCCTGGTGGCCATGAGCATCGACAGATACGACGCCATCAGGCACCCCATGAACTTCTCAAAGTCGTGTAAGTTAAGTCGTCGAGCGGAAAGTTTTCTAATTGCCAAATGTTGTTAGCCAAAGCGCTGTTTGCGGTTTCTTTGGATTAGACGAGCGGCATTTTTATAATTTAGTTTGGCTATGTTGTAGAACAGGAATTTTAAGATGTATCTGAATGTGTTCGTACTGAAAAATTTCTATAATGTTTTAAGGGAAATTATATGATTTAATTTAAAATTAATTATTGGATTTTATATTAAAATATGAGTAATAAAAAAACAACCAATATTTATATTTAATCATTGAAAAATATATTTTTAGGGAAACGAGGACGTCAACTGGTGGGTGGGGCGTGGCTATTAGCGGCGTTTTTCTCCATTCCCATGCTGTTTTTATACGAGGAGAAGCTCATCCAGGGATCTCCGCAATGCTGGATAGATTTGGGTTCCCCGGAAGCCTGGCGATGGTATATGTGTCTGGTTTCTGTATGTCTATTTGTGGGTCCCGCGCTGATTATCTCCGCCTGCTATGCCATCATTGTTAAGACGATTTGGGCCAATGGCTCTATATTTTTGCCCACAGGTAATATAACATTTTCTAAATGTCTTTAAACAATAGAACTATATTGTTATAATCGAAATCATTACATTATTCTTGTAGAACGGGGAGCCACACCTGCAAGGCGGGCCAGTTCGAGGGGCATCATTCCGCGTGCGAAGGTCAAAACAGTCAAGATGACACTGACCATCGTATTTGTTTTCATCATCTGCTGGTCGCCGTACATCATCTTTGATCTGCTGCAGGTCTTTGATCAGATTCCACACTCCCAGGCCAACATCGCCCTAGCCTCCTTCGTCCAAAGTCTGGCCCCATTGAACTCGGCGGCCAATCCCCTGATCTATTGCCTCTTCTCATCGCAGGTCTTTCGGACTCTAAGGTAAGATATTATAAATATTTTTAAGTTTAAGCCGCATATAGTTTATTTAGCTTTTTAAAAAATAATTTATTATTTTTAAACTCATATGTTTCCAAATAAATTTTTAAATATTTTTCTAGTCGCTTTCCGCCCTTCAAGTGGTTCACCTGCTGCTGCAAATCGTACCGCAACAACTCGAGGCAAAATCGCTGCAACACGGTGGGCCGTCGTCTGCAAAACAGTTGTGATTCCATGAGGACACTGACCACCTCGTTGACCACTTCCCGGAGGTCGGCCAACAGGACCAATGCCCATGTGGTCATCAACGAAAGGCCCACCATGGTGGTAACCGTTCCAGCCATGTCGGAGGTATGATAGCTGGCCCACACCACCCGCAAAAGATCCCTGTTTTCGATCCATGGTCCCACTTCCTTCAGCGATGCAGAGTTCCTTTAAATTGAGGAAAGACGAAGGGGACACCCTGTGAAATGCTTCAGAGGCTTAGACAATAAGTTCGATAGTTGTACCAGGCATAGAGAAAGCCAAATGTAAGTCCCTAGTCGTAAGTGTGCCAAGTCTACGCTACGAATTTCAAACCTTGTATTTATATTTGCCCAATAGCAATCTGTAGTTAAGATATGCATGACATTTGTATGACTTTTAATTATCACTAAGAATCTAATAAATATCTTTAAAGATGGCGATGTAATCTCCAAAAACGAATTCCTAGTATACATACTACATATGTTATGTCACAGATTTCCAAAAAAAGCGTTAAAAGTTGTCAAGAAAACATTTTTACACAGTTTTGACCTATCAACCTAATTTCTTAAAGTCAAAATAAAATATTCTTCTAAAAAGATTGTGACACTTGATAAGATTATTGACGATTTTCCAATTGTTGATTCAAAATTTGAACGAATGACTAGGTTTCAATCCATTTGTAAGCTAATTTTAAAAGCTCTCCTAGTTTTATTCTTCTTCACAGACTGATTTTATTTGCGTGCCATTCGCGGATATTTAGCGGAAATTTAAACTGCATTTTTTTCCAGTCTTAACTAGCTGTTAGGGCCATTTGAATTCCGGCTCATCCGTGTATATAGCCACTCGTAATGGTGTATAAACATGCCCAAGTATCTTAAACCAAAACCCATTAGGCATAAGTAGACCATAAGAGTTAATAGAGCATAATGTTGTAGTCAATTTGGTTTAAGCTAATATTTATTTCATAATTATGTGTAGAAAAGCAGAATAAAGGCGACCGACTTCAAGAGTGTCCCGCATTTTCATTCCTTTTCTTGGCACGCGCTGGAAAATCTTCCCATTTTCAGTTCGCCCCACTGAACAATGGGCACAAGGACGATTTGTGAGCCCTCGTCCTCTCACTCCGTTTATAATTGTTGCGATGATGTGGTATTGTTTGTGGCCTCCAGAACTGACGTCACCGAATGGAAAGTCAACATGACAGATAAATTGAGCGACAAACCGGGCAGACAATGAAAACATATTGGTTTCTGTGGGCCAAACAAACAGCCATTGGTTATATCTTTTACTCTTTATTGTCTGAAAATGGCAAATTTACCATGCCAACTTCGTGGGAATCTGTTTATGTGTTTGCTTTGAGGCTGGTTAAATTCAACCCTTATAAATTTTACATTCTCCACTTCCTGATATTTAATCGCTTGGTTGAACAGATGGAAACTATGGAAACTTAACGGGACAGTTGGCCAATAAATTCACTTCAGATCCTGTTGCAGAAATAATTTTCCCTCTGGGCCATTCGCTTCATTTGGCCCGAAGGGAAGGGGAGGAAAATCCATTAAGGAGCTTATGAAAGACGGCGGACAGTTGCAAAATTTTTGCAATTATGATTTTGCAAATTATTTATCAACTTTTAATTGAAATGCTATTAGCAAATTAGTAAACAATCGCGCGGTCTTGACATAAAAAACGGTCAAACTGTTTACTTAGCTTCATTTGTGCTAATTTAATTGGTTTTCATTTTTATTTGCCATGGCTTTTAAAAATGCAAATTGAAAGCTTGTTAAACTGAATAAAAACTAAGGGGATTTAATTGGAAAACATATTTTAATGTGTGACAATAAATTTTAAATTATGCAAATAGCAGTAACAATCGCAAACCCATTTTGGCTTTATCTTTCAAAATTATTATTTAAAAAAAAACTTTA
The DNA here is from genome assembly GCF_014743375.2 of Drosophila subpulchrella. NCBI lineage: Eukaryota > Metazoa > Arthropoda > Insecta > Diptera > Drosophilidae > Drosophila > Drosophila subpulchrella. The sequence continues at coordinate 17,475,312 of NC_050609.1, forward strand.
AATTAGAAAATTTAACATAATATAAACCCCAACAGCAAACTCACTGCTCATATCAATGCCAATCCGAAGACTTGATTATAAGAATATGAACCATTAGTTTTTAATCGCTCTACAGTTTAAAAATTCGTCAAAAAAGTCATGTTTCCAAATTACTGCTTTACAAAATCGGCCAGACAGTCGGGCTACGATGTTATAAGGAGGGGCTATACCGCCAAGGAGAGTTGCCAGCGCAGCAGCGGGAGATCCGTAACGTCGTCAGGAGGTCAAAGGTCACGCAATCGATCGGAAATCCGTAACTCCAGCGATTCCCCTAGGAAGACTACAAAGCGTCAGAGGAAATCCAGCTCATCACGTGACAAGGATTCGTCTTCCAGGAGCGTGGGATTCCGGTTGACACCCGTGATTTGTTCGAGTAAAAAAGATACGCGTGAAAAAGCTGGCGAAGATCGTCAGAAGGATAAAGTGATGTCCTCCGAATCTAGCAATGATCCCAATCGCGATCTACAGGAATCCTTTGCCGACTTCTTTAGCATCATTCACGATAATGTCTTGGAGTCCGTGCAGGAGGCAGTGCAGCGAATGGTGACCAACTGCTTTAAGGAGTCCTTGACCAAGATGGAGCGACTGTCCAAGGAGCTGCAGAACCAGGAGGCATTGCTCAACAAAATTCATCGCGATGTTACCAACAGTAAGATAAAGATCCTATATCAAATAAATTATTTATTAAGATATTATCTGTAACTTAACAGTCTATTTTATAAATTTTAAAACTTTTATAAATCTTATAAAAATATTATAGTTGCCCATAATTAATATCCACATTCATAATACCATTTGCTTCCTTTTTTATTTTTGTAAGAATATTTTCCTTTAATATTTTTAATACAGTGATGTTCCTTTCCTCTTTTTTTCCTTGAAGTAGTTGTAACCTTTAATATCTTTCTGGTGAATCAATTCCGTAAATTGCATTTTAAGTAATCCAGAAAGATTAATCATCTTTTAATGAACCCCTTGGTATATAATATCCTGATTTTACCTCTGCTCTTTAGAAATTACCGCCCAGAGTGAAACGAACCTGAACCAATTCAAGTTCGTTACCCAAATGCTCATCGACAACCAAACAGTGCACTATAGAGCGCTCAATCAGGCGAAGGCGAACAGGCAGCGGCGCAAGGAGGAGCGGGATGCGGAGAAGGAACGGAAGTTGGAGCGCGAACGGAAGCGGAAGTGCGCCTGCAAGGAGGTGCACAATGAACGGGTTCCATCCAAAGGTCGATTCAGAAGTTCCAGCGTGGATCTGTCTCCAAAAAAGAGATGTTCCGGTGGCGATGCTAAGGAATTAAAACCTAGAGGACCACAGCATCAGTTGTGTCAACAGCAGGCACCGCTGGTTTACCACATGTGCCAGTCCTGTACGGATAAGGAATCCATGGCCAGGAATCAGGAATCCAAAAAGACATCCCGTTCATCATCGAAGCATACGAATACCCCAGTTCTACCCAGGCGATCCACTTCCTACAGCATGCCAGATCTCTCCGGACGCACTTCCTCCATTTCCAGGCGTTTCACTAACACTCAACCCCTTTCGAAAGTCTCCAAGAGCTGCTTATCCCGATCCTTTAACAACAGAAAAAGTCAGATCATATGCCATCCGGCCATGACTTATCCGCCCTACGTCCGCAACATTCCGATTCCACGGCGAAAGTTAGTTAAATAACTATAGTATTTTATTCATCCCCAGATACAAATACCTGATATGGCATTCAGTTGCATTTCTTGGAAATGGAACTAAGGAGATTGATTCCTTTTCACGTTTTGCAACTGACTGTCTTACCAGGCAAACCAAATCGAAAAAATATTTTTAAAAATTGGCCTAAGTTTTATCAGACACTAAAAATAAATAAAAACATTAAAACACTTTTTTAAATAATATACAAAATATACCTTTTATTTATTAAGAGAAAAAAACAAAGCCATATACAAGCCTCATTAGGTTACATTAACTGATAAATTATACCAGTTGAATTTTTAAAATTATGCATTACAAAAAATTAGTTGATGTATGATTGTATTCACACAGATCAATAGGAACAAAATGTTTGAGCATGGGAAATGCTTCTTTATGAATGGTAACATCAAACATCTGATGTAATTTCCTTTAATCAGAACTTTCGTTTAGCTTTAAGACATCTACTTTCTTGAGCTCCACGGTTTCATAGTAATTGTTCTTTCGCAAATAGCGCAGAACAAATGGTGACAGTAGATTCTCATCCACATCCTTGACATCCTGACGTCCAAAAACAAAGGTGGCCAAGTTGGAAAGAGTAATGGTAAGCAGGGATCCCAACATGGCGTACAATAGGAAGGACATGTGATATATAGAGGATCCTTGGTGAGGCTCGCTAAAAAGAAATATAGGTTATAAATATAAAATACCAAATCGATACCAAAGAAAACTTACTATTCCGAAGTGGAGTTTAGGTAGCGACTCATATCGAAGTCGTATTCACAGTTCTCTACCGAAACGGGCAATTTGGTGTGTTGGAAGGAACCGGTAATATTGGCAATTTGAGCATTAACCGCTATCCAGGCCATGGTTGCAAAGGAACAAATGCTGCCCACAAAAACGGACTGCAATTTAAGATTATTTATAAAAGATATATAATATTTTTATATATTTTATAAGCAACCTTTTCGCCCACCCAAGGCATGAGCATTCCGACCGTGAAAATACCCAACATTGGTCCATATAAACTCGACTGGAGAGTTGCCGACAGCTGCAGCACCATTCCCAGTTTCTCAACCACATAGACCATGAAAATAGAGCTAATGCCGAAGGTCACCACCACCACTCGCATGGTCAGAGCCACGTGGCTCTCCTTCATCGATTTTCCCATCCGCGGTTTTACAAAATCCTCCAGGATTACGGCGGCCAGGGAGTTCAGGAGCGTGGATAAAGAGCTCAGGGCAGCACTGAAGACAGCCGATACAAAAAGTCCTGGCAGACCAGGAACAACGCCCAAAACACGCATCACTAGCAGGGGAACTAATTGATCCCGACGTCCAGCAAGCTACAAAATATAAATATTAATATAATATAAATATTTTTAAGAGATTTAATATTTTGTCAATGGAATATAGAATACTCACTCCAGTAGACATGGGATCGCAATCATAATAGGTAGCATAGCACACCAATCCCACATAGACGCATCCCATATAAAGCAGTATCAGTCCAATGGAGAAGGTGAATAGAGTCTGTTTGATGGCCTTCAAGGAAGGCAGAGACATGAATCTCTGAACCGTGGCCTGATTGATCGAGGTGCTCTGCAGCTTAAAGAAGGTTCCACCGACAAAGACTGAGAAAACACTTAGACGAACTGTGGGATCCATAGTCCATCTGGTATAGAAGAAAATAAATTAGTACCTATATGTTAATAGTATTACAAATTTTCTACTTACTCTGGGGTATTGAGGCGTCCACCCTCTTGATTGATCCGCCAAACATTTCCAAGACCGCCCAAATCCAAGGTTCCTTTAACCATAATCACAATCAGGGATCCATACATAATAACGCTCTGAACGACATCCGTGTAGACCACGCCCTTGATTCCGCCCACGCAGGTGTAGAATGTGCAAATGATGACCACAATGGGTGTGATGGTGTGAATTCCAATTCCAGACACTTGATTGAAGGTTAAAGCTGGGACATAGACAGCAATGGGAAGCCATATTATCTGAAATAACAAAAATACCCATAAGGAAAGGTCTTTTAGGTAATAATATTTGGACTCACCGCCTTCAGAACAAATAGGCCAGCTCCAAACAAACGCATTCGCCGGCTAAAACGTCTCTCAAAGTACTGAAAGAGTGAGTGTGTATAAGTAAGGATTCATCAAGGACAGACCCCTTTGGAAAGATGATTATATAAGCTAGCTAAAAAACATCAAGCTTAGGCATTCGGTTAATTTAAGGTACAAAAAATGTTATAACTAAAAATAAACTACAATGTTTTTGGGTTTTTGAATACACTGTAAATATATTTACGGGATTAAAGTAAGATATAATAACTATCCCTATGACTTTTCGGACTGCTCCAATTTGGGCTGAGTTTCCGATTCGTGGAGGTTAAAATCGGATTTTTCATCACTATCACTGGCCACACTCTTGTACTTTCCATACCAGAATTTTCTCAGTACTGGACTGATGAGTTCGGGATCCACCAAACGGGGATCCTGGCGACCAAAGTAGAGAGTGGCCAGCAGAGATCCAAGTACAGTGCCCAAGGAACCCACAGCGGTGTACCACAAAAATGAGATCTCATGAAGGCCATGACTAGTGGATTCGATTGGAGTTCTGCTTTAAAATAAGAAAAAATCTAGTTACAAATTTGTTCAAGAGAGTCTTGGAACAATCACATACGCCGTGGTGGTGGCATTCCAATTCTCGGGGAGATCAAAGGTATAGTCACAATCTTCCACAGAAACGGGTTTCGCTGGGAAAGTCAGTGCTCCTGTGAAAATTGCAATCTGAGCTCGAACCACAATATAGGCTGTAAAGGTGGAGGCACACGAGATGCCAGTGAGAAGACTCTAAAAATATAGATAACTATTTGTTAAGAAAATTTCCTAATTAACCTCTGTAAGTCAAACCTCTGTCTTAACGAAGGGCAGTAGCATGCCCACACTGAAGGCTCCCAGGAGTGGGCCACAAGTAATGGCCGCCACTGTGGAGGATAGCTGCATGACTAGCCCCAATCTCTGGACAATCGGAACACTGGCCATCGAGACCAGGCCAAAGGAAATGACCACTCCCCTTAACAAATAGGCGGTTTGTCTTTCAGTCAAGGGCTTTTTCCTATAGGGTTCCACAAAGTCCGTGAGAATCACACCGGAAAGGGCATTCAGGGCCGTCGAAAGAGAACTCAGGGCAGCACTGAAAACTCCAGCCACAAATAGACCAACCAGGCCGGGAATATGACCCACGTTCTTGACCACATAGAGTGGGATAACTTGATCCTTGGCACGAGCAAGCTGCAATTTGAATAAATTATAATAAATTGGATTTTCTATTTCCAATTTTAAAACTTACCCCCGTTGTGATGGGATCACAATGGTAAAACTCAGCAAATGCCAACATTCCAATATAAACACACATCAACATGACGAGCATAAAGCCAATTAGGGATAGGATTAGGGCCTTTTTAACATCCCTATTATTGGGCAAAGTAAGGTAACGCTGAACTATGGCCTGATTAATGCCATTTGCCTGCAATTTGAACAAAGCGCCACCAATAAACAAGGCAAACACACCCATTCTCGCAGTGGGATCAAAGGTCATGCTGAAAAGAATTATTGTGTTATTAAGTATATTAAATATTTTATGAAATATATACTAACTCAGGACCAACTAGCCGATCGTACTGACGATTGTGCTCCAACACAACGCTCAGGCCACCCAAATCCATAGTGCCTTTAATGATGACTATAAGCATGGATCCAACCATAACGATGCCCTGAATGACATCCGTCCAAACAACACCCTTGATACCACCCTGAAAAACAATAAAAGCCAGATATTAACTGCATATATATTATATCTTTATCCCAAATACGTACCACACTGGTGTACAAAATACAAACAAAACTTGTTAGGGGTACAATCTTGTGAACACTTATTCCAGAAACTGAAAAGTAGGAATAATAAATATTATAAATAAAACATCAAAGGTAAGAAAATGTTTTTACCTTGATTTAGAGTTAAGGCTGGAACATAGATGCAGATGGGTTGCCATAAAATCTAGAACAAATTATATCTTTAGTTATTTACTCTTATCATATCCATACTCAACTTACATTCATCACCACAAAGAGGCAGGATCCAAAGATGCGAACCCTTCGATCGAATCGTCTTTCAAAGTACTAGGATAAACGAAATCAAACAGAAACAAGAACAAATATTTTATAGGATGCATGGTTATGTACAAGATGCATTGGATAATGAAACATGCTGGATACACACAAAAAAGTAAATAAAAAGCATTTCGACAGAACAAAAAGCGCACATTTTATTGACAAAGTTTAGGAAGCACTATAATTCTCAGTTTCGATCTTGCGCTTGAAAAGATCCTGCATATTAACCGCTTGATAGTTCTTTTTGGGCAGAAAACGTCGCATACAGGGCGTAATCAAGGCGGGATCCATTTTATTGAGATCTTCCCAGCCGAAAATGAAACCAGCTAACAAGGAGACTATTGTACAAATCACACCACCCAAAGCTGTGTACCAAAGGAAGGACAAATGGTAGAGGTTCCTTTCCGAGGGTCTAGAAAATGATATACAAATATATTATTACTGGGCTGATCTAAGGTTTCCCATACTTACCTGTACCCGTGGATGGTCTCATGAACTGTTTGGTTATCAAAAGCATAGTCACAGCCATCCACTGAAACGGGTAGCTTGGGATAGCGTATCTCTCCATCCATTTGGGCCAACTGCGCCTTGACGCATATCCATGATAGCACCAAAAAGGACACCAAACTTCCTAGAAGCACGCTCTAAGATTTGACATTATTATAAATTATTAATTCTAATTTAAATTAAATGATATCCACCCACCTTCCCCTTAACCCATGGCAGGCCCACGCCCATGCAGTAAATCCCCAAAAGAGGACCCATCGAAACTGCGGCTGTGCTGGTGGCCAATGGAACCACTTGTCCCAACTTCTCCACAATGTTCACCATCCCCAAGCACGAGAATCCGCAAACAACCACAATTGCCCGCAACCAAAAGGCCGTCTGGCGTTCGGTCATCGGTTTTTTCAGCAAGGGTCTTAAGATATCCTGAGTAATCACACAGGCCAGGGAGTTGAGACCCGTGGAAAGGGAGCTCAGGGCAGCACTGAAAACCCCAGACACAAATAGTCCTGGTAATCCAGGTAGAGAACCCAAAGTTCGCATCATTAGCAGCGAAGGCAGTTGGTCAACGGCAGCAGCTAACTGAAACAAAAATAAATAAAGTTCTAGATCAATACTACATAAAATATGCTACCTATTTATAAGGATATACTATATGCACAATAGTTTCTAGATATTTTTAAAAATATTCTAAATGGAATATATTCAATAAGTATACACCTAAGTATTTTTCTGGACAGTTTGCCTACTTTAGTACTTATTGGATCACAATCGTGGTATACTGCATAGGATACCAATCCCATGTAGCTGCAGCAGCTGAGGAGGAATAGCAGGAGCAGTGTGAAAATCAGCATACATCTTTTAGCATGCTGGTAACTTGGCAGGGAGAGGAATCGCTGGATGGACACCTGGTTGACATCCGAGGACTGGATCTTATGCAGAGTGCCGCCCAAAATCACAGACAGCATTGACAGCCGCACTGTGGGATCCCAAGTCAACCTGATGGTTTTTAGAATAGCTTCACAATTAATGGGAAATTTAATCATCACGCAGACTTACTTCGGTGAATTGAGACGTCCGCCTTCTTCATTTCGCTGCAGAACCACGCCCAGTCCGCCCACATCGAAGGTGCCCTTAATGCAAACTGCCAAAATGGAGCCAAACATCACAAAGCTCTGAATGACGTCTGTCCAGATGACGGCCTTCAGTCCGCCCTGAAATAAATGAAATCTGCAAGTTGGTCGACAAGTTTGTAGATAGATTTAATTAACACCTCACCACACACGTGTAGAAAGTGCAGATAGTGCACACAATGGGCGTAATTACATGGATGCCAGTTCCAGTCACTGAAAGATGGTAATATAACAATAAGGAGGACAATTTACAAGGATGCACACAAAAAAAAACCATAGTCTAATTTGTTTTTAAGTCAAATGACTGGGAAATTTGATGTATAACTAAAGCTATTACTTAAACTGCCATAAAAATGATGTCAACAGTGAAAAAAGAATACATTCAATAAAAAATTATAGTAACTATAGGGAATTTTTCGGAGTGCATTTATTGGCAGACAGTTAATTGAAATGGTTACGCATAATCTAAAATCAAACTTACCCTGATTGTAGGTGATGGCCGGTACATATAACGCCACAGGAAGCCAGAGCATCTGAGAAAGGAAATGATAATATATAAAGAAAATGTATTAGACTATATATACTCACCGTTCCCACAATGAAGAGCACCGAACCCAAATTGCGTATGCCAGCGCCATAGCGCAATTGAAAGTACTAAAGGTTTAAGGGATTTCATTTGGTTAGACATAACATATTTCATTATAAACAAAACTTAGACCAAAATTTTGATTCATGCAGAGCTGAATGTGAAGATGCTGGGGATTAGTTATTTACATGCCTGGTCAAGCAACCCTAACTTAACTAAAATAAACTTGAAGTGCTGCTTAAGAGTATGTTTTATTGACAAGTACATGGCAGGAAATTACTTTCTAAGACTTCTCATTGAAACTTTCCAAAGTGTTGTCGTCCCGTTTTACACTCGTATAGCTGGACTTGTAGAACCCACGAATAGCTGGCGATATAAGCTCAAGGTCGACATCTTCGACCTTATTACGGCCAAAGATAAAGCCAGCCAGATGGGCGGCGGTCACGCCCACTGCAGCACCCATACAACTATATAACATAAAAGAGATGTTGTACAGCTGCTGGGCAAAGCTGAGCGATCTGTGGAGGCAACCTTATGAAGTGATTAAAGTTCATAATATCTGGCTAAGCTTACGCAGGTTCTGTTATGGGTATGGTGGTATTCGAAGGGCTCAATAAGTCACGATCGAACTCATAGTCACAGCCTTCTACACTAACTGGTTTGGCTTCGAACGTAATTTCTCCAGAATTGATGGCCAATTGGGCAGATAGGCACAGCCAGCCCATGAAGAAGAATGAGCATAGAGATCCCACTATGGCGCTCTAAAAGGAAATATTTGAGTAAGCAACAGAAAAAGCTTTTTTATAGATACAAGGAAGACTAACCTTTGAGTTAATGCTTGGGCACAGCAGGCCCATCACGAAAATACCCAAAAGCGGACCCTGAACAATCGAACTCACGGTCATGGAAAGCTGCATCACATGGGAGCCCATTTGTTCGACCACGAAGACCAGAGCCACACTCACGACTCCAATGATCACTGTACAGACACGCATGGTGACGGCAGTCTGGTGTTCCGTCAGAGGTTTCCTCATCAAGGGTTTGATGTAATCCTCCAGAAAAACAGCGGATAGGGAGTTCATAGCCGTAGACAGGGAACTGAGGGCGGCACTAAACACTGCGGCCACAAACATGCCGGGAATCCCGGGAAATGAGCTCATGGACTGGACCACGAGCAGGGGAACCAGCTGATCCTTGGCCGCCGCCAACTGCAAGTAATTTCTTAGTCAGTGGGGATTTTATAAAAATGTACAGATAGGTTGCACCCCTTTTATAAGGCTTATAGTTAGAAATGATAAAGAAATACTTTATCAATTAAAGGGTATTTTATAAAAGTTTAACAATTCAAAATATATATTATAATACAATTTAGTTGTTAGAGTCTTTAAGAGGGTTTTATAACTAGATTCGACAGTTTTATATTTATAAATATCTGGAATATATAATCACCTACCTTTGTGGTCAAGGGATCACAGTCGTAGTAGGTGGCGGACAGCAGGAGTCCATTGTAGAGGCAGATGGCCATCAAGGCAACCAATCCGAAGATGAAGAGGAACGAGCAGTGGGCCATCTCCTTGATTCCGGGTAGAGACATGTACCGCTGGGTCATCCTCTGATTGCAGCCGAGATTGTAGGTGTTGTGGACGACGTTTCCCACCAACATTGCCATCATGGACATTCGCACCTTGGGATCAAGCGTCCATCTGTTTTGAAAATGTCTCAGATTATGAGCAGGCAAGAGAGCACATGTACCCCACATCCCGGCGGAATAACTTCCCCGCCATGTGTGTGGTACTTGTGCTTCACCCACTCAGGCCACTCCAGTCGCCCGCTCTCGAAGTTCCGCTGAATAACCACGCCTAGGCCGCCCAAATCGTAGGTTCCCTTGACGCTGACGAAGAGAATCGCTCCCACCATTATGCCGGATTGGATCACATCTGTCCAGACAACGGCCTTCAGGCCCCCGGCAGCTGTGTAGAATATGCAGACGAGGCACACGATGGGCGTGATGACATGGACATTTATTCCAGTAACTAAAAAAGTGCACAAAAGTCAACCCGGAAAGTCCTTGAATCCTATGGAAAACTCCTTAAAGGAGCTTTAAGTAACTCTAAAGTTGATTATTTACAAATTTGAAAAACTTTTCAGCTTCTGTTATTCTCAAAAAATGAATAGATGAAATGAAGTTCAAATTAGCTATGAAAACTTGTATGAATTGTCAAGAACCCGTGAAGCACATGATTAAAATATAATCAGTATTCATTCGGTGATGATTTTAAAATTAGATAATGTAAGTTAAAAGACCTTTTATTATTAAGTAGTTACACAAAAACAAAAATAAGCATGCTTAATTTAAAAAAATTAAGTCTTAGGCAGGGTAAAGGTAAAAGTTAGCAGGTAGATATAAATTCAAATTTTTTCTATACCAAAAGTATGTTAAGTTTCAGAAAGTAGACCGAAATAATATGAAAGGGATTTATAAGGGATTATGATTTCTCATTGGAACTTCTAATAGAGTTCTCGTGCAGGCTAACGCTGGTGTATCTGGACTTCTGGAACCGTCGTATGCAGGGCGAGAGCAAGTCATCTTCGACGTCTCCGGCCTTATTTCGGCCAAATATAAAACCGGCCAGATGTCCTGCAATCACACCCACTGTGCCCCCCATAACAGTGTAGAACAGGAAGGAAATGTGGTAAAGCTGCTCAGCGAAACTGAGGGACCTGTAGGATTAGGTTTGAGTGATGAAGAGGGCACGGATAGTTTTAGGAACTCTGGAAAACTTACGGAGTTTCTGCTCCAAGAAGGGTGACATTTGCGGGGCTCACCAGGGAACGGTCGAACTCATAATCACAGCCTTCGATGCTGACTGGCTTTTCCGGAGAATGCATTTCCCCAGAGTTAATGGCGATTTGGGCCGTAATACTAAGCCAACCCATAAAAAAGAAGGCAACAAGGGAACCCGTAATGGCACTCTTAAACGAAATAATAATTTTTAAAGGATCTTTCCAATGATTTTTCAGCTGTACAAAAAAAACTTCCAAAAAGGGCCACCCTAAATTATTGTTTTGATTTAATAATTATCGAATTTGTTTAGGAATTTTAGAAACTTTGACAAAAAATTAGAATGGATTTTCAAAAGTTGTTTTTCTAGATGAATTGAAACTAACTTTGGAGTTAATACTTGGACACAGCAGACCCATCGTGAAGAGGCCAAGCAGCGGACCCTGGACCACTGAACCAATGGACATTCCCAGCTGCAGAACGTGGGAGCTCATCCGCTCGACCACGAAAACCAGGGCCACACTGACAACTCCAATGATCACCGTACAAAGACGCAGGGTAACACCGGTCTGGTGTTCCGTAAGGGGTTTCTTCGCCAAGGGCTTGATGTAATCCTCCAGGAAAACAGCGGATAGGGAGTTCATACCCGTAGACAGGGAACTCAGGGCGGCACTAAATACTCCGGCCACAAAAAGTCCGGGAACTCCGGGAAAGGAGCTCATGGATTGGATCACGAGCAGGGGAACCAGCTGATCCTTGGCAGACGCCAACTGTAATTCATTTCTCAGTCATAAACATATATCATCAAATTCAGCAACTGGAACCCAAAAAAACCCAAACTCAGACCTCTTTCATATTGATTTGTGCCAATTTAAAAATCATTTTTAGAAGGAATTTCATGCTGAGTTGAAAATTGATTTGATTTCCAATCTTAAAGATTCATTTTCGCACCTTTGTGGTTAAAGGATCGCAGTCGTAGTAAGTTGCGAAAAGCAGGAGGCCATTGTACAAGCACAGTGCAAACAAAAGAGTCAGTCCCACAATGAAAACGAAGGATGTGTGTGCCATCTGTTTAACCCCAGGAAGGGACATGTATCGCTGTGTAATCATTTGATTGCATCCGAATTGGTAGGTATTGTGGCCAACATAGCCCACCATCAAGGCAAACATTGACATGCGAACTTTGGGATCGAAAGTGAGTCTGTTTTCGAAACGAATTCATATATTATATGTCAGGACCTTCCAATAGTTTTCACCCACTCAGGCCACTCGATTCGTCCGCTGTCGAAGTTCCTCTGAAAGACCACGCCCAGTCCGCCCACATCGAGGGTGCCCTTGATAATGACAAAGATAACCGCTCCTATCATAATGACGGTTTGGATCACATCTGTCCAGACAACGGCCTTCAAGCCCCCGGCAGTTGTGTAGAAAATGCAGACGAGGCACACGATTGGCGTTATAACATGGATATTTATTCCAGTAACTGGAAGAGTTCACAAAGGTCAGCACATGAGCAGGAAAAGCCAATGAATGAATAGACCAATGGGGATACACAATTGTAAGCAAGAAATTTAAAAACTAAATCTTTAAAACAAAAAATATTAAATTTAATATGTGATAACTTTAAATTTAATATTTCAAATATGATATAACACATTATCTGCTTATGTAAGGGTTCTTGACAATAGATATGTTCTAGAAAATCTTTAGATGTAATTTTGTAATTTTGGTAATTTGGAAAACTTTTTAAAATGTTGATTTCTTTCTTCCTTACCTTGGTTAAAGGCCAGAGCTGGTACATAGATGACAATTGGCAGCCAGATCAGCTAAGAAAAATACAGTTTAATAGGCATTTAGATTGCTTTAGGATTAATCTTTCTTTTAGCCAAATATTGCACTATACTTACATTTGCAATCGTGAAGAAGGCGGAACTCAGCAGGCGAACCGATTTGTTAAAGCGCAACTCGAAATACTGCAAAATATTTTTTTTTTCCAATAGATTGTTTTTGTCGTTCGGTTAACACACAATAAGGATGGCCCACACACACACACAGACAACCCAGTGCGAGTGCGTGTGTGCGGGGCAACGCGGCGCATACATAATCGAATATTACTCATACGACATGTAGCCTGGCAGCAACTTATAAACTACGACTATCCGTATGCCAACTGGTACAATTGTGTATTGTTCGAGCTTATTGCAGCTGGCAGACAAGAAAAAAAGCATTGTGTGCCAAAATCTATGTATGAATGGCATGCAAATAAACCGGCATTCAGGGAATTCTTACAGCTGATTGCAATTGTTTTTGCCACAGAACATGTACTCCCTGCTCGTTGTTTGGCTTCAGCTATGGCCTTAGCTTTACTTACACATTAACATGCCATCGAATATCAAAAGAATCCAAATTCGTACACTCAGAAACATAGAATTAATGCGTAACATGCAGTAGTCCAATAGGTAAACACACACATTCTCTTGGATTGGACAACGTTCTGCTTACCTCATAGGTGGAAGTCAGCTGGAGATTGCAGAAGACGGGCAGGAAGATGTACCACGAGATGGCTCCCGAGATGGCCAGGGTCACCAGGATGAAGGCGTATTGGGTTCCATACACATAGATCTCCGTCGAGGTTCCCAGCAGCGAAATTCCAGACACGAAGCTGAAAGCGTAATACAACAAATTAGTTCACGCCAATTACGTCCGAAGCTTAAAGTTCAGCAACGCTAATTGCCAACCGATTGATCAGGATCTATTTTTGACTTGCCCAAGTTTTCATCTTCATCTTTTTATTTTTGCCCTCGCACAAAGTAAACTTTGGGGAACATTTTTAATTGAATTAAGCTGGGGCCACTCAAGTTTCTGGTCAAAGTTATGACGAAGGTGGGCAGCAATTGGGAAACAAATTTAAGGTAATCGATTGGATATTGCTCAAGGGATTAATAAACCTTTATGGACTGAATTATTTCCAGTTTTTTATAGGCATTATAATATGTTATGGAATTTTTAAAAATAGTTTTAAAGCTAAAATTTAAATTTAACATAGGGAATAAGTTAGGTTTTTCAAATGAAAGTTTAATATATTGCTGTTTCACCTTACATAATAAATTCCAGCACGTATTCTCCCATATTAAACCAAATTCAATCCAAAAAAATGTCTAGCCGCTTTTGGCGAAGAAAACTTTTCCTGTGCCCTGCATCGCGTAATAAGATTTTAATGATTAATGTCCATAACAATCATCATTTCAATTTCGGCCTCAAAACAAATGAATTGCCACCGCAGACACAGAAAGTTGATGGCCGAGAGAGAAATGCCATTAAAAGTTGATAACAAGCGGCGTTAAAGTATGCAGACACACACAGCAAAACAATTTGTTTAAAAAAATTGAAAAAATGTGAGAGGAACAAAGGACATTTTGTAGGCAACAAGAAAAACACACAAAAAATGATGGCATGTAATTGTAATTCAAAGCACGTTGGCTGAATTTGTTGCAAAAAGCAAACGACAACAAATAGAATGCCATAACAATAAAAGGCTCACGAAACAATTGTCAGCGGGCGAGGCAAATGACCAGGCGACAGGATTTCTCGGCCAGGTTTTCGGGGAACAGGACCTGTCGACCGGGTCATTAATGCGGCAACGACAACACGGCTAAGACAAAGGACCCAGGGCCGCACCCTTCGAAAGGTGCTTGACCAAAACGTGTCAAACGGAAAATCACCTCTAACCCATCTGCGAAACAACACCAAGGTCACTCGGCCGAACACCAAAAAGAAAAAGTAATTTGGCCAAATTATTTGAGTTTGCGGCCAGGCGCAAGTTTAAACAACTTCAATCTGGCTTAGGGACACACCGAGCTGCTAAATTGTATTCAGATGCCAGATATAAGGATATATTTACTTGCAAAGTTCCGCAAGCCATTTGAATATCACCCATCCATTAAGAACGCTTGACCCTGACAATGAATATTGTTTACGCAATCCGCCCAGCCCTTCTCGTCTTGTCTCGGAAACTTTTAAATAAAACGCCACTCTGTTTGCCCTCGCCAAACAAATCGCCAGACAATGCTGGACTGGGGCAGATAATCCAGATTACGGATACGCACGTTTGGCCAACTGGTCGAAGGCATAAGGCGGAATGACTGCAAAATATATACATTGATTGATTTGCCGGGAGAACTAAAAAAAAAAATTTTTTAAATCATAGCTACACATTTTTTAAACATAAAATAAACCAATCATTATATGTTTTAAATCAAATCGCTAATATTAAGTGCCATTTGAAAAATAAATTGTGGAATTCTTATCATGTCTAAGTGTTAAAAAATTATTATTTTGAAAACTTAAAAAATTTTCTCAAAAATTTTAAGGTATTGCTATAAATTAAAACAATTTTTAGATTTATTTTAGAAATATTTCAGACATATTTTCAAATTATATACTATATCTTTCGGGAAAATAGTGTTACAAAATAATCCAATTTTCTTAACATTTTCCTTGCCAAATAAATGATTTTTAATATGTACCCCTGTTTTGTTTCCAGTGCACATCCTGCTGACTAGCCAGGAAAAAATTCGCAGGGCCCATTCAGCATTTGCATATATATAGATGTAGTAGCTGGCGAAACTGTAACTGTAACTCACCTGGCCACAAGTGACAGCGCGACCGGAAACACCTTCATTTGGCGCCCGCCCACCAGGTAGTCCAACGCCTCCGAGCCACGCCTCTCCTCGACGCCCGCCGCCCCCCCGCCGTCCTTTTTGGCCAACTTCTGCTTCTTCTGCTTCTTTTCGATAAAGCCAAAATAGAAGCCGATAACGGCGCAGACCGCCAACATGGCGATGAAGACCAAGTAATCAACAATGCCGAAATGCTGCAGGGCCTGGCTCAAATCCTTCACGCTGAGTTTCTGCTCGGCATCCTCCAAGGATGGGGGTAATGATTGAATGGGAGTGGGCGTTGGAGTGGGCGTGGAGGAGGTGGTGGTGGTTGAGTAAGTGGGTGTGGATGAGGAAGTGGCGCCAGTTGAGACCGCATTGCTAATTACGGCCACTGTCTTGGCAATCACATTGGCCACCGTTGTGGAGGTTTTGGCCACCACAGCCTCATCCGCCCCAGGGGGGGCACTGGCCCCCAAACCCACTCCCAGCGCCACGGGATCGGCAGTGGTTGACATTATTTCCGGGACCGCAAGTTGCTTTTATGTAGTTTATTTTTATTGACTTCCAGCCGCGTCGCTTTAATGCCTTCGATTTTGATTACTTTTGCATTTAGCTTAACACACGCACTCGCACTGTGAATTGAATTCGATTTTGGATTAAGTACTTGGAAGTAGCAAGAAAGGGTTTCTTCCACAAAGGATAATCACTTGGTACTTATTTCTTAATAAACTTGAACTTAAATTTTGTATCACACACCAAGTAAAAGCAAGTATATGATAAAATAAATTAGTATAAATTAATGGAATATAGAGTGTAATATTCATGTTTATTTCAAAATAATTTATAACACCGAATATATCTTTAGATATATATTGTATTATATTTTATTCCTTATTTCCATGATAAAGCATTATTTAAAAGCCTTGATACTTGAACTTGGTCCCAAAATTATTGTTATTACTAAAATTATTAATGTATTAAAAAAAGATTTATAAAGATATGTTAACACATCTGTCTTCAAATATTTATTATCTCAAGAACTGCAGTGTCCTAAATGCTTTGGAGGTCAAAGAATCTCAAGTAGTAGTATCACAATTGCCGAACCCTTCGTTATTAAAATCAAAATACTTTCTAAAAGGCAAAACAAAATACTTTGATTTCAAGTTTAAACACTTTTTAGGATATTAATTGACACTAATTAGTCTTTTTTTAACACGCACGTTGTCAAGATCCTTGAATTTCGGACTCAGGATAATTTAATTCGATTTGGAAGCGAGCACACACAAGTGTATGGTCCAAATCTCCGCCGAGCACTGAACTAATTTTCCGCCGCAAGCTGCGTTAGAGATCTCCGGAGATCCGAGATCTGAGTTCTGATCTTATCCAAGTCCGGCGACAAAGCATCAGCATCATCAGATTGGCCGATCGTAATTCACGCAAATCTTGTAAGAGTGTGGGCAGAGGCTTTGTGTAAAGCTTTGTCGCCTAAATTGCCCAGGGGCATGTCGGATCCGGATAGATAAGTCTACTTATAAGTGCACACCCCCCATTCGGGTGTGAGCTTGATATGGATAGTGTGTGTATCTTTGTCTAGCCCCAAGATCTGGCAGATAGTAAATTACTTTCTTTGTACGCGGACGTGTCGCGTCTGTGGTTTTATTGCACAGGGGAGGTTCGAAATAAAAATGCATATCCCTCGCGCAATTCCCATATTTTTTCGAATATCTTTTTTACAACTTCAGAAAGGGGTACATTTCCATGATAATACGTGGTACGCACATACAAAATTCTGACTCAAACGAGTGGCTACTGGTTTTGTGATAAAAATTGAATAGTGATGTGGAATGAATTCGTAGGTTCTACGAAGTGTGGGCCAAGTCATTGTGTTTGCCGTAGATAAGACAGAAATATCTAATATTTCCCAGGTGCACTCAGTCAAGGGTAAGACGTGACGCATGCGTGATGTACACGGGTCTATAATTAAATGCCAAGTGCCCAGGTCAGGCCTGAATTTCGCCATTTCGGGCAAAAGGATGCGATATAAATTGAATTTTCGAAAATGGCCAATAGATAACCCATAAAATCAAGTTAAAGTTCAAGCCAATAAAGCTTAAAAGCAGTGTCAAAAAATAGCGCCAGCTAAAATAAAGATGTACTTGCTATTTTATTGGACTAAATGCACCTTAATAGGAGCACAATGGCTATGATATCATCAATTATGATACGTTCAAATGCTCAACTGCACTTGCACAGAGGCTTCCCTTACAACCCAAATATGTTGCAAGGTATTATATATATGTATATACTATATATATAGCATAACTAGCCAGCACACCAACTAATTGATTTTTGACAATCAATTACGGCAATTACTTACGTCTGCTGCAGGGTCGAATGGAGGAGGTAAATTCAATTTGTGGAAACCTACATAACGCACACAACGTGACTCTGGCTTTTCGGTAATCTTTTACTGAGCTAATCCCTTGTAAACAAGGATAGCCTTCGAATGGCAAAAGGAGCAGCTGGAATAGGTCTTTATTAATATGTGCGCAAGGAACCCAGTATATAAATGGAAAAAGAGGATAGAAGCACGAAAAATAAGCACACTTAAAGTTTATGTTGTTAAAGCTGCGTGGATAAGTTTTAATTTAATAATATTTTCATGTCTTTAAACACTTCCTTATACAAAAAATATAAAATTTATAAAGCAAAAACACAGTAGTTCCAAAAACAGATAAGCATTCTAAGCATACTTAAAACCCAATTGACCCAATTTAATTTTACACTCCGAATGGGTACTTTCCATTCCTGTTTTATAAATAATGTTAATCATACCAGGAACAACCTCAATATAAACAAAATGAAATTGGACCAATGGCTAATTTTGATGTGCTTAAATGAGACTTCTTATCACTACCATATATCTGTCCTATAAATAGTTGAAATCGGCCCCTTAGATACCAGAGGAGATCCTATTGTAAACAACAGAATATTACACCCCGTAAAAAAGCCATGATTAACAATGTAACAATAGTCATAAAGCAGGAGATAAAATCATATTTAAAGCGTGTTCACCGTATTTATGCGGCGAATTAAACAGCTGAACTAAACCATAGATAGCGGGGGCCAACTGCAATATAACACCTGGCCCCTGTAAACATGGCTCCGGGAAAAAACAGAAAAAGAAAATGCTACAAAATTTAATTATTTTTATACAACGAGCTAAATGAAAACCAGGCAAAAAAGAGAAACCGAGTTGAGCATATGCAAAATTATGGCCAAACAGTGGGAGTAGCAGCAGCAGCATCACTTGACCCTTTTGGTTGAGCTTAATTTGTCTGGGAACCGCAACTGTTTTGGCCTTATGACTTGGCGCCAAAAATAAAAGCTTAACTCTGGGAAAGCCCCTTCGCCCACTCACCTTTCACCAACCCCCTTTTGAAGCCCTGCGAATGTTTGTGCAGTTAGTGTTTGGAAATTTTCCCATTTCCGTCTGCAACTGCAGCTCCATTTGCTCAAAGTGAACTGCTGTTGCCTTGACTTTGGCTCCATTTTAGTTTTCCTTGTGTGTTTTCTTTTTTTTTTACACGGTATTTAAAGGAGGAACGAGTTTATTGGATTTTAAACAAATTTAAATAAAAAAGGCAAATTCATTTTCCATTGTTTTTGGCATTCCTAATGGTTCAAAAAATATGTTTTTAATGGTACTACCTATACCAGAAACTAATTCATATACACTAATAATACTATTTTAATACACTACTTTAGCCAACTAGATACGATAAGCTATTAAAATATTACCCTCTTAATTATATTTTAATATATTTTTAAATTTATAAAGACACACAATGATCTTTAAGGAAGCCAAGCCAGTTAACCGTTTAGAAACTACTAGGTATCTTTAAAGTCATATCCCTCGACTTTACATTTCTTTATAGTTTTTGCGTGTGTTTTGTGTTGTGCACACTTGAGCCAATTTAACGCTTCCGTGTGTTTTTTACTTGCCACGGCTCGTTGACTGAGCTGCAAAACTTTTTGCTCGGAGCTCTGGAGAGGGAAAAAAATAATTTAATTTGTACCTAAAAACCGAAAACACAATCCCTAAATTAGCGCTACTCCGCCACGAACACTTCAATTAATCCAGTTAAGTAATCGCAGGCGTATTTCTCTGCCGCCAGCAGAACTATTCGGTGCCATTGATTGCTGGGCCCACAAATTAGGAGCAATTAAATCAAATCCGGATTGCACTGGGGCATTCATTCATCGCATCGCCCACGCAAATGGCGGCCTTGAACTTGCCAACCTCTTTGGCCAACATCCATTAGCCAACAGCTAACAGAGAAGCCAGACTCTGTTCTAATATCTTCATCAGCCTTTTATTTTTTTACACATCCACCCGGGGGCATTTATGCTCAGACACAAGCCCAGAAATCGGCTTGGGCCTTGGGGGAGTTGCGTTGATGCCAAGAACCATAAAATGGGAATGAATAGCTTGAATATGCATTATTCTTTCAGCTGGCCGGCCATCAACTGGCAATCAGAAGTTGCTCGAGTGGAAAAATCAAATGTATTCCTCTGTCCAAATGTGTGAAGTGGGCGGGGCGTACTGAAAAGTAGCTGTGGTTGCAAGGAAAAGCGTCTGAAAAGTTGCCAATCCATAAACTAAGTAAGTAAGTATCTTATCTTTCGGCACAACTAAGATAGCAATCTCTATTTAAGCACATGCTTAGGTCAAGTATTTTTCCTGTCTAGATTAGTTCTTGGGGAAAGTTTCAGGTACAATCAGATAACCCAGAAAGAATTCTAAAGTAACCACTTTATTAACTCTGTTTTTTCATAGAAAATTTAATATCATTTCCTGTTTTCTGAGTAAATAAACATGGTTTAAATGTGACTAGCTTATCGGTGAACTTAAAATAAATCCGATTATCACAGGCAATGGGAGCCTCTGAGATTAGGAAACCTATCAATTACGTTCCGCTGTTCTTCAGCTCGAATTCCTCCATTATGGCAATCACAGGCTCGTTAACATATTTGCGGACCTCCCGGTTCAGGGCAAAATCACCATGATTCCACTCCGGATCCGCCATGCGATGCATCACCTTATTTGGTAATCTACCGGCTATTTCCTCAACATCCTCCACAGCGGCCAGGTCATCACTATCCGCATACCACAAATGCACCAGGGAACTTATTAACTCCACAGGATATTCCGGAGGTTCCTCGGATCCGTAAACCTGCAGATTCTTCTTGGTTCCATGGTCATATTGACGGAAGTAGCCCGATTGTTGTTCTTGTAGATAGTGCAACATTTGATCGGTGGAACAGCCCGCTGGATGGGTGGCCATAGCTTCCGGCATGGCAGTCTAATAAACATAATATATTAATTAGTAATCTTTAAAAATATTTTTAAAAAGTAAACTTACCATATTCACTCGACCTCCAGAATAAAGAGTTTTCATGGCACTTTCACACACAGGTCGGTAAAAGACATCAGGTTGACAAATGTTAAAGAATAATGCCATGACAAACTCATTGTGAGGCAAAAACTCCTGGGAGCCAAAGAGGATCGAATAGGCATTCCTGTGGCCCAAATAGGGACCCAAGTAGCGCACCAAAGGGCTAGACAAGTTCTTCATAATAGCCACCGGGGCAAACAAGTGAGCGGTTTTAATCTTGGCGTTATAGGCGGGAATCGAAGACATCAGGGCAAAAAACACCGTAGTGCCCTGCGAGTGACCCACATAGTGGATGGCATCCTGACCCTCACCATTTTCCGTCCTCAAGGCGTAATCAATAATAGCCGAAATATCGTAGATGGCGATCTCATGCCAACTGAATTGCCAGAACAATGGATGATCCGTGGAGAGAGTTGTGTGATTTCTAGAATAGGAAGTACCCCGAGCATTGCCCATCCACACATCATATCCCGCATCCGCCAGCAAGTATGGCAGACTATCATTAGGTCCTTGCAATATCCAGGCATCCGAACAGCTCGTCAAACCATGTTGAAGAAGGACAATGGGTCGCTTTGCGTTCTGGTTCTGCAACTTATGGGAGTAGGGAATACGGAATACTCCCAGGATGTAACCATCTTCGGTTATAATATGATGATGCTCCGAAGGATATCCATGCGCGGCAGTGCGGTCAGCCTAGAAATAAAATAATATATTAAGATCTATTATTTCAAACCAATTACCCTTTGAAATTTGAGCCTACCGTGGTTGCTTTTCCCTTGAAACTAACATGCGCCTCAGGATTATCGTACAGTTTGTAGAAATCAATGGGTCCTTCTATAGCCGCGGAATAAACTCCCACGACCAAAACAGCCAGGATAAGTAAGCTAGCCGTAGATCTTCTCATTATACCTATGTTTCCGATGGTTCGATGCCAACTGACTGCTGGCAAACACATGACTTTCAGCTTTTGTAGAGGTCCACGGGTGGTTCAGTTTCAAGTAGCTCTTACTATCGGTGGTCGATTATTTATATTTAAACTGTCGAGATAATCCATAAAGAATAGAAGGCGCCAATCTTAAAGATATAAAATTCGGATTTAAAAGATTGCTAGCTTATAATGATTTGGAATGAAATAAGGAAACAACATATGATACCTCTTTAAAAACCATTAAACTACATAAAAAGTATTTTTACCATATTAAAAAGTAATTATTATTTATAACTTTTAAGTTTTATTGTATTTTTAAAAAAAAATTTAATTTTTGAATATTGTTAAAATGTTAACATATTTAATTTGGTTTTCCAACTGATATAAGTAAATGATTTTTAAACATAACAACAATAATAATAACTATTCCCCTAATCAAAACCAAACACGTCACTTGGCGCGCTTCAATAAGCTTTCTAACTTATCGGCTACTTAAGCTACTTGAAGAACATTTTTGATAATCTAAATAAAGGGTTACCCCCATCAACTGTATTAGATTATAATGCCATTTCTAGTTAGATCTAAAGAGCAGTAGTCGTATATTTTACGAGTCCTACCTGCAAATGTGAAATTTGTTTTTTGATAACAAGAGTCGGCTAAGATCTAATGAATAAAATACCCACATGGAGGAAGTTAATGTCGAGTATGAAGTGCAAATCTGATGAAGTGAGTCTACTTATTATTGTCTAAGCTGCATCCGTTAGTGATAAGATATATACAAATGTGAATTAAATATAAAGAAGTAATTCTAAGGATTGGAACTATGTCCATATCACTTCGCCTCGTACTCGTTCAAGATGGCTGTTATCGGATCATTGATGTACTGACACACCTCCCAGTTGGTTGCAAAGTCCATATGATCCTAAAGTGGATCCTCCAAATGGTACATTACCTTGTTGGGGAGAGTTTCAGCCACCCTGAGGACATCTTCTACCGCAGACATTTCGTCGCTGTCCCCATACCAAAGATGCATCTCGGTTCTAATCAGCTGAGTGGAATAATCGGGTGGGGTTTCCGCTCCATATACCCTTAGATTCTTCTTGGTGCCGAAGTCAAACTGACGGAAGCGTCCCGACTGATGCTCCTGCATATAGTGCAGGATTTGATCTGTGGATGCACCAGCGATATTACGGAGTCGGCGGTCTTTAAGAAAATATTTAATTAATTTTTTGGGAAGTTGGGACCTCCGCACGATCCAATTCGCTAGGGAGAGGGACACCTTGGACAACCAGTGGAATATGTGTACTAAAAATGTTTCCCATGCGGACATTGCCCCCTTTGGGAGTTTCCCCAGAATTTCCAATGCAACCCAGCGGATTAAATTAGTTTATTTTCATTTTTCAAGATAAGAAGAACTCAAGCGGCTAAGTTCAGTATCAAAAAGGTATAATTCCGCTACTACTTGTAGAAAAAAGTTTTTGTGGGAGGGAAGTTTTATTTAATACCTCCACTTCAGTTAAGGAGCAATTAAATGGTTCATTTAGATAATCGATTGCCGGGTGGTGTTCTTTATAAGAACCAGGTTTGCCCTATTTTGCCAGTAGTTCATTCGCAAAATGTCTAGATTCCACATCGGTGTCTACACTGCCTTAGTGGTCAGTTTTCTGGGAACAATTGTCCTAGGTGCTCCTCTTTCTAACGAAGGGGATCCTGCGGAGGTTACTAACTTTTATGAACGGTTTAATAACCCCGATGCACATCTTTCTTTAACCCATGCTCCAGACACGGTACATAAAATCTATTTAATTTTGTAAGGACAAAATAAATAATCATATGCTCTGTTTGCAGACATATTTTATCCAGGAGCATGGTTACCCAGCGGAGCGTCATTATGTGACCACTGAAGATGGCTATATTATCAGTCTGTTCCGAATTCCCTATTCCCACAATTTAAAGAACCAGGATGAGAAGAAACCAATTGCCTTTATGCAGCATGGACTCTTTGGCAGCTCCGATGCCTGGCCAAGTTTGGGACCGAATGATGCCCTTCCTTTCCTGCTTTCCGATGCAGGATACGATGTTTGGCTGGGCAATGCTCGGGGAAACAGATACTCCAGAAACCACACATCCCGCTCCACAGATCATCCGGACTTCTGGCGTTTCAGTTGGCACGAGATTGCCTATTTCGACATCGCTGCTGCCATTGATTATACCTTGTCCACGGATAATGGAAAGGGTCAGGAGGGAATCCACTATGTGGGTCACTCGCAGGGGACCACCGTCATGTTTGTCCTGATGTCTTCGAGGCCGGAATATAACAAGAAAGTTAAGACGGCTCATATGCTGGCCCCTGTGGCCTTTATGGATAACATGGAAAACATCCTGGTCCATTCCTTGTCTCCATACCTAGGATTTAACAACATTTATTCAACGCTTTTCTGCTCTCAAGAGTTTTTGCCCTACAATGATTTCGTGCTAGCTCTCATGTACAGTGTTTGTCTTCCGGGATCGATTGTTTACAGTTTTTGCAGCAGCAGTGAGGAAACCCCTGTGAACCAAGGAAGAACTAATTCTGTAGGTTCAAACGAAGTGATTTTTTGTGTTTTACTTAGATTAATTTTTTTATTTCCCTAAAGACCGCCAACTCTGTGATATCGGGAGCCATGCCTGCTGGTGTCTCCACGGATCAGATCCTCCACTACATGCAGGAGTTTCAATCGGGAC